>NC_138835.1:14053482-16453482 GCF_965183815.1 Platalea leucorodia | reverse complement strand
GGGGCTGCGCGGAGCCTCCAGCCCCCCGTGCCCGCGGGATGGTGCTGAGCCGGGGCCGCCGGCACCCGCTGCACAGCTGGAGCGGGGCCGAGGCCTGAGAAAGCCCCTGCGCGTTCCCCTCCCGCCTTCTCCCTTCCCGTCCCCGGCTCCATCCGCTGCAGCCCAGACCAGCTGGAGCCAGGCGGCCCTTCCTGGGATTTATTCCAGCTTCCTGCCCCTCCTCGCCGGCCGGGGCTGGGGCTGCTCTCGGCTGCTTCCTCCCCCTGCTCACGGCCGCCGGCCGGGCGCCACCGCCGGCACCCACCACCCCGCAGGACCCCGGTTCTCACCGCCGGCACCCGCCACCCCGCAGGACCCCGGTTCTCACTGCCGGCACCCGCCACCCCGCAGGACCCCGGTTCTCACCGCTGGCACCCCCGCTGCGGCTGGGCATCCCCGGCCCTGCACAGCAGGGGCTGCACCGGGAGGACCGCAGCACTCAGCACCCATCCCACCAACCGCACTCCTGGCCGCGGTGGGGAGGCTCTGCGGAGCCTTGGGGACAAGCGGCCCTGGTGTGACCAACCCCATCGCAGGCACCAGCACTCCCCACCCATGAAACCACCATCCCACTGCCTGGCATTCGCACCCAGGGGTGCCCCCGGTGCACCCCCAGCTCAGCCCATCCTGCCCCGCTGCAATCCCTGGCAGCAGCCTGGCATGAGGAGAGGGCACCCAGGGCCTCCCCCACCAGCGGGCGCCTGCCCCGAGGGGCCATGGGTGGGGGGATCGCCCCAAACACCGCGGCTGCCAGCAGCGGGGCAGGCTGACGCCAGCTCCGGCCCCTGCTCCGGCTGGGCGCAGCTCTATGGATGAAGGTTTCCTGACGGAGCCGGTGCGTTCGTGTTTCCGCAGCCCCCCCCCGAGCCGGAGGGACCCCGCGGCGAGGGGAAGGTGGCCCAGCAGCAGCCCAGACAGAGCGGAGCCACGCGGCCATGGCAGCGCCGGGAGCGGAGGTGCCGCGGGGACCAGGTGCAGCGGGCGAGCGAGCCCGGGGCCGCCGAGGCGCCGGCTCCGCTGGCGGCTCCTTGCAGGGCCTGGTGTGCTTCCTTCCTCCCGGCCGGCCCCGGCTTATCGGCCGGGCAGGGCGAGGGGCGACCCCGCTCTCCTCTCCCCAGGCCTTCCGCTCCCCGCAGCCCTGGGAAAGCGCCTGGCTCGCTGCCGCGCTCCCGCCGCACGTACGGCTGGCACGAGCATCGCCCAGCTCCGCGGGGCAGCAGGGAGCAGGAGGGCGATGCCAGGGCTGGGGGTACCATGTGCAACCCCCAGCCCGTTCCCGCACGCTCGGGGGGCTCCGGAGGCGGCATGGGGACGGGTGCAAAGCCACAGCGGCATCAGGCTCCCGCCGCCCGAAGCCGGGGAGGATGCAGCGCCTGGCAGGACGCGGTGCCAGACCTGCGCTGGGGGCATGCGCCGTCACGCCGCGGCGGCGAGCGAGGCCCCGGCTCGGAGCAGGGTGCTGCGCCCTGCGGCAGAGCCAGCATCGTTTTCCACGGGACACTGGAGGCTGGTGAAATCACATCTGGAGTCTAGACTCGGTGACTCCGTGGGCCGGGCCTGGCGGCAGTGCTGTGCCCGGGCCCTGCTGCACACTGTTTGCTTAGCTGGAGGTATTTAATTGGAATTAAAGTGGCCCCTCTTGTTTTTGCGGACAGGGCTGTTGGAAAAGGAGCTGTAAGTCATAGAAAACATCTGTAGGAGACTGTGAAGGGTCATTAGATGGCAGAACGCGAGGCGCCACTTTTAGTGCTCGCAGCCGACGCGGGGAATAATGGTTCAATACGGCTTTTGTGGAGGGGCTGCCAAGCCGGCAAACACTTTCTATTTATTCTGGCAGTGGGCATGGCCGGAGGGATGCAGGATCCTCCGCACGCCTGCCCCGGGGGCGGGCAGGGAGGACACCGCGGTGCTGCGGGACATGCGGCAGCTGGCCCCTGCCTGCAGCCGCCCCAGCCCCGCTGCCCATCCCAGCCCCAGGGGGTGCGGGCTGGCGCCTGGCCCCCTGCAAAGAGAGGGGACAGCCCGCGCTCTCTGCACCCCGCTCTGGGGCTGCGTTTGGGGTCACCCAGCTCTTTCCCTCCCGTGCCCGCTCCCCCAGGCCGCAGGGGCTCAGCCCCAGCTCGCTGAGCGCCCCAGCAGCCGAGGCAGAGCACATCCCCGTCCCGTCGCGTTCCCGCACCCTGATCCAGGGCCAGACCCCAGCTCAAACCCGCCTGGGGACAGGCTGGGGGTCAGCAGCCGCGGCCCTACATCTGGGTGTTGCAGGCTGAGGCCGGCCGAGAGAAGGCCGAGCACCGGAGGAGCAGGAGGGGGAAGGGGACGGTCACTTGGAAACAGCCAGACAACGGCCACGGGCCCCACAGGGAGAACAAGGCTGCCGGAGAGCCGGGACACTGATCCCGGTGCCGGCCCGGCGGCTGAGCAGGGGCTACAACCGGAGCAGCAGCTAAGACAAGGGCTGCCGGCACGGCCCCGGCGCTGCCAGACCAGCACTCCTTCCTTCGACATGGTTTAATATGAGAGAAAGCAAATGCACAATACAAAATTTAAAAACCGGCCTGTGGTTTGCCCCCCGCCCGCCCTGTACCCCCGTAGGAGATAAAGAGGCGGGGGGGAGGCGGCGCGGCCCCGGGGGCCGGCGGGGGGTGGCTATGCGGCGTACATCGATACCCCACCTGGGTGGCTGCTCCCACACACACAACACGATGCTCTTGCACAATTGGTTCGTCGTCTGTCACTTGCAGAGGGTCTGGAAGGGCCCCAGCCCAGCGGCACCGGGCACCGCCCGCGGGCAAGGTCACTTCTCCTTCTTGGCGGCTTCTGTCGTCTCTTCCTTGGAGGCCCCCGGCACCTCCTTGGGGGTAGAGCTCTCCTCGTAGCTGGGGACGAGAGGGACAAGAGGGAGGAGTGAGTGGGGCCAGACCTTCTCTGGGGACAGAGACCTGTGCCAGGCAGCGACGGCCCAGCCCGGGGCCGCAGGCGTGGGGTCTGCCCCGCTGCAGCGGCCAGGCCGTGCCGAGAAGGGGGTGGGCTCCAGCCATCAGCCCCCCACCGTAGAAAACCCAACGGGGCAGAGCCCAGGCGGGGATACCAGCGCTGCGACGCCCCCGGACACCTCCAGGGATGGGGTGCACCCAGCCAGGGGCGGGGGCTTCCCCCGCCAAGCCCTCAGGCCAGCTCCGTGCCCGTGGGTCCATCCGCCTGTCAGCACCCGCGAGCACCCTCGGATATCCCGGATCGCACCACGCTTCCCCCCACGCTGCCGTGCCGAGCGCTGGTGCCAGCGAGGCCGGTGAGCGGGGGGACCTGCAGCAAGACCGACAGCGGTGACTCCCCCAGGGACGCGCTCCTCCGGCTGCAGACCCCGCCGGCACCGTCCCCGGGGCCCTGGCAAAGGAAACCTGGGAGCGCTGCCTTCCAGCAGGACGCACGACGGCAGAGATGTCAAATCCTCTCCCCCTTCGCAGTCTCTCCTCAAAGACGGGGAGAGAAGCCGGCCCGCAGCAGCGAGGCGACAGCTACCGCCTCTGCCCGGGAAAAGGGGGGAGCCGGGACCAGCCCCTACCTGGCCAGAACGACAGACAGAGAAAGGGCACCGCGTGCGATTGCTACATGGCACTAGGGCTTTGCTGCCGGCGTCGGCGGGGACAGGACAGTTTCTGCTGCATGGAATCAGCAAGGCTGGCCGGCGAGCCGGACACGGTGGGGAAGTGGGTAAGTCTTGGTGTGTGTGGCAAGATTTCAGCAGAGGATTCGTAGCTGCAGGAGAGAGAGGAAGCAGGAGGGGACAGGGGGAAGACGAGGACAGAAAGGAGAGGGGAGGAGAGAGAGAAAAAGCAGAAGAGTTTTGGAGCGAGACTGCTGCAAACCCACCGCCCTGCGCAGGCAGCCCGCTGTCCCCTCCGGCTGCCAGCACCCACTAGCCCAGGCTGGGGAGGTCCTGGGGCCGTGCTGGCAGCCTCCTGCCCGCGCTCCCCTTGCCTGCAGGCCCCAGGGCAGGGCTGCAACATGGAAGAGCGAGGGCTGGGACCCAGCGAGAAGGCAGCTCCCGCTGGCACGGGTAGAGTCAAGCGGCCGGAGCCCACGGGAGAGCAAGCCTGGGCACTGGGAAGGCAGCAGCAGAGCGGCGCAGGGGCTGTGCAGGCAGCAGACCGACACAGCAGACCCTTTCCTGCCACTCGAGGCCAGCGCGTCTGCAGCTGGTGTGAGCAGCGGGACGGGCTTCCCGCTGCCGACAGCTGATGGAGGCAGAGCGAAGGTTACTGCCTGCCTACGGAGGCTCGGCAAGGCTGGGAGCCGCAAAACTGATCCTGGCATCGCCCACCTCTGCTCCATTGGCGCCCCTTCCCCAGGCCTGCAGCACAGATCTGCTCGCTCCCACCCTGCCTGCAGCGCTGCCTGTGCTCGCCGCTGCATCAGACCCTCGCTGCCCTCTCCCATGTGCAGGCAGCTCGCTGCGTGCAGGCAGCTGGCCACCAGAGACCACCGGGGAGCTGCCAGCTCCGGGCTGCCGTCAGCGCCGGGAGGAGCAGGACGCACCAAAGCCGCGCAGGGGAGCTGCACCTGGTGGGATTCCTGCGGTGGGAGCCGCTGCCCTCCAGGCACGAGTCCCGCCGCGTCCTACTTCCCCTGCCTGCAACTAGAGCGACTTCAGGGGGGTCCGACCCCAGGGCCTGTCACAGTTGCAACCCCCTGGCCTCCTGCGCTTGCCCTGGCAGCGCTCGGCAAACAACAGCAGGCAGCGTTTTGCTGCTGGAGCAGCTTGGGCTAATGCTCTGTGGGGCACTAGCCCCCGGTGCCCAGCTGCCAGGCTCCCCGGGCGCCTCGCTGCCAGGCAGGCCGGACTCGCAGCTCGTCTCTCCCCGGTTTCTTGGCGCGGGAGGCGATGCTGCTGTCAGCTGGTGAGTCACGGCAGCGGGGAGAGCGGCTGCCGGATCCCAGGTGCACAGGAAGGACGATCCCAGGACACTCAGCGCCTGCAGCAGCGATCGTCAGAAGCAAACATCAAAGGACAGGCAGGTGCGGCAGGGCTGGGGAGCCGGCAGGGCTGGGGAGCCGGCCCGGCTGACAGCCCGGTGGGAACACGCATACCTGCGTCTCCCAGGGGAGGGGAAGGAGGCGAGGGCAGCCGGCTCCCCGCTGCGCCCCAGTCGGGTGCTGGTTTCCCTCTGAGCAGGCGTGGGGCTCAGGCAGGCCCCCATGGGCAGGGGCACCCCCGGAGCGGGGAGGCTGCGGGGTGCACGGCCCTGCTTCGGGATGGGTGTTCCCTTCCCTCCTCTGCTTCAGCCGTCCTCAAACCAGCAACTGCACTGGGCACCACTGAGCCTTGAGCACAACTGGACAAGCACAGCGGAGAACAGCTCCGTGCGGCTCGGAGGGGACAGTCCGGGCAGGAGACCAAAGCTGCCCGCTGCCAGTGAACAGGCAAATGCCTGGAGCGTGGCAGGCCGAGAGCGGGGCCGGAACACAACGGCACAGCACAGCCCCCTTCCTCTGCACCTACCGTCCCCGGGGCAGGGAGACTGCTGCAAACCAGGATACTTCGCCCAAGCGGGGAGGCTGGGATGTGCTCAAACCAGCCCTCGCAGCCGGATCCGGCTCCGTTCCTCCCCACCCACCGGCCCTGGGACACAATGACCAAGTATCTCGGCACCAGGTGTGCGGTCCCACCCTCCCCTGCCTGCCAGCGCACGGGAAGAGTTTGTCACCGGGGCATAAAGCAGGACCAGATGCTGCCTGCCTGTTGGTACCGCACCAAAGCTCCCACCCAGCTACGAGGAGGTGGCTGGAGCCAGGGCCAGCGTGTACGAACACAGACCCGCTCCCTCCACCCACGCACGTGCACACGCACACCCAGAGCGTGCCCAGATGAACCCGTCCCTCCAGCTGTGCCCAGGCGTGGGAACATCTGCACGCTTCGTGCACTCCAGCGCCGCGGGCGAAACAGCTCCGTCCCCAGCTGACGCTCACCTGAACATTTCAGTTACTTCTCCCTTTGCCAAGGCCACAAGAAGCGGGAATCCGATGCACGCGGGGACCAGGTACAGAAGAGCAGGCTGTTGGGAAGAAAAACAACTGTTAAACCAAACCACAAATCACCCCTCGGGAGGAGCACGAGGTGAGCTGGCCCTGTCCCCTCTGCACTCACGGCGTCCGTCACAGCGCTGCGCTGAGGGTTAACGCCACAGAAAGCGGCTTCGAGAGCCAGGTTACAGCTGCAGCAGCGCAAAACCCTCGCCGTGAGGTCCCAGCGGGCCACGAGCATACTAAGGGCTCCTGTGCAGACCACAGACAGCACCCACGGCACGTGGGCTCCCAGGGCCCCTCTGCAGCGCAGCAGGTGGGTCTTCAGGGGCAGCGTGGTTGCAAAGAGCCACAAAACCACAGGGCAGCCCGGCTGAGGTGCTTTTGTTGGAAACGCAGGTGCCTGAACCAGCCTTGCCCCAAAGAGATCTCTGCTCCAGCCAGGCACACAAGCTTTGGGCAGGGAAAAGTACAGGCAGGCACTGGAAAAGCAAAGCCAAGAGAAGGAATACATCTGCTTTTTCCTGGCACGACGCAGGAGCCTCGTGGCCAAGCTGGCGTGTCCCGCTTGGGACGTGCATCTGCGGGAAGCAGCACGGCACAGCTCACCTGGGCGTGCTTGAAGATGTGCATGATGAATATGGTCAGGCCCAGCCCGAAGATGTAGGCCACAAAGCTGGTGTAGAAATACGTGTGCGTGTTCTTCTTCAAGCTGTAGGGAAAGGGAGCAGAGCCCAGTGACCACGGGTCTGGGGTGCCAGTGGCCGAAACGGAGCTGGCCCAACCTTCTCAGCCATCTCCCCCCCAGCGCGGGGAGCCGTGCCCGGCCTGTGCTCTCGGGCCAGCGCAGAGACTGCCACCAGCACAGCCCCGGGCCCCGTGGGAGCGGTGCAGGGACCGGACGGGGTGACGCCCAGGCGAGGGGCTGGGGAAGGGAAGGAGGCACGCGATCCTGCTGCTGGACGACTGCTGGGAGGGGAGGAATCGGTGCTGGGACCCAGGGAGAGGGTCCCACCTTCTCGGGGGAGGCACGGCCGGCCCCTGGCACCCCGCTCTCAGCACACACTGTTTTATTGCAGGGCAGGCTGCGGGAACTGGGATTCCCAGCAGGTGCAGGCAGGACGTGGGTGGAAACACCTGGAAGAGCTGGCAGAGACCAAAGGATCTGCAACAGCAGCGGGAGCAGGACCACACCACCGCAGTCGCACGAAGCGGCCCATGCCTGGCAGCTCCCCAGCCAGAGACTTTCGGCGTGGAGCAACTGCTGAAAGCTACACCCCGGCGGTAGGTGCAGCCTCCCTGCGTGGGAAGGAGCTGCTTCCCCAAACGTCAGCGGCAACCCAGAGGCAGCCAGCACTGCCGGGCACCAATTTGCGTCCACGCAAGCACTTCCCAGGTGCCAGCACCCCCGGCTCTTTCCCATGCCATCGCCGCTTCCCCTTGCTGCCGCAGCACTGCCCTCTCCTCGGTGCCAGGGAGCTGCTGAGGCTCTGGGGGGCCATTACGTGCTGCTGCCCTGGCCCCTTCCCCTGTGCTGCCTGCCCTGCCCGCCCTGCCGCATGTACAGCAATGCCCATGAGCTCAAACAACTCACCCCCGGCGCTCAGGACTTACCCACAAAGCCAGCCCTGCTCAGGTCTGCTCTTCCAAGAGCTTCCCCTCATCCCCCCCCGTCCCAGCCGCTCTCCCGGGTCCCCAGGCCAAGCCCTGGAGGGGAGCGCACGACTGCGCTCCTGGCTTCCCCTTCCCCTTTTTCCTCCATGAAAGCAGCTCAAATATGCTGCAAGATCCAACCTGCCAGAGAGCCTTCCCTGCCGCCCACTCACCTGATGTCAAACCGCAGCAGCAAGGCAATGAAGATCCCTGCGGGAAGAAGGGGACAGTGAGGGGACGGAGGTGGCAGGGAAGACTGAGGGAGGCAGGGCAGGACCCGCGGCGGCTCCGGGTGCCGTGCCTGGGCTGACAGTGCCCTCTCGCGGCACAAGGCACCGGGACGGCACCTGGACCTGGTGGGAGACCCCCAGCCCACGCAGCCCCCAGCCCACGCAGCCCCCAGCCCCGGCAGGAGGCCCGCAGGGCTCCGGCATGGCCAAAGGCAGAGGCAGGCACCCACTCAGCCCCCCGCAGCCCCTTCGGACAGGCGATCCCGGTCACGTACCCCCTCTTCTGTCCTCACCTGGAATGACGATGTCTCCCAGACCCAGCATGGCAAAGTTGTCGGCCTCCAGCCCCTTCTCCAGCAGGTCCTGAGGGAAAACCACTGCGAGGAGTAGAGAGAGGAACGGTGAGGGGGAACTGTCTGTGCTGAGCAGACCTCAGCACCGCTGTGCCTGGCAAAAAGGGACTAGGGCAGGGCAAGACCCCTGCTCCTGCCCTCGGGCCCCTCCTCTCCTCCAGCTCCCCCCTTCTCCTTCCTGGGACAACTCTGGGACGGGACACGGAGGGGTTTGGGGCCAGCCCCGTGTGCAGGTGTCAGCCCCAGCTCCTAGGACCCAAACCACCACGTGCTCCACAAGAGCAGAAATTCACCCCTCCTGCTGGTTTTTTGGAGGTTTTGATTTGGGGGTTTTTCTTTTTTTTATAAGCAGGTGAAATTGCCCGCTCTGGGGGTGCAGACTAACCCAGCCAGCTCAGGGCTCTGCAAACCATCCCTCTCCAGAGACCCGGCCCGGCTCCCTGCAGCTCGGTGGCACCACTCAGCCGTCTACAGGGTCACTAGCGGGAAACCCTCCTGCACGGATCCCACCTTCTGAGCCACCCCCAGAAGGCAGAGGGTGCACGGGGCAGCGGGCGCAGAACAGACAGCCCCTCCTCCAGCACACGGGGAAGATCTACTCACGTTTTATTGGGGCCTCAAATGATTTGGCAACTGTCACCATCACGTTGGTGCCAAAGACCTAGGGGCAAACAGAGGAGTCTGGGGTGACCATGGCTGCACCGGGACATGCGCGTGCTCAGCTACAGCCTCACCTCAGGGCCCGGAGTGGCCTCAGTGGCAGAAAACAGCCAAAGAGCCGCCAAACCGCGGGCAGAGGAGTCCTGCAGGTGAGCCCAGCACCCAGGGGAGAAGCACAGGACAGCGCTCGAGGGGTGAGCACGTCACGGCCATCCTGCTTTCAGAGCAGCGCCGGGGAGACCACTGACATCGCAGAGCTGCGGTGCTGCCCGCCGCCCGGCCTTCCCCAGCACCTACCCCTGCGCGTCGGTTCAGCTCGAATTAGTCAGCTCAGTGGGAAGCCCGACCACCGCGCGGGATGTTCTCTGAGGGCAGGAGCTCCCAGTGAGAGTCCCAGTCAGCGCCAGGCCGCTGGCCGTGAGCTTCCAGCGGGGACTGGAGCAATTGTCAGATCAGCTGCGTTTGCTCTGAGGTCATTTATTTGTACTGCACTATCAGCTTTAAGTACCAGCATCGTTTGGGAGAGGGACTGTAAACACATAGGTCAAACAGCCTTATTTCTGTTCCTTTTTATCTCCAAGCCTCCCGTCCTGGCTATACCAGCAGCAGGCACATAAACCAGGTGCTGAGTAGCACCGCGGGAGCAAGATCCTAGAGCCAGGGATTAAAGAGAAACCTTAAAGCAAGGACTGGGCATCAGGTAACTCCCATAAGGCGCAGCAAGCTCTGGGCATCACCACGGAGCGACAGGACTTCACGCTGGGACCGGGGAAAAGCGTCACATGCAAATTCACCCCAAGCCTACGCAGGGGGCCAGATCATCGATCCACTCAGCCCTTCTCCTTCCTCCTTGAAACCCTCCTTGGGTCTCACTGTGATTAAATCCACACTAAGATCCAAGCAACCAGTCCCTGCAGAGGGGCACAGTAGGAGCGCCCCCACTTCAGGATGGCTTCCATGAGGCTCCGGCAATACACCGAGCTGCCGGGGAAGCCGAGGCAGGAGACAGGCGGCAAGCGGAGACCAGCGACGGCTGCACTCTCGCTGTCTCCGAAGCACCGGGAAGACACGCGCACCCCGAGCAGGGCGCGAGGCACCGGGTGTGCTGAGCCAGGAGGCTGGATCCTCTCCAGCTGAGAGCAGTGGAGGAAGTGGCACACAGGCTAACAAACCACAGAGCTGAGACTGTTAACGAGCCTATGAAACAGGGGCACATCAGCCAAGCACAAAATAGCACACAGTAGCCAGGCTTAAATAGGGAAGGGTTCCTCAGGCAGCTGCAGAGCTGCTGGACAGACCTCAAGGTACACAAGGCTCTCAGCCATTTGGAAACCCAGTAATTCAGAGGGTGGAGGCAGCAGGAAGGACTGGGGAATACGGACACTACGAGGAGAAAAAGGGGTCCAGGCCCATTGCAGAGATGAGGAAAACCTCAAAATGAAGATGTTAGGGCACTGCACTGGCTGAGGGAGAGAGACTGGAGGCATTCTGGTATCTGGTCCTCTGTGCAAGAGGGCAGAAGGACGCTAACGAAGCCAGCAGATGCCAGAGCTGAGGCACAGCCCATACAAGCAGGATCAGCATACCCCAGAGCAGCCTCGTCCTCCAGCCCACCCAGCAGCTCTATCAGGCATTGGGAAGACCTTAGTTGGGAATACTGGCCACCAGAACTGGATATGCCACACACCCAGGTACCCCACAACAGCCCCGATGAGATCCCTGCCAGCCCTGGGCTCTCTAAGCCAGCGATTAGAAGAAAATGCATTTGCTGAGCCACGTTCTGCCACTCTGATCCTGTCATCATCCCCGCCACACCCCTCTGGGCTGAGAAAGTGGAAATCCTGACTGCAAACGCGTGTCCAGCCAGCGTGCTGCCTCCAAAGAGGCATAACGCCACGCACATGCCTTCCGCCAACGGCTGCAACTCGCGTCCACCCCGGGGAACGCTCCCGTTTACCCAGAAGACGTCGTAGATGAAGAGGCCCCCAAGCAAGATGCAGCCGGTGCTGACGTTGTTCAAGTGCAGCAGCTCCACCCCGTTGAGGGAGAACGCCAGCCCAAAGAGATTGTTGGCAATCCAGTGCTGAGAACGACAGGAGAAGGAGATTTGGGTCCCACTGGACGTGCCGAGCCACGGCCTCAGCCTGCCGGGGCCTTGCGTGGAAAGGGGCCCGGGTCCGATCCAGCCTGGTCCCTGGCCTCCCCGCAACAGGGCTGCGGCTCACTTACCTTTCTCAGCAGGTACCAGACCCCCACAACACTGCTCAGGGCCAGGCATACGAGATCCTTGGTGTCAAACTCGTAATTCACTATTTCTGCAATAAAACAGAGAAGTCAGATTTTGGGCAGCCCAGGCAGCTCCCCTTGCCGCGCAGGGCAGAGATGAGTGACTTTACAGCTGGGGAGTGACACAGACCACAGCGCTCACATCCCAAACGAGGGGACTGTACCCACAGAAACGGCCGTGCCCAGGGCAAACACGTGCAAACTGCATGCGAGCGAGCAGCCGGCCCCGGCAAGCCCGGACCTTCTCCTTCAGCCAGACTCTGCCACATGGACAGCATCTGCGATCCTTCTGTCAATAAGGAAATTGGATTCAGGCACTGTCTAAGGCGGGGAGAGGTAAATCTCCCTCTTCCCGCACCAGTTCATTCCTGGTGGTATCACTAAAAGTATTCCCGTACCAGTAAGGGCAAGATACTTATCAAAGCATCTTCTACCAGTACAAAGATTTGGATCAGATCAGTTAAGACAGCACAAAAAAGTCAACACTGTGCTACCCAAGGAGCTTAAATAAAGGCAGTGCATTTCACAGCAGCCAGAGCTCGATTCCTGTAGCGCTCTGGGATCTGTTTCTGGGGTTTCGCTGCCAGCCAGAGGCGGCACGGAGGGAGAGCGCCAGTGGTGCAAGAAGATGCATGCAGCAGCCCCAGCTCTGCAGGGACACACGGGGCTCACGCTGGCTACGGAAGCACAGACTTGCCTCTTGCAAGTCTTTGAGAAGGTTGTTTCAGTGGGCTGAAAGTCAAAACACCAAGTGAGCAAGAAACAGAACGGTAAAGGCAAAAAACATTCAGGCCCCCAGAGAGACCGGCGAGCCGACATACCCTCCTTGCTCTCCCCAGAGCCCTGGGTGAAGAGGAGCTGGTACTGTTTGTTGGGGAAATTTGCAGGGAAGAATCTGTTCATCGTGGGGCTGAAACGAGAGGCGCAGAGAGGGGCAGTTCGACAGACACCCCGCAGGACGCACTGCCCAGCACCTCTGCGTGACGGCGTCGCAGCATGGACATCGGCCCACACCCCCTCCGGAGACAGGGAAACGCCGGGTTTCCCCACGTCAGGGACCGGCAGGAGCCCCGGCTTCAGTCACCAAGCCGCAGACATGGGACCTCGTTCTCCCCAGAGGTCTGAACTGCCCCTGGGTGACAGCCCCCAAAATGCTCTACGCCAACAGGCACAGAGCATCACCCGCAAGAAGTCAGGACCCACCCCAGACCCCAGCGGGTTCCCTGTGCCCCCCAGCAGCCCCCCGGCACCGTACGGGCCTGGTCACCCAGAACCGGCTGTGCCACCACCGAACGGCCCTCCTGCAGAGCCGGGAGCGGGGGCGAAGCCCTTGCCACAGTGCCAGTCTAGGGAAAGCATCTGGTCCCCAATGCCCTAGAGCTCAGGAAACAGGAAATCAGTTTTACTTTTTCAGTTACTGAACAGCCTGAGCTTTCAACACCTCGCACCGAGCATCGCCACGAGAGGCTGGGGCCGTTACTGTGAGCTCCAGCTGCCTGTTTCAGCCGTCCCAACAAGAGGAAGACGGGTGCTGAGGAGCTCTCCGCTCCACAGGGCAGCGAGGACTGTGCCGGTCCCCAGCGGCTCCTATGACAGCGGCCACCCCCACCTCACAGGCTCTCCCAGCGATGCTGCATGGGGTACCAGACCGCCGGGACCCCAAGACTTTGGTTCTGCCCTTGGCTGCCCCGTGAGGAAGAGTTCACAGCACGCTCTGGGCCTGCCTCCCCGGAGAGCCCTTCACACCGCTGAGGGAAAACACCCTGCGAGCTGGGACTTGGCTCTCAGCATGGCAATGGTGCCCCAGAAATCCCCCAATAACCTCGACGCCCCGCTGCCTTGCAGAGCGGGCAGCCTCGGGCACCCCCACCCCAGTCGCACCCTTCCCTCTGCTGTACCTGATGGTGTG
This sequence comes from Platalea leucorodia, assembly GCF_965183815.1. Lineage (NCBI taxonomy): Eukaryota > Metazoa > Chordata > Aves > Pelecaniformes > Threskiornithidae > Platalea > Platalea leucorodia. The sequence goes on along the minus strand of NC_138835.1, from coordinate 16,440,328 downwards.
GGACAGGGCTAAGATCCCCAGCACAAAGAAATACATGGAAAGCAGAAGATTGATGTACTCTTGAGAGAATATCTGCAAGACAAATCCAGAGAGGGGTCAGTTACCGCAGCGTCCTCCCCATCTACAGCTGAGCGCTTCACGTTGCGATTGGCAGCTGCTGTGTCAGTGCTCCGGGGAGACGAGAAGAACAGCCGGAATAACCCAAATTCTTGCACTGCTGATGTGAAATACGTTGGGAATAGCCGCATGCTTGCAGAACAAGCACAATGGGTCTGCGAGTTGCCGCGCATCTACAAAGCGCTCAGGTCAAAAAAAAATAACTCCTGCACTGCAGAAAGGAGGACAGAGCTTCCCCTGCGCGTCCCTGCAGAGCGAGCCGGAGCAGGGAGCGAGGCACCGCGCTGCTCCCGGGGGCTGCCCCGGCAGAGGGGAGCAGCAGCACCCCCGCCTCGCTAATGCAGCGGGTCGAGCGCGTCCTGCCCTAATTAACTGGGGTATTATTAGAACTCCTGCGCTCCAACGCACACGCTGCCTTACTGCCGAATCACACCCGTACGGCCCAGCGCAGGGGGACCCTGGGGTCCTCCGTGCTCCCTGGAAGGGGGATGCTGGAATACGAGAGCTCACGGCAGGTTGCAGATACTAAAAGGAAGAGCCACCGATCACGCAGCGACTTCAGCGGGGTCACGCTGCGCATTCAGGACTTCTTTTCCTGGCGCCTCCATCCCAGCCAGGAGCAAGAGGCAGAAAAGGCAGCTGAGGAGGTGGAGGAGCACCCCGAGACGTGGGCCACAGGGAAGGGGTGGGCTGCAGGGGGTCCTTTCAGCGGCCAGAGGGGCCCGGTGGCAGGGTCTGGTGGCCGCTCCATGCCCCACCATCAGGAGAGGCTCAGCAGATGCTGGGCTTTACTGCCGGTGACCTGCAAGGGGAGCTGCAGCCCCGGTGAGCGCACAGGCCAAACCTCGCCGCCGGGACAGCAGGGCATGTTGCTAGGGAGGCCTGATCCCGTCCGCTGCTGTGGAGCTGACCTCTGTGGCTGCACAGGCTGTGGCACGCACTTGCCTTCCCGGTGCAGCCGCAGCACAGGCCGATGCCCAGGCCCACGTGGCCGCTCGACCCAGGGTAGGAGCCCGCAGCATCAGTCGGCTGCTGCGTGTAACTGCGATGGGTGGAGAAGGGACTGTAAACTGAAATATTCCCAATTTTGCACATTAAACCTCAGCTGGGCAGCCAGGAGCACCCTTCTGCCTCGCAGGCAGTCCAGGACAGCAGGGCTGGAAGCCGCTGTGCCGACAGGACCGCTCTGCGCTGGCGGCCCCGTGGCTCGTCAGGAGCTCAGCCGCACACCAGACGTGCGCGGGCAGCCAAAGCTGCTCTAAGCCAAGACCCCTTCTCCGCACAGCCGAAAGCACCTGCTGCTGGGACCTATCTGTGACTCAGGAATGGTCATCTTACTCTGCTTGTTGGCTCTGCGCGTCTAAAAGACTTCACCTGAACACAGAGGGGCTCACCCATGAGCTAGCGATCCCCTGGGCCTGCAGCCGAGACGGCTCTGGAAGCGCAGCACGGAGCACAACACAGAGACAGCAGCATTTGCACATCAGCAGTCCCTGGCACCCTCCGGTTTCAGACCGTGCACCCTCAGGTCAGCCCACGGAGGCAGGCGGAGCTCAGGGGGTGAACTCGCCCCTCGGCAGCTCTCCAGAACCACCCCGTGCACAAACAGGCTCTGATTTCCCCCAAGCTGTTCCAATTCAGGTGAAAACTGACGTCCTCCTGCGTGGCAACACGGAAGAGCTCGAGCCCTGCAGCCTTCCACGCTTTCTGTCCCAACACTAAGGGCTCCCAGCTAGGGTAAGCCAAAAATCGCATCAGTCCCGCTTCGGGAGCTCCTGACCAGGCGGGGAGGACGGCAGGCACCGGCTCCAGCCCCTGCCACCGCTGTTCACTTACTTTAAAGAAGAGGTAGAGCCCCAGAAGGGTGCAACTGGCAACAATGGGAAAACGAGCAGCATCTCGGCTGGTAATGGTCTCCGGCATCTCTGAGGAGTTCTGGGGAGGGAAGGAGAGGACAGGAGCGGATCAGGCCACGCTCTGGCATCCTACCTGAGCAGGAGGTGAACAGACGCAACGAGCAGGACTCCGTGCCGGCTTTGAGAGGGGCAGGGCACCCGCTGGCCCCTCGTGGTTCCCGGAGGTGGGGCTGTGTCACAGGCAGAGCCTGAGATGGAAAAAACAAACCTTGCACTCGTCCTTCCAAAGGCTGCCACAATTTACTGCTTTTTTTCCTCTTGGAGAAGGGAAAAAAAAAACCGCTGCCCACTGCGCTGGCGTTGTTCCTTTCTCCCCCTGCCCAGAGGGAAGCCGAGCTCCCTCGCCGCTCACGCCCCGTCAGCCTCCCCATCTGTGCGCACCATATGTCGATCGCCCTCGGAATGACGCTGCTCTCCAATCACCTTTTTATCCCTCACCTCGCTCCGGGGACACTCCTTGTGCTCAAAAGCCCCAGATTTATAAACCCCTTTCGCCTTCTCAGGCACCTTTGCACCAGCTGAACCAGCCCCCTTTCAAGCCATTTCCCATGAGAGACCTTCAGCTTTCAGAGGAGAGGCAGAGCTGCCTGCTGCCCTGCCTGCTGCCTGCCCAGACACCTAATCTCGCACAGGCAAACACCTGCGGCCAGCGCCGGACAGAGTGCATGCCAGCGGAAGCCCTTACGAAAAGCAACCCTGCGAAGGAACAGCAGCTTATCCCGGGCACGGCAGCTGCCCCGCAGAGCTCGGCGGCACAGAAGCGAGTGCCCAAAGAGCCGCTGGCTCCCTGCGGCTCCCCCCAGAACCACGGCCAGGCCCTGCTCGCAGACCTCGGCTGCCTGGGCTGCCACTAAAATCAGCTGAAACCCCTGATGTAAGACTTAAGGGCGGACAAGGAGCTTTAAAAAACAGTAGTAACTCAGACTGCGTAAAACAGTCCCTTCCCCTGCGCTTCAGGAGCCAAGGCGTTGGGATTTAAGCCCCGGCTGCTACCCGAGATGCACAGAGCAGCACGACGGGCTGCAGGGACAGCACGGGGCATGCGGGCAGAGGCGTGCAGGCAGGAGAGTGCGGGCAGCCCCCCGGGGAGCAGCCCCGGTGCTGCGGGGCGGAGAGGCAAAGCCACCCCGAGTCCCCCCGACACAGCCTCGCTTGTGGGGGCCACGATGCTGCGGCCCTAGAATTTATCGTGACAGCGGGGACGGGGCTGGAGAAGACCCCCGGGGAAGCCAGGTCTCTCCGCTGCCTCCACCGGGGCGCGGGGCTCTCCGCCCTTCCATGGCGGGGCCGGGCAGCGCGGGGCGGCGGGGCCACGCCGCTGCCGGGCCGGGGCACCCGGGGGGACGAGGCCTGGAGCCCCCGCAGGGTCTCCCGGGAGGGGCGGGGGGCGGCCCCCGCTGCCGGCCGCGGGAGGCCCGGAGGGGGCGGCCGTCCCGGGGCAGGGGCGGGGGGGCGGGGGGAGGCCGGGCTGCCCCGGAGCCGCGGCGGTACCTTGCTCTTGGCGCAGCTGACGGAGCGCAGCGCCCCGAAGAAGATGGGCAGCAGCGCCATGAGGACGAGGCTGCCGTAGGCCAGCGCCATGCCCTCGGGGGTGGCGGGCGGGCGGGCGGCCGCGGGGGCCCCGCTCCCGGCCCCGCTCCCGGCCCCGGCGGCGCTGCCGTTGTGCGCCGCGGCCTCCTCCATGGCGGCTGCTCCCACCGCGGTCCGCTTCCGGCCCGCGCGCGCCCAGGGACACGTCCTCTTACCGACCGGAAGTGCGTCACGCGGCGACGCCGCCGGCGTTAACCACGCCCCCTCCCCGCCAAGCCCGCGCCGCGTTGCTAGGAGACCGGCAGCGGGGCCCGATCCCGGCCGGGCCCCGGTTCCCCCCCCGCCCCCCGGCCCCGGTCCGGTCCGGTCTCCGGGCCGCCTTCCCCCGGCAGCTGGGAACCCCCGAGGCTCCTCCCCGGGGCGGACCGGGAGCCGTGAGGGCAGCCGCGGGCCGCCGGGAGGGAGCAGCGCCGCCGGTCCCGCTGATGGCCCGCCTCGGCCCGCGAGTATCCCGCTTCACGGCCGTTTATCCCGGCCGTGCTAGGCGTGGGCAGCGGGGTCGCGGACGCCAGTGGCAGGCGGGAGAGCGGGGGGCTCCTGCGGGCGGGGGGGGCCCGGCCCCCGGCCACGGGCGGGACGGCGGCGGCTTCAGCGCCCGTCAGCCCGAAGGCCCTGGGCCGGGGGCTCCCGGGCCTCTCCTCCGCCCGGCCCCGGGCTCTGCCCTCCCCGAGGACCCCTCCTGCGCCGCCGAGCCCCGCTCCGCACCGGCGCCTCGCCAACGGCGGCGAACTCTCCCCGCCGCTGGACCGGGGCCAGGGCTCTGCTGGGAAACTGGCCGAAATGTGCGCTTTCCTCCCAAATATTCCTTCCCCTCCCCGGCCGCTGGACCCCCGCTGGGCCACCATCCTCCTCCCGCGCGTCCCCTCGCCGCGGCCGGCTGCGAAGCGAAGACACCGGCGAAGATAAAGACTGGGCGGTTAAATGGTGCTGCCCCCGGGTCCGATCTGAGCCACGGGCAGGGGAAGGGAGCGCAGCAGGGATTAAAAAGCAAGTTTTTAATTTTTTAAAATGTTTTCCTGTTTTTTTTTTTTTTTTTTAAAAAAAAAAAAAAAAGCCAAACAACAAAAAGGGATCTATTTCAGGAGCGGGGGTGATTCATAGCTTGGTGTCTCAGGCGGAGGGCAGATGCAGAGGCCCCCCGGGAGCCCCTCCGCGGGGCTGGCCGCCTGCCCGGGACGCCGCCCTCTCCCTGCCACCGATTCTCCCACAAAGGAGAAGGACGGGCACCGAGGGCAGCAGCAGGCAGCAGCAGGCAGCGTGCCCACGCGCGCCCCGCTGCTTCCCGCCCTGCTGCCTGCCACGGTCCGGCCCGGCACGGCCCGGCACAGCTACCGACCCCCCACAAAGGCCCCTCGGGCGGGGGCTGCCTCCCCAGGAGCCCCCGAAGCTTCTCCTCTGGCTTTGGTTTCTGCCCAAGGAGCCAGGCCAGCGGCTCCGCTTGCTTTCCTCCGTGCCCCCAAGAAGCCGGAACGCGTGAGCCCCCCGTACCGACGCTGCTGCGGCGGGCAGGCGGCGGCAGCGGGGCCCCAGGCGCCGTCGCGGCAAGGCAGGGAGCCGAAGCGTCCGAGTCCGCTCTTTTTGCACCGAACCTGGGTTAACCGGGGCGGGAGCATCGTCCCGAGCGAAGGCCGGCGGGGGCTGAGCCGCTCCTTGCCTTTCAGTTGAACCAGAACCCAAACCAGCCCCGTCTCCACGAGAAGACGAAGCCCCGTGCGCCGGGGCGGCTGCTCCGGCCCCGTGGGCTGCAGGCGCTGCGCCCTCGGGGCTGGCAGCAGACGAGGGGACCGGGAACGCGTGGGAGACGGGTGAGGGGGCTGGAGGAGGAGAGGGCAGCGGTCGGACCACCGACCATCTCCGCGTACCCGGGTCCGGCCGTGGCACCCGCCAGCGTTGCCCCGGGGCCAGGATCTGGCTCTGCAGCGGTGCTCGGGGCTCCGTGCGGTGCTGTCCGCCGGGTGGGAGTGGGTTTTGCCGCAGTGCGTGGGATGTCCTGGTCTGTGGGATGTCCTGGTACGTGGACCGAGGAAATCGAGCAAAAACCAGTCATGTCTCCGCAGCCCCTTCGAGCAGGGCCGGCACGCAAGGTCCCGCATCCCGGGGAGGCGGCGGGCAGAGCGGCGCACGCCGGGACCGATGGCACCGGTGGGATGGCACTGGGGAGCAGGTGGGACTGGGGGAGATGGCACTGGGGACGATGGCCCCAGGGCGGCCCCCCGCCAGCGCCTCCTCCTCCTTCCTTCCTTCGTTTCCCAGCACCTCGCCGTGGCCCCCCTTGGCCTCTCCTCCCGCCCTCCAGCGCGGCTGCATTTTTCTGGGTTTGAGCTCATTCTTTCCACTCCCCTCTCTGCTGGCTGCCAACTTTCCATCCCGTGGCCTCCCCGCGCAGGGAAACGCCGGCTGCAGCTGCGGGAGGGACCGGCAGCAGCGAGGAGCCCCCGGCCCTGGCATGCAGCCCCCGGCCCCGGCGTGGCTGACGCTGTGTGAACCACAGCATCGCGTCCAGCAGCGCCAGGAACCGGGGTGCGCGGAGCCCCAGGGCAGGGCCCCGGCAGAGCAGCCGGAGCCAGAGCAGCAGCAAGGGGAGAGCAACAACGCCACGGACGCCAACGGTTCAGGGAGGCATGGAGCAACAAGGAGAAAAGTCCGAGCAGGCTTCCCTGGTCCTGGGGACAGAGCCTGCAGGGAGAAGCCTTCGCTGGGGTTTGCACCTGTGGAGAGACCATTTTCCCATGGGGACAGGGCGCTGCCCCATCCCAGCGTCCCTTTTGCACCGGTGACCCCCTCTCCGGCTGCACCGCGCCGGCCGCGGCCAGCGGCTCCCCATGCTCGAGCCGCACAGCGAGCGGAAACTCCCGACCTGACCCGGGGGGAGAGGGCACCGCTGATCCTCCCTGGCGCCGGGCCCGGGGCCGCCGAGCAGGCTGCCCCGCGGCCTCCCGGCTGCTCGCTGGCAGCACAGCCTAAAAACAACCGGCAGAGCCCACGCAGCTCCAGCATTGCCTCCCCGGGTGCCCGGGGTCACTCGCTGCTCGCTGCAGCCAAGCACGTCCCTTCCCGGCTGTGCCGCGCTGCGGCCGGTGCCACACTGCTCGGCTCCTGCCTCCCTGCCCCTTCCCGGGGCACCGGGAGCCTCCGAGCACCCGGCTCCCTGCCGGGCTGCGGCTCCCACGGTGCTCAGGGGCTTGAAACCTGCACCTCAGCAGAGCTCAGCCCTTCCCGGAGGCTTTTCCAGAGCCGGGCAGGAGCCAGGAGGTGCAGGGGGGCTGGAGGCTTCTGCCATCGCAGGGGACGATGCTGGACAAGGAATTGGGACTTCCACCAAGGGCGGCCAAAGGAGGCCGCGGATGGAGGCTCTCCCTGCCCCGAGGTGTTTCAGCTGGTGAGGCTGGAGCCCGCCGAGGCCTGGCTGGAGCAGGAGGCAGGTCCTCTGCGCTGGCCACGGGCGAGGAAGCAGGCTTGAATCCCGCCACATGGCTCTGGGATGCAGCTCTCCGTGGCAGGGACCCAGCAGAGACCAGCACCTCCCTGATGCGGTTTATTCTGCAGATCAAGGGGTTTCCCCATTGCACCAGTACAGAGACAGCAGAAAAACCTCAGTCTGAGAAACACTGGTGCCAGGGAGACGTGGCACAAAGCCCCGGCGCGGAGGGGCCGGGGGTGCCAGGCGATGCTGCCGGTGCTCCCCCAGCCCCTCTCCCCGGCCAGGCTCCAGGATGTCCCCAAGGCGGACACGGCTACGGTGCCCTCACCGGTCCCTGCTGCCCTGCGAAGGACGGGCACCACGGGCAGGACTGGCCCCGCTCCCGGCAGCCTCCGGAGCTGCTCCAGCCCTGCAGGCAGCCCTGTGCCGGGGCACGGCCGCCCCTCGCCTCTGGCTCCCCAGGAGCCTCCGTAAGCCAGGATCCCACCGCCCCGAGCACAGGGGCCTGTCCCACCCGCTGCTCCATGGGTGCAGCCTGGGGGACCCGGGCCCACTTGTCCGCTCTCCTGGAAGGGAAGCGGCCGGATCCAGAGCACCCCGAGCACCCCTCAGCACCGGTTAAAACGGCTCCACGTCCTCAGCATCGCTCCAGCTCTGTCTGGGCTCTCCTTGCACCCACAGAGCCGCTGGCCACGCTGCTGGCAGAGAGGAGAGTCCCCAGCCTGCGCGTGCAGAGGGTCGGGAAGGCGGCGGCTCTCAGAGCACGGACAGGTCGTGGCAGGACTTGGAGCGGACTTTGAGGGCCACTTTGCTGCTGTTCCTGGCCACCAGCCTGTCGAGGAAGCGCCGGGCTCTCTTGGTGAGGCTCTCCTTGCGCTTCTGGCCGGGCGCAGGGTGCGCGGGGGCCTCCTTGCCGCCGCGGCGCAGGCGGATCTGCCGCACCACCCCCTCGAAGAGCTCAGCCACGTTGTGCTGCAGAGCCGCCGACGTCTCGATGAACTTGCAGTCGAACACCACGGCGCAGGCACGGCCCTCTGCAAGGGAAGCAGCTGGGCAGGGAGCCGGGCGCGGGGCTCCCAGGGGGGTCCCCACCAGCCGGAGCCCCCCTCCACCGCTCACCTTCGACAGAGACCTCGCGGCACCGCACCAGGTCGGTTTTGTTCCCCACCAGGATGATGGGGATGTCCTCGGCCTGCCGCGCGCGGCGCAGCTCGATGCGCAGCTCCGAGGCGCTCTCAAAGCTGCCGCGGTCGGTGATGGAGTAGACGATGACGTAGGCGTTGCCCACCTGCAGGCACTGGTTGCGGCGCCAGCTCTCCTCACCCTGCCGTCGCACAGGGAACGAGATGTCACTGCTCTGCAGGGGCTGCTGGCAGCCCTGACCGCTGCCGGGGGACAGCGGAGCACCCCGGCACCGACGGGACCTGCCAGCGCGCCCCACCACCCCCCACATCACGGGGAGCGGACACGTGGCCCCATTAATAAAATGCAGCTTAAAAGCTCCTGATTTTGGGGGGTGTTTGAGAGTTTCCTCCTCTATCAGCAGCAAACTGGGGCTGTGGGCTCAGCTTGGCTCGGGGGCTGCGGCTGCACCGCCCGGAGCCGCCCTCAGCCATGCAACGCCGGCGTCGTGGGCGCAGCGCCCTGCCTGAGCCAGGCACCGGTCCCTGCTGGGCAGGGTGGGATTAAGCAACAGCAGAAATAAAGGGCGTTGTCGGGGGGTCACGGTGCTGGGGCATCTCCGGACAGCGCAGCCACAAAATGCGGCCCCAGCCCCGCGGGTGCCGTGCCCAGCCCGGGCACCGGCTCCAGCCCCGCTCCTGGGGACCGGCCGCTGGCGCCCGCGGGAATGCCGGGCCCCGGCACGGAGGGAGGCAAAGGGGGGTTTCGAGGGAGGTGGTGACAGCGGCGCTGGCATTTCTGCCCAGGAGATGCCTCCGTGCGCTGGGGGAAGGAATGCCGCTCGCCGGGCTCTGGAGGCCACCGCTCTGCCTGCTGAAGCGCGTGTCCTGGCTGGCAGCACCGTCTCACGTGGATTTGCCCAGTCGGCTCCTTCAGCCCCATTCCCAAACCGTTCCCACGCATTTCGAAGCGGGCCGGCACCACGCTCCTTCCACCACACAGCCCCTTCTCCCCCTGCCCGCCCGCCCCGCGTGCGAGGGGCGCCCCGTGCCCACGCCGCTGCTCCTGCGCTCGCGGTGCCTCGCCACGAGAGCCCCCACCGGCGAGAACACGGTGGGCAGCCCCCGGTGCCGGGAGAGGTGGGCAAAGAGCCGGTCAGAGATGTGACCGGCCCCAGCGTGTCCCCGCTCTGCGGCAAGGGCAGCAGCGAGCCCTGGGACCCCCAGGGGGACCTCTGGGGCGCTCAGAGGCCCCGAAGCAGCGGCCGTGCCCGTACAACGTCCCCCGCAGCGCCCAGCCCCGCTGTACCCGCTGCTCCGGCTCCCAGGTGTCCATCACCAGCAGCGTGGTCTCCTCGCCATCCACGGACAGCGTGCGCTCGTACGCGGCCTCTGCGAGACACCGGGAGAGCCCGGTTAGCGCGGCACTGCCCGGGCAGCCGAGACTCGGCCTCGCACACGGGTTTTTCCCACCACGGGGCCGTGCACGACGCCCGGACGCGCGCTGCCTCCCCGCCGCCTCCTCCGGGCCCGCGGCGGGTGACCCTGCTGCAGAGGGGCCCCAAGCAGCCCCCGCCAGGCACCCACCTCCGTGCTGCTCCAGCAGGTCCCGCTCCTGGACGCCGGCGAAGAGGTTGACCAAGCTGGTCTTGCCCACGCCGGGGTCCCCCAGCAGCACCACGCGGTACAGGGGCTCCCAGCAGCCGGAGGAGCCCGAGGACTCGGAGGACCAGCTGCCCCGGGGTGCCGCGGCCCGGCCACCTGGCTCGGACGCGGAGTGGCCAAGCTGGGGGTGGCAGGGCTCGCCCCTCGCCGTGGCACCCGGTACCCCCGGCCGCGGGAGAGGGGTGCTGGCCCTCCTCCGCAGCGGGCTCCGGCTGCCGTGCTGCGTGTTCAGGGTCATCTGCGGCACCGAGGGCAGCGGGGCTGGGGGGGCCGCCCCGAGGGGCCCCGCTGCCGGTGCCGGTGCCGGCGGTAGCTCGGACACAACTTTCCCCGGGACAGGCTCGCCGCTGCCCGGCCCGGGCTTTAAACCCCGGGAGGTGGAGCCCCGGGCCGCGCCCGGTCCCTCCCCCGCCAGACACACCCCGGCCCCGGCCCCGGCCCCGGCCCCGGCCCCGGCCCCGGCCGCCCCTCTCCGGTCCCCGAGGTCCCCGCGGGGCTCCCGGTGCCGGGACACGGCGGCTTCCCCGGGGCGCGTCCCGCTGCGGGATGCGCTGCCGCGGGCGGGGGCTCGGCCAGGCTCCCCCCTGCGTGGGGCAGGGTCCCCCCGCTCCCCCCCTGCGTGGGGCAGGGCCCCTCCGCTCCCCCGAGCCCCGCGGCCCCGCTCCCCGCCGCCCCGGCCCCGCTCCATCTCGCGGCGATGCGGGGCAGCGCACGGCTCCGCCGCTTCGCCAAGTAAGGAGCGAGCCGAGCCCGGGCCGGTCCTGCCCGGTGCCCGGTGCCCGGTGCCCGGTGGGGCTGCGCTTTGCCGGGACCTCGGAGCCCGGCAGATGCCACAGCCCCGTCGCCAAGGGCCGGTGATGGGAAGCGCGGCCGGCGGCTCGCTTGGCACCGGTGAGAACAGGAGCTGGTTTTATTTGAAGCTGTTGGCTGGCCCGGACCCACGGGTGCTGCGGCACCACTGGTGCTGGCACCAGCACCAAACTGCCCGAGCACCGGCCCTGCGCCGGCACCGGTCTGGGCACCAGTCCAGCCCACGCTGGGACGTGCTGGCAGAGCCTCATGGAGAGCAGCCGGTGAGCGTGGCACAGCCCACGAATGATGGCAACGCCTTTACCGCGCCATACAACTGCATCTGCGAGTCCGCCGACGGCAAAGGAGGGGATTTGCAGCTCGGTGCCTCGGCCGAGCCGTGCGCTGGGCGAGGGGCCTGCGAGCGGAGCCCGGCCGAGCGTCAGGTGAGCGGCGTCTCCGCGGCGGGGATGCTGAGGACCACCTCGGAATCCGGCGTGCACCTGAGACGGGGAGAGAGGAGAGTCAGGAGGGGCAGAGCAAGGACTAAGCCGCCCTGCTTCGGCTGGTTGGGTGCGAGGAGGAGGAGGAGAAGCTCCTGCGGCCGGGGCGGGAGGTGGGTGACTGCTCGGACGCTGTGTGTAGCCCACCCAGAGCTCGGAGGCGTCCCGTCCCCTGCGCGGCAGCCCGGCCGTGGGTGGGCACGGGGCGGGTGGAGGGAGGCCTGCCTTGTGTCCGCTGTGCCACCCCCTGTCCCCAGGGCCTGGGACGGGTTTTCAGCAGGGAGGGACCAGACACTTGTTCTGGGACGCAGGACACAGCAAGCTGGGGAAGCAGGGGGAAAAACCCTTTAAAACCAGGTGAGGGTTGCTGCGCACAGCCCCTGTTCGGCATGAAGCCGAGCCCAGCCTGCCCTTCAGCTCACCCCAGCACCATTTTGCTTTTCGGCTCACCCTTCAGGGTCTGCCCCGGCCGCTAACCCCTCTGCCTACAAAAGAAACCAGCTCCAAGCCTGAGCCGGGCTCCGCGGCCCTGTCTCAGACCGCGCTTGCGGCTGAGCCCGCCGCAAGGCAGGCTCGGTGCTCGCTGGCCTTCCCCGAGCGGCAGAGCCAGATGTGAGCCCCGGGGCTCCGGGGGGGAGAAGGAATGAAATTAGCCGCCCCTCACTGTCAATCCCGAAAGACAAACAGAAGCAGAGAAAGCCCGTCGGAGCAGCCGGGTACATCTGCTTTCTCGCAGAGGGAGGACAAGCGCAGCGAGCTGGGCTTGCTCCGAGCTGCGCTCATCCATCTCCGTCTCAGCCCAGGACAAACTGTGCGTCCAGATGCCTGCAGCGTGGGGCTTGAAGCTGCTGGCGAAATCCACCCAGGGCCCCTTGAAGCAAAAGGATTTCTAATAAGGAGAAACCAAAACGCAGATGGGAACGGATACGCAGAGGGTTACAGCTCCTCTGGGCTCCACGCGCTGCCAGCGGCACGCAGGGACACAAGGAGGGCCGGCAAGAGTCCTGGGCGCCTACACACCCTTACGCGTCCAGGCTGAGCACAGCTCGTGTCCGATTTTCCTCTTTCAAGAAGCAAATCCAGTGTCTGGAACCAAAGGGTTAATTAGCAGAAACGAAGGGCTGGTGAAGTCGTGCGAAAAGTTGCAGGGAGGTCAGTGGGAAAGGGCTGAGGGATGGCGGAGAGGGCTCTGGCACGGGCTCCCGCCTGTCAGGGCGGGTAAGCACCAAATGCCTGACTTGTGATGTTACAGAAACTTTCCACTTAGGCTTTCCTGCTATTTTTAACTCTTCTCCCAGCCACCCTCAGTAACCCCAGCCCCCCCAGCTGTCGAGGCTAATTAATTCCCTTTTGTTATCATTTTTTTATCGGAAAAAAAAAAATTAAGTTGCGCTAATCCGTCACGCAGCCGCTCATCTCCCCCCGCAGTCTCCCAACGCATTCCAGGCTTTCCTCCTGCTTCGGCTCGTGCCTCCGCAGCGCTGCAGCCCTACCTGGCTTCCAGCTGAAAGCCAGGCCCTGGAGCGGGAGATCCAGCCCCTCTCGTCGCCCGCACCACCACCGGTTTGCTGGGCGAGCGTCTGCTCATCCCGAGGGAGGATATTTCCATGCAAAATAACCCCCGTGCGAGGCGTGGAGGGGCTGGCCTGCACCTGCGGGACCCGCTGGAAAGGAACGGCTCCGCTAACAGACGTCTGTGGGCCAAGAACAATTTGTATAGGCAGCTGCTGTAAATACACGCTCATGTGCACGCGGTTCTGCACACAACTACGGGCTTCGGACTACGGCATACTCGAGATTTAAACACATTGGACCCATTTGTTTTCTCAGGTTTGTAGCCCTGGTCAGCAGACAGCACAGAAAGCCAAGGCACCTTGGCAGCTCTAAATCAGTGATGATTTTTGTGATTTGTCCTGTCCTGGGCAGGACCCCGCTGCCACGGGACAAGGGTCAGCGTTACGCCTTCGGCCTGCCGTGGGGAGGGTGGAAAACAGCGTGCCGCAGCTGGCTGCTGGCATGCTTCAGCCCACAGACTCGGCCAGTCTGGGTCTGTCCCTGGAGAGGAGAGCCCAGTATTCCCGTGCTGGAGCTGGCGGGGCCTTCTCCCCATCAGCGCTAAGCGAGGATTCGCCTTACGCTTTGTCATTCTTATATCCAGCATCAGCACAGCACCCACGGGTAAGCAGGAGTGGGGATTACCCACAACCTCCCCTCGGGAAGTAATTAGCTACCAGTGAACTGGGGCCTGGAAAGAGCACTGAGAAAGATAGCAAAAGTTTTGCCTTTTTGCTGCCAGCCGATGTCACCAACGCATTTTCTTACATAGGAGGGAAACGGCTGCCCGTCTTTGCTCTCGCAGGGCGCCGGTGCCACTGCACACAGCCAGCAAGGCGGCTCCCGACGGGCAAGACCTGCCCTGAGAGGGACGCTCCTCGCCAGCCTGCCCCCTGCCCTCAGTTTTGTTTCCCAACTACAAAGTGAAAACAACAATAAAGTAAGAGTCAGCGTGGGCACAAAGGCCTAGAAAAGCTCTGCTGGCCCCGGCTGGCCCCAGCTGTGGCCACTGATAATCTCCACTTGGAAGCCCAGAAGAGAGATGTGACGTGACCAAGGCTGCAGCACACCAGTACGAGCCGCGGCTGGTTCCTCGCCGCTCTCGGGCAAGGCCGCGAGACCCTGCCGCCGTCTTCCCAAGCAGAGCCCAGCGTCACTGTGGGTTTACACCCCGGCTGGGTGTAAGTTTAACAGTGATGTCTGTGGAAACGATGGGGTAAGGTTATTAGCCCTCGGTGCCAAAGACTCTGCCAGCCAAGGCCACAGAGAAAGGGCTGCGCACGCCCACTGACCAGCCTTACTTCGGTCTGCGGAGAAGAACGTCAGCAAAGATCAGCTCTCTTGGGTCTCCTGCCCGCTGGCGGAGTGTCTGGATGCTTCTCTTCAGCTCACCAATCTCCTCTTCCAGGTCCTTAATAATCTGAAGGAACGACATTTCTGAGAGTTCCTTACTTTGCAAGAGAAGCGAGAATTAAAGTTTTAGAGATTTTGCAAACAGCAGAGCTAGAAAACTTCCCTCGTGCAAGCAAGCCCCTAGCAGGCTTCCTGAAACACCTGCTGGGCTGCTCCCCCTCAGGGTGCCCTAGCAGCCCACCGACTCCAGTGGAAACGGAAGGCAACGGACCCCACTGAGGCGGACAAAATCCTCCCAAAGGGCAAGGGCCGAGGGTGGCTGCACAGCGCGGGTTCTCCCCCAGCTCGCTCACCTCCCTTTGCCTCAGTATTTCACGTCGCAGGATGTGGTTGTTTATCACCATCTGCTTCAGGCCATCCTGGTGCAGCAATGTCTCCTGCGTGGGTGAAGAGAAGAAAACCAGCTGAAGAAACTCCACGGTGACCTGCAGCATGAAACCCTGCCACTGCCGGGTGCCAATGCCGGCCGTCTCCGGATGCGTCGCTCTTCAAGAAAATGATTTCTGCTCTAACAAGGTTCGGGTTCCAGCTCTAGAAAGAGACTGTCGTTGAGCTCACATTGTGCTGATCACGGAACAGGACTGAGGAACTCAAGAGATCCAGTTCAGTTTCCCAGCGAAAGCTTATTAATCTTGCTTGGGTAACCGATTTCGCCTGTGCTTATAAGTTCCCCTGTAAAAGGGCACAGCAGTTCTGCATCAGAGCAGGCTGTAAATGGAGTCAATAATTAATATTTTCTTAGTGCTCTCAAGCTGCTAACCCAGGAAAAGCGCTAAGCGCATCAGGCGAGCAGGAACTGTGCAACAGGAGTTCCTCCTATTTTGGGAAGAACGACAGCAGTCCCTGCTCTGTACTGCTGCATATAGTTTAATTTCCTCATAAATTTATTACAAACATATGTGCGCTGCCACAGCGGTGTCACGGCCAATTAGCGAAGCAGCTACCTAAATAATGTAATAAAACAGGGACCATAAAAGCAGGGTGAACGTTGGGTCACAGAGCGCTCACCTCCATGCGGCAAACACTCAGGAGTCTGAGACTATTTCAACACATCAGACCACCGCAGCGACTCAGAAGCGCTTCTCACGTACCCTCCCAGCCTGACAAACAGCTCCAGCACGGACAAACAGCTCCAGCACGGCATCAGGAGGGGAGCAGCGATGCTCTGTTACTCTTTGGGTGCTGGCTGCACCACGCTGTTGCTAACGGGCAATGTGTGGGAGTCCCTGCCTTGTCTCCCAGCTCCCAGAAACCGATCCCCCTTGCTGGGACGTCACACGAATGCCACAAACCTCCACGACTTTCTGCAGCAGCGCCTCCTGTTCCGCCCGTGCCTTCTTTTCCAATTCCTCCAAGACAGCCTTCCCCATTTTTTCTGTCTTGTCTATCTCCTCCTGAGAACGGCAGGAAGCAGAAACAAGAGGAGCGTTAGGCAGGAGAACCATTGCGTTCCTTCCTCCCCTGCCCTCTCCTTCCTCCCTGGCACCGCTGCAGGGAAGGAGAGGTCTCAGCACCTGCTGTTGCTTCTTCAGGTTCTGGATGCTGCGCTGCAGAAGGACTATCTGGACAGCTTGTTCCGGATACTGCCCGTCGATGTAGGGCCGCAGGACGCTGAGCTCGTCCTGGAGAACCTGGACCTTTGATGTGACTTCATCCAGCTGCTGCTGTAGCTCTGATTGAAAGTTAAAACAGAAAATCTCAACCCAGGGGTTCCAGAGCTTCGCTTCTTGACTGAGCTAAGGAGTCTGTCCTGCGTTTGCCTGAGCCCTTCTCTCTGCAGAGGTGACGCCCGCCGCGGGGAGGGGGAACAGCCCCCCGTGTCAGGCCACCTTGACCAGCTCCTGCCCCGCGGGGACGGTGCAGACGGCTGCTGAGGAGGCGGGCGATCCTTCCCACCCCCCTGAGCAGGGGCTGCCGGGTGTCGCAGGGCGCTCCCCCTCCCGACAGGCTGACGGGAAGATCACCCCCATAGAGCAAACGCGATTCGTTTTCAGAAATGGAATTGTTTGACATTTATAAGATCAACACAGTGCCTTTAACCTAAGAAAATGGAAAACAAAGGTAGCACGGTTGTAGAGATTGCATTTCATAGTAATGTGGGCAACTCACTTCCCAGATTCTTTTCCATTGTTTTCTCCATCTCCTGGAGCTCTGCCCTTGCTGTATCCAGCCGGTTCTGACTGAAGGTCTGCACCATTGCCTTCACCCTCTGCACGGGGAGAAATCCAGTCACTGCTCATTCCACAGAGCTCCGAAACACCCCCTGCACCACCCCTGACCTTCCCCTCGCGTGCTGTTGCTTGCGTTAGCAGCACAGAGGAATCCGTCGCTGTGGCTGGTGCACGGGAGCTGCTCTGGGGAGCAGAGCCGTGCTTCGGGGGCCGGCTGGAGCCAAGGACGTTATGGAGGGACGGATTTGGGCTGTTACAGGGGTGCCTGCTGTCGCTTGGGACAGTTACAGTCAGGGTGCTCTCGCGGCTTTAAAACAGGCACAAAACAAGAGCATCTCACGGGATCTTTGGGCGTCAGAGTGCTCCCCCCAGGGCTGGGGATGCTCCGGTCACGCTCGGTGCGGTGGAAGGGGCCGGGCAGCGCCTGACCCCTCCCCAGTGCTAACGAGTAATGGAAGTTCTGCATTCTGCCGAGCTGGGTCTGTGGGGCAACCCTAAAGCCTCACCTGAAATACTTCATACTGCTGCAGCAGGACCCTTGCTCGCTTGGCAGTGCTGTCATCAGTGTGCTGGATGTCCTTAATCAGCCAGCAGTTGGTCTCTGCCAGGCGGGTGCCGCGCTGCTTCAGCTCCTCGATGGCATTTTTCTTCAGGTTGATCAGATTCTATGGGAATTTGTGGATTAAAGTGTTGTGGATTCCACCAGTCCCACCCGCCCCAAGTTTTCTCAGCATCGTCTGCCGTCGCTGGGACACTCCTGTCCCGTGGTAACAGCAGCCTCGCTGCGGAGGCACGCTGCCTCCCCCCACGCAGCACAGCCCTGCTCCCGCGCTCCTCACTGCCAGCTGCAGGGTCACCGTCTCCTTTATAACCACCTTTCACCTACTAAAAAGCTGCGGTCGTGTCCTCCACCTCCACCTTCTCTTTGCCAGACTGAGAAAATCTGATACCGATGGTCTTTTCTAACAGGTCACATTTCCTAAATCTCATCCCTCCTACTGCTACAGTCTGGACTCTCTCCTGGTTTCTCTTATTTTTTCTTGATAGACAATATCAAGGTTAGATTTCACCAGCATTAAGCAGAGCAGCATAATTACCTCCAGTGTATTAATAAACAAACACATGCCATTTTGCAAGAGTGAGGCAGACCGCTAGAATTTCCTCCATAAAGGCGGTAACTGGATGGATTCGCGACCTACGTCCCAGCACTGGGTGCTGGTGGCACGTACCGTGGTGATTTTGATCTCTTCCAAGGTTTTGGCTAACTCAGCCTTCTTGAGCGCTAATTTCCTCTGAGCAAAACTTGTGTATTTCTCTCGGGATGATGGTGTCTCCAAAGGCAAGGGTGGTTTTTTACTCAGCGTAAACGCAACTGGGGAGACAAGAAAGAGGCCTGTGCTTATTTCACAGTCCAGTTTCAACGCCTTACATCTCTCCTGTCACGTGTGGCTGAGGGAAATATAAAGAACCGAGACTGAATTCAAACCTTCTGCGGCCCCAGCAGAAGCGGCTCGCGGTTACAGCCCAGGAGCCGAGCCTGCGCGGCGCTCCCTGCTCCTTTCTAGTTCTCCCCCCTTATTCTCAGCATTTCCCCTTGGGTAATTTTCTCTTTGTGGCTGTTGCTGAATGTTTCCCAGCAGAAAGCACTGGGTCAACGCAAAAGCGGCACCAGCGGGCGGGGACAGCAGGGCGGTGTGTAAGGGAACCTCTCCCAACCTGGCTTCGTCTTCTCCCCTTTCTTCTTCTTCTCCTCACCGGCGAGCGGCGGCAAGGTCAACCTGCGGGCTGGAGAGTTCCTCTCTTCTGCTTCTGCCTCCTGCCATCTGCTGTAATCCTAAACTCAGCACGACAGCAGCACAGAAAAGATGGGGAGTCGGAGGAGGTTTGTGAGCAGAGACCTCGCTGACGTGACCCACAGTCCCGCTCCCCTCCGCAGCTCCCCTGGGGCTTCCAGGTGCCCCTTCGAGCCCTTTACCGGCAGCAAATCTCGGGCCTCTGTTTGAGAGACGCCGCCTTTATAACCACAGCGCAGTAAATGCCACAAACCCCGCGGGAACAAGAGACTTAACTATTCTCTTGAACTCCTCCACGATCCCGGGAACCGGGCCCTGCGCATCCATCTCTGCCCCGGCTCTGGAAGGAAACAGCGTAACGGCGTTGAGGGGGCTGAGCCCCCCGGCTCTGCCCGTCCCCGCGGGCCAGCCTCAGGGTCCGAAGTCAGAGCAGAGGGGCAGCGACACCCCCGGGGCTCTGGTACCCTGGGGGAACCCCACCTTCACCCACCTCCCCCGCCCCACGGGGAGCCCCCTGCCCATCCCCTGTGGGGACCCCCCTCACCCCCTGCCCCACGCGGAGCCCCCTGCCCATCCCCTGTGGGGACCCCTCCCCAGCCCCCGCCCCACGGGGAGCCCCCTTCATCATGGCCCCTGCCATCCTCCTGCCCCCCGTACCCCATGACCCCCCCCCGCGATCCCCCCGTACCCCATGCCCCGCCAGGGATCCCCCCATACTCCACAGTCTCCCGGGGATCCCCCCGTTCCCCACGGCCCCCCAGGGATCTCCCCGTACCCCACGGCCTCCCGGGGATCCCCCGTTCCCCACAGTCTCCCGGGGATCCCCCCGTTCCCCACGGCCCCCCAGGATCTCCCCGTACCCCACGGCCCCCCGGGATCCCCCGTCCCCCGTCCCCCGTCCCGTCTCCATGGCGACCGCAGGCGGGCACGGCGCCGGGCGGGGCCCGCGCTCCCGGGAAGGGGTGGGAGGGGCGCCCCCTGCCGGCCCCGCCCCGGCCCCGCACGGCGGGAGCCACCGGCCCGGGAGCCGCCGCGGGGTGGGTCCGGGCGCAGGGCCGCACCGCACAGCCCCGCGGGACGGGGACTCGGCTGCTGGCGGGGCCGCCGGGGCTGGGAGGGGACCGGCCGCCCCGGAGAGCCCGGAGGATGGCGGCCGCCTCACGGGCTAACGCGCCCTGAACCGGTCCCGCCCGCCGCGGCGGACACGAAGCCTTGTGGGTCGGGGGGAACGGCCGAGCCGGCGCACGGTGCCAGGCTCATACGGGAGCCGCGTGGCGGGCGCCCGGTGCCGGGCACGGTCCTCGGCCACACCGGGAGGGAATCACCGCGGGCTGCCAGGCTCTGGGCGAGAGAGGCCCCGCGGGACGGGGCAGCCTCAGCGGCGTTCCCCGGGCCGCGGGGCTCGGGGGGGCGTGGGGACGGGCCCGGTGCGGGCCGCGGGGCCCGGTGCGGGCCGCGGGCGGCGGCGCGGCCCCGGGCCCCGCTCGGGCCCCTGTTACCACGGCAACTGCCGGTGGCGGCGCAGCCAATGGGGTGACGCCCTGCGGCCGGCCGGCGCGCGCCGCGGCGGCAGCCAATGGGGCGCGGTCTCCCGGCGGGCAGGCCCGCGGTCTCCGGGGCAACAGGGGCCGCCGCCGCCGCGCCATTGGTGCCGCCCGCGGCGGGGGGGCGGGGCTTGTCCGGGAGGGGCGGGGCCTGGCGGGGCCGGGCCGCGCCGCGGGGGGGACAAGGCCCCACTCGTGGCCGCGCCGTGGGCAGCGCCCTCCCCGCCCGGCGGCCGCCGTCCCCACTCCCCGCACCGCCCCGAGCCCCGGGGAGACGCCGCTGGGGCGGGGGGGGGGGCGGAACACAGGCGTCCACGAAGGCACCGGCCTTCCCACGCCGCGTGGGACGGCCCCGGGGGCTGCCCCGGGTCGGGGCTCTGCCGGGGGGGGACCGGGGGAAGTGGGTGCCCCGGTGGACCGGCAGGCGCGGGGTCCGTGAGCGGCATCCCGGCCGGGCAGAGCCGTACCGGGGCCGGGGTGCAGCTCCCCGGGGGGCTGTGAGGGGTGGGGGGGCTCCGGGGGGGGCCCACGCGTGGGTGTAGGGGACACCGGGGTGCCCAGACCGGGAGAGCAGCGGGTACCGGCATCCCTGGGCCGGTGCGGAGCATCCCGGGGCATCCCCGGGTGGGTACCGGGCGGCACGGGGAGGGAACCGGGGGTCACGGCGAGGCACCGGGGGGCCCAGGCCGGGGTACCGGGACCCTCGTGTGAAGGTACCGGGGGTCACGGGGGGGCTGTGCTGCTCAGGTGGGGGGCACCGGGAGCTCCCGGGGTGCCGTGCCGGCGGTACCGGCGGTACCGGGGCGTGCCGCCCTGCCATTCTCTCCAGCAACCCCTCTCCGGAGGGCGCCCATTGGCGGAGCCGGTTGTTCCCCCCCGCCCCGCGGCCAATGGGCCGGGGGGGGCGGTGCCTCCCATTGACAGAACCGGCGCGTCGGTGTTTACCGGGGGCGGGGCGGCGGCGGCTATAAGAGCGGCACCGGGGGGCGTGCGGCTCCCGGGCTGCCCGCACCGCCCCCGCGCCCCCCCACCCCCCCCCCGACCTGGACCCACCGCAGCGTCCCCGCACCGCGCCCGACCGGAGCATCCACCGACTCAACCGGGGGAGCGACCCCGGGCCGGTACAGAGCATTCCCGGACCGGCGCGGAGCGTCCCCAGGCCGGTTCAGAGCATCCCCGGGTCGGTACAGAGCATCCCGGAGCATCCCCGGGCCGGTGCGGAGCATCCCCGGGTCAGTACAGAGCATCCCGGAGCATCCCCGAGCCGGTGCTCAGCATCCCCGGGCCGGTGCGGAGCATCCCCGAACCGGTGTGGAGCATCCCGGAGCATCCCCGGGCCGGTGCAGAGCATCCCTGAACCGGTACAGAGCCTCCCGGAGCATCCCTGAACCGGTGCGGAGCATCCCGGAGCATCCCCGGGCCGGACCGCTGCAGAGCATCCCGGAGCCGGAGACCGCCGGGCCGGCCCGGGGCCCCTCCGGAGCATCCCAGCAGCCGCCGCCCCGGCGGAGCCGCCCCCGCCGTGCGCCCCCGGGCCCCGGTGCGGCCCCCTGCGCCCCGCCCCGCCGCCGCCGCCCGCTCCGCACAATGGGGGCGGCGCGGCGGGGCGCGTAGCGGCGGGCGGGGAGGAGGAGGAGGAGGCGGCGGCAGCGGCGGCGGCGGGGAGGGGGTCCCGGGCCCCGGCATGGTGCAGCGCGGCAGCCGGGGCCGGGGCGCGGAGGCTCGGCGGGAGCCCTGCGCCCCGCTGCCCGCCCGCGACGCCGAACCCGCCTGGTGCAAGACGCCGAGTGGGCACATCAAGCGGCCGATGAACGCCTTCATGGTGTGGTCGCAACACGAGCGTCGCAAGATCATGGACCAGTGGCCCGACATGCACAACGCCGAGATCTCCAAGCGCCTGGGCCGGCGCTGGCAGCTCCTCCACGACTCCGAGAAGATCCCCTTTGTCAAGGAGGCCGAGCGCCTGCGCCTCAAGCACATGGCCGACTACCCCGACTACAAGTACCGGCCTCGGAAAAAGGGCAAGGTGGGCGCCGGCGCGTCCCGCCCGCGCCTCCCGGTGAAGATCAAGCCCTCCGTGCTGGGCCGCGTCTCCGCCGGCCGCAGGCAGCCCGCCAAGCCGCCCGCCGCCCCGCAGGAGCCCGCGCCGGAGGCGACCGTCGAGGACTGCCCCGTCGCGCCCGGCCCGGCCACCTGGCACGCGGCACCCGCCGGGGAGCGCGGCCCCCAGGAGCCCCCCGCGCCCCCAAGCCCCGCCGCTGCCTGCCCCGAGCCGGGGAGGTCCCCGGAGAGCGGGTCCCCCTCTCCCGTGTCGGCCGGGTCCCCTCCCTCCTCCTTCAGCTCCGACGAGGAGCTGGAGGAAGAGCTGCTGGGGGTCGTGCCCGGGCGGGCCCCCGCCGGTGCCGCCTGCGGCGCCCTGGACTGGTCCGTCTTCGACAAGGAGCACGACCCCTTCCCGCGGGGCGGCTCCTCGCACTTCGAGTTCCCGGACTATTGCACGCCCGAGGTGACGGAGATGATAGCGGGGGACTGGCTCATGTCCAGCATCTCGGACTTGGTCTTTACCTACTGAGTCCCGCGCTCCGCAGGTAACGCTCTTTTTTTTTTTTCCCCACAATCAGGTCGTATCAAAAAAAAAACCAGAAAAAAAAAAAAAGAACCGAAACCAGCTGTTTACATGCAGGAATCAGGTATTTTGCCTTGAAGCCGCTGGAAGGCAGAGCTCCCTGCTCACCCCATCCCCCTGGCACACACCCACTCCTTGTCCGTCCGTCTGTCCGGCCCTCGCCTCGCGACCGCGGGACGCGTGGCTGGCCGCCGTGGTTATTTGCCCGTGAAATGCGAGTGTCTAATCGGGTTTTCATTGTCAGCGCCCTGTGCCCAGCCCCTTCCCCCTGCGGCTCTGGCCACCGCGGTGCTGCCGGCCATGGCCGCCCCGGCCGCTCCCTTCCCCGCCGGCCGCTGCCCCATGCTCCCTCCGGAGCACCCGGCGCTCGGTGCCCATCCAGCCCTCCCCGTTCCTCGGGGAAGGGCCGATTCCTTTTGCTTTTTGACTGCATTTAAAGCACGGCTTCGATTTTCTCCTCTTCCTCGTTGCAGCCCTTAGGGAGGGATCCCCGGCCGCGCCGTGTCCGGGGGCGGCAGAGCCATGCGGAGCCCTCCCTGCCCGACGCCCTGTGTCGTGGGGGTCCCCGGCTTCGGGGGTTCGGCGTCCCACGGGACCGGCTCTTTCCCTGCGCTTTCCCTGCGGCGCGCGCTCCCCGCCGCTCGCTTTGGGAAGAGCGAAGTTGCGCGCACGTGATCCACACGTGGACGCGGGAGGCTGTGTTGTTCCTCTCGCCGGGCGGTTGTGCGGAGGAGGCCGTGCCCGGAGCCACCCCGAACCCCGGCGGGGGTGAGCCCTTCCCGGAGCAGCCAGCCCCCATTTTAGCCTTGGAGCCGGTGCCCGTGGAGGACCCGCTCTGGGCTGGCTCGCCTTGGCCGGTGCAGCCGGGTCCCACCGCGCCCGGCCGCGGCGGGCGATGCTGCCGGGGCGGCAGGGAGCGGGCAGGGCAGGGCGGCTGGGACGGGGTGCTGCGGGAAATCTGCCTTAAACGACCGCCTGAACAGGGCCGAGAGCAGCGGCAGCCGATGCCGGTGGGCGCGTGGGGAGCGGGCGATGCTCCGGCGCGGTGCTCCTCCACGCGGCGCCGCTCCGTGCCCCGCTACCGGCTGTGCCAAGAGCAGGGGCATCCCGGCAGAGCGCTGCCAAGGAGCCTCCCGGCAGGGAAGGTCCCGCTGCGGCGGCTCCTCCATCCAGCCGGGTTTTTCTTTGCTTTTCCTAATGGCTCCTTCCTGCAACGAGCGGCCGCCTCCCGCTGCCGGGGAGCACGTGGCTGCAGCAGCGGCTCGGCGGCCGCCGCAGGCTGCGTTTGTGGGGCAGGGGCTGTGCTCCGGTGCGGCTGGGCTGTGCGGGGAGCCGGCGGGGACCCCGGCCACCCCGAGCTGCCAGCCCTGGGGCCGTGGCCATGGCAGGGGCTGGCAGCTCCCAGCGGAGCCGTACTGGGCTCTGAGGTCCCCCATGGTCCCGCTTCCCCAGGGGCTTTGGGGGTGCGGGAGCCCCTCCGACCCTTCCCAGGGGACCGGGGGCAGCGGGGAACCCCCTCCCTGGGGCTCTGCCTCCCCATTTTGGGGCTGCCAGTTCCTCTGGTCGCAGGCTGCCCCATGCCTGCCCATGGCCGTGGGGCCGGACGGAGCCGCGACCAGGGGAAGGGCAGCCCCCCACCGGGTCCGGGCAGCCCCCCGGGGCGGCTCGGAGCAGGGACCTGCCTGGCCCTGCTGCCAGAGGTGCCGCTGGCCCTGGGTCAGCCGTGGGGACAGGCACCGCGGCGCAGGGAGAGGTGCGTCCCCGGGCCCGTTGCAGGGATGCTCGGTGTCCCCCAGCCCCGTCCCGGGCGGCCTTGGGGTCCCCCGGCGGCGCCTCCCTGACGGCAGCCATCAGCATTGTAGATGTGTCGGTGTGTAGCGGTAGCTGTGCGTGTGTGTGTCGGCGTTGCGTTAGCCACGGTGTTTCGGTAGCCCCGGTGCGGGTGCCAGCCTGCGGAGGCAGGCGGGCGTCACGCATCAGACACGTGTTCCCCGTATAGAGCGCGTCCCCGTCCCTGCCCCCCCCCAGGCCGTTTCCCACCGGACCCAGCCCCAACCCAAGCTGGAAAAGCCAAAAAAGCGCCGGGCCAGCCGTGACGCCGGCAGCCTGCTCCCGCCTCGCCGCCGCCCCGGGGGGCTCTGCCTTCCCACCCCCGGGCAGCCCCGTGCCAGGAGCCCCCCGAGCCCCCTCCCATGCGTCAGCCGGGTTTGGGGTCCCCGGGGCTCTCCGGCGCGCACAGATCTCGCCCAGCACCTCGGTGCCTTCTCGGGGCGCGCGGCCGCCACGTGCCCTGCGTCGCCCACGGGTCGGGGCGCTCCCTCCGCCGACTGCCGGGCGAAACGTTTCCTCAGGAGCAGGTTCTGGGTCAGCGCCGGAGCCAGAGCCGGGGCCCCCCCGGCCGCAAGCACAACACCATCCGCTTCGTCCCCGTCCCCCCCACCCCGTCCCCCTCCCGCCCCCTCCTCGAGACTCGCTGGGTGTATTTGTCGGGGGAAAACCGTTGTGGACAGTGGTGGATTTTCTGTGCCGTGTGGTTGTAGTGCTTAGAGACCCCCCCAGCGTGCGGCCCCTCCCGCTGCGCCCCCCGCCTCCCCGCTGCCCCGCGCTGGCTGCCATGCGTGTGCGAGCGTGTGTGCGTGCGCGTGCGACATCCCGTCATCACTAGAGACAAAGCGAATAATAATAATAATAATAATAATAAATGAATAATAAAAATAAACCAAACCTCTCTCAGGAAGAAGCCGCCCCGGCGGCGGCCAAGCGGGCCGGGGGCCCCCGGAGCCGGTGGGGCCCCGGCGCAGCCTGCGGACGGGCGCCAGCGCTCGGGGTCACCTTTGTAGTGTCGTGTTAGTGAAGGGTTCCCGTGTCTGTTGTCTTGGAGAAATCGGCTTTTAGCCAAGGGGCGGCCCCGGCCTGTGCCGGGGCGTGCGACATGGCCGGCTCCGGTGCTGCGGGAGCTCGGCGAACGGTTATCCTGACTGTTGTGACTATGGAATAAAGTGTGTTGGTCTGCTGCCCACGGCTCCGGCTCCTCCTGCGCCGCCCCGCTCCTCCCGGGGGGTGCGGGGGTCCCGGGGGGATGCAGCGTTCCCAGGGGGATGCGGGGCTCCCGGGGGATGCGGGGTCCCGGTGGCCGGTGGCCAGCACCCAGCTCCCAGGGCCGTCAGCTCCCACCCCGGTCCACGGGCTCCCACGTCCCCGGGGAGGGTTCACCCTCACCGGCCGGGGCTGGGTGTCCCCGGGCGCCGTGCCCCGCTGCCGGCGGGTGGGAGCCTGCGTGTGTGCGCACACCTGTGTGCGTGTGTGCGCAGCTCCCTGCAGGTGTGCGTGCGCCCCGTGTGCGTGCGCGCAGGCCGTACACGCGTGCTCGCTCTGTGTGCGTGGCGTGTGGATGCACAGCGCGTGCGTGTGTGCGTGCACACGTATGGGCTGTGCACGCGTGTGCCCCGCGCCCACGCAGCCCCGCGGCACCCTCAGCTCCACCCGGGGGGGGGCTCTGGTCCAGGGACCGGGGGGGGGCCACGGGGGGCACGCGCCGATTGCGTCACACACACACCCCCCCCCACCCGCAGCTGTTGCCATGGCAACAAGGGGAGCCCGGAGCATCCCTGGGTACCAGCGGCCCCTCCCGCCCCGGGCGGTGCTGGGGACTGGGCTGTCCCCGGGGGGTGGCCGTGCTGCAGTGACTCCCCAGCCCCACGGGAGCGCAGGGCTGCACCCACTCTGGGGCAGCACCCAGCACCTCCCCGGGGCGCCCTGGCCGCAGTCCCGCAGCCGCGGGGGCAGCGATGCCCCGGTACAGCAGCCCCCAGGACGCTGCCTGGCTCGGCCGGGAGCAGGGAGGCCTGTGGCTCTGGCCTCGCCACGGTCCCGGCTCGCCGGCCATCGCTGCGGCCCTCCTGACCTCACCATGGGTCGGGGCCACGCGGGGCTGGGTGCCCGGTGCCCGGCATTGCCCACGCGTCACCGCCACGGGCCCGGCTCTGAGTCACGCACAGCGGCCGCACGCAGCCTCTCGCCAGCTCCGCAGGCAGCGGCGGGGGCTCGCGGCCTCGCAGCGGGGTCCCGCTCCCTTCCACCCCGGCGCGGCTCCCCCCATCCCCACCCCCAGTCCCCGGGGGCAGGATGGGGCCGGGGCTGTGCTGAAGCTGGGGGCCGGCCGCCCGCCCGCGGACAGTGCCGGGGATCCCCCCGGCCACGAGGAGAGCGGAGGGACCCCTGCTGCTGCCGGCGCTGGGACGGGGAAGGATGTGCTAAGGCATCTGTGCCCCCCCAGGTAAGCGGGGAGCAGGCAGGGCTGCGGGCAGGGGTGTGGGCAGGGGTGAGCCTCTGTGGGGACGCGGGGGGATGCAGGATGAGGGCAGCCTGGGGGGGCAAAGCGATGGGCACCAGGGTGGTCCCCAGGGTGGTTCCCAGGGTGAGGCCCCCCCCCCAACCCCTGCATGTGAGAAGGGATGGAGGGACAAGCGTGTCCCCAGGTCTGGGGACAGCCAGGCTGGGCAGAGGGGCTGGGGCTGCTCCGGGGGACAGCCGGTCCCGCCAGCAGCGCGATCCCCCCGCGAGGCCTCTCCGGCGCAGGGCTTTGTTCAGCACCGCAGCCGGCACCGAAAGGGTCCCGGTCCCCCCCCCTCCGGGCTGACATTTCCACACTCATCCTCCCCTGCACCCGCACCGCACCCGCCGGGCTGCGGGGCCGCCCTGGCAAGGGCTGGGCAGTTCCCATGGCGGTGCCCCAGCCCCGGGCAGGTGGCGGGGACGGGAACGCGGTGACCCCGTCCCCGCAATGTGGTGGCCGTGTCCCCGCGTCCCTGCAAGGCAGCGGCCCCTCGGCCACCCCAAAGGTGCTCGCATCCCTCCCCGCCGCCGCCCCTCCTTCCCCATTGCCGGCGATTGGGTGGCTGCAGGTGGCCTGATGTCGGGCCCGATCCTGCCAGCACGGCCCCCGGGCCCGATCCTGCCAGCACGGCGGCGGGGCCGTGCCGGGGCTGTGCCGGGGCTGGATCCGGCCCAGGACGCGCAGGGCCCTGCGGGGCAGGGGGGGTCCCTTCCTCCATCCCGTGTGGAAGCCCCAGCGGGATGAGGGCAGCGGTGCTCTCGGTCCCCCTGAGGACGTGGCCTCGGCCTCGCTGCCCCGGCCGGGTCCTGGTGGCCAAGACAGAGCCCTGCGGGGAAGGGGCAGCTCTTGGGGTCCCTCTTGGTGCTCCCCAAAACAGGCGATGGCCCCTGCATGGGGGGTGCATCCAGCACCGGCGCCCTGTCCCCCGCCCTGCAGCCGGGGCGAGGGCAGGAGCTGACTCGGCCCCGCGGGTGCTGCGGCTGCAGGAGGGGAGCGGCTGTGGGTCCCAGGGTCCCGTCGCCCTCCCCGCGGCCCGGCCCGGCCCCCCTGTGCCCCCCAGGCCTGACGCCCGCCCGTGAACCCGGCTGCGGCCGCGGCCGCGGGCCCAGCATGGCGCAGGGGGAGCAGCACGGGGTCCGCTCCTACCTCCAGCTCTTCTACGAGGGCTGCAGCGGGGCCAGCCCCGACGGACGGGGACGCGTCCTCGCCCCACGCAGCCTGGGCCCCCCCTCATCGGGAAGGTAAGAGAGACCCCGAAACCCCTTCCTCCCTGGTGCCCCGGAGAGGCACCCCCCGCCCGCGCCATGGCACCTGGGTGGCCCTGTCCCCCGGGGACCCTGTTCCTGCTCGTGGGGGCCGCCGCGCTGGCTGCCGGCTCCCTGCTGCCCCCGGAGCCGGAGGGCATCGGGGAGGAGGAGGTCGTGGTGCTGGACGCGCAGATGGCGTGGTGCAACCATGTGCCGGGGACGTGCCGGCTGGCGGGCACGGCGCTGTGCGCGGCGGCCGGGTGCCATCGGGCTCCAATCCTGTGCGCTGGCCCCAGGAAGAGGAGCAGCAGCTCTCGCCCATCCCATGTGGCAGCCCCCTGCCGCGGCCCCCCGCCGCCTTCGCCCCGGCAGGGATGGCGGTGCCCTTCGGCATCTCCCGTGTTCACGGCGTCCAGCCCCGGCAGGACGCCCGAGGCCGGGGAGGCAACGGGGGATGCCCAGCACGGGGCCAAGACGCGCTGCAGCCCGGGAGCCGGCTGGATCACCTGGAGCTGGTTTGTGGCCAGCACCGCGGAGCACCCGGCTCAGTCCCGGCACGGCCCGGCAAAGCTGCGATGGCTGGGAGCAGGCGCAGGGGGGTCAAACACAGCCGCGGCCCCCACCCTCAGCACGGTGCCGAGCTGGGCCAAGCCGTGCCCAGCCTGCACGGCACAGCGTGCCAGCGTCCACCCAACGGCACCCGGGAGGGACGCGGGCGTTCGCGCAGGCCACCGCTTCCCTGTAGGTGCTCTTTTTGGGGAAATAAAAGACCTGTGACGTTTCCTCGTGCGCTGTTCTCTCCAATTGCCCGGGGCGAGGCCTGGCTGTGCCCGGGAAGAGCGAGGCAGGCGAGGGATCCCTGCGGGCAGTTCAGCCCCTCGGCCGGTGCTGGGCTCGCCGTCCAGGCTCCAGGCAGCGTGCCAGAGCCGGGCATCGCATTAACGCGGTAACAAGGGCGCGTGGCGCGAGGAGCGGTGCTTTGCTGGCTCTCCAGGCTTCCCCCCGCTGCAAAACCTCAGCCCTGCCCGCCCTCCGAGCCCCCCGAGCCCCCCGCACCCTGCGGGCCTCTGCCTGCGCGTCCCTCCCGAAGGCCTTTGAGCGCTATTGGGAAAATCGCTGCCAGAGAGGAAGCCACAGGGAACTAAAAATAGCCCCGGCGCGATCCCGTAAACACGGCCGCCAGCCTTGTGCCGCCCAGCAGAGCCCATTGCCAGCCTGGGGACAGCGGCAGCATCACCCCGGCTCAGCGGGGCATGCCCGGCCGCTGGAGGCTGCACGGGGGAAGCGGTGACGGCCGGGTCTCTGCCGACGGGCACCGTGCCCGGGATCTCCCGCAGCCAAGTGCCCGGCCCGGGGTGCAAAAGGGGCCGGGAGGTCAGGTTATTTACAGCCCCGTGCTGCCACTGAGGGGGGGATGCCCCGGAGAGCCGACGGCACGTGCAAGTCCTGGCGTTCAACCAAAGGTAGGCAGATGAAGGAGAACAGCAACCGGGGCACGCAAGCACCGCTTGGCTCCGCTCCCGCTTCTCTTCCCACGGGGCTGCGACGCCACGCAGGTCGGGGAGCGCAGAGCTGGCCTGGGCCACGAGAGCGGAGCTGGCAGCCCCGGCCCCGCGCCGCGGCCCCTGCCGGCACAGGGCGCGGGAAGGAAGCGTGTTTAGTAACTGTTTATTTTACAGTTATAGGGTTTGTACAAATCTGCATTTACAGGGGTATGTGTAAGTCTTTGTACAGAGTAACTGAAGCACCCGAAGCGACCGCCTCCTCCCAGGCCCTTCCTCCCCCGGGGACAACGCAGGAACTAAAGTGCATCATGGCCAGAGAGCAGGGGGCTGCAGGGGCCTCCCCCCTCCCCTCCTTCGGGGCGGCGGGGGGCATGCGGAGGGGTCCTGGCCCCTCCAGCAGCACCCCCAGCTCACCGCAGACTCTCCTGCACCATGGGTTTCTAAAGTGCTAAATCACCCGGCCCTCTGCGCCGCTGCCGCCCCGGGGAGGTGCCGAGGGCCAGAAACAGGCTCTGCCTTCCGCCACGCTGGGAGAGGAGACCCCCGGGAGCCCCCGGCTCGCGCCAGCGGCACAGACGGCCCTGGCACCGGTGAGCAGCGGAGGGACCGGGTCTCGCTGCCCTGCCTGCACGGGAGCAGATTCACACGCTCTGGATTTCAGCCTGCAGAGGCAAAGGGAACTCCCCTGCTCAGAGCTTTACGGCAACACGGGTCAGGCGTGCCGACTGCCCGCACGCCCTCCGGCCAGCCCGACGGTCAGAAAGGCGCGGCCCCTCCGAGAGCGAGGGCCCACGGGGCAAACCAGAGCTCACCCAGAGGCGGTTACGGCCCGAGAGGCAGGGGGCTGGGACAGGAGGGTGCCGAGTCTTGCAGGGCACGAGTTTTCTTCTCTATCCCAAAATCCGTAACTCTTCAACCAACACCCGCCCCTGGGCACGGCACAGATGGCTTTGGGCACCACACACCAACGGCGGGGGAGCTGGGGGGGAGCCATAAGGGACAGGTAAGGGCACTTGCGGGAGGTTTAGCAGCTCGGGAGAGGTAGAGGCACAGAGTGTCTATTGGCTTTGTCTCAGCGGGACACCGAGCTGTCTGGAAGGATTTGCTGCTTAGCTGGGAGGGCGGGGAGCGCGAGGACTGTTAATGGGACTGGGTGGGGAGACAGGAGCTGCGCGGGAATTGGGGGTGGCCTTTCCGAGAAACTCCCTCACTTGTGTTATTCCGAGGGGTGACGCTGAAGTCCGACCAGCTCGTGGGGGAGATTTATGACAGATTTCCTACCACAGTGACTTCTGTCCTGTGCAAAGCATTTCACAAGGTGGAAAAAGCTTTTCTCTGCGTTAGAGCCTGCTTCCAGAGCTGTAAAAAAAAGCCTGCAACGGGTGTTTATGGTGCCGCTAAGACTCGTGGTGACGCGATCTGGCACATGACAGCACATACCTCGGGCAGGGTGAGCGACACTCATCTCTCACCTCGCTGACCCAAGATACGACCGCGCTACAGCCAGCGAAGGAGCCCCAGCGACCGAGGGCTAAGCTCCCTCTGGCCGTCCTGCGGATCTGCTCCTGTCCCCTGCCCTCCTCTCCTGTAAACGGATCAGCCTGCAAAGATGAGGAAGCAAAAAGAGCCAGGGAGCGTTACACACTGGAGAGAACCTCACGGCAGGGCGCCGACAGGGGTTTGTGAAAGGTTTGGCTCTACTCAGAGGCTGCCTACAGGAAAGGGAAGGGCCGGACCACGGGCGAGGCCGAACGCAGCCGGCGGGGCACGCTGGCAGCAGCTCCCTTGCAGACGGGAGCAACGCAGAGCCAGAGGGCTGCCCTGTTCCTCAGGAGCGTAACAGCCTCTCGCCCCCCCGCCACACGCACCCAGGCCGAACCCTGCCAGGACGCTCTCCTCCGGGCGAGGATCTGCCCTCGCTCCCACTAATTAACCCCGACAGAGAACGCGGGATCGTTTCCGCATAGCCCACGCGCGGCTCTGCACTCGTCCAGTCACCTGTGCGCAGCCTGAAGAGCCTGACTTGTCCGTATCTCCGGTTCCTCTTGAGACAGCGGCGGTGCCCGTCTGCTCACCCGTGCACGGGGAGGAGAGAACAAGGTGAGCGTCGGTGTGGGGAACAATCCTGCTGGGCTGGTTCCCGTCAGTCTCTGTCGCAAAGGCCAAAAGCGTCACTGGACGCAGAAAGAATAAAAAATAATCTTCAGACAGGTCGTTTCCAGACACGTCCTTCCATCAAACATCCCCCCTTCCCGCCAGGGAAGGACGCGGCGACAGGGAAGGCCCTTCCTCTGGCTTCAGGGGAAAATCTGCAGTTCAAACTTGGGCGCCCACTCCAGCGCGCTCTTCACCACGGCCAGGGCAGCTGCTCCCAGCGCGACCGTCAGCCCCATCACCGCCAGCTTGACAAAGCGGTTGGTCCTTGGCTTTGTCAAGACGGATTTTGTCCGCTCCTCCCCTCGGAGCCGCTCCCTGAAGCGCTGCCTCAACACAGTGTCTGGTCTCTGCTGCACTGACGCCAACTCAAAGTCCTTAAAAGTGGAAGCTGCAGTTCTGCAAGAGAAGAAACGGGTCAAGGAGCGTCCCCAGCTCGCCCTCGGGACCAGCCTCCTGCCAGGGAGGAAGATCTTCACGAGGAAGCAAGACCTGGCAAGGGGACGTACAGCAGATGTGGGCACACGGGGTGCCCTGCGCTCACCGTTCAGCCTGCTGCTGAGCTGCCTCCCTGGCAAGTTCGGATGGTGGGAACTGGACAAAAAGGTCCCCAGCTCTGCTGATCAGAGTCTCGTAAGGAAGGTCCTGTGGGATCTGGGACAGGAGGTGGTGGACAGAGGCCATGTCGCACTCGCAGTCCAGAACTTCCTGCTCCCGGTACAGCACGATCTGTGGAGAGGAGCGAGAGCACTGAGGACAGCCGGGGAAGCGGGGACGATTCCTTGTCGCTCGCTGGCACTCACTTCAGAGCCGGAAGAGAAAAACATTTCGCTTCCACCTGAAAGACCTGCCCTTCCTCCAGAGGACACGCTGCAGCGGAGCATTCCCCGTCTGGGGAGAGAAACGCCAAACCCTTCCCGAGACTCCGAGGCCGCGGAAAGCCCCTTTCTGGGTAGTTACATCTGTCTTCTGAGCAGAGCCTGCTACTGGCAGGTCAGAGATGTGGGCTCAGTGGGGCTTCACTCCACAATTTGAGATTTGTTTGGATCCCCCATAGGAGAAAGGGCAGACGGACGCACAGCGCAGGGCTGCCCCCAGCCAGCCCGGCTCCCCAGCACCCAAGCAAGTGCCCAGCAGCAGGGCCAGCGCATGAAAGCAAAGAAAACCGCTGGATCACGCTGCCTCCACGGCACTGAACTAGAACAGCCTGAAGATCCGGACACCCCCAGGCTGCGTCGAGCAATCCTGGACCCCCCCTGCCCTCCACCAGCGCCAAGGACTTGGGGGGCCCCTGCAGAGCGGGGTCCAGCGGGGGACAGCAGCAGCACTGGGTTTGCCAGCCCCCCTCTGCAGCCCCAAACCACCGGCACCTCGCAATGGTTTGGTTAACCCCGCTGCCGTTCCAGCCAATACCTACCACAGCAGCAAAATAAATGGGCATCAGTGGATGGCAAGCCAGGAAGAAGTCATATAATCGCACGACGTGCCTGAAGTCGGACAAAACATGCCCGAACCAGGTGATCAGCCAGCTGAGAGCAAAGATGGTTCCCACCTCCGCGCTGCACAGAGAGAAAGTGCTGTTAGGTCAGCTGCTGCCAGCAGCTCGGAAACTGCTGAAATGCTCCTGGGCGATCCCTGCGCCGCACCTCCGTGCCTGGGAGGGGAGACAGACCTGGCTATCAGCAGAGCGTTCAGAGCTCAGTCCAGATCCATGAACGCGGATTATTATTATAGCATTGTTATTATCCTTTGATACAAGCCCAAGGCAAAGTACTGCCACTACTCGTCTCACATCCAGTGGGTCCACAGCAGAGGCCCCAACGGTCTGCTTTCAGGAGAGCCTGAATGCGTGACGTGCCCCGTCACTGTCTGGCACGCTGACCTGAGGACACCTGAAGTCCTGCAGCACAGTCAACTTTTCAGATTCCTTTCCACCCTAAAGGCTTACTAACTCCTGGGAGTTTCCAAATCAGGCTTGGTAGCCAAAGGCATCCCGGCCACGAAACATAACACAGACGTTTGCCCAGAAAAGGATCCTGGACTGAACCTTCCCACTTACCTTCCTGCTTCTGCTTTATTCTGCGCAGACTACGCTTGCGTGTCCCTATTGCACGGCCTGGGAATTATCCCCAGAAGTAGCAACAAACTACAGCAAGGCGACACCAGCCACAAAACTGGGCACGCGAAGCGGTTGTGGCAGCTTTGTGTGACACCGACTGCAACCCCCCAGCCTTTCCAATATGGACTGGAGACCACGGAGGTGAAGATGGCACTATGTAAAAGCCCTCAGAACAGGCAGCATAGGTTTGGGTCTGCTCGGAAGCAGAGTGCCACGTGGCTTTGGACTGTCACCGTTAGCTGTGGGTCAGCCGCTGGCTCGCTCTGAGGAAGCCACTGTGGTGCTGGGGACACGCTGGTGCGAAGGGCCCCGTGAACGGTAACGCGAGACAGGCAGGGCAGAGCTAGGAGGCTCCGAGGGAGGGTCTGCGTACCTCTGCATGAAGTCATGCACCTCAGGGTTCACCTGGTCTATGATGGGCATCAGGTAATTTAAAATGTGCTTGGTATTATCCATCGTTGGGTCCATAAAATCCCTGAAGAAAGATTTAAAAGAAGGTCCGTCAAGCAAAGCTTTCCTCCAGGGAGGCAGCCAGAAGGTAAATAAACAAACTGCAATAAACAGCCCCAAGGAACTCTGCCTATCTGGGACAGGCTCGCTCTTACTTGCCTGGGCCACTCAGGGCTGATCCGCACAGAAAACCCGGACCCAGACAATCACGCTGGTGTCAGCTGACACTTCTTATTTTGCTGCAGCACACGTGTGAACCATAAAGCCTTTCCAGCACCCAAACCCTAACTCCCTCTCTGGTAGAGGAGGGAGGATCCCTCCAAACCGCGCCCCAGCTGAAGGCTTGTTCTCATTTCAGTGCACAAATTGGAGAGTCACTTGCCCTGGGGCTCGGGACGCTGGTGGCACAGACCACGCTGCCCAGGGCTGTACAAGGCCACGGGGAAGGCACTGCGCTGAGCCAGCCCCCAGGAGCCGGAGAGGCCCTGACAGCAGAGATGGCCAGAGAACAATGAATAATGCATGCGTGTTGGCTTTTTCAACTTCAAGAGATGTTACAAATTAATCTGACAGCCTTCAATTATCCCTTCCCCAGAGCACAACTCGCTGCAAAGCCACGTGCTATCGTGCGGTCACGCTGCGCTCTCGCAGCACCCCTCTGGGCAGGGACGCGACAGGCAGCCAGCCTCAGCCCAAGGCTCTGCCTTCCAGGCTCCCCTGCTCCGGGAGAGGCCAGCCCCATCCGCGCAGGCGTCCCCACAGCCCCAGGACACGCAGGCGGCTCCTCTCCTCCAGCCGAGCCCGGTGCGTACCTGAGATGATGCGTCGAGAGCTTTTCCACCAGAGCCGTGGCCAGTCTGTCCCCCACCACCAGGAGGAAGGTGACCACGATGTCATGGTAGCCCTGGTAGTAGTGCAGCTGGGGGTTGCGCTTGAGGACGTGGAGGATAATATCGATGAGCTCCTCCTGCAAGCCTTCCCTCTGGTCATCTGGCATCCCTGTGGGGACAGCAGCGGGCGGCGGTGGGACGGGCTGTGTCACCTACCGGCGCCTGCCGTGGGAGCAAGGAGAGGACCCACGCATTTACCAAGCTGCCTGATCCCAAGGGACGTGGTGCAAAGGGGAGGGAGGTAAAACCAGCAGGAAAAAAATATCCCCAGCCCTAATCCTGCCCCTCAAAACTCTGATGGCCCAGGGGAAGCCGGCCAGTTGGTTGTTTGATCTCCAGTTCTGCAGTGCCCCTACCTGCGAGGAAGCCACCGTGGAGGACGGGAGCAGGGTTTACTGAGGTTTGTACAGTGCTGTGAAGAGCGAATTGCGCTGCACATCCAGCACTGCTGAGGACATTTTAATGATTTTTAATTTCCCAGGGGTTCTAGAAAAAAATTAAACAGGACTCATTTTCACAGAAACTGCGCCAGTTGCATCAGATTGCGAGGCCTCCATCGCCACAACTTTCTGTCGGTCCCCTGCTAACAGCATGTGTTTAGGGACAGGATGTCACAGGAAAAACATTGTTCCTGCCACGCACAGCTGCAGCCAGTTTCTGGCAGGCCTCGTCAACAGATAAAATGCCCAAAGGCCAAGCAGAAAGTCCCAGTGGAGATCCGGCAATGGCCAAGTTCTCCTTTTCCCCTGCTTCACTTAACGCGTCTAAAAATAGGCAGGAGGCTGCCATTCAAGGGCAAAAAAATCTGTACTAGCGGACCCTTCAGGAATCAGGCTTGCACACAGTATCCGCACTCGGAAGAGAATCAGAGTGAATCAATTGTTTACGCAAAATAAAAGCGGCAGAAGGGGGAAGCAGATTCTGGCCAGAAATAACGACTGCTCTGCAGAGTCAGATAGCTGCTGGATTAAATGTTTTATAAATAGCACAACAAGGCACCAGCCACCCATCAGAACTAAACAACTGCAAAAACATTTTGCTTCTAAAGGTTCAGAGCAATCTTAAATTTGGTGCACGAACCCGATTTTGAGACTGTTTTACCCCAGAAATTGTTGTAACCACTGACCAAACTGCCTTCCACGCCCCTGAGCTAGACCACGGTCCAAATGAAGTGAAGGAAACAGTATGTTTCTCAAGCTCTCCGCCCTGGTCACAACGGGCGAGGGGCACGCAGGATCCGGGCTGTAACCGTCCGACGGTACCGGCCTGCGGGCAGAGGGGCTCAGCGGGGCAGGGGGAAGCGTAACGCTGGAAGAGCCACATCAAAAACCAGCTGTAGCACAGGCAGCTGAAGGAAACCGACAGCTGCAGAACGGCTCCACCGCACGAAGAAGCTGCTGTAAGCTCACAAGGAAACGGCTTTCTAGAAGTCAGGCTCTCGGAGCAGCGGAGCGTCACCTACTGCAGCCCCCCTGCGTAAGGTCTGAGCCCCACGGCACAGAGCTTCCCCCCGCAGAGCGGGAAGAGGAGAATCCCCTCTCACCTGGTGGGAATCGGCGCAGGGATCGCCGCACGTCCAGTAGCACTTGCTGGTAATCTTTATTGTCCTCTCGCAGCTCCTTTCCTGCTGAGAAAAAGAGGAATATGATTAACACCGAGGGGTGCAAAGGTACCAGGAAGAGAGCCGGGCCAGGGAGCCGGGAGAAACCCCGCTGAAGGCAGGAGGATGAGGCCGCACGCACAGACACACCACCCCAGCGTACGTCCCTTTTCCCTATGTCACACGCCAGCCCTGTCCCCTCGCTTGCACTGCCGCGCGTTCCGACGCCAACGGCAGCTCAGCGTGAGGAAACGAGACTGTTCTTTCTTTAAACAACATACGTTAAAATGCTTAAACTGACACCACTCCCAAACGTCTTTGCTCCACGATTTTGCTGTGCAATTCAAAGCGTACTCGGCAGCAGCAAAGCACGATACGCTGCGGAGACCACAAAGAATAGTTTATTAAATAGAAATAATTCAGAAGAAAACCCCACCCACAGGTAGCTAAGATAGTTAAAACAGAAGAGAAAAGAATTTCCTGGCACACTGAACTATCCATGCGATCACGTGAAATTAAATATGGTCTGCCGGCAGCCCCGATCACCTAACCTAACCTGGCTCCTGACTGACCTGGGGGGACGCGCACTTCTGAACGGCCACAGACCCAGGAACAACAACAAAATCTGTCCTGGGGACAGTGGCTGCAAAAACTACAGGACTTGGAGCTTCTGCATTGCTAAGGTTTAAAAACCACGCAGGTCATCTTCCCCGCTTCTGCTCTGACCAAACACCACACGTGCTTCACGCAACAAACTGCTTCATCTATGCCTGGAAGAGACACCTCGGAAGAATTCAGCACAGCCACCTCTCCCTGGGAGCAACAAAAATTAGGTTTGATACCTTCTGCTGCAGATGAACTCACAGACGCCAGCTAACCGCCAGCTAACCGCCACCAACCCCATCCAAAGTGAACTCGTTTCCATCACTGTCACTACAGAGAACACCACCCTGGCAGCACAACGGAAGCGCTGTTATTAGGAAATCGTGTATTTCCAAATCTGCCGTTTGCATACAACGCAGCGTGCGAAGCTGCGGTGCTCACGCCGCGGCGCGAGTCCCCTTCGCACACGAGCTCGCTGGGAAGCGCAGCAGCGTAGCCAGGGAAAAGGCAGGTCAGAAAGCGCGTGCTGCAGTCTCCGCAACCCTGCCTCTGGCGCGCACAGAGATCACCGAGCCGTTCTTTCAAAGCACCCCAGTCCAGGCTGTTCCGTACCTGGAAGAGGGGGCAGGTCGTCCGTATTAACGCTCAGCAGCTTCGGCCACACTTTGCAACGAATCTCGTCCGTCAAGAGCCCCCCCTCGCTGATCGCCATCCGCCGGAGCGCGGCCACATCGATGGGGTCGCTGTTCAGAGCCTGATAAATTTCCGCCACTTTTCTTTTCTTCTTAGAATCGAAGTCTGTAAGAAGACCACAGAGAGGCAAGCTGACAGGCAACGCCAAGACATGGGGGGGCAGCAACTCGGATCGGGGGGCAAAATCCACTCATGGCGATGTCACACGCGCACGACGAGGGGGATGACGCGGGACAGTTGGCACAGGCCCTGCCAGGACAGGCTAGGGACGACCCCGGCGGGCGTCCTACCAGCCGACCGTCCCCACCTCCACAGGCTCAGCACCGGGGGCACCTCACGGCTCGCAGCTTCCCTATCAACCCCCCGGTCCCAGCCGGGGAGGGAACCGCTGCTCCTCCTGACACGGGAGCCGCCACCGCTGCCCGAGCAGATCCCTCGCCCTCAGCTCCCGTAACCCCCAACAGATCAGGGCTCCGTTCAGGACCGCGACAGCCGCGCAAAGCCACCCTGCAACTGTCTGCTCTCTGACGCAGCCGCCAGCTCAGGTGTCAATGTTTCCTAAGACCAGGACTTTGTGTTCCTACTGACTCCCAGCCCGCCAGCGGCTCCTGGATGCAGCTGCCCTAGGGAGAAGCCTGAGCATTTCCACTGATAGCAGCAGCGATGAGGAAGGACATAATTATACCAGAATTAACGAATCACAAGCATATCGGCTTCTCTCCCGACAAACACAAACTTGCCAGCTATTAGTATATGCGCAGGTTAGCCAGTATTAACCAAATACCACTGTTTTGTGGAGCACGTGAACTCGGGGGCGGGTAAAGAAGGGAATAACACGTAAAGCTCACGGCGCTCTGGTTTCAGATGGGTTAAACGCACTTACAGGACACGCGAGCGCTTCCCGGGGAGCTGAGAAGGGACACTATTTCACACCGCATCGTGGTATTTGTCACCGCTGCCTCACGCGAGGAAGGAGAGAGGCGGCCGAGGGCCACCCGACAGCCCACACCGGAGGAGTTTCCACTAAGGAGGCTTTGCCGAGCGGCTGCGGGGCTGGAGCGCAGGACGAGGCCGCAAACGCTGCCTTTACTTAAAGGTTTTTTCCGACAGATCCAACTAACACTGCAGTTGGGATCCAAACGGGATTCGGTCGATAAGGGACGTGTCTGAATAGGATTTGGAGTGGGAGGAATTGAAAGGATCCCGATGGAGAAACAGCTGTTTCCCAACGCCCCACCCTCCCGGCGGGGACTCGGGGAGCGCGTTCCTCTGCCCACGTGGCACCTCTGGCGTCTCGGCGCTGCCCCGGCCCTCTCCCCGCTCCCGGGGAGCTGCGTGAGAGCGCCTGGCTGGAAGCACCGCTTTCTGCGGCGTCCGAATGGGAGGCGGCGGGCCGGCAGGCTGCTCAGACACACGGACGCTAAGTAGGTCAAGCAGCGGATGTTGTCCCTTCTCCAAGTACCCTTTTTAAATGCTTTTTGGATGAAAACAAGCTGTAACAGCCTATGCCAGCTCCAACTCCCCTCCAAACACCAAGTTCCTCGTAATGTTAAAGCTTCTAACGCTTGCCCAGTGACCACAATTTCCTTTTATTTCCCTTCCCGCCCCTTCTGCAAGCAAAGTTATTTGCACAC
This sequence comes from Platalea leucorodia, assembly GCF_965183815.1. Classification (NCBI taxonomy): domain Eukaryota; kingdom Metazoa; phylum Chordata; class Aves; order Pelecaniformes; family Threskiornithidae; genus Platalea; species Platalea leucorodia. Next base: position 16,400,874 of record NC_138835.1, on the reverse strand, counting down.
GAAGAGAAAGCAGCGCCGCTCAGCTGGCCGGTCCCCACCCCTGCGACACCGGGCTGTCACCGACCGAAGCCTCGGGAAGGAGGGGACAAAGCCCACGGAAGAAGAAACTCCCGTTCACACACAAAGAACTTCAGGAGTAGTATGAAGGAGGGAGCACACATTGCGGGCTCCGCTTCCGAGGTTTGCTGGCAAACACCCCAGTATTTACACTGTTTCAATGTACAGTGGAAAATACAAAAAAAATGTATTTCAAACCCTTTTTTCTGCACCCGCAACACCTTAACTCGCAGCGTCAGTTATACTTTGGAGGGGAGACAGCAACACAAGCTGAGAGCGTGGGGGCTTACCGCACCGTAGCTCAAACGGTACCGTCACGGGGGTCCACCCGACGGCCACGCGTGGGTTTTTAGTTCCCTCCGTGGCTAAAAGCAGCGCTGGCGCAGTTCTCGCTGACGAGCAGCCCTGCGGCCCCAACGGCTCAAACAAGGCGCAGGCACCGGGCACCGGCACTTACACAACGCTTCACAAGGCCGGGCCGGCCCCGGCGCTGCCGCGGAGCCCCCGGTGACCGCCGCGATGGGCGGCCTGGAAAGGCGAAGCCCCGGAGAGCTCAAGGGCCTCGAGTCGGGCAGCGGCCAAACCGCAGCCCCTGCCGCTCCCCACCTGCCCGAGCCCGCGGCCCGGCGAGGGAGGGCTCCGCAGCCGCGAGGGTGGGCCCGGGCGGAGGGTCCGGACCCCCGGGACCCGCCGGGACCCCCGGGCCGGTCCCCGCCGGGGCGGCTCCGAGCGCAGCGCCCAGCCCCGCCCCGCCGCTAGGGGGCGCCGCCGCGCCTGCAGGGGGCGCTCCAGCCCCCACCTGCCTCAGAGGAAGCGGCGCCCCCCGCCCGCCAGGCCCAGCCCAGCCCAGCCCAGCCCGTACCGTGGCCGCCGACGCCGTTGCGCGGCGGGCTCCGCCGGGCCATGTTCCCGGGCGCTGCGGCGCATACCGGGCCGGAGACCGGGCCGGGCCGGGCTGGGGCTCCGCGCTCCCCGCGCCGTCCGGTCCCGTCCCGCCCCCGCCCGCTCCCCCCGCCCCTCCGCCGCCGGCGCGCGGGCGGCACGTCACGGCGCTTCAGGGCGCAGGCGCGGCGCGCGGGTCACGTGGGGGGCGCGGTTGCGCATGCGCAGAGCGGAGTGCGCCGCACGTGGCCACACCCCGCGCGCTGGGCCGCTTGTTTCAAGGTTTTTATTAAAATAAACAAAACCAAACCCAAAACCTCCCCGGCGCAGGCGGGGGCGGGTAACCCCTGGGCCGGGGAGGCAGCAGCAAGCGCTGCGGTGTGCAAACCTCGCTCGGACTGAGGGAGCAGGCCCGGGCTGGCCGGGGCTCGCGGCCTGGGGCCGCCGACCGCGTGCCGCGCTTTCGTCACACCGGGCGCTTTGACGTCGCAGCCCATCGAGGAACCGGTCACATCGTTCTAGGATAGAAAAGATTAAGTACAAGGTATTTCCGCGGGATGAAGTCACGGAGGAGAAAGCGGCCCCGGCGCACGTGAAAATCCTCCCGGCACGGCGCCGTCCCTCCTGCTCCCGCCCCGTTCGGCGTCGGCGGGTTTGACGCGGCCCACACGCTGCGCCCTGCCGCGCACAGCTACCTGCAGCGACACGGAAGCACGCGGCCCTCGCCCCCCAGAGAGGAACAACGGAGGGCTGGGGGCTCAGAGGAGCGGGAGCCCAAGGCTGCGGCGCTTGCGGAGGGACGGGCAGAGCGCTCGGCGCCCAGGACAAGCAGCTGCTGCGGTGGCTTTCGGACGGGAGGTCACCGAGGGACGGGTGCCATCCCGCTTGCAGCCGCTCCAGCCACTGAAATCCACTGAAGGGCAACGCACGCAAAAACCCAAGAATTGGTCCAGCTCCTCCGCTCCCCATCCAGCCGGGCTGAGACGGAGGAGGAGGGGTTTTTGGTTTTGTGGCAAGAGATCCTTCTGCCAGGAGATCCTTTGTTGTGCCAGGCTTCACCGTGCAAGGCGCACGGGAACGGGGAGGCGGCCTCCCCAGTACCGCAGGGCTGTCGGCCGCTCCCGCGGCAACGTGTTCCACCGCCCCGGGGAGGCCTCTACACAGGCAACTTAAATCTAACCTCGATAAATAAAACCAAATGTTTATTTACACCAAGAATTCCAACACTGGATCTTTCACATATGAAGGACAAAGTATATATACACAGCAAGGGGTAGCAGGGCTGTAACAAGGGTGCTTTTCCGTTGTCAATGATAATATTTGTCCACAATTACTGATCTACCATTTCAGTTAAGTTAACGTCTGCTCGCTCCTTCCTCTCAGTGCATATTTACAAGACTGTGAGGTAACTGGTATTCTCACCACATGGCACGTGAGGGAGGGGATGGCGGGTGAAGATGTGATATCGGACTTGGCGCAGTCTGATTTTTCCAGCTTTTAAGTAGCCACCAGCTTGAAACCTATATAAACAATTTAAAAACAATATACCCAATAACAAACTAACTCCAGAGATCCAAGCCAAGCAATGGCAGGAAGAACCCTCTGGGAGAAAGGGGCTGATCAGAGCACGGCTCGCTCTGCAGGAGCGCCTTTCTCGGGAGGCGGCAAGGACTCCAATTGGATCAGTAATTCATCTTTTAAGACTAAAATTACATGCAAGGGGGTGAGTTGGCATTCTGGTTGGCTCCTAAGGAGACATGATTCAATCCAATTAGGGTTTCAGACATTATCTGCACTTACTTCTTTTAAGCTTATACCACCTCTCCATACTGGAATTGTCTCCTCAGCGTATCCCGGCTGAGTCATACGCAGGACATGGGGTTAAAGCGAGTGGTACTTTAAGAATCCCCCTCCCCTGCCTCACGAAGACTTGGTTTGGTAGTCTCTGGAGAACAGCACGATCCCCCAAAGTGTAGGCTCGTGGAGGAGTAATGGTGGGAACATGAAGAGAAGAGATTTCCAGCAGGATGCAAGAGCTTGGAAATGCTGTTGATTCATCTTTGTTCTTAAATGAAGAGTACTTTTTGGGGGGGGGCGGGAAAAACTGTCCGAGAAATATTCCATCTGTAGGTATTTTCAGGGAATCCCCTGAGTTACGAAAAGTTCAAGTAAAAAAAGAAAAATCAGCCTATAATAATTTTGTATATAATGACTGAACTACTATAAATCCACAAGCAACAGTTCAGACACGGTGCCTCCAAAGCGTTCATCCCCTCCCTTCCCCTGCCAGGCACGAGCTGCGTCCTGAGGAGAGGCGGAGGGGGAAACCTCTTCCCCACCTGACTCAGCTCAGGCAGCAGGAGACAGAGCCCATCACTACTGCTGAGCGCCTGCAGCAGCTGGAACGGGCATCCCCAGAGTGGTGGTGGCAGAAATGACGGGCGAGCCTGCTAGAGGTCCGAGGGGTGAAGGTGTTGGCACTGAAGAAATCCCTGGAAGAGAGACAGGTAAGCAGGAGTTAGAGCGAAACCAGTGCATCGCTATCCAGGACGGCTCGGCTGCTTAAATGAAGTGGGATCTTTGCAGGTCGGTTTGCTGCCGCTTTCTTACATTTTCAGAGCTGCCAAAATAAATTGAGATTAAAGATCTGTCACTGGTCTCTGCAGCCTCTGAAAAAAGGGCAGATTTGCATACATACGCGTGCCACTGAGGGGCAGACGTATGGCAGGATCGCTGCCCTTCAAACTCCTGCCAAAAATCCAACTGCAAAGCACTTTTTAAAACGAGACCAGAAAAGCAGGTCAGGCTGCAGCGAGGCCGTATTTATCGCTCTCCCACCCGCTTCGTCGCAGCCCTCCTTGCCCTTGTCATCGGTCCCAGGAGATGACCCAACGCCCCGCCTGCACAACTCACTCTCCTGGATCCTCACATCCACAGGGCGCATAGAAATGCTTTGAAGTGCCACGCACCAAGAAGAGTGAAGAGCAGAACTGACCTGACATCATACTCGCACTGCTGACAGGAGTGCTGCCACCCGGCATGTTGGATGAGCCCATCCGAGCTTGGTCTTTCACGATGGGATCTAGGAAGAGCACACTACCCTTAGATGCCGTGTTGCCAGGCAGCAGCTGAAGCACGCCGATTGCCCGCCACCTCTGTGCTCAGCCAGTCCTGCCAAGCTGCCTACGTCAAATAATATCAACCATCATCTACCGGAACACAGAAGTTTCCGCCAGCTCCAGTGGGAAGCACCCAAGAAGGTACCAAGGTAACATGATCAGTGAAAAGTCGCCTAAAATGATGCGCTTTGGAGTTCAGCAGGACTGCTCGATAGCAAAAGCTGAAGGAAATGAAGGTGAAGTTGACCTCCTTTCCATGCTAAGCAGCTGCATAATTGCGTAAAGCCAAACCCAGAAAATGGGTGAAGCAAGCAGAAAGATTATCACAAATTACAATCGTATGTCACATCTCTATACGCATCCCACAGCAGCCTGTGTGTTGTAATGAGCGTCACTGGAGCTTGCAGTCTTCTGTAAGATGTCCCCAATTTACTGGCCAACTCTCTATCTCCAGCTGCGGGTAAATAACGCTGCCATCTGAACAGAGACAACCCCCTCCTGCCTCTCATGGCCACTGCATCAGACAAGGGAATTTCAAATTTTGCCCCTCCTCAGGCTGAGGTCAGTACAACCTGGATCTCTGTCGGACACAAGCTAATTGAGCTGTCCGTCCAGCTCTCACGTTCAAAGCTTGCAGCTTTACGAATGCTCATACTTGCAAAACATTTCACTTGAGCATTTGCCACAGGCGTAGCACAGATATATGCTGTTTGTTAATTACATGAGTCTGTTCAACAGCAAGGAAAAAAAAGAATATAACTGAGCAAATACTCATATTTTGTGTTGTTACAGCTGTCTCAAAAAGCTAAATATTGATTTGTGAAAAACAGCAAGTGTTTAAAAACTTTTACTAGTGAAAGTTACATTTTTGCTTGCAAAACCAAGACCTGGATATACCATTCACCAAGGTACACGTTTAGTACCAAAAGGAGTTAAAAGGGCCCGTTTCTCAACAAACCAGTTACCTGGGTTTACCAAAACACCGGAATCCACGTACCCAGACACCTGCTGAAAGCAGCACGTTGAGCACCGTGCTTCTTTAACACGGTGCTGCTGATTCACTAGCCTGACACAGGCATGTAACACTTTGTTTCCTCGGCTGGCGTAGGTGGCAGCGGCCTATTTTATCCCCCCGAGAGACAAGCAGCCTCAGCTCCGGCGCAATTACTTGCAAAGACCAGGCTTATCGCTGCCGTTCTTAGCCTCTATCTGCACAACCTACTGGGACGGAGATTTCCCAGAGGCGGAGGAAGAGCTCTTTGGACAGCAGCTGATGACAGCAGCGGATACTTACAGAAATAGGGGTGTTCCATGGCTTCTCTTGCTGTGAGTCGTGACTGGTGATCATATCGCAACAGTTTGTCTAAGAAATCCAGGGCTTCTGGACTCACCAGATGTTGGTTCTCACTGTGAACAAAGCGCTCCCATCGCTTACGGGAGTGTCTGTAGAAAAAAGATAGCCAAATCAGGCTAGGCAGAGGACATGAACGCCAAACGTCACTTTTTTAAAGAGCAAGAACCGCAACAGATGTCTGTCTCCGAGAGGGGCCGCTGCCTGGTGTGGCAGCACCGGGGCCGAGCCGTACCGGAGCAAGAAGCAGCAGTACACCGTGTCTCCACGCGGCGGCACAGCCACCACAGCCCCGGACAGCATGAGGACTCAAGTTCAGAATGGATTTACAGGCCTAAAATCCCAGCTTCTGCTCCCCTCTGATGCCCCCAAGCTTAGCTCTTTGTAGTTTTGATATGTGTCACACAAAATAACTCTGTGAGGGGACAAATATGTAAATGCCATCTGAAGCAGCACCTGATGTTCTGCACTGTAATTCTGAGAAACACCGTTTTGTTTTTTTCCCCAGAATACTTGGGAGAGCGTTTGCCCTTCATGCTTTATGCTCCGGCAGTTCATTTATTGCCTAGATGACATTTAAAAACCTTTCCTCAAGTCCATTTGCAGATAAAAGACCACGGGAAGCACTGGTAAAAGGGATCAAAGGCACAAAGTGACAGTTCTCAAGAATCTTGGCTCTGATTTCTCTAAGTTTTTGTTCACTTCAAGGTCTGTTGACAAAGCAGTAGCTGTCCGGGTCTACCAAGAGCTCATGAGCTACTCTGGACCTTGGCTCACCTGCCCAAGATGTCATTGAAACGTGGATCCAGTTCAATGTTGTATTTGTCAATGTAGTCATACAGATCTTCTGTTCCCAGCACCTTGGCTATCCTCACCAGCTGGGGACAAACACAACAAGTCGTCACTACTGTGAGGGTACGATAACGCCAGAGCCAGCGTGAAGATGCAGCAGCACATTCCTTGGGGAGCTTGAGCTCGATCTCAGCGGTCTGAACCGTGGTCACCCCGTGGCTCTGACCTCCCCCGCCACGTACAGTCACAGGCATCGTGAACGTGGCTCCGCTCACAGCCGGAACGTAGTAACCCACGGCAGCCGGGAGGGAGCTGCACACCCTAGCGTCACTAAACCCAGAGATCTTGCAACACTGACTCCCTTTGTAGCAAGAAAATATTCAAAACCAACGGGGTGAGAAGGCAAGAACGCTGGTCAAAAAAGCAGAAACTCTGTAACGTGAAGGGTGAAGCGCCACCCCAGGGGCTCCAGAATGAAGGTTTGAGAACAGCAGGTCACTGTTCTTGAACGTCTGCACGTTAGTTCAGATGCACGTGTTAAAGTATAAAAATTTGGGCCTAAAGGTAACACATCAAAGATTTCAGAATCTATAGAAAATGGTACCAAATTCACAGTTTCTATACAGAGGGGAGGGAGGGTGGACAGTGGCAGGGGCTTTCTGCGTAACCTAACCTCAGGAGCAGTAGATCTACGTACTAGAGCACACCAGCCTTACTATAACTATTGTTATAACTTTTTCCAGATGTCCACTGAGGAGCTCATAAATACAAAGCACTAGAAATCTATTTCTATTTAATTGGTTAGATAATCTTGCACACTTGAGAGAAGGAACGTGGCTTCAAAATGAGCAAAGAAGCCATTAGAGAAATGCTTAAATTCTTCTTCGGATCCCTCGACAGAAGCGTAAGCAGGAAACCTTCATTGTGCTAAGAGAACAGAGATTGTACGTGACCATCTCTCACCTGATCATAGTTGTCATGGCCATGGAAAAACGGCTCCTTTCGGAATATCATACTAGCCAACATGCAACCCAAGCTCCACATGTCCAGACTGTAATCGTACATCTGTACAAAACCAGAAGGACACTTCAATTTCTAATGAATTAAGCAGAACAGGCTCCCAATACTAACAGGGTCCCCCCTCCCTCCGGTGACACAAATGTGGCCACGTTACACTGGCAACAGACTGAAATATCTTCGTGCATCTGCATCATTAGATCACTGCTCAGCTCGGCGTTCCAGTTACTCAAACTGGGATACAGCGATTAGCAGAACAGCAGGTATCCTATTTCCATCCTTCCCCATAAAGATATTAAAGACCAGTGCCTTTTTCTATTTTCACTGCCGACTTCAATGTTATAAATCATAGAGAAATACGTGTTGAGAAGGGAAGCACCACAAGCAACAAGGAGTGGACTCCACAAGGTACCTGGGCAGATGAGGAAGTGCCTTCATCCAGAACCAGATCTGAAAGTCGACAGTAACACTGCTATTTCCAGCCCACAGCATTTCCATAATGCAAACTGCCATCAGATACGTGGCTGTTTTTATAGCTTAATTTAGAAGTTCATGCAGTACTAGCTATTCCCACAAGTACTTTGTTTCATTCCTGTACCTTACTGCAAAAGCAACCTTGCTAAAAAAAAGTATTCAACATTTGTATTCCAAGATCCATGACGACAGTTCTGCGGCTCTTCCGCAGGTCCTGAGACTACTCATTAGTTTCTTTAATGCAGTGGCTTTATAGCCACTGCTTTCTGTGACACATTTTAGAAAGGACTGTCTTTAGCTTCGGGTCTCTAGATACCTGAATTTCTGGTTTGCTACCTTGAAATGGCACAGCCTTTCCATATAGAAGTTAGTGATAAATCCTGGTAATTCTTACCTGATAATCTACAAGGAGTTCAGGTCCTTTGAAATATCTGGAAGCCACTCTGACGTTGTACTCTTGGCCAGGGTGATAGAATTCAGCCAAACCCCAGTCTATTAGTCTGAGCTAGAAATGGTAGAAAACAAAGAAAACAGGCTCAAGGGATGCCCCAGCTCTCCAGTGGCTGAACCACACTACAGGCAAGTTTAGTCTGAAGCTTCATTTACAAGTGTTCTGTTTAGATATTCTCCCCTCACCCATGATCACCAACCAGCCTAAATAAAACACGTCTCCTTCCCAACCCTGTCTATGGGTTACACGTAACCCGGAAAAGCAGCGTATAGAATTTCATTCTACATTTCTCCACATGATGGAAGTGCAGCCCCCCTTGAAGATGTCTGCTAGTACCACTACGCAGGAGTACCCAAAAGGGATCCTAATTTGCCCAGAGAAAAGCAGGACCTCTCCCTGCCCCCCGTTATTACCTTTCTGTGCTCGTGGTCAATCATGACATTGTGAGGTTTGACATCTCTGTGCATGATTCCCATGCTATGGCAGTAATCTAGAGCCTGTAGGTGACGTACAAAGAAACAGACGCTGGAGTCACAAGAACCTTTCACGTTCAATCATATTCAGAGGTATTTCCACATATACCAAGTCTAACTAGACGACAAGACTTTACTGCCCAGCGTTATATCCTGGACTAGACTTGCGGGCCACAGAAAACACCTCTAGAGCCCCCTCCCAAAGGCAGGTCCCAGCAATGGACGTGTTTTGCCTTCACCTCATGTACTTCCTCATAAAAATGGAATTTCAGAGTCCCTAAGAGCAGAGTTACTAGCCACTGTTGATCAAACAAGCCTCCCCTTCTCCAGACTCCTGAGGAGAAACTATTTGTTTCAGAAGAATGGACAAATACATTTGACTCACATTACATTAGAGCACAAAACCAGCCAGTAACAGCTTACGATTTTCTGTTTTCAGAGGCTATGTGTATGTTTGATTTAGGATCTTAAGTTATCTCAGTGTACCCAAAGGCTCCGCTATCCTCAAAAAAAAGGACTAGAATTTGTTACAGAAGCAAAGTTGAACAATTGATACTGATTTGATAAATATTTTTCTGTCCAATTCTTCCATAGGCTTTCTCTTCCCTCCCCGCTCCCCTTAGTGACAGGATAACCATCTCTATAGGATTAGCTGAGTGCAAATCCTAGAAATAAACCAATAAAATAGCAAAACACCAACTTACCTTCAAAATCTCATACATGTAGAATCGAATATCATAATCTGTTAATGTCTGGTATAATTGCTGTGGGATACAAACACATCCTATCAGTGTTCAACACAAGAAAAATATCCCATCCTGGCCCCTCCAGAGCAACCCAGCCCTGCTCTCTGCCGCTGCAGTCCTCCAGACCCGTTTGGAGGAAAAGTTCAAGTTTCCCAAGTCACTCCGATCCCACGCCCGACCCATCAGCCTGTTCCTCTCCCCTTACAAATCGCACACACAGTTTACTTCCAGCTCTGCTCAGACAGCGCGTTCAGTTCCCGTCATGAACTCCCCAGGCCGCACTTGCCCACCACCAGCACGACGCATTATGCCTGCAGACCGGGTCTCAAAAAGACCGAGGGTGCTCTGCCACATTACGCAGCTATTCCAGATGGCATTGCACTTCCCAGAAGTATGGAAAGCCACAGAAACAGCTGTCCACATTTAAAGTGGTTCCAATAAATAGTTATACACCGAACATAAAAGCAAAACGTTTCAAAAAGACAGGCACTGGTGGTCCACAAGGTAACGGATTCATTTGCTCCGAAGGTTAGAATACCACTTGGAATCTGGATTCCCATCTTGTAACTTCTGTGGCAAAATGGTCCTAAAGGACTAATTACAGACTTCTGTCCCAAGCGTATTTACCTCTAAAACCAGTTACTATGTTGGAAGGAAATGATGAAATAACCTGCCTGCCTCCTAGATACTTGGCTTTCCCCAGAAAAACATGATGAGTGGCTTTCAAAAGGAAAACATTAGCAGTTCACATCCCACACTGTACCTTAAAGTCTGTGTTGTTTACATGTTCAAAAACCAAAGCGGGTGTCCGAGACTGAAACAGAGAGAAAAGTGTTCAGCCACGTTAAGTTGAGATAACACGTTTTCATTTAGGATAACGAATTAAACCATTTTTACTCCTAAAACTGCTAGAAGCCCCTCTGCCTCAGACATAGTTATGATCCCCCTCAGAGAGAGAAAGCAGAGCCAAAGCCCGCAGCCCCCGGCAGCGCTGTTTGTAGAATGAATTAACTTGTCTCAGTTCACTGGTATCTCACCCTTACAGAGCGAGGGGCTGAAGGGACCTGTGGGGGAAGGGCCCTCTAAAAGAAGTTAATCAGATTAAGAGCTGATCTGATTAAGCAATTCAAAAGCAGGATTTAAGAGCAGGGGAAAACAAAAAGCCAGATCAGAGCTGAAGTCAAACACAGCAACTTCACCCATAACCCCCGTGTACCCTTAAAGTTCCTTCCATACTCACCACAGGATCTTTTACTATATCTGCAAGAGTGATTATATTGGGACCGCCTCGCAAGTTCTCTAAGATCTTGATTTCACGCTTGATTTTCTTCTTTTTAACAGGCTGAAGAATAAAAACCCAAAGCGTAAGAGAAAGCACTCCAGTAAAGCGAGGCTAACAGACAGCTCAACATCCAGATGACCAAGGCAGGTGACTGCAAGTCAGCAAAATGCACTGGAGCCTTTGCAAGTTAGGTTCAAACAGCTAGATTTTGCTGTTACCTGACTGTGCATCATTCCAGTAAGGGCTGAAATATCTGCAGTCTCCTTTCTAACCATACAACCCTGACAGCTACAAACATTAGTTTCATGTCAATAAGGGTTAGGAAGATGGCTTTTTTTTTTTTTTTTTTAAACTGTCTGACCATGATCTGATAGTCCACACCTTCGTAACTGGCACGTGGCACACGCGGAGAAGTCCGCGAGCTATCTGAGGGTCAGGCAATGAAGGTATTTCACCAATCAAGGCTGTGGAATAACCAGCATCCAGGAGACGCTTACTCAATCTGGGAGGATATTACATGTGCAATGGAACATGCAGAGCAGAAATGAAAATTTTAAGGTTAGAAGTTCTAAATCTAGTCAGTGGCTTTAAAGGAAATGATCCCATTAGCTCATAGGCCTCTACGCACATGACAGCATGCCAGGGCACTGGTAGCTAGAGGAGGTGAGAATTTTCTAGTCAGCTGTTGAAGTGTTGCTTAGCTCCAAATAAAAATGTGTTGCACATCAGAACTTCTTTAAGACAGAGGCTAATTCCTCACAGGCAGAGATCTGACTTAATAACCAAGTGTAGGGCTTCCATAAGGAGGCCTAAAATGATGGCCTATTTCACTGAATGACCCTCCAGAGCCAGGCTTTAAGGATTTCAGTTTTAGAACATCGAACGTTTTAGACCAAATGCTGCACTTTCTGGCTGCCTGATCACCTCCAGATTTTATCTTATGCCCAATCCCCAGCTCACCTTGAGAATTTTAACAACTACTTTTTCATTATTTGTAATGTTGATGGCTTCAAATACTTCACTGTATTTGCCTCGGCCTAATTTTCGAACTAGCTGGTAGTCATCTTGATTTCTGTGGAGATAAAAAGTTAAGAGTTCCAAAGAGCTCAGTCATTTCCATCCCAATTTACAAACCGCCCCTTAACACTAAATCGCTGCCTCACCTTCCAGACAAGGTGGATTGACTAGTGTCTTACATCTCCTGAACGCGATGATTAAGAACGAGGAGAGAAACAGGGAGCTTCTACTCGCCCAAGTGAGATTCAGTCCAGAACTTATTTCTTCTGTAGTAGGTAACATAAGCCCAACTATGCATTTCAGCATCAGCAAACTCGAGCTATCCCTTCCACCGGTCTCTCTATACTTGGAAGCTACATTTTTCCTTGTTTAATGTTGTTAAAAATCAACAAAGCCAGTAAGACCAAAAATGTAAGTGCTAGCCTGTTTAAAAAGAGCCTAGGCACAAAACACCACTTACACTCAGAAGGCTGCGCACATTTCAGAAACCAGGAACTGCAAGAAAGCTGAGGGCAGAACTTAGCCTAGGCTACAAAAAGCAGGAACGCAGAGCTACGAAGCTGGCATTACTGCTGTCTGATTCTTGGACGGTTTAGTCATGAGCTCAGTTTAGACACCTCCTTCCTTCAAAAAGAAGCAGACATGTCTTTTCCAGTCACTCGCAGAGAGCTGAGCAACAAGTCACAAAATAGCATGTACCTATTTAAGCCTGCCGAGTCTCTTCACTCACACAAGTCGGAAGCAACATCAGATGTCTTTTCATTTCTTTTCAGCCCCACACCCAGGGCTGGTTAGGCTGTTTCAGATAAAGATTTTCTGCCCTCTGAAAGGACGAGCTTTCTGACTACCTGGCAAAAATTATTCAAAGCAAACTCTTCAGGAAGCTGCTAAAAACGTTCTTGCACTGCTGAGGATTTAAAAATTTGACAAGAAACACTTTCAGACGCACAACAGGTTATTTTGCCGCTTCTGCAATTCCGAAGAAAAGCTGTGATCCTAACACTGCCATGCATGCTAGACATCTGCCAAGGAGCACGAGAAAGCCTAACGCAGCACAGGTGCCTGAACTCCCCATGCACCACTATGCCAGACCCTACAGGGATCGATCCCAGTCCAGGGACATCGCTAGGCGGCCCAGAGACTTACCCCCACTCAACGACATGCGACTCATAGTCCCAGTACTCCCGGGGTCTGTGTGTGTTCACATCCGTGTAAACTCTGGCCCTGCTCGGCACGGGTCCCGACATATCAGACAGGTTGGCAGGCGGAAATGATGAGATGTCAGAAATCAGAGGCTACCCGAACTGCAAAGCTGCACAGAGGATAAAGGCCTCAGATTCTTCCACCTGCAGAGAAAAAATAAACCAGAGGTTAAAATCTCGAGATACTATAAAAATACTTAAGTTAATCATTAAAAGCTGCTGAGCAGGAGAGGCTGGAGCCCAGCCACAGGCCTGGGATCGTTTGTCAGAGCTTGAAAACAATGTCTGCTCTCCGTCACGCAGGACAGGACCGCTTGGCCCCGCTAGCAAAAGTAACACCACCCTCCCCCCTCGCAGCTTTCAGTGTGTAGTTTCCAGCTTATAGTTGCAAAGACAACTTTCCAAAAGGGAAGAAATGCAACGTGCTCCGTATCCGCAGACAGACTCCTTCCTTTCAGCTCCAGAGTGAGAGCAACAGCCATCGGCTGCGATCTCTCCCCCACCCGGGAAGAAGTCTTGTACCAAAACACTTCCTTCACTCGAGGTTGCACAAGCATCACCTCTTGCAATGCCCTAATAAAGGATGCTGCAAACAGAGCGGACAGATCAGCGAGGTCACCTGTGCAACCTCAGTTAAGCGCCTTCTGAAGTTTCAACTTCTAGAAACACCAATTTTCATTTAAATCAGAACTTTGGGATTTACTTGCAGCTCTTACAAGGATTGAAGCCTTTCATGTGCTCACACACAAAGGTTTGTGTGGCTAGGTCGATTCATTCCGTGGAAGGAAAAAAACCCTGAACGGATCCACCACTACTCTGCCCTTTCCGTCCACTGGAAAATGCAGGTACTAACCGAAGCGTTTATGGACTAAGCAAGGCTGGTCAGCTCAGGAGCAAGTTTCTGGAGGGGAGCAGAGAAATCCAGACACTCTGTCAGAGCATGGATCTCCTCAGTATTAAGCACCCTCCCACCCATATATTACTGTACAGGCTTGTATAAAACAGCTTAACGGCATTTCAACACAATCACCCATGCTGCTTTCCCCACAAAATAAAAATTTAAATGTATTCACCCGAAAGCAGCATCAGGACCAAAACGTTATCCAAAGGTAAGATTGCAAAGTCTGAATGTCACTCTGGGGATTCTCATAGCACAACATTTTTCCCATTTCCACATATTCTGAAGAAGGCTTTTGCTACTCTGTTCAAGCCCTCCTGCACGGACACCTCATCCCACCACCTCGCAACAGCTACCTTCTACACATAACCCAGCGCCCACCTGAAAGCGAGCAAGACTTCCAGAGCAGGCAGCCACTGGGTCTCGTCTCTGGGCTTACTTAAGGAAAAAAGCAGCGCCACGCTGTACAATGCAATTAAGTCCTAGCAGAGACAATAGCATTCTCCAGAAGATGTAGGACATTTATAGTGATAAACTACATCCACGGTAATTAGACTATCATGAGGAAAAGCACATCCCCAACTAGCGAGAGAGTGAGACAAGAAAGGACATCGGGAAGATCTCAGAGAGGCCAGTCATTATGAACCATTCAGGGATTAAAGGGCTTGAGGATGCTCGGGAGACTTCACGGCAAAGCAAGGCAGCCAGAAGAGTTCTGCTGGGATGGGGCACCAGTTTTGGCCACAACTTTCTACAGTCAAGGCATTAAATCGGTCCAAAAGACAGCGGCATCTGTGCTGGGTTATGGTGCTTTACCCAAACATGAAAGAAAAAATCCTGCTGCAACAGTCTAAAGGTGTTTCTTTGCATTCTGCTTGTCCAAAGGACTTGGTAAGCACCTCCACTTCTTCCTCCTCGCAATGTGATTTTTGCAAAACTTCTGTTAAGTTTTATCAGTATTGAGACTAGTCAAAGTAACTCGAAAGAAAGTTACTGGATGTCAGAGAGAAATACTCTACTTTCTGAATATTTAAGACAACAGTAACTTACTGTTTTATATCAATATTGTCCTACCTAGTATAAAAGTAGTGCCTTTGCACCTCTCAAATCTTTCACGAGTGAAAGCCGACACATTTTTAAACGTTTAAGTGCATCCCTTTGTCAGCTTTCAGAATAACTTACAAGGAAGGAAGCTGTATCGGAGCATGAAGGCGCGGTGTTTGGCGCGTAGCTTACGGCAGAGACTGTACAGCCCTGTTTATAGGAAGGCACTCAATCAGTGGGCAACGCTATAATCTAAACGAACATAACATATTTATTTGCTATGCCAATCTTATCCCTTCACAGAAAACGGGCAACTGCCAGACTCCAGGAGGAAGTAATAGCCCCATTAATCAGAAATTAATCAGAAAGACCTAGAAATCTGCTCAGAGCAGTTAGCTTAAGCTACCAGGATACGTCACACCAGAAGAACATTCTAGAAGCAAAATCCTGCTCTGTTGGCAGTGTCCTGCCATTTATTCGAGGTCTGCAGTACTTCAGTCTGCCGCAAGGACCACAGCAAGAACCGCTGGCTATGAAGATGGTGGAGGACCTGGGGGACACAGGTCTGATGTCCTTCACCGTGTCACACAACTCCACCAGCAACCGGTTCTGCAGAAATGGAGGCAGAAACGTACGCGAGGTCTCCTCCTGGCGGGGCTAAGCCTCCTCAGGTGGTACGGACCTTGGCAGCCCGGGTTGGTTTCTGACCTACTGACACACAAACGGTGTTGGAGGCAGCTCCAGGTAGACGGGGCTGCGGCAACGCAGCCCCAAGGTTAAAGAGGGACACGGCACTGCTCCAAAGCCCACGACAGAGCTGCGGCCGAGGTCTCAGCCCAATAAAGGATGGATGGGACACTTCAGCCAGGTCTTCAACTAATGGGACAATATGAAGTATTACTAAAAAAAAAAAAAACAAAAACCAAAAACCTATTCCTGGACAAAATGCGAGTCCTCTAACAAAACACACTTCCAGAAGATTAGGCAGCAATCATCTAAGACCTCAAACCATTTATGTGGCATGACTCAGACACTCAGAAATTAGATGCCTATTCCAAAAATGTATTCAGGCATTAACAGAGCATGCAAGTTTACTAGAACACTTTTAGTACAGTGAAATTTATTCGATTTCAAAGTTTAATCACTGTGTTTTTATTTCTCCTCATGCCATATGCTTCTGGCAGGACACACACCAGCTAATTTCCTCTGCCCTATACTCCTTGCGTGGGAATTAACTGAACCTATATATGTCTAAGATGACTTAGCAATTTTAATTTTTAAGCACAACTCAGTATCAATAAAGAACACAGGACTGCTCCACCTCATCCAGCATAGCAAGATTAGTTTCAGCAAGGAAAAAAAAAAATAAAAAAGAAAAATCAATCACATTATCTAAAGACATCAAATTTCACAGTGGCTATTTTTTGTCACGCGGCTCTAGCCTAGCACAAGCTGTACGTTGTAACAGACTGCTCAGAGAAGGGCTTTTTCAGGAAATCATCGGGCTGGAGCTTCTAAGAATGGCACACAATGCCTATTTGTGAAGGCAGGTATCATTGTCTACTGTTCTTTATACAGGAAGAGGAGAGAGTCTACACAGATAATTTGGTTTGAAAGCAAAGGTCTGCACAAACACAAACTTACCCTGCCTGAAAGCTTCTCGCTCTCTCTGCTCAAAACTGCTAAGGAATTTGTATACATTTTGCTTTCACTGCCTCTAGAGAGGGATAATTTTGCAATGGATCCAAGCTTTGACAGAAGGGACCAACGCAAATAGGGACAAATAATGGGGCCAGGAGTGGTCATGCAAATGTCAGTTTAGCTCGCAGTTTCAAGGCAGAAAATCTACACTATGAGCAGCGATTACACCTAGATGAGATGAGTGTCCTGAGCTTGTTATAAAAGATGAAGTCTATTTCTGCAGTCAGAATCCAAACAGAACGTGTCATTAATTCCTGTGTTAATGACAGACTTGTAGAATAATTTATAGTGGGAGAGACTGCTAAAAGTAATCTAATCAAAGTACATCTAATTAGATCAGGTTGCCACGTCCAGTGTAGTCTTGAGCATCTCCAAAAAACACAATGCACCTCTAAAAATTTTAATTTCTCTGGTAGAGAAGTGCTTAACTAGGAGACATAACCATGAGCTTTTAGGCAACATACCAGGGATCACAGGGAAGAGAAAGCTTCCAGCTCCCGTCTGACACACGCTGCTCAATGCGAAGGCTTGCCTGTGCAAGGACAGAAAACAGCTCTTCTCTTTTAGCACTTGTGGTGACACCCCTTGGGAAGACATTACCGAACAGCGCTCACATGGTAGCTACACCAAATAAGGAACATGCAAAAATTTCAGAGCCTGCTTTTCCCACCTAGGCCCGCCCTTAAAAACGCCATTTAAGCATTAGCAAACTGCCAATTAGCTCATCTCTTACGCAGCATCCTTACCAAGAGCACCCCCCAGGACCCTGGTCAAAAAAAATTAAAAAAAAAAATCCCAAGAACACAGCCCAATACAGCACTGCATGTACAACTGATAATTACTCCGCAGGAGTGCCCAAGAGCCCCAGTCAAGAGACAAAAACAACTGTGCTGCCGCCATATAGGAATTTTTTAATTGGAAGGTCTATTAATTAAAAGAGATCAGTTCTTAAAAGTTTGAATTATTCTAACAGTAGCCTATTGTCTGAGCAGCTTGGTAAGCTAGACTTTTTGTGCCTAAAGTTCAATAAAAGGATAAAAAGGCTCTCAATGTTTACTTTGAATTTGAGTTTTAAAACATTTTAATTTAAAGCACTGTTACAACCCCCCTCCTTTTTAAAAAGGGATTTTATCATCCTTACAATGCACTCTAATCCCAATGGCAACCCCCACCACCATGGGGGACTTGATTTCTTGTGAAGTATCCGTACTTACGGCACCTATACCCAATTAGTACAGGAATTTCCTAGGCCCTCTGTCCTTCCAGATGTATCCGCTTACAGCAAGTAGCAACAAAACATAGCTACGAAATCTATGCAAATTACTTTCTGAGAAACACACCTACTTAGGCTCCAGTGAAAACTCACCTTTTTTTTTTTTAGTCAAGAATAACTGAGATACTGGAATCTTTTTTTTTCCTCCTTTTACGTGGAAATGTTCTTGGCACGGCGCTTCCCCCAAGCACACAGTTACTCAGAACCTTAAACCTCAGAAGTTGCACCAGTATGACGCAGCGCACATACAGGCTCCCAGTGAGCTGGAAGCCAAGAGCTTCCCAGAAGACTGGTGTCCCTGCAAGTGCTATCCGAGCGATGACCTTTGTGGGTCAGGTTTGGAGTATAAATAATGCACCCAAGAACACGAGCACGGCTTGACACCGGCCTCCCTGAGGATTGCTGCTAACAGCACGACTTGCCCTCAGCGTGAGCAGTACGTCGCCGCGTAGTTCCAAGTCCATCCCGACAGAGCAGAGCGAACTCGGTGAACTACGGTCAACACCACATAAACAGGATCATTACCGATGACCCACCTGAACTCAGCTTCAGTTAGCGGAGAGCTGTCACAAAGGCGTAAGAAAGGCCCTGAATCGCACCAAGCCAAACTCAAAGAGCCAAGAAAGTATTTCCGTCACTTTATCAATTCCAGATAGACCATCCCAGACAACCTCGTCTTCCTCTCAAGGAGAAAGCGAGACGCACAGATTGGTCAAACAGGTCTAGACACTTTCCTCTCCCTTCTACTTTCCCCACGTAAGCTCATTACCAGCTGCGATTGTGACAGACTAAGACTGTAAACAGGCTAAGACAGACAGCAGCCGGTTCATTTTGAAAACAGAAAAACCCTATGTCAGCTGAGAAGAGCAGAATTACAGTAAGTAGCCTGGAATCAAAAGGTTGTTCCTCTCTTTTATCCGCAACTGCAAGTGAGACATTACCTTTCATAGTAAATGGCTCAAACCCAGCCTCTGAAATCATGAGTGTATAATGTGCTTTATTAGTCAGAGGAAGCATTACAATTATCAGATAAAATGGATTATGATTTCCTTCACATAGCCCATTTATCCCTTGCCTGTACGCCTCCCAGGGAAGGAGCACTCACTTCTTCAGAGTTTGAAGAACATCTAGTACTGGATAAACACCACTGAAATTAAAAGATAAAGACATGCTTAAATACTACCGTACAGCCTACTGGCAGCCAACGTTAATCAAAACCCAGCTTACCTTTAAAAGAAGACATAATAGCAACCAACTTCATAAAAAATATGTTCTATCTCACAAAAGAAATCTGATTTATGTATTTTCACGATGCTCGAACTGCAGCAATACGAGTATGGAACAAATGACCTCCAGAAGTCCCTTGCAACCTATATTTTTCTATGATTTTATAGCTGAAATAGAAACAAGCCTTGATTAACAAAACTGACATTTTACATCCTTTCCTGAAGACCATTTACCTACTAAAGGGACAACATCAATAGAAAAGCAGATTTCAAAATCTAATTGAGTTTAAAAAAAAAAAAGCTTAGGTTTGAAATCAAACTTTTCTCTTGGTATTTTTTTGGAACAGCACAGTCTGCTCTAACTACATTTTCCCATCAAAATTGTATTCCAGGTTTCTTTTAAATAGCTGGTTGTGTCCGGCTGTGGAAAAATAACAAATCATAATATATAACAACCACTTATAACGACCTCAAACATTCTCTTAAAAAAGAAACAGTAATAGTTGTGATTTAATTCAAAATAAGACATGACCAGTCACTAGGGAAAACAGTTGACAGGTATAGTTAAACTGGAAGAAACATCTTGGAGTAATTCTGCAATAGCAATGTCCTAAAATTGAGCCTGGTTCTTCCTTCA
Organism: Platalea leucorodia; assembly: GCF_965183815.1. Taxonomy (NCBI): domain Eukaryota; kingdom Metazoa; phylum Chordata; class Aves; order Pelecaniformes; family Threskiornithidae; genus Platalea; species Platalea leucorodia. Next base: position 16,381,232 of record NC_138835.1, on the reverse strand, counting down.
TCAGCTTCGCTGATTCCTCCCCAAATTCCTTGCGGTTCCTGCCAATGAAGAGGTCATCCCTTCTAACGAGGATCACAATCCATAGCGAAGTCACAGGACCGACGATGAAAAGGTTTTACGTAACTCCATATTTTATGATAACCTCCACAGTCTTGGGGAAAACTTAACTCTCCCACTTCACAAATGTAGAAAGCAGCGTCTATCACGTCTGACACTCTCCAGGTTGCCCTGGCAGTATCGCTGGTGCCCACATGCTCTCCTAGCAGAAGTTCTGCCACAGTTAGTCTTTATTTTTGCTCAGACCTGTAACGGCTAAATTTTAGCAGAGCTTACACAGACCCCCTGCGGGTCTCCGGCATCTCAGCCTAGTTGGACAACCGTCCTCTGCAAAACTTCAGTGCTGGTAACAGCACGGGTACCTGGGGCGGAACAGCCGGGACTTTCTCCAGCAGCAGCAAGCTGCCAGCGACGGGAACGCTCCTCACTCCGTCTCGTAAGGAATTTTATACACAACAGTCAATTTTGAAAGCTCTTCTCTTCCCACTTCTCCTCCAAAATCATGGACTCTCCTTCATATTTTCAGAGCTACGCCAGTCCACAGCACACAGAGCAAAGGGAAAGCTTTTCCTAACACAAAGACACCGAGACTGATCTTGGATGAGGCCGCGTAGCCGCAGTGGGCAGCGACACCAGCAAGGCACCCAAGCCCCGGCAGCTGAGTGCAGGCTCTGCTGCTTTCCCACGCCTGCGGCTTCTCCTGCCACCATTCCCAGACTCCCACAAATCACAGCGGGCATCATGACTGCCAGCGCTGAAGGCTCCTGACACAATCAAATAAAAATGGCTGCAAACATAGCCAGGAATTACCAAACCAACCAGTCAATACACACACCCCAAAAGAGAAACCATGACAATACTCTTCTGCTGGCATCTCCTCCCCGACAGTTCAGGCCGAGCAGGGAGCGCAGGGAAGGCGGGGGGGTTTTTTTTGGAGGCACATCCCTTTAGCTCTGACCTACAGCCAAAGCGAGAGCACGTGCAAGGACTTCAACACAAAGTGATTCTTTTTCTTCCAAGAGCGTTACTAAAACCAAAGTTCCTAATGCTGGAGCTTTGGACAGTATTTTCCAAGAAATCCATTACCAAAACTACCGTTTCTGGGATCCCGGCAACACCAGGTAACTCTTCCTGAAGGCTGACAAAGGGGAATGTTTCAGCACCACTACGGGCTCTTCACAGCCAACACCAGGTCAACTGGCAGCGTCCTCTGGAAAGTTCTACCTTCCTAATTACTGCTAAGTGACACAGTTGTTTTCCTCATTAATTAGTAGGCACAGAGTACTGACAGGCCAATCGTTCAGCTGATTTGGCTCCTGTGGTTCACGTACAGAGAGTGATTTAGCCAGAACTCAGACAACTGAACTGTACCTACCATCTGTAAAAGTTATAAGTTTTAAATTGAGCTGATTGTGCAATTCCTAGAGGCAGGAACAGTTACCAGAGCCAAAGGATAAACCAGCATACATCTCATGTAACTATTTCTTCAGGAAATCCCCGTGATCAGCTGTTCCCATCGACCAGGCGATGCACTGCAAACCATCTTCACGGTTCAGCTGGCATCCAGAAGGCTCAGCAAGAGACACCCGGTGCAAACCCCTGCCAGAAAGTAGAAGTTCTAACATAATTCTCTAAAAAATCATCATTATTAACACAAGATGAACCCAGCTACAACTGTTCTGAAAATCAAATGGAAAAAACCAGCTATTAAACTCCAGAAATCGGTATCTACTCTGCACTGGGTACCCTAACACAACACACCAAGTGCTGGGTTTATTCAGCTACAGCCAGACAGGCAGCTCTCCCTGACGTTGCAGGCGATGTAAATATATCGACTCAGATTTTAATATTTCACACCAGCGTTCTGGAGATTAACTGAAGCCTGGCGTCCACAGCATCCATCACTCAGCGTAACCCAGCAGGGACACGAATGCTGAACCCACCCTCGCCATGCCAAACCGACCCGCACCACTGTCGGCCACGTACCAGGCCAAGTTTGTCCATCTACACAGCATCTTTCTTCACACCTTGCAACCACCCAGTAAAGCCGCTGCGCAGCATTAAGTCACAACTTAGGACACGTATACATTTATATGCCTGGTAAGACGCATACGTTGGACGCATGCCTGGATGCCATACGTTCTGAAACACCAAAACTTTTAATTTGTAAGCGGAGTTGACACAAATCTGGATGCTGCACAACTTCCTCAGTGAGCAAAAAGCCCCCCTTTTCCTTCTGGAGTCGAATCAAAGTGCTGCTTCATCTGCAGAAGGCAAGGCTGGAATTTAACAGCACACTGGTAACAGGTAGATAGATCTGCGACAAAACTTGTAAGAGGAGGAACGTTGCAGGAGCTCTTGCTTTTCTGTACTGGAAATTAATTTGTTGTGCGTATCCACGCTCATCCATTTTCAGAACACTAAAAATAAGGATTTACTGACAACTCATGCACACGTATGCAAAGATGTGCTGAGAAACTGCCTTCTCTGAGGGCTTTGGCCAGAACACAGGAGAGGCACCATTTCACCTCCCTGGACACGCAGGAGGACTTTGGGGGTACTTCACAACATGGCGAGCCCTCCCCCACCCAGCGACAGCAAGTTCTGGCACATAATTCTGTGTTAACACCCCAGAACACGCTGGACTCTCCCTACACTTTAACTAAAAAAGACTACTTTACCCTTTGGTTGTTCCAGAAGGTGCAAGGGCAGAGGCCTACTTCTCCGCAAAAAGAGAATAACTTCAATTTTCTAGGACTGCTGCTAACACTTGAAGACATGACTGTCCATTTGGCAACCTGCAGCCAAATTCCACCTTGGCCCAAAATCATTTTCCACTTGCATGCACTACATTTTATTCGCCATTCCCTTCAAGTAAATTGCCATACTATAATCCAATCCAGCCATTAGATGAAGCAGCTGGACAGCCTGCTTTAGAAAGCACCTCCCTGCAAACGGTAACATTCCTTAAAAATTAGAAATCGGTCATAAGAAGGACAGCAATTAAAATTATTGAAATTGTAACCTTCCAAACATGAGTCTGTGGTGGTATTGTCTTGAGTCCGCAAAGAACTCCAAGGTCTCCCTTCTGCTCTTCAGCTTCCCAAAGCAGCAGCATGAAATGGATAATAAAATCATTTGTTTGAATAAAACTGTCCAGAACAGTCTGAACAAAGAGCAGGTAAGGCTCGCGTCAGGCTCACACTGCTGCTCCTCTGTTGTGACGCCTGAGCAACAGAAGATATCCGTGAACCACTCATCCGTGAACCACATCAACAATCCCATTTCTTATCAACCTTTCCTACCGACAGATAGGTTTGGCACCTCGATAGCAAACTGGGTCCAAAAAACAGCTTGGAAAGCCACCCTGCTTTCAGCAAGAGCACTAGTGCCAGTTCAGAAAGCTGCAGTCTCCTCTTCAAAGCAGTTTTTCTAGGTCCAAAGGAGAACTCCTTTTCTCCCATTAGGTTCTGTAAATTCCAGGAAAGTCAGCTCTTGGAAGCCCCTGGAAGGAGATATCCAAGCTCAGAAAAATTATCCAAGACTTGTCTTGCAATCAAAACCAGCAGTCTTTCCTGATCTTAAAATCTGTGGGGTTTATTCTCTCAAGACCCTTACGGGACAATAAAATCTAACATGGCATCAATCTCACCCAGATAGCTTATAAAACAGATACCTTAATGTAAGCAATTCAATAATGGAGGAACAGCAGAGGTGACAGGTCTGGTAACCCAGAAATAAATCCCTGCCTCTTCAGAAATGTGACATGAAATTAATCACACCACCACAATGTCACCCATTTGCTTCTCCTGTCTTCCTTTCCCTTATTCCTCAGAGGACATGAGGAAAGACAAAAAGAGAAAATTAGTTCTGTAAGGAGAAAATGCAGAAAAAGAATGCAAGTAGAAGCTGTAAGGACACCCGCCATTTAATAAAATTGGAAAAAGTTACGTCCCCGTCCCTTTTATCATATTAGAAACACAGTTTCTTTCTCTACAGCTCCACAAATCCATAACCACCTTTTGACACCCTGCCTTCCCAAGGTTCCTACCACAAACCTATTTCGTGTCTATTTACCTCACCTGCACTACTTGAAAACGCCCCAAATCTCAAGGAGGGCATTCTCGCAAGTCCTTCCATGTCTCACCTTCAGCAAACAGTATTTTACCAAGTCCTTCCCCAGTAATCCCCACTCACAGGTTTGCATCTTCATTCTCACGTTTCATCAGCTTTTTTCAAGTAAACAAGTACCATTTGCCCCCTGCACCAAACTCCACTCAATATCATGAAACATTCTGTGATCCAATTTCCTCCACATTTGCTAGAACCTACTGCCAATTTTACTATCCCTCTTCCAAAGAGCCGTATTCCCAACAGAACCCATTTCTCCTCAATCCATGAGCCCACGTGCCCTGCCAAACCCAGAGAACCTGTTCTGAATCTCCCACTTGGAAGTGTCTGCTTTCTCCTCCAGCATCCGATTCTCTCACCACATTTTTCCATATTCTGTGGCTTATCCCCACCCCAGCACGTTACCCGGCTACTCAGCTACACTGGCTTCCCCTCCTCTGCTCCAGCCAAGGCCGAGATGATGCTACCTTCCTCACTCCAGGGTTGATGTTACCTTCCTCAACCCCGTTTCAACTCCTCACGGGCAGCATCCGACTCGGCAAGCTCACCGGTCTGAGCTGCAGGACACGTACGCTGAGCTCTCTGCTACCGCCCACACTGGGAACTAGAAGACAGCAAAGTTTCACTAACAATGCATAAATAATAGAAATTATATTACCAGGTAACAGAGAAAGGTGAAAAAAAGGAAATCTCTCTCCATTGCCAAGATGAAAGGGAAGGATCACTGCCTACCACCAAAGGTCTACGTACTTCTTACAATAAGAATTGTATGGCAGTGCTGGGTTAACGGTTGGACTTGATGATCTTAAAGGTCTTTTCCAACCTAAACGATTCTATGATCCTATGATAATAGACCCTTCTCTGCCAGGAGGCATCCAAAGAGCCAGACTTCCAGCCCCAAGACACGGGCGGATCTTCTCCTGAGGGTGGAAAGCAGACTGCCCTGCACACGGGAGCGGACGCTCTTCTGCCGGTGGGAGCCGCATCCTACTCCAGTTTTCTTTTTCCAGTTACAGACACAGCGTGTGTCTCCACAGAGGACGTACCACCGCTGGTAAGTTTTACCCATGCAGAGCATTGTGCTGCAAGAACTGGAACGTTACCCTCGTCCTAATTCTAGGACTAATTAAGGAGCTGATCAAGCTTCATGCTTTCCCCAACTCCTGCCTAAAGTCCTCCCAAGCACAGTCTCCCCTCTCCTCGCACAAGCTTTGCCCTTTTCTACATCACACCGACATGAACAACGCACAGGACGAGCGACTTCTCTGCACCTACCTATGCTACACTCGGAACCCGCGCTGGCAGAGTCGGATCCAACACCCAGGTTGATTGGCCATACGGCGTGAACACCAACTCCGTTTGAGCCTAAATATTTTGAGTAATTATTATGTTTTTGAAAAGAGGGAGCGTTCAAAGAGCAAACTAAATTGCTACCTGCCCCCAAGCAGAAACGCTGCTGCCTCCATGTGCTTCTCTCTAAAAAGACGATGTTGCCCCCAGCCACCCCCGACGGGTGCCGACCCTCAGACGCAGAATGAGCTGCTCTTCCCAAGCCGTTCATGGGGCACGCCAAGGACAAAGCTTGCACGAGCAGGTGAGCGCACGTGGAGCGCACAGCACAGCCACCTCCAAAGAGGTGCTCGCAGCACCCAGTTTCGTAGCCTGGCATCAACATTCAGCACGGGAGCAGCTCTCCAAGACCCCAACCTGGTGGCTGGTTTGAGCAGTGCCCATCCCGCGCCACTGCAGACCTCTCACTGGTACCGGAGCTCGGCACGGGCGCGAAGGACCGCGCCGCTGAACAACACAGGCTCAGGATCCATAAATTTAACTTGCAGAAGTGAGGCACAATCCCTCGTGAGTCTCTGCATAGATCAGCCGCTGCTGTCAGCAGAAAATATACCGATGACTGAGTGTTCATAATCCAAACTTTATTGGTTGTACCCAAAGCCCTTAGTAAGAAAGAATAAAGTAATCTGACAAACAACACGCATGGGGTTTCATAATCTCATCTGCCCTTTCGTTTACAAAGCATATTTTACCAACAGCCACGCAGCCTGTTGCCCCAAGGCACAATTAACCAAATTACAGCAAGGGCGAGACTGACCACCGCTGCTTTCAGAAGAGAAGAGCGATTGGTGTGGAAACCTGTGAAAACCACCTTCCCCTCCCCCCAGAAAGGCCCAGAACAGAGTCCCTGCGCTGCTGGGGGTGGGAGCGAGAAGAAACAGGCCTCTCTTTGCCCCTCCGCACACCTCGCAGTCCCCCGCTTTTTTGGGCAGGGTGGGGAAAAGGCAAAACAGAGCCTTTTAAGTAAATAACACCTACACCGCCCGAACGTGCGAACTCGGAGAGCTGGGGGAGGGGAAGGCCACCCTTCCGTGGGCCCTGCCCTTCCTGCATGGCCGGGGGCAGCGGGCGGCCCCGGAGCTGCTCCCAGACCAGGCCGAGGGCAGCCGAGGCGGCCTCCCCGCAGCGCCCTGCCCTGCTCCCCGCCCGGGGGCACGGAGGCCCCTCCGCGGGCCGGAGGCGGCGGGCCCTGCCCTCCCCTCCGCGCCGGGCCGGCCCGTTCCCCCTCACCACCGCCCGCTCCCCCCTCAGCGTCGCCGGGCCGGGCCCCCCCCCACAGCGGCCCAGCTCTCCTGAGGGGCGGCCCCGGCCCCTCAGCCCACACCGTGCCCGCAGCGGGGCGAGAGGCGGGGGGGGGGGGGGGGGCGCGGGAGACACGGTGGCGCCTCCCCCCCATCGCCCCCTCCGTCCGCCCCCGCCGCGTAGCCCCAGGAGGGGGCCCGGAGCCGCCGCGGCCCGCCGATACCTGCCGCGGCCGCCCGCTCGCCGCCCGCCCGCCGGCCGCACACAGACAATATGGCGGAGGCACAAGGCTCGGCCGCCAGCCGCAGGGACCAGAGCGAGGCGCGCCGGAAGCGGAAATCCCGCAGCCCCGCTGGCGCGCAACGTGCTGCGGGGGGCGCATGCGCAGGAGCAGGCGCGCCGCGGGGGATTGTGGGGGCTGTAGTCCGCGGCGGGGTGTGCGGCGGTAACGGGCCCCGGCGGGGCGGCGGGGGCTCCGGGCCTTGTCCCCGCTCCGCGCCACGGCACGGGCAGCTCGGGCCGCCCCGTGAGGCGAGACGAGCTGAGGCGAGGCGGCGGGGCCGGTAGCCCAGCGCGGCCCGCCCGTGTCGGCCTCCCTCGCCCCGCGGGGCCCGCCGCCAGGTGGCAACTGCGGCCCGCCGAGGCGAGGCGGGCCCTTCCCCGGCCCCGGGCCTGCCCGCCCGGCCCCGCGGCCCGGGGACGCTGCAGACCGGCGGGGGCCCCGGACTGCCCCGCAGCGGGGGATCCCCGAGCCGCAGGGGCTGCGGGAAGGGGCTGTGACCCCCGCAGTGCGAGCAGGGCCGCGGGGCTGGGCTGGGCCCTGACCCCTTCCAGGGCCCGGTGACCTTCGCTCGCTGCTTTTCGTGGTTTTAGCCCCAATTTCCTGTCGTGCAGCCCGGGAGATCAGCTTTACCCCCGAGGGTTGGCCAAAGCAGGTCGCACACTGAGCCCTCTGTCGCAGGCTGAGCCCGGGGGAGGAGGAAAGGCAGAGGCACAGCCCCGGCCCCTCCGCCGCTTCCCCCAAAACCGCCCGGAGCCCCCGAGCAGGGCAGGGCTGCGCCCCAGTTCACGGCACCCACGCAGCCCTGGGCTGGTCGCTGCCCTGCCACCGCGGCCGGGCTCTGGCCAAGCGCTGCAGCCCACCCGGAGCTGTCAGCCAGGACAGGGGTTTGTGCTGAGCCGCGTCCGAACCCCCCGGAGCCCCCCATACCCAGAGCCCCCCGTGCCCGGAGCCCCTGGGTGTGTGGCACAAGCAGCCAGGAGCCAGCCTGGCCCCCGCCAGCCACGGCCTCATGGAGAGCCAAGCACGGCCACGCTTCACCCCGCTTCCCTCCCGGTGTGGGAGTCTCCCCCACGGGAGGCCGCTGGCCCGAATCTCACAGCCCCTCACCCCGGGTCACTCCCATTAGGTAAAGGAGCAGCTCGTCTTGGCGGGGGTATCTCCCTCTTGCGCTTTCCTTGTATTGTACGGGCCTGGGTCATCGAGGAAATCTTACAGGTCCTTCTGCTGCCGAGTGGTCACGGGGGAAGCCCGGCCCCCTTCCCCCCATTGTCAGCGGCCGGGCCGTATCCTCGCTCCGAGCCCCGGCCCCTAAAAATAGCTCTTTGTCAGGCGATTGTTCCGACACCTTCGCGGCGGCATTGACGTGGGCCGGAGCGGGAGAGCGGTGGGGTAGGTGGAGGGGAAGGGCTGGAGGTCCCCCCGGGACCGCTCCGAGTATTCGCTGCTGATAACGGCCCCTGTTGTGGGGAAATGGGCTCCCGGCGCCCGGCTGCGTGCCGAAGGCCTTCCCGTGCCGCTGCCTGCTGCCGCCCGACAGTCACCTCTCCCCCACCTGTCCCAGCCCTCTGCCAGCTCTGCACCGGACCCCCACCCCGGGGTCCCCAATGCGGGGACGCCTCTGCCCCGGGCACAGGGGGTGGCCGGAGCCTTCCTGAGCCCCTGGTTCAGCCCCCTCAGGGTGGGGTCCAGCCCCGCACCCCCCAGCCGTTACCCCCAGGCTCCGCACGTCCCCCTGCCCTGCTCACCCCGATGGGGTCAGAGCAGGCAGAGGGCTGCCCCGGCGGGGAGCGGGGTTGCCGGAGGGTGGGAAGGCAGCCCAGACCCCCGCCACGTTTCGGAGGGGTTAAGCCCAGCCTTGTAGAGCTGTCCCTGCCGCGGGCACCCGCTCGTGCTGGGGAAGGGGCTGTGCTGTGGCAGGATGGGGCTCAGCCCCTGCTCCCAGACACCCCGTCCCCAGCGCCGATCCCCAACGCCTCCTGGGAGCTGCGGTGCCCGCGGCCCCCCGCACCCGCTCAGAGGGGCCCCTCACGCTGCACGGCCCCGCGCAGGGGAGGCACCTTGGGGAGAGCCCCCTCGCTTGTCACCCCCTGCCACCCCAACCGCTGTCAGCTGGAGGTGACCGTCCCCCCGGGGCCTTCTCCTGCCCGGCCACCCCAGCTGTAGAAACAGGATTTTATTTCCCATGAGCATGAGCAGGTCTGGATTAAAATAAACTCCTGGCCCAGATCCCTTTTCTGGTGTCGCAGGAGATGCTGTTTGCTGCAAGCGCTGCCTGCAGGCCTGCTGAGCGCCCGAGCCTCGACCGTCCGGGCTGTGCGTCCCTGTGGCGGGGACGTGCCCAACTCTCGGGGACATCTCCCTCTCCCAGCCGTGCCCGGCCACGCTGGCTCTCGGGGACGCTGGCCCTGCTCAGTGGCCATCCCCAGGCCGGGCTGAGCCCCCTGGGGCTGCTGGCCATGGGGCAGGGCACGGGGCCAGCCCTGCTCTGATTACCCCCAGCGCTTTTTCCTTTTTCTTCCTTAATTTACTGAGTGCTAAATCCAAATATTACAACTTCCCCTCCGCACCGCTGGTTACGCAGGCGGCCCCCGGCCGGGCATTGTCTTATTGTTTGTGGAGGGAAGCTCCAGCGGGAGATTAACCTGGCGTTCACCCCGCGCCGCGGCTTCACACCCTGTCCCTGCCGCCGGGGCCCGCGTCCCTGGGGACCGTGGCTGGCACGGGGTCCTGGCAGAGCGAGCAGCTCCGAGGGGTCTGGTGCACGGGGGGACGCAGTGGGGTGGTGGCAGCGGGGTGCCTGGCAGTGCGGGTGCCCACGGAGTGCTTGGCGTGGGGCTCAGCGGCTGCAGGGTCACTGCTGGCCCTGGTGGGGTGGCGAGGAGCTGGCGGGTGTCCTGGGGGTCTCAAGCAGAGCCTTTGCCCCGTTCCTTCCCCAGGGACCCTGGCAGGGTGACGGCAGGGTCAAGTACGGTCTGTGTCTGCCGGCACGGGGAGGCAGGGGCTGCCCAGCGCCCCAGCGCGGGGGCCATCACACTGACACCTGGTCTGCCTGTCCCGTCCCGTCCCATCCCGTCCCATCCCATCCCATCCCATCCCATCCCATCCCATCCCATCCCATCCCATCCCACCCCATTCACCCCATCCTATCCCAGCCCTTGGTGTGCCCATCCTTCCCCGGTCCTTCCCCCTGCCCTGCCCTGGGCAGCAGAGCCCTGTCCCCCTGTCCCTCTGTCCCCCTGTCCCTCTGTCCCTCTGTCCCCATGTCCCCACCTGCTGCCATCTAGACCTTGGGGGTTGCTTCACAGCCGTTTGCCCCCAGGTCCGACAGGGCTGGGGGTGACCTGTGATGCTCCGTCGATCGCTGCGGTCACTGCAACAGAGAGGTTTCCCGGGCAGCCAGCGGCTGAGCGCTCTGGTGCCGGTGCAGGACACGTTGGGATCTTTGCCCTGAGCCCCTGCTCCGGGAGGAGCTGGAGGGGGGCAGGCAGCACCCAAAGGTGTTGCCAAAGGACGAGGCGTGAGGAGGGCTGGATCCCGGGGCTGAAACCTGCCTTCATGTCCCACATCCCTGGCCGGCTCTGCTTGCTCGGCTGGCACAGGCTCAGGCTCAGGCTCAGGCTCAGGCTCAGGCTCGGACACGGCTTGACCCCACTGCCCCATCCCAGGGGCCGTGGGTTGGGAGAGCAGTGCTGCCCACCGACCGCAGGCTCTGCCAGAGCCCTCTGCCATGGTGGCTCCATCCTCCCACGCCCCCGTGCCTGCCCGGGCCCTGCCGGGTCCCCACGAGGCCACGAGTCCCTTTCCACCGGCCCTGGTGCACAGCGGTGCCGGGGGCTGTGGGGTCCTGGCCCCCCATCAGCAGGGAGCGAGCCCCTGCCCAAGACCCCTGCCCGCCTGCCCAGGGCTCCGGCAGCTCCTGCCCGGCTGGACCCAGCCTCGGCCACCCCACCAGTGCGGCGGCTCTCGGCACCGCCGGGCTCCGGCTGCGGGTGCAGCCCTGCTGCATTCCAGCCTCGCTGGCCTGGCAAGGTTAAACTGCGGAGAGGCTGAAATATTTGGGAGGGGAATGGAGAAGGGAAAGGGGAAAAAAAAATCTATAAAAAGAAAGTTTAAAAACACAAGTTAAAGAAAAAAATACCAGGCGCGGAGTGCAGCTGCGGTTCTGGTTCCAGTTCCCAGGTGATGTCAGGCCTGGAGCCTCTCCAGCCCCGGCCCCTCGGAGACGGTCTTTGTGGGTTCAGCACTGAGTGTTTTTCCTTCCTGAGACTCGGGGACACCTTCCTGTCTCAGAGAAAGCGGCCAAGAGCCTTTCCAAGGGTGTCCGCACGCAGGAAGGGGAGAGGATGGGAGGGGAGCGCGAGAGAGGCAGCGCGGCTGGGCTCGGCGCGGGGCTGCGGCAGCCGGGGAGCCGGGAGCATCCGCGGGCGATGGGCTGTGGTGGCCACGGCGCTCGCCCAGCACGGGGCAAAGGGGCGCTCGGCTCCCACCGGCCCGGCAGCCTCCGGCGCCTCTGAGTCACCGTTTCCCTCTCGCGGTGCTGGGAGGGGCTGGAATGTACTGGGACCCACGGGATTGGCACCGGCACATGTTGGGACCCATGGGATTGGCACTGGGACGTGCTGGGACCCATGGCCCCATTGCTGGGACATGCTGGGATCCACAGCCCCAGCACTGGGACATACTGGGTGCACAGCGCCAGCACTGGGACTTAACTGGGACCCATGGTTGTTATGCTGGGGCTTGCAGGGGCCCTGGTCGCTGGCACTGGGATGTGTTGGGACCCGTGGGCTTGGCACTGGGACATGCTGGGATGTGCAGCCCCAGCATTGGGATGTGCTGGATTCCACAGTCCCAGCACTGGGACATACTGGGTGCACAGCTTCTGCACGGGGACATACTGGGACCCATGACTGTTATGTTGGAGCTTGCTGGGGCCCTAGTCGCTGGCACTGGGATGTGCTGGGACCCATGACCCCAGCACTGGGACGTGCTGGATTCCACAGCTCCTGCACTGGGACATTCTGGGATCCATGGCCTTTACATTGGGGCTTGCTGGGGCCCTAGTCCCTGGCACTGGGATATACTGGGTGCACTGCTCCTGCACTGGGACTTACTGGGACCCATGGCCTTTACATTGGAGCTTGCTGGAGCCCTGGTTGCTGGCACTGGGACGTGCTGGGACACTCATGCTTAGCCCTGGGACGCACGACCCGGCGGCTGGGACGCACTGGGACCCATGCACTCAGTGCTGGGACCTGCTGTGCCCCCAGCACTGGGACCACCAGCCCTCGCTGGCCCCCGGGGATGCCGGAGCTGCCGCTTCAAGGCGCCGGTCCCCTTTCATCTGCGGGTTGGGCTGTTTGCAGAGCGCAGCCCCCTCCCCGCCGCCCCTGCCCCCCGACAAACCCGAGGGCAGGGATTCTGTGTCCCGGGCTGTTTGGAGAATCTCACGGCTGTTTATTGGGGTCTGGGACACATTAGCCACGCTGAGAACAAACCTCTCCCACCCACCCTGGTCCCTGCCTGGGACCAGCTCTCACAGCTGCGCCGCGCTGTCAGCTCCATAAATCAAACCCGGGGGGAGGGAGCCCGGGGCAGGCTCGCCCCGGCCGAACGGGGGGCCGAAAGGTGCCGCTGGGCTCCCGCCTTCGCCCCCTCCCCGGGGCAGGCTGGGGGAGGCTCCTGTGGGACCCCCAGGGCGTTCCCCCTGCTCCCTGCTGGCTCCAGCACCCCAGGGAGACGGGGGGTTGCCCCCGGAGCCCCCGGCCGCCCCAGCCGCAGCTGCCTCTGCTCCGCGGGACGTACCGGCCCCTGGGAGCTGCGGGCCCCGGCACGGCACCTTTCCCAGGCTCGGCGCTCCCGGCCGCCCAGGCCTGCCCGGCCCCCCCGAGCAGGGTCCCGAGGGGGGACCCGGCCTGGGAACCCCCTGCGTCCCCACCTGACCCCACGCAGGTGCTGCTGCCTCAGCCCCGCCGTGCGCGGCCGTCGTGGTGGCGGTGACGGTCACGGTGGTGGTGGTGGTGACAGTCACGGCGGCGGTGGTGACAGTCACGGCGGTGGTGGCAGTCACAGCAGTGCTGGCAGTCACAGTGGTAGGGACAGTCATGGTGCTGGTGGCGGTCATGCTGATGGTGGCAGTCGCGGTGGTGGTGGCAGTTGCGGTGGTGGTGGCAGTCGCGGTGGCGGTGGCAGCCGTGGCAGTCACGATGTACCAGGCGGAGGGGAAGGCACAAAAGCAGTGACACCAACCCCGACCCACCGCCCAGGCGCTCGTGGCTGCGGCACGGGGCTGGCAGCGCTGTCCCCATCCCGCGGCACGGCACAGCGCAGACCACGTCGGGGCTCCCACAGCCCTTGCAGGGCCAAAGCTGTCGGCAGGGCCTGGGGACGCGAGGACAGCGTGTGCCCGGGGTCTCGCCCCACGTGGATCCCACTGGGGCCCTCAAGCGCACCCATGGGGAGAGCCAGGACGGTCGTGCTGGCTTCAGCGGCACAGAGCAGCGGTGGGCACAGGGCAGGGGGCCGGGGCCATCTTGAGGACCCCATGTGCTCCCCACCTTGCCCCACACCGGGGCGGCAGGCAGGCACTGGCCCATCAGAAAAATAAGGTTTATTTTCCAAGCGGCTGCATGTGCACAACCAGCGCCCGCGGGGCCACAACACCGTCCCCCCCTCGACGCCGGCCGCACACGGGCCCCTTCCAGTCCAGCCCCGGGGCGCGGGGACCCCCCTCCCCGGCCCTGCCCTGCGCGGGCAGCCTCGGCCACGGGAGCGTCCTCCCATCCCGCTGCCGGCTCCGGGGCCGGTGTCGGTGCGGTCCCAGCCCGTGGCCCTGGGGCTCAGCGGCTGCCGCCGCCTCGGGCAGGCAGCTCCCTCCCTCCCCGCTCCAGTCTCTGGGGCTGGCGTGCGTGGGCTCCGGCCGGCTCTGCCGCTGTCTCAGGCGGGTGCTGCCGGACCCCGGCTCATCTCCGTGACACTCGCAGGGGGGTCACCCCCCGCACCTTCAGGCAGTTGCCCCCAAGGTCCCTCCGGCCGCCCTGTGGAGAGAGGAGGGGAGAGCTGCAGGCACTGGGGGGTGCCCCGGCTGGGGGGTGCCCCACTCCTGCCCACCGCTGCCCTACGCTGGGTCTACATGGAGGAGCTGCCCTGAAATGGCCAGTGCCCCGGTCCTGGGACGGCTCAGCGCTGCCCAGGACAGACAGACAGACAGGACTGTGCCTGGTGAGCGGCTGGGTAGGCGGCTGTGGGGTGGCTGCTGCAGGGGCACCACCCGCGGCCCCATCATCCTATAGGGACACAGCCCCCACGGCTGCTCAGTGCCACCACACTCAGACCTGCGGGCAGGGCTGGTGCCACCCCGGGACAGACCCACAGCCCCAGACAGACCCACAGCCCTGCTGGGGATGAGGAGGTTCAGCATAACTTCAGCCCAGCACCACCCAGTATAACCCAGAAGAGACCATCATAGCCCAGGTCTAGCCCAGAACAGCCCAGTATAACCCAGCATTGCTCAGCAGAGCCCAGGACAGCCCATTTCCAGCCCAGCCCATTTCCAGCCCAGCCCAACCCATTTCCAGCCTAGCGCAGCCCAGCATGGCCCAGTACAGCTCATTTCCAGCCCAGTACAGCCCATTTCTAGCCCAGCCCATTTCCAGCCCAGTACAGCCCCTTGCAGCCCAGCCCCAGAGCCAGAAGGCACAGAGCTGTGTCCCGGCCCAGCTCCTGCCGTTGCCCCCAGGGTCCTGGGTGCCGCAGGAGCTCCCAGCCCCGGTGCCTCCGCGAGGTCCCCTGGGGGATCCAGCACCGTGCCAGCCCCCCAGCTCCGGCCCCGGGGAACAGCCCAGGGACACAGCCCAGCCCTGGCCAGGGGGTCCCAGCCGGGGCCAACTCTGCCAAGGACCGGCGCTGGGGGTCCCTGGGGAGGGCCAGGGAGGCTGCAGAGTTCGGCCAGCAAGGGAGGGAACGGGAGCAGGAGGAGCAATTAAAAATGAAGCAGCAGAAACCGAAAGAGCTGCGAGGGCTGGAGTGCGCCCCATGGCCACGCTGCTCGAGGTCGCACATGGGACGGCTCGGGGGTCTCGTGGGGATGGTGGCGGGTCCGGCAGCCCCTGCCCGCGGCCCTGCCTGGGGGTGCCCATGGGCTGGGAAGCTGTCAGCCCCTCGCCCTGCATCCTGCACGGCCCACCCCAGAGCAGGGGCACCCAGGACCCTGGCGTGGGCAGCGGGATGGGGTCACCACGGGAAAAGTGCCCCCCCGAGCTGCAGGGTGCTGGGGGGCGTCAGCCAGCCAGGCAG
Source organism: Platalea leucorodia (assembly GCF_965183815.1). Classification (NCBI taxonomy): domain Eukaryota; kingdom Metazoa; phylum Chordata; class Aves; order Pelecaniformes; family Threskiornithidae; genus Platalea; species Platalea leucorodia. Next base: position 16,365,874 of record NC_138835.1, on the reverse strand, counting down.
GGCAGGGCAGAGCAGGGGTCCCCAGCTCAGCCCCCCCGCCCCAGGTGGGAGCCATGCTGGCACCACCAGCAGACCCTGAGCGGGGCCACGGGATGGGGAGCGCTGCCCGGCCCCCCGCGCGGGGCATCTGCCGTGCCCTGCCTGTCTCCATCGTGTCAGGGTGCTGCCTGGGACAGCCCTGCCGCAGTGCCCGGGGGGCTGGCGGGGTCGGGGATGGGGTCTGGGATGAGGATGGGGTCCGGGACAGGGATGGGGTCTGGGACGGGGATGGGGTCAGCCTGCGAGCTCTGAATTCTGCCCCCGGGGCAGCCAAGTGCCCCCAGCACGGGGGTGACTGTTTAACCCCCCGAGACCTCCCGGCCCGGACGGACGTGGGGGAGCAGCCCGGCCCTCTGACGCGAGCGGGAGCTGTGGGCGTGCGGCTACGAGCAGGATTTGGCCGGGAGCAGCCAAAAACTCCAGCGGGGGCTGGAGTCAGAGCCTGTGGTTCTCGTGGGGACGTGCCGAGCCTCCTGCCCCGCTCAGCCCAGGCAGGGGCTGCTGCCCCCATCCCACCGCCCCGCTCACCCCTTTCCGCTGGTTGCTGAGGCAGAAGGTGCAGATGCTGCGGGGCTGCTTGCTGTCCAGGTCGCCCTTGGCCCCGTAGATGGCACTGAAGCAGGGCTGCCCATCCTCGCAGCCCTCGCCCAGCAGCAGCACGTTGGCCAGGTGGGAGATGTAACTGGAGGCCAGGCGGAGGGTCTCGATCTTGGACAGCTTCCGATCCACCGGCTCGGTGGGGATGAGGGTCCGCAGGGCGGTGAAGGCCGTGTTGACGCTCTGGGTCCGGTCCCGCTCCCGCGCGTTGGCCGCCTGCCTCTGCTTCACCATCACCATCGGCCCCGGTTTCCGTGGCAGCTTGCGGCGAGCCTCGGCGCCCTCGCAGCAGCCGAACGACTGGTCCGACGTGTCGCTCTCGCTCCGGTTCTCCTCGTCCTCCGAGAGGATGCTGAGGTCGGGGTAGAGCACACGGGCGGCCACGGGGCGCAGCATGGTGAAGGCCATGGCGTGGCACCCGCCCGCGCCCCCGGCCCTGCTGGGGGGACCCCCCGGGCTGCGGGGAGCCTTCCCCCGCCGGCACGGCTGCGACGGCCGGCTCCGGACGCCTTCCCGCTGCTGCTCCGCTCCGGCGGCCGAGCGGGGCTGGGACGACTGTCTGCGGGGGGAATCGGGATTTATACGGCCGGGGAGGGGCTGGCGCCGGAGCCCACCCCCAGCCGGCCCCCCGAGCCGCCGGCCAGCGGCCAGCGTCCTCGCCCCAGCCCGCGGGAGCCAGCGCTGGCTCCGGCCACGGGCCTGGCCCTGCTCCGGCACGCCGGCGTGGCCGCAGGCACCTTGCACCCAGAGCCGGGCTCCAGGTGGTGCCCATGGTGGTACCGGACCCTGGCGGTGCCGCCAACAGTGCCAGAGCCACCGCACGGCGAACGTCCCTGCGCCGCAGCCCGCGGTCCCCGGTGCCTGCAGAGCGCTGCCGCATGCAGTGCCAGCCCGTGGGCAGCGTGTCCCCAGCCCCTGCCCGGCTGTGCCCTGCCAGCCCCGGGTCCCGCGCAGGGCGGCACAGGGTGGGGATGGGGCACGGGAGATGGGATGGGGCAGGTACCCGGGAGCGGGTGGCACCGGTGCGGTTCCCGGGGCGTTTATCGGATGGGATGCCAGTGCCCGGCCAGAAGACGCACTGCCCCACACCCCACCGTGCCCCACTGGGACGGGGTCTGTCCCAGGAGGATGCCCGGGGTGGGCAGGGAGCCCCGGGGGCAGGCAGCCCCGCGGGGATGGTCTGCACCCCTCGCCCCTCTGTCCCCAGGGCATGGCACCCCACCTGCCCGCTGCGGGAGGGGACAGGGGGACACGGTCAGGGGCACGGGCAGCGTTGCAGGCAGCACTGCCAGGCAGCCAGGAGCGTTTCCTCCCGCCCGGGAGGAAGGTGTGCGCCGGCAGTGGAAACACGGCGTCTTTTCCTGCAAGGGGAGAGCTGAGCTGGCAGCAGCGGGAACCACCGGCATCCCTGGCAGGGCTGGGGGTGTCCCCCAACCCGCAGCTGGCTCCTGGTCCTTTCTGGGCACCCAGTACCACCGGTGATGGCCACCCGCTGCTCCCCCTCACCAGGGAGGTCTGTGCGGGTCCGCCCTGGCCCCAAGCCCGGCACCCCCAAGAGCAGGCAGGGGGATGGCCAGCTGAGCCGAGCAGGCAGGAGGCTTCCTGCCTGCCTTCCTCCCCAGCCCGCGGCCAAGCGGAGGTCGGCTGCTCAGCGATGCTCCGGGCACGGCAGGTCAAGCAGCAAAGGCAAACGGAGGGCAGGACCCAGCTCCTGGCGGATGGTCCCAGGGCTGCTGGGGATGTGGCCCTGGGGCCTGGCAGTGGCCATGGTGCCAGCCCGTGCCAGCTGTGGTCCCCACCTGGCCACTGGCCCCACAGCCAGAGGGAGATTCCGGGAGGAAATCTCCAGCTAAGGAGGCAAAAGGGGCCAGCTTGGGGCTTGCTGGGGGCTGGGACAGCAGCCACGGGACACAGTGGGCATGTGGCAAACCCCAGAGTGAGGTGGTCAACAGGGGGACTTGGGGGGCCACGGGATGGGGTGGCATCATGTCCCACTATGCCCCACAGTCAGAGCCCTGTGGCTGCGGGACTGGAGCGTGCAAGGTGGCTCCCAGACCGGTGGGTCCCCACGGGGCTCTCCCTCTGCGTGCCAAGGCTGCTGGGACCGTGGCAGGGGTGGCCGTGCTCCCTGGCACCGGTACTGGCACTGGTTCGCTGCCTGCCCGACCCGGCAGGCTGTGAGCAAACGGCCGCTCTCCCCCCCGCGGGGCGCAGGCAGCCCCTCGCCGCCGGGACCCCCTGCCCTGTTTTCCTTCACCATTTGTCTGCCTGCGCAGAGCCCGTAAATCACGCAGCAGGGGGAGAGGGCCGCGCCGGGGGCCAGGGGTCCCGCTGGGGCTGGGGGCGTGCAGGGCCGCCATGGGGACTTGTCCCTTGCCGGCTCCGTCCCCTGCCACCTCTCACTGTGCATTGGTCCCTGCCAAGGACCCCGACCCTCTCTGGGCCCTGGCAATAGCCCCTGCCTGGGCGCAGACCAGGGGCCATTTCTGCCCCGCAGAGGTGCCCGGCGCAGAGCTGGGGATGGGCAAGCCCTTGGCGCAGCAGGCAGGGAGCAGGCAGGTGCCTGTGTGGAGAGAGGAGCCCCCGCTCCCTCCCCGGCGTCCCGCTGGGCTGCGGCTGGGGGGCCGCGGCAGCCCCCGGCCCTGACAGGCGGCAAGACGGATGGCAGGGGCTGTGTACTCAGCTGCGGCCGCCCCACACATGGCCGCCAGCTGACGGGGACGGGCTGGGGGCAGAGCCCGCGCCCGGGGCCCAGCCGAGCTGCCCCGGGGTGTTTCTGGGGGGCACGGCCACGCGCGGGGTGCTGGTGGCCTGTGCTGCTGCGGTGGAGGACGGGGCACTTGGGGATGCGGGCAGGGAAGGAGCTTTGGAGATGGCTCAGTGTGGGGCATACCTGTGCACGCGTGTGCACGCGTGTGCACAAAGGAGCGTGCATGGATCTGCATGTGTGCATTGGCATGCATGTGCAGCTGTACACATGTATGTGCGCGTGCATCCATACGTGTGTGTGGATGTGTATGGATATATGTGAGTATGGGTGTGTGTACGCAGTTGCACGCGTGTGCGAGTATGGGCACGTGTGTGCGTGCACGCGCGTGCTGATGCATGCAGCAGGTCTGTGTGTGCACGGTGCCATATGCACCCCGCCTGCCACCACCTCCCGCTGCAGGGAGCTCCCCAGCTTGGCACACGCGTGTGCGTGTGTGACCACCACCCTGGCAGGCCCTGCACGTGGGAGGACGGATGGACAGAAGGAGCCACAGGAGCCACGGGAAGCAGCAAACGCTGCCTGCTCCCTGCCTGTCCAGCCGCCAGCTGCCTGCGGATGCCGCTGCCGCTGGGGCGGGAGGACGCGCGGCAGCAGCCAGGTTTTCCTGTGCTGCCCGGCGGGCGCGCGGGACAGGACGTGCGTCCCCGTGCCTGGACCCCCCCGGCCCCCCTGCCACCGAGCGCCTCGGGTCTGACTCAGCCGGGCGGCACGAGGCGCAGCCGGGGGCCGTGGCGTCGCAAACCTCCCACTGGTTGCCGCACCGCGCGGCCGACTTGAGCGGGTGCCAGGACGCGGTTGTGTTTGGCATCACGGCTCTCCCAGCTGATCCAGCCAAACAAACCGGCTGCCGGCCCGAGGGCTGCCGGCCCGGCAGAGCAGTGCAGCCCTGGGCAGGAGCGGGCAGCACCGGGCGGCGGGTCGGGCATGCATGGCGGGCAGGGGTGGACGGGACGCTGCATGGGACACGTGGCATGGAGGGGACGTGGCCTGAGCATGGGCTCGCGGCCATGGCCCCAGCCCGACCTGCCAGGCACCCCCAGGTGCTGGCTGGCCAGCGGGGGGGCACCCCTGGGGTCGGGGTGCTGGGCACCCCGAGGGCTGGGTCCTGCCTCCGCTGGCGGGGAAATGCCCCCCGCCCCCCGCTCCGGGGAGTGTTTATCTGCGAGGTGATACTTAAGTGTAAGAAAATAAACAGGGAGCAGATGGGCCGGGGGGCCGGGGCTGCCCCCAGCCCCACGGGGCTGCTCCGGCCCTGCTGGGAAAACACTGCTGCTGGCGAGGCAAATGGATTCCAGACCTGCGGCAACGCCGGCACATGTGGCCACCAGGACACCGGGCCTGACCCTGCTGAGCCCCAGCAAAGCAGCGCTGGACCAAGCCGATGTGTCCTATCTCATCCCACCCCACCCCACCCCACCCCACCCCATCCCACCCCACCCCATCCATCCCATCCCATCCATCCCACCCCATCCATCCCACCCCATCCCATCCATCCCATCCCACCCATCCCATCTCATCCATCCCATCCCACCCATCCCATCCCATTCCATCCCATCCATCCCATCCCACCCCATCCCATCCATCCCATCCCACCCATCCCATCTCATCTATCCCATCCCACCCATCCCATCCCATCCCATCCCATCCCACCCCATCCCATCCATCCCATCCCACCCCATCCTACCAAGACCCCGCTCGCCCGCAGCCCCCGGCACAGCGGGATGTCCAGGACCAGCCCCTCTGACCGGAGCTCCCCAGTTCAGGCTGGTGCCCGGCTGAGGTGCCCCGTTGCAGGCAAGCTCGGGGAGCTCTGCCCTGGCTGGCCGGGGGCATGCAGCATCCGAGCCCAGCCGCTCCCAGCTGGGACAGGGGCTTGTCCAGGGGGTGGCTGTCCAGGGGGTGGCTGTCCCTGCTTGCCAACACAGGGAGCCCAGGGCTGGCAAACCTGGGAGCCCCTGGAGCCCCCCTGGGTGGGGAGGAACAGTGAAATGGGCTCAAGGGGCGTTGTGAAACCTTTTGGGGAGCAGGAGCGTTTCCCAGGAGAGCAGCCCCTGCCCTTGGGAGAGGTCCCTGCCTGACCCCGCCGGGGTCGGGGCTGCGGCATGGTGTCCCGGTGGGTCCCCAGGGCAGCGTGGGGAGCCCCAGGCCCCCTCCGCCCGCCGGGCTGTACCCACAGGCTGGGGCCGCTGGTCTGGAAGGCATTACACGCCTGTCGCGCGGGGAAGTCTGTCCCAGTTCCGGAGCCGGGACCCCCCCACCCAGCCTGGGCCGGGGGGAGCCCACAAAGCCCCTTTGTTCCTGCCCTGGAACGAATGGATTGGAGGCAGCCGGGATCGGCTGTCAGCCGGCGACACCAGAGACCCCGCGGGTCAGGCAGAGGGAAGGGGGACAGGTGGAGGGATGGAGAGACGGACGGACAGAGCCGATGCAGAGATCGCCGGCTCTGGCGAGACCCGTTCCCATGCCAGGCGTGCCAGGTTGCGGCACTGGCAGCACCGGCTGGGGGCTGGGGACCAGTTCACGCTGCCTGCACCGTGCCAGCCCCAGGGATTTGCCGGTCAGCCCCGAAGATGCCCACACAGCCCCTTGGCCACAGCAGCCAGTCCTGGCTCCCAGCCAGCGCCACCGAGCCCTGGGAGCAGCATCCTGGGGCACCCGCGGAGCGGGCAGAGATGTCCTGGAGCTGTTTGCAGGGGATGGAAGGCTGGAAGAGCGGATCCTGCAGCGGGTCCTCCGGCTGGAAGAAGCCCCCATGGGGTGCAGGGAGAGGTGCAGGACCCGGGCAGCCTCGGTTCATCCCCACTCGTGGGGTCCCAGCTCTGCCGAGCTGCCTCACACCCCGCTCCCTTTGTAAGGGGCACAAATCTGGGGAGAGGGGGCGAGCAGAGCCCATGGGAGATACCCAGCCCCGGGGGCACAGCCCAGGGTCTGGGCAAAAACTGGTCCCTGCCATTTGAGGGCACCTTGGCGATGCTCTGTGCTGCCGCAGGAGCTGCCACCTCCTCCCTTTCCCGCGCCCGCTGACTCTCTAACAAGAGGAAACTTTTTAGCACGCCACAATTCTTCGGAGAAATTTATGGCCCATCAGGGAGCTGCAGACCAGGGCTGCTCTCTCCGTGAACGCTTGCAGGCCTTCCTCCCGGCGGAGAGCAGCTTTGATGCGGCACATGCAGCTTTGCCGCGCCGGAGTCTCGCCGGAGGCGAGGGAAGGGGCCGGAGGGAGACTCCGGTGCATCAGCCCCCAGCCCACCCTGCCCTTCCTCCCCAGTGGCTCCTGCGGAAACACTGTGCTGGCACGCAGCAGCTGCCCGGCAGAGCTGGTGCCCACGGGGGCCGGGTCCTCCTCCCAAACCCTCTCCCCAGTCTGTTTCTGCCCTGGGAGGACAGGATCCGTGCAGGGAGGAGCGTGGCCGAGGGGGCAGGAGCATCTGGCTGCGGTTCTTGTCCCAGTCCTGCCGCTGACTCACAGCGCGGTGGGGTGAGTCAGTGGCCTTTCCCCTCCCCGGACCGCGGTTCCTGGCTCAGAGGGATGCCGAGACACCCGGGGGATGCTCAGGGCGGTTTTTCCAGCCTGCACATGGGGTGAAGACGTGGTGTTTGCAGAAATGACAGCATCCCAGCATGGCAGGACTACATGCGCTGCCACAGCTGGCCCAGAGCTGCCCCTGACTTCAGCTGCATCCCAGCGTGGTCTGGCAGAGCATCCATTCCCAGCACAGCATCCACCCCCCAGCACAGCATCCAGCCCGAATACAGCATCCAGCCCCTCACAGACCCTCCATCCCCCAGCAAAGCGTCTGTCCCTTTGCAGAGCATCTGCCCCTGTCCCATGTGCCCGCATCCGCAGCTCTCGCAGCTGCCAGGTCTCCATGCCGTGCCGTGCCGTACCGCTGCGTACCTGCTCCCAACCCCAGCATCCCCCAGCGCCAGGCCCCGAAGCCGTGGGGGTTTGATCGCCTTTATTCCAGGTGCAGCAGTGGGCGTCCCCACCACACCATTTCGGAGATGTCCCCCACGGGACGTGTCCAGGGATGGGGGCAGGCACAGCCCAGGGTCCTCCCGACCCGGGCACAGGGTGAGCCCAGAGTCACTGGGGGAGGCCTGGGGACTGGCTGTGCCTCCTCCCAGTACAGCTGTGTCCTGGTTTGGCTGTGTCCCGGTTTGCCTGTACCCCTTCCCGGTTCAGCTGTGCTCTGGATGGGCTGTGACCTGGCCCAGTTCCAGTGCGCCCCGGTTCAGCCCGTCCCGTCCCGGTTCAGCCATTCCTGGTTGAGCCATGCCCTGGTTTAGTCTGTCCCATCCTGCCCTGGTTCATCCCGTCCTGATTCATCCCATCCCGTCCTGGTTCATCCCATCCCAGTTCATCCCATCCCGGTTCAGCCTGTCCAGTCCCAGTTCATCCCGTCCCAGTCCGTCCTGTCCCAGTTCGTCCTGTCCTGGTTCATCCCGGTCCATCCCATCATGGTTCATCCCGTCCTGATTCATCCCATCCCGTCCTGGTTCATCCCATCCCGGTTCATCCCGTCCCATCCTGATTCATCTCATCCTGGTTCATCCCATCCCAGTCCATCCCATTCTTGTTCCCATCCCGGTTTATCCCAGTCCATCCCATCCTGGTTCATCCCGTCCCGGTCCACCCCATTCCTGTCCTGGTTTGTCCTGGTTTATCCTGCTCCATCCCAGTTCATCCCGGTCCGTCCTGGTCCATCCCAGTTTATCCCATCCCGTTCCCTTCCCAGTTCATCCCATCCTGGTTCGTCCCATCCAGTCTCAGTTCATCCAGTCCCAGTCTGTCCCGTTCCCATCCCATTCCCGTCCCAGTCCATCCCGTCCTGGTTCATCCTGTCCTGGTCTGTCCTGTTCCCATCCTAGTTTGTCCTGGTTCATCCCAGTTCATTCCAGTTCATCCTGGTCCATCCTGGTCCATCCCGTCCCAGTCCATCCTGTTCCCATCCTGGTTTATCCTGTCCTGATTCATCCCGGTTCATCCTGTCCCGGTTCATCCCGTCCAGTCCCGGTTCATCCAGTCCCAGTCCATCTCGTTCCCATCCTGGTCCATCCCGGTCCATCCCGTTCTCATCCCGTTCCCGTCCCGTTCCCGTCCCAGTCCATCCCATCCCGGTCCATCCCGTCCTGTTCCCATCCCGGTTCATCCCATCCCATCCCGTTCCCATCCCATTCCCATCCCGGTCCATCCCATCCCAGTCCCATCCCATCCCGTTCCCGTCCCGTTCCCATCCCGTTCCCGTCCCGTTCCCATCCCGTTCCATCCCGTCCCGGTCCTGTCCCGTTCCCATCCCGTTCCCATCCCGTTCCCATCCCGTTCCCATCCCATCCCGTTCCCATCCCGGTCCCATCCCGTTCCCATCCCGTTCCCATCCCGGTCCCATCCCATCCCGGTCCCATCCCGGTCCCATCCCGTTCCCATCCCGTTCCCATCCCGGTCCCATCCCATCCCGTTCCCATCCCGGTCCCATCCCGTTCCCATCCCGTTCCCATCCCGGTCCCATCCCATCCCGGTCCCATCCCGGTCCCATCCCGTTCCCATCCCGTTCCCATCCCGGTCCCATCCCATCCCGTTCCCATCCCGGTCCCATCCCGTTCCCATCCCGTTCCCATCCCGGTCCCATCCCGTTCCCATCCCGTTCCCATCCCGGTCCCATCCCATCCCGGTCCCGCCCCGGTCCCGTCCCGTCCCGGCGCAGCGCGGCACCATAGCGCCACCTGCCGGCCCCGCCGCGCCGCCCCGGTCGCCTCCCGGTTCCAGCGAGTCCCGGCCCCAGCGCGGCCGGAGGGGCGCGGGGAGACCCCAGCCCCACCGGAGCCTCACGGGGACCCGGGATCAGGCCCAGCTCAGCCCACCGGGACCTTGCGGCCCCCCCACCGGGCAGCGGGGGGGCCGTGCGTGCCCCGGGGCCACCGGGCTAGCGCAGGTGGGGCGTGGAGGAGCCCAGGTAGGTGCGGAGGTCGCTGAGGGTGGAGGGGATGATCTTGGCGGGGATGGTCTCCCGGTTGAGCGCCCTGTGGGCGGCGAAGCGGTGGCAGCCCCCGAAGGAGTAGAAGTAATCGCCCCCCTGGCTGCCCTTGATCCAGAGCACGTCGATGGGGGGCACCCGCTCGGGGTCCTCCTGGGACGAGGGAGACCCCCGAGAGCAACGCACGCCCCGGCACCCCGTGGCACCCCCCGACCCGCCTGTGCCGGGGCCTCGTGCCGCGAGCTTCCCCGGCGGTACTCCCAGGGTGGCGTGGGTCGGTGCAGGGGTGGCTGCCCCCGACCCCCGCGGCTCACCTGCAGGGTCTCCACCAGGCTCTGCACCTTGCCTGGCTCCAGCTCCGCGGGGATGGGCCGGATGAGGACCCGCATGGGCACGTTGTGCACGGCCGAGATGTGCTGCGTGTGGATGCTCTGGTCCCCGGCCTCCGCCATGGCTGCTGCCGCGACCCGGCCTCGTCCTTCCTCCTGCCCACCCGACCGAGCCCGCCGCTCCGCCCCGAGCAGCGCAGCACCCAGCCGGGCCCCTCTTCTTCCTCCTGGGCCGGCCATCGCCATCGTCACCGCCACCGCCCCGCCGTTTTGCAGAGTCACAGTGAAGGGGCAGGCCAGGCAGGGCTGGGCTGCCGGGACCGGTGCCAGCGCTGGCTGGCCTGCTGCCCGCGCCTCTCTGCCCCGGCGAGGCTGTGGTCGGGGCCGCCCTCGGCTCCCCTTGGCATGCAGCAGCTGAGCCCCCGCCAAGGCTACTCCGTGGCCTGGGGGTCCCCGTCCTGCCCCGGGGCTGTCTGGGGGTCTCTGATCCCGCCTGGCCGTGCCGGGGCTCTAAGGATCTGTGTGTGGCATCTCAGCCAGGAGCTGGGATGTGCCCACCGCCTGCCCGGCCATGCCAGGACCGTGTCCCCACCCCAGAGCCCCCCCCCCCACCGCTGCGCTGACACCCACGGGGTCCTTGGCGAGGAAGAGGCAGCATGGAACAGCCCCAGAGCTGAGCAGCGGAGCAGGGATGCTCTGCGGCCGGGCAGACACCGCGGTGCTCCAGCCCTGAATCTTTCTAGGTCATTTCTCCAGCTGGAGGAGAGGCTCCCAGCAAGACCTGGGTCTCCCACCCCACCGGCTGCTGGAACCGGGGCAGCCTGCATCCATAGCGGGGCCGTGGCACTGGCAGAGGCCGCTCCCAGCCCCCTTGCCCGGCTCGCGGGGGGCACGGAGGGTCCCCAGCCCCAGTGCTGACTCAGAAACAGGCTGGGTGACTCACTGCCCCGTGCCAGGGCTGGTGACGGTGACGGTCAGGGACAGGCTCGCGAGGCTCCAGGATGATCTTTTTGTAGGATGAATTGGGCGATGACTTTGCAGGTGAATGATTGTGCTCCCGCCTGCGGGGCAGCACTGATGTCACCAGGAGCGCAAGGCTCAGCGAGGGCTTTGCTGATGAGCTGGAGGCCGAAAATAATTTCCCCTCCCTCTTTGGCACCCATCGGTGGGGAAGGAAGGCAGCGAGAGGGGCAGGGGGCAGGAGCGCGGGCTCTGCTGGGTTGCTCCCACTGCCCCTGACCTGTGCCTGCACGGGCGGGAGCGGCTGCGAATGCGACGGCAGCCGAAATCAAATTGGCTCACCAAACCCTTCCCGTCCGGTGGGGCCAAGCCCTGGGGGTGAGGCTGGGGGTGCGTGAGCGTCGCTGGGCATCCCCCGGGCTGCCCGCCGGGCTCCCTGCCCCGCTGCCGGCATTTCGCACGGCGCTTTACTTCCAGGTCAGTGCTCTGCCGCTGCTCGCAGCCTCCCTGGCGCTTTCGCAAGCCAGGTGGCATTACAACGTGTGGGGTTGTCTGGCTGCTGCCCACCGGCTGCCGGGGCTGGCACGGCAAAGTGGGCAGCGCCGGGTGCTCCGGGTGCATCAGCCGCCCCGCTCCCCGCCGGCTGCCGGGGCATCTCCACCCCTTGGTTTGGGGCAGATGTTTCCTCCGCGATGCTCCCGCCCAGGGCTGCCCTTGGGCGCGGGCACAGGGCACTGCGGGACGGGGAGGCCGGCAGCTCACGTGCCACCACCCGCCACCGCCTGTACAAATCCTCCGAGACACACGGTTAGTGGCAGAAATCCCTTTTATATCCCTGAATTGCGTTACAAGTAATACTGCGGGCGGCCGGTTCTCAGTAGACTTGTCTTACTGGGAGCTGTCGAGTACAAAACCTGGCAGAAAAAAATCTATCATGCACGGAAAATTATTGCTGTAGTATCTGCTATTTACAGTATAGACAGGGGCAGAGGCGCGGTGCTGCCGCGGAAAGGCGCCGGCATCGCGGGGAAAGCCTGAACTGCTGCGTTCCTCGCTGGTGGGGTGCCTGCGTGGCCACCGGGCTCTTCCCCTGCGCAGGGGTGCGGGCGCGTGGCCACCATGCCACAGCAGCGAGGACCGTGACGGGGCGTCCCCGGGAGGCATCGAGCCCGCGAGCCACGGCTGTGCCAGCACGCAGGGAGCGTGTGGACACCGAGGTGGCAGGAGGAAGACGGTGCAGGGAGGAAGACGGTGCAGGAAGACGGTGTGGGGGTATGCGAGTGTGGCCCTGCGGGGGTGCCGGGCTGAACCTCAAAGGTGTCAGGGACCGGCACGGGGCGATGGGGCCATGGCAGCTCGCAGCCCGAGGTAGGAAGCGGAGGCACGGGTCGGGCCCCGCTCCGGGATGCCGCGTGCGCGGCGCTCACTCCGGGGCCGGTGCAGGGATGCTCCGCCGGGAGGTTGCATAGAATGGCTGGTTTGTCCCCACCGGGCTGGCGCGGGGCAGGGAGCAGAGCAGGAGTCTGTGGCAGCGAGGAAGACGAAGCAGAAGGGCTTTGCCTTTGGGGGAGGCTTGCAGGGCACGGAGCCCGGGCTGCTGGGCCAGCTCGTGCCCTCCTGCCTCCGTGCCCGCCGCACGGTCCGCTCTCGGGGTCCTGTCCCCATCCGTGTCACCGTGGCTGTGTCCTGGGCACGGCGGCTCTGCTGCAGCTCTGCCACCTCCTGCAAGCCGGCACTGGCACGGCCCTGCCAGTCTTGGCAAAGAAATAGTGAAAAGCGTAAGTTATAAATAATATAAATAAGAACGTTTAAATAGACTCACCCAAACTTTACGGCTACATTGACCCCCTCCTCCTGAGCGCAGGCGGGGGGCGATGGCGAGGGGGCCGGGAGCCGGCCGGGGAGGGGGCCAGGCAGAGGCTGGGGGTGCGCGGGGGGTGGTTGGGGTTTCGGTGCTGCCCCAGGGCTCGGTCTCCAGCCCAGCCACCAGCGTGGCCGTTTGCACGGCGAGGGGGGCTGCACCTGCCCGGGGGGGGGCTGTTGCCCAGCCCGTCGCCGTGACGGGGGCCAGTCATGCCTGGCCAAGCCAGGAGCCGGCGGGGGACGTGTCCCGCGGGTCTCTACCGGGCGCCCCTCGCTCTTCCCCTGACACCGGGGCTGTGGAGCCACGGCGCCAGGGTGAGCGCCATGCCATGGGGCCATGTCCCATGGGACTGTGCCAGGCAGGGGGGCATCGGGGTGCCCCAGGGCCCAGGAGGTGGCTGCGGGCACCCCAGCCTCCAAGGGTGACTGACAGCCCTGCCCTCCCGTCAGCCGCACCGTCCATCAGTCCCGCCGAGCCGTCAGTCGTACCAGCCCATGGTCCCGGCTGAGTTAGGGTCAAGGTGAGGTTTTGCTCCTGGGGGGAGCAGAAAAGTGTCTTTTCTCCCCTGGGATCCCCCAGGAGGAGAAGCAGCAGCTCTAAATAAATAATAGTAATAAATTAAATAAATAGAAGTGAAAGTCACGAGCTGGGGGAGGAAAGTCTCTCCTGGGTCTGGAAGAGGTCCCCAGGTGAGTCCCCCGCAGAGAGACCTGCCTGGCTGCGGGGGGGCTCGGGGACCCGTGGGCGAGGAACCGGGCCCGCTGCGGGCCTGGCCGGATCCGGCCCGTCCCAGGGAGCGCTGGGGCACCCTCCTCCCGGTGGGGAGTGAGTCTGCGGGGATGTGTCCTCCAGCCACGGCACAGCCACAAACCGGCCGGCTGCAGCTGCAGGAGTGCTGGCACGGGGACCGGGACCGGGACGGGGATGGGGACGGGGACGGGGACAGGGATGGGGATGGGGATGGGGATGGGGATGGGGATGAGGACAGGGATGGGGATGAGGATGGGGATGTGCCACAGTGGGCTGGGGGGCTAGTTCCCTATTGCACAGCTGTGTTCGGAGCCCTTGAAGCAGGCGGACTCGTAGTGCTTGTTGAGGTACGACTTGAGGGCGAAGGTCTTCTCGCACTGCTTGCACTTGTAGTGCTTGAAGGCGGAGTGGGTCTGCATGTGGGCGCGCAGGTTGGAGCGGTCGGCGAAGGCTTTGCCGCAGTGGGAGCAGCCGAAGGGCTTCTCCCCGGTGTGCGACCGCATGTGGCCCTGCAGCAGCCAGGGCCGGCTGAAGGCTTTGCCGCACACGTCGCACTTGTGCTTGAGGTTGTGGGTGAGGACGTGCATGGCCAGGGCGGGCATGGAGACGTAAGCCTTGCCGCAGGTCGGGCATTTCCTCGCCATCTTGCTGTCCAGGCTGCGGTGGGTCTGCTTGTGCCGGCTGAGGTTGGAGGAGGTGGCGTAGGTCTTGCCGCACTCGGGGCAGGAGTGACGGTGGCTGCCGCGGCGCTGGCTCTCGCTGCGCCGGCGCGACCGCCCGTCCGTGATGAAGAAGGCGTCCATGGAGTAGCTGTCCGTCACCGCTGCCTCCCCGTTGAAGTAGCGGGCGGAAAAGCTGGACTGGGGGCTCTCGGGGTCGCTGTACTCCTCGTGGCCGGGCGCGTAGGCTGGGTCCGGCGGCGGCGGCGGCAGACCCTGCTTCTTGTCGGTGTCGTAGCCAGCGGGTGCCAGGCAGTGCTGGAGGTACCCTGTGGGACGACAGAGCGGGGTCACCATCGCTCCGGGCCAGCCCCACCGGGGACGGGGGAAAGCCACGAGCCAAAAATGCCCCTTGGGGGCACAGAACGGGGGCTGTCCCCCCCCACCGGTCCCTGTCCCCGCTCAGCCCCGGGGGCTGCCCCTGAGCACTGGAGCTGCCCCATCTGCACAGGGGCTGAGCCTGCCCAAGCTCCTGTCCGCATCTGCCGGCAGGATGGGTCCCATCCCGCGGGGCTGCCCTGGGTGGGAGCCGGGGCTGCGGGACGCCCAGCTGTGCCTGCCGGGGTGCCGCCCCACTGCCCCGGCCGCGGGCAGCCCCCGGGGGCCATTAGCCGCCAGGCAGCTGTCGGTGCCGGGAGCCTCATTGTTCACCGGGGCAGGCGCCGGTAATGAGCTCTGCTCCGTCCACCTCCTCGCCTCCAGAAATGCGGGGCAGCCGGGGCGAGGGGGAAGAGGCAGCGCAAAGGGGCTGGGAACGGCCCCCCGTGTCCCCCCCGTCCCCGGGGACGGGGCAGCGCCCGCAGGCCAGCAGCACCGGGGCCCTGGGTTCCCACCGAGGAGAGGGACCCACGGCCCCCCAGGCGCAGAGCGGGGCCCGGGTGCTGCTCCAGTAGTGTCACCCCCGTGTGACATTGGTGCAGGTCTGCTCATGGCCCCCCACTCTGCCGGGTGTCCCTGACCATGGCAGAGTAGGCGCCACATGGGCGTCCCCGTCCCTCCGTGCTGGCACACGAAGGTCATGGCGGCAGGAGCAGCGCAGCCCTCTCCCTGCTGGGCTAGCGGCCAGTGACCCTGTGGGACACGCTGCCACCTCGGGCCCCCCAAACCAGTCCCGGTGGTCTCCTGCCCCGTGCAGGACCCCCTGTCCTCCTCTTCAGAGGACACGTCCTTGCTGTTGGTGACAGCGGGGGCAGTCGGGGGCCCGGGGCCGGTGCATGGCCAGGCTCACCCGTGGACACCCCACCCCAGCTGCGGCCGAGCGTCCCCTAAATCCAGCCCCCCCCTCCGGGACCCCCCGTCCCCCTGCCCTGCTGACCCTGCCCGGGGCAAGCGGCTGCTGCCGTTCGGCCCACGGGAGGCTGGGGGTGTCCGCGGTGGGGAGGGGGCTGCGCGGCGGGGACGGAGCTGGGCCCCCCCGTCCCCCTGCACCGTGCTGACAGCGCGGTCGCGCGGGCTGTGCAGAAAGCGCTCTGCTCAGCAATTTCTCACGCTGCCTCCGAGCATGCAGCAAGGTTATTTCCAGGAGAGCAACGTCGGCAGCTTCTGCCCAGCTGCAGCGCATCCCTCCCCCACCGGCTCCCGGCTGCCGATGGGGGGGAGCAGGGGCCCCCCCGGGCCTCGCACCCCTGCCCCTGGCAGGGAAAGCCCCCCAAGGGCTGGGGAGCAGCGAGCAGTTGGAAACGGGGGGACAAGCAAGGCAGCGGTCGGGCAGTCTTGGCTTGTGCGTGGCTGGATCAGGCCCATCCCCGCACCCAGCTCAGCCTCCCGGTCCCCAGCAGCCGGGACCCCCCAGCCCAGGGCTCGGGACGGACGCCCCCGGCCCCCTCTTGCAGGACGGGTCCCTGGGCCGCCCCATCGGGGGGCTCTGCCGAGCCCGGGGGACTCCCAGAGTCCGGCTCAGTGTCCCCTGGCAGGACGGGGCTCCGGGGACCCCGGCCCCCCCCAGCCCAGCTCCTCGCACCTCTCCCGGCCTTGCGGGGAGGGGGCTGCCCCCCGCCTCCCCCCCCGTGCCCCGGGGAGGCGACGGCCCCCTCCGCGCTCCCGGGGGGGCTCGGGGCACCGCTGCGAACAATGAAACCCGCAAGCACGGCGAGGCTCCCGCTCCCCCCGCCGCCCCCCGAGGCCTGTGGCCGCCCCCCCCCCCCCCCCCAAATAAACTTGTGATGGGAAGGAGCCGGCCCCGCCGCACCCCGGGCTGCCCACGGGGCTGCCGCTGTCACGCAGGGGATGCTTCCCCACGGAGCAACTTCGGCAGGGGCCGCTGGCCCCGGAGCGGGGGGGGAGGCGAGGAGGGACCCCCCCGCACCCCCCGCACGACGCCCGGCTGCGGGACGCAACGCCCGGGCCCCCCCGCCCCCGCCGGCCCCGCGTCCCCCCGGCCCCCGCGCTGCCCCGCCGGGCGCACACACAATAGCGGCGGGGGGGCCCCCGGAGCCCCCGGCCCCGCACTCACCATCGCCGGCGGCGGGGCCCGGCAGCGCGTACGGGGGCTCCAGGGGGGCGTAGGGGGGTCCGGGGGCCCCGGCGGCCGGGAACGCCTCCGCCTTCAGCTTCTTCACCAGGAAGGAGCGGGGCATGGCGGGGCCGGGCCGGCGCCCTCAGCACTGGACAGCTCCGGTACCGGCACCGCCACCGGCCCCGCCGCCGGCCCCCGCCCCGCCCCGCCCCGGCCCCGCGCTGCTCCCGGCGCTCCGGCCCCGGCTGTGCGGGCGGCGAGGTGCGGGGAGCCGAGTGCGAGGGGCGGGCAGGCAGGCAGGCAGGCAGGCAGGCAGCAGGGCGGCGAGGAGGAGGAGGAGGAGGTGGAGGAGGAGGGAAGGAGGAGGAGGAGGAGGAGGAGGGGGAGGAAGGCAGGCGGAGGGGGGGGGGAGGGGGCCGCTCCACCCCACCGCGCCCGGAGCCCCCCCGGAGCCCCCCCGGAGCCCCCCGAGCCGGCGGCAGCGCCGGGCGCCCCGGGCATCACGGCAGCGCGGGGTCCCCGCTCCCTCCCCCGGGCCCCCCCCCCCCCCCGGTCACGGACAATGGGGACACGCGGGGACGGGGGGGGGCCGCTCCGCTGCCTCCCACCGCCTTTGTCTCCCTGCCGCCAGCCCCCGGGGCCTGCGAAGGACGGGGCTGCAGGGCGGGGGTCCCCGTCCCCGTCCCTGTCCCCATCCCTGTCCCCATCCCTGTCCCCTGTCCCTTGTCTCCATCCCTGTCCCCTGTCCCTGTCCTTGTTTCTTGCACCTTTCTCCTGTCCCTACCCTTGCTCCCCTGTTCCTATCCCTGTTCCCTGTCCCCATTCCCGTCCCTCCTCCCTGTCCTCATCTCTGTCCCCTGTCCCCACTGACCCCTTTTCCTTGTCCCTTCCCCTGTCCCTTGTTCTCTGTCCCCATCCCTGTCCCCTCTTCCCTGCCCTCATCCCTGTCCCACCTCTGTCCTCTCCCCATCCCTGCCCGCTCTCCCTTCCCCCCCTCCCCGGTCCTCTTCCCTCTCCCTTTTCCCACCTTCTCCCCTTTTCCCATGTCCCCATGCCCATCCCTGTCCCCTGGGAAGCGCCGTGACCTTCGCAGCCCACAACAATAGCCGGGCTCGTGGCGGTGCATTGTTCCCTCCCGGAGCCCCCGCTCCCCCGCCTCCCCTCGCCGCCGCTCCCTGCCGCCCTCCCCGGAGCAGGATGAGGCCCCGGTCCTGCAGGCAGGCGGTGGCCCCGGGGCTGGCTCTCCCTGGGGCTGTGCTGGCCAGGGGCTGGTGGGTGACACCAGGACCTGGCTGGCAGCGGGCCCTGCTCTCCCCTGGGCGACACCGAGAGCGTGGCAGCACTTAGCGAAGGACAGTCCCTCATCTGCCACTGCAGACGGAGCGCTGGCACGGCCGGCACAGGGCAGCCCTGGGCACCCCGGCCTCGGGAGGCGCCAGCCCCTTTGGCCGGGCACGTGGCATCGGGCCTGGGGGTCAAAAGCAGCATGCCCGTGGCCAGCACCCTGGGCCAGCGGGCTCACAGCTGTGTCTGCTCCTTCAGCCGTGCTCAGAGCCAGGGCTGGGCCATCCCTGCATCGCACCGGGCCCGTGTGTCCCCACTCACTGCTTCGTGTGGCACCCCATAGCCCAGGGCATCCCACAGCCCAGGACATCCCACAGCATCCCACAGCCTCCCACAGCATCCCACAGCCCAGGATATCCCACAGCATCCCACAGCCTCCCACAGCATCCCACAGCCCACAGCCCAGGGCATCCCACAGCCTCCCACAGCCCACAGCATCCCCCAGCCTCCCACAGCATCCCCCAGCCCTGGGTACATCATAGCCCACAGGATCCCACAGCATCCCGTGTCCCACAGGATCCCACATCCCACAGCATCCCAGACCCCAGGCCATCCCACAGCATCCCACAGCCCAGGGCACCCCGCAGCTCCTCCCCCCCCCCCAGGGCTGGGGGTCCCGGGGCTGCTCCCCACGTGGGCTGGGGTCTCGCCTCCCCCCTCCCGCAGCGCTCGGCCGGGGCTCGCAGGCAGCGACACGAGTCCCATCTGGCCCCGCAGCGCAGCCCTGACGTCAGGGCTCTGCCAAGTTCAAGGTCACCTCTCCCAGAGGGCCGCGGTCCCGGGGGAAAGTCGCCCGCCGGGCTGCTCCCGGCGTCCCCCCCGCGCACCGGGCTCCTTGGCCTCCGCTCCCTGATTTATTTATCCGCGCGTGTGCCGTTTCTCTCCTGGAAGGCACGTTTGCAGAACGGGCGATTACTTACGCCCTAGTTGGGCCGGGCCTGCCTGCCTGCCTGCCTGCCTGCCCGCTGCCCTGGGATTTTGTCTCTCTCCAGGCTGTGGTGTAATAAGGGAGGTAATTAAGTGTAAAAGACAGGGGGAGGGAGGGCTGGGAGAGGGGGAAAAGGAACCCGGCTCCTTTCAGAGGCAGGGGACTGAGATAATGTATGTTAATAACCTGCAATCAGTCCTGCCGAGCTGTGCTAATATTGCTGACTGCAGCGGCTGGGCCCCCCCAAACCTGCCCCCGCCGCGGCGGGGAGGGAGGGGAGCGCCAGAAGAAAGGCTCAGCCTTTCTCCTCCGCTGCGGCCGTTCGAGGGCTGAATCGTGCCTTCCTGAGCAGCTGTATGGAAATAATTCCCATTGGAAGCGATTATTTCCCCGGCAAGAGGGAGGGGGCGGCGGGTGTCCGGTGGGCGAGGGTCCTGGGGGGCTCCCAAGGGCAGGAGCATCCTCTCGGGGTGCAAGGGGAGAGGGGCCAGGGCCCCGCTTCAGCTCCCGGTCTCCCCGCAGGGGCCATGGGATGCATCCCGCTCCCGGGATGAGACAAGGTGCCCCGCGGTGCCCCCGCACCTCCCACCGGTCCTCAGCCCCCCTCGGTCCCCCGTGGGCCCGGACCCTGGATGCGTGGTGCTGTGGGGTCAGGCAGGAGCTGCCGGGGGGATGCCCAGGGGTGCTGGGGGGCAGAGGCCGCTGCCCTCACTCCTGCCCTCTCTGCTGCCTTGGCCACCAGCTCGCGGGGCTGCTGGCCATTAGCTATTCTAGCCGCGTCCTTCCCGGAGGCGGCCGGGCCGCAGCCGGAGCCCCGAAGTGGCTTCAATCCGTGGCTTTGAGGTACGCCAGGCGCGGGTCTGGCGCTGCCGCCGGCTCGGGGAGCAGATTGCCAGACAAAGGGCCGGGGACAAAGGCCCGGCTGCCTCGTGCCCCGGGGAAGGGGCGCTGGCGCGTGCGGGGCGTGGGTGCCGGCCTGGCCTGGGGGCTGCCGCTGCCCCCCGACCCCCTGCACCCGCCATGCCCCGGTGCCCACCCGGCCCCCACCCTGGCTGGCACGGCTGGGGCGCAGTTGGGTACCAGGTGGCACAGCACTGGCACTGGTCCCATGCCACCCCCCCGACCGGTGCTGTGCCTGGCACCGCTCTGGGCACGGAGCTGTGCTGCGGCCTCTCTCCGGCTCTGCACCCCCAGCGCTGCCCGTCTCGGGGTGCAGCGGGGATGGGGTGCCGTGGGGCGCAGGGCTACGGGGAGCGAGCAGAAAGCATGGACGGGGCCACAGCAGAGGACTGCAAACACTGGGCAGGTCCCCCCCGTCCCTCTGTGCCTCAGTTTCCCCAGCTGCTATGTCAAAGCCCCCTGCCCGTGTCCCCCGCCGCGGTCCCTCTCCCCACAGCCAGGGCAGGGCAGGCTCCGGCACAGCCCTGCCCCAGCCGCCTTTGTCCCCGCTCCCCGCAGCTGGCTGCAAACCCACCGTCCCGGGGGCAGCTGCCGCCTGTGCCACGGCATGGGGCTGGGAACGCTGCCGGTGCCGCCGGGTGCAGCCGGGGCTGTGCCCACTCGCGGGGTCCTGGGGGGGCTTTGGGGCACGATGCCAAACGGCGCCAGACCCCCAGGGGAAGGGACAGGAGGTGGCCCCAGCAGAGCGGTACCCAGGCGGGGGCACCGGCACAGGCAGCCCCTCTCTGCCCGCCGGCACGGAGGGGCGCAGGCAGCAGGGAGACAGAGCGCTGAACAAATGCCTTCTATTGCTTTGAACGCGACGGGGACGCCCCATGCTCGGGCTGGGGACAAAGGCACGGAGCTGCTCCTGCCCGGGGACCCAGCCGAGCCCGGCGGGGAGACATGCCTGCAGCCACCCCAGTCCCAGCGCTGCTTCCTGGCCCGCCGGCCCTCGCTGGTTTTGGTGGTGCGTGCTGGCAAGAGGGGCTGTCCAGGGGTGCCCGTCCCGCTCACGTTGGGCACTGCAGGCTGCAGTAGTCAGCGGATTTGAAGAAGCCGTAGATGTTGACGAGGGGAAACATGAGCAGGGCCCCGAGGAGGGAGCCCAGCTGCTCCACTGCCCCGTACCACACCAGCGCGCTGTGGCTGCGGCTCCGCAGGATCACCCCGGCCATCACCTTCACGTAGGAGAGCGTCCCAGTGAAGAGCACCCAGGAGAGGACCTGGCAGCGCAGGGGGGGAGAGTGGTCAGCGGGGCTGGGGATGTCCCCCACCGTGGGAATGGGAGACAGCGCAGTGACCTCCCTGGGCAAGAGGGACCCCGTGACTTACGATGGTGGCATCGCCCCACTGGGACTGCTGGAGGAGCGGGCAGGGGCTCATCACCGCGATGGCCATGTTGTAGGCGCCAAAGCCCATCCCTGCCATGGTGAGGGTGCCCAGCAGGGCCAGGGACCTGCAAGACACACGTGGGTGACACCAGGGAGTGCTGCCAGCCCGGCCTCGGTGAGTGGCACAGGCCTGCGGCACAAGCTGAGCGGCTCCATGCTGATCCCATCCTCCTTTCCTGGAGTGTCTCTGCCACCAGGGCACCGGCACCCTGCGGACCCTCTCCCCTGGCTGCCTTCTCCCCCCACCCCATTGCAAAGCGGGGGCTGTTCCTGGGGCAGAAGCCCCCGGAGCGCACCCCGCCGCGGCCCCCGGCACCCCGCTACCCACCTGCTGGGCAGGACCATGGCCACGATGCAGGCGAGGGGGTTGGCCATGGAGCTGAGCGTGGCCGCGAGGTGGTAGGCGGTGTTGCCGTAGGGCAGGCAGGAGTAGGACTGCACGGATGGCAGGACCCCGTTTGTCAGAGCGCTCACCCAAGCGATGAGGAGGTAGATGAAGGAGAGCTTGGCCAGGGGGTAGGAGACCTTCTCCGGCAGGATATCCCTGTGCCCCTTGGCATCCTTTGAGCACGAGCAGCCTCCGCTCAGCCGCGAGCCAACTCCCTCGTTGGAGATCTGCTCAAATGAGCTCAGCATGATGCTGCTGGGAAACAGCTGCTGCTGGGAGAGCTCCCACACCTGGGGCTGCCTGGCGAGGAAGAAGAAGGCCAGCAAGCAGGCCAGCATCATTACAGTCATGAGGAGGAAGAAGACGAGGGTGGAGAAGTTGGCCGGGAGGTAGCGGGTCTCCAGCTGGAAGATGGTGCTCTGCACGGTCTCGTTGCCGGTGGTGATGTTGACCGTGTGGGTAATGTTGGCACAGCTGGAGATGCCGGAGCCCTGGCCCAGGGCGATGAGAGCGGGGATCAGCCCACTGAGCCCTTCGCCTATGAAGAAGGTGGTCAGGTACTGGGGCTGCAGCTGCATCATGAAGGGCAGGAAGGTGACGGAGGAGGTGCAGTCCACCAGGGCCAGGAAGAAGGTGAGGACCAGGAAGGCAGTGCTGTGGGGCGTCCCGGCAATGAGGGACGTGTAGTTCCAGAGGAAGGCCAGGAGCAAGCAGGCCACGACACCCACGGACACGACCACGTAGATAACGGCCACCTCCTTCAGCAAGCCGGGCCGAAAGCGGTGCATGAGGGTGACGAAGAGAGGCCCGATGTTGGCCATCTGGATGATGATGGTGATGTAGGAGGGCAGGTCCCACTGCTCCGGCAGCACCGTCACCAGCAGCGGCAGCTCGACCCACAGCCCGTTGATGGCCACCCAGGAGCCCGTGCCGAAGGCGCAGGCGAGGAGGTGGGTGAGCAGCGCCATGGCTCAGAGCTGGGTGCCTGGGCCCGGGCGCGACACTGCCACACTGCAGGGAGAGGCTTCCATCAGTGGCGGGGTGAGACCCGAACCCCCCAGACCCCAACCCTGGCCTCCCGCGACTGCTGCCTGCGTTCCCCCTCCTGCAGGCAGGCGGGCAGGCAGGCACAGCGGCTCCTCTCCCACAGGCCACGGGGGGTGCGGGACTCGCAGAGCAGCACGGCCTCCCCACGGCCCGGCCCAGCCCCGCTTTGCCCCCCGCAAGCCCTGGGGACCCCCCTGCTCCCTGCGGGCGATGACGCTGCACCCTCCCGCGCTGGGTGCGGGACCTGCTCGGCTCCGCCTGGGCCCCGTCCCGGCGAGCCGGGGCTCGGCAGCACCAGGCGCAGAGCCAGGATGGGACCCGGCAGGGCATCGAACCCGCCCCAGCTCACGGTGCGGCGCGGCACAGCCTGGCATGGGGTGAAGATGGCTCTCACCTGGGGACCGAGAGGCCTGGGCAGCTGCTCTGCTGGGAATGGAGGCCTCGTACCTCCCACCGCATCCGCAGGGCAGGGCAAAGCAGCGCCCGTCTCCTCCCAGCCAGGTCCCGTGTGATCCCGGCAGGCTTCAGCGGCCGCGGGGAGAAGGGCCGCGGCAGCCCCAACGGCCAACCGGCCCCGGCTCATACCAGCGAGCTGAGTCAGCCTGGATCTGGCCCCATCCCCTGCCCTCCCCGGGCACCGGCTCCCGTCCCGCTCCCGGGAAGGAGAACCCCCACAGCCCGTGTCCCCGCGTCCCCGTGACCCCGCAGTCCGGCAGAGCCTGACTCCAGCCTTCTGCCGCAGCGCCGAGCTCGGCGGAGGAAACCCGCGTCTCCCAGGGCTGAGCCTGGCGGGTGCAACAACGCACCCATGGCTCTGGCCCCGCGGGGAGGCGTCGGGGACTCTGGTACGGAGCAGGAGCCAGGACGGAAGCGGGCTCCCGGTCTGACCGGTGCCTCGGAAATCCCTGGGGCATCTCCCAAGGGGAAACTCACGGCGCTTTGGGGAACCGGCAGCAGCACGCGGGCGGGAGCGAGTCCTGGCTGCCGGCGCAGTGACGTGAGGCGGGCGCGTCACCACCTCCGGATGCAGACGGGTGATGACCTGACCTCGCTCTGCTCCTCGTCCTGGTCCCAGCTGGCAGAGTCCCTGGGGTTGGGGGGCGGCCGGGGGGGACCCTGCACCCTCCTGCCACGTGCTCAGCTGCGGGGTCCAAAGCTGCGTTTTAGGGTGCCTGTCCTGGGGGGGGGCGGGTCCCAGCAGGTCCTGGGGACACACATGAGCTGCGGGGACGGTTGGCTGCCGGCACAGGGTGTGATGTGATAAAAGTGATAAGAAAGTGTAAGGAAAAGCTTTGAAGTCCTTGGAGGGATGAGTGGGGGGGTCCCACTCCAGAGGGGACCCTCGGGGCCAGAGGGACCAGCTCTGCTCCCAGCCATCCCCCCATGGGGCAGGGCAGGGGCATGGGGGCACGGTCAGAGGGGGCAGGGGCTCAGGACCCCCCGCTCATGCCTGCCCTCCCGGTGGGTCCCCAGTTTTCACCAGCGCAGCCCCCGTCCCCGGGTGGGCACAGGGCCAGCTGCGGGGTCCCGCTCCCCTCTCCCCACCACCGAGCCCAGCTCGTCCCGTGCAGCCCGACCCTGGGTGCTGGGTGGGGCCTTTCAGCTCCAAACTCTTTCCCGGTGGCCAAAGTCCAACCGTGCCACCTCCAGCTTCCAGCCACCTCCTGCCCTCGCCCTGACAGCCCCGGGGACAGCCCGGCCGCTGCCCTGCCCCGGGGGCCGCTGCTGCCCTCCGTCCCCACGTACCACCTGCGCCAGGGACAGCGCCGTGCCTGCTGCCCGCCCGGCCGTGGCGCAGGGCGCTCGCTGCAGCGTCACTGCTGGCCCAGTGCACCCTGGCTTGGCCGGGTGCCCGTGATTATTCTTGGCGGTGTCCTGGACTTTGCACTTGTCCCTGGCTGAACTGCGTCCCACCTATTTCAGGCTGCTTCTTGCAGGTGTGAATGTCACCCGGTGACAGTGCCTGTCCCCACCGGGGATCTCTGCAGGGTGACGGGCTGGGATGGGGCCCTCGGGGACCCCTGAGCGTGGCGGCTGTCCCATCTCGGGTGCACTGCGGGGCCGGGCACCTCTGACCCCATGTCCAGTGAGATGGGACCAGGCGATCAGCCAAGGTGTGAGCCGCTTGCACTGGCTGGGAGGTGACACAGGTGAGGAGACAGAGGCAAGGCCACCCCCAGCAGCACAGCCCCCATCCCATCCCATCCCATCCCATCCCATCCCAGCACCCAGCACCCAGCACCCTGGGACGCCTCACGGCAGCTCTTCCCCCAGCACCCACCGGGTGTCGCTGGGAGAGCAGGCTGCAGCCCTGCAAAACCTGGGGCTGCCTTCTCCAGTGGCCTGCCTGCCCTGCCTGCCCTGCCTGCCCTGCCTGCCCTGCCTGCCTGCCTGCCCTGCCAGCGCCTGGCCCTCCGGGGGGCTGCACCCGGCCCCTGCACCCTGCCCTGCTCCTGGCTCCGTCCCTGCCCCAGCCGAGGGGTTGCAGAAGGGACAAGGGTGTCCCTGTGCCCCTGGGGCTGCAGGGACGCTGCTGGCACAGCTGGGTGCCCGCAGCAGGGCATGGGTGGAGGTGCTGCCATGGCTTAACCCCAGCAGGCAGCTCAGCACCGTCCAGCCGCTCGCTCACCCCCACCCCGGTGGGATGAGGGGGAGAACGGGAAGGGTAAAAGGAAGAAAACAGGCAGGTTGAGATAAAGACAGTTTCACAGGGAAAGCAAAAGCTGCGTGCGCAAGCAAAGCAAAAGCAGGCATTCCTTCGCTGCTGCCCGCGGCGGGGAGGTGTTTGGCCACCCCCGGGGCAGCAGGGCTCCGGCACGCCTAACGGTGACTCGGGAAGGCAAATGCCATCGCTCCGAACGTCCCCCCTTCCTTCTTGCTGAGCACAGCATCATATGGTCTGGGATATCCCTGGATCGGTGGGGGTCCCATCCGTGCCCCCTCCCAGCTCCTCGTCACCGCTGGCCCGCTCGCTGGCGGGGCAGGGTGAGAAGCAGAAAAGGCCTTGATGCTGCGCAAGCGCTGAGCGATAACTAAAACATCCCTGGGTTATCAGCACTGTTTTCGGCACGAATCCAAAACAGTCTCGTACCAGCTTGGCGTGGTTTAACCTGGCAGGCAGCTGAACACCACGCAGCCCTTCGCTCGCTCCCCCCCCGCAGCAAGATGGGGGAGAGAAGCGGTAAAAAAAAAAAAGTAGGAAAAGAAAAAAAAAAAGGTAAAATTCGTGGATTGAGATAAGGACAGTTTAATAGGACAGAAAAGGAAGGGAAATAATAATAATAGTAATAATGATAAAAGAACATACAGAATAAGTGATGCACAATGCAATTGCTCACCACCTGCCGACCGATGCCCAGCCAGTGGTCTGCCCTCTGGCCAGCTCCCCCCAGTTTATATACTGGGCATGACGTCACACGGTATGGTATAGCCCTTTGGCCGGCTTGGATCAGCTGTTCGGGCTGCGCTCCCTCCCAGCTTCTCGCGAGCAGGGAATGAGAAGCTGAGAAGCCCTTGGCTAGTGCAGGCACTACTTAGCAACAGCTACATCATCTGGGTGTTATCAGCATTATTCTCGTACTAAATCCAAAAGACAGCACTATGTCAGCTACTAGGAAAAAAAAAATTAACTCTATCCCAGCCGAAACCAGTACAGGTGCCCAGGGGGAACTGGGGGGGGGGGAGCGGGTCCAAGATGCTGGGAGAAGCCAGGCGCGGGGGGCTCGGGCTGGCCCCAGGGCAGCGGAGGTCCCTGTGCGTCCACAGGGATGGGGACGGGGACGGGGACAGGGAGGGGACGGCCACTGTCCTGTGTTTAATTTGGCAGCACAAAGGAGCGGTGCAGGCGGCGGTGGGACCCGTCCCAAGGGCGAATGGCTGTGGTGCAGGGGCAGGGAAGCCCAAGGGGGTGCTGGGCGCGGGACCCCCATGCTGCCACTTCGTGCTTCTCACCGAAATCCGCCCGACGCATGCTGCCTGCCCTGCCTGCACGGGTGAGACAGCTGTGCCTCCTCTGCCCCTTCTCCGCGCCGCAGCTGAGCCCCCGGCCGCTCGCCCCTCCGCACCCCCGGCAGACGCGAGCCAAGGCCCCAGAGGCAGATGGCAACATTTGGTAGCCGAGTGGTCCCCGGCCACGGGACTTTGCTGGGCTCCAGTGACCCATCCCCAACTGCAGCCAGCGCAGGGTGGGCAGCCCAGGAGAGTGGGGGTCCGTCCTCGAGCTCAGCCTCGGCAAAAGCCATCCCCTAATATCTGCTTTCAGCCGAGAGCAGTGGGGATGGTCTTCCTGGGCAGGGGGAGGCTGCTGCTCCATTGCTGGGGGACAAGGGGGACCCCCTCACCCCAGGGACCAACCCCGGGCAAGTAGGTATGACCCCCCAGACTTGGGTGCAGGGACCCGCTGGCAGGCCCCAGCCGCTGGCCCCTGGCAGCCCCCCGGCCCCATTTCCATCCCATTTCCATGTGAAAGGAGCAGGTCAAGTTGAAAGTTGAAAGGCTGGTGGGGGGCGGCCGGGAAGGGGCGGCTGCCGGAGGTGAGACCCCGACAAAAGGGCCGGATCCCCAGGGCCCTGCGCTTGCCTGGCCACGGGCTGCGGCCCCAGCCCCGCCGGCAGCCACCATCTGCGGGTCCACACTGCCGCGCGTCGCCGCCATCGCGCAGACAAAGGCCTCGTACCCGGCACGTCCCCATCTGTCACCTCCCCGGCTCCTGGCCCTGAGCTGCTGCCTGCGGAGACGTGCAGGGAGAGCTGGGTGCAGGCAGCATCCTTCCCTCCCATCCTTCCCTCTGCCCGCGGGAGCAAGGCGATGCTGGGCCCAGCGAGAGCTCCCCAGCGAGTCCCCAGGTCCCTCGGAAAGCCATCCCGCCCGGCAGAGCCGCTCTGCGGAGCCCACAGCGGGGGAAACTGAGGCAGGAGCAGGTGGTGCCTCGCCCCGTGTCAGGGCACGGGGTGATGCCCCCACTGCAAAGCCGGGCGCAGCTGCAGCGTGGCAAGGGGCTGTAATTAAACGCCAGGAATTAGCACCCACCCAGGTGAGGGGGTTGGGGGTCTCCCGGCTCCAGGGGTGCCTCTGCCTGGGGCTGCCCGAGCTG
The DNA here is from genome assembly GCF_965183815.1 of Platalea leucorodia. Classification (NCBI taxonomy): domain Eukaryota; kingdom Metazoa; phylum Chordata; class Aves; order Pelecaniformes; family Threskiornithidae; genus Platalea; species Platalea leucorodia. The sequence goes on along the minus strand of NC_138835.1, from coordinate 16,338,284 downwards.
CACCAAGCCCTGGCCTTGCTGCTCCACAGGTGCTGCCGGGCACCCACAGCTGCCTCCACTCAGCACTTCCAGGGAGGATTTGGCCTCTGAGCACGCTTTTTGCTCGTTGGCGGCTGCATTTAGCTCCCGGAAGGTCCTCGAAGCGGCACAAGGGGGGCCCAGCCCCGAGCCTCTGCGGGAGGTGAGAGCGGAGCCAGTGCCCGCACCCGCCTGCCCCTCTTTTCCAAACGCCATTCCTCCATCCGTGCCCCGTCCCCGTGTCCCTGGGGCAGCGGCAGAGGTGCTGAGCCGGGTGCTGGGGGAGCGCTCCTGCGGCAGGCTGCCCTCCCGAAACCTGTCCCGGGATGCTCCCAGAGAGGGTGAGGCTCCGGGGCGCTGCCTGGCTCCAACGCCCCGCTCCAAAAGCACCCGGCTGCCCAGACGTGCCCGGGCAGCTGCCTGCAGCCGGCTGCCTGCACCCCGCGCAGGCTCGGTGGCCGCGGGCGTACGCAGCCCGGCCGGGCGGGTGCCTGCAGGCTCTGCCCTCACCCGCCACGCCAGGCAGTGTTTTTCCAGCCGAGCTCGTTGTGCGGATCCACCTTTGCCGTTGTTCAAGCGCGGGGCAGCCCTCTGGCCGTTTTCCATGTGCTTTGCTTGGCTCTTCTCCCTCCGCCAGCTCCTTGTCTTGCTTCCAAGAGCGGTTTGAACAATGCAGGGCTGTAAGCGAGCTCTGTGCTGCATGGGCCAAACGCTCGGCCCCTCCATGCAGAGCCGGTCCTCGCCGCGGGAGGTGCCCGTACCATGGGGCAGGAGCTGCCTGTTGGGGCCAGCAGGTCCGCATGGCTGGGGGCTTGGTGACCCTGCGATGGTCTGTCACCTCCCTTTGTGCTATCCGGGTCATTTTCCTCTATTTTGGAGTTTATTGCAGGGGGTTGCTGCCAGGCATATGGGGAAACAAGGCGAGTTTCCCAAATTGGAGCAGGCCTTGCCGGCTGGCCGTGCCGGCGGCACGTGGGCAGCAGGGTGGCAGCTCCCTGCCTGCGGGAGGGCTGTGACTTTTCCCCTCTCCCTGAAGCCCTGGCAGGGCATCAGGGCCCTCTGCCTGCAGCGGGCAGGGGACGTCCAGAGGCATTTTGGCTTTGGTGGTGTGAGCACCTCAGGCCGTGCATCCGCGCTGCCCAGCCGGCACCATGGACTGAACCGGCACTCGCGCTGGGACGTCACCGGCTACCGTCACGCTGCGTGACGCAGCCTGGCATGGAGGAATGTCCTGTGGTTTTAATCCCATGTGAGCGCTGAGCCGCCTCGGAGGGCGTCCTCGCCTGGCGCTGACTCAGTGGGAGCAGCCGCGGTGCGGAGCCGCTCCAGCGCCCCGCCAGCCGCCGTCCCGCGAGGAGAAGGGGAAGACGTGGCTGGGGAGGAGGAGGTGCAGGGACACCAGGACACCCCCGGGACGAGCGTGGGGAGAAGCAGTCTGGCAGCTGAGCTGCGCCGAGGAGGCTCCCACGTCGCAGGGCCGATCCAGGTAGGCAGCAGAGGTGGTGCCGGTCCTGTGCCGGTCCTGTGCCGGCAGCGTGGGGCTGGGTCACCCGGTGAGCGGGAGGCACAACAGCACGTCTCCCGGCACGGCTCTCTGGAGCGGCTGCCTCCAGGCAGGAGGTGGTCCGGTGTGCCCAGCGAGCGGGATGGGCTGCCCACACCAGGAGGGAGAGGAGCTGGGGTCGCGGCTGGGCATCGCCTGGCAGGAGCGGGGCTGTCAGCCCTGGCACTCGGGTCCCCACGCTCCAGGCGGGTTTGGGGCACGGGATAAAGTTGTTGTGTTTTCGGGGCTGTTTGGAGGGTGGCTCAGCTCGGCTCGGCTGGGCTTGTCACAGCCCGGCTCAGCGCGGCCATGCCAGGGCAGGCAGCTCAGCGCCGCAGGAATGCGGAGCAGCAGGTTGTGCCCGGCCGGGCCATCCTTGATGGCCAGGCAGGGGAGGGGAGCCCACGCCGGCCGCAGGTGGCTGTGCTGGTGGCCGGCTGTCCTCGTCCCTGCGCCCCAACAGCCATCCCCTCCATGGCTTGGCCCCGGGGCTGAGCCTCTGGCACCGAGCTGAGCTCCAGCGCCCGACGTGGGGACATGTCCCTGCTTTGCCTTGCCCGAGGGGGCACGTTTGCACCACTGTGCCAAGCCAGGGAGCCCTCCCTGCGCCGGGCACAGGGTACGAGGGCAGCGGGGCAGGCCATCGGCAGGGTGCTGCCATGGGGCGCGGGGTCTGGGTGGTGCTGGACCTGAGGGGTGCTGCTGCACGGGCACCTGGCTGGCAGCCGGTGCTCCCCGCTGCCCCGGTCCCTGGCACCAGCTGGGCTGCGGGGCCGTGGGGCCCTGCTTCCCGTGGGGGCTGTAAGCACGGCTCCCATGGGGGGGCCCTGCCAGCCCTGCCTGTCCCCGTCCTTGCCCAGCGAGGCCGTGGGTGCCCTGCACTGCTGGCTCTGTCCCCAGGTCGCCCCTGCGCTGGGCTCCCCGCAGAGGGGTGCAGAAAGCCGCCCCCGGGGAGGAGGCGGGAGGGTCTGTGCTGGTGCTGGGACCGTCCCCAGCTGTCCCCACGCCTGGCCGGCCCCCTGCAGACACTTTCCAGGTCAGAAGGCAGCACGTCCCCGTGGGCAGGGGACGGGGACAGGGACAGCCAGCGTCCCCCAGGCCGCTCATCCGTCACAGCGCGTCAGACGAATGCACTGTGTGCCGGGGTGGCTGCTGCGTGGGGACCCCATCGGGGTCCGGACCCCGGGGGGCCGGGGCCGACACGCTGGCGCACACGGGCTTGCAGACAGCGCGGCGGTGGCTCGGCGTGGCCGTGGCGCGGTGCTGTGGGTGCTAGGGCTGGCTCCTGCCGCCCGTGGCCAACGCTGGGACGGGCCCTGGGTTGCACCCAGGAAGTTGTGCACGCAAGCGAGCGGCTGAGGGTGACAGCAGCCTGCTCGGGGCCGCGGCACGCTGGCCCCTGCCGTGCCCACCGCCGCTGCCGGTGAGTGCCGGGGCTTGCTGCTGCCTCCCCGGGGCTCACCTGTGCCCCGAGCCGGGACCCCCAGGGGGGTTCTCAGGGCAGCTCGGGAAGGGCGATGGGGAGGGACGGGGAGGCGGGGGCAGGTCTGACCCCGCACGTCCCCCTGCGCGCCCTGCCACTGCCTGCGCCCCTCTGTGCGTTGGGGCACCTCTGGCTGTGCCCACCGCCGGGCAGGGGCGTTGGGGGCAGCCAGGCAGGGGGGTGCAGAGGGGTGCGGGGCTGGTTTGGCTCCCCCCCCACTGTGGGCGGGCCGGTGCCTCCGTGTGACCGTTGCGGCGGGCGGTTGTGCTCGTTGGAGTTGGCAGGGGTCCAAGGACATGGGGTGCACGGGGCCCCAGCGCCGCTCCTGGCCCACCTTGGCCGGGGAAGCACGGCTGGAAACCCCTGCCGGTGCTTTCCAAGGGGCTCCGGGGTGGGAGCGGGGAGCCTGGGAGCCACCTGGGAGCCACCCCAGAGCCTGCGAGGGTGCTGAGAGCTGAGGGAGCTGCAGGGAGCGGAGCCCCAAAATCCCCCAGCCTGGCAGGGTGGTGGGTGAGTGGGGTGGGTGATGCACCCTTGGGCACGGGGGATACACCCCTGGGTGAAGGCGATGCACCCCTGGGTGTGGGCAATGCACCCCTGGGCGCAGGCGATGTGGGCAGAGCATCAGCGAGGGGTGCTGGGCCAGACCACCCCTCTCCGCCCCGGCCGTGCTCCCTGGGGTGCCCCTCGCCAGGGCCGGGGTGCCCTCCCCACCGGCCCCATTGGTCCGGGTGCGGTTTGAAGCAGGCTTGCTCCACGGATTGGCCAGGGGATGTTTCGGGGAGGCCTCGGCGGCGGACGGAGGCGTGGTCCTTGCCTTCAAATAGGAAGCCCGGCGCGGCCGGCGCAGACAGTGCGGCACCGCACAGCCCCGTGCAGCCTTTGTCTGACGGTGGGGCCGTGGCGCGGGCAGGGGCCAGGCAGGCAGGGGCCAGGCAGGCAGGCAGCACCCGCCAGCCAGCCACCGCCACCGCCCCTCACTCCAGCCCCTCTTTGCAGCCGACAGCACGTGAGCCCCTCGCTGCCCGTGGCGGCCGCCCACCCCGTGCCCCGGTGCCAGCGCAGAGGATGCCCGTCGAGGCGCTGCAAGCCAGCGATGCCATGAAGGGGGTGACGGTGACGGCGCCCTTCACCTCAGCCATGCCGGTCCGCATCCTCCGCAAGGGCCCCGCGTATTTCCGCCGGCGTGCCGAGCCGGGTGCCGGGAAGCCCAGCGCAGTGGAGAGGCTGGAGGCCGACAAGGCCAAGTACGTGAAGAGCCAGCAGGTTGCCAGCACCAAGCAGGAGCCGGTGAAGCCGCCGCTGCTCAAGCAGCCCCTCTTCACCCCGGGGGTGCGCCGGGCTGTGCTCACCCCCAGCCGCAGGGCACCCCCGGGGCCGCGCCGTGCCGAGGCTGGCGGCCCAAAGACATCCCTTGACCTGGAGATCCTCAACAACCTCATCAACCTCTGCGACAGCCCCTTCTCCAAGACGGAGAGCCCGCTGGGTCGGGAGCGCAAGTGGAGGGTGGAGGCACCGGCGGCGCTGAGCAGCGGGGTGGAGGGTGCTGGCAAGGCACCGGAAAGCCCCGCTGCTGCCAAGCCCCCCGGCAGCGTGGCCGTACGGAGGGTGGACGTTCGTCCCTGCGGGGCTCCGCGGGGCCAGGTGACTCCAGTGCCTGGGTCCCCCATCCCAGGCGGGCTGCCTGCGGCCCCGGCACGGAGCTCACCTGCCCGCCCCGAGAGCGCCCGCCGGCAGCCCATGCTGCACCGCTCCAAGTCGGACCTGAGCGACCGGCTCTCGCGGGCCACCGCCGACCTGGAGCGCTTCTTCAACTACTGTGGCCTCGACCCCGAGGAGGTGCAGGACATGGGCGCCGAGCGCTTCGCCCGTGCCAGCTCTGACATCGTGTCCCTCAAGTTTCACAGCGTGAGCACGGCCAGCTCAGAGGGCGGCCGCTCGCCGCCCAGTGCCGCCACGCCGGAGGGGCGGCCAGCTGAGCGCGTCCCCTACGGCATCTCCATCATCGAGCGCAACGCCCGCGTCATCAAGTGGCTGTACGGACTGCACCAGGCCAGGGAGCCCCAGCAGGTCTCCGATGTGTAGCAGTGCCGCGGTGGCGGTGGGTGCCGGGGACAGGTTGCTCGCGAGCAGGCAATGCCAGACGGGGAGGGAGCTCAGGCTGTGCCCCGGGAGGAGCAGGGACCTCCCGGTGGTGACAGGACCCTCGAACCCAGCCCTGCCTTTGCTCCCCTGCCCCCTGTGCCACAGCGGCGCTGGCAGAGCCCCGGTGTGGTGGCATCCTTCCCGCTGGCTCTGGCTCTGTCAGGCCCCCGCGCCGGCACTGGAGAGCCAGGTCCCCGCCAGCCTGCAGGAGGGCATAGGACACGTGTGTCCCTGGGTGCGTGGCTGGGCCCCAGCACCCTCGGAGCCTGTGTGTGGTCTCCTGCCTGCACTGCCTGAAGCTCCTGCCTGCCCTGCTCCTCGCCAGCACCCATGGGTGGGGGGTAAGGGGCTGGTCCCTCCCTGTGCGGAGCAGCTCCTGGGGAAGGAGCTGCCCCCCTGCAGCCTCCACCGAGAGGGCCCCCCTGCCTGGGGTGGGGGCCGTATCCTGGCAGCCCCCATCTTCACACTGGAGGTTTGGGAGAAGCGGGGTGCTTTGCAGGGGGGCAAACCCGACCCCCCCTCGAGCAGCCCAGGGCTGCGGGTGTGTGTGGGTGTCGCGAGCGCTTGTGTCCCCTCCTGGGTGCCAGCAGGCGCACAGCTCCGGGCACCCTGGGCCCTCTTATTTATGAGGACGACGGTTATGGTGGCCTCTTCCTCATTTCTACTGTTTTTTCTGATGTTTGATCTGTGCAAAATCTAGTAAGAATAATAACACAGATATTAAATCTCTGTGCTTTGGAGGCCGTGTGCGTTGCTGTCTCTCGAGGCGGTGCAGGTTGGGACGGGGCAGGGACCCTCGGGGTGCCCATGGCTCAGCAGGGGCTGGCGGTGCTGAGCTGCCGGGTGCCGGCGGGAGCGATGGGTGCTGTGCCACGGCGTGCCAGCACGGGGCCCGGCAGGCACAGCGGGGGCGGCGGTTGGGTCCGGCAGGTCCCGGCAGAGCCCTGGCCGGCGGGATTCCCCTCTGTGCCGCAGCCAGCACCGTGCCGACCATCCAGCCTTCCCCTGCCTCCTCGCCCCGCTCCGGCAAAGCGCTGCTGAGCTTGGCCGAGTCCCGGCTCCTCCGGGGCTGCAAGATGGGGGTGGTGATAGCGGAGACCTCCCAGGCAGGCTGGGGAGGCATGAGGATGAAAGTCGGCGCAGGGAGCGCTTTGAAGATGAAGAACGCCCGTGCGTTATCCCGAGGCAGCCTCGTGCAGCACGGCGGCCGCTGGCACTGTGGGGTGAGATTCCCCCTGCTCCTTGCCGTGCTGGTGCAGCCCACGCGGGCAGGTGGCTGCTGGGGAAGGTGGCACCAAAGCCACCAGCGCCTGCACCCAGGGAACCCCACCTGGATGCTGGCCCTGCCGCTGCCTCCCTCCGGCTCCAGCCGCGGCGATGGGGCCATGGCTGCAAACGGCTCCACACTTGCAGGGAGCCAGCCTGCCTGGTGCGGGTGCTGCTTGGCAAATGCCACGTGCATGGTGGCGGTGATGGGCTGGGGACAAGGTCCAGCCACCTGCCCCAGGCCTGCAGGTTTCGTTTTCGAAGGGGCCAGAGCCGCTGCCACCCTGTCCCACCCCAACCAGCGCTTGCCCCCGGCACAGCCTGGGCTTGGCAGCTGCTGGCCATGGCAGCACCAGGGTTCCCCTTGACCGGGGCTTCCGTCCGGCACTTGGGGTCCCCAAAAAAGCCCACGCGGGGATGAAGGGTTTCCCACCCCAGCCTGGCTCCTGCACCATGCACGTCCACCCAGAGCCACTGCCCAGGGTGCAGGATCGGTGCAGCTCCCGCTGGAGGCCAGGCAGGTCCGGCTGCCCAGGGCGCGCGGGCAGGGTGCGGGGACGGCACCTGGCCCGTGAGTCAGGCTGACAAACCGGGCTGGGGAGGAAGCGCACACCCAGGGATCCTTAATGACGGCACGTGGGGCACCGGGTGCCTCCCCGGGGAGCGGGAAACCAGGGGGTGACGGGGACCCCAGGCACCCACTTGGGGCTGGGCTTCACCCTTGGGGAAAGCTCTGCGGGAACTGGATCCCCGCCGGCGGCTGGGACCAGCTGCGCTGCCGGATTCCTCAGCCCGGCGTGTCCAGGGCTTGGTCTAAATTTGCTGTTATTGCCAAGGAGGGGGGGCCCTGCCGGGCCCCTCCAGGCGCTGCCGGCCCTCGGCTTCGCTCTGGCATCCCGTGACCTGCGTGGCCGGGACCTGCCGCGGCTGCGTGGCTGTCCAAAGCCCTGTGTGCTTGTGTGTGCGTGCGTGCCCGTGTGCATGTGTGTCCAAGTGTGCATGCATGCTTGTGTGTACATGCGTTTATGTGCACACGTGTTTGTGTGCATGCGTGTGTGCACGCACAGGAGGAGCCGTGTTCCCGAGGCAGGAGTCTGCACCTGACCCCGCACCCATGGGACTGCCTGCATGAAACCCTGGCGGAGCCACGGCAAGGCGACACGTGCCCCCCCGGCAATGTCCCCTTCGCCTGTCCCTGCTGGGGACAGCAGGATGGCCCCAGCGCTCCCTATCACTTTCCCTGGCAGCTGCTTCTCGGCTGCTCCGGTTTCGGTGGGGAGCCGCAGCTGAGCCCGTCTGTTATTTCTAGGGAAGAGGGAGGGTGTCCATCGCCCTCGCCCCTCCATGCTGGGGTCTCCCATGGGTGCCCCATGTGCAGGCAGGAGCTGCAGGCGGCCGGGAGAGAGAGAAAACCGGCAGCACCCCAGTCTGGGGAGCCAGGCCCAGCACCCCGGGGCGGGGGCCACCCCCTGCCTGGCACGCAGCCCCCGGCCCAGGTGCAGCCGCGCCGCGCCAGCCGGGGGGACCTGGGGGGCCGGGGCCCGCAGCCGTGCTGGGGCGGTTGCTGCCTGCGGTGCCGCTCGCTGGGAGCAGGGTGAGGCTCCCGGGTGGCCCCCCACCCCGTATTTTCCATTTTTTAATTATTCCGCACAGCCCCACTGATGAGCATCTTCTGGAAGTGCCAACTACATCACGTGCTTTAATCACTGTTAATTAGCGAATGCCTCGGGATGGCGTTGAGGGCAAGGCGTCGGGAACCTCCTCGCTGCCGCCCGTGCAGCCGGTGCCGGTGCCAGCACCCTGCCAGCGGTCACACTGTCCCAACGGGGAGGACAGTGCGCCCCCGTGTCCCTCGCCCCACCCTGGGGCGCTGGCCCTGTTCCCCAGGAGCTGCGGCGGGAGCCAGGGTTAGGTGGCAGCGAACCCCTGCCCGGGCCCGTTTTGGGGAGGGGGGCACTGGGGTGGCTGGGTGTCACGGAGGCAGCAGGACCCTGGCAGCTGCCACCACTGCCACCGCTGCCACCAGTCCCCAGGGCTTCCTGGCACCCAGTGGGACAGGGGACCTGGGGACCCAGTGGGGCACCCCTGCCCCCCTGGGGTGAGGGTGCTGTGGGGAGCTGCCACCGGGCTACAGGGGACTTCTAGGGGCAACAGAGCCGAGGGGAACGGGGACAGGTACTGCAAGGGGACAGGAACATCTGCAGAAGGGTGACAGGGACAGGTTGTGACCGAGTGTCACCGAGCCCTGCCCTCCCACGGGCTCACTCGTGCACCGAGCTGCCCGGGGCTCAGGGTCCCCGGGGGATGCCCAGGGTCCATCCATCCGTCCTGCCCTGTCCCACAGCCCTTCTGCCCACCCTTCTGTCCCAGTTGCTGAAGCGGGGGAACTGGTGCCTGCCCTGGGGCGGTGGGGTGCAGGGACCCCCCTGCCTACTCCCTCCCCACTGACTCTTGGAAAATAAATATCTCTCAGTACAAAAATAAAACCGGCTCCAGCCCAAGCTGCGGCAGCTCGGGGGTGGGCACGGGGCCCTTGCTGCCGGCGGAGACCCCGCTGCTCCGCGCCCGCTCTTCCCAGCCTGCTCCCAAAAGTGCCCTCAGCGTGGGTTTGCCGGCTCAACGCAACCGCGGGCAGGGGGGCTGCGGGTGCAGAGGGGTCTTGGCCCCTTGCCCCACTCCTCCCCACGTATCCAACCCCACCATGCACCCCCATTTCCCTCCCTCCTTCCCCTGCCCCAGCTCAGACCCCCCCAAAAACCACCCCCAGGACCCTTCCCACCACCTCCTGGCCCCCAGCCCCATCTCAAACCGCAGCCCCCTCCCCACTCGTGGCCCCCTCAGCCCCATCCTGCCTGGCCCGGTGCTCTGCCAGCCCCCTGCCAGCACTGCCCCCCCCCAGCATGGGGCTGCTGGCCATCCCAGCCCAGGGACGGACCCCCAGGGCTCCCAAAGACCCCCTGCTCCTCCCACCCACCCCCAGGGGCTGGAAATGCCCAGCCGGGTGCTGCAAGGAGCAGTGCCGGTGCTGCCATGCATGGGGACGGTGGCTTGGGCCGTGTGCATGGAAGGGGACAACCCATGTCCCCCTGCACGGCCGTGCCCATGCAGGACAAGAAGGAGGGATGGCACGGGCCCCTCGCACCAGCCCCCCATCCCCACCAGCTCCCCTAATCCCGCAGGGAAAGCGGGACGGTGGGGGCTTTGCAATGCCCTAAAACAGAAAAGGCAAAGCCCCCGCTGTGCCTTGGAGCTGAGTGCGCAGGGGGTCCCGGGGGGTCCTGGACCCCCATCCCTGGGTGAAGGAGGTGGTGTGGGGAGCTGGAGGCCCAGCCCCTCTCCAAGGCGCCCAGGATCTCGGAAGATGGGATGAAAAAGAGTAAAAAAATAACAACTGGGGGAAAAGCTTCCCTGCAGCGGCTGGGAGGGCTCAGTGTCCCCCAGCCATCCCTTCTCCCGGCCCCCTCCTGGCCCCCTCCCTCCGTGCCAGGCTGGCACCGGTCGTGGTGCCACGCCGGCCGCCGGCGTGCTAGAAGCTGGCGGGTCGTATCAGCATGCGGGTGCCCTTCAGGGAGTAGCTGGGCCCCTGGAAATGGTGCCAGCGGATGCCGTTGAGCTTGCGGATGTTGTGCCGGGCTGGGTAGTAGATGCCGTTCAGGTTGGAGAGGCCACAGGCGTCGAACCACCAGCCTGCAAGGAAGGAGCAGGGTGGGAGGGTGGCATCCCGGGTGGGCACCCATGGGTGCTGTGTGGGTGACATCCCTGCCCTGCTCGCTCACCTCCCGACAGCATCTGGGCGCACTTGCAGAGGCAGTTGTCGTTGTCGGCGTCGCGGGTGCTGAAGCGGGTGCCCTGCAGCGCCATGCCGCTCTGCTGCCCGGCCGTGCCGCTGTAGTCCTGCAGCGAGAGCCTGCCGCCCGGCCCAGCACAGCGTGGCCACGGCCACCATCAGTGCCGGCTGGCTGCGGCTGGGGGGGTCACAAAGCCCCTCAGCCCTGCTCGGGGCGGGTTGAAGGCCATGGGATGCCTTTGCTGGGGGGCTGACTTGCTGCATGCATGGGATGCAGGAGATCTCCAGGATCTGGTCCCATCTCCAGCCCAGCACCAAAGCACCCAGCTGCCTGCCACCCCTCCTGCCCATGGCCAGGCTGATGCTCCTGGGAGCACACGCCGTCCTGGCGAGCCTGGCGGCAGGAGCGCAGCATCCCTCCCCGGACATGGGTGTAGCAGCCTGGGGATGCCCGGCACCCCAGGAACACCCGGCGGCTGCGGCTGTGTCACCCCCGTTTGCCCCAGCATCGAGCTGCGGTGCGAGTGCCCTGGCTGCCTGCTGGCACCGTGCCCGGCTGCCGGCTGCGATGGGAAATCCCACTGCCTTGATGCAATTTCATGCATTAAAATCTACTTTGGGTTCTCAGGAGCCCACGGAGAGAAGAAGGAGTGGGTGGCACAGCAATGTCCCCCGGTGCCTGGGGAGGAGCTCTGCCGAGCCATAATTCCGCTGGGGAAATCCCAGCGAAGCCTCGTATGATCCTGCACCACCCAGGGCCATGCACCTCCCCGGGGCACCGCAGCCAGCCCTTGCCCACCGCAGCCAGCCCTTGCCCATGGCCACCGCTGCCCATGGGGCTCGGGGAGCGCTGGGGACGGGGAGGGCTGGGTGGCCGCCCCCGCGGTGCCTCTCTCCTACCTGTAAAGCTGCCGCTCGCTCCCCAGCTGGAATTTCCCGTAGTGGGCATAGACCTGGCCGCCCTCCCAGTCCCGCAGCTCGATGCGCAGGGCGTAGGGCGCCTGGCTCGTCAGGAGGTGCACGGCCTCGTTACCCAGCCAGTACTCACCCGCCGCATCCCCGAAGCCCTGGGGGAGCAGCGGGATGGGTGAGCACGGGGTGCCTGGGGTGCCCCCAGGGTGCCCCATCCCCAGGTGGGTGCAGACCTGCTTGTATTCCCTCCAGCTCCTCTGGAAGCTGAGGCTGCCGTTGGCGCGGAGCTGGATGACGGTCCAGCCCCCTCGGTCCATCTCCATGTCGCAGTACGCCTGCAGCGGGGAGAGCCGGGACAGGCTGCAGAGCGCGGCGACGAGGGCTGGCTCGGGGTGGGCTGCTGGGTGCGTCCCCCCCGGGCTGGGCAGCTCAGCAGGGGTGCTGTGTGGGTGCTAGAGCTTGCCGAGGGGCTGGCGAGCACGTGCTGTGCCCAGTGCCTGGCTGGGGGGTCTCTCCTCCCTCAGGGCTGTGGGCAGGGGCTGGGGCACGGTGCTCACGGGTGGCCTGCGGGGGTGCCTTTAAAATCAATTCTATCCCTTCACCCCCTCTGCAGCCCCTGAGGCACCTCAGTCCCCACGGCCAGACGGGGTGGGGGGCACTGCCCCAGCAGGAGGGGTTGGGATGCGCCCATCCCACAGGGATACCCACTGTGGGATGGGGCTAGTGGGCACTGGGTGGCACTGGGTGGCCCTGGGGTCAGCAGCACCCTGGGATGCTGTGGTGGGAGCCCTCTCTGGTCTGCGCTCACCTTTTTGGGCTCGCTGAGGTTGGCGATGTGGAGGGTGTAGACCCCGCTGGCACGGATGCCCGCCCGCCGCACCTCGGCGCAGTCCTGGAAGAGCTGCTCCTGCCCGGGCGGCGGGGCTGCGGCAGAGGGGACAGTCAGATGGCAGAAACCCCGCTGGTGCCGCAGCCCTGCCTGATTTTGTTGCTCTTCCCCGCTCCCTTTGGATGCTTTTGTGCCTACGGATTATTTTTCTTTCTTCCATATTGTCTCCTTGGGGCTGGGTGAGACGGCGGCTGCAATGCACTGGGGCTGCCGCCAGCCTAAGCCTGGGGATTCACCGTGGCTGGGGACGGAGTCGGGACACGGACCCTCCCCTGTGGGCTCGGAGCTGCTCCTCAGATGCAATCCAGCACTCATTTTTGGGGTGAAGTCACCCACGCCTGAGCTGAGCACGGGGGCCCTGCACCTTCATGGTGGGGGCGAGGAGCTCTCCCGCTGCCTGCGCCCTGCCTGCGCGCCCCGGCTCACCTCTGCCCTGGGAGACGAGGCGCACCAGGCTCTGCACCGACTGGAGAAGCTGGAGCTGCTGGTGCTGGAGCAGGCTGGTGTTGGCGCTGGCGGCCAGCAGCGACTTCTCCAGCTCCTCGATGGTGCCGCTCTGCCGGCTCACCAGGCGCTGCAGCTTCTCCTTCTCCGAGCGGGCCCCCGCCAGCTCCGCCTGGTGCTTCGCCTCCATCTCCAGCACCCGCACCTCCAGGATGCTGAAAGGGGGAGGCAGCGGTGACGGGGTGGCTGTGCCTGTGCCGAGCAGCCGGGCAGGGAGCGGGCAGCGGAACAGACCCAGCCCCGGCTGCAGTGCCCCAGCATGTCTGCAGGGACCCAGAGCTGTCCCCGTCCCCTGCTGCACGCACCGATTCGCACCCCCCCGGCACCTCTGGGACGGGCTTAGCTAAGGGGAATCAAAGCCCAAGGGGCTGTGCTGGGGCTATGCAACCCCCCAGGGACCCCAGCCAGGCCCTGGAGGGGTTCAAGCCCCCCCAAAGTGCAGCCGCACTCCTGGGAGGGGAGAGACCAGCCTCCCCCCGGGGGCCGGTGGCTGTGGGGGTCCCCGGGTCGCCCCAGGCCCTACTTGTTCCTGTTCTGCAGCTTGTGGATCTCGTTGGTCTGCAGCAGCAGCTGCTTCTCCAGCTTAGTGGTGGACAGGGAGTTCTCCTGCAGCTGCATCTCGATGCGTGACGTCTGGTTCAGCACCTGCCCCGGGAGCGGAGGGGAGCGTCGGCGTGAGCAGCCAGGGCCGCGCCACGTCCTCGGTGTCACCGGGCTTGCGGCTCCCCGGCACACAATCCCGGTACCTCTGCACACCGGTGCATTAAACCATGCATCACCTTGGGGAATTGCTGCACTTTTAGCAACAGAGAAATGTCACCCGCCACAGTCCTGGGGGTGGTGGGGACATGGGGACACGCGTGCCACGCGTGCCACGCATCCCAGCCACCCCCTACCTGGGCCTCCACATCGGTGAGCTTGCGGCTCTGCTCGGCGCTCTGGTTGAGGAGGGTGCTGCCGATCTCCAGCATGGTGGCGGTCTGGTTCTGCACCGCTGTCTGCCGCAGCTGCGCCATCTCTGGCTTCATGCTCGTCTGGATATAGCTCTCCAGCTGCAGAGGGGAGCGGGGACGCGGCGGCTCATTCGGGGAGCTTGCCGGGTCCTCCCTCGGCACCCCGGCTGAGCCTGGCAGCGCTCGGCACAGTCCCCAGGCACATCCCTGGGAGCGTTTCAGCATGGCACGACCCATCTCGGGGCCCTTTGAAGCTTATCGGGAGGACAGAGCGAGCTGCCCGCGGGCTGCGCTGCCGCAGGGGAGCCCCCTTGGGCACCGGCTGCCAAGATTCCTGGGCTGCGGTGCCAGCCCGTTTCCTCTCGCCAGGACCTGGCACGGGCTTGTGTGCGCCCAGGTCTGCTGGCAAGCTGGGGCTGCTGCCCGGCCAGCGTGGTCTGTGCTGAGCAGACGGGCAGGGAGCGGCTGGCATCGGCATCAGCATCGGCATCAGCTGCCAGCCCCCAGCCATCGGTTTCCCAGGGCTGGGGATGAGGATGGTGGGAGCCATCATCGGCTGGGGAAGGTGGGTGTCCGGCACCCGGTGCTTGCCCCGCCATGGGGAAGCGCTCAGGGCTGGGAAGAAGCCGGCTGCGGACACAGCTGAGATGTTGCTTCCGCTTTCCCAGCCCGCGGGGGAGCCGCCTTTCCCAAAGGCTTTTCTATTTCTGGCCGCCCCGCCATGAGGTTCCCATTCGGCTCCTCCCGGGGGTGACGGCCTCGGCGGGGGCATGGTCCCTCGGCGGGGGCCGCGGGGAGCGGAACAGGCCGTGCTGCCGCCCACGCTGGGAAAGCAGCCCCGTGCCGGGCAGCCCCCGAGAGCGAGAGGGGACAGGGGCTGCCCGGCTCCCCCCGCCCTACAGATCCTGCTGGCCCCGTGCCGCCCGGGTCCTGCTCCCTGCCCGACCTCCCAGCCCCACATCCCCGTGCATCTCGTGGGGTTGTGGACCAGGCGGGACCGGCCGGGGTGGGCTGGTGCTCTCCCAGGTGACATGGCGGGCGGGCAGCGGGGCCGGGATGCTCGGCAGTGCGCCAGGGCGCTGGGCTTGGCTCTGCACTTGTTTGCGCATGATGAAATCTCGCTGGCAGCAGTGAGGCCCCGTTCCCTCCTCCTCAGACCTGGGCAGCGGCGAAACCATCACCCCACCGCGAGCACCCATGGCGGGCAGGAGCCTCCTGGGGCTGGGCATCCCGGCCTGCGTTGCCTGCACCCCGCTTCCCCAGGGATTTTCCCTAGCGGGAACGTGCTTGCAGGGAGGAAGCGGGGAAAGGTCGGAGAGCCGCGTCTGGAAAACATTTCCCCGAGCTGAGTGATTGCTGGAGAGTTTCCCTTTAAGCACGTCGTTAATCTTGTTGCTTCACAGGGCTCGGGGAGGCCTTTTCTCCCTCTCAATCTTGCTTTTTTTTTTTTTTTAAAAATAAGCATATCTCTCAGCCCGAGGGCAGTACATACCCGTGGAAAAGGTCAGGCTGGCATGGGGAGGGCTGCGTGCGGCTGGAGAATGAGCCCCGGCTCCCGGCCCCGGCAGCTCCCCGGGAGCAGCTGAGGCTGGAGGGGGGCACAGCAGCCCCGACCACGGGTGGCACAGGGCACCCAAGCGGGAGAGGCTCCGTGCAGAGGGCAGGGAAACCGGGCTCATCCCCCCTTCGCCCCGTGGGTGCTGAAGTGAGCTGGGCTCGCCTGGGCTTCGAGGGGTCCCACCAGCCTCATTCTTCACCAAGAAGGGCAGAGTGGCCAGGGGGGACCATGGTGCTGCGGGTCACCCCAAAACTCTGCCCTGGAGCAGGAGGAACCCCGGCCACCCCACTGTCCCGGTGCTGGGGACCCCTTGGCCATGGCTGGATGGTCCTGTGCCACCTTCTTGCAGCTGCATCCCTCCCCTCTCCCCGTCCCCATCCAGCCCCAGCGTTTCTAAGCATCCCCCACGCACAAGCTGGGGAGTCCCCAGGGCCAGAGGTGGGGGGGAAGCCCCCTGCACCCATGCCAGGGGGAGCAGCCCCTGTGCCACAGGTGCCCCAGAGCTGCCAACCTGCCACTGCCCTGCTGGGGACCCCATCCCGCCCCGAACCCCCCCCCCAGACCTGGTGGCTCCATCAAATGTTTGTGTTTGAACTAAAATTAATTCCTCCTGAGATGGGAACGGCCGATGGGACGGCAGACGCTGCATGTCCCCACGTGTCGGTTCCTCGCCATGTCCCTGTCCCTCCCGGTCATGGCGGGGGCTGCACATGAGGAGGGGGGACCAGCACCCCAGTGCTGTGGATGGGGTCCCTTAGGGAAGCTGGGTGCTGGGGGCACCCGGCAGGGCTCCCCAGGGCCAGGGCAGAGCAGACAGGGATGCAATGTTGTTTACAATCCGTCCCCGAAGCCGATGCCTCCTTTGAGCCCTGGGTTGTTTGTTCAGGCCTGGAGCCCGACCAAAACAAGCCTCCCTGGGCAGCTCCGGTTAAATTAGGAAAGCCAAAGAACAACAGAAAAAAAAAAAGCTAAAATCTGCCTTTGCTGGAGGGGCCATGCTGCGGGATGGGATGGGATGGGATGGGACGGGACGGGATGGGATGGGATGGGATGGGACGGGACGGGACGGGACGGGATGGGATGGGATGGGATGGGATGGGATGGGATGGGATGCTGGCTGCCCAGTGCCTCACTGCCTCCTGCTCCTTGGGGCTGCAGTGCGGGGCATTGCTGCCCACAGCTGCCCAGATGTGCAGCCCCGCTTTGCCCGCGGCTGCCTGCACTGGGGCAGGGCCATGGGCACCTGCGGTGGGACCCCCGGCCCCCCGCCTTGCTCGGCCATGCCCAAAGGCTGCCCTCGCCCTGCGACAGCCCGGGCTGGCTTTCAGTGGAGCAGTGGCTCAGTGTTTTCCCAGCTTTTGAGGAATTTGTCGCCTAGGATGGCTGAGGGGCCAGGGGCCAGCCCTGCCCATCCCTGCGCCTGCCTGTTCCTGCCCCCGCCGTCCCCACATGGCCAGTGGCCAGGAGAGGGTCCCCAAGGAGCATGGCCAGTGCAGGCCACCCCCGGGACCCCCTGCTTGGTCCCCAAGGGCTGTGGGGGCTCAGCACGCACCGTCCTGCAGCACCGCTGGCCCTGCTCAGCCGGGGCGATCTTCCAGCAAATTGGGGTGCAGAGGCACGCAGATCCCTTTGCACCCCGGTGGGACACGGCGAGGACGTGGTGCTGGCAATGCCGCTTGGCTCGAGGGCTGGGGACAGCTGGGGACAAGCTGTTTGCCCTCTTATCAGGGTCCTGGTGCCACTGCCTTGCCGGAATGTGGGGTTTACAGCCCCCCGGGGAGGCGTCCCCCGGGATGAGCCGGCCAGGAGCTATTCCTGGGCCTGACGCAGGCGGCCGCGCTCGGCAGCGGGGGCTCCACCGGCACCCGCGAGCCCTCGGAAAGGAAACGCCGCTTCCTGCCGCGGGTGGCGGGGCCGGGGCGAGCCGGGGCGGGGGGCACCCCGCGGGCACGCAGCCCCTCTGGTGCAGCACCCCGCTACCCTCACCCTGCACCCACCCACCCGCCCACGCGCCGCGGGGCCGCCCAGGAGCCACGGGTCCCACTCAAAGTCTCACCAAGTGCCAGGAGCTTTTGCAAAGACCATAAGTGGGAAAACGATGAAGCTGGAGAGGTTTCGGTGGCCCCTGCCCTTCCATCCCTCGCTCTGCCGCCTGCCAAAACCCCTCCCAAGGGCTTTCCAAAGGGCCACATCCTGACCCAGAACCCAGCTGGGTCCCGGCTGGGACCACGAGGAGCCACGGCAGGGACGGCAGGGGAATACAGCTGCAGCGGCAAGCACCAGTGATCTGCAGCACCCACGGGCTGCAGCACTCACAAGCTGCAGCACCCACAGCACCCATCCCCTCTGAGGAGACAGCACCCGGTGCAGATGGGCCAGGATCAGGCCCAGGTTGCAAACCTGCAGGGGAGACACCGACCTGGACGCAGCGCTGCTGCTCGGGTGGGCACGAACCCTCCCGTGCACCCAGCTCTGCCTCTGGCCGTCGGAGGCATGCAGAGAGCCGCGGTGGGCAGCCGGCGTGGGGATGCCGAGCGCTTGGGTGCTGGAGGCAGACCCCTGCCCGTGCCGACCTGCTGCCCGTCCCCCCGCCGCCCCGCACCCTACCTTCAGCAGCCACTGGGTGCTGTTCTCCAGGATCCTCTCGAGGTGCCGCAGGCGCTGGGTGGCCCCGTGGCCGGCGTGCGCGGTGGCGGCCGGCGAGTCCCGCTGCAGCAGCGCGTTGGCGGGGCCGGGGGCGGCGGGAGCGGGCGGGCAGGGCGGCGGGTCGGCCTCGGGCAGCACGAAGGTGTAGCTGCAGTGGCCGTGCTGCACCCGGTGGTAACGCCGGCGGCCGCCCCCCTCCAGTGCCCGGCGCAGGGCTCCGGCTGCGCACAGTGCCGTCGTGGCACAGGTCAGGACCACGAGGCCAAGGCTGAGCACCCGCATGGCCGGGGGGTCCCCGCGGTGCCGGGTTGGGGGGCGAAAGCGGGGTGCCGTGGCCGGGGATGCGCCGGCACCTCCCGGGCGGCCACGACGGTCAGTGGGTGCTCGCCACCAAGTTGAAACGCTGCGATTTCGGCATTTCCTCCCTCTGAGCCAGCTCCCGCCGCCCTGGCCTTTTATCGCCAGGCAGCCGCAACCCTCGCAGGGGGAGAGAGGAAAAAAAAAAAAGAAAAACAAAGGAAAAAATCTGTTTAAAAACAATACTTCTATCTTTTTTCTCTCCTCCTAGCCCACTGCGGGGAGATCAAGTTTCACACGTGATCTATAAATGTCTCGCACACACTCACACACACTCGCACACGCAGCCCCTGTCCCTCCCCCGGCTCCACGCACCCGCCAGGCCCCTGGCCGTTCTCTGCGCAGCTCATTGCACCTCCCAGGGCGGGCAGCGCCGCGGCAGCACCACCAGCCAGCGGGGCTGAGCTGCCCACGCTAGCACCGAGCCCTCCCACCCTCCGGCCCTGGCACCCAGCAAGTCCCCCTTGATCAGCACCCGCTGGGACCCGCCGCCCCCGGGACACCCCCATCCGAGGGAGCGGAGCTCCCTCCCCACGTCCCGGCTATTTATATCGCTGGAGGGAGCCAGGCCTGGATTTGGCTGCTCTGGCCGTGGGACGAGCCCGTGGGGACCGGGACGGGGGCTGTGTCCCAGGCGGAGCTTGGCAGGACCCCGCCAGACCCTGCACAGGGCTCGGGGTGCCCATTGGGGGCTGGGATGGCTGCGTGTGACGGGCACCCACCAGAGCCGGGGGTCACCGCGGCTGCCAGCCTACGTGCTGGCTTAGTTCTAGGCTGGTTCCCCCAGGAGGGGACAGTCACAGTGGTGGGGACAGGCTGGCACGGGAGAGTGGGCTGCCCCGGGCATGGGGATGCTCACGCGTCTCAGGAGAGGGTGATTTTCTCCCAGCACGGGGGGCACGAGGCCCCACATGCCGGGCTGCTCACACAGCCGTGGGGCCAGGGAAGGGACGCCGCTGCCATCCCGGTCCCCATGGGATGGCCGGGGATGCTGTGAGCGCCGGTGCTGGAGCAGCTGGTGGGAGCACTGTCTGCAGCATGGAGCAGCGCTGCCGGTGAGTGGGGTGCTCCAGCCCCCCGAGAAATGCCGGAGCTGCCGCGGGGCCAGCGTGCCGTGGTTGTGCCTTCACAGTAACCGGGTTACATGGCTGGGCCCGGCATCGCTGCGGGGGACCCCTGCGAGACTTGGTGCCCTCACTGCAATTAGCAACCAGCCAGACGAGCCTCTTGGTGCTTCCCGGCGGCAGCGCTGCTCCCGGGCTACCTGCGGGCAGCAGTCCTGGTGACACTGCTTGCCACTGGCTCCAGCCACTGGCTCGGGCACCGAGCGATGCTGGTGATCCTTTAAATAAAACTTTTAAAATAAAATCTTTCCCCAGCCCCGCCGATGCCTGGGGGCCGGGGCTGGGTGCCCCCACACTGGGAGCCATGCTGCGGGGCACAGGTGGCTGCAGGTTATGGGATGGAGGGGTCCGGTGCCGGTGGCTGCCTTTCCCCTCCGCCTCAGGGTCTGGGTCCGGCCGTGTGCTGGAGGGGCTCGGAGGGGCGCAGCTGCTCCCGCACCCCCGGGGGAGCCGCGAGCCGGCAGTGGGGCGGGGGGCTGCAGCGGTAACGCCATGGCCGCAGCCGGCATCCCCGTCCCTCTCCAGCAGTGCCTCGTGGAAATGAGAAAAACAGGGAGGCGAGAGGGACGCCGGAGGTTTAATACATTTATTTGACATTAAGCGAACGGAGGAGCTGCTACGGCAGCTTCGTGCTGGCTCCTGGGGCCGGCTCGATGCTGACACCCAGCGCTCTCACCCTGAAGGCTCTGAGCAGCCCCGACACCCCACTGCCAGACCCGGCCTCCCCCTGCCCGCGCTCGGAGCAGGGACGGGGTCTCTGACCCCGGGAAACCCCCACGTACAGAGATGCCTGCAGCTGAGGCAGCAATTTGAGCAAAACACATGTTAAATACGCTGATACAGCCCTCCGTGCCTCACGGACGTACACCGTTTATTTCTGCAGGCGACGTGAGCGTGGCAGCCGGCTTGGCAGGACGGACTGGCATGGCCGGGCTCAGCACCGCCGGGTCGTGCCCCAGGGGATGGCTGGGAGGGGGCTGCGGTGGCTGCTCCCAGCGCATCCCGGCCGGGGGATGCAGGAGGCAGCAGCATCCCCTGTCCGGGCTCGCTCCGGCAGCTGCAGTTGCACTGTGCACGCCCCTGTCCCGGACCAACCATGGCCACAGCGACCCCAAATTCCTGTGCCCACATCCAGCTGGGGAGAGAAGCTCTTCCAGCCCTTCTGTGAGCTTGAGGACGGCAGGATTTGGCCCACGGTTGTGCCGGTGGGGATGCCGAGCACTGGGCCAGCATGGTCCCCAGCAGGGTTCCCAGCCTGAGGGTCCCGCTGCCCTCCAAGCCCAAGGACGACAGGATTTGGCCCATGGTTGTGCCGGTGGCGATGCTGAGCACCAGGTTGGGCTGCCGTGAGTGACACGGGGATGTCTGTAACCAGCACCCGGAGCAGCTCGGTGACGCGATGTGCGCCCCTGCGCAATCAGAACCCCATGGGGACAGGGCATCTCCCACCCTGGGGGACGGTACCCAGGCAGGCATCGTCTTCATCAGTGGGGTCCAACCCCCTGGATCAACCCCATCCCACCCAGCCGGAGCAAGGGAAGGGACCGAGCAGGCTAGGGGAGAGGGAAAACCAGAAAAATAAAGGAGCCACCCCCTCCCCGAGCCCCAGGGCATTGCTTTGGACACTGCAAATTAGATTTTCTGAAAAGGAAATGTTTTACAGGCCATAAATTGTCTCAAAAGAAAATGGGAGGGGGGGGGAGAAAATTGTGCAATTTTTTTGTGGATGGAAAAACAGGGGCGATGCGGCTGGGGCAGCGCGGTGGGAGCCGGCCGGCGGCACGGAGAGCTCCTGACCGGCTCCCACCGCGCTGCCCCAGCTCCCGTGCTGGTGCCGCTAGGTACCCGTGTGCGGTTCTGTCTTCGGCTTCTTCTGTCGCTTTTTGCCTTTATTTTTGGGTTCGGTTTTCTCTGGAACAGAAAAAGGAGGAGAAAAGGAGGGTTCGCTTGCTAGCCGGGCAGCAGGATCCGGCCCAAGCCCCATCCATGGGATGCGGATCCCGCATTCCCCCCCGAGTGTTAGCACAGGACCCTCTTCTTGATTTGGGGGACCCCAGAGTCCGGGTGTGCCGGTGGCATGGACGCGTTCTCCCACTGGTTCCCATGCCCAGACCCTAAATCCTGATACCCCCAAAATCTCCAGGAATGGGCTGGGACCGGCTCAACCAAGCCGGGGGGGCTGCCCGGAGAGACCCCAGCTTCTCTCTGAGCAGGGACTGGGGATGTCGGAGCAGGACGGTGGCTGCACCAATGTCCCAAATTGATGCCGTGGCCATGCCCGGCTCTGCCGCAGGCCACGGCTGTGCCTCTGCTCTGGAGAAGGCGGTGGTGCCCACCACCGTGGGCTTGCACAGGACCCAGCTGGCCCCCGGGAGGGTTTGGGCACGGTGGGAAGCGCGGAGGCCTCAGGGTGCATCCATGTGTAGGCGCTAATCATCTCCCTGGGGATGCCCTCCCTGCGGGGATGCTCCCTGTCCAGGCGGCACAACCCACGTGCCGGCGGAGCCCGGCCACGTCCCGGTAAGGCCGACCTGCTGGCAGCCTGCCAGGGACGGTGCCGCGCGGTCAGGCGGTTGGGACCCAAATCTCTGCGTGCTCCGAGGGGCTGCGCCAAGCACCCTCCAGCTCCTGGATCCGTTGGCCGAGGGGTTTGGGGCCGAGATATCAAACAGGGCTGCAGGATAAGCCCCGCCGTGCCACGGGCTCCGACGGGAAGGGAAGCCCATGATGGGGAGCGGGATGGCTGCCCAAAAACCTGGCCGCTTCACCTCCGCTTCTACTCCTGCGCCCACCACGTGCTCTCCTGAGCCCAAGCCAGGAGACACAGGGGTGTCCAGTGCCGCTCTTCCCATGCAGCCCCAGCACGAGGGGAACGGGGACTGCAGCCGGCCGGTGCCGTGTGTGCCAGTGCTGTTGTGGCCGGTCCTTTCCGAGGGCTCCAGCTCTTTTCCTGCCTGGCTCTGTTTTTCGGCTCTGATCTCCCAGACAGTTGCCACCCACAAAGGAGAGGGCACAGCACGAACACCAAGCGTCTGGAGAGCGCGGCAGACACACAAGGCAGATTTACAGCAGCATGAGGGGTTTTGTGCCTCGGCCAAGCGCAGATGCTTCTCCCTTCCAGCCGCCCGGGGATGGCTCAGAAGTGGTGGCACAAATCTCTCACCACACGGTCGGGTCCTGCTGCCTTCCCCAGCTCGCCGGGGCCGGGGGTGTCTCGGCTGCATCAAGTGAACTCGCCATCCTCCTCCAGCATCTGGATCCCATAACCCAGCACTTGGCCGGGCGGGCGGGAGCCTGGGAGCAAGGGCAGACGCACGCTCTGCCACGGCGGGGACACCGAGCAGCCTGCCCGGGAGCCGGCGGCGAGGCCGGGCTGCCAGACACGGAGGGGCTGCCCTCTCCTGCCCGCCCGGCCAGGGCAGCAAGCAGCGGGGGCTGCTCGTGGGGCACTGAAGGGATTTCCCTCTGCCTTCTCGGGGCCAGACTCGGCTCTGGAGCTGATCACAGCTAGCAGGCTCGAGCGAGGAGCCCTGCCATTCCCTGAGCCCATCCCCGTGGCCTCAGGGCTCCCAGCATGCAGGAGCGGGCGCCCAGGCAGAGCCAGGAGGCCGAGCGCTTCACCGGGGTGCCATTGCCTTCCCAGTCACCCCACAAGACAGGGCGTCTCTGAAGTGCCGGCACCGTGGTCCCCACAACCAGGACCTGCTGTGTGCCGGGCAGGGCTGGGCATGGGCGCCTGGCACCGCGCCGTGGGACACTGTGCTCCGGAGCGGCCTGTCCTCCCACGCCAAATTTGCCACATCAAACTGTCACCAGCTCTCCGGGTCCAGAGCCAGCACAGCCCGGCAGGGAGGGGAACGTCCCTGAAATCGATGCCACCTGGCGCCCCAAAGCTGTGAGTCGGGGCCCGGGCTGGGATGGGAATCAGCTCCTCCGTGCTGTCAGCAGGAAAATATTATTTATGACTGATGGTGCTGAGATGCAGCCGCTGTCCTGGCTCCATAGGCCCAGCCCCAGCACACATGCCTCCTGTTCTTGCCCCGCTTTCTCCATCCTTTTTCTCTTCCCCCCCTCGCAGTCCTTTCCTCCGCCGCCCTCGGCCCCCACTGCGCTGGCGGTGCCGGCTGGCGTGTCCCATGGCGCACAGTGAGCCCGCAGCTCCGAACTGCGAAATTCTGCACCGGCGGCTCAGGCCCTACAGATCGGTATCTCATGCAGTCCCCCTTTCTGCCAGTTATTAAGTGGAGATTTATTAGAATAGCTTCGGTCCAGCCGGTTGCATCCAAAAATGACATCAGCCGCCTGCTGGTTCCCATGGCCGGCCACGCGCCCGTGCCCACGCCGCCCGCTGGACCCCGTGCCAGGTCTGGGCGCTGCCAGCGGTGGCGGGGAGCCGCGCGCCGGGAGCCCCCAGCCCGGGGGATGCGGTGCTGCCACGGTGGGAGGAGGCGCAGCAGCAGGGGCAAACGTCTGGCTGGGCGAGCCGTGGAGGAGGACCCTGGCCTGGGGGTGTCTCCCAAAGCCTTGGCCATCAGAAATCCCCTGGGTGATGCCCTCCAGCTCCACGAGCGCTGACGGTATTGTGGGGTCTCGGAGGTTTTTGCAGAAACCTCCCCCGCGGGTCTCAACCCTTGTTATTCACAACTGGGAGGCAGAAAGTTCCGGCCATGCCTTTCCCTTTGCAAGCGTGGCAGGATGGGAGCCGGAGCTCGGCAGCCTCGTCCCGCCACGGCGGCTCACGCCAGCGCCCGTCCCAACCCGGCGGTGGAAGGGATGCCGGCCAGTCCCAGGCAGTCTCAGGGGCTGCCGGGTGGGAGCAGCCAGCCCGACGTGCTGCCCACGGGGGTCCCCGCCAGCCCCGCAGCCAGCGCCAGCGCCAGCGCCAGAGCTGCTCAGCACATGTGCCTGAGACGGCGGCTTTCTCCAGAACTGCACAGTTACAGCCAGCGGCCTCAAAATGCTTGGGAGATGACAGCCAGGCTCGCCGGCCTCTGCTGGACTGCCGCCACCGCCCCCCTCCCGCCGCGCGCCGTGGGGCTCGCTTTGGAGGGGCACGAAGCCAGCCGCGGGGCCGGGGGCGGCGGGCGGCGCGGTGCTCACCTCCCGGGCAGTGCTTCCTCATGCGGCACTTCCTCGTCTCCAGCAGCGCGGGGCAGGCAGCCCCCTCCTCCCGGGCAGCCCCCAGCACCTCCCGGACCCGCGTCTCCACACCCCACTTGCAGCCGCAGGTCTGGCCCTCGTGCGTGCAGGCGCTCCAGTTGCTCCAGGGCCCCAGCTCGCACGTCTCTGCGGGGGACAGGGGTGCGGGGGGGGACGGTGACCATGCAGCACCGGGCATGTCCCCGGGGACCATGGGCATGGGGTGCAGGCGCTGCTTACCTTGGCACTCACGGGTGCCGGGCTGCGCCGTGGTGCTGGGGGGGCACTGCCGAAAGCACTGGCCCTTGTGCAAGTAAAACTTGTCTTTGCACTTCATGCAGAAGTCTCTGCTGAAGCAGCTCTCGCAGCTGGGCGACCTGCACTCTGCCGGGAAGGAGGGCTGGTCAGCCGGGCGAGCCCGAGGGCCGGCAGGCGGCGAGCCCGGAGCCAGCAGCCCCAGTACCCACCGGGGACCCAAAGCCCTTTGCAAACCTGCGGGGTCCGGGCTGCAGCTCTGGGCAGGGGAAAAGGGGAGGAAGCCCCCCGGCCCAGCTGCCCCCGGCTCTCGCGTCCCCGGCTGCTGCGGGACATACTTGTGCATCTGTTGACCTCCAGACCCCGCACGCCGAAGTAGCCGGGAGGGCAGGTGTGGACGCACATCCCGTACTGGCGGATGCCGTCCCTCCAGATGAGCAGGAAGAGCCGGTGGTGGCAGGTGATGCAGCCGTTTTCCTCCGAGCACAGGACGCAGCCCGTGCAGTTCTCCAGCAGGCCGGCGCTCGCTGCAGGGACAAAGGATGGAGAGGGGCTGCGGCACGGCTATGGCACATGTGCACAGCGCGGCCGAGGCTCTGGGGAGGGTCCCAGCCCCGTGGGAGCCCCTCTCTGACCCGCGGGGGTGACAGCACTGTCCCATCTCCCTGCAGACGCCTCCCCACCTTCCTCCGCTCCCCAAATCCCCGCCTCTCCCCGGGCTGGCAGCTCAGGGACGCGCAGAGCCATCGCTCCCCGCTGCACTCAGCTCGGGCATCGCTGCCTCCATCCCCCCAAGGCCCAGGGCTGAGGGTTCACCTCGCGCGCAGCTTCGCCCAAGGGTGCCGAGGGAGCCCTGTCCCCACGCCAGCCCTGCACCTCCCGTGGGAAGCATCCTAACGCGAGCTAAACAACAGCTTGGTCAGCGGGCAGAAATATGCTCTGACCTGGATTAATTAGTTGATGCCTGTTAAGTGTCAGGGGACAAAGAGCGTTTTGGAAACTCTCAAGAGGAGCCAAGATAAGGATCTGTCTGGTTGCTCAAGAGCATCCACTGCCTCCCTGGCTGCCTTTGCAGTGCTGCCGACCTGGGTGACAGCAGCCAGCCCCGAGGCGGGCTCTGCTCCCAGGGACAAGGATGGGGTGCCAGCCCCCGTCAGCCTGCAGCCCCTGATGGGGCCCACGGAGACCCTGCCGACCGCTGCTCCTCCCTGAGCCTGCTCCCTGCGCCCAGAGAAATGCAGCCTGGAGGGATGCTCCTGGCACCGGGACACTTTGGGAGCCAGGTAGCTGAGCCCCGAGCCCTGGGGGCTACCTGTGCCCAGTGTCTTTTTTCACCCCCGTGCTGGCTGGGCATCTCTGTAAGGGGCCACCAAGCTCCTGCGCGCAGGCAGCCGGTGCCTCTGCTGTGCCCGGCTGTGTTGGGAAGCATTCGCTTCGCTCTGGCACCGCGGGCTCCCCCAGGAGCTCCTGAGCAAAGGCTCGTGTTGTGCAGCGGTGACAGGGCCAGCAGCACCGGCGCTGCACGCTCGGGCCCCGGGCTCCATCTGCCAGCAGATCTTAGAGCATTAAGATGGTTTTTTTTTGCACGTAGCGAAGGCCTAAGGAGGCGGCTGCCCTGGACAGAGCAGAGCCCAGCGCCTGCGGCTGGGACAGGTGGGGGCTGATGCAGACCCCTGGGTCCGAGCCCTGGCAAGTGCCGGGAGCAGCTTCAGTCCCCGCAGAGCCGAGCGGGCGAGGGCGAGCCAAACGAGCCGCTGCGCTGGGCGCTGCCCGGCACGGACACAGGTTTCAGCCCTGGGAGCGATCCCCGGCACTGATCCTCTCTGACCCCCGGGAGCTGACAGCAGAAGGCCCCGACAGCTGCGGTGGCCGGGGCTGGTGGAAAGCAGAGGCTGGTGCTGGGGAAACCCGGGTAGATGCTGGCGGACGATGCCTCGCAGCCCTGTCTGCTGGTCCCTGGCACAACTTTCCCTGGTGCAAGCCGGTCCCTGGTGCCACGGTGCCGTGTGGCTGTCCCCAAGCTGGCTCGTCCCGGTCCCCTCGCCGGGGCACAGGGGTTTGGATGCAGCGCGGTGCAGCTTTGTTAGGGCTGCATCTGCTGGGAGCGCGCTAACAAAGCACCTTGGATCCATTAAGTTGTTATGGTCTCCGTTACATATTTACCAAACACTGACAACATTTGTGTTCCTGGCTGCAGCTGGAGCGGCTTCCCTGGAGACCCAGGGATTTATGAGCCTCTTTCCCTTCCCTCATTCTTTTTGATGATTTTTTTTTTTTGCCGCTCTCCCTCCATCTGGGGCAGGGAAGGTGGGGAGCCCTGCGCAGGCTCCAGGGCCTTGTTCCCATCACTGGCTTTAAAAATAGCCCGGTGGTGTGGAGCCGGGGGAAGGCTCGGCTGGCTGGGTCCCACTCCTCCGCCCTGCGAGCCTTGGGGCTGCCGGCACGGCAGGGCTGCCGGCACGCGCCTCTGCCGCCGGGAGCAACGCCGGGGAGCTGCTGCAGAGCCGGCGGAGAGCTGTGCCGCGCAACGGGACGTGGATCACACCGAAACCATGGGACCGGGGAAATTAGGGACGCGTGGTGGGTTCACCTCCCCCCGCCCGGCAGCAATTGCAGACCCAGGGTGCAGGGCTGGGCTTAGCTGGGACAGTGGGCACACGGGATACTGGGGTGCCCCGGTGGGCGCTCCCGGCCTGGGCTGTGCCGGACATCAATGCGGTATCACCCATCGCTGCCCACCCCAAGCCCAGCTCTGCCGCCGTGGGCTCTGCGGGCACTGGGAGGCTCCTGGGCACTGGGCTGCCCAGTCCATCCCTCTGCAGCAGCAGGGCACGGCTGGAGGCAGCTCCTGGCGGCAGTGGGGCGGCTGTGGGGTGCTGCAGCATCCCTCTCGGCCCCCGGCGACCTCGCCGGCCCTTCTGCACTGGTTATACAGGGAGAGACAGCACGTGTTCAAGGCAGGGAGCTGAGACCAGACCCCTGGGTGCTGCCAGGACCTGAGGCCCCCGCACATCCCGTAGCATCAGGCCGCTTGGCATCAAGCGCCCGCAGCCGGAGCGCTGGCCCCACGGCACCCTGAGCCCCTCTCGGTGCCAGCCCGTTTCTGATCAGAGGCATTTTGGCTGCCAGCCTGGCCACCTGCACAATCACACGTGCGCACAGACTCCACACGTCTTTAACATGCAACAAGCGCAGGGGAAGCTGTCTGGGCTCCAGCCCCGGCCCCCGAGAGCCCTGGTCCTGCCAGGTCCCGTCCCTACCCCGGCACACGCCGGTTCCAAACCCGACCCGCTCCTGGTGCAGAGCCGAGCGGCAGCCCCGGCCCCGCTCCCCACGGCCAGGTGGCACTGCCTGGCACTGCCTGGCAGGGGACATCAGCCGGTGCCCAGTGGAGGGGTGCCTGGGCCTTGGCACAGCGCTGGTGCATGCCCTGTGCCCTGGCACCAAGCCGCGGCTCGGCTGGTGCCTCTGCTCAGGGGCAGGAGAGGGCAGGGGCCCCGGCAGTGCCTGCAGTGGCTCTGAGCATCCCTCCAGGAGGTTTTACTCCCCGTGCACTTCATGTGTTAAGCAGAGAAGGGAAATATTGGAAAATCAGCTTGTTCTGCGCTATCCCCACTGTGCCCAGCTCTCCTGGGGCTTGCAGAGCTGGTCCCCTTGCCAGCCAGCATCCCCCTGTCCCCTGCCAGCCCCGAGGGCAGGGCTGGCATCAGGCAGGCAACGCCGTGGGGCTGGGCATCGCCTTCTTCCCGCACCTACCCTGAGCCAGCCCCGTGCCATGCACTGAGAGGGGAACACAGCCAGTCTCCAAAGCGGCCCGAGGGACCGATCAGGAGGATGCTGGTTCCCAGCTCCTTCCAGTCCCGAGCATAGATCAGCCCCATTTCACACCTCCTGCCCGCTCCGTGCAGGCAGCGCCGGCGGCTCCGGCGCTGGCAGGGGAGGCAGGGGCCGGCAGCCCCGCGTCCCAGAGCCGCCCCGCGGTACCTGAGCGGGACGAGCCGGCCGCGCGCACCGTACCTTGCTTCTTCCATCGGTTCTGCGTGAGCATTTCCATGGAACTGATGAATAACAGCAACATGAATATTATCCACAGCATCTGGGCAGGAGTAATTTCGGGCAGGGAAGAAATCAAATCATCCAAGCGGCTGGTGGGCTCGTCTCCTGCCAGAGCCAGCCGAGCGGCGGTGGGAGGGAGGAGAGAGGCTCTGGGCTCACACCATCCTACTCTGGCGCTGCCGCAGGCACGCAGCCGTGCTTTAAGGTGGCATGAGCCGTCGAGCCCCGGGGAGACAGGGGCTGTCAGGCCAGGGGAGCGCTCATGGTGGCGGGGAAGTGCTGGCTGCTCCGGGGAGCTCTGCCTTTATAGCCGCTGCCAGCCCCCTCTCCTCACCCCCGCCTTCAAAATAATAATAATAAAAAAAAATCCCCCAGCAGCAACAAAGCGACTCGCAAACAAATTGGCTGGAGTCCCCCCCGCCGGAGCGCTCCAGCCGCCACCTCGGCTGGGAACCGTCCCGCTGTCCCGCCGCGGTCCGACTGTCCCGCTGCCATCCCAGCACCGGGGTCACGGCGAAGCCCCCTGCGATTGGGGGGGGTGGAGCCAGGCGGGTGACGCTGCCTGTGCCAGCCCCCCCCGGGCTCAGCCCCCCGCTCCCAGCCCCGGCAGCCCCGGCAGGCCTGGGGGGGCCGGCGGCAGCCCCCGGGTAGGGCTGAGTCCCCGGGCAGGCCGGCCGGCTGGGAGCCGCCGTGGGTCTCCGGCAGCTCCGGTGGCGGCTGCGGATCTGCCCTTGCTGTCCCCAGGATTGCAGCTGACTCTGATTTTCCGAGCGCCTCGTAACTCACCTCCCTCCGAGCTGCGGGAGTTGCGCTGAGCCGAGCCGAGCCGAGCCGAGCTGAGCTGTGCTGAGCTGAGCCGTGCTGAGCCAAGCCGTGCCACGCTAAGCTGAGCTATGCTGAGCCAAGCTGCACGGAGCTGTTCCCGGCTCCCACGCCCCTCGCCCCATGCAGCGCTCCCCAAAACGCGCCCCGGGGGCTCTCGGTGTGCGCGGAGGGGAGTGCGGGACAGGAGGGGGAAGGGGCTCGGCTGTGAAACCTCGCTCGCCAGGTACCCGCAGGTGAGCCACCGGTGCCAGCGCTGCGGGTCCCCGTCCTGGCAGCTCCATGTGCTCACCCCATCGTCCTGGCACATGCCGGCCCGGTGCCAGGAGCCATGCCCTGGACCAGCCCGGTGACCTCCCCAACCAGGGCTCCAGGGCCACCGGCCACCGGTGACAGCCCCGAAAACAGCCCTCATCAGTGCACCCACCCCCGGCATCAGCAAGTGCAAACCAGCACATTGTGCCCCTCTCCTCTCCCCGGAGAGGGCACAGGGGGGCTTCTTGGGCACGCAGGACCCCCCTGCCCCCTGAGCACCCCCAGGACAGATGCTGACCCCCCTGCCCGTCCCACACCCCAGCCGGCTGCAGGGCACAGGGAAATAAAAGGTCCAAGAATTGGCTCCCATCTTTTGGGGGACAAGGCAGCATTTCTTGTGCTGTGCTCAGGCGGCTCTGCCAGCACGCTGCGTCCCCGCTCGCTCCGTGGAGAGGTTTGGGTTTGGACCTCGGTCCTGATGGCTTCCAGTCAACCACGGGAGAGTTTCTGTCTGCTTCGCTCTTGCAGGTTCACTGATTTTACTGGGATTTGCTCCTGCAGACAAGGCTGAGGCCAGCGGGCTCATTCCCACCTGGGATGCTCCGGGTCTGCTTTACCTGGGAGGGACAAATGGGTTGGGGGAGCCCTGAGCACCAGTTAACCCATTGTACTGGGGAGGGCCGCCCGCAGGGCTGCAGTGGATGCGTCCGTCAGTGTCCCGGGGCATCTGACCCTGCCCAGGGAAAGCACAGCGGTGTTACTCTCCTCTACCCCCACGAATTTCTCCCTCCTGCTCCTCCTCTCCCCCAGCCGCCCTGAACGCCTCTCCCCGCCGCTCCCATCCGGCACCACCGCGTTTCATTCCTGAAGAGTTAATGATTCAGACAACAAAGGAGCCGTTTCAGACCCCTTGGGCCTCGCCATAGGAAACCAGGAGTAATAACAGTTGGGATCGCTTTAGGTTTTTTCCTAATGCCAATAGGAACTAAATTGAAAAATTACCCATAAAATGCAGGTTTTCAGCATCTGGCTCAGCCTTCCTTTCTATAAACAGCCAAGCCTGCAACACGGCGTCCCCATCGCGGCTCTGCGTGGGCTGGGGGGGCTGTGTGGGCACAGGCACGGTGGCACCATCTCGGCACAGGAGCTGAGAAAAATATGGATATGGGAATGGCGGTGGAGATATTTGAGTATCGCTGAAGCACGGCTGCAGGTGGCTGCACCGGTGCTCACGGGTGCTGTGCTGGTGATGGATGGCTGCGGCCGTGGCTGCCCGGCGGGGCTGGCACCCCGGCAGGGCTCATGGCAGCTCCTCGCCCCGCGGCGGGGCCAGCCCAGCTCCCTGGGAGTTGATTGGAAATTTTCATTGTCTGGACCTGGAAGGAAAATGTTGTGCAAGGGCCAGGGAAGTGGCTCGTCCCCGACGATGCTCTCCGGCTGCTGGCAGGAGCGAGCGGATGTCGGAGTGAGCCCTGCCAGGGTGAGCCCCCTCGCAGGGGGCCTCGCGGGTCCCAGGTCCCCGCCGGTGGGTGCCGGGTGTCCCCGAGGGAGCAGAGAAATCCGCTTATTTGCCTTAATTTGGCTATTTATGACTCCTCCTTTGAGAACTGCAGTGGGAAGGGATGATGTGTTGTCCACTCATTAATCAGGTGCCTGTCACCCCTCTGTTGTGCCCGGAGGTGTTTTGGGGGCTGCACGGGGCAGGGAGCCCGGCTGGCGGTGCCGGGGCGGCAACCATGGTGACTCATAGGTGATGCTGGGGAGAAGCAAGGCTGATCCTGCGGGCGCCGCTGGCAGCTACCGGCTCCCTCACGCAGCCCCGCTCCACGCCAGCGCAGAGGGAATGAAATGTTCCTCCTCTGTCTTCCAAAGGGAGAAAGTGTCCAGGAAGATAATTTGGAAAGTTTGTTTGACACTTGAGCACGCTTTCATCTTTGGAAAAATCTTGGTGACCCTCCAAGGCAGCACCGCCTGCTTCCCGGCACGGCCGGCGCCCCGGGGCACACACCCGTGGCACCACCCCAGGGGCCATTTTCGGGGTGCCCAGGGCTCCGGAGGGGAAAGCGTGATCCCGCCGGGGCCGCAGGTCAGCCAGGGATGCTGGCACAAGGGATGCTGGCATAGGGCTGCAGGCACCAGGGATGCTGGCACCAGGAACGCTGGCACCAGGAACGCTGGCACGGGGCTGCTCCTGGCCAAGGCAGCAAAGTGAAAATGAAACGGCTGGAGCGGGCTGGCAGTGGGGGGAAAGAGACGGCAAGGGGCAGCGGGACGGAGGGAGCCCCTGGACGAAGGCAGGGGTTCTCCCCAGGTGCAATGAGCCTCCCACAGCCGCGAGGGCTGGAGCGGCTGCCGGGAGGGATATCTTCTCCAGAGCAGGGGCCCTCGTGCATCCCAGGCGATGAATGTGGGTTTGATCAGGGGAGGATTTGAGCGGATGGTAGTGGATAAGGAAGAAAAATATTTGGCATTCCTCTCCCATCATAACAAGCCCAGATGCTTGGACGGTGGCAGCCCACTTCCCACAGGAATGGAAAGTCACAGCCGCTCCCCACGCCAGCTCGGCAGAGGCCCTTTCCCCTGCGCTTACGAAATGCCGGCTCCACCTAACGCCGCACCGCGGCCCTCGCCGGGCATCCCGCAGCACGGCCGCCTCCGTCACCCGGGTCCCCGGCGGTGGCACTGCCCGTGACCCTCGCCCCAGGGGAGGCAGAGCTCGGAGCTCAGCAGATGCACAGGGAAACCCGCTGGGAAAGGCCAAACTGCAGATGTACTGCCCATGCAGGAGCCTGGTGCAGCTGGGCACTCCTCCCTGCGCCGGCATATTGGGAACACCTGGGAAGAGAGCTCTGGAGAGGCCAGTGCCGCAGGGAGCCGTAATGGGAAGCAGCTCCCACTTGGCCGGAGCTGGTGGGAGCAGCTGGGCTCTGCAGAGCGGGAGGCAGCTCCAGCCTGCCCGGCAGCCCCTCTTGCCGCCTCCCGCGCCGGCACACAGAGCCGGTGAGGCCCCTTGGTGCCGGGATGCCGCCGGCTCTCCCAGGCAGGGAGGATGGTGTGAAGGTGTCTGGCTGGTGTCAGCCAAGCGCGCCGAGCAGCCTGCGGCACGCTCGCGGCACACTTGCTCTCCTCCTCCTCCTCCTGCCATGCTCCAGCTGGCCCTGGGTCTGTGCCACCCACCAGTCCCGCTGCTCTCGGGGCGATGCAGCATCCCGAGACGTTTAAGGTTTGCCTTAAATCAAATCCTTCATCCCGAAGAGAGCACTGGAGCTCCTGCTCCCCTCCTACCAGCACGGCTCCTCTGGCTCGGCTCCGGCCCCGGCCGCCGGTGCGGCTGCACAGCCTCCGAGCGTGCCGGCTGCCAAAACAGAAGCAAATCCCAAAGACAGAACTGGTGTCGAGCGGCGCCGAAGGCCGAGGGGCAGCGGGAGGAGGAGAGGGAGCCGGGAGGAGGAAAGGGAAGGCGAGCGGTGAGGTGGGAGGGAAGGTTTGGTGTCGAAACCGAATTCCTTGTCCGTGCCAGCAGAGCAGATTCCCAGTGTTTATTTTATCTCTTTAGTTGAGCCCCTTTGAGGCAGAATATATTAAATGGCTTGACTTTATATAATGGAAATAATTGAAACAATACTCCTGCTTCCCAGCCGCAATTTGTCGTGATTTCAGCCAAGAGTGGCCAGCCTCCTCTAGGTGGTGGGGACAGCCACCGCCGTCGGCGCTTGTTCGCTGGTTATTGTTGACACATGTCAGCATCGCCTTCCAATTTCCGTACAGCTGTCAGAGCAGGAAAAACACCACGGTGGCTCGCGCGGGATGGGCTCGGTGCCGGCCGGCACCAACGGGCTCGCCGCTGGGCTGGGGGAAGGACGTTGCCCCGGCGCTGGGGCTCATCTGCTGTAATGGGGCTGGTGGTTATGGCCGAGCCGGGGCTTCTCGGAGAGAGGTGGCATTTGGGCAGCGCTTGCAGGTGGCCGGGAGATGGGGATGGTGGAATGGGGTGAGCCCTGGGAGGATGCGCTCGCTCGCTGCGTGAACCATCGCGCTTAGACCTCAGTATTCATCAGAGATGGAGAAAGAAGGAGATGGACACGAAGGCTGGGGGTTGTTGAAGGTTTTGGTCAACTCCTTCTCAGCAGCAGACAGGCATCGGGGCAGGGTCTCTGCAGAAAGCCCCCCCAGCCCCAGCAGCCCCACGGGCAAGGGCTTGCACCGAGCGCCGTCCTTGCAGCCAACATCCATCTCCATCCCGCATGTGCCACTGAAACTCTCCATCTCTACGTGCCCGCTGAGCAGCAGCTGAGCTGGATGGACAAAATAAGAGCAAACAGGACGGTGAGAACTCCCCGACGTTGAGCCAGGCCATAAACCCAACTTCCCTCTCCGCAGCACCGCGGCTGTCCCGGGGAGAGCTGATGGGAGGTGAAACCAAAAGCAGAAGGCAGGGGAGGTCTTCGGGGAACTGAGGCGCTGCACAAAAACTGCTCAGAAATCCCTTCCTGCCATTGCAGCAATTCCCGCCCCCGGGCTGTGCGTGGCAGGGGCTCCGGGAAGCTTTCTCTGAGAAAAGGCGGGGAGATGGGCTGCACGGCGCAGGGTCGGGAACCTGGGGCTCGGAGAGCCTGGAAACCTGAAATTGCAGCATTTCTGCTGATTATTTTGCTGCCAGGGAGCCAGGATTCCCCAAGGGAGATGGGTGCTGCTGCCTTGCCCACCGTGGCCCTTGGCCCGGGCGCAGCCGGCACCGCTCTCCCGGCAAAGCCAAAGCATTGGCGACCACGGAGCATCCTCCTCTCCGCCGGGCATGGCTATCAGCTGCCTCTGGCTTTCCTAGCAGTGAAAATCATGTGTTTGTTACTGGAAGGGAGCAAGCCAGTGGTATTTTAGTAGCTGGCCCTCTTCTATTCTCCTAAGAATCATTTACACCAAATTCCAATTGAATTTCTTTTAATATTGGTGCTATTTAAGGAAACTATTGAGAAAGACAGATGGAAGCATCCGTCAGATGGATGTTCCTGGCTCCACGTGAGACAGCACTCAGAAGTCCCATCCTTTTTCAAATAATTTTAATGTGACTACGTGGTTCCCTCTTGCACATCATTCCCCAGGAGGGTAAATCCTCTGACTCCAGTGGATGACTCTCACCAGCTGGAATTCAGCAGAAGACAAAGGCTTTGGGCAGGCTCCTGGTGCTGGATGGGGAAATTACCCCTGGCAGCTGTAGAGCCCGGGGAGGGCTGCAGAGGCAACCGCTGGGCTCGTGGCTCCGGCGCCCACGCCCGTCGCTTGCCCTCACCGGGCCGGCCCCGCACGTGCCCCGCTGCAGCCGTGGCTCCTGGTGCACGTGGTGCCGGGGAGGGGATGCGGTGCAGAGGCTGGCGGTGCCCCTGGGCAGCCGGGGGCAAGCGAGGTGCCCGTCCGGGTGCCCACGGGGAAGGCAAACGCCGGGTGTGCGGCTATACCTGCACCCCAGCACATGGCAGGGCTGAGAGCCTGGCGTCAGTGTTAGCCTTGCCTGGCCGCCTGGCTGGGGCTCGGCTGCCGAAGGCTGTGACGGTGTGTCTCCATGTCAGAGTTTAGTTTTAAGCCATTTTGCTTAAAGTCCAACCTCCCTGTGTCAGCCCCGGTCACCGCCACGGGTCCTGCTGGCCGCAGCTGAAATTGGACCCTTCACAGCAGACCTGACCCTCGTGGACCTGCTGGCAGCAGGATCCGATTTGTACCGTGACCGAAGCCAATGGCTCCTCTGCTCCTGCCTGCCCTGGCCAAAACCACACGGATGTGCTCACGCTTTGGCCAGCAAGCCAGAAGGAAATAGCATGTCCTAAGGGCTGTCTACGAGTTAGTCCTTTGATGGGCCCTGCTGCATTGGCACAAGGATGGGGAACACCCGGGTGAGCATCCCCAGGCACAGAAAGCCGCGGGGCGACCGGCTGGGCTGTAGGGCTGCGAGCTGCCCCTGCCCTCGGCCGCGCTCGGGGTCCGGGAAAGGCTTGATTTCACGCAGCCGAGGAAAGAAGCGGACGCACACACCCGCTCCACCATCGCTGTAAAGGCAGCCCCAGCCCTTGGCCTCATCATTGTCGGCAGAGCCGCCCTGCACGTCCCTGGTCCCATCCATCGGCACTGGGGCTTTGTGTCTCCCATAGGGACACGGGTCCCTCCTCACCCTCCCAGGCTCCATCCTCACCCCGCTGACATCCCAGCTCCTCGCCCTGGTCCCCACGTGCGCCGGGCACTGCCTCCCATCCCCTCCCTCCGGCACAGCCTGGGGACGTGGCACAGCCGGGGCCAGGACCGTGGTCACCGGCCCCACAGTGGCTGCCAGTGCCCCAGGGAGATGGGGACAGGAGCCCGTCACCACTGAAGGGCCAGTGGCCATGTGTCACGGTGACTTATAAAGGCTTTTCTCAGAATTAATAACAGGAGGGACACAAATTTTAATATTTCTGAAGTGAAAATAGAGTGATAATTGTATTTAGCCGACATTCAGGAAAATTATTACCACCTGTCAGCCCCGTTTGCAGCTGACGTCAAAGAGCACCATAAACCAACGTGAATTTTGGAGAACGCCATGAAAAAAAAAAAAAAGAAGGAAAGCAGAAATTGCGAAGGGCAGACCTTTGTGTTAACAAAACCCCAAGGGTCGGGAGCCGTCCCGGGACGCTGGACGGAGCCGGTCCCCGGGGCCTGTTTGCCATCAGGAGAGGAGTTTTACTGAGGCCCAGGAGTGCCGGGGGATGTGATCCCCACAGGTCGCTTCCTCCATTGCAGGCAAAGCCATGGAGGAAAACGTTCCCCTCTCATTTTTCTTTTTTTTTTCAGCCTTTTATATCCTGTTTATGCCACGAACAAATTCAATTTTCAGGAGCTGGAATAAAGACAAAGTCTGAGCTGTTTAAATCGCTGTTGGGTTGCAGGCAGCTCGCCTCTCGAAGCACACAGAGGAGGTTCAGCTTTGCCGTCATCCCGAAAAGCACCGAACCGGAGGAGCGGGAGGAAAAGGGGGTCGGGGTGGGCAAGCGGAGCCGAAGCACTGGCAGGGAGGGTGCCAGCGGGGCCGAGGCTGCGCCGACCCTCGCGCCGGCCCCCGAGCATCACTGTTGCTGAAGCTGGAGGAGGGATGCAGGGGCACCGTCCCCGGCCGGTCCCCAGTGCCCATGGCCAGACGCAGAGCGGCTGCGGCAGGCTCTGGCTCGTGGAAAGAATTCTTCACTTGGGAATTTGAGAAAAAAAGATTAAATGAAGGAAAAATGTATGCTGCGCTGTGAAAGCAGAAAAAGTACATTTCCAAATCGCCCGAGCCTCCTCCCCACGCCACACGCACGCCGGGTGCTCTCAGCGTGCCATCTCTCCTCCCCACGGCTCGGGTATTTACAGCTCCCCACCCGGGGGACAGCTCGGTCCCAGCTCAGAGGGGACCGCGGCAGGGAGGGACGCCATGACCCAGCACCCTCGTCTCAACTGCTCCATCCATCCTTGCTCTTCCCTGGCTGTTTGTCCAACAGCGCAGAGCTGGCCACCCATCGCGGCACCAGCCACCCATTGCCGCGCTGGCCACCCATCGCGGCACCAGCCACCCATCGTAGTGCCGGCCATGCATCGCAGCCCCAGCCACCCATCGCAGCCCCAGCCACCCATCGCAGCACCAGCCACCCATCGTGGCGCTGGCCACGCATCGCAGCCCCAGCCACCCATCGCAGCACTGGCCACCCATTGCAGCACCAGCCAACCATCGCAGCACCGGCCACGCATCGCAGCACCGGCCACCCATTGCGGTGCCGAAGCTCCAGCACCTTCCTGCAGGCAGAGGGGCTCTCCTGCCGTGCCCCCAGCCCCGGCCTGGGGCTGCTCTGGGATGCAGAGGGTGAACCCAGTCCCAAGGGACCCGATGCTGCTCAGAGCAGGCACAGCCCCTCGGGGACAGGGACTAAACCCATGTCACCTCTTTGCAGGAGGAGGGATGCTTCTATGCTGGGCCGTGCCCAGGACTCTGCTTTGGTCTGGCTTTCTCAGACCTCCCCAAGAACCGGGCTGCCCACGGGTGGGGGTCTCCGGGGTCCCGGCGCGGCGGCGCTCGCCCGCCGAGGGCCAGGAGCAGGGCTGAGCCGCAGGAGCTTGGCTGGTTCCAAACATCGGCGTTGGGGGAAAATACCATAATATTGTGATGAAAGAGTGATGTGTGGCACGGCCTCCCCCGGGTGCAAAATGCCTCCTCCCATGGGGAAAGGGGATAATTAGAGGTTACTGATGTTTTCGGCTCTTTAACAATGCCGGTTTGCTAATTTGAGCCCCCCCTGGAAGACCACACAGCAAACCCTGAGCTCCCGGCAGATGCCCACCGCACCTCCCGCCTCTCCCCGAGCCTCTCCCAGCCAGCCCGGCCAGAGAGGGACCAGCAGCCGCTCCGGGAGCCGAATCCGCTCAGGCTCCGCCGCTCCCAGTTTCAGCGGAGACACGGGGACGTCCATCTGTCCCCATGCAGGGAGGAGCCCCGGCTCCTGCAGCTGATTGCAGGGCTGGGTACAGCCAGGTTTGCAGAGGGTTTGGGATGTGCCCAGTCCGTGGCCATCCCAACAGCATCGCATCGAGTTCCAGGCTCAGCCAAACAACTGGAGACCACTGAGACCACAAACAAATAGGATTTGACTTGATTTTTTTTTTTTTACTATTTTTCTTTTTTTTCCTGAGAAAAAAAAAAGAAAAGAAGAAGAGAACTCATATTTCCTGTTCATGCAAAAGGAATTTGCCATTGCGTGGCAGGGGGTCCCTCGGCCCGGAGAAGCCACCACCCTGCATCTCCGATGACAGCGGGGCCGGGAGGTGCCTGGCAGGGGCGGCTCCGCGTCTGGACACCTGCAGAGGTGCACGGGACGGGGAGACCGAGCCACGGCAAAGGCTCCAGCTCCCTAAACCAAGATGCTGGGAAGGGGCAGGACGGCACGGCCAGGCCGGGGCTTGAGCCCCAGCGCTGCCAGGGTCTAAATGGCTCAGCAAAGAGGCAGCGGCTTTCAGCCAAGGCTTCGGGAAGGAATTTCAGAAAGTTCTTGGTGTGGCCTCTCTTTCCCTAGAACAGATCAAGAGCTGGGCTCGGCTCTGCTCGGCAATCCTCTCCCTTCATTTTGCCAAGTTCCCCAGCAGGGCCAGAGGAGTGGAGCGGAGCTGAACTGAGCTGAGCTGAGCTGAGCGGAGCGGAGCGGAGCGGAGCTGAGCTGAGGAGGCCTCAGCACCCTGAGGCTGGGGAGAGGGTCTGCATGGGCAGAGGGACGTGGTGGGCAGAGGGACCATCAGGTCGGGACTTGCATCCCTGCATCCCCACATCCCAGCTTATTCAAACACCTTCAGTCGTTCCTCCCGGTCGGACGGTGCTGCTGGCTTGCCGGTAGCATCCTACTGCACTGGACAACTTTGCTGTGTGCAGCCCCGGCATCTCCTCACTCTCGAAGTTACACATTCACTGAATTCTTCCTTTTCCTTGTTATTAATGGAGAAATCCTGTCCCATAATTATTTTCCACATCAGCTGCCCGTTTGCTCCCATAGGGCTGGGAGGAGCCCAGCCGCTCCCTCCCATCTGCCGCGCTGTGCCGGAGAGGCACAAGCCAGCCGCCACTCCTGCCGACCCCGGCGCGGGGGCCGAACGGCGGCGTGGAGGCCGAGGCCCCTGGCCTGGGGACGGGCGCCCTGGCACTGCGGGGGACCGGAGAACACGGAAGGGGAGTCCTTGTCCCCGGTCCCTTAAGCCTGGGGATGCTGCTGCCCCATTTTTGGGTTTCCCACTGCCTCCAGTCCCCATCCCCAGTGCCGCCAAGCCCCCGGAGCCCCTCGGGAACACCGCGGGGTCCTGCAATTACACCAAGACCCCTGCTACCCCCTGCCCCTGGCCGGCAGCAGCATTCCCACTGCGGCTCTCACCCAGACCTTTGCCGGACACTGGCACAGCCCCGGCACCCTCCCTGCCAGTGCCGCAGCTGGGGCACCTCCCTCCTGCCAGGGGTCCCGTGCCGGGCGGTGCCATGGACCTGGGTGCAAAAGCGCCCAGGGGAGCAGTGGCAGGAGGCCGGTGCCATCCCGGTCCCCGTCCCCATCCCTCGAGCGGGGCCCTCCTGTGCGTCTGGGGGGTGAGGGTGGCTGCCGGGTGGAGCGGAGCAGCAGCGTCAGTGCACGGCCAGTTCCCAATTTGCACCAGCCTGAAACAATGACGATGACAGTGGTAGAAATAAAGAGATGAAAAATGTGTCTGTGATTTTAATGAGCTGGAAACACCCAGCGGAGGGGATGGAGGGGCGGGAAGGCAGCTCCCGGCCGGCCATCGCTACGCCGCCGCGCGCCCCGGCAGCGAAAGGGGTCCCTAATGCTTCCAAGATGTGAAGCCCTTCATGGGGGCAGCTTGGCTTTCCGCAGCAGTCGCAGCTCAGGGGAATAATTGGGAAGATTATCACGTTGGAAATTGTTCGCAGGGGAGGGCGGCTTCATATAGCCCGGCCACGGGCTTTCATGTCTGCACCAAACAATT
Organism: Platalea leucorodia; assembly: GCF_965183815.1. NCBI lineage: Eukaryota > Metazoa > Chordata > Aves > Pelecaniformes > Threskiornithidae > Platalea > Platalea leucorodia. The sequence continues at coordinate 16,298,066 of NC_138835.1, read as the reverse complement.
GCTCTGGGTTGGAAACGCGGGCGGAGGGTCGGTGGAGCCCCAGGGCCTCGTGCGAGGGATCCCTGCCCCGATCCGGTGCCAGGAGCGAAGGAAAGGGCAAGGCCAGGTTGTGCGACCGGTGGGAACAGCCTCGGCATGCGGCCTCGTGGGGCGGCGGGTCCCGCTCCGGCACTGGCTGCGGAGCAGCCGGCCCAGTGTCTCCCAGTCCCGGTTCCCGGTGCGCAGCAGGGCCAGGACGGAGGGGGAGCAGGAGGGGGGCATCTGTGCCGGACTGTCCCCGGCACCTGCGATAACAGAGGCGGCAGCGGCTGGTCCCAGTGCCAGCCCACGGCTCGTCACCTTCTGGGGCTCTCCTCCTTTCCTCCCTGGGATTTTGTCCTACTTTTCTTATTTAAAATTTTTCATAGTCTTTTAAACATTGTAAAAATTTAATACAAAGGAAATTAAAAAACCCAGAGGAACTATTCTCAAAATAATTTCACAATCCGCACATATCCCTCAGCAAATTTAATTTGTAGGAAATAAAGAACAAAATATGACAATAAAGGGCTTCTAAACAAATCCTAATGCTTTACATGTGTAAGTGCAAATGCCACGCCTGTGTGCAGGCACCCGGCGGAGGTGGGTGGCACGGGGGCCGGGGGCCACGGCTCCGCTGTCCCCAGCCTGGCCGGCCGGCGCTGCTGGGGGTCCCTGCTCCCCCGGGGGCGGCTTGCAGGAGCCGGGGGGGTTTTGCTGCCCCGAGCATCACACCAAACCGTGGCCCCTGGCTGAACGTGTCTTCCTCGTGTCCCTCGTGTCCAGTTTCCTACCAGTTAACGGGGAAACCTTGGAAGGATGTGGATCGGCCCTGCCAGGGTGTCAGCCCCGCTGGAGGATGCTCACGGGGAGCTGGGGACCTCCTGCCTCACAGCAATGCCCAGGGCATGGCTTCCCGGGGGCCACCCGGCACCCTGGGGGCTTGGCAGCGTGGGGGCACCGGGACTCGCCGCAGCCCCCGTCCTCGCCGCTCCCCCACGCGCACCCGACATCGTCCGACCCTGCACAGGCATCTCCTTCCCCGTGTGTTCTTTGTCCAGCTTGTGGCCCTGCCTCTCCCCCTTGGTTTTTTCCCCTTCTTTTAATGAACCTGGCACCTGGAGGAGAATTTTTCCTTTAAACACCCAGCCTTGTATTTTAGTGACTTTTATTCTGTACCTTAATTAGCGAACTGGAAAAAATGTCAGTTGTTACCTACCCCGGGCACACGTGTACCGCAGGCGGCGATGGCAGGAGGTGCTCCCCCAGCCCCGCACACACAACTCGTGCGCCCTGAGGAGGGTGAATGCCGGTGGCACCCGCAGCATCCCCACCCCACCCTCAGCCCCGATGGTAAAACCCACCCTGCGGTGGGATTTTGCTGCCTCCATCCCCTCCCCGACAGCGCTCGGGGTCTCTGGGCTACCGGTGCCTCCAGCAGGTTGCTGCTCTCTGGGTGCCCCGATGGCTCTTTCCTGGCTGCATCTGTGATGCTGCGGCGCCGGCAGCCTCGTAGCGAGCACCGGAGCGGGGCCGGAGCAGGGCATAGACCTGTTTTGGGCTGTAGCAGCGGGCTGTGTGCGGCGGGGCCGGTTGACGCAGGTGTTGGGGCTCAGCCTGGTTACCTGCATGCAGAGACGTGGTCCTCCCTGCTCCATCTCGTGCTGAGGGTCACGGGGCAGAGTCACCCCGACCCTTTTGCTAGTGGGGAAAAAGGGGATATTTGGGGTTTTGTACCCAAATTGCTGTTGCACCGCTGCACCCACACACGTGTACTGCTCCAGGGGGATCTGGGTGCTCGCCCTTGCCCGGACCCCCCGTCCCATGCGGCTAACCTCGCCAGCTCACCATGGCCCGGCCCAGCCCACCATGACCAGCCCCCCCGCTCTGCCCTCGCCATCCCCAGCCTCACCGGCCAGCACGTTGGACTGGTTTCGTCGGGGAATATTCACCACCAGCTCCTCAGAAGAAAGGCGAGCGCTTACCCAACAGCGCTGAGCCGGGAAGCTGATACTCCCCGAGAACATTGCTTCATACCATCCGTGCGTGCCTGGGATGGGGAGAAACGCCGGGGAGCTGCAAACGACATCCAAAAATGAATGTACTGTCTGCAGCAGCCCAGGGGAAGCGACCACCATGTGTCATGGAAGGAACTGCAAAGGAAAGGGTCTTGTGAGGATAGCGGGAGCTGCACCATGGGAGCATGCTGTGCCGTCCCTGCGGCTCCGCGGGCTTCGCGCAGCCTCTGAAGTGCGCCGGGATGAGCTTGGGATGGGACCAGCTCTTCCTCTGCATGCGGTGCCTCCTCCTCCTCCTCGCCCCCGTGGAGGGAAGGTGCTGCCAGCCCTGGGATGCTGCGGTGGGGTCCCGGCCCCGGAGCAGCATCCACACCTCCCTGCCTTTGATGCAGGCGACGTGGCCTCAGGCATCCCCCTCCGCACCCCGAGCAGGGAGCAGTTTTGCATCCCAGCTTTGCCGCCTGGCCCCCGGGCAGCGAGCGGAGGCAGAGCCCAGGCAGGCAGCGCAGACAGGCAGCTCGTGGGCAGGGCGCTGCCCGTCTGGGCGCTGGGGCGGCCCGGCAGCCAGCTGGTCCCCACTTTGATGTGGAGTCCCTCCGGCTCCGCACAATGCAACCCGGCGCAGCCTGCAGACTGGGGTGGGAGTGAAGCAAGGGTGATTGATTGTCTTGTTTTGTTCCTCCAAGGCTGTCCCAGGCCGTTCCGATTCACATCTGAGGTCCCCTGGGAGGGGGGGGGACAGCAGCGTCCACCCAGGTCGCAGGGATGGGCCTGGTGGGGTGCAGGCTCCGGCCGGGGGCAGCGGGTCGGGGCACCAGGGTTGCTGCTGCCCTCCAGGCTGCTGGCTCAGGTGGTTCGAGCACTTTTTGCCTCAGTTTCCCCATCACCACCGCCCCTTAGGAAGGTGTTGGTGTCTCTGGATGACACACATCCCGTGAAACCGTCCCCATTACTCTCAGGCGTGTTGGGCATCCCCTGAATAAGGCAGGCAAAGGGAGCACAGGAGCCCTGCTGAGGGTAAAGCTCATTAGGACTCGAGCGTGTTGACCTCCGAAAAATTGAGTTTAGCTCCATCCAGCTGATGAGTCACGACTGTGTTTGTGCGTCGCGCTCCCTGCAAGCAAGGTTTCCACCACAGAGCTAACAGGCTTTTCTGGGAAGCACTGGGGCTCTGGGCTTCCTAATTATTTTCAAACCCTATTGGCAGCCTCCCTCTGATGGGGATTACGCCTGCTCGAAGCACAGCACTCAAGCATGTTCAGAGTCCTGAAAGTGCTAATTGACTTTACGTTTGGCCTCGCTGCTGAGAGCCTGCTCTCTCGCAGCCCCGGTCCCTCCTCCTGCTACTGCGGCGAGCCTGCCCGCATGTGGTTTGAGTTTCTTCCCTGGAGAAAAACCCCCTTTCTCCTGCCTCGGTGTCATCTTCCCCTGGAATTGAATTTGGGGGAAATGAAGAGGAGGCCAAATTTTCATGGAATGACTACCTCCCCTCTCAAGGCAATGACGGGATCCCCATGAAAGTGAGGGGTGACGCCCGTTCCAGGAGCCACCGATGCCCTGTCGCACCCGATGTCCCTTGGCACAGGAATTTCGGTCACCTTCAGGAGGCTCCTTCCATGCCAGTAAGCCCCGGGTGGTTGAGCAGAGCGTGCAGAAGGCTGCCCCGGCACCGCTGGCTCTCCCTGCTCTGCAGCGGGGGATCCCTTCCTTCCCTCCAGCTGTGTGCTGGGAAGCGCTGCCCGGTAGGAAACACGGCGGTGCCATCCCTGGCACCTGGCCCTGCTCGCCCCGGCCGAGGTGATGCACGTGGGCTTTCCCATCCACGGGAAAGGAGCAACAGCAAGCTGACCCCGAGGGAGGGACGATGCTCTCAAACAGCAGCAGCCTGCAGCACCTGAACATCAGCCAGGGATTATCCACGGCCCCTCTCTGCCTTCTCCTGCCGGGCCCCGGTTCATACCCGGTGCACGCGGCATGGCGTGCCATGGGGGTGAGCCAGTTGCCCCAGCCGTGCTGGCTGCCATTCCCAGCACGGAGGGCTCGCAGGCTGCCAGCGGGGCAGACGATTGGGAAATCTGTTTCCTCTTCTGCTCGTTACGACACTGCAGTGAGCGCATCCACCGGGAGCGGTGAGGCAGCGGGAAAGTATGAAGGTCAGGGGAGGTTGTGGTTTGTGTGACGGAGGTGACCCCAGCTGATGCATCCCTTTACCTGCTCCGAGCACCACCGCCCTGCCGGGCCGGCTCCAGCCACCGCCTCCCCTGGGACATCACCTCCGGCCCCGCTCCAGCTCTCCACGAGATGCGCAGCCCCACGGATCCTGTTCCCAGGTAAAAGAGGGAGGAAAATGGCCACGTGCAGCTTCCCCTGCATTTCCACGGGCAGGAGGGTTGCTGCAAGAACTGGGCATGAATCTTCACGAACGTGCAAGGCATCCGGGCCGCTGGCTGCGCCACGGCCTTCGCTCGGCTCTCGTAGCATCGCTCCCGCTCCTGGCTTTACTCCGGCAGCCCACAAAGAGAACGCGGCTGCTCCAACGATGGCACCGGCGTGTCCGGCAGCCAACGTGACGCACTTGCCTTGCAGCACTAATGAGCCAGCTCTGCAATCCTCGTCACCTCGTTAATGACTTGGCCGCTGCGCCCCAGCCAGAGCTGCGCTGTCTGCTACCTCCCACGTAGCTTGCAGGCCCCTAACTTGCATTAGGGGAGCTGCTTTCATGTGGCCAGTGGTTTTCATCATCAACGAGCCACAGAGCGAGTGAGACGCTGGAGCAGAGGAAGGAGCCAACGGGGAGCCGGGCGGCGCGGGCCGGCACGGCGAGGCACCGCGGGCGCTGCAAAGGCAGCTTTGATGTAGCGGCAGCCAGCCCCGGGGCCGCGGGCTCAGGTACAGCGGGGTCCCGGCGCCGAGGAGGGTCCCGTGGTGAGGGGATGCTTGGAGGCATCCCGCTTCACCCCGTGCCGTGCCCACGGAGGGGCTGCTTGGGCCAGGGGGGGTCTCGGCACCAAAATTCACCCCTCACGTGTGGTCTGGGGCAGCCAGCACAACATGGGGAAGGGAAAATAAATTAAGGATGGACCCGGAGGTGAGGCCCCAGGACAAGGCGACGGCTGGACGGGAGTGCGCGGTGATGGGTGAGAGGGTGGGCAGCAGATGGTAGGTGAACAGGGATGGCAGCAAGTCGGAGAGAAAAACGAAAGCTTGGGAAGCACTCGGCATAGCTTGTGTGCCATTCCCGCCGCCGCTCGCCCCACCGAGGCACCGCCGGCTCCCGCGGTCGCCAGTCCCAAACACCCACACGCGCCAGCACCTGCACCGGGTCCGCAGGCAGGCAGGGGAAGCCCGTTAGCAGCGCTGGGACACAGGATTTACGATCAGCTTTCTGGAGGAAGACCCACGTTTTCAAATTCTGCCTCAGGAGGGGGCATTCGAATGAAGATACCGGTACCCCCATCGCCCACCCAGGGACTGGCTGTGCCGGGAAAGTGAAATGTGGATGCCGTCAAAGCCTGCAACCGCGGCTGCTGCCCGCCAGGAGCGAGCCGTGGGGCGGAAACGCTGCCTGCTGCTGTGAATCACAAGCTCAGCGCTGGAAAAGCTCCGGCTGAGGCATTTCCTGCTGTTCTCATCGCATCCCCATCCAATGCCTCCCGTGCAAAGCTCCCGCGCTGAAATCCTGGCCCCGTGGAAAATCAGCGGTAGCCTTCCTGCCGAGTCCGGCACAGGCGGCACACCTCACTCGGCTTTCAAGCCGTGGCTGTTTTCCGTGGAGCCGGGCCTGGCAGGGGGGATGGCGGGGCGAATAGCGGGAGGCGCGGCGGCTCCCCAGCCAGCGCGGCGATGATTCGTGCGAACGGGCAGTGCCGAGCCGCGGGGGCTGCCGGGCAGGCAGGCCTGCCGGTCTGCGGTCGATTGTTCAGCCTCAGTGACTTCTTGAGGGGGAAATGGAAAGAGCGAACAGTGCGAGTTAATTAATTGACGCATAATGAAGTCAAGATGAGCATCCCCAAGGAGCTGGAGCTCGGATTGGGAAAGCAGCAGATGATGGCGTTCCCCGGCATGGGGCTGCTTCATCCTGAGCCCCAGCCTCCTGCCAGCCACACCGAGGATGCTGGCTGTGGCCCAGGGGCAGGAAAAAAAGCCCCTAAATACCTTTCAGTGGCAACTTTAACAGAACGGAGGCGTTACAGATACTGCGGCCCAGAGAAAGGAGCTGTGCGAGGAGTGAAATAAACCCATCGATGGCCGTTTGGTGCTTCGGCCCCTTTGGTCCCGGGGGAAAGGCTCGCTACAGCAGCGCACGCAGACCCTGCCGCAGGCTCTAACGCTTTTCTAGGTGCAGAGGGAGAGCCAGGGGCAGGGACAGGGACAGGGGCAGGGGCAGGGACGGGGACGGGGACGGGGTCGGGCAGGGGCAGGGGTCGGGCAGACCCCCGCCCGCAGGCTGCTGGACGATGCCGGGTGTCCGGCCCCGCACGGGGGGTCTCGGCGGGCAGAGACCCCTCGGCGAGGCCCGTCCCGCCCACTGTGGGAGGATATATTAAATTCCTCCGGGGAGAAACCCCGCTGCCCGCCCCCAGCCCTCCGCCGCGGCCGGAGCGCCCGGCCCGGCCCTCGGGGGAGGCGGGCCCCGGCCTTGCGCAGGAGACGGGGGCCCTCTAGTGAGGGGCGGCCCGGCCCCGGCCTGCCCGGTGCGGCGCTCCGCTCCCCGCCGCGGCCCCGGTCCGGGGTTTGGGTCCCTGCCCGGGCGGTTCCCCCGTGGGCCCGGCCCGGCCGCGCCTGCTCGGTGCGCGGCGGCCATGGCGGGGCTGGAGCCGCTGTACGCCTGGGCGCGGGCCGCCGTCTCCCGCCCGCAGGACGCGCTGATCTGCGGCGTCCACTGGGAGCTGGTCCGGCATGGCTACCGCTGCCTCGGCGCTGGCGACCAGGTACGGGCCGGGCCCCGCCGGGCTCCTCCGCGGCGTAGGCCGCGGCCAAGCCCCGGCCTTTCCTAGTGCCGCTCGCCGGCGCCGCTCGGCCGAGCCGGGTGCCCGCTGCCGGGGCGGGGTGGGGGGGAAGCCGTGCGGTGTCGGGGGTCTGAGGGGCCTCAGTGCTGCTGGGGGGGCCTGGAGCGGGGGTCCCGGTGCTGGGGGGGTCCCGGTGCTGGGGGGGTCCCGGTGCTGGGGGGGTCCCAGTGCTGGGGGCGTCCCAGTGCTGGGGGGGTCAGTGCCATACCAGGAAGGGGACCACTGTGGTGCTGGAGGGATCTTGGTGCTGGGTGGGGGGGAATCCCCTACCGAAAGGTGGGTGTCCAGTGCAGGGTTGGGGAGGGAAGTGTAGTGCCGGGGGGTTCCCAGTGCTGGGGGCCCTGGTGTGATATCAGGGAGGGGGACGGTGTGGTGCTGGACCCAGTGCTAAGGGCGGGGGGGTCTGGTGGGTTGGGAGCCTGGTGCGGTGTTGGGGGGCAATGGTGGGGGTGCGGGGCACCGTCTTGGCAGAACCCCCCCCCCAGTGCCAGAGGAGGGGACAGTGGGGGACAGTGCCACCTGGCAGCACCACTGCGGGCTGGGACAAACAGAACGACAGCCTTCCCCCCCACCCCAGACAGCTCTGTCCCGTGCTGGGGAGCTGAGAGGTGCCAGGCAGGGAAAAGCACCATCCCCCAGTCTAGGTCTTTGTTGCCTCCTCGTGCTCAGCAAAGGGTGGTTGTGTCCCTCCTGTTCCAGCACAGGGATCCTGGGGGAGGCCGGCAAGCAGGCAGGGCCAGCCCGTAGGAAATAAAGCTCTGCTCCTGCAGTCAAAACCTGGAAGGCATTGAGAGGTCCCCTCTTGGAGACCTAAATCCCCTCCTGGAGACCTAGATCTACTCCCAGAGACCTATATCCCCTCCTGGATCTCTCTGTGCAGCCAAGACAGGTCCCCCCAGCCCCGCAGCGTGCTGGGCTCGTGGGCAGGGTCTCAGCCCCACGTCTGTCCTGTTGCAGCCAGGTCCTGATGAAAGGAAGTCGGAGCTGCTTCCCACCGGCTGGGAAGCCAACAAGGAGGTGTATACGCTGCGCTACAAGTCCATGGACGATGCCCATGAGCTGCTGCTGAAGGCCATCATGGTGGAAGACAGTATGATCCTCAATGTCATGGTGAGCACCCAGGCTGGTCCCTGCGAGTTTGGGGTCCTTCAGGTGCCACCCAAAATGTGCAAGGAGCAGCAGGGCCCATTTCTTAAATGTTTGCTGTTATTTGTTCTGCCTTGCAGCAATGTTTGTCCCCCAGGATGGGGCAGACCCAGGGGATGTTAGGGGCTGCAGACCTGCCTGTGCAGCAGCAGATGTAGCCCAGTGGTCAAACACCAGCTGCATCGGGGCAGCGATGCGGTTTGCCTTGCACGCTCTGGCCCAGGCGTTCCCCCTTTTGTGTCCCCTTCCCAGCTCAGGATTTTTCTGCGGATCTTTTCTCCTGTCCCCCACAAGCACCTGCCTGGGGTGGTTTTGCTTTCACCCTTTGCAGCCCTGATTAGGAGAGCGAGCAGGGAGAGCCTCGCTGCACAGTGGAGTTTGTTTGCTCCTGGGGATTCAGGCACAGCACAGGGACGTGGCAGAACGCAGGCAAGCCCATTCCTTGTGTCCCAAGCCCCCAGCTGTGGTTGTACCTGCTCCTTCCCTCGTTCCCAGCTCTGCCGGGCTGCTGACTCCATGTTTCACCTCTCTTTTGCCAGGATCGCCGTTCTCAGAAGGTGGCAGATGTGACCTTGGCAGTGGCTGACTACATCAACCCAGAGCACCTGGACGATTTCCACAAGTAATCTCAGTTCCCCTGCATTTTCTGCAGGAGGAAATGTCCCACCGGCATGGGGAGGGGGGCAGAGACCAGGTTAGGAGGAGCCTGGAGGACTCTCCTCCCCAGTACAAACCCTGGGGGCAGTCCAGCCAGCCCTGAAATGCAGCCAGAGCTCCCTCCTCTGCCTCCCTCTGCACTGCTGGCCCGTAGGAGGGGTTTAGGGGATGGTGGGACCCTGGGTCGGAGCCCAGGGGGGAGCCACCCCACCTGGGAACGGGCTGGGCCAGCCCAGCACTTCTCTTTCCAGAGCACTGCTTGCCTGTCTGTGCTGGGTGGGCACTGCCCAGTGGTGCGACACCTTCAGCTGTGGCCCAGGCACCCTGTGGCCGCTATGTGCTGTGGTTTCCTCCAGTGCAGAACTGGTCAGGTCATGGCCACAGCACAGGGGGAGTCCCCTGGGCTGGGTGGCACCTCTGCCCTCTCAAATAGGGTCAGGGCTTTGGTGCCACTGTGTGCTGTTACCCCGTCCCCTCCCCTCCGTGCTGCCAGCTGGGGACACATTTTGTGCCAGGGACGCTTTGGGCATGCCTGTCCCCTCACCACCCCTCGCAGCCTGTCCAGCACCCGGATGCCATGGCCTCCCCAGCCCACCACCTCGCCTCTCCTCCCTGCAGGGTGTACAAGAACACTGAGGAGCTGAGGACAAGGATTGCTTCGGGCATCATCGCTCCCCTTGGGGCCCCCGCAGAAAAGGCCAAAAAGGAGCCCGAGCCTGAGAAGAAGGAGCCTGACTTGCCCCGGGATTACGACCCCCTCAGGGTCCCTCCCCGGCAGCCGGCAGGCACGAGGGCACCGTCCTGGTGAGTAAAGAGCGGGTGGCTGCTGACGGTCCTCCGTTAGATGGGACGTGGTCCTGACAGAGCTCTCCGAACTTCACCTCTGGTCCCCATCTCGCACACGTGGGATGGGGAGAAAGGGGATCCCAACCCTCCCCAGCCAGTCTCAGCCTCGTTGGCCACGTGCTTGGGTTGGATTTAAGTTGCCCGCTGAGGGATGGCCTGTTCTGAAGCTGTGTGTTGGTTTGACCCTCCTTTGGCGTTGCCTGGGGGTGCAGCTAGAGACCTACAGACCCAGGAGGGAGAGGGCAGCGTGCAGGGCTGGGGGGAAGACGAGGGGTGGAAGGAGGGAGACCCTGCTCTGTGCTGGCTGAGGGGCCATCAGGGCTCCGGCGCTGGCAGAGCAGGGACAGCAGTGGGAAGGACAGGCAGCCTCCGGGAGGGACACCAAGGCGCTGGGTGTCGGATCGAGCCGTGGGCTCCAGCAGAGCCGCGGGGTCTGTGCTCACGGCAGGGGGAGAGGGCGTGTGGCGGGTGCAGAGCTCTGCCTTCGCTTGGCACAGAGCCGGGGCTGCCTCTAAGCCTCCTGCCTGCTGTGGCCGGTAGAGCTGCCCTCCCAGGAGGGTGCACCCAGCCGGGGCTTGGGGCCAGGCCCAGGAGGGGCGGGCTTGGTGGAGGGGAACAGAGCCCTCTTCTCCTTGCTCTCCTGACCCCGCTTTGAAACCCTTTGCTGGCAAAGCTGGGGAGAGGGGACGCATGGCACCCGCTTCAGCGTCCCTCCCTGGCCCCTTTGTGCCCAGCCATCCCTCGTGCGTGGCAGGCGGGCTCCCCGCTCTCTCCCCCCACAAGCTGTAATCCCCTTTGGCTGGAAGCCAGAGACGCTGCAGTGGCTCTGCCGTCTCTTGGGGACCGGCCATGGCTTCTGCCTTGCGTGTCACCTCTTGCTTCTTTAACCCCACTGCTGTCTGCTGGTGCTCAGGACTGCTCAGGGTGCGAGATGTTCCTCGGGGAGGTGTGGGCAGACAGGCTGGAGCTGGGCACAGCTCTGAAACCATGTTATTGGCACATATTATTGGCAAGGAGATGTGACAGCTGGCTGCAGGCTCACCGCCCCGCTGTCCTCGCACTCCTGGAAGCGGGACTGTCATTGTGTCTCCGACTGGGACACGCCGGAGAGCCTGGCCTAGCCCAGCACCGCTTGGGGAGCCCCTGGCGTGGAAACACCCAGCGTCCACAGACAGCTCCGGCCCGGAGCAGTGGGAACAGCAGGGCCCCCTTCATCTCAGCAAGCTTCCCGCAAGCCTGCCGTGCGCACCGGTGTCCCCACCCGGCTGCACCCTGGAAGCAGGGAATGCTGCGTCCTGGGCACGGGGTGCCTCCCAACGCCAGCCTGCTCACGCAGGGTCTTGCAGGGCCCTTTGGGTGCTGCAGTGCTTGCCGTGGGAGAGCACCCATGAGCACAGCACCGGGAACCACGCTGGCTGCGCTGCCCTCCCGCTTGCTCGCTCCTGCTCGCTCTGCGCAGCCGGTCTCCCCTTCGCTGAGCGTCTCGCTGTATTCTGTGTTTCAGGCCTTCCCCCTTGAGCCCCTTTGCTGTCGGTGGGGAAGACCTGGACCCTTTTGGGTGAGTACGGCTGGGAGAGGTGGGGCTTTGCGTGCCCAGGGAGCGTCCCCTGCTCAGCCCTTGGGATGTGTGGGGGTGGCTGGGGACCGTCTGGCTCAGGCGTCCAGCGAAGTGTCTCTAAGTGCGGACGGCGATGAGACAGTTGCTCAGTGCAAATTGCAGGGGACCAAGTGACAGTTACTAAACCTCAATATGGTTCTAATATCGTAATAAGATCCCGTCTCTTGCATAGATGATAGGTTGCAATCTGTGTCTGTTTAATAATCAGCTTGTATTCATTTAACGTGCAGTAATTCCTTCAGTAAATCAAAGCTGAATATGTTGTTAAGTGAATGTAAGCCTCTAATTTAAAATGTTACCAGCTGCTGCGTCTACAGCCCAGCAGTCTGGAGAATGGGAGGCTTAAAGCCGAGCCCACAGATTCTCAAGTCCTGGTTGTGAGCCTCCCAGCTGTCTGAGGCACTCGAGAGAAAGGCCGGATAGAAGGAGGGCTGTCTGGGGGACTGATCTTCACAGATACGTCTCTCTGCCTTTGGTTTGGTCGGGCAAGGAGAACCTGTCATCTTCCATTCCAGTTAAAAGCACATAGTCAGACAAAAACCAGCTCTTCGAGTTGTTGCAGAGCATCCTGCGGCCCAGGGGAGTCCTCTTTGGAACCGCTCTCCTGTGGGGATCGCATTTTTTCCCCTCTTGCAAGACTTGGTTCTCCTTGGGTTTGGCTAGAAAACGGCCAACTAAAAACGTCCTGCCCGGCTGGAAGGAGAGGCCTGGAGGCTGGGTGGCTGGAAGGAAACCCGATAGCATGAGGAGAGGGCGTTCAGTTGTGGGGGAGACCCTGTTTCTCTCGCTGCCTCCAGCCCTTCATCAGAGGTTTCTCTATAAATGACAAAAAAGATTTTCCATTTACAAATGGAAGCAGACTTGCGCGCCGACACCTGCCAGCGCTGGGGCTGGAGACCCGGACTCCCAGGCATGTGCTCGTGGGGCCTGGCTGTCCCGGGGCGCTTTGGGCAGCCGGCCTGGCGTAATGGAACTCATTAGCGCAGTTGTTAATGACTCGTATGATGGCAGCGGTGTCCAGAGGCTCTAGCCGAGTTTGCACAAAGCCGACCGTGAGGAATGGCACTCGCAGCATGGGGCAGCTCCCGAGGAGCCACCGTGGTCAGCAAATGACTTCCAGGCAGCTCTTTGGAAAGGCTGGCAGGGGCCCCGGCCGGGTCTGGGAGCTCTTGCAACACCGCGCAGGGCAGGACACGCTGCTCACCCGGGAGAGCTGAGGGCAGGGACGGGACTACGAGCCAGCATCGAGGGCCAGTGGGTCTGACACTTCACCAGGGGATGGTCAGCAGCCCACTGGGGCTACGAGCTGGCAGTGAGGGCCAGCGGGTTTGATGCTTCCCCAGGGGATGGTCAGCAGCCCACCAGGGCTACGAGCCGGCAGTGAGGGCCAGCGGGTCTGATGCTTCCCCAGGGATGGTCAGCAGCCCACTGGGACTCGCCAGCCATCGCTGGTGCCCTGAATGGCTCCTTGCAGGAACCTGGGGAAGAGGGAAGCTGCCTCTCCGCTGCTCCAGTGTCTGTTTTGGCGTCGGCTCTGAGGAAGGCAGGCGGGCGAGGGCTGTTGCTTCCCTGTGCATGTCTGCAGCTGGCCCCGGGGGTTTGGGGGCACGGTGGTGCCCCGGACCTGGGTGTTTGCTGGTGCCCTGGCTTCGGCACGCGCTCTGCAGCTGTAAGACTCCCAGCTCGGCACGACGATGAGCTGTGAGTCGCATCCTGCCCCTGACCTTGCGGCGTCGTGCGGGCAGCGTTGCAGGGCTGTGATAACCCCAGGTAGGAGCAGGGCGTGACGCAGTCGCGTTCCCTCCTGTGGCAGACAGCAGCCGCCATGGGACGAGGGTCTGCTGTGCCCCAGCACTCCTGCACACACGCACATCAAGTGCTGTCTTGCTGCCGTGGGCTCGCCTTGCCGGCTTGCCCGGGCCCGTGATGCGGTGGGTTAGCGGTGCTTTCCTTCCACGTGCTGTGTGTTGTTAACCCCACGTTCCCGTGCTCGGCATTCCTGCAGCGCAGGGATGCGCTTTGCTCCTCTCTCGCCGGTGCCAGTCTCATCTCTTTCTGCCTTTCCTCTCCCCAGAGGTCGGAGTGGGGGAATGATCGTGGATCCTCTCCGGTCTGGCCGCCCGCAGCCCGGCATTGACCCATCGTCAGGCATTCCAGGCCGGCTTCCCCCAGGAGCAGTTCCGCCAGGCGCCAGATTCGACCCCTTTGGCCCGCTGGGAGCTGGCAGGTCTGGGTAGGTGTTTGGCTGTGCCCGGTGTCCCCAGCCTGCTCTCTGGGCTGCCGCTGGATCTCCTGGCTCATCCCTCCTGCTGCAGGACTGAGCTCTCGCTCCTGGTTTGACTCTGCTCTGCATTTCTTTCCAGGCCAGATCCCGACCACCTTCCCCCTCCGGGCTATGACGACATGTTCATGTGAGGAGTCGCCGCATGGCTCCTCATGGCTGCGGCCACAGCAGTCCCCTGGGAGGCAGGAACACTTTCCCCTCTTTGCTCCCCGTTTGGTGGACTTCGATCTTTTCAGCAGCAATTTTCTTCTCCCCGTTCGGGGCCACGTTCCTGTGTGCCAGACCAGCTATAAAGGTTTCCCTGTGTGCAGAACAGAAGAGGAGGCAGGAGGTTCCTTTCTTTCCGTGTTCCTCTGAGGGTGCCCGGCCGTTTGCACCCAGCTGAAGTGGTCCTGCCCCGCACGGGGTGGCAGCGTGGGGCATGGTGCGGTGCTCCCAGCACGGCCTGGGTGCTGTGGGGTTTCCTCCTCTGCTTCTCCAGGGTGGCACCGCTTTTGCTGCCGGGGTTCCGCAAGCGGTCGCTGCTGAGGAGGGAGCTGGCTTCTTGCTGCTCCGGTGCTGGGGAGCTGCAGTGGCCTCGCTGAAGGTGACAGCCGGCGTGGGCTCCCCGTGCAGAGATGGTTTCTCTCTTGCTCTTTATCTGTGCGAGGGGCTGATCAGCGCAAAGGGCTGGAAAGCCCAACCCAGGGGGTCTCCGCGGGCAGACCCCCAGCAGCGGCTGAGATCAGCTTCCACGTGGCTGTGCCCGCTGGCTTTAAAGAGCACCACCAGCAAGGCCTTTACTGCGCGCGAGGAGAGAGATTGGATTCCTGCCCCACCTTGCCCTCTCTCCCCTGCAGCCCTGGTGTTTTTCCTTCCTGGGTGCACGCAAAGCCCCGCGGCAAGGGTGGCTCGCCGGGCACCACGCGGCGCTGGGGCAGGAGGGAGGGTGCTCGGTGCCCGCACGCCCTGCCCGGCCCGGCGCTGGCTCTGCGGGCACGGCGGAGCTGAGCCCGGCACCGAGCTGGGGCCCTTCTGGGGGTGCGTGCGGGGGGCTCGCTCGGCTGTGGGATTTGCTTTGCAGAAGAGGTTTATAGAACGCATTTCCCTACCGTCAGCCCCGTTGCGTGCGGCTCTGCCTGGCTGAGCTCTGCCAAACAGCTCGGGGAGGATGGGCGAGATCTGTGTGGCTCAGGCGCCGGAGCTCTTTCTGGAAACCCCCTCCCTTCCCTGCGGCTCCCCCCAGGTCAGTTCATTCTGGGGCTGCAGCTCGTCTGTCCTGTCAGGGGTTCATATCGTGTTTTGCTTCTCATGGTTTGATTTCTTGGAAGGATGTTCACGAGATGGAAATAAAAGCCTGACAGCAGTGTTTTGTTGGTGCTTGCTGGCGGTGGCCCCCCCGCCGCAGCCCCCTTCTCCCCACCGTGGGAAGGGAAACCCCGGAGCTCTGCTTCCCTGCGCCTGCCCTCCCCGCAGGATCCACGCTGGGAACCCGCTTTGTACCTGCCCCTGAGCAGCAACGCTTTTCCGAGATGATGTGACTGTACTAAGAAAATTAAGTGGAGAACGGCCCAGGCTTGGCTCTGGCTGCGCCGTGCGGTAATTGGCTCTCCGGGGTATTGAATGCCGTCGGTACGCTGCATGCAGCCCTGCTGGCATAAATAAAAAGGGGGAAGCGATCCCCCTGTCTATCTCTTTTCCCTAAAGGCTTTTTCCTTTTAAAACCCCTTTGCCTACAACCGCAGCTACTAAAGCTGAGTTACGGCGTGTGCGACCTGGGCTGCGTGCCGGTGTGAGCGGGGAGGCCCGGCCGTAGAAGTTCAGCGCTGGGGCAGCTCCTGCGCGGAGCCCCGTGTTTGCAAGAGCTGGTTTCGAGCCTGGCCCCGGTGGGGATGCGCCATCCCCGCGGCACGTCCCCGGGGCTTTTGGTGGACGGTCCCGCTGCAGATCCACGGATGGGCGATGCCCGTGACCGGAGCAGACGGCAGCTGGGCTCGCAGCAGGGGTGGGCTGGAGAGCAAGGCCCGGGGCTCGGTGAGACCCCTGCTCCTGCTTGTCCCCTCCAGCTCCTGGGGCAGCCTGAGCCCGTCCACAGCTTCGCCCCAGGAGAAAGGAGCCCCCGACCTCACTGCGTGGGGCTGCGACGCGGGGAGGGGAAAGGGCTTTGCCCTTATCAGAGGGGCCCCTCTCCGCGGGAGGCGGCTGCGTGCTGCGCCTGAATTAATCATGTTCTGCAACCTTTCAGGAGGGAGAGACGCAGCCGGCTTTGATGGGGCTAATTAAAGCGAGCCAGCGCCGGGAGAGGCTGTGGCAGGCCCTGATAAACAATCTTTTGTCTGCAGCGCTCGGCCCCAGCGGGTTTGCGGTGCTGTGCAGCTGGGGGAGCAGGTGGGAGAGGAGAGGGGTGTCAACGGGGGCAAGCGCCCGGCATTGAGCCGTGCCCGCTGCAGGCCTGCGCCTGAGCCTGGGGGCTCCCGGGGCTGCGCCGTCCGCTCTCCAGAGCGGATGGGTAAAAGGAGGCGAGGATCCTCCTCTCCGGGGACCCGAGACCGTCCCGGCGGCTGCGGAGCTGCCCGGAGCGCGGCAGCGGTGGCTCCTGGGGGCCAGCGATCCCAAGCGCGTTCCTCGCTCCATCCGCAGGGCTGGTGGCCAGGCAGGCACCGACCCCATTCCCTGGGCACGGGCGGGGGGCAGCCGTCCCTGCTGCAGCCTCGTACCGCACCGAGCACGGCGGCCGCAAGGGCCGGGTCCCCCACCAGCAGGAGGGACGGTCCAGGCCCCCGGCCGCGTGTCCCCGTCCCCGGCACGGCTGCTGCTAACATACGTGATGGAAAGCATTAACATGCACGGGAGCGCATCCAGCCACGCACCTCGAGTTAATTTTATGGGGAGGCCGTGAAGAGCGGCTGGGGCTGGCGTGTGCGGTCTTGGCACGGGCACAGCCCTCCCTCCTCCCGCAGCACCGGCGAGGCGCTTCCACGTCACGTTTGAAGAAAGACGCTGGATTATTGGTAATGGCTCGAGATCCCCGGAGAGTGCTTCAGGCCATCTGCCAGCCGCCCAGCCCCGCGGCACCTGCCCCGCGCGCGCCAGCGGCAGAGCCCCCGGCGCTGCCAATTACCCCGCAGACGACGCTCCGTCCCTGGGATCCCGTGTGTCCCGTGCGGGGCGCGAGGGAGGAACTGGTGCCTATTGCACAGACGGGAAAACAAAGCAGCTCCCGTTATTTGGGACTGGGGAAGGCGTGCTGGGCCGTTCCCTCCTTGCTCGCCCCCGGCACAAGCAGAGACACCCCCAAAGCCCGGAGCCGGGGCACTGGCGACCTCCGTGCTGAGCAGGGGGATGAGGACGCGCTGCCCGCCACCTCCCTGCCCTTGCGCCACACTCGTGGCCCGGTGCAGTGGCATTACCCTGCCCGGCGCCTCTGGCTGCGGCCGTGCTGCCCGTCCCCGTGGTGTCGGGGCTACGTGCCCGGGCTGCAGCGGTGCGAAGCACGAGGCAGCCGCCGTTGTCCCCAGCTCTACAGGAAGGCAGCGGGGCCGGGGCTGGCGTCTGTCAGCCATTGTGCCCTCGGTGCCCCTTCAGCAGGGCCCTTCCCCTCCGGCTGGGCACGGTGCCGCCCGCTGCTCCCCACTGCCCATCCCGCACCTCCCACCTCCTCCGGCAAAACCGGCTTCTCCCACAGAAACCGGAGAGGATCCAGAAATGGCACGTAGGGGTGAAACGCTCTCTCAGCGGGCCGGTTTCGCTGCAGGGGAATGGGGAGCGTTCCCAGGGGACGGGGGGCACTTCTGGGGTATCCCAAAGCTGCGTCCCACCCACCCACCAGCACCTAATTCCCATGGGTGGGCAAAGCCCTGGGACCCCCCTGTGCGGAGGGGCCAATGACCCTCACCCCCCCGGCTGCACAGCATCAGCCCGCCGGGAGCGACGAAGGGGCGGCCAGGCCGACGCAGGGAGGAACTGCGGGGCAGCCAGCTGCGGCGCGGGGCCGAGCGGCTCCGGGGCCGCCGGCAGCTCCGTGTCCCCCCGCCGCAGCCACCCTCTGCCTCAGCCCGGGGGGGTCTCTGTACGAAATCGCTTCCCAGTCCTGGAGCTCTCGATGAGCTTCTTTAATGGCACTCCTTCCTCAACGCTCTTCGTTCCCCTTAAATCTCTCTGTCTCAGTGGAGAGGCTTCCCCCCGGGCCTGCAGGTCCTCAAGCGACAGCCCAGCAACGCGCCGACAAAGCAACGACGGCCGCTTCCCGCAGAGCAGCCTCGCGCCCTGACCCACGGAGCGTTTCCCACACCCACACGAAGCAGGTGCTCGGCAGCGGCAACTCCAAGCAGGCTCAGCGTTTCCTCCTGGAAAGATCCCTTCCATCTTACTTAAAGTGACAAAAACGGATGAGGACGATTTCTCCCTCTAATGGGTTTATTTTCTAATCCAGGCTCGCGGGGCCAGCGCTGAGAGCTGCGGGAGGGGCTTCTGCCTTCCTCTCTCCCTGCGAACACACATGGATCCCCCGGCAGACCCCGCGCGAGAGCCTTCCTCCCCGTCCTCCCCTTCCTCCCCTGGCGTGCCCCCCCGCCCTGGGATCGGCCCCTCCACGACAGCCGCGATGGCATTTGCTCCCCCTGCCCTGCTTGGGCCCTTCGTTTGGCCCCGCGGGCCCCGCTGGCGGCCGCTCGCCCCGGGGCTGCGGGGGACGGCGGAGCACAGCCGCCCATTTCGCCCCAAGCGTGGTTTAACCCCAGGGAAAGGCGCCAGGGCGCCGGGGCCGCGGGCGCGAGGCCATTCCAGGTTGTTTCCCGGGACCCTACCATCAACACGGAGCGTGGCCGGGCGAGGCAGTGACGGGCAGAGGGGCTGCGAAGCGTTAGACGTGAAAACGCCGGGCAGGGGATGCCGTGCCCGGCGTCCGAGGGGGACACTGGAAGCCCTGAAATAAAACCTGACCCAGGCAATCGCACCGTGTGTAAAAATGACTTTCCTCTTGTGTCAGGCTGTCTGGACAGATTTGTCTCCGCCTGGAAACATGTGAAGCGCATAATTTATGGGATGGATTAAACCCTGGTGGCGGTTCATGACAAACACCACCTTTTGTGGGTCTGCATTTTCCTATGGGAGAATTATTTCCCTTTCTCAGCATCCTGCTCATACGGATTTTTCTTTCCACAGAACGTTGTGCTTTAATGATGCTTCATGTTTAATTCCCGAGGTGCAATTTTCCCTTCAGGACGCAGACAATGGCTCTCGCGATCAGCACAAAGGCTCGCGCGCGGGCGCCCTGGCGGCAGAGCTGCCCGTCTGACACGGGAACAGGAGAACCGCATCGTTTCGAGGTGTCGGGAATTGTCCCCTCTCCTCCAGACAGAGCACCGTGATTTCTGAGGAGGCCGTTCCGGGGCTGCTGGTGGGAGCGGGATGCTCGGCACGGTGTGGGTGTGTGTCCTGGCCTTCATCCCGCTCTCCGGCGTGGGGCTGGTGGGGTGCAAGGGGGTGGCGGGGGGCTGGACCCTGCCGCACAGACGGCGGTCACGCTTGCTGTCTCCTCTTCTGCCCGGAGCGGTGCAAGCCCCAACTCTGCACCACAGAGTTTTACAAGAAACTATTGCTAAGAAAGGTCGCTGACGGCAGAAAATGAGAAGCTCCATCCCGAAGAGGAGCAGCCGGCCCCAGGCCCCGGCTGCTGGGAAGGAGCCGGCTGTGGCAGCGGCAGGGAGCTCGGCCTCGCGTCCAGCCCAGGCTGCAACCGGCCACGGCACGAAATCCCACGGGCGTCTCGAAGGTGCCGCTGCCCCGGTGCTGGCGGGCAGGACCCCGTCCAGGAGGGTGCCGGGGAGGCGAGCGGGGCGTCCGGCGGCCACGCTGCCCCGGTGCTGGCGGTGGGGTCAGCAGGGCATCCCAAAGCTGCGTCGCCCCGGCGCTGCCGGACGGGAGCCCCATCCGAGAAGGGTCCGGGCAGGCAGGGAAGGTGGCCGGAGGCCGCCGGACGGGCGTGGGCGAAGCCTCACCAGACGGCGTTGGTGTCAGGGCGCGGCGAGGGGAGCCCCGCTTCTGCCGGCGGCGCGGGGTCCCCGGGGCGGCGCGGGGTCCCCGGGGCGTGCGGGGCTACGAGCCCGGCCCCTCGGGGGGCTGGGGCGGGGGGCTGAGCTGGCTCTCCAGCAGCGCCCGCGTCCCCTCGGCCGACACCCTCCGCATCCGCAGCCTCACGGAGCCGTAGGTGCCACCGGTGCGGCGGGCGGCCCGAGCGCGGCGGCGGGCGGCGGCGGCGGCCAGCAGCAGGGCGGCGAGCAGTAGCCCTCCCAGGGCCAGCAGCGCCAGCCCGGCCACGGTGCAGCGGTCGAGGCGGGCCCGCAGCCGAGCCGCCCGCTCCTCCAGCCGCTCCATCTGCCTCGCCGGCACCGCCGGGTCGGGGCGCGCCGCCCGCGGCACGGCCCCCGCCAGCACCACCAGCGCCGCGCCGCTCAGCGCGCAGCCCAGCGCCAGCGCCAGCCCCGGGCCCGCGCCGGGCCCCACCGGGCCGCGCCCGCCCCCCGCCGCCGCCGCCGCCGCCGCCGCCTCGCCCGGGCTCCGCAGCTCCGCCGCCCGCGGGGCCGCCATGGAGCCGCCGCCGGCCTGCGCGGCCAGAGGTGAGCGGCGGACCCCGACCGGGATGCGCCCCCGAACCGGAGCCGGGTCCCCGCACCGGGCTGTCCCCCCGAACCGGACCCGACCCCCCGCACCGGGATGCTCCCCCGAACCGGACCCGACCCCCCGCACCGCGCTGTCCCCCCGAACCGGACCCGACCCCCCGGACCGCGCTTTCCTCCCCGAACCGGACCCGACCCCCCGCACCGGGATGCTCCCCCTCCCGGACCCGACCCCCCGCACCGCGCTGCCGAACCCACCCCCCGGGTCCCCCAGCCGGGTTGCTGCTGCGCCCGGGATCCCGCCTACCCGCACCGGGCGCCTCCCGGGTCCCCGCACCGGGCTGCTCCCCTTCCCTGGACCCGGCACCTGCCTCCCCGAACCGGGTGCCCCCCCCTCCCCGGGTCTCCTCCTCCCCGAACCGGGCTGACCCCCCCCCCCCCCGGACCCGCTTCCTCCCCCGGTCCCCCGGAGCGCACCCAGCCGCTCCCCGCCCGCTTCCCCCGCTCCCCGCACCGGGCTGGGGCCCCGATCCCCCACACCGGGCTCCGCTCCCGCTTCTCCGGTCCCACCTCGGTCTGCCCGCCCCGCCGGTGCCCGCCCCGAGCTGTCCTCCCTCCCCGGTCCCCCGCGCCGGGCTGCCTACCCCCGCCGCCTCCCCGGCTCCCGGGGCCGGGGCCGGGGCCGCCGCGGCGGCGGGCGGGGGGCGCCCCCGGTGCCGGCCCCGCCGCCGCCCGCAGCCGCTGCGCACGCACCCGCGTGCGGCGGGCAGCCCCGGGGGCACGCGCGTCCGCACCCGCCCGCTTGCACCCCCGCACCTTCTGGGCACGCCCCGCCTGCAACGGGGACCCCTCCGTGCACCCCCCGAGAGCACCGGGACCCTCGGGGGGGGGGGGGTGACCCGGGGGGGGGCCCGGGGGACGTGCCCATGGGGCGCGGGCTGGGCACCCCACAACCGGCCGGCCGCGCTGGGGAGCCGGGGCAGAGCCGGGCTGGGGGCGCTGGGACTGCAGCCCCCGTCCCGCAGCCCTGAACGCAGCGGGGAGCGCTCCCCCCGGCCGGCTGCCCACCCGCAGCCCCCGCAAGGGCCAAGCCTGCCCCCGCAGCCCTGGGGAAACGTCCAGGGCTCGACCTGGGCTTGGGCCAGGCACGAGAGGCTCCAGCCGGCCACAGAAGAGCCCGTGGCAGTGCCCGCTGCCCAGAGCCCCCCCCAGCCGGGCTGGCCCCCGCGGTCCCACCGCAGCCCCGCGGCACAGAGCCCCCCCTTCACCCCCGCCTCTCGCCGCGCCGTTTATTCCGATTTTTCACAGGGCGCCTGTGTTAGTGCCCGCTCCGCTTCTCGCCGACCTGAAACTGGATGCGGGCCTGAGCCCCAGCAGCGACCTGCTGGCAGCAGCACGCTTTTAGCTCGTTTGTTAATACGACGTGTGCTATTTCCGCGTTTGGAACGGTGCCCGGAGATGGGCTTGTGGATGTAAATCCCGAGCGATAGCGGGTGGGCTGCTGAAAGCTGCCGGGAAGATTTGTCCATCACGTTGCGGTTCCCTTCAGCACATTCACATGCCTCCAGCATCTTCGCGAGCTCAGCCGTCGTTGCGCTAGGTGATGAGGCGCCGGTGGCGGTGCTGGGCAAGCTCGCCCCGAGCTGGGTGGCCCTGAGCCCCCCATGCCCTGCGCCCTCGCCCCCCGCACGGCGAGTCCTTCCACCCACGGTGCTGGGGCATTTTCCTGCGTGGTGTCGGCAGATGGGAGTCTCCTGCCACCGGTTTCATGACGCAGGCAGGGACTTTCTCTGAAGTCTCTGTCAAACACAGCTAAACCTGATCAAAGAGGTTCAGAGAGGTTAGGGGGGACGCACGCAGAAATAAAAGGTGCATTTGCGTTTTCTGGGGGAGTCGGGCCGGCTCAGCCCGCACCCATCCAGCCGCTGGTGCTGGCAGGGGCCCGGCAGGGCCAGCTTGGCTCGTGCCACTGCTGCTCAGCGGGTTGACGATGGGTGACATTATCCTTCCTTGGACATCTCCCTCATTAAACTCTAAAGTTTCTGTTCAAAATTAACCTCTGGATAATTTTTAGCCATTTTCTCCCATTTTTTAAATTTTCCTCCAAGGTTTGCTGGGAGGTTTGCTGTCTAGTTTAATGGTTTGTTTAGCTCGGCAAAATGGGTTTGCAGGTTCCCCGCGTCCCCCACTGCGATGCGCTCAGATCGCGGCTGGTGCTGACCGGCACCCTCCAGGGTTGCGGGGCATTACCCGAAAAGGGACCGACCCGCGGTGCCTCCGGTCCCCAAGCTGCGGCAGGGCCACCTTGTGCCGTGGCAGGGACAGGGATACACATGATTTTATTATTTTTTAAGTTTGCAGCGGAGGTTGTGCGTGCTGCGACCCACCCGCTTGCTGCTCCCGTCTCCTCTCATTGCCCTGTGTCGAAACGCAGAGGCTTCCCAGCACAGCGTCCCCGGGGATGCATCCAGAAGTGGGCCGAGAAAGAAGCAGAATTAAAAATAAATGTAAGTGCATCCTGACACGTTAACCACATTTAGAGAGGCTTTAGTACCAACCCACTCCGCAGGAAGGCAGAAGATGCTTGGAGACAAGTAGGTCACGGGACACAGATTGTCCCGAATCAGCAGGAAAAGATGGATCTGGAGCAGGCGGGCACGTCCCTGCGAACAGACGGGCAGGCAGGAGCGGGGCCGGGAGGGGAGCGCGCCAGCGCCGGGGCCTGCTGCCTCAGCATCGCCAAATTCCCCGGGAGAAACAGAAACGCCGCCGGTCTGCTCCTGAGCAGAGCCGTGGTCAAGCCCCCCGTTTCGGGGCACCCAAACCCTGTGGCCGATGATGCACCCAGGGGTCCCCGGGGTGCCGAGGCTGGGACCCCCGCGGGGCTGGGGGCTCAGGGGGCAGAGGCAGAGCCGTCCATGCCGTGGCTCCCTCCTGCCTTCGTGCACAGGCAGGGGCGAGCCTGCGAGCGCGGCGGCAGCTGGTGCGGCAGTCGGGTCGGTGCCGCGCTCTGCCGCGGGGTCAGGGTGCCGTGTCAGCCGGGGCGCTGCTCCTGCACCCCAAACCCACAGACGTGCTCGAGAGGACACCTGCAATGGATGGGATGGAGGGAGGCATCCTGCACGCGTCGCTGCTTTCGCTGTGCCGCCCCTGGGTCCCGCTGCCATTGCCGGATGGGAGCTGGGAGATGGCCTCAGGCCTTCGTAGGGCTGGAGGGCGCGGGGCGGGCAGCCCGAAAGCTGCCCCGGCCCCGGCCCGAGGCGGCTGAGCCTGGGGCTGGGGGCTGCAAGGGCCGCTCCATCCCCAGGGCGCTGGGACCGAGGGAAGGGGAGGAGAGATGGAGACAGCCAAGATTTATGCTGCCAGCGCAGGAGCAAAGAGAGGAGGGAGACAGCCAAGGTCAGAGACAGCACTGCCAAAATTCACAATGAATCTGCAGGAGCGCTGGAGGGGAGAGACTGAGGGCTTGGAAAGAAATGGAAAGAAGAGGGAGGGAGACAGAGCAGGGCAAGGGAGCGGGGGGACAGGGCGGACGGGGACGGGGACATGCTGCTGCTTGGCCAAAATGATTAAATGGGGATGAGAGGGACAGCAAACGGGAGCGCCAAGCCAGCAGAGGAGACAGCGGGAGCAGGAACGGGAGGGAGCTGGGAGGGCGGTGGACACGACTCTGTCCCTCCGGGCCCCTCCAGCGCACACCCGTGCAGCACAGCCCAGTTTTGGGGTGTGCACGGCTGCACACCTGACCCTGATCCAGCCCCGCTGCGGAGGTGAAGTTTCATTCCTGCCTCCTTAGTATTCACAGCATCCCACGGCAGAGCAAACGCCTGCAGCCAGCATGGCTCAAGGTGACTTGGAGGTCAGGGAAAAAGCAGCCAGGCAGTTCGGGAGCCAGCTGCTGGCTCCGCACCGGCGGGGACATCCAGCGGTTTGCAAGGACCAGAGGTGCCTGGCACACTGCGGCCTCTCCTCCTGGCACAGCCGGTCCCTGCGTGCCACGGACGCGGCACCCCGGTGCTCCCCGCGCACCCGAGGACACACGCGCAGTGCCGGCTGCCCGCGGGGTTTCTGATCCTGCAAACTGCCCCCGGGAGCTGTTGCCACCAGCAAGGCAGGCAGGGCTGGCTCCGCACCCCGGGGCTGCAAACCGGCCTCGGCACCGGGCAGGGCCGCAGCCGGCACAGCGGGGCACCGCTGCGCGTTGTTTCCCTCTCGCAGGGTGCTGGGTGCCAGGGCAGGATCGGTGCCCTCGCAAGCGCAGGGGATGCCTGCTTCGGGGCTCGCGGGCGGCTCCTCCAGGTCCCCATTGGGGACGCATCGCTCCAAGGGGGTTTTATAGCAGAAACCCCGCTCCCTCCCCAGATGGCGACGTCCCAGCCCCGGGTACCAGCTCTGCCCAAAGGCGGCCGGAGGGACAGAGCCCTGCCTTCTACTAAGGCCAGCTGCAGAGCCATGCTGGGAAGAGGCTCAAAATTTTCCTGGTGATAATTGAGATCTAATTAACTTCAGCTAACACCAGGCCGCTGGGGAGCTGGGGAGAACCACAGGTGCCTTGTGATATGGCAACCGCCGATGCGCTGGGCTGTGCCTCGGGAGCACAGGAGGCTCGCTGTGCTCTGCCTGAATATAAAGCAAAGCACGGAAAGTGTAAAGCAGAGGTTGATAAACCTTTTTTTTCCTCCGGCTGGTGACATGTGAGCGTGCTTGTGTGTGCAAACGTGCTGCCTCTTCCTCGGTGGCTGCGCACCTGCGTCCCCGGCGCAGAGATCAGGCCTGAAGCCCATTTTTCTTCCTTCTGCAGGTTTTCTTCACCCACACAGCTCTATCAGCCGTGCCCGCGGCTACGCGGGACCTGCTCGCCTGCGGAGGAGGAGATGGTGGTGAGCCCAGGTGGGCTTTTACAGCGTCAAGGGGGAAAGAGGTGGGGAGGAGGAGGAGGAGGAGGAGGAGGGTGCTGGGGAGGTGCTCTCCATCCACAGGAACGTAAAATAGGGTGAGCGGCATCGTGCTGCCGGCGATGCTCCCCGTTAGGCGCAGGAAGGCGATGGATTTATTCGCACCGAGAGCCGTAGCAGCAGGTCCCCGCCTGGGAGGCCCCGGGAACCGCCTCCCCTGCAGCCCCGCAGCCCCAGGCCTCCGCACAGCGGCGCGACAGCGAGCCCGGCCGCTGCGGAGGCCACGGCCGGCGGCTGCCCCCGCAAAGGCGGCCGGGGGGCTGCGGGACCGGGGGGCTGCGGGCCGGGGAGCCCGGGAGCCCCCGCTCCGCTGCGGGGGCCGGGCCGGGCCGGGCCGGACTCCCGCCCTTTTGGCGGGAGCGCGCAGGGAGGCGCCGCCGGGCCCCGCTCCGCCCCCGGGCCCCTCAGCACCCGCGGCGCCCCCCCGGGTCCCCTCGGCGCCCTCCGCTCCTCAGGGCCCCGCGGAACCCTCCGATTCCTCAGCGCCCGCCTGGGTCCCACTAAATCCCCCTGTCCCCTTGGATCCCCTCATCCCATCAGGATCCCGCTAAACCCCCCCCTCATTGCCTCAGCACCCGCCTGGGTGTCCCCATCCCCTCAGATCCCGCTAAATCCCCCCGTCCCCTCAGCACCCAGCTGCGTCGCCCCATCCCCTCAGGTCCCGATAAATCCCCCTGTCCCCTTGGATCCCCTCATTCCCTCAGGTCCCACTAAATCCTCCCATCCTCTTGGATCCCCCCATCCCCTCAGGTCCTGCTAAATCCCTTCCATCCCCTCAGCGCCCAGCTGGGTCCCCCCCATCACCTAAGATCCCGCTAAATTCCCCCATCTCCTTGGATCCCCGCATCCCCTCAGGTCCCAGTAAAGCCCCCCATCCCCTCAGTGCCCGGCTGGATCCCCTTGGATCCCCTCATCCCCTTGGATCCCCTCAGGTCCCAGTAAAACCCCCCATCCCCTCAGTGCCCGGCTGGATCCCCTTGGATCCCCTCATCCCCTTGGATCCCCCCATCCCCTCAGGTTCCGCTAAATCCCCCCATCCCCTCAGGGTCCCAGTAAATCCCCTCATCCCCTCAGCGCCCGGCTGGATCCCCCCATCCCCTCAGGGTCCCGCTCAATCCCTGTTCCCGCTTCGCGCCCCAGGACCCCTCTCCCGTTGGGAGAGCGCAGGGAGGTGGCGGCAGGCGCCATGTTCTACATGCATTTGCTCGTCAACAAGCGCGGGCCGTTGGCCAAAATATGGCTTGCTGCCCACTGGGAGAAGAAGCTCACCAAAGCTCATGTATTTGAGTGCAATTTAGAGACTACCGTTGAAAAGATCATCTCGCCAAAGGTATGCTCCTAAATGAGGTGTCTTCTGGTAAGGTCTGGGTAGAGGTGTTCGTCTTCTGTAGGGGACAGGAGTGTTGCTATCATGGAGACTTGCTTTAGGACAAATTTGTGGCTATTTCAAAACCAGTGTGAGGTAAACTACGCTGATTTTATTCAGCTCCCACTCGGACAAAATCTCCATCCTGTTAAATGACATTATATGAATATTTTCCTTGCTATTTTACTCCTGGCTCTCTGTGGCATACATTTACGTACGGTGCAAGGCAGCGTTACCCCAGTATATTCCAGCGCCTTTTTCCGCACAGCGATGGAGCTCTCCGTGGGCACCGCTGGCCGAGGGATGGCGGCGCGTGGGTTTGAGCCGCTCCCGAGGCGAGGCGAGCCCGTCAGCGGTAGCGCCGGTCTTTCTTCGGAGCCTTTGAGTGCCAGCCGTAGGTATTGCTCCACACAATTTGGGAAATGCTGGTATTTGAGGAAATCGCCTGAAAAAGATCGAGAAGTCAGCTGCTTAACCGAAGTCAATGGACTAAGAAAACTGACGTGAAATTGTACACAGACCATCTGAGGAGAATGCTTTTGCTGATCTTATAATAAACAACTTTTGACATATTGTAACCATCCTTCCGCTTTCAGTGGACTTCTTCCAGGTCCCCCATGACAAGCCGTTAAATATATAATTAAGCGTACGTAGTCCTTGTGAGAGACTTGTTATGAAGAGACCCGGAGGCTGAAGTCCTCTGCGTGTCGCAGATGAGGTATGACTCAAGCAAGCGCAGATGCAGGCAGTCAAGTACCCGTGACTCAGTCCTTGGCCTCGCCGTTGCGGTTGCATCCAAGGGAACAGCGAGGAACGCGTTGCACTGTCACTAATCGATGGCTCAGGAGATCCAAGGCTTTCAGCTGGTGCAAGCAGATTTTTTTCTTTTCCCCATGAAAACACCTGCTTGATATTTGATAGCCTGAATTTCCCTGCCTGCCTTGCATGGGTTACGGCTGACTGAATGTTGTTAAAATGATCTTGATATTATTGGGAAGTCTTTTCCGAAAGGTATTAGTTGAGTACCCTCTGCTTTCCCTCGCGTGCTCTCCTGTCTAGCACCAGCGTGAGCACGTGGAGTGTGCTTGGTGCAGGGAGACTTTGCATAAATAAGGGCATAGTTACGGCCTTTATTTGCATAAATAAGGGCATAGGTATGATGTCTGCTCACTTAAATAACCACAGGGTCAAATACTAGAACACGCGCAGCTACTTTCTGTTTCAGGATGTGTTACACTGTTCCTTGGCGGCCAGCTGAGATGTTTTAGGTCAAGTACGAGCATCAGTTCAGGACTCGTGCTTCGGCATGGCGACGTTTAGGAACAGAAGCAATTAGAAGTTCCTGGCTCTGAAAATTCATTGCTGTTTACGATGCTCTGTATCAGTACGAAGCTGAATTTCATAGAGCTCTGTACCAGCGTATTTTGGAACTCTGTTACTGCTGTGTAACATTTTCATTTTAATGTTTTTTGCCAAAAATACTAACTCCTGAATAACTTTTTTTATGTCATCACCGAAGTTTACAATAGCTCTGCGAACCTCTGGACACTTACTCCTCGGAGTGGTGCGGATTTACCACAGGAAAGCGAAGTACCTCTTGGCAGACTGTAGTGAAGCTTTGACAAAAATGAAGACAGCCTTTCGCCCAGGTAGGTACAGAATTCTGCATTTTTCCATTGGTGTCCTTCACAGCTCTCGTTTTAAAAGTTAATTTTGGATATTTCTCTTAAATACATATTATTGAGCCCAAAGGAAATGGAACTTAGTGGTGCCTGCTGCTGACGGGTAGGCTGGCTTAATTTGACGCCGTTTCAGGTCTTTGGCTCCTTTAAAAGAAGCAGTATCTTAAGTGGTCTTGTGAGAAGCAGCTTGAATTCAGCCTCCGTTGCTAGATAATTAATTTCTGGTGACACCAACAACATGTCTAGCAGTGTGTTAGTGCCAGATCTGACTGTGTTTTGAGCTCTAGCCATGTAGCCAGCGAGGAGGGAGCAGAGACGACGGCAGGGCTGACGTTTGTCGTACTTCGGCACCGAACGGGGAGGCACTGTTGTCTAAAAAAAGGCAAAGCGCAGGACCCCAGCGCCTATTGCCAGCCTTAACGTGCTTTGTGACCTGGTCTGGTTGCAGAATAGTGAATGTCTACGTTATTCTCCAGGATACGATCAGGATTAGTTAATATTTGGAAACATTTGGAAATCTCTAGAAGAAACCCTTCGGATAAGTACACTGTACTATCGATTTTGAATAGATACTACAGTAGCTCATAGAGGACTGCACGGCACAAACCCAAGACACAACAGTCACAACTGCGGGAAGGGAGACTCCTCCTAGACATAAGGGGGGGAAAAAATCTCAGCGGAATTGGTAAAACGCTGGAACAGGCTGTCCGGGGGTGCTGTGGAATCTCCACCAGCAGCAACAGTCAGAAGTGATTTGACTTAGAAATTAACCCTGTTTTGAGCAAAAGGTTGGATTAGATGACTTTCAGAACTCCCTTCTCACCCGAATTGTTCCAGGATTCTCTGATTACCGCGTACTTGCACTCTCACTTCATAATTATTTGATGCTGGAGAACAGCGTTACACAGGCACTGGAGAGAAAAAGAAACCGCAGTAATTCATCTGAAGTGGTGTGAAAGGCTCTAGGCTAAATGTCAGCTGTGAGAATCTTTCAGGGACGTAAAGTGGCTGTTCATAAACCCAATGTATTTACAGTATTTCAGGCCCTGTAGCAGCAGGTTCTTCTGTACCTGTCTGTAAAAAATACAGCTTCTAAGGCACGTGCAAACTAAGGGTTTTAATTCCGCTTTGGAGTCCTGTTGACAAAGTGCCTAAGCTTTACCTTCCTGGTATTTAGAACGGCAGCAGACCTTCCTGACAGGTTTATAGTCGTCGTATGCGTACTTGGGAGAACATCATTACTTCTATTTTATTGATACTTATTTTGTTACGTTGTCTGTTTCTTTTAGGACTTGTTGACCTTCCAGAAGAGAACTTTGAGGCTGCTTATCAGTCCATTACATTACCTGAAGAATTCCATGATTTTGAAACGCCGCTACCTGATTTAAAGTAAATGCTTCCCTAGTTTTTATTCACTATTTTAGTATTTTCAGAAGTAAAAGACATCCTTGCTGTTATCTGATCAAGACTCGGATGGAATTGTTTTGATTTGATAACTGAATTCTCCTAAATTCCGAGTCGGCTTTACAAAGCCACAGTCACAGGAACTGTGCTTTTGTAGAGCTCCTCAAAGCCCGTTTCATCGACAGACCTTTACAATGAAATACTGTGTTGCACTTAAACTTCGGGATTTTCTAATTTTAAATTGACTGAGTGAAGCCTGCGAACAGCTTACTGACCTCAAGAGAAGATATAAACGTTAGTATAAATCCTGTTGTGAGACGGAGGAAGCTCTGGCTAGTAACCTCGCAGGGTTGTACTGCTCCATTGTGCGACTGCATTTAATTTCTGCTCCGTTGCTCTTTGGGGCCGGGGTACTTTATCAGCAGTAGGCAGCTTGGCTCCCGATGAAAAGCCAGCATATTTCCTTGGCTTTTCTGACACGAGTCAGGATTAATGTAGAAAAACGGATAAAAAGCAGGAGGCCAAGACATGTTCCTGATGGCTCTGATGCCTCCAAAGGTCCAGGGGCTTCCTCTGTACCTCATCAGAAATGCAGTTTGATGGGATCTGTCAGTGGTTAGTATTTTGTAAGCACAGCTGTGACGTAATGCTATTTATTCAAGTACCTCAGTGTGCTAAATTTGTAAAGTGTGCCTTTTCTGCCTCCCCAAAGAGTCCGTGTGGTTTGATTTACAGATGACGGTGTTACGCTAATCAGATGCTTCCTATGTGACAAGTGTCTGGTAGATAGCAGGGCTTGGATGTGAACAAACTCACACAAGCCCGAGTTTACTGGCAAAAGGGAGTAGAAAAATATGAAATATGGAGAGGAGGAGGGGTGCTTCCCTCGTCATACACGTGTCTGCTGTTTCGGGAGGGGGCTGCTGGCTGTTCGGGATCATTTGTTCATGGAGCTGCAGGTGCGGGGAGTATTTCAAAGGTCAGTTAGCCAAACGCTCCCCGCTCCTCGCGGACCGCTCCCCAGCTACCGGGCTGTTACGGACAGCGCACGTTCAGTCTTCACTCTACAACGTACGTTGGAGACTGCCTAGAAACTTTGGCTAGCAAAGGCGGCAGCTGCCTGCTTGCTTAGAGGTATCAATTTTAATAAACCTATAGCACCTGTTTTCCATATGCTTATTTTTGGCCTTTAGAGGCAATTCAAAGCAGTAGATTTTATCAATAAAACCTTAAATGGCAAATAGCTTTGGGAAACAGTTGTTCTCTCTCCACAGAAGTGAGGATCAGCCGGGGTACTTCCAATGCCATAGAAAACAAGCTGTCTTTTGGGGGTTTATGGTAAAACGTGAGGATTGAAGACTGTTTAGAAGCAAGTTTTCACATTCCAGCTAAATGGTCAATGGGTTTCAGTTCACCCTATATTTTGTATAATGTTTTTTTCATCAGTGCCATTGATGTTGCTGAACATTTTACCTTGAATCAGAGCAGAGCTGAAGACATCACACTTACAGAGGATTACGAAAGCAATATACTTCTCTGTGATAGAAACTTTGGTGAGAGAAGTTGAGAAATTAGAAATAGTCCATAAGGAAAAGTGTGTTTTATGCAAAATTTTGTACAGTGCGAGTCCTCTCCACATGTGAAAAAGCTATTATTAAAAGTGCATTTGTTTCACGCTTGCGCTGATTGGCCTGTCGTACTATCTCACGCTTAATTTTTTGTGTAAGTACTCTGCCTAAGTAATATAATATGATATCGGAGACTAAGAATAAACCCCAACATTTTCTGCTTTTTACTGAAGTAGCTAAAATTGTTTACTGTTTATTCCATTTGAGGTACGGGATCTCTTACAATCTTTTAAAAATTATTTGAAAAATTAGGAAATGGCTAAGTATGTGTTTCAAGAACTCAGGCAGATGAAGCATCAGAAATTCTGTGTTTATTCAGACGAAGAACCAGATGCACTAAGAAAACAGAGCCTCTTTGACGGCAGCATCTTAATGAGCAGCAACAGCCTTGTGGCTGATCACAACTCTGCCAGCGCGAACGGAGACAAGTCTGCACCGCGTGAAGATACTTACTGCTTTGAGCACGACTGTTTCGGGGACGAGGAGGATGCTGCAGACATGATTGGTAGGGTTTGCCACAGACAAACAGAGTTAGTTTCTTTCCAAATATTTTTCTTCTTACAGGAAAACAAACAAGACAGCACGAAAGTGACTGTTTTCAAACATAAATTCTCTACTTTTTGTTGTTTTCATGCTTCCTTTTTTTCTGCTTGTCGCTAAATCTATGCTCGCTTAGACATTGCCAAGCAAAATTGTGTTAAAGGAGATATTTCAGTTTTTTTAGAATTAAAGGCATTCAATTCATACTTAATGTTTAGCAATTTGATTTATATTTTCAAAGGTGAAATACTGCAGCACTTTTATCCTTATTGCTGAAATAACAAAGGCAGCAAAGTAGCTTCTCCATCTTTATGGTTTAGAGTAAACCTTTATAGATTTATACCTTTTAAACAATATCGATATCCTACTTTTCAAAGAAAAGGTGGAAATCTCAAAATTAAGCCTAACCTTCTCCTTTTTGTCCTGTTGAAGGCAGGCCTATCGTTGGCAGCCATCTGTGGAAGCTGAGCAATTTTCGCTTGCACGGAATTAACCTTAAATAAGTGACATCAGGCTGTATCAGGCTATTTCATGACTACTAAGGCTTAGAATGATTAAAACTATGCATTTTGTATTTAAGAAATCCTGTTGAGGGATGAGCAAAATGGCCTGGATAAAGACATTCTTGATATGGAGGAAGAACGTCCTCTGTCACAAGATCTGCCGGAGACCAGCACAGCCGGTGAGTTTGCAGCGTCCGCTCCGTCGTACTCACACGAGCCCTCCAGTCCTGTATCGATGCCTAAAGTCGCTCACATTCCACTTTGTATAATATCCTCTGCCCTTTTCCTTTGTTCCTTTATTCTGCTTTTTTCCTAATGCGCTTCATCCAGCATTTTAGGTGTAATTTAATTTGACCTAGGAATTCTAGCTTTGTAACTTGACATTGCTTAGGACTACTTTAGATGATCTCCTCTGGGATACGCTGTGGAGCCGCCCCGCTGCTTACGCAGCGTGGTATCCCTTTTGTAGCAGAAAGGAAACCGAATGGGTATGCTGTAACTTTGAACTTGACCTATAAATATTGCTGGCTTCGTATTTCAGTGATAAATGTCGCTTTAGTAGTTCATAAAGGTGTTGTTAGTCGTCTTTTGGTTTGATGGCAATGAAATTAATTTTTGAAAAGCGTTTCTGGAATTTTTTTATATCTTCAACCCTTATACCCCCATCACGCTGTTACTTTAAAACGGAGAATTCTGGAACAGCTTCAAAGGGAAACAGTGGCACTTGCCCCGCCTTGCACTAGGCCTGGTACTACCCGTTCCTTTTACGCTGGCAGAAATGCCCACGCTGCCCAGCGGTTGCCTGGATCTGGGAACAGATACGTATTGAAACGAAACACTTTTCCCCCTAAACACTTCTCGTCAGGTGGGTTTTCCTCCAGATCCGTTCTTCGCTCTGCTCCGCCACCCAGTCGTACAGCTTCTGGTGTCAGCAAAGGCAGGCGCGCAGTGCAGACTACGAGCAGCACCAGTGCCCGTTATTACCGGTTAAAGTGACTGCGAGATTATAGACAAAAATCATAGTTTTCTAATTCTGATCTTTTTTGTCTGATATCATGCTGTGTCGTGAGATTGAGAAACTATTCCCTCTTGTAAACTTTTGGTTTAATTTGCATTATTTGCTGGGTTGTCTTATAGTTGAGTCCAACTGCGGCGACGCCACCAGTAAGAAAGGAAGTCATCTGACAAATGAAACAATATTTTTGTTGAAAGAAGAAGAAGGATTTGTGCTTGAGCCGGTTGATGATACAGGTCAGAACTTGACCAGTTTCTTGCTGCATGTTTGTGTTACTAAGTTTGTTTTTCTTCTTGTTAGTGAAAATATTTGCGAAACGGATGATTGCCACTTTAGACTTCACCTGCTCCTGCTGTCAGAGTTCTGTTTGATGGTAACTATTACACAAAACCAGTACGGGGTTATTCACCTGATCTGCCCAAAGCTCTGCTTACACTTTCTTTCACACACCAAATCGAGTTTTGTTGCTCTGCAGTTCTGCTAGCAGTGCAAGCCCGGCCTGTGCATGGGCGTTACTGAAGTTTCAGCTGAAGAACTGTTATTGCTAGCGACACATCAGTGATTTTTATGTGTAAAATAACAATCTTAAAACTTCCAGGCCTTGGTAAAATTTTGGTTTGTGAACTTTTGACTTTCATAAGATCCAAAAAGAAAAATGTTTCATTTCTTCTGTGAGTAAATCTAAACGTCACCTATTGTTTTGGCTGTTAGCAAATAAACAAGTTCATGTTGATGCCGGTATTTAGAACACTGGCATTTTCCGCCTGCCAAAAGAATATTCAGGAAGTTATGGCTGTATAACAAAGCTGTGTCTTTCTTTTGTGTTTACTACGTACATCTTAATGAAATTGCTAAAGGATTAAACCGACAAACGCAGATATTAATTATGGGGTAATGAAACTTGTTGAGTACATCAGCAGTTCTTGGAACAATTAACTTCCTGATGGATTAAAGATGGATTATTCAGTCCTTTGGTATATCATGTGTTCTCATTAACTCCTCATGTTCCCGGTTCTTTAGTACCATAGTCATATGTCTTCCGTAATTAAACATATGTGAACTTCCTGCGCAAGAATACAACCAGTATGCTTCACGAAAACTTTTGGAGAAATGGCCCATGTACTTGTACTTTGATTTTCAGGTCTGTGCGGCGCTTCAGGAGGTCAGCGGCCTCTCCGTTTGATTCACAGTGCGCTTTTTTGTGCTTACGTGTTTGGTTTTTTTTTTAATACTTCATTTAGCTGTTACCAAGAGGAAAAAAAATAAAAGAAAGAGGAAGTTGCTTGTGGATGTAGACAAGGAGCTCAGCTGCAACGCTATATACAACCAACTTAACAACTGCACGGACATCCTTGCTACCTTAGACCTCGCACCCCCGACAAAAAAAACAATGCTGTGGAAGAAATCGGGAGGCGTGGATAAACTCCTGTCCCACGCTACACAGCCCGTGGTTCATGCTGAGCTGCAAACGGTAAAGATCGGTCCCTTGCAGGGTTTTATGGCACTGTGTAGGTGTTGCACATCTAGGAGCTAACGGTGAGAGATTTTGCCGGCTTGGTTTTACGTGAACTCCTAGCAAACAGCAGGCGCGTAGCATCATTGGAAGTATTGTTTTGCAGTAGAGGTCAGTTGGGCACCTGGTGATTATTTGCATACTCAATTGCATACACAATTTGCATACACACCACTAATTGCTTCATCAGAAAGCCCATCTGCAGAGCTCGCGGCCCTCCCGCGCTCCAACAACAAGTGAAAAATGACAAAGTTGAGAGCCGCCGGTTCATTTCACATACCGGCTCCTGGCTGTACGCTGATACTCAGCTTCGTAGATGTCTGTCCATTTCTTTGCTACTTTCCACTTTGGTTTGTTATTTTCTGGTTTGTTTCTGCTCTGTGATCAATATGGGACCACATCTGTCTGCTACATTTACTTTAAAGGTACACCAGGCTTAAACGTTGTTGTTATTATTATACTGTTAATGGCTTTGGAAAGATGGTATGCCAATTTCTTTTGTACTTTCCCAATTAGAGATTAAGCTGCCAGCTGGAGAGCAGCCAGGGACTTGTCTTTCAGAGGACCAAGAGGTTCCTGACTGCTCTGCCACTTGGGCTAGCGGGCTGGGCCAGACCACCCTTCCCTGGGGCCGTGGACCTCACTGCTCTTTTTGCACCAGACAGCCTACTTGTTTCACGGAAATAGGCTCTATCAAAGCCTCTCCTGTCCCCAGGTAGCATCTGACAGATCATTCAAAGAAGCTGGAAGGTTAGGGCTGGTGTTAAGATAGAGATCACCGTGTATACAAGGTGATCCGGAAAGATACGGCGTAAACTCTGTGCAGCAGCCTTCCGTTAATTGCAGTGTTTCTTCTGCTGCGTGGCGTGGGGAGATGCGGGAGGCAGGGCCTGCAGGCAAGCGGCTCCGCGGGTTCGGTGCAGCAGCACAGCTTCCCTTAGAGTCGAGACGCAGAATTACAGCTTGTTCTTTATGAGGATGAAAACTCCTCGCGCCCCGGTACATGGGGAGAGAAATCCACACACAGATAACTGCAGATGGGTTTTTTTCTTTCATCCCTCCTTACTGGCTGGCTTCAAGGAAAAACGATCCAAGCTGTTCCTAAGATGTTTCTTCATGGAGTTCAATGCCAAAGTTGAAGCTGCAGAAGGAAATTACTCTCTTTAAAAAATTGCAGGTTGTCGGAATGACCTAATTCAAATCTCTACGTTCTAGGTTGCAGTAATTAATATACAGCTCATAGTCATACCTTTGTGTTGAGGTTTGCAAATAATCTAACATGAAATTCTGAAAGCAAACAAATAAAAATAATTGTTTTCAGCTGTTTGCAAAATGCTTCAAGAGTCATGGATTTAAGATGAGAAGAAATGGAATACAGAGGGAGCCTGACATGGAAGAAACAAGAAAAGAGCAAGATACCGCAGGTAATGTTTTGATTCTGTCATTGCAGAATTAGCTCTTACAATATATTTTCGGTTTTACATAATGGTTGAGACACACGTGCACAGTGTTTGTGTGCGGTATTCTACAAATCAAAGGCCAAAAAAGTTAAACGTTACGGAAGTTGGCTGTTAATTATATAAAAGAAGGTTTTTTGTTTTTATAAGTACTTTGCTGTTCTTTTGTTCCTTAGATCAGAGATGAAATGCAAGTCTTTCGCTTCCTTGTGGCATAAGGAGGTATTTTTGGTCTCACCTTTGGTGCAGATTTGTTTGTTGTTGTTTTTTTTTTTTTTTTAACTAAAAAAAGCTTCCCGCTTATTCTGAGTTTAACCAAACCGCTCTCCAAATTTCCAAATTCATGTAAATAACTTCTGTTTGTACCTTGAAGATTGTGTTTCGGTTAATACCAAGCAAGAAGAAATGCCCCATTTTAGATCTCCTGGGAAGATGATGTGTCTGCTTTCGCTCCTTTGCTCCGCTGGAGACACGTTCTGTATGGCGGCCTCAGCAGTTAACCCGCAAACCCACCGCCTGCGAGTCCATAAAGTCGACTTGTAGAAAAGGAAAAACTTCCTTGGAAGGTTCTTCTTCCGTGCTCCCGTTGGGAATTATGTTTATTCTATATTTACTCAGTCAGGCTCTTACTCTCAAAGATTGCTAACTAGGGTGTGAGTTTTGTTTTTCAATCTTGTTTGAAGGACAGCGATTCACAGTAATTTCCTCTTAAACCTTGTTTCTTTATTAATACAGAGATGCTGATAGTAGAAGAGCCGAGTTACCTGCAGGAGTCAGCTCATTCAGAGACTGAGAGAAATATTAGAAATTATTCGTTTATGTTGACATCACAGAATAACAGAAATGAAACCGATGATAACTGTGGTGAAACTATAGTGAGCAGTTTCCTTCCATTTTAGAGACCTGAATGTATTTATTGCTTTCATTTTATGCTAGGGTTCCATTTAAATGACATTAAGAAATTACTAATATATGTTCGAAAAGAATGCTAGAGCCAGCCGAGAGAGCATTAAGTAGCTTGTGTCATGAAAGTTTATTTATAGGCACTTTGGGAGATTCTTACCATGAATTGAGCTATTAATTAAAACGTCTATTAATCAGTATAGATTAGAGTCTAATCACTAAGTGTAAACGGAACTTTAACGTGAAATATAGCCTCTTTGTGCTGAAGAAATAATCATCTTTATAAAGGATAAAAATGATCTTTTCTGTCTCCAATTGAGGAAGTACTCAAGCAATAGCATTATCCGTTTCTGCTGTCTGTATTTAGGCTAACATGAAAGGGGATTCTTTAGAGATCATGAGGCTCATTAAAGTTGAAAAAGAATGACAAAATCGGACCTAACGGCAGCAGAAAACGTAGGCTCTGTGCCTGAACGGAGCCGTGGGTGTAGACCCGGCTGCAGGATAAATCCTACGGCAGGATAAATCCTACAGCAGGGTCCTTCCCTATGTGAGAAAAGACGTGGTAGAAAAAGCAACTGTGAAATAATTTTTGGAACACTTTAATAAATTCTTTGAGCAGAAGTACGTAACTGAGAGTGACACTGTATGCGTAAGTGGTAACGCCTATTGATGGTCCTTTCCGTTCTAACCGCAGAACGGAGCGGCCTTCTCCGAGAGCTCCTCACTGGCGAACAACTCGCTGGGCCAAGGAGCTGAAATACAGCGAGCGGAGTTGACAAATGTACGTGTACTCGCCCCTGCCCACTCTGGGTTATTTCAGAACAGAGCTGTGTTCTTTCTCAGAGATATTAAAAAAAAAAAAAAAAGTGATGGCATCACAGACTTACCGTGACTTTTGGTGTGCCAACGTCATCTTTAGTACCTGTTTTGCCAGTCAGAAACTTTAATGGCTTGATGATGGGGGATATGTGTATTCCAGCATTCACAGGTTGTAGCCTGCGCGGGAGACAGCTCCTTGTTTAGAGATTGTGCTTCCTGTAAGAAGGAAACTGCCTGAGCCTACTGGCTGCGAGGATGCTCGGGCACTCTGAAACAAGGGCAGTCTTCCCTGTCGACTTCGGAGGTTAAGCCCAAAACCTAAAGCCAAATTTCTGAGCATCCTTTTTGGCCCCGATCAGTACAAGTACTGTCAGAATCCCAGTCGTGCAGAACAGTATCTTGCTGTGAAGCTGCCTCCCCAGGGCTCACCGGGACCGCTTTTGTGGTACCGAACGTGGTGTTGTTGCACCGGCCCTGTCTCTTTGTAGCGGAAAGAACGTAGTGAGCAATCTTTTCTCTGTTTCACACAGCCTCGTATGACCGCAGAGGCGTCAGAGGTCCCAAATACCCCGAGCAGGGCCATCCAAATGCCCATCTCCAGCTGGATTTTCAATTAGGCTACAACTCTTGTCCTTTTTATCATCACGGTGCGCGACTTTTTACACATGCTGTCTAACCTTCTGTCCTGTTTCCCCTCCAGGAGCTAACGAGGGACGGTAAAGACAGCGAAGAAATAAGGTGGAGCAAAAGAACTCTTCAGTTATTACAAACTTTACAGGTACCAGTGCTGGATTTTGTAATTAGGTGCTAAAACCAGGTGTTGATTTCAGCTGGGCCGTGTTGGAAAATCTCCTCCTTGTACTGTTAATCATATTGCTGCCTCTCGTGCAGCACATAACTGCCTTTTCCTGGGTATTTATGGAGAAAACCAGGATTCTGAGTGCCTGACGCGGTGTCCTCTCCCACAGCTGCTGGAATCACTAGAATTTTCTGAACGTTTGCTTCCACGGCAGCGTTGCTGTAACGCTAAGCCCTCGCTCTCTTCCTTCTATGAGTATGCCCTGGAGTGTCTCTGCAAACCCCAGTTCCTGGCTGCTCCCAGGCTGCCGATCTCAGCTGGGCACTGCAGGGTGCCATCGATTGGCTGTGCATCTGCCTGAGCCGTTTCCGAGATGAAGGCTAGGGAAATGAGGGAGGGTTATACTCAAACGAAAGCCGGGAATGCCTTCTTTAAGAGGTTTTAATGCCCCCGTGCTTTCAAGGTGCTTGAAATTTAGCAGCGAGCATAGCCTTTGCATCGGGAAGGCTTATTCTGCTTTTCTTGCAGAAAT
Source organism: Platalea leucorodia (assembly GCF_965183815.1). NCBI lineage: Eukaryota > Metazoa > Chordata > Aves > Pelecaniformes > Threskiornithidae > Platalea > Platalea leucorodia. The sequence goes on along the minus strand of NC_138835.1, from coordinate 16,258,755 downwards.
CCTTGTGCAGGTGGTGAAGCTGTAACGTGTGACAGCATGTGCCGTACCGACAGGGGCCAGCCCGGGCTGCCCTGGTGCCGAATGTCCAAACCCTTGGCCTAACGGCTCGGTGCGGTTCCTTCCTTTCCGCCTGGACGAGCGTTTTGGTGCTTCAGCGTTGGGCTGCTTGGGGGTGGGTAGAAAAAACCCAGCAAAAAGTTATTTTTCCTTCAGGTCACTCCTCTAATGCAACGTGCCACAGGGCTGAACGGAGAGGGGAGGAAGGCGCAAAGCACAGCAGCCATTCATCCAAGCCTTGCTCCTCCCTCGTGCCGGAGTTTGCCTCCGCAGCCGCCTTGGGGTTTTTTAAGATTATTTTATGGAACCTATTTCAAAGGTTCTGTGCAACGCACAGAAATAAATCCTTACATAGAAGCGTAGCCATTCAAAACCAAGAAATAATAACAGTCAGCGAGCTGTGGCTGTGCTGCTGGTGCTCTGTAGCCAAAGAACAGGGCGCGCAATGATTTTTATTGGTTTGAACCACACGAGCCGTGACGGACGCGCTTCATCGCGTGCCTCAGTACAGCTTCACTGAATTCACTGGAACCGCGGGCGTATGTAGATGTTAGCGACATATGTTGGTGCTGGCAGTATTATGGCAATAAAGCGTTAAGAGCCACTTCTATAAACGCAAATGCCGAGATCAGACCCTATTCGAGGCGTTCGAGCAGAAAATATTCACTCCCAGCCGCACGCTTCGGTTCAGGCTTGATGGGATCTGGTTTTACTGGCAGCGAAGCTGACCTGACCGATTTTCTTGTCTCCCTTCCGCAGCACCTGAAGAGATCGGGCGTGCGTTCGGTCAGTTTACGGGAGCTCTGCCGGCAAAACAACCGGAAAGAAGCTGCAGCCACGTTTTACATCTTCCTCGTTCTGAAGAAGCAGTCGGTTATCGAGCTCAGCCAGAGCGCTCCCTTTGCCGACGTTACAGCCACCCTCGGCCCCGTGTGCCACGCTCGCTGAAATCCTGCCGCAGTCGGGCAAGCTGATAAAAAGAAATCGTATTCTAAATTTTTCAGCAAATGTATTTCCTGGAAAAACGGTTGAAAGCCTTGTCAAACCGCGGTAACTGAGCAGGGCTCTTTACACCCCCGCCCAGAACCGCCAGTACAGGCGTGCTGCTCCGGTACTGGCTGCCAAGGTGTTCACTAGTATGTTAATTTTTAATATATATGTTTATATGATGAGCAGTTGCTTATTCTGTTAATAAAATACAGCTAAAATACATATTCGACATAATAGATTTACATTGTCAGGGATTTTATGAAAAGCCTTAAAAAACCTTTCGCACAGACCAGCTTTGGCGGTTGAATCATTTTCAGCGAGGCCCGTGTGGGTTAGTTACCTAACGCCACCAGTAAGCGAAGTCTGTTAAGCTCTCTTTATCAAAAGACTTCATCTATTTGAAATGATTCCTTTCAAAGAATGTTCATTATTTGGTATTTTAAGGTCTAAGAAGCTACTGTCGCCAGCATCCTTTTTGTGTGTTCTGGCAGAGAAAAGTTACGCCGCCCCTAGAAGAGCCACGGAAGCTTCAGGAAGAAATCCTGTTCCCTCGCAACCCTGCCGTTTTGGATTTCACAGAGCAGGTTTACTTAAAGCCTAGCACTTTTACTTACGTGTAGACCTATAAAAATGGATGTTAAACTGAAATATCATTAGTTCTTTGCTTTTTTTTAATCTCATTTAGGCTAAGTTTTAACGCTTTTCCTGTCATTTTGTAAAGGTAGTGTTTTTCGGTTGCATCAAACCCGCGACGCGTGGGACGCTGGCGTGCGTTCGGCGCTCCAGAGCGTTCCAGCGCTGCGCGTATGCTGACGGCTCTTAATATGACATCAATAAAAATCACAAGAAGATGTTTCCTTAGCTCGGTGTTTGTTCCGAAGGATCAAAACTGGCAGCCGCCTCGGCTGCCCTTCGGGCTCGCCTTCTCAGAGTCCGTTTTGGGGGATTTTCTCAAAATCTGAAAGGCCGGATGGTGTTGGCATCCTGGTTTTCCAGGTGTTCGCTCACCTCGGTTACACCCTGCGCGTCTGGTCCCGCTAGCGCGTGCTGTTCCTGTCACGCGTTGATTTATTTGCGTGTGTGGGGTTTAGGGAAGGCGGGGAATTGATTTCGAGGGGTCCGTTCAGAGGAGCAAAGAGGCTTTAAAATGGCCGAAGGCCCCGCGCTGGGCAGGAAGGGGGGCTGGGGGTTGCTTCCCGTGGTTTTCTTTTTTTCCACGTAGAAATATTTGATAAAATAAGCAATAAGAAGCCTTTGCCATAGTTCTCCGAGGAGTTACTTTTCTGGGTATAAGAGAGGGAAAAGTCGCCCTGCTTGGTCAAAACCTTTCTGTTTTACGCAAAAGAAAGAGTATTTTCCCTTTCTGGCGCCGACAGGAGCGACGCTCTCCAAGCGCAGCCCAGGCCCAGGCTGTACCGGAGCGCGGCCCCTTTCCCTCTCCTCTTCGGGGCCAGGCCTGGCAGTTTTGGTCAGGAGCCTGAGCGCCGCCCCGGGGCGAGGAAGGGGTTTGGTTCTCCAAATCTCTCGCTTGACGTCTTGGCAGAAGGAAGAGTGAAAACCTCTCCCTCGTTCCCCGCGGCAGACCTAATCCCCCCGGCGCGGTGCGTCTCCCGGTGAGCCCCCCGCTCTGCGGCACCACGCATCCCGGGAAACTGAGCCCTGCGGGCGGGAGAGGGAAGGAGAAACCATTTTTCTCCCCCAAAAACCACCCAAAATGACTTCGCATCTTGCACCGGAGCTGCTGCCTGCACCGCGGCCGCCGCTGCCACACGGTAAGCGCAGCTCCAGCGGTGGCAGAGGCGATAACTCATTAATTTTCCTTTCAAGGAGAGAGGCCGTGCGTTGGATTCACCAGGAAAGCGGGAAACAAAAGGAGGCTGGAGGCGAGCCGGAGGCAGGACTAAATGAGCGGCGGGATATATATATATATATTGAAAACAGCCTGTGTATCGGAATAAACGAGGTACAAATCTTGCAGGAAACAGTCCCGGGGGAAAACCTCGCGTGTATTTACAGAACGGGTTTGCCAGGGCCCCGAGGTAACCGTGGGGCGTCACCGAGGGAGCCTACGGCGCGGTGCTGCGCGCGCCGCGACGGCGGCTCGGGTGTTGGTCTGGCCCAGCCGCGCTCGGCTGTTGGACTCGGGTCCGGCTCCGAACCCGGAGCAGGTTCTGCTCCGCGCCCCCCGACACGTGAACAGCTTCCCTCCGCGAGCCTGTACGCGCACGTGTACGCGTGGGACGGTGCGGGTGTAACAGAGGTGTACGTCTGCGTGCGCCTCGCCGTTCTCCCGTCCCCGGAGGGGCGTCCGCGGCCGACCTCGGGCGCTCTCGGCCGCGCTCACCGCAGCAGAGACGGAGCCGAAGCCCCGCTGCGAGCCGCGTGGGCCGCAGCGAGCCGCTCGGGGGGTCCCAGGGAGCGCCCAGCACCCTCGCCCGAGGCGTTTGCTCGTGAAATAACTCGGAAAGGTTAAGCTCGATCGCTACAGAAGGCGACGTGTGGGCAGCGCCATGAGTAACCGCGCTCGAGGGACGAGATGTGCCGTGCCAGCGCTTCCCAGCACGGTTTCCCAGCGAGCGAGCGGGGACGGCGCTGGGAGCACCCGCTCCCAACGCCAGCCCGCTTCGGTTTTGCCGAGGCTTTGCTGCTCTTCGCCCCCCGGCACTGGCGACCGGGCCGCCGCCGGGCTGGCCCGCGGGTCACGAGGCAAAGATTTGCATTTATTTATTTATTTCACTTGATATAGAAATGCGTCATTGGCGAGGTGCGCGGATGCGCTCGGCATTGGGCTGGGTGGGGGGAAATTACGAGGCCTGGTGGGGGGCACACACGATGCCAAGGGCCGGGTGGGCGCAGCGCAGCGCTGCCCCGGCTCCCCCTTCCTCCTCCTCCTCCTCCTCCTCCTCCTCCTGCGGGGTTACGCGGGGCGAGGCGCCGGCCGCCGCCCTCCGCCGCCGGGGGGGGGGCGGGGGAACCTCAAAACCCGGCGTTTTTTTCTTTTTCTTTTCTGTTTTGGGGGCGCTGCGGGCCGGCGATGGGGAGTTCCCATGGAAACGGGGGGAAACCCGGCGGGGGGGGGCACCCGCGCTGCCGTCGCTTTAAGAGCGCAGGGGAGGGAGGCAACTTACGCAGCTGCAAGGCTCATCCCTCCCTCCTGCCTCCCTCCCTCCCTCCCTCCTGCCTCCCTCCATCCCATCCCTCCCTCCATCCCTCCCTCCATCCCTCCGGCCGCCCCGCCGCACCCATGGAGGCCGGCGCAGGTGATGGAGACGGGGGAGGGCGCGGGGTTGGGGCGGGGGGGGGGGGGGGGGTTCACGGCCCCGCACCGCGCCCCGCACCGCGCCGCCGCCGCCGCCGCCGCTCACCGCCGCTTCTCTCTCCCTTCCCCGCCAGGTCGCTGAGCCCCCCCCGCCCCCGCCGGCGCTGCCGCCCCCGGACATCGGCGGGGCCCCGCGCAGGTGAGCGGTGCGGGGCGCGGTGCGGGGCGGGGGGCGGCGGGGCCCCGCGGCCGCCGTGACTCATCCCTTTCTGGCTGCGGACTCGGGGGGGGGGCCGCTCCGCATCGGGGGGAGACGCGGGGGGGGGGGGGGGTGTGTCACGCATCGGGCCCGCAGCACACCCGCATCGCATGCACCGGACCCCCCCCGCCCCGCATGCACCGGACACACGTCACGCCCGCCAGACCCGCAACACATGCACCGGACCTGCATTGCATGCACCAGAGCCCCACGGCGGGCACCAGCCCCGTGTCACGCTCGCCGGACCCATATCGCATCCGCCCGCACCCACGTCGCGCGCACCGGCCCTGCATCACAAGCACCGGACCCATGTTGCATGCACCAGACCCGCACAGCAGGCGTCGGGGACGCAGGGCGCTCACCAGACCTGCAGTGCACTCGCTGGACCCCCCCTGCGTGCACCAGACTCCCCCTCGCATGCACCAGATCCCCCCCTCGCATGCACCAGACCCCCCTCGCATGCACCAGACCCCCCTCGCATGCACCAGACCCCCCTCGCATGCACCAGAACCCCCTGCATGCACCAGACCCCCCTCACATGCACCAGACCCCCCTCGCATGCACCAGACCCCCCTCGCATGCACCAGACCCCCCTCGCATGCACCAGAACCCCCTGCATGCACCAGACCCCCCTCACATGCACCAGACCCCCCTCGCATGCACCAGACCCCCCTCGCATGCACCAGACCCCCCTCACATGCACCAGAACCCCCTGCATGCACCAGACCCCCATCTGCTCATACAGCATCCATACAGCATCTCTTGGCACCACAGGGCGTTGCAGGAGCTGGAGCTTCTGTGCAATTGCGATTTTATTATCTAATGGCTTAATGCTCCATCTCCGAAGGGATACGGAAAGCGCAGGAGCTGATTGATGAGCCGGGTGCTCTTTTCCTCTCCTCCCAGCAAGGTCAGTGCTGCCCGGTTGTCGCAGAAACACCCGCTGCTGTGCATTTGTTGTGCTCATAAAATCCCGGCATTCCCACCCTCCCGAGGCAGTGTTGTGCTGCGACCTTGTGCACGAGGGTGCAAATCCCGGTTTCCAGGGCTGCAGAGGTCCCTGGCCGGGGGGGTCAGGAGGGGGCGATGCCTGTGCTCGTGCCTCGGCAGCGGGCTGAGACGCGAGGTTTGGGCCACTGTTCCAGTAGGCCGTTCCAGCGGTGCGGAGAGCCAGGGCTAATCCTCCGTGACCCCCGTCTTTCCCAGCCCTCGTTCGAGGCGGATGGTGGTTAGGGGAGAGCTGCTTCCGCCGCGCCGAGGCCGCGCGGGGTGCGGAGTGGAGGAGTAGCTGCTGTGCTGGAAGCTGGATTTGTCTTCCATGTTTTTGCCTTCGTATCCCGAAGGATTGGGCTCTTCCTTCTGCTTACCGGTCCTCAGCTCGGCTCCCCAGCGGAGCACCCGCACAGGATGGGCCGTGCGGCGTGATCTCACGTGCATCCCCAACCTTCCCAGCCTCGGCTGAGGCCGTAGGGTCCGCAGCCCGGGTAGCCTGCTCCTGCTCTCCTGGCAGTTCCCGCGGCTACAGCATTTGTCATGGAGCTCTTTTCCCTTTTCCCTTTGCCTCCAGGGGCCCCAGCAAGAGACCAGCCCCCTCCCTCTGCTCGGGCACCTTATTTTTAGCTAACGAGGGTCAGGAATTGCCACCTCCCCGTTTGGCGCCGCAGCCAGGTCAGCGGGAAAAGTGATGAGCTGCACAACCCGATCTTTTCGAATGGTCTCTGTTTGCCTGTGATCTCTGGGTGTCACCTCAGCATTTTATAACAAACAAGAGAATAAAAGGAGACGCTCCCGTGTTTCGTTACGGGATACAACAACTCTTAGCAAAATTGATTTTTCTAGTGGTGTTGCATAAACATCCTGTGCTTTTTGTCCCTGCTCTTGCCCCGAGCGCTGTGCTCTGGCGTGAACTGGAGCATCTCCCTCGGTCCAGGACCCCGGTGAAGCTGCTTTGGGATGAGCCCGTCTCTGCTGGAGCAGGGAGCAGAGTGTTCCAGCTCCCTTGGAAACTCCCAAGCAGGAGCAAAGCAGCCCCTGTCTCCCAAAAAATCCCCTGTGGCAGAAGGAGGAGCGCAGACGTGGTCCCCGCTGTGCACCAGGCAGCCGGTGTTTGCCGCCGGCGGCTGGGATGGTGCCCGTGGTGCCCGCGGCGCTGACCCCCTCCTTTGCCGGATTTCTGCCAGCCTCGGCCCCGGCTGCCGGATCCCGCTCCTTCCCACCACCACCCAACTGCATCCCGGTCCCTTTTCAAACACAAACTGATCCTGGCCTTGCCGCTGTTTTGGGGACGCGGCGCTCCGTCCCAGATCAGGTTGCCGGCTGTTTGCCGCGTTCAGCGCTTTGCTTATTTTTAGCGTGAAGGAAAAGCAGAGGCTGTGTCGGAAAGGCAGGGAGGTCTCCTCGGGAGCCCTTTTTGTTCCCCACAAAAACGAAGCTGTGATTTCCCTCCCCCTGTTGCTTTCTCCTTTTAATCTTGTTAGTCCTGGAGGGCTGAAAAATCTCCTGGCCACCCCCCGCCCGGTGGGGAGGGACCCGCAGGGGGGCACGGTTCTTCTCCCGAGGTTTCTGCAGAATTGGTAAAGCTGCTCTTAGACGCTTGGGCTTGGTGCCACCATTGCAAGACGATCCTAAGGCAGGATGCATTAAGGAAAACAAGGGAATCCGGCAGCGGGCAGAGTGATGGGAACCCCGACAAAAGAAGCAGTGAGCGAGAAATCCGGGGAAATGCAGCGGCTGCTGGGCCAGGGTGGCTGCGTGCCGAGGGCTGGGGCTGGAGCTGCCAAACGAGCCCGCCTGCTCTTGCACCTTCTCTGCGTGTTGCCTGCGGGGACGGGACGAGCTGGTGGGGCAGCTCGGGCCAGCGCAGCAGCTGGTTCCTTCTGAACCCTGCAGAAATCGAGCAAAGTGAGGTGCCTCAGGAGCTCGCAGGAGCGAACTTGAGAGCCTGCAGTTGGGAAACCCCCGGAGGAACAAGCTGAGGAACCATCAGAGGCTTCACCGAGCCGATGGCGAGGGTCTCTCCAGGCGTCCTGTGGCCCCGTGGCCCATGCAGGAAGCTGCTAGGAGGAGCGGTACCTGTCCAGCCCCGTCTGCCCGTCGCTGGCGTGGCCGGGGGATCCAGCGTGGAGCGGGGAGGTGTCGGCGTTCGAGCCAAAGAGGCGTCTCTATGGGGCAGCAATCCCAAAATGATGGCTGAGCCGCAATTCTTGGGGAAGTCCCCCCCTGGGGCACCGGGCTGAGCCTCAGGGTGCTCTGCTGGTGCTCTGTCACCCCTCTGTCGCTGCTCTGCCACCCGCCTGGCTTTGCATCGCCGTCGTGGTGTGATCTGAGGGGTGGCGGTGCCCCTGATCCCCTCTGCAGTCGTCAGGAGCTGGGGACCCACCAGGGGATGCAGCTCGGGGGCACCTGGAGCCCCATGGGTGCCCATGCCAGGTGGTGGCAGCGTGGGGGCTCTCGGCCCCAGGGGACATGCAGAGGCTGAGCAACCTGTGCTGGCGGGGACGGGGCACGTGCCGTGCCCGGGGGTGCCGGTGCCGGACGCCATTACCGGTGCGGGGAGCAGCGGCTGCCTGAGCCCTGCCCGGGGCTGAGCCCTGCCTGGTGCTGAGCGCTGCTGACCGCAGCAGGCACGCAAAGTGCTCGGAGAGCGGTTACGGCACAACGTGCCGGTGCGGGGGGTCGCCAGTCCTGGGGCCGAACGGCTCCTGTGCCCGGCTGTGCTCCATCCCACCCTGCGTGGGGTATCAGCTTCTCGTGCTGCGACGCCGGCTGTTTCCTTTTCAGGGACCGTTGCTTTTATTTAGCGTGAATTCCCCGGGCTAATTCTGTTGCACAGAATAAGCACTATTTTGGGCTGCTGTTTTTAAAAGAGCTGCCTCTGTTCCACTATGGGCCGGGAGATTCGCAGGGAGTTCTGCTGTCAGCGGCTCTAGGAGAGAGCGTTAGACCTTGCAAAGGGCAGCGTTCATCCTGCTGTCCCCCGAGCTGCGCGCTGGGGTGGTTTGCAAGATGCTGAAATGCATATAGGTGGTTTGCAGCATCGTCTCTGGATCTGGTGTAAGTTGGACCGTCAGACCCTGGCCCGTACCAGCATTCCCGGGGACCGAGCGCGGGCGCAGAGGTGCTGCGCTGAGCAGGGTCCCACTGGTCCCCCCGGCACGGGGACGAGCCAGCGCTCCCCGAATCGCCCTGACCTCGCTCCCAGTGCCCGTGCGCTCGCGCTGGTGGTGGCTGTTAAAATCTCTGTATAATTGCAAGCCCAGGCTGCGCTTGGAGCTGGGACTGCGCATCTCGGTGTGGGGATGAACTCTTTGGCTGCGGGGATCAGCGTTTGCAGTTTGTGTCGCTGGGCTCAGTGCGTTTCTGATGCCGGGCTATTGCTGCTCAGGGTCTCTCCGGAGCCTGTGACGTGGACACGTCCCCTCTCCTGGGCCACAAGCTCTTTTCGTCAGCTCCGTAAGGATCAACCCACAAGGAAGGGATTCTCCCGTGTTTCTTTTCTGTCCTGCAAGGCGTTCCCCGTATTCCTCATTCTACAAAGATGAAAATAAGGTGGAGGAGATCCCTTCCCCGCACCGTCTCTCGGCTGGCACATGAGCCCGGCTTTATCTCATCCCCCCTTTGCGTGACTTGGGGTTTGCAGACCGGGAGTCGCTGGCAGTGGCACGTCGTTCTCCAGGCCCGCGGGTTTCCTCTCCCGCTGCCGAGGCTCCCGATGTTCGTTTTTGGGGTTCCCGTGATGAGCGGGAGCTGCCTTCCGCGCACGGGGCCGGCCGTGGGCAGCTCTGCTGGCCCCATCCCCGATGCTTCTGCTGCGGAGCGCTGAGCCTGCCCGCCCTCTGCCCCAGCTTGGGTTGCTTTCCACCCCCATGTTTTTATGGGATTTCTTCTTTGCTGCTTGCCCTCGCAGCTTTGCCCAGCTCCTGCCCCAAGCCCATCTATAGATGGTGTTTAGGTTTTAGTGGCCTGCTCTTGGTTACTCCCCTGTGTTTCCTGGCCCTTGTGGCTGCCGTCGTCTTCCTCGCTGGAGAGCGTGCAGCGTGCTCGGGGAGGTGGTTTTTCATCTTTGAACGCTTTTCATTTCCTCTCCGTGTGTTTTTCCTAATGCCTGCTCAATGAGCAGCCGCGGCAGCGAGCCGGAGCCGCCAGAAGTGCCAGGCGTTGCAGGGAGGTGGGGGCCGGGCTGGCGCGGTCCCACGGGAGGGCAGGGGCATCCCCTCTGCAAACCACCAGAAAAGCAGAGGTCTTCACTGCTTCTCCCTTTCTTGCATTTCAAATGTGATAAGACAAGCTTGGATTTCCTCTTGCTTTCATGGCGAGGCTCCCTTTGCACTATAGCTGCTCATCCTGGTCCGTGCGATAGCGGTAATTCTGCGTGCAAATAGGTTATTCCCTCTGCCTTTAGATGCAAAGGAGCCATGTACCATGGGGGAAGGTGTGTTTTCAGCTTTGGTGCTAAGTCTGCCCGACCTGCCTGTCCTTGGCAGCCCGTCGGCACGGTGAGGCTTTTGGGGAGACTGAAATGGCCCCTTGATTCTTTGGCAATAAAGGCAGTGACAATTTATTACCGGTGATTAAATTCAAGCCTGCTTGTTCAAGCTGCCCTGGGGCAGCCTGGCGAGGCAGAGCCGGTACCCGGCCGGGAGGGGATGCGCAGCCCATCACGTTCAGGAGCCAGGGACCCAGGCAGGGCGCAGGATGGTGCTCCCCCCTCCCCGGGATTTCGCTGCCCGCTGGCAGACCTCGGCCGGGCTCCCTGCGGCAGCAGCACGGGGCTGCTCTCAGTTTCTCACCCCCTAAAACCTGCCAGCGCCGCGAGAGGCATCGAGCCTCGGCGTGGGCGCCAGGCGAGTCTGCAGCAGTGGGAGGAGGAAGAGGAGGAGGAACTGAGCTCGCCAGGCGCAAGGCCGAATCCAGGCTTCCCCGCAGAGCCGTTACCAGCTGCAGATACCGGGGCAGGCACCTGGGGTGCAGCGCGGGGTGCTTGCAGGAGCCCCTGGCACGGTACCGGCCCGTGTGCCGGACGCATGCGTGCCATCCACGGTGCTGGCACTTGCCTGGTGCTGCATTAACCCCCCAGCGCTGCCGGGACAGAGGGAGCCCCGAGCAGAGCGGCTTTGCGTGCAGGTACCTGCTGTCAACAGGGAAGAGCAGGAGGCAGCGGCGATGCTGGGTACCGCTGGGCTGCCACGGGCCGGGGCACGGGGCTTGGGGCTGCGAGAGGGTGAGGAATTAATCCCCATGGCCGCACATCTCCCTAAAGCCCTGCCTGAGAGCTGCTCGGGGAGCAGCCTGCAGCATGAAAAGCGAGGGACAGGCTGGCCCCGCTGCCCAGCTCTGCGGGCCCCGCAGCCGGAGCCAGGGCTGTGCCGCAGCCCTGCATGGCGCTGCCGGAGGATGCTCCCACCGGCGCCGGGGCCGCGCTCGGCTCTTGCGCTGGATGCTGATTCACGCTGCTGCATAGCAAAGCCCACAGCCGCCGCACACGCTGCCGACTCAGGAGCAGTTATCTGGCAAGGCAGAGCTCTGCCTCCCTCTGCCCAGGTCCTCCCCTGGCAAATCCATCCCAGAGGGGAGCAGCAGGACCCCCAGATCCCGGTTGCTGTGTCCCAGGGATGCTGGCACCGGCCCGGCATAGGGCACCGTGCCTGCCGGGGCTGGGGGTTCACCGTGGCTGCACGTCGCCGGCTCCTCTGCTCCGGCTCTCTGGGCTCTGCGGTGCCCTGGTTTGGGGATCAGGGAGCGAATCCTGGGCAGCGGAGAGGCCTGGGCTGGCCGTTGTGGGCTCTGAGCGTTAGGCAGGAGGTAGCCTGGAAAAAAACAGCCCTGGGGTGGCAAATGCAAAAAGCTGCATCGGGGTGAGCCGGGCGTGCTCCCTCCTCCCCTCCTGCCTCCCCCTCCTGTCCTGCTCCTTGCGCTCCCTGGCCCGCGGCCGAGCAGCACTTAGCGTTTCCCATCGCCCGTCGATTATCAGCTGGCCAGTCCCATCGCTCGCGTTGCTCTGGGCTGGAGCTGCCAAAATCTGGGACAAATACTGGCCTCACGAATGGGCTCGGGGATGGGAGAGGCCCACACAGTGCCACCGTCCCAGCCGTCCCCAGCAGCCCGTGAGCGCAGTGGGGCATCGCGGCGGTGCCGTGGGGTGCTCGGCGGGATGGACGTGCTGAGTGGGTGCTTTCTGTAGCTCCCTCCGCTGCAGCAGTTCACATCCCTGCCTGTGCCTGAGGTGCTGCCTCTTCGAGCAGCTCCCGCCGGTTGCTGCGAGCCTCTGGATCTGGCCTATTTATTTGCAGGAAAATGGGCTCTGTGTTTCCTGAGGGATTAGCTGCTGCTGCCGCATCATGCAGGGATCTGTGCTTCCTTACCTGATTTCACTGGTGAACAAGTGATTCTGACTTAATTAAGGAAAAGCAGGCGCGCAGCCTGCTGCGGGGACAGCCGCCTGCCCGGGCAGAAACTCGGCGAGGTCCGGGGCTGGGTGTCAGAGCCCTCGTCCCACCTCGGCCCCGAGGAATGCCACTACTGCAGGCGCCCTGCATCCCTGCGGCAGGCCTCCCTTCCCCGACGGGGACCTGGGGTCGTGGGAAAGCTCGTCCCATGCCTGGAGACTGGTGGGAAAGGGGCTTTAGACCGAGGGGATGGAGCAAGAGCGTGTTGGAAGAAGCTGCCTGCTGGGAGGGAAGAGGAGCAGCACAAGCGTGGGCAGGTACCTTTGCCTTACAGCTGGAGAAGCCCTCACCCTGTGCCCGCAGCACGCCCTGCCGGGGCAGGACCCTGGGCACGCAGCATCCCGCCGTTCCTGGGCCGTGGGAGGCAGGCAGGGAGCGGAGCCCAGATGTGCAGGGGATGCAGCCCACATCTGTCCCTGTACAGGTGGCCCTGGGGACTGAACTGAAGCTCTGGTGCAGGGGCTGACCCCTGTGCCGGCGCTTTGCGTGGCTCCCATCTCACCGGGGCCGTTTCCCTGCCTTCACCTCCTCTCTCTTGCGTTTAACCCGCAGTTCTCCCGTGCCCAGGACCCGCGGCACCGCGGCAATGTCTCTGCCGGGGAGCAGACGCTCGTCCACTGGATCACGAAGGTGAATATGCTTCGGCCTCTGGCCCCTGGGACCAGGCACCGGTGCCTGCCCGGCACTTCTCCCGGCTGGCAGCAGGGAGGGAACCATCCCCACCTACACCACAAGCTGCCACTTTGCAGCACGAACCCCCCAGCCCGGCTTTTCGGGGGGTTGCATGTCGCTGCCCGCCGCACAGCGCTTCCCCGTCCGTGCATGCAGCCCCCCGAGCGCTGCACCCCCCGTCCCTCTCTGTCCGTCTCTGCCGCAGCCAGGACCAACCCCTCTGTCCGTCCAGGCAAAGGCAGGCGGTGGCGGAGGGCCCTGGCCCCGGGCAGCGGCACAGGCCGCTGGGGTTGGGGTGCTGAAGCTAGGAGGTGTGTTAGCCCTTGAAAAGCCTCTCCTTGGGCTGCAGTGATAAAGAGCAAGAGGGAAAAAGAGAAAAAAAAAAATTATCCCCCTCCAGATGTCTCCATGACATGGGCTGCCGTTATTTAGGCACCGGCTGCCACCGGCAGCATGGGCAGATCTGCCCACGCCTGGGTGCTGAGCTGGCAGCGGGGTGGCTCGAGCTCTGCCAGGGCCATGCTCCCGGGGGGTCCCACGGGGCTCCTGGTCCTCAGGGTGCAGGGATGCCACGCCGGCATCCAGGGATGCCACGCCGGGGTGGGGGGAGCGGGTGGGCAGCCCCCCAGCCCTGCCTTTGCACCCGTCACAGTGTCCGTGCCATTTTGATCCCTGCTGTTTGTTTTGTCCTTTTGTCTTGTGTGTTCTCGGTGTGGTGGTTGGCAGTCGCGGGGTTTATGGACGGAGTGGCTTTGCCTCCTTCTTTAAGTCTTCAGCGCCCTCAGCCACTCGGCCTGAGACACAGCCTCTTCTCCCTGCCTCCAGGCGCCCCTCGCCCCCCGGGAGGGACACCTACGGCACCTCCTCGCTGAGCAGCAGCAGCAATTCTGGCTCCTGCAAGGGCAGCGACAGCAGCCCCACCCCAAGGTAACCCATCACCCGTGGCCCCAGGGCGGCTGCCGGGTGCCCCCGGGCAGGGGGGAGCAGCACCCGTGCTGCCGGTGCCGGTGCCCAACGGGGACAGGAGCGCAGGGGCCGGCGGAGCGAGGCTGTGCGTTTGGCGGCTGGGGGAGCCGGAGCCGGCAGAGCCGCTGGTGTGTCTCGCAAAGACCCCCACCATCTTCCTCCAAACCTCTCTGCCACCGTTGTCATGTCTTCTCCCTCCCCGTCCCCCCGCCTGCCAGCCCAGCACCCCGTCCCCTTCCCTCCCATCCTGCTGTGGCTGTGGCTTGCACGCTGCACGCGTCCCTCCCGCTGCTCCCGCACTCCGAGGAGCACCCTGGGTCCTCCGGGACCAAGGGCACGGTGGACAAGAGCTTCATTTCCATCCCCTCGTGCTGCCCGGCAGAGGTCTGGCAAGAGCAGGTGGCAGCCTGGCTTCTCAGTGGGGAGCTCCCGGTGTGCTCAGGGCATAAACCCAACCGGGCACCGAGCTGCGGGACAGGCACCGGCCCCAGCCGCGTGGGCACAGCAGCCTGCGCCGGCATTTCGGGCCATCCAGGCTGGGCTCCTCCTGCCTGTCCCCAGTCACCTCCCAGCTCCCAGAAGTGGCATCAAATCTGGGAGGATTTGAGGGGCCTGAGGGTAACGTGGGAGCAGAGCCCGCGCACGCCGCAGCAGGGAGCAGTGGCCGTCCTGCTGCCACGGGGCGTTGCAAGGCCGCGGTCCTGCCTGGCTGCTCCTAACGCGCTGCTTATGGCTCTGGCTGGAGGCTGTTGGTGCTGCTGGGCTGCTGCCACCGCGCACGGGGGTTTTGGGCTGCCCTGCTGCCGTGCACAGAGAGAACCCGCCACCCTGCTGTGATGCACAGGGGTTTTGGGCTGCCCTGCTGCCATGCAGGAGCGTCTGGTGCTGCGTGCCACTCTCTGCCTGCCTCCCAGCCCAGACACACAGCCCCGTCCCCTGTCCCCGGTCAGCCCCTGCTCTCCACGCTGCCCTGGGCTTTGGGCCAGAGACGTCACCTCGTCCGCCCCGGCGGCGGCACGAGGAGGGTCCGGACGTGCCGCTGTCCCAGCCCGGAGCAGATGCCAGATGCCCCAGCTTGCTCCCCGCTGGCAGGATGGCTGCCAGCTCCAGCCCCGCTCCAGCCCGATCCCTGCCATCACACATCTTCCGCCTCCATCTCTGATGGGGCTGAGCCCACCCTGGGGCCTCCGTCCGCGTCTGCCATTCCCCAGAAAGCTCGCTCTGGGCACGCGGAGACCTCGGCGCCCGCCTGCTCCCAGCTCTGCTCATGCACCCATTGCCCCGACGTAGCCCACAGCTCTGCAGCGAGCTCAGCAACTGCGGGCAGCACCAGCGGGTTCGGGAGCTGCACCCACCCTCCTGCCAGTGGCAGAGCACCCTGGGACACCCACTCTGCCCCTCCGGCCCACAGGGCTCCTTCGGGGTGTGCTACAGGGCTGCACGCCCCAGAGAGGAGGCGTCTCCCTTGGGGTCCCTCTGCCGAGCCCACGCCAGCACCGGCGAGTGGGTGATGGCCGTGTCCCCACAGGCGCTCGGCCAAGTACAACCTCTGCAGCGACAACCATGGGATAAAGCCGCCGACGCCGGAGCAGTACCTGACGCCCCTGCAGCAGAAGGAGGTCTGCATCAGGCACCTGAAAGCTCGCCTGAAGGACACGCAGGAGCGGCTGCAGGACAGGTGAGCGCGGGGGCAGCGGGCGCAGACCACCCTGGCACGGGAGCTGCTGGGAAGGGTCCCGGCACCAGCCACCACTGCCTGCGGTGGCAGCTCCCATAGGGCACTGGTCTTTCTGGGGGGTTCTCGGCTCCCACCGCCGCGTCTTGTCCTCGGGCTCGTGCCCAGGCAGCAGGTTCATGGCGTTGCAGGCACACAGGCATCTGGCATTGCTGCCTGTCCAACCGGGGAGCCATGGATTCGGGGGCCGCGGAGCCCGTACGTCCCACCTGCAGTGGCTGCACTCTCCCCTGTGCCCCCAGTTAAGTCTCTGCCACGCTTTTTCTGAATTTCAGCGTCAGAGAGTGGCTAATCCCCATCTGCTCCTCTTGGGCTTAGGCACGTCCTCGCCGGCGTGCCAGCTGCTATGTGCCCGGCCGGGGCACCTGCCCGTCCCCCTGCAGCCCTGGGCTCTGCATCCCCTCCAGGAAGGGGCCGAGCATCGCTCCCGAGGGTCCCTGAGCATCGTCCCGAGGGTTCCCGAGCCCCTGGATCCATCCGTGGGTCCCAGCCGCGGGTGTTACTGAGTGATCTGGCTCCAACTCAGTGCCGGGCACACGAGGACAGGGCTGGCTCCGCAGCCCCCTCAGCGCCGCGGCCGTGGCTTCCCCGTCTGTTGCAGGGATGCTGAGATCGAGGACCTGAAGACGCAGCTGTCGCGGATGCAGGAGGACTGGATCGAGGAGGAGTGCCACCGCGTGGAGGCCCAGCTGGCGCTGAAGGAGGCCCGCAAGGAGATCAAGCAGCTGAAGCAGGTCATCGACACGGTGAAGAACAACCTGCTGGAGAAGGACAAGGGGCTCCAGAAGTATTTCGTGGACATCAACATCCAGAACAAGAAGCTGGAGACGCTGCTGCACAGCATGGAGGTGGCGCAGAACGGGGCGCTGAAGGAGGATGGGGCCGGCGAGTCGGCCGGGGGGTCCCCGGCCCGTTCCCTCACCCGCAGCTCCACCTACACCAAGCTGAGCGACCAGGGGGCCGGGGACCGCAACGTGGGGGGCTCACAGACCATCTCGCTGGACGAGGGGGCCGACAGTGGCTTCGTGGGGGCGGAGGAGGCTCCCGGCCATACGGACCCGCTGGAGGGGGGAGGCGAGCCCGGCGCCCGCCTGCCCCCCAGCTCCACCTACGAGAAGCTGCTGGGGCTGCGGGGCGGCGTGGAGGCCGGGGTGCAGGCCAGCTGCATGCAGGAGCGGGCCATCCAGACGGACTTCGTGCCCTGCCAGCCCGACCTGGACACCATCCTGGAGAAGGTGATGAAGTCCCAGGCTTGCAGCTTAGGCAGCCCCACCTCAGCCTGGGTCTCCGAAATGGAAGACATGGTGCCCGGCCCCGAGCTCTCCAACCCTGGCGGGGCCACGGACCTGCTGGTGGCCGAGCCCGACGGCGCGACAGCGGGTGCCGGCGCCGAGGAGGGTGCCCCCTGCAACCCGGCGGTGCGGCAGCCCCCCAGCGCCAGCCCCTCCGTGGCCATCGCCTGCGTGGCAGAGGAGGAGACGATGGAGGTGACCGGCTGCGAGGCCGCCCCCTCCAAGAGCTACTGGAGCCGCCACTTCATCGTGGATCTGCTGGCGGTGGTGGTGCCGGCGGTGCCCACGGTGGCCTGGCTGTGCCGCTCACAGCGCCGGCAGGGCCAACCCATCTACAACATCAGCTCGCTGCTGCGGGGCTGCTGCACCGTGGCCCTCCACTCCATCCGCAGGATGGGCTGTCGCCCCGTCGCCAGCCCCGGGGGCAGCGCCCAGCCCTGACCCCCGCCCCGCTGCCCCCCGACGCCCCCACGGACCCGACCGCTGATTGTAAAGCCCCGGTGTGTCCCCGCTCTCCCGGGGTCCTTCGTCAGCTCCAGCTCGTGACGCAGCTCCGGGGGGTGGGAAGGGGCGAGGGGGGGGCCGTGGGTGTGTGGGGACATGCTGTCCCCCCAGATCCTTTATCCTGGAGGAGGGAAAGGACCGTTGCTGGAAGAGAGGTGCCAAGCGGCGACGCGGGACGTGGCACCAAGCGGCACGCTGCGACCCCCTGCCTGATGGACGCCCCTGCCCGGCTGCCGCTGCGGTGCCTCCGGCTGTGGGGGGCTGCACCCCACCGGGCGGGCTCTCCCTTCGTTGCACTCGCTTGTCGGTTGTCTGTGCCCTGCCCCGCAGCCAGCCCTGCCGCGGGTGGGCGACGGCGGGGAGCCGCTCGGCAGCGGGGAGAGCCAGGGGGGCCGCAGCGGGACCCCCGGCTGTGTTTCTTGCTCCAGGTGCAGGTTGCACCGTGACAGCAAAGCCTGGCTGCGGGCGGGAGGACGGCGAGAACGCGCCCAGACGCAGGGACCAGCTCTGGACCAGTCTGGGAGGTGGTGGGAGCGCACAGTGCGCCTTCGCCCCAGCCTGCTGATCCGCTTCGGTGTCCGTCCTCCTCCCTCCGGCGGGACGGTGCCCTGGCCGGGCCCTGCTCAGCCGCTCTTCAAGCCGCTCCCCGCACCGGGATGGAACCGGGTTGTGGCTCCCGCACCACCGAGCGAGGCCGAGCGGCCCCGGGGGAGCCTCGGTCCCTCCCTCCCTTTGCTTTGCACTATATTAACTTTTTTTTTTTTGTACAGACTGAAGCCCTGGTGTTGGGGGGCCGAGCGGAGCGGAGAAACCCCCAGCCCTGGCTCTGGCTGCCGTGGAGCGGGACCACGGGCTCTCGGGGTTTCGGCAGCGGCGATGCCGGCGATCCTGCCCTGTGGATGCCTTTGCCGGGAGGCAGCGAGGCAGTGCGGGCAGGGCCATGCAGGCAGAGCCATGCAGGCAGAGCCGAGCGCCTTTGCCCACCCCGGCCCAGCCGAATCCCCACTTTGCTGGTGACCTCCAGAAAAATGCCTTTTTTGGGGTTTTTTTTTTTTTTTGAAAAGTAAAGACAGCAAGGATTGCTCAGCAGGGCTGGCGAGGCGCGAGACTCGGGGCTCCCCCGGGCACGCGGCGCTCCCGCCCCACGAATGTCTGTGGCTTCTTCGTGACTTGAACTAACGGTGTTTCCCCCCGCCACCCTGCTCCGCCACCCATGGGTGCCGCCGGCCGGGCGCCCTGGGAGCCGGCGATGCTCCACGCGCCGGCATCCACCGGTCCCTGCGCGGGCACACACCGCATCCCGCATCCCCGGCGCTTCCCCGCATCCCCTGGCCGGCGGCTGGGGCATGGGGCAGCAGCTCTGCCCGCGCTGGGGGCGGCGGAGGCAGCGGCAGCCGCCGGCACAGCACCGGTGCCGGGTGAAGTATGTGGGGAGGAACGGCAGCGAGGCAGCCGGGGCGGCCGATGTAAGCGGAGCTAGGATATACACCTCTTGTGCAATGTATTTGTGGATCTGTGTACACGTCTGTTAGACTATCCAAAGCTTTGCCAAGAAATAAATGTAACGATTATATTTGAAAGACAAATCTATATAATATATTTTTTAAATACAGAACTGAAAAAGCTGTAACCCCCCTTTTCTTGTTTCCCCTGTCCTGTACTCGCTGTCTGTGGTGGATAATAAACGTCGCTGGGTCTGTGTCTGCTTTGGCTGGAGCCGGCCTTTGGCATCTGCCCGCGGGGCGCTGGCCCGAGCAGGGACGCGGGGACCCCGGCACGGGGGGAGGGACGCGCCCCATCCATGCGGAGGAGAGGGAGGAGAGGGCCGGGGGGACGTGGGGGCCATCGCAGGCTGGCGGTCCCCCCGTGCCCCCCTACAGCCACCAGCCTCCAGAGGGACGGGGGTTTTGTGCTAAAACTGCTTCTTTTGGGGACGCTGCGGCGGGGCCTTCAGTGGCCCCTCCAGGCTTCCAGGAGCGTGCGCAGGCTTGGCCGCGGGGGCTGCCCGCGCCGGCGTCCGCCCCCCGGGATGGCGGCGGTCGCGTCAGAGGTCAGGGATGGAGTGGTCCATGGCCGACTTCACCAGCCCCGCCGAGAGCCTGGGCACAGGGACGGGTGCTCAGCGGGGGGAGCCCGGGGGCCCCGTGGGGACCCCGTGGGGCCGCAGCAGGGTGGGGGTGGGCGCTGCGGCCCCGCAGCCTCACCGTTTGACCATGTGCTCGTAGATCACAGCGGGGATGATGGTCAGCGTGACCACGTTCCCGGCCCCTGCCAGCACCTCCGTGAGCTGCTTGTCCTGCAGGAGAGAGCGGGTGGGTCCCCTGGGGTGCCCAGCTCTGCCCTCCGTCCCGTGGCAGATCCGTACGGATCCCCCAGCCGGATCCTGGGCACCCTCGGGCGCGTTTTGCACCGCCGGTTGTGCACAGCCCCTACCTTCATGCCGATGACGTTCTGGCCGTTCACCTCGCAGATGTAGTGGTGGGTGAGGAGGCCGTTGCGGGCAGCAGAGCTGTCCTTGGCCAGCGACACAATTTTCCCCTTCTTGACCACGACGCCGACGTGGCCGGTGCTGTCCTTGTGCACGGTGACGGTGCGCTGGAAAGGCCTACGGGGAGAGCGCGGTCAGCACCAGCCCCGCCGCCGGCATCGCCTGCCCTCCCGCCTGCTCACCTGTCCCGCACCACCATGACGATTTTCTCCGGGGACGCCTTCTTCAGCACCCGCTGCGCCTTGTCGCTGCTCCAGCCTGTGCAGTTCTTGCCGTCGATCTGCAGGATCTGGTCACCAAAGCGCAGCCCCACCAGCGCCGCCGGCGAGTTGGCCTTCACCAGCTGCACGAAGATGCCCTGGGGATGCGGGGGGAGCAATGGCACGGGGACCGGGCAGCCGTGCCGTGCGCCATGCTATACCATGGCACGCTGCGCCATGCTGCACCATGGCATGCTGCACCCTGCTGTGCTGCACCGTGGCATGCCGTGCCATTTAATGCCACGCGTTGCCATGCCATGCTGCACCGTGCCCTATCACCCTGTGCGTTACTGTCATACTTGTGCCACGCTGTGCCCTGCCCTGCCATGCAACGTCATGGCATGCTGCACCGTGCCCTGCCACGCCACGGTGACCCACGCCGTGCCGTGCCATGCCATGCCGCACCGTGCCGTGCACGGCCCCGTGCCAACCCAGCCTCCTCACCTGATCAACGTTTTTCAGCTGCAGCCCCGTCTTGCCCCGCTCGTCCTTGCAGAGGTGGATCTCCCGCACACCCGGCTTGATCTCTGCCCGGCGCAGCCCCGCGTTGTTCCCGCTCAGGGGGGCGACCAGCTGGCCCGGGGCCGGCCCGGCGGGCGTCAGCGCCTGCGGTGGAGCCGGGGGTCAGCGGGGCCACTGCGGCCATGGGGCCCTGTGCACATCAGCCCTCGGGGGGATGCTGCATCCCTTCCCCGGGCAGGATGCGGCCCCGGAGGGACCCCATCCCCGGCAGCGATGCTGCGGCACAGGGCGAGTCCTGCGCAGGGCAGGCGAGAGCCGCCAGCCCAGACACCTACGGTGCTGCCTTCCGGGAGCAGGTTCTTCTGGATCTCTTCGCTGGAGAGCGCGAGCCCCATGTAGTTCTCCAGCTCAGCCAGGTTGGGGTACAGCATGGGCGGCGCTGCGGGACACACCGAGGGCGGCCTCAGCTCCAGGGTCCCCCACTCACGGCCATTGCCTCCCCCTGGGAGCCCCTGGGGACCATGGGCCAGCAACCGGCACAAAGGACACGGCAGGGGATGGGGCCAGGGGAAAGAAACCCCTCAATCCCATCCCCTACCCAGGCACCGAGCTGGGGGGTCTCAGCTGAGCCCCTCACCACAGTGAGCATCGCTCCCCTGTCCCCAGACACCCCCTCCACAGGGAGAGCTGATCGCAACCTGCGTTACCGGTGCCCGAGACGAGCTTCGGCTTCTCCGTGACCACCGTCGTGGCGGGGGTCCTCACCCCGGCAGCTGCCTGCGCCTGCCAAGGGACGGGGTTTGCTCGAGGGACCCCACAGGGACCCATTGGGGTCTGCTCACCCCCCCGTAACGCTGCTGCGCTGGCACTGACCTGCAAGATCTGGTGGCCCTTCATGTCCTCCAGGGAGGGGTAGAGCGTTGCCATCGCTGCTGCTGCGGCCGTGCCTGGGGACGGGGACAGGGCGGTTCAGGGACGGGGCGCCTCTCCCCGAGCATCCCTCCTGGCTCGCATGCCTGGCTCCGTGTGCCGGAGATGGGCTGTCACCCCGGGCCTCCGGCGTGACTCAGGGCTGTGTCACCGGGGCCACCGCCTCCGCCACTTCCCGGCAGCTGGGACAGGGACGGCTGCGTGCCGGGCACGGGCACCCCAGGCATTGCTTGGCTGGTGGCAGGTCCTGCTCCCCGCGCCCGCCCGCCCTCCCGGTGGGGCCATTCCAGCATCGCCCAGCCAGGGGAGAAACGCTGGCACGGGTTGCCCAGAGAGGTGGGAGCTGCCCCATCCCTGGAAACATCCAAGGCCAGGCTGGATGGGGCTCTGAGCAAGCTGATCCGGTTGTAGATGTCCCTGCCCATGGCAGAGGGATGGACTGGGTGGCCTTTAAAGGTCCCTTCCATCCCACAGCACTCTGTGATTCTATGGGAGTGGGATGTCCCATGGGAAGAGCCCGTCTGATCGCTCCTCACTGCCTTTAAACCCCATCAGTCCCCCAATGCACCCCGCGTTGTGCCCATGGCGCAGCCGTGCCACCCTGCCCTGCAGCACCCTGTACCCCAAAACGCACCACCCGAACCTCAGCGCATAGGGGCCAAATCCAGACCCAGCTCCAAGCCCCGTGGGAAGCGGGCAGGGTCCTGCGCGCAGCCCGGGGACCGCAGCATCCCCCCGCCCGGCAGCGGCATCCCTGGCTGGGTGAGACCCCCAGCTCCCCCGGACTCACCTGCCAACAGCTCCCGGCTCCTGCGAGCCCTCTGCCCGGCCCGGGCGTTTATAGCCGTGCCCTGCCCAGGGAGGGGCCAGGCAGCCTCAGCTGACTGCCACCCCCGCAGGTAGGGCACAGGTGAGGAAGAGGAAGGTGAAGCCAAAGCTGCACAGGGCCCTGGCACTGCAGGGATGGGGATGGGGACAGGGATTGGGGTGGCTTTCTGTAGGTTCGGGCATCCTGGGGGAGCAGGGATGGGGCTGTGCTCCCCCCCAGCCACCACGGTGGCCACCCCCCTCCCACTGCATCGCCACCCCCAGGTGCCACCACCGGCACCGGCACCAGCACACAGCTTGGCCCCACCACAGCCCTTGTGCCCCAGCCTGGGCCACCGGTATCCCAGATCGGGGACCGAGGGTGCTGCCGGGGGGTGAAGCGGGGTGCCCTGCCGTGAGCAGCCCCGCGTGGGCGGCCGGCTCCTGCTGACGCCTCGCTGCCCAGGCGCGTGGGGCTGACGCAGCCGTGACCGGGACACCACGTCCCGCACCCTTCCCACCGTCACCGGTGGCCCCGGGGCACGCGCCAGGCGTGACGGCCCCGTGGGAGTCCCGCGCCGCAGGTGGAAAACCTGAGCGAGCGCAGAGTTCGCCTGAGTCAGGGCACGGGGCGGACCCGGGCGTCCCGCTGCCATGGGACATCACCGCGTCACCCAGGGATCCAGCCTTCCAGCACCCACCTGTGCCGTCCCGCTGCCAGCACCGGGGATGCCATGGGCCACCGTGTCCCCAGCAGCCGGGCAGCGGGGTCCTGCTGGCACCCAGCTGGGCCCGGAGCCGGTGGCACCAGCCCAGGACCTCGCCGGCACCGGGCCAGCCCCGCCGCGGAGCAGCAGCCGGGCACGTCCCAGCTCCCTGCGCCTCCGCTCCTGCCTGCCAGGCCAGGAGGAAGCGTTTTATTTACTGGTGTTATTTTTAGCCCGACGGTGCCCGGCTGCCTCGGCCAGCCCGGGACGAGAGCAGCTCCCCTGCTAATAAACACGGCCAGGAGCCGGGGCAGGAGGAGACGTCCTACAGCAGCCAGAGAAGGATGGTTCCCAGGGGGGCTGTGCCTGCCCCGAAACCCTCATCCCCGCCGAACCGCAGCTGGAAGGACCCGCACCCCGTCTGCACGTGTGGGTGCTGCGGGAGCCGCAGGGGGGGTCTGCGTGCCCAGGGCGGGGGGCAGCCGCTGGCCCCAGGGGCACCGCGCTCCCCGCACCCTCCCACCGGCCCGGACTTGGCTCCAGCCAGAAGCCACGGCACTGCCTGGCACCGGTTAATAATTAAAGCAAAAAGCTTTGCAGGAAGAGAAACCCAAGCTCGCCTCGAGTTTCCGCCTAGAAGCGGTTGCAGCAAAGGGCAGAGAGTGATGCTGGGAGCAGCTCCCCGCTCTGCTTAATTGAGTAGCAATTAAGGGCAGTGCTCCTATCTGCACAGCGTGGCCCCGACCCCGCACAACCCTGTGTTCCCAAACGGGGTGCTGGGGCACCCAGCCCGGAGCCCCACGGCTGCTGCTCCCTTCAGCGCCTTCCCCAGCCTCCCCAGACCCCCCATTAAATGCAAACTTTGCTCCCAACAAACCCGCTCAGGAGCCGGGACTCGACATGTTATCGATCACAGCCACGTTATTGATCGCGGCAAACGGAGCAAAGGCCGATTGCAGAGGAGTCCGGCGCTGGCACACAGCGGTGCCGGCTCAGAGCGGTGCCCGAGCAGCACCTACACCGTCCAACGTCCAAGCTGCAGCAGCAAAGACCAGAAGCAGGGGCTCAGGGAGCCCCGCCGGCGCGGTGGGGGATCACTAAGAAAGGCACCGAAAAAAACCCAAAGAGGCTTTTCAGGTCCACGGTGATCTGGCCTGCAAATACCGGCTGCTGGATGTGCCGTGTCCAGCCTCCGAAGAGGACCAAAATAAATACAGAGAGGTATCGACATGCCCCAGAGCTGGCAGGACCCCGGGAGCACACACCTGCGTGCCCGTCGTGCTCCCAGTCCAGACTGAGCCGCAGGCACAACGGTGAGATGCTGTGAGGGCAACGCTTAACGGGTTATGGTAAGGCAATTAATTATGCAAATTCCAGTAGGCCACCGTCACCTTCCCACAGAGCCCAGCGAGCCCCAGGCGTCCCTCTGCGCTCCCAGGGCCAAGGCCAAGCACCCGAGCCTCACCCCAAAGCAAGGCAGCACAGCCAGAGGCCGGCCCTTCCTGCTGCCACAGCACCCTGCCAGCCTGGCACGGCACGCTGGCATGGCACCCACAGCAGCCCGTGAGCCCGGCACGGCACCCACAGCAGCCTGTGCCCAGCATGGCACCCTGGCACGGCACCCACAGCACCCTGCCAGCCCGGCACGGCACCCTGGCATGGCACCCACAGCACCCTGTGAGCCCAGCACGGCACCCACAGCAGCCCATGAGCCTGGCACGGCACCCACAGCACCTTGTGAGCACGGCACGGCACCCACAGCAGCCCGTGCCCAGCATGGCACCCACAGCACCCGGTGAGCCCGGCACGGCACCCACAGCACCCCGCAAGCCCGGCACGGCACCCGCTGTGCTGAGCAACAGACAGGTGAGGGAAAAACCTCCAAGACACAGGGTTGAGAAAAGCCAGCATAAAGCGTTTTTATTGCAATAATAAAACTTGATACCTTTATGCGGTGGAGAAGGAAGTGAACGGCGGCAATTTCTCTTACCAAATCACTAGGCAGGGCGGAGGGAGGGGGCAGATAGGACAGCAGCGGGGGAAGCTATGCATCCTATGAGACCAGAGAAGCGGCGATGACCAGCATCAGGTGTCAGGAGAGAACGGTCAGGTGCGCTCAGACCGGGGACAGCCGGGGTCTGATGCCTCCTTCCCAGGGGGGCAGAGCGGGGACGGGGGTGTTTTCTTTGAGCTGACTCCCCACCGGCCCCGCCACCCCCCTGTGGACAGCACCTTACGTTTGCCTGCTGTTTTCCTTTTTCTTTAAAGAAAGCTCAATGTAAGCTACTGAATTTTCAGGGTGTGGTGGAGCTCTGATGGAAACCCAGCTCCCTAAATCCAAAAGCGGGCTGGGGGGGGAAGGAAGGTCCACCGTGAGATGGCAGAGCGAAGCAGGGGCCGAGCAGCCCCCCCTTCCCGGGAGCAAACCCACGGTGCCCGCAGCCCCGGGGAGCAGGGAAAGGACACGCCGCTGCCTCGCCGCCCCGGTTCCAGGCAGGGTACCTACACACAATCCTAGCGCTACTTTGCTCTCCGCATCCATTCAGCCTCGACAGCCTCACTCTGCTATGGCTTTTGCAGCAGCAGCAATTTCTGGTTTGAAAACACCGTAGAGATCTGCACCAAAACGAGTAACTAACAGGTTTCCTTTTGTTCAAATGACTCCTATCTAAGGTCAGCCCATCTGCGTGCTACTGGTAAAACGTAGTCTACACCTGGAACAAAAATAAGATTAAGAACTTGACCCAAAAAGAGTTGAGGTTTACGGCGTATAGTTTAAAAAGACATAAAAACACGATACAAGGAGGAAGAGTCAGACGCAAAGCTTAGTGACCAAAGGCATTCAATCAAGGTGTAAGGTTATACAATGAGTGTAGTGGACTATCAGGAAAAGCTCCATACAAAGTCATGTGCACTCTTCTTGAAGCTGAGATTCCGGATTCCTCCATGTGCCAAACCTGCTGGGAGAGAGGAGAGGCAGCGTGACAAGGCCGCCCGCCCGCCCGCTGCCTGCGGAGGAAACCCGGCAGAGGAGGGAGCATGCTCATGAAACGGCCGTGGCCATCGCACTGCAAACCGCGCCGGTTGCTCAAAGTAGAAATCAAGCCCTGAATACGCGGGGGGAGCACAGCCCCATCCTGCCTGCACCGCGGGACCCACGCACACCAGAGCACAGCCCCGTCCTGCCTGCACCGCGGGACCCACGCACCCCAGAGCACAGCCCCGTCCTGCCTGCACCGCGGGACCCACACACCCCTGTCCTGCCTGCACTGCGGGACCCACACACACCCCATCCTGCCTGCACCACGGGACCCACACACACCCCATCCTGCCTGCACCGCGGGACCCACGCACCCCTGTCCTGCCTGCGCCGCGGGACCCACACACACCCCGTCCTGCCTGCACCGCGGGACCCACGCACCCCAGAGCACAGCCCCGTCCTGCCTGCACCGCGGGACCCACACACACCCCATCCTGCCTGCACCGCAGGACCCACACACCCCCCGTCCTGCCTGCACCGCGGGACCCACACACCCCCCGTCCTGCCTGCACCGCGGGACCCACACACCCCCCCGTCCTGCCTGCACCGCGGGACCCACACACCCCCCGTCCTGCCTGCACCGCGGGACCCACGCACCCCTGTCCTGCCTGCACCGCGGGACCCACGCACCCCTGTCCTGCCTGCACCGCGGGACCTACACACCCCCCGTCCTGCCTGCACCGCAGGACCCACGTGCCCCAGAGCACAGCCCCGTCCTGCCTGCACCACGGGACCCACACACACCCCATCCTGCCTGCACTGTGGGACCCACACAGCCCTGTCCTGCCTGCACCGTGGGACCCACACAGCCCCATCCTGCCTGCACTGTGGGACCCACACAGCCCTGTCCTGCCTGCACCACGGGACCCACACACACCCCGTCCTGCCTGCACTGTGGGACCCACACAGCCCTGTCCTGCCTGCACCGCGGGACCCACACACACCCCGTCCTGCCTGCACTGTGGGACCCACACAGCCCTGTCCTGCCTGCACCGCGGGACCCACACACCCCTGTCCTGCCTGCACCGTGGGACCCACACACCCCTGTCCTGCCTGCACCGTGGGACCCACACACCCCTGTCCTGCCTGCACCGCGGGACCCACACGCCCCAGAGCGCAGCCCCGTCCTGCCTGCACTGCTGGGCCCGTGCACCAGCAGCAAGAGAGGCAGGAGGGGGAGCAGGCAGCTGAGCCCCGCGGTGCAGCGACACAACACGAGGAACCCAAGGCATGGTCAGCCAGGACCACAACCCCTCCACGGCATGAACCCGCTCTGCCCGGCTGGGAGCTTTCCGCGCACCACCGTGGTGATCCCCAGCTCACCCAGCCTCCTGGGAGCAACTTTACCCACAGCCAGAAACCTGCCCCCTCCTTCTCATAGCCCCCACGGCCATAGCCTCCATCCCCCCTCCCCACACAAGCCTGAGACAGAAGATGGGGGCCCCCAAGCCACAGCGGTCCCTGCGGGCAGCTGCCCCTCCTTACCCGAGGACAGGGTGCTGGGGTAGGTCATTCCAATTTCATGAGCTCCACGTCAAAAATTAGAGTGGCGTTCGGTGGGATGATCCCTGGGTGGCCAGTGGAGCCGTAGGCGTAATCTGGGGAGATGGTCATCTTTGCCCGCTGACCAACGCTCATCTGGGGGCAGGGGAAGGAACACAGCGATGTCAGGAGATGGGCACAATCACCGGGCAAGTGACAGCAAGAGGGGCATAGACCTGTCCCCAGGGGGGACACAGACCTGTCCCCATTCCTTTCCCTACACTGGGCAAGAGCAAGGGCCCCGGCTGGACAAACTGGAGGGGACAGAAGAGGAATGGGAAGAACATCAGAAGGGAAAGGCAGGCAGCACGGGCTGGAAAAGGAGCGGGGCTCGAGATACCCTTCATACAAGTGTTTTCCAGGACAGGCAGGGAGTGCCAGGCCATTCCCTACAGGCACCGGCACCCTCGTGCTGCGTCCCCAGCGGCACAGGGAGCCGAAGCCGTGCCGTGCCCACCAGCCCTCCCTCCGCGTGGGCCTCGCAGCCCGGGAGCCGTCTCCGCTCGGAGCGGGAGGCCCGAGCGCTCCCCGCCGCGTTCGTTCAGAGCTGACTCAGTAGAGAAATGTCAGCGCTGAGTCACCGACGTGCCGTAGGTGTTCCCGGGGCCCGGCCCTGGCTCCGCTCCTGCCATCTGGCAGGTGGCAATGCAGAAGGTGATATTCACACCCACGCCTCCCAGCGCCGAGGGGGCGGAGGGGTGGAAAACACAGGGGAATAAAATAAAATAAAAAAAAAAAAAAAGAAATAGAGAACGAGCTGCACACAGTGATTTCTGCCCACGCTGCAGCTCCCCAGGCGCACGGCTCTGCGCAGCCCTGCATGGGAGACCGCGAGGCGGAGAAGCACCGGGCACCTGAGCGACTCCTTCCTCCCAGCCGCGGATCACCTCCTGCTTGCCCATCACGAACTTGAACGGCTTGTTCCTGTCGCGGGAGGAATCAAACTTCTTCCCATCCTCCAGCATACCTGGGGAGAGAGGGAGGGAGACGATGGTGACACAGGGACAGAGCCACACGTGCCTGCGTGAAACAGGCTGTGACCTGGCAGCCTGAGCGGGTGACAGTCACCCCTGGGAGAGCTCACACGGCCCTGAGTCAAAGATGTTTCCCAGCTCAGCCTTCTTTCCCCTGGGGAAACACCTGCATGGGGCAGCCCGGAGGGGGAAAACCCCCCCAGGGCATCATCCAGCCTGGCAGGAGCAGCCCTGGGGCAGGGCAGGATTGTTCCTGCTCCTGGCTGCTTCGACCCAGAGAGCAGCAGTCCTCTGTGCTGGGACCGAGGACAGACGAGGGGAGTAGATGGAGGGGTGGGAAACCTTCCCCACCTCGCAGCACCGCTGCCAGCCATTTAGCAGGCAGCAGGATCAGGCACGGCGCTTCCCATCCCACCAGCAAACACACCTCCCGCTCCTTGCCACGGGCAGGCTTCCATCCTTGGGCACCCAAAACAGAGTCAGGGCTCCGGCACGCCATCTCGGCTGCTGCCAGCCTCCAGCCCTCCCCGTGCCCAGCTGCATCCCGCTGATCTTCAGCCAAATCATTCCTGCACCCAGGAACGACGACAGAGAGGCGGCACCAAGCACCGGACACATGTGCCCAGGGCAGCCCTCGTTCCCCCGGCACATGCTGCACGGCGAGGGCTGAGCCAGGCTGATATCCCCAGGGCTAAATATAACTCCCGAACATGAGCAAAGGAGGAATTTCCTCCACTCCCTTGCTCCCTGCCTGACCTTCTTGGGGAATCTCGGAGCTGGAGCTGCCTTATAGGAGCAGCAACTCCGCCGGCTGGCGGAGTTGCTGCTCCTATAAGGCAGCTCCAGCTCCATATTAACAGAGCCAGCACCCCATGCGATACAAGCAATAACAAACCCTCCTGCAAATGCTCCTCACTTCTTCACTGCCCCAAAACCCTTTTTTCTTGGCTGGAAACAGCTCTATAGTTTTGCAAAACCAAACTTGTCCAGCAACGCATGGGGCAGAGTGATTTCCCTTCACCCGGGCACTGCCCACGGGCAAGAGAAAATGCATCTGTGCAAAAGATGAGTCAGGGCATTTCAGCCCCGGTTCACGCCGTGACGGCAGCCAGAGCGAGCGGCACGCAGACAGGGGCAGTCCTGGTGATGGGAGGCACATAGGAAAAAATACATCACCTTTGCAGGGGCAACAAGCACCAAAACCTCTGGGCTGCAGGGGACGGGGGCCAGCAGCCCCACGTTTCAGTCAGGGAGTGGAATTAAGCTTTTAATTACAGAGAAAGGAAAATTCCCCCCTCCAGGGCTCTGAGCATCAGCACCAGCTCAGCCGGTCAGGCCACAGCCCTGGACTTCAGAATAGTAAATCTGGAGTTTTCTCCTTTCCTCCTTCCAGGATAAACTTCTTGTTGCTGAACCTGCTTCCAGCTCCATCTGGCACCGCTCCCCGCTCCTGTCCGCTGGCCTTCCTCCCGCCCGGCGGGGACGCTGGCAGGAGGGACACGGGGCAGGCCATGCCGGCTGGCACAGGCAGCGCCGCTTGGCTGTGACACGAGCTGACCCTGAGCTCAGCTCTGAGCCCTCAGGCATCGCAACGAGCTGGGGTGGCTGCAGAAGGACGGAGGGGACAGCTCGTGCCTGCCACCCGCGCACCCGCAGAGGAAAAACCCCGGGGGGCCGTGCAGCACAACCCCCTGCTTCTCACGGCGAACAGGGACCTGCGGGGCGCTGGCGGGGCACCCGCCGCCTGCAGCGCGCGCCCCGTTCAATGCCCCAGCCAGGGGAACACACAGGCACAGGCAGTGGGACAGGAGATGCTGCAGACCTCGCGCAGGAGCGGACAGCGCTGCCCACCCCTGAGCTCACCTGTCCAGATCCTGCCTCGGGAAGCGTTTCGGAGCTGGCAGCACCCTGGCTGCAGGAGAGAAGGGTTAATGGACTAAGCTGGTTGCAGCAGCCCAGGGGGATCGATCGCTCGGGCTGCCCCCGGCCCAGGAAGGTGCAGGTCGCACACGGGAGCTTGTCCCTGCTCCCGGCACGGGGCTGCCACGCTCCCCCCACCACGCCAGCGGGGAAAACAAAGAGGCTCCGACGCTTCGGAGACAGCATCCTCATCTCAGGCACCTCCTCTGCCCGCGAGGCTCCCGGGAGATTTCTCCAGCCCTGGACAAGTATGAGCAACCATTTCCTCATCCCTGCCATCCCTGCGCAAGGAGATAACAGGGTCTTGAAGCTATTGCAGAGGAAAAGCATCCTCTGGCAAAAGCCGCTGCCCCAGCAGAGCCCCAGGCGCAGCAGCCAGCCCCCAGCAGGGCTCCCGGCTGGCCACCACCAGTCCCATGGAGGTGGGTTTTGGGGACCCGCCTGCCCCAGCTCCCACCCTGAAAGATGTGACCCCCCCCCCCCCCCAAGATCTCAGCTGGGCTATACGGACACCTTGGGGTCTCAGGAGAACCGCTGCGAGGAAGAGCACGGAGCCCTGTGGCCGGGGCTGCAGCAGTCACGGGACGGAGCGGGGGGCTCTGCAGAGCAGCCCCAGCTCCGGACGGGCGGGCAGCACGGCCCTGCCAGGTCTCTGCCACACTTGGCAGGCGGCAGCCGGGAGACGCCGGCTGCAACGTGCGACTTGGCTCCGGTCCCTCCTGGGCGGGCAGAGGTGGCGGAGAGCGGCGCTGGAGCAGGCAGGCAGAGGCAGCCCCTGAGCTCAACCTGCAGGTTTGGGGTTTGCTGGGGGATTCGGAGCCCCACCTGTGCCCCCTCCATCCCCTCCGGCCTGGGGTGCCGATCCTCGGCACGGCCGCTGCCCAGGGGCTCCTGCGTGGAGAGATCGGAGCAGCGGGGCACTTCTGCTCCAGCCGGAGGAAGGGGCAGGATGGGAAACCCTTCCCGAAAGCTCTGGGATACTCGGCATGCTCCGACCCCCTGCACCAGGACAGGAGGTTAAATCCTGCCTCCAGCCTCTGCCAGATGCTTTAGATCCCAGGGCCCGAGCTGCCTGCCCCAGCGCTTCCCATCACCCAGCCCACCCCCCTCGCCACCCGCAGCTGGATGCGGAGGGGGCTCTGCCCACCGTTCGCCGCGGCCTGGCAGGAGAGAGGACCCCCAGCGCAGGCAGGGACGGGGCGCTTCAGGAGAAGGCGCTGAGCTCCCACAACCCCCCCTGCCCGGCCGTCGCACGCCTCGGTAGGAAACGTCTCGCAACCGCAGCGGGTTTGCTGCTGCTGCGTGAGCGTGGCAGCACCCAGACGCAGCGGGGAGAGCGCGGCCGCGCCAGGTGCCGCGCAGACAACAGGAAGAGCCGGCAGCCGAGGCTGCGCCCAGCCTGCGCGGCACCGCGCGGGTGCTGGGGAAGGACGGCGGTGTCCCCTCTGCGCTACCCTGCCAGGGAAAAACAGTTTTCTCAAGCATCCCTCTGCTCCGAGCCCACCGCCCTCCCAGACACAACAGGCTGGGTGAGCTTTGCCGCTCAGGCAAAGCCGTTTTGCCAAGCCGACCCAGGCTCGCTCCTGTCACGGCACTCCCCGGCACGACCACGGGCCCCCGTTTCCCCTCCAGAAGCGCGGCGGGGCGGCTGCGGTCTCCCCACGCTCTCCGCAGCCCCTGTGCGCTCAGACAGCAGCTTGCACCAGCTCTCTTCACCCCGCAGCCCGCTGCCGGGGAGCGCGACACCCAGCCCCGGCAGCGCTCTGGGGCACCGTGGGAGCCCCCGCCGCGCCAGCCCAGCATCCCGCTCTGCCCTGGCTCCCGCCCCGGCAGCCAGACCCAGGGGGGCTCAGGTCTGCTGGCCCCCAACCCACACCCCCCTCCCCATTGACTCCCTCCTAGACAGCCCTCCCGCCCCACACCAGTTGCTGTGAGCAGTCCCGACCACATTGGGGTACTTCATCCTTGATTTAGTTTCTTTAAGAGCCCTTTGTAGCCGATTTCACATCAAAGGCCGTTTCGGACGCCCCGCCGCGCGAACTCTCCAGCCGCGCTCCCCCTGCTCCCCGCGGGCGCGACCTCCCGCAAAGAGCGGGGACCCGGGACCGAAGGAGGGGGAAAGGGTCCAGTTCCCCCAGCTCCCCCCACGCGCCTCCACCTCCGCAATCCCAGCGCAAGCACCAGCGTCTCCCAAGCAGGCGGCCCAGGGATGCTCCGCTCTCCACCCCAGCGCTGCCCTCCCGCACCGGGGCCGTCTGTCTGTCTGTCCCTCGCCCCTGGGATGAAATGGCCGCTCTTGGCGGGGCCAGGCCCCAGGCAGCAGGGGTTTGGGCACAAGCAGGAGCAGCGGCAGGCGCCGGACGGCCAACGGCGCCGGCTCCCCATGCTCCCTCACCCTTGGGTCACCGGGTTTTTTTCCAAAATGGTTTTTAACCGAATCACTGCGCATCCATAACCCAGCGCAGGGGAGAGCTGATCGCCGCACGCCCGTCGCTGCACGCCACAGGCTGGATCTCCCCAGCGCCGGCAGGTTTCTGCGCGGGAGCAAAGGGCAGCCGGGGACGGATGCTGCTCCAGGATCGGCCAGCACCGTAACGGGGCCGGGGAATCAAAGGTTTCTAACGTTTCCCGAGAGCCAAGCCCCGCTCTGGCCTCTGGCAGGGCAGGCTGCGGGGAGCCGTGCTGCCGACGCGGGCAGCGTTCAGCAACGAAAACGGCGTCAGGGCCCGAAGGTGTTTGATTTCTGCTGCCTGCTGAGGCGGGGGGGGGCAGAAGCTGCCTGCAGAGGGAACTGGGGGGATAAAGGACAAAAGGAGACAACAATAACAAACAAACAAAAAAGGGAAATTAGAGAACCGCTCCCACGCACAGCGGATCGCTGCTGCTGGGGAGGGCCCGTCGGGAGCAAGTCACCACGCAGCACTTTGCCCGGAGCACCGGGACGTGGGGACGGGAAGCCGGTGACCCACGAGCAGCTCTGCCGGGGCAGGGGGCCAGAGCTGGGAAAAGCGGCAGAGCTCCGGCAGCACGGCGGGAGCGGAGAGACGGCGCTGGGAGCCGGGAGGGCTGGCAAGCGGCAGGGCTGGCCCACCGGGAGCCACTTGACTGCCTGCCAGCCTCCCTTTGTTCTTCCACCGGTGGAGGAAACGGGGCGGCCGGGGAAGACCGAGCCGCTTCCTCTCCCTCCTGACGAGGGGACGGGAAGGATGGGGGAGACGGAGGAGCCGCAGATGGGCTGGATGCCCGCCGAGGCAGGCAGGGCGGCCTGGGCCCCGCTCCGCAGAGAGGGGCACCCTCGGCCCCCCAGCGTGGGCGAGGGGAGGGCGGAAAGCGCTGGGGCGGGAAGGGGAATTGGTTATTAGCAGAAACAGCCACAAATGGGTCGACTCGTTTTTACCCTGGAGCGCAGCGGCCACCCCAACGACTCGGAGCTGTTCGAAGGGTGGCCGAGGGGGAGAAGAGACCCCCGGGGTGACCCCCAAAGCATTTTTCGGGGTCCCACGGTGGGTTTCTTTCCCCCCGAGCTCGCAGGAGGCTGCTGGAGGACACCGTGCAGAGCATGACCCTCCCTGGCTCTCGGGGCAGCCCCTCGTCGACACACTACGCCCGAACCCCAAGCGGGGCACCCTGCGTTACCCACACCGGGGTGCCCTGGCGGGACCCTGCCCCACGCTGTCCAGCCCTAAAGACATCCCGGGGTGGGCCGTGGGTCTGGGTCTGCCCCACGGGCACCCCTGCTGTCACCCCACGGGGGAGAAGGGGCCGGGGCAGCGGGGACCCTGCTCCCACACACCGAACCCCGATGCTCGGGGGGGGGGGGGGGCGACTCGCTGCCAGCCGGGGAGACACGGGTGTCCCGTGGGAGCACCCAGCGTGTGCTGCCCCGGGACCCCCCCGGGCCCCGCTGCCAGCCCCCCGCCCACCCCCGGGGCCGCTTCCCGGTGCGCCCCAAAAAGAGGGCTTGGACACGAGTGGGACACCCCCCCCCCGAGATGGGGCAGGGGGAGGGACGGCTCCCACGGGGACCACCGGGGGCTCCCCACGGGCACAGCCAGGACCCCCGCCCCGGGAAAGCGCTCCTGCCCCCCCCGGCCCCACGGGGCGGCCCGGTTCCCCCGGGGAGCGCCGCGGCCGGGCCGAGGCGGGGTCCCCGCAGGCTGCCGGGGCCCGGGGGTGGGGGGGGGGGGCAGACCCCGGTCCCCCATCGCGCCCCCCGGTCGCCGGGCCGGGCCGGGCCGGGCCGAGGCGAGCCCCCCCCCCCCCCCCCGCAGGCCCCGCGGCGGGCGGCACTCACCCGTGTAGTGCACCACGCAGGTCTGGCCGCGTTTGGGGAACGTCCGTCCTGCGGGGAGACACGCACCGTCAGCCCACCGGGACCCGCACCGGGACCGGAACCGGGATCGGGACCGGCACCGGGCCCGGGAGCGGCCCGGCGGGGAGGGGAGGGGAGGGCGAGGGGAGGGCAGGCCGCTGCTCACCGTCGCCGGGGGCGATGGTCTCCACGTGCACGCCCATGCCGGTGCCGGTGCCGGTGCCGGTGCCGCTCGCGCACCCGCAGCGCCCGCAGCCCGAGGGAGGAGGGGCCACGTGTGCGCAGCCTCGGCCGCCGCGCCGCCATAGAGCCCGCCCGCCCGCCGCCTAGACCGGCCCCGCCCCCGGCCCCGGCCGCCGCCATCTTCCCCGCTCCCCCCCCCCCCCCCAGCCTCCTTCCTGCCCGGCCCCGGCCGCCATCTTGGCACCGCGCCGTTGCCGGGGAAACGCGGGGGCCCCCGCGGGGCGGGAGCGGCGGGGCCGGGCGAGTCGCCCCCGGTCGCCGCGGCCGGGGCCGGGCTCCATCGCCCGGGCACCCACCCTCCCCCCAGGGCTCGGGTCCTCGCAGGCCTTGCCCGTTTCTCCGCCGTTTCTAGGCGCAAGAAGCGCGGGGCCTGGCCGCAGCCAGCCCGCCCAGCCCCGGGTGCGCGGCCCGGCGCAGGCCCGGCGCTGCCGAAGCGGGGCTCCCCGGGACCCCCGAGGGGCCAGCGCACACCGGCCGCACGCCCCAGCCCCAGCCAAGACTTTTAATTATTTCCACCGTTCCCAAAACTAGGCTGTACCGAAACTGAGAGCGTCGGTCGCACGCACTGACAGCGGGCAGGGCGCAGACGCGATGCCGTTTCATGGATCTGTGTGAGCGCCGCTCCCCGTGTCACTGGGCCAGGCTCAACAAAAGACACACAGGTTTGAACAGTCCCACACAAAAGGACTTTCTTCTGGGAACACCAGCAACTAGTTTCTTTTTTGGTCGAAAACAAAGAACGGCTGCAGGCACAGGATTTTTGCCTCAAAGCGTCCTATTTCCTTACTTCAAGGAGATGAACTTGAGTGTCCGCAAGGGAACAGCGAAGTTCCAAGGACAGCCAAGAGAGTAATAAAAAGCCGGTATTCTCAGCAAGTGCATTAAAATGGGACACGAGAGGAGGAGACTCTTAAAATAACAGATAATGGGATGAAGCAAGTTTTAATTGCTTCTATTCCTTGCGTGCATCTTTTAAATACTGAAATACCAAGGGGGTTTTTTTTCTTGCTTGGTGCCATAGCATTATTTTATGTCAAAGCTGCCACACACAGATGGTGCCTGTGGTCCCTGACTTTCCGCAAACACACCCGTCAGCAGGGCAGATGTGCGAGGCCCAGAGCCAATATGAAAAATAACAGGGGAGAACAAGGGGCAGGCTCTCATCCCCCCGATTAACGCCATCGCGGTGAAGGGCTGGGCCTGCTCTCCCTACAAGGGCCAGCGAGAAACAAGGATCTGAAAGGGGAAAACACTGCTCGATGCGTGCCCACGCCAGAGCCCTTGCCACGCTGGCGCAGGCACGCTTGCACGCGTCCGGCACTGCAGCCTCCTCCCAGCTCTTGCCCTGCGTGGGGTGCTTTGGTTTTTAACTCGCTGGCGTAACCTGCTCATCTTAGCAGCAAGCAAGGCCACTGCAACAACCCGTGCTTCGACAGGGGCGAGGAGCTCGGCCAGGTTTGAGCCCCCCTCAGCTGCCCAGGGTGAGACCCAGGAGAGGCTCAGTCAGATTCCAGCGTCTAAACTCTGGAGAAAGCACAAAAGCTTGAAAACAAGTGACTTCTGCCTAAACCGCTCCCTGCCCTCTGGATCATCTGCTGGCAGAACTCACAAAAATAAGAAATACCAAGAGGGAAAAGCGTGACCATTCAGGTTTAATAGTGTAAAAAATAAACAGCACATTAGTTGATACACAGAAGCAGCACCCCGGGCAGCAGCGGGGCTGGCAGGCACCACGCACGCCAGCAGCAGCTCCCTGCTCTGCGGTGGGTCAGCTCCCGGGGCCTGCTCGGGTCGCGTGCCGCGGGTTGGGAGCTCCAGATCAAGCCCGCTCCTCTGTCCCACGGAGCATATGTGCCTTTGAAGATAATTCATGCCTTCTGCAGGACTTTAAGCTCTCCACAATCAGAGCGTTTCCTCGATGCTCAAAGGCGTTTGCTTGTTTGTCAATCCAGAGGCAGCAAGGCTGAAAGCAACGCGGTGGCAGAGGGCAGTGCATCCCAACACCTGACTGCGGGCTTAGTCAGGCGATCCCAAGGAACATCCTTCACACTCCAGAAAACAAAACAACAAAAAAAGAAAAAAGAGAGGGGAAGAAAAAAAAAAAAAAGGAGGCCCTTTGTGCATCTAAGAAATTGTTCTGAATCTGGGCTGCTGCGATGATGCTGCAGGTGCCCTGATGCAGCTGTAAACCACTGTCTCCCCCACTGATCGCAAAGTTGCACAAGACTTAAGGCTTCAAATTAATTCAGCGCACAACTGGGGAGTAATTTGCTCAGATCCTGCCAGTGTGCACCAGACTAGAAAGCTGCAAGGTCAACCAACGGTCAGATACAGCTCTAGCCCTAAAAATAACCCGCCTCACTCTCTGCCGCTGCACAAGGCTGAGGACAGCTCAGCACTACCAGCCACGCGATGGCTTTCTCCTCTCTTCCCCCCGCTGCCCCCTCACTGTTGCCAGGAGAGATGTGGGGGTGCCGAGCAGCTCTCGCAAGATGCTGCTGTGGCGGATCCAGCTATGGGCTACGATTTAAAAGCGACTCAGCTCTTCTTGACATTCGACACTTCTGCCGTTACCTCCCAACCTGGCCAAAACCGGGACAAGCTGCCAGAAACCCCACCAGCTGCCTGACCGGAGGCAGCGCTACCCATTCCCGCAGCTTCTTGTGCCGAGAAGCTGCTGGTTCCCCAGAAGTGACTCAGCCTAACAAGGTGCAGGCGGACGGACAGAGCTTCCACCACCCTGCTGCCAGGTGTCATTGTTTCTGCAGATGCTTTAAAACACCGCTGGCTTGAACTTCACTCTCGTTCAGAGAAATTCTAAACCTTTCCCTGTGAAAGGGCAGGCTAAGCACAAAGGTGTGTGCTATCTCGGCAGTATTTTTCCTCAGAACTGGTCAAAAATAGTTTCCTCTCAAAAACAATCCCTGTGTTCTTTGTGCAGCGTTCCCGCAAGGTTAAGTGGCACCTCCGCACCCCAGCGTAAGAGCAGCGCTCCGGGGCTGGCGGGGGCCCTTCCTCCCCGGCACCGCACTCTTTCCCAGAAGGAGAGCGCGGATCTGCCTTGCCCAGATCTGTCAGGACCTGCCAAAAGACCAGCGAGGCCAAGCCCTGGAGAAAGCAGCCCTGGTGAGGTGGCAGGGCTGGGGCTGCAGCAGGACCCCCTCGCCATCCTGCGCCTGCCAGCCGGGAGAGGGAGGGCGTCAGGATGCAAAACAAGGCTTTGGGACATGGGAACGGGAAACAACAGGAAGCGAGGACTTTCCCTGACAGCAGCACATCCTGACAGCGCAGCAAATCCGTGTCCTTCCCGATGAACTCACCCGCTTCAGCCCTGGGTTTGTTCTTGGCTGCCGCGCTGTACCAGATGCCTGTTAAAAGGAACAGGAGCACTCATGAAATCTGGTGTGAAGTCAGCATCCTCCAAAATACCCCCAAAGCCCTTCGGGAAATGCACCCCTCGAGAGGCTCATAACCCAAGCACAGGGAGCTGGACTGGACACACGCAGTTCTGTCCCCATACAACATTTCTGTGTCGGGCTAGGACCAAGGCAGACGCCCAGACTAATGCTAGGTGACCCGGCTCCTTCAGGGATCTCAAACTTACCCCATTGCCTCCATCTCCATTCTCATCTGCTTCCTCCTCTCCTCATTGATGGGATGGAGGCAGAAGATGATTATGGCAATGAGCAGCAGGCTTATTGGCACTGGGGCCATGAGAAGCTGCAGGGTGAGGATGACGGAGGGGTTGTGCATGCAGTCTCCAGCACGGTAACCTGCAAAACTAAAGAGGAGAATGGTTTTCCTGCCCCCAGCCCCACCGAGTCACCGCAGAAAGGCAAGCAGGCACCTCTGTCGCTCTCCTCTAGAGTCTGGTATCAGAGGGCCGGTTTTGGGGAATTCCCACTCCTGTCTGCTCCTCTTGCTCCCAGTAGATGTTGGAAAGGCAAATTTGGATACCCCTGTGACTCATTCCAGCATCCTCTATCAAACACTCCAGAAAACAGCAGTAGAAAGTGCCTGCGCTGGGCTGACAAAATAGGGGAGGTAGTGTTAGGGGCTTACTGCAAACTCAGTGTCGATATCCCCACGGCAAGGCCGCCTGCAAACTTGTTGAAGAAGACGTAAAACGAGTAGAAGAGAGCCTCCAGGTTGAGGCAGCTGGGGTTCCTCAGCATGAAGTCGTCCACCGCATCTGGCAGCATGGACCTGGGGACAGACAGCCCCACAGACACGTCGGTGACACCCACGCCAGCGCCGGCTGAACTCAGCCGCAGCCGCTCCACGGCCTCTCCAAGCCACAGAGAGAGACAGAAACCCCTTGCAGAACCCCACGCTGGAGACCGTTTTGTGCCTGTCCTCTGCCTTAGGCAAACACGGCAGAGAGCATCTTACAGAGAGGGTGCGGCAGCAGCTTCGGAGAACGAGAAGAAAAACAGCACCTTGCGCAATGACTGGCATCCTGCTGCCGAACCCGAACGCAGACTGAACTATGCCGTGGGGGGACCGTGCCTCACATCCACGTCCCTTCCCAGTCCCACCTCCACAGGTCCCTCTGCAGCCCAAAAGCTGCTGTATTTATTGAGCAAACGGGCAGTCTTGGCACATCACGGGTAGCGCTTTCCCAATAACCTTCCCCTCCTCTCTGCTTGACAAGCGCCTCGGAGGTGCCTCCGCTCACCACGGTAAAAGGTAGAGCACAGCCATGCTGCAGCCTGCCACCATCACCAGGAAGACGAAGGCCAGGAAGTTGTGCATCACCTGGGTGATGGCCACCAGGGCTGGGATGATCAGCTGCAGCGGCGAGAGGAAGAGGAGAAACAAAAGGACATGGGCTCTTTCTGCTGCTCACAGTCTGCCCCAACCAAAGGCCACGCTCCCCCCTTCATTTCAAAACCAGAACTGCTTCTGTCCCCTCTGCAGTGCAGCGTGGAGGCCCTGGACAGGCTGACACTGCCAGCAAAACCTTCCTCGTGGGTAAAGAAGGGATGGTTATGGAGCGGAATGGAGCCGAGTGGTTAAACCGGAAAGCTGGATCTGCTATGGCTGCACCCAGTATCTGTGAGGAAGGCATCTGGAGATAGATCCTCAATGGGATATCAGGACACGGGACGTGTGTCTGATGAGCAGGCTGTTTCCCAGCCACTGCCAAGCGTGCTGCACAGCCCTTCCTTCCCTCCCCGTGCCTCTCGCGGAGCTGGGTGGAAGAACTCGGATCACTTGCATCAAGCATGCAAGATCCTGGAGCAGGACAGAGGCTGCAGGACGATGTTTGCGTGTGCACACGAGACTGGTGCATTGGTACAACGGCTGATCAGACGCTGCTCACCAGATCTCCAGCCACGGACTCTCAGAGCCCGAGCCCTTGGTTGGGTGATGCTGCAAAAAAAATCATTTCCCCACTGTCCCAGAGACGGTCCCTCGGCCTCCCTGCACCTCACTGCAAAGCTCTGCGAAGCCGTGGCCCCCGGACGCAAGGAAGTGCAGAGCTGCCATCAACTACTGGCTTACTCCTGGCCAGCTGCAGTGCAGAGGATGCCGTGCTCAGGGCCAGCCCTAGCTGCCAGCTCTTCTCCCCGGACACCGTGAGCAGCTGGGGGCAGGGCTGTCCCCTTGCAGGGCTTCTGAGTCCACAGCCACAACCACAGGCAAACTCACCGCCAGGCCCAGCGACACTGCTGTTTTCTTTCCAAATCTCCCCAAGAACCACTGCCAAAAGGGGATAGAGAGGGAAGCTGAGACCTGAGGAGAGAACCAAAGGGGAGTCTCAGTGATGTCCCCCAGGACTGCCAGTCTCTGCCTGGGTGACATCCTTGCTGATGGGCAGAAGCAGCAGCTCGTGACTCCACGAGGCTGAGCTGCCCATGCTTAAGGGCTGGGGTGACCCAAGGATCAACCCCTCCACCAGGAAGCTCTTCCTGGGGCTCACTTACCAACATGATAAGCACTAAATGCTGAAACTTCCCGGGCAGCCCCGCAGCATGAGTACAGAAGAAGGCAAAGATCCCCTGTGTGATCTGGGAAAGCAACACGGAGACGTTCATGGCTGGGGGTCCCGAGTTCACTGTCTGGATAACTTGCCTGGACATCTCATCCCCCAGGCTCTCCTCCTGCCGCACCTGGAAGGCCAGGGATGCAAAGAGGAAGCCACACAGCAGCTGGGTGTAGGGCTTGTGTCCCACGATCATCCTCAGGCAGCTGGCAAAGGGCAGCTCGACCTTCCCCAGGGGTCTGAGGGGCCCTGAGGAGAGAGACAGCAGGGCTGGCACCGGAGCTGCCATAGCAAATGCGAGGGGGTGGGAGGCACAGGGGATTGCGCCGCTGTGTCTGGGGTGCAGCTCAGCTGGGTGAGGAGCTATCGGAGTCTGACGTCTCAGGACAGAGACAACAGCTACAGGCTGGATTTTGCCGCTTTACGCTGCGCGTTCAGCCTGGCCTGCGTAGCTCTGCAGGCTGCGTGTTGGTGAGACCTGCTCAGGGTGAAGCAGTGAGCTGCAGACCCTGTCCCAGGCCCACGGCTCCCTGCAGGAGCTCCCTG
The DNA here is from genome assembly GCF_965183815.1 of Platalea leucorodia. NCBI lineage: Eukaryota > Metazoa > Chordata > Aves > Pelecaniformes > Threskiornithidae > Platalea > Platalea leucorodia. Next base: position 16,217,356 of record NC_138835.1, on the reverse strand, counting down.
GCAGCCAGAGCCTTCCTTCCTCCGGAGCATCTCCCCTCTCCTCTGCGGGAGCAAGATGCTGCCAGCGCAAACCAAGGAGGGTCTTAGCATCCGAGTGTGCGTGTGTTCGTGAGCCCTGCACCCAGAGAGCCACCCCTCACATAGGAGCTCAGCTCCCTCTGCCTCACACCTTCCTCTGCAACCCCATCCTCACCATCCACTGCCGCTGGGCACCCTCCAGACTGGTTCTAAATGGACCTTACCGGGCTGCTCCCTGACTCCAAGGATGAGAACCAGACAGGACAGGCAATAGATTGAGCCCAGGACCACGGATGCAAGTACATAGGCCCTACGCTGGAAAACGAGAGACAGCGCACAGTGACAACGCAGGTACCACACGCAGAGCTGGCGCACGGCCAGCAGTGCCGGCCTCAGAGCTTACAGGAGGAGCAGGGGGCAAACGGGCCAGTCCTTACCGTGTTCTCCAGAGAGTCCGTGAGGCCATAGGTACTGCTGTTGGGCAGGGTCTCCTTTGACACGTAACAGCCGTTCATCATGCGGGCATGGTAACTGCCCACAATCTGCCCCTGGATTCCTGACCCAAGGAGCGTGCTGAACACCTCCATCCCCATTCCTGCCAGGACGACCAGGGGAGAAGCCTCAGTCCGCTCGCTGGCTGATGGGACACATCCCTCAGGGTAAGAGACCAGCTTTGGGAGTGGAATTGGAGGCACCAACATCCAGAGCTGCCTCAGAAGAAGAGACCTGCTCTGATTTTTGTCCCTTGGCTCCAGCAGTAAACACTCTAATGTTTGGAATCAATAAATCTGGGCCCTGAGTCCCCTAGGGATGATACAGATCTAAGAAATGTTTCTGCAGGTAAATTCCTTGCAGAAGATGACTGATTTTATCCCTGTTTTCATATCCCTGGTTTATCCCATCCACTCTGCAGTCTGGTCAAAGCCAGAGGACTTTATTCACCTCTTCTCTGGGGAGGGTCTCCCAGGAACGCAGGCAGCCAGGGGTTGTAGGGGCACAGACACTTACTGTAGGCAGTGGCTGAGTCACGATCTCTCTGGGTTCCTCCCAGGAACATCGTCAGGGAAGAGTACGGCACGTGGTGGCACTAGGGAGAGCACAGTTCAACCACAGCTCCGGCTGCTGCTTCCCTGGTTTGCTGGTCACGACCCCCCTCGTCCCTACACACAGCAGATAATGCTGCCTTCTGTGCCACCCCTGCACGCAGGTGCCTTCTCACCCCCTTCTTCTGTGACTTGTTCTCTTCCCACAAACCAGCGATGGAGAAGTTTCACATCACCGTGTACAGGCAGCCCAGCCGAATCCCCAGCATTAAAATGCACCGCTCCATCTCGCCATCCCTGCGGGGATGGTCTGCAGCGTCCTGCACCCCTCACTGCTCCCCAGCTCGAGCTCTCCCAGGCTCCGCTCCAGGCCCCTTCCTGGAGAGGCTGGGACTCCCCAGCTGCCCGTGTCCCCCTTCCTTGCTGTATAGGATGACGTGTAAGAGAGTCAGCCCCAGGCACCGTGTTCCTTACAGTCATGCAAGTCTGGAAGAAGCTGTACGTGAACAGGTACCACAGGAATTTCAGGGAGGCAGGGGTGGCATCCGAGAGGGTGAACCACATCATGCAGTAGCAGAGCACCCCAAATGGCATGGAGCATGCAATCCTGGGGAGGAAGCAGAGCCGGTCAGACGTGACCTTCAGATAAGGTGGTCACACTTCTCATTGCATAAGCTGAGCTACACCGCACGGCCTCTTCCCTAGCTTCCAAACCACAGCCCAGCTACTGCACGACCAAGATCGGCGAGAGGAAGCAGCTCTGCCCGAGTGAGCGTCCGTCGGTCAGGCGGGGGGCGCTAAACAAACGGTGAGAGAAAAAGCGACCTCTGAGTTGTCCAACATTTCTTATTCTGTTGCTCAACTGCTTCAAGTCCTTGCCCTGCAGCAGAACCCTGGAGGTAGCGGTAACCCTCTACGTGCAAGACCTGCTTGCGGTTAGAGCCTGGTGGAGAGCTGCTGGCACAGCCGACTACCAACCTCCGTACGTGCCACCACAGAGGACTCTCCGAGCACTGAACCCCCCGGCCTCGAAAATGCGAGGCCCCAGGGAAAGAGCAAATGCGCAAGTTTGCAGTACACTCCCCCTCTCTCACTGCAATGACATACGGACCCCACTGCAAGTTACGTTATCTTTAGTGTCCTTGTGACGGTTTTGTAATTCTGTGTAAGCCGCAGTGACATTAAACTCCCAGTGAGGTGCCCCAGCTACCTCCATGCGCTAGCACTGAAGGAATTTGAGTCTGGCAAAGACCCTCCTGAGGCTCCAGCCCAGACACTCACCATGGGACCAGCTTGCCATATTTTCTCCTCGGGCTTTTGCTGACCAGGAAGCCAACAGCAGGGTCAGTAACTGCATCCCAGGCTCTTCCAAGGAAAATGATCAAAGAGGCATGGAACGGCTCCAGCTGGGGGGAAACGGAAACCACAGCTCGAAAGGGAAAGATGTCCTGGCGAAAGGCTGCAAGCAGGCAGCATGATGCAGCTCGCTCTAGCCAACGTTTCATCTGCAGCCCCTGGAGACCACTCCAAGCATTGAAACGGCCCAGAAACATCTCCCGCGCGCCCACCAGCAATATCTACATGATGCGATTTTGATCCGGTTTGAATGCCTAATGCTGATGAGCATTTCCAAGGGCTTTGGCCACCCACCGAACTCTACCTTGCCCCAGTCTGCTGAGCTTATGCTAAGCCCCTTTGCAGATAACCCCATCTCACGTGGCCACTCACCTGCACAACATCCAATAGGAAGATCTGGAGGAAAAACCCAAGGGCGTTGCCTGTCATCTGGTAGGGAATGCCCCCAACAGCATAGCAAACCTTTCTGCAGAGCGGCAGTCCTGGCTTCTCCTGCAGCCGAGACACCAGGGAACAAGCCCACCTGAGAAATGATACGCACCTCTGCCTGACAGCTAACCTCCAGCCGCTGCTTGTCCCATCCGCTGGGTTCTCCGAGGCCCATTTAAACCCCGAGTCATGTCCTAACCCCCCATGCACCCACCCACGACACACATACCTGTCCTTTGGCCAGACATCACTCCACCTGATAGCCACACGCAAGGTTGCCGTGGCAGCTGGGGTGCTGTAGGGTGCTTCCCCATCTGCTGGCAATCGTGGTGGGTCAGGGCGCAGCGCCTCCCGCGCACGGCCTGCCCTCGGGCAGCAGCCTGCCTCGTCAGATCCCGCTCAGCAGAGGTTCATACTCTTCATAAGCCTTCAGGGTCCCTTGCGCAGCCGCCCTGAGGGGCTGGGCAGGCCACCGGCCTCCCTCCTCGCTCCAGGCCACCAGCCCACATCCGCTCCTCGACCGGCCAAAGCCAAGAGCTGATCAGGGGGCATCTGTCTCGTTTGCTTGTCTTGGGCTTGTCTTGTCACCAGGGCCACATCCCTGGTGTTTCACCTCGATTCTCCTCGGAGGCGTGTTTGCATGAGATCACAGGCTGCTAACGTAAATGAAATACATATCTCACGCCAAACGCAGAGCTATCTGCTGAGCTGGTCTAACATTGTCCTTTCCTATTCTATTGAGCTACAATCCAGTGGTTCAAGTTCTTTAATATTAAAAAGTACAAATTGCATCAGGCTTAAAGTGACTGTAACGGAGGCAGTCCGAGGAGAGAGACTGCAAAGCGCAGAGCCCAGGGGATTTCCTTAGATCAACAGGGAAAGCACAAGGAGCGTTTCAGCGTGCAGGAAAAGGGCTGATGGCAAAGCCTCTATTTTATTTGGATGTGGTTAGCTTCAGTAAATACCGTACCAAGCCTCAAGTATCTGGCAAGTTCCCAGAGGCAACCTACAGCACTGACTTCCTACCAGCCCCAAAATGAACTTGCTGTCTACCACGATACATCTCTGCATCACCCGAGGCCAGGAGTATACTGCAGGCTCCAGGCTGAGACCACATAGAAAGCAGACGGCCCGTTCGGGCTCGGCTTTCCGCTCGGCTGAAGCGGGGCGCGGCCGCAGCTCAGCTCTGCTATGAGCAGAGCATTGATAAAGGCCATTTCTGCTGGGACAGGGCAAGCAGCGGTGGGGTCGCAGTGCAGGTGCCTGGAGACCAGGGCTGACCTCCCTTCTCAGCGCAGGCTGCCTTGGACGATGCTCGGGGCTAACGCGGTCAGCAGCGACTCGGGTTCCTGCTCTACACCATGTTTTGGCTTTCCCGATCACCGAGCAGCTCCGGCGCAGCTCAGAGTGCAGCAGGCAGCCTGCACCCAAAAGATAGACAGCCCTTTCTGGAAAGATGTGGAGGGCTCCCCTGCCTGCGCAGGGCAGATGGCCGTCCCAGGCGACAGGCCTGCTCCAGACATGGCTATAAAAGGCTGTGAGCTGCTCCAGCAAGAGCTCTGCAGAAGAGCAGAGAGGAGGGATGAACGCTTGGCACGGGGCAGCTGTGCAAGAGGCTGGGCTGAGGGACGGACTGCAGGGTCACATCAGCAGCTGGGTAACCGGGCAATCAAGTCAGGGATCGCTTCGAATTCCCACTGGCCCTCATTTCTGGTGGGGCGAGGGGGCAACCTGCCGGTTCCCTGGCCTGTTTGGGCTGGAGATGGCTTGCTGTGCCGCTAACGTCAGTCACGCTGACGGCCACCCTCGAGGGATGACAGGCCTTCGTTGTAACAGTACTAGGGAGCAGCTCCCGAAAACACAGGCACAGTCCCAAAAAGCAGCATTCCAGAAGGCGCTGAGTGCGTTTCCCTCACGCAGCGATTAGCGATAACTCCTCCACAGCCCACACCGTAGAAAAAACACTAACGGTGCTGTGCCTGCCAGGCTGGAGGGCCCAGCCTCTTCCTGCACACCCCGGGGAGCAGAGCGCCCGTCTCCCCGTGCCAGGTAACCTCAGCAGCCTGCTCGTGCCTCTCAGCTTCTGGTCCCAGTTTACTTTCTGCCTTTTACAGCACACAGCGAGAGTCAGGTCCCTTGTATTTCAAATTGCAGACCAACCTTGCACCCGCAGGGATGGCTGAAGCATGAGGCTTGCACCACTGCTGAGGAGCACTTACTCATACAACATCTCGTTTCCACAGCAGTTCTGTTTCTAAAATTACAAAGGCATTTCTCTCGGCTGTAGGGTTCTGTGGCAGCTTTTGTTCCCTTTATGCTCTCAGCAGGTAGGACAGCGCTCCGCACGTCTCTGCCCATTTCACTTGAAAGTCGGCAACAAAAACAAAACGCGGAGCCTTGCTTTAACAATGTGTTCTCGAGCTTGAGTCATAAACACTTCGAAACACCCCCACAGCCTGCGGCTGCTCGATCCGGGTAGGCTCCGCGTGGGTGTGCGCACTCATGAGGGTTAGCGTGCACGTGTGAAAGGCATTTCTGCCTGCGAGAAAGCAGCACCCTGGGATGCTGATCTTACCTCTCTCTGGACCACTCTTCCCTGTGGGAGAGCTCCTTCTGGGGTTACACTGTGCGGCTCGGCATCTTCGTGACCACCTGGATGCATGACTGCAGACACGACCGTGTCCTTCTGCGGCATGTGGTGGGGAAGCAGGAGCTTCCTCGCCCAGGGTGAGGAAGAAGTTGCCTTGTACGTCAAAGAGCGCACCGCAGGCGCAGACCGGAGCTGGATGGAGGTTTGACAAGTGAAGATACATCTGCGGAGCCCCAGGAGGAGCTGATGGAGGGGAAATGACTGGCTCTGAGGGAGGAGCGTGGCCAGACCCTGCCCATGGAGGCAGGAAACCTGGCAGGGCTCACAGTGCAGCATGAACTCAGGGTGCTATCTCCCACGCTCTCTGCCGTGAAATGGAGAAATCCGGTGCTCTTCAAAGGTCAAGCTGGGTCCAGCCATTCCTCCCCACCCCAGGGCTGCTGCCTCACTGAGATCTTAGGGGTGTGGAGAAGAAGTCCCTTGCCTGAGCTCCAGACCACCACGAGCCACCCCAGGACTCCTGCCTCAGCACCAGCGACCACCAGCTCCAAAGAACCAGCGTGGGAAGCCCAGGGCGGGCAACCAAAGAGGCTGGAGCAGGCAGGGAGAGGGCAGCGGGAACAGGCAGGTTCTCGCCCCGGGTCACTCCCCGACAAAGCCCCTCTCTCCCAAGGCCGTCCAGGAAGACCCAGCTCCGGCTCCTTACTCGGGGCTGTGGAAACCCACTGCCCCTTTGCTTCGCCCTCTCCTTAACGGGTGCAAGGTGTTGGCGCTGCCCTGGCCCAGGACAACGTCACCGAGAGTAGGAGGCGTGGGATACATTTTCCTTTCTCTATTAAGCGAGATCTGCAATTATCAACCTCTTTCAGTCTGTGAGCTCCTGAGAGATCTCCCACGGCAATGGAGACCCCACACATATTCTGAGCCTGGTGACAAGAAACGTGCTTTTCTTACTCCCCTTTCACAGACCCCTCATCGCCCATAGAGCCCAGCAGTCTCGGCATCACAAACCAAAGATTACTCCTACATTACGAGCAGTAGGAGCCCAGTTACTCAGCGCTGGCTGTGTGGGAGCAGCCGAGTTCCCAAGGCAGCGGTGCTCACAGCACGCAGCCAGACGCTGTTACGAGCACTTGGCAAAGCAAAGGCGGAGGGAGAAATCGGCTTCAGAGGACAGAAGGCACACAGCGAAAGGCTGGCAGGAAAGGGATGGCACTGCCGCTCTGCCCGGTAATCATCTGCTTGGCACGTCTAGTCTCATCAGGCAGCTCTTCAAGAACAGGCTTCTCTAGCTAGATCAAACAGCCTCCACGACTGAACTTAGATGCAGCAGCTGGGGCAGAAGAACCCAGGCGAAACCCTCTCCCTGCTCTCCTCCCAGGTTATCAAGAGCCACGGGGAGCGTTAAATCCCTGTTAGGGTCTCTGTACCACCACCCGTACCCACGGGGAACGCAAGCAGCCATTCCGCGAGGTTCATCACGACGCTGTTAGAAAAACGTGTCGTCTTCAGCTCAGCCTTCCCTTGTCCAGTGGGGGTTAATCTGAAAAACTTGAATTTTGCAGGCTGAGTCAGAGCTTGGTTAATAAGCCGCAGTACAACTGAGTCAGCGGCATCTCTCTTCGCTGCTATTTTACTGACATCCCAGATAACAAATATCACTTATGCTGGACCACAGCCAGTGCAGTGGGAGCCAAATCCCTGTCTCCCACCAGCGTATCTAAGCATACATCTCTATAAGAAAGCAAAATACATCTCTCCCCACCCAAGAGGAAAGGGGAAACTCAAAAGGAAATATAAAAACCTGACTTTTTTTTTTTTCTAGGCCATTTTGTACCCACTCACCACACACAGTTACATTTGGACAGACACAAGGTACCTTTGGAAATTGCACTCAGCACTTAATCCTCTGGCTCTTTGGCACTCATTTACTCTCCAGGTGCAAATAGCTGCATTTTCTGCTCACAGACTAGAAAGCCAACAGATGACCAACAGTTACCTCCCAGAGCAGCTCTCGCTCCCTGGCTGGTTCAGTGCACAATTATCTTCGACACAGGACAGCTTTATTTCTGCTCTGCTCAGATCCTCCCGAAGCCTTTTGTCACGTTGCTCAGCGCCGTACAGAAGGCAGCATCACCCGGTGGGTCCAGACGGGGTGTCACGATGGCCAGCGCAGCACGGGGAGCTCTCCACCCGCCTCTGCGCGAGCGCGGCGTTCAGCTTTGTGCCGGAAAGGCAGGTTGTGGTGAAAAGCACCAATCTCGCTGTTAATCACTGCTTTACACTGGGCTACTTGCTGCAAGCAATGAGCTTTCTAATAACGTCGTGTGCCAAGGCCTGAAATCTAACCCAAGCAGCTCGCCGTACACTGCACACACCAAGAGTCTGGAGGAAAGGACGATGCCTCTTCCATCGCTACGCTGATCTTGTGCTATCAGAGGCTTAGAAATGGGTTTTGAAAGAACAGGGAAAGCACTCGGCAACGCTGCAGCTACACCCATTTTTCTGTTGCACACTCAGCAAGAGAGAAGCCAAAGCTCTGCAGTTTAAGAAACAAGGTCATGTTGGAGTTTGCTCACTGCAAAGGAAAGGTCCCTTCCCCAGAACCCCCTTCTCCACTGCAGAAGCACGCGATCTTATCTCTCAAGGCAGCCCAGGGCCGGGGAATGCATGACACCGATGACTCCAATCCAAGCCGTGCTAGCTGAACGGCTTTTCTCAGGGTACGATGACCTAGAGATGGGCTGCTCAGGCAGGAGAGCCCCGTTGGGGGGGAAAAAAAAAAAAAGGCTAAAGCCAGCAAGTGGGAATTTTTTGGCACAGAAGCAAGTGGCGGCATTTGGATACGTTCCACTAGCAAGTTCTCCGAAGGTTTACCCCTCCCTTGGCTGCTCTAAGCAGGGCCAGCGGCTTTCACGTTCCCCTTGGCACAGCTTCACTCTCTTGGTGGAACAGGAGTCATGACTTCAAGAGCCACCGCGATGGATGAGAAAGGAGAAGAAGAGCTGTTGCTACTGTAGGCCTCGTAAGCCAGTAAAGAGTTAATCTAATGAGGAGTCATGAGAGGTACCTGAGTAAATAAGAACATCTGGAATCTATTCAAGAACTCCCAGCGCTGGGACAGACGGGCTCGGTGCAGACAAGACAGAACAGCAAATAAGATAAGCATTTAGGAATGTAGTAAATAAGTCAGAAAATGATAAATTAGTAAATTGAGAGGTGCTTGACACAGGAGCGGTTCAGCTGCCAGAGATGTGGGCCTATTGCGTAATTAGGATTCTACTGCTCTCTGTGGAAGTGTGTAACTGGGAAACGTGGGACTTGGTTCAAAAAATGTTTGCTAACAGGTAACTAGAAAGGCTTTCTCTTCCCGTTTCTGTTGAACTCGGCTGGGTCCCTGCTGACAGCCAGCCCGATCACCCGGCCAGCAGCTGCAATGAGCTGCCACCTTGGTTTCGACGGTGTGCCTTTGCTTACTGGTGCCACCAGTGTTGCTGTAGGAGCCCCGTTGGCACCTTGGCAGCAGCCAACGTATGGAAGTCCCCAGGCAGCCTGCAGCGACGCAGCTCCGCCAGCTCCAGAGCCGCTCGCCGCCATCGTGCCGGCTGTGTGCGGTTATGCCACGTGGTGCAGCACGTGCATTATTTACCAGAGCAAGGAGGAGACTTGCAGCTGAAATCCCAGCAGACGTCAACTGCCTTCAGGCTTTTCTCCTTCCTAAAGTAAAGTGAAACTGCCTAAAACTCACGGCGAAAGCTGGCAGGGCGATCACACCTCGTTAGCAAGGACTGCAGGTGAGGAGACCCAGCTCTGCACGATTCGGCGAGTGTGCGTGCAATGGCTAATTCCCTTCTCCCCAGGCAGAGCGCTGACGCGTACGTTCGTCGCCGCTGTGCCTGGAGGACAGAAGCACGCACCTCGGAGAGGTCTGGGCTGAGACTCGAAGCGCGAGTGGAGCTGAAAGGCTTTTCCTTCGCCGGGGAGGCGGCTGGGTCGCCAGGAAAGCAAACCTGGCAGCAGGCACAGCTGAGAACTGCGGGCTGCGGCCTCCCGGCTCTGCCTCGAGTGACCGCCAGACACCCTTCCTCGCATGATGCCAGGTGTTTACCATACAAGCGCCAACGGAAACCCACAACCTGGTAAGAAAAACAACTTCGTTGCTTAATTAAATCTGTCACTTAAAATTACCCGTCTCCATCTATAAACGTGCTGGTTCACCAACAGAACCAAGACCATTCAGAAGCAGCAAGGGGGTAGCACTGTCTTGCTTTCAAAATCTAGCAATTCTTCATGCAGGCTTACCTAGAGCAGCAGGCTTACCTAGAACAGCAGGCTTACCTAGAGCAGCAGACGTACCTAGAACAGCAGACTTACTTACCTAGAGCAGCAGGCTTACCTAGAACAGCAGACTTACTTACCTAGAGCAGCAGGCTTACCTAGAACAGCAGACGTACCTAGAGCAGCAGACGTACCCAGAACAGCAGGCTTACCTAGAGCAGCAGGCTTACCTAGAACAGCAGGCTTACTTACCTAGAGCAGCAGGCTTACCTAGAGCAGCAGGCTTACTTACCTAGAGCAGCAGACGTACCCAGAACAGCAGACTTACCTAGAGCAGCAGACGTACCCAGAACAGCAGGCTTACCTAGAGCAGCAGACGTACCCAGAACAGCAGGCTTACCTAGAGCAGCAGGCTTACCTAGAACAGCAGACTTACTTACCTAGAGCAGCAGGCTTACCTAGAACAGCAGGCTTACCTAGAACAGCAGGCTTACTTACCTAGAGCAGCAGGCTTACCTAGAGCAGCAGGCTTACCTAGAGCAGCAGGCTTACTTACCTAGAGCAGCAGGCTTACCTAGAGCAGCAGGCTTACCGAGAACAGCAGGCTCCTGAATGGACCCCAGCTCCTGCCCGAGGATCTAATGCAGATATTGCAGGTCCTCCCCTCATGGTGGGGGACTCTGAAGAAAGCCATAAGCATCGTGTTTTATGTGACAGTGACACCAATCCCCCAAGGCAGCTTTCCGCTGTAACTACAGAGTCAGAAGAAACATCAACTCAGGGTCCTTTTTCTTGGTAACAAAGGATCTGTAAAGCAGTGCTGCTTTCAAAAGAAAACCCTCCCGACTGAACTTCCCAAGAGCATCCCAGGAGCAGACTGCCATCCTTTTAATCACTCCTCTAAATAAAGACACCAGGGAGCTGAAGCCCCACCCCAGAAGCAGCCATGGCATGAAGGTCACCTTCTCCTTCTGGCAAGATTTAGTGCTGTCCAGCAATGAGGAGCAAAATTAAATATAACTGAGTATAACCAAAGGCAGCATGAAAAGAAAAAAATCAGGGCAAAATTTACAGTCATCCTCTTCTAGACGCAGCTGTGCCCACAGGATTTCTTGCTCCCTGTCTCTGGTCACAGCGTGCATTTATTGGCGAGCTGAGCTACCCGAGTTTTCTGCCAAAACAACCCAACCAGCTAGCTGCTTTGTGCTGTTAACGTTATTTTACCCGAAGAAGCAGCCGAAGGTACAGCTACACCTAGAAATGGATGTCCCTACAGCGGGATCGCTGAAGGCACCGGGACAGCAGAACCCCCGAGGCAGGCAGACCTCTGACTGTGCAAGAAACACGGATCAGGAAACGTCCCGTGGCAAAAGCAGCATTCCAGAGGGGAGGCAGAGTTCCCAGGAAATGGTGCAAAATGCTATCAGAAAGCACAGGAACTACATCTTAGCAATGAGGACATGTGAAAAGGAAGAGGAGGAAACAACAAACTGTGTACGAAGGAAAATAAAACCCAAGGAAGCCCTACAATTGCCCGTCTGAGGAAGGGAAAACGGTTAAAATACAGCACTCGGAGACAAACACTCAGGTACAGGGAAAGAGATCAGCCCCAGACAGGACAGCACGGTTGTAAAACCGGGCTGTATCTTATCGTACAGAAATTGAAAAGAAGCGAGTTTTCACGTGCGACGTGCAACGCTGCCTTAGCACCAGCGTGCGAGAGACCGGGAAGGCAGGCAGGGCTCCCGGCGGGGAACGCGCAGAGAAGGAAGAAACGTTTCAAAGTGAAACACTTCTCCGGGCAAAGGAGAGAAAGACCCTTTTTTGCAGGCATAAATGTCAGGTTTAGGAAAGCCCAGTCTCAGGCTATGACTCTGTTAGAACAAAGGAATGGAATGATAAAGGAAGGAGATTTTACTAGAGAGAAAGTCAAATAAACTCGCTAACCACCATCACAAACTATAGGAATGTCAGAAACGAGTGTTTACCTTCCTGCAGGGGCCCGTCAAACACCAAAGAGCTGCACCAGTGACAAGGAAAGTGATTTTCTTTACAAAATCAAGGTGCCTCCTTCCACCCCCCCCCTTTTTCCCGTTCTGGTATATTATCCCTTCCCTGGTAATTAGCCTGGCTGTTGTTTTTGCTTTATGGCTTATTTTATAGTGAAACGTTCCACCAGCTCACAGAAGGAGACAGTTTAATACAGGAGATTGCACGTACGTTGCCTCCAGTTCATTCCATAGGCTCTTTTGTCGACTTTGGAAGAAGATACGCCTGTCTCGGTTACCGATACCGCTTCTGGGCTGCACTCGGGCACGCTTCAGATAGCCTGGCGGCAGGGCAGAGCCGGGCCTGCTCGCCAGGAGATAAGGACTGCTCCTGACTTACAAAAACAAAGAAGAAGAAAAGAATCAGAGGAAGAAGGAGTCAGCAGCGGTGGCCCAGAGGGGCTGACGGACACCCAGGAGCGCAAGGTGCAGCTCCTCGCAGGCAGCTGGCGAGGAGGAGAGCGGCTTCTCTCCAGCACTGCCACCCTCCGGCGCCGGGGAACATTCGCTTTTCCTGGCAGAGAAGCATCTCCGAGCCCGCAGCCTCTCTGAATTTAGTACTTTTCTGTCCCACTGGCAAGGAGAGAGCTGGGAGGAAACCTGGATGCGAAACTTCCCATCAGTGAGCAGAATCCGCGTGACAAAATCCTTGAGGTCAGCAGCCAGACGAGTTGCCATCTAGCTGCCGACCTTCATTTGAGGAGAAACTCAGCATGACCCGGCAACGTGTGCTCGCAGCCCAGAAAGCCAACCGCATGCCGGGCTGCATCCCCCGCGGCGTGGGCAGCGGGGCGAGGGAGGGGATCCCTCCCCTCCACTCCGGTGAGACCCCCCTGGAGCCCTGCGTCCAGCTCGGGGGGCCCCGCCATAGGAAGGGCACGGAGCTGTTGGAGCGGGGCCAGAGGAGGCCACGAAGGTGCTCAGAGGCTGAGAGAGCCGGGCTGGTTCAGCCTGGAGAGGAGGAGGCTGCGGGGAGACCTTATAGCGCCTGAGGGGGGCCCACAGGAAAGCTGGGGAGGGACTTTTTCCAGGGGCATGTAGTGACAGGACAAGGGGGAATGGCTTTAAACGGAAAGAGGGCAGATTTAGATTGGATCGAAGGAAGAAATTCTTCACCACGAGGGCGGTGAGGCACTGGCACAGGCTGCCCAGAGAGGCTGTGGATGCCTCATCCCTGGAAATGTCCAAGGCCAGGCTGGACGGGGCTTTGGGCACCCTGGTCCGGTGGAAGCCCATGGCAGGGGGCTGGAACCAGATGATCTTTAAGGTCCCTCCCGACCCAAACCATTCTGTGATTCGATGATTTAATTTGGGGGCACCAATGTGTCCAGCTCATCCAGCCAAAGACCGCGGACACCAGCTTGTCACCACCTCAGTCCTCTGATGGCCACCAGCTAACCAAGGCGAAGCAGGAGACAAAGAATTTGTACTCCCTCTGTTAGATAAACTTTCTTTCTGGGTCTAGGGGCGCATCCTGGCCAGCACTCTGGAAGAGGTTGTCCCAGGTCCCCACAATGGCACGTGTGGAGAAGATCAGGATCCAAGACCTCCTCCAATGAACAATTAACGAATGAGTGACGTCCCACAAGGCAGCTGTGACCGTATTTGCCTCCGAGGGAAACTCCCTTTCCGAATTCTCTCTGGACTGGTTCACACGGCTGACTAAGTGGTCATAACATACAACATCAAGTGATGCAGGCGGGCGAACCCCAGGCTCACCTGTCAGGAAAGATCTTTAAAAACCCTGCGGAGATTTTTAATCTCATTTAGCTGAAGACAGCTCGGCCCTGGGAAGCCTGCTCGCGGTGCAAGCCAAAGCAGTAAGAGTAGACATCCGCACGTACATCATCCAAAATACGAGAACAGATGGTAGCCATTAAAAGGGTCAAACGCTGTTTTCCTATTTTGCGGGCTTTTAATGGTAATTTTCACAATAATTTACAAATTTGCTGTTACACACATTATATATCCATTTAGTAATGAAAAACGTAAGTTAATTCAGCTCTCGGTTGAGAAACTGTTGTAAAAATGCCCTTGCTAAGGTCTGGTATCTACTCCCGCAGTTTTGTATTAATAGAGGCAGCCAAGCGAGTTTCTCACGCTGAACCCGTCCAACCTGCTGGGCCTCCCCCGCCCGCGCGGCCCCAGCGCCTGGGCTCTGCTCGCACCCGGGTGAGGACCTGGAAGCTTCAGGGCGCTGAGGGGGACGGACTTGCAGCGCGGCAGCCGCAGGGCTCCGGCGTGACTAAGGCAGGAAGCGGACGGCGTGCTCCAGCCCTTCGCACGGCAGCAATCCAGCCTCTCCCGAAGGGACCCAGCGGCTCCCAGTTAGCTGCTGTCTGGAGGCCCACGGTTCGGCTCCGAAGCCTGGGGCTAGGAGAGCAAGCGTGCTGCGGGTCGGTGCAAGGTGCCGTGGCACAATGCTAGATGGCAACTCGTACGCGTGATGCTGCTACGCCAGCGCTACCCATCCCTCGTGTCTAGGCGTAACAAATTCACCCGCAGGATTCTGTTCAAAGGAAAGAAAGACATGGAGACCTGAGCCCAAAACACAAACAGCGGACCAGACCCAAGCTGGAGAATTCCAGGTGTTCAGCTATGTTACTCCTCAGCAGAGGAGAGGAAATAAATCAAAGGGTACTACAGCCTTTAGTTTTTCCACCTGAGCCGTTTCCATCATCTCAATAATTCACCTCTTAAAATAAAACTTGCTTTTCAGGAAGAGAAACTCCGTTTGCCTTCTACTTTCGGTCCCTTCAAGCTGATTCAGCTTTGCGTGGTCTTGGAAAGAAAAGATCAGCAGCAAGTTGGGTTTCTCAGAGAAATGCAAGACAGCGAATTAAACCTGCAGTCAGCCCGGGCTGCGGGAGAAAGCACGGGCAGAGCAGGGGGGTGCTGCAATGGACACCCCTACATTCTGCTGAGGGAAGGAAGGTCAGGACTTTCTCTCCGGAAAAGCCCAGGAAGAGTGTTAAACCTTGCACCTGCACACACGCATCGGAGTTTTCCCCGCAGCTTTTTCACAAAAGACTTCCCCCACAACGCTTTTACAGTAGCGCGACCGTTATCCCAACAATCAGATCACCCATTCTCGTATAGTTTGTATTTAATGCGCGAAAATAAAGGGAGCGCTCCGCAGCAGTCCCTGGAGGAGAGGGAAGAGCAGAAAGGTTGTGACGAGCTGGCAGCTGGCATGGACAGAAACCGCTCCCTGGGAGCTCCCTTCCCCCTCACCTTCCTCCCCTCTCAAGAGTGCAGTAACGCAATCCACAAAGGCAACCGAACTCTCGTGGGAGAATCTGTGGCACAATAGGCTGCAGTTCCTTTCAAAACGGATTCGTTTTGTTTATTTATTTTAAAGTCCACTGATCATCACAAAAAAAAAAAAAAAAAAAAAAACCATGGCAAATGCAACTAAAGAGAAAAAAGTCCAACGAAGACCTAAGAACCCAGAGCTACGAGTAGATGTGAGCCTGCGGCGCACGGCGCGGGTGCGCGCACAGGACGAGACGACACATGCGCGCTGCAGGCAGGCGTGTGGCGAGAGGTGGGGTCCTTTATGTTAACCGCTGAACGATGACGGCGTTGAGCAGGTTGGCTTCCTTCAGGGTTTGGTTCTCATCAGTCAGCTCTTTATTTGGGAAGGTGGTCATGAGGACGAAACTGGTGGCAGCCATCGCTGGCCGAGCATCTACTATGAAGAGCCGGATGTCACGGATCCTGCCCAAAGGGATCAAACACACAAGGGTGATCCGGTTACCGAACATCCCGTACAAGCGCACGGCAACAGCCTCAATTCACCCTTCCCGGAGCACGCAACCCTGTGGTCGCTGCGCTTGCTTTTCAGCTAACAGCAGAGGCCACAGCCAGACGATTCTGATTTAATCTACTTCTCCGTAGGCTCCCGTTTAGGGAAATAACACAAGCTGCTTTACAGGTTAAAGACTGTGGGCTAAATGTTCTTTTCCACTGCCCGACTGGGAGGTTTGTGTTGTCAGGCAGCTATTTGAAACTGAAGGCTTCTGAACCCTTCAAGATTAACAAATTGCTTGACACTGTCTGCTAGAAGTGACTGAGCTCATCACACACAGCATAATCGAGATGATCTCAACTCCCAAGAGCAGCCACGACAGTGACGCTGGATCTATTTCCTGCACCCGAGCGCAGAAGAAGGTTTTTGTAACTTTTTGCATCGTTCTTGATTCTCTTATAGAAACTGGAGGAACGAGTACAAACGAATGGCCATGCTCTCTGAGATCAGGTAGGTGAGACGGGCTTCAGGAGAAGTCTAAGGAGCAGCAGGGTTTATAAGCCAGCTTTGCTCGTCCGAGGGAACTGAGCTGCTGTGAGGGCACCCCTGGGTGCTCCATTCGGCCCAGGGAGCAGCCCAGCAGGAAAGTCTGAACTGAGAGTCAGAATAACTGAACCAAGTTCCTAATTACCTGACAGTTTCTAAAGCCCTCAGAAGAGATTCAGTTTTTTATAGGTGACATTAAGGAAAGTTCTGCTGATAACACTGGAGCTCCCAGGTGCAGCATCACCAGCTATAACCCATCGCTATCTGGAAAGCAAATCCTATCCTTCCAACAGTTAACGACTGCCTTAAAACCCCTCAATAATTTTATTCCCCGTTGCCTATCCAGAAGGATCCCCAGAGCTCCCTTTAGCAGGCTAGCCAGGATTTTAACGTCTGCTCCATCTGTGCAGAGTTTGCAGTGCCATTCGGGCCTACCCCGTCAGTAACCTGTGCTTCCTGCTGCCTTTGTACCTGTGATTGTGGTTAAACTTCTGGACCAGTCGCCCACCGTCGGCGAGCCGGATTTGGATGTTGGTGACGGGCTCCGACTCATCGATAGTGATGGCAGAACTGGCTTTGGCTTCATTCGCTGCCTGCTGGGCTGGCGAGCTGGTGCCCATCACCTGGGGCACGGTGCTGAGAACAGGGAGACACAAGGCGAGCTGTTAAAAACCCACCGGCTCACCCGGCTGCAGGGTGCCGGGAGTCGGGCAGCGAGCTTATCGCCTGCTGGGCCCAGCTACCAGGGTTCCTAGGCAAGAGACACCAACGCGAGTTGGACGGGAGAGCGGAGGAGTCAGTCAGCAGGAACTCGTCTACAGCTTCCCCCCTACCATCTCCCTTGGTAGCACCACATCACGGGTCTTCACACCCCCACAGGGACAGTGTAACTTGGAACCACTGCTTCTAGGTGACATACCGTGGGGGTTCCCAACTCGGGATCCGCCTCCTGCCACGGAAAGACCGGGCCATCTCACAGCACACGCCAGCGAGCCTCATTTCCTCTCTTAGAGGAACGCCTCACATACCGCAGGCGCTGAGTGCCTTTTCTTCAGAAAGATGAATCAGAAGGCTCAACCTGGCAAAACGCTCGAGTGACTGGCTCACACCACACCCAGAGCAAAGCAGCGCTGCTGTCTTCTCACCTGCCCAGCTTCTGTCCTTCTCCAGTAAAAGCTTTGAAAACGCTTTTCGGTTTCACATACTCCTCATCCCGGTGATCCTCCATATCCAGGTTCACTTGTCCGCCCCGTGCTAACCTGCGCAGCTCTGCCGGCACTTCCCTGCAAAGAGAGCGTCCTAAGGCAGCTGCCTGAAGCAGCAAGTCAGGAAAGCGTGGAGAAAAAGTGCCAGCCACAGGCCTCTGGAATTTCAGGAATCGCAGCGAGCCCTGGCTTAATTAACAGAGCAGATGCCCACCTCCCCACTAGCAGACACAAATTAAAGGTTACTTCTCCCTGGCCCTCACCCGGAGTGACACGAGGCATCAGAAATTCTCAGCCCAAATATGAAAGTCTGTTTGTTCACTTCAAACTCTCAAGGTCCCATACAAACCAAAGCCACTTCCCATTTACCTGAAGTACACGTTCAAGGCTGGCCTCCCACAGTTTCCGTATTAAGAATCTCTTACAAGAAAGCTCAGGTGAAATGTGCCACTGATTCAGCATCCTGAATTCCACAAACGCTGGTGTTTCAGAAAACGGCTATTCTTTCTCTCCCCTCTCGCTACATACCCTCTGCGGATGTCATCGAGAAACTGGGCGTTGGAAGGATCCTGGTAGCTCCTCAGTTCTCCGCTGTCCAGGCTGAATCCACTCTTCCAGAGCTTCAGTACAACATGCACCTGCAGCAGCCCCCAAACAGCAATCAATCAGCCTCACCGCAGCATCTTAGTGAGAACAATAACCGGACGCAAAGTGAAACGTTCCTGACTGGCAGAGGAATTTCAAGGTGCAGAAAACATTCCAGCCAGGTTCCTCCAGGCTGAGGGAAAAACCCAAAGCACCGGCTATGTAAAGGCCCTACATCAGTTCCGAGAAGGTGGCACCACGGACCCCTTTTTGATAAATACGGTTGAAGAGCCAAGAGTGTGCCAGGCGAGGAGCCTCAACCAAGCTCCCACCACTGCCCAGATGCATATTTGGTCACAAACCAAGCACGAGAGAGTCTTGCATTGATGCTGTTAGCTCCACATCTCTTCAATGGATAAAGAAGAGTTAATCGCCCGGTGCTCTTTGCACGCTGTTTTTCACAGTCTGCACTTCTAAGGAGTGCTCAGATTCTTAATTAAAAGTTCATCAGAAAGCTGCTTACCTAAGACCCAAGCATCTACTATTTTCTAATCAGAAATCCCACGGGAAGCAGGATTTACCATACTTCTGTCCTCTTGGATTTCTATCAAGCTTTATAACTCTCTGGGCTCACAAGCTGTGTAGCTACAGCAGAGAAATCCCTCGGGCGACATCTACAAAACAGAACGGAGAGATACTCACATCCTGAGCTGAGTTCTGTCTCCTCTCTCCTGCCACATAAGCAGACTCCTCCTCTGGAGTAGCCCCGAGGCGATACCCTCCCCCTGCGAAAGGCTGCAAGAGAGAGGGGGGGGCAAAGAGGTTATAGAATGACGCAAACCCAAGACAGCTTGCTTCCCTTTCCCCAGCACCGTTACAGATGAACGGGGGGGTTCATGGCATTGCTTCCCTTTCCCCAGCGCCGTTACGGACGAACCGGGGGGGTTCGTGGCATTGCTTCCCTTTCCCCAGCGCCGTTACAGACGAACCGGGGGGGTTCGTGGCATTGCTTCCCTTTGCCCAGCGCCGTTACGGATGAACGGGGGGGTTCGTGGCATTGCTTCCCCTTCCCCGACACCGTTACGGATGAACGGGGGTTTTGTGGCATTGCTTCCCCTTCCCCGACACCGTTACGGACGAACAGGGGGGTTTCATGGCATCAGCAACATCTATTGCCCTGCAGGCGCAGTGACCAGCTTGAACAAGTTAATAAAGATGGCACAAGAAAGTGGCTTTTCTTGCCACTGTGACACACGAATCGGAGCTGCACCAGGAGAGGGGTCCAGACTGAGCTGTCCTTTTAAGGTAATTCCAGGACTCCGCGGTGCCAAACAGCCGTCACGGTGGGAGCCTGAACCGAAACGGGGAACAGAAGGAAGAAGAACTCATCGCTCCTCACTTTAGGCTTGCTAGTCTCGCCACCACTCTTGGATGTCCGATCGACCGCCACCGCACCGTGCTCCTTTGCTCCTTTGAACAGATCCTCCACCAGCTCGTTGGGACTCTTCTTCCTCGGGGGGCCAACGATCTGCTGTCCGCTTCTCTCTGAGCCGCCGGCATAAAACCTAGCAGAAAGCACAGAGCTGCTGGGTAAGACGGACCGCTGCTTCGCCAGGGGACGCATGCGACAGGAGCCAGCAGTTTGATAGCAGGATTCAGGTCATTTTTGTACAGCTTGGATCTACAAATATTAGCCACTACCAGTGCCTCCTGTCGTCACTTACAAACTCCTGTACTGCAGAGACTTTCTTTTTATGTCAGTCACTGTAAAATTATCCATTGATGAATAGCAATAAAGTGATGATAACTCTCACACCTAGCAAGAGAAGCAGTCTAGACTGACAAGGCTCAGTTTCAAATGCTAGTACCAGCTCTGCTACCAAGCTCAGCGAGACTTCCAGTCTCTGACCTGTCAGACGGAAGATGAGCAACATCTAACTGGTGTTTTGAGGGAAAGCACACGTTACGTTCATGCCACACTGAAAGATCCCCACACACAGGACGGATCTGAACTGGAAGCAATGAATGCAGTCAGTGAAGTGCAATTACGCACTTCTGGAAGATCGGGTTTATTTGCTTCCAGCTGGCTTGTAGCACACACAGAGCAAGCTCACATCTGCTTGCGGCAGACCACGCAGCCTACCCAGGTTGAGCCACCTTAAGATACATCAGTTCCACTCAGTTTACCTTGCCTGTTAATCTTAAGGGTATTTAACTACTTACAGCTGACATTGTAGACGACGTTCTCACTAGTACGCCACGTTCCCACTGGAAAGGGGACCTACATTTTTCTTTCCACCTCCACACTCCATTACATTACCCTTAAGCAGCAGTTAAAAAAAAACCAACACAAAACCAAACCAAAAACCCCAACCAAAAAAATCCCCCAAAACCCCAAGCAGAAAGAAAAACAATCCCTGCATTATTCCCACATTTCTGTTCTCTATGGACACAAATGATGATCTGGGCTTTTTTCTATTCTTAGCCAAGGGTTTCCACATCCTCCCTCAGGCTTTCCCTCAACAGCACAATTCAGCGATGAAAACTGGCTCTTATACAGCCACGCCGAGCACGTGCTTGTGCGCAGACTTTGCGCTGACCAACCTTTCCACGCCAAACCTGAGATTTTTCACTACAGGAATTTCACATTGCCTTAAATCTGCTTTTAATCATCACAAAAGGGCAGGGATACACACACAGGCTTTAAGTCTTTAACTGAAAACTTACCGCTGTCCCTCCTCCTCTTCATCATCATCCTCCTGCGCATGAACAAGGTCTCTAAACGATGTTACCCTATGGTCACTGCAGAAGTCAATCAGAGAAATACATCAGCCTCATGACACATTTCAACCGCATAAGCAAAAGCTCCTGAACACAGCAGCTAGGCTGACCCTGTTCTACTTTTAGGGCCTGATTCATCGCTGTAGGAAATGACGGGTCAGGGCTGGCGTAACCGAGCGGTGAAACGAGCTCCTGGACCCCTCTGCCAACTGCACCAACAGAAAACGGGAGCGGGTGCATTGCAGGAGGCTCAGACGGCAGCTGCAGAAGGCTCAGACGGCAGCTGCAGATGCAGCAAAAGCTGCGAGTCCTCAGTCCCTGTCCTTGCTCGCGTACTAGATTTTGTTGCCTTCTTACAAAGAGCCACCCCTTCCAAACCTGCACGAGCACAGGTTTCTCTTCCAGGCCGCAGGACAGCGCAGCCCCCACGTCCTTCCCTCCCCTCTGGTCGTTTCTGCCGAGGCTGTTAGCTGTGATCCAAACTGAAACAGGGTTCTTCTGCAATACGGACTTCATTCACCAAAGCCTGAACCGAGAGCCCTTTTCCTTCAAGATACAGTCAGTGACTCCTTAAAACCGGACAGTATTTCCTCACTGCACAGGGAAATCAACTCCTTTTGTAAAATGCTCGACCCGATCAGATCAGGTGTCACACAAAAGCAGAAAATATTTTTCCTGCGGAGATACAACCTGCTCAAATGAAAGCGTCACCAACCGATTGTCTTCTAACCTCAAAGGACAAATCAAGTTTTTCCTGAGCAGTGAGGCAAGCTGTCCTAACTGATCTTTGGATTAGTTGTGCAATAACCTCTGCGCTTGCAATGTATAAAATGCTGATGTTTTCACAATTTCTAGAGAGCCATACGAGGCGAAACAGATCGAAACGCAGAGCTATTTCTCCTGGAAATTAACATACATCAACGCTTTAGACAGGGCTTGCATTTTGACATCAATGGTCTTCCCCGTCAGGTTTACAAGCCGCCGATAAACAGGTCAGCCTGAGCTGAAGCTCCCTCCTCACCTGGCTGCAGTGCCTCTGGATACGGAGCTGGGTGTCGGCTGGGGAAGAGTCAGAATGTCCTCATCGCCTCCGTCCTCGTAGAAACTGGCAAGCGCGATCTGGAAAGGGACGCCGCAGGATGAGAGCAAACATTCCCGAACAATGGAAAAAACACACACGAGTAACACAGCTGAAGCTTCCGTCACGTTGGACCTCGTAAGGGACATCAACACTACAGACGCTTCATGTGGTTTCCCCCTTTGGAGATCCTGGCAAAGACGAGGTTTTGCCAACTTCGGTTTGGCTTTGTTACGGTAGGGCACTCACCAGAGCAGCGTCCCCGACCGGAGGCCCTGATTCGGCAATATTTTTACAGGGATTACGCGAAAATTACTGTTCGGAAACAGCTGCTTTTGTGCCACCCGTGAGTAGGCTCGGAGTTTACCACAGCCGGATGGTTTGAGGGGGAAGGGAGCCCGGAGCGGGTCAGAGGGGTGGTCGGTCTCCCCATCATTTTGGGGGTGCTGGGACTGCCGCTGCCAGTACGGAGAGCAGAGCGCTAACAACCCCGCGAGCTTTCAAGGAAAATCTACGCAAACCCGGCAAAACGCAGAACCCCCCGGTTCCTCGCCCCGTGCCAGAAATCACCTATGTGCAAATTAACGAGAGAACCAGGACGGGCTTCGGCCCCAACCAGCCCGCGGACCCGCGGCAACGGCTGAGCCCGGCGACGGGCCGGGGACCCGGGAGCGGCCTCCGGGCGAGGCCCGAGCCTGCAGGACACCGAGCTCCGGCCCCGGCGCTCCCCGCTGCCCGCCCCGCCACCGCGACGGCCTCCAAGGCCGCGGCCCCCGCCCGGCGCCGGCCTCCGCCGCCGAGCCCCCCCCCAGCGGGCCGAGCCGGCGACGGGGAAGGCGGAGGGGAGGGAGGCGGCGCTACCTGGAGGTCCCAGCCGGCGGACTCCAGGAAGAAGCGCGCTCGCTCCTCCTCGGCGCCGGTCACGGCCACAAACTCCCTCAGCGCCTCCTCCCTGTCCGCCATCTTGCCGCGGTGCAGCGCCCAAACCCCGCCGGGGCCCTGGCCCGGCCCCGCCCCGCCCGCTGTGCGCCGCGAAACCCAACCCGGCCGGAAACACTCCCGCCTCCCCGAGGGAGGCGCAGCGCGCTGCTCCGTGCACAGCGGCCCCTGGCGGCCCGGCGGTGCCATGCGCCGCGCCCAGCCCCGGGCGTTCAGTGCCGAGCCCCGGGCGGGCAGCGCCGAGCACGGGGGGGGCAAAACCGAGCACGGGGGGGCAGAGCCGAGCACGGGGGGGGCAAAACCGAGCACGGGGGGGCAGAGCCGAGCCCCGGGGGGGCAGAGCCGAGCACGGGGGGGGGCAAAACCGAGCACGGGGGGCAAAACCGAGCACGGGGGGGACAAAACCGAGCACGGGAGGGCAGCGCCGAGCACGGGGGGGGGCAAAACCGAGCACGGGGGGGCAGAGCCGAGCATGGGGGGGCAAAACCGAGCACGGGGGGGCAGCGCCGAGCACGGGGGGGGGCAAAACCGAGCACGGGGGGGCAGAGCCGAGCCCCGGGGGGGCAGAGCCGAGCACGGGGGGGGGCAAAACCGAGCACGGGGGGCAAAACCGAGCACGGGGGGGACAAAACCGAGCACGGGAGGGCAGCGCCGAGCACGGGGGGGCAGAGCCGAGCACAGGGGGGGGCAAAACCGAGCCCTGGGGGGGCAGCGCCGAGCACGGGGGGGCAGCGCCGAGCACGGGGGGGCAAAACCGAGCACGGGGGGACAAAACCGAGCACGGGGGGGCAGCGCCGAGCACGGGGGGGTGCAAAACCGAGCACGGGGGGGCAGCGTCAAGCACGGGGGGGCAGAGCCGAGCCCCGGGGGGGCAGAGCCGAGCACGGGGGGGGGCAAAACCGAGCCCCGGGGGGGCAGCGCCGAGCACGGGGGGACAAAACCGAACACGGGGGGGGCAAAACCGAGCCCCGGGGGGGCAGCGTCAAGCACGGGGGGGCAAAACCGAGCACGGGGGGGCAGAGCCGAGCCCCGAGGGGGCAGAGCCGAGCACGGGGGGGGGCAAAACCGAGCCCTGGGGGGGCAGCGCCGAGCACGGGGGGGCAAAACCGAGCACGGGGGAACAAAACCGAGCACGGGGGGGCAAAACCGAGCCCTGGGGGGACAAAACCGAGCACGGGGGGGGCAAAACCGAGCCCGGGGGGGCAGCGTCAAGCACGGGGGGGGCAAAACCGAGCACGGGGGGGGCAAAACCGAGCACGGGGGGGCAGGGCGAGCACGGGGGGGGCAAAACCGAGCACTGGGGGGCAGGGGTTTAGTGCCGAGCCCCGGCGGTGCAGCCCCGGGACCCGCGGCGCGGAGCAGCCCGGAGCAGCCTGTGCACCCCGGCCCCTTTATTTCCAGGTAGGACACACGACAAAGCTGGCGGCGGCCGAGCCCCGGGACCCGCTCCCAGCACCGCAACCCGAGGAACCGGGGGCCGCCATGGAGCCGGATGGCGTTTCCCTCCTCATGGCCATCGGCGCTTGAAGAGGAAGATGAGGAGGCCGCCGAGGAGCCCCTTCTCCAGCAGGATGCCAAGCCACAAGATGGTGTTGGACACGTTTAGACCTGCGGTGGGGAGAGGGGACGTGAGGGGCCGGGATGCGAGGACAGACATCCCACAGCCCCCCGCCACCGCGGGGACCCAGCGGCTCTCACGCACCGGTGCCTGTCTGGGACGAGTCACCGAGTTCTCCCTCCCTGGCTGGGGCAGCGATCCACAGGGCAGCCGTCTTGCTGATGGGCTCCTGGGCATCATGCACCACTCGGCAGGTGAACTCGGACCCGTTCTTCTCCTCCGTCGCTTTGACCTCCACCAGGCTGCTCAGATCGAACAAGCCCTGCTGGTTCTCCTCCGGCTGGGGGATGTTCTCCACCTTCATCTCCGTCCCGTTCTCCAGCCAGGTGACGGCCACGTCTCCCGGGTAAAACCCCCTCACGTGGCAGGTGAAGTTCACGGTCTTGTTCACCTTAACGGGGCTCGGTGCGTCAGGGGCCACGCTGACACTGGGGGGGACTGGGAAGAAAAGCAGCTCCTGGTGCCCGGCGTCCCCCGGCTCTGCCGCCCGCGGGGCGCCCTGTCCCTGCCCCAGGACCCCCAGCCCCACGGGAGCTGGGCGCCCCGAGCGCCGGCCCCCACCCGGCCCTCACCTCGCAGGGCTTCGCTGAGCTGGTACGTCCTCGTCACCGGGTCCGGCAGCGTGGGGTGCCGCACCTCGCAGGTGAGCCGCGAGCGGACGTCGTCCTTCTGCAGCATCACCGTCACGGTGCTGGACATGTTGAAGGAGGACTTCGTCGGCCATGGGATGATCTGGGGCTGCTGAGCCGTGATCGGGGCCCCGTCCTTGAGCCATTTCACCGTGATGTCTTTGGGGAAGAACGCTCCGGTCTTGCAGGTGACAGACACCGACTGCCCCGGCACCACTCTGCGGCCGGACCAGGACATGACCAGGGGAGTGGGTTTGGCTGCGGGGAGGAGTGTGGGGCCGTCAGAGCCGGCTCTGCCACCCTGCCCGGCCCCGGGGCTGCAGGGAGCGGGGTCTCCCGCGGGGGCACGGATGCACCCGGGGACGGCCCACGGGAGCCTCCCTCTCCTGGAGCTGCCCCCCGAGCCCCTTCCCCATCCCCGCTCGCCCCGAGCAGAGCCCACCGGGCCGCGATGGGCCGGGCTGTGCCGGGGGCTGCACCCGGCAGGGCTGGTTCCCACCAGGAGCTGCTCTGGGAGCCCCACTCACCTTGTACGGACACCTCCGTGCCCCTTCCATGCCGAAACACCTCATCACCGCCCAGCAATTTGCGGAACTTCACGCAGTAATAGGTGCCGGAATCCTCAGGGCCAACGTCCCTGATGCGGATGCTGATGTCTGTGCTGGACTCAGCCACCACCCTCGTCACGCGGGGGAAGGAGCCCTTCTGGTCATAGACGGTCTCGCTCCCACTGCCCCAGCCCTTCAGCCACCTCACAGGACCAGTGGGACCATCTCCAGACGTGGTGCAGGTCAGGTTGAGCGTCTGCCCCGCTGCCACCGACACCTTGTCCTGGGGCTGATGCAGCTGGAAGCCCTGACCCGCCTGGGCACCCGCACCTGGGCACAGCGACAGGAGGGTTTGAGGCTGACGAGGGGCTCCAGAGCCGGGGCACAGCCCGGGGCATTGCCAGAGCCCCGGCCCCGAGCCTGGAGCAGGGGACAGAGAGCTGTCCCCGTCCCTCG
Source organism: Platalea leucorodia (assembly GCF_965183815.1). NCBI lineage: Eukaryota > Metazoa > Chordata > Aves > Pelecaniformes > Threskiornithidae > Platalea > Platalea leucorodia. Next base: position 16,191,458 of record NC_138835.1, on the reverse strand, counting down.
CCCCCCAGGGCAGCCGGCACTGCTGGGGACTGTGGGACGGGGAGGGCCCGGGGCCCCCGACAAACTCTTTGGCTGGGGGGAAAAGCAAGCTGGGGGGGAGGCAGTGCGAGAGGAGCCCCGGGTGCCCGTGGGCCCAGGGGAGGACCGCCCCGCCAGCGGCGCCGGGGAGCGCGCCGCGGGAAAGGCGCTGGGGCTGCGCGGGCCCCCACTCACCCAGGGCGCTCAGGAGCTGGAGCAGCATCAGGCAGGCGAGGGGCAGCGCCCGCGTCGCCGGAGCCACGGTGATTCCCATGTCCCGCTTCCTGATGGCTCGTCTCGCCTCGCCTCGCCTCACCTCAGCTTGGCTCAACTTGGCTTGGCTCAACTTGGCTTGGCTCAGCTTGGCTCAACTTGGCTTGGCTCAGCTTGGCTCAGCTTGGCTCGGCTCGGCTCAGCTTGGGTCGGCTCGGCTCGGCGGGTGCTGGGCTCCCTCCCGGCACAGCGGAAGGAAGGGGCTCGCCACCACCGGCCAAGTTCCTCCGTGGACCCCTTGCACAAGTCCCGCTGCCCGCACAGCGCTCACGCCGCCTCACGTCACGAGCCCGGTCCTCGTCAGCGACGTCGCTCCCGCTCTGCCCGCGGGCAGCCGGCGAGAGGGGCCCCGATCCCGCACGCTCCCCCGGGCCGGGCCGGCCCCGGCTCGGCGCCCCGGGCCGTCGGGGGGAGGCCCGGCGCTCGCCCGCAGGCCCGGGCCCGGCCCGCAGCCCCCCTGCAGCCCGCGCCCCGGCCGCCTTCCCGGCCCGGGGCCCGCAGCCGCTGCCCGGCCCCGCGCCCGGCGCAGCCCCTCGCCCTCGGGCGCTGCCCGGCGGGGCCGGAGCCCGGCGGGGCCGGAGCCCGGCGCGGCTCCCGGCCGGCGCTGCCGCTGCCCCGGGGCGGGCACCAGAGGCGGTGGCGGCCGCCCGCCTCCCTCCCCGCGCAGCTTCTGCTTCCCCTTCGCCTGCCCCCGGGGCCGCGGCCCGGCCTGCGGGCAGCGGCGATGGCTCGGCGGGCGGCCGCGGCGGCCCGGCTCCTGCTGGGGCAGCTCGGCCTCTTCCCGCGGCGGCTCTGGGGTGAGTCCGGAGCGGGGCGGCGGCGGCGGCCCCCCGCCAGCTCTCCCGCTTCCCCGGCCCGCTGGCAGCGGCGGCCCGGGGGGGACGGCGGGGCAGAGCCCCGGCCGCCGCGGCGGATCGCGGAGGCGAGCAGCCGGAGGGGTCGGCGCCGACGGGGGGGATCCGCTCCCCCGAGCGCCTTTGGGGGGCGGCGGGGGCGAGGGTGCAGCGCCGAGCCCCGGGGGTGCAGCGCCGAACCCCGGGGGTGCAGGGGTTTAGTGCCGAGCCCCGGGGGTGCAGCGCCGAGCTCCGGGGGTGCAAAGCCGAGCCCGGGGTGAGCAAAGCCGAGCCCCGGGGGTGCAGGGGTTTAGTGCCGAACCCTGGGGGTGCACAGCCGAGCTCCGGGGGTGCAAAGCCGAGCACGGGGCGAGCAAAGCCGAGCCCCGGGGGTGCGGGGGTTTAGTGCCGAACCCTGGGGGTGCACAGCCGAGCTCCGGGAGTGCAGCGCCGAGCACGGGGCGAGCAAAGCCGAGCGCCGGGGGTGCAGCGCCGAGCACGGGGCGAGCAAAGCCGAGCCCCGGGGGTGCAGAGCCGAGCTCCGGGGGTGCAAAGCCGAGCACGGGGCGAGCAAAGCCGAGCCCCGGGGGTGCAGAGCCGAGCTCCGGGGGTGCAAAGCCGAGCACGGGGCGAGCAAAGCCGAGCCCCGGGGGTGCGGGGGTTTAGTGCCGAGCCCTGGGGGTGCAGAGCCGAGCTCCGGGGGTGCAAAGCCGAGCCCGGGGTGAGCAAAGCCGAGCCCCGGGGGTGCAGCGCCCAGCCCCGGGGGTGCAGAGCCGAGCTCCGGGGGTGCAGCGCCGAGCATGGGGTGAGCAAAGCCGAGCGCCGGGGGTGCAGAGCCGAGCTCCGGGGGTGCAGGGGTTTAGTGCCGAGCCCCAGGGGTGCAGCGCCGAGCATGGGGTGAGCAAAGCCGAGCCCCGGGGGTGTAGAGCCGGGCCCCGGGGGGTTTAGTGCCGAGCCCCGGGTGTGTAGAGCCGAGCCCCGGTGAGCCGGTGCCGAAGGGAACGGGGGGCTTTGGGCAGGAGGGGTTCGGGACTGCCCCGGCCCCAGGCCTCTGCATCCCCGCTCCGAGCCAGCTCCCGGCCGGCTGCGACAGCCCTGGGCTGTGAACCCCGCTGCGGCGCAGAGCCCCGGTGTTCCTGGCTCGTGTTGTGCAGAGCTGGGCATTAATGTTTAACAGCCCTCGGGAGTTTTTCTTGCCAGGAATTCCCCTTGGCTCCCTCTGTACCTCTCCGGACGCGGGCACCCGCAGCGCCTCGTGTGCACAGCACGACCGGGGATGCAAATTTGCTCCTTCTTCATTTTGAACCCGGCTTCAGCCGCGCCCAGTGCCTGTGGTTTGCCTCTGCCATATGCAGGGGTATTTCTCAGCTGTGCGGGCTGCAAACTGGGAGCAAGCTGGGGCTGCTCTGCCCGTGCCGCTCGGGGTGAGCGGAGCAAGCCCTGACCTCGCTCCCTCGCTCAGCCCCTGCCCTCCTGTCGCTGTGCCCAGGTGCGGGTGCCCAGGCGGGTCAGGGCTTCCAGCTGCGTCAGCCCCAGGACAAGGTGTCGGTGGCAGCGGGGCAGACGCTCAACCTGATCTGCACCACATCTGGAGATGCTCCCCTTGGTCCTGTGAGGTGGCTGAAGGGCTGGGGCAGTGGGAACGAGACCGTCTATGACCAGAGGGGCTCCTTCCCCCGCGTGACGAGGGTGGTGGCTCAGTCCAACACGGACTTCAGCATCCGCATCAGGGATTTTCAGCCCAAGGATGCCGGCACCTATTACTGCGTGAAGTTCCGCAGATTGCTGGGTGGTGATGAGGTGTTTCAGCGTGGAAAAGGAACGGAGGTGTCCCTATACGGTGAGTGCAGCCCAGCGGGATGCTGCTCCTGGGGACCCCATCCCATGGCCCCTGCCCTGCCCGTGACGGGGTCCCGTGCTGCCCCGCGCCCGCCACCCTCTCCCTGCTCTGCCTTGTGTCGCCACAGGGACACCCCTGCTTCTCAGCGTGGTGGCTGCAGTTGTAGTGCTCTGCTTCCTCCTCCTCGGCCTCTTCGTCGCCCTTTGCGTGTACAGGAGGAAGCGCAGAGGCGAGGTGGCGAGCCAGCGCCTGGCCGGGCCGGCGGCCGTGCGCCGCTTCTCGCCCATCCCTCTGCCGTGCTGTGCAGGGACCCCCGGCACCCCCAGGTTTGTACCCATCACCTCTTCCTTCTGCACCCTGAGGTGAGCGAACCGCCTTATCCACCTGCCTTATCCTGGTTTCCTCTCCCTCTGGAGCAGTAATTTTCCCCAGAAAAGGTCCTTTGCTCACAGGCGCGGCACTGCGCTGCGTTGCTTCTCTCTGCGTTTCATGGGAGCGCCCAGCGCCGGGGAGCTCCCTGCAGCCCCTCGCCGTGGTGTCCGAGCCTGGCCCAGGCATGCAGACAGCACCTCGTCCCTCTCCTCCGCCTTCAGCGGGGGCATCACTTGTGGCCACCTGCCGCAGAGCCCGGCTACGAGTCGGGAGGGGAATTGAGGAGGGCCGAGCTGGGTGGGGAGGGGACCTTTAGCCCTAATGGCCGTCCTTCCCTCCAGCAGCGAAGGCCTGGGTCCGGAGACCTCACATCTGCCCAGCCAGGTAAGAGTGAGCCGGGAATATGGGGAAGAGCGTGCCGCGCCAACGTCCCGGCTTACAGGGACTCCGCAAGGCTCCGGGGCCGGGGCGGGCATTGGGCGGGCAGCAGCCGCCCGCATGCGGTGCCGGCATGCTCCGCACCACGGCGCGGGGCCATCTGTGCAGCCGTGACACCACCACCCCGGCTTGAACCTGCCGTTAGGGTTATTTTTGCAAGATTTTTCTTGTGACAGCATTCACCATTTGTGTGCGTTTCTGCAGCAAAGCAGCAAGGAGGACGACGCCATCCACTACGCCGATCTCCAACCCCTGCCCGCGGCCCCGCGGCACGGCAGGAGCCCCAGCGCAGCCTGCTCCGAGTACGCCAGCGTCAGGGTGGCTGCTAAGTGACGCGTGGCACCTGCAAGGCCAAAGAGCCCATTTCGGGGGAGGAAGCGGGGACATTTCTGCAGGGCACCATAAAGAAGTGGATCTGTTTGCGTGGCACACCCCGGTGCAAACTCCGCACGCCGTGCTGGGCGCTGACAAAAGTCCCCTCGTTCATTCCCGTCTCGGCAGCGGGGCTGGGTGAGGCTCAGGGCTCGACAGCAGCTCTCCCAGGACCCAGCAGCCGTCTCGAACACAGGATCAGGCCACGAGGCTGAGCACCTCTGCCCTGTGCAGGCTGTTTGGTGCCGATTACAACAGGAGGACTTCACGCATGCCTGTCTCCACCAGCATGGGCCACCACCGGCACTTTCCCGGCTCAGCAGGTCCTTAATTTGTGTTACCTTGTCACTGCACCAAGCCCATCCCTATTAAAGCCAGCAAACAGCCGTGCGGTCCAGTCCCGCTGTGTTCAGAGCAAGAGCAACAGTGCCAGGCCGACGGGGCCCTGGGGGATGCGTGGCCTCCGCAGCCCCGTGCCAGCTCGCCCCGTGCTGCTGCCGGGCCCAGGCTGAGCCCCACGGGCGGCTGCAGCGGCTGCCGGGCTCCCACCAAACCTGCATCTTCTGACAACGCGCGGAAACAGCCCTCGGTGCCGCTTTGCTGCAGCTCATGGGCCGAGGCCGAGCCCTTGCCCGGTTTTCCCTGCCCGCCCGAAGGGGCCGGTATTTGGGAACAGGGTTCATGATGCTGTGTTAGAATCAGGGCAGCTGGCACCAGCCAGCGCTTCCACCCCGTCTCCCCGATCCGTGCCCATCTCCTGCTCCGGCCCCAGCCAGTCCATGGACATCTGCTCCATGCACATCCCCTGCTCTGTGCACGTCTCCTGCTCCGTGCATATTCCCTGCTCCATGCACACCTGCTCCGTGCACATCTCCTGCTCCCTGCACATCTGCTTTGTGCACATCTGCTCCGTGCACATCTGCTCCATGCACATCCCCTGCTCCATGCACAGCTTGTGCTCGGTGCCCACCTCCGAGGGGAGCAGGCCGGCGGCCGAGGACGGCGCGTGGTGGTGGCAGGAAGCCGCGGAGCACGCCTTCCACGCCGGGCACCGCCGCAGCACCCGGGCGCGCCCTGGCACGGCGTGCGCACACGCACCCACCCACGGCGGCGGGTGCTCCTGCGGTGCCGGGTGCCGCCGCAAGCAAACACCCCCCTTCACGGGCACGGGCTAAAGGCGAAACACGCTTTTCAGGCAGAGGAACGTGCTGTTCCTGCTGCTGCCTGCAACCTTGAAAGCTGCTGCAGTTGCCAGTTTCCAACTTTATCTACTTTTTACTGTGAAATCAAAAAGCAGAAGTGAAACAAGACAGCGTGTCATAGCAGCATGTGTGTGCCCAGGGGAGCCTCGTCTGCCAGCAGAGATCCTCTCCGGGAGAGAATTGTTACGGGGGGAGCGGAGCCACCACTGAAAGTCATTTGCATGACTGAATAAGCATCCCCTGCTCCGGGGACGTGCCCTGGGGACAGCTTTGGGTCATTTCTTTCTCGGGGACAGCTCGGGGGCACTCGGCACCCCGTGGGCACGGTGGTGGTGGGGGGTTTGCCAGGGCAGGGGTCCGTCACCGCTGCCGCCAGCACCCATCCCCAGCCTGGCCCCCTCTGCACCAGCCCCAGCAGCAGCGAGGGGCCGTGGCCTGGGGGTGCCGGGGTGAAGCCTCCGGCAGCGCCGGGTCCTGAGCGGAGCCACGGCCGCGCTGGGCAGTGGCTCATTTCCCGGCCGAGGCGGTGGCTGTTGCGAGCAGGGGTTACCCAGCCTCCACGGGGAGGACACCGAAGCTCACGGAAAGCTCACGTCAGGATTGCAAGCAGGAGTATGTAAAATATGTGGGTGAGACCGAAACTGGGGATAGACCTTGCAGAGAAGGGGAAATGAAATTCAGGGGGATTTAGGGCTTTTTAAGCACTGGGCTGGGTCAGGAGGGGGGAAATCCAGTTTGATAGAAGCATATGCAAAGCAGCGAGCGAGCAGAGCACCGTGGAGCGCTCCGTACCTAGGAAAGGGCCCAGGTCTGCGGCTTACTGTCCAGGGGCGGATTTGGCGGTTATTATAGGAAAATCCTTTAAGCCACCAGCCCGGGGTGTGCCGGCAGTGAAAGCACAAACAAGCACCGAGCGTGGGCACAAGGTAGGAGCGCGCCGGGGAGCGCCTCACTTGGGGGGCATCGCCTCGCTCGGGGGGCAGCGCCGGGCGATGCCGGGGTCGGGGATTTACTGCTCGTCCGTGGTGGTTTCCAGGTGCCGCCGGGCGTCGCGTCCCGCTGAGTCGCCTGCTGGGTGCTCGAGCGAGAAATGTGGGCGCTTGTGCTGGGCCAAGAGCTGCAATGGCTGGGGTGGGCGCGGGGCGATGCTGGGGCCGGTGCCCGCCAGGCTCCTCCTGCCCGCAGCCGGGGCCAAGCAAAGGCGGCTTCGCTGCGGTGCAGAGCGGAGACAGTGGCGGGTGGTGGGGAGAGGCTCGGCGTCCCAGCCGGGGAGGGGACACGCCAGCTCCAGACGGGGTTTGGACTGTGTCCCAGCGCCAGACCCTGTGCACCGGGGCGGTGCCGTACCGGGGCAGGGGTGCAGCGGGGCGGGTGAGGCCGTGGCGGTGATCCTGGCAAACGGGCCTGGCGGCGGCCCCCGCCACGGCGAGAAGCTCCTGGCGCGTGGGAGGCGTGGGGGGTTTAGCTGGGCTTTTCCTCCACAGGTGTGAGCGCGGTGCTGGGACCTCGGCGGGTGGCAAAGCCAAGCAATAGGGCTGGGGGGAGGCTGGGCTGGGCCGCGCCGTGGTGGGAGCCTGCGCGGACCCTGCCCGGGCGAGAGGCAGAAAGCAGGAGCTGGGGAAGAGCCCGGGGATGCTCGGGGGCTGCCCAGCATCTGCTCCGCTCCCAGCCCCGGGAGGTGCGAAACGGCTCCTGGAGGTGCCAAGGCGAGAGGGCTGGCAGGGCCGGCCGGGGTGGCGGGGCATGCCGTGCCGTGCCGTGCCGTGCTGTGCCGTGCCGTGCTGTGCCATGCCGGGGAGCCAATGTGGGAGGTGCGGGCTGTGCCGGGAGCCAGCAGGGAGCATGAGCCTCCAATGGAAAACATGGAATAACAGAGAGCAATTAGTTTGGAGAGCGTGACTGTCGGATGAGGCTGGCCCCGGCAGCGAGGGGAGGGGGAGCAATGATTTAATTAACACCGAGGAAGAGCATGGTCTCAGCTAGCGCACGGGGCTGGCTGAAGCAGGGGGACGTGGGCATCTCCCTCGTGTCCTGGGGGACAGGAGAGGGCTGGCAGCGCTCGTGGGGGAGCGGGACAAAGCAGAGCTTGTGCTGGAGCCAGGGCTGAGCAAGGAGAAAAGGGGAGAGACGGGGATAAAGGCCTGGTGCCCTGCCCCGGGATGCTCCAGCTCCGCGGCGAGAAGCGGAGCCCCCCCCGCCTCTGGCAGTGCCTCTCCCAGGGACGGGTGCCCAGGGGCCGTCGCGTCTCCCGGGAGCCAGCATTGCTCCAGCTTGTCCCCTCCAGCGGCTGACGGGGCAGCGGCTCCAGCCAAGGCCCTGGTTGTGGCTGTCTCTGTCCAAGATGCCCTTGTGCTCCTGCTCTGTCCCCATCCCTGTCCCCATCCCTGTCCTTGCCACTGTGAGACCGTGGTGGCCACAAGCCCATCCACGGGGAGAGACAGGCTGGTCCCTCGGCACATCAGCATCAGCCAAACAGCCACGGCTCCAAGAGCATCCGATGCCACGGGCCCCCCCCAGGGCCCCCACGATGCCACAAGCACCCGGTGATGCCACGGGGACCCCATGACGTTATGGGGACCCTGTGATGCCATGGGGACCGGGCGATGCCATGGGGATGCCGTGCCAGGACACCGATGGGGAGCAGCACGAGGAGCTGGAGGAACAGCCGGGGTGCTTTGAGGGGGGTGGAAAGGGCCAGAGGGGCTCAGGGACACTTTGAATGTCCCCCAAAAATGCCACGTGGGTCTCGCCTGCGGCCGCTGACTGCCCCGGGCTGCGCTGCTGCCAGGAGAGGGAACTGGAGGGAGAAGCCCTGGGATGCTGCGCAGCCGGACCCTGCTCACACCAGCTCCAAACCCACCCGCTCGCCCCTTCGCAGCTCCCTGTTCCTCAGGCTTTTCCTTGGAAAGCAAGGAACGAAGCCGAAGTAAAACGGTGACATGCTTTACGCTGTCTCTGATTTATTTCGCATCTTACTTATTGAATCTTATTCCCCGGTTTCACAGTTATTGTGGATTTTTATTAAAGGGGATAAACAGGTCTGGGATTTGGGGTTGTCATAGGAACTGTTTCGGTGCCGCAGCCTCACCGCCAGCCTCATCCTCCCCCCGGGTTCCTGATGTGAGGGCTCTCGCCAGCACAGCAGCCGTTTCTCCAGCCCCCCAAGCCCAGCCCCAGTGAAAGCCACGTTAGGGGGCAGCCGCCCCGCGGGACCCCCGGGGTGTTCGGAGAGGAGGTGGGCTCCCGGGCACTGCCCGGCTGTGCCCACGCCGCAGCCTGGCCCCGCGGCCACGGGGGAGCGAACAGGGACCCCCGGGCCGCCGTCCAGGGCTTTAGGCTGAGGAGAGGTGGAGATGCTTGGAGGACGCTGCTTGTCCGTGTGGATTCTCTGGTGTCTAATAGGAGGTTGCGCTATTGCAGCTATTCCTACTGGGAACCTCTCTGCCTGACCTGGAATAATTTTCATTAAATCCTGGAGCTGAGGGGGCGTGGGGCAGATCTGGGGCTGCCCTCCGGCCATTCCTCATCTCTTCTATCGCAGGCAGAGGGGGCAGGCGGTGAAAATGAAAGTGTCAAACACATTTCAAAGGAAATCCTTTGGCCCAGCACTCCTTTGGCCTGTGCGGTCCTTCGCCGCAGGATGTCGTGGAGGCCAAGACTCTGGCAATGATTAAAGAGGGATTTCCAGGACCGTGGGATGAACAGGAACATCCAGTGCTTAAAAAAGACCCACTTTGTGCTTTCGGTGACGGGACATTGCTCAGGGACAATCGCCCTCCAGAGCCGGCACGGGGAGGGCGGATCCAGCTGCGGCGCTTGGTCCTGCCAGCGCCTGAGAAAGGGTCCCAGGGCGGGCAGGAGGGGTGTCCTGCCTGCATGGGGGATGCCCGGGGCTCTTGGTGCTGGATCAGCTGTTGGTGGCACATCGGGGTGATCCTGGTCCCCCCGACACTCACGTGTGCATCGTGCCCGGAGTGAGCCTCGCACGCTCCCGGGGATGCTCTGGTGGGTTTTGTCCAGGGAAAAGAGCCGGGGGCTGCTGCTCGGGGTGGGGAAACCCTTTGGGGATCCTGCCAGCGAGGGCAGGACGCTGCGGGGGTCCCCAGGGCTCCCCGCTCCTCCCGGCATGGAGCGACCTTAAAGCTTGGCTGCACTTGGCGGTGGCCCCGGTGCTGGCAGCGCCGCGAGCCGGGCACAAGTGTCCCCCAGAGGAGAAGTGCAGGGAAAGGAAAAAATATTTAGAGAGGCAGGAGAAGGGGGAAAGCAGGCGCTGCGGGAGGGAGCCATGGAGCGGGCTGAAAGCGCGCTCTCAGCGGGCTTTTGTTCGCTCCGGACGTGCCCAGCGGTGCTGCCAGCACGGAGGGGCTGTGCCGGCGCCGCTGGCTCCCAGCGTGGTGCAGCCAGGCGAGCCCGGTGCCCCGGCAGCCTGCCCGGCGCCTCGGCCCGCCGACGCGCCCCTTGGCAGGATGCGGCCCCTGCAGAGCCTTCGGTGAGGAGCTCCATCGCCCCGGCTGGGCTCGGCCCCTCGCTGCCGGCCGCAGGGTGGGCAGCGCGGCGGCATCAACAACGCGCTCGCTAAAATAATTGCTTCTGACAGATCCATTTCTTCCGCAAGGTTCAGGCCTAATTTTATAATGGTATCGGTAACTATGACAACGTGTAAAAATAACGTATCCCCGAGCCCGGCAAATTCTCCGTAAACAGCTCCCATCTCCAGGGGCCGAGGGAGGCCCCGGCCGGGCGGGCAGCAGCAGCCCCCTGCCCGCAGCGCTGCCATGGCCGGCTGCCTGCGCCCGGGTTAGCGTTTGGGTTAGGATTCACACGATGACTAATTAGTGGTGTTAACTGCTTACGCCTTGGGATGATGATTTCGTTTGCTAATCCTTCGGGCTAGGCAGAGCTCGCAGCGGCTAATTGGGTGGATATCATTAACGCTGGCGGTCAGGAGCTGCTGTTAAAGGGCTGCAGCATCCCTCGTGCGTGTCGCGGGGCAGATGCTTTGCCGCCGGCTCTGCGGGGCCCCTCCTGGCACCCAGGACCCAGCCGGGGGCCGCACAGGGCTCGGCCCCTGCAGTGCCACCGGGCCAGCAGCCCCATTCGCACCTGCAGCCCTGTCCCAGAGCTGTCGCTGCTGCACACACATGCAAACGCGCGTACGTGCATGCATATGTGTACGTGCATGCATATGCAAACGCATGCACATGCAGAACAGGTTTCCCACATGCATGAACTCCCCCCTCAGCAGGTTGAATGTCTCGGCTCAGACATCTCTGCTCACCACTGCTAGCAGATAATCCCAGGCGATGTTTTCTAAACCTGTTAGGCATCCCACAGCCCCTCTGAACCCCTGATCCCCCTCCATGGCTCTGGCCGAGCTCTGGCCCCGCTCCCCGGCCCCGTGCCGTGCCGTGCTGGCCCCACCAGCCTGGAGCCAGCCTCGGGGGTAGGACAGCAGCGTTTCACAGCTCTGATTTGCAGCGCCGTATCGGGGCCAGGCCAGACCCTTGGGACCGATGCAGTCACCAGGAGCACCGGTGGATCGTGCAGAGCCGGAATTAATCCTCGTGCTTTTTGTTGCCCTTCAGCTTAAAAAAAAATACAAAACAACACAAACCCCTTGCAGAAGCATTTTCCTCGAGCGCCCAGCTGCAGGACCAGCATGGCCCCAGCCCCGCGGAGCTGGGAGTGCTGGGTCAGGCAGCATGGACGTGCCTGGTCCCAAGGGGGCCAAAGCAAACAGCCCCACGCTGCGGCCCCCGAGCTGCGAGGCTGCTGTGGGGACAGCGCAGGGACGGCCACCACAAGGACAGCCCGGTGTCAGGGCCGGGGACGGCGCTGGCACTGCTGGGGGCTGCTCAAGGCAGGGCCCCGCCAGGGCTGGGTCCGGCCGTTTTGGGGGGTGCATGACCCCCGCATCCCAGCCGCCGTGCAGTTGCCATTTCCACCGCGATGTGTTAGATACGGCACTTTGCACAAGTAACCTCGGTGAAAGCCCTCGTTGCCAGCCACGCCGTTATCTCTTGGCACCCTCGTTACTAGCAGCTGGTAGAGGCTGACGTGGGGCTACACCAGGTCTCCTGCACCCTACGCACCCCAGCTCGGCCCTCCACTGGGGCATCTCCCTGGCTCCGGAGGTGCGAGCGCCTGGCCGGCCAAGGTCCAACAGCACAAATCCCCCCGCCAAGCCTGGGTTTCAAAGCCCCGCAACCGTCCCAGTGCCTCCAGCGAGAGCTCTGACGAGCAGGAAGCGATGGGCTGCGATAGCTTAGCATGGTAAATCCCCTCGCGTTAGCATTTTTATTTTCATCTGCAGCTGCCACGGGACTTTATCAGGCAGCCCAGCCTGCAGTGAGTTACAGCAGCCGTGCCTGGGAGCGCATGGAGCATTATCTGCTATTGCAGCGTTGGATGCGCTTTCATGATAACAATTTGCAATCAACAAAGAACTTTGAGAGGATGCAGGAAAAAAAAAAGGCAGAAGAAAACTGAGATGATATCGCTCCTCCCTCGGCCAGGCTTCTCACCCCTCCAGGGTCCTAGCGGTACTGCCAAGGGGAGACCAAGGTCTTCTCTAGCATCGCTCCACGGGGCTGCAGGCTCAAAGGCACCCGCTGTTCCCACATGCAGCCCCACAGCCTGCACCCTGCCCACCCACCTGCAGCACCCCAGGAGCCCTAGGCCTCCGGGCTGTCCCGCACGGTCCCCGGCCGGCCCCGGGCACGGGCATGGCGCTGGCAGCCCCCAAGTTAAGGGCAGGGGGCAGCCGGAGGAGGACGGGCTGCATCTGATGCAGGGAACTGCCTGCAGCTCTGGCAGGGACCTGGCCCACTGGGGAGAGCCCCAGCTGCAGGGGCTCAAGAGGGAGAAGTAAATTTGTTGGGCATCAGCGTGACAAGGCCTCCCATTAGCCCCCGGTACATAAACTTGGCCATGGGCTGGCAGGGGGGTGCTTGTGCGTCCTGGGGATCTGGGTACCGGCATCGCCGCCGGGTCCCCATGGGCCAGTGCGGTGCAGAGCATCCCCCTCCGGAGCGGGGATGGAGGCTTCGACTCAAACAGCTCCCAGGAGCCCATCAACGATGAACACCCAGCTCCGACATGTCCCCCGCACGGCTGGAGCTCCCTGCCTGCCCTCCCTGCCACTTTCTCCTCCACAGCACCGCTGCTCCCGGGCTGAGCATCCCTTCCACGCCCAGCCCGGGGTGGGGAAGGGTCCCAGGGCAGACACCGCTCGGCTGCCACCGTGGCACCGGGGCTGCCTGCGGCTCTGGAGCCCACGAGAGCTGGGGTGAGCCCTGGCTGTGCCCCTCAGCCAGTGCCGGTGTCCCCACAGCCCCTGAGCTTTGCAACTGCTGGCACAGGGGGTGCAGGACTGGGGCCACCCTGTGCCCCCCAGTGAGCTGCCCTGGGTGGGAGCTGCCCCGCGTCCCAGTCCCCATCCCTGCGCTGTGGGTATGCTGCGGACCCAGGAGGCTGCAGCGTGGGGCTGCTCAGGCTTTGCTCACCCGCTGCACCAACAGCTGGTGAGCAAATACTCCTCCAGAGCAAGGAGCAGGATCCCGCCTGCGAACAAAGGTCACCACAGCTCGCCGAGAGCTTACGGCAGCTAACCGGGCGGCAAGCGCCGGCCCTGCCAGGTCCCGTCCTTCCAAGCTGCCCCCCGCAGCCTGGTTTTCCCAGCCTGTCAGCAGTTTCACCCTAAACCCCTCATCCCTCTGCCCATCGCCTCCAGGTCACCCAGCCACTTCCAGGCCAGGCACAGGATATAAACCACCTTTCCTGCTCTGACACAGCCAGGAGGAATTCCCCCCCGTCAGAAGCCTGCAGGGCTGCGTTAAGGAAGCCTGGCCGAGTTACCCGGTTCGCAGCACCCGCAGGGTGCCGCTGCCAAGCGGGAGCAGCCTGGGAGCAGCCCGCGAGCATCGCATGGCCCAGGGACGCGCAAGCTGTAGCGCGGATACGGTCCCCGCTGCAGCCCACGTGCTTCTCTTTTTGCTCAGCAGACGGTGGTGGACAGTCCGATGCGGCCGAGCTCTGCTGCCGCTGCCAAAGCCCGGGGCGACGGTGCACGAACACCGCGAGGGCAGTCGGAGCATCACCGCCCCGGTGAAGGCCAGTGCGGGGCAGGCAGCACCGGCATCCCTCTCTCGTCCTCCCTGAAGGTCATTTTACGGACTGGGAGAGGTCCCGCTGATCCCGGCAGAGCGCTCAAGCGCCACTAAAGTTATGTGGGCTGTGATTAGGGACCCTGCTCCCCACGGAGGCTGCAGTGACAGTTGGCAGGTCCGGCCGGCGTGCGCGGAGGTGGCCTCCTCAGAAAACCCCCCGCGCCGAGGAGCGCCGCCTCCCCGCTCGCCCCCAGCACCGTCTGCAGCACCGGGGCTTGAGAGCTCAGCCGAGGACCCGAGCTGTCTCAGCTCAGCCCTACATCACGCGATAAAAGCTCGACCAAAGCAATCACAGACCGTTCCCGTGAGCCCCCCCAAAGGAAAGGGGCAAAGCCCAGCACAGGCTGCTCACGCAGCAGCAACCACAGCCCACCCCCACCTTTCTTCTGGCAATCGTGGCCTTAACGAAGCACCTGCAGCTCATTACCCCCCCAGGGCCTCTCCCACATAAGGGGGTGGCTGGGTGCCCCCAGGTGTTCATGGTGGTGGGTGCTGAGCCGGAGCATGCGGTGAGCAGGCAGGTATGATGCGCACCCCAATTTCCTAAATCAGTGTTTGCAGGGCTGGCGCGTTCCCCCTGCCTTCGCCCCTTCCCCAGGTCCCCCTGGCTCAGCCACCCCTGCGCGCTGATCCTTGCAAACAGGCTGCAGGTCACTTCTTTCCATCCTCGAGTTAACATATTGCTTGTTATAAGTTAACATCAGATAAACTAATTTAAGCTCCTTCTGTACTGGATGTCTTGGACTAAATTGGCATGGTACCTAATGAAGCTGAAGCTCCATTTGTTGTGCTGGAAGCCCTAAATATCAGCAGGGTAATTGGTGCTACTACCTACTTTAGAAGGCATTTGTGTGTTTTTCTCCTGGCTAAAAGCCCTGCGAGGGTGCTGACTCTGAAGGCTGAGGGGTGGTGGGGAGCGGCAGGAGGGCTGTAGGATGTCCCTGCCTGGCTCGTAGGCTGGAGAGGTCTGGAAATTTGGTGTTGGAGCTGGAGGACAGATGGGGTCCTCCAGCACGCGTTGCGCTCCGGCTGCAGGGAGGCTGCGCTGGCTTGTGTGCACCGGGGCTGGGCTCGGTGCTCTGATGTGGTTGCACACCTCGTTTTGTTGTGGCGAGCTATGAAAGCGGCACCTTTTCGGGTGCTGGGACCGGGCCGGGCTGTGTTTGGGGCTGGGCCAGGATAAGGCCAGGCAGCTCTGAGCTTCCCCAGGGCAGCGAGTCCCTGCAGCCCTGAATGCCACGGCGGGGGTGTGCAATGGGTTATTTGGGTTTATTGTGGTGGCTCCCATGGGTGCTGGCTGCTCACTGGTGCTTGGGCATGGTTCTGCACCCGTGGCCCCAAAACAGCACTGCTGGATGCTTGTTTTAGGGTGTTTTCTAGGCTGATGTCCAAAGTATTGGTGTTTTTCCTACGTTTATCTCTAAGCTTTCCCTGCTGGTTTGGGTTTGGAGGCTGCACTGAGCCCACGAGCCCTCTGGGACAGCCGCTGTGTCCTGGTGTGACGTGGCCCGTCGGTCAGGCCATAGGTAGCCTTCCCGTTGTGCCGTACCGTGGTGGTCTGGGGAGCGGGGATCCCGAGGGGGACAGTCCCGGGCAGGGAAAGAACTGCAGCCACCTCCCACGTTAGTGAAACGTGGCTCACGAACAGGCCCAGGCCTGGGCAGGGCAGCGCCTGAAACCTCTCCGTCTCCATCACCTGAGAATCCCCTTCCAGCAGGGTGAGCCACCGCTGTCCCCATGGGCGATGGGTGCTGGGAGGGGATCTGACGGGCTGCTAATTAGGCAATGAAAGAGCAGTCTGGGCAAAACCAGTGCTGCAAGACTTTCAGCTGGGATGGTCCCGGTGAAGCTGTAATTGCCCCTGTTGGATGCTGCCAGGTTCGGACGAGAGGGTCTTTTTTTGGCCCCCCCCCCCCCCCCCCCCCGAGATGGGGTGCTGCTCCCCCGGCCGGGGGTCCCTGTGCAGGGAAGGGTCCCCACCTCCTCCTGGGGAGGAAGCCACTGGGGCAGCTGGTCCTGCTGCCCACGCAGAGCTGCCCAGCTGAAAATGGGGAAATGCAAGAGGACACTGGGGCGCTGGGAGCTGGGGCAGCCCTGGCCGGAGCCTTCGCCCCCGGGAAGGGGAACCAGAGCCCTGCCTGGTCCAGCCTCCCTGCAGCACCCATGCTTGCAGGGGGGGGTGAGCCCAGCCCAGACCGGCCGGAGCACGTGCCTTCCCTGGAAGGGGGCTGGCAGCGTGATGCAAATTCCTCACTGTGCCTCAAAGCTGTAAAAATCAACCTGTTCTTGAAAAGCTCTCCTGAAATGCTGTCCTGGTCCCCCACGCCGGCTGCTGCATGGCTCGCGGGACCGGGAGACCCGGGCTCCACAATCGTCCCTGGGGGAGCAGTGGTTTTGAGCTGAAGCACGAAGATGCTGCGAGAGCGCGCGCAGCCCGGCTGCCCGCTGGCAGCGCTGCCCGCCCTGCCGAACGGCGCAGCAGCCTCCTGCTCGCCGTGGGCGTTTGGTGCAGAAGGAAACCGCTAATGATGGCGTTGCGCCTCCCGAAATGCTGCGCTTTTGCTCCATCTCGGGCATGTGAAGGAGCGGAGTGCTCCGCTCCCCCAGGTTCGTTGCCAGCCCGCGGGGCAGGGGCTGCCCTCCCGGGGTGGACCCTCCAAACCCCCCGTCTTCGAGCGGGCCCCTGCGATGCCGAGTGGAAGGGCCGTGGGCAGGAGGGGAGGCAGCTGAGCCTGCCCATATGCTTCCTAATGGGGAGCAATAGCAGCTCTTCCCGGGCAGCTCACACTGCACCATCTGCTCTGCTGCGGTACCTTCTCTTGCAGAGCTTTTTTAAGCTCTAACTTTCCTTCGCAAGCGCTCTGCGGCGGCTGCTTGCGTACGGGCTGTCTCCGCTTTGTAATTGCCTCGAAACAGGTTGTCTGAACCTTCAATGATGAGCGGGAGAACAGCCCAGACAGGCTGAAGTCAGCCAGGCCTCCAGGAACTGTGCTTCCATTTAAAAATAACCAGGAGAGAGGCTGTGAACGGCTGCAGCGTGTCCCACCGGCGCCTTCCCCCGTGCTGGGTGCCTGCTCGCCCCGAGGGTGCCCGCTCCCAGACCAGGGCTGGGGGGGGGATGCACCGCCCATGGCGGTGTAGCTGCGAGGTGTCCACAAACCACTGCTAACCCCATGTCCCATCCCTCCGCAAAGCGATTCTTTATTTCCACGTCACGCTGCATGTGCAAAAGGCCAAAGGCCAAACCCAACGGCTCCTCTGGGTCCCTGCTGCTTGCTCACGTGCTCGTCAGCTGTGCAAAGGGGAAATAAAAACAATGGCCGCCCTGGGCTCCCCGGGAGCGGCGCTGGCCACAAATTATTTTACAGTAGGAGTAGCACGGGCTGCAGTGCTCGAGCGCAGCCTCCAGCTGCCCGGGGGGGTCCCGGAGGGAGGTGCAGTGCAGATGCCTGGGGAGGCCGGTCCCGGCTCCCAGCAGCAAAGTGAGCTAAATTAAGGCTGGATGCAACACATGGGCGTAGCTGGGGCCGAGGGGGAGGCTGGCGGGGACGGGAACGCGCGCAGGCTGACGCCGTGCGCAGATTGATGGTGCCAAGTCACTTCAGATATCTTTGCTGTTTGTTTGTGCGAAGCTCTAAATAAAGCCGACAGCCCCAGCGGCTGCCTGGGGAGGGAGGAGGGAGCCGGCACCGTCCCCTGGCACGGCACCCAGTGCTGCCCTCGGAGCCCGGCCCGGTGTGGGAGAGCAGCTGGGTGTGATCTGGGATGCTGTGGTGTGGGTGCTGCCGGGTGCTACCTGGGTGTGCTGGGGCTGGAAGCCCCCGCTCAGCAGCGTCTGTACCCCATCCCGGGGCGGGTGGAGGGGAAAGCAGGGTGGTTTCGGGACCTGCTGGAGCTCCTGCTGGGAGCTGCCAGGATCGTGTCTGGCTGCAGGGGGCCGTGCCCAGCTGGGACATGGGGGAACAAGCTGGTCCCAGTCCTGGCCTTGCTGAAGTGCCCATGGGTGGTAGGAGAAGGTCCAGCAGGCGCAGACAGTGGAGGACGTGTCCTTGTGCCTCCCCGGGAGGGACTTTGTGTCAGGGAGAAGCAGGGCGGTGCAGGGCCACACATCCCATGGATGCTCACATCCAGACACCTTCCTCCTCCTCCATGCCCTCCCTTGGCCCCATCTCCCATCGCAGCTGCCTCGTCCTCAGGCTCTCACCTACCCCTGCCGTGGGCTCCTGCTGCGGGGATGTCATGGGGATGTCCCCGTGTCCCCAGGGTGTCTCTCCAGCAGCCGCTGCAGAGAGGGGTGCAGGTATCTCCTCTCCCTCCCCATCCACCCTCCAGCCGTCTGTGCTGCACCAGAGTCCCCTCCTTGCTCTGCCTGACCCCTGTGGGCTGAGCTGGCCTGGCCACCTCCAAAATGCTGCTTGTGCCTCTGCCGCGGGCTGTCCCAGCTCAGCCACCGGCCCTCGGATGGCACAAAGTGTCCTGCGTGTTCAGGACCCCCGAGGCCGTGTGCCCCCAGCACCCTCGTGTTTCCCCCCCCTCAGTTCCCAGGGATCTGGGCTGCGTGCCGCGGCCGTGCCAAAGCCGTGGCCACGCTGGCCCTGGCGCGGGAAGCCTGTGGCAAGTGGGGGGGACCCCAGGCACCCTCTGCACAGCGCTGGGGCCACTGAACCATCCTTCCTCTGCCCCAGCTGCTTCCTCCGCCCGGCCCCGTGCCCTGCTCGCCGGGGGGGGCTTCCTGCTCGCCCCGGGGCACCGGCCACCGCTTCGACCCCCGGGGCTCCTCGCAGCCCGGCCCGGGGGGGCCGGGGGTGTCCCCCCAGCCCACCTTAAGGCAGCAGCGCCCCGGGCTGACCCTCCAAAAGCAAGTTCGCTCCGGGGCGGGCGGTGCTGGCTTCGCCCCCCGCCGCCGGGGAGGCGACCTTAAACCGGGGCGGGGGGGGGTGCCGGGGGGTGTCTCCGAGCCGGGGCCGGCCCCATCCCGCCCCGGTGCCACGGCAACGGCGGCGGGGAGGCGGGGAGGCAGGGGCGGCTCCGCGCGGCTCCGCTCGGCACCGGGGCGTGCGCCCGCCCGGGGCCCCGCCGCGGCGGCCCCGTCTGCGGAGCCCGGGGCCCGGCCGGGTGGGAGGCGGCGGCCGTGGGTGCGGGTGCTCTCCGCCCGCGGGCGGGAGGAGGCGGGAGCCCAGCCCTCCTTCCTCATTTTGGGGCTGAAAAGAGCGATTTCCTTCTCCAGCTGCAGTTTAAAAAAAAAAAAAAAAAAAAAAAAGGGCAGAAAAAGGCAAGCCCGGAGCCGGGGCCGCGCTCTGAAGCCTCTCTGATCTCTGCCTCCCAGACAGAGCCGACGATGGAGCCGCTTCCCCGCCGGGCCGCCTGGCCGCTGACCTGCCTGGTGCTGCTCTCCCTGCGCGGCGGTGCAGGTAAGCTCCGACCCGCCCCCGCCGGCCCCTCCTGCTTTGGCTTTTTCTTTTCCTTGGGTTTGGCTGTTTTTGTTTTTTTTTTTTATAATCTTTTCCCTTTCCCCTCCGCCGCGCGCCTCCCGGCCGCGACATGATGCTGTCGCGCTGCGCACGGTTGGTTTGACCTTTCTGTGCGATGACCTAGAGCGCGGCGATGGCAGAGGGGAGCTCGGCTGCTCCTCTGGAAGCAAACTTCAAGGCAGACATTGCCCTTTCCAGCGAGACGAGGGAATTAGGCAGGGGCATGAAGAGGCATGTCGTTTCCACCCATTTGCTAGCACCCCCTGCCAGCTATGGGAGAGGCAAATCTCTGCGAGCAGCCGAAATTCCCACTCGGAGGCTGCCTGGAGATGGGAGAATGGCAGAGCGGGCAAGGGGAGGCCCCGGCGAGGGCAGTCTGCCTCCTCTGCCGGGAACTTGTTTTTCTTGCTGCCTCCTGCTTTACCCCTGCCTGTCTGCAGTTCTTGCTGCTCTACCCAACTGTTGAGCACCAAAGCGGTGGGATTGTGCCGTCCTCCCAGGCACCTTGTGCCACCCAGCCCTGCTGCGAGCACTGGCCCCAGGCCACCGCGGGCTCCTGCTGCTGGCCCCCCGCGTGCCCCAGCCCTCACCGGGGCTCGTGGCTCCGCCGGTCCCTTATAACAGCTTGGGGATGCAGCGCGAGAAGGGACGATCGGAGCCCGCGCCGCTCCCAGGCTCTTTCCCTTCCCTCACGAGCAGTGGGAAGTTTCTTGCCCCGCCAGGAGCGAAGCCTTGCGGTGGCTGCTGCTTTCAAGGATGTTTCCTTTCTAGGCTGTTTCGTTTCGGTGCTCTTCATCTCGGGTGATACTGCTAAGGAATCGCTCTCCTTCTTGCCCAGCGCTGTCTGCACCTCCGGGGAGGGACGGGGCTTTTTGTGCAAGCCTCCTGAGGCGGTAGCGATGCACGGTCAGGAGCATCTTGCTGCTGAGCTTTTTGCCTGGTCTGGCCAAATTTCGGACCTTCCAGCCGGATCCCACTACAAATAGCCCAGCCCAGGCTCCCACGCGGGTGAAACGCTCTCCTGCGTGGGGGAAAACCACATTCTCCCAGGCCCATCGGAAATATTTACCGCCGAAGCTTTACTTGGGCAGAGAGTTGAGCGCAAACTTGAGCTGAAAGCAAATGCTTTCGGCACAACACTCCTTGCTTTGAGTTGCCTGATCACAACTGAGAAGTGTTGGCCCCAAGCTGAAAACTCCCAGTTGCTGAAAGCCAAGAAGGCTTTGGCGGCGAGCGCAGCTTCTTAGTGAACCGCTGCGATTTCCTGCCACAAAAGAATGGCTCCAGCAAAGCTCTTGAGTTTAATTAAACGTGGCCTTGGAGTGAGAACCCCATTTTTCCAAGCCAGCCGTAGGAAAAGAACCATCCTGGGGCAGAAAGCCCTGGGTTGCGAGGCGGTTTCTGTCCCTAATTTCAGGTGTAAGCGTGCAGATCTTTTTTTTTTGTTCCCATGCGGTGGAGACCCTGCGGTGAACCCTCCTGGGCCACGGCTCAGGCTAAGCCTGAACTCCAGAAGAGCTGGCCCAGGCTCCTGCTGCCGGAGGGCGGCTGCTGAGAGCGCTTCTGCAGAAGGAGAGGGGAAAAGGGAAGGTCCTGCAAGAGATCATCCTGTAGGGCAAAGGGGAGCGAGATGCTGGGAAGGCAAATTGCAAAGCCCCGTTGCAAAATCCGTGCCGTGCAGGACCCTTCCGTGCAGGTGTTTCTCAACGGAGGGGTTCAGCTGCGCTCCCCGGAGCCTCCTCTAAAGAGCAGAGCTGTTTGGTTGTGGGGCTCTGGCTTTTAGGCTGAATTTCTGTTAATGCTGTAGGAGGGAAAGCTTGCAAATGATGGCTGCGCGTGAGCTGAGGCTTCCTCTGATGTCACGTATGTAAAATATAGCCTTTACTATAACCACCCGCTCTGGGATCCGCATAGTGCTCGACAGCTACCCCCGGGTCTCTCTTCTTGTCTTCCCCGGACTGCAGATTCCAGGCCCTTTTTATAGGCAGCACCTGTCAGCTCCCCCCGCGGGCAGCCCTGCTGCAGGTGCAATTCCAGCAGGATTATTTTGGGGCTTCTCTCGCCCATCGGCCCGTTCCTTCAGCGAGTGACTGGGGGGCTCCGCATGCCGGTGGCCAGCTGCATGTTGCTTCTGGAGCATGCGGCCCTCCCCTCGCCATCCCGGAGCTCCTTACCCGGCTCCTTCAGAAGAAAAAAAAAAATCTATTTTTATCAGGAAGCATCCGAGCAGCCTCTCCTGAATTAAACCCCGGCCTCTTGCAATCTGTTCGGTATCAAATACTTCAAAAGGTGGAATACAGAAAAAAATGTGTTACCGAGATGGAAAACTTGCACCGCAGCGGGAGAGCCGGGGATTATTTTGTTCTCAAATTAAACTGACTAACGGGAGGGAGGCTCTGCCAGACCAGGCGCAGCACGACGCCTGCGCTCGTGCCTCTCCTCCGGGCTGGAAGTGCTCTGGGTCCACGTTGCGAGGGTGCTCCCACCTACGTGGGAACTGTCGGGTGGCGATTTTCAGGGCTCTAAAACCCTTTGCTAATTCTGGAGTGTAGGACAGAGCAGATTACAGGGTCAGAGCACCCAAACTCCCCTTGATCTTGGTGGCAAAAGGATTGCGCTCTGACTCCGGGTGGTTTGAAATCGAAGAAAGTAGTGTCATCGCGTGGCACTGTGGACGTGCAGGTGGGAAGCAGGTTTGCACTGAAGCGGTGCTTGCGGTGAGAACTCGCGGTGTCTCGTCTCTTTGCAGCATGAAGACCCCCTGCAGTCCCTCTCCCGGTGCGCAAGGACGTCGTGAGCGTGCAGGGCTCGCACACGCCGCTGGCAAATACCTGCTGGGAGGGGGCTCGGTGGGGCTCCTGGCCCCGCTGCTCCCCAGGGCGAGCACCCAGAAAGGGGAAGGAGGAGAGACATCTTCTGCTGGGTGCAAGGAGAAGCTGCCTTCAGGAGGAAGGGAGGAAAGGAGCTTCAGTGGAAACTTTGCATTTTCTAACTTGCATATTCTGGGGTTTTCTGTCCACTTCCCCTTTGTGTTTTCCCATCGCAGGGGGGCTGGGGCACCGCTCTGCACGCCGCTGCGGGAGTTCGAAGGTGTTTCCGAGCACATGGTGGGGCAGGCTGGTCCTGGCGTAGGGCTGTTGGGCGCAGGGTCGGCAGGTGGAGAAGTGGGGCGGTCTGACGGGGACTCGTGCTCCTCGGCTGGGAGGTGCGAGCGGGCTTAGTTAAGGCAGCGTGGTGTTACCATGGCTATGTCGTGGCTGAAGCTCGTGTGTTATAGATCTGCAGACCCTGAATGGGGTGAACTGAAGAGCGCTGGCCGAGCAGAGCCATGTGCGAAAGTCTCTAAAGTAGCGTGGTGGCTCACAACAGAACACATGGAAAATACCCCAAAGCCACATTTTAGCCCTATGCGAGAGGCTACCTAGAGCCACGCAGCGTTATCCGCGATGACCTGAGAGTCTGAGAGCTGCCGGCAAAGGCCCCTGGCAGGCGGCACAGGCGGCGGCACGAAGCCCTTTGCTCCCGGCTGCTCTTGGGGCCGCTCTGGGAGCAGCAGCACCGTCAGAAAAGCCCTGCACGGCAGCGGCCCCGCTGCAGCAGCACCTCCGGCAGCCCGGCACTGGACAACAGCGCGCGCCCTGCCTGCAAATCCCTCGGCGCAGGGAGCAGGCAGGGCGCTCGCGCGCCGCTGCCCGTCGAGGAGGTGATGTGGGCTCGGCGGTGCGAGATGCACGCAGGCCGGCTGCAGCCCGGCTGCAAACGTGGGCTTTACCTTGCTGCCTGCGAAGGTAAATCCCCGTGACCCCAGGAAGGCAGGAGCCTTGTGCCGAGGCTGCGGTGAGCGACAACCCAGCCACGTGCAGTTTAACTGCCCGGTGCTTTTGCGGATGTTGCTCTGAGACTCCGTCTCTGCGACCAAGAGACGTGCTTCGGGGCTGAGCAACGCCCGTGCCGCTCACCCTGACCACGCTCTGGTGTCGGGGTCAGCTCCGGGACGCCAAACCAGGCGTTTCCCCCGTCTCGCTGCCCTCCGGCATGGCGCGTGCCTCGTGGGGAGATGGGCAGATGGAGAGAGGGAGGATGAAGAGGAAGCGCTGGGCTCGCTGTGGGCTGGGCTCGGGTACGCGGGGCGGCGCTGGCCCCTCTGAGCAGGGCAGCCCTCCCCGGCGTGGGGGATCTTCGAGGCGACGTGGGGGATCTTTGAGGCGACGTGGGGGTCACCACCCTGCAGAAGTCTTTTATGCAGGATTGCAGAGGGGAGCAGTGAGCAACACGTTCATCGCGGGGCGCGGAGCCCCTGCGGCAGGGAGGGGGCCTGGTACCCAGCCCTCCGCTTCCCACGGCCCTTGCGGTGTTGCAATGCCGCACGCTAACGAGCGGTGAGACAACGCGGGCTCTGTTTGCCCAGCTCGGTGGAGCGAGCGATTAGCACCGCGACCACCCTGGGCGTGCAGAGGGGTTGGGGCTGGGGGTGCTGGTGCCTGTGCCCGGAGCAGCCCGGTCCCCTGCCTGTGTCACGTCCCCGTGGCGGGGCTTGGTGAGAGGCGCGTGGTGCTTCTGTGCTTTCAAACTTCCTCTACGCGTTTCTCAACCGCCTCTTGCGAAAGGTCCGGCAGCAGCCGGCGATGGAGAAGCTCAGGAGGTGCCGCAGCAGCGGAGCCAGCTGTGCGCGCCCCGCGCCACTGCCGTGCTCTGCGCGTGGGGCGCATCGGCCCCCGCCGAGGGCAGGGGCTCGGCTCCGGCGCGGCTCCCCTGGGTTCCGATGCCACCCGAGAAACACGGGCTCGCCTTGCAGAAGCCCAGACTGCTGCTGCTCAGGCAGAAGACTGAGGCTCAGCCTGAACGACCCGCTCAGATGTGACGCAAACCAGGTTTCCGTCCTTCTGTGCTTGTCTTCTGGGACACGCTTGTCTAGGTGTCGAGCGCTGCTACCACGTTAGCCTTGAAGTGGCTTCGAAGGGCTGAAGCTTTCCGCTGTGAGGATCAGCCTGCGCTGGGGATGCAGCGGACTAATGCCCTGGGCAAAAAGCCTTTAACTTGAGGAATCTGGAGAAACTGTGCTCCTGGTAACTCTGATCATTGAGATCGAGTAATTGCGCAGGCAGTGAGAACATCAGGGTAGATTAAATACCGCTGGAAGTCAGAAGGGATTAACAGCTGCCAGAAATCCTCTCCAGGCTCTGTGGGAGCCAGCCGTGGCCCGGAGGGGTCAGAGAAGTTTGTTCTACAGCAGGTCCTCCCGGGAGCATCCAGCCAAGGGCTTTGTCCCATCCTGGGGATGGCTGCGGGGGTGCCACGGGAGGCCTTGTTGCTGCCCTGGGTTTTTCTGGTGTGAAGGCTGTGGGGTGCAGCTGCAGCCCTCCAGCCAACAAGGCTGGTCCGTACGCTCCCAGCGCCGCCCAGCTGCAGCAGGAGTTACCTGCTCAGACACGCCGGTCTCTGCGTGACGGTGACGCCGGTCTCTGCGTGACGGTGACGCCGGTCTCTGCGTGACGGTGACGCCGGTTCTGCGTGCCACTTGTCAGCTCCGGGCCACAGCGCTCGGCAGCGCCTGGCCCCTGTTATCAGCAGGCGGATTTAAGGGGTTCTCCCACCTCTGTCCTGTGTTGCTTAAAAATGCTCCTTTAAGCAATGACCTGTATTGAAATCTCATTCAGTTGCAATAATTATATCGGCATGGCAAGCGTTGCCAAAATTAACCCCTCGAGGAGCCGTGTAGGCCGCGGGGCGGCCGTCTCTGCTGCTCCCGCTGTTTCGAGGGAGCGGGGAGCAGTGGCATCGCTGGTTCCCGTGGGGCTGAGCCGGCCGTTCCCGGTGCATCACGCCTGACCGGCGGCGAGCTCGGACCCCCGTCCCGCCCGGCTCTGGCTGCAGATCCACCCGAGGTGGATTTTGTTACTGGCGTTCCCGCAGGGAGAGCGGAGCCCCTGCGATTTTCCTGGAGACCTCGGGAGTTTCTCCCTGCCTGACCGTGCATGCGGGAAGGTGTGTTGGCACCCATGGGTGCGTAGGTGAGGGGGCGTTTGGGACGGCGGCTTTCTGTTTGTGTGGCACGGTGCAAGGCGGTCAGCGGGGTTAGGGAGCCGCTTTACTGAGATGCTTCGAAGGGAACTGCTCTCCTGTCGGTGACGAGGGGGAATGGCGTCTGCCCGACTGTCACCGGCTTTGGCTAATGGCTGTGCTCCGCTGGAACGAATCGGGGCTTGGATTCAATGCAGAAATGGGAGAGATTCAATGCAGAAAACATGGTATCGCATCTGCAGCTGCGAGGGGAGCTTGCTTTTTGGAGTGCCTTGTATTTTGCGCCTTTATTTTCTCCTGCCTGACAAAGCCAAGCAGCCGTGGGAGGCAGCGCGGCGTGCCGGCAGGCGCAGGCAGCTGGGATTTGCTCAATGTTTTAGCTGTACAGAGCACAACACGCGGTCATCCAGCAAAGCTCCAGCCGGCTCCGCTGCCGAGACCTGCGGGCAGAGGTCTGTGCCCGCTGCAGTAACCGCAGCCTCTCCCCCGGGCTCCCCGGTGCTGGCGCAGCCCTGCTGCCCGTGGTCCCCGCTGACCAGGGCTGTGTGCTCGGCCCGTCCCGCGGCCAGGGAGGCAGGCGGGGAGCCGGGCCGGGTGTGCGGTGCCAGGTGAGATTTGGTCTGTTTTTTCCCCAGGTGCGGGTGCCCAGGCGGGTCAGGGCTTCCAGCTGCATCAGCCCCAGGACAAGGTGTCGGTGGCAGCGGGGCAGACGCTCAACCTGACCTGCACCACGTCTGGAGACGCTCCCCCTGGTCCTGTGAGGTGGCTGAAGGGCTGGGGCAGTGGGAATGAGACCGTCTATGACCAGAGGGGCTCCTTCCCCCGCGTGACGAGGGTGGTGCCTGAGTCCAGCACAGACTTCAGCATCCTCATCAGGGACGTTGGCCCTGAGGATTCCGGCACCTATTACTGCGTGAGGTTCCGCAGATTGCTGGGCGGTGCTGAGGTGTTTCGGCGTGGAAGGGGCACGGAGGTGTCCGTACAAGGTGAGTGGGGCTCCCAGAGCAGCTCCCGGTGGGAACCAGCCCTGCCGGGCGCAGCCCCCGGCACAGCCCGGCCCATCGCGGCCCGGTGGGCTCTGCTCGGGGCGAGCGGGGATGGGGAAGGGGCTCGGGGGGCAGCTCCAGGAGAGGGAGGCTCCCGTGGGCCGTCCCCGGGCGCATCCGTGCCCCCGCGGGAGACCCCGCTCCCTGCAGCCCCGGGGCCGGGCAGGGTGGCAGAGCCGGCTCTGACGGCCCCACACTCCTCCCCGCAGCCAAACCCACTCCCCTGGTCATGTCCTGGTCCGGCCGCAGAGTGGTGCCGGGGCAGTCGGTGTCTGTCACCTGCAAGACCGGAGCGTTCTTCCCCGAAGACATCACGGTGAAATGGCTCAAGGACAGGGCCCCGATCACGGCTCAGCAGCCCCAGATCATCCCATGGCCGACGAAATCCTCCTTCAACATGTCCAGCACCGTGACGGTGACGCTGCAGAAGGACGACGTCCGCTCGCGGCTCACCTGCGAGGTGCGGCACCCCACGCTGCCGGACCCGGTGACGAGGACGTACCAGCTCAGCGAAGCCCTGCGAGGTGAGGGCCGGGTGGGGGCCGGCGCTCGGGGCGCCCAGCTCCCGTGGGGCTGGGGGTCCTGGGGCAGGGACAGGGCGCCCCGCGGGCGGCAGAGCCGGGGGACGCCGGGCACCAGGAGCTGCTTTTCTTCCCAGTCCCCCCCAGTGTCAGCGTGGCCCCTGACGCACCGAGCCCCGTTAAGGTGAACAAGACCGTGAACTTCACCTGCCACGTGAGGGGGTTTTACCCGGGAGACGTGGCCGTCACCTGGCTGGAGAACGGGACGGAGATGAAGGTGGAGAACATCCCCCAGCCGGAGGAGAACCAGCAGGGCTTGTTCGATCTGAGCAGCCTGGTGGAGGTCAAAGCGACGGAGGAGAAGAACGGGTCCGAGTTCACCTGCCGAGTGGTGCATGATGCCCAGGAGCCCATCAGCAAGACGGCTGCCCTGTGGATCGCTGCCCCAGCCAGGGAGGGAGAACTCGGCGACTTGTCCCAGACAGGCAACGGTGCGTGAGAGCCGCTGGGATGCGGTCCCCGCTGGGGCAGCTTTAGGATGTCACCCCCCAAGAAAGCTCAAAGTCCCACCAGAATCCTGTTCAAGGACACAAAATCTCCGTATTGCTGGGCTGGGGCGGGGGTGATGCTGGCCGGTACCAAGCTGTTGTCCTCGATGCTTCAGGTGTCAGCAGGCCAACCCCAGCTGTAAGGCTGCAGGGACTCGGTCGGTAGCAGTGTTTTCAGGTACTGAAATGACCTTTTTCATTCATGTTTCAGCCAATTTGCTCACCATCTATATCGTGGTGGGAGTGGTCTGCACTGTGCTGGTGCTGCTGGTGGCTGCAATTCTTTACCTCATCTGGGCAAAGCAGAGCAAGGGTAAGGAAACCAAGCGCCCAGCAAGGAAGCAGCTGCTCCCGACCCCCTTCTCCCTCTCTCTGGAGCATCAGTGCCTGGACGCTGAATTCACGGCTGTGCTGCTGCAGCTCCTGCCCAAAGGGGAGGACGGCGCAGAGCTGACCGGGTTGTTTGCAGGCTGCAGGGAAACCTCTGCCTGGTGCTGCCATGTGCCAGTGCCTGCTAGGAGCAGGGTCAAACGTGCTCGTTATTCCCTGTGCCTAAAACATCTGACGCCCCCCTGCACCTCCTGCTCTCTGCCAGGAGCAGTCCTGCAGTAAATGGAGTGAAACTCCAGAAAACTGCAGCCACTTGCCTCTGGGAAAAGATGCGGATCCGCTTTTGCAGCAGTCTCTGCGTGTGGGCTTGCGTGCCTGGTGAAGCGAGGCGGGGGGGTTACGTTGTTTCCTGAACTATTTCTTTCCTAAACTATTTCTTTTCCGGCAGGTAAAAGCTCGCCATCTGCTAGGTAAGTGCCGATCTCCTCTAGGCACCGAGTAACCCGCGGGCACTCTGAGCTGGATGCCTGCAAATGGGGTCCCTTGGGATCGGGATGGAGCTGGATCCCCAAAAGCTTGTTGTGCAAGGGAAGGCAGGAGCGCAGGCTCTGCTGATCTCCCTGGTCGTTGTTCTGCCCCTGCGGTGAATCTCGTAGCCAAGTGTTTGGCTTTTGGCGAGGCTGAACAAGTTAGGTGGGAGCCACGTCTCCAGCCTGCAGAGATGTAGCTGGACCAGCACGTGAGCAAACGCTCGCTTGGGGAGGACTCATCCTGCTCGGGGCTGCTGCAAGGACCTTGTTTTGCACCTGAACCCCCCAGCTGCTCCACGATTCGGGACGAGGCAACAGGGCGCTCGATCTGACTTGCTTTGTTTCCCCCTTTCAGGTTACATGAGCCGGAGAAGAGCAGCGAGGCCACTACCCAGGTGTGTCGCTTCGCCCCGGGGAGGGAGAGCACCAGAGGCGGGAGCCAGGGTGGTGGTTCCTGGGCGAAACATCTCGGTGGCTCCGGAGAGGGTGGTGGTTCCCCTGGTTCCCCTGGGAAACACCTCAATGTCTCCACGCTGTGGCTGGAGAGGGAAGAGAGGCTGCCCCAGGGAGGGGGTAGCCACTTCCCAGCATCTTTTCTGCCTTCGTCCTCTTTCCTCCTCCTCCTCCTCCTCCTCCTCCCAGGAAGGTCTGGGTTTGTGCTGCCTGGAGAACCAGCTGTGCGATACCCAGACAGGCTATTTGTGGAGTTCTTTTGGCATTTGGTGACGCAGTTATGAGCGAAGTCGTGATCAGCAGCAATCTGTCCGTCCCAGCCAGCCTCTGCCAGCTCCCACGTGGGCAGCGCTGGGCAGGCTGGCCCCTGCCCATCCCTGCCAGGACGGGGTGACGGCATGGCTGTGGTGGTGGCTCTTGAATCGCAGTGGTGGCTCTGAAGCCTGTCAGTGGCAGCTGTGGCTGGTGATTTGAAGATGTAGCATGGGGTAAAGCATTGCTGCGGGGTTGTCCCAGCCGGCTGCTGGCATCATTCCCCCTGTACAAGCAGAGACCGCGCTGTCGCAGGTGGAGCCGCAGCAGGATTGACTTCTTCAGCGTGGGGCTTTGGGTTGGTGCATGGGGTGGGCACGGGTGGCTCCTCACTCGTCCTCCCAGAGGAGGAACTCTTGGTGTCTTGCACAGGAATCCGACCCCAACAACCTGACCTACGCGGACCTGAACTTCGACAGAGAGAGGAAGAGCGTCCGCCGGATAGTGGAGATGAGCCAGCAGTCGGAGTACGCCTGCATCCAGACCAGCCAGGCGCCCGCCGGCGATGACAACCTCACCTACGCCGACCTGGACATGGTGCATCTTAGCAAGGCGCCCAAGCGGCCGGCCCCGCGCCCCGAGGAGGCCGGCTCCGAGTACGCCAGCGTCCAGATCCCAAGGAAGTGAGCAGGGCTGCAGCGGCTGCCGGGACCCCCTGCCCCGCGGGGAGCTGCCCTGCTCCTCCCCGGGAGGATTTTCTTGGAAGCACTGAGAGTGATGGGAAGAAGCGCTGCGGTACCCGTGGTTTGAGGTGGAAATGGAGTCCGTGTTACTGTGGGGGTCAGCTCCCATCCAGAGACCTGATTTTTGGAGGCAGCTTGGTCCTGGGTCTGCTGGCTCCATCCCTTCGGGATCCCCCCGCAGCCACGGCGGCCGCTCAGCCTCGGTGCACCGGGTTTGCCCATAAGTGGGTTAAGCCAGCAGAGCAGCGGCTCCTCGGGAAGCTCCGGCCGGGCTGAGGGGACGGGGACAGTGCCTCCACGCCGGCTCCCAGGGGGATGCCTCTGCCCGGCTGGGCTCGCACGGCTTCCCGCGGCCGCCCCGACCCCGCAGGGTCCGGCCGGAGCCCCTGTGCTGCCTTCTGGGGGTCTCTGCTGCCAGCGCATGGAAAACAAACTCTGGCTTTAAAGGAAGGACTTCAGTGTCTGCCTCTCTCTTCCCAAGTGTCCCTTCTGCGGGACCTCGGTCTCGCACCAAGGCCAATGAGGCTGGGAAGGCCGGCGAGCCGAGCCCCCCTGCTGCGGGCTTTCCCCTGTCCTGCCGCCCACGGAGGCTCCAGAACCGCTCCCCGGCACTGAGCATCCTCCTCCTCCTCTTCCTCCTCCGCACAGCCTTGCCCCGCTCCGGGACCCACCAGTGCTGCCCCAGGCTTGTACAAAGCGCGCAGCTCCGCGCCGGCCGGGCTGCAGGTGCCCCTGCCAGCCCGCTTCCCCCGGGAGCTCCCTGCAGGTACTGTGTAACATGTTTTGACTGTTTGACATGTAACTGTTAATTTTTAGAGCTAAAACCCAATGTTTTGTGTTGTACGTGGGTGTACTGCTGTGTACTTAACACTAGAATAAGATGTGCAAAATTAAGACCAAGGCCTCAGTAAAAACTCCGAAGCCCCGTAGAGTTTAAAACAGATTTTAAACTGCCCCCCCCTTGGGGGCCGGGCAGGCTCCCCCCAGCCCACGCCTGGGGACAGGTGTCTTCCATGTGACCCCTCCCTGGGCCACCGCGCGGGGCCACCACCCTGCGTCGGCTCCTGCAGCACCCAGGTGGCCTTGCAGCGGCGGGCGCGCATGGGGCTGGCCCCCCACGGCTGCTGGGGGGCCGGGCGGCCCTGGGATGCTTTGAGAACGATGCGACTGCTTTTTTTTGTTTGTTTTGTTTTGGTTTTGCTTGCAAGATATTTTTTTAATAAAAGTGTAAAGTCCTGTGCTGCTCCTGCACATCAGCGTGTCCCCCTGCTCAGGGTGGTCACTCCATCAGCTGCCCTGGGGGTGCATGGTGGGGTGGGGGTCAGCATGTCCTGCAGCGAGGAGGGGGGCCTCATCCTGCACAGCCCCGCGGGGTGCTGCAGGGGAAGATGGCGGCAGCAGGAGGAGGCTGAGGCTGGGATGGGGGCTGTGGCAATGCTCCCTCTGGGCAGCGTGAGGAGGGGAGAGCAGAGCGGGGTCTGGCTGCCCGTCCGCACGCAGCCCTGCTGCATCTTCGGGTGCCCCTTTCCACGGGAGGTGAGCTGGGGTGCCCAAATTGGGGGGCGGGCAGGCTGGGTGCTAGCTGCAGCCTGTGCCACGGGTGAGCTGAGCGTGCCAGTGCTCTGCAGTGCCCTCCCTGCTTCCCCACCCCAGAGCCGACAGCTTGGCTGCGTCTGGCATGCGAGCCGCGTCTCGCCGGGGCTGGGAACCGTGGCGCGAGGCTTCCTGCGGCGATGAGCAACGGGGAGGGCGAGGCTGTGAAGAAGCTCAAAAGGGAACTTGCTGCCCGGGCTGGGCTTTCTCAGCGCTGAGCTGCTGCCAGCAGGGTCCCACCGTCCTCAAAGCGTGAGTGGGAAGGGGACAGCGTGGTCACTGCCCTCGGCATGGCTGCCCCTTCCCGGCTGGGGCAGCTGCTGGGATTCCCAAGGGAGCCTCCCCTGGGTGCTGCTGGGGGTGAGCGGGTGGCCCTGCGCCCCGCATGCACCCGGGCTGGGCTGAGCATCCCTGCCCTGCCCCTGCTCGGCGCCGGGGGCAGCAGCCAGGGGTGCATGGGGTCCCACGTCCCCTTTGGCACCCATGGTGCGGGGAGGGTACCGCCGCTGCTGCCGGCAGGTCTTGCAGCTGGCACCCTGGCACCCCAGCCCTGGGTGCCCATGGCCCCCTAGCCCACCCCCCAGGCCCCGGCTTGGGGTGCGCGGTCCCCTCGTGCCAAGGGCTTGATCTGCCCCAGGGAGCCCTGGACCGCAGACAAAGCCGACGCTCAGCACCCGGCACAGCTTTGGCTTTGTTGGCATCTGCCTTTTATTGGCTGCGGGGGAGCAGGGGCCGGGGTGCGGGTCTGACCCTGCCTCGGGGGTTGTTCTCGGAAGGGGAAGCCCGGGGGGGACCCCGTGGGTGCTGGGACGGGTGCGACGCGGTGAACGGCTCAGGGAGGGGAGTCAGGGTTGTTCTCAGCCGGCTGCCTGCCCCGGTGACGGTGCCGTGGTGCGAGCTCTGCCCAGCCGCCTCTCCCACAGCCGTGCTGGCTGCTCGGGCCATCTCCCAGCCCAGAGGGCCTCATCCTGCCCCAGCTCATCCTTCC
Source organism: Platalea leucorodia (assembly GCF_965183815.1). Lineage (NCBI taxonomy): Eukaryota > Metazoa > Chordata > Aves > Pelecaniformes > Threskiornithidae > Platalea > Platalea leucorodia. The sequence continues at coordinate 16,159,446 of NC_138835.1, read as the reverse complement.
CGCTGCTCAGAGGCCGTTGGCCTGTATATCAGCTGTGATGGTTTCCAGACCCTGCTGTGCTTCTACAGCCGCAGGGGAGCCCAGGGGTTGGACCCGCAGCCGGAGCGGTGGCACTGTCCCCTTGATGCACGGGGTCCCTAAGGGACGGGCAGGTGAACCGGAGAGGGACAACTGGGGACGAGGCCCCGTGGTGTGCTGGGGGGACGAGGCAGGGATGACGCCGGCCACGCTGGGCTGGGCAGGGGATGGGGCCGGGGGTGACGGCGCAGTCCGGGCTGGCAGCGTGGGGACCGTGGTGCTGCCCATCCCATGGCCGGCTCTATAGGTCCAAGACTTCCCCTGAGTAGGCGCTGGGGTCCTCGTCCGACCGCGTGGTCACCTTGAACTGCCGCCGCAGGAAGCCCCCGTAGCGCTTCTGATTGTCCCACTTGAGCTTGGGCCGGATCCGGCGCATGAAGCCGCCGTAACGCTTGTGCAGCGCCGTCAGCTCCTGCCCCTCGGCCCCGGCACCCGTGGGCTCCTCGCCCCCTTCGCCTGCCGGCCCCGGGTAGTCCTCGGGGGCTGCCCGCTCCCCCGGCTTGCGGCCGAAGCCCCCGAACTTCTTGCTGAGGCCACCCTTGCTGTGGGCGTTCTCGCGCAGCAGGGAGAGCAGCTTCCCCTTGGCCATCTTCTTCATGAAGCCCCCGTAGCGCTTGGCCGGTGCCGGCAGCAGCTCCCAGGGACCCAGCTCCTGCTCCGGCTCTGCCTTGTCCTCCGCCTCCCGAGGGGACGGGTCTGTCCCTTCGGCCGGGTCTGTCCCTTCGGCCAGGGCCACCAGCGGGGCCAGGAGCGCCAGCGCCTTCCTGCACGTCTCCCACTCGGGGCCGGGCGGTGAGGAGCCCTGGCACTCCCGCAGGCACATCTGCAAGACAGCGGCCGCGGCGGCCCCGGGGCGCCCACCGGCATCACCCCACCGCTCAGGGTGACGCCCCGCCTTCCTCCCACCCCGCCCAGGGGGTGCCCCCACCCCGAGCCCAGGGGTCCGCACCCACTGTGCTGCAAAGCTCAGCGAGGAGCCGAAGCTTGCACATTCCCAGCACCCTGGGGTGCCCATGACCACCACCCTGGCAGCACCCAGCTCTGCCGACCACGCACCGGCACCCGCGACGCCCTCGCTGCTGTGACCCCCCGGCTAACGGCTGCGTGGGGCCAGCACTCACCAGGGGCCAGACGCTGCTCTCGGCGCTGCGGGTCTGGGCCGCGCAGAGGGAGCACTGGGTCACGCAGTTGGCAGATGCCACCGCAGCCAGGGAGAGGCAGAGCGCCAGCGCCAGCGCCCGCCGCGCCATCTCACCCCGCAGCCGCTGCCTGGGGAGGGCGAGACAGCACAGAGCCCGTCACCTTCCCCGCGCCGGCCCCGGAGAGCCCATCGCCGCCCCGCTGGCACCCTCGGCGCGGGGCACCTACCGCATCCACCTGCGTGGCTGCTCCTGGGGACGTGCACCGGGACCTGTGCCCGTGACTCACCTCCAGCAGCTGCTCCTGGGTCCCAGGGCAGGGAGAGAAGGGGACAGAAGTGACCCATGGGGACGTCGCAGGATGCGATCCCTTACCCCGGCTGCAGCCTGGTCCTTGGCACAAGCCCTGAGCTGCGGCCAGGACCCTGGGGCCACCAAGGTCCATGGGGCAGGGACCACCATCCCATCCCATCCCATCCCATCCCATCCCATCCCATCTCCTCCGTCGCTCCTTCCGTACTGCTGGAAAGAAAAGCCCCTTTTTTTCTTTAGCATTGAGTTTCTCTGCAATATTGCGATCGCCGCGTTTGTGCGGCGCGGAGGGGATGAATCACTGGCTCTCCCCCTTGGCCTTGGGGAATAAAAGCGCTGCGATTGGAGCCGCCAGCAGAAGGGGACGGGGGGATGCCACCACCCGGTACAGACTCAGCCCAGGTGCTGCACCCCGCGCCAGGGCAGCCCCGGCTCCCCTCCCTCCCACCCGCCGCTTCTGCTTGGCTGGTGCAGCAGGAGGGAGGGAGAAAAAGCCAGATTTCAGGTGCAAGCCTACCTGCAAGCCGTGATCGCCATCCTTCAGCCTGCCGGGAGCCGTGCCAGAGCCTCTCACCTCCGTGGACGAGGCCAGGGAGGGCTGAACACACGGTGCAATGGCTGGGAGAGGGGCTGTGCCGGCGGCAGTGCCCGGTGCCGCTCCAGAACCCTCCGGGCGAGGCTGGAGGGGCCGGTGCTGGCCCCAGCTGCAGTGCCACAGGACCGCGGTGCCACCAGGACCACGACGGCCCCGGGAGCGAGAGCCAACCCCAAGGGGGTGCGCTGGCAGCGAGCACCCCCCTGCCTCCTTGGCTGCTTTTATCTGGGGGGGAAAGGCATGACCCAGGGGGATCTGTTACACATTAATGACGCATATTAGAGACTATTGTATTCTCCAGCAGTATCTGTTAATGTACGGTAATTGGTACTGACGAAGAAATGTTAATGCCACAGTATTAATTCGTGCTAGATTAAAATTTAATTTGAATTATCTGCACCATCGTGTGTCAAGCTGTTGGCATTCCTCGGCTGCGCCGCACACCGGCTCCGTGCAGCCCTGAGTGCATCGCCCCGATGGCCCCGGCAGAGCGGCGGGCGCCGGGGCAGGCAGATGCCCGGGATGGGCGCGGGCACGGCGGGACCTCAGCCAGCCTTCGCCGCTGAGACGCAGCGATGGTCCCTTATTGCCTCGCCGCCACCGAGACAGCACCGATGAGCGAGGACTCACCAGCCGCGCAGGTAGGTGCCAGCTGCAGCACCCAGGGGAACGAAGCTCCCAAGAACAACGCTGGCTGCTTCCCAGCAGTCCCACTGGGAACCTTTTTCCCCCCCTTTTCCCACCTGCTTCCCCTCCCTCGCCCCTGCCGCGCTCCTCTGCTGCCAGCGGCCCCGTGCCCTGCTGCAGCCGAAGAATCGGGGACTTCATGGCACTCGGGGAGCTGCAGCTCTCCGGGGCACAGCGGGGCCAGGGACCCTGAGTGCCCGGGCACCCTGGGACATCCCACTGCCAACGTACCTGGGCCAGGCAGTGCCACGAACGCCCCTGCGGCGCTCTGCCTGCTCCTGCTGCGGGGGTGAGGAGGGACCGGCAAAACTGGGGCAGGAAAAGGGGAGAAAAACAAAGGGCTTTGGACTAAAGCAAAAAGCAGCAGCACACAAAGGGAGGAAGAAGAAAAGCAGAGTTAGAGCTCGATCCTGTGTTACCTGGAGGAGCCCTGAGGCTCTGGAGCCGTCCCTCCTGCAGAAACACCACAGGATCACGGAGCGTCTGGCAATGCCAGCGGTCCCGGCCACCACAGCACCCTCAGCACGTCCTACCTGTGTCAGGCATCTGCCGGGGTCCCCTCCTCCCCCGTCCTCTTTCCACTCGAGTTTTCGATGCCCAGGCTGGGCTCGTGCCTGGAAAGCCCCGAGCTGTGTCCGTGCACCCTGGGGGCTGGTTACAGACTCGGCGGCCCAAGGAGGGACGGGGAATTGGGACTGTGTGTGCCAGGCGGCACAGAGACCGATCCCCCCGTTCCGATTAACCTGTGATTATTGCTAGTGAGGGATGCGAACAGCTCTCCGAGGCTGAGCAGGTCTCCTCCCACACAGGTCTAACTCAGGCAGGTTAAGACCCTGCAGAGATTTCTGGTGGAGAAGAAGAATCACCTTCCAGCCGTTCCTTTCCTCGCCTTTAAAAATGACCTGGAAACGCCTTCAGGACAAGGCTTCTCATAAAAGCTGATGACTTTTGGAACAGAATCGCTGCAAAACCCAGCACTGCGGCCGCCGCCGCTGCCTGAGCCAAGTGGGGGGAGACAGAAACCTCCCCCCGTCCTCTCCCCCCGCTCCCTTTGCCCCTCCGAGCCCCGGGTTGTCCCCACCGTGAGGGTGGCAGACGTGGCATCGGCATCGAAACGAACCCCAGCAAAGCTCTGGACAGCAGTTCGCAGGCTACGAAACCACTCGAGGGACGAGAGCAGCACCTGCAGCCAGGCAGGAACCCCTCAAAATAACGCAACAAGCCCAACCGTGAGCCGCTCTCGGCACCGCGGCTCGGGGGGTGTTTGTAAACAGAGTCACTCTTTGGTGCGCAGGAGCGATACCCCAGCTGCGCCCACGCGATGGGAGCAGGACGGCGACCCTGGCAGCCCTACCTGCCGCTGCTTCCCGTCCCGCCGAGCCCCCACTTCGCCGATCAGGATGGGTCGTGGGTGGTAGGGGTCCCTCCGCAGGCGTCAGGCTGAGCCGGTCATCGGCAGCGGTGGCGGTGGCAAGGCCACGCTGGCTGGCGGCCCCGTGGCGGTGCCCGGGGTGCCCGCCGGACTCGCCGCCCGCCGGCTCACACCCCGCTTTTATGGCCACAGAGTCTCCTCCTGTGGCGGGGCCCGGCTGCGTTCGGCGCCGCGGAGCCAATCGGGGCGAGGGAAGCTGTGAATAATCAGCCCCGCAGCATCCTCGCCACCTCCCGAGCACGCTCTCCCGCTGTGCCGGGGCCTTCCCGCAGCCCCCCACCCACCGCAGGGGCTGGGGTGCACGTCCCACCACTGCACCGCCACCGGCTGCATCCCTCGGGGACCCCCGTCGGGGCCAGCCTCGGTCCTCGGTGCCGAAACGCGTGCCCCAAAAGCGGGAGGTGGCAGGGGACAGGGATGGGGGCTGTTTCCCCCCTGGCTGCGTGCCGGAGGAGTTTGGCTGCCGGGGGTGTGAGTCCTCCCTGGGTACCAAATTCGAATCCTGCCCAAGAAGGAGGGGGTGCGAAGCCCTGACCCCCCCACCCCCCTCCCCGGGCTGGGGAGAGGCACCGTCCTCGTGCCGATGTCGGGGAGAGGAGTGAGCCCGTCCGAAGCCGCCGGGAAGGGCGAGAGGGTCTTCACGCCCCGGAAAGGCCGGTGCCCCCCGCCCCAGCCAGCCCGGCTGCGGTTGGGCAGCAAAGCCCTCGCAGGGGAACCCCCCCACCTCCGCACTGTCGGGGCTCAGCCACCCCGGGCTTCCCCCCCCCGCCCCCCCTCCTGCTGAGGACAAAGCCAAAGAGATGAGCCAAAGGGGCCGGGGGAGCGGGCTGGGGGTGTGGAGACCCCCCCCTTCCCTGCTCAGCCCTGATTCCTCTTCACCCATTTCCAAGCCTGATTTGGGGGTGAGGGAGGGCAGCGCTGGGCAACGCCGGGGCACCCCCGCGCCCGCGCACCGCGCTCCCCCTGCCCGCTGTCCCAGCAGCGGTGCGGGGCCGGGGGGCCGGGGCCCAGACCCCGCGGGGCCAGCCCGTCCCGTCCCGTCCCCGGCAGCCCCGGTGGGTGCAAGCGCATCCCACGCGCCGCCGGCAGCGCAGCCCGTCCTCTCGCCTTGAAGACGGAGCTATTTTTATCGGAGCTCAAGAGGGATGTTTCCCAGCAACCTGCCTTTCTCCCCAGCTCGAACACCAGCTGCCGGACCCGGTGCCCCCTGCTCAGCCCTCCCGGCGCTGGCGAGGGGCGCGGGGGCCATCGGCACGGTCGGGACCCTCCACTGGGCAGCCAGTAGCCACAGCCGGGCGAGCAGGGCAGCCTGCCCGTGGTCCCCCATCCCCAAGGCTGGTGGCTGCCTCCACTAGCACCCATGTTTGGGGTGCCAGGCTCTGCTCCCCAGAAAGCACATGGGACTCCACAGCTTTTGCTTGGAGGGGGATTTTAGCTCGCCCGGGCTGGGGCTGTGCCAGCGCGGAGGGACCGAGGGAGCAGGGCACGGGGAGGGGACGAGGCAAGGGCATCCTGCATCTCCCCAGGGCCCACAGAGGAGACGTCCCCTGCGGGACCCATCCTGGGAGACGGCAGCGCTGCGGTGAGGGGGGACGGAGCTCGGGCCCCACGGGGGGCACGGGCAGAGGGCAGCCACGGCCCCCCCTCGCTGCGGCGTGCTGGGCTGTGCAGGCACAGAACAAAGCCGAGAAGAACAAAACGCAGCTGCAAACCACCACAGACACACTCAGCCGGGGGCTGCGGGCATCCCCCGGGCAGGTTTAACCCTTGCTGCTGGGAGCAGTGGTCCTGCGGGCACCACAGACACAGTGGGAAGCAGCATTTCTTCCACCAAAACCATTATTTCTACCAAATAGCCCTCCCAAACCCAAGTCCATCCCTAAAGCCCGGCCTCCCTTGTTCAACCTGCCGTTACGCAGGCAAATGGCTCCGTCCAGGAGCCGCGTCTCCGGGTGAGAGCAACGGCATCGCCCCAAAGGCCGGTGCCTGCCCGGGGACCCGGAGCGCGGAGGGGAGCAGCGTGGCCGTGGCCGCCGCCACCTCCCCACCCCAAAAGCAGACCCGCTTGCAGCAGCTCCCCCGGAGCCCAGCGGCCCGGGGTACGGCCGCCTTCCCGTGCAGGGTAATTGCACCGGTGGGAGATGCGCTTCTGGAGACGGAGCAAACCCCGCGGGCACAGAGAGAAAAGTCGTTTGTGATAAGATTCCTTCCTCAGGGCTGATTCCCTTCGCGCCGGGAGGGAGGTCGAGTTACTCCTCTCCCCGGAGCAGAGTCGCCTTATGTTGTACGTGTGCCGCAGATGTGCTGAGCTGGGCGAGAGGGTCCTGCGGGCAGGCGGGGGGGTGACAGGGTCCCCCCCAGGAAGGGAGCTGCGAGCGAGCCCACCCACCAGCGAGTTTAATTAATATTCATCTGTTGCTCTCTAATGGGAAACTGTCTCTGAGTCACACTGACATTTCCCTGGGACAATGGTAATTAAGCACCTGGGTAAGAGAAATGTGCAGTAATAGAAAAGTTAAGTTTTCGTAACTGCATGAGTGAAAAGCGGGTTTGGCGAGGAGGGGGACGAGCGTGCGTACCAGGCTCCCGCGAAAGCAAGTGGGAGTTAATGGCAGCTAACGTCACACGGCTGCCGCTCTGCCCCGACGCCCCCAGACCAGACGGGGCACCTCGAGGGTGCCCGGCTCCCCATCCCGCGATGGGGCACCTCGAGGGTGCCCGGCTCCCCATCCCGCGATGGGGCAAATCGTCCCCGCGGGCGGGATGAGCTCTGCCAGCCGCCTGGGCTGTCCCCGAGCCGGGGGCTGACCCAGCGCTGCTGGCGGGAGCATCCCATGGGAAGGCAGTCGCTCTGCTGCTGTTCCTCCAGCGCCGTCAGCTTTATCCTATTCAGTGGCTTTTCCAGAAACAGCTCCACTGCTCGCTCTCCCTCCTGGCCCTGAAGTGACGGCGGCTGCCGCGGGCAGGGCGGGAGGTGGCCTTCCCGCAGGCAGATGTGGGCACGGGGCGGCAAGGGCTGCCTGCGGCTGCCACCGGCTGCGGAGCGAGGGATGTGCCGGCCGTATTGCGTGGGCCAGGAGGGGCCCCGACAGCTCCGTGGGGAGAACTGCCCGGGGGGGGGTAAGCCTGGGGGTCTGCTCCCAACCGCCGGTGGGAGCCGGGCAGTCTCCGATCGACCGCGACAGCACCGGAGCGACCCTCCGGCGGCTGCACCGGCACGATGTGGAGGCAGATGCCAGGCGGGTGGTGCGGAGCAGAGGGAGGTCACCGCTGCGGGGGACGTGGCAGCGGGCAGAACAGCGGTGTGGGACCGGGAGCCGATTCAGCCCCTGCCTGCGTCACGCCACGGTGGCTCGAGGTCACCGCGCAGCCCAGGTGGGCACACATGCGGGCACGTGGCGACCTCCCTGCGTGGGCAGGAGGCACAAGTGGCCACTCGACACCGGTACAAAAAGCGGAGCCCACGTAAACATGACGAGTCACGCCGCTGCCATCGTTCCTGCCGCCGGCACGCACCGCGCCAGGCTGCCGAGCGGCACCAGGAGCACGGGGCTGCGGCACGGCCCCCTCATCCCCAGGCCAGGAGGTGAAATGGCTCCATTTAAAAGCAAATTGAGTTCAAACCACTTGCAGGAGCTGCGGCCGAGCTGCTGTGCGGAGGGTCAGCCCCGCCGTGGGAGCCAGCACCCACCCTGCGTGCGGGCGGCTCTGGGGGTCTCCGTCTCCCCCGGGGGGGACCAGCGTGATGCAGCTCAGAGCTGCTGCGGGCTGCGCGATCGGAGCGGCACACGCCTCACACCTGAGTCAAGAAACCAGGATTTTTTCGAGCTCCTCCGTGACCTGGCCCCGCAGATGCTCTCCTTGACCGTCCGCAGAGCGCCCGCCGCTAACGGCACCCGTGCGGGGGGCAGGAAAACGCGGGGGGAAGCGGCTGGAACCAACCCCGTCAGGGGGTTTGATCGCCGTTCCCCCCCGCAGCCCACCGGGAGCGAAGCCCCGGGCCCGGGGGCTGCCGGCTGCCCACCCCCAGCAGCCCCGGGCCCAGCAGCCCGGTGCCAGGATCAGCCCCCCCCGCAGCACCGGGGTGGCGACGAAGCCCCCGGCCGGGGGGTGAGGAGCGGTTTGGGGACGGTGTGTGGGGCAGGGACCCTGCCCACGGTGACCCGTCCCACGGGCACCCCCGAACCCCGCTGCACCAGCGCCCGCCCGGCCCCCGGGGCAGCGGGCCGATGCCCCCCGGGACTTCCAGCGGGAAACCCCCGGTGAGCCCCGGGAGCGGTGCAGGGGGGTTCTCAAACCGCCCCCGAGCCCCGCGCCCGCTCTTCCCGCTGCGGTGCACGGCCCCGGTGCACCGATCCCCCCTGCACCGCCCGGCTGCCGCCAGTGCACCGGGTCCTCGCTCAGGACCAGTGCACCGGTGCCAGTGCACCGGGCTGCGCGGTCCCCGGGGCATCACCCCCTCCCCGGTGCACCGCCCCCCCCCGGTGCACCCCCTCCCCGGGGCATCACCCCCCTCCCGGGGCATCACCCCCCCCCGGTGCACCGCCCCCCCCCCGGTGCACGGCCCGTCCCGGTGCGGGGGGGGCGGGAGGGGGGCGGGAGGGGGGCGGGTCCCCCCCGCCGTTACATAAGGGGTTACGTCAGGGCGCGCGGCCCCGCTCGTATCCCGCCGCCGCCCCGCCCCGTCCGTTCCCACGCCCGGCCCGGAGCCCCCCGCCGCCGCCGCGCCCAGGTGAGCCCCGCGCCGTGCCCGGCGGGGAGGGGAAAGGGGGGAACCGGGGGCGGCCGCCGTCGCCGCCCCGATGCCCGGCCTGTTTACACCGGGGGCGGCGCGTACCACGGCGCCGGGGGTGCGGGGGAACGGGCCGCCGCGCTGAGCCCCCGCCGCCTGAGGCGCCCTGGCGGCGCGGCGCCCCGGCTACCCAGCACGGGGTGAGGCAAACCGGGCCGCCGCCGCCGTCGAGGCCCGCCCCTCCGCTGGGGAGAGGCCGGATCCCGGCGCGGCTCCCGCCGCTCCCCCCCCCCCTCCCGCCGCCGCCGTGGTTCGTCCCGGGCCGCCGCGATTGGCCGAGCGCTTAAAGGGGCAGGCAGGGCGCGCTTTTCCGCCCTCCGACGCGGCGGCGCGTGCCCCCTCGCCCGCGCGGCGCTCCCCGGCGCGGCGCTCCCCGGGGCGGGGGGGGGGCGGCGGCGGCGGCGCCATGGAAACGGCGGACGGCGGCCGCCGCGGGACACAAAGGGCGACGCGGCGGCGGGCGGCGCGGCGGGGCCCCATGGCGGCGGCGGCGGCGGCGGCGGGGCCCGGCCCGGGTGTCGGCGGCAGCGGTGGGGCTCCGCGGTACAGCCTGCTGGCCGAGATCGGCCGCGGGGCCTACGGCGTGGTGTACGAAGCGGTGTCGGGCCGTAGCGGCGCCCGGTTGGCGGTGAAACGGATCCGTTGCGACGCTCCGGAGAACGTGGAGTTGGCGTTGGCGGAGTTCTGGGCCCTGACGAGCCTCCGGCGGCAGCACCCCAACGTGGTGCGCTTCGAGGAGTGCGTCCTGCAGCGGCACGGCCTGGGGCAGCGCATGAGCCACGGCAACAAGCGCAGCCAGCTCTACCTGCGCCTCGTCGAGACCTCCCTCAAAGGTACCCGGCCCCCCGGGGCACCCCGGCACCGCCGCCAGGCCGAGGACCCCCCCCCCCCCAGCGCCGTCCCCCCGGGATGCCACCCACCCCGGGTTATCCCCCCCCGGCACCCCGGGGCTGCCCCCGCACTCTGGGATACCCCAGGCAGGGTGCCCTGGTGTCACCCCCCGTGCCCTGGGGCACCCTTCCCAGACACCCCCACCCTGGGCAGCCCCCTTGTCCCCCCCCAGCATCACCCCGTTGCTCAAATCCCTCCTTGCCATCACCTGCCCTCAGAGGACCACCCAAAGCTCCCCCCCGCCTCTCACAGCACCCCTCCCTCCACCTTAACTCACTTCTTCGCCGGTATAACCAGCCCCGGGCTCCCCTTGCTGCACCCGTGCTCATCCCAGTCCCATCTGTCCCCCCCTCTGTCCCCCCCGCCAGCCCTGGGCCCCCCCTGCACGGCAGCGGTACCTGCCCCAGGCATGCTCCCCCTGCTCCCATCACCTGCCTCAGTCCTGTCCCTGCAGGGCTCCCCCCAGCACCCCTCGTTGCTGCCACCCACCCCAGGGACCCCTGCACAGCATCACCTGGCCTGGGCCCTGCCCTGTGCCCTTGGGCTCTCCCTGTGCGTCGCATCCCCTTCCTCTGTGTGCTGCTCCCAGGGTCACCCTTCCCTAAGCCCCCAGCCCGTAGGGTCCCTCCTTGTGCCCTGCACCTCTGCAGCACCCCAGCCCCGTGCCTCTCCTGAGGGACCCCGTTGTCATCTCCAGGCTCAGACCCAGCCCTGGGGAGCATCCCTGCGTGCTGCCCTCAGCCCTTCCCTGCACCCCCTGCCAGCGCTTACCTCCTCCTCTGTTACACCCCCCTCCTGGGGCTCCCTCTGCTACCCTGACCTGCACCACAGCCCACGCGTGTCCCCTGGGGACCTTCACCGGTCTCTGCCCCAGTCGCACCAAGGGGACATCTCCCCCCTCTCCACCTGATGCACAGTCCTGTCTCCTCTGAGCACCCTGAGGCTGCAGCCCGGTAGGGTGCCCTGCCTGCTCCCTTGAGCTCTTACAGCTTTGGGACCGTTCTTTGTGCTCTCCTGTCCCTGTTCCCAAGTGCTGGCTCTGTGGGGATAGCCCTGGAAGCACCAGTGCCTGTAGCCTGGGCTGACACCCCCAGCTTCCCCTGGGGTCCCTCAGCAGCATCACGGGGCTCTCAGGGGTCACCTTCTCCTGCCACAGCCGATGACTGTGATGGTGACATCTCTGAAACGCTCCCTCCCTTCCTCTGCTCCCTTGGCTGCTTGTCAGACCCAGCTCTGCCAATGTGCGATGAAGATGTGGAAAAATACTGGAGCCCTATCTCCTCGATGGCCCTGCGCCCCGCAGCCAGAGCCAGCTCACCCCAACCCCTCCTTCCCCAAATTTGGGTGCCAGGACTCCCGTACACTCCTTGGGGGGCTCAATCTCCCCGTGCCCCCCCAGTGCAGGCAGCCTCCAAGCCCTGTGCCAGGCACAGACTTGATGTAAGGCTGCCAAGACCCATCCTCGGAGCAGACCTCTGGCTCTGACTGCCCCTGCCCTGCCTGTCCCCTCCGTGCTCCGGGGGGGGACATGTCTGGACCTGCCTGGATCTCCCTCATGCAGACCTGATCCTGCTCTCCCTTCACACCCCCCCCACAACCACCCAAGGGAGCCCCTGCCAGAAGGGCAGTGTCCTCATTTTGGTGTGGCCTGGGTGCTTCCTTTATGTGCCCTCGCGGGCACGACTCCCCGGGAAAGGAGCCAGCTCTTCCCTTTGCTGAGTGCGTGCCCAGCTGTAGCAAGTCAAGCTTCTCCTGGCAGGTGCAGGGGTTTCCTGCCCCCCTTGCCATGTTGCACACCCTGAGAAGGGATGGCACGGCTTGGGGATAGCTCTCGGGTAGCTGTGGGTGCCCCCCATCTCTAGGTGGGGAGAGAGCCCCCTGACTTCCCTGCTGGGGGGGGCTTTGCCTGCCCCGGTCCCGCAGCAGCCCTCTGAAGAGGGGAGCAGAGCTGGGGTCCCCATGCCAAGGCCAGAGAGCAGCAGTTTCGCTCCCCAAACCGGAGTGCATTCTCCCCTCCATCTGCCTTCCTCCTGACTGCCCTCCCAGCTGCGTTATCTGCTGGTCACAGGCTCTGGCAGAGGCTGCGCTCGCTGCCTACCCAACCTTTGGGTCTGATATGGCACTGATAAATATTTTCAAAACAGAAGCCAGGGCTAGGTGAGCCTCCCAAGTCTGCTTGCTCTCCTTCCCTGCCCGCAGCATGCGAGCTGCGTGCGTGGAGCCGCCGTGCTGTCGCTCCGGCCGAGGTAGCCGGCACGTAGCTGTGCTGCCGTGCCATTCTGCACGACCGCAGCTGGGCTATTTACGGGCCTGCACAGATGCTGTGCCAACGCGCCGGGGCTCAGGGCACGGCGGGGATTAATCGGAGACTTTCTGAATTGGGAGCACAACTGTCAGGATACCAGGCGATGTCGGGTCTCAGCTACAGTGCGGAGCCTGCACCTTCATCACTCTAATGAGATGTGGAATAATAAATTTAAGGGCAGAGTGTAAAAAGGAAGCTGGAAGCCTGCAGGAGAGACATGTACTTGAGCAACGTGCCCTGATACGTGCACACCGTCAGGGCTTGTGCACGGCCACGTGCCCCTCTTGTTCCTAACCCATAGCCGTGACAGAGCTGCTTTATTAAGTGAACAGCTATAGGGTATTGCGTCCTAGCGTGTCACCCACGGGGCCACCGACCGCCGCTGGTGCCTGGCCACGCTCGCAGGCTGCCCTGGCGTTGCCCACGTACGTTGCCGTCAGTCCGAGCACCCAGGCTTCGTGCTGCTGGCTCTCGTCTCTCCGGCGCAGCCTCGTTGCACAGAGGGAGTCAGAGGTTACAGGCAGCAGTGGGTGCTGGTTCTGCTGTCATTACATTTTTTTTCCATGTGATGCTAAGCAAATTAGCAAGCTGTTAACGAGCTCCCAGGATGGGTCATGGGAGGGCCGCTGCAGGGACGGAGAGGTTAGTGCAGGCCATCCTGCGTTTGGGCAGGGAGCGTGCGGGGATGCTCGCTGGGCGATGGAGAACAGGTCTGGCCTGTCATCTGCATCTCTTCAGCTCTTGGCTGCTTGACTTCAGTTTGCTAACATCTCATCTTTAGGAAGCGGCTTGCCAGCTCTTTATGTTTAAAGCTGTTTGTTATGAAGTTAGGAAGATGATTTAACAACTAAACCACTCTCAGATTATAGAAGGAAAATGAGGAAATATTACTCTTGGCTTAAGCCTCCACTAGCAGCGCTCCACCCAAAGTGAAATGCATGGTGCTTGCACCTACTGCTGGGTCAGCGGCGTTCTCCCTGCGCTTGCTGAGGTTCAGGGGCCAAGTTTTAAATCGGAGCCTTCGTTATGCTAAAAACAAACCTTGGCTTGTCAGAGCCAGCAGGTCCCTGCTGCTGGCGAGCCGGTGTTTGAGCCGCTTCCCTGCGGGAAGGGGCTGTCGGCAGCGCTGCCGTGTGAATGCTCTCGCCCTCCCGCCTGCATGCCCCGGCCTGATGCTCCTGGCCGTGCGTGACGGGCGCGGGGCTCTGCCGCGCTCCCCGTCGCGGTGCGGTTCCCGGCTGAGAAGAGCCAGGCCCTCCTGCTCCCCACGCTGGGGCTGTAGGGATGCCGAGGGGAGCAGGAAAGCAAAGCCCTGTGCCCTGCTGCAGCGTCGCTGGGGTTTAGCAAACCCGAGGCGGCGGCAGCGGTGTGAGCTGGGGCTGTCCTGGCTGTGCAAAGGTCTCCGCTCCTGGAACGAGCGGCCTCTGCTTCAGTTTCCATGCTGTCACGCTAGTCTCACCAAAGGGTGACTTGCACTGGAGGAGCTGCTTTTCCCGGTCAGCGTTTTGGTTTCCAGAGCCAAGCTGTCCTGTGCTGCTCCCAGGTGGCCCCGGGGCTCACGTGCTGAGCCCCCCTCCAGCACTTTGGGCTCTCATTTGGCCCCTCAAAGCACACCCAATGCCCTGTATCTCCAGCCTGTTCACGGTCCCTCCCATCCCCCAGACCTAACCTTCATCTTCTGCTGAGGGCAGGGAGGTGCAGCCAAATCCTTCTGTTGTGCAGACTTTTATTTCCATAGCAGTAGCCATGGATACAGACTGTTTGTGCAAATAACCAATATTCCCACCCACACCGATCCCTGACCATCGCAGGCATGGGCGCCGGGCAGCCCGGGGCTTGGTGTGCCTGGTAGTCCTTGGCTTTACCTGCTGCTGGAAGTTTCCTTTCCCAGATGCTCTCTAGGGCTTTGCTAAAACAAAACCCAACTTTGTCAAATGGGTGGAGTTAGTTAACTGCTTTCAAAACACTCAAATTCGTCTGTGTGACTTGTTAACTGTGGCAGAAGTGAGTGGTGTCCTCCAGCTTCTCTCTTTATGGTGCTTGAGGGTAAAAAAAAAAAAAAAACAACCTAGTTCCTAGAGCAAAATGATACCCTGGTTGTGTGTGCAGGCTCTGTCTGTCGCCTGGGTGCTCTGTGCCGGCAATCCTGGCATCGGCTAACGGGGCCGGGTCTGCTGCCGGCGCATTGCACCGCGATGCCAGGATGCCCTGGGGAGCGCCGGCGGCAGACCCAGCACCATTAGCCGATATGATGCTGTTGCATTTCTCCACGTGTCTAATTTACGTGCGAGAGAGTGGTTTGCTTTGGCAGGGGGATTGTGGAGTAAAAGCTGGATGCAATGAATTGAACCTGAGATGCTTGAAGAGCTCAGCAAGATGTCTGGTGAAGGAAGAAGCTGTTCGGGGCATAATATTGAGCAGCAGCGCTAACGAGCGAGGCAAGAGTTATATTCGTTAGCGTGGCTGAGATTGTACTTAAATGTTGTTTGCTACTTGGGCCTCCAGTTTCCTCTCTTTAAAGACTTGTTGGCACTTAACGTAAGCGGTATGAAGTGGCAGAGCTCCCCTAGCACAAACACAATGTTTAAACACACAAATTTAGTCTGAGAAGAGCCAGTGTGCTGCAAGGCTTTGGCGCTGGTGTGGCTGCTCTTAGCGAGGCTGTGCTGGCACAGCATTAAGGGGTGCGATTTACTCCCCGCTTGCAGTTATACCAGTAAAGCGTAAGGTATGAGGCAGCCTTTCCCTCATGCAGCAGAGCTCAGGTGGGAGAGCTGGCATTCACATAGAACTGATTTTTTTTCCTGTAGACTCGCTGCTAATTGTGCTTTTAGTTTCTGCTGCTTTGGCTGTTAGAGCCCGGGGAGAGTTGCCTGATGGTAGCACAGGAAAATAACCCTCCGCTTCCAAGTTCGCTGCAAGCGCCTGAGAAGATGCGTGCTCGGCTTTACTCGCACGCCTGGGAACGGGTCCCTGAGCTGGCTCCCAGGCAGTGGGCTCCGATGATGGTGGCAGTGGGCTCCGATGATGGTGGCGCTGGTGCGTGGCACTCAATGGGATCCTAAAGCGCTTGAAGCCACAGCAGTGCCAGCGTCGCTGCTGGTATCCTGCAGTGCGATAGGTCCCGGTCACGTTCCTAAGGCCTTTACTATCTGCATAAACCAGACCCGTTCCTTGCCCGTGCTGAGTTAGTGTGGACATTTTGTAATGTGTCTGAAAAACCCACTCTTGCTTTTGTCTCCTTCGGTTAGGTGAGAGGATCCTGGGCTACGCGGAGGAGCCGTGCTACCTGTGGTTCGTCATGGAGTTCTGTGAAGGGGGAGACCTCAACCAGTACGTGCTCTCACGAAGACCCGACCCAGCGACAAACAAGAGCTTCATGCTGCAGCTGACCAGCGCCATTGCCTTCCTGCACAAGAACCATATTGTCCACCGGGACCTGAAACCAGACAACATCCTGATCACCGAGAAGTCCGGCACCCCTGTTCTCAAGGTGGCCGACTTCGGGCTGAGCAAGGTCTGCGCTGGCCTGACTGCTCGGGGTAAGGAGGGTGGGCACGAGAACAAAAATGTGAATGTGAACAAGTACTGGCTGTCTTCGGCCTGCGGCTCCGATTTCTACATGGCGCCCGAGGTCTGGGAGGGACACTACACCGCCAAGGCTGACATCTTCGCCCTTGGCATCATCATCTGGGCCATGATTGAAAGGATAACTTTCATCGATGCCGAGACCAAGAAGGAGCTGCTGGGGACCTACATCAAGCAGGGGACCGAGATTGTGCCCGTTGGGGAAGCGCTGCTAGAAAACCCAAAGATGGAGCTGCACATCCCTCAGAAACGCAGGACTTCCATGTCTGAGGGGATCAAGCAGCTCTTGAAAGACATGTTGGCTGCTAACCCGCAGGATCGACCTGATGCCTTTGAGCTTGAAACCAGAATGGACCAGGTTACATGTGCTGCTTAAATTCAGGGCAGGGCACCGCTGTGCTTTGCAGCTGGGTAAGTGATCCGCAGTTTTTATATTATTCTGTCTGCTGTACCAGCCCAATAATGTACTTTGTGGTGACACAAAGGAGTCTTTTATGTTCCCAGAGCTATTTCGATAGTGACTCATCAGAGCACTGCTTCTGAGTTTTTTTTCCACCTATTCTACTGCAAAAATAAAGTAGAGGTGGGAAACAGAATTAGCAGCTGCACGTTCTGCTGCTGCCCAAAGGCCCAGCGGAGCTGGCAGGGCTGGGCAGGGGCCCTGCTCCTCGGAGGTCCTGGCCAGCGGCTGAGACAGGCTGGTGCACGGCAGACACCTGCGAGCACCCTCTGATATCAGCTGTGGGTCCGTCCATCCCTCCCAGAGGCAGGGAAGGAGCTGCCAGTTCTGCCTCCTCTGCTGCGCGGTAGAGTTTCTGCGGTCAGTGCTGAGAGCACCTCGCTGTCACGCACCGTCCCCTTCCCTCGGAGACTCGGGACAGCTCGGGGCTCGGTGAGCAGGCACCGGCTGGAGTGGCAGGTCTGTCTCCGCACAAAGCTGTTTCCTTTGCTTTCGCCTACGAGGCGCGTGGGTCCACCTCGTTTCGTTCCCTGGCTAAAGGCAGGGCTTCCCTTTGGCGCGAGCTGCAGTTGCCCAAACCCGGTAGGATGCTTTGGTCTCCAGCATCTGAGTTCGTAGACCTGCGTCTGCTCAGGAAGGAACCTTACAAAACATCGTGCTCAGACTGGGCTCAGCTCTGTTCAAGCAGAGTCCCCTCCCTTCTCCCCCCAGCTTGGTTCCTAAATAGTCCCAAGCTCAGAGGTCCCGGTCCTGGGGCCTGGGTGGTCACACATGAACTGGAAGGGCCCCCAGGGACGTGGGGTAGCTGGCGGCGTCACTGACCAGTGACACCGAAGGACTGGGAGGTGTTGCCTGCATGGCAAAGCTGTCTGTAAACAAGAGCTGTTACTAGGGATTCTCCTGGCCAAACACTCCAATGAAACTGAAAATATTACAGATTACAAGGGGCAAGGCTGACGTCTTCCCGGCCCAGGTCCTTCTCAAGCTCCTGCAGAGCTGCCTGACCGCTGCTGGTCACAGGAGCCCTCTGAAAGCCTGCCTGTGTCAGGGGCTGGCAGTGCAGCTGCGGCTCCCCAGCCCTTACCTCGCCCTGAAACCGCACAGATCCCGCTGGACCGGAGCAGACCGCGGATACAAGAGAGCAGAGAGGGACCAAATGGCTGCTGTAGCCAGCAAACACCCGGCCTTCAGCCTTGCAGCCGATGGCCGCGCACCTAGCCCGCTCCTGAGAGCGAGCCTCCAGCAGCAGGGCGGTGGGGAAGGCGGGGGCGTTTTGGCAGGTTTTGCTAGAAAACCTCCCCGCTGCCCACCTGAGGGTTCCTGAGCTTACGTAAAGCGAGGCGCTGCCTGTCCCCTCTCTGCGCGCGTGCCCGGGTAAGCTTTGTGCCGTTTGCAGAGAAATGGGAATATAGAAATGGAAAGGCCCGTGGGGTGGGTCTGGTGGTGTCACTGCTGGTTTGTCCAAACTGGTTCACAAACCATCCCCTCCACACCCTGGCACAAAATATTTCACGCCCTTGAGATCTCCAGCGCAAGTAATTGATGCGACTGCTTCTGCCTGGGGCTGGGGCTGGGTACTGGTCCCAGTGCAAGTGTGGGCTGGGGATTAGGGTGGGAGAGTGAATCTGCAGAAATGTCAGCCCTTGAGATGGGTGTGATAAAGCCCTGGGGCACGACGTAGGGTGCCCTGCTCCTGCCCCAGGACGAGGCGTGGGTCTCCTTGGGCGGCTGGGAGCCGCTCTGCTGCGTGGCGGAGGGTCGGGTCAGGGTTTGCCGCCGCCGCTGCCATCTGCCATCGCTCCGTGCTGACACGATGCTGCTGAGTTATGCAACCAGCCCGTGCCCTCCGGGGAAAATTCATCCTGCGCATATCTGCAGAATAGTACACGCAGGGATAACAAACACCGAGGGGACAGTCCTGCCCCGGGGCTGTTTGCTTAAAACCCAGCTGCCTTCTGCAAAACCTCCCCCTCTCCATCCGCGGCCGGAGCCAGCCGTGAGTCTGCACCGATGGCTCCGTCGGCGACGCAGCTGCAGCGGAGATGGATGCACTTACATAACGCAGCCCGGCATACGGAGCGTGGCCGCTTGGCCCAGAAGAGGAGCCCCGGCACGAGCCGTATGTTCACCGCAAACCCAGAGCATCGTGCTGTGGGGAGCGTTCCTCTGCCTTGTTTCTGGGGCAGCAGAATACTTGGTCTGCTTTCCTATAGGATTTTCCTAATGCGTTCTCTATTTGTGCATTCAAATCAGCCTACTTCTGGCTGTTATTAAATGCAAATCTTAAATCGGAAACCAGCTTGAGAAGCTTAAAATGGGATTTAGAGCAGGGCCTGAATTCTGCTCTCAGGTAGTTTAAGTTGACCGAGAAACTTAAGTAACCTCTTCCAACTTAATTGTGGCACTGGTGCGTAGCTTGTAGTGCTGCTGGGTCGTGCAGCGAGCTCCTCTTCCCCAGGGCAGCTTCAGACCCTGCTCAGCCTTGGTTCATGCCATAACCTGGAAAACTGTAACCCTCCCTGACCCAGGCAATCAGATTTTTGCTTATTCTTTGGTATGCCACCGACTTTTTCTGACTTTGCTTCATGTCCCAGCAGCTTTGCCTTTAGTTCTGCTACAGATGCTGCACGTACCTGCAGTCAGCAGGCTTCATGCTCTGTTACCCTTTCGAAATGCAGATATTAAGCGTCAGTTCTCAGCCAGGAAAGTGTTTCTGGCTTGGTTTCTGCTGGACGCCAGGGTGTCTGGGGTGGAGATGAGCCTGCTTATCTCCTTGCTCCCCTCAGCAGCGCTGCTGGTGGCCCTGGGGCTGTAGGTCCGGCGGAGGTGGGCAGCATTTCCCTGGGCCAAACAAAGGTCTTTCTTATCTGAAGAAGGCTTCCCTGCCTTCTGCCGGAGGAGTTTATCTAAAGCCTGAGATGGCTGTTCCCAAAAGCATGCCTTTTGGGCAAAGAGGACAAAAGCCTTTCTAGGACAATTGGGGAGTGGCTGGATGGTGCTGGGTACCTGCTGATCCTCTCTTGATTGCGGTGGGGTAGCCCAGCACCGTGACTGCACCGCATGCTGAGGAGTATTTCACCCCTTCTTGTCGGTACTGGAAGGCTGGGTCCTCTCTCCTCCTTTCCTGCAACGTGAACATCTTTTTCTTTGCATATCTTTTTTTGTAGCTGCCCTCCGAGTTCCCCGGGGCAGGCGAGGGGCCTCCGGTGGAGGCTGCGTCAGTGGGACCCTCTCACGGGGTGGGTTTGTGCGGTGTGGGCTGAGCAACCCTCACGCAAGTCGCTGAGGAGCGAGGTGCAGCGAGAGCTCGTGGCTGCGTGCTGCTCGCTGGGGTGGCACCGGTCGTCTTGGCCACAGAAGCAAGCGGCAGCATCACCCGCCACAGCTGTAATACATTTAAGAAACTTTGTAGTTTTAATTCACGTAGGACATCAAACCGCGATGGTTGTGATCAGTGTAGAAGGCAGCTCGTTTTGGTAGATCCTATTCCATGATATTTTCACTGTGGATAAAACAGGTCTGATTTTAGGGTGGATGCTCAAGGTGAACGGCAGGAATCTGTGCCTGCGGCGTGGTGCGGACTGCAGCATCTGGGGGCTGCCCTCAGCAGCAAGGTGTCTGACAGCCGAGGCCAGCCCGGTTCGCTCCAGCCCTCCTCCTCCTCCTCTGTCGCTGGTTTTGATCATTCCCGTTTCAGCTGAAAGTAACCGTTTGCATTTGCATTGTTCTCCTCTTTGTGTTCTCAAAATGCAACGGGAGCTGATGCTGAACAAGCTCATCTGCTCTCCCTGCGTGATGGTGTCGGTCCCCAGCGAGAGCTCTCTGGTGCTGTGCCCAGCCGCTCCCGAGCACCGCTAATGCACCGCTGCCCGGCAGCGTTTCGGACCTGGCGGGCAGGGATCGGGGGCACATCAGCAGCATCTCCACGAGCCCCATGCGGTAAAATCTTACCCCGCTGGCCAGGAACAGGCGAGCGAGTGCAGCAAAAGGATAGCAGTTTCCTTTCTGAAACAACGTTGGTTTTGACTTCAGACTGTTTTCAGTGTGGTTTGTGAATCTCGACATGGACAAAAGCCATGGGGCGGGAAAAGCAAGGTCAGTTCCTCTTCTCGGCCGCAGCAGTGGGTGCAGCATCGCAGGGCCGCCCCGTGGAGAGGTGGCATCTTTTTGGGCAGCGTTGATTCTCCCTGGGGAGAAGTGAAGCTCTGAGGATGAACTGGGTCACATCGCCTCTGGCCAGATGTGTTAGTGTTTGCGTTTGCTCACCGTCACCCCTGTTCTCCCTCCTGGGGGAGGCCGCTGTGGCTGGATTTAAGGAAGCTCCCAAGGAATGCGTCACAAATATACGTACAGAGCACGAGGAAGGACTTAGGAGACAAAGCAGGCTCTCAGCCCCCTTCCCTCGTGCCCTGTGTTCCCACGCAGGGGTAGATAACATGATTAACACGAGAAGGTGCTGGGTTATCTCTCCCTCCCCTGCGCTGAGTCCTCTGATACCACGCAGACCACGTTGCCACCTCCCATCTCTGCCGTGACCCACGCATTAGTGTCATCTTCCTTAGGTGCTGGATGAGGACTCCATGGGCTGCTGGTTCATATCCTGCTGATGCCGAATGAACATTCGAGCTGATTAAAACTATAAGTGGCATCAGTGGAGGGATTAAAAGCTCTTGAACAAGCCCCTGAAACAACGTGCGTCAATGGAGTGAGCTCTCCTGTCTCAGAGCTGCGAGCTCGGGGCTGCTCAAGCAAACGCCTTCCCTGAAAATGCTCCTACTCCAGGGAAGCACGCCCAGAAACGCTGCCCTACTTGCTAAGGAAGCTGCACCGCAGGAGAGATCTTCCAGAAAATTCTTCACGCGATTGCCCCGACCTGATGTCCGGGTGCCTCTCGCAAGCCTGCCTTCTCAAACAGAAAGGCTTTTTTTTCTGATGGCAGCCTGCAAAGGCGGCATCTCTTGGTTAACCTCTCCTGAAAAGCAGCGTGCCCGCGGCCCTGGCTTCTGCTCCCAGCAGCAGAGGCAGCCTCTTCCTTGAGAAATGCGTTCCTCAGGCACGGATTTCTTTAACGAGATTTCCTAGGGCTAAGGGATTTGAGTAATTTGCTGGGCAGTGGCAGGTCTCTCCCGCGGCTTGAGCAGGTCTTTCCCGCTGCTCCGTTGCTGTCACCCGGTGTCTGTGCAGAGCCCCTCGCCCGTTCCCGGTGGGAGAGGACCTGCCCCTGCTGAAGGGGGGAGCTAAATCCACCCTCCCCAGTTTTTTTCCATGTAACTGAGCTCAGAGCTCAAGTTTGGGCAACAATTAAACTCCTGTTAACTCCTGGAAAATTACCACCCATGCGTAGCACGAGGGGTGACGAAGCGAAGCAGGGCCCTGGCCTTGGGGTGAAGGTTTGCACGTGTTGCGGTGACTTCAGCCCCGTCCCCCGCTGCAGGAAGCCCTCGAGGAGCCAGTGGGCAGAGCTGACAGCGGCGGGGAGACCCCCAGGTCCCTCCATCGGGCAGCTGGGTCCCGGCTTTCATCGGACCATCATCACCGCTGCTTCCCCGCACAACCCCTGGCCTCAGCCCCGCTGGTCCCTCCTCTGAAGGTTGTGACATCCTGAATGATGCATTTCCAATACAGAAGTGACATCGCGTGCTGTTCCTCTGCTGGGGTCAGACTTGCTGCTGGATGGGATGTCTGCAGGGAGTTTACCAGGTTGCAAACAAACTGGGTGGAACATGCTGGGGGCTTATGCGCAGAGTTGAGCATTTCTGTGTCCTGAGCTCAGAGGACGGGAGGGTGCGGTGCCAGGGCTGCGGAGGAATCGGTGCAGCACCCTTGGTGCAACAGGGGCCGTGGGGGATGCTGTGCCTTGGGGCTTTGGCCAGAGCAGGCACC
This sequence comes from Platalea leucorodia, assembly GCF_965183815.1. Classification (NCBI taxonomy): domain Eukaryota; kingdom Metazoa; phylum Chordata; class Aves; order Pelecaniformes; family Threskiornithidae; genus Platalea; species Platalea leucorodia. The sequence continues at coordinate 16,137,284 of NC_138835.1, read as the reverse complement.
GGTGCAGCAAAGATCTGCCCTAAAATCCCTGGCACTGAGCATCCTTGTGGGCTGTTGCAAGTGCAGCATGGCTGTACTGCAAACCTATCCTGCTCTGCTTTCAGTTGCACCAAAACGGATTTTAACCAGCTCTTGCAGAGGCACTTGAGAAGCCCGAGCTGCTGCTGATGCACGGGGCGCGCGGTGCCGGGCGTCCCCGGTGTCACAGCCCCTTCCGCCTTTCCCGGGGTGTGCGGATGCAGAGGACCGGGAGCCAGCGCTCACGGGTGCATCGCCTGGACCCTCAAGGCCAGGCTCTGCCGTGGTGATGCTCGTCCTCGTTCCAGCCGGGCTGTCACCGCAGCGAGCCCCACGGCCTAACTGGGACCAGTGGGAAAGCTCTTGGACTGGGCTCCCTCTCCAGTGTCCTCCAGCCCTTCCATCCAGCAGCCAAATGACTCCAGCACCGATCTGGTTACCGTTGCACCTTCCACCCGGCACAGTTGTTGTAGGCATTGCTGTTCACAGTCATTGCTTGGGGCCGTGTGACGAGAAGGCGTGCGCTCATCTTGAGTCCTCCCAGAGCCGCAAACGATGCTTTAATTAAGGCTTGGGAATGAAGAGAGGTGCAGAGAGCGCACTGAACCAGCGATCCCGCTTGCTTTACCTGCCTGCAGCCTGGGTCGGGTGGCAGCAGGAGGGCTGGCAGGATGCTGTGAGAATACAGCAACTGGGACAAAACTGCTGACATACCTGACCTCTTTCTCCTTTCTTGTTTTTCTTGCAGGTTTATTTACCAGGGACCCATAATCTCCATTATTTACGTGCAACGAGGGAAGTCAAAGATAAGGGAAGATGACGATACAGAAGATCCCTGGTCTGCAGGATCTCTGGCAATGTGAAACCTTTGGGTGTTACTTTGTTTTGTTGGGGAGAGGTGTTCTGGGGGTGCGGGAGGGGGCTGTAGAAGAGCACGGGCCGGCGGCTATCATGCTTATGAGACTTTTAAACAAGACCCAGAGAGCAGAGCCGCCCCTGCCCAGCCCTCCCCCTGTCTCCTGTGCTGCCACTGACTCAGTAGATGTTTCTAGAGACGATCTGGTTCCATAAGGAGGTGGGAACTGGCGGCCCGGCAGCGAGGTGTGCTGCCAGGCACCAGCTCGGAGTCCGGCTGGGCACAACTTTGGGTTTAAAGCTATTGCTTTCGCCTAGGGGAAACGGGAGCAAAGTGATTGCTAGGTTTGCACCGGGAGTGCAGTGCTTTAGAAAAAGTGAGTCTCTCAGACCACATGTTGCAAGCAGCTAAAAAATTTCATAGCCAGGCAGCTTCTGAAGAGGGGGATGCTGCCCAGGCTGCGAGCAGTTGACGTTGGGATAGGGTAGCATAAAGGAGCTGGAAAGCCATTCGGCGAGGCAGGTCCGCTGCTGCGAGGGGCAGACCTTCATTCTCCCCAGGCTGGGTCTCGCTGGGGACGTTCGTTACCGTCTTTCTCTGCAGAGGGCAACGGGGAGCCCGTAGGTACGTTTCCAGTGGACAGCGTCTGCGTACAAGAGAAACAGAAAGGCCGCTGCTCTGAGCTGTATAATGCCAAACTTCAGTTGTGAGGAACAACACTTGGGAGAGGAGGAGGTTTGGCCTAAATGGCTCACGGGCTGGATTCTAGCCTCCGGCAAAACACTTTTCCTTGCTAGATAACTATGTCCAGGAAGCAAAAGGCAATGCTGCTGTTTAGCTTTGGTTACAGTACAGTACGGCTCAGGTAAGGAGATTGGAACCTCAGGCTGAGCAGTTAATACTCGACTTCCTTGCCTATATTTAGAGCAACACTAATATTCTGGGGCTGACCCCGCAGTGATGGTCTTTAGACTTTGCTCACTGTAAATGCAATGTAAAGCACCACCTCTTCTCCACCCTGCAGGTTCTGAACCAACTAAAACGTTTCTCACCAGGCTTAAATCACCCGGCAGCAGTTTGGGGAGCGGGCTGGTCTCACCCAGCGTCGCTCCCGAGCTGCCCTGGCGCTCAGCCCTTCCCGCAGCGGGAGCTGGCCGGGGCCACAGGCTGGAGGGTCCCCCGACCCCCTCGTCCCCGGCTCCGGGAACGGCCCCTCGCCTGCGCGCCGGCTGCAGCTTTCCCGTGCCATCCCTGGAAGGTTCCTGAACTGGCAGCACCTCCTTGTATCTGCTCAGTGTACGTTGCTGACCTCATGGGAACGAATGGAAACGCAGTCAATTCACGTGGGCCAAGGCCGAGCTGGAGCAGGGGGAGGAGGGAGGGGTTTCTTTTTCTCTCTTCCATCTATTCCAGGACACAAAGCTAAGGCTGTCGCTGCAGGAAGGCCAGGTCCCTCTTAGGAGGACGATGCCAGGAGGTTCCAGATCATGTCTGTGACTTGTGAAAGTCTGGACAGCAGAAATTCAGCGCCAAGCCCCTGTTCCCACGCTGCTCTTCTGTTTATTCCTAGGGATGCTTCTGTGGGCTGTGGCCAGCCACAGCCAGAGCACGGCTGTGCAGGCTCCCTCCAGGCTGGTTACTGGGGTCTGAGCAGTTCGGGGTTGGTTAGCAGGCGCTGCGCTCGGCCCTGGCCCTGGCCGCAGAGCGCTCTCGCGGGCTTTGAACAAGCGCCCTGCCTGCTCCCGCAGCTCCCTAACTAGCGGCAGGTCCCTGCAGCGGCCGTGCCGAGGAGCCGCGGGCGGGTTTCTCCCCCAGCTCCTGGGGAGGGCTCGCAGAGCCCTGCATCCCGCAGGAGGGCTGCGGCGAGGCGAGAGCTGAACCCCGTAGTTGACAAGTACAGCGTTAGTGCCCTGACCACTGGACCATCCTTCCTCCGCCCGACAGAGCCTTTGCTCCTGACTGTTACAACTGTTATAACCGAACCCTGGCTTGAACGGCTGCAGCAGGAGGGGTTTAGCCTCCCAGCCCTGCTCAGGCGGCTTTCCCTGCTGGAAGGGCCCCTCACCGGGCGTTACGTCCCCGGAGAAGGGAGCTTCCACGTGTGGAAACCAAGGCTTAAATGCAGGGCGTGGAGATGGAAGGTGGTGAGCAGGCTGCTCGCCGGGACCGCTGCCTGCTGCCAGCGCCCTGCTCCTCTCTGGGGACAGGAGCGAGCCTGGCAGGGTCACCCCTCTCCGGCCATTCTTCAGGCCATCTTCAAACCACACGTCTCCACCTCAGCTTTTGCATTGCAGATGTGTTTGTTTTTTTTTTTTTTTTTAAAGCAGCTTGATGTTAGTGAGCTAGACCGTAGTGCCTTACTTAGGATTTAGCAAAGGCTTCCGAGGATGAGACCTAGGGCTGCTAGCCTTTGGCCAATGTGGATGTTGCCCCGGTTAGTTTGTCCTTTTAAGAGCATTTCTCCCTGATGATTTTGCTGCTGTTTGTGCTCGTCTCCCCAGACTAGATGGGAACCTGCCTTGTGTTTACAGCTCCTAGCATCTCTCCTCCCAGTTACTTTGGCCCAGACCCACGTTCCCTCTGGAACGAGGTGGGAACGGGGAACAGCTCAAACCTGCACATGCTGTGGGATGGGGGATGTTTAGGTTTCTCTTCCCAGCTGGGTCTATGGGGCATCTCCTGCCCAGCTCCCGCAGGCTGAACTTCTCCTTCCGCTGTAGATGTTTTTGGCATTAGGATGCGCCGCTGGGAAAACTCAAGTAGCCCCGAGCCTGCAACCCGTTGCCCAGTCCGGGGCCAGGCTGTCTCCATCCCTTCCTGGCCGCGGTGAAGCTGAGCATCCAGGTGCTGGGGGCCCGGTCAGTGCGGGGGGAGCCAAGCACCCTCTCCGCAACCCTGCCGCCCTCCGGGCTTGCGGGGCCCCAGCCGGTGCCCGCGCCGGGGGAGCGATTGTATGAAACTGTTTACTTCTGACTATGCTGTTTACAAGGGGGATGTGGGGTGGGTGGGGGGAACAAGCCAAGCCTCAGGAGGATTGGGAAACGTGTTATCTGCACCAGCCTGCAGCAAGGTCGACACCGCCGGCATGGTGCGGGTGTCGCGGGGATCTCCCGGCCGCACTTCGGTCCACGGGGAGGAGAGCGCGGAGGTGGCTCTAGCCTAGAGGGGTTAGATTAGCTCCCCCTTGTCCCCTTGCTGCTGTGTTTGAGGTTCAGCGGTGCTAGTGACAGATAAGAGTTACCCCTGTGGTCTTCCTTTACTCCTCAGGACCCAGCTCCTTCACATATCAGAGGCTCCCGGAGCCTTTCTGGAGCAATAACACTTAAAACAAGCATTACCATCGTTGTGGAAATCCTCCATTGTGTGCGTTGTGTGTCTCCTCCGTATGCAGTACCGAGTCTGGGTTTAAGCCAGCCTGCCGAACGCCATGGGGCGACTGCTTCAGGGCACGAACTGGGACGCGTTTCCCTGTGCTTTCTGCAGGTCACGAGAGCAAGGAAACGTGGCTGCTTTCCGTGGTTACCCCAGGCGTGCGCTGCCCAAGCCTCGCACTACAGCCGCCGGGGCGAGGGGGGCTCCCGGTCCCATTTCGGCGCCACTGCTGCAGGACGGGGGTGCGGTGCTCAGCCCCGCGCCGGCTCGGCCGTGCCGCAGGAGCAGGCTGTGTGCTCTGCCCCGGCTCCTCGCAGCCTCCCGTCCCGTCAGCCGGGCTGCACGGGCCCACGGGGCAGCATCTGGAAAGCAGAGCCCCCGGCTCCCTTGGCAGCGGGACGTGGCCGACGCCGGTGCTGCTGGCTCCCTCACCAGGGTGCTTGCCGGGAGCCGCTGCCGGTGGTGGGCAGAGCTGCGCCGCAGCTCCTCTGCCGCGCCGCTGGTCGCCGGCCACGTCCCAGCCTGTGGCCCTTCGTGTCCAAAAGCATTTCACGCTTCGGAGCAGGGTGTTGGGGCGGTGGGCGCAGCTGGAAGGGAAGCGCGGGGAGCTGCTCTCCTCCAGCTGCGATGGGAGACAAATCCTGTTCCTCGGCAGTCTGCCCAGGCGCTTCTAACGCCAAGGGCGATGTCCAGGCTGCGGGACGAGCTCGCAGGGGCTAAAAGGGAGTGCTTGGTGTCCCTGTCCTGGCACCTGTCCCCATCCCGGGCCTTCAGCTCCCTCAGCCAGCGAACCCCAGCAGCTTTGCAGAGCCGCTTCCCTGCAACACCGGGGAGGTGCTGGAGCCCCAGCAGCGCTGGGCGAGCCCCGGGACGGGGGCACCCTGGCCCAGCCCCGCTGCGGGCTCCCTCCGCTCCCTGCAGCCCTGGCGCTGAGCTAGCAAGAGCAGAAGGCTTAAACCCAGACTCCAAACTAAAGATAATTATATTAGTAAATGAACGTGTATTTTTCTTTTTTTTTTTGCACAGAAGCTGGTAATCTAGGACCTACGTGTGAACAACTTTATATAAATATTTTTTGTACTTGGTTTACTCGGGTTGGTATGAGACGTTCTATTTAAGTTCTTTGAACACTGTGGATACCCTGATGTGTATGAGTGGCAGAGGCTTTGTAAATTAAGAGACGTTTGTGTGAATAAAGCTATTTGATGGGGTTGAAAAGCCACACACAACTTGAAACCCAAGTTTTGTGCGTTTGTCCTCAGCTGTGCTGCCAGCAGTGGGTTTTTAATGAAGGGGAGCAGTGGTGGGTAGACCAAGGCCCTAAAGTGGTACCAGCTCCATCCCAGAGGGCAGGTCTAGCTAAGCCTGGCCTGACCCCGGGGGCTTAGGGCACTAAACCAAGGCACGGCGACCGGTGCCAACCAGAACATGGCTCCCTGGCACACGGCACCCGTGGCCGTTTATCCTCGCCTCGGATTAGGATTAGCCCCGTTCTCGCTGCAGACACCAAGTAGGCCATGGCGATTAGCGGGGCAGACGAGCTCAGCCCCTGCCGGCACGCTGCCTGCCCCTTCCCCGGCAGCCCCGCGGTTCGGCAGCCGAAGAGGCCGAGCAGCCTCTCGCCCAGCCGGCCACCCGCTCCAGAGGCGGCTGCAAACCCAGCAAGGAAAATGCCCTGCAGAATTGCCGCTTTAGTAGCCACAAATATTTTCTCCCTTTGTGCAGATCCTCTGCCCCAAATCCCAGAGGCACAGACCAAGTCGGTGCACAGCAGCCGGGACCCCCGGTCCCAGAGCTGACGTCCACGATGGGAAAAGTGCAGCGAGGCTGAGCCACAGCCTGCAGCAACGAGAAGTTTTCCATCAAGCAGGGAACGGCAGCCAGCGATTTCCCGGGTATCGAGCAGCTTGGGGCCACCCCGAGCCAGCGAGGGCCACAGGGCCTCCTGGCACGTGGGGCCATGCACTGCCGCTCGCCAGCCCTTGCGTAACGGCCCCGCAGCCTTGGGCGACCCGGGACGGCCGCAGCACCCGTGCTCGGACGTGCTCGGTGGCCAGTGCTCCCCTCCGGCTCCCTCCCCGGCAGCCCCAGCACCGCCGGTGGGCTCCCGCCCCGTGGCCATCAGCATTGTGCTCCCTAATTGCTGCCGACAGGGCCCTAAAATGGGTGCTTTCGGCTGCAGCGGGGCTGGTCGGCCCTGGCTGGAGCGATGCCGAGGGGCCAGGGCTGCCCTGCTCACCAGCAAGCGGGGGGGGGGCCCGAGCCGCGTTTCCCCCAGCCCCGCAGCTTCCAGCTGGGTCATCTCGGGGCTGGGGGGCGTCGACTGCGTGGCACCCACTGCGAGGGCAACCCTGGGTGCTCAAACATCCCCCCCAGTCCTGCCCAGAGCATCCTGCCTGCAGGCAGGGAATGGGCAGGGTCGGCCCAGGTCGCACTGGCCGCGGGTGCAGGACAAGCCCTGAGGTTGTCCCCGTCCCGGTGACGAGTGCAGCTGCAGAGAGCAGCTGTGCCACTGCTGCCGCTGCGTGGTCACCGCCTCGGTGCTGACGGGGTGAGCGGGGCTGCTTGCACCATTGCTGCAGGGGGGGCTCCCTCACGGGGTCCGGATCCGGATCACCGGCATCCCGCCGGATGCGGGAGAGGAGATGACGTTCACGGCACCGCGCACTTGGCTGTGACCGGACACAGAACGTGCTCCGTGCGCTCCCACGGCCCCCAGCTCTCCTTAGCTCGGCCCCTGCAAACGTGATGAAGACGAGATCCAGCAGGAGCTTGGGATGGGAGCCCGGGTCAGCTCGCACGTGTGCCACCACGCTGCAGGCAAGAAACCGGTAAGGGCAGGTGACCGCACGGCACAGCCGACAGCCGAAAAGCTTTTAACATCATTAACAGAGAGAGGTTGGTGTCAGTCACCAGCAGAAATGTTTCACTCTGGATTTGCTCTCTGGGGACCTGCTATTTCGTATGCAAAGAGGGCTGCGCAGCGCCACGAAGACGCTTCACTTGCTTGATAGCTGACAAAAGTACCCCAGCCCCAGCCCTCGCCTGCCCTGCCGCTCCCTGGGGACCGGGCGAGGGCACGTGCGGGGCGAGAGGGCACGTGGCAAAGGCCACGGCCAGGCAGCAGGGCGAGGGTGGGATAGGCAAGGAAACCCATGGTGGCCACCATGGCCACGAGGCCGGACACGGTCCCGGGTGCCAGCTGGGCAAGCACCAACTCCACCTCTGGGGGATTCAGTGTCGGAGAGCCGTGGCGAGACGCTGCCACCAGCTTCGCTCTCCCTCCCCCTGCTTCGACACATGGCAGGAACATTTTTCAAGAGCCTCCTCTCCACAGAGGGTCTGGCGCTGCGTTTTACAGCTAGAGCACTAAGTCCTTCAGTGCCAAACATCAGTCCATATTTCTTTTAAGATCTCTTGAGCTCCTCAAGCAGCAGCCACTTAAGCAGTCCTCGCTGGCCCACAGGGACACCAGCTGCTCGAGCTGGTGGGAGGAGAGCGAGGCCTGTTTTATTGGTACAGGACACTCATCTGCCTCATCGCCACGTTGATGAATAGCTCTACTTTACCCCGTGTCAGGCTCCAGCAAAGCAGAGGATGAACAGCTAAAGCTGCGGTAAGCCCACACACTGCGCTCAGCCGGGGGAGATGACTCAGACGCGGCGCTTCGTGCGGGTGGAGGTGACGATGAAACGCGAGGGTACGAAAGCCGGCGCGCTGGTGAGCGGGGGCTCTGCTCTCCCCACCGGCCGCCGCGCCGCGAGGGTGGACCCTCCTCGCCCTCTGTCCCCCTCTTCGGCCGCAGGACGGCCACGGGGGTCCTCGGCACAGGGACAGCCCAGCCCCGGTGCTCTGCCGTGGATGGCATCAAGCTGTCACTTATTAAATACCTTTTATCCCCTTGCGCACAGCATCCCAGCAGCTCTCCAGCGCCAGCTCGGACCGGAGCAGCGCGGCCCCGCAACGTGCGTGGGACGGCCACGGCCACCCCGTCCTTCCTCCCGCAGAAACCCCCGGCAGCCCCAGGGACGCCAGCCCTGCCCGGGGCACGGAGCGAGGGGAGCACCATCACCCGAACCACCTCCCGATTCCAACCAAGGCTTCAGAAAAGAAAGATGGCCAAGTCAGAAAGCCAAATCTGGGTTTTTTTGCCTGCTCTCTGCCTCAAACACGCAGCTGCGGAGCCGCACGGGGCGCAGGGTGCCCACCCCGCGCAGGCAGAGGCAGCAGCTTCGCCCAGAGCCGCTTCAGGTCACTCTCAGTTCCACAAACAAAAGCCACTTCTGGTCTCCGGCTCCTTCCCTGGCAGAGTTCACGGCCCGCGCTTCTCTGGGGACCCAGACCGGCTGGGGGGCAAGCAGCAAGGGCGGGAATTAAGACCTTATTTCCTCTGCCAGAGATAAGGTCTTTAAACAAGCTTCTCAGCCAAGAACTTTAATTTTTTTTTTTTACAGATTTCGCAAGGGAATCTTGTTCTCCAGAATTGCATCCGCCTCCAGCCCCACTTAGAGCTGCCAAAGCCTGTGCTTCCCCCGGGATCAGCCTGCGAGCGGCAGAGATGGATGAGCTGCCACGGGCATGACTTCACCCTTGCTGTCCTGCTGCCGCGCCGGGGGCTGCCAGTATTCCCAGAGCAACCCCCCTGCTCCAGCCGCGCGTTGCGGCCCCGCCAGCCCCCACGGATCAACCACATGGACCCCAGCCTCAGGGCTGGATGAGGTCCCCGGGGTGAGCATCCCTGCGAGCAGCAGCAAAGCCTGACCCAGCGGCACACTGCTCCGAGCTCCAACTCTGCTCCCTCTGCAAGGATCCAGCCCCGTGGTCGCTCCCAGTTTAATGCTCATTCCCACTCCGAAAAGCCTTCTGGGGCACTAAACTGGTTGACCTCCCCTCTTCTACAAACCCAAGCAGGTCGTTATCTTACCACGAGCCTCAATTCCTCCTTGTACCACAAAACCACCCCAAATCTGGGCCCTATGTTTGGGAACACGGACAAACGTTCTCCGAGCCTTCAATGGCAAGAAATAAATGCCCCTGCCTTGCTCCTGCCCTGGGGGTTTGCAGCCCCCCCTTGCTTCGGGGCTGCTGTGGGAACGAACGCTTCGGGCTGATTCACCCGGCACGTCGGCACTGCAGGCGAACGCGCCAGCCAGGCGGTAAATCGCAGGACGCAGGCTCCCGCTCTGCCCGCCGTGCTCTGCCCGCTGCTACTGAAGGTGCTGGTCACCATGTTCCCAGCGGGACGAATGCTCGAGCCTCGGAGCTGCTTTCGTGTCCCATGGCCTGGGGAGGGCGGACGCCCGGCTCCCTGGGAATTCTGCATCCTGACGTTAGCCCGACCGCGCTCCCCGCCGCCGCAGCCCCGAGTGGGGACGGACTGCGGGTGACGACCACGGGACAAGGCTGGAGGCTCAGCAAGTTTCCCCCTTCCCATCTTCGCTCTCTGCCCCACATCCGAGCAAATGTGACCCCCTTGGGAAGTTTTCCCGCAAAAGGGGGGATGCACGCTCGCTGCTCGGATGAGCCTGCCGGCAAGGGCCGTCTCGTGGGATCTGGGACACGACAGCCTGCCTTGAACTTATGCTCAAGGACATCTGTCTTGCAAAGCGCAGCACAAGGCTATCCGAACGGGCTTCTGATGAGCTTCCAGCAAGATAAATGAGCTGCCGTGAACCTGCTCCCCCTTCCTGAGCTGGATCACCGGTAAACCAACCCCTGCTGTAGCCTGCAGCTCGGACGAGCTCTCACCTCTCACATCCCGCATGCGGCTCCGAGTACGGCTGCCGGAGACTGGAGGGTCTGCCCGTTCTGTCCGTCCTAGGGCTCCCCTTGGGTGCCAAGACCTGTCCGGGCTGTCCGACCACCAAAGACTCAGCAGGGGAGGAAAGGAGAGCTAACGGGTAAAGGCTCCCTCACCGGAGGAGACCCGGGCCCTCAGCCCTGCACGTAGCAGAGCTCAGGGCTGGGCACAGCCCAGGGAAGATTTTTGCCCCAAAACAGCCTCTAAACCCACAAATTTCTCGGCTTGCTGTAGGCAAACAGCTCCCCCAAACTCCAGCAGGTCCAGGCGGGGGGGCTCCCTCCCAGGGTGCCATTAGTGGGTGTAATGAGCTGGAGATAATTGCTGCATCTGGGATGCAATTAACTCCTTCCTGGCCTGGGCCAGCTGGGGCTTTTGCATCCCAGAAGAGCAGTTTCCCCCCCCAGGTTCCTTGGAAAACCTCTTCCTTCTCAAAGCGAGCCTTCTGAATCACAGCCTGACGAGGAAAGCGAGTTCCCTGATGTGCGGCGATGATTTAGATTTGGGATATATCTGGAACGTATAATTTATTTCAGGTATATGAGGCACCAGTGAAACTGGGAGCAAGCAGTGAGTAAATCAGTCACCCCCGTGTGGTGATGGGATTTGAAGCAGCTCAGTGCAGCCAGCCGATGGGCAGCTCCGCTCCGAAGGTCCCGCTCCCGTGGGGCCAGCAATCGCCAGCAGTTACGGGTGCCGTCCTGGGATGCAGGGACGCAGCCAGGAACCCTGGAGGAGCTGGGGACGTCGGGACACTTCCATGACAGCGCTGCCAGCAGCGGCCGTGGGGACACAACCTCCAGCGGCGAGGTCTGGGTGAGCAGCCAGCGGCCCCGGGACAGGGATCACCGAGCTGCTCCAAACCCGACGCCCACCTTCACCCGTGAGGTCCCACCTGGAAGCAGCAGAGGAAGAAGCAGGCACCGGGTCCGTCCTCCTCCCTCTCCCTGTGCCGGCCTCCTCTGCAGCAAATTACTCCTTCAGAAATGCAGTGGACATGAAATATGATGACAGAAATTGCCAGCGACTTTTAATTTGGGTTCTGCCAATTCCTCTGTTTCACCTATTGATTTTCCATACAGATGAATCCCCGCTCCCCGCTCTCTCTGACAGGCACTATCTGGGTGTTTTGCTTACCCCGAGAGTGGAAATACATGTTTTATTAAGTGTCAGAGCCCACTAATAAGAAGAGGGAGGAAAATCAATTGTCTGCTTATATCTTGATCTCAAAGACAGGACTAACAAGTTCTTTAGTTTGATGCTGTGGGCAGGAGGACAGGGCAGACTGACAAATGTGGCAGACAACGGCTGTCAGCTCCGCTACAGAGACAGCTCAGCTGGTGAGAGAGGGGAGAAAAGGGGTACATAGTGCTTGATTTTTTTCAAAAACACCGTTGTATCTGTATTAATTCAAAAAGATTTATAGAGTGCTATAAAATCCTACAGCTGAATTGATCCCTGACGCAATGCTACTGAAAACGGTGACATTTCAGCTGCAGACTATAAGCAGGTTTATGCTCATGTTCCTAAAATCAAGACAGTGGCTTGGCCAGCTCTTCTGGATAGGGCAGCCAAAGGGTTTTTCCATGCTACATTGGGATGACGGTTAGCTTTTATAACGGTGAGAAGTACGAGCAAGCTCAGTGCAAAAGTCTCTGCACAGCTCCAGCAACAAACCCAACGGTGCACGGCGCTGGGCTCGCAGAAGGGGCTCGGGTGAGGTCCTGACCCTGCCACCGGCAGCAGCACAGCTCGCGAAGCCCAGGACTTCACCCGCGCCGCCCGGGAAGCTCAGCCGCTGCGCTCAGCTCAGCTGTGCAATGCTTTCGTCTTCGGCTTCCCCCTGCGCCAGGTCAGTGCTGGGTGCAGGAATCATAGAATCATGGAATCGTCAAGGCTGGAAAAGACCCTTAAGATCATCGAGTCCAACCGTTAACCTATCACTGCCAAGTCCATCACTAAACCATGTCCTCGAGCACCACATCTATCTGTCCTTTAAATCCCCCCAGGGATGGGGACTCAACCACTTCCCTGGGCAGCCTGTGCCAGTGCTTGACCGCCCTCTCGGTGAAGAAGTTGTCGTGGTTTAACCCCAGCCAGCAACTCAGCACCACGCAGCCGCTCGCTCACTCCCCACCAGTGGGACGGGGGAGAGAATCGGAAGGGTAGAAGGGAGAAAACTCGTGGGTTGAGATAAGAACAGTTTAATAATTGAAGTAAAATAAATTAGAACAGTTAAATAGGCAAAGCAAAAACCGTGCACGCAAACAAAACAGAACAAGGAATTCATTCCCTCCTTCCCAGCGGCAGGCGGGTGCTCAGCCATCCCCAGGACAGCAGGGCTCCATCACGCGTAACGGTTACTCGGGAGGACAAACGCCATCATACCCAATGTCCCCCCTTCCTTCTTCTTCCCCCAGCTTATATACTGGGCATGACGTCATATGGTATGGGATAGCCCTTGGGCCAGTCTGGGCCAGCCCCCCCCCCCCCGGCTGTGCCCCCTCCCAGCTCCTTGTGCCCCCGGCAGAGCAGGGGAAGCTGAAAAGTCCTTTACCACTGTGAGCGCCACTTAGCAACTACTTAGCAAGAACAAAACGTCAGTGTATCATCGACATTGTTCTCCTCCTAAACCCAAAACACAGCCCCATACCGGCTACCAAGACGAAAATTAACTCTATCCCAGCTGAAACCAGGACAAAGTTTTTCCCCATACCCAACCCAACCCTGCCCTGGCGCAGCTTGAGGCCGTTCCCTCTCGTCCCATCGCTTGTTCCTGGGGAGCAGAGACCGACCCCCCCGGCTCCAGCCTCCTTTCAGGCCATTGCAGAGAGCGATGAGGGCTCCCCTCAGCCTCCTCTTCTCCAGGCTGAGCCCCCCCAGCTCCCCCAGCCGCTCCTCCCCAGCCTTGTGCTCCAGCCCCTGCCCCAGCCTCGCTGCCCTGCTCTGGCCACGCTCCAGCCCCTCCATGGCCGCCTTGGGGTGCGGGGCCCAGCGCTGAGCACAGCATTCGCGGGGCGGCCTCGCCGGTGCCGAGAACCCCTGAACAGCCCAGCCCGCGCCGGCTCGCAGGCAGCCGCGCTCTCCGCCGAGAGCCATTAAACACAAAGGTCCCCCCGCCTCGTCAGAAATCGTGGGATGCGAGGGTGCCACGGGCAACAGCCACAGGGTGCGAGCCTTGCTTTAAATTCCTCCCTGGCATCGGGCCCGGGCGGTGGCTGGGCCGGGAGGCGAGGTGAGCTGGGCCTCCCCAGGACGACTCTCGCGTCCTTAAGCCCTCGGACCACCGAGGCTGAGGGAGAAGGGCAGGCCCGGTTCCCAGCACACACAGCCCGAGCGACGGGATTGGGATCCATGACGTGAGCCTGAACACTCATCTCCTGCAGAAACCCGGCGTTGGTACCGAATACTGATCTCCGCTCGCCCCAAGCAAGGCTGTCAACCTTCTTTCACTCATATTTGTTATCTTCCTTGTCTGTTAGAGAATCACACCTGACAATTGTATAGTTAATCTCTTGGCAGCTGTGAAATGAAACGGTAAGCTCCATCTGCCTTGAGAAGACGCATTGATTTCTTAAAATGACAGCTCGCCTCCTCCCTTGATGTTCAAGCAGAGGCTCAGGGCTGGTGTTATGGATCTTGCCTATCATCATTCAATTAAAAAAGCTTAGCGGCGATGCACCAGCTAAGCGTACAAGACGGCATTAAGGCTAAGCCCTGACCCAAAGATTTAATCACAGGGAGTATGAAGGCACCTTCAGAGGCAGGACGCCTGTCCAGCCTGCTGATGAATGCACCGGCCGTGGTATTGACCTTGCCACCATGAAGCAGAGGAGCCAGTCTCTTCGCCGCAGCACCACAGCTGCCTGGCCAGTCGGGTCCCGCAGCGAAGCAGAGCAGGAAAATCCCTTCCCACCCAAAAGGAAGTTTGCTGCACTTAATGGAGCAGTTTATATCCCGTTTCAATGCATGTCTTTAATAAGGATTATGTGTTTAAGTTAACAAAACGCCTGATGCTGTGTGCGACAGCCTCCGTCTCACTGCAGAGAGCAAAGCGCTGGCGTGTGCCTGGCCTCAGATGCGAAGACTGCACGATTCACCCTCCAAAAGCGAACACCCCCCCACCCCACAGCACGCCGTAAAGGCCAGCAGATCCCGATAGTACCCCAGCACCACCTCTGCTTTCCTGGGCGAATATCAACATCTGCAAAGCAGCAAAGAGCAAAGCGGAGGCATAGCTGTGGGTACCGCAGGCCCGCCCCACGCTGGGCGCAGAGCAGGTCCCAAGCGGAGCGGCAGTGGGGTACCAACGATGTCCTAATGCTCGGGAATTCAGGGCAGGGTCATTCACAATCCTCCTCCCAGAAATGTTACAACAGACAGCGCAGTCGTTGGGAGCAGCCAGCCCCAGAGGCGGAGGCGTACCTACGCCAGGCGACTCGAAACCCCCGCCGTGCCTGCGGTGTGAGAAACAGGGCAGCCGCGCGCCGGCACGGCGCGGCACCGAGGGCGCCTCGCAGGGTGCCACTTAGACCTCAGGGCTTCCCCGGATGCAGCCAGCTTTTCTGCTCAGTGCCGCGCTCCTTACGCCGTGCTCTCAGCTGGCGCGGACACAGTCAGCAACCATCTTCTGGCTGCCCTGCTTTAGCCACTTCATCCCTGCCTGCAGGGGCTCGCGGCTCGGGGCCCTGTCCCCGCAGTTCATGGCTGAGGTCTGGGCTCTGCAGGGATGAGAGAGCTTTAAACCAGCCGGCAGTGAAGCAGCTCAGCTGGGCTCCTTGGCCTTGGAGCTAGGGCTCATAAAACACTGAGGTGGCTGCCCAGCTCTGTGCAGCGGAGGCGAAACGCTGGAGGAGCAATGGGAACGTCACACACAGGGAAGCAAAACGCTGGAAATCACATTTTGGCTTCTCCAACGACCACAAACCCCACAGTCCTCAGAAAATGATCCTTCCGTCAACTTAGCACTCCCACAGCCCCATCGCGACAGCAAGGGCACAAGATGGGAGGGACACAAACCGTGCCTGTTCGGGGGAAGCACAGAGCCCTCGGCCCCTCCGCTCTTCTCCTCCGTGCCCTCCATGGGAAACCGCGGGCGCCCGGCCCCGGGGCGGGGGACGGAGGCCTCTCGCCCCCCGAAGCCCACGATGCCCAGCCCAAGGATCGCGCTGACCCCTCGCCCCGTGCCCGGCACCGGGGGATGCATCACGCCGCCCCTGCAACAACCGGGCATTGTGTGCCGGCTCGCCGCAGGGACCCGAGTCACCGCTTTCGGTATAAAACCGGACGCCGTTCATGAAGCAGGCAGAGAGCGCGGCCATCTCGCCTCGGGGCCGGCCGGCGTCACCGAAGCCGCAGGGAGCCAAGGAACCACGTTTCCCCAGGGAGCGGAGGGCGGCCGAGAAGCGGATCGCTGAGATTTACGGAGGGGAAGGTACAAATGATTTTGGGGCCTCCGGTCTCGTGGACAATTGGGGTACAAACCGCCGCCGCCAAGAGCACAAAGCATCACGGTGAAAAGCAGAGGCTTGCGGGGGCGAAGGCGGTGGGTGCCGGGGCTGGGCCCCGCCAGCCGGGG
Organism: Platalea leucorodia; assembly: GCF_965183815.1. Classification (NCBI taxonomy): domain Eukaryota; kingdom Metazoa; phylum Chordata; class Aves; order Pelecaniformes; family Threskiornithidae; genus Platalea; species Platalea leucorodia. The sequence goes on along the minus strand of NC_138835.1, from coordinate 16,121,660 downwards.
CGCGACGGGGCGCTGGAAACCGGCTGCGGGGAGAGGGAACAGCGCCCGCGGCCGCCCGGGACGCTGCAGCCTCGTCCACGGGCGGTTTGCCCACGGCTCCCGGGGCTGGGCGGGGGCGGGCAGGGACCCCCCGGCCCCGGTCCCGGCCCCGGTCCCAGCCCCGGCCCCGGCCCCGGTCCCAGCGCCGGTCCCAGCCCCGATCCCGGTCCCGGTCCCGGCCCCGGCCCCGATCCCGGCCCCGATCCCGGTCCCGACCCCGGCCCCGCACGCCACAATGCGTCGCCATGGCAACCGCGGCGGCCTGCAGGGCTGCGGGCGGCCGGGCCGGGCTACCGGTAGAGCCGGGCTGGGCCGGGCCGGGGCCGGGGCCGCTGGACGGAGCTCCCCGGGGCCTGGGCAGGTGGGGCCGGGGCTGAGCGGGGCAGGGGGAGGCAGGCCGGGGCCCTCCCGGGATGGGCCTTGCCGGAGCGGCCAGGGCTCGTACGGGGCGGCGTGAGGAGGCGGCTGCCCCGGGGTGAGGGGCTGGGCTGGAGCCGCGGGGACGCCGGGGTGGCTCCGGCACCCCTGGGTGCCCCCTTCCACCCCCAAGCCCTGGCCTGGCTGAGCCCGGGGCCAGGCAGCCCCCGGGGCCAGGCAGCCCCCGGCTTGCGCAACTGCAGCCTCCCAGGCTGCAAACATAGCGGCGGTACTGGGAACGCAGCCGTTTCTGGCGAGAAAAAAAGGGATATAAAACCAGAAAGGGAAAACAAGGACAATCACAGCTCTGTCTGTGGGCAAACAAACTGCTCCAGGGAGCCAAACCGCTCTGAAAGCGGGGTAAGGTAGCCTGGCGCATGGGTTGTCCCCATTGCACGCGGACGGGGATGCCAGCAACTGGCACTGCTTTGGTTGAGGGGTTTATTTTTGAGGAAAGAAAAAAGTGAAAAGGAACTACAGCTTGTTTTTTAAGTTGACAGCTCTCTTGGAAAAAAAGCTGCTGTGAATGAGTGAATTAGTATAAATTGTAGTGCAGCAAGAGGCCAGGCAGCTGAAAGGTTTACAAACGCTTGAAATTCCTACGAGGAAGCGTTATTAGTTCTGTTACGGATTTAGGGAAAATGAGGCTGAGAAAAATTGCTTTGTCAACTAGATATCACCATCTAGCTTCTGCAAGACATGGAAGAATTAAAATATCCCAGTTAGAAACTACGAGAACTTAAATAATTATAACCAGAAAATGACATAGAATGAGGAAGGTTCCCTGGTGCTAGCGCGTACCATCGCAGCCTGACTGGGGTCACAAAGTCTTATTTTCAGAATTCCGTCGTTATTTCTTTTTCAAATCAAGCCTGTCCAGCTTGTGAAAGCCATGTTCTCCACGTCAAGCTGGGTTCTCATTCCAATATCACCGACAACAGGGACACGGGCATTTATGTAGCTAATTTCTGTTTATGGTACATCAGCTGTGTGAGCACAGGTACTCGGGGTAAAGCACAACAGAGAAACACCTTCCCCCTTGGCGCAGCAGGCACCGCCAGCCGGGGCACGGCTTCGTCAGTCAATGAAACCGCTGAAACTAAGGCAGAGAGCCGATACGGCGTCACAAAGGGCCGCTACCTAAACACCTTCTTGCCGGCAAACCGCTATCTGTTCACGAGGGCCTTAACGCGTGTCATCCTCTTACCGTATGTTGTTATAGACTAACAGCGTTCTTCTACAAGAAAGCAAGTCGGTGTCATGGGCCGAGGTGATGTAAATGAAAACCAAAGGAAGGGAAAGCTGTACGTCCCTGAAAACATTGTCGGGTTGTGACTGTCAGTCCACTGTTGAAGGGAGAGGTGCAAGGAAAAAACGCTAGCATTCCTCTGGAAAGCTGGCGTGGCGTGGCACTCGGCGTACCGCGGCACCCGGCGTACCGCGTGGCTCTGCCGCTGCCTGCCCGCTCGCTGAGGGGCAGAGGGCTAATTTGAATCACCAAGGTGATTATGTAGCTGTAGGAACCAGCTTAGAAGATGGGTCTCAAACCTCAACAGCCTGGCAGATTACAAAGAGAGAAAAATAGACATCTCCAGAGATGTAGAAGAATGGAAAGAAATTGCTTACAGGAGTACAAAGGCATCTAATTAGAATGAAACGGCAGATAATAAGATAGGGAGAAATTTTGGCAGAGTATATCAGAGCATCGTTCCTGACAGTGAATCTATTAAGCAGAGGTAGAACCTCTCAAGGGGGGGGAGCAGGAGACCAGTTGAAATGTATAAAAGGAGACTATACAAAACACGAGAAACCATACAACTGTAAAGGAAAATTCCTCTGGACCTACATCTCGTCTAGCAGTTCTTTCCCATCCATAAATTTATAAGCTAAGCTTTAATTAAGAGAGAAGAGTCACAGCCATCATTATACTCCCTCACAGCTGCTTTTCCTTTGGTTCTTAATGTTATTATTGCTGCTTTCTTACACAGCAACCGAGCTTTGGAATCATGGCTGTGATTTTGAATGAGCTTGAAACCAGTTCGGGGCGTACTGCGCACAGCGAAGAACAGCAAGACGATGCCGGCTGGGAGAGGTACTTGGAAAGGAGAAGCTTTGTTCTGCAGTTCCTGCACTCCGACCTGAGCCTCCAGCGCCTCCAGCACCACCGGAACAAGGTTGAGCTTCTGAAGAAGTCTTACTTCTACTTGGAGATCGAGCCCAAGTACACGAACGTGAGAGACCAGAACCACGTGATGCATCGCGCTGACATCTTGCAGCTAATAGACCCCTACCAATTCCAGAGGATGAAGAAGGTGGGAAAACGCCAGACTGAAATCCAGCTGTCACTTCTAACCGAGCTGTTAGAACAGCTGGAACGCGGTCGGGAGGAGCTGAGCTCTTACGTCGAGACCTGTGACATGATAACCTTCCTCTCCCGCTGGGACTTGGTTACTCGGAAACTGTCCAAGCTCTCCGAATTTCTGGAAACTCTCCTTTCCTTGCAAGTGCCAGGAAAGCTCTACGTCAAGCACCGGTTGGTGTCACACGCAGATCTTAGGGGTACCAGACTCCCCAACGTTAGGCTTTCTCTCTGTACAAAGATGCCACTGATTTTTGATCGAAAAGAATCATTTGCGCACGAGAACTGGGCCAAGCTCAAGTGGTTTACTGAAAATCAAGAGTCACACCTCGAACAATGTGAACTGCGCTTTACGTTACTGACAGACGGGAGTCAGACAGAAGTGGGATACGGCAGGATTCAGGAGGTCACCTCCAACACGTGTATAGTCCAGGACCTGCAGCCTGGCAGATCGTACGAATTCACTATTAGAAGATCAGACACTCACACGCTTGTCTTTAAAAAATGGCACGACAGCATTATATTGAAGACAAAAACTAATGCTGTTGAAGACACGGACGGCAGCGCTTGTGCACCTGACGGATGAGGTGGCACACAAGAACGTTTTTCTCATTTTATCCATTTGAAAAAGATGAATGAGAAAAATTAAAGGTAAACCTTATTTTTAACCATCTTGCATAAAACTGAACTCGTTCTGTTTTCAACAACAATTTTACACGCGCCTTCCCCAGGTCTTCCCAGGGTAACAGTACCCTCTTCCAAATTTCTCACGCAAAATAACACCCTTAGGCGGCATTCGGGGCTCAACGCTCCCTTCCCGCTGCCGGAACCCCCGGGTGGGAGCAGCGAGGCGCAGGCGGGCTCGCGGGACACCTGGGACGCAGAGCACAGGAGACAGAAGCATCTCCATCATCCAGTGCTTTCCATCCACCGAGAGATGCCCAGCGCCAGCTTCTTGCAATGATCTTGGTTTGGTTTTTTTACCCCAAGTTATTTTTTCCCCCCCGACGTCCTTCCTCCAAAACACCTGAACCGAACCCTAAGCTCTTCAAATTGCTCACCCTACCTTACCCCCATCGCTGGTTCTCCTCGCCCTCTGTGCCTTCTAGGTACCCGAGCATGATTTCATGCTCCCCCCTCTACAGTGCGTGAAAAGATCACTCTGATTAAAAAAACCAAACCAAACCAAAGCAAAACCAGCAACAAAAAACCCCAACCACCCCCCAAGCCCCCAGAACAAACCCACACGACCGATACGTAGGAAGCAATCTTTTCTGCCATGTACTGCAGTGAATGCCCATTTTCTTTTTTAACCATTTGGTTCAGTCCAAACATCGCTGTCCCCGCACAGATTCTAGTCAAACCGTCACATAAACAGACCTTTTCGTAATAAAATTTATTATTTAAATAAATTCAAATCATTTTTACAATTATGGCTTAAATATCAAAAAAGGAATGTTGAGGTTCATTCTTATAAACGGTAGAAGCAGGTAAAAATATTTGTATCCAAAACATCGTTTGAGGTTTGCTGCAAGTCACAGACATACAAAAGATAAAAACCTGCCACGTTTAAAGTTCCTTAATTTACACTTCATGACACTTAACATTTCATTTCTATTTTAAAAAAACCCAACAATTTATTGCAGTAAATTGATTGTCCTACACAGATCTGTCCAAATCCTCAAAAACAGTCCCGTGGGCTTCTCCTTTAGGCAGCTGGAGCCAAGGAGAGGGTTCCCAGTTCTGACCATTTCCCCGCCAGCGCGAGCAGGACGCAGGGCGATGCCTGCGACCGCAGGGACCGTCGCCAGCTGACGCCGGCCAACGTGTTCCCGTTGCTCAACTTGGGCTCAAGCTCTAGCTAGTGCCGAGGAAATTAAATTATCCTGTTGGATGAACCAACATTTGTGTCCTGCAATGATGTTCTGTTGTCTGTCGGCCGCGGAAAACGTAGAGCCTGCGATCGGACAGATACCCTGTGCACCATGCTGCCACTGGTTTCCTACTGGAATGACCAAAGGTTTGGTGGTTTTGTTTAAGTATTTTAAGAATATGTGCTTGAACACAAAATTCTTTCGAAAGTAAATTCAAAGCTCTGTGTGCAAACAAAGCCGGACTACTTTGAACTTGTTTCTCTATTAATGTCTATGATTCTGTCTATCCAGGAACATGAGGACAAGAACACGATATTCAGCTGTCGCTAACAGTCTATTAAAAGTTTGATTAATTGCACTTTCTGCTATCCCTGACTATTGCAGCTGCGTGACCAACTCTACCGGTACCTGCTCACAGCCCAGAGGCCGCGGGCGTCCAGCCTGGCTGTTACTGCTGCCTGCGTGGTCTAGGGCAGCATTTTCTAAACACCAGTTACAAAATGCATCTTCAGAGGAAAAAAAAGAAAACGTATATTGTCTTGCAACACAGAGGTGACCAAGCCAAAGCATTTCAGTCCAGGCTTTACCCTCCGAGGAGCCGCAGTAAACATTTTTCCCCACTGCGGGCAAAGGGAGATGCTTTGTGAGGTCTCTTTCTTGGTCTGTACAAACACGCGGCCAAATCCCACACACGAGCACTGGACTAAGCCACGACACGTGGGGTGAGTCTCCTCATTTGTGTTACACGTAACGAAATAACCAGCAAAAAAACCAGGGGAGAAACTCTTCACTGACATTAAATCATGAAAATGAGACCCACTGGTTCTAAAGGGACCGAGATGACTTTGTCAGAACGACGCTGGCACCATGCTAAAGTATTTATCCCCACAACGCCAGCACCTTTTGCAATTCTGCACATCATCTTGGAGATACACAATCGCATTTCAGTAGTCCGCAAAAATGATTCCCACACAAGCTTATTTTGGAATTGCAATAATATTTGCAAAATCAGGCTGGCGCAGAATCTTTTAAGATCCCAGCCGGGATGACTTCAAAGAGGAATGATGAACTTTTTACATCTTACCAGCTTTTATCGGGCGTCTTTGGAAGCAGCAGGAGGTACTTCCTACGGGCTTTTGTGCCCCAGGGAATCGCCAGCCCTACGCCCGTTACTATGCTTCAGTAAGACAAGAGCAAGCCTGGGTGGTCTCTAGCGTACGGATCAAACCCACCAAATGCAGAAGTGCAGGAAGGTAGTTTAAAATAAGGAAGAGAACAACAAAATTTCTCCATAGGTTCTTGAGTCAAGTCTAACGGAGAGTCAGGAGAAGAAACACAGCATTAAATAAGGACTTTTCCAGACACAACGCTTTCTTATTGCACATTCCTCCCCACTGGGAAAGCCATGCTGCATTTTCAGTTGCAAACACGGGACAAAATCCAGCCCTGCCACAGCGCTGGGAAGTCACGGGGACCCCTCACGCCAAGGACTCGTGTCCCAGCACAGTATCGACTTGGCGCAAAACCACCGCGGTTGCATCTTGGCTCCATCCCACGTGAACACCTAGAGGCGGCCGAGCCGGTGCTCTTGGCGAGAGCTGAGGCAGGCACTTCATACATTCAGAATTGAAATAAGATAAAAGACACCCCTCCCTCAAAACCATCGCGCTTCAACAAGCAGCTCCGCGATTCAGCAGAGAGCACCACTTCGCCGCTAGACATCTGTGTCAGCCATACGTCACCGGGCGAAAGCAGCCTTCTCTCGTGAACCACAGCTTCCAGTTCACAGCAGTTTGGCTACTTAAAATAAAAAAAATACATTATACACATATATGCTGTGCTATGTTTATCAAATTTCCATTACCGCTCTTAAAAACTCAGGCCATAAGACTGAAATAAATTCACAGAGTTAAAAGTTAATAAATTAGAAGCAGCTTTAAAAAAGGGTGGGGTACGAAAGGGGGGCTTTTACAGGAGGAGATTTCAAATAAAACTCAGAACAGTTTAAAATACGCTTACAAATTCCAGCGTTGCCTGGTAGAAGTGGTCCTTGCTTTTCATTAGCTTTACACTGGTGAGGACAACCTCCTTTGTACAAAGAATAAGCGTGTCTATTTACAAAATCAACTTGGCCTTGGCTCTGTGGTATGTACACGCTCAGAGAACAGCGTTTTGGCTTAGACAATGAGTGGTATGTGGTTCTCTCTTTGCTTTCTTCCTTCACTTAAAAAACCCAAAACAACAAAAAAAGCCAAAACAAACAAACAAACAAATTGGTTTTCTGCTTTGAGAAGTGAGAAGCCTTAAAAATTCCCTGGCCTTGGTTTTAAAATGAGTGCTAGCACTCAGAAGCTTTGGTCCTCTATGGCAAACGGCAGCTTGCCGCGCGGCTCTGCTGCGTGCGATCGTTCCGCCCTCGAGGAATGGACTGAGTCTTTGGTCCCTAGCGCGCAGCTGCACCGGCAGTTAGGATGGAGGCTCCGCTGAGCATCTTACAGTTAAAAAAATAGCATCATCATCATCAATCAAGTCACACCCATGCATTTCCGATGCTTTTTGGTTTGCTAGAGCTGAAAGTTCCCGTCCAAAGTCGCACTGATTAAAAACCCCAAGATGCCAAAGCACGCGCTGAAGCTGAGCTGTCACCGTGCAGGGGAAGATCCCGGCTCTCCCACTGCATTTGGCTCCTCGGGTCATTAAATAATGGAAAGATCGCGTCCTTCCCAAGGCACACGTTAACGCGGTTCAAGGTAGAGAGGGATGAGCTCATCGAGGTCCGACCCATCCTCATCGGCGGATGGCTGGAATCTTCCTGACAGAAATCTCCTGGGCCGTAGTATAGCAGTTGCGCTGCCTGTAATGCTGAAGCAGCCTCCTCCACAAAGGGTTGCACTCCAGGAGGTACCGGTTCCCTGTTGGCACAGGGATGGGGGCAGCGGGTTAGTGGCCAGAAGGGGCTCGGACGATACCCTCACAAACTCTTGTCTAACATTTCTAGCCTAAGGGTGCTGAATAACTTGCACGGACATTTCCTTTAGCCAGCGCTCTGTGAAATCCCAGCTCCCTTTTCAGTGCTGTCACGTCTGCGAGCAGCTTCCCTACACATCGCAGCCTACGCCTGCGTGATCAGGAGGAAAATAAGCAGCCAAATTCTGTTAGGAGAGAGCTCTAGCGTGCAAGTGACGGAAACAACGTGGTCCGAACCAGAGGGTGAGAAAAACTAATTATACATGCTGCGTACGAGCCGCGCACGATCTCTGCTTTGCATGGGTTGCCCAGATAGCCCAGTTTCAAAACCACAGACAATCTAAAGGGCAGAAGAATAACGCAAGACCATTGTCTGTGCTAGTTTGGATCTCCACCCCTTTATCCGAGCATCCTGCTCCCCTGCAGGCCTGCGCATGCTCCCAGGAGACCCACCTAAAATGCAGAGTCCTTCCTGAGCTCGCGTGATGCCGACATTGACCTGGTTTGGGTCGGTAACAAACCCCAGGTACTTCTTCTGCCAGCTCTTCGTGGGCTTCGTATCAATCTGCGATCGGGAGCAGGAGCGTACAGTCGACAGGATCACGTATCTCCACTCACTTCCTAGAAAGCAGAATTGGAGCAGATCGTTTTAGGGGGAAGCATCTGGCCACCCCTCCACCCCACAGGACCCTCATTTCTCTACAGCAAGACCCACAAAACTGCAGCCACCGTTCGGGTTTCTCCAGCTCTGGAGGCCATCGGACTCCTGGTCATGGCTCTCCAAAGAGCACGTGTTACGGCAGTTCTTTAACACCCCCTCCAGACATCCTCCACCTTCCTATCTTCAGCAGTCTCACCCCGCCTGCGCGCTCCAGAGGTTTCCAAAGGATTGATTATAATCACAAATCGCCCAGAAATCTGGCCCCGGGATGCTTCCTCCACGGCTGAAATGGCCCCGGTGTAGGATTTGCTCAAAGACCGTCTGTGAGAAGTTGCTTCGGTCCTCGGGAAGGCAGGAGAGAAGAGAACCAGCCCTCCCCTCTCCTGCCAGCCTCACCTTGGCTCTTCATGATGGTGCAGACGGTCACTCCACGGACGCCCTCCCTCAGGAGGCTCTTGCTGATCTCGGACACCTGGGCGCTGTAGGGGCTCAGGATGGCGATGCTCTCCGGCTGGATGGTGCCATCTAGTGTCAGCTGCTTCGCCATCCTCACCTGGGGAGACCAGGGTCCTGCTCACCTGGGAGCCACGGCCAGAGGGAACCAGCCCTCCCGCACCCCGTCCCCAGGGCAGCGATGTGCTGCTCCCCCTGCTCTGGGTCACGCTTCCCTACAGCCACCTCTGGCCAGGGGCATCGTGGCGTGCTCCAGATCCGAGAAGATGCCTGGCAGATACCGCACCCCGCTGATCTTTATCCTATATCGCTACTCATCGTCCCTCCATGATCCCCAGGGTCGCCCAGCACAACGCCCTCCCTGTTTGCACCTCCAGCAATTCCCCAGGACCCTCCTCACCGCCTGCACCGCTTCCTCTGGGTTAGCTTTGGAGTTCTCGTTTCCTTCCTCAGTAGAAATCATGAGGGTCTGCTCCTTCCCCTCCACGTGCCCGAAGATGATGGGGCAGCAGCTGTTATCTTTGTGGTAGAAGACACTGGGTTGACGAAAAAGCTGGGGGCACGTTTGCAGCCGCATTTCATAAAACTCCTGGGATGGGAACTCGCAAATGCCTTTGTGCTGGCGGAGAAAAGGGGAGAAACGCAGATGAACAAAAACCAAGGACCTTCTCAACCTGCAGCATGTTTTTGGGCAGGCTTCACCTGCAACGCCACCGTGCTATAGCTGGCACTGGGTGAGCGCATTACTCATTACTCTAGGACGGGAAAGCACTAGTGGAAAAATCTGTTTCCCAGCGGCTTGAGGCAAGCCCCGACAGCAGCATTTTCTGTGATGGAGAAAAGACAATCCACTTGAGGAAGGCCTCACCATGCGGTACTGCGTATCCAGCATCCACGCCTGATTCCGGTAGCGCTCAAAAAGAGATGTCTCCATGCCAAGACTCTTACAGAAGTCATTGCTGACCACAGGCCGCAGCTGTTTGTGATCCCCAAGCAAAACAACCTGGAACGAAGAGTGGACACCTCAGCTAGGAGGGTGGTGGCACTGGTGAAGGCAATCAGCTCTTTGAAAGGCTATCTGCACACAGACATTTGTTGCTCCTTATTTATGTTATGGTTACAGCAACCTCAATCAAGGACCACGTTGGGCACTATATAAAGATCCCGACCCAGATAACGTGGAGCCTTTTTCCCATCTGATAGGAGAAAGACATCGTGTAGTAAGTCTACTGAGATCTGCTCTGTGCTTCTTGTCACGTTACTACTTTGTACCTGGGTCACCACGTTTTTTTGGGGGCAGGGAGACCCACCCCATAAAGAAGCACCAAAAACCCAGCCACGCCACCACTTGTTTGCTCTTGCAGAAAGCCAAGAGCAAGTTTAGAGGAGACAGTACGGGTGTAACTGTCGGGAGGCAGAGCGCTGAGCGGATACACACAGCAGAGAGGCGAGCAGATGCAATAGTTCACCACAGCTTTCGGGCCTACAGCAGGTCTTACGACTCTGCTTTATGTGATACGAACAGATAACGCACAGCTCACGCATCTCATGAGATTACTTACGTACTGCCTGTACCTCTCTGTGGCTCAAGATTTTAGTTATAGTTAGTAGAGTTATACCTCAAAGGAAACAACTCCCTGAAGGCTGAAACATTGATACACCACCGTAGATACTACCAGGAACAACCTTAAAACCTGGTAAAACTTGGAAGAGCAGTGTGGTAAGGGGTGGAAGACATGCAGAGGTTTGAGAGCCCTGAGCAGCTGTCCTCGAGGCGCATTTTTGGAAGGGACTCACCTTCTCAGCACGGTGGTGGCTGACCAAGGGGATGAGGGTCTCGGGCTCCGTGGACATGGCACACTCATCAACGATGACTTGCTTGACATTGAGCTGCTCCAGGGAGGGGGAAGAGGCAGTGGAGCACGTGCACAGGATGACATCGTGGCGGACCAGTTCATAGGCACGAGCAGCTGACAACTGATTTTTGTAGCTGGTGGTTGATGCAGAAGACACCAGGTTATGCATAAGGGAAACATCTCCGGGTTCCTCAGCAGGAACCAGGCAGAAGCTATGCTTCCCCAAATTGTTATGGCTCTCTCTCCCTCCCCAGGATGAGCCGGTGTTCCCAGAAAAGGGCTCTGGATGGACACTATAGGAAATGTACTTTGTCCTGAACAAAACAGGGCAGGGGCTCGGGTCAATGCAAATGTCACACACACATAATATGACTTTTGGTCCAGACGGACAACAGCACCAGAGCAGAAGCGATGCTGAGGCTCTGCACTGTACCACTAACCCCGAGCTAATCGCTTGTTGTCATCATTCCAAACAGGCAGCTTATTAACCTGTCTTGATAGCTTCACCTAGTCCCTTGGCTTGCATGAGCCAGGACAAATCCGCTGACTTTCTACCAGTTTGGGTCTGCTGCGACCTAGCAAGAACAGCGCAAACCTCTTCTCGCAGGGGGAGGAGATGGCTGCTCTCTGCTCCTTCGGGCAGAGGTGGCACACGGCCAAAGTCAGCCGTCTCTCCCCAGGGCCTCTTTCTACTCACTGCTTTGTTTCTTCTTCTGTTATCTGCTCTCGCCTCTTCATCCGAGTGTCAAAGTTACAGATCTCCTTCCAGAAAGGGTTGGGCGGCCGCCGGATGCGGTGGTGCAGGATTATTTCGCTGAATAAAGAGTCAATATATAAATATTTTCCACAAACACAGACCCAAGCGCTCTCTTCTACAGCGAGACATACCACACCTGTCTATGTGGAGAACCATATTAGCTAAAGAAGTCACAGCCAGACTTTTCCACCTTTATAGACCTAACACTTAGTTCACCCTCGAGGACACAAAATAAAACTGCTTTTCTTTAGCGGTTGCAAGCAGGAACGAAGTCGGAGACTTTTAGAGCTGTTCAAAAGCTCTAAAACATCTGGGATGTTTTCAACAGCCTGGGTTTCCTGACTAGGTGCTACACGAGACTACACACCTTCACTTGAAAAAATTAAGTACAAAGCAGGTAGCGGAGTGGAAACCGCATTCGCTCTGGCTTGTTCAGCTTTACCGGTGCAGAAAACATCGCTCGCCAGCACTCTAAGGGCTTGCGGGGCCACACGGTCCTACCTGAGCTCATGCTTTGGTTTTGCATCCCGCAAGGCCTTGCGGGAGATGTGCCGGTTGCTCCCCGGGTATGGGTATTCTATCGTCTCAATGGCCTCCCCGTAAACCCTCAGCGGTTTCGGGTTCTTCATCTTCAGCAGCATCTCTGGGGAAGGAGAACAGGTCTGCTCAGGCAGCACCAGGCACCAGCGATGCTGAGAAAGCTCACGGCCTGCGAGGTGCCCAGCGTTTGCCGTGCACTCGCCTCTTCTCCCCACCCCTCGCTCATCAACCCCACCTTTACCGGTCCTTGCCCTGCAGTGAGGGGTCTCCCGTAAGGACCAGCCCCGCTTTACGCGCCTCCTGTCTCCCAGCCTCCCGCTCGCGGCCACGCGTTCCCCCTCCCACCAGTACGAGCTGCTTCAGGGGCTTAAAACCAATACTTACCAGCAACAACATCAACAGACTTGTTGGACGGACCACAGTACAAGATGCACTTTCTCTTCTTGGACTTTTCTTCTTCAGAGGATGGTGTTTGCTCCTTCTCGATGCTCTCCTCATTCAGCTTATGGAACCAGTAGACAATGTGAGTTCCAACAACCGTTTTCCCTGTGCCTAGAAAAGCAAGGAGGTTGCTGAGAACACTTTAACCATGACACCCATGCTCTAGATCAGCATCCGGATGATCAGCCATGAAATAAAGTCAAGAACCGAGGGGACTGCGTTGAACAGCTGTGGGTGATGCCAACCCACGCTACCTTCTCCTGTCTCACCGAGGGTCCTATGGAAAGGCTGCCCAGGGCAGTGGTTGAGTCCCCACCCCTGGAGGTATTTAAAAGCCGGGTAGATGCGGCACTTCGGGACATGGTTTAGCGATGGACTTGGTAGTGTTAGGTTAACGGTTGGACTCCATGATCTTAAGGGTCTTTTCTAACCTAAATGGTTCTCTGATTCTATGAAAGCAACAGATTAGCTCTAACGTGCCCTTCAAAACAAAGCAGGCAGGTACTCGTGCCGGCCCCCAGCCTCACCTGGTGGGCCTTGGATGAGCGTGAAGGATTTTCTCAGTGCATTTAGAATAGCCTGGTTCTGACTCTGGTTGAGGTTCCTGTGGCTGCCAGGGAGATCAAAGGATTTTTGCTGCAGGATTCTGGACGTTGTCACTGTTGCACAAAGAGCCAAGAAAACAAGTTTAAAGAAGGTTACTGAAGACAGCACACAAGCGATTCGACAGGAGGATGCAGCAGGTACCAAGCAATCGTGGCCCATTTACAAGACCACCTAAAAGTAATCCCGGTCCCGTACCAAGATATTCTGCCCATGAGCCTTCTCTGTGAGGCCTGGGGATTAAAACATCACCCGTGCCACTCGCCAGCAGGGCATCCCATATTACCTTCACTCTGCCAGGCTAGCAGCCCCCATCTTCCCCTTGGCAGGGGAACCTCCCGGTCTGGGACCGTAACCCCTACGGCGAGGACCCACGGAAGCTGCTAGGGCACCTGCCTGGCCAGAAGCAAGTAGCCACAAGGTAAGAAAGGTGAATATTTGCACCTACCTTTTTTAGGAGGTTCATGGCCGAGGGCAATGCTTTTAGCAAGCTCGGAGGCATGCTTGAGCCTCCAAATCGCCTTTTCTTTCCGTCTGACAGACAGGGAAAAATAAGAATGAATGGAACGTAGCATAAAATAGTGAAAATTGTAATACAGCTTTGTACGACTGTCTTGTTTATTCTTTCTTTCTGCTTTGGCGTTGCATTAAATCCTTCCACAAAGAACTTAAACGAAAACAACTCTTATTCTGCTCTTTTGCATCTGGGACTATTTCTGAACTGCCTGAAGAGCTGAGCCTGCAAAGACATTGAGAGCAAGGAGCACAACTTCTGCCCCAACTCCATTTTATTATGGCCCACTCCATTTTCTTTGATTAGCTTCCAATTTTTTCCTAAAAATCACGATACAAAAGGAAGCACTTTCCCCTCTCTCCCCATTCTCAAGGCCAACCAGAAGAGCAAAGGGCCATCTGGAGACCAGATCTGAGAAATGCTGCCACCCCCACCAAACACTGACAGGCCAACAGCATGGACGGTTGGAGCTGGGCAAAGACAGGTTTTTCAGGGGATCAGCCACACCAGCAAGCAAACCCCGTTTGGGTGCAGCAAAGGAGTCCCATCGGACGCCGTTGCTCTGCATGGACAGGTCAACCAGAGCACGACCGCTAAGCACACTTACATGTCTGGCAGCATCTTTGGTATGAGCTCCACCGTGAACCTGGCAGAGGCCTGTGAGATTTCCATGGGGATGTTCTCCATAGACATATAGTGGATGTAAAAGTTCACGGTGTGCTGGCTAGTCCTGTCTGACTTCTCATCGTCGCCGAACTCTTCAGTGACCCCGTGAGCCACCCAGGTGTAGGTATCTGGATCAACCACAAGTTTGTTTTCTGACCTCTCCTTGTTAAGAAAAGTCAGATCCTGGAGGCCTTGGCTAAGGCATTCCTCATCGCTTTGAAGGTTCCCAAGCTTCAGCCCGCCTAAGCGAATGCACAAGTAACAGTGGTTGAAGTCCACTTCGATGCAGCACTCCTTCACAACATCTTTCTTTAGGTGGATACTCCCTTGCAGCTGTCCTTTGCTTGTCCTTTGCTTTGCCCAGGTGATTTCAACATCATGGAGGACAATCGAGTCGTTTTCGGCCACCGCACACAAAGCGGACTCCATGGCGCTCATCGGCATCCATACCTTGTTATACTCCGCTGGGCTCTTGTACTTGTCTTTGGATGGCAGGGTGGCATAGGCAGAGAAGCAATCAATAGGCTTTTCCGTGTGCTGCAGGCAGATGTCGAAACCCGGCGTCACGCACCACAGCTGCACGAAGGGCACCAGGAAGCCCCGGTAGACATCCGTGGTGAGCTGGAACTGCAGCGTGTCGCCGACGGTCAGGTCCAGGGAGAGCTCCATGTAGTGCGAGCACTGGCTCTTCCTTACACAGCCCACGCGCCGCTGGTACGGCTCCTTGCTCTTCTGAAGGAGGGAGGCTGCGGTCTCAAACTCCTCCCTCCTGATGGCTGCAAGCACGTCTTGCCAAGTCTGGGTGCTGAAGAGGGCGATGCTGCGGTCGTGGAGAGGTCCTGCCTGCAGATTGTGCTCCTTCATCGTCTCCACAGAGTACATCCTCCTCTTCCACATCAGCCTGATGCTGTTCTGCTGCTGGATGAACATGGGCTGCTCCATCAGCTGAAGAGACCTGTAGTAAATTACCTGGGGATCCAGAAGACTCTCTTTGTTCAGTGGAAACAGGGCTTTAAAGTACTTGTTCGACCCTTCGATATCCACTACGAAGGCGACCTTCTGCAGGACTTGGCTCTTCAGCTGGGTGGCCATCTGCAGGCTGCGGGCTCTCTTCTCGTACATCACCCCCTGGGAATTCTTCCTGTTGAAGTCAAGACAGAGAAATTCAATGTTGTCCGAAGAATAGACGATGGGCTTCTTGCGGAGCACGGAATGAAGGTGCCGCTGGACCACGATATCCATGTACCGGCGGATGGGAGAGGAAGCCCAGGTGTACGAGTCAACGTGCAGGGAGTAATGGCCCGCTTTCGACTGGACAGTGGAGTTGGAGCGACTGAAATAGGAGCGGCCGAGCAGCCTCCTGAACTCCAGGGCCACGGGGGCCAGCTTCGGGTGGATGTCATCGGTAACGACGAGGTCTAGCATCTTTTGGAAGTCACGGGCATTAGCGGCTGACTGCACGTGCTCCCAGATGGGGGCCAGGAGGCTGAACTCCACATTTTTAGAGGAGTCTTGGCCAGGAGGCACCTCTCCCAAGTGGTGTGAGAGATGGATGGACAAAGGAAGGATGTGGCTGTACTTGTTTTTCATGAGTAATAACTGTTGAAGACTTGGCTCACACTGACACCGGAGAGGAGTGACATTTCTGGTCTCCTCCTGGTTGGTGAGGAACTCGGCCACGAAACTGTTGAACATGATCATTAACTCCTCTATCATCTGATGGGACCCCCTGTTACCTGGGGAGCTTTCCTCATCCAGCTGGTCATAGAAACAGTCCTCCTGCAGCCGAAACTTCCGATGGATCCTGGAGAAGTGATAAGCCACAGCTATGCAGTCCTCCAGGGTATTGAAACGAAGGGCCCCTGCCGCTCCCCTGTAGTGGTCCTTAATGCAGAGCTCTGCCTCTTCATAGGACAGCTGCCTGTCCGAGCGGATCACAGAGATGGCGAAGCCTCCCTTTAACATCTCATCAGTCCCCTTTTCTACGCTGACAAACAAGGAGATCACTCGGCGATCTTTCTGCGGCAGGAGGCTGCAGACATCTTGGCTAATGTGGGGTGGGAACATGCACAGTGGCTCCTGGTTGGGAGCGTAGTAGGTGACACCCCGCTTCTTTGCTTCCAGGTCCAAGGCGCTGCCTTTGGGAATGATGCCAGCCACGTCTGCAATGTGGATCCCAATCTCATAGAGATGCCCAAGATCCCTAACGCTGACAGCGTCGTCCAAATCCCTGGCACCCTGGGGGTCGACAGTGAAGGTCAGGTAACTCCGACAGTCCTTCAGCTTTTCCTCGGTGAGGTTTAGTTTGCTGCTGGAGGTGTATTTGGCTGACTCCTTGGTGACAGCAGCTGGGTATTTCTTCTCCAAACCATACTCCAAGTCAAGGATCTTTAAGCCTTCTTCCAAAGTCAACGCTGCACGCAGAATCTCCGTTATTATTCCCAAAGGATAGTAAAACCCTTCCCGCCAGCAGATAACCTGGACGCAGAAGAACTGGCATCTCCTCGTCTCCTGGCTGATCTTCTCGCAGCTGACCACTCTGTACTTCCCATGGACAAGCCTGCGGATAGGAATGACATTGGGTTTCTCTTTCAGCCCTGGGACAAATATTTTGGTGACAGTGGGATCGATGGGTATCATCACCCGGGGATCAAATTCGTCCATCATGCAGATGAAGGTCCGTTCTCTCTCCGCGCGCTTTAAGATGCCCACCACCTTTCCCTGAGGGCGGTGGCTGCCGCTGTCGGCTGTGCTGCTCTGCAGGATTTCCACGAGCACCTCGTCCCCAGTGAAGGCCGTCCCACAGTTAACTCTGCCTTTGATCTGAATGGTCATCGCAGGGGAGTCGTTGAGGGTGATGGCAGAAGCTCTGTCGAACCCTTCTTTGATCAGCTCGCACCTCTTGTACATTTGGGGGTGCATGTGCAGATACTCCTGCATCATCTGAGAAGAGAAGCTGACGTATTCCTGCCTGCCTTTCCGCAGGTTTGAAGCCTCAGACTTCACGTTCAGCAGCCCTTCTTCAGACACGGTCACCAGCATGTTCTTGCTCTCATCTAAGAGCTCCTGCAGGATGGGATCATCAGGATTCATGCTCTCGGCCTCAGAGCTCCAGGAATCCGTGTCGCTGTCCTCCTCGTCCCCCTCTGGGCTCCGCCTGCTCCAGCTCTCCTTGTCACACGCAGCCTGTTTGATCTGGGCCATCGTCAGGTTCTCTGGGAAGACGCTCCCCTTCTCGATGCACTGCTGGATGAAGTGCTTCCATATCTTGCTGCACTGGCCGTGGGAGCACAAGGCCACGGCATCCCCCACCGCAACAACCAGTGACTGAGCCCGGGTCATGATGGTGTTGAGCACTCTGGCTTCGTTGAAGAACTCGAGGTGGTGGGAGACTGAGAGGCGCAGGCTCTCGCTGGTGTGGACCGTGCTGATGATGATGACCCGGAACTCCCGCCCTGCACCGCGGGGGACAAAGGAGAAGTCACTCACGGGAATCCAACGGGGAAGACCCTGCCTGGCTGCTGCCCTGCGCTCTGCCCATCTACGCTGCGTGACGTGGCCGTGGGCTGATGTAACCGCGCTTGGCTGAGTCACGGGAGTGACCTGATGCAACTAAAGCAGCTCTTGGGGATCGTGAGGGCCTCCAGGCATGAAGCAGGATGGACACCACGAGGCCACCACCACCCACGCACCAGGGAGGGAAGGGCAGCGTGGAGACGCGAGAAAGGCAGGGCACTGGACCAGTGCAGCCACGAGCACCCGTGGAGCAGCCCCGCGTGCTCAGTGCCAGCGGCAGCCCCCGCCAGCCACTCCTGGCAAACACAGGTAGAGTTTTCTGCGAATCCCAAACTCCTCGGGGAACCGAGGGTCTTGCAGGAACAAGAGCAGCGACTGTTCGCAAGAACCCCTCTCCCCTCGAGGAGAGCTCTGCTCGCTGATCGCACGACAAATGACGAACAGCAAGAAGCACCCTGCTGATTTCAGAGCTGAGAAGAGACTGCAAAGAAAGGGTGTGGAGATCAGAAACACACCCCAGGGGTCAGTTATTCTCACCATGAAGAGTCCCAGCTACACAATAAAAAAAAAGTAATAAAAACACAGATGAGTCATAAACTAAGTCCTTGAGGACAAAACCAGCCCCGTGCCTCTCTCGTCATCCAGAGCAGCAGGCTCCTCCTTTAGTGAGCCGTTCTGCGATTTTTACTGCGACTGGTACCCACAGGCCATCCTGGTTTCAATTCCCTTCTATTCCTAGCCTCCCCTGCCGGTACTTGGGGCTTCACAAGATTCACACACGCTCAAGTCCCTGGGGTTGCACTTACAGGGTTTTCACCCTCCTACGAAGCAACGTCCATATACATGAAACGAGTTGACAGCTGGGTGCAGATTTAATTCAGTGTGAAATCTTATTCACTAAGGAAAGGACAAAAATCAAAGAATTACCAACCAGAAGGGGATGGAAATCAGCCAAAGGATTTCCAGGCACTCCCTCCTAATCAGCGCTACGTGGGCTGCGGCTGCTCGCTGCAGCGGTGGCAGAACCAAGGGAAGGCCAGGGAGCTCTGCCTAACAGCACCGCATGCACCCTCCCAGAGAGGTATTTTGCCATGAGATCAAGCGGTGTTTTGCATTTTAGCATGGAGGACAACGTCAAGATGCCACAAAGACCTCTGCTAACGACC
The DNA here is from genome assembly GCF_965183815.1 of Platalea leucorodia. NCBI lineage: Eukaryota > Metazoa > Chordata > Aves > Pelecaniformes > Threskiornithidae > Platalea > Platalea leucorodia. The sequence goes on along the minus strand of NC_138835.1, from coordinate 16,102,831 downwards.
CAGCCTCTCTTCCTCCTGCTCATTACACGGTGGCTGTAGCTGCGGTAGACTCGCCTGTCCACCAACATGACTGCCAAAGTTCTCCCTAGCACACAGAAGACCTCAAAACGCAGCCAGGCATGACTAACTATTGCACAAGACACCAACCTGGCAAGTTTTCATAGTTTTCTACCACCACATCTTGTAGCTGCTTCTTTCTCAGCTCTTGTCTTGTTGCAGAAACCTGGCAAGAAAGCAAGAGGCACAACTGAACACAGTTTCAGCTCGGAAACACCCCCCAGCCAACACCAAGGGCCCCGAGAAAGTTACTCAACAGCAATCACAGGTCCTGGGCTGACTTCAGCCAGTGCTCCCAGTCTGCCCCATTGGTAACCTGCCTAGAGGATGCTGAAAGAAATCTTCAACTAAACCATCCCACCATGAGGCATCTCTGCTCCGACCACCCATGACGTACTACCCAAGTGGAGAGCACCTCAAAAAACCACTGGTGGCATGCAAGATGCCAGATTCCCTATTTCTGTTAGCACAAGAGACATGAATAGAGTCCAGCATTTATTAGGGAGCATTCAGAGAGCGGTCAGCAGTGCATGCACATGCCCTTCAGGTGGGGAACACGTGGTTCTCTTACATACCTGCATCCCATGGGAGACCACACAGATCCTCTTCAGATCTCGGGCACCCCACTCATCTGGCCACCTCTGATAGATCTCCTTCACTTTCTCAATCACTTGTATTATCTCGGAGGCGTTGTGCCAAGAAATCATGGACATATCCCTTTCAGCCACGCCAGACACGTGGCAGAACATGAGTGGGTAGATTTCGGGATGGGGTGGGATGTTCCCGCTGGCTTGGATAGTATTGCCGATGTAGAAGTGCTTGGAGACAAACTCAATTATGCCTGCAGTGGATCGATAATTCTCATTGAAGATGATCCTGCTCTTCTTGGCCACGTCATGCCTCTCTTTCTGGTAAAACTGAAAGAGTCGGTTTAACAGGGTGTGATCAGCAGATTGTCCATCCCCAACACAGAACAGCTTGGGGGTTATTTGCATGTGGTCCCCAGCAAGGACAATCCGGGTCTTAAAAGTGGCGTAGGAGAGTGGAACCAAAGCTTCGCACTCCAGCATCTGAGCAGCCTCGTCAATCATGATGTGGGTGAAGTAGCCTGGGGCAACCTTCAAGTTCTTGGATAACATGGAGGTGGTGATAATGATGTGGTGCTTGTCGATCTCCGCCTGCGTGGGGTGCCGGAAGGAGCGCTGGTCTGGCGAGAGGCAGCAGTACATCTGAGTGATGGGGTCCGTCATGCTGATGGGACGGTCAGTGGATATAATCCTCAAGGGAACAGCCCACGGATGCCCGCTGGTCACGTAGTTATGGAAATACTCTCGGATGTAGATGTCAGCAGCGCTGGAGGGGAACAAAAGGGGAAATTACCAAGGAAGCGTAAGTGCTGTTCCCAATGCTGTGACCATCACCCCAACGCCCTATCTGATCATTCACCAACACGCACGCAAAGTCTCCCCCAGCTTTGGCTGACAACGTGCTCATCACAGGAGATAGTCACACATGCGCAAAGACGCCGGTGTTGACGCAGCCACCAGTTCTGAGCCTATTTTGAGAGTACGGTTTAAAATAGGACTGGATGCTCGAGACCAGGGCATCTCTCAATGCTCATATGGAGAAATGCAATGTGCCCAACAAAATCCGTGGCCCTGCTTCTCTCTAGGGCCAAGTCACACAGACGCGACCCAGCCCACCGCTCCTCCGACAGTTCACCGTCCCCAGCCCGGGCGGGTGATACAGGATCTGCAGAGGAGGCTTCAGTGCAACCAGCCAGCCTGAAACAGGCTAAGATTAGCAGTCACCCATCTATTATACATTAAAAACTAAGGCAGTAACAGCCTGCAGGATTGGATGTGGACACTCTTTTCAGTGTAACTGCTCTAATTTTAACAATCTTGGCCTCGTTTCTCTGAAGGCAGATTCAACGGCAGCCAGACCAGATCTGCATTTCCTCTTTCCCAAACTCTCCCTGGAAAAGTAAAAAAAAAAATTGGCGTGTGCACAGAGCACAATAGTCTTCAAGGGCAAGTAGAGCGTAATATTATCCCAGCAAGGTCAGGCAACGGCTTTCTACTTCTTCCAGGACGCAGTAAAGGCTAGAAAGAACTGCATCTCCAACCCCATCCCCATTGTATAATGAGGCAGGAATATGCTGCCTCTTCCACAAAGACTTCCACCCGTGCCAGGCTTCTTCCTAGCAGGAAGCGCAGCAGTGGTTCAAGACATATTAAATAAAAATGAATTTATTTAAACAAGTAATTGAAATGCATACTAAGAAAAGGGCAGCTCAGCTCCATCTCGTGCACCCTGGCTCCCGCTCACCCCACCAGGCGAGCGATGGGCCAGCGCAGGGACTCAGCCCGCGCCTCTGGTTGCCTCTTCCCTCACCCCCTGCTAACCTGTTAGTGTGAGTGCAGATCAGCACCCGCGTGTTGGGCTGCCTGAGGATCTCCATGGTGGCCATGGCCAAGGTGAACGTCTTCCCTGTGCCGAAAGGCCCGTAGATGAGCAGAGGTGGGACCTGCCGGCTGCTGGTTGCCTGACCCGTGATGAAGGAGATGGCTAGTTTCTGCTTGCTGTTCCCTTTCTGTGGTGACCCAAGAGAGTAGGGGATAGAGCAACTGGCAACATCTGGCAGGACCAGCTTCTCATCCAACAGGCAGTCCACAGCCTGGTGCCACTGCCGGAACAGCAGCTGGTCGATTTGGAACTGGATCTCCACCTTGTGGGAGGTGTTTGGCTCAAAGTTCAGCTCTGAGCAGCATCTCTTTGGTATCTGTAGCCAGATGGTCTTCTCCGTGGTTGCTTTATGCTCCACACTAACCTCGTAAACCCGACGGTCTACAGGTGGGTCAAGCGCCAGGAAAGCCGTGGGCACAGACCGGCTCAGCAGATACCCCTCGTCTGTGTCCGGTGAGAGGTTATAAGGGGTAGGCACTTCAGCAAACAGCTCACCAGAGTGGGCAAACTTCATCCCCATGGACAGGCTTTGCAGCATGGGGGTCAGCGAGATGACGACCCGCAGGTTGAGTCTGAAAGGAGGAAACACCCGAATGAACAGCAGAGAACTGGCCCATCGGTGCATCGGCAACCGCCCTCCCCGCTGCAGAGCGGGGATTGCCACCGACACCCAGAGAGGGTCCGCCAGCCCCCGCAGCACACAGAGGCGGAAGCCGTGCTTCTGACTAATCCACGGCCGCAGGACAAGACCCAGCCCCGTTCCCTCCTATCACCACCCAGCAAGCCATCTTTCTTGGCAGGTTTCCATTTTTCTGGGAGGGCTCCCCAGGACCCAACCCAGAAGAGATGGAGACTTCAATAGCAGCACGGCCCCGAGGGCAGGGTTAGCAACGGGCCTGTGATCCATAGCGAGGAGGAACCCCTCTGGGTCCACGCCTGGCACTTACTTGGCAATCAAAGCCTGTTCGGCTTCTTCCTCGCGGAAGAGGAAGCTGTGCATCCTCTCACGATAGTTCAGACGGGTGATGGGAACGGTCGCACCACCCTCGTGTTGGTAGTCCAGCGCAAGAGCAGGAGGTTTGTACTTGGCCAGCAGATCCACATCTTCGCCAGTCCTTGGCACGCTGGGAACGATGATCCGGTTACCTCTATCCCATCGCACGAAGTCGACAAGGTGGCTGCTCTCCCTACTGCCGGGGACGTGCTGGGGGGTCTCCCGCCGGCCCACCTTCACCTTGATCTTCTGTATGAGGACGGGGCGTTTGCCGAAGTCGAACACCACCCACTGCTCGAAGACGCCCAGCGTGCAGCACTCCATGCCGACCTCCACCAGCGCGGTGGCTGGGGAGGAAGGCAGGGTGGCCACGTGCTCCCCCCGAAGGTAGTGGAGGTCCCGGGAAAGCCCATTCCCCGAGAGGTAGAAGTTGACTCCAGGTTCCCGCTTCAGTAGCGCCACGTGCTGCAGAGGCATCTGCCGGTTGAGGAGAAGACAGGGGCACGGTGAGGGCAGCCCATGGGAAGAGCCCAGCGGCCGATGAGGTCCTCCCAACAGCATTTCCTCCCAAAAGCTGCTGCAGGAACCAAACGCCATGCTGGACCTACGGCGCACTTGAAATTCTCCTTAAAGGAGCTTATTCCTCACGCAACCCCACAGCAATTATTTTAAGGTCTTAAAGAACCTCAGGTTTCAGATTTATAGCAATTGAGCCAGTCTGCTGTAAATGGGAAATCTCCTATGTTGGAGAGGACAATTAGACCCAGCCTCTTGCCCCCAACACCCACGAAATCCTGGGCAGGAAAGCACCTGAGTCTCGTTATTTGGGGTGATACGTGGGAGGCGCTGAGAGCAGCCGGGCCCACCCCAGCCCCACCGCAGGAGACGAGACAGGAGACACGGCGGCTGCACCCCGCATGCAGGGCCCCAGCTCAGGCACCGCCTGAGCCTGAGCTGCTCCCAAATACCCAACACGCGTCCTCGTTCAGACGTCCCCAAATCCCTCTGCTCCTGCCCCTTACAGAAATAATAATTAAAAAACCCAAACAAAAAGCCCCAAAGGACTGCGCACAGCCGCAGGCGCTGCCAGCGGCTCGCGGCCTCCCGCTGCGCAGAGCTGGGCTTACCTGGGAGTGGACCCTGAACTTCCACCGGTATTTCATCCTCCTGTCCTCCGACTGCACGTGCAGGGGCTGCTGACACACAACTCTGACGCCCTCGACGTGCTCAGCCATCTGTGGGGGAGGCACGAGAGGAGCGGGACTGAAGGCGACACCCCAGGGACACACTGCAGAGCCCTCCGCGGGGCCATCTCCGTCCTCTGCCTTTACGCTACATCCCCCCGAGAGGGGACCGTCAGTGAATCCTCACGCTCAGTCCTCACCCGCCGCTGCTCAGCATCCCCACGCAGCAGCCTTGGGAAACCAAAGGACCCACGGCAGAGCAGTGCGGCCGGGTAGCCCGAGCAGGCTCTTGGGTTGCCGTCTCGAAAGGGGTGAAGGAGGGGGATGCAACATCCCTTTCTGCATCACCAGCAGAAAGGTGAGCGGTGGGCTCCGTTCCCAAGCTCTTACACAAGAGGCTTCTCGCGACGCGCCGGACCAACGCGCTCCCACCCCGCCGCCCGCGACTCACAATCAACACCTCGTTGGAGCACGTCCGATACTCGGCAATGAGCCGGTCCTGGTAGGACAAGAGCCCTTCCTTCAGCGCTTGCTTCTTTTTCTTCACGGCAACCTTCACCCTCTGGATCCACTCCTGCAGCTCCTCGGGAGAATGAGCCTTGGTGCAGCTGTTCCCCATTTCGCACACGTCCGCCCTGTTGGGAGAGAGGTGTCCCTGGTGGCACGGGGGTCCACAGGGAGCCGGCAGCTGCCTGCTGCCCCTGCCCTCTTCCCCGCTGCACCGGCTGGATGCCTCACCTGCTGCACAGCGAGAACTTGGTCAGCCCGAGCGGCGGCGCGCGGTGGACCCACTGCACAGAGGTGTCGGCCGAGAGCATCTGCATGTGCTCAATGGAGGAGCAGTGGCTCTCGAAGCTCTCCTGCGAGCTGAAGGTCACCAGGCAGACCCGGCAGTAGAAGTGCACCGGTGCAGGCGCCGCCGGCTCGCCGTTGGTTCTGCAGGTCCCCGCAGCCAGCAGCAGGTCAGAGCGAACCAAGCTGTGCTCCCTCTCGGCCTCCCAGACGGCCATCTCCACGTCGCTGTGCGCGTACTGGCAGCGCTGCGGGGTGTGCTTGCAGGGCTGGCCCCTGGAGACGAACCTGCAGTAGCTGAGGCTCGGCATGAACTCGGGGCAGGGCCGGATGGCGGTGTACTGCTGCTTCCTCCGGCTGTCCGACACCACGTGCACCAGGAGGGGGTCCCAGGTCCGGTGGGACTCGCAGAGCCGCCCCTGGCCGCCCGCCGAGATGCGCTGGGGGCAGCCAAAGAAGCAACGTTTGCAGATCTCCTGGAACTGCCCCCCGAACTCGCTGGCGATCTCGCCAGCGACGCTGGCTGCGGCATGGGGGGCGGCAGCGGGGTGACCCCCCAGCTGCGCCTGCAGCACCGCCGCCTTCAGCTGGCGCCGGTCCAGCTGCTGCTCCCTCTCAAAGTTCCAGACCATGGCCTCCTCCGGGCTCCAGGCGAAGGTGCACTGGCTCCTGTGCTTGCTGCAGCCCAGCCCCACCACATAGTACCTGCAGACGGCGTAGCGGGCCGGGTTGGGGAAGCCAGGCCGCCTGAACACCTTCCTCCAGGCCGTGCTCCGGCGGCTGCGGCAGCGGGCCAGGAGGATCTCGTACATGCACTTGTGCTCCACCTCTCGCAGGTGGTAGGTGATCTCGTTCGCCTTCACGCTGCACTTGGAGCAGACCAGGCGCAGCTCCAGCTGCTGCTGGAGGCTGCCCAGCGGCACCGCCGGGCCGTTCGCCGTCGGCATCCTCGGCGGTGGCTTGAGCGGAGCAAAATTAACGGCGGGAAGTTCCTACAAGGCGATGCCAGGGGGAAGAGGCGCCATGGAGCGGCCGGGTCCTAGCTCACTACGTACCTGCCAGCCATTGGTGCGAGTTCACAAAGCCTGACAAAGAAACGAGGAAGAAGCGACTTAGCAGGAAACATCGGTCGGTCCCTGGCTGGGTGTACGCCGAGGCACCGGCACAGCCCGGCCCCACTCGCCAGCCAGCAGCCTGGAGCCTCACCCAGCACCCAAACCCACCAGACACCCTCGCCCTTGGGGTCTGCCCCCACCCGCTCGCCCACCTCTGTTCACCTGCCAGCCCAGGTCCCAGGGGACCGGGTCCTGCAGGGACCAGGCTGCCGAGCGGCGAGGGCTCCCGGCAGGGCTCAGCTCAGTCCCCATCGGCATTTACCGCCCAACGCCGGAGAGCCGGCTGCAGCGGAGGCTGCCCCGGAGGGCCCAGCGCGGTCCCCACAGCAGCCACCGACCTCCTCCCGGCCCGTGCCCGGACGATCCGACTTCCTCTTCCCGCTGCCGGCGCCTCCCCCGCCTCGGTTTGCTCCTGCCAACTTTCTCTTTCTTTTTCCTGCTCTCTCCCCTGGCTCTGGTGGGGCAGCCCCACCGCCGCCCCACGCCAAGCGGGAGAAACCCGGCTCCAACCCCCCAGCCCATCTCCCCGCCGTGGCACGAAAGATTAACTGGAATTAATTAACAAAGCAACCGCCCTCTTTGCTCCTCAGATGCAGCACCCAAGGCCGGGAGATGGGCATGTTGGAACAGGGCCCTGCCAGCATCTCCTCCGGCCGACAGCTCGGTAAACATCCGGCTGGGAGAGCTCTCGCTCGGTGGTGAGGAAGGTGACTCACGGCTCCCTGCCCTCCCCGGCCACCGGCTCCGGCATTTGCCAGCAGTTTCCTGGGTAACCAGAGGCCAGGAGCATCCCTAGGAATGATGCTGCAGGGTTTCTTGGCTGGGCTACGCGGCTCGGGGCGAAGGGAGCACGCCGGGCTGGCTCTGCGGGCAGGGTGCGCTGCCAAGCAAAGCCGCCAGCCTCGTGCCGAGCACCCGCCTCGGGCTCCCGACCCGCAGCCACGAAGGACCGGCGCTCCAGCGATACAGGGGAAGAGCAGTATTTACGGCTGCAGTCCGGCAGACAACGGAACAGGGAGGCAAACTTTGTGCTGCTTCTGCAGAAATACTTTTCACTTTTAATTAAGACTCCTTTCCCCACCTCTGGGATAAATGGGGTGCTGGGGGAGGCGGGCAGGGGGGTGCTGAAGCTGCTGCTCCGGCTGAAGCTCCAGGCAGCAAACACCGAGCCGGGATTGCAGGGGGGAAGCAGCCGGAGCATCACCGCCCTCCCAGCTCACCCTTAGCGAGCTCCTCGCATCCCAGCCCAGTGCCACAGCACCCACCCGCTGCCGAGCCAGGAAGAAATCACCTAATCCTACTTCTCTGCCGTGCATCAGGTTGGACACGCGCTCGGTGGATAAACACCAGCCCTGTTTATCTCTCAAGGTCTGGCAGCGAGCCTGGCGCCGGGCAGAACTGCTAGTTTCTGTTTCGGTAAGCTGCGAGACTCGGCGGCGGGGTCCCATGGCAGCGCTGGCTCTTCCTCCGCCATGATTCGGGTCACTGTGCCACGCCGTCGGCTCTCCGCACCGAGCGCCAAATCACCCCGACTCATCTCTGTGCCTTCATTTCCAAACCTTTACTTGCAGCCCTCCCGTGCAGGCTGGCAGCCCTTACTTAAAGCATGAATTATAGCCCTGCCACGGCTCTGCCTGGCCTCTTATCTATAAATCGTCCAAACCTACAGCATCTGCTGGGACCACCGCGGCCCTGCTCAGGCAGCGTCACCCACAAGCTGCGTCCTGCGGGTACCCGGCCCGAAGCCCCAGCAGAGCGGCTGGACGCAACCGCAGCACAAGTGCTGAGGAAGAGCATCCCTGAGCCGGAGCGGGGCTGGGGCCAGCGGAGAGGCAGGGCATCCCCACCCTCTGACTGTAACAAGGTCATGGTCATCGGAAGAAAAACATTTCTGCAGCCCAGCTGCTGCACAGGGTTCAACAGCTCTTTCTTTGCTCTGGTTCTACCACAAAAAAACCCCTGGGGCCGCAGCAGAGGTTTTGATGCTACCTGACTGCCGACTGATGCAGAGAAAATGCTTTGCGCTGAAATGAAATAACTTGGGAAACAATAAAAATATGGGAGAGCACCTATAAACAATAAAAAGGCGGGGGGGGAGCGGGACGCTGTGTCTCCTGCCCAAGGGATGCTCCGCTGATCCCAGCGAGGCAAGGGAGGCCACGCAGCGCTGGCAGGGGGCTGCAGACCCCGCGCCCAGGGGCGGCTCCCGCCAGACCCCCCCGGGTCGTTAACACCTGCAAAACCCCCGGCGGCTGGGAACCGAGGCAGCGGCTTGGGGAGACCCGCGCTGCCCCGAGCGCGGCTCCGCGGGACCCCGTGCCGGGCTGCAGGAGGGGAAACCCCTGCGCTTTTAGGGGAGCAAATATCCCTCTTGTGCCAGCCTGGGGAGACGGCTTGTCCTTGCCCAAAGCGCGATGCCAAGAGGGAGCCTTCGCACTCGGCTTCACCTGGGAGGTAGCTCCAGCTGGAGCTAAGCCGGACCCCAGGGCAGAGGCACGTGCGCCGGCTGCCGCAGGCTCAGCTTGCCGCGGTAACTCCGCGCAGGGTCCGGCAAGGAGGAGGCTGGCAGCAGGCAGGGCAGCAGGCAGGGCAGCAGGCAGGGCAGCAGGCAGGGCAGCAGGCAGGGCAGCAGAGGGACCCCAGGTCACGCTTGGCCTCCGAGAGCCTTGCAGCTCCTTTGGAGCTGGTGGGGGTGAGCAGCACGCTCCTGGTGGAACCGGGGCTTATTTTGGGGCTAACATCTGCGGCTTTGGGAACGCTTCGGTTTCCCTCCCATAGCAGCTTCACCTTCCTTCCCCTGGAAGCCTCCTCCTCAGGACGAGCCCTCCTCGGAAGGTCCGGGATTTATGCGACATCTGTGCAATGCTGTCACTGGTGAAAACTCCAAAATACCTCAGTAACACACGCGAGAGAGGATGAAATCGGATCGCTGGCACGCGGCTCCACGGAGCGGGAGCCGAGCTTCCCGGGCCCGGCACATCCGCAGCCGCAGAGCCCAGAGGACGCGCGGTCCTGCAGCAGCAACGACGCCGTCCTGCTCGGTTAAACACTTTAAGAACTACCTATAAAAACCATACAGGACAGCCGGGCTGTTACTGGTATTCGTGCCTAGGCAGGACATCCCAGTTTGAAAAAGCTAAGAGGGAATATTCCACCTTTAAAGGGTCAATTCCCCTGCTGTTTATTTTTTTAAGAAAGCCTTTGACTTTGAGCAAGCTGCCCGAACAGGCTCCGGCCTGGAGGGGGGAGGGAAGAGGAAGGGGAAGCGCAAACCCATCAAAGTCTGCGCAGCACCGGCACCGAATTAAAGCCTTTTTCTCTCTACAACCATCCCATACCAGCAAAGGAAGGGAAAAAAGGAAAAAGCTACAGGAGCTTTTGCAGTCCAAGGCCAGGCGGAAGAAAGATGCGGGGCACAAGGAAGCTTGTGGAGGAAGTTATCTTATGCACCATACGATAGCTGTCCTGCTGATAACAGAACTCTGATGTCAACAGGGCAAAATTCAAGTGCCTGAAAGAAGGTGGGAGCTGATCAAGAGCGGTATTTACCAGCAAGCCACAGACCACAACCTGCAAGCTGAATTTTGTACGTTTTAAGAAAAACAACCTTCTTTGCGCTGGTCCTGAGAAGCCCAGCCTGGCGCTGAGGGCCACTTGCACCCCGCTGCCGGGCGAAACGAGTCGCTCTCGCAGGCGGAGCGCCCGGTTTACTGCGTGCCCAGCCCCGCACCCGCTCGCGGCCCCGTCGGGGCAAGTATCTGCCTCTCTCCCCGTAGCACGTACCCGCAGCAGGGACCGGCACGGGGACACGCGCACCCGCCGCCCAGCACCGGTCCAGCCTCGCCGCAAACCACACCGAACCAAACCACGCCACCGCCTCGCTCACGGCATCTCCTCCGTGCTCGGGAGGACGCTTTGGGTCAGGGCTGGGCCGCGCCACGTCCGAGCGTCGTCCCCTGGTGCACGCCTCGCGGGGCTGCGCCCACGCCAGGGAAAACCACGTTTCCCTGGAAATGGCGAGTCGAAGCACGGCCCCGGCACAGAAACGCTCATCGCGCCTCCGTGGCCGAGTCCTGCTGCTCCGCACCCCTCTGCCATCCCGGCCCACCGGGAGGAAGGCGGCCTTTTTGTCAGCTCTCGCCTCGATTAATTATTGACAGGAGATGAGGCAACACGCTGCGCTGGAGCGAGCCAAGTGCCCCTCGCTCGGAGCACGCGAGGTGGGTCAGAGCGCGGGACAGCCCCTGTGGGGATGGGGACCAGCGGCCCAGCGGCACGCCCGGGGGACCGCGGCCCCGCGCCCCGGTTGTCGGTCCCGGCCGAGCGCCGGCCCCGGGCACCCCGGGGGTTTTTCCTCTCGGCTGCGAGCGCTGGGAGCAGCGGTGCGAGCCCAGCGCGGTCCCCCAGCACCCTGCGAGCGACCGGCGCGGCCGGGCTGGATGGAGGGCTGTGGCACTGGTGGAAGGGGAGTTTCACCCCCGATGCCACCCTGTCGCCTGCAGCCGCTTTTCCTCCTGGCTGCACCGGAGCCGCGGCCCCTTCCTTCCTGGGCAAAAACCAACCTCAGAAGTTCCCGGGGCCCCTCTTTTCCCCAGCCCTTTTCAACAAACCGCCCCGCTCCGCATCCCGCCCGGAGAGCTGGCGCAGCCCTGCCCGCCCGCCCGCGGCGAAGCGGCGCCCGCGGCCCCGGCCCCGGCCTCACCCGACCGGGAAAAGTTCACCGGCGGCTCCCCGCCCGCGCCCCCGCAGCTCGGAAGCGGCGGCAGAGGGGGGGGAGCCGCCGGGGATCGCTCCCCGCAGCCGGCACCGCGCGTCCCCGCCAGCCCGGGGCTTCGCTCCCCAAAACCCGCATCCCGCGGGGGCTCCGGTGCGGGCAGGGATGCTGCGAGCCGCGGCGGGGGGCTGAGCGGGACCAGCACCCCAAAACACGCTGCAGGGCTACGGGGAGCCCCCCGAGCCCTGCAGCACCCCCGACCCTGCAGCACCCCGGGGCGCTCCGCAGCCCCCCCCGCCCTTGCAGCCCCCCCCCGCTCCGCTCTCACCGCTGCCGGGGGGGACCCGCGGACCCCTCTCTGTCGCCGGTTTCGTTTCTGGGGCCTCCCCGCATTCAAACCGGGGCCGGACTTCGCGGAAATTGCATCACGGCGGCCGGCCCCGCCCCGCCCCGCCCGCCGGCACCGGGGGGAGCCGGCACCGGGGGGGCGGGGGGGAAGAGGAGCCGGCACCGTGGGGAGCCGGCACCGGGCGGGGGGGGGAGCCGGCACCGGGGCGGGGGGGAGAGGAGCCGGCACCGGGGGGGGGGGGGGGGGGGGGGAGAGGAGCCGGCACCGTGGGGAGCCGGCACCGGGCGGGGGGGGGAGCCGGCAGCGCTGCGAGCCCCGGCCCCGGGGGTACCCGGTCCCGGCCCCCCGCTGCCGCCCGCCTCCCGGGGCCGCCGGCCGCTGCTCACCCGCGCAGGGTCGGGGCTCTCCCGCACTCAGCCTCGGTGCAGCGCCCGCGGAGCGGCGGTACCGGGAATATTCGGCAGCAGCGGCCCCCAGCCCGGCGGCTCCTGCTTAAAAAGGGCTCCCAGGAGGGGCGAAGCGCGCCGGTTTCCTTTCCGCTCATCAGCATCACTTTCGTTTTCCATGCCTGCCCCTGCCCGCCGAGGTGCACCCAGCTGCAGAAAGTTCAACCTCGAGCCAAAACAACCCAAAACCCAACACCAAACAAATCCACCCCCAGCAGCAGCGAGCGGAGTCTCGTCTGCAGCGGGCTCGGCGCAGGGCGGCAGCACCCACGGCCTGGGTGGCGAGAGCCCGCACCCTGGTCATGCCACCGCACAAGCGCCGTCGCCTGATGCTCGGCACCGGGGACGTGAGGGGTCCTCGGCACCGGGGACGTGAGGGGTCCTCGGCCCCCCAGCGCTGCCCCTTCCCCGCTCGCCGAGCCGGACCCACTGCGCAGCCCCAGCAGCCTTCCCCTGCGCGGTTTGGTGCTGCTGCAAATTTGAGGGTGGTGCACACAGATAACCGGCAAGCGCGGCAGCCCCGCTAAACACCGCAGCCCGAGAACTCCCCCAAAACACACAGAGCCAAGCAAAAGGCCAAAGGCCCCTCCGGGGGTTCCTCCAGCCCCCCCAGCCCCCCAGGAGCAGGCCACAGCCGGGAGGCCGCGGCAGCGCATCGTCTCACCAACCCCGCCGCGAGGCTTCAGAAAGCACCGACCTGCAGAGCGGATGCTGCGCTCGACACAGCGACGGGGCCGGGCTCCAGCCTTCCCACCTAATAAAATTATCTTCGTGCCAGCGGCCAGCTGCAAGCCCTGGAAAGCAACCAGGCAAAACTACCAGACCTCCAACTACGAGGGACCGTAAGAGATCGCAGGCACCGGAGGCAAAGTTTCCCTGCTGACAGCAGGGTTGTTAAAGCCCTCTGTCGAGGGATGGGTGCGTCGTGCTTGGTGACACCGGGCAGACGCCCTGACACAAAGCCAGCGTCAGCAGGGGAAATAAAAGCTCGCCCTCGAAACGAGCAGGAGGAGGAAATGCCGAGGCGCCGGAGGCAGCCCGCGGGGCACGCCGGCGGCGGGAGCAGGGGAGAAAGGAGGGGCAGGGAGCGGTTTCTGGCATGTTTGTCAACACCAAAGGAAGGAGGAAGAGGAACGATGTTTTTGCCCTCCTGCTTTGCACGGTCGCACCCATCGGGTGCCTCGGAAGAAGCCCAAACCTGCTCCCACCCAGCAGCACCCCAGGGAGCCCCAGGGGAAAGGGGCTCTCACACCAAGGAGGGGTGCGGTGCTGCGCCGGCCCGCGGGCGCAGGATGGACCCCAGCGGAGCGGCGGGTGGCCGTGCAAACCAGCCCCCCCGGGCAGCAGACCCGCCTGGGCCGTGCACCAAAGCCCCATCACCGGCAGCCCCGCGGCCGCGGTGCCTGCCCGCGGCAGGGCCGTGGCCACAGCCGCGCTCTGCTGGGCTCTGCGCTTTGCCAGCAAGGAGCGAGCGGGCGGCTCAGCCCCGCAGCAGGAGCTGACCCCGCCGAGCCCCCGCACTTTCCTGCCCGGGAGGGAGCCTCCCGGCCTTTTCCTTGCAGCAGCCGTGAGACCCGTTATCGGTCGGGGCGGCGCAGGGGCCAGCCCTGCCCAGGAAAGGAGCGGTCCCTTCCCCTGTGAAGATGCAGCCCCGGAGCCGAGCGAGGCCAAAGAGCTCGGGAAGGCACCAGCTCCGGTCCCCAGCCCCGGCACGGAGCCAGCGCAGGCACCGGGACACACAACAGCGATGGAGCCCATCCTGATTTACCTTGCCTGTGGGCAGAAATGCTCCTCCCTGCAGCACTGACTCTAAACCACAGCAAATGCCTCTGTAATAGCCCAGGTATCATCAAATAGCAGTAAAAACCAGAAACCAAATACCCTCGAACGACCCCCCAGGTGCCAGAGCCAGGACGGGCAGTGCCAGGCTCAGCCGGGCAGAGCGGCCGTGGCACCGCGGCTTCGCTCCGATTTGTACAGGTGAGATGTTTGGAGGCTTCACTCTGATTTTACAGGCAGGGTATTTTCCCTAGAGCTCCAGCTCAAGGAGCCAGGAGAAAACAGCTTTCACCATCGTATCTAAAGCTTCCGGCCCTGCTTGGCGTGCGTAAAAACGCAACAGAAACAGAGAAGAAACCCCGGGCTCTGCTGTTACTGAGTCCCTGGCCGGCAGAGGGGAGGAAGCCGCAGCCCAGGCCAGGCAGCTGCGGTGGGCGCAGGGAGGAGGCAAAGCTGCGTCACCGCACCGAGCGCGCCGGGGCGGGGGAGAGCCGAAACCCAGGATCTGCCGATTTCAGACAAACCAACCCAGCTGAAAGCCCTGAGTTTCGGTTTCCATTCCTGCCACGAGACCAACAGCCACGGAAGGGTTTCTCCACGCAGCCATTGCTGCTGCCCCGGGGGGGCTCAGCCACAGCCCCCCAGCCCTGGGCACGCTGCCTTTGTGCACTGCACAGCCACCCAAGGACGAGCTGGGACCCGGGAGGGCCTGCCCGCAAAGATGCTGGAGCATCTCCCGCCGCAGTAACAGCCCTAACCCAGCCCAGAGAAACCCAGCGACGGAGGAACGGGCGATTTCTCGCAGCCTCCCGCTCCCCGGCAGCCTGCAGGCAGCAGCCGGCAGGACCACGGCACAGCTCCGCTTGCAACGCTGCCGGCTGGATGCCGGGGCAGCGGGAGCCTCTGTGGGTCTTTCCCCAACGCTGCAGGCTGCTCCTGCGGATGCCTGGAGGAGAAAATGCAAGCGGCCATGCCTCCATCACCGCGCAAAACAGAGAAAAACAGGGGCTTGGCATGAGTCATCCACAGCCCTGATGTAATTTGTCTCTGGATGCGAGTCCTGCACGCCTGGCTGCGAGCGAAGCAGCCCCGGGCTCCCCACGGGACGCTGCTCAGCGCCGGGGAGGGAAGGGGAGCAGGAGCGAGCACCCCAGCGGGCCCTGGGAAGGCAGCTGCTGGCTGCACTGCGCTGGCAGAGCGGGCACCAGCAGGCACAAGGGAGCCCCAGCCCTGCTGCAGGGACCCCAGGCTCACACGGCACGGCGACCCACTGGGATTCACCCCAATGCTCCAGTTGTGGGGTGCACAACACCCCCTGCATCCCCAGGAGCCCGCCCCGGCTCCGTGGCAGCACTCGGGCTGTGGGCACAGATGCGCTGGGGAGGGCAGGGCTGGGGGTCTCCCCAACACGGAGCCCCGGGCCTCGGTGCCGCCATCAGCACCGTGGGGAGCACGCGCTCCCCACGAGCGATGCTTCACCCCGCTGCTGAGACCAGGGCTGAGGAACCAGGATGCGACCGACCACGCACCCCACCGTGGGACCTTCCCCCGGCCAGGGCGTCTTGCTCAAGCCCCAGCGGCCACATCCTTGCTGCTTCCAGCCCAAGGCCAGTTATCTACCCGCTAAGTGACCACCTCTATTTACAGCTCGCTCTAGACAACTTCCCCTTGCTTTTTCTTCCCAAGCCTCAGCCCCAGCCCTACCACGAGTTACCAACAGCCCTGCAGGCACCCGGCTGCCCTCCGCAGAGCGGGGAGGCACCGGGTGCCCTTGGGGGCGGCACAGCCACCCCGGGAGCGGAGCACGCCGCCGGGAACCCATCCCAGGGCGTCACAGCCGGTCTCTCCGGGGATACAGGGCCGCACCGCCAGCGCCTCCCTGCCCGGCCACCCCAGAAGCTGCTGCAAAGGGAGAGGAGGATTGCACCAGCCAAAATCTGCCTGCGGAGCTGTTATTGCCTGGGGAGCTGTTTACATCCCTACAAAGCGCTGCCTCGCAGGGGAAAGTGCACCCGCACTGGGAACGCTTTGCCGGCAAAGCGATCTATAGTCTCCGGGGCAGGTAAAGGCGCACGGAGCTGGGGAAGAGCCGCTGCCTCCTGCCCGCTCCCAGCTCTGCCCCGGCACTCGCTGCCCGCTGCCGTGTCCCCAGCACCACCCGCACCAACGTGGAGATGCCACAAACTCTGTCCCACTCCACGCTCAGATGCCACCCTTGAAGAGGAGCCAGGAGGCCCCTCCAGCTGCCCCCTTTCAACGTGGCCGTCCCCTCTCAGCCTGCAGCCCCCCGATAACCTGGATGCGTTTGTCCAAAGCGGAGAGGGCTGGTGCAGGGCGCTCAGCCCGCAGCTCCCAAGGGCTGGGCAAACGCCCCAACGCTTTCCAGCCCCCGGCACTGCGAGGGGACGGTGTTCGCTCACCATCGCAGCGTGGGAGCAGAGGGCTTGGGGCGAGAAACGCAGCCCCGTGTCGAGCTCAGCACCGCTGCTCACGCTGGAGAGGCAAGAGGCGGCTCCCGGTGATCACAACCGTGTATTTCCTTGGTCTGACATAACTAACGCTGTCCCAAGCACAAAGACAGCATGGAAGAAAGAACCGTGATATCTGAACAGCAGGCAGCCTGGGAGGGAAAAGCCTCCGATTAGGCAGGACT
Source organism: Platalea leucorodia (assembly GCF_965183815.1). Lineage (NCBI taxonomy): Eukaryota > Metazoa > Chordata > Aves > Pelecaniformes > Threskiornithidae > Platalea > Platalea leucorodia. Next base: position 16,086,279 of record NC_138835.1, on the reverse strand, counting down.
CCTCTGTATCAGCTGTGACCCCGGGGTTCAGGCTTGCCAGAAACAAAACAAAATCTAATGCCTTAGAGGAATAAATAATTTTTCCTCCTGATTGCACACCATAACCCCTCTCAAGGCAGCTCGAGGAGCCGGTGGTTATCAGCGCTGGGTGTAGCCGGGTCCGCCCCCGCCGCACCACGGACGACCAGACTTTGGAGCCACGTTTCGGGCTCCGCAGCCCCGCGCACACCCTGCCCGCACCGGGGACACCCCGGGGACAGCCCGGCCCTGTGCGGCACCCCGAAAAGCGCTCGGCTCATCTTCATAACCGCCGGTGCATTTCTAAGTTAAAGCTGGCACTTTGCAGGCAGGACGTTACGGGCAGCACGGCAGCGGGTGCCTGGTGCCGAGTTTGCTGCCAGTAGCAGAGATGGAAATGGCATCGAGTGCCACGAGCAAAGCCCAGGCATTCAGGGACAGCCCCGCCACCCTCCCTGCACTATTTCAGGATGCGGATTTCGGCGTAGGCACAGCTCCAGGGCAGTTTTCCCAGGATCCCATCCGCATTCAAATCCCAGGCGATGAGTGGCAAAACAAACCACCACAGAAAGGGATCCCAAGCATCCCTGAACAAGAGCAGACGTGCGGAGTCCATAAAACCCAACTTTTAAAAAGACACCTAAACCACCTCCAGACAGACACCGCTGCTCCCAGCGCCCACTGCCGCCTGGGGACACACGGGCGGGACAGACAGACCTCCCTCTCTTGCTTCGCCCACCCCAGCCCGGCATCCTTTCAAACTCAAAGCGCCTTGCGAGGCAGCTCTGCCTCCCCAAACCCGCCGGCTTCAAAGCCAAGCGCTCCCTTCGCAACACCCCCCTGCCGCTGGCCGTGTCCGTCTCACCAGGGCTGCATTTGGAAACAAAATTCATTGTACACGAAAACTGCGGTTCCCTAAAAACACCGAGTTGCTGAAGCTACGGCAGCTCCTGCCCGCAAGAGAGGACACGGGAACCTCTGCCCAAGCACGGGAGCATGGAGAGGAGCCCCCTGCAACCTCCTCCCTGTCCTGCAGGAGCACCAGGGACCTCGGTGCCCACGGCAGGGGCTGGGGGATGCCGGAGCACCCGGTGCCACTGAGCCGCGTCCTCGCCCAACCACCCCAGCGACCGCGGCTGACCCGGCCGCAGAGCGGACACCAACGCCCCGGCCCCGCGCACCCCCTCACCGCCGGCCCCACGGAGGGGCACCGTAGCAGCGCACCCACATGAGCTCTCCACTCCATCCTGCTCCCGCGGTGCCTCCCCGGAGCACCGGGACACACCGGGACTCGCCGGCACAGCCGCGGCTCCCAGCTCAGCCGGGGCAGCCCCGTCCCACAGCCAGGACAGAAGATCTGCATGACTGCTGCTCTCATCCAGCCTGGTCTCCACCAGGCTTGCAGGGTGGCACCAACCCTTCCAGCTCCTGAAATTAAAAGCATCATCTGCAAAGAAAAGAAAAGAAATCTTATAGCACGAACACGTTTGGGATAAAGCTGCTCCCACTCACGGAGGTAGCACCGAAATGGCTCCAACTCACATCTGGCAGGGTCCACACCAGCGCCGAGAGGCTTCTCCTCCTCCCTCCAGCAGGAGAATCGCCCTCTCCTAATGCAAAACTCGGTTCTTGTCTTCCTTTAACAAACCCTACGGGTTTTTCCCTGGGTTTCGCTCCTCCCAGTGCTTTACCAGGCCAGCACCCCCAAACACAGCTAGCAGATTCAGACAAAGCACCCCCTTGCCTTCCCCATGGTTAATCAACCCCCGAACACAGCCCAGACACTTCTTAAGCACCACCACCTGCCCACCACCCCCAAGGGTCTGGAGCATCTCCGCATGCGTGCAGACAGCAGCATGCATCCAGTACATTTCTGTGCATTTATATTTAAATAAAAGTGAAAAGCGTGTTCCTGCCCCGACCTAGCCCCGCTTTGCAACCCCAGCTGTTGCAACCAGATGCAGAAATACAATAAACCAGCCGCGCTCTTTCAAAAAAAATATTTATTAGCTCATTAAAGTGACCTGTCGTCGCTGCTGCTGCCAGATCAAGTTTGTAGAAACCCCAACACTTGAAGCACCCGACTCCTTCCAGCCGGAGACAGTGTGAACATCGCTGCAGCCGCAGGCGTGCCCTGAAACAGGGCAGCTGGGAGACTCGCAGCAAGTCGAACGCTCGAAGGAGTACTGGGGGGGCCGACCACCCCGTTACAGAACGGCTGCTCAAACCCAGCGGGGAGGGAACGGCAGCGCCCGGCTCCCGCGGGACGAGGCACCCGGCGAGATGCTGGGGACCGGCCTGATCCTGCACCAGGCTCACACCCTGTTCCTAAGTGCAAAGCTCCTCAGAGCGCTGCCGTTCAGCTCACCTCTCTGCGCGTTCAACAGCAGATCTCTGCCTTACGGCACGATCTGCACAACCAAAGGGCTTTGCTTAAAAATTGCTGTTTGCTTAAAAAAATCCCAAGGAACGGATTTTTTTTTTTTTTTTTTTTTTTTGGAGAAAACTAGAAAGAGACCCTAAATCCTCAGAAGTTACAGCTCTTCCCGGCCCTCTGGGTTTCTCTCTCCCCGCTCCGTCCCCCAGCAGACCCGGGCAACCCGCCGTGACCATCGCCACGGGAGCTCCCGCTTCTTTCCGCCACCCAAAGCCAGCGTCGCACGCAGAAGCCGACCTCCCGGGCTCGCGCCCGCGCTGCCATACAGAGCCTCTTCCCGCTTTCGACGACCGCGCACATCCCGTGGACACCCCGCTCTCGGCGTCCCCTCTCCCTCCCCGGTGCCCCCAGGGGCGGGGGGCAGCCGGCTCCCCGATGCCGCCCGTCTGTTCACGCCAGACCCCTCGGCAGCCGGATCGGTGCCTGCTCAGCGCTTCGCCTGCTTTTCCTTTTGCTACAGCCTTCGCCTCCCTGCCCTGCGCCCCTGCTCTTGCCCGCTCCTCTAACGGACGCTGCTCCAGCTACGCCTGCGGATGAGGCAGGGCTGATGAGCTAGAACAGAATAACTATTCCAAGAGAACGGGGGAGGAAAGCTTTATAAAAAAATTAAGCTTTTTTTTTCTCTCTCCTCCAAACAGGGCATTTATGCCTTTCCCTTCTCCAGGTGTCTTTCCTCCCCCTCCTTGCCTCTGACCTGAACCTCCTCGTTACCGACATGAGCCGCTCTGAGTCTCGTTAACCCATGCCCCTCGTTACACCGCTCCTCTTCCCACAGCACAGCCAGAGAAAAGGCAGTTCCACCCAGAGCGGCACGGCCAGCGTCCCTCCAGGCAAGTCCCCCCTTTCACTTCTGCTCCGCCTCGTCGGCCACTGCGGTCACCTCGATGGCGGCGGCGGCGTGCTCGTCCCCGGCGGCCTCGGTGGCACCGGACGGGACTGTCACGACTGTGCTCCCGCCGGGAGCCATTTGTGTCACGTTCTGGATGGTCGTGCCAAGTCCCGGCAGCGTCAGCAGCTGGAAGGGGCTCACCACCTTCACAACCGTGCTGCCGTCCTGGACCGCGGCCGTGCTCAGCACCGTCAGGTTGGAAGCGTCCGGGTGGATCTCCACCGTACCGGGGAAGGTGGAGCCGGCGGAGGCCAGTACTGTGTACCCTCCCAGCAGCGGGGAGGCCGGGGAGCTGGCGGCGGGAGGCTGGGACGGGCTCTTCCCCAGCACCGAGGGTGGAAGGGCTGAGACGACTTTGCCAAGAGGGAGGTTGGCAAGCTGGGAGACGGGCACGCCGGGGGTGACGGCAAGCTGCGCCGGCTGGGACAGGACTTGGGAGGTGATGGCAGCTGGTCCGGAGGTGGCCCTGGTCAGCCTGGGACGTTTTAAAGGCGTGGGGACGGAGACAGGCGTGAGGGTCATCAGGACGTTGTTGAGATGCTGCGATTTGTGCTTCAGCTCCTTCGCTCGCTTGCGGTGCTCGTCACACTGCTGCTCCAGAGCTGGAGAGAGAAGAGGGCTGGCTCAGCCCGGACCCGGGACGAGCTTCCCAGGACCGTGGCAGCGCCCGGAGCAGCAGCAGCCAGCCCCACCGCGGCTGGTTTAGCATGCAGCAGCTTTAACACAAACCTCGCTTTCTTACACAGAAAGAAAACGCGCTGGCAGCGATAAGAAGTGCCGGAGCGCCGGCGTGTCCCGGGGGCATACCTGCCAAATCCCGCGTGTACTGCTCCCTCGAGCGATCCATCTGACACTTGTGGCTGGCCAGGACCTTCTTGACCAGATCCAGCATACCGAAGTTCTGGACTACATTGTTGAGTAAAACGGCATCTTAAAAACACAACACAGATCTTTGAGGAAAGCAAAATTCCCTACGCAAAGTATTTACGGCTTGGTAAAAAGCCATACAAGAGCAAACGCATTCAGCTGAGATGGCCAAAATCTGTGGGAGAGTAACGCAGGAGGCTGGGGAACAGAAGACAGGAGAAGTCATGAGAAAGTGCAAGAGGTCACTAGTGTATAACAGTCCTCTCCTGCTTAGCAGGGGCGATAAGAAATCTGCTGGCACAGTAGCTGGTTGCCGCATCGTTATCCCGATGGCCTAAATTCCCCCTCAGTTTGTCCAGAGCCAGCAGATAGGAAGCCCCAGGCGCAGGGAACTGGAGAACTGAGGCCACCTGAAACATCCCCAAGCACAGCCGAGAGCCTGCCCGGTGAGCAGCCAGAAGTGGGATTCAGTTATGATGAACTGTGTCCCTATAGTGCCACCCAGATATCCCGAAGGAGGAAAAAAAAACATCCACAGGCCCCTCTCCCGAGATGCCCCTGAGCGCCCGTGCCCAGGTCCTTACCACCGAGCTGCAGCGGAGGATCCTGCGCTCGCTGCTGCAAGCCCTTCATGGTCTCCACGAGCTCCTGGTGGAACTCATGGATTACTTCTTCCAGGAGACCCGTGTCCTTCAGGCCTCGCCAGAAAGCAAAGGTGTCATCTGGAGAAAGAGAGCAAGGGAGAACCTCAAAATCCTCGGAGGGGGGGTTTAATGGTGACCCGCTCTGGGTTCCCCTCCTGGCCCCTGCAAGGGTGCCGTCCTCCTAGGCTGCAGGTACCGGGCGCCGGGACCGAGCCCAAGGAGGGGTAGCTGGAAGAGGACGTTTTCCTCATCCTCTGTCACACAAACAGGACACCGATGCTACAGAAAAGCCCGTTGCTCAGCGCACACCAGAGGAGCAAGAATAATTTTACGACCCCTCCGATTTTGGTTTTCTTTCCCTAGAGCCGCACCAAGGACCTGGCCGAGGCTTTGATGTATCAGTGCTTAGAAACAACTTCATCCCAAGACGACGGTGCGGTCAGACCGCACGCAGGCAGGATATAACGCAGCCCGATGCGCCGGTAAGCGGCAAACGAATAATCCCAGTGGAGGCTCAAGCAGGGCTGCCCTGGGCAGACAGGTCCTGCTCCTCATCCCTGCTGTTTCCCTCTTTCCCTACATCTCCTCCACCCTCTGCCCCGCATGCGGGATCCCAAGCCGTACCTCCGATGCTGGTGCTCCAATCGCTGGCATCCTCGCATGTTTCTATGGTAATCGTGGCCGGGGATCCGTTCACTGCAACCAATAGCAAAAGAGAAAAGAAAAAAAAAACCCAAGTCCTGATTTTTCTCTGTATTTTTCACGGGCTGTTTCCGAGGGAAGCACTCCCTTGCTGCATTTCTGCGACTTCTCCTTTTTACAGCACAGGAGTGCTTTTATTTGAACTTAGCTCTCAAAGCTGAACGGAGAGAGACGCCCCAGCGGCCAGCGAAGCCGCACGCAGTTGCTGTGCCAGCAGTACTTATTTTTCCATGCTGGAGTGCAATACCCCAGGGGTTACTTCTGCAACCCTTGCACAAGAACACATGCCCAAGAGCAGCGTTTCCCTCCCGTTCCCCCTGCATACACACCACAGTATTGCTTAGGGCAAAAGTCAAACAGATTTAGAGTCTGATTTTTTGGCAATCCTTTTTTGCCCAGCTTACAGCTCGCAGGACTGGGATGTCTGGAGGGTTTCTAAAGCCTCGAAGGGGAGAGCATCCCCCCGCCGTGCAGGGGGGCTGGCTGGCTCCCTCCCTCCAGCTCTGCCAAATCTCAGCGGTTTTGTTGCCATACAGCCGGGGGAACCGGCGTCATTCGAGCCGTGCACAGGAGTGGGATGAACGGGAATCCGGCCAGAGACCCACGGTGCTGCACAGGGCATTTGTAATGCTCAGTTGCTGCCATTAAATCCAATTACTCGGCAGCCTTCAGGGCTCTGGTTATTCCAGTGCAGCCCAGCAGCGTGGGAAGCGTCTCCCCGCTAGCGAGCTGGTGTCCACGTTTAACGGGCGGGCTCGGGACAGGCTGCACCGCGCACCGGCACTGGCTTCCCCACCACCGCGCCGGGCCGTGGTGCCGAAGGCGCTCTGCAGAGCCGGCAAAGGGGCTCGCCCTGGCCTTGCTCTGCTCCCGCAGGCACCACCAGGAGCTCGGGGTGTGGGGCTCTTCGGGGGCTGGTTCTTAACTATGGGGCAGCAACATCATTTAAATCCAGTTTTATAAACTGCATGCATGAGTGCAGATGATAAAAATCTGTTGTATCCCCTGGTTCTCTTTAAGCTTTCATCAGACAAACTCAGTAACAATTCAGCCAGGGAGCCTTAAATGCAAATCCCTAAATTATTGCGGAAGAAGTCAGGTCAGAGCCGGGGGAGGAGGGACTCCTACCCTGGCACTGTGTGCAGCACGAGGAGCCGGGCTGGTCCCTGCCTCCCGGGACGAGCGCCGCGGACACAGTGCCCGACCGGCAGCGAGGACAGAAGGGAACTTCATCGAGCAACGACTACTGTTTTCTTACAGATTAATTGCAGTCTTCTGCTTCAGCTACACAGTTTGGGGTAAGGCAGGAGGCCAGAAGGGCGGCTCTTCGGGTCATGCAGTGTTACAGAGCAACTAGGTGAGTTACTGCATCTCTGCCAAGATGCTCTAACAACGACTCTGCCTAGCTCTGCTATGGGGAATCCTGCAACAGAGCAGGGAGAGAAAGCAGAGGATAAAACAACCCGCAAAGCCAAAAAGAGAGGCAACCGTAAGGGGCGTTGGTTACGCGGCATTCGTTGTGCTTTAATGCTTCAAAGCCCCTGTTCGGGGTGCGAGGAACGGCTGGACGTACCATCCGCAGAAGCGGGAGTGAGAGGGATGTACTCCGTTGATGTCTGGCTGGTCAAGGACACCCTGGCTCCCGTCAGGTCGATTTTGGTGCTCCGGCAGGTGTTGGAACAGACCTTCGTGTGCTGGTAGAAATCCAGCTCTCCCGAATCCATGATCTTCCTGAAAGACGGGGAGCAAGCACAGCGACAGGCACATCAGTGGGAGCAGAGAGCTCCGAGCTGCAGCTCCTGGCAGCCTCCACCCCCAAACTTCTCAAAGTCCCAGATGAAAAGCAAAAGCCAGGAGAGCAGGCAGAGGCAACAGTCTGAATTTCCCATAACAAGTCCCCCTGTGTCCCGACCTTAGAGGCAGCATTAACTAAGAATTCATCAAAACAGCATCCACAGCCTGCTCCGTACTGGCCACGCGCAGAAACCCAACAAGCGCGCGATACTCCAGCGGCAGCACAGCCTTTCAGGAGGCTGGGACGGGGAGAAAAAAGCCCATCGTGCCATAGCTGCAGTAAAGGACTGGAGCAGATTCGGTTTCTGACCGCTTCCCTGCCACATCCCGCATCCACCCAGAGAGGATGAATTGCCTTAGTCCAAGAAAGAAAGTCCTTTTCTTCGCCACTGGAACACTCAACTTGGGCTGAGAGGCTCAAGAGACACACGAGCTTTTCCTAGGGATCTATCCCTGTAAAACTAAGCATACCTTGAGAAGCATCGGGACAAACCACACTGCTCTCAGCAGATCTTCTGCTGGCTAGGAGCTTTCAGGGAAGCCGTGCCATTTAGAGCCCAAACACTGCCATTCCCATAACAGCAGCAAAGTGGGGAGAGCCTTTCCCCGCCACCCTGGGCCACGCTCCCATGCAGCAGCTCTAACCCTGCCCTGTGATGCTGAACAGGCTCCCCCTCCCTGGCATCTCCCGCCCTGCTCTAAGGACACCCCCCACCTTGGTACGAGCAACACACACCTACGCCGAGCGTGCCCACGCATCCGCGGGGCTCCCCACGGCAGGGGCAGAGCTGCCCCGTCCTGCCGCTCTCCCCCCTCCTAACAGCAGGGCAATGCTTGGCCTCCAAACAAGCTGATTTCGGAGCTGGTCCCACCTCTCTGAGCAGGCTCTTCTGCACGGGGGTTTGGAATTTTAACTAGGAAGCCTCACCGGCACTGATGAGCTCCTGGTTCGTTTAGGGAGCAGGGAGGAAGGAGAAGAGAAGGTCCCAGTCTGGTCCCACCAGCACCTTCCCCCCGTGCATGCCTGCAGCTTCAGGGTCAGCTGAAGTCTCAGGCCAGGGCTGAAGCAGCAAGAATTCTCTTCCTTCCCTTTTTGACTCTGCACCTCATAAAAAGAGATGGGGCATAACCCTATTTATAAAGTAAAATAAGGTCTCTCAGCTTAAGCAAAGGAGGTTGCAACATCGGCATACGTGATCTTCCCACTCTAAGCAAGCTGTCTCCAAGGCATCCCTGGGCTTTGCTGGCCAAGGCCAACCTGAGCTTCCCAAGATGTGCTCCCGCGGGCCGCTGGGCTCGCCTTCACACATTCCTTGTCAAGCTTTTTTTCCCTTAAAAGACCTGCCTTGCCAAAGTATAAGCCTATTATGCAAAATCTACGTGGAGCAAAAGCTGCTTAGAAGGAATACGGGAGACGCCTGCATTGAAGCAGAAGAATACAGGCAAAGGCAATGTCACCCTGTGAAAAGAACATAAAACCACTGACAATTCCCGGGGAAAGAGGTGATGCATTTTTATCCTGCCTACAGGCAGAGACAGACTTTAATTAAATCAGAGTCTCAGGCTGGTGTTCAGGAAAACCATAGAAGAATTAAATTGCTGTAGTTAAGACTAGAGAAAAGAAACGCTTGCATAAATAAGCTTTAAATAAGTTCTTGGCAAAAAAAAAAAAGTGATATAGAGCAGCCATACTGCAACAGGAACGTTAGTTCGTGACCAGGTTCCATTTGGTAGGTGACGCTGAGAACCCAGGGACAGCGTGGCCCAGCCACCACCGGCCACTAAAATTTTCAATGCCCTTACGCCAGCTGGGAACTCGGTGTGATTCAAGTCCTAAAAAGACCGGGGAAGCATTTGTTGCCCCAAATTATTCCCTAGGCAGCAGGATAACACAAAGCCGTTGGGCAGACCACGCCTGGGGCCAGGCTGTTAAGACAGACGTTCACTGGTGCGTTTGCTCTCTCCGCAGCAGAACCACCACGCCAAAAGCTGTCCCACCCCACGTTACCCCCCAGAAAGACGAAGCCTCCGCTGTTGCTCTGCGGATACAAACGAAGAGACTAACCGGAGCATGATCCCGTTCATCCGGATCGCCCGCTTCCAGTCCTTCAGGGTTGACTTGCCCGCCAAGTGGACAAACTCCTTGGGACTAATTAGGTGATCGTCAAACTGCAAGAGGCAGAAGTGCAACATCAGTGTGACAAACCATAAAACAACAAAAGCGTGCCCCGTGAGCGTGATCCGGCAGCGGAGCCGGGCTGCCCGGATGGCATTGCCCGGTGTCCAGCAGTGGAGCTGCATCACAGCCTCAACGTGCTGTTCAGATAACAGCACCAAAACAGAGGGCTGACACACGCTTCCCCACCTTAGAGAGCATTGACCGAGTTAAAAAAATTAAAGCCAAATATCGCTTTCGTGGATGGTCGGTTAACAGCTGCTCAAAGCCAAGGCTCAAAAAGCTACTCAACGCGCAGGGCGTGTGCAGCACAGAGGAGCTTGCTGAACGCCCGGCCCAGGCAGGACAGCTGGGAAAAACGCCCTTCGCTTGTGCAAAGTGCCATTAGCAGCTGTGGGCTGCTCCCGCTAACGAGCAGACTCACAACGAAAGCCGGGCTGCCGCCGGTGACATTTGGGTCCAGGGGCACGCTACGCCCCGTGCAAGCGAGGGAAGGAGGAGCCCATTTGGTCTTTGACCTCCTGCTACCGAGCCTGGCCATCGATATCAGCGAAACCTCTGGCCTCTCTCACACCCACTTCTACCGAAAGCCAGCTTTAGGGAGTTGGCATACACTGCACCAGCAGCCAGCGCTTCCCCTTTCTTTTATTGCCCTACACACCCAGCTGTGCCTCAACCCATGAGCTGACCTAAAAGCAACCCACAGAATCAGGCACTCCTCTAAAGAGCTGCATTACAGCCCATCTCGGAAAAGATTTCCCAAGTCCAGGTGTCCTCTTTTCAATGCTCACGTTGACCAACATAGAGCTCACTCACCATTACTGCAGGAGAAACTGCTTCTCTGCACAAGCGCATGGGCTTTGGTGCAGAGAGAAGACCGATTTTAGGCAGCAGCAGGATCACCTGCAGCTAACCCGTCCTCTGCCTTGGGGATGGAAAAGGCCATCTCTCCTCTGCAGGGCAAGGAGCACCCTTTGGGAAGCCTGCTTGCAACACAGCCCAGAGGAGCTCCCTCGGCAGGGTATCGCTGAGTCCGTGTATAAATGCCAGCGATGGCTTACGACAGCATCGCACACGGTACGGTCCTGTAAATGAAAGTTCAGCCCTGCTCCCCAGGTTCATGCAAATTTTAACCATTCAACCTATTCAACAGGTTCCTTACCAATAATCTTCTCAACAACTTCTCAACTTTCTCACAAACTGAGCAGACACTGGAAGCGCCCAAATTTCTCAAACTCGCCAACAATGCGGCTAAATTGAGGCAGCATCTCTCCACCCAGCACTGTTCAACTTGGCCGAAAAGACAGATGTCAGGTACGACAGTACCAAGAACTTCCCCCTCTCCCACCACGATGGGGGTTCTGATGCAAAGCAGCTTACCAAAGTTCATCAAAACCAGGGCGAGCCAGGTGAGCCTGCAACGCGGGCATGGGAAGGCACGAGTCAGCGTCAGGGACCTTTATTCTCACCTGCACACACTTCACATTGATCCCAGGGCACACAAATTTTCTCCAGATGAGGTTGGCTTTGCTGTCCCCGCAGGTGATGGGGTAGACAATCTCTGCCTCCAAACTGTCCTCATCTTCAGCCATCTTCACTTCTCACAGGGAACAGAGGAAGGGACGGATCAAAAAGAAACGTGAGTCGCAGCCCCCGATTCACCACCCTGACGCACACGTACAGTGATAAAGCAGTTTTGAAGCTCAGGATTAAAAAAAAAAAAAACAAACATAGACGATGCACGGTGGGGTGTGTGGCCACCATTCACTTGCACTTTGCTACTAAAGCATCCAACCACCCAAATTTCTCGGGCAAAACCGAGCAGGCAGATTTATACCGATCTGGCCACAGCTGTGTGTGTGAAATCTGAGAAGTCAGTGGCCAGGGCTGAAAAAATTCAATTCTTGATAAAAATGAAAGGACGGTCGTTGTTCAGGTAATTATACATTCACCTTTGGTTTTAGACCGCAACTGTTTTTAGGGCAACTCCAGCCCAGCTGGTTACAGTCTTCGCTCACTAAATTCGCTTTTACTTGTAACCAAAGCCAGCGAGTTTGCTGCAAAACTGAGGTCCCCATCGCGAGCTGGAAGGGCAGGAGCCAGCGACGGCCAGAGACGGGGTCTCATCCTGCACCAGGAGAGGGCAGCAGCAGCCCAGCCAGCCGCTGCCAGCTCCCTTCCCCGCCGCAATCCGGGCTCCCCTTGATGCTGGGGAGGGCATCCCCAGTACCCCCACCAGTACCCCCAGAGAGCATCCCCAGTACCCCCAGAGAGCATCCCCGGGGCCAGCCGGCGACTCTGCACAGCAGCGGCCAGACCCTCTCGACCGGCACCAGCGCAGGGGTTGCAGAGCCGGCACGGCTCCACCGAGGGGCTACGGCACGGGCTGAACCTACCTAGGACCGCTTCCTTCAGATGCGTGGAGGCTGTAAAGGCAGCAGCAGCCGCAGCAGCCGCATTTTCGGTCTCCAGCGTGTCTTCGTTTATGTCACCACTGGTAAGAGAGTGGGAGCAGCAGAGTTAAGCCACATGGATGTGCCACCCCCACAGCCGATGCCCCACAGAGACATTGCTTCAAAAGTCACTCGGACTGCATTTTCCCACAAGAGCTAAAAGTCAGCTCTGGTTTTCAGAGGCTCAGCTCCATTTTTCCGTACGGATATGAAGAGCCCCGCAGCAGGCGGGCAGGCAGGACCGCTGCCAGCAGCCTGGCCGGCTCTGCCTCGCCTCCCTTTTAATCCCAGCCCCATGGAGCTGCCTCCAGCACAGCCCGTGCAGGGGAGCTGGCGTGGAGGGATGCTGTCAGCACGGCCCCTCGCTCAGAAGTCGCTGCCAGCCTCTGGCAGCTTTGCCTGAGAAGATTTCCCCAGGAACAACATGTGTGAAACACGCTGCCGCTGCCTGGGCGATGGGCTGGCTGAATCCCCCGGTGTGCGGGATGCCCCCAGGAGCAGGACCTCAAGGAGCTGCAAACACGCTATAAAGGAAAGAGACAAACCCTAACAGCGGATCCGTGAGAAGAGATAACATAACGCAAACTATAGACCCTCATGATCCAACCTCTGAGCCTTTTACAACTCAATATACCCATAATATTAACTAACAGCTGGCTATCCGACCGCTTTCATCCTCCCCACCCCGCAGATCTCCAGTTTCTCTTGGTGCTTTGCCGACGGAGAGACACGGCTGGTCCTGCGCAGCATCCACACCCTCACCGTTCGCCCGTTCCAGCTCTCGCTGCGGCGTACGAAGCCCCAGGCCCCTCTGACGAGCTTTGGTGCACGCTCAGAGGGGAAGGGCATTCAGGGCTGTGATCCGGGACACGCTCCTCACCCCCTCGGCTGGGAGGGTCCTGGGCGAGGGAGGAAGCCCACAGCGGCACCCTTACGGATCCGACCTGTGCATCACGGCCAGCTCTCAGCATCGACCATTCCTAATGGGGTTTAAGATGTGCATTTGGTTTTGTTATTATAATTACCATAGCAAGTTTGCTGGACCTCTGTGGGGTCCTGCAGGAGGGGGGGAAACAACAGTTAACTTTTCACATACTTCAACACATAAACTTCCTAAAGAAGACTGTAAGGAGAAAATAGGCTTAAACCTGAAAACTACCCCATTTTGGTACCACGGATGAATTAAAAGAATGGTCCTAGTGACTCACTGGCAACCACATTTCCCACCCGCGGTGCCATGGGGACAAGCAAATTCAAGAGCAACTGGTTTTTCCATCCTGGCCTCCTAACACGCAGCTCCGGGGTGGAACTGCAGTTTCAAAGCATCCCTCCCCCTGCCAGCTGCAGGGCAGGTACCTGGTGGGGAGCAGCACCGAGATAAGGGAGCCGGCGTGGGCGGCAGCTCAGCCTCACCGGGTGAGTAACGTGGAAGGCAGGCACCGCGGGACCTCACGCTGCCTCTGCGGCTCGCAGCGGCCAACAGCCCAGAGCCCCGGCAGGGAAAGGGGGTGGATAACACAAAAGGACTCCAAAAGGTAAACTCGGAGGTAATGCATCTGCACACAGGTGAATATTACAGAAGCGGCAGTTTGACACAAGAAAAATGGAAGAATTGTAACCCGGTTTTAGTTCATCAGTTTGCTGCTTGGTTCTTGCATTTCTCCAGAGGCGTTCGGAGAAAAGCCAGCAACGCCGCTTCAGCAGGGCACCAGGGCTGCAAGAGGCAGCAGCCGCCTCCGCCGCGCAAAGCCCAGCACTCCACAGCCCCGGCCCCGATCTGCCTCCGCCTGCCGCCAGGCCAAAAACCTCCACCGACTTGTCAAAAAGAAACACCCCAGCAGAGAGCCCGCACCCGAAACAGAGCTTCTTCCAGGACTCCAAGGCATTTGCACCGCTCCAAAAAAACAACCAAAAGGCATGATTGGATTGGGAGAAATAACCCAGCCCCCATCTCAAACCCATCCTCCAGAAAACAAACAAACTACCTCAACAGCTTGTATGAAAAATTCAAGCCACTAAAGTCTGGGTCTGCCGTGGAGATGTAACTGGGGGGGAAGAGAAAACTACAGAAAAAGGGGAGTTTCTCCACACTGCTTCTCCCATCCCATTCCAGAGGAACAGACCGAGGCAGATGCAGGAGCAGGAGAAAACTCAAACACCTTCCAAGCCCCAGCGCTGCATCCCACCAAGCCGGTCCTGCCTTCGCCGGTTGCCATGACAAAGCCAGAGGAGGATGGCTCTCATCTTCCTCCCCGGGAGGATCCATAAACCAGATGGGAGGAAGAGAAGAAAGTGTGTGCTGATAAAGCAGCGGGCTTGCGTCCCCTTTCTCCTCCGCTCCTGCCTCGCCTGGAAACTTCAGAGAGGAAAAAAGTCCCCACCAGAAGCCTGCGCTGGGGATGCTGGTCAGAAATACCAGCACCTCCTCAGAGCATCAAGTACGGATCCCTTCCAATCGCAGACGAAGGAGAAAAGCTTCTTGCCGATTATTACTATTTTCCCATTTCCCTCTGCCTTTTCCAGTCAATCTTAAAAACACATGAACTAATTAAGCTCTTCACCACTGGTTGTCTAATTTTTTTTTTAAAGAGCAAAACCGTACCCAAAGGAGCACTAGAAAAAGGCATCAACCTCCAAGCTGAGTTTGGTTTCTAAGTGCCACATCAGACAAGTTGAAAGCCAGCTTCCCGTGTGAGCGGTGACCGAGCCAAAACCGAGGAGTGCCAGCCCGCGCCTGCAGCCGCTTTCCTTATGCCAGCTGGGGCTGCAAAGGGAAAAAAGGGAGAGGGAGCCAGCGCCGCTACGGTGTCTCCGCGGGAGGAGCGGAGCCCGGCGGAGGCAACCGTCCAAGGCTACAGAGAGCCCGCGGGTGGCTCGTGCTGCCACCCGCCGCCAGCCCCGCGGCCCCGCTCGGCGAGGGGAGTCCCAGCAGCTGGCGCAGCGGGAGTCGGGCGGGCTTTGCTCCGCGAGCCCGAGATCCATCTCCTTCCCAGCGACCCGCTGCCGTCCCGGAGCACGGGGGAGCGAGGAGCCTGCCCACCGGCCCTTCTCCAGAGAGCCGCATGGAAAACCCTCAGGGAATCTCGTAACGCCTGCTAAGATATGCTCTGCTCGTAGCTGCAACTAAATAAAAATCATCTTCTTTCTGCTGTGTAGAGCTGTCCTGCTCCTGACCATCCAGGGGACACTGGGAGGATGAGAAAAGGTTTCCAAAGAAATACAGGAGGGGAAATAAGAGCGAAAGGAAACCAAGCTGATTGAGCCAGCCTCTGCCGTGATCCACGTTCCCGGACAACAGCACGCTGCTGCACAGCGGCATCTGCAAAGGCTTGGAGCCACATTAAAACCAGAGACTGTTCTGCACCCGAGAAGAGCCACATCCCAAGCTTCACGTCTGGCTGCTTCTCCACCGAGGGTGCTAAGGAAGGCACCGTGGGCCAGACAGCAAGAGGAGCAGAGCCTTTCTTCCCTACCATCACCCGCTCTTCTGGGAATGGAAAAGGCTCTCGGCAGCGCTCGCAGACCTGGGATGCGGAGGAGGAGCGGGGCAGCTCCTGCCCGTGGCGTCCCTGCTGCCCGCCCCAGTGCTGACGGCCCTCGCTGCTGCCTGTCCCTGCCCATTCCCTACCAGAAGTTCATCTGTTAATGAGTTTTACACCAGTTACAGCACAACAAGACGAATGGCACCCGCGCCGTAACGTAAAAGTTGTGCCCTGCTGCCCTGCCCCGAGCCGCAGGGAACCGACACAGAAACAGCAGGGCGTATTTGAGGAAAGGAGAGAAATGTCTCCTTTTTGTGGAGAGCAATAAACAGCCGCTCGCTCCCCACTTATTTCAAGTGCAGACACTTCTGGATCAAACCCACCCAGATCCAGCTCCAGGTGTGGACTTGGATTTTCTGCCCACCGAAAGAGCAAAGCACTAAAACGTCTCTGGGCACCGTCCCATGAAAGGCTGTAGAGAAATAAAGCAAAGAGCCCATGGCTACCTGGGCCTTCAAGGTACCAGCCGGGCACTTTGGCCATGGGAGCAAAGACTCGGCCGACCTGCGGCTGCACAGACCAGACCTGAATGAACGGCAGTCCCTGATCTGAAACGCCAACAAGAAAGGCAGAAATCGGGCAAAGCAGCAGCACTTTAAAAATCAGACATATTCACCCGGGTTTTTTGAGCAGGGCCTCTCCACTCAACGCCGCATGGTTTCAAGGCCACCTCTCTCACTCCCGTTGCCGGCGGTGGAGGTTCCTGCAGAGCTCTGCCGAAAAACACGGCCCCAAACCCCTTGGGAAGAGGAGCCCGGCTGCCCCGCGCTCCCTGCGCTGCCAACAGAGACTCACCTCTCAGAGGTACGCAGCTTAGGGAAGCAATCATGAAATAAATAGCACAAAAACATTCATTTAGCTACCACTGTCCCGTTCCAACCGGATCTGCGTCCGTTCCAACATCCACATCCACTCAGAAAAGATGTTTTGGTTTGGTTTTGGGGTTTTTGTTGGGTTTGTTTTTTTTTTTTTTAAAAGACATTTTCCCCCATCCATCCAAAACAAACTGTCGCATTGCTTTTTATTCTGGGTAACCCCAGCTGAAAACCACCAGTAGTAACAGCTTTAACAGAAGCAGTGGAGCCTGCTCTGCTCTGTAAGCTCGGAGCTGCAGAGCCCGCAGCCCTGGGTACGGTCCCAGGGGCGTCAGCGAGGACCTCACGAGGAACCGGAGATTGCCCGGGCATCACTCAGGTCCCCACTGTGAGAAGTGACGCAGGATTAAGTAGTAGGTGATTAACTACACCCAGCTCAGCTGACTGCGACCGCGGCTGGGAGGTTTTCCAGCATGTCACCTTGGTGCACGCCGACCCCATCTCTTACCCGTGCTGGGACAGGTTGGTGGTGACCAGCACCGTTTTCACCTCCTCCACGCCGCCTCCATCCACCGTGCCGTCGGGCGTCGTCACCACCACCACCTCCTCCATGTGAACGCTGACGTCCGGAGTCGCCATCGCGAGGCAGCCGCGGGCAGCGACGGGCGGCCAGGCGGGAGAGCCCTCGGTCACCGGCTGCCTGCGGAGGAACAAGGGGAAGCCCCGCGTGAAAAGTGCTCTCTGCTAAAATCGGTCGCAGAAAGACCATCGGTGTGGTGGGAGCAAGGGGGCACAGGGAATCCGTGCTCCTAAGGAGAAGGGGATTAGCAAATCCATCCCAAGAGGAGGGATGAGGGGAGGCTGGTAACCCAACAGGCGCTCCGTGGACTGGGTGAGGGTGATGGGCACGGGAAGAGGCAAGGGGTGGGAAGGGACCGGGGCGCAGGCGGCGAGGGGCAGAGCGTGGGAGCGGATAGCCAGCAAGAAAACGGTCCTGGCATTCACCGAGAACTCTATGAAGAGGCACAGTTTGAAGGTGCATTTCCAAACGCGTTTCAAACTCTCTCGGAAGGATTTCACGCTGTCGGAGGAGCTCATCACTGTCTCCTCCATGGCAGGAATGGGGACTCTCCCCTCCTCCAAAGTCACACACAAAAAATCAAATTAAGGAACCACTTCAAGCCTGCAGCAGCAAAGTGACATCTGAAAACTCTTTCAAAGTGTGTGTTTCTAATAAATCAGCAATGGATTTAAGACAACATTTAAAACCGACTTCAGCGCCCAGCCCTGCAAAGCCAGTATTTCGTATGGAAGAAGAAACTTAGGGGGGAAATAAAGCCCTAGTTAACCAAAGGCACAAGCAGCCGTGCATCTCTACGCTCACGGTTGCACTACACCCCCGGCTGCTCCAGCCTCCGCGCCCGCAGCACAAGGTAACTCACCGGGGAAAGCCCCGGGGACACCGTCGCCCACCTCTCCTGCCAGCTTGCGCCCGGCGACCGAGCCCGTGCCCGCTTTCCCGGCGATTTTAGGTAACTGTAGGATTAAAAGCAGTTTTAAGCCATTCAAGCAGTAGGAGAGGAGAGGTCCAAAGTGGAAATAAATATCCTTTACCAACACACGTGTGCATAAATGTCCTCCAAACACCCGCGTTACCCTTCACGTTACAAGGATGGTGTGACAGAACTGGCATACACAATTTAGAGCCATAAAACCATTTGCAAATCAGCCCGAGTGAACCGCGTCTGCATTTCCCCCTAACACCTGAGCAGCACCCGCTCGCACGCTAACGCCCGGGTCTCGAGGGTGACTACAAAGCATCTCCTACGGTACTGCGCTGGTATCACCTACAGCGCCGGCGCAGCCTACGCGCGGGCGCGGTTGTGCCAGTGCTCCCCTTGTCGAGCTCTGGCCGTTCAAGCGCGGGCTCGAGCCGAGAGCCGCGGCACAAGCTCCCGCTCTGCTCCCGCGTTTGTTTTCAGCATCACCGCAGCAGGACCAGAGCCGCTGCTATTCCCCTGCAGAACTTTATGTCAAGCCGAGAGCTTGCTCGCGCCAGCCTGTGCGATGCTTTCATCACATGGGAAAGAAAACAAGGTGAAAGAATTTAATTTTCCTGAAACTTGGGGTTTCTCGAGCAAGCAACACCCCCACCCAGGTACGTGCAGCAGCAGCAGCACCTTCGCCTTTCCCGAAGGAGCCACGCTCCGGAGCAGCGGCACAGAGCGTGGTGCAGTAGCCACTTGGCTCCCACCCCCTTCCCCTGGCCACCACCGGAGCCCTGCGTGGCCCCAACATATCTGACCTGACTTTGCAACGCCATCACACCCCACAGAGATTCCCGACCCACACAGACCCCATGAGGTGATCTTCCCCGCTGTGGAAGCCACGGGGTTTATCCGAGCCGAGGAGCGAAAAGCAGACGGGCCCCTCCAAGCCAGCCCAGCGTGAAGCCACCGACAGAATCGAATTTAGCTTTTGCAGCAGGAAGGAACAAAGCGAGCAAGGGCGGCCGGACCCAGGGCAAGGCGAGAGAAACGGGAGGGTTTACTACAAACCACCACAAGAGCGGGCAGGGTCGCGGTGCAGCAGCTGCACGCCTGTCCCGTTCATAGAATCATAGAATCGTCAAGGTTGGAGAAGACCCTTAAGATCATCGAGTCCAACCGTCAACCTATCACTGCCAAGTCCACCACTAAACCATGTCCTCGAGCACCACATCTATCCGTTCTGTAAATCCCCCCAGGGATGGGGACTCAGCCCCTGCCCCGGGCAGCCTGGGCCAGGGCCTGGCAGCCCTTTGGTGAAGAAGTTTTTCCCCATACCCAACCCAACCCTGCCCTGGCGCAGCTTGAGGCCGTTCCCTCTCGTCCCATCGCTTGTTCCTGGGGAGCAGAGACCGACCCCCCCGGCTCCAGCCTCCTTTCAGGCCGTTGCAGAGAGCGAGGAGGGCTCCCCTCAGCCTCCTCTTCTCCAGGCTGAGCCCCCCCAGCTCCCCCAGCCGCTCCTCCCCAGCCTTGTGCTCCAGCCCCTGCCCCAGCCTCGCTGCCCTGCTCTGGCCACGCTCCAGCCCCTCCATGGCCGCCTTGGGGTGCGGGGCCCAGCGCTGAGCACAGCATTCGAGGGGCGGCCTCCCCAGTGCCCAGCGCAGGGGCACCATCACCTCCCTGCTCCTGCTGGCCACACTGTTCCTTATACAAGCCAGGATGCCACTGGCCCTCTTGGCCACCTGGGCACACAGCTGGCTCATGTTCAGGCGGCTGTCAACCAACACCCCCAGGTCCTTTCACCTCGCTCCTGCACCGGGACGGCAGCTCCCTGCAGCAGCCGCTGCCTCGGACCCCGCGCCCCAACGCGCCTTGCGTGCTGCACGTCGGCGCACGAAGACACGGTACGTATTTCAAACCGAATGCAGCTGAGCATTTAACTACTGCAATTTTTTTTGTCGCTCTATCCCTACGTTTCCTTTTGGGGTAAACCCCTTCTTGCAGCGTTAGCGTCGCCCATGATGGCCTCTGCCCCAGCACCAGGTTTCGGGATGCTCCGGACATCCCGCCAGCGCTGGCGGAGGGCTGGCTGCACGGGCACCGCGGGAAGGCTTCAACTCCACGAGCGTGTGCTGCTCGGAGACCTCCGGGCAGGAACCGGCGTGGGACGGAGAAAAACTGGGCTGAAAACACAAGTAATCAGCAGCAGCGGGGTGCAGTGGGGCGGCTGGAGGGGGACGAGGGCTGGCAGGGAGCACCCCAGCTCTACCCGGGCCCTGTGCACCCGTGCACGTCCCTGCTGGCGCACCTCGGCCGGCACTGAGCGAGCTTCAGTGGCTGCAGGGCAGATTTGGGGGTGAGGCAGAAAAAATAAAAAGGAAATAAAAAAAGAATAGCATTGCACCACTCAGGAGGGAGAGAGAGATTTTTTTGGGGGTGCTCTGTCAGCAGAGGGGGGAACAGAGCTGGGGAGAGGGGGTGGCACTGCTGGGGGACAGGGCGTGGGGGGGTGCGCTGGGTGCACGGGGGGGGCAGGCAGGGAGGGGCAAGCACGGGGGTGCAGGGAGAGGGAGGGGGGTGCACGGGGTGGGCTGCAAGCACGGGGGTGCAGGGAGAGGGGGGTGCACGGGGTGGGGGCCTCCCCGGGGGTGCAGGGGGTCGCAGAGCGGGGGGGTGCTGCTGGGGGGGGCACGAGACGGGTGCAGAGAGAGGCGACTGCACGGGGGGGGGACACGGAGCGGGGCACGGGGGGGGGGGGGTGCACTGGGGGGCTCGCGGCGCTCCGCGTGGCGCCGCGCGGGCGGGTGAGGGGTGCCCCCCCTCCCTCCCCGCGGCGGGGCGGCGCGCGCGCTCCCGGCGGCGGCGGGGGGGGGGGGAGGGGGGGCCGCGTGGGCGCGCTCACGCTGGCAGCGCCGGGCGCGCGGGAGGGAGGGAGGGAGGGAGGGAGAGGGAGGAGGAGGAGGAGGAGGAGGAGGAGGATGGGGGGGGGCGGGCGGCCGGGCGCTGCCGCCGTCTCCTGCCGCTGCCGTAACGTCCTGACGCTCCGCAGGGACCCGCCGGCCGGACGGCGCGTGCGGAGGCCCCGCGGCGGCAGAGGCCGGGCCCGGCGCTTACCTCAGGCCGGGGTCCCGCTGCCCCCGCTCCGGCTCCGGCGGCGGGCGCTCCGGCTGGGCGGCGGGCGGTGGGTGCGGGGAGGGGAGGGGAGGGAGGGGAGGGAGGCAGGGTGGGGGGGAGCGGGGCTCCGCCGCGCGCGGCTCTCGGCCCCCGCGCAGGCGCACGGCCGGGCCCGGCTCCCGGGACTTATTTCGCGGGGGCGCCGCGGCCCGAGCTGCCTGTGAAATAGGTGCCGGGCCGGCGCAGCGCGCCTGCGCACACGGCGGCGGGCGGGGGATGGGGTGGGGGGAGAGCCCGGCGCGCGCCGCCCGGGGGTGACCGCGCGTGGGGTCCGCTGCTGCAGCGGCAGCGCCTCCGTGGGGGATCCCCGGCGTCCTGCGTGGGCTCCCCGCGTCCTGCATGCCCCCCGTGCGCCCCCCCGGGCCCTGCATGCCCCCCGTGACTCCTGCCTGTGCCCCCCTCGGCCCTGCATGCCCTCTGTGTCCTGCGTGCCCCCCGGATCTCCTGCGTGCCCCCCCACCCCAGGCCCTGCATGCCCCCCGTGTCTCCCTACAGGCTTCCCGGGGTTCATGCATCCCCCCAGCTGTGCATGGCCCCCCCAGGGCCTGTGCACAATGCCCTCCCCTTGCATGCACCCCACGCGTGCAGGCTCCCCGGGCCCCCAGATGTGCCCAGGGCTCCTGCGTGGCCCCCAGCCCAGGGCACGGCTGCACTGGGCATCTGTCTGCACCTTGGCACGTGTTCCCCCCTGCCCCCAGGGCTGCAGGTGCACCCGAGGCCAAGCGCAGCGGGGGTGCCGGGTGTATATTCCTTCCTTCCCTCCCTCCCTCCCAGCGGGTGCGTGTGGGTGCACATGCACGCTGTTCGGGAGCGCAGAGCAGTGCTCGTGCACCGGGGAACTCTCGGTACCTGCCTTTGCCGTTGGGGCACAGCGCGCACCAGTCCCCGCAGCATTTTGGGGCGTCCCGCACGCAGCCTGAGGCATTTCTGCCCAGTGGCAGGGGCGCACGTGCTCCTCTTTGCCCAGGCTCTGGGCCCAAGGAAGCAGCCAGGCGCTGCAGGCTGCCTGGCAGGGCTGGAGGCTGCCGGGTTTCAGAGGAGGCATCGAGGTGTCATCGGTGACCTTCCAGCCTCTCGCTCCCCGCTGGGGCTGGCCCCGAGGGAGAGCTTCAGGCATCCGCTTTCCAAGGCGCCCTTCACTCGTGTTTACCGCGCACGCAGCAGCCCTGCGAGAGCTCCGCAGCGCTGCTTGGCCTCCGATTCAAAAGGCCTAATAAAAACTAAAGAGATGACGTTCTCAGAGGACTCTTTTACTGTCATCAGCAATGAATTATAAACGGGAAGATAGAAGCGTGCGTTTTGTGCCTGGAGGAGAAAGTGGCCGTGTCTGTGGCGGTGTTTAGACTCAGCGGCAATTTTTCATGCCGCTCGGGAACGCTCTGCAGGTTTGCTCCCTTACGGTGGACACCTCCCTCCCACCCACGATGTCCGCAAGCCGTCCCTGAGCGTTGCAAACTCTTCGGTGGGTGACCTCAGCAACAAAGTGCTGTTGTCCCTGGAAGGAGGGGGGCTCTGCACGGCGCCCGGGGGGTGCTCGGGCACGGTACGATGTGGCAGCGCTGCCGTCTGATCCGGGGTCAGGGTTTCCTACCCTTTGCAGAGCCCAGGAGCCGTCCCCGAGCTGCTGCACCCAAGACGCGCTGCTGCCGATCGGCGCTAACCATCGTGCTGTGACGCTGCCCGCTGGGGTTTCCCTCGCCCACCTCGAGCTCTTGCAGGTTTTGGTGTCGTTTCTGCCGTTTCTGGGCTCGCCCTGCAAGCTCTGCCCCTGAGGTCCGGCCTTCGAAGGCGTGCAGTGATTTCACAGGGAGGACGTTTCACGTGATCTTACCACATCGCACTTTTTCTGCAAGCGGGTGGTTAACGCGTTCTGAAAAAGGAAGAGCCAGAGCAGAGGCCCGACAAGTTGCGGATCCCTTCCTGAAACTCTCGAGGTGTTTTAGTTCGGTCAGCTTTTCGCAGCTACTTGGCAAGTGGCTTTTTCTGCCTTGCGTTCGGTGGTGTGGCTGGCCCGTCGCGTGTGTGTTTGGTCTGGTTAGCAGTATTTTTTTACATGACTTGGTGTATATAGTGCTTTTTTTTCCCAAGGTTCTTCCTTTTCTTTTTCCATCCTCCCTATCCAGACCAACCCCGCCCCATAACCCGCTGCCAGCTCTATTTCCCTCGCTTCCTTCTTGCTTTCCAGGTTAGCCAACCTTACGTTCATTAAAGTGATGCTTCACAGGGAGTTCTGTTTCTTTTCCTTCTCCACGATAGCCGACGGTAACCAGCAACGTTAATTCACCCGCCAGAAACTGTGGAGCCCTTTTCCAGGGAAGCCTGTCTGCATTTCCACCGTGGCTCCCCGGGGAGCTGCCCTGGCGGCTCTGTCCTGGGCTGGACGGGGCAGATAAAAGGTCCCTCTGCCACCGCAAGCCTACGGCGCCCAACGGCCGGGGCATTATAAAGGTGGTAAGAAGGCGGCAAACCCGCGGCCACGCTGCCCTGCACCAGTTTTCCCAGCAGCTGGTGGCCTCGCGGAAAGCGAAACCTTGCTTTTGCTGCCAGGTGCTGGGCACCGGCAACCTCCCGGGCTCCTCCCGGGCACCCACGGCCGGCAGGAATTCGCCTCCTGCTCCCGCTCTGCCCCTTTATCGGCGGGCAGGCTCCTCGCAGCCGTGGTGCCGGGAGGTTGCTGAGGAAGGGCGGCCTGTTATTTTTCAAACCTTTAGCAAATTACTCTGCAAAAAATTTTTTTTTTTGCCTGCCCGGGTGCACTTTTGCATTTACCTTGCCAGAGCTGTTCCCTTCCCCTTGCTCGGACGCGGCTCGCGCACTTTGTAGGGATCCTTCCAAGAGCTACTGAGCGTATTTTGCTTTGCTGGCCTGGTTTTGACCTTGGAAGAAGCATTTTGGTGGGTGCTACAAACCGGTTCAAGACGGCAGTATCCTGTCTTCAAGCCCTCGGTGCTGCCTGCGAGCGCTCGGCCCCGCGGGGCTGCCGGCGTGGGCAGAGGCTGGAGGGCGGCGGGAGCCCCTCCGCCGCCCCTGCCCGCTCCTCCGACCGCTCTCCCCAGCGCACCCCAGTCCTGCCGTGTTCTCCTTCAGACACAAGAGGATGAAGGATCCGAGTTGAATTAACTCGTTAGAGGGTGACCCTGCTTGGTCTCTCTGATACATCTTGAATTTTGCGGCACCAAGGCACTGTGCCTGTTTTCCTAAGGCAAACGTAGAGCCTTACTTTACCGCATTTGCTTTTTTTAAGAGCCCGGGTTAGTGGTCTATAGCAAACCTCGGAAGAAAAGCGAGCCACGCTGTGTTTGCCGTCAGGTCGTTATCTCTCCCATCAGGAAGGCCGCGCTGCAAAAATAGAAACCCTATTTGCGCAGGCAGCAGCGCCCTGCGCACGCATGGGAAGAGCATCGGGCGCAGGCTGCTGGGCCGCCGCCGCCGTGATGGCCCCCGCGCCGCCCTCCCGCCTCTTGCAGAGGAGCAAACGGGCGTGAAAACTGAGCGCCTCCCGCCTTCCCCTCGGCTTAGCTTCTCGGACACCGAGGCGGGGGATCCTTTCCACAGCAGCTGGGGAAGCGGCCGGACGCCTGCCCCTCGGCCGTCCCCGCGCGTTACAAACCCCCCCGTTTTCGGTTGCGGCTCTTTGGGCGTTTTTGCGTACCTGGCCCCAGGGACGTGACTCGGAGCGCCAGGTCTCCGGGCTTAGGGTCCGCTCTCCCGCGGAGCCGCGGCCCCGCTCCCCCCGCCGTGTCCAGCCCGGGGCAAGGCCGGAGCGTTTCTCAGGAAAAGCTCATTAAGCAAGCGCTGGATTTCTTTTCAAAAAGCAGCTCATGTGCTTTCCAGAACTGGATTTATTGTAATTGTCTTATGTTTTTTCGATCTCCCTCTGTAAAGACTTGACACCCCCCACCTTTCCTGCCGCAGGGGACGTCAGCAGGGCCCTCATTCCAGCATTTCGTTATTTTTTCCCTCGCAGAATGGCGATAAACTGTGGATCTCCGCATCCTTTATGCTGGGTGCAAAGCACTTATTTAGCATACAGATGCTGAAAGTCTATTTTGTTAAATCTTTAGGTCAATTTTCCGTTTAACGCATTTTATTAGTATTCTCACAACACAAAGAGAAGCCTGGGAGCTAAAACAATTCGTTTATGGAGCGAGACGGACACATACGGTTTCATACCAAGTTTATTTCTTTTTTTTTCTTTTTTTTTTCGTTTTTCATAATCACTTCTTTTGCACAACAACAACCTCAAGTTGACAATGAAATGCACGCGGTAGACCGAAGGGAACCGGGCAAGGCTCTGTTAGTGACGGAAAGTCCTTCCACGGCACCGCGCCGGCTCCCACCCGGCACGAGCAAAGGTGGCCCCGGCTGCGGCAGGAGGAGCGAATCCTGCCCGGGAGGGCGGCCGGGGCGCTGAGCCCGGGGGTTACGGCTCAGCCCCGCGGCCACGCAGTCATCTTCCAAACCTCTGCCTGCAGCCCTGGGCCAGTTTGTTCCCCCCGGGGTGGACGCTCGCGTACCACGGCTCGGTGCTTTGGTACTCGCAGAGCACTTCAGAGCCGTGGATGCGTTGGCTCTCCCGCGGTCCCCGGGGTTAGGGAGCGTCGGTGCCCCTTGTCACAGGAGGGGGAAACTGAGGCACGGGGGGTGCCGGGGCGGGGATGCCCGGCTGCCCCCCGCGCTCGGGTCCCACCGTCCCGGCAGCGGGTGGGGGCGGCCGCCTCGTGCACCCCGGGGACCACAGAGCACCCACACGTGGGTGTTGGCCAGTGCCCCTCTTCTGCTTTACTTAAAGACAACTGACTACAAAGGTGGAGTTTATTGGTCTTACTATGTCGTCTCGTCCCTAGCATGGGTAGTAAGAAATCTCTAGCACCGTAAACAGCCATTCCCTGACTCATTTCAAGTGGTATAAGAGTGTATGTGCATATATCGGTTCCACGTACGCATTTCTGTGCGCGTGTGCACAGCCACCGCGAGGGAGGGGAGTGATGCAGCGGGACGGGGTTAAACGAACCCCACGAGACAGGCTTTGCAGAGCCAGGCCCAGAGAGTCGCGCCGGGCTAAGCAAAATCAAGCAAGCCGAAGTTTACATTTTAAAAGGAGCAGCAATACCGACCTACCCCCAAGGTAGGATGCATGCAATCGTGAACTGCCACCGTCCCTGGAAGGTCAACTCAAAGGTAACCCCACCTCTGGGTTAAAGCAAGATTTTTTAATGACTCCAAAATAATAAGGCAAGGAGGAGGCTCAGTCCACAAGCGGTCTGCGGGGCCAGCATCCTTGAAAGCACCGATTGCCAGACGGAGCTGAGCACTTTGCTGTAAGGGGTAACGTGAGCGCAGAGCTTTAATTTGGGACAGGAGGGCAGCTGGCCCAGCTCTCGCGCAGCTTCGCTCCTCGCCCGGCTGTCGGTGCCAGCTGGGAACTCCCTTAGCGTCAGCTTCTCTGCCTTGCTCGAATCAGAGGCCCTTCTCCAGGAGAGCTCTTTGAAAGGTGCATGCACGCACGAAATAAATTGTCACCATCTCATCTTTCCTCCCTCACTCGACTGCAAACGCTCCGTCCGTTGGCGGTGCGGGCAGGGATGCTGCCGGCCGCCTCGAGGATGCTCTCCCTGCCAGGCACAAAGTCTCGCGTTCATATGCTGCTGCAAAAAGGTGGCTGCTCACTGTCATTACAAAGCTTAATTCATAAACATCGACGGGAATCAATGAAGAACCTCAAGCCCTGCCATAAGGAAGGTGGCCCCGGGAATTGGGGGTTGCATGCCGTGTCCGTGACTGCGGTACGTGGGAATGGTCCGGGAATGAGGGAGGCTGGGACAGTAAGGATGTTAATGAGGATACTTAATTAGGCTCAATTGAGGCATGAAGTATGCTGCTGCACACAACCATTAGTGACCCTGGGAGATGGAAAGGCATGAAATAACCGCGATGCCGGACCGTACCGCGTGCTGCGGGTCGGGCACGGCGCCGCGTTAGCTGCTGGCGCCGGCAGCACCGTCCCCGTGGGTTTGGAGCGGCGCGGTGGGCGGGTGGACACCCATCGTCCAGCCGAAACTGCGGGAGTTGGGGCGCGTAGCCAAAGCAATCGCACATTTCCCTGATAGCGTCCAGTGGCACCGGACAAATGCCAAGCTCCCCAACATCCCTACTACATTCATCTGCACCGGGCAAACATCGCTCTGCTACACCCAAAGCGTCGGCCCCACGGACGAGGTTGTTTCCTTGGCACCACGGCCTCAGCAGCAGTAACAGAGCCGGTCCCCTGACGTTACCGATGCAAAACTCTCCCTGCACATCCCTGCTCCTCCGCCGCAGGAGCTTACCCTGCAGTAACGCGTTTTGCAGCCACGTCCGCTGTCCCTCCCAGCACTGACCCGACGGAGGTGAGAAAACTGAGTGCTCACACCTGCATGAGCACCGTGTGCCGGGCCGCTCTCCTGTGCGTTGCCCATGGGATTTTTTGCCAGACAAAGCTATTGCAGGAATAAGTCCCCACCTGAGATCCAGGCTGGCCCCCACGGAGAGGGAGGAGAGCTGGCAGCACAAAGGCAGATGCAGGCAAGAGCCGAGTCCGGAGACGCTGTAGCTGTTTGGGGAGGACGGCTCTACCCAGCACAACCTGCCACCACCGCTCCTCCTTCAGCACAGGCCAAACCTCGCAGCTCCTCCGGCTTCCCCCGGGGCTGCAGGGAGCAGCCTGGACCCCCTCGCACGAGGAGGTTTGGGGTAAGACTCAATTAGAGGTACCAGAATGGAAGCATCACCTCTCTTCCACCTCTCAGCCCTTCCTTCTCCTCCCAGCACGGGGAGCAGCCCGGCCCCGCTCTCTCCGCCCTGCCTGCAGGACTCAGGTGCCTCCAGCTCCCGACTCCCTGATTTTCCAGCATCCCACCCCGCCGGCACCCTGCCTTCACCGGCCCAGCCTCCGACTCCTTCTGAGCCCCAAGGAGGGAGCGAAAACGGTCGTTTCTCTTGTTTTAAACTCCTGCTCATGAGTACAACATTTCCGATAATAATCATCATAATAATCATAATAATCATAGTACTAAAAACAGTATTTACAACAAGCTCCAGGTCAGAATTACACACCAAGCAAACACTCAGCACCACAGAGAGTAGGACAGGGTTAATATCTCGCAGATACCTTCTCAGATCCCACCAACGCGGGACACAGACATTTGACAGTTTCAACCATTTCTTACACACAAACGTTTCGTTTAAATTACCTTTAAATTTTTTTTTTTTTAAACTTTTTAAAATTTCTCGTCACTATATGAATGAGGTGATGCTGGCGGTGATGCCGCGCTCTACACAGATGCTTATCTAAGACAGCTGCTACTATAAACTGATCGTTAGCTACTGTTAAGAAATTCAACCCTCAGTTTCCTTCCTCTTTGCCCCAAATCTTATTTTTGTTCGTCACTGGGCAGCGCTGGGGCTTTCTAACAGTGCTGTCCTGCCCCGGCCCCAGCGGAGGGGTTTGGGAGCAAGGAAGCCCTTCCTCCTCGGAGCAGAGCGTCCCTAAGGTCAGACCGTGGCCACCGAGGGATCTCCCCTGAATCCGCTGGGGCTTCTGGGGAGATCAGCACAGAGCCCCGGCATCTCACCTCCGGCAGCCGCTGCTCTTTGGCTTTCCGTGGGGTTTCTGTGGCCGCCTGATGCTCGCCCCAGGCCGTAATCAATTCTTTACCTAATTAAAGCACAGGGTAGACAGAAAACTTCAGCTTCTGACAAGACTCAGCGGTGATTTCTGTTTCAGAGGGGAGGAGAGGCAAGGGGGTCGTTATTCCCCGTGCAAACCCCTCATCTGCTCTAGCTCCTCGCCGCTGCCTGCCGCCGCTGTGCAGAGCACGGTCCCCGGGCGCCCCGGCAGCCCCCCGCGCCAGCGTCTGCACCCCCGGGGCGCTTAAATTACCCCCGCGGCTGCTGCAAAGCCCACCGCAGGAGGCCCTCATCCCACCCGCAGGATGGCCCTTCGGAGGCACAGCGTGCAGAGGACACCGATCGCTAAGAATTAAACGTCTCGGTGCCTTGGGTGCCCCTTTGGTTTATTCCGGGGCCAGGACGGAGGGGCCATGGCGAGGCGGAGGGCAGCGGTGCCCTGGTGTAAATACCAGCCCGGCACCCTGCGCTGCCGCCTCCCCGAAACACTGCACCGCTCTGTTAAAAATATAACAACCCTGTAATCTTTAAAGCACTGGACAGAGGGGAATTCTTGTTACCTTCTGCCTCAAATGAAAGCAGCTTCCACCGTCTCCTCTGCAAAACCTTGCCGCAGGCCCGTGCTCCTGCAGGGCTGAGTCCCCAGCACCGCGTCCCGCGAGGCCCCGCGTGCCCGCAGGCGGCCGTTCCCCGCTCCTCGGGTGCAACGTTCCCGCTTAGTTTTGCAAGGCAGCGGCAGAGCTGGGGCAAGGTGAGCAGGTCTGTGGGTCTCGGCGGGAGGGTGGCAGCCCCTCGCAGGGCACGGTGGCTGCTTGGACCTCGGCTGCCTCCATAAGCTGTGACTGCAGAAGGTGAAGTCCATGGGCTTTGACAGTCACCTATTTAGATCAGACATTACTGCCATGCTTGCGTGTTCTCTGCTCATCCCTACCTCCATCAAGAGACAATTTTTTCTTAAAAATAGGCCTTGAAAAGCTAAAGATAGACAAGGAATGAGCATGGGGACATTTCTCCACCCTTACCGCAGAACTGCTCCCCTCTTAGCTCCCTCTCATCCAAAGCCGCCGGTCTGGAGGTACCACGGCGTGCCCTGCCTCCCCGGGTGCTGCCCACGAGCCAGAGCTCTGGTCTCGGTCCCTGCCCTGTCATGGCACCCAAGAGCCACATCCATCTTTGGAAAGAGGGAAGGAGGATTATTCTGCTCACTAAAAGGCTATTTCACAACGATGCACCATCTCTATTGGATTTACTTTCTTACTGGAGTGAAACCTCAGCTTTGGGAGCGCTGGAGAGCCGGCAGAGCGAGCGCCGTCTCCCAGGGCTCCCGCGGAGCCGGGGATGCGGTCGCCGCCTGCGGTTCTCCCAGGCTGCTCGGCCAAGACCGCTCGGTCTGCGCTTTGCCGGGGAGAGGGCGGCTCCGTCCCCGGGCTCCTCCGGCCGCGGCACCAGGCGGTGCCGGCTGCGACGGGGACCTTCCGCGACGTGGCACCCGGCACCGCGCCCTGCCTGGAGACCCTCACACGGGCTGTCCAAGCGTCACCCAAAGCTGAGGACTTCGGGACGCTGCCTGCCTGGGCTGGCTCCAGAAACAGCCGAGAGACGAGGGGTCTGCGCCCCACGACTCCCGAGCCATCCCATCCCTCTCTCCTTCCTCTCTCCTACCACGGGCAAACCTGGGGCTGTTCCCTATTCCACTTCACACACAGAAATTATCACTTACTTCCCATTATTCTGAAGCTGATAGTTGGCTCAGAGCAAACACCAAGAGGAGTAAAAGCCCCGGATAAGAAATCCGTATCTCTGTGACACTGCTGGTTGAATTTATTAATATCTTAATTTTTCTTTTTACATCGGTTTAAGAAATATTTTTTTAAAAAAGGACAAAACCCTCCAAAGAAGCTGTTTGATTGACTGATCGATTCTCTATTTCATGTGAACTAGTTGCTATTCTGCTTAGAGGTCCCTATGATCTGTGAATCCCCACAAGTACTGACGATTAAGGATGCAGAGATAGAGAAGAAGCGTGTAGCTGGGGGACAAACACCAGGGGAGGGGGGGATGGAGAACCCAATGTTGCATCTAGACAAACAAAATCAAATGTGTTGGGTGGTCGATTGGTTGGTTTGTTAACAGGAATCAGGTGCTAGATGTGTAGAAAAGCCCTTTATCCAGAGATCTCCTCCCGCTGTTCCTTGTTCCTGCGAACTTCAGCTGCATGCAGTTCCTGCAAAGACGGGAGAGACGACACCAGGCTAACACTTTCTGCTCTTGCAATCGCCATTTCCCTTCTCTCCTGCACACGGGATTTGCACCAGACATAAAAAAAAGAGACCCCATCCGACGCACCCCGAGGACGGTGGGTTACGCCTGCAAGGAGCGAAGCGTCTCATCTGCGGGAGCCCAGAGGTGATGCAAACCTACAGCGACCGCGTTCACGGCTCCCCTCTTCTGCAAAGCCCTTCGGCCACGCAGCCCCTGGACACGGAGTGGGCCTGATCCTGTGCCTTTCAGCTTGCACGTCTCAAGATCACCCAGACGGTATTTTCCCCTCCTGACCTTGAAGGACACATCCCCCCTCCTCCTGCTGCTCCGCAGCGGAGCTGCTCCACAGCCCGCTTTCCACCAGCAGCAAAACGCCCGCTCCCCTGTGCCCGTCGCAGGGACCAGACCCCGAACCCCCTCCCGGGGCGCCAGCACCCAGCCCTCTCCCGGGGCATCGCACTCGCCTTCTCGCGGAACCGCTCCCTCAAGGCGGCGAGATGTGCTTCGCGGTTCTCCCTGCTCAGCTCCATCTTGTAGTTGAGCTTCTCCTCGGCCAGGCGGCTGAAGTTGTTGTTCTCCTCCAGCGCCTTGTGCAGCACCTCCCGCTCGTGTTCCCGCTTCTCCGCCAGCTGCTTCAGCACCTGCGCCTCCTGGGTCTGCCGAGGCAAGGCGGCGGGAGAGGTGTAAGGCAACCGAAGAGGCTCTTCTAGCCTTCAGCTCCCCAGAGAGGCTTTCTGGCCATCTCCTCTGCTCAAAACCCCTCTGCCGCCCCCCTCCATCCCATAACGCTCTTGCTTGGAAGCCGCTTTGATGCTGTTTTCCTGCTATGGGGCAACGTCTGCTGGGTCGGGTGCTCCAGGCAGGCAGGCGACGCAGCGCTGTGCCCACCGGCTCAGCAAAACGCAGGTGGCACCCGTGCGGGCGCAGAGTCCCCTCTCCGAGCGTCACCTCATTCTTTGCGTTATTTCAGCTTGCTCTCCCCTTACCCACCGACATCTGTAACATTTATACTTTGTCTTACTCCACCGGTTTTCTCCTTTTCCATAGCTTCCCCCAGCAGACGTTTTGTACAGCACTGACAGCCCGATGGGGCACAGCCGGCTCTCAGAACGCAGGGCTGTGCTCAGGGCTGGAGGCGCGGTTGGGTGCGTGGCCAAGGGCTGCACCCCCTGCGCTGGCCAGGGAGAACTGTCCCCAGCCAGGTCACACCCAGGGGACCGAGACGACCCCAGACTCTGTGGTTTTAAGAACAGGAGGACGATGATGAGCATCGAGTCCAATTCCCTGCCTAAACCAGGCTGCAGAACCTCACTCCATGACTCCCGTGTCTCACCTGACAATTTAGAGTGGAATATAATAATAAGTATAAAAACACGATTTCCAGCCATTTTGCATTGCTCCTGCTAAGCCAGTTCTAGGGTTTGGTGCAATTAGCACCCGTCACAGAAAAGTCACTGCTTCTGCAGGACATCTCGTTACCTTCCTCCTCTCTTCTGCAGCCTCCAGCCTCCTCTGCAGCTCCTCCAGGGACAGGTCCTTCTTCTTGGGGGGGGAGGAAAGGATCGGGCTCTCGGGAGATAAATCTGAAGGGGACTTCAGGATCACTTCGAAGCTCTGGCCCGATGCCCTCTTATCCAGCTGCTTCACCTCCATATCTTTGGGGGGAAAAAAAGAGGCTCTGTGGACCTGTGACACTCAGGAGAGCGGTGACCTGAGGGCACCGAGCTCTTCACCTAGGACTCGGGGTGTTCCCATGTCCTGACCTGGGGCATTTTGTTCTACCTCCAAAATTCCCCGATGAGTGATCAGCTTGATCCCCCCCCAAGTCAATGCAATTCATTTAAACTCCCAGTGTAATTACAGAAAGGCCATATTGCTGTTAACATCTTGTATGGCACCCCAGTGCGAGGCCGGCAGCCTCTGCGGGCAGTTTCTTTCTGGGAAAATGTGGGTTACGTTAATAAAATAAACTGCTCCGGGGTGGGACAGCCCAGCGCGCTGACGAGCTGCCGCGTTGCCCGCGGAAGCGTCGCGCAAACGATGCCGTAGCTCCGGTGCTGGTTACGTACCTCCATACTGGTAGATGGTATTAGGATGGGGCTGGGTGTGGAAACAGGAGCAGATGAGGGAGAGCAGAGACAGCTCCTTCATTTTCTCCTTGTAGGCTGAAAAACATGAAATAGCAATGAGGAGAGAGTCAAATGGCAACGGCAGCTCTTTCTGATGGAGAAATGAAGGAAGCAGACACAAGGAAACCCATTTGCAGCTCCCAGACTCTATGGAGGCTTTTCCAGGCTGTCATAGCTTGCCAAAAGGTCCCCAAGGAGCGTCTGTTCTAGAGCAGACTAAATTAGCTGCCAGCGTAGCAAATGTCATGGGAAGACACAGAGTAGGCATTTACCGCATCTAGAGGCATCAGTTTCCCTGCAGGATTCTCCCTCCAAAGGAGCTGAAACGCTGCAGCCCGTGTGGTTAACCACGCCGGGAGAGCTGCCCAGACCCTTCCTCCAGCCCGCTGCCAGACGCGGGGGTACGATGGCGCCCATCAACACCTGGAAACATTGCTCAACCCCTGGCAAGTCCCTGGTATCTCACAAGGCACCATTTCTGGCCTCAGGGTGCAGAGGCACGATGCAGTCGGCTACGTGAAGAGCAAATGGGCATTTGAGTGAAGAAAGGGTTCAGGGTGCTGCTAACGGGGGGAAGTGCTGTGAGCTGGCGTCCCGAGGTACCTCCTGCCCCGCGGTACCTCCTGCCCCGCGGTACCTCCTGCCCCGAGGTATCTCCTGCCCCAAGGTACCTCCTGCCCCGAGGTATCTCCTGCCCCAAGGTACCTCCTGCCCCGCAGTATCTCCTGCCCCGAGGTACCTCCTGCCCCGTGGTACCTCCTGCCCCGAGGTACCTCCTGCCCCGAGGTACCTCCGGCCCCGAGGTACCTCCTGCCCCGCGGTACCTCCTGCCCTGCGGTACCTCCGGCCCCGAGGTACCTCCTGCCCCGCGGTACCTCCGGCCCCGAGGTACCTCCTGCCCCGCGGTACCTCCTGCCCCGCGGTACCTCCTGCCCCGAGGTACCTCCTGCCCCGAGGTACCTCCGGCCCCGCAGAAGCAGGTAAGGGAGGACGTAAGTGGATTCTGCCACCACCTTGGCCCACGCAGGCAGAGGTTGCTACTGGTCTGCAATCACAGTCAGTGCGTCCCTGCGAAGGACGGGGAAACACACAACCCTCCAGTTCGCTCAGCACTCCTGTGACTGGAGGGCACACCGCGGCATCCTCGGCGACCGCAAGTGCACAGGGTGCTGCCCTAATGGCAGCAGCACCCCCAGCTTGCTGCGGGTCTGTTTCTGGGGCAATCTTCACCTTATTTTTGGAGTTTAGTACATTTAAAACAGCGAACTGTTAGCACACACCTGACAAAGAACCTCAGAATAGAAGAAGGTCTTGAAAACAGAGAGGTGCTCTGCCAGGCTGCCAGGTTCTTTCTCACATCAGCGTAACCCTCACAGCATCCCCGCCGTGCCGCAGGTCAGCGGCGGGCGCTGCTGTCTCACGGAGGCTCTGCCCTGGACCGGCTGCTCAGGGGACACGCAGGCAGATGGGGACGGAGCCCTCATGGCCGCGTGTCCTGCCAAACCTGCCCGGAGCCTGCTGGCGCCATCCTTCCTCCTGCCTCCACCCCAGGGCACAGGCGTTCTGGTGTCCAGCCTTGGCTCTGCCTCTGGATTGCCCACACGTCCCTGTGCTCCCGGTCTGGGTTTGTCCCTTCCTTGCTGAGCTCCTGTTTCGACCTCCAGCCAGAGGTGACTCTGCAACCTGGCTGCCAATGCCACCTTCATAGCAAGACCCTCCACCGGGCCAGGAAAGGGAAATCCCCCAAACTCTGTGATATGAAAAGCCATTAGAGGCAGAACAATTTTGGGAAAAAAAAAAAAAAAAATCACCCTGTGTACCATATGCCCTCAGGAACACCTTCCAGATCTTCTCTGCCTTCCTGCAGCTACTCGGGTGGGAAACCAGTGCTTTCATGTGCCTACTTCATACTTGCACTTATTTTTCCTCCGAGGTACAGAACTTCGCCCTGATTAACGCCCTCCTTTCGCTAACCGACACTCCCTGAAACTCAGATCTTTACTGAACGTTTCCCAGTTTGCTCCACATTCTGATTTTAATACCCTGCCCAGTCCTGATGCTAAATGTGAACCAAATCAGAACGGCTGACGCAGCAGTGCCAGCCACAGAGCAGGACGTCTTTGATTTTTGTTCTTAGTGAGAAAGCTCTTTGGAAGGCGCCCGAGCGCGCTGTATCGTGCCAGAAGTCGTGGCACGCAGCAGTAAGCTAATGCGTCTGGTAACGTGCAGAGGAGGTCCCCTGGACTAAAGGAGAGGTTTAACATTTAGCAGAAACAAACCACACACTGAGGTCCTTGCTCTACCGTTACGTCTGGTCCTGGGTGAGACCAAGACGTTAAGCAGATGTGCCGCATCCCCGACCCGCTCGTTTCATGGTCTCCTAGCACTTCTTACAGGGCACAGCGCTTTGCATTTCATTACTTGAACCTCAGTAGCTCTCCCCAGTACTGGTTTCACTGTTCTCTGTGTCGATAGCGTACGCCGCAGTCCCTGCCTTTCGGGAGGTCGGTTGTGGGATTTCGCAGCTGCCTCCGTTCCATCGGGATCTTCCCTCTCCCGCTTTCCCTTCTGCAGAGCAAACTGACCGTCCCTCTCCGTCAATTAAAGTGGAAAGGAGGGCGAGGGCAAAGGGACCCCGCTTCCCTGTGCGGCGGTGCTGAGCTGTGGAGGAGCTCAGCACCTCCTGCTGAGCTGCAGCCCGGCGCCAGCCCCCGCCTGCAAGCAGCGGGCGGACGGGGCCGGGGAGCAGCGCTGGGGGCTGCCGGCCCCGGGCACCGGCGGGGAAAGCGCCCGAAGAGCCCCGAGCAACCGGACGAACCCGCTCCAGCGTCCCCACGGGGAAAGGAGCGGGAGCGGCGGCAGCGGCCCGAGACCCCCGCCGGTACCGGGCAGGGTCGGCTCGGCCCCGGGCCCCCCGCCCGGCGCTGTCCCTTCAGCACCACCGCCCGGCGCTGTCCCTTCAGCACCACCGGCCCCGGGGACCCCCGGCAGCCCCCGGGCAGCGCCAAGGCCGGGGGCTTCCGCACGAAGGGGGGGGGGGGGAAGGACGCACCCCTGAAGAAATCACCCCTGAGCCGCGCCCCGAGAAATAAATGGACCCCCGACCCCCCCGCGGCGCTGCGCCGGAGCCAGCGGTCGCCCCCGGGGGACGCAGAAGCGCCCGCGCTGATGCCCTCGTCCTCTGGCGCTTTTGATCTGACAAACAGCAGGCGGTACCTGCGTCCAGCCCACCGTTAACAGGCTGAAATGAGAAAAGGCGTCCTGTGAGGAGAGGGAGAGCCCCTGACTCAGTAAATAAAAGTAAGAAACATAACCCCTGGGTCACGGTTTAGGAGACTGTGTCAATGAAGGTCAAACCCAAGATCTCCTGAAGCAAGACGGTGTCTCAATCACAGCTGCATCAGAAAGGGCATGCTTAAACCTCTCAGGGGTAAAAGATCAGCATTGCAAACCTCAGCTCCAAAATTGACTTCAGAAGTAGCTGTACTCAATAGATACAAGGCTTTGAGGACACATTTATGCCAGCGGACAAAATCCTTGCCCCAGGATAAGAGAGCTGGCTGGCCAGAATATGACACAGCCAACAAGTCCCCTCCAGGAAAGACTGTATGTCTTCCCGCCCACAAATTTACACATTTTAAGAACAATTAGACAGGAAATGCTGAACTTTTTATTTAAGCATCTACTTGCATTTATTACTGCTGCTAAGTTAGTAAAATAAATTCAGCTTACGCAGAAGAAATACTGTGTATGTGTATAACTTAGTAAGGCTGGCTGACGCGGTTCCTAAGGCTTCCTTTAGAGCAAAGCATCCCTTCAGTCTCAGAGGTGCAACAAGAGCTTTGTCTCGCTACCAGGTGGAAGGGTAGGAAGGCTGCTCACTCAGGTGTGGAGTACGGATGCTTTACCTCTCTCTTTAGGCAAACTCTGCAACAGAAGGATCAGCAGCCAGTTCATTCACTCTGGTACCGTCTTCATCACTAGGTCATAACGCTTCAGCGCTTTCATAGTCGGACAATGCCCTTAATAACGTGCTGTAACTTTTGGTCAGCCTTGAACTGGTCAGGCACTTGGACGAGATGATCGCTGTAGGTCCCTCTCAACTGAAATATTCTATTCTATTCTATTCTATTCTATTCTATTCTATTCTATTCTATTCTATTCTATATTAGAATTGGGGTGAAACATTAAAAATAACTGAGTTTTGTAAACTAAGAAGTGAATAAACTGTAGAAGATATAGAAAATATATCAGGGTCCCATCCTGCAAAGTGGGGTGAACTCGCACTTTACTGGCTTCCTGAGGCCTCGGGTAGCTGTTAAGCTACAATCCCACCTAAAGGGGCAGTCAGTCGCTTAATATTTCTGAATATTTGTGCCCAGTAATCAGCACCATCTGATCCTGCGCTGTTTATATTCCATTGCACACCCCATGCAACAATTAATCTTTATGAAAATCTTTCATCTAGCTTTTCCCTGCACGGTCTATAATGCACGGGCAAAACGGCTTTCTCCCTGCTGCAAGGAGAAGGGAGCTGGCCCGGGCCCTCACCAAGCCCCAGGAGGGCCGGGGTGCTCCCCGCTTGCTCTGTGGTGGCTCCTGGCCCGCGCCCCCTCTCGTGCCGCACAGCACACGCTGCGTTTCCCCGTCCCTGCTGCTTCGCGTGGGCACCGCGTACAGCATTTACCCATCTGAAGGGCTTCCCTCCCAGTTACCCCCCGAGACGGCACCCAGCTGCTCCCCAGCAGCTGCAGCGAGGAGACGGAGGAACGGCTGGGACGGGCCCGGTGCGCGAGCAAGGGGAGCCATCTCCCCGCTCGCCGTGCGCCTGGCCTCGCCACCTCTTATTCATGAACAAGTTTTGTTCTCTGCTTCCTAACCAGATAAAATTAAACTCTAGACCGTTCGAGCAGCCTGTCTTTGTGCGGTGTTTAACGATGGCCAGCAAAACAGAGTGAGGCCCTTTAGGCACAACGGCGATACAGAGCCATTCATAAGAAAGCAGAGGCACAGCAAGACCAATTTATACGAATTCAGGCAATTTAAATGGATCAGACTGGATGTGCTATGTCTGGTAGCAAGGTCAAAGGAAGGTTATTACAGGAAAATAATTCGGTTTGCAAAGATAACTTTGGAGAAGTAAAAACTGCTTCCATAAAGAATATTATATCATGAAAAATGAGAAGAGTCCAGTTATAACTGTAGCCAAAGCACAAACAGGAGGTAGAGAAGGCAGAGAGGCAGGGAACCGGGTCCTTCAGCACAGAGACTGCAACGCCCCACACGCAACGAAAGCAACCATCGTCCTCGATAAGCCTGAACCCCGTCACACAAATAACGGCCAGCCCTTCACTCCAGGCTAACTCACTTCTGCTTTCTTGCTCCTCAACTTCCAAAAACAGGTCAGCAAGAGAGCTCACACGACCAGAAAACGCTAGTGTTTTTTGTTCTTTTTCAGATCATGCCGATGCCATGCACCATCCCAGCTGCCCACCAGGAGGTCTGGGCCCAGAAGCCACCGTGGGCTCACGTGGACTCATCCACGAGAACCGTCAGGCGCGAGGGTTACTCTGCCTGCTGTCAGACATCTGCTAACCTATCGCCCAGGAAGGGTTTCCAGTCACCCGGCTCCTTCCCTCCTGGGTTTCATTTGCAGCTCACGAACGCCGCATCAACCCGCCTTATGCACAGCCAATGGATCAGCAAATCACCCAAGCTGTGGCACTGGAACCTGTGGGCTGCCCTCAGGAAAAGAAGCAGGGAAATCTCCTCTCCTACGGGCTCAGCGAGAGAGAAGGGCCCGCGCGGTGCCGCAGAGACCCCGCAGCCCGGGCTGGCGGGGGGCTGATTGCCAGGACGGAGAGGAGCGTGGCCCGGGTTGCTTGATGAGCCAGCTGTGTGCCCAGGTGGCCAAGAGGGCCAGTGGCATCCTGGCTTGTATCAGGAACAGTGTGGCCAGCAGGAGCAGGGCAGGGATGGTGCCCCTGTGCTGGGCACTGGGGAGGCCGCCCCTCGAATGCTGTGCTCAGCGCTGGGCCCCGCACCCCAAGGCGGCCATGGAGGGGCTGGAGCGTGGCCAGAGCAGGGCAGCGAGGCTGGGGCAGGGGCTGGAGCACAAGGCTGGGGAGGAGCGGCTGGGGGAGCTGGGGGGGCTCAGCCTGGAGAAGAGGAGGCTGAGGGGAGCCCTCATCGCTCTCTGCAACGGCCTGAAAGGAGGCTGGAGCCGGGGGGGTCGGTCTCTGCTCCCCAGGAACAAGCGATGGGACGAGAGGGAACGGCCTCAAGCTGCGCCAGGGCAGGGTTGGGTTGGGTGTTGGGAAAAACTTCTTCACCGAGAGGGTGGTCAAGCATTGGAACGGGCTGCCCAGGGCAGGGGCTGAGTCCCCATCCCTGGAGGTATTTACAGGACGGATAGATGTGGTGCTCGAGGACATGGTTTAGTGGTGGACTTGGCAGTGATAGGTTAATGGTTGGACTCGATGATCTTAAGGGTCTTCTCCAACCTTGATGATTCCATGATTCTATGATTCTATGAAGCAGATGAAGGAGCCAAAGGGAGGCAGCTGTCCCAGCGTGTTTGTGGAGCTGGGGCAAACGTAGCTTCAGACGGCCGGGTTTGGCAGAGACAAAGAGCTGCGAAGGAGCGGGGGACAGTCAGAGACAGGCGTCCAGCGCCGTGATGTGTCGGGGGCAGCCACGCTGTGTGCCCACAGACACTCCTTTGGTCTCTTGGGATCTTGGTTTCCTTTGCGTTCACTGAGGATTATTGTACTTACCCATCACCCAGCGATATTATGTGCGTAAACACATTCAGAAAACATAAGATTCTCTAGTACAGCACTAAACATGTAGAGGTAACTTGAAAGAATAAAAGGACCGCTTGGAAATATGCCGAGCAGCTCTTCACCAGCCGGGACGTGCCAAAGTGCCACAGCACATGCACGTGATCTTTGGTTGCTCTCTCACTCTTTTGTATTTCTAAATCACAGCCAAAGATGTGCCATCATTTTAAATCCCCTCCGGATAGGAGACTTTTTTTTTTTGTAAAGGTAGGCTTACAGCTGGAAAAATAAAGCCCATGTCAGTAGGGCGACTGGGAGGGATGAGGCAGGCGTGTTGTTTCGAGTTAATTTAGGGGTAGCAAAGTCCTAGTGAGCTTCAGGTCCCTCCAAGTATTATCATCAAGAATCATCACCCCCGTTCACCATAAGAAAGCTTGAAGCTGCAATCCACCCTGCTGCCCACACCAAGGTCTTATCTGCAGCCTCCCAGTTGCCACACCAGACCACTAAAGCTCAGCTTTTCCTCTGCAGCAGGAGAATGTGTTCATCTGATAAAACAGTGCCTTCCCCAGGTCTGAACCAGCACTGACAGGCTCCAAGAAAGCCCTTTCTCGAGATATCTGAGGGATCCTCATGGTACCATCAGGAGGATTTTAGAAAGAACAGATGTCTTCCAAGGAGTTGGATCCCTCGTTTGGATACAGTGGTAAAGAAAATAAATTAAAAATTTCCTACAATAGATTCTCTTGGCTTGTAAAACTGAAGTCCCAATAAGAGTACCATAAATTTCTAAGACCATATACACTCCATCAACACCTGAAGAGAAAGAAAATAGGGATTTCATGGGAACGCAGAGAGATGGAGAGGCTGATAGAAAGCACTGCGGCTCTCCAGCATGAGCAGAAGTGTCAGGACAGGGCAATACCACATGGTGCCCACCAGCACGGAACAGGGATTAAGGGGATCGCCCGGGCATGGACGAAGTCACACGCCTCTCACGTTTCAGTGCAGGAGGAGAAAATCTCGGGATCTATCAAGGCACATTTACCTTGCCCAGTCCTGAGGCCAGGAATGACAAACCGGCGTTTCCTCTTGGCTCCACCTTCTCAAACCCGCTAGCGCCGGAGAAAAGCCCCTGAGGCTGTCACCTTACCGCATCATTTCATAATCTCCTGTCTCTTTACGCAACCCACATGCCTCCAAACGGTGGGGAAAGTCACACAGTCCTGCAGAGCCCAGCCAGACCCCGCTTCTGCGCTGTACAAAAGCACGAAGCTTGGCGCAGATGCCTTGGGGAGGAGGTGCGAGGGCTCTGCCCCTGGCAAGGGCTGCCCGGCGGCACGGCCAGCACCGCA
This sequence comes from Platalea leucorodia, assembly GCF_965183815.1. Classification (NCBI taxonomy): domain Eukaryota; kingdom Metazoa; phylum Chordata; class Aves; order Pelecaniformes; family Threskiornithidae; genus Platalea; species Platalea leucorodia. The sequence goes on along the minus strand of NC_138835.1, from coordinate 16,045,085 downwards.
GCTGAGCCTGCACTGAGCATGTGCCGCCGCGTCCTCTGCTCTGGCACCAAACCCAACCACCGTGGCCAGGAGAAAACGCCTGAGGTGGCAGGCAGAAAAGAGAGGTGGCTGCGGGGCTGGGGGAAGCCGGCCCCATTTCTTTTCATCCCAGGGATTTCTTTGTTTGTTTAAACAACCCCCAGAAAATCTTCCCAGGGGGATAAGCCCCCGGGCATCAGCTGCAGGCAATTACAGCTGCTCTCCCTTCAGCACGGATTTGCTTTTGCTGCGGATAAAGAAGAAAATAAAGAAGAAAGCGAATGACTTTTTCCTGAATTTAAGGATTTGGTTGCCTTTTTCTCCTGCCGTGCCAGGCTTCTCTCCCTTTCTGCTGTGAGTGCTATAGGCGATGGGGAGCTGCTCCCTGCAAGGGCGGCTGGGCGAGGCTCAGCCCCGCTCCCTCCCTTGGCAAACGTTGCCCTGTTCCTTTCCTCCTGCCACAGCACTGCTTGCCCATGACTTTCTACTCCTTGAAATGGTTTCTCTACTTGACCTGAGCCACAAGCAAGCACCGTTTCTCTGAAGCACACGCTTCCATGATCCTAAGTCTCCTTTACAGTAAAACTGCATCTTTGGGAAGATGCAATACGCCATCGGCATCTGGTGGGTTGGGAGGGTGAGAATGCACCAAATGGAAAACGCACGTTATGCCTACGCGTGTTTCATCCGCCACCTCGTCCATCTCAAGTTCGACGCAACCTTGGGTTAGATGGCTGGTGAGCCCGCGCCGTCCCTCCCACCCCCGCTCCGCAGACGAGGCCCAATCCTGTTCTGCAGGAGAGGAAGGCAGATGGGTGGGACCTCCCGAGCGTGCGCTGGCGCACACCTTCGCTGAGACAGGGACACTCGCAGAAATATATACAATAGCTGGAGATTTTCTATCACGGAGACACATTTTTTTCAACGCTGCTTTACCATCTTTAATTGCATGTAAAGCCCACTCGGGATCAGCTGCACCCTTCCCCGCCCCCCATCTCTCTGCCCTTCTCTCCCCTGCGTCTGCTGGTCTTTTAAAAGGAGAAAGGACTGGAAAATGCACAGCAGGAGACACGGGCAAAGGGCAGTGGAAGAAGCAAGAGGTGTTGCCCGGTCTGCGGGCTGGTTCCCTGCCCGGGGGGCACAAAGCACTCCCTGCCTTTCCTTTTTGTCTGCCGCTCCTGCTCAGCCCTGCAGCCCAGCCCTCCGGGATCCACCTTCCCCCGCCCAAGCCCCTCTTTATGCACTGCAGAATTCAGAGCCATTTCAAGAGAAAACTTGTTTTTTTAAAGAAAAAGACCCTCTAAACCCACCCACTGTTCATTTTACCATTTCAGGCTTTTCTTCTCCTTCACCCACGTTCCCAGTTTCAGCCATTTCAATCCCTCCTCCCCAGCTAAAAGGGGCAAAACGTATCTTTAGGAGACGACTGGAGCGAAGAAGCGGAGCATCCCCAGGGCAGGCTGCCATCCCGCAGCCAAACCCGAGCCCGGCGCCAGGCTGCTGGGCAGCCGCGCTGCGCTCCCCGCTGCGCTCCCCGCTGCTGCTGCAGGAGGGAGGAAGGGCTTCCCTTGCAGCATCTGATCTCGCCCACCGCCATCAGAGGACCGCTCCCCTGTAGCATCTTCTAAGGAAGAAATGCGAGCTGTGGAAGCAATCTAGGGATGGGAAGCCCTGAGAACAGACAGAAAGCCATCTCGGTCACTCTGGTTGGGTTTGGGGGATTTTCTAGGGCATTACTGTCCGTCTCTTGCCTGTGTCTTTCTTTCCACTACCCATTCAGGCAAGACACGATCTTCACAAAACAAATCTAATTGCTGAATTCTCTGCACCCAGCTGCACAGCGTGCAAATTTTTCTTAGGGGGAAAAAAAAAAAAGCTGTATCATGTTACAAAAATAATAATTAATTGGCATGCAGCAGCATCTTCTTATGGCACAATGTAACAGCAGCAATATTTTAAATTGGCAAGTTTATCACATGTGTATTCATATTAAAATAAAAAGCCCACCTGCTATCTTGCATCAGAGGGGTGTGCGTGCGTATGGGGGAGGAAGGGGAACAATGCTGCCATACCAGCTGCCTCCTCATCAGAGAACTCCCCCGAAATGCACGGAAAAAAAACCCCAAAACCCTCAGAATAATGATAAAAAAAATAAAACCTGATGGTTCTATAAGCGGGTTGACGACAAGCTCCCCCAAAAGATGCCTGTCCTACCTGAGACGGTGCTGGCCATGCTGCTGCGGCGGGAGCGAAGCGGGTGCTGCAGGAGCAGGAGCGCAGGGAGCTGCGGAGGTGCTGCAATGCTGCGGGGAGGAAGGACTGACTCAGCTGGAGGGGGCTGCAGCCATCCGCGGCAGGGAGAGGCTGGAGAGCCCAGAGAAAGGGAAGGGGTGGAAAGAAAAAGACGGGTCACTAGTTCAGAATATTAATTAGCGTATCAGGCCTCCTTTCCTGGGTGGCTTTGACGGTAGATCCCTCCCAGGCAAGACTGGCTGCCAGAAACACAGACCCAGCGCGGGGGGGCGAGGAGACACACCCAGCCGGGCTCTGGCAAAAGCTGATTTTTCCTCCTCTTCCTCCCTTTCTTGTCTGCTCTAGATGGGCTAAACTGCTTTTTCCCTTGCTGAAAGCAGAAATAAGCGAATTCATGGATTTTTATTTTTTTTTCAAACCAGCCATTCCAAGGCGGTGCCCACCCGCAGGGCCAGGTCTGGGGTCTGGCTTAGCAAGGCTGAGGCGTAAAACCCAAACCCCAAACCTTGCAGCAGCTTCAGGCAAACAGCGCAGGGAGGAGGGATCCCAGACAGGCTCAGCATTTTCAGGCGTGTTTTTTTTTGCACCAGCACTGGGGCACAAAAGGGGCTGCAGTTTGGGGCGGGGACCTGCTGTGAAAGTAGAGGAGGAAGAGCAGAACGGAGCCTTCTGATTTCAATGGGTCTTCTCTGGGTTTCTCCCCACCGCCTCCAAGGCATGAGGACCTCTTTTCTTTTCCTCTTCTGTTCTATCATTTCTCTCATTTCTCTCATTTCCACTTGTGGCTGTTGCTAGGGGCCAATGCATCTGTGCTTTTAGAGCATCACACACACAGTTGGGACCAAGGAACCCTCCCAGTCCCTGTCGCCAGCTGCACCCGTCCGACCGCGGCCGCACAGACCCCACCTCGGGGCCTGCGGTTGCGGTCCCCTGCGATCCTCCCAGCCTCCGGCCCTCTCACGCCACGCGTTATCCTGCCGGCTGCGCATCCCCTCCGGCTGAAAACACCCCAAATCTCCCAGCACGCTGCAATGCAGACGCTGCCGAACAATTCCAGCAGCTGCAGGGAACTACGGGTCGTTGGCGTAGCTGCCGGCGCTCTGGCTTGGCCAGGGGCAGAAGCCACAGACAGCACCTGCTAAATTCAGTTAAAAAGGCAAAGATTGCCCTTTTTTCCCCCCAGTCTCCAAGCGTCCTATTCCCTCAACTCTGTATGTAAGAAAAAAAAAATAATTATAGAAAATAAGTCTAATTCAGAATAACGTTAACACTATCCACAAATCTGCAATGCCTGTTTGGAACAGGAGCTTTTTTATTACCGTTAACTGCTCCCTGTTCTGTCCAAGCCTTGTTTTGTAGTTGCAGCTCTCTCTATTTTCTCCTTGGGTGGAATCTCTAAGACTTTCTAGGTTATCTCGAAGGCAGCAGGCTGAACTGTACGTGTTTCAAAACCACACTCCCCATTAACGGATGAAGGCAGCCATCCCAGGCACCTGAGCGCTGGAATCGTTCCCCCCTCTATTCAGGGTGGGCTCTGGCTTTGACTTCCCTACCAGACCCGAGAGGCTCTGCCTACCTCTTGCGATATTCTGGAGCTTCTGGGATAAATTGTATGCATTTTATTCCTTTTATTCAGAAAAGGGCACGGAATGCTCTCAGGGTGCCATGGCAGGTGTCCCAGCAGGACACACGGCACGAGAAACCCTGAGCAAACTGGATTTCTGTGGCTGCACCACGCATCACACGCTGGAGCTCCAATGTTGTTCACACTTTCTAGATAGCCTGTCATAGAAATAACGTTAATACGATTAATTCTGGATGCATCTCTAACACCGGGAGATATTTCTTCCTTATTTTACATGTAACTGTCTTTTCAAGGTCTCCCTGATTTTCACTAGGGAGCATCTGAAGGCACTGGGTATTTTTTTCAAGACAGGGATTCGGGAAAATCAGTGAGTATCTGGCCACGGTGCCCCGTGCCGTCCTCGCAGGCAGCATCTGACCAGGCAGGCTATCAGGAAACAACAGATTTTCATAGAGAATCAGCAAAGACATTGGTTTTGTGGCACGCGCTTCTTTCACTACGTTACTGCAAATGTTTTCAGCATTTTTAACAACTAAATATTCCTAGATGTCTTTCAACATAGGAAGGGCTTCTTCCAATAACTCATGCTTTCAACGATCCTGAAAAAATGCAAGTCTACAGCAGTATACTGGTGCAAACTGCTAAGGGCAGCTCTTCTGTTGGTTTTGAAGCACTGAAGTGTCCTTTGAAGGGGGAAAAAAAAAAAAAAAGAAAATTCCCAATCTGACCAAAAAACCCAAAAGATTTTGTCTTCAACAGATCCCAAACCAGGGCCCTGGAACAATCCTCGTGTTTCGTTCCAGGGAACGCTCGCCTCGGGCAGCTCGTTTGCGAGTTGTGGTTGTTACCAAAAGGGCCACGGGCTCGGCACACTTTGTATCGCTGTTTGTGGCTGCGAGCCTGGCAGAAGCAGGGCTTGCAACAAGAAATACGTGGGGAACGATTTTACCTGGTGACTAATGAAATAACATTGAAAGACGCAAATCATCTGGTCTGAAAGTAAGAGCATGGGCTGCGATACGGGAGGCTCTAACACGCGGTACCCAGGCCACAGCATCGGCGCGAGAACTGCCCGTACCATCTGCAGAATAATAACAAAAACTCCACGTAGGGCAGCAGTCAACCCCCTGAAATTGTAAAATAATACAAGAGAAAGGAGAAAAAGAATTGAGGGAGAGAAACCAGCGACAGCAACGCAGCACTAGCTCAGGAAACTGTTTCCCTGAAAGCAAAAAGGAACGAGAGGGTTATTCTGAGGTTTCCTCTTTAGTACCTATGGCGTGCACTTGAGAAACGAGGCCGGGTTGTACGAAGGATCTGGATCAGGAGGAGGAAGAAGAGTTGTACTAATTCAGTCACGGAGGTGTAGAAGCCGGGAATTCCGGTCACCCTGGGGGCTGCCCAGCTACAAGGGGTGTTGCGTCCATGTAAAGTCAGCAGTGCCCAGCGAGGCGACTGAGCAACCGCAAACGGTAAAGAGCAGCAAACGTTGAACACGTGAAGGCGTGAGCTCCGCTCCAGTGGTTCCCGTCTGGCCTCCACCAAATCACCAATCCCGCCTGCTTCGGTTTCTTCATCTGTGAATGAGTATTTACTCACCTCCCTAATAACAGGATGATCGTGATTCAAATTGGAGGGTCAAAGTGGAAAGCTATTTTGCTATTTCCCAGCAGTAAAGGGACAGGAAGGCTCTGGATTATCAGGATTCAAAGGAATCAAATAATTTTGGGGTCAAACAAAAGTTTTCGATTGTTGCTATGGGAACCATCACATCTCCTCAGAAAGACAACAAACGGCAACTTAATCCTCTCCTATCTGAAAGGGGAAAAAATACCCTTCCTGCGAACCGCAGGAGTTCCACAGCCGGTCGTTGCGGCTCTTCAACCTCTTTTGTCCCATTCCTCAAGATTCTTTCTTGTCTGGGAAGAGAGATCCTGCCTAGGCGGCCTCTGAGCAAAAATGACCGTTACTCGCTTCGTACTTCCGCACCGCGCAAGCGTTCTGCTTGCAGAAACGTCTCTGCAGTTTGCTTCAGCCACCCACACACCCACTTCCCCACAGAGTTTAAGGAAATAGCTTTTCCAAGGTTTTTCTTTTGTATTTTTTTTTTTTTTCCCTGAAGGCACCACTTCAAATGAAAAATAATTCATCCAAGATCTTCGCCATCGCTAAGGCGCGAGCAGCGGAGGTGCCCTGGTTCCTGCTGCCTGCGCTGGCACGTAGAGGCCGTTAAGGGTGTAGGGACTGGCCTTTCGTACAATCCTCTGCGCCGCTCTGACGAACGTTTTAAACCTCTCCTCTTCTCCCTCGCCAATCTCTCGCCTTGTAAGAACTCGGGTTTTTCCCTAGGGAGCCAAACACCGGAACGACAATCCAGGTGTAAGAGCAACGCCTGCCTTTATCAAGTCTGTATACCGACATAAAGAGATGCTGTAGCTTCAGTAAACCTTCACAATTCCTTTGCAACCTGAATAAGAAACAATGTTTTCTCTTTAAACTTTAAAAATGTTTTCTCTATTCTCAGCTTTTAGAAGAAACTGGCATAGCAACGATGAAGACAGACGCGCCAACGCTGGCACTGCAGCCTTGGTCAAGTAAGGTAAATGGTGCAGAGGACCAACCCTCCGGAAGGACGAAGAGCGCTCGGCCGGTGCTGACTCACGTTTGCCCTGGACGCCGGTGCAGCTGCTGACTCACGCTCCCTCCTGCGCCTGGTCACCTTCCAGCTCTTCCCTCTTGGAAGGTAACGCTGCTTCCACCAACACTGCTTACACAGCAGTTAAAATACTCTGATTTGATACGCTATTGATATTACTCTTCAATGTAGGAAAGATATATTTACAGGAAATAATAACACCACCACAGTATTCCATATATTTATGATGAGTTTTAAACCTTTATTCTCCATTATAAATACCTTATCCCACCCTCCCCTTTTACAATCTTTACAAAGTCGTTGCTTTTGCAGCTCAACTTTGCATACCTGGTGTCAAGTTAAAGAGGTCACACAGTCAGGAACACGAGCGAAATCAGCTGTTCCATCTTGCGTGGCGCTGCGAAGACTGAGGGCCTAGCTCAGGGCTCGCTGGCCCACTCGCTATGATTACAGGCCGTTTACAACCCAGGCAAGTTCAGCTCAAGGAGTGTAAAGGCTGGCAACCAAACCAGCAACGCCCGTAAGCTCCCCTACCCGAACACCTGGAAGACAGAGAATGTACCAGAAGTCGGAGAAGAGAAGAGATTACATAATACACTCAAGTTTAAGGTCTGTTCCTTTTAATAGTTATTTTTCTTTAAATATTATAACACTTCTACATACAAACAAGCTGTGCAGCTTGCTAGGAATAAAGGCATTTTAAAGTTATAATGAAACAAGCCACATCCTGCTCTACACCTACACAGTAACCACCTAACAGCGTGAGATGCAGCAATAAAGTACCGAGAGATGCACGTAAAACACTTTCTTCCTACCTTCTTCCTCATATAACTGCATAAAATGTGGTTCTGCAAAATTTGGGGATCTGGGTAAACCTCGTCTATCCATTTATTAAAACACTTGAGTTTTACAAACCGAGTAACCCGTCAATCCGGAGCAGTTCTGAGCTCACTACAACCACACACACGCGGAACCAACCCTCAGGCTGAGCCGCTGAAACGCCGACGCAGCGGCTCCTGGCCTTGTGCAGGGATACGCTGACAGGGAGCCGAAGGCTGAAAGAATCGTGCTGAAGCAAAGCAGGGAACAAAGGAGCAGCACATTCACCCCTAACAAAAGATACCCGTCAGAATTCATTACTGTTCTTAATGCAGAAGCTACAAGGCTCAGCATAATGACACAGAAACCCTCATATCTTAAACGCTGAGGGTTTCAACAAAGAATCCTGTAGTATCCTGCCTTCTATACGCAGTGCCACTGAAGGGAGGCGGACGTGCAGCACAAAGCACAGCACCGCACTGGAGACAAACGCCGGTCGAGGGCGTCACTCCTCACACGGCTCCCGAGTCGTTAACGAAGGGGGGAAAGGCCAGGCCCGGGCGGGCCTCGCCCAGGAGCGCTCACAGGCTCCGGGGGAAGCAAAGAGGGCTGAGAGGCTTCGCAATGGCAGCTGCTTTGCTACTTTCGGCAACCAAACAGCCGATCTTCTGCCTCTTCGGGGCCAAACCTCGGCCTCCGCCCCGGGCACAGCGCGGGGAAGCGGCTGAGGGACCCTCCAGCTGACCCGCCCAGCGTCTGACGGGGGGCCTCTCCCCAGGCCCGGGTCCCGCTTCCCTCCAGGCCCGGCAGGGCCCAAACCCCACCGGCCTCGGTCCCCTCCTCCCCGGGGCCCCTCGGGCCTCCACAGCAGCTCACAGGGGACGGCACAACTCCGCCCCAGCCCCGCTCGCTCCCCGGTCCCCCCGCGGCCCAGGCCCCGCCGCCGCGGTCGGCGCCACCGGCGGCCGCCATCCCGCCCCGTTCCCTGGGCAACGCCGCAACTCTCGCGAGAGCGCCCGCCGGAAGTTACGTACAGCGCGTAAGGAGGCGGGCGCGGGGGGGCACGTGATACAGGCGCGGGGATTCCGAACGGCGGAGCGGGAGGTGAGGGGCGGCGGTGGCCGCTGCGCCGGCCGCGTTTCCATGGCAACCGCCGCCGGGCCGGGCCGGGGGTCCCGGGGACGCGGGTCCGGGCGGGCCGGGTCGCACCGGAGTGGGCGGGGGGTCCTGGGCCCCGGGCCGGCTCCTCCTCATCGCCGCGGCCGGGCCCCGCCAGCCGTGAGCCCGGGCTGCGGTGCGGGTCCACCGGTAACGTCCCGTCCCGAAATATGAGGTGAAACCCGGGCCTTCGGGCGTCGCGTCGTGCAAATGAACCCGCCCCGGTGCCGGCCGGTCGCTCTGCCTGTCCCCGGCGGGGCGGCAGGGTGAGGCCCGGCCTGCGGTTCCCCGCAGGTGCTCGCCGGGAGCCATGCCCAAGGTAACGCTGAACGGCATCACGGTGGATTTCCCCTTCCAGCCCTACGAGTGCCAGGAGGCCTACATGGCCAAGGTGCTGGAGTGCCTGCAGAAGGTGAGTTGCCGTCCAGTTACTGGCTGCAAAACCCGACTTCTCTAAAAAGAGGTGGGCACAACTCAAGTTGGCTTTTTGCTGTCCGTATCCCGCCTTTTCCAAATCTTCTCTGACCTCTTACCTGTATTTTTATTTTACTATATGGTTATTAAAAGCCCAGAAGCGTGCGAGTGGCGGTCAGTAAGGATGTAGGTAGGATGTTTCTCTCTAACTTGGGGAAAGGAAGAAAAGCTGAGTAAGCAGCCCGTGTGTTCATGCAGTCTGCCCTTGGATACCTGGGCTTTGGGTTTGTCTCGTTAGTCCTTAGGCTATTAGTGTAATTCATCGTTTTAGCTATGATAGGATAATCTTAATGAATGTCAAATAAGGAAATGTTTTTTACAATTGTTATCTTTGTTCTGGAGTTGGTTAACAGATCTCCGTGGTCCCTGTCCTCCTAGGAGATCAAACAAGCTTGTTGTGGAAGCTTTGGCTTTCCACTGGCTCAGCGTTCCTCCGTGTCCTGGGCAGTGGCTTGGTTCCTGCTTGGTACCTCCTCGTTTTAAAGTAAAAGTGTTGTAAGCCTGTTCTCTGTAGAAATTCTTTCAGTATAATTGAACACAAATTGTCATGGCAGCGCGAGCTCGGCTGCTAGTTTTTCTGCAACTTGTAGTATTTTTATGTACTTTAAAATCGTAATGTCCAGTAGGACTATGTGATTAAAAGTGCTTGGAAAATTTTCTGCCTGAGCTGTGATGTGGGATATACCCTTAATTCTAAAGGAAACTGGCAGTCTGTCATCTAAGAGCCACTTTCTGGGTTGGTGTTTTGTTTTTTTTTTTCCCCAATAACTTCTAATATTTTCATGTATTTTATGCTGAAATGTGATGCATCCTAGTTGCTCTAAGAGTGGAGAATGAAGAATTCCTCTGCTGTGAATAAAGGATAATATCTGGCTCTCGGTTTTAGATTGGGCCTCGCTAAGTTGATTGGAGGGTCCTGCAGGTGGTGCATTTATAACAACCTGATGTGGGGAATGGGTGTGTGTTTCTGTCCTGTGGTAGAGTTTGCCAAGTAGCGATTGCTTTTTTACTGAGGAAGATGCAGTACTGCACAAAGACCTGTTCTAGTTGAATCTCCAAATTGCTCGTTTTTTCCCTTTTTATTTTCTTTCTCTTCGATAAAGAAGGTAAATGGCATTTTGGAGAGCCCTACAGGCACGGGAAAGACCCTCTGCCTGCTGTGTTCCACTCTGGCTTGGCGGGAACACTTCAAAGATACTATCTCAGCCCGCAAAATCGCGCAGCGTATGAACGGAGTGGAACTCTTTCCCGAGAGACCCATGTCGTCCTGGGGCAATGCTGCCACCGATGCTGATATCCCAAGTAAGTGCTGCGATTTTTATGCGCAGTAGGGGCGGTACAGGAATGTTAATGAACACTTGCTTTTATCTGAAGACTTGCTTTTATCTGTCTTTTGTAATACAGTAGTTATAAAAGCAATGGAGCCATTGTTAGCAGCTGAAGCACAGTTTCACACCTTTTTATAGATTTTTAAAGGTGTCTTACGTATTTTTATATTTTCTTAGAACATGAGAAACTCATTTAGCTCGTTTTATGTGTGTGAATAGTTAGATGACAAAATTTCTTGCTGTCTCTACAAGGCAAACTGTTACCATAGTACCAGCTGGGAAAGGAGGCTAATAATATCTCTAGTTCTTCTCTCCATGCTAATAATGTTTTTCTGCTTTTTTTTCCTCCTCTATTTGGCAGCGTATTACACCGACGTTCCCAAAATAATTTATGCCTCCAGAACTCACTCACAACTTACACAGGTCATTAACGAACTAAAGAACACAGTCTACAGGTAAATATGATTTAGGATAATGTTCCTATTCAAAGAAAAGGTGGAGAAACCCATCTGCTTTAGTTATTGTTTGAATTTATGTGGATGAATGTGTGAAACACTGGTATCCCCTGAAATTTAGTTCTCTTAATGGGCATGTATAAAACCTGGATTTCTTTGTTGTTGGGGTTGGTTGGTTGTGGTTTTTCTTTTCATACTTCACAGCTTTTCTTATCTCCTTCAATCATAGAATTTCCTGAATTTGGTCTGGTTTTGCTTCTTTACTTTACACATTTACTTCTAAAATTCCTTTTTTTTTTAATTTTTTTTCCCTTTTTTTTGTTTATGGGGCATTTCTTTAAGGCGGTGGGAAGCCATTACAAAGTTGAATTCCTTAGGCTGGTGTAAATCTACGAAGAACTTTGTGGGTTTGCTGTACCAATGTCTGTTGCAGTTTTCAGCTGTTGACGTGCCAGTGTGTTGACTGAGCTCTTTGGATGGGCAGTAATCATTTGTTTATGTTTTTTGTAAAGATGCAGCCTTGTAATAAGCAAAAAAGGTATTGCGATTGTTTGTAGTGCATTAGTTCTTGTCATAACCTTACTCTAAAAACCACGGCCAGCTCTGGAATAGCTTGTGGTAGATGACAGGCCCCAGCTTATTGGGCTGAACTGTTGTAACACAACCCAGATTTCATAGTGGAGGATGTAAGCTGCTGTTCCGTACCTCCTGCTGTAAACTGCTGCTTATTACCACCCACTGCTACCAGGAGAAATGCAGTACCATAAAGTCAAATAACGTATATAGTTGCTACAAACAAACTTACTTACTGTTTCTGATCCTGACCCTTATTTTGGGCTCATCTATTTCTCCTGAACCTTTCGCTTTTGGTATATTATACCCAACCTAGGCATGTACACCTGTGTTCTTCTTTCTTGCCTTATTTTTAACATTGGTTTTGTCTATTCTGTTTGAACAGACCAAAGATATGTGTTTTGGGTTCCAGAGAGCAGCTTTGCATCAATCCTGAAGTGAAGCGACAGGAGAGCAACCACATGCAGGTGAGAACAGAGCCTTGAGAGCGAGCACAGTGGGAACACGGAGGTTTTTTGTTTTGGTGTATGGTGTGTAATTCTTAACTCTGGCATTGTTTAACTCCTGGAGGCTGTAGGGAAAGACAGTAGTTCTAAACGTGTTTCGAGGAACTCTTATTTTCTAGTTTTGTGAGTGCAAAATGTAATTCTGAATCTCTGGTAGCCTTTTCCATCCAGAGGAGGATGTCATTGTGTAGAACATGAGAGTAAATAGTTTGCAGTTTACTTTCTGATCTGCCACTTAAGTGTTTTTCAAGAGCAACAGTAATTTCAAAGTAGTGCTTCAGTCATTGATTTACCTGTTATTTTTACAAGTAATATCAAAGATTACTGTTTTGAAAAGTATTAGTGGCAAAATATAACAAAATTTCTTCTGAGCATCTGAGTTTTCCGTGCTGCATAAAAGAGAGCCTAACTTTTGAGGTGGACAGAGGGACACATGATTTTAAAACTGAAGAACGGTGATTAGCATTTATTCATTAGCTGGTGTTGCAGAAAACTGATCTCTCTTCACCCCTTAACACGCTTTCAGTGCTTGACAAGCTGTGCTTGCTCTCTAAGATATGCTATATTTTACAGATCTACATGTGCCGAATGAAAGTGATGGCTCGTGCTTGTCATTTCTACAACAATGTGGAAGGTGAGCTTGGCTGTGGAAGTAAAGCCCTATTTTTTGGAGAGGGAGAGATTTGCTAGGCAGGTAGAGAAGTTTGGAAGAGTTGGCAGAATCTGCCTGTGCGTGTGTTTTGCTCTGTGTTAATGTCTTTCCAGAGTGAAACGCTAGGAAGTGGGTGAGCGTGATGATCAGGGTAACAACAAATCTTTGTGCGATACCTTTGCCTAAGCTTGTGGTTGTAATGTAACTTTTCACAGAAAAGAGTACAGAGAAGGAACTGATTGACTCAATCATGGATATCGAAGACTTGGTTAAAAATGGAAACAAGCACAGGTAAATGATCCCCTCTGACCTTCCTCCCCCTTACTTGTGAAAATAGTGAAAACTCTTTCTCTGCTCATTTTCATGAATACCTTGGTATGAACTTGACATACACTAAAGTAGCAGAACAATGATGAGGGCAAAGTGGAGTGGCTAAATACGCTGCAGAGGCAGCTTCCAACAAAATCATGTGTGCACTAAAGCCTTAACTTCTGTTACTGCCGTTTTCATCATACAGCAATTTATTTCAGTCCTTACTTGTGTAAAGACTGAATCGGATCAGAGTCAGGCTCACCCATATTTTATTTCTCGCTTGAGCAGAGGCTGCTGATAGCATCTGACATGACAAATGGTATTGCAGTTTTGTTTCAGATCTAAGAGGATGAGGTGACTGATGTATTGAGATAAAATAGTCTGGTGCAGCGTTTCCTTCTAGCCTGAAGGGGTGGGATGGTAATGCAGTAATGAATGCCACTCTTGCTCCTTTAATTTCTTTTTTCTTTGTTTTGTTGAGCTGCACAGCTAGGTATTATTTTCTACACTTCTTTTTACTTGTGTTGTGTGAATAGAACTAACCATCTGCCCTAAAAATTAAATGTGCCAGTTTCAACTCCTTAAGAAGTTGATTAGAAACCCTCAAGAGTATGAAACATAGTACATGAATGCACTCTTAATGTTTCTGCAAGTATTACTTCATAGTTTGTACTACTATTTTCAACAGAGCTTGTCCTTATTATCTCTCTCGAAGTCTGAAGCAGCAAGCAGATATTATTTTTATGCCTTACAACTATTTACTAGACTCAAAGGTAACGTATATCTTTGCTTTTAAACGCAGTTGTTCTTCTATTTATCTTATATTGGCTTTTAGTGGATAAGCTGTGAAGAACTGATGCACAGCGAGTGGATGCATTATGTGGTATACTTCAAAACTAATCAAAACCCTGTTCAAATTCAGAACCATAGAGGATGCCCCTTTATGTTTTTCTCTGTAAAGTTCTTCTTTCCCACAGTTAAGAAAAGAAAAAAAGAAAAAGAAAAAAAAGAAAATATTTCTTAACTGTGATTTTCTTTTTTTCTTTTTTTTTGTTTGAGGTCTTGCCATTTTTATAGGATTAGCTTTGCAGAATGTGGTCCCCTTGTGGTTTGGCGATATTCACCTCCTGAATACAGATCTTCAGTCACGTACTATGCAGTATCTTTGCATGTGTTCTGAGGCGTTTTTGCTTCTGCAGCCAGCTACATGATTTCTAGAATAAGGAAACTTTTTTCAGTAGAGATCAGACATCTTTCTTGGAAATAATTGCTGGCTTTGTAAAAAAAGCTGTTGCAATAAGTTGTCCATGTTTCATGGATAGAAAATGAAACCTTTGAAAGCTCTGTTGAGGAAACAAATCTGCTGACATGTTCACGCAACCCGGAGTAATTCATGCATTATAGTAAAAGCCAGATTACATTCCACTGCTACAAAAGGCAAAAAGATCAAATGTTTAATAAATGAAAAAATAAAATTTAAAAAAATCTCTGACCACCTTAAGCAAAGAAGCAGTGTGAAATGAAGTTATGTCATGTGGTACTGGGGGTGTTTTCAGAGCATCTGCTTCTTGCGAAGATGATACAAGCATAAATTCATAAAAAGAAGGCAAATCCCCCTGCTTCACACCCCACTCCTCCCAGATCCCTATCAGCAAAACCAGCGACTGAAATTAATGCTGATAAACTTGCGTATCCTAGTATCGTACAGCTGGTTTTTTTCTTTATTACACTGTAAGATGTAACCTCCATAAACTTTTACGTGATGCATTTTATCACCCTCATTTCCAGAGAAAACAGTTCTGTGGTTTATATATTAGCTAGCTACAGCGATTACTTGCTCTTTTCTCAAAAAAAAAAAAAAAAAAAAAAGTATTCAATATACATGAAAACCCAAATCTGTCTCATGAACCAATTTCTCTATATTTCTCTGTGACCTTTTTGTCCATTCCCTCGTTCTCTTCTTTGTCTTCAGAGCCGGAGAGCGCACAACTTGGACCTGAAGGGGACTGTAGTAATACTTGATGAAGCTCACAATGTAGTAAGTTGTTTCTGGTCGTCTGCTGCCATTTTTCACACTTCATCCCAAGAGAAAAACGGACCCGTGCCCTATTACAAACAGTCTGTAAAATCTGTACTCGGCTATTTCAGTTGTTAATGTTCATTATCATGAATATTTCTGGTTTCTGTGACAGTTAAAGCGTTGTAGTTTAATTAACGGTCCTTTGATGCTACTGGGATTTTTTACAAGGTGATAGTTTCTTCCTGAAGGGTGGATCTCCAGATTTATGATGGCGCTCATTTTCTTGTTTGGGGAGTTCTCTTCCAGGGTGTAAGAAATCATGCCAGATCCACGCTTGAAGCTCAGCTGCATCAGCTGTCCAAGGGCAGTAGATGGCAAATGTGACTCTTGTAATAATATTTCCAAGTCCTCAGTCATAGCAGGAAAAAAAAAGAAAGTGCTGCATTATGAGACCTTGCTCTTAGTTGGCTCTTAGCCTCAACAATGAAATGCAAAGGAACATTTGAAATATGTCCCTTTTTTTTCCTACTACATGAACAACTTCCCAGTGGGATTTCTGCTAAACAGCTGCAAAGTTTATTTTCTGATTGCGTGTTCTTCTTTCAGTAAACAGGCCGCTGGAGCGCGTGCTGTGTTTGACTAGAGATAGTCACAGAGTGGCGTCCAGTATGCGGTCCTTTCACCAGAACACGTTTTTTTTTTTTCCATTGAAAAATGGGTGGAAATACAGTCATAGTTGTTTGGATTTTATTTCTTTTTTTTCCCCTTTGTAGCATCTATAAAACATTAATTGATGCCTGCATGCAGCAGTTAACCGGAACAGCTATTCTAGGACTACTCGTTTTGCAATAGTTCTCCCATGGTACTGTCTGTTCCAGGTTAATATGTGGAAACTTAGTAATTACTCTGAAATAAAATTGACTTCTTTCTGATTAGATTGTTTACACATGTAGCTAGTTCAACATTTTTTGTTCTATATACCTTATTTCTTCATAGCTATTGCAGTCCAATTTTTGTGTAGGTTAGTCCTTACTGTTTCTCTTCATTCCTCGGGGAAGATGATTGATTCCGTGAATGAAAAGTTTGTGACAAAACAATATGTGACTTATTTTTCAGGGTGATAGAGAGTTTTGTCAAACTTATCAGTTTGGTCAGTGTTCAAGCCATTGCCTTTTTTTTTTTTAATAGAAAGTTACTATGTTTCCTTCCTCCATTATAATAATATTTGTTCTGGCATACATTTTGGCCCAAATTTTATGTATGAATAATATGTGTTTTACTGCTTTTTTATTTTTTTTTATGGCCCTCTTTCCCTTCTTTCTCCATGCCTCCTCTCAATGCAAGACCATGAGGGGCAAGGACCGTGTCTTCCTATGAGCGAATATAGGGATATGAGTATTTCCTAAGAGTGTGAGAAGGACCAGCGAGTACCTCTTTCGAAGGACAAACTGATTCTCTAACTAAAAAATTTGCTACTTGGACAATTTGTCATCAGACAGCAAGCTATTTGGCAACCACGTAGGAGAAACAAAAGGATGTCAAGAAAAATCTATTAGCAGCAATGCCAAGAACACTGAGGAGGTGACGCCTATCGAAAACAAAAGGGATTTTAATGCTGACAGTGATTTGCTATTAGTTGGGAGCGGTAGAACATTGATAATGTGGAAGAGGCAAAATCCGTTCTACATTTCAGAAAAAGGATGCCCAGTAATAGTCAAAGTCTTCGTGTGTTTATACAATGTCTTCTGGCCTGAGCTGGAGATCAGAAATGAAGTCAAGCCGGGTCATCTGGACTTTATCATCTGTGAAATTGCCTGAGCAGATAGCATTGTGCAGTGCAAATAATGCTTCCGTTCCCTCATGTTTTAGGAGAAGTTGTGTGAGGAGTCGTCATCTTTTGACCTGACGCCCTACGATTTGGCTTCGGCAATGGATGCTATAAATGTCGTACTGGAAGAACAAGCCAAAGTAGTTCAACAAAATGAAATAAATGCTGAATTCAATATGGAGATGGCCAGTTCAGGTGTGTTGAGAACCACAAACCAGTTTCACTGGGATTATAGGGTGCTGTGAGTAAGAACAGGAAAATAACTTTTCTGAACAGCTTCTGGAAAATTTGCTCTCATTAATAAATTATCAGTAATTAGTAATCGCTGCCAGAGAAACATGAAAGATGTGGCGAAATCAGTGTGACGTGAGGGGTCATGAAAGAGAAGAGTGAGTGGAAGACAGAAGGTGTCTTTCCATCTTTCCAACTTCTAGCCTTCATATCTATAATTTCTGAAACGGCATAAAGAAACTAGGAATGAAACAGCCATGAAACATCCTCTTTGAAATCTTTCCTTTCTTTGACAGGACTGAACATGGAACTTGAAGATATAGCAAAGATAAAGAGTAAGGCTGTTGGGTTTTTTTTTTTTTTTGGTGGTGTTGAAAATTGTTGATGAAACAGTTTCAAAAGGTTAACAACTATAAATCAGGTTCGTGTAGCATTTCTGTGGAGATTACGCATAACTGAGAAATTTGTGGAAGTTTAAGTTGTCTCTTTTTTTCAGAGAATTTTGTGGAATGTTTAGTTACAGCATTTTTCCAAGAAGATGAGAGCCTTGGCAGATGAATGCGTTGCTTCCTTCTTTGCTAGAAGCTCCCTTGTTTTCTAATCTTGTCAGTGTGTTGGAAATGTATTAGTTGCATCATTCTGCTGTAAGAACATGGTGCTCCAGAAAGTTAATAGCAAGAGCTCGAGAAGTCTCATGTTTACAAAGCATTTCCAAGAACAACTTTCCCCGTCTATAGAGAAGAGATTAACATTTAGCTGACAACTGTATTTTCGAAGCGCATCACAGGCTTCATCTAAGAATTGAGGGCATAGGAGTTTTTAAAGTTGAATATAAATATTTAGAGATGATATCTAGGAAATTGGTTTTGATCATCTTGATTTGTTTACAGAATCAAGAAAGCAGCTAGGTTGCTGTCTTTGGTAACAGCCTTTGTAATAAAGTACGCTTGAAAAAGAGGCTTAGGTGTGTCCCAGAAGTGAGTTTCTGTGAACCCTAACTTTTTTCCCTTTTGGTTCTCTTAAAGAAATTCTTCTTCAGCTAGAAAGTGCTATTGATGCAGTGGAGCTGCCACGGAATGATAGCGGAGTCACCAAAGACGGAAGGTACAGTTCTTCTCGTTAATAGGTTTGCATGTTAAAAGTACAGCAAATTTTAGACCCAGGTGAAACCAAGTCAGCTGCTAGGATTGGTAGCGGCTGCTAGGATTGGTACTACCGTTCTAGTTTCTGGGTGTAGTATTTATGCAAGGCTTTGGGTTTCCTTAAATCCCCTTTCTGTAGTAATGGTTATTTCTGGTGGAACTCCCTTTTGAAGTGTTTCAAGAGTGGCAAATCCGATGCTGTGTGTATGCCTATCAGGTGCTCTGAACCGGAGGAAGCTCCGCACTGTGCTTCTTCCAGTGTTGATGTCATGATTTAAGCAGAGGTACTCGTGCTGCAGTGATGTGGCTTGAGGCACCTCAGAGCTCTGTACGTCTATTTCTAAACTAATGCGTATTGAACATTGTAAAAAAAATCATGGAAATTGCATGCAAATCTGTTTCTAAATTAATACGTATTGTACATTGTAGAGAAATCATCGAAAATGTGAAGGATGTGGCCAGTATGCTTTCTGTCATGTCAATATTGTCTGCTGTCTTTATAACCAAATACTTATTCCTGTAAATTTTTCTCTCTCATGGAGACAAGAACATGTTTTGCTAGTAGATGGGGATATTGTTGTTTATAAAAGAGTAACAGTAACTGTGTCTGTGTGATTATTTACAGCGTTTACCCACTTGTGCTTTTTCTTTGTAAATTGCAGCTACATCTTTGATCTGTTTGCAGAGGCCCAAATAACATTCCAGACCAAATCCTCCCTCTTGGAGTCGCTAGAGCAGATTTTACAGTTTCTTTCAGGCCGTAAGTGTAAATTTGTTAGTTCTTTCACTTGGAGGTTTCTCTGTAATGTAAGGAATTGGAAGTTTGCATTGTTCGGGGAGAGGAGGAGAAAGGCTTCGTTGTTTAGATTTAAATTATAAAGCTTTTAAAAGCTAAAATCTGACCCTGAGGACCTGAGTCTTTTTATTAAGACTTGCTGCGAGGTCCTCTGCTGGGAAACATGTTTTATGTCTGTTCATGCAACAGAACTGGTTTTAAGAACTGCTTTGTGTCAAAACCTGAGCGTGTACCACCATACGTGTGTACATACATGTGTATACGTGGAGGATTTTTGCACACAACGCTATTTTTCTCCAAAACCAGAAGGATCGTGGGGTAGAGCTTGTTGATATTTAGCTGATGGCGCTTTTAGTGTCTTGAGTTCTTCCCTGGTCATGGAGTTACGAAAACAGGAATGTTGAGAATCATGTAACGTCATTTTTTTTCTTGATTTAGCAAGCTTCTGTTCTAGTGTCTATCAGCATCTTGTTCTTAATTTGCCCTCCTGCAAAGAAAAATCTCCAACTTCTACATGTGCTAAGAAAATGATTTAGTTCTGGCTAGCAGACTCTTCAGCAAAAGCATTGAGGAGAGCGAGCCCGCTCCATGGAGGCTGGAATAGACTGCCAGTTCTGCAAGTGCGTCCTTTGAGAATGCATCAATCCTTCCTTTCCCCCCCCCCCCCCCCAGCATCTTTCTCCTTTTAGCTGTTTGCAGTCTGGATCTGTTTATCATTTCTGTGGTCAAATTCTCATCATCAGTGTATTTCATATGATCTTTTAACTGCTCCTCTGCAGTCCCTGTTGGAAGCAGACGGGAAGCTTGGAGGTGACTGGAAAGGGCTGTTTATAGCTATAGCAAAGCTTCGTTTTGTCTCTCGGCCTAGCGGGGTAGTCAGTTCTCCATTCTTTTTTTTTCATGAGACTAATAATAGTTGTGTGAGCGTTTGAAAAAGTAACGAAACAGTTTAAGCATGCTTATCTCTGTTTTAATTGTCTCCTTTCCAATTTTTAATGTAGAGGAACCTTAAGAAATTTATGTATTGTCTCAGATGACAGCTTCCCAATGCGTCAGAGACACGAAACTTCCTTTGGAATGCCAGTTTTACGTTTCTCCTTCCGTCTTGAATAACGATGAAAAACTTGAAATAATTTATTTGTTTCAGATAATATTTTCAAGTCATATTTAGAGAGTTGGGCTGTTCGCCTAAGGTATGGGTATATACGAATGGATGTATATTTGTGTTGTAGACGTAATCGTGTGTTATTCTCTCTAGGTACTGGGATATTTGTCAATACATCTGGATTGCATAAGCTTTCAGATATTATCCAGGTAAATAATTAACGCTGCTTCTGTATACGTCTGAAGGATAGAAGAGTTGGTTTAAAAAATGTGGAAAGCCATTGGATCCATTTTATTCTTGATTGTGCGTACGCTTGTGCAGTGACAGAAGTCTATGGCTTTTTGAGGAGAAAGCTGCTGCCTGATGGGATGGTCTGCTTTGGTTTTTGCCCAGGTTGTTCTTTTGCAGTTTTGATGTCCCTTTTTGGAGATGCTCGATTTAAATTTGTCTGAGTTCAGCCTCCACCAGGTGGAGCTGGGTTGTTGAGCTGTTTACTTTCTAGCAGCAATGCTTGGGAATATGAGACCTTCTCATGAAATAACAGGACAGGCTAAGGGAAAAAAAGCAAAGAAAAGATAATTTAACTGTATTTTTTTTCATTTAATTATTAAATTAAGGGATCTGTAAAATAAGTCTTTTTAGTGCCACTGGAACCGAATGTCACACTTGTGGGTATCCATATGGTGCTGTCAGTCCTCTCCCTGTTGTACACTTGCAACAGGAGTGTCAAAAAAGGTGATAAAATAATGGAAACGCAGGCAGGAGGAGAGTAAAGTCTATGTAAGAGCAAAAATGAGGAAGAACACAGCAATTTATTTAATCTGAAAAGTGAATTACTTCTGTGTCTGGCTCTGCCTTTGGCAGCAGCAAATGAGCTCTTTTTTCCTTCCTCAGTATTCTTGATTATTTCCAGAACACTTGTTAAAGATTTGTAATGAAATTCTTTTCTGTCTGGGTGCGGCACCGACTATGGACTTCAGTTGCCCCTTTTTGCTGCAGGATTTATAACATTCCCACTGACATTTCCCTTTACCTGAGATGATTACTGTCTATAGGTTTTAGTATCCCTTTTAACTAAACTAGGAGGGATTAAATCATCTAGATTTGAATTTAGCCATGTTCTCTAAAAGTTCTATCCTGAGTCTTGGATTTTATTTATTTTGAATGACATGGCTGAGGTCTGTTTTGTTATACGTACCAAAATCTACTGACCACATTCGGGTTGTCTTCCTGCTGCTTGCTAGAAAATCTTACAAAGAGGAAGTGTGAATTGTTCAGTATCGTTGCTTTTCGCCTAAGAATTTACTTGCTGTCTTAGCTTAATTGTCAGTCCTCTTCTAGAACTGGAATTTAATAGGAAAGGATAATCTTTATAATTTAAAATTTTCTTAAAGACATTGTTAGGTGCTTGTAGGAGAACAGTCAGCTCAAGTTAACCCAGTAATTCCTATAGATGGTTCATTTTTCTCCAGACTTTGTGCTTACTTTGTCTAGCAGCAGCGTATGAAGTCACGCTGCGCCTGGTATGCGGGGGGAGAGCAGCATAGGTGTCCAAAGGGACACCACAGGTTAACATCCCGTGTAAAACTAAAAATGAAGAAATGTATTCAAACTTTGCAGACCTGCACGATCAAGACAAATTATCTGGCTGTGTTTTGAACGGTCCTGGTAGGTTTGCAGTACTGAACTCATCGAACGCGTGGATGTTTGAGGTGTATTCACAGTGGCATCCGCAGTATTTCATTTTTATGGCAGTGGTTCAACATAACCTGGATGTATGTTCTGATACAGTAGCAGCAATTTGTGTACACTGATAACAAAATGCTTTGTACTGGCAGGTGAGTGTCGCTGTTCTTCTGTGGGGAAGGTGAGGTATGCTTAATTTAAATTAGTTTCCCGGAGTTTCAAAGCTGAGAGCTGAGAAGCTTCAGAAGCAGAAGCCAGGTCTCCTGACCCCAGTGACTGGAGCCCCCGGAGTAGTGCGTGCTGCAGGACCGGGGATGATGGTCTGTCTGTGCTCTTTTAGCCTGTGGATAGATGAAAGGTGATTTGAATTGGAAGAGCAGTCTTTGCTGCTGCTGAGGTCATGCGTGTGAACAGTTCTTGCAAATGATCTGCCACGTGAAGGTTGGTTATCTTGAGATATTTTTAAGTAGGACTAGGTTGCAAAGTCCTTGCTGGTTAAACACAGTGCTTTCTTGTGACAGAGCCTTGTCTTCAAGACTTAGTTTATAACCAGCTTGTTTTTATTAATAATTTTTTTCTTCCTTTTAGAAGAACACTTACTAAAATCTTTTTTCTACACCCTATTTTTGGCTACTTTTCAGAAGTCAATATTTCCAGGAATTATACTTTTTCTTTTTTTTTTTTGCCTGATGGAGAACATCTTGTTGCAACTAGCCGATATTTTTATGAGCTTGGATAATTCCTTTTAAATGTCTGAAGAAATTTTGTTTAGAAAAATTAACAGAAGTTATAAATATTTGAGAACCACAGCTGTTTTTATTGAAGTTGCACTGGAATGCCATATGTTTGAAAGGGCATCACCCTTAGTCATAAGACATCACGTACAGGAAAGGGGAAGAAGCATAACTCTGTGCAGAAGAGTTGAGAGAAGCTTTTCATTTAATATATGGACAACTAGATATAATTACAACTTGATTTTTTTCCTAAGCAGGGTATTATTAGTGTAGAGTATCAGGGCTGAAACTTGAAACTAAGGGAATTCAAAAAGTTCTTTTTCGCACAGATGTGACTCTGTGATCTCATGAACATGAAATGTGTTTTATATTTCTCCACAGCCAGAAGTCATGAACAGTGTGAATAATAATACTGACATTTGTATAGTTTGAATATATTTAGATATTGGCTTGCATTTTTTGGGACAATGAGAAAGCTATGCAGTTATCGGGAATTGCCTGTAAAAAGTGTATTTATTCAAGATTCTCTTTATTTAATAACAGGAGCAAGGAGATGTATTTAAGATTATCACAGCAGTAACTTTTGTGGAGATACTTCTCAGTGCACAGATACATCAGGGATTTTGCTGGAAACAGTTGTTAAATCTTTTCACTTGTTTACATCCATTTTCCAGACAGTATTCAACATCGATCCTCCAGAAGGCACAACAGGTTTCATGCCACACCAGTCGATATCTAAATATTATAAGGTACGGGATGCTTTGTGTTCTACGTTTTTCCTTGCTGGCGTTTAATGTCTGTACTTAGTGAATCCAAGACTCGGAAGGATGTGGATAGTGTGGCAAATGATGATGTTGATTACAGGGAAGATATGTAAGTTCTTTCAGAAAAAAACCAAGACACCAAAGGAACTGTGGTTAGCTTAAGTTCCAAGGAAAAAGGGGAGCTACACAGTGATTTTTAAAGAACTCTACAATGAAATTAGGAAAGCGGAGCAAATGTGAATTATTGAAAATGTTGATATTGCATATTGTGCAAGAATTGACGCGTTCTTCCAGTAATCTGTTCTCTTGACTTTAGTTTAGCCTGTCACCAAGCAAGTACAGTAGAGCCACTGAACCTCCCCCCCCCCAAAGTCCTTATAACTTATTTAGAGTTTGGGACCTATGGGCTGTGATGCTATAATGAATTCTAGGAACAGAGCTTTTTTTAGATAAAAGGTAACTTTCATATTACGTTTAAGACTTGATACTATTTTTTTGCCAAATGAGATGAGTATTTCTAACACAATTTTTTTTTTTTCTAGTCTGTGTTTTGTTCTGGTGGACAATATCCAAATAATTGGATTCTTTGTCTCTGCTCAGGGCAGCCCGTGAAAAGCTGCTCCCATAAACTGACTCAAAATGGCTGGTTAAATGGTGATATACTTCTTTGCTCCTTGTTAGATACAGTATGAAAGACTGGAAACAAAATAGAAAAGGCAGACAGGAAATAATCTGACCTTCCTAACACTATAAAAGTGACACTAATTACGTTAACTACCCTTATATATGGGCTAGCTTTTTTGAGGGATAAAGTGCAAGCGCATTTCTGTAGCCATCTCTAGGAATGTTTCTGTTATTTTCCTTCAGGTACATATTCATCTGGATAATGGTAATCAGAAGAAGAAACAAAGGACAGATCTCTGGAATTCGTCGTCTGCAAAAAAACAAGGTACAGGACTCGGTCTTGGGGTGGCTCATGCAAAAGCTGGATTGAAAACTACTCAACGGCTCCTTTCTGATTCAAATAAGAGAAAACGATTGAAGACACCCCAATCTGCCTTGCTTCACATTTGTGAACAGGGAGTCCTCTGGCAAATTTTGGAATGTCATTGTAGGATTTTGAGTGAAACACCACCTCTGTTATCTTAAATGTTAAAAAATGTCTCTGAGGAATAAAGGGCTGAACAGAATAACTCCATGAGGGCATGCTCCGGATCTGTCTATATGTAAAGAATTTTTTAAACCCCAATGGCATAGTAGTGTTCCTCACAGAGCTGGAAGGCCTTAAGTGCGTGATTAGCATGCCTTGTTGCCATGGTCCAAGTTAAAACCATCAGTAGATGTGGGATTGGGAAAGTTTTGTGTTTTTTTTTCTTTCCCCCCTCCACTCAGTTATCAGAGAATGAGTGCGTGGTTTGGTTGTAGGGTTTTTTTGGTCATCTTCTGTAAGATGAAGAGACTTGGAGCATTGGTGTTGCCCCAGAGCTCTCTTTCTTTAGAACAGGCTAGAGGCTTTGGAACTTTGAGTTTGAAGAATTCTAGGATTATTTGAGGGCGTTCCTTTGCAGTTTTATGATTCCAAGGCCAGCTCCATTGTGGATATGATGAGTCGAGGAGGTGCTTTTCACTTTTTCACTAGTTACTTCTAAAGGGGAGGCGACATAAGCAATCTCAATATGAAGCATTCTTGTACCAGCGCTGCTTTGTGCACTGCTGGAGTTCTTCTAGTGCAGTTATTCCAGTGAAAGGAAAATCATCTCCGTTATGGAATGGTTTGGAATGTATTGGTGTAGAGAAAATCTTCAACCAGCCCAAGAATGGGAAATCCTCCTTCAGGACTGAGCTTGAGGTTTAAGAAATGTTCTGTTATCCTTGTATCAGCTATATTTCTCTGTATAACGAACTGTGTTGTGTTAAACACAAAATTAGTGTTGCTAGGGCTGTAACAGCCTTTGACAGGAAGGAGATCCATATATAGATAGGATACTGAAAACGTGTGCCAAAGGCATTATAAGAGTAAATTCCATGAAAGTTCTTAATCTCTGTTGAAATTACTCATATAGAGTGGAGGAGTTATAATTGATTGACTCATTTTGAAGCTCTATTGTGAAGGTTCATGTGATGTGCCAGAGAAATAATGCTTCAGAATGTGAATTATTAGCCAGAAAACGCCATGCCAGGTGACAGCCTCAGGGCTTTGTTACCTTCTCTGAGATATGACCTTTTTTAAGCAACTTCCGAAGTTCTTCAGGGCGTGTTGTCACTTCCTGATAGTTTCAGCCCCAACTGTACTTTTCAGTCCTTGTTCAACTGAGATTTCTCCCTCTCCTTGTCTCTCTCCTCCCACCTATTTTGTTCCTTACGCTCTGCGGAATTCGGCGTCTGGAACTACCTCAATATAACCATGCTTCAAAATAATGTATTTAGAAGAAAAGAAACTTGGCTTCTGAATCAAAGGCTTATCCTAAGGCTCCTACAAAGCAGCAGCGAGCTTGGATTTGTTGGAACACAATATTTGTTCTTTCTGATATTTTTATTTATCTTTTAATAAATACAGTAAGGTGGAAAACAAAACATTTTCTGATTAGAGAAGACAGCTGCAGATCCCTCTACCTAAGCCGTCTTAATAGAATATTCTCCAAGGATCTTTGTAAATACCTTGCCTCATAACTATCTACTTAATTACTCAGTTAAATGCTCTTGAGAATGTAAGTATTTGTTTCACAGAAGTCCTTTTCTTAAGGACAAAAGTAATATTTTTTCAAAGAATGAGTTTTCATGAATTTAGTGGTTTTGCACATAACGTCCCCTTAAGTGTTTCCACAAAGGAAGTTCTGTTCTGTTCTGTTCCTGGACAGAAGCGTACTGTTTGGTAATCTGCAAATATTGTTTTCCTGAGATGTTGCTCAATTGGAATTTGAAGTTAATAGGAATAATTCTAAGTAGATTTTGTTAAATATTTGTGCAGGAAAAGGCCACTAGAAACACTTTAGGTTTATTGCATAATTTGGAGGATATATACTCAAAACCAATACAAAGCAGTCCCAGAATTCTGCTGTGATTTAGTAGACACATACTGATATATTCGCTTTTCAAGTAAAACCAGTATTTGCAAGTACCTATGCAACAGACTAGCAATTTGTTGAGAGTTGTACTATGTGCAAACCTAGCAGAGGCCAGACAAGACTGATCAAGTCTCCAAGTCTCCTGTAGCAGTATAGCAGATTGTGCAGAAGTAAGGCAAACCTTTGAAGAACAGCTGTTTTCAAAGGATTTTGTGGAAACTATTCACTCAAGCGTAATTCTCTACAAACTGTAATTGGTGAGGAGAGGTGGCATAGCTTGGGACAGCGGATGAGATTGCTGCCCTAGCTACCTGTTCTGTGCACAGATGCCACCTAGAAATGCAATATTGAACCGTTGGAGTTTTACGTTAAGATAAAATGCTCTTTCTCTTGGTTTGCTCTAAGTCACCGTGTTGTAAACTATCGGCAAACCGTTTCTCCATGGATTAGCTGTCCTTGTACCAGGAATGGAAAAAGCTGCTGCAGAGATCTACTTTGTGTAACATCCAACAGTTCCTGCTGGTGAATGGGGCCTTTAGAATGGATTTAATATCATTAAGCTTAAAGACAGAATTGCAGAACACCAGGCTAAAGATGTCCTACAATCCCAGCTTCTCCAAGAACTGGGCAACTGGTGCCTGGCAGTCGTCCTGCAGGGTTACGGAGAAATGTACTTCAAAGTGAGCACGGGCGAGGCAAGCGTGAATGGTTGGTGCTGTTCTCCCCTAGGCCATCCCATATCAGCACGGTTTGCTTTTATGCTGGAATTTCTTAGGCTCCTGACATAAGTGACTTTGCTCCTGTCTGTAGATACTTACTGGCCTGTCCCTGTACGGATCCCAACTGTAATTTGCACCAGTTCTTAGTGTGAACTAGAGATACAGAACTCTGCTAAATTTTGGAGTGTGATTCTTCTAGACTCTAGACATCGTCCGGATGGATTTGCCCAAATGAGACGGAGGATAAAACTTTAGCTGAAAATAAATGTTCTCTTGTAGTTCTAAGCAGTGACTCACTGGGCACATATTACTGGGGATTTCCTGAAACTGTCAGCTCCTTTTTGGAAATACAGTCTTTGAATGAAGCGTGTACATTTAAAAGATGTGCACATGATATATGGATGCTAGGTTTTTTTTTTTTTTTTTTTTAACTGAAACTAATCGGGCAAAATAGAAGCAGAAACAAAAGCTAATGTTTCATTTGGCCGCTCTTGTTCTTGACGTAGATGATTGTTTCATTCCCTTCTTCCTTTGGGTGTCTCTGAAAAGCTGATGTTAAGTTTTCAGCAAGACCACCGATGGTACAACTAGAAGCTGAGCAACGAAGGAACTGACTAGTGTGATTCATCCGCTTTTCTTTATACCCTTTCTGTTGAGAATTTACAGTATGCCAGATTTTCAGTGTCATGCACATTGTATATCCACATCCCACAAGAGAGCTGAGCAGAAGTTGAAAGGTTTGGCAGTTGATTGTGGGAAAATGGAAAGTTTCAGTGAAAGGTTTATGGCCATTGGAAATTCCTGATGGAGAAGGGGTTCTTCTCTTTTCAAGCAAGAGCAGGGGTGGAGGTTTGTTTGGTTGGGTTTTTTTTGGTTTTTTTTTTTTTTTTTTTAGTGACTTCAGTTGTTTGTCCTTCATCCCAGTATTCTGCGGGTCTTCTACCATGCTTCCCCTTCCAATTGCCCTCAACAGCAGGAAATGAATCAGTGGATGGACACTGAGTAGTTTTATCTACTCAATCTGCCCGTTGCTTACCAACAAAAAGATCTGATGCTCTGTCTTTTCTATAGCCAACTTTTGACTAAAAGTATAGTCTACTTAAGGTGTGAGGGAGCAATGTGCTTTTAAACTATTTTTTGAATGGGTGTAGTAATTAAATCTGGGAAGGACCAAAGCAGAACATACCATACATCTGGAATTTTAGCTTCAGATGCTGCCCATTTTACTTTCAGAAGTTCCAATACGATGTGCTATATGCTAGTCATATTCTAATTTTTCCGCTTACAGACTGGCTTCTTAGTGTTTCCTCTTTATTTGCTACAGGAAAGACCTTAAGCTATTGGTGTTTCAGCCCTGGATACAGCATGCATGAGCTTGTTCGACAGGGAGTCAGGACAATTATCCTTACTAGTGGGACTCTCTCCCCCCTCTCATCATTTACAATGGAAATGCAGATGTAAGTACCTAGGTGTGTAAACAGTACCATTACCGAAAATGCACAATCTGCTCTCGTGATTTTAGGTTTTATCTCGGGATGTTGGAGTGTTCTGGACTGGTAGCCAGTAGGGAATCATATAATGAGTATGACTGGGATCTTACTTTTGTGTTTCTTTAGCCCTTTTCCTGTTTGCTTGGAGAATCCTCATGTTATTGATAAACACCAGCTCTGGGTTGGGATCATTCCTAAGGGACCCGATGGAACCGTGCTTACTTCTACCTATGAAAGAAGGTAATGAACTTCCATGTGGAATTCTGCTTTGAAGCCTTGGGTTCTGACATTTTGGGTTCTGCTTACAAGGAGGGTGCTAGTGAAATAAATGGTCTCTGTAGTTCTTTTCTTGGATGAACATTGTGCTGAATAACAACACCCTTTAACCATGACTGTTGGAAAATTTAGAAGTGGAGGGCTGGAAGGGATCCGATATCAGGGCACCGAGTGCACTAATAGCCCTTAATGGCCCTGACCAGCCTCACCTGGGACCTCCACCTACAACCATCACCCAGAAGCTCTGCTTAAGGTCTGGCATAGGCCTTCAGTCACTGCCCAAGCTGTAGGAGTATCCAGCTCCAGCTCCATCTAACCACACCTGGCCATGGACCCTGTTGATCTGACCCTGACCTCCTGATTGACTTCCCGGTTTGACCTCGGACCTGCCTGTCACTACGGAGCTGCCTCGCCATCCCTGGACTGTGACACTCCTTACTGTCACCGGCCCTGCTCCTGGTTTACTGACTTGCATTCCTGGCTTGACCTTGGGCCTTCCCCATCACCATGACTTTGCCTGATGATCCGGACTTGTGATTGAGCCTGGCTACTGCCTCCAAGTCTCTCCTGCCTGCCTTGCTCTGTTAGTGTGGGTCTGAGCCCTGGCTGGCAAGGCCCCTGCCCTGCGTGCCTTCGTGTCACGCTCGGGTACCGCCTCCCTGGCCCTCCCAGAGCGGTCCACCCTCGCTGACGTGGAGCCGCATCCTAAATCTCTTTGCTGAAGGCTTGATTGATTTGAAACACGACTGGCCTTCCCAACAACAACTGTTTTTATGTTTAAAGTTTGTCACCATGACCAGCCTCTCTTTTACCTCTGCATTGCCTTCTTAAGGAAAATATATCCAAATATTCGTCAAGCATTTCATCATCATTTTTCTTGCTTTTCTCTGGTCTTTCATCATTTTGCCTGTGCCTTTCTGTTCTTCAGAGTAGACAGTGCTTCTACTGCAGCTTCTGCTGCCAGCAGAATATACTGCCAGCAAGGAAGGCCAAAACTTGATTGCATTGTATATTGACTTCTGTTGCGCAATATGACGGGCTCATTGGCATCTCTGCATGTAATTTTAAAAGGCAGTTTCATGCTTTGGTGCACATGGCAGAAGGTTCTGTGCTTGCTAGCTCTCAGGTTACTAAAGAGTGGCGTCACATTGGTGCTAGGACAGTGTTTAGGGATGTGATCCTTCTGTAGTACTTTGAAATGATGATCAGTTCCTTGTGTATGATACACGTGTTCTTCCATTTAACTTTCTTCCTGTAGTACACACATTTCTATGTGTTAGCACATTCTTAACTATTTCAATTTCAACATTATAGATAAACCTCTGGCTGGGAATTCTGTAATTTAGCCTGCTGCAGGCCTGACTTACTCTTTTTCAGCAATACAGAAAAATAAATAAAAAAAAAAAATCCTAAAGAGCTTTTACTGAAAAAAAGGGAAAAATGCCTGATGTTCCACAGAACTGGAAAGGCACTCAGCAATTGTACTTGATTTTTACGAAGAAGTCTGGAAAACCCTCAGACTGTATTTTTCATTTCCAGAAGCTTAGCCTGCCATTTCAATGTATTTTGTTGACGACGTTGTCTTTCGAAGGGCGAAGGTTCGGGATCCCCCCCAAGGCCTAGAACGCCTTTCTTTTGAAGGAAGGGGATTCACAGTGTTTGCTGTGTTTTGACAACGTCTGTGTGGTGATACCAGTACTTGTAGGTCGTATAAAAATAAATATGTTCCTTTTTTTCCCCTGCATGTGTAAGTTTCCTGGGAAAACAGTATGCAAAACTACAGGGCACTAAAAACAAAGACAGATAAAGGCATGAGAGAACAGGTGACTTTTCAGTCAGGGCTGGAAGAAACAGATAAATGCTGCTCATTGTAGAGCAGTGCTTTTGCAGGCAAAGCAGAAGTGATTTGATAACAACCATAGTAACCAAATTCACCCTTTTTGCCCCTGCAGCCTCGCCAGACCTGATTCATCAACAATTATTTTAAATAGTTGTAATGTTAGTCAGGCTTGGCAGCATCTGCAGATTTTTCTGGCAGAACTTTCACCCTTAAATTGTTGGTATTAATCATAAGTCATATGGCTGCCCATTTCCACTTGCTACATTTTGATGATATTGAAGCTTAGATTGTCTTCAGTGCTAATAATAAGAATATTTAATAGTAATGTGTAGTCCAGGTATTACTAATTTTGTGGCCTTGGTATGGGTGCTTGCGACCCGAAGGAGAGCAACTGGGAATATGGATATGCTATTTTAGATGAATATCAGAGGAAGTCAATACGTATGGAAAAACATAGAAAGGAAATACAATGATGTTACTTGATTTTTCTTCTTTGTAGGTTTTCAGAGGATTATTTATCTTCTCTGGGGAAAACAATTGGTAAGTGAAGCGCACGGATTTCAGAAATGGGTTGTTGCACAGGATTTTTAGAAATCTCCTAGAAGAAGAAATACTAAAGAAGACATAATAAGACAGAGAAAGGTAAAGGATTGCATTGCATATCTAAATGCTGTCTGATTTTGTATGCTTCTGTTTGCTCAGGCAGCTGGCTACTGTAACTGCATACAAAAATGAGTTTGAGTCCTTGGTTTAATATTTCCAAGTTAGGAGTTCATTTTTATTGTCGGGAGTTTGTGTTTGGGTCAAAAATGTCGTTCCTAAACACGATCAGAAGGTGGTGCAAACTAGAAAATCAATGCACAGAGATGATGCAGCCAAGCATCATTTGCAGAGCAATTAAGGATCACCAGAAGTCAATGCAATTTCTTGTGATATTTTTAAAGGCACTGTGTCAAGCCCGCCTTAAGTCAGCATTTATCATTTTGGTAATGTTTTACAAATAAAATAGAACTACAAAATTTTAACATGTGAGAGCAGAATAAAAGACAAGCATTTGTGTAGCTTGGCTGAGAGATGATTGAAAGGGATCTGTTAAATCCAGAAATGTTTGAAGGAAATGGAGGAGAGTGCTCTGAGGTGTTCAGCTTGGCCTAAAAGGTGAAATTAAGAAAATGCTTTCACAAAATACCAGATCAATGTTTTTTTCAGTCAAGTGTATACTGTTGGACTAGAAAATTCTGAAAAGCAATCTTGTGGTACCTCAGTCATTGCTTTGAACGTTTAGACTGCAGTGGACAAGGAGTGGAGAAAATGATCTGAAAAGAGATCCTGCTGTCACAAGGGAAAACATGGCAGATGATGATGTATCTCTTTCGTCCATGGTGTTTGGTGTAGCTCATAATGTCTTTCATCCTGTTAACACTACACTTAGAAAGCTAGTTAGGCATCTGTATTAAGGTTTATACCTTCACGACAAGATTATTGAAATGATTTTTAAAAAAAAAAAAAAAAGCAACTTCTAATACACGACCATTCATGTCAAAAAGTAGAAAAGATTTTGGAAGGAACCCATGCTGTTAGTTTATTTTTCCTCTGCAGCCTGTGTGCTCCATCCCAGGATGAAAATGCCCTCACCTACACCCTTGCCTATCTGGTTGCAGGTAACCTTGTGCGAGTTGTACCGCATGGACTGTTGGTGTTCTTCCCATCGTATCCTGTCATGGATAAGAGCCTGGAATACTGGAGAGTATGTTAATTGCTCTGCCTTTTTAGGTGGTTTAGTTACACACGTCAGTCAGTTTGTAGTTATGCTATCAAACCATGCTCATTGAAAATTCTTTGTTAATAAGTACATTATAAAATGTGGAAAGTAAAAACGCAGGTCAGGCTCCTTTTATTTTGCTCACAATACACTGAAATGCAGGGTTGTAGAAACCAAACCCAAAAGAATCTTAATACGTTATCTCATCTGATTTCAGAGTTCATTTCATTTCACCAGACTTCTTTTTATTAAACCTCCAAATTCTAGTTGGTCTAAGTGCTTCAGCTCTTTGGGAAAAAATCCCAATGTGAGCATTTCTTTTACTTTTTAATTTGTAACTGTTGCAACTCTAATTTTTGTGACTGCTATGCTCATGACTTGCGTGTCCCTGGTGAGACTTGGTAGAACCGTTCTGTTTTAAGTGCTCCTCCTCCTTAAAAGTGAATGCTGGGAGAGAGGTGTCCTGTTGCGGAGCGTTGGGAACTTGCGGAACGTTGGCGGACGTTGGGAACTTGCAAGTTGGAAGGAAAAGAAATGGATCTCCCATCTGCGTAGCGTCTGAGTTGTACCAACTGCAAAGAATCGCTGTTAGTGGTGTTAGGATTGCATGTTTCTGCTTCCATCCCTTTCTGTTAGGCAAGAGAGGAACGGACTGTTGGGGAAGTCTGTGGTGACCGCTCCTGAGCGTTTCCTTTCTTGTGGGCACTTCTGCTATGTCCTTACTTTCACACGGCCATTTCTGATGTGTTCGTTATCTGTTCAACAGGAGCGAGATTTTGCTAAAAGAATAGAAGAAGTGAAGCCGATGTTTGTGGAACCCAGGAACAAAGGAAGCTTTGCAGAGGTTGATTATTTACATTACATACCTATAACGTTTTCAGAAAATGTTTTTAGGTTTAAATACCTTCTCTAAGATGTGTTTGGGTGTTTTACCATGTTTTACCTTCTCATCAGAAGTATCTGACGTTAGTCGTTTATGCTTTCCCAGATGTATTCTAGATTTCACAGTAATGTAAGGATTTTGCTAAGCAAATGGTTTCTCCCATTTGCAGTTAGTAAAAGTAAAGCCAAATTATACTTATTATACTTATACTAAGCCAAATTAATCACATTTTAGATCTTAGTGTACAAGTCCAATTTAGCTAGTACAGCTTTCTACTTATGCATATGCAAAGGGTAATACCATTCCTGCTCTTGCTTAAACTAGTTTATCTTTTAGGTAATGGATGCCTACTATGATAAAGTCGTCTGTCCTAAGTCCAACGGAGCTGCTTTTTTGGCAGTATGTCGGGGGAAGGTAACATAACTGAGGATTTGTTTCATCTGAGATCAGAGTATATAGTTGATGGAAAAAACCCATCGTTCTGGATTTCAGTACATTTCTGTTATTTGACTGTAATTACATGTGGGAAGAAAACCAAGAGAAATGGGATGCCCTGAAGCCTTTTCAAAATTATGTCAAGTTTACATATGCCTCCTTCCTGGTTTTGTTAAGGGATACGCCTTTGAGCTCTTTACAGGGGATGAGCATCATACTTACATCACCTCAGCTCATCGGCTGACAACAACAGTTTTGGAGGAGAACCAAAAGAAACATTTGTAATCAAACATGTTAGAACAACACTGCTGAAAACCCAAAATATTGCTTGGCTTCAAAAAATTTACATTAACTTCAAGTCCTCTGGACACATTTGATGGCACTTCATTTACATTTTCCAGTACTGATAAATCGATGCATATCAGTGGAAATATATGCAAAAACATAAATTACTCTTAGGGCCGTTTTGCTCCTGCTTACTGCCTACCAAGAGAAGATTCAGCTTCTTTTGAACCTTCAGTCCCAGTCTCCAAAGCAGCTGTTAGATCACTGAACAAAAGACGTAGCTCTTCTTGGGTGGGACTGTCGGTTGAATATGCCTGTTCTTCGAACAATAGCGTGTTACCCCGAGAGGAAGAGTCTGGAGAGATCGTGCTTGGCACTAACGCGCAATTGAAGGACAGCTTGTTTAGTTTATTGTAGTCACGGGGTTAATAGTATGACTGCAAAATTGGAAATATTTGAGAGGATAAACCCAGAGAGACACGTGTTCAGAAGCTCTAAGGCTAGCTCCCTTCTCAGCCGTCGCTTCAAGATTCCCTCCCAGGTTGCTGCTCAGCTTTTACATTGGCAGTAGGTTCTAGCAAGCGTTTTGTGTTCTCTGTTCTCTGAAAGAAACCTGAAAAACCCAGTCCTTTTTATAAAGAGGAGATTCTGGCCCAGTTGCTCTAGTTCTTTTACTAGCTGTATCTAGGCCTGGGGTGTCTTTAAAAGTTCAACGGAATTTTCTTTCCTGTTTGAGGGGGTGAAGGGCAGGTTCTTTTTTTTTCTTTTTTTCTTTTTTTTTTTTTCAATTAGGGTTTTTTTCTTTTTGTCTAAGGTTGGTCTTCTCATGCTCTTATTAGCCTGAGGGATTTGTGCCTTTGTGCCCAAGATAAAATGTCCGTAAATACAACTATGCCATTGCTAGCTCCAGATGGGTTATAGTGCATGCTGGGACTGCTCTTCTCGGTGGCAGTGCTGGCTTAAGCTGAGCAGAGTTGGTCATTCCACCCGCCCATCCATCCCTGATGTTGTATTCTGTCACGGCTGCTTGTGTGGCACGGTAAATGAGATTGGAGAATGGATTCAGCTGAAAAACAAGCCAACTTTTTTTGCCTCGACTTATTTTTCAGTCTGTTCAACTCTGATTTTGCTCATTTCACCAAGTGATTTGCCAGCACGGCATGGACCGTGAGCATGTACGGGGGGGTGAGCGGACGTAAGCAGCGCAGCTGGTGGATACGACCCTGTAGTCTGGTGGATTCTGAGCGGAGTTCTGGTAGCTTTCCATTATTGCTTTGAAATGACTCTGTTCATTTTTAATGTCAGAGAAGGTTTGCTATGTTCTTATTGTGTCTTGTTAACAATTCAGGGTGTGGAAGGTTTAAACAGAGGTGTTGGCTGGCATTTAAGACACCTTCTGAATACAGCTGTTCTGCTTATCCAGGAGTCAGACACTTGCGTTAATGGTGTTGGCTGAGGTATGCTTTGTCAGGGCCTCCTGGAGGAAAAAGCTAAGTTTAAAGTCCCGGTAATAAAAGCAAAAAATCTAGTTGAAACTCTTCATAACGTATTTATAAATGACACTTGGCTAGGGATTTAATTTAATGGAGAAAATAGGCCAGTAACTGTTGAATTGCTCTGAAATACCACTTCAACTCCTGCTGACAATGGAAAACAATGTCTCTTCAGGCCAGCGAAGGCTTGGACTTTGCAGACGTGAATGGACGAGGAGTCATCATTACTGGGCTTCCGTTTCCTCCTCGTATGGAGCCCAGAGTTGTTTTAAAGATGCAGTTCCTGGATGAAATGAGAAGAAGCGGTGCGGGTGCACAGGTAATGCTGGGCAGCTTTCGCTGGTGGCTGTTTGCAGGTTCGTGTCATTGTTTCTCCCTCTCTTCTCTGTGGATTTTGGCTTTTGTTATCCTCCCAGCCTCACGGGACCATGAATACCAAAAAATCAACCAACCTTCGGAGTTTGTCCCAAATAGTCACCTTTTTTTTTTTTTAATGTTAGGCATTCCAAATTCTGTCTCCAGTGACACGGTCTTAATCAAACATAGGCTCAAAAAATGGTATAATTAAAGTTTCAGTCAAAATCTTTTGCATCTTATGCATGTTATCCATATATCTTTCTGAGGGAATTACTTCATCCAGAGAGGGTGGGCAGGCAGAGCTGCCCGTGCTGGCTGGTTTGGGGATTTTTTTGATGGTTTGGGGGTCAGGCCTTGTTTGGTTTTGGTTTTTTGTGGTTTGTTTTGCTTTGTATTTTGGGGTTTTTTTTTTTCTATTGCTTCAGGCATGAGAATGACCAGCATTATAAATTTATTTTCCTGCAGAGTAGCTGTTAGGTCTTAAATAATATGGCGAGTCTGTTGTACTACCAAGGCTGTCAGTGCATCCTGTGCTAAACAGCCCCTCAGGTGGGGTATTGCTACTTGAGACTTCCGTGCACCATAAGCCAGGTGTGATATTCGAATCGACCTGTATTTGGCTTTCCAAGGCTTTTAGAGATTTGTCAGTAGAACGTGTTAGATGTATTTTTTTATTTCTTTAGCAAGGAATAGTGACTGTACAGCAAGGAGAGTACGTTTTACCTGGTAAATCATGTTAATTCTTTCTCCCACCTATTGCAGTATTTATCTGGGCGTGAGTGGTACAGCCAGCAAGCTTCCCGGGCTGTGAATCAGGCTATCGGCAGGGTCATCAGGCATCGCCAAGACTATGGAGCTATCTTCCTATGTGACCACAGGTGAAACCTTGGCTCTAGAACCTAAACGTGCCTCAACATCTTTATGTCCCGACACGGGTATTGGTATTTTGTACATAAATGTGCTGATGTTACTGTTTGGAGAAGGCTACAGTTCATAAGTAATGAAATTACTTTATATAACAGGTTATATCAATATTGCACTACTTTAAGAAACTAACTAGATTGTTATCTCCTGCTCCCAAAATATACTGTCCTGGAGCTGCAGAAAGAGATTAATGGTATTAATGCAAAATAGGCCAATTTGTTGAATTCATGTTTGTATTGCTACTGGAAATTATGTGATAATAACTTATAGTTTTGCACTTTCTCTGTCTCTCATTTGAGAAGGCAGTCGCCAGCACTGCGTTTTTTTGAGAGGAGGATGAAAATGAGGAAAGATTATATTGCTGAAACAATATAATCTATATTAAAAGAATATATTAATATAATATTATGTTAATACCCATTAATATGATATTAATTGATATAATATGTATATAATAGGCAACAAGAGTTTAACTTATAGCCTTCAATGCTGAGGCTTGACTGGGGACAGCGAGCACATCACAGTTCAGTACTGCCGTTACTGTTGCACAGTTAAAGATTTTATGGACAAAAGATAAGAATTGGCTGATTGCATGGTACGTGGTATCAACAAAGCCCTTTTCTCCTGTGTGAAGACATCACCCCATTATGTTTACTGCACTGTTTCCATCTTTTGTTGTCTCACTGCTCCTCCCTTGTCCTTTTGGACCCTGATCTAGCATTTATTTAATCCGTGTAGGCCAGCCTGGCAAATAATTCTCTCCTTTTCCAATCCTACACAGGTTCACAACTGGTGATGTAAGAGGCAAGCTGCCTTCGTGGGTCCGCCCTTACGTGAATGTTTACGACAACTTTGGGCATGCAGTCAGAAGCGTCTCCCTCTTCTTCCGTGTTGCTCAAGAAATTGTAAGTGTCTTTTAAAAAAAAAAAAACAAAAAACCAACAACAACAACAACAAAACCAAACCAAAACAACCAACCCAACAAATTCTCTTGATAGTGTTGGAAACTGGGGATACTAATCCAGGTGAGAGATGCGACGCAATCACTTGTCACTTCTAAGCATTGGAAGCTTTACGGGAAAGGAGATATGCCTCATCTTTCTCCAGCTGGGACAGGATGTGTTGTCGTGCTGTGCATCTCATTAGGTTAGATCACAAAAATAACTTCCTTTTCCAGTCCTTCCTAAATAAACATAGCTTTCATTGGACAGTATGCAAATACTGGCACTGATGTTAGCATCAGAAAGCTTATTACCTCACCCTCAGGAAGAAGGTATATGTGTGGAAGGATCAGTCAAACCCTTAAACTTAAATCTAAGCTGACTGGTGTAAAGCATGAGACAAACCCATCTGTTATTATTACAGTTCATCACTGGGTCATCTTTACTACTACGGCTTCTCTCTTAGCATTAAGAAGCTCTTCTCCTCAGTAATAGTTCCTTGATTTAAAAAGTGATATTGTAAAAAGACTTTCTAATTGACTGGAGAAAGTCATAACAAGAAATGAGTTGGAAGCCAGAATGGGGAATTCTTTGTCCCCAAAATGGAGATTAAGATTAAAATAAACACTTAAAATGTCACATACAGACTTGGATGTCTTCCTGGAAGATGCTTTAGCCAAATAAAAGTTGCTCAAAACAATAAGTTACAGATGGATGGTACTAGATGAGTTGATCTTTTCTGATCAGAAATGGGAGTTCCATGGTAATTAAGAGCCACGACCCAATGTGCTTTGCCAGAAGGAGCGATGTTGCAGGGATAGTGTTAGGAAGCAATTGCTCTTTAGCAGGGTCGTGACCCTTTTTCGGTTACACAGGTCGCTTAGTGCTAAGCCTACTTACTACACTTCATCCATCTGCGTCACTTCCTAGTTATTTGATCCTTTTTTTCAGAAGCCCATTAATCCAGAATGCTTAATAATCTTGCTGTCAAGGGTTATTTGGGAAAAAGGATAGGTCTTTGGATTGTGGCTGGGGATTTTTGCTTGCAAAGGAAGGGGAGTGGAAGAGTAGCTTTTGCCTGCTGTAACGTTTTGTAAACTGCTTGCAGATGCCCCCAGCCCTGCCCCAATGCCCTTCGGGCTCTGCTGGTTCCCTAAGTGAAAGCGATACAGCACCATCTACTTCATCTGAGCAGATCCTCTCCCTGAAAAAAGCCAAAAACTTGGATGACCATGTTCCCAGTTTGAAGAGGAAAAGAAAAGGTAGGTTGGGTCCTCACAGATACACTTTTTTGTTTTAAGCTGAACCAAAAAAGGAGGAGCAAGGGACTAGAAACTGGAATGGGAGAGAAAGCAAGGAGAGCTCAAAGACTGATGTAAAAGTCTGATCAGAAGGGACACAGCTCAGCATTAGAAAATGGGGGAATGGGTTGCAACTACAGAGCGAAGAGGCAGATGGGGCCTGAAAAGGTGTCCTGCAGAACAGGAGGAGTTTGGTGGAATATCATAGATAGCTTAAAAAATAAGAACTGGAAGTCTGTTTCTGATTAGCCCTGACTTTCAGATGCCCTTCTTCTGTCCTGCTGTATAAATAACTCTTACACAGTAAATCTGACTAAGAAAACGGAGTGCATTGACCTTGGAAAAAAGCAGTATTTTAAAATTTGTGGTTAGCTAGTGCCAAAGAATAACGTATTTCTCACATCAGATATTCTTTCAGAACGTTCCACTCCAGATTGCTCGCTGTTTTGGAACAGAACAATGAAGTTATGTTTAAAACTCTGGCTCCAAAACAGTTGTGACTGAGCATGAGGGTGATTTCACATTACATCTAAGCCAGTGTGACTGCAGGTTGTCGTTGAAAGGGGTTACTTTGGCCACTGCTTTTTTTCTCCCTTGGTTTCCAACCGTGTGCTTATGCTCCTTCCCTTGAGTTGAATCCATCTATTGTGCAACGGCAGAGCAAGCAGATGAACTTGCTGACCCCATTTACCTTTCATCCACGTGCCTGGTAGATCCATCTGAAAGGGTGGGCAGGGACGTATGACTGGAGGCAAAGGGCAGAAGCTGCATTGCCTCTTTTGATACAGATTTTCAGTTGCATTGCATTAGCTGTAACATCAAACTGCACCTGTAATCATAGTTTTGGCTAAAGAGTTTCTTGGACTGACTTTTTAATTTATGGCGTAATATACTTGCAGTCTTCTCAAAATAGTGACTTTTCTTAGTAACTGACTGATAAAGGAATTGCACAAAATAGTGGAAATATATTTTGAAGAGAATGCCTTTTAGAAGTAGCAAACTGATACTAATGTAACACCACCTACAGCTCTAAATTCTTATATTTAAAGCCAAATATACCTGGATCCTGATAGCGAGAACATGTATTCTTGGGACCTGCGGGTGACTGTGCCTTATAGGTATTGATGCTGTGAGAATTGTAGGCTTTAAAAAAACTTATTCTGTTTAAAAATAATGAATCATATTTCATGCCAGAATCTCTTTTAAAAAGGAACTCAGTTTTTGGGAAATCCATAAAGCTGAAGTAGTTAAACACAACCAACTGTTGCAGTAAGACTTTTTTTCCACTGATCCCAAGCCAGTTTGAGGTTAAATAGGACCATCACTTAAGGAAAAGTTTGAGAAAAGTCCACCAGGTTGTGGTAACAAATGCTTGAGCAATTTTGGAGTGATTAACAAACACACTCTTTCTACTAAGTCATATAACATAATTTTGCAAGATGTGGACGACTTAAACCAACCAACACATCTTTGTGGTTTGCGATGTAAAGTTTTGAGGTATTACTAAGTCAAAGCAAATGCAAGAGATAATGTGGAATGTTAATTTGTCATCTCTATTATGCTGTGATGCCAGTAAATGGAGATGGAGCATCCAGCCTATGCATGGAATATGAACAAGAGCTTGTCTCGCCTCGAAGGCAATGTATTGGGCTCTTGGATGCGTTGGAGCGCAACGAGAAGAGCAGCGAAGATGCAGAGGAGGAAAGTGACTTGGCGGGAGAGGAAAAGGTAATGGCAATGGTGTAGCAAAATACTTGCTTAAAGTAAAAATTGCTGGCTCTAAAGCAAAACAAGTTTGGCATTGATTTAAGAGTACCAGTTCAACCCTCTTTCAAGAAAAACTCACTGTAATCGGCACTGGTGACTGCAAGTTCTCATAATTAAGCTTAATCAAAGGGCTTCCTTGCCACGTTCGACTAGATGACCAAGAGGTACAGACCTGTGCTGTGCTCCATAGCTGCTGACCACGTAGATTCCTGGAAGTTAACAGTGCTCTCCGGAGAGCAATGAGCCCTCAAAGAAGAGGTTGGTAGATACACAGTTCCTCCTGGGGGGAATTTGTGTCAGCGCTTGGTACGTGACCAGATATTGAGTTTTAAAAAAAAAAAAAAAGTGAGGGGGGCGTTTATGAATTAGAACTTGCGCTTTCAGGTGCAAATCTTTGATTTGCCTCAGAGAATGAATATTGCAGACTTGCTGAATCAAAATTCCACTATCGCATTAAGATCAACAAAGCTTCATCTGTGCTGTTCATTTTCTTTCCTCTTGGACTGGTATTTTTATACATCAGCAATTAGGCTGTGTTATTTTTGCTTTCCCGAAGTCCCTGTTTGCAGTTGGTGGTGGGGTAGCTCCCTTACCTGGCTGCCATCGGCAGGAGTGTTTTACTGCTGGCTCGCAGACTGGTTTGGCTGATAACTAGTGTGTGGGCTCCAGGAATGCCTATTGCAACATACCCAAGCAGTTCACTTAGGGGAAGAATGCCTAAGGGAAAGTGTGGACGTGTCGGGAGTATCCAGGGGATATCTAAGGAGGCCTAAGGGAGGTGGATGGAGATGTGTACAAAACAGAGGGAATGGACAAACTTGGAGAAACGAACAAGGATAGAGAATATTTAACTTGTGTGCAGCTGGTTGAGAAATTGGCTCCATCGCCCATGGGCCGTCACGGCATAGACACCAGAACTTCTTTGGAAAGCTTGGCACCTCTCGGCTCGGTATCTGGTTAACAGAGCTGCACTGCTTTTGGCATAGCTCGGCATTTCCTTAAGTCAGATAAGCTGATGGTCCTAACGGCTCGGCGGTGAGTCAGCTCGTGTGTGCTTTCTATATTTGGCATTACTACTCATCTGTGGCTTGCAGAACTGTGGGGTCATCCTGTCCTGCACCTAAATTGATGACCAGAGACGTGGGGAGCGTAGCCCTGAGACACGCAGCGCCTCTGAGGGAGCCAGCCTTCGCTCCGAGTCTAGTATTGAGCTGATTGTAACGAGCGCTGGGTTTGGACCGATAGTGGGGCGGATGCGCTTTCGTATCTTTCTTCACCACCCGCCATAGGATCTGTGTTACCGTTTTTTCTTTTATCAAGGTTATACTGTACCCTTGTTCCCTAAACAATGGAAAGTTAGCTGCTGTCATTCTGAAACAATTTGCTTGGGGTGAAAATGAAGAACAGAAGAAAAGAATTTGTCATCTCTAAAAAATCAAAATACAAGAAATAGTCTCTTAATCCATTTAAAGAATGATTTGACAGTTCCCCTTAATCAGTTTTCCTTGTGAGATATGCCTTATGGAAAGTTGTCTTTCAGAAGCCTTATTTCTTCGGGATCATGCTGTTCAAGGTGGTGCCTTCACATAGTCCAGGATTAAGATGATGTTTTTGATTGTTTTTCTGACTCATTGCATGTATCATAAATGTTTGACTCACTGCTTGTATTCCAATTCTTCATTCCGTTACACGATGTTCAAAATATATTTAAATGTGCACTTAAATCACGGTCAGGCTTGTCTGGAAGTCAGTGTCGCTGCAGTATTTCGAGTGCACTGAAGGTTGTAGTTCTGAGTATCAGCAACTGACTCTACAAGGTGGCAAAGCTGAGGTTACTGGCCTAGGGTTTTGTTTCTTTTTGGTGATGTTGTTTTAGTTGTAGTTAGTTTAATTTGACTCTGAAGCTTTGTGATCTGAATAGACGCATTTAGAAGTCGCACTGGAATACAGGGGTACTGTTGTGTTTCACTGGTTCCTTTCACAAATGAAGAACACTATTCTGTAAACGCACCGATAGTCACATATGCACTATGAAATTCTTCTGTTGGGCAAGAGCAAAGAAGTGACTGACTTCACATACCTGCTTTCTCAACAGGTATGTAAAAACCAACTGGCAATATGGAGCCATCCTGCAGTTTCTTCTGGTACTTAGGTGATTGTTTTTAATGTGGTGATACTGGCCTGATCTAATATTGGAGACTCTGCTATTAAGCAATTCCACTCCTCTTGCTCGCTTCTCTTTTGGAGCTGTGTATATACCGATATTCCCAGTCGCCGCAGTACGAGCGCAATTCTTTACCAGGAATGGGAGATGCTAAAGAGCTTGTCAAACCGCAGGTGTTTTTGCTGCCATCTCATCCTATCTGCCCTGATATTTTCTACAAGACTGCTTAGGCTTCCCTTCTCAGTACCCCAAGAAAAGCCCTCCTGTAGGTTTTCTTCAGAAGAGGAGTACTTCAGGCAGGAAGGTGAAGGGGCGTGTGGGGCCCCAGTTACACACAGGTATGTGTACGCTCCCACTGAGACAGTTAGCTCTAAGTCCAGCTTTGCTTAATCAGGAATTTGCACCCTCAAGACCAACTTTGTCTTTAATTTCCTCTCTTTTGGTCTCTCTTTTGTCCAGTAAGTGATTACCTTCTAGAAACAGGTATGTGTCCCAGGCTCTGTTGCAGTCATTTAAGTTGACTTGTTTCACCTTCTTGAATGGTGTCACAAACTGGCTTAACAAGCTTTCACTACTGGAAATGGCTGAATTAAATGGACAATAACTTTGAGAAGCTTTTTTTTTTTTTTTTTTCTTGAACCTTTCTTTTCTTTTAATCTTCACAGGCACAACGTCTGTCAACACTTTCCCTTCAGCACGAGAAGAGGCTAACGGATGAGCAGAAAGGAGGAAAGAAGAAAATAAAGCTAGTCAGCAATACAGTATGTGTTTTCATGTGTCTGTGCCATCCCTTTGATCTGCAAGCTGCTTTAATTTGAATTGGAAATTTCCAGGCAGACAGTTTTTTCTCCAAATTGTAAATATTCATCAATGTATATCTGAAATCTTTCTGTCGTGCTCTTTCTCAAATCTAGACATCACAGACCCAATCAAGCACAGGTCCAGGGAGGGCTAGTAGGTGAAAATAATTGTTTTCTGGCATTGACTACCTTGTGAACATCTTTTCCCATTGACCAGGTGTGGTGGGTGGTTTCATTCTTTTTGATTAGAATGGAATAGTTCAGTTGGAAGGGGCCTACAACGGTCGTCTAGTCCAGCTGCTGGTAGAGCCTCAAATGGTATAACTGACCAGTTTTGGGTAAGCGATCGCATCCTGACCCCACCTGTGGTGGGTCACGGTTGTGTGTTATGCTTGTAGTTGTGCATTATTGGTTTGCGCTGTCTCCGGACTCGGTTAACTCATCGTGCGGCTAGTTGCTTAAGAGTCACGATAAATTCAGGAGAATCCCCTGGGTGATTGTGTGTGCCAGTAGTTGTCCAAGGTCCTGTCCTAGCTGGGTGCTGTCTGTCTGTCTGACTCCCCGTCACCTGGCAAACAAAACTGATAAAAGCAGTCACAGATCCTGAAGCCGATAATATCCAAGGTGTGAGGAAGGGAGCAGACTCATCACAGAGGGTTCTGTTTGGAGTTTGTTGCTATCTGATGTCACGATGAGTCAGCCTAGCCCTCAAGGTTTGGAGTAGATGTCACTTCTCTTATTAAACCTTCTCCTAAGATACAATTGTGCAATGAGACTTGGCTGCCTTCTCCAGGACTACTGCTCTGAGGCAGTCGGTTTTGTCAGCAGAGAAGGTGAACAGCATCGCTTCTCTTCTGTGAGCGTTCATTCCCTCACAAATGTTAGAGGGATTAATGTTTTAGAAATAGATGTAATAATCATCTGGGAAAATTAACAATATACTTGTGCCTCGGGATTGCCCCAGTGACACTGTTTTTTGTCATGAAGACATGTGACAAGGGTCCAACGGCTCATACATTCAACGCGTGTAAGCACGTTGTAATGCACAGTCGC
Source organism: Platalea leucorodia (assembly GCF_965183815.1). Lineage (NCBI taxonomy): Eukaryota > Metazoa > Chordata > Aves > Pelecaniformes > Threskiornithidae > Platalea > Platalea leucorodia. The sequence goes on along the minus strand of NC_138835.1, from coordinate 16,000,435 downwards.
TTTCATAAAGGAGGGGTTGTTCTGAATCTTTTTCAAGTCCCTGCTGCTTGTGATGATAGAAGAAGGTTTCCCAACACGAGAGAGAAATCTAGCTTGCTCGTGTGTCTAGTGACTTCAAGACATGTCTTAGAGGAACCAAAATGCTTGAACACCTTCTGTGCTTTGTATCTCCTGCTTCAGAGATTTGTGTTTTTCAGTTAATTGGATGTTTCCAGGAGATGGGCCAGTTAGATTTGTGTTTATTCTGTGGCACTGAAGCTGTTTTGGTTTTTTTGGGAAATGACACATGGATACAGCGGCGACTACCATAATTGCAAGAGACAGTAACCTGTTAGTTGAAAGCATTCGTTATTCTACGTGCTTGCGGAATTGTAAATATATTGCTTCCATCTGAATTCATGTGAGAGTAACTCCTCAAGTCATACTACTTACTGAAAAGTCTTCCTCTTTTTGCAGCAAGCGGATAAGAAAGCAGAGCAGACGGAGCCAAAGAAGGCCCGAGCTACGTTGTACATTGCAACAGTGAAGGAGACCCTAAGCCAACAGAACTATGATCTCTTCTCTAAGGCTCTGCAGCACTACAAGAAGACAGATGACTTCCATGCTATGCTATCTCAAATGAGCTCCCTCTTTATAGAGGATGAAAAAAAGCATATTTTGTTACGAGGTATGACAGCTGCCCTAGTGTATTTCTATGACATGACCCTCGTCTTTTAAATAGACTTGCCTATTTCAGAGGTAAGCGTTACGGATTTGAGGTACATCGGTCATTAACAGTCATCACTTTATATCCCCAGATCACACAGAAAATGTTCAAATCGCATTCCATGGAAGCTTGTGTTATTTTAAACTTTACCTAGAAGTAGTATAGCTTATTCCCTGTGATTTAGGAGGTAAGATCAAGAGCGTGGTTGTGCGAGTTGGATATATGCATTCAGGAGGGTTCCGTGCTAAAGCAGTAAATAAGTAAACAGAATACCTAGAGAAATTTTCTATTTAAATAATGGTGAGTATAAAGCAAGTTATCTGGGCAAGCACGGATAGTTTACTGGTTTAGCTGGTATTTTCTTGACTTTTAACAACTGCATTGACAGGAACCGGACTCCCACCAACGTTTCTTCTAGTTTAACAGTGTTTTCTCTGAATTTTCCTTTCCCTCTCAACTTGTGAGCAAATGGGCAGATTTTTCTCTGACTTCTTTCATCTACTAAAATAAAAAAAAATAGTTATTTTGTAAATTGTTTAAGGTTAATTTTAAGGTTAAGGAATGGGAAGCTCAGTATGAGCAGTTAATACTAATAGTAGCCACAGCCTGTTTCCCAATTTGCTGACCTTGCTATATAAATAAGAAAATATTTGATCGCCAAGTTAAGGCCTAAGTCTAGTTTTCAAAAGTGACAGGCACCTGAAACCTAAAGTTCATTTGACATTTAGGCTTTTGGTTGGCAAGCGTTTTATGGTCAGTAAGTAAGATGAGGTGTAAAATTAACAATATATCAGTGTCACAAAGAAGTGATTTAGATCACTGAGGGAACCACCTCAAAGGTATTCGCAAAAGTGGTTTTAGTATGATGTTGTAAAAGCGCGGCTTAACAAAGCTCGATGGCGAGGTTCGCTCTATTAATTACTGCGTGGAAGAAACATACAAAGGAAAATGGAGTTACACTCGAGTTAGAACGAGTCCCAGAGATTGGGGACGTAAAGGGTAAGGAGGACCCTCCCGTTGAGGCACGAGTTTCAGCGTGGGCCCCCTTCCTTTCTAAACTCCTCCTCAGAGAGGAGTCTAGGGGTGGCCAGGTCCAAACCCAGTCTCAGACTTGGTCAGTGGTTTATGTCTAAGGGATTATATGTGTAACGTTTCATTAGCATCACTTCAGCGTGCAATCAAAGTTACCAAGACAAAATCAGAGTTGCCCTACGAGGTTGTGTGTGGTATCTGTCGCTTACCGAAGATCTGCCGTTGGTAAAAGGTCTCTCTGCCTCGAAGAGCAACCTTGCGAGGTGTCCCAGCTCACGGGGAGACCACCGCCATGCAGCCACGCTGCTGAGCAGGGAGGGCTCAAAGAAGGCTCACTTGGGCTGTCATATTTATGGAATAAAGTGGTTGGCTTGTACTCAAATTCCATGCGATGGGAAAGGTATGCAGGACACTCCTTGTACCGACAACTTTCTTTATTCCTTGATAAATGAGTCTTGGAAAAACACCTGCTATTCATGTGTTAATCTCACGATCGATGTTCCAAGCTCATGCGCATCGATGCTCACTCTGTCGCTCTGCTCCTTTGTGGGTTTTCAGAGGACAGATTGAAACTAGGGGAGTTGTTGGCCCGTTAACGGCTTAGGCCTTTGCCTCCTTTGGAGCCTGTACCAAGCGACCACTAGTTTGTTTAAGGGGTTGAGTGCGTCCATCACAGTCAGTTATTCCAAGTACCAGCCTGGCAGGTACTTCGACCCCACGGTTTATGAGGTAGCTCATGACCTTTTGCCTGTTTCACTGAGAGGTAAGCTAGTTCATATTTACAGTGAAAAAACTAGTTATTACCTACCGGTAATCATATTGATGGAAGTTTGCATGAGAGCTGACCTCTGTGTAACCTGTAAGTGTGCTTATTGTATAAATATTAGAGAATGACATTTAGATTTTAAGTTATTTAGCAGCACTTTGTACCTTCATATTACCTAACCTACAAATCCTGCCATTGTAGGTTTCTGTGGCATTTATTACCTGTTGTGAACGGATTTTTCTTTTTCTTTCCCTCCCTGCCTCTTCCCTCTCTCTAATGTAAGAATTTTACCAGTTTGTTCGACCTCAACATAAAAAACAGTTTGATGAAGCATGTTGCAATCTGACTGGAGTGGGCTGCGGCTACAAACCTGAGCACAGCCTCCTGCGGGAAGAGAGAGAGACACTGGCCAAGAAAAGAGGTGAGGAGCTTGTTTCAGCACTGTGCGGGCAGTTGTATCGTTCGATGGACATCGTCCAGTCGTAGAGCCGGACGCATCTAATATGCAGAAACATAAGGGTGGAAAGCAATTTAGTTTAATCAATATTGAGCTGAGTCTCTGCTCTGCATGATCCTCTTGCCTGCTTCCCATAAGCCCACAGAGATGGCGGGGCATGAGTTACTGCATAGTTAGTAACGATGCCATTTTATTTCCAAAGGGGATTTTACAGATCTATTTCTATCTGGAATCTGTGGATTTAAAAATCTTTGTGTGTATTCCTATGTCGTCTTTGCTACCCACATAGTGCCACCAGAACAGTGTACAGAGGGTAATCATGTCCTCATAGAGCTTGTGAAATCTTTGAAACGCTGGAACAATAAAGTCCTAAAAAAAGCAGCGTGTCAGCTCATCCCCTCTTATCAGAGAAATACATCGACATCTTCAGGTGTTTTCAGCATAGAATGGCGTACTTTAAAATGCACCATTCTGTTCCTTCTTCCCCGAGTTCACTGTTAATGGACTGGTTTGATTTAACAGAAGAAAAACAGAGTCAGCAGAAAACGGCATTCTCCAAGGACTCGTGCGCTCAGCTGAACCCTGGGCTCCACTTGAACCGGGGAGGGTTCCACCTGACAACAGGACTGAACAGTGCAGGTACGTTTCATGTTAAATAAAAGCACGGTCCCAAGGAAATACATGTTATGTTTCATTTCGCCACTGACTGTAGATTCTCCTGGTGGGAGCCGATGTTTTTTGTGTTCATCTAGCACAGTGGCTCACTATCTGCAGGTGGGAGTGATGGTAGTTCAGAATTTTCAGCAAGGATTGTGCAAAACGAAACAGAAAAGCCAATAAATTAAATCAAGAGGGATATGAAAGAAACCAACTGAAGCCAGAAGTTTGCACTGGCGACGGACCTGGCATACGTCAATGAGGGAAAGGGCGAGCTGCGCAGAAGACTGCTGGGCTTCCTGTTTGTCCAGGTTTCATGAAAGGGAGCCGTTTGAGGAATGCAAATTTAGATTAGGTCAGTATGAATTCAGGTATGAAGAAGAAAACAGTTCCTGTTATCGGTAATGTGCATACTGCTCATGTGGACAGTCTGGTTTTTCTGCAGAAACAGAGACTGGCAATTGCACGTAATCTCTGTATGCATCCCTCTAATCTCATACTGTCCGGTATTTATTTTTGAAGTCAAAGGCTCGGTTTTGATTTGATTACAGATCTTCCTGAGAACAGCTGGGAATTTTTTGTATTTCTCACAAGGAAATGAGTAGGATAGTTGGACAGCTTAGAAGTCTTTCTTTAGAGGGTAAAGAATAGTCAAAGGCTAATTCTTTCTTTTAAATAAAAAATAAAAAGCCGATGTTTCCTGGAAGGCTTTAAAAGCTTTTCATGTATGAAGCAGTGTTGTGGTTTTTTTATTTGTTTTCCTGTATTGTTTTGTATTTTAAGAACATTTGAACAAAACAGAATCTTTGGTAATTCTTTTGTCCTGAGGTCCGTGAGATTTGATTTTCACAGAAACTTGTTTCCACTAGAAGTAATTGAGAATATAATAGCAATAAATGCATGTATTATTTCTGTTGCTCACTCCTTAAGTAAAGTATGCTCCTGTGAAAGTGTCAGAAGGCCGTATGATATGCAATAAAAGATAGGGATTATAAAATTCACACCCATGTTTTTCCCCTTTCAGGAAGGCCCATCTTTTAAAACGTCATTATCTTCTTTAACTTCTCTAAAAGTTCTTTAGTGGAGAACAAAGATCTAAATACCAAAAGATAAGGCTGGTTAATTTAAATCAGTTTCTTATCCTTTACTTCATCCATATTTGCATGCCTGTAATATGCAAAAGAGAACTTTTTCCTCTAAAACTTATCCGAAATCAAAGGCTGACACTTGGAACAGGAGCCCACCTGGAGGTTAGCAGGATGTTCATAGCTGCTCCCACCTCTGTTGCACTCCTACGTTGCTTTTGTGCTATCTTGTGTGTTACTTCAGGTTAGTTATTCTTTTCTGACGTTATGTTTTCCTGTTGGGAAACACACACACGCGCGCACCTTTTCTCCTTTTATTAATAAAGGGTGAGAAACCTGTTCTTTAAAATTGCTTTCAACAGTTTACTTGCCCGTGCGTCAGGCCGGCATAGTTGGTTAAGCCATCTGTTTAAAATGCTTCGACTCCTTCAGCGTAGCACAAAACCTCATTTATTGCTGACCTCCATGCACAGCGTCTTCTGTGTCACCTTTTTCTCATTCCCTAGCAACCACCTGACACATTTCTCCATTTACAAGATCAAAAAAACTCCAGAAGATGCTAAAAGCGATGCCCAGAATGAATTGGCTCAGCTGCCGTTTCCAGGAGCAGGCCTTGGCTCTGCCCGAGGCCGTGCCCGAGGGAGGCGTGCGGCTTTACCTCTTCGAAGTAGCCCAGGAACCCCCTTCTGAACGAAAAGAGAAGTTGACGCCAAGGAGGGACCCGTTCGCCTCTGTTCCTCCCCGAGCCCTGCTCACGCGTGTTCTCTGTCTCCCAGGGCAGAATGCCGGTCGAGCTCCGAGGAAAGACGCTGAAAAAGCTGCAGGCGCTAGGAGGGATCAGCACCAGGTCCTGAGGGCCGCCTATCTCAACGACGTGAAAAGGGCTTTGAACAAAAGCACTTACAGCCGTTTCTATGAAGCATTGTTAGCTTACAAGAAGACAGATGACTATGATGCCATGGTATCAGTGATAGCAGCCCTCACCACCGAGAGGCCAGAAGACTTTCATCTCCTACAAAGTAAGGGATTTTTCTTTTTTTAAATCACTTTTATTTAGTTGAAAAGAAGATGTAGGTGCTGCGATCTCACGTGAGCAATGACCTTTCATGGTCATTAGTTTGCAAATTCTCCACTTTTAGGAAAAACTTTTAGTATTGGTAGACCACCTCTCCCATCTTTTGGTTTAGCAAACTAGATAAATGGAGCAGCAGGAAAGATGTGTAATGAATGTCAGTCAGAGAGCGAAAAATGTCAAGGTTATAAAACATTATCTCTTGTTTGTTCAGTTAGAAATTGTCCATTAAAGACATTTGATAAGACCTTGGTAATTCCAGTCCTAACCTTCGGTCAAGCTAACTTCAGTCAACTGATTTAGTCACCTTTTTTCTCCTCAATTACTACAAGAGATTGCTCTTTAGAAAAGACAGTGCTGACTATTGCGCTGACTCAATTTTCTTCTCGTGACCATTGATCGCTGTACTGGTGCGAAGCTCTTGGATCACTTCCAGGTTTTGGGATAAGTAATCACACTTTTGATTCACTATTCTTCTACAGAGCTTTACTTGGGAATAGTTAGGGGACTGTGTCATGATTTAGTATCCTTATCATTCATAAGCTGATATTTATTTTCTCAGAAGTGGTTTGCTTTCGGGTTTTTTTTCCCCTTTTATGGGTTTAATGATGAAAGGATTTAGGAAGCTACAAGTTTTCAAAATTTGAAATTGGGCTTTATTGTTTTTAAAAAAAAAAAAAAAAAAAAAGGGATGACACGCTGGTCTCGATTGCCTCGATGGAGGCATCTTGTCTTGTGCTACGTAACACCTCAGTTCCTCCTCATCCCATGTCTCTGGTGTGAACTGTGCAGGAAACGATGATGCGTACAGTGTATGCTGGGAAATGCTGATGTAGTTTTGTTTGTTGTCTTTAGGAAGTAAAAATAAATATTCTATTGACCTTGAATAGATGTCAAGTCTCCAAATCCTTAGAAAATTTTTTTTTTCTGGTGCATTAACCAGTCAGATTAGTCTTGACACAGTGAAGAGTGGGAGGGAAACGAACTGTGTGGCACTGTGACTCATAATCTCCCCTGGAGCGTTCTTTCTCACAGAGAGTCAGTATCTTTACTGAGCAAATATTTTGACCTCAGAGGACTTTGTGGTAGAATTGTCTGTGCTTGGCAGCAAGTCATAATTGGGATTTTTAAAAAATTTCTGTATACGTGTTGTGAATTCTTGTCAACCGAACAGTAACAAGAGATTTCCTTTTTGAGAAAGTCTTTTCAGGTATTGGGTAGATACCTGATTTCCCCAGATCAGTCGTCAGGTGAAGGGCTGGATCAGGTATTTATGCTTAGCTGTAGAGAACGGAAGAATTTTGAGGTGAGCTGAGATTATTTTCAATACTAACTACTCACCTGTCTTCCGACAAGGAAAAGCCGATAATTATAAAATCAACAAAAGTATCTAGCGTTCCACCACCCTGAAGATACTCTGAGGAATATGGCTGATATTGTTCAGCTTCCAAAGAATTTCTTCCCTCCACAGCAAGGAGTCTTCCATGGTCAGGCATTTATTTTCCCATGCATTTGACTGTATTTTCTTTTGGACAGGGTTTTACATGTTTGTGCGTCCTCATCACAAAGAGCAGTTCAAAGAGATGTGTAAAAATGTGACTGGAATGGTCTGTGGCGAGGGAGAGAAGCAACTGCAAGAGGACGTACAAGGTGAAGGGACCCCTCGGAGTTTGGAGAGCCGGTGCACTAAAGGAGAAAGCAGCCACGAACAAGGTTGGGAATGAACATTTGAAGCTTAGAATCTTATTTATTATGATGGGTAGTGTCCAACAGCCTTAGCTGTGGGCTGGGGCCTCCCTGTGTTCGGTATGTAAAGGAAGATGAAAGCAATTGGCCATGTCCAAATTGAGTTAAAAAAGGTGTAAGAGAAGGCAATGGGAGATGGGGAAGTGCAAGGAAACAAGAAGAAAATTATAGTGTGTCCTGGTTTCAGCTGGGATAGAGTTAATTTTCTTCCTAGTAGCTGGTATAGTGCTGGGTTTTGGATTTAGGATGAGAATACTGGTGATCACACACTGATGTTTTAGTTGTTGCCAAGTAGGGCTTACACCGGTCAAGGGCTTTTCAGCTTCCCATGCTCTGCCCAGTGCACGCGAAGCTGGGAGGGGGCACAGCCGGGCCAGCTGACCCAGACTGGCCCGAGGGCTATTCCGTACCGTGTGACGTCATGCCCAGTATAGAAACTGGGGGAGTTGGCTGGGGGGAGCGATCGCTGCTCGGGGACGGGCTGGGCATCAGTCGGCAGGTGGTGAGTGGCTGCATCACTTGGTTTTCCTGGGTTTTGTTCCTCTCCTTTTTTGTTGTTGTTTTCCTTTTCATACATTATTTTTTATTATTATTATTATTATCATCATCATTATTATCATTACTATCGTTATTATTTTATTCAATTATTAAACTATTTTTATCTCAACCCATGACTTTTTTCTCACTTTTGCTCTTCCAATTCTCTCCCCAGTCCCACCGGGGGGGGTGAATGAACGGGGTGAAGGGAAAATTTTTGCACCTAAGTGGGGTGGGGGCAGAAGTGGATGAAGATCCGCTGTGTCTAGGAAGAATTTGCCAGAACTATTTCAATATAAAGGGTCCCTTCAGTAATAATGTGTGTTAGTATCAGAAACTTTTGTTACCAAGCAGTATGGCATAAAAAAAGTTATTCAAATCGTTTTGTTCTTCTTATACAATGAGAACTTACGGAACTTACTGCTAACTGTGTTTTGCAGAGTCTGTGTATCATGTTCTGCATTTTACTGTTTTGCATGCTGAGGTATGTGGTTTGTTGTTGGTTTTTTTTTAACTAGATGCAGCCACTTCTAAGGGTGAGGTGCCGGAGAAAATACAGAGAAAGATTTCCTCCTTCTGCTTTAACCAGAAAAGCAAACTTGAATTGCCAGTGACCAAAGTCTCTAAAGAAACCGGTAACGTGAGAGCCTCCACAGGCTCTGGAGCTGTGCCTATCTTTCCCATAGAGATGGAGCCAGAGTGTGGTAGGTATAGGTGAGATTTTGGATGCAGTTCTTTAGTACTTGGGAATAAAGATAAGTTACACAAATGGCAACTGTGCTGGCGACCTGTTAAATGATAACTGGTTCATGCCGATTATTTGCTCAGGCGCAATAGTGATTAGTGCGGTTTGCTAAGTAGCATTGGCACTTTCTGCCACTTGCATATGTTCTCTCAAAGTACTTCATTGTCTTTATTACAATGATGTAATAGTTTCCTGAGAACTTAAGTATTTTTCTCTGCAACTTCCTTGTAAAGTGAGGATATAACCTCAGTTTCTAAATGGGGATCTGAAGCACCGAGAAACTGAGTGAAGTCATGTGAAAGAAATAATGTAACAGGGCCAGGTGTTGCCCTGTTAAGGTAGCTCATAAAGCTTGTGGTCGTTGTGTTCTGGACTGCCCTGGAAACGTGTGTGCAGGAGAATGCCACAGGTGGTTACTGGAATTCAGTCGTTTCCTCCCTCTCTCCCCGCCTCTCTCTCTCTGTTCTAGGAAGATTCCAGTGCTCTAACTGCAAATCTGAGGATGACGTGCCTTTTAAATGTCCCTTTTGTGACTTCACTTGCTGCAAAACATGCTGGGAGCAGTTCTTAAAGGTTGTCTTGTTTACTGGTTTCAGTTTTTCCTGAAACTGCTGGTGAATTCTGTCCTTTTCAGGGAACCATGTGGACGGCCCTGGAAACAGAATTCCTCTGTTTAGAGAGAACACCTAAACCCTGATGGAAGATTTACCACTTGTTCCGTTACTTGCCGTGTTCTGCAGTGTGACTGGAGGCAGACCTCTGCCTTGTGTTGTCTTTCTGACACCTTTGCAGCTCCTTCTGAGCTTCCTCCAATTTTTTTCCCGTCTAGTGCTATGCAGGCAACAAGCTGTGGAGGCAACTTGAAAAAGACTTTTGTTAATTTTTTTTTTTCCTTGCTTAGTTTCATAATTTTCCCCATCTGAAAACCTGCTCTAAAGCACTGTCATGAGATGAGGCAAATTCATGCCCAAATATCTCCTGTGTTATCCTGTCCTTTGGTTTTCCTGGCTGAGTGAATTGGTGGTTGAAATTCCTTAGGTAAGCGGAGGTAACTGATCCCACAGTGCACGTGTTTGGTAGCATCTTACCCAACATCTGATTCGGCAGCAGGTATTAATAATCTGTGACCCTGGGCGTGGAAGTCTAATACAAGAGTTGAGTGGTTTCTAAACATTCATAGGTGATGAAGAAGGCAACTAATTGATGGAGCTCAGGAACCTGCCTGAAAATGGTACAGAAGGAAAAGAAATGTCTTCAACCTGTGAATCTATAAGCAAGTACAAAATAATCAGTCATTCCAAGTTCCAGAGGGAGGTCTCTTTCTCAGGAAGAAGATGCTGAATTATGGCAGCCAAGTGTAGAAAATAAACAGTCTACTGACATCCAAATAAAATACAATGACCAAGACAGTCTTGGTCCAAGAGGAGTACAGAATAAAGTCCAGACTGATGTTCTCAGGCATATATCTCCTAGAAGGAATTCAGAATAGCTGTTCAAGTAAATTCTGTCCTCAGTCCCCTATGCCATATTTCTTTAAAAATGTGAAAATCCAAAAGTATTGGATTATAAGGAATACATGTGGCAAAGTACGAGAAAGCCGATGGAGGGCATCTCATGGTTGCTGCAGATGGGGCAGGCAGACCAACTGCCTGCAGTAGGCATCACCACTGAATACCCAAGTGGTCCTTTATGCCGAAGTATAACGGGGATGAACATGTGGCAGTCGGCATACTCCGCTTCAGAAAAGACTCTAGGAAAGTCATGACAAGAATTTTATTAGCATGTGTTCGTAATCTCTGCTGCTTGAGGCTTGAGTTGATTAAAGAACAGAATGAGCTCCCTGGAGAGGTTTTTTTTGGTTAGGCAAACATTTATTATCCCACAAGGAGATTATGTTTTCTCAAACCACAAATTTTTATCTTACAAATGTCTGGGGAAAAACTCTCTCCTTTTGCCAGTAAGATGTAACTTGTAATTGTTGTTTCATCAGCTTAAGAATTCACAATATTAGAAGTGTTGTATAGTGAGCAATTGTACTGCCCTGTTCTGTGGGTTTTGTCTTGAACTCAGAAATTCTGAGGTGTGGTTTTCTCCTTAATCCCCAAGTTAATATGCATTTTCATAGCTCATAGATAAATCACAGAATTTGCTCAGCCTCAATTTTTTTTTTTAATCACTCCTTTTTCTGATTACACTGGAGACTAAAATAGTCTTGTCTACTCGATTAGACTGTATTTCAGATTCAGGTACTTGAATGCATCCAGAAGAGGCCAAGAAAGCTGGTGGAAGGGCTGGAAGGAATGTCCCGTGAGGAGTTGGGGTTTGTCTGGTTTGGAGGAAGGAGGCTGAGGGGCGACCTCGTGCCTCTCCACGGCTTCCGCAGGAGGGGACGTGGAGAGGGAGGTGCTGAGCTCTTCTCCCTGGGATCCGGTGGCAGAACACATGGGAACGGTTCAAAGCTGTGTCAGGGGAGGTTCAGACTAGGTGTTAGGAAACGTTTCTTCGCCGAGAGGGTGGTCAAACACTGGAACAGGCTTCCTAGAGAGGTGGTCGATGCCCCAATGCCCTTAATATGCTTTAACTTTTGTTCAGCCCTGAAGTGGTCAGGCAGTTGGACGAGATGGTCATTGTACGTCCCCTCCAACTGGAAGTGTTCTTTCTGTTCCATTCAGATATCCAATACAAAGGCATGATTGAGGAAATGAGTCATTCCCCATGGGTCATTTGTTATTAATGACTTCCATATCTGTCGCTTATTTGAGTAATCTTGCTAGTTAGAGTGAAACTTCATCCCACATTTTATCACGTCATGGAAAGGGAAAGAAAATACCTGTATCTTAATTTGCAAGGTGAATCAGAGATTTGCTTTGTGGTAGCATACCACAGCCCTATGAGGTGGATATAGTCTTATAATTTGTAAAGATCAGGAAAGACAGATATAGTTTGAAGCAAATAATCAGAACATAATAGCAGACATACTGAGTCCGGGTAAATGTCCATCCAGCCCAGCATTCTGTCTCTGGCAGGGGCCAAAAAAGGATGGCTAGGGAAGGATAAAAGAACACGGCAGGCATGAGGGCTGCTTCTCGCAGGTACTCTCTCAGCCCCAAAGCTATTTGCAGCACAAGAACTCCCTCAGCCAAAGGTTGCTTCTGTATATTAAGAAACCTCTGATGCCTTTCCATCACATCGTCCAGTTCCCTTGGAACACAAACGAACTTCTCGTCCGTGTCCTACGGCAAGCACTTCCACAGCTTAGCCAAACGTTACGTGAGGAACCATCTCGGTTTTTTGTTGTCATTTTCAACCTGCTTCTTGCTAGTTCAGTTTAACGCCCTGCTTGTTTAAAAAGGACAAACAAAATATTCTTCCAGTTCTCAAGAAAACACATCATGGATATCCTGTCCTTCGTAAGCGCGCCTTTGGAGTCGCTCTACATACACCAACAGTGTGATCCATTTGCCTCCTCCATAGACAACATACGTCAAAGTCCTTATTTCTATGAATATTTTTTTTTCTTGCTCTGAACAACAAACTATTGGGTGTGGGGGATGCGAGAAGCATCTTCTCACCAGCTGAAACCTTTGGCTCTGCTGTTCAAGCACCCTTCGAGGCTCAGCATGACTGACGTTCTATGGTCTTTGTTACGGAGAACATGAAACTCCGCGGTCCGTCGCCTTTGCTTACCTCACTTACAGCATACCTTTCTAGTGATGAATGGGTCTCAGCATACCGTAATGTTAGTTTGCTTATGATACAATTCAACTGTCGTTTGGTTAATGAAAGTCAAATATGTTGTACTTTGGGCTATTATTTGAGGCCTGATGGAGAGAGACACTTCTCCCAGTGATGAGGAGATGTATAGATATAAGGAAGAAATTTTTTACAATGAGGGTAGGGAAACACTGGAAGGGGTTGCCCAGAGAGGTGGGAGATGCCCCATCCCTGGAAACATTGAAGGCCAGGCTGGACGGGGCTCTGAGCCACCTGATCTGGTTGAAGATGTCCCTGCCAGTTGCAGGGGGATGGACTGGGTGGCCTTGAGAGGTCCCTTCCATCCCAAAGCCTTCCGTGAGGCAAAGCTGTTCTCTGCTAGTCATGCAGGCGAGAAGGAAGAACAGCCTGGGTGAGAGCAGAGGCTTGCAGACAGGAAGAAGATTATTCCATGTTTCTCTGAAACCAGTCCCAGAGGAACCGTCTCCTACCACTTCCCTCCGCATTCCTGCCCCGGCCTTGGTTTGTGGCACAGACAGTTGGCTCCGTTCATGGCAAGGGCTGTGGTTGTGCTAGAGGTGCCTTTTCCCGCAGGAAATGAGCAACCACCCTTGTTATGTCTGAGCCCTGAATTCTCATCAGATGGCATCGGGCTTTGTCACCGCTGACTGGGCTGGATTTGAAAACTTCTTTTTGATTTACTAACAAGTTACTCACTATGTTTCTTCAGCTCAAAAGCACTTTGGTGCTTATTGGTCCTATGAGGAAGTGACTAACAGCCTGTCATTCAAAACACAATGACTTGGTTTTTTTGCAAATTGTGATGTCCTTTCCAATTTGTTATTTTACTGAAATAGCTTCGTGGTGGGGAGAGGTGGTGAATAATTTTAGAGCGTTTTGGAAGCTTTTGGAGGAGCAGACAGAGCTCCCTGCAGCTGCGGGGGTGCTGGAGGGATTAGTGCCGGTGCACGTTGGGTGGGTTTCGGTGCGTTAGGGGAAGCCTCGCAGAGACTGTGTTCGTATACGCTGCTTTTGGGTTCAGTTTTCTGTGCAGAGGTCTTTTGCTGCTTCTCAATGTTTAAATGCATCCTTTATTCATGCTGGTGTTACAGGTATTCCAGAGAGACCGAGTTATTCTCATTTGGACTACCTGTAATATGGGCAAATCATATAAGCTTTCACAATTACATATTAAACTTAAAATTTTCAGAGCTCTTTGACAAATCGCTGTCTACTGGGAGGTGAAGTGAGTTTTCCTCTCCCCCTCCATTGGCGGTATTTCAATTAACGTTTCTAGAATCAAAATTCTAGTGCCCAAACGTACTTTGTAGCCTGCATCTCTTGTTACCGTGATTGACTTCCGTACCGCAGGGAAGCCGGCACAGTGCCACTGATGTAGGTAACCATCGTTTTAGCCTACTGAGCTGGCAATTTCCTCACAAAGATTAATTTTTAAAGAACTCTTTTACTATCTCGCTTTGGAAATAAGCAGAGCCTTCTAGTTTTACTAGTAATTTGCAAGATATAAAAAGAACAGTTGGGGTTTATCTGCAGGTCAAATGGCTAAAGAGCAGACTTTAAAATTTAGGATTAGTGAAGAAGCAAACTGAAACCGGGGTGGCGAAAGGGTTGCCTCGTACCCAGTCTGCTGCTGTTAACCGAGGAAGGTGTGTGGTGGTATGAAGAAATACCTGTACTTGGTTCCTCTGCAAAACTCTTGGTCATGACCACGTGTGTCACCGAGGTCCTGGTGTGCCCAGGGGATCGCTTCCTTCTCGTCTGTGCAAGAGGAAGCAGGAGTTCGGGGAACTCAGCAGCCATCTTACGGGATTTTACTGGTAACAAGTACATCTACACTTCACAACAGCTCTTACAGGCTCTGCGTTTCCTCATTCCTGTATTTTAGGCTTCCAGATATGTCATAGCTGTAATTGATCTGAGACAACTGCTGTAAAGTTTGTTGGTACTTCGCTGGGAGGCTTTCTTTCTCCTCCTTTTATTACTAGCAGTTAAATGACTGACTGCACGGTAACGCTGCATTTAAAAATAATAGGTGCAATATCTTGGGGACTGTCAAATGGCTAGCGTGGCTTATAGTTCATATTGGACAATAACAAACTTGAGAGAGAAATTTAATGTATTATCTATGTATTTTGTTCATTTATTTATATAGATGAGGAAGAAGTGCCCCGAGTGCCACAGTGATGTGAAGAAGCAGCGATTAATCCAAGTTTTCTTCTGGTCGTGATCTCACCGCCAGAAAGGGCGAGTGCTTCGTATTGGCAGAAGGAAACCGCTGCGCTCTGGCTCTCAACCTGACCAGGAGGAGGATGAAGGTTCATTTAAATATCTTTGATCCTGGGTTACATGCTGTGCACCAGCACGTGTCGTTTCATCCTACAAAGGTGCTCAAGTCTGAAAGGTCTCTCTCCTTCACCGCTGGCAGGAGACAAAGCAGAATATTGTCCACTGTTGGAACTAAGAAGGTTAATTCCTTATTTGTATTAGCCTGTAAATTCTACTGTGGTCACTCTTGGGCTGAAATTGTATATCCCGGAGGCGGCTGTCGTTCATGGGCCCTTCAGGTAATACCAGATCCTGGAAAACCCTGAGCAACAGTACCACAGCAGAACGGAGCTGCATAAATAAGGCGGCCAGACCACCCCTCCTTACCGCCCTGGGGTTCCTGGAAGAAGTGATTCACATGCACTGTTTGGTGTTTGGCAGCAGCTGTTGTCTCTAATAGCAGAAGATACTGAAAGGATGATTTTTTTAAAAACAAATTCCAGTGGTTGGATAACTAACAGAAACACTCCCTTGCATCTGCTGTGCACCCCGAAGCCTGATTCCTTCCATCACACCGGGATTTTTGGAAACGTGCTTCTAAGGAGGCTTTATTTTCTGCTCAGTACTGGTGTTTCCATTCTGCCTGGGTTATCTGGTGTTTACTTTCCCAGAAGAAAAAGGACCTAATTGATTTAAAACTTCAAAATAAATCAAGTCAGGTGGGTTAAAAAAAATTCCTTAGTACTTCCACTCTCTGTGAGTAGTGGATATAAGTGGTTAACCTGAAAAATTGTATCAATTTAAACTCTTCCGTAGCTGCTGTAAATTAAACTCTAAATAAAACCATTTTTGTCTTAGTTGAGTTTTGTTTGATTGTTTAAAAAAAAAAATTGCCAGATATAAAAACATTGGCTATTGAGTCCCAATGGCCCCGGCAGGAGTAAGTGGAGAGGTTTATACTGGGGGATTTTTGACACTTGAATATTTGGGGTGACAATAATGAGCAAAGGATTGTATTCTCACTTGCTAATTAGTTTTGGGGTTCCTGTGATGACAGAGACACTTCATATAGCATACGTTTTCTGGGAGAATATATTCTTTAATAATTTTAGGGGTGTTTTTTTCCTCAGCCTGTGGGTGGATTTCATACCAATGGAATTTTGGAAAGTTTTATGTTAATAATTGATAACTCAGAATTGAAAGGCAAGCTGCATTTAAAAAAAAAAAAAATGTCCAAGGTGCTTATTTCCCCCGGTTGTAGAATTCAAAACTGGTGTCACATCAAATCTCGTGGTTGCTGGGATGTTGGTGCTCATTGAGAAATTTCTTTTTTCAGATTGGAATCCACTTTCTATAGAAACAACCTAGCAGCGTCTGTGGTACTGTGCCTCTCGGGCATTAAAATGTCGAATAATGTCCGTGTATTCGAGTCGGGGTTCACTGCGGTCAGACTGTCCGAAGAACGAGAAAAGTAGTGTTCTTAAACAGCCGTGAAACAGGAACTTTCCGTAATTCATTAACTAATAATTAGAAATAACGAAGATTTACACAGGAATGAAGGTAATTTTGGGCTAGCGTATATTCTGACATTTAAATCTGTGAATGAATTTTACCTTCCATCTATCCACGTATCTATTCAGTGCGCTACTGATAGTGGTTTAGATTCTAAAACCAAGAATGAATAATGCAGAGAAAGCCCTCGATATTTGAAACGTAAGTGGGAAAAATTGCAGAACAATGTTTGTCTGTATATATGTGTTGTAAAAACGAACAGAAAAAGATCTGGAGCGATGGTGTCAACAAGGCAGTAGCGTTAAACTTGTCCTTCGAAAGGACTCTGGGTTTTGTAGCGCGGTGACTGCGTTGCGTTTAATGATGGAAAAGCTACGTTTTGCTGGACTGAATCGTGCCGGAAACATGGAAGACAGCTTTGTTCCCCAAAACCAAAGCAACTCCGTACCTGAAACGTACTCGATTGTATGTGTTGGTCAAGGGTTTTCTGTTGAGGTTGCACCTTCACAAGTTGCGCCCTGAGTGTTCGTTATCGCCGCTTGTTCTCTTTCGCCTTTTTAACAAGCATAGCAGTAACTATTGCATTATGGAAGTTTAAAAAAGAAAAAAAAATGGATGATTCTCTCAGGGGAAAGCAGATCAGGCCGACGCCGATGTTTTGCGGGCGGCAGCTTTGGGGCAATCTGAGTTCTCCCGGTGGGACAAGGCTCGCTGCTGCTTCCGAGCAGGTCCCTGCGCCTTCTTTCGGACGCTGGTTTTGAATTCTCGGTGCGCTCTTGGGCCTGGCAAGCGGTGGCGGGGGAAGTCTGAGCTGAGCCAAGGCTGGGAGCAGCGAACAGTAAAACGTTATTTAGCGGTGAGACCGTTCAGTGCCGTCTCCGCTCCGCGGAGACCTTTCCCCGGGGAGACCTGCAGCGTACTGCTTGTGCCACTGGAGGGAAACCACAGCACGGGCCATGAGCTTCCAACGTCTTCAGAGAGCAGTGAAACGATGGCTTAATTTAGGTTTGCCTGATGGAAATGATCTGCTATAGACTGCAAAAACACCGTAAGATCCAGCAAGACTAAATGAAATACTTAAAAGGTATGTGTGATTTGCTGGGACAAACATTACTGCACTCTTCCCCCCCAGCTAGCATAGCCTTCCAGCTGTGCTTTTCCCTTGCCACTGGCGTTGTTTTAGTTCTGGAGACTGTTCCCAGTTGGGAATGCTCTGTTGTTAGTGAGACGGGGCAGAGGAACTATGTTAAAAATATCCCGGTGCTTTCAAGAGATTCACGCATTCCTTCTTTTGCTCTTCAGCAGTGAGACCATCTCGCTGAAGAGGTTCACCGTTGGGTGCCTTCACCAGCTGGACCCACCCCGACAAGCTCTGAAACGCTTCCATGTCCCCGTCAGTGAATCTGCTCTTTGCAGACGGAATCCATCTGGAATCGGTCTGGTTTTGTTGCCGCTTTCTGGTGCCGGGGGTCTGGAAGCCTGGTTTCCCGCTGTCGGCATCTCCCAGGCAGGACAGATGGATGCTAATGTGTCCTGGTGATGGGAGAGCTTCCAGGCGGCGGGAGGTTGTCCTTGTCTGCGACTTATCTGCTCATCGCTTAGTTTCCGTTTTAATCACGAACAGAATTTAACGATGCTGTCATTCCTGACCTGTCTTGGAGAGGTTTGCTGAAAAATTATGCCCATCAATTAAAAAAAAAAAAAGCTGCTGCAACCCTGACCGGTGATGAGCAAACAGGCTTTTCCGTGGTATTGTCCTTCGCCAGGCTTTGCTGTAAAGCCGAAGGAGCTCCTTTTGTGGGAGAATGCAATTCTGAGCTTGAGGGTGGGTCCCAAGGTCTCTGCCCTCGCAGATCGCTTGGCGTCACTGAGCGGCACCCCCCTTACCTGTTCGGAGAGGGGTTACGCGGGGCTGGGGCATCCTTCCCTGCTTTATGGCAGATGCCCCGCAGCCACGTTACCTGCCCTGCGATCAGACCTCAGGCCCTTCCCATTCCCCGCGCTCCCGCCTCTGCCCAGGAACCGAGCAGGGCGCTGACCCCCCGGCCGCTGCGGCAGGTCGCTCGAGAACCGCTTCTCGCAAAGGACGCGCGTGCGTTTCCACGCTCCGCCTTCCGAAGAAAAGTTCCGAGGCCTGCGTGACGCCAAAGCCCTCGTGACGTCCGCGTGGTCCTCCTAAGCCTTCAGAGTGCCGCTTCCTCCCGCCCCTGCCCCAGCAGCAAAGCTGCTCCCAGCGAAACCTGGAAGAAGGGGGTCTCCAGGAACCAGCTGTCAGGACGTGCCGCAGATACCCATCGCTTCTCTTGAAACCGGTTGAATTTACAAGAAGGAGGGCCAGGGATAGCACGTTATTTATGCAAACCAGAAAGTGAAAACGAGAATTGTTTCAGAAAAAAAAAAACCAAAACCCAACCATGTTGCTCAAAGCGGTGAGAGGAACCGATCCAAACTCCTGGGTGCTCAGGGAGAAGGAAACCTATCATGGACGCTCCTTGCTGATTTTGGGAAGCAAATGACACATGAGTTACAGATCATGGAGGAAGTAGATAGTAATCTCTTTATTGCCCCTGCCTTGCAGTGCTATGACTATACCTGGAATATTGTCTCCAATTTTAGTGGTGTGTCATTGAAAATACTTTTCCCCGCTGTTTTTTCCCAAGTAAGGCTGAAAGGACTTGGGAAAGAGACCAAAAATAACAAAGCAACTGTTTTATTAGGAAAGGGATTAACTGTGTTTTTGCTTGGAGAAGTGACTACTACCAGAGAGCGAGGAATTTCTTTGCTTTTCAGATTTTTCTCTGAATATTAGTGAGAAACCTGATTTTGCAAGCGTAGTTTCGAAAAGCAGCGCTGCTGGACACCCTGGAGCTCAGAAGTGCGAAATGATGCTCTGGGGGGGGAAGTGAAATCACAGCCATGAGAACATGATGCTGAGCTCCTTTTCTGAGCTACGTCCGCAGCTCAAAGTCAGTAGCGAGTCGAGTTATTGCTTTCCAGTGATCGGGCAGCGACCCCGTAAACCCCTCCTGGGAGGTTCATTGGGCAAGTAAAAGAATAGAGAAAGATTAATTGCAGGTGGTTGTTCGACCAGACTCCCGTCTCCCTGAAAGGTAGCGGTTGCCTGGGGAAGCCCTTCCTCTCCCGTTGATGGGGTATTTCACTCTCTAAACATTAATCTGACAAATTTTTGTTGAATTCAGCGCAAACTGACCCGACGATGCTACGTTGCGGTACGGTGAGGAGCCGCGTACTTCCCCGGCGCGTCGCGGCGGCCCCGGCGGTTACCGTGAGCAGGACGCAGGGACTGCCGTGCGGTGCCGCCCACGCTCGCCCCGTGCATCTCGTGGGCTCCTCCAGCCGATAACAGGTACAAGCCGACGTTCTTCGCAGGCGGCACGGGAACGGGGCGTTGATGTGGTTTGGTGGTTTTCTCTCAATCGAAGCAGGATACTGAGGGGGACGGAAGAAATGAAGCCATTCCGATTACTTTTGACCTCTTTACAAACATTGCAGTATGACTGTTCATCACTGCAACCGACTCACAAGTTTGCAAAAGGCTAGATGACCCGATTTCAGTTGCAGCTTCTTGGAAAAGTCTAGATGTGTCAGCAAGAGGGCTGATAACAGGCTAAAGAACCATGTGAAATCCATAGTAGGAAAACTGAGATCAGCTTTCTGCCTACCAGAAAAGGAACCGCGCTGCTGTTGGGCTGAGGCTGCTCCGAGATGCCAGCCCGGCCTCGGGTCGGGCGAGCCGCCCCCAGAAGAGGTCTTGCTCGAACTCTCCAGCCGGGCAAGCTGCAGCGCGGGGCTTCGCGCTTGGTTCAGAGGAGCGGCGGGTTTCACCCAAGAGCAAACCCGCAGGAGGACGTGCCTCAGTCCAGAGGAAGTCCCGGGGCAGTGGTGGGAGGCGAATTGATAGGCTCAATTACCGAGATGACGCATACTGACGAAGCAAATCCCCAGCAGTCCTTGGCTCAGGGATTATGTCAAAAGGTGTTACAAATCATCAGGATTACTCTGGGGAGCTACGCGTGGCTGAGACAAACCAGCAGTAGAATTAAAATCCATTTGAGAGTGGCCTGTGAAAACGGGCCCATCGCCTGGGTAGAGCACAACTGAACGCAGCTCAGGCCGTGCCCCCCACGGACTCGGCAGCGGTCTCGGACCAAAGCATCGAGCCCCTTGGTTCCAGCCAGAGTTTTTTTCTTTAACCATGATGGGTAGAAACTGGTGTTACTGGAAAGAGCTTTGGGTTCCTTCTGACCGTCAGGGTTGACTTCTCCTTCTGGGTAGCAGAAAACTGGGTCTGACTGTCATTGTGCGTGGATCGTGTGTTTAGCTCTCGTAGGTTTGATCTTTAACAGCGTTAAGAATAAAGCCCCAGAGATTCACCAGATCCGGTGACTGACAGCTGGAGGCGAGAGGCTCCTTCTGGTG
The DNA here is from genome assembly GCF_965183815.1 of Platalea leucorodia. NCBI lineage: Eukaryota > Metazoa > Chordata > Aves > Pelecaniformes > Threskiornithidae > Platalea > Platalea leucorodia. Next base: position 15,979,680 of record NC_138835.1, on the reverse strand, counting down.
CTGCTGAAGGCAAATGCTGAAACGTTAATTCCGTGTAACGATGTGCAAAATGATTTGGCTGCTGGCTCCTGAGGAGAAAAACCTCCGCGTCCTCTCACCTCCTCACCGTGGCTCCTTTGCTTTTCCAGAGACTTTGCCTTTGCTCTGTGAGCGCGCGATCCGGTTTTGACTACGCACGCGTAGGGTTCGGAGGGTCTCCCCGAGAGTGAGATGGTGCTGCCTCCTCCTTGGGGGTTGCTGGAGGACGGGGGGAGGCTCTTAGGGCCGCGCTCTCCGTTCCCCCTTCCCCGGCCCCGAGCGCCCGCGCCTGCCCTGGGTACGGCGCACGTTACTCTTCGGGACGCCTTCTAGGTAGTGCCTGGGTGTAAACAAGGCGTTCGTGCCTGGGCTGTGTGCACGGGATAGTATTAACATAATAGGTGTGCCTACACGTGGAGGGAAGAGCTGTGAAAGGAGTATTTGAGAGATGAGGGCGTGAGGAGCCCAGCTCTTGCAAAGGAGAAAGGCCCTGCTGTATAGGACTGCAGTTCAGACAGCTCGCTCCTAGGTGTAACAACTCTAAAAACCGTAAGGGACGCCCCTCGCCGCGGCGTTGGGCCTCCCAACACAAAGCAGGGCACAACGTTTTCCAAACGGGTTTTTTCCGCGATTGTGTGTTTGGTGTTTGATCCTGAGAACCGCTCAGCGGCCCGCGCTTCCTGCGGGGGCAGAGGACATATATGGGAACGGGAGATGCTGGAGGAAAACACAAACCGTGCAGGCGCCGGAGAAGCCTGTTTAAAGGCTGTTGGGCCGGCTTACGAAAACAGTCTGTATTCTCCTCATCAGAGGTCTCCAGAGCAGGCAGCAGAGCCTGGTCTGAGAGCCGCGAGGCTGTAAACAGCAGTTCCACAGAAAATGGCTGGTGGGAGGGTGTTTCAGACCCTTCAGTGGCCCCACATGGCGATGCTCGAGGAGTTGTGCATATTAGGCAAGCGTGTTTATGGGCTGGCTACTGTTTTCAGACTGGTCTCTTACATGCTTTTGTTCTGAGCAAGCAAGGCTTTGCCGGCTGGTGGTTGTTATCGCTATTTTACCTCGAGCGATGGGACGGGGTGGTGGTGCTCTACTGGTATGAAACCTACCAACTGGTTTTTTCCTGGTCGCGAGCCCGCTGTTCAGCACGCCCAGCCGGGGCCGGCAGCGCCCTGCCTGCGGCCAGGGGTGGCCGGGTGGCCCGGGAGCCGCGGGCCGTGCCGCTAGGAGAGGCCAGGAGGAGTCTGTGGCCCAGGAACCGGTGGGGCTGGGTGAGCGGCAGCGGCCCGGCGGGCAGGTCGCGGCACATCTGCCCTTTTCGCAGGTGCAGATGGCAAACCCTGACGTGAACAGGGGCGTAAGACAAAACCCATCAGATTCCCCAGTGCGTTAGGATGGGACTCGTATGTAGGTGTGTTTTCTTCTCTTCCATTGATTGGAAAGTTTAAAAACAAGAAAAAAGCTAAACTTCTTTTCTCCGCTAGCTGTTTGGGATCGGTTGCAGCCTTCCCCTTCTTTGCCTTGTGGCACCGTTCCTGGTGGGAGAGACGGTGTCTGGGAGGAAACGGAAAGGCAGGTTTTCAGGTACAGAGCACGCTGTGCTCCTCATGGGCTCGGCAAGGAGCTCTGGCACCGAAACCTCGGTAAATTCTGTGCTTTTTCTCCTCCCCCCTGTGCGAGGGGCACGGGGGCACCAGAGCAGATGCAGCCGGAGCGGCGGGAGGCTGAGCTCTCCCGCGTGTGCCTTCCCAGCACGGAAAGCGCTTTGCCCTGGGCTTTTCTCGCCTTCAGAGGGAATCTGGTGCGACGGGGTGGAAGGACAAAGTACACGGGTCTGATGGGTCCAAGCAGGGGCAGCGCCGAGCGGTGAATGCCCTCCCGCCCGGCTCTGCCGAGTGCCCTACCTGTCAGGCTCAGCCCCTTTCCACCAAAATCCTGGGGGTCCAAGACTTACGGCAAAGTGTCACCCGCAAGGTATTTAAATGCCGACCTCCCCAGCCGCTGGGTGTTGTTATCCCACGAGAGGTAACAGCTGGAGTCACAGCGTCATCCTCCGCGCTCCTGAAAGGAGAAAGTCGGAGCTCTGAGCCGGCTTCGAGAGCGCGTTGCCAAACCGCTACGGCTCCGGGCTGCTGTAGCGGGGTCTCGCACCGCGGCCCCCGGGCAGAGCGGGGGCCTTGCTCCTGTCCGCAGCTGGAAGAGCCCCGCTTTCCCTGCTTAGGGCCCCGGCGGGTGACGGCACATCGGGGCTGGCTTTGGGGGCGAGCTGTGTCCCCGACAGCGAGAGACGGCCGCCGTTACTGGGAAGTCGTTTAGCATTTACAGCCAGGGAACAGAGCGTTCGCGGGGGACTTTCCCTGCCTTTCTCCAGCCAAAAAAAAAAAAAAAAAAAAACCAAAACCCAAACAAACAAACAAACAAAAAATCTCCATCCCCCTGTAAAACTCGCGGCCGCGCAAGCCCTCCCGCCTCCTCGCAGGTCAAGGCGCCCGTGGCCCTGGGAGCTCCGGTTCTGGCGGGCAAGAGCAGAAGCGGGAGCCGAGCGGCGGCGGGGCTCCGGGGCCGGGAGCGGGGCCGCTGCCCGCCGCGGCGGGGCCCGGGCGGGGGTGAGGGGGCCGGGCGGGCCGCGGGGCCGCCGGCCGCTTGCGCAAGAGGGGTCTTTCCCAGGGGCCGGGGCTATAAAGGTGCTGCCCGGCGAGGGGAGCGGCGCGGCGCGGCGCGGTGAGGCCCGGGGATGCGGGGCGGGGAGCGGAGCCGCTCCCGGGGAGGAGCCGCTCCCGGGGGACGGGACGGGACGGGACGGGGCGGGGAGGGAGGGCCGCGGGGTGGGATGGGGATGGATGGCGGCCCCGGCTGCCGCCGGCCGCCTCGCCCCCTTCGCTGCCCTCCTCGCCCCCTTCGCTGCCCTCCTCGCCCCCTTCGCTGCCCTCCTCGCCGCTGCGAGGGGCCCGCGGGTGTTTCCCCCCGCGGGCGCTGCCGGCCGGGGCGATGGGGGCGTCGGGAGCGCCGCCGTCGCGGTCTTCCACCGGTGGGACGGTTCCCCACCGCCCCACGGCTCCGCTTCTGCCCCTGGGCTGGGGAGAGCCGGCGTAGGAAGGGCTGCTGGAAAAGCAGAGGAGAAAACTCAGCCTTTCCTAACAATCCTTGCCCTTCTCTCTTTCTGCTTTAAAGCTGGAGGGCTGGATCGGCGCTGCTGCTGCGGAGAGGAGCTCCAACCCAGCCGCTGTCCCCGGCCGGCGCCAGCCTCCGAGGAACCCGCTTTGTCCCCCCAGGTTTCTGGTCACGGCGCTCGGCAGCCGGCGGTGCTATGCTCCCCTGCCACGTGCCGAGCTTAAGGCATCCATCCAAGGTAACCTACCCTCTGCTCTTACGGTCGGGCACGCGTGCTTTGAAAAGGAGAGGGAGGATGAACAAAACGCTGGGATTCTCCGGTCCTATACTGCATATCTGGCTTTCCATAAAAGTTTAGCATTGCTATGGAGCGCTCTTTTATTTGCTCGTTTGGAAGCGTTCCCTTCTGTTTCTTGAACTGCGAAGGTCTCACCCCAAATAGCGGGGGACTGGCAGGGGTGAAAAGAGGGGGAGGATGCGCCGGAGCTGCTTTTAGTGGTGAAGGAGGGAAGGGGGTCGTGAAGGCACCACAAAATGGGCTTGGGAAGCATCGTTTGGGAAGGATGCTTTGTCCCCTGGGATGGCAAGCGGAGGGCGACGGGGAGGCACGGGGCGGGCAGCGCCTGGTCCCCGCTGCCACCGTGGCTTTGCCGCTGGGGAGAGCAGGAGGTGGGCGAATAATTTCTTGCGTCCACAACGGTAACGAATCCTGTAACGCAGCGGCCGCGTTTGCTGCCTCTGCCAGAGGATGAGCTAAGGGCTCTCGGTGCTCTCTTTGCTGTAGTGGATGTTTGCCCCTCTCCTCCTTTTCCTGGCCGAGCTCGGCTCCGGCGCCCAGCCCACTTACCAATGGAAAGATGCTGCCACGAACGAGAAGCTCACCTGCCAGCAGTGCCCGCCGGGGACCTTCGTGGCACAGCACTGCACCAGGGACAGACAGACAGTGTGCAAACCCTGCCCGGATTTGCACTACACGCAGTACTGGAACTACCTGGAGAAGTGCCGCTACTGTAACGTCATCTGCGAGGAGAAGCAGGTGGAGGTGCAGCAGTGCAATTCCACCCACAACCGCGTCTGTCAGTGCCAGGAGGGCTACTACTCGGAGATGGAGTTCTGCGTCAGGCACTCCGAGTGTCCGCCGGGCTCCGGCGTAGAGAAACTGGGTAAGTACCCTGGCCAGGCGGCCGCGGCAGCGGTGGGCACGCTTGCGAGGCGTTTGGCATCCCGAAATCTCTGCTGGAGCTAAAAATCAAGCGGCCGCTGATTGCCCATAGCCTGACTTGACTCCCTTTTTGCTTCCCAGCGCGGTGCTGTCCGTGCTGGCGTGTGAAACTGCTCCAGGCCTCTTTTCCGAGGAGTGATTTGTTTGCGGGTTTTTTTCCCCCCCTACTTTTGCTTTGAAAGCCTTTGAAATGCCCCGGCACCACGCTCAGATGGGAGGTGGGGATCCCGGTCGCCCGCTTCACTTGCCGCAGCAGGCAGAGCCGGGCCGTGACTCGGCCGGCCCCGGCGCAGCCGCTCGCCCTGCCAGGGCTCTCGGCAAGCGAAAGGTCCGAGCGGCTCCTGCCCCTCCGTCAGCTCCCTTCTCCGCGCAGGCAGGTAGCCAGGGACTGGGGAACGCTAATTATTTGGACTGCAAAGGGCTGCTAGTGATGCAAGGGCAGGGCTGGTGAATGTGTGTAGCTCTGGGGCTGGGTTTTGCGGTTTTTATTGAGCAATTTGGAGAGGCTGTATTCAAAAGATGAAATGGATACATGGACAGGTTCCAAAACCAAAAAATCAGCCTTGTTTCGATTCACGTCTGGGGGACGTTCACGAGTCCCAGACTCCCTCCCCTGGCAAGATGTAAGTCCCGAGAGATTTTAGGGGGTTTATTTTTCCGTTGTTTCCCCAGCACAAATTTGCATGGGCCCGTAGCTGCCCCCATTCGTAACTGCGCATACTTTCTAAAAATACAAGTTGCCTGCGAGCGGATTTCCCCTCTCGCTCTCCCCTGAATCAGGGAGGACCAGGCTCTGTCTGGAAACCACAGCTGGGTATAATAAAAGCGTGGGCAGCATCAGCAAAACCAGTATTATCTTGCTTCACGCTTTGAAGTATGGAGGCTTTTGAAGTCCTTCCATGCACGGCACAGAAGAGCTCCAGGCTCCCAGGCCAGAGCAGAAATAGCTGTCGTCTTCAGCTCATGCTTATGGTTGAGGCTCGGGGTTTAATTTTCCTATAGGAGGTGACTGTTAGAAAACGCAGTAACGCAGCAAAAGGTGAACCAGGTCTGCAGGCAGCGTGGGGAAGCGCTTTGAAATTAAACATCAAATTTGGCTGGAGGGTTGGCCGTAGGAGTGAGGAGCCATGTGAGCAAGCTGGGGCACTTGAGGAGAAGCAAATTTGTTGTTGTTATTATTATTTATTCACAAATGGCTCCTTGTGTGGGGACTGATGGCACCCCAGCCCAGGGACCTGGACCCCGGAGCAAGGACCGAGCATCCCGCGTGGCTGGGCAGAGCCCTGGGGCTGTGAGCGCTTGCGTCTGGACGGGGACGGTGCGGACCCTGGGACTGCGGAGCAGCGGCCGCAGGGCTGCGGGCGGACCGCGCCGGCTTTCGGGTCGGACGGGCGCTTTGATCCACGTGCGGTTCCTCTGGGGACGTGGGCTTCGTGTGGGTTTCCCGTTTGCAAATAGTGGCTCAGGCGTTGGGGTCATCAGCTGAGCTGGCTCGGGCTTCTGGTAAAGCCAAAGCGATGGCCTGAAGTGGGTTGTAGCAAGGTAGAAACCTTGTTCTTAACTGGATATATGAAGGGGAGCTGAAAAGGGGTGTGAAATTTGCTGCCATCGGGGCCGTTCCCTCTTGTCCTAGGGAACGTGCACGACAGCCCGGTGCAATCTCGCTCACGTGGCACCGTCCGGGCTGGCCCGGTGCCGGGGTGGGAAACTGCGGCGCTGCAGAGCGAGCGGAGCTTTCACCTTCTCAGCAACTTTTACTTTCACCTGGCCGGGAGCCTCCTGCCTCCGCTGGGAATCAAAGGGCTGGTTCGGCGCTCAGCTTACCCGTCGTCCCAGCCGCTGTCTCCTACCCAGGAGGTGGCCCTTTTCAGTAGCAGCCGAGATCGCCTCTCCTCTCTGGAGGCCGGTGACAATTTGTCAGCCCGTGTTGAACGCTTTTGGCTTGGGAAGCGACTGGGGAAAGCGTTGCTGTTTGCCCTACAAGTGGGTGCTTCCCAGGGGGGTTGCAGGCAGTGATCGTTTCCAACGCATCACCCTCGTGCTCGAATGGTGTCTGGCACTCTTTGCTCTGCCGGCATCGTCCCCAGCTCCTGCCCCGGCGTCCTTGCCAGCTCCGCACCCGGGCTGACGGTCCCCTTGCCTCCCCGTGCGCAGGTACCCCCTTCGAGAACACCCAGTGCCGCGCCTGCCCCCGCGGCTTCTTCTCTTCCTCCGGCTCCAGCACCAAGCCGTGCCAGCCGCACCAGGACTGCGAGAAGCAGGGGAAGGTGACCAACGTGCAGGGCAACCAGTACCACGACACCCTCTGCACCTCCTGCAGACTGGGGAGAAGCAACAGCACGCAGGGACCAGGTGAGCCGCGGCTCTGCGGGCAGAGGAGGGGGGCTGCCGGGACCACGGTGCTGCCAGGGCGAGAGCAAACTTTCGGGCAACTTTTTCCTATGTAGACGCAAAATGAGGTGAAATAGGTTGTAAAAGTATGGAGCGATCCGTAATTAATAATAATTATGGATAAAATACAGTCTGTCTGCCTGCCTTCCCCTCCAGGCTCGGTCCTGTTGGGCAAGGGCAGGGTGCAGGGCTTAAGCAACGGCCACTGCTCAGCCGAAGCCCGTGCAGGCTCCTTGCTCAGCGAGATAAACCTGCCAGTTCTTACTGGGGACTGGGATAACTGGGGATGCTGGGACACGAGGATGGTTTTGGCAGCTGTCGGGCTGTAGCTCGCAGCGATAACCGATGGCTGGCGGTCACGTAAACAGACAGGCGTAAAGGGCTGAGCCGCGCGGCTCGGCTCCCGGCGCGCCTCCTGCACTCGCTGCTCCCGGCCTCTCGGCCTCTTTTCCCAGAAGCCTTTATTGCGGCCGCCGCCTTGACTCGTGCAGGTTGAACGGAGCAGAGTCCGAGGTATGGCGGTGCTGAGCGTAGGGTGGATTTTGACCCGTTAGGTGAAAAAGTAGAGACGTGGTGTCAACTGTGTCACCGTGACAGCGCAAACGTAGCGCTGAGCCTCGGCGGAGGCTGAAGGTTGGGCAGGAGCTGCCAGCGGGCACGGATCATAGAATACCGGGTTGGAAGGGACCTCAGGGATCGTCTGGTCCAACGTTTCTTGGCAAAAGCACAGGGCAAAGGAGCGAGGGAGAGCGATGGGCTGGCTCCGGGGGGGCTTTGCAACACGTGCCCCAGCGAGTTAGGGGATGAGAAAGGGACTGAAAACCATCTCAGGGGCTTGATGTCAGAGGAGGTGAGGCAGGCAGCCGTTTCAAACCGCCCGCTCTATCCTGAGCATCCAGCCAAGATACACGGGGGACAAACTCAGTGCGACTGATCTGGGTGCCAGTGAACCTGCACCCTTGGATGTCCAAAAAACCAAACCCAATCATAAAGCCATAGAACAGCCCAGGCTGGAAGGGACTTTAAAAGTTCATCGGTCCAGCCTTTAGTGGGAAAGGGAGCCTGGATGAGATTGTCCAGCCACGGCCTGAAAACCTCCAGCAATGGGGACTCTGGGGAGGCCGTCCCAGTGATTGACTCTTCTCACTGTAAAAAATTAATTTCTTCCACCAAGAAGCAGCTTGAGCTTCAATAAGAGCTTCTCCTCTGCGGTGACGCAGCAAGGAGGCCGTTCCCCCCAGCAGCGCGCGAGAGGAGCCCTTGCCTTTCCCTCCTCTCCTGCCACAGCCAACGCGGGGCATTTCTCCTTACAAAACCTGACTCACGCCACGAGCTCCTTGCCAGGAGCAGGACGGGAGAGAGGAGGTGGAAAGCTCTGTCGTCAGCGGGACGCGGTCCCGGGGAGGGGGGGCGGTCAGGTGAGAGCAGCGTCAGCAGCACGTGCGTTAGGCAACGGCACCCGCGGCCAGCCCGGCTTTTCAGCTATTTATAGAGCGAGAGGAGGCCGGTGAGCAATGGGAGCCGAGGGGTATTTTTAACTCCGTGTCGTCATGATTTCACTCGGGAGGCGCGTGGGCACCTGCCTTCCTCCCTGCTGCAGCGACTGCAGGAGCAATTCAGCATAAACCCCGAGTCTGCAGGAGAGGCAGAGCCCGGGCAAGGGAGCTACAACCGGGGAAACCGTTCCCAGTTTATAATGGCATAAAACTGGGCTTGGTGGTTGAGTAAGCAGTTGGCCTTGATCTCTTGAAAATTCTTTATGATTCCATTCCTATGCTGGACGCACTCCTGCAGTGCGTTAACCAGCCGGGAGCGGGGCTGTGCAAAAGCCCTCATCTGGGCTGCGCCTGGGGCTTCTCCTGTCCCAAGCTGTAAAAATCTGCATGGGAAAACAGAAACTTCCAGGAGAAATAACACGCATAAATACTTACTGCAATTACTTCAGTTTTTCTGGAGTTTCCCTCTTCCCCTACTCCCTGGCAAGATGAGCAGGGAAAAGGTATATTTGCTTTTTTCAAAATTACAGGAACTTTTACCCATTGTTTTCTAACTGTAGGATGGGCTGCTGCTGGGAAATCCAGCCCGCAGCGAGGGCTGGGCCCAGCCTTCCAGGGCAGTTAGCTGGCAGAGACGGGCCCTGGCCAGTTAATGGTGCTGTATTTGGTGCTTTCTTCCTCCTTCTTCCTTCCAGCCTCGCTTTTTCCACTTGCAAAACGCTTATGCTGACCTGCCCGTTCGGCTGCAGACCTGCCGGCGGCGCGAGCCGGCTGCCCTCCCTCTTCCCCTTGGCTTAGGCAAAGGATGAGCCCGCTGCAAGCCAGATGCTGCTGCGTCCTCGGGCAGGGACTCGCGCTCCACCCGGGCACCCGCGCGCGTGGGCAGAGCTGGGCAGGTGCTCCCCAGCTCGTGTTTGTGGATGTGCCTGGCCGTGGGAGCTAAAACACCCTCCCGAATCTGGAAGTTGGGTTGTGAGAGGCAGGTTTCCCAGCAGGGCTCACTGGGCTGGGACCCCGGGTCCGAGCCGTGGCTGGAGAGCAGCGCCCAGGTGAGGACGGTGTCATAGAATCATCGAATGGTTTGGGTTGGAAGGGACCTTTAAAGGTCATTTAGTCCAACCCCCCTGCAATGAGCAGGGACATAGAATCACAGAATCGTTTGGGTTGGAAAAGCCCTTTAAGATCATCGAGTCCCACCGCTAACCCAGCGCTGCCAAGGCCACCGCTAACCCATGTCCCCAAGCACCACATCTCCCGGCTTTTAAATCCCTCCAGGGATGGGGACTCAGCCCCTGCCCTGGGCAGCCTGGGCCAGGCCCTGACAGCCCTTTGGTGAAGAAGTTTTCCCTAATACCCAACCCAACCCTGCCCTGGCGCAGCTTGAGGCCGTTCCCTCTCGTCCCATCGCTTGTTCCTGGGGAGCAGAGACCGACCCCCCCGGCTCCAGCCTCCTTTCAGGCCGTTGCAGAGAGCGATGAGGGCTCCCCTCAGCCTCCTCTTCTCCAGGCTGAGCCCCCCCAGCCCCCCCAGCCGCTCCTCCCCAGCCTTGTGCTCCAGCCCCTGCCCCAGCCTCGCTGCCCTGCTCTGGCCACGCTCCAGCCCCTCCATGGCCGCCTTGGGGTGCGGGGCCCAGCGCTGAGCACAGCATTCGAGGGGCGGCCTCACCAGTGCCCAGCACAGGGGCACCATCACCTCCCTGCTCCTGCTGGCCACACCAGTCCTGATACATCTTCACCCAGATCAGGGTGCTCAGAGCCCCGTCCAACCTGACCTTGAATGTTTCCAGGGATGGGGCATCAACCACCTCCCTGGGCAGATGTCCCACGGAGAGGCAGGGCTGTGACCTGCCCTCCTGGTGTCCCACAGTCACCTTCCCTTTAACCTCCAGGCGCTTTTCTCCCACCAGCTCCAGGAGACGACGACTGCGAGCAAGCCATGATAGACTTCGTGGCGTACCAGAACATCCCCATCAGAAAGCTGAAGCGCCTGCAGCAAATCCTGGAGCACTCGCCTCGGAAGCAGTCGCCGGGGACCAGGGCAGCCATCCAGGAGAAGTTCAGGGCTTTCCTCACCCACCTGAAAGAAGGGAACTACGAGGTCACCAAGGAGCTGCTGGACGCGCTGCGAGCTGCCAAGCTGCACTCCATCGAGGAGAAGGTCCGCCAGCGCTTCCTCCTGAACTGAGAACACGAACTGAACTTTGCGGGTCTTGTTTTGTTTTGTTTCGTTTTTTTCTTCTATAGCTTCATTAATTTATTAATCTTTCCAAACCTAACTTGAAATGCAGCGTAGAGACGAGTGACGGGTCAGAGCTGAGGCGTGCCGGGGCCGGCTCTGCGTGCGGCTCCGTCGCTGCCTCCGGGATGGGACGCTGTCAGCAGCAGCATCCCTGCGCCAGCGGCCGGTGCCGCTCCCGGGGCGCTGGCTGCTCGTTTTCCAGCACTCAGCAAGGGTCAGTATTTTATCGGAAGAGAAACATGCAGCCGAGGTCATTTTTTCCGGGGAAGAAACCATCTCCCCCTTTTTAGACAGCTGTCTGGCTTTGTTTTAAACTCTGTGGGTTTACTTTTGTTGGGTTTTTTTAGTTATTTAACAGTATTTCCCACAGAGGATTTACCTGCGTTTTGTTTGTCATGCTTTGTTTTGAGAAAGGAGTTTACTGCTGAGACACGTGTTGAGTGTAGGATGCCCCTGAAGTCACTGGCTTTAAATTTGTTTCTAAACTACCTGTTTTTATGCCATGTGTGAGAGATGTTTTCTAAGGAAAGAAACCAAAGAAGTTATTTTATTATACGATTCTCTGTCACCAGAGTCCTTTCCTAGTCTCATTTGGAGGAGAGAGGTGGTGTTGCAAGTCCCAGGCCATCATCTTCTGACTCCGCTTACCCTTGCCCGCTTTTTGCACGTGCTTCACCCCATGATCACACAACATCAGCCATCCACACGACACAGCAGCCCACCGAAACCGGCCTCCGTGAGCCATGGCAAGGCTGCACGTGAGCGGGAGGTAGCCCGTCTGCCTTGGGATTTGCCGCCGGTGCGGCCAGGGTGAAGCTCGCGACTCTTGGGTCAACCCAACCGTGTCCCCCGAGCCCCCGCTCTGTCCCCAGGGCCGAGCGGACGCTGCAGCGAGCAGAGCGGTGCTTAGTCAGCCAAGAGCCGTGCCTTGGGGCACTTGTGCTGACTGCAGGCGGGGTTTTTTTTTAAGCCTTACAGATGTCACTTAGGGAAGTCAACAAGGGTGACCCTCTCAGGCATTTTCCAGCCTGTAGCAATGATGACACAGAGCCTACATCCTCTGCCTTGAATGAGTTTGGCTTTTTTATAGCTCTTTTTTAGCTGAGTTGTTGCCAGGAATAGTTTGTGGTTCAAAAGAGGAATATTTTCCCCAGCTGTTAGAAGCACTCTGAAGCATGTGCTATGTGGAAGTGCCCCCACACTTCCCCCGTGCGCGGAAGGCTGACATAACTGAGTGCAAGAGGGGATTTTAACCTCCCCTTGCTGCCCACAGACACATCCCGGGCTCTGCCTGCCGCAGGGACAAGTGGGTCCTCCACGGCGGGCTGGATGAACGGGGCCGATCCTGGGGCAGCGCTTGCCTTTTCGCTGCTCCAGAGCTCCGCAGTCCCTGGATGTCTGCTGGCACCTGCCTGGCTCTGCAGGCGTGCAACTGGGGATCCCAGGCTTGCAACTGGGGATCCCAGGCTTGCAACTGGGGATCCCAGGCTTGCAACTGTCTCGCCCCGGTTTTGGGCTCTGGGGATGAAGCAGTTCAGTGATCCCAACACCGGGTCAGTTCAGCCAGGGGCAGAGAAGCAAATGGCTGAAAAGCAGCAGAGGGGACCCATCGCTTGCACCTCTGCACTGAGCCAGGACTGATCCTGGCAATCCCCCAGCAGCTTTGTCAAGCCTGGCCTAGAAATCCCACAGAGGAGGGTGCACGGGGGACCACAACTCCCCTTCCCAATGCTCAGTTATCACCACATCTAATCTCTGCCCTACTGAGCCGCTTTATTCCAGTGGCTTCAGCTCAGTCCCCAAGTGTGCCGTGCTCCGAGTCCCGTGGCAGCAGCGAAGTGCCGACGGCACGGTCCAAGAGCAGCTAGGGCGGGAGGCGAGGAGGCTTTCCATCGGAGCGGCTCCTCCAGGGTTTCCCGTCCTGCTGCGTTGCGGTCAGTCCTGACTCAGCGCTGAGGATTCGGTGTCCTTGGTCTAAAGGGGAAGAGGAATGGCGGGCTGTTAGTGCAGGAACCGCCTCCCCTTCTTTGTCGACACCGTCCTGGCTTCTTGAAACGCGTATTTACCGTGAGAGTTGGGGGAAGGAAGGGGAAATGAGAGTATTATTGGCAAGAAGCTGATAATCATTATCTTGGATACTGGTTTAGCTGGGTGATTTTTCCAAAGAGGTGCCTTTTCTGTGTATTTTTCGTGACAAAAGACCTCAGTCTTGAGGTGGAAGTGCCCGTGGGCACTGCGGCTGAGCTCGGGGTCTCGGGACACCTCGTGTTGTCCTTGGAGCTTGCTGCCCTTCTCACCAGCAAGGCAAAGCCTGGGCTGTGGGCTGGAGGCGTCCACCAGCTGCGCAGGGAGGCAGAAGGCAGCCAGCTCCGGTCCCAGGCTCCCGGCTGAGCCGCGGCTGCTCACCGGCGGCTTGACGTGGCTGCGACGTGGCTGGGGGCTCGGCGGGAGCCCAGGTCCGACCAGGCGCTGGCAGAGGTTAAAGCAGAGCGGCCGTGGTTCAGCCGTGCTCTGTCCTGTGCTCATCTCCCCGCGTCAACTCGCCGAGCGATGCCGGAGCCCCGCGGCTGATAAACGCAGACTGGGCAGTGATGCCCCGCTTCTCCCAGCACGCGTCCTCCCAGCTGGGCTTGCCCTGGCCTGGAGAAAAGCCCAGGAAACATCTTTCCTGCTGGATGCCAGTGCAGAGGAGGGGTGTTTTGGGGTGATTTGGTTTTGTTTTGCGGTTTTTATTTGACACCGTGAGTGCTCTGTCCCATCTGGACGTCAGTCTGCACAGATCCTTTGTCCGGTCAGGTAAAGCAAACGCAGCAGCCGCTTTTGTAGGCTTGCTCCCACCCAGAGGTTTGCAGGGGGGTAGGTCCCACCGCCGTGACTCCAAGGGGTCAAGCACCCCCCGGGTAGGTGCTGCAAGGCTGAGCAGAGCCGCCCGGCTCCTTCCCGTCCTCCCGAGAAGCGATGCCTCGCGGAGCCCCCGTGGCCCTCCCCGCGCTGAGCGTGGGTCGACCACGTCCGACCCCTCCTTGGAGGGGAGACGATGGGTGTCTGTCACCCGTGTCCCATGCGAGATTGCAGTGGCGGCCGCAGACCTCGGCTCGCCGGAGCAGGAGGGGATGGTTAAATAACCAGGGATCGCCCAGCGTGAGATGAGCTCTGCGCTGCCAGGCTCCCCCAGCCCGGCCAGCACAACCGGGACCGAGGGTCTGGGGAAGGCGGGTGATGCCCTGCGCCAGCCGCCAGCCCCCCGGCTCGGTGCCGCCGAAGACTTGCTCTCCCGAGATGTCTCGTAAAGCACCCACGTGTTGTTAGCTTGCTCTGCCGCCGTGGTTCTGACCTGGCGGTGGCTCGGTGTGCGTTTGGGTGTTGGTGTCGGAGCCCAGCGCGGGCAGGTTGGAGCGTCCCTTTGGGAGCTTTCCAGGCAGGCGACGCTTCGGGCACCGGAGCCGTTCGCAGGCTGCTCCTCGGCAGTGCGAGCCCTCTCCCCGCGTCTCCCTGCTGCTGTCGTCCGCAGTCTCCCCCCGACCCGGATCCCCTCGTCCCGAGTTAGCTGGCGTTTCTGCACAGCAAAGTTTCTCCTCGCGTGGGCTGACAGATAATGTGACAGCAAGGGATCTTTCTGGTAAATGTTGACCTTTATACCAGCCTCCGAACACCCCAGCGCGTGAGTCCTGCTCGGTTTCTGGGAAGCGGAGAAGCCTGGATGAGCACGGCGCGGTGCTCGGCTCCCCCCGCTCCGCTCCCACGCCACAGCAGGCGGTCACAGACCAACCTCGGGCTGATCCGAAGTGTAATTAGTTGAAGAGGTGAAATAACTCAAGAGGATAAAAACTCCTTTTGGTTTTCACTGAAGTTTCCGAAGCCCGGAGAGAGAAGAGGAACAGTCAGCAGCGTGAGCTTCTTCCTGACAATTTAAATCACTGCCTTCCTTGCAGGCTGTGGCTAAGGACAAGTACGTGGTAGCATCTGAATGTGGATGTAGCTCTCTCCCGGGGATGATTCAGGTATTTAGTACACAGAAGACAATTTTCCCAAATGCTATGAGCACTACATAAAAAGCCCAACGCACGCTGTTCTGAGTCGGGCTTCCCTATCACCCTTTGCTGTTAAATACTTCAAGCAGGAAAAAAACCCACAAAACCACTAGTTTATTTAAACTGCTGAGGCACGGCCGCATGTTACGTCTGTGTCACGGGCTGACTCCGACGCCTCTCGCTGCGGCCAGGTGCGGCGGTGACTCAGGACGGCAGCGGCTCCTCCGACCCACGAAACCGCCGTCGGCAGGAGCCGACTTGCTCGTCGCCGGAGCGGTTCGGACACGTTACGCTTTAACTCGAGGAGAATAGTGCTGGTGCGGCAGCCGGAGGGTTTGAAACGGGATTAGGTAAACAATGAACACCAGTTTAAGGAGTCAGTGGGAGTTTTTCTAGTGAGGTCATGTGTAGCTGGTTCACGCCTCAACATCGCAAACAAGGAGAGCCGGGATTGCTAGAGGAAACCAAGGGGGGATTTTTCGAGGTGCGCAGAGGGGATGTGACCAGCGCAGACTCGTAATCCTGCTTGTCGAAACAGACTCCAGCCACCCTTGGCCCCGGGTTTACAACCTAGTAACAACATAGGTGAACTCACCCTTCTGCCTGCAGATTTCCCCGCGTTTTTGTTTCGCTAGAGGTGGTTCTTCGCCGCCAGCCCTGCCCTCCCGCGGCGCCCAGCGGCCGGCGGCGGGCTCAGCCCTCCAGACGCTGGGGGAGAGGACGCGGGGAGTGCTCACACACCCCGAGCTTGTTTGAATTCGCCCATCACTATTCCAAAGAGGCACCGATTTTATCTTCTTTTGAAGCATGCATCTTTTTTTCTCCGGATTGTAGGTTTTTTTCTTCTGGTTGTAATCCCCCGTGTTGCATGCCCAGGCTTTCCCTGCCGAGACTCGTCCCTCGCTGCTGCACGTGTTATTTCTGCAGTGATGGGACCGAGCTCCGGCGGTGCCAGTGCTGCAGGTGGAGAGCGCCGGCCGTGCCGGGGAAGCAGTGGCGGGACCGAGAAAGTCGGCCGTGTCCGAGAGCAGGAGCGGAGGGATGGCTGAAGCGTGCGGGGCAAACCAACCTGCGCTCAGTTTGGGGGTACCTGAACTGGGGTACCAAAGGACGTGACCTGAGAGAGGACCCCCGACGCAGGCAGGGCAACGGGTGCCGTGATGCTCAGGACAAAGCCATTGCCAGGAAGCCGCCCTGGTATCGCGGCACTGGTGGTGCTGCCGGGCCGGACCCAGACCTGCTGCCGTGCAGCACTGGTTTTCGCTTACGCCACTGCTATTTTCCAGTCCTCCTTTGCTGCAGGAGGTCTTCGTACACGTTGGTTTCTATGGGCCTCTCGTGGCTTTCAAGGGGTGAAGCCTCAAACCAAGCAGGAGAAGGAGAAGTTGCATCCCCGTTTTTACGGAAAGCGCTTGCTGAGGTGCACCGACCTGCTCCGTGTCGCCGGCGAGCGTGCTGGCCGCGCCAGGGCATTGGGCTCAGGCGCCACCGGCCTCGGTCGCACGCGTGGGACCAGGGAGGTGCTTTTCTCCCACGGGGTCTCACCCCTCACCCCCTGCCCCCTTTTCTTCCCCTCCTCAGTTTATAATTTCTGTGCCCTCCTGTGTTCTAGGGGCTTCCCGAGAGCGGGGTGACTCCAAGAGCAAACGAGAGGCCGCCGAGCCGCCGTGCCCCGCTCCCAGCCGGGCCGGTCGGACACGGGGGAACCGGGAGGTCGGGAGCAGGTGAGGAGATGGAGCAAGTGCTGCCGGGCTGAGCGCGGCTCAGAACCCTCGATCTGCACCCGGCCAGAGCTGGGGGAAACTCTGCCTCCTCTTCCTCCTATTTCTTTTAATGAAATGAGCATTTTTGCCTAACGTGGCCACCAAACCCAGAATTTGACTGATGAATCCTTTCAATGAAAATGTAAAAACCTTAATGAAAGGCATTAGTGAAAAGGAAACAGTTTGGTTCGTCAGTGTTATCCCTGCTAGAGAAGCTCAGGCCCTTCGGCAGCCTGCTGACCCTGCCGGGGTCCGCACCATCGGGGCCCCTTCCCTCGCTGCCCAGCTGCCTGCTGGTCCCCAAAGGCCCCCGCTCTCCCCCTTGTAAAATGCCACGAGCTTTCTGGGTGCCACGGTTCGAAGGTCTTCAGAGGTCTTTGCAGTAAGCGTGGCCCAAAAAAGCAAATTATTGCTGCCTGCTGCTGAGCAAGGTGAGAACGGGTGCCAGGGCCTTTCATCCACGATCTCCCCAGGTGGATTCAGTTATTCGGGAGTACTTAGTACCCAGCAGGCTTGTGCAGACAGTGCTGTAGCACCGACTCAATAGTTAAAACGGGAGCTAAAGAAACACTAGCATGAAATTGTCTTTTTTAACGAAACCTTAGCTCTGGTTTCTGGTGGTGGTTACAGAGCACAACCCTGCAGTTTTCCGCTTATGTCGAGTGTTTGCTTCCAAGCAAGTGTTGGGAGGACAGTTGTCCTTTACAGAAAAGCTTGGTTTTGCCCTGAGAGGCTTAAAAGGTCACTTACAGGAATCCGCCCGGCAAAGGTCCGATGCACATTCCTCCTATTTGTTCAGCCGTTGTTTGGCTCCCCTCAATTTGCTCCCAAGGTACTTGGCCTATAAAGCTCAGGTCTGGGCACTGCCTCCCTTAGCTTGTATAAAAATAGAATATATTAGTCAACCTTCTGATGCCCTTTAGCTTACATTAGTTTTCTGGGAAACACGGTCAGGAAGCTTGGAATGACTACAGCTATAATAACCTTACACAGCACCCTCGCGGTTTAGAACCGCAAGTACTTTATGCAGTATTATCTGGGTCAACATAAAACAGCAGTCTTCCTAAAACAACTGTTTGCTTGCCCTTTAAAAACAATGGCATTTTCCATCTTACAGAGTGTTTAGGAGAGGGCTAGAGCAGCCTGCTGTGACTCAGCAGCATTGGAAAGCGGAGCCCTCGCAGCCCCGTACGGATGGGGGAGAGCCGAGGCTCCGGCTGCTGCCTGCGGCGTCCCCCATCGCCGCTCGCCCCGGACCAGCACCGGGCACCCAGCGGCCCCGGTGCCAGCAGCGTCCCGGGCTCGGTCTGGGGCTTTCCCGGCTGCTCTGAACGTAGCGGAGCTGCAGCTGTGCTGTGGCTTCGCTGTAACACAGGGGAGTGGAGCCGGGAGACTTGATCATTTTTCTATGGAAGTGCAGGGAATGACGACTTCCCAGCTAGCGCCACGAGGACGTGAGCTCAGCGAGGCCGGGCGTTGGGTGGGCTGGTGCCGAGCCGCAGGCGTGTGGACTTAAGGGTGTTTTTGACTCTCAAGCGCGAGGGACGAGATAAAGGTTTGGAGAGCTGCGGTCGGCTTCGGGGCCGCGCGCCAGCGCGCTCGGTTCAGCCTCAGTCCGATCATACAGAGCCCCCGATGCTGGTTTCGATTTCTGCCTCTGTGCTTCCTTCTGTGACAACGCAGCTCGGTAGGTGATTTATTGGACTTCTCTTGGTCTTCCCAGAAGTTAAGACAAGGACTCTTTAGTCGGGAAACTTGGAAGATAAGAATAGGAGTGTACATTCCCCACTTCATGACTCTGAACCTGAAAGAACACATCAGCTCGGGCAAGATCAAAACCAAGTTCTTCTTTCACCCAGTTTCGCGTCGTGCGCGAACGCGATGTCACGCAGGCACAACCTAGCCTGTGATTCAGCACCTCTTGTTTACAGAGATCCCCTGCCCTTTGGTACAACGGCCGCGCTCACGGGGCATTTACTCGGGCTTTCGCAGCCCGCGGCGTGGCCTGTCCTGTGATCCTGCCTCTTCTCGTGCACGGAGATGAGCTGTCAAAATTTCCACCGCGCCGAGGATGTGGGTGCAGGCTCGGGAGAGCTTCGCCCTTGCGGAGGCCGGGGCTGCGTGGGCTCCGTTGCTGCCGGTGCAGCTGCCCTGGCGCAGGAGGCCAGCTGCCTTTGCTCCACCGCCTGCGTCTCCAGGGCAGAGACCTGCTAAAAGCGGGGTGGTCGGGGGGTGTGTGCATAACCTCAAATGTAAAAAAAATAAGCCTTGCTTGCGACAGAGGAGCAAAATCTTTCAGGAGGCCAGGCTACTTGGTACCCCGCCTTGTTCCCCTGATGGGCAAGCGCACCTCAGTGAGCTTCGGTCCCCAAACGGGGACGCCCAGCAAAAGCTCGGTGCGAAATGCAGGCGCTGCCCGGGTGTTCCTCCGACCGTTACGGGTGGAAGGGGCTGCAGTGAGGAGGTGCTATTTGCAATACCAGTTTCTGGGAACAATGAATTCCTTATTCCTCTTTGTGACTGTCTTATAGAACCCAATTATTTTTTTATAAAAAAAGAATTGCTGAAGAAAGCCTACAGATGAGATCGTATCAGGTTATTTAACTCCTGAGAGCTAGCAGAGGAGTTCCTGGCTACGAATTGAACCGGAACACCAGCAGGAACACAACAGAAACAACTCTGGAGGTTTCTGTTTCAGGAAAGCACTTAATTTTACAGAGAATTTAGTTTATCCTCAGAGCGGTGCTTATGGTACGTACTGAATACAGCCGCCTTAAGGCTGCCTGGATCAGAGGTTTGAATTAGTTCCTCCAAGCATTTAGCGTGACATCCATGCAGCTGAAGGCTGTACGCTTGAACCGATGCAGCTTTTCCTAAATAACGCGGTGCTCGTAGCGCGCCGGCAGCCGCCCCCCGGCCGCTGGGCGATTCCCCGGCCGAGCGGCAGCGGGGGCGACGGCTCCGTGCTTGCGCTTCACCTCGCAGGCCCGGCTGGCGGCAGCGGGACGCGGGCCTGGGCGCCGGCGTCCGGCGCGGTGCCCGCTCGCTCCCGTCACGGCCGCAACGGCAGGGAGCAGCGAAGGGATGACGGAATGGAGGAAGTGCAAGCAGGGCATTTGCGGATGGCAGAAAGACAGTACCATCTATGGACATGCACCAAAAGAAGTTATTACTCATGAGTTAGCAGGGTTAGTAAAGATTACTACATCTTCATCCAGCAAGGATTTTGTTTCAAGGAAAGGATGCTTCATCCTGTGAGTTTCTAAGCAAATATATCTACTGCCTCATCTTCCCAGCTACTTTTGGGAGCATGTGACAACATGATTGTGGGAAAGGTGGGACCGCTGCAAAGACATCCTCAAAAAACGATGCGGGGAATGTGGGATTCAGCAAAAAGAACACTGCTAACAAAATAGACCTTTGGAAACTCGTTTGGCATCCACAGCCTTCAGCTTTAAGGAAAGACAGTGCAACCGGGAAGGAATGAGGAGATTCCTGCCTGCAGAAGTGATTTTACGTGTTTGAAAATAAATGTCAGCCAGAATTCCGCAACTGAGTAATTCGCTGCAAATGTTCCTCCTCCTCTTGTTTCCACTTGACGAGCACCTAGCTGACGGAAGAAATTCAGGTCATTTTTTTTCCCCAGCGATGCTGCATACCGGGCCGGGGTCTCTGCACCACTCCTCAGTCGTTTTCCTCCAGGTTCTGCCTGCTTTTCGTACCCATTTCTTTCTTTCTCCCGAAAACGTCATCAGCGCTCCCTCCCGAGGCAGAGTCGTGGGTGGAGGCCTGGGATCAGACTGAAGCTGTGCAGAGGCAGCTGTCTGAGAGCAGGCACGACCGACAGCTGCGACTGTGGCCTTCTGAAGTGGTTTTTGGATATAAAAAAGCCTAAGTGTGCGTACAGAAACTAATGGAAAGCCCCCGATACTTGTCACGGAAGCTGGTTTTACCAGAGGAGCAGAAAAACAATTCTTTAAGGGATTTCAGAAGCACAAGAAACAAAACCAAAGGGAAATGCTGCAGGAAATGCCTGAGGTCCCGCAAACAAAATAATGTGTGTTAAACACCCAGAGTGTTTCGTGTGGGATTTCCAACTTGTATAAAATTCCAGCATGAAAAAGCACCTGCTGTAGTCGCTCTGGCATCCTTCGTCCTGGGGAGAGCTCGGCAGAGGGCAAAGGCTAGGGCCAGCTCTCCGCTGCCTCGCCGGTCCCTGGAGAGAGATTCGAGCCAAATTTTAATAGAAAACGGGGCCAAAAGGGATTTTTTTCAGAGGGCACCCAGCCTATTACCCGTCTCTGCGGCAGGGCCAGTTCAGCCTGTTTTTCTTGATTGTCCAAATTGCTTTTGCTATAGGCAAACACACACTCGGCAGTAATTTCTTTCAGTCTCTGAAAACGGGCCCAAGACTGCAGGCGAACGCGGTCCGCGGTGCTGCTTTTGGGGAAAGCTGAGG
Source organism: Platalea leucorodia (assembly GCF_965183815.1). Lineage (NCBI taxonomy): Eukaryota > Metazoa > Chordata > Aves > Pelecaniformes > Threskiornithidae > Platalea > Platalea leucorodia. The sequence continues at coordinate 15,958,954 of NC_138835.1, read as the reverse complement.
GGCACAAGCGGAGCTGCAGGCAGAGGCAGGACCCGCTTTCCTTCATGCGTGGACACCGCCGCCGGTGGCTGCCAGCCTGTCACCATCTGCATTAATCAGACTTTTTTTTACTTTAAAGGGATAACGGTCGAGAGCAGTGACAGCACCACTCTCTGCCTTTCTTAGCAGATCCCTCTAGAAGTCCTCCCCTTGGACTAATCCCAGAGAAGTCCCAGGATACTGTTTCAAAAATAATGAAATGCCTAAAGGAATTCAGGAACCTTCAGGTACTTTAATCCAGGTTTTTAGCTGAGGACTGCTGTAACCTTCCACTGTCCGAGCCCACAATGGGACCTCACAGTTATTCATCAGCACACACTTCTGGAAATCGTGAGTAACCCGCCCGTCTCATGCCCAGCTAAACCATCGTCACCGAGGAGGAGCAAGCTTCCAGGCTTGCAGTGAAGTGCCCTTTCACTTGAGATTGCTATCTGTAATGTGTAAAGCCAGATCCTTACCTTAAATGAACCGATGGATGTGCTGGACGTGGCGGTGTACAAATGACGTTATAGGATGTGTCAGCAGTACAGATGTAGGATTATAAGGAAGAAGAGACTAAAAATAGCTCGATTGGGAATAAAACCCTACAGCTCTGGAAAGGCTTTTAAGGCCAATTCTCTGTTATAGGCTGATTTCAGCTGAGCAGAGAGCAGGAAGGATGGCGGGGGGCGTATACCCCATGCAGGCCTTCGGCTCGCTGCTTCCCCTTGCTCCGACACAGATGGCACTGGCCAGAGCCTTAAATAAGATGCTGGACTCAGCACGAAGCTGGGTCTGATTTGTCCTGCTATTTCCCCCAGGTTTTGTGGGATGGGATGTCATGGCGAGCGGGATAAGATCTGACATCAGCATCGCTGCGAAGCAGATCGTCGGGCCGTTGCAGCAAGGCCAACACGTCACGGTGTTAATCGTGGCACCGCGTAATCCGTGGGATGGCATTAGGTACTGCCAGCAAAAAGTGCTGTAACTCAGCTCTTGCGTCTTTCCAGAGTTCCAGATGAAGATGAAATTGCCACCACGTGGACAGCACGGTGATTCACAGAGTACTCAAAAGCATTAGAAGTGGGGTTTGGGTTTTTTTAAGGAATGTTCTTGCCTCTCGCTGCTAACAGCTAATAAATATTTGCAAGGGAGGGAAATTCCAGACAGGTAAGAGAAAGTTAATCTTCTGCCAATGGTCAAATAAGGCAAGTAGCATAACTACCATGCTTGTTAGACACTTAGCTTTCTCTCAGTGTAAAGCACGCTAAAGGAAAAAGTGATTCCTCAGTGCGGATGATGAAACTGTTTCACCTTGGAAAGATAAAGCACCTCTTCAGAGAGATAAAATGCTGTAAACGGGCGTGGGCAAAACAGGTCCCTCTCAAATGTACCAAAAATCTGAAAAACTGATTACATTCAAACTACTCAGAAACGTCCTCGCTTTGGTTGGAGGTCTTGCGGGGGTCACTTGCAATGCAAAAGCATTTTAAATGGAAGTCTGTGCTTCCTGTAAGGCCTTAAATAAAGCACAAGTCTAAAATATGATAAATTATTGATTAAATTACCGATCAAAATACAGAGTAGTTACCAGCTACCAGCATATCATCTTAGACTCTGCCAGTGGGATCTTTTTTTAGTGGAGCTTATGCATCGACCACCATCCCTTCTCAGAAGGCTTTTCCATGGCGGCGGGTCCTGTTGCACTGCTCTGTACGGAGGCATCCTTAGCAGAACAGACCTGCTTACAGAGACTGAAGCTGCAATAAAACCAGCACGTCACCGGTGTCCTTGGGGAGCCATTTATGACCGTATAGAGCAGATGCAACCAAAAACCCCAGCTGACTTAGCAGCATGCCTTTGCCTTTGCGCTTCATGTGAAGTAACTGCACATGGTACCTGATCAGCAAGATGCGAGTCCGGGTTGTGCTTCCACAGCAAGATCTTTATCTTGCATCTGTCAGCTGCATCGCACTCATGCTGCAGCATGGAGGACACACCAAAGCAATTCAGTAATTGGCTGGGTTGTTTACCTGCTGGGCTTCCCCAGCACTCAGGAAATCTTCCGATAGTATCAAGTAGGTGCACTTTATCTGTAATGGTGAAAAACCCTGACTCCGAAGCTCTTTCCTAAAACAGACTTCGGGAGCCAAGCAGCTGCATCTGTATGCCCCACCGAGTAACTGCTGTTACTGCTCTAGAAGCTAACCCTGAATGACACCGAGCCTTTCACCGCTGCTTTCAGAGAAACTGATTTTTTGCGGACATCAGAGCATGTTCGTACTTATGTATCGCAGCTGGTGCATCTTTCTGGGTGAAAGACTCTCCCACTCTTGCGAACTTGGAATTCCAAAGTCAAAACGTTTGCTTTAATTCAAGACCTCCTGCTGATATGTACCACAAAGCAGTCTTTGTGTCTAGAAACATGTGAGAACAGCTATGGCCTCGAGCTCAAAACTGTTTTTCCTCCCTGGTCTCCTAGGGAATAGGGAGAGGAAGAGATCTGAGAAGAATATGTGGAAAGCTTGGAAAACCCCTCGTGTCCCATTAAACAGACATTGCGAGTTACTCGACTGAAGTGTTTTGTCTCTCAGCAAGGCACCTTTGTCCACCGGTCACTGTTTTGCGTCTTCAGTTTCATTGTTAGCACCACCCCTGCCAACCAAAACAAGAGCCGGGACCACAGAGATACCTTGAAAATACTCAGGCTTTCAGAGATGGCCAAGTGAGAGAGATTTCCCTTCTAACCAATGGCCACTGGGTATCCGACCCTTTTGTACGCTTGAAACTCTCAGCCCTGCATCACACGCAGCACCCAGAGAAAGTGCCACTTCTTACAGTAGGTGAGCGATCCTCAAGGGATCCTCTACGTTCACAAAGTGCATAAGAAACCCGAGATGGGTCACTAGGTCCGGAGGAGCCTCACGAAACCGCTGGTGTCCGAGTTAGATCTACCGCAGTTTACTTCTTCTGGGATATGGCACTACCATTGGCACCATTCAAACGCAAGCTCGGCTACTGTTTTATACCGCCTGTTCTAACAATAGCAAGTAACTGAAAGGGATTTAGATCTTATCAGACAGTTTGGCTAGTCTTCTCCTATCCTAGCATTACTGAGAAGTAACATTCTGCTCCCCAGTATGCAATTGTTTCCACTGACTTCATGTGCTTAATGACACAGCCCAGATGCCCACACAATTTGACCCAAATGTGAGGGAATGAATTATGTTCTCTCGCAAAAAAAAATCTGCACTGAGTTGCACGCAGAAAATTTAGCAGGAAGTTCTTTGACAGATGCCAAATAACGTATCTTTAAACAAACACTACTGTCTAACTTGCTCAAATAGAGCTTGAATGATGTCCCCTTAGTTACGGGAGCAAACAGCACAGGATGGTCACCAGTGCCAGGAGTAACTAAAACATGCAAAAAGCAACACCCACTGCCAAACCACTGTAAAATACACGTAAAAAGAGATATTTGGAGAAATGTTAGTGATATGTCAGAAGAATTACTGGCTGGGCAGGCTACATAAGAAGTGAGCACTATTTGACTTTGAGAGCTGCCTTTCTGTTCTTTCTTGCATTTCAAAAAACTAGAGGGCTAAGCACCGCTATTTCTGAACATCAGTTGTGTCAGCAAGAGACGTTCAAAGCAGTAGGAAGCTTTATTGCATAATGATTTCTCCCTGCCTAGAGGTTCAGCTCTCGGCCTAGAAATATCACAGAGAGGGCCTCAATTCATTCCAGTTACAGAAGATACCAATTATTCTTAGGATTAAAGAGAATGCACAACAGAGAGATTGGCAGTCAAAGCAAGGCAGTGCTTCTGGCGTTCACGTCCTGTTAAGAACACCCATCTGAACCAGTGTACCATCGTGGCTGGCTTCCGTATCTGCATTTACCAGAGGTAAAAGTTACCAATCGACATGCTGACAGAAAAGTGGGTTATAATCAACACTGTCTCTCCCCATTATACAAACAGCAGCATAACAGGGCCAGTAACACCACCTACAGTAACCACGGGGCTGGAGCAGCAAGGTGTCTTCTCAGTTAGAAGGGACAGCCGTTCCCCAGGCTCTCCCTCCCCTTTCATATTCACCTACACAGTTCCTTCAGGAGTTCCTTCATGTCACTGGCCTCCAGCCTGTTAGACTAACAAATCAAGAATCACAAAGTAATACGGTAGAAAATTAAGTCCTTTGCATCTGCAACGATGTGTAGATTGCCACTCGGTCTATGCTCTCAGGCCAACGACTTAATACTTAATGGAAGAGATTCCCACCCCCCACCCAGTTGGAATCCTTTGCTCAAGTTTTTTAGACACAGAAAGAGAACGTTTGTCTTCAAACTTAGGAAAGAATCAGGTGTAATAGGAATCCGGTGGACCACCTTCTTTAAAGAGAACACAAAACTGTGTGGAAAAAGACTGTCCGTTCCTTGGCTGACTTCGAATTTCTTACGTGATGTCCTTCTTTCTTGGGGGCCGGTGAATATTCCTCACCACGCACTTCACCATCCATTCAATTCCCTCGTTCACTCCTTTGCTAAGGAAATAAGATAAATAGACACGATTTAAAAAAACCCAAACAACCACCAACAAACAAACAAGAACAAAACCATGGCTCACGTAGTCCCTAGTTGAGCCCTCACAAGAGGAAGTGAAGGGTTCTGCCCTGCAGTTATTTATGGGCATTGCTACGTTAGTTTCTCATACACACAAACAATGGGGATCTGATTTCTTTTAACTCAGTGTGTAAACTCCATCCTTTATTTTTCTGGTGTCTGTACAAGTCTACATCCAATTTTGTTAGTCATCAACTCTGTGGAAACCTTGGGATGAACAAGCATCAAACCACTTGACAGTCAGCTGGTTTGAGGTTATTTTGCTACAAGCCTCGGGCTAGCTGTATCAGATCTTCCACTCCGGGCTCCAGCTTTCTGTAATCGTCTGTGCCGGGGCTGCCAAGCAAGTCACCAACTCACTGGTCTGCACGCCTCCCAGTCAGGACTTCCACAATTGATTTTTTTTTTTTTTTTAGTGCAAACTCAAACTGAAATTTTGAAAGGAAATTCCACACAGATCAAAACTGGAAGTGTTTGTACCAACCCCACAACAATTGAAAAGGTTGCATTTCATAAGATTATTATCTAATACTTCTCTTCCAGTCAGTGCTTAACCATTGTTCTTGTTCTTGTGGTCATTCGTATGCTTAATGGCATTTGATTCTTAGCAATGCAGACAACAGAGATTTTTCTCATGGTTTAAGGAGCTTTTCTTATCCTTTGCTGTAGCTTGTATAATAATCCAGCTTTCTTGCTAGATTAAAAAAAGAAGAAAACTCAAAGCTCTGGATTCAGTGCAGGCAGTAGTTCAGACAGGAGTATTTCTAGCCATCTGGAACAGTACTTTTGAATTATGCCCAATAGCACTTTTCACCCAAAGAACCGAAAGTGTAACCGAAGTATTGCAAGACTCAGTATGCAACAGTGATGCTAAGATATCAAGAATCCAGTGGGTTGGTCAAGGTCATGGCGTGCAGCTGTGTGGCGTGCAGCTGTGTGGCGTGCAGCTGTGTAGGCCTGAAGAAGAATCAGAGTCTCCCAAATTTTTGTCTGTTCTAGCCACTGTAACTTAAACCACAGGCGTCCCCAGTGTAAGAACACTCTTGGAGATTGTTATATTATCTACATAACAAAGCTTATCTACACGCCAAAAAAATATGAAAGCAAGAGCACAATTACTCTGCCAACAACAGAACACCACTCACTTTGCTGGCAGCGTCATAAAGAGCTTTATTTTCAACTGACTTACATAAAAGCCAGGAGCAGCAGCAAGCCAACGACTGCAAAGACTACTGTGTACGGAGAAGGGATGATAAAGGACAAGAACCAACAGCTCCATACGCCTCCAAGTCCCGCTGCTCTCAGCCAGGAGTACGTTTTTGCTGTGTTTCATATGTGGGATTTACAGATGAAGTTACTGACCTGGTGCAAGTCCAAGGTCTGCAAACAAGTATCTCTCTGTGCTGGGAAGGAAGCACAGCTCCCTTTCAGGGGCTACTGAATCTTATAGCACTGCTCTGCTCGTGTGCCACCCTGCAGCTCTTCGGTTAACCAAAACACCATCCATTCTCACACTTACCCAGTAAGAGCAGAGCAGGCTTGTGTCAGGCAGTCTCTCTTCCCAATTTTGTTAATGCAGTCACTAAATGCTGTCTTGATGTCAGGTATTGACAGACAAGTCTGCAAGGGAAACCAAAGAAGAGCTTGCTTTCTATGCTACCAGAGATGGTGACCTTCTTCCAAAATGAATCCTACCACATCCGCAGTTCTGCTTCAGTCAGGATGGCCCAACACTGTGAGGTTAAACCCCCCCACCCACTAACACAGCAAATTCACTTCTTTACATTCCAAAAAAAAAGGAACATATTCTTTTTTCACCAAAGAAAATGCTGTTTTCAGACAGTATACACACACTGCTACACCTCCCTGGTCCTCAAGATGTACGCTTCTCAGCAGAGTCATGAAAATGAGCACAACCTGCACACCCTCGGGATACTCCTTCCAACCTGCCCCAACCGTCACGCACAACTTCTGTCTGCCAGAACACAACAAGAGCGCATCTATCTACAAAGTCTTTTGAAACGGTGTACCCGCCAGCATCCCAGACAAGTCGGTCCTGCAGCTGACTCTTTGCCGATGGCCTGCATCGTGTCTCCCTACATGCGCGCTCTCAGAAAACGGCCTGGATGTGATTTTTCCTAAGTTCTCAGCATGTTCCTTGACATTAAAGGCATAGCTGCTCTGGACTTGTTTGGTTGCGTTTTGCATGCTGACATCACTAAATGCAGTACATTTTCTGACGCCTGGTGTCACTTTGCTCTTGATCACCATCAGGTCTTGCACTTCTGTAAGGCTGCTAGGAGATTGCTGGGAAGTGGTTTTAAAATACACAAATGCATAACCCCCCCTCAATAAACCAGTCGATTACTTTCCCGACATAAATCACAGTAGTACCACAAAAGTTTCGTTCTTAGAGCTGCAAACACAACAAAAGCAAACCTGCCCTACTCAAGTCTAGACTTGCATCTTCCTCCCTGAGCACGGGAAGCAGGTACAAGAAAAATCACCAGCCTTTAAATCCTTTTCTGATCTTGGTGCTCACTTTTTCCTCGGAAGCCTTGGACAAGCCATTTAAGCACTTTAGCTGGCCACGAGCCCAGCTTTCTTCCTCTCTCTGCAAAGACATTTGGGACCTTCAGTGAGGCTCAAATACATGTTTTGGGCAAGTGTTTACTCAAATGCCAAATCAGACCCTTGTGAGTCTTGAGGATTAGTCCAAGTGGATGTACACTTTGAAAGAACAGACTACCTGCGAACAGAATTCAGTCTTCTACAAATCTGGGCCTTAACTTAGCAGAAAGATGGAAATTAATGATATCAACGATCCACTTTGCAAAATAGTGGTTGTGGAGAAATTAAATATGGGAAACTACTGTGGGGATGACCATGTGACAAATAAGCAGGTTTCAGTGCTCATAAATAAGAAGGATTCTTAAGAAATGTCTTGAAAGGAGTTTAACAACACCCAATTCACCCAGTGCCCTCGAATCCAGACTTGTGATTTTCCACTGTGAAGGGCCTAGAATCCATTAGTTGTGCAACTTTCGATGACTGTGCTTTCTTATGACCTAAGTTGCATTTCAAACTTGCAGTTTCAATCAATGAGCTGGAAACTGTATCCCAAAATGTTACCTACTTCATTGCACCAAAGCCCTAACAACTTACTTGAGGATTTCTGCCAAACGAAAAACCTGCAATTCATAAAGATGAGCTGTCATCCACAGGGTAAACGGTTAAATAAATATTTTAAAAAATCAAATACTAACTTTAGAGGGAGTCAGCCTGGCCTTGGGAGTTGGAATTCATACCAGTAGGTCTGGAAGACAGGCAAGAGATTACTACCAAAGAACCATTCTCTACAAGTTTGTAGAAGATGCGTCGTTAGTTTTGGTATGACATTCACTGCCAAAAAAGAAAGGCAGGTTCAACTGCTTCTTGATTTAAGCCAGAGCTCTAGAGAAGTCAGTTACCCAACAACTCGGAAGGAAGACGAGCTGCATGTCAGTAATTTGAGCTATTTTTCATGTCATTACGTTTTTTCAGTAAATGAAACTTGGCAGCAGGAAGCTTAAATCCCAAGGCAGCTGAAACCGAGCGAACGTTTCTTGAAATAGACTTTAAGCTGATCACAGTTTAATATCATAGTACAATAATGTCTCCTTTTCTGAATGATGATATATTTTTAAATCTTTTTAAAATAAACCTGAGAGAAAGTGTTCAAGGTAGGAAGTAACAGCGCAGAGCATAGTCATGCTGTCCTTTACTTCCACTTGCAGAGGCCTGTGCAGAGCCATCAGGCGATGGACTTCCCAAAACCCACCAGCAGAGCAGTACACCTGCACGCATCCAGCGGCACAGAGAATCCACCTCCTTCACCTTCTCCATCTTCGAGGCCTTTGAGAAGTCCGCTTCTCCCAGTGCCGCTCACAGCTGCTGTGGCCATTTATTCCCTCAGCTTAATCTATTTTAATCACTTCCCTTTCTCACCCCCCGGTATAATCGTGGCCTGCCCTAACTTGCACAAAGCTGTCCAGCCATTGCTCTCCATAGAAATCTGCATCAGAAAAGAGTTTTGCTTCTGAGGAGCCTTTGCACCATTTTCATTGTTTATAGTTGGATCTCACTGCATCATGACACTACACCGGTTTTGAGGAACGTCCTTTTCCCCTTGGGATGAAGTACAGCAACACAGCAGAGGGGACAGCACCACTGAACTATCAATTCAGAGAAGCCTTGTTTTAGTGTTCGAGGGGAAGCCATGAGCTGGAATCTCGCCTTACCACAGAGGATGAGGCAGATTACCCATCACAACTAGGAGCATTTGAGCTTCTCATGCTCGGGAGAAAATGTCATCTGCGGCTTCTAAGTTCCCCTCTTTTCCACCTCCCTATCTACATTACAAAATATTTGTTTATAGATGTGTTTTGTTTCTCAACTGAAACCACATAAACCAAGAGCAAACTAGGGAAGCTGGATTTGTGATCACATAAACACTGTTCCATTACAATAATAAAATGACCACAGATGACCTTTCTGGAGTGATGTTATCCAGCACACATTTCAGAGGAAAGTCACACAACTTGACACATCCCATTTCTGTCTCAACTCCAAGCCATCTTATCATGAAGGCTCTTCAAGGCACAGTCTAGCCAGGACTGACCTGCCTGCACAACCAAATTCCTCTTATGAAGGGTTCAGAACAGCATTGCCCAAATTAAGACTCGGGAACGGTACACCTAGAAATATATCAAGCAGCAAGGCTCCGTTTCTGGAGTCACCTGCAGAAAAACATGTGTGGCTGTTTTGGGCAAAAAAGGTTGCGCTGTAGAGTCTTTATCCATTTGCCAAATCCACTGCAGGAAAGACAATGCTGCTGCCTGGCCTCAGATCAGGACAAAACCTGAAGTATTGACCCTTCAGCCATCTCAAGAGTAATCGATCGGCAGAACGGAACTAAAATAGAAACAACAGAAAGGTGGATAGCCTAAGTACAACTATTTAAGTAAAGGTGTAACCAACTTGGCCTACGTCCTGTGCTATCTTTTTTTACAAGCTTATTTTAAATTAAGACTTAAGCTTGTTTAAATTAAAACAAGCTTATTTAAATCAAAACTAATTTTACAGGGAAGTTGTAGTATTTCTTAAGTTGGAAATTAAGAGTGGCTGTCATGCAGAAGGCCTGTTTTCTAACAACGGTGTGGAGAACAGGTAACACTATGAGTCTTCAAGTATATGCTGCTACTCACCATGACTCCTCTCATTTTCCAAAGACACGAGGAGGCTTTCCAACACTCTGGAGATTTCACATTAAATTTCCAGAATATATCTCAAATTAGGAAGGCAAAACTTCCTCCCAAAGACTCATACAACACCCGATTATTTTCATATGCTATTTTTTCAGATCACTTTTTCCAGTATTTTTAATTGTTTTGCAAAACAAGCCATTCTATCCTCAAGTTTTAACAGTTCATTGTACAGCTTGGAAATAGATAGCCTTTATAAACCTTTAAACAGCCGCATTCACATCAAAATGGCAAATATAAATTCCTATTTTGCAGCTTTTTCTGCAGCGAGCAGTAGGTAAGCAAAACTGCCTAATATTTTCAAAAGTGGCATTCTGACTTGAAAGGGAGTCCGCATGGATTTTTATATATTAGACATTCAATTCCCCTACAAAGCAATAGTTCCTTTAAAAAAGATCCCACTCCTTCCCACAACACACCTTTGACCCAGTCTTTTAATTAATTACAAAATGATCCAGTTTTGAAGCCCCTGCTAAACACAGAGCATTCTCCTGGTGCAAAAAAATATCATATACAGTTTTGTCATGCTATTAGAATTGGTATTTTACAGTCTATGACTGTATTTCATGGCCTGATATGGCCAAACACCACCCATGCTTGGCAGTGCTGCGTGGCTGCAACTCACCCTAGGGTAGTGGTGCCTATTAACAGCGGAATTCTTTTCTACAACGAATTTAGCATCAGGGCTAAAAAATTCTTACACTTCATGCAATTTCAGGCATTTCAGGCACTGAGCCAGAACTTTTGTTAGCTTATTGTGAGGAATGTAAACTTACTGTGAGGAGTGTAAACTTTTAAAAAAAAAAAACCTGTCAGACCTTCTACTTCTGATGTATTTCACCACAAGCCTTCTGCTGGCCTTTAAAGACGTAATCATCATGAATTATCTTTCAGCCGCATATACCAGCAAGGTTAAGATTCCACTTATCCTCCCGTATCATGACTCACGTTAACGACAGAGGGATGCTGGTGAGAATTCCCCACTACAACTATATGTCTGGGAATCCAGAGCAGAAAAATCTCTACCAATGACAATCCTGTAACATTCCATTTTCTTTCAGATGTCTTCAATTCTGCCAGATCAGTGGAAGAGAAACAGGCCTTCCAGTTTTCTAAACCCTGCTTAAGGGAGCCTGAATAATTACTGAAAAATAAGCTATAGTCTCTTTAATGTTTTATTAATAGCATTGATGTCCCTCTGCTCTGTGTCCATATCCAAGATCATACTCTAGGAATAGACCTCTAAATACACAATTCAGGTATTTCTTAAAAATAGGTGCACCTCCAGCCAGTACAGTTTTGCTAATCTCCTGTCGCAGTTCTAGGACTGCATAAAGGCACTGAATGTCTGGGCTGGTCTCGGACCCTCCAGAAGGAGCAAGGACTCATTCACAGTTCTTATCTTGAGAGCCTGTTCCAAACACCTCTTTCTAGTCATATAAAGAAGTCCACTTGTTCAACCATTTCTCTTTAGTCTGGCTAGGGTGCCAGAAGAGCTGGCCTTTGCAGTATGCCCATAACAAAATATGCATATACAGCCATAAGGAAAATTGGAACAGCTTTCCATGTCACTGCATACAGTTTAATGCTCAACAACTAAAGGCAAGAGAGCAGACTGCTCCCTGCTGTAAAGCTGTAGTGTTGCGTGGAAATCTGAGAGTTAATATTCTGGTTTCCACACAGAAAAGACAGCCAACTTCCACACATACCAGAGATCACAGTGAAGTCAGGGCCATAAATCAGAAGTCCTGTCTCATTCTCATGCTGTCTAAGTGGAACTACATTTCTTTTATTTCTATGACTAGATAATCTTACGATCATCCAAAAAAAATCTGTTGCGTTGTACATACAAAGCGTAACCAAATCCTCCTTTAAAGCCAAAGTGATTTCTATGTCAGTCTCAAGTATTTCCTACAAGTACACTCACCGAGATAGGGGTAAAGGCCAGGGAAAGAAGCTGGGAAGTATTAGCATACTTTGAAACAGACACCCACCACAGCTGCCAGGGCTGGTACTCCAAATTCTACTGACAGTCTCTGGCTCCATCTAGAGATTAACCACTCGAACTGCAGTACTGGAATTCCAGGGACAAGGCATGGAAAGGGGGAAGGAAAACATGGAAAATACCACGCGCACTTTAGGCACTCTCGTCCCTTTTTGCCATGCCAGGGGAGACGAGGACTGCCCTGGATGCGTCACCTGAACAGTCACGCTGTAGTGCCCACTAACTTGTCAAATACAAAACAAGAGTTTTGCAGTCCTGGATATGCTAGGAAGAATTCAAATTATACTATCAAGAAAAAGTATTCCTTGCCATTCACTGCGGGCAGTGTCTAGGACAAACAGAATGTTTCATTGAACAGATCTTATCTGGTTATGGGAAAAGGATGATATCGCTTCACATACATTTGTTGTGCTGTTCCCAGGTAATAGTAGCATAAACAAAGTGCACTAAACATTTTTTTACTGAATAAACAGGAAAAAACAGCATCAAGATACCCAGTCACGGTACAAGAAAGACCAGCATAGCTAGGTAGTCTGTTCTGTTTACACAAAAAGTTCAGAAGAGCTGAGGTGGATGTGCCTGCAGTAAGCTCACGTATGCCACTGGAAAAGGGTTGGAAGAGAAAGGGGAAAATTAAAACTAAATTCAAACTAATTATTTCCAGCAGCGGGAAAGTACCATAGGATCATTCCAGAAATGTGAAAGAAATTTAGCATGAATGCAGAGCTCATCTTTCCGAGGCTTATTTGCTCACTTAAGAAGTAAACCTGCAATAATCTTACCTCTACATCCTGCTTGTTAGCTAACACCAGAATGGGAACCCCTTCCAGAGCTTCGCTGGTAATCATCTTCTCTATAAAGCACAGAAACAAAAACAGAGGTTTAGCCAAGTTCTGGAGAGTAAAGTTGTGCAAATGCAGGACACAGACCATCTGGACATAGGGATGAAGCAAGAGGCTCCTTCTTGCATTACAGTTTCATTCCATACAACCTTTCGGGTCTATTTTCTTCACAGAATTTTTTCCAGATCAAACTTAATTTTGATCAACCAGCATGTTACTGAGAATGAACAAGGTGATAAATACAGAATAAGGAATAAAAATTCCAAAATCGTTAGCATAAGCACAAAAAGAGATTCAAGGCCATTATAGGCAACAAAAGTGAGTCCCGTGTTACAGACGAGACAGACTTTAACAAAAAAGTGCAAAAGCACTACAGATGTGTCCTCAGCAGGCCACACATCTTACGCCAAGGATGCAGGAACAGACATGACAGTAATGAGAGAACTGTGCCACAACACATCGTGACATCACAGCAGAGGTAAAACACCACGGACTCACCAAAAGCTCTTTTAGATTCCGAGAGCCTCTCCTCATCAGTGGAGTCAATAACATAGATCACTCCATGAGATTCAGCATAATACTGAAAAGATAACACAGATATTAGTGTATCTACCTGCTAGGACCATTTGTGCCTCTTCCTGATTTTTTTTGTTAAATGTGGTAAAATTTTGATACACGTGGAAGAGATCAACCAGTTAGAGCCAGCTGTTTCCATAGTGTATTTCTGGAGGGAAGACTGGCGGCACACAGAATACATTGCCTGTTCTGTTTGCAGGCCTACTGAGTACAACAGCTAAAAAAGCTTACCCGTCCCCCCAAAAAGCTTATTGGTACTGGCACAACCCTCAGATAGGGTTGGTAATTCCTGTCTGTAAACAATAATGCAAATATTAAGCATTATCTTTGCTAATCTTGCACAAATGTAGTTGAATCTCTGGAAAAGTGTTGATGCTAAATACTAGGGTTAACCATAAGCCTGTATGACTATGAAATGATCATACTGCTTCAATTCTAAATGAGACAAAAACATTTCTAAAAGAAAAAACAATACATCTCTCACCTTGTCCCAAAGAGACTGTAGCTCCTCCTGTCCGCCAAGATCCCAGAACATTAGCCGAGTTTTGCCCACATCAATAGTACCAACTAGAGGGAAAGAAGAAAAAACAACGCAATGAAAACTGAGGGTGTTCTCTAAAGCACAAACACCTGCACTCCCCCCTAAGACATCTGGGGTAGCAGAGTCTTCTAGAGGAACAAATCCCATACAGCAGCTACTTTCAACAACAGAGCAACACCTTTGCAAAGGGTGGCCACTAATGTCAGGTAGCGCTGTATCAGTGCAAATGACATCAGAATCAGGCCAACAAACGAACTCCGGTGAAATTCAGCTTAACCTCTGAGCATAGCACTGACATGGGATACTTGGTTTGTTAAGGCTTCAGGGTTTTTCCCCTCATAAACGAAGCAAGCCTGGTTTATTCTCTTACAAAAAGACCTGGGGCGTTGGGAGATACGAACTCTGCTTCCAGGAACTATTTTGCCCTTGTCAATTCTTAAATATTTCAAACAAGAATCAGCTGTTTTGTAATTGTGCAGGAAAGCTGAAAAAATTCCAAACAGATTTACTTACTGTTTAAGCCTACAGTGGTTGTGATTTTGGACAAACTCATCCCTTTGTAGTTCTTGTTAAATCGAGTTTTAGTTTGTTCAAGGAAGGTCTGAAAAGGAAGAAGAAAAAGTATTTACTCTCAACCATTTTACTGGCTGGGGTAACCCTAACCCAAATCTGCCTTTTCATTTCCTGCTCCAACAGATACTGCCCTACCTGACCTTGGAACAAACCACTCTTCTTGTTCCCTATTTTAGCAAGGAAAGAAGGGATCACAGGTGATTACAGGATTACCAAAGCCTCAGCTACATCCCTGAAAGCTTATGCTAAATTCAAGTAAGAGGGAAAAGTTGATTCTTTGGTGTGACATCACTAAAATAACTCGCAATACAGTCAGAGAAAGATTGCCCTGTCTGCTGGAAGTTTTATTTCTGGCGGATGTTTAGAATCACATGTGCCCTCCACGCAATTGGTGATAAACAGCACTTACGGTTTTACCAGCATTGTCCAAACCAAGGATCAAGATGCAGTACTCATCCCTCTGGAACATGTATTTATAGAGTCCAGACAGCAGAGTATACATCCTGCTCCTGCAACAAGTACCAGGAAATCATTAACAAACAGGTCATTTCCAAAAGTCTCTCATTCCACAACGCAAGTTTTTCCCAACACTGGATAAATAAATGACGTTATTCTTTTATCAGTAACTCTCATATTTAGGCAATCCCAAGACAAATCACAGATCTAAGAGAGACCACGTAAATAGCTCAAGACCAAATTTTCAAACGCATACAAGTGAGGGATTATCTTCCAAAGAGCTTAACCTCTGTTTCTGCACGTAGTGCCCAGCAGCCACTGCAAACTCAGCCCTCATTTGGAAACGACCCTGTCTGCTTTGGGGCTTAAAGGAGAGCTAAAGAAGCGCTTGAATGTCTTTTGCAGCACATGTAAGACCTGTAGAAAATGAAGCCAACTTCATACAAATACACAGAATGGGCATTTTGGGCAAGAATGTACAGGTTGGCCTCCCCCTCCTTGTCCCCAATCCATGTAACAGTATCACGGGATCTTTAATGGTCTAACTGGGTGCAGCGTATCTTAAAGGCACATAAAACCCCCTCCTTACCTTAATTTAAGCCTTATCTAGCAACAGTCTTCTGTTATGGTACCCACCGTACAAGTATTTTGTCACCTTACAATGCCATGAAGGCAAGATAGGTAAGGTAACAAGCGAAAAGCACAAGACTAAGAATCAGACAAAGCGACACCACCACCTGCAGAAGACCACACTTTTTTTTGTTGTTGGATTTGCACAAACAAGGCAGAGAAGATTTGCTAAGACGCAGGAAGTATTGGTACCAAGCGCTACAGCTGACTCACAGAACATTGCAACAACTCTTTTGTTTAAATGCAGACCAAGGGAACCTCAAGGCAAAGACTTTGAGGAGCACCTGTCTTTGAGCAAGTGTGCAGATAAGTAATCACTTGGAAGTCAAACAACGTTGCTGAAAGGGGGGGCGGCGGGGAAAGGTGTTCCAGAGCAGAAGTAAGGGATTTCCCAGGCTGGGGCAATCAGGGCGCAGGGCAGGGCACCCCAGGGCGCAGGTACCCGCCGGGCGAGCGGGGACCCTTCCCCTCAGCCCTGCTGGAGGCGCAGCCTCACGCCGTCCCCCGGGAAGGCACCGAGGCCGCGGGCTGGGGACAAGGCCCCCCGGCCCGCTCCCCCTTCGGGCCGGCAAGTGATCCTAGGGGTGCCCAACCACCGGCCCGCTCCCCCTAGATCCGGGAGACCCCCCCCGCTCCTTCCCCTGCCACAGCCTGACAGGGGAGAGGGGGGAGCCGACCCTCACCGCCATTTCCCCCTCGCGGCCCGGGGCCAGCTCCTGGGCCGGGCCGGCGGCGCCTCGCAGGCCCGCCCCAAGCCCAGCCGTGCCCCACCGGCCTCCGCCGCGGCCTCTGCCGCCCCCCGAGCGCGGAAGGCGGAGGACAGAGCCCCGAAGCCCGCAGCCCCTCACCAAGTACCGGAGACAGCTCCCGTCACACAGCGCCTCACCGCTCCCCTCGGCACCGGCCGCCGGCGCCATCCCCCGCGCGGCGCTCTGGGAAACGTAGTTCTCGCGCCGCTGCGGGGGCGGTGCGAGGAGGGGCGGTGGACCACAACTCCCAGAATGCTCAGCGCCACGGGCCTCCAGGAGGCTCCGAGTGCGCAGGCGCAGTAGAGGGGAGGGAGTGTCGCAAAGCCTTGGCTAGAGAAGCCGGAAGTGGGGTTGCGGTGAAGCCGGAAGTTGGCGGGGTGTCATGGCGGCGGCACAGTAGGGGAAGGGGGTGCTGAGGGGCGAGCGGGGCGGCCGAGGCGGGGTCAGGTCGGGGGGCTGCTGCCGGCCCCGTGGCCGAGGGGTCGCGCTGCGAGAGCCCAGGGTGCGGGGGGAGCGGTGCCGTGCGTGGGCCCGGTGGGCTCGAGTGGGCGCCGTGGCGGGGGAGGGCAGGGCCCGGCCTCTCCTCGGACTCTCTCATCGCCTTTCGCCGCCTGTTCGCTGCAGGAGCATCGCCTGGTTACTTCCCCGGGAAGAAGCGGGACGGCGGGGTAGATGGTAGCTTCTGCGGACAAAGGCTTGTTATCCAAAAAGTTGCTCATCTTAAACAAACTCTTTGAATATGTTCTGAGTTCCCGGAAAGGCCGCAGTTAAACACACCTTTATTTTGCTGATAATGGATGAAGAGAGTCTGGAAGCAGCAATTCAGACCTACAATGCCCAGCTGCAGCAAGTGGAGCTGGCTTTAGGGGCAGGCCTGGACCCATCGCAGCAGTCGGACTTGATTCAGTTGCAGGAGGATTTGAAGCAGCTGATAGAACTGACTGAATCCAGCCTGGTGTCTGTTAAAAAGAGCAAACTTCTGGCTACTTTAGATACAAATGCCGCCTCCTCCCCAGTAGGTCTCCTGGAGCAGGGTGCCAACCCCGAGAGTTCTGCCCAAGATGAGGAGTATGCTGCTTTTAAGGAAGCCATTGCTGAGCTCGGGACCGACGAGAAGCCTTCAGCTAATGACAGTGAGACATCGGCAAGGAGAGAGGAAGAAACTGATGACAAAAATGAATCAAAGTACAGTGAAGAGGAGGAGGAGTCAGACAGGGAGGAGGAGGAGGAGGAACTGAGTGGGATGAAGGTTAAAGCCCCCTACTACAGTTCTTGGGGGACCCTGGAGTACCATAACGCCATGATTGTGGGGACAGAGGACTTAGAAGATGGCAGTGCGGGAGTCAGAGTGCTGTATCTCTACCCGACTCACAAGTCTCTGAAGCCGTGCCCCTTCTTCTTGGACGACAAATGCAGATTTAAAGAGAACTGTCGGTAAAAAAGAAGAAGGGGTGGGAGGGGGCTTATGTCCTTCCTGTAGCTAAAGGCCTTGTCGTTCAGAGGGATAAGCCTCCTCTGAAAGTACCGTGTTTGGTTTTTATACCCAATGAAATTTTGCCTTTTTGTTCACGTTTTTCAAATGTGTTACGGTAAGCAGTGGCATCGGTTTGGCTGTTTCCTCTAGCTAATGCAGAGATGAAACGGAAAATCCCATGGGGAAAGTTGCAGAGGTTTTACATAATCAATCGAGTGGCTAAATTCATAATGATTAAGTATTTTAAAAGAAAACACCAGAGCTTGTCAGTCAATGGTGCACGGAGAGGCGCCTTCCGGTTGCACGGAGAGGTTGTAGGGTCTCCATCTTTGGAGATCTGCAGAACTTAATTAGAGAAGGCCTCGAGCAGCCTGGTCGGTCTTCGAAGTTGGTTGTGCTGTGAGCAGGAGGTTGGACCTGCCTCTCTGCGTCATCCTGTTTATCTCCGAGGATCCGTGAGCTTTTTTTATTGGATGTGGCACTAGCAAGGAAGGCTTAATTCTCTGGGGTGGGATGCATTCTTTGTTACATGGCCTAAATAATATGTTTAAGATAAAAAATGAATAACTTCTGTAATTGAAATAATGCACGGTAAAACTTCCATAATTACTGGTGAAGATTCATCACCGCTGACAACTCCTTTGCATTTTCTTTAAGGAATTTTTATTTAAAGCCTGCTCAAACGAGGCAGAGATAATTCCTCTCCCGCCTTCCCTGGCAGGTTCTCGCATGGTCAGGTTGTTTCTGTGGAAGAGCTTCAGCCGTTTCAGGAGCCCAATCTGAGCGGGCTGGAGGTGGGCTCGGCCTGCCTGGCGAAACACAGCGATGGAATATGGTACACTGCAAAAATAACTGGTGAGTCTTGTGTCAGCCTGCGTTGCCAGGATTCTGTGTGGAAGACGAAGGCTGATGCTTAAGCGAATATAAAACTTGACTATTTGGTTGATGATAGAAGAATGTTAAGTATGTAGCTGCAGCCCTAAACTGAAAATCTTGACGTAGCTGAGAAAACATTGTGAACTTTGTCAGGCTTGGGAAGGGAATAGGCTAGGAAACAGAAGAACGTTAGACAAAAAGGAGACGTAAGAGCCGGAATGTGGAAAGGAAGGGACTGCGTGGTCATTAACTGCACCGAAAGGGAAGAGGCAGGTATTGCAGGAATTTGCATGCATATTAGGTTAGAATTGCAATAATCTGCTCTCGTTTAAACAAAAGCCGGGGGAGCTGGCCCTGCCCGTCAGCTGCCGATATGGGCTTCCCGTGTCCTGGGAAGGGCGAGGGCTTATTCTCTCTTTCCATCTTTCTTTGACTATTATTAGGTCAGAGGGGAGCAAGTCTAACTTCTCTTTAGTTCCATTTCTCAGCAGCCCATCTTTCTTCATTTTTAGAAATAAACCTTTTAAGTATCAGCACAAGCATTGTGGAAGTAGCTTTGCACTGCAGTGGGTGCTTCTCCCTCCCAGACAGAAATCTGAAGCACAAAGAAAAACCAGATTTTTTTAAAACGCGTGTTCCTTGCGCCTTCCCCCTCTCCCCTGTGGTTCCGCTGGAGCTAACTCTGTTTCACAAAGCCCTCTGCCAGTTGCATATTGGGAGACTTACTTGAACTCTTGTTCCTTGCTTTTCCTTCTGTAGACATTGACAGCGGTTACTACACTGTGAAGTTTGACTCCCTGTTGCTCAAGGAAGCTGTTGTGGAAGGAGATAGTGTCATTCCCCCGCTGCGAAGTGAAGATGGTGCCTCATCGGCCGAGTCTGATGAAGACAGCGTTGATGATTCTGGTTATGCTAAAGGTAAGGTGTGAGCGAAAGCGACTTGTGATCTAGGTCTGCCTTTCTCTGGGACCTGCTGAGCTCCTGGAGCTTTCATTGTAAGCGTCTCACCTCTGATGAAAGAGTAGCTAATCTCTTTATATCTTGGTGAAAGACAGAGAATGGTAACGAGCTATTATGTTACGATTGCGAGCTAAAATCTTTGTTTTATGTAAATTACTGGGCTAATGAAGGTTGGAGGTTTCCATGGGAACTCCCAACAAGGGAAAGTAGAGGGTGTGATATTTTAGAGCCAAGTTCCAAGCTCTGAGTCTGTTTCTTATGTGGCTGGCTGAGTTGAGCTAATAAGTGAATCGGGAGACTTCCTCATCTCTGGGGGCTCCGTGGAGCTCCAGGACACGAGAGTACGAGACCCCAGTAACTGAGGGTTTGGTCCTCCCAGTGGCTCGATGAGGTCACAGGAACAGCCGTGCCCTCTTTTACTATTGAAAGCTGACACAGAGAGAGCCCAAGTGACTTCTCTGAGATGACACAGACACCACTGTCCCTGTGTTAGTGCCACAGTTACAAAGTTCTGTCCTGGAGCTCTTTAATTGAGCCTAATAGAGGTGATTGGATCCTAATAACACAAAATTAGTATAGTGGCCTAGAGGAGCTTCATACCAGAGATGTGAGCTGGAGGCACGGAATAAATACTACATGCCACAGTGCCAAATTTCACTCTGATGGCATATGTCAGTCTGTGTGACCATCCTAGAAGGAAGGAAAGGAAGCATAAAAACTTCTGGATGATTCTGCCTGGAACGATGAGGTGGTATGTACATTAAATCAAGCGAGAGCTTTCATTTAAGTAACTCGCTATGCAGCGTTCATAAAAGGTGACAGCTCAGTAGGAACCAAGTAAGGCTGAAGGAGCTGCCGAATGATTCTAGGGTGAGGGGAGTATATTTTACTGCCTTGTGAAGGGGTTTCATGCTGTGTGGGTGCCCCAGATGAGGGTTTTGTGTAGCAGCTTTGTTTCTGTGTTTCACTGGTTCGTCTCTTCCGTGTCACAGTAATAGATTCGGGAGTTCCGGAGAACGGGGAATGGACTCCTGCGTGCAGTTCCTCTTTTGGTGGCTGGGAAGCCCATACTCGTGGCATCGGCTCCAAACTGCTTGTTCAGATGGGATACGAGTTTGGAAAAGGTAAGGGGAGAAGGCGGTCCTGGTGCTGCGAGAGCCTGACTGCCTCGTCACCTCACTCTCGTGATGGATCCTAAAGCTAGTTAAGGAAGACAAGATTTTTGAATGAAGCTAAAACTTTTCTTTGCTGAAAGGCCTATTAGATAAGGCTCAAGCTATGTGATGAATCACACTCGTGTGGAAGCATTAGAAGGAAAGAAGGAATAGCTATTTAGTCGAAGTACAAGCATATGTGTGCACCAGACCCTGTATGGTAATGGCAAAAATTGGAGGCATTTGGAACCACGGTCAAGTTCATGATTAAAGCCGTGAGAACTGTTGTATGAGATGTTCAAAGGCTTTAGGAAGACGGGCACTGATCTATGAAGCTTCTGATGTCTGTGTTAAAGCATCTCCTGGCTCTAGATGCAGACTTCAAAGCTGGCTGAACTAGCTTCTCACTACACAAATTGTATTGAGCCTTGGGGGCTTTAGGAGGGCAGTCTGCTGCTTGCATTTGTCTCTAGTTCTCCCAGAGGAACCAAACCAGTTTTAAGAAGAACCTGGCTTGAGAAGCTGAGAATGTGAGGCTGAGCCTAGTTTCACAGAAACCGGCCTGGCGGATGGCCTCGGGCTTTTTATCGCGTATCTTCTGCTGTAGAAGGCTCCTGTCGTAGCATCCGCATCCACCATGCTGTGGCCTTTGCTGCCTCCCTTCACTTGGGTGGTAGTCATCGCTTTTTGTACCTCAAAAGCCTGTTTGCTTGTTGTAAGCTTGTTACTGTCAGCGTGAACTTGTGGTGGGAGGTGAATCAGGAGGGGATGTCCTCGCTTGCAGTAATCGCTTGGTGTCTCTCCTCAGGGTTAGGGAAGAATTCTGAGGGCCGAGTGGAGCCGGTGCAGGCTGTGGTACTTCCTCGAGGGAAGTCCCTCGACCAGTGTGCTGAGGTGCTTCAGAAGAAGAAACAGGGGAAGCTGGACCCAGGCAAATCGAGGAAATGCCGAGCAAAGGGAAACGGCTCTGGACAATCCCCTGCAGGCAGCCGTAAGCCTCCCCGCAACGTGTTTGACTTTTTGAATGAGAAACTGCGAGGGAAGAGCACTGGGGAGAAGGCTGGAGGGATGGCACTGCCGGAGAGGAACAGCAAAGAGATCTACCATGCTAGCAAGAGCACCAAGAAAGCCCTGAGCGTCCGCCTCTTCCAGACCATGGAGAAGATTGAACAAACGCAGAAGGATATCAGAGGAATCCAGCAGGCCCTGGCACGCAACATTGGACGGTAGGAAAACATTCTCTTTGGGACTGCAGGACGAATTGAGAATTCTTGGTGCTTCTGGGAAGGGGTGGGCTTGAAGTGAGGTATAGGAGGAGCAAGTGAAACATAACTGGGTGAGACCTAAGGGGAAGGAGAGCAGGGAGACTGTAGCGTGTGCTTCAGACCAGCTTGGACGCTGGCAGATGCGCCTGGGGTCCTTTGGCTGGGCTTCAGGCTGTGGCGAAGAGAGGAGCTCTCTGAGGAAAGGCACTGGAGTCCTTTCCTTCTCCTGCCCATCTCCGCAGCGTTGCTGTTGAGCATCACAGGAGGACATTTTCTAGCCCAGATCGTGCCGAGCATCAGGTTCTTCCTGGCTTTCAGCAGGTCACTTGCGCTAATCCCGCAGGAAAGGGCAAACCCTCCTGGGATGATGACAAGCCTTTGATCTTATAATGCAGGATGACATTGCCGTAACGCTTTTTGCTTTCAGGCACAGCGTTGCTACAGCTCAGCTGGAGGAGAAGCTGGCTAATGCGCACAAGCAGCTGGGGCAGCTGCAGGCCCAGGAAGCCAGTCTGCAGCGGCAGCAGAAGAAAGCAGACACGCATAAGAAGATGACGGAGTTCTAGTCTCTGAGGAAGGCGTTTGACTGCCGCGATTATCCTTCTAGCCAGCTCGTGGCCTCAGAGCCCGGGTGAGCCATCCTGCTCCTCTGGGCCTCAGGCTTCCCAGCCTGAAAACTGGGCTGAAAAGCAGCAGTTTCTCAAACTGGATGCTTCCGAGCTCTGCTGGGAGGGGGAGGAGCACACATCCATCCAGCCCTGAAAGCAGTCAGTCAGCCTGAGCCTTGTATAAGGACTAGCTACAAGAAAAACGATCCTCAGCTCTCTTGCACACTTCTTTCCTCTGTTATCATCGCGGTAGCGCTTCCATCCAGAGTCTGTAGCTACTCGGGTGATAACATTGCTGGCTACGAACCAGCTGAGGAGGGGCTTTGGGAGCCCCACATCCTGCCATCAACTGTGGCTTGTGTTTGCAGCCAACTGACAAACGCAAGTGGAGGCAGGGTCCTGAGCACATTCCGGTGAAGCAGAAAAGGCTTGTGCTGGGTGAAACCAACAAAGGCAAATTGCTTCAGCTGCTCTTTACCTTCTGTTTTTTGCTATGGGATTTATCTGAGAACTCAAGTTTTTTTGGGAGCAGTTCCTCGTAGCCCTAGTGTAATGAATAGACAGAAAAGGGGCAGCTTGGAGGTGGGTACTCGTGGCTTCAAGCATCAGATTTCCATCAGTTTGACTGTAAGAGTATCCCTAGGACATGCTGTAGCCTAACGCACTGACTTGGCATGGAAAGCTGCGTGGTTCCACAAGCAGGGTGCCAAAGCTGGGGGAATAAGGCAGCAGAGTAACGGATTCTCAAACCTCCCAGCTAGGAACAACTCCACAGGGAACCTTGGGATTTTTGCCATCATTACTTGAGTTCTTGTGTCCTAGGTGGCTCGCTGAGCACAGGTCCTTTTATTAAAAAACCGCAGGACCCAGATCCAGGTCGGACTGGGCCCCGGATGAGCACAAAGATCAGGAGGTCTGTGTGTGCCCAGCGTGCAGCCCTGCCTGTGGGAGAGCTCGGGGCTGGAGCAGGCCAGGCAAGCGAGGTGCCCTCCCCTGCAGCGTGGAGAGCCTTTGGACAGGAAGGATGTCTTCTCCCCTAGGTTATATTCTGCGTTGGTGGCAGCCAGTCCTTGCCCCGGAGGAGATGGTGGTTTCATCAGACTCTGTTTCTGGTGGGATTTGTGCATTGTGATTGCTTTTTTTAAAAAAAAAAAGAGGTTTGCAATTTCATGCCAGTATCTTAAGGACACGTTTTTTTCTTAATTTAAGAAATCGATTTCCTTTTATTCTGTGAGTCATTTTTCTAATGAAAAGTTTTGCTCCCTTAGCACCACCTTTTTTATCTGTTCTTAAGAACCTTATAAAGCTGCCAGCCTGGGCAGGGCTGCACCCATTTGGAGGGTCAGGCTGCCAAACTAACCAGAAAACCTAAGGCTGAAAGAGATACCATCAGAGTTGTTCAAGTCATGTGGGATGGAGCATTGCTGCAGACACACCTCAGAAAACGCAGAGCGACAGCAAAACTAAACAAGATGAGCATCTTCAGCAACCCTGCTCGAGCGACTCTCCTTTGGAAAGCACTTGGATCCTGCTATGATGAGCACCGTGTAGACGTGCGAGGTGGCGTGGGCTGCCTCGAGCACTTCAGCATCCCTCGGTTTCTAACTAAATTGGCCGTGCTGTCTTCGTTGTTCTGAATTCGTGTTCTCTGCACCGGGCTTAACTCAAGGGTTTAACGATGGTTGCTCGGTGCCCTTCCCTCACAAGTGACTGTTTGTTTCCCACACTCCAGTGCTGAGTGGTGAGAAGGATTAACGTGCCCAGCTTAGCATGGGTGCTTGCTGAAGTGGCCCGTGACTGGTGAGCTGAGCTGGGCAGAGAAATGTCTGGGGTTTTGTGCTCTGACACTATTTAACATCATCCTCTCTTTAAGAATTGGGTGTGTTAGCCCTGTGTCTCGGCTAAGTCGCATTTTGACCCTTCCTTGGGATTTCCACAGCCTTACTTGTCAGGCTCCTATTCAAATGGCTGCTGCCTCCCACCCAAAACAGTTCACGTCCCTGGTGAATAAAGTTGGTTTTTATTTTTTCCCCTCTCTCCTTGTAAGGCGTTCATTTGTAAGGTAATGATGACATGTGGTGACCCATTCTTTCCTTATATTCACCTGCGGATAGAGAGCTGGCACCAAAACCAGCTCGGTGGGAAGCGGAGCGTGGCAGAGGGTGCTCATGTGTGCTGGGTGCCTGCAGAGCCCGTCTGCGGCGCTGCTCGCTGCCGAGGCGGGGAGAAACCCAGCCTGCCGTTGGGTGCAGCCGCCACCCCTGCAGCCCAGGAAGCGAGCTGTGGTGTGCGTGCATGGTATCTGCTCCGAGCCGCCTGCTCTAGAAGGAGCTAAAGAGGAGTGGGAGAGCTCAGATCGAGGTGTTGGAAATGGTCGGGAACCCCTAATTGGGAATAACTCTCTGGGATAAAAGAAACTCAGCTCTCCAGGCTGGCTGGCAAGGAAGAGAGCATGATCGGATTCCCGCTCTTCATACTCACTGGCTTTTGAGGTTCTGCAAAGTAAGTGGTGTTTGCTTTCTTGCCGTGTAAACTTGGGTATCTGCAGCTAAACCAGGGGTCGAAAAATACTTAAGAAAAACCTTGATCCATCTAGAAATTGCAGCGTTGTCGGAAATGCTGTTGCAGCTAGCTAGACTGGGCAGGCAGGATTCCTGCGCTGCAGTGGGGAAGCATCGACTGGGTTAAACTCGGCCGGCTGCGAGCTTTGTGCCACTTAATGCGTTGTGCGCTGGAAGCGTCTGGGCTTAAAAAGGAAGAAAAGGTGTTGGAACTTGGCTACGCTGCAGGCTCCCACGGCTTGAATCTAGGGGTTGAGCGGGACCCCGTTACTTTCGTGGTGAATGAATGGTTGAGTTCAGAGGTGTGGGGCATTGCGTTTTTCAACAGGAACATTTCCAGTTGTCTGGCGGGGAGGGGGACTGGATTTTTTGCTTGCATGTGGAACGGCTGTTGGGGAACTGCTGAGCTGCTGGCTGCAGGTGAGGAGGCTTGAGAGAGCGTGGTCATTGAAACGCTGTCCTCCGTAAACCCGAAATGATGTAAAACTACGGAATTTGTGGCAAGAAAACCACTCTGGTGGTTCTCGAGAAAACATGCATCTCCTTAATATGCCCGTCCTGTATTTTGGAGTCTGGCTTCCCATGCCTGCAGCCCTGAGGGCTCGCCGGGGCTGGCGTCCTGCTGCGGCTCAGCTCGGCAGAAAATCCCTCCAGCAGGTTCTCGACTTCTGCTCGGAAGGGCGGGTGGCTGCCCGAGCGTCTCCAGCAGTCGCGGAAGGGCGGGAAGAGAGGAAAAGGCTGAAACGAAGTCAGCCTTGACCAAAGCCGCACGCTGTGAGCAGGCGGGTCTCTTAACATTTTAAAATTATATTTTCACAAAAGCCACTCCAGCGCACGCGGAAGCAATCGGGACCGTAATTAGAAGCATCCACCCGAGTTTTGTGACACTTGGGTCTGGCGTTTAGAAATCGAGTTGGCCC
Source organism: Platalea leucorodia (assembly GCF_965183815.1). Lineage (NCBI taxonomy): Eukaryota > Metazoa > Chordata > Aves > Pelecaniformes > Threskiornithidae > Platalea > Platalea leucorodia. Next base: position 15,932,820 of record NC_138835.1, on the reverse strand, counting down.
TTTCTAAATGAAACGCCTCCAGAGGAGCTTGACGATGAAATCGCTGTGGAAATGCGAGCGCGGTGGGTGAGATCTCGCGCCTGCTCCGTGTTTGAAATAGCCTTAAATTTTACAAATTGCATCCCATGGTCTAGGGCAGGTCCAGTGTTGTTGACTAACTGCTATGGGGCTTTCACTTTTCATAATTGAAAAGAAAAAAAAAAAAAGATCTACTTCTGCTTCTTGGGACTTTTGTTCAGTACAACTCCCCAAGGTACCCGAGCTGCGTTTGCCGCAGCCGTGTTCGCAATCGCTGGTGGAAATCAGCTTGTAATGTTTGCCCTGGTTTCTTGCAAATACACTTTCAGTAGTTTCATAGACTCTTGTCGTCACCCCGCGCTGAGCACCGTGTGTGGTTTTATCTGGGTAGGCGAATCAGAAGCCAGGCCAAACTGTCAGCAGCAGCGCTTAATTTTACAGTAAATTCCATCTTGTTTTCACAAAGCCCAGCTGAGAAACTTGCGCCTTTTGTAGGAGTCACAAAAAAACTCCCACGTCCTGGAGCACCAAACCGACTGCGTTGATCGTGCCTGCGCTCAGCTATCGCGGGAGGGAGTTATTCCCTCCTCGGTGGGCTGTGGGCGTGCGTTGCACGTACGCGACGGCTCTGGCTGCTCTCATCTTCAAAGCCATCTTGGCTCGCGGAGCCAGCGCGTTACGAAATGCCGTCTGCTCAGCCTCCTGCCCCGGAGAATAGCCCCGGGACTGGGAGATCGATAACTTTATTGGCAGGAAATTCAGGTGTACGTTTCAGGAGGTCTGTTTGAGGCTTTGCCTTGCAAACCTGCTCAGTCCTACCTGAGCGACTTCGGCCAGGCACTGGGTTTTCCTCTCAGATTGGTAATTCTGGGAGAACCAACGCGTCCACCCAAGACATGGCTTCTCCCGGTGACCGCTGAGCCTGAAAGAGCGTGCGCTGGGCATTTCTACGGGTCAGAAATCCAGGAGCAACCACCGACCTCCCGCACAACAGAAAGTAGGTCAGAAGAATTTCTCTGCATTCATTTCAACTTAGGAAGCCTCTCCCTTCGTTCTTCAACCTTAAAAATTCAGGGATGCAAAATCCACCCGCTGCGGGATAAGCTGCCCCGTGTATGCCTGCCTCGGCGTGCTAATAGCTCGCGCTTTGATGCCGACACAACCCCAGCTCCCAGCCACCGTACCTCGTTACCATTTTGGCTGCTAAACCTCTGAGCCTGCTCAGTTCTGCCCTGAACGCGGTCCCTTCTGCAGCCTGCGATCCTGTCGCTCTAATGAGCTAAACAAGTTCGGCGAGGACTGTCTAAAGCGACTGCCCATGTTGCAGGTAATCCGTGTAATTAATGTATGCTCAGACAGAAAAGCAGTGTTGTCTAATTAAAACGTTGTCGGAGAGGGAAGAGCCTTCCCTTCCCAGCTCTGATCTAAGCCAGTCTGTCCAGCCCGGTTAGTCCCTAAAACCTCCCTGTCTCAATTTCCCTGTTGAAATAATTGCTCTCCAGGGATAAGGCTTCAGTCGGGGAAGATTCCAAAGGCGTGGGAAGTTCTCGGATAAAAGGGTGCTGCGAGTGGGCAGAGGCTTGCTGGGTATTGGGGTAAAGATGCGCCAAAGATGCTGCGGTGTGAGATGGGGCGCAGGGGAGAGGGGAGCGAGGTCGGTGCCTCGATGGGCGCAGACCTCCCCGCTCGCCCTCGGGCTGCTGTAGCACCCGAGATTCGCGCGAGGCAGGGTGGCTTCTCACCGGAGCTCATCTGATCTTTGTCGTCCCGACTAAGATATGTAAGAGGGTGAGTAAGAGGCGCGCAAGTGCCCCATGGGCTTTCTGTGTCCCCAGCTGCGCCGGTGGAAGCTGTCCCGCTCGGCTGTGCCAGCCCTGTCCCGCCTGGGGACTCTGCTGCCGGCCCCGTCTGCATCGGTTCCCGTGGCTGCTTGGAGCCGTGCTTTGCTCCGGTGCTGGGAAACTGCCCCCATCTCTCTCTGGACGCTGGCACGCAGATCTCTAGTAGCAGGCCAGCGGTTTTGGGGAGCGGGGCGTGCACAGAGCTGGGCTTGCGCAGAGCTGGGAGCAGCAGCCGCCGTCTTGACGCTGGTGCAGGTGAAGTGGTTTCAGCTTTTGCTTTGGGCTTTGCAGCACGCTGTCGGCTGAGCGGGGACAGGGACGATGGGACGGGGTGTCACCAAGAGCCCCCCGGGAAAGGTGCGGAGTCCTGACGGGCTGGGGAGCGTCTGCTCTTTGTGTTGGGCTCCCCGGCACCTTCATGCCTCTGCACCGCTTGCTCTGGCCTTGCCGCTGCCGCGGTTTGCAGGGGAGAACCTTTTTCCTTGAATAAGGCGCAGGGAAGAAGGCTAGCTTTGGGCAAGGCACGGCTTTTTCTTTAGGCAGGGGAAAATGGTCGAAAGGTCGGGTGTTTTCTGCTCTCGTGTCAGAGCACAGAGCGGCTGCAGAACCGGGGTTATGGTGGCAGAGGAGGCGCGGGGTCCGTGCATCGCACGCTGCCTACGGCGAAGAGCCGGCTGGGCTGGGGCGGGTTGCGACCCCGCAGCTCCTGGCCCAAGCGCGGATCGTGCTGGGATGCTGCAGGGAGCGACCCGGGTTCCCCTGAGAGCAGAAATGTCACGGTGCGGTTTGCAGGGCTGGGCTGGGCTCAGCCCCTCGGGAGCTTGCCGTGCACGGCGCTGCAAACAGGGTGACAGCGGTGCTGCTGGCAGCACCGTCGCTCCCACATGGGATTTTCTCCCCAGTGACTCCGCAGGTCCCATGGCACGCGTGGACGGGGCTGAAACCTGCAGGGCTCGGGGTGGAAGAGGGTGAGACCTGTGGCAGGAGGGTGTCCCGGTGCGGGCCACCGAGCCTGGTGTGCAAGGAGGGAGAGGCGGCTGCGAGGCTGAAGCTCACCTCGTTTCCGGGAAGCTGAGTCATCTGTTTGCCCGTCCCGTCTGGGCCACCCCATGGCCTGCGCTGGGGAGCGGTGCCACCCCCGGCCCGCAGCCCGGGGCGGTGTCCCGGTGTCCCCCGAAAGCACACTGCCACTTTTGGCATGTCTCCAGAGGGTTTTCAGGGCCCCTGGGCATCCCCTTTCCAACATCTTGGTGGCAACTTGGGAGCTTGAATCCTGTTGGGTTCATTGTTTTGGTTTTTTTTTTTAAAGGAACCAAAATCTGAAGTTTTTCCAGGGGGTGGCAGAGCACCCGCTGCAGGGTGTCTGCTCCAGGCTGCGCGGAGCCGCGGAGGCGTCGCGGTGATGCCGGGGAGGGCAGAGCACCATCTCATGCCGTGGTGAGCCCAGCAGCGCCCGGCTGCACCCCGACTCGTGTTTTCTCTCCCCAGATCTCGGCCCCGCAGCGGTGTCGGAAGCGGCTCCCCCATGGCTGCAGCCGGCGGCGAGGGGCTGGCACGGACCCCGCTCCTGCCGGCCGGCGCTGCCCTGGCCCTGCTCAGCGTCCTGGTCTACCTGGGCGCCCTGTGCGCTGCCTGCAGACGGTACGCGCTGCCCGCGGCCCCTCTGCTTTCCCTCCTGGCGCTGGGGACGGGGTTGGGGGCCCTTCGGTGGAACGCGGTGGCTGCACGTGGAGACCCTACGTGTGCCTGTCCTGAACTGGGACTGCTGGGATCTGCTGCTCTGCTCACCCCGAACCCCCAGCCACAGCCCCAGTGCAACTCTGCCTGGCCTGATCCTGCACCCCTGTGCCTCGCTGCCCTCCGCTGCACCCCCTGTGCCCGAAGGAGCCGGTACCAGCTGGGGGTGGGGGACGTGGCCTGGCAGGAGCAGCCTGGGGAGAGCTGAGCTGCGAGCGGGGTGGGCAGGATGGGTGATGCCAGGGGCGATGCCGATGGATGGGTGATGCTGGGGATGCCCAGCGTGGCTCAGCAGGGTGCAGGATGCAACTGAGCCCCCATCCAGCACGGATCCTGATGCGGGGCTGGCGAAGGAGCGGGGTTGTGGGTTTGGGGGGTGCTGCCGCTCTGGCGAGGGGCACACGGCGATGCCCATTGTCGCCAGGTCGGGGTCCCGGGACACCCGCTCCTTGCCCCCGGCTTGGCCGCCCACCTCGGGCTCAACCCCTCTTCTCCCCACAGCAAGGGCAGGAAGAAGAAGGTCCCTCCGGACGGGGTGAAGCTGGTGGACGAGGTAAGCACATGCTGGGGATGGGCAGGATCAGCCCCGGAGGAGCTCTGGGCACCCCAGCTCCCGGCCATGAGCCTGACGTGCGTTCCCCCCATTGCAGTCCCTGCTCAGACAGACGCAGCTGCGGTCGCTCAGCAAGTCCGACACGAAGCTGCACGAGCTGTACCGGGTGACGACCAAGAATGACAGTGAGTGGCCGTCGAGCCAGGGGAGCCGACGGGGGCCGGTGGCCCTTGGCGGGTGCCCGCAGCCCCTGCACTGCCCAGCGAGCGCGTCATGGCATCCACACACGTGCCGCGGTGCCTGCGCGGTGCTGGCGCAGGGGTTGGTGCTTGCTGCATCCCTGGCATCCCCCCATCTCCTCTCCCTGCAGCCCAGCGGCCGGCCAGCCTGGATTTCCCCTGTGCCATGTCCTCCCCTGCCAGTGCCGACTCCCTGCACAGCTCCGGCGTCAGCGTCCTCCTGCACCGCGAGCTGCCCCAGATCCCCGTCCCCGAGCCCCCGGCCGCCTCCCCGGCCCCCGACCAGACCTACTCCAACCTGCTCTTCACCCCGCTGCGCAAGCCGGTGCCAGACGCTGTCTACGAGTGCCTGGCGATGGGGGGGGAGGATGCCCCGGTGCCCCCCACACCCACCAGCACCCAGGTGTCCCCTCCACGTGCTAGGCACGGGGCAGCCGATTACGCCTGTGTCCGCAAGGTGAAGAAGACGGTGCCCGCGGAGGTGCAGGATGGGGCCGCAGCGGGGCCTCCCGCAGCCCCGCGGTGCTGGGACGGTGCGGACGATGCCCCCCGGGCGAAGGTACGGCTCTGGGGGGGGCGGCAGGGATGGGGCATGGGGCCGGTGCTGAGCTCGCTGGATGGGGCACACGGGGGCCGTGGAACGCCCTGCCTGCCTGGAACGCCCGTGTTCGGAGCAGGGTGCAAATTAGGCCACTGCATTTCCAGTGGAGCTTTTAGGGGGGGGCAGGATGAAGCTGAGACCCCGAGGGCCGGTGATGCCCATGGTGCTCGTCTCTCTGGCATGCAAAAAGTGGGATCCCCAAAGGATAATCCACTGCTGGGATCCTGCCGGGGGCTGTGGGAGGCTTGGGGGGGCACGGGCATGGGGATACCCCACGGTGGGCAGGGATTGCCCCCGAGCCCTCACTTTCCTTTTGCAGGTGGAAGAGATGTACTCGACGGTGTGCAAAGCCACCAAGAAGAAAACCCAGGTCCCTGCATCGTCCCCGAGGGCCACGAGGGAGGAGGGTGCCGGGTGGCCGCCCCCCCGCCAGGAGGAGGGCGCTTTGGCCGGGTGCTGGTCCCCAGCAGCCCAAGGCCCCCCCGACCCCTGCTACGAGTCCATCAACGACAGAGCCTGGACTGCTCAGGGCCGCGGCCCCGACCCAGACTACGAGGCCGTGGACGTTAACTGGAAGAAGGTGGCGAAACGGGACAAGCCGGGGAAGCCCTGTGCCCCCGAGAACCTGTACGAGAGCGTCGGCGACATTTGGGCAGGGGAGAACCGGCGAGCCTCCGCCAGGACAGCGGCCAACGGCCTGGAGGTGTACATCACCAACCTATAGCCTCCCCCGGGAGCGGGGCCCTTGCCACAGGGTGCTCCCACCCTGGCCAGGTGCCGTCGGGACGGGGGCTCCCCCAGGACCGGCTTTGCGGGGGGCTGAGCCCCCCAAGACAGGCGCACACGAGCCTGGTGCCCGCCAGCGCGGCTGCATCCCTGCAAGCGCTTTCTGTATATATTTTATGTTACTTTTCTTGAAGCGTCCTTGTCCCCATCCCAACCCACCCTGCACCAGCAGGTTGACATAGGGATGTCCTGGGGGCTCATCCCGACATCGGGATGAGCGGGGAGTCTGCAGGGCGATGTCTGGCCCGGGCCGGGTGCTGGGTGCCACGCGGGAGCCCGGTGGGACAGAGCTGGTGCTGCCACCAAGACGGGAGCTGGGTTGGGACCGGTCGTGTTTTGGGGTGGGTGGTGGCAGGGCTGCGGGCCAGCCCCGTGGCCCTGGGCTGCAGGATCAGGCCCCTCGTCAGCGGGGTTATGCTGTGAGCGAGGGTCTCCATCCTCCTCCCTCTGCCTGGGGGAGAGCAGGGCCCCGTCCAGCCCCTGGGAAGCCCCCAGCAGCTTTGGTCCCATCCCCAGTTACGGGGACCAGCACGGCAGCTCTGGCCGTGGCCAGGGGTCAGCCACGTGCCTCGGTACAGGGGAACACGGGCTCTGGTCCGGGATGGCTGCCTGTCCCCCATCACCCGCTCCCACCTTTCGGACGCGTGCAAGGCTGCCTCTGTGAACAGCCCTCTTGCAAGCACCATTAAAAGGCCGAGAGGGGTTTATCCCGTTCAGGAGAACACGCTTCCAGACTGGATCTAAAGCCCTGGTTCTGGTGGCTGGTGCTGCTGCTGCGGCGACGTGGTGGTGCCAGTGCTGGGAGAGCAGCTTCGGGCGCAGCGTAACCCTGAGCGGGTGCCCCCGCCTGCACGGGTGGTTTTTGCAGCTCCGAGATGGGGATGTGCAGCCGCCCAGAGCTGCTGAAATGGGGTGGCCCGTCCCAGAGCAGGGACCTGCTCTGGGGCTTTGCACAGGATTGGGGTCGGAGCCGGGGAGCATTTGCATGGCGCTTGCTGCCCGCTTGCCTCTGTGCTGCTCCTGCAGCCGCTGCAGCCTCAACAGATGCCAAAAATGCTCGGGAGAGCTGGACGTGCACCCAGAGCCCTCGGACCCCGGGGCTCAAACTTTCCTCCTCTCCTCCCCACGGGGAATTTGGCGTCCCTGCCTCAAGGGACGCCTGGTGCCCCCCGGGCCACGCGCCATGTGCGACGGCACCGGGATGCGGGTGCTGCGCCGATGGTGGCCCCGGTCCGCCTCTGGGTGTGGACGAGCCGCCTTGCAGCCGTCCATCCCGGGGCTGCCCGGCCTCGCGGCGCAGTGGCCTGGTGCTCGCCGGAGCTGGCTGGGACCTGCGGCAGCAGAGCCGCCGTGCCGCGCGGCAGGCGGGCAGGAAGCCACGTGCCTTCCTTTGGCAGCTTTGCCCCTCCATCGAGGCAGGCAAAGAGATTAAAAACGAAAACAAGGTGCTCAGCAAAACCCGCTGCAGGCTGAAAAACGTTAAAGCTGGAAGGCAGCTCAGGCGCTCGTGCCGCTTCGTCAGCCCCACGCTCGATGCCAAACCACAGCCGCTCGAGATGATAGAGGAGTCGGCCCCGGCAGCTGCTCCCATCCCCCTGCGAGATAAGGGCCCCGATAGAAAACATCGCGGGGCGGCTGGCGCCGATGCTGCCGCGCTCTTCCTGCTGCCAGCCGCGCCGCACCGGCGCGTGGGCTCCCCTCACGCTGCCCCCGGCCGCATCCTTCCCTTCTCCGCATCCTTCCCCTGCTCCCTTTCCCCATCATCCCGTCCCGCAGCTCTCCAGCGTTGGGTCCCTCCTGCACCACCCGAATCCCCCGGGAGCTGCGTCTGGGCTGCACCGGCCCCGCGCAGGAGCATCACCTCCTTGCAGGACCAGAGCTGCTTCGCTCCCGGGGCAAAACGGGCCCTGCGCTGCCCACGGGAACCTGGGTACCGCCAGGGACGGGCAGGCTCGGCGCAGCGCAGGGCTGCCCCCGGGCCAGGGAAAGCATCTGCTCTCGCTGAGCTGGGGGTGGCCAAAGCATCTCCCAAACCTGCCCCAGCAGCCGCAGGAACAGCCCCGTGTGCAGGGCTGCTCGCCCGTAATTCCCGTGTCGCCTGTGGGGCTCGGCAGAGCCGGACTCGCATTTCAATATGAGGGCAACTGCCCAGTCCTTGGGGTGATGGAAAATGTGCCCGGAGCCCCGGCTGGAGGCTCAGCAACTGGGTGGCAAATGGAGGATCCATACTGAAACATCGCTTGGAGTCTTGTGGTCTGGCCGGGAAGGTCAGGGTCGGTGTCAGAGCGAGGGGAGCGGGTAGGGCTGGGAGCACCCCTCCGGGTCCCGGGGACAGCAGGCTCCCCGCTCCTCCCCTCCGGCTGGAGCCCGCTCGGGGCCAGGCTCCCCATCACGCTGCGAGGAGACGGTGCTGGGAGGGGACGGTGCTGGACGGTGCCGTTCCCACAAGGGGGAGCGCGCAGGAGCCCAGCACGCGCTGTACGGTGCCGCACGCTGTACGGTGCCGCACGCTGTACGGTCTTGCACAGTGCTGCCCGCTGCGCTGCACGCCGTACAGTGCTGCGCTCTGTAGGGTGTTGCGCGGTGCTGCAGGCTGCATCGCACGGTGGTGCATGCTGTACGGTGCTGCACGCTGCACGGTGCTGCACGCTGCAAGGATCTGTGCGACTCTGCACCCCACGTGGCTCCGCACCCCATATGGCTATGCAGCCTGTATGGCTCCGCACGCTGTATGGCTGCACGCAGCGTACGGCTCCGCACCCAAACCAGCTCCACACCCGTACAGCTCCGCACGCCGCGTGCCTCCGGACCCCGTACAGCCCCGCACCCCTGCAGCTTCACACCCCGTATGGCCCCGTACCCCATAGGGCCCCGTACCCCATGGGGCCCTGTACCCCTCGCAGCTCTGTACCCCACGAGCAGGCAGCTCAGGAGAGACCGGCAGCGCGGGCAAGGCCCCGGCTCCCTCCGCCGCACCACCGGGGAGAGGGGCACCACAGCCCCGGCCCCGGCGAGGGCAGCGGGTACCATGGGGGCATCTCCCAGGGATGCGGCTGCGGGATGCCACCCTGCAGAGCCACCCTGCCTGGGAAGGGGGTCAGGCTGGCGGCACCGGAGCCCTTGTGCAACGGGCAGGCGATGCTCGCGGGAGTTGCACAACACCGAAGCTGCTGGAGCCGCCAGCTCAGCGCTTCGGCCGGCGTTAACGATTAAACCGGAGCGGGGGGCGGCCGGCGGAGCCACCACCCGGGTCCGGCTGCGGCAGAGCCCGGGCTGGTTATCATAACTCCGGGGGGAGGAGAGGCGTCCCGCCGGCCACCAGTGCTGCGGCGTTCGGCCATTAACTCCTCTGGGGCCGCGCTAGCGAGGGCCGCGGGGCCAGAGCCCAGCGGGGCTGGGGCAGAGCTGAGGATGCTCCTGGTCCCCGCTCCCCGGCAGCCCTGCCTCGGCCGGGGCAGGTTTGGGCCCTGCGGGTGCTCCGGTTCCCGGGGGGCCGCTGCCCTTCGCCCCTCTTTCTGCGGCGTGCAAGGGGACCCCGCGGGTGGCTGTGCCGGGGTGACACCCCGACTCTTGGCCGGGCACGTGGGGACTTTCCCGGTTTGCTGGGGTTTTTTAAACGCTTACCAAAGCGTCTGGCCACGGCGCAGGGCGGAGGTGACCCCTCCAGCCACCCGCCGAGGGCAGGGGACAAGGGGTGGCCGACACCCCAGGACTCCTGCCCCTCCGCCACGCTGGGGACGTCGCCCCAGGCAGGGGATCCCCGGGACGCTGGCCCCGGCACCCCCACGGCCCTGAGCCGCGGGGAACACCCGCGTCGGCCAGCCCGGGGGGACAGGCGGGGGCCAGCAGCCAGGACAGACGCACGGACTCTGTCCTGGCCTTCAGGCTGTGGGCTGGTAAATCAAACAGCAGCAGGGCCTGGGCGGCCCCACGCCGGCACCCGGTGCGCGCGGCCCCGCAGGTTTTGGGGCAGGCGAGGAGCAGGGAGTGGGTGGGCACCCCGAGCACCCCACACACCCCAGTACCCCATGCACCCCAGGCACCCAGGTCACCCCGCGCACCCCATGTACCCCACATACCCCATGCACTCCACGCACCCCATGCACCCAGGGCAACCTATGCACCCAGGGCACCCCATGCACCCCAGTACCCCATGCACTCTATGTAGCCCATGCACCCCACGTACCCCGTGCACCCAGGGCACCCCATGCACCCTGGTACCCCATGCACCCTATGCACCTCGGGCACCCCATGCACCCCATGCACCCCGGGCACCCCATGCACCCCATCACCCCATGCACCCCACGTACCCCATGCACCCCATTCACCCCACATACCCCATGCACCCCATGCACCCCAGCACCCCATGCACCCCACGTACCCCATGCACCCCATTCACCCCAGTACCCCATGCACCCCAGTACCCCATGCACCCCACATACCCCATGCACCCCATGCACCCCATCACCCCATGCACCCCATGTACCCCATGCACCCCATTCACCCCAGTACCCCATGCACCCCACATACCCCATGCACCCCATGCACCCCAGCACCCCATGCACCCCGGTACCCCATGCACCCCAGCACTCCATGCACCCCACACACCCCAGTACCCCATGCACCCCAGGCACCCAGGGCACCCCGCGCACCCCATGTACCCCACATACCCCATGCACTCCACGCACCCCATGCACCCAGGGCAACCTATGCACCCAGGGCACCCCATGCACCCCAGTACCCCATGCACTCTATGTACCCCATGCACCCCACGTACCCCGTGCACCCAGGGCACCCCATGCACCCTGGTACCCCATGCACCCTATGCACCTCGGGCACCCCATGCACACCACGTACCCCGTGCACCCAGGGCACCCCGTGCACCCTGGTACCCCATGCACCCTATGCACCTCGGGCACCCCATGCACCCCATGCACCCCGGGCACCCCATGCACCCCATTCACCCCATGCACCCCAGTACCCCATGCACCCCACATACCCCATGCACCCCATGCACCCCATGCACCCCAGTACCCCATGCACCCCACGTACCCCACGTACCCCATGCACCCCATGCACCCCATGCACCCCATCACCCCATGCACCCCAGTACCCCACTCACCCCAGTACCCCATGCACCCCATGCACCCCATGCACCCCGGCACCCCACATACCCCATGCACCCCATGCACCCCATGCACCCCATCACCCCATGCACCCCATGCACCCCATGCACCCCAGCACCCCATGCACCCCATGCACCCCATGCACCCCAGCACCCCATGCACCCCGGCACCCCACACCCAGCCCTGCCGCTCTGGGTGGCTTTTGGCCGCGTTTCCTCGTGCCGGGCAGGACTGACCCCCCCGTGCGGGGCTGGGGACCCCTTTCCCGCTGGGAACCGCTCTCCCACCCCAAAAATCCCCCCCGCAGAAGGACACTGTAACTTTGGGGGGAGCCCTGCAGCTGACGGGGAGCCCTAGCACTTTAGGGGGAACCCTACAACTTCCAGCGGGTCTGAAACTTTTTGGGGGGACCCCTATCACTTTTGGGGTGTATAACTTTGTGAGGAGCCGTGCAACTTCTGGAGAACCCCTGTAACTTGTTGAAAACCCTATAATCGGAGGGGGGGGGCAGCTTTTGGGGGAACCCCGCGAGTTTTAACACTCCGAAGTTTCAACCCCGGCACTTTGAAGGAGCCGCAGGAGTTTCGCGGGGTCCCCCGAGCTGGCGGGAGCCCCGCGCTTTTGGGGGGAAACCCTTAATTCCGCCTTATCGGAATGAAATCGGAACTTTTGGGGGACGCCCTGCCACTCGCGGGGAGCCCCCCGGGTTTTGGCGGGAGCGGGGCCGGGGCGGGGTGGGACTTTGCGGGGGGCTCCCGCCGCTCTCCCGGCCCCCGAGGTAGCGGGGGGGGGGCGGGGGGGGGGGGGCGGTGGGTGGAGGGGGGGGGTCGGTTTTTTGGGGGGGTGCGGCGGGGAGGGCGGGGCGCGCGAAGATGGCCGCTGCCGGCGGGGGCGTGTCGCGGCGGGGTGGGGGGCGTGTCGCGACGGGGCGGGGGGCGTGCCGCGGCGGGGAAGAGTGGCAGCTGGTGCGAACCAATCAGAAGAAAGGAAAGAGGCGGCAGCGTTCCAACCCGGGCGTATTGACCAATGGCGAGGGGCGTGGGGGGCGTGGCCTGGCCGGCGCCGACACCGGGCCGCGCTCGGCGGAGCGCGCTCCCCCGCCGGGCCCGGCCGCGGCCGCCGCCGCCGGTTCCCTCATGGATCCCCCTCGCCCGCCCACGGTGCTGCTGGCCGCCGCCCGCCGCCGCCGCCGCGATCCTCCTCCTCCTCCTTCTCCTTCTTCTTCCCAACGCGGCGACGGCACCGCCCCGAAGGTACCGGGGGGGCGGTGGCGGCGGCGACCGGGGGTGTGTGGAAGAAGCGGGGGGGGTGGGGTGGGGGGGGTGTGTGGGGGGGGGAAGCCGGAGGAGGTGTGAGGGGAGGCGGTGACAGCTGACAGCGGCCCGCCCGAAACTTTCCCCGCCGCTAAAATGGCGCCGATCGGGGACAAACTTCGGGGGGGGGGGGGGGGGGGGGCGGCGGGGCGCGGGGGGGGGGGGGTACCCCCCCCCCCCCGCGCCCCGCCGCCCCCCCCCCCCCCCCGGGTGGGATCCACCGCGGAGATCCCGGCCCTGAGGAATCTACTCAGGGTCTGCCCGCAGAGGGATCCGCTCAGCCGACCCGCCGGCGTTGGGTGTTTCGGGGCAGCCCCCCCCCCCCATCTCCTCCTGCTCCGGAGATCCCAGCTCTGCCCCGCAGGATCTGCTTGGGATCGACTGGAACGGGATCCGCTCTCTGTCCTGGAGCGGACCCCAGCCCGGTTCTGCGGGGTTTAGGGGGATCCTTGCAGGTTCTGCAGGGCTCGGGGAGGGATCCCTGCGGGATCCCAGCCTGACTCTGGAGGGATCGACTCGGGATCTGCCTTGGAGAGGGATCCGCTCACTGCCGCCCCGCAGCCAGAGGACGGCGATCTCTTGGAGCAGACCCCGTCTGCTCCCCGCTCTGCAGAGCTCCAGGGGGATCCGTGCTGGATCCCAGCCCTTTGGGATCTCCCAGGAGCCTGCCTGGGGAGGGATCCACTCGGTGCTGACGGCCGGCCAATGGGCACGGCTGTCTTGAAGCAGCCCTGAGGAGCGCACCAAGTTGGCTCCTTCCTTTGCAAGGCTTGGGGGAGATCCCTGCTGGATCCGAGCCCTGGGTGATCTGCCCAGGTGTGGCTTGGAGAGGGATCCACCTGGTCACCGAACTTGACCAGCGAGTGCTGCTGACCTGGGTCAGCCCCGCGGGAAGGGCCACTTCTCGGGGGATCCCCACGGGGTCCCAGCACAGCCCCAGGGAGATCACCTGGGATCCGCCTGGAGTGGGATCCACTTGGTGCCGGTGCCCAGTCAGTGGGTGCTGCTGTCCCCAGTCGGCACGGCAGGGCCAAGCCTGCTCCCTGCTCTGCGGAGCTCTGGGAGGATCCCCACTGGATCCCGGGTGATCTGCTCAGAGCGGGATCCACTCGGTGCTGTCATGTGGCACGTGGGCGCTGCCGCCTCGGAGCCACCCTGCAGGAGGGCGTCAGGTCTTCTCCTGGCTCTGCGGAGATCCCTGCTGGATCCCCACTGTGGCCCTGGGGATCTGCCTGGGGAGGGATCCACTGGCTGCTGACGCTCAGCCGGCGGGTGACAGCGCTGGGAGCAGCCTCGCAGGAGGATGCTCTCTGCTCTCCCCTCTGCAGAGTGCCAGGGAGATCCCGGCTGGATCTCAGCTGCGACCCGGTGGGATCCACCTGGGATCTACCCCGTAGGGACCCACCGAGCGGCCGGCAGGGTCCCGCCACAGCCCTGCCTGCGGGCTCTGATCCAGCTCCCCTGCGCCGCCTCCCCTCCGTGCCGAGGCCGGAGGGATCCCCGCGGGATCCGGTGCTCAGGGGATCCCCCGCTGACGACCGCCGTCTCTCCCGCAGGCTCCTCTCCCCTGCGGCGGCCGGGGGCTGCCGGCGGGAGCCGAGGGCTGGCTGCCACACCTGGGAGAGCCGCTGCCGCACCGGGAGCCGGCCAGCCGGGAAGCGATGCTGCGGATGCTGGACGCCGGGCTGGAGCAATGCCTGGCGCTGCATTCGGCGTACATCCCCGTGCCCCGGCACAGGTAGGACCACGACGGCGGCGGGATGGGCAACGGGGATGGCAACCACCCTGCCGACACCTCCTGCCGGCACCGGCTTCACCACGGCAAGCTGGGATTTTTTTTTTTTTTTTCCACCGGCTGCAAGAGGAGGACTTTGGCCGCTCGTCCGCAGCGCCGGGGTCTCTGACTGTGACCGGCCGTCCCGTGTACGGCAGCACCGAGGGCTCTGCCCGGCCGTGGCCCCGCCGGGTGATGAAGCAAGGTGCCATATACGCGCCCTCGAGCGGTTGCGGTGCTCAGTGCCGGCTCGCCGGTGCTGAGAACCGCAACCGCTCGAGGGCTCAGAGAGCATCGCGGCTCTCCAGCGCCGTATTTATCCGTCCCCGCGGCACGAGAGGTTTGCAAAATGGCTTCTGTTGCTCCTGACCTCTCGCTTTTTTTTTTTTTTTAATTTAATTTTTTATTATAGGGTTTTGGTTTTGTTTTTTTTTTTTCCACTTCAGGAAGTTGTTTGGCCCCAGCTGAGCAAACCCCGTGTTTCTCGGCACTCGCGGCAGGATGCAGGTGCCGGTACCCTCCGGCGCGGCGCTGCCCGCGGATGTGTAGGGTTCCCCGCCGGAGTGGTAAACAGCGGCGTTTTGGCTGGCTGCCTGTACCGCTGCCTGTATCGCTGCCTGCACTGCTGCCCAGCGGGGTTTCCAGTCTGGCTGCTAGGACGACGCCTGGGTCAGCCCGGCAGCTCGGGGTGCTGCAGGGGCCGGGGCACCCATGGGTGCCTTTGTACGCGGTGATGCCCCCAGCACGGTGTGGCCACCGCGACCCTGTGCCACCCATGTCCCCCAACCACCAGCCGCCCCTGGGGTGGGTGCAGGCCCGACCGCCGTGGGTGGGGGTCCTGGCACCTCGGCGGGCGATGGGGAGGGAGGAAGGGTCCGAGGGGGACGCGTCCGGCCTCACCGCAGCCCCCGGCTTTGCTCTCGCTGGCAGGAAGCTCTCGGGCAAGGCGGGCATCGACGAGGTGATGGCGGCCACGGTGCTCACCAGCCTCTCCACCAGCCCGCTGGTGCTGGGTCACCCGCCAGCCACCCCCGCCCCAGGTAAGAGCGTGCCCCTGTCCCCCCCGTCCCTGGACACGTGGCCCATGGCACCACCTGACCTTCATCCTCCTCCTCCTCCTCACCAGAGCCTGGCAGTGAGGTCTGGAAGGAGGCGCCCACCATGTCCTCCAGCTGCAGCAGCAGCAGCAACACCAGCGGGGACTGGAGCTGGGACCCCCCCAGCGACTGCTCCACCCCCTCCACCCCCTCGCCCCCGCTCTCCAGCCACGTCCTCAGCACCTTCCTGCCCGCCCCGCTGCCGGACGAGGGCCCCGACGAGCCCGACGGCACCCACTTCGTCTTCGGAGAGCCCATCCCTCGGAAGAGGAAGGTGGGATGGGGTTGGGGATGGGGTTGGGGATGGTGAGGACAGGGATGAAGAGGAGGATGAGGGTGGGGATGGGGATGACGCTGGGGACGGGGCTGCCGGCCCGACGCCTCTCTCCTGCAGAACTCCACCAAGGTGATGTTCAAGTGCTTGTGGAAGAGCTGCGGCAAAGTCCTCAGCAGCTCCTCAGGGATGCAGAAGCACATCCGAACCGTGCACCTTGGGTAAGCGCGTGGGGTCCCCCCGCACCCCCCCAGACCCTGCCGGTGCCCCCTGCGGGGTCCTGCCGTGGGGGAAGAGAGCCGCCGCAGCCGGACCCCGCTCTCCCCGCAGCCGGAAAGCCGACCTCGAGCAGAGCGACGGCGAGGAGGACTTCTACTACACGGAGCTGGACGTGGACGTGGACTCGCTGACGGACGGGCTCTCCAGCCTGACGCCCGTCTCGCCCACCTCCTCGGTGCCGCCCGCCTTCCCCGGTCCCGAGGCGCAGGGGCCGGCACCGCCGGCGCTGCCGATCCCCGACCTGGCGCTGGCCTCCCCCCGCAGCCCCCCGGCCCCCTCCGGCCTCTGCCACGTCCACACCGACCACGCGTACCAGGTGAGGGGGGGCGGGGAATGGGGATGGAGGGGCTGCCGCCGCGCTCACCGCGTCACCGCCACCCTCCGGCCCCCCCAGCCGCTCGGTGCCGGCCTTGCAGCCGAGCTCTGACGCGGGGCCCTGTCCTCTCTCGGCAGGGCTGCCCCATCCCGCCGCGGCCACCGGTGCCCCCCGCCGCGCCCACCCCGCCGCCGCCCAAGCCGCCCGCCGTCCCCAGGTGAGCCATCGCCACCCGCGCCCCCCGCCCCGTCCCCTCGTGTCCGTGCGTCCCCCACCCCGTGCCTGTCCCCTCTGCCCGCAGGAGGCCGCGGGGGGAGGCCAAGAAGTGCCGCAAGGTGTACGGCATGGAGAACCGGGAGATGTGGTGCACGGCGTGCCGCTGGAAGAAGGCCTGCCAGCGTTTCCTCGACTGATGCCGGTGCCGCCGCCGCCACGGCGCTCCCTCCTTCTTGCACATTTTGCACTTGAGGTGCCTTCGCGCCCCCCCGCCGCCCCGGGGCCCCCCCGGACTCAGGGAACGGCCCCCCGAAAGCTTTATGCACACAGCCCCTCCCCGCCACGGAGCTCGTCCTCTCCCCCTCCTGGTTTTTCCTTTGAAAATAAGCTAAATCTGCGCCCCTCCCTGCCGGCACCGCGGCGGGGGCTGGCGGGGGGCGGCCGGCTGCTCCTGGCCCCCGCTCCCCGTGCCGGGCTGGGGACTGTGCCTGCGGCCGGCGGGGGCTCCGAGAAGGGGGTGTCCGTTCCTGCCCCCCGCCTGCTCCCGGGGGGAGCCCCAGGGCAGAGGTGGGCGCCTGCCCCCCCCTTTACCCCCCCCGGGGGGTTTTTACTCTTTGTATCATCGTTTCTCTCTCTTTTTCGTACTGGGGGAGCCGCCGCTCCCGCCGGGGCGCCGCTCCGGGAAGTGCCTGCAGGAACGCACCCATTTGCACTAAGCCAAACTGCACAAAAAAGATGTTTCTTCTTCTTTTTTTTTTTTCTCTCTCTCTCCTTCGTGTGTTTTTATTTTTTAAATAAAATATATGAAAATTCGTATTTTTAAATACCCCCTCCCAGGGCACGAGAGCGCAGCGCTCGCGGCGCTGTGACGCCTCCGGCCCCGGGGGGGTTTTAAAGGGCCTTTATTCCCCTCAGACCCCTCTCCCCCATCCCCAAACCCCTCCTTTGCCCCCAACCCTTCTCCCCTCTCGGCCCGCGCGGGCGCAGGAGCGGGGCCTGGCCGGGCCCCCCCCCCCCCGGGAAGGCTGGGGGGGACGGGAGGCCCCCGCGCGGGTCCCCCCTCGCAGGAGGGGTCCCCTGGCAGCGGGGACCCCCGGGAGGGGCCCGGTGCTGCGCCAGGCTGGGCCCCCGCTTGTCCCCGACGTGGCGCCGACAGGGATTTGGTGTGTCAGATCCAGAAGAAAAGAAAAAAAAAATAAATATTTGGATTCTTTTTTTTTTTTTTTAAGTATTTCTGCGCTTTATTTCCTTTTAAGAGGGGCTCTGCGCTGGGGGGGGGCCGGGCCCCTCGGCAGCCCCCCGCTCCCGCAGCCCCCGGGGACGGCGGCGCCCCGCGCGCCCTCCCTGCGCGCCGGGGATTCATTTCATGTCAAATAAAGCCCTAAAACTAAGGAAATCGCCACCGCTGGCACCGGGGCGGGGATGAGCCCCAGGCCCCTCTGGGATGGGAAAGGGGGAACGAAAGGGGGAAAGGGGAAAGAAAGGGGAAAGAAGGGAAGGAAGGGGAGGAAAGGGGGAAAGAAGGGGGAAAGGGGGAAAAAGGGGAAAGAAGGGGAAAGGGGAAAGAGGGGAGGAAAGGGGGAAAGAAGGGGGAAAGGGGGAAAGAGGGAAAGGGGGAAGAAAGGGGGAAAGAAGGGGGAAGAAAGGGGAAAAGAAAGGGGGAAGAGGGGAGGAAAGGGGGAAAGAAGGGGGAAAGAGGGGAGGAAAGGGAAAGAAAGGGGAAAGGGGGAAAAAGGGAAAGGGGGAAGAAAGGGGGAAAGAGGGGAGGAAAGGGAAAGAAAGGGGAAAGGGGGAAAAAGGGAAAGAAAGGGGAAAGGGGGAAAGAAGGGGGAAGAAAGGGGGAAAGAAGGGGGAAAGAGGGGAGGAAAGGGAAAGAAAGGGGAAAGGGGGAAAAAGGGAAAGGGGGAAGAAAGGGGGAAAGAAGGGGGAAGAAAGGGGGAAAGAAGGGGGAAGAAAGGGGGAAAGAAGGGGGAAGAAAGGGGGAAAGAAAGGGGGAAGAGGGGAGGAAAGGGGGAAAGAGGGGGGAAAGAGGGGGGAAAGAGGGAAAGGGGGTGGCAGCATCGCCCCAGCCTGGGGGGAGCTGGGGGGATTTTGGGGAGCGGGGACCCCCCGTGGCCCCGTCTCGGGGCCCAGGAGCGTGGGGCTGCGGCTGGGTGGTGCCCGCGGCCCCCGGACGGCACCGTCATCGCCCCGTCCCTAAAATAATAACTTTAAATTAAAGGAGAAAATAACACCAATCCCAACATACTGGGGAAAAAAAACCCGAGACGGAATTGTAGCAGCAATTTCCCAATTTATTGAAACTGATTGATTTTTGCAAGTAGGTCTAAGCTAAATCCCCCGAGGTAACGGCCAGCAAGAGGCACGCCGCCGGCGCGCCCGGGCAGCCGCCGAACCGGGAGAGCGACTAGGAAAAAAGGTCCTATTTACCTGAACTACATTTACAGAAAATCAGTACAACACAGCCACGTCCTCCCGCCGACTCCTGGTTACTAAAATCTCCTCAACCTCCCCGAAATATTAAACACATCTTCAATACAAACACAGGTTTATAATAATTAATATAAAGTCAGTATAATATAGAATATTCCCAGCAAAAAAAATAATCAACAATCTTCAAACGCTGTCCTTTATTTTTTTGTTTGTTTGTTTAGCTTTATTTTTGCAGACAGGTTTAAAGCACGTTGAAAAATAAATATATATGAAAGCATACACACAGCACTCTTACTATGCGGAACTAAAAAATAAAAGGCAGAAATTCAGAACACAATATAGAATCTAAAAAATGAACAGAACCATGAAGTATGGCTTTCGTAGGAGTTGCACATCTCACAGAACGAGCTAAAATAAGATTATCTTTCATAATATTGCAAAAAATTCCAGTTTTTGCATTATTTTCACCGAGTTTCTTTCCTAAGGGCGATGTGCAAAACGGGGAGCAGCGGGGCGGGGCGGCCGGGGGCTCGGTGCCGGCGGGAACTGGGAGCCCCAAGGGAGCCGGGACCCCCAGGGGAGCCGGGACCCCCGCGGGAACTGGGACCCTTGCGGGAACCAGGACCCTCGTGGGAGCCGGGACCCCCCAAGGGAACTGGGACCCTCATGGGAGCCAGGGCCCCCAGGGAACCAGGACCCCCAGGGGAGCCGGGACCCTCGCGGGAGCCGGGATCCCCAGGGGAGCCGGGACCCCTGCAGGAGCCGGGACCCCCCAGGGGAACCGGGATCCCCGTGGGAGCCAGGACCCCCAGGGGAGCCAGGACCCTCGCGGGAGCCGGGACCCTTGTGGGAGCCGGGACCCCCCAAGGGAGCCAGGACCCCCCAAGGGAGCCGGGACCCTCGTGGGAGCCGGGACCCTCGTGGGAGCCGGGACCCCCCAAGGGAGCCGGGACCCTTGTGGGAGCCGGGACCCTCGCGGGAGCCGGGATCCCCAGGGGAGCCGGGACCCCCCAAGGGAGCCGGGACCCTCGCGGGAGCCGGGACCCTTGTGGGAGCCGGGACCCTCGCGGGAGCCGGGATCCCCAGGGGAGCCGGGACCCCCCAAGGGAGCCGGGACCCCCGCGGGGGCAGCGGCCGAGCCCCGTCCCGCTCCTCCCGCCCCGCGCCAAAGCGACGCCGCTCCCGCGGTGGAGGAGCGGGGTGTTTGAAGGCGTGAGTCGAAGGGAAGAAAGCAAACGGGACCTAATGCTAGAGCGGGTTTCCTTTCGTACGAAAAAATATTCCTTTTGTAGTCCAAAACGCCGATTTTTGATTAAAAATAAAAGGAAACCAAGGAGAGTCGCTTTGCCAACCTTTGCGAGACGCGGCCCCCCTCCCCTCGGCACAAAACCCCTCTGCAGCTGCGAGGCTTTCGGGTGAGCTTAAAAATACACAAAACTGGGGAATTTATGATTTCTCAGGAATTTTTTGGGGGAAAGAACAAGTCGGCAGGCGGCCGCGCGAGCGCCTCGTGCGTCTTCGCCGTGTAAGGTGCTCCCCGAAGGCGACGCCAGAGCGGGGCCGGGCGAGGGCAGGGCCGCGCCGTTCGCGCCCCGGGCGCGAAGCACGGCTCGAAACGCTCCTCCTGCTCCTGGCACACTTTCGTGTTTAAAAAAAAAAAAAAAACAAACCATGAGGATAATAAAGAAACTGAGGGAGGAACATTTACAAGTCTGTATGAATACTTAAAAAAAATTAGTCGCAAGTTATTGAGACCAAGTGTTTCCATTTTTTACCTATAAGGGAGTTATTTTTTTGAAACAATCTGTATATATATATATACACACACATATATATATTTAGAAAAAATTAAAAAAAGGGAACCTCAGTGAAGTATACAAAGCCCTGAAGGGAAATAGAAAGACGAGACGCTAGAGGTTACTGGAGCCAGCGTCGGGTAGAACAGGCAGAATTATCGGTTTGCGTTTAAATCGCGAAGAGCGGAGGTTTGCATAGGCAGCGGATCCGAGATGCGGCCGGAGAGGAGCCCGGGAGCTCCGGTCGCACGGAGCAACTGATAAAGTTTTATAAAGTTTCAGCATTAAAAAAAGCCCAAATTCCTTTTTCGAACCCAAGCCTCACGAAGCGCCCGGCGGAGCACGGAGGTCGAAAGATGAATTCCTGCGTTTCCAAATCTGCACGCCTCCGTCAAAACAAAGCACTTAAAATAGACATCAGGGGTTCGAAGGGGTTATTTGGTATATATAGTGTACGTTAGCAGGAGAGAAGCACGTGCTAGATTATAACGGTAACACTGTAGGAGTTCGCGTTTACGTGGATTTTCCGGTTTTCTCTCCTTTTTTGGATTTATTTTTTGCATCCGCAGCTCAAAGAGCTTCGAAGTGGCACTACTAGGAAACGCGTCTGAACGCCGCCTGGCTTACTGCCCACCCTTTAAAACAAAGGAAAGGAAAGAAAAAATATCTATTTCCAAAGGAATCGCAAAGTAAAGCTAAGCCCCCCGTAACTCCGATGACACAAATGGAGTCGGGGAGGAAGAGGAGGACCGGGAGCGAAGGGACGACAGGGGATGCGCACACCGGCAGCGGAGGGGATGGACGAGACGGAATGTCACAGAAACCCAGCGGTTTTGAACGGTTTGCATTTTAAATTTTTTTTTTTTTTTAAATAGATTTTTACATATAAAAAGCAAAGCTACAGCTATCTCGAAGTACTGTATGTATTTGTCTACACGCAACAGGTGAGGCTGCAAGCTCGGGACCGCCGGCACCCCCTACCCCCTCCGTATTTACAGGATAAGCGACAATAAATACAGAGCCCGCGCTCCGGGAGGCGAAAGGCAGGGCAGCGAAACAGCGACCTCGCGCTGGGACCCCCCAGCCGCCGCCGGGAAAAACGATACAAAGGTCCAATCGTAAAATACGGGGTTTGTTTACGGCTTTTTAAAGACGGTAGGAGGGCTTCACCAGAAGCTAAAATGCAAAATTACATTTTTTTTTTTACAGTTTAATAAAAATGTTTCGGCCTGACCCTACCGTTCTACTCTTTAAGTGTTTAAAGACGAGGGTTATCCAGTCTCGCTGGCTGAAAGCAACACGTCCCGCTTAACTCCGTCAACCCTGAGGAGCAGCAGCAGCGGAGACGGCGCTCCCGTGGCCTCACCCAGCCGAAGCGAGGGTTTTAGGGAAGAGCCGCGTCTCCAAATCACTGCTGCGCACTCAGACGGGCAGAGCAGGAGCCTGGGAGCCGCCGGGGGCTCCCGGCGAAGGTGGTCGTCGGTGTGAACCGGGATGACGCACGCGGAGAGAAGGCGGCCAACGTTTGCAAGGGAGCGAGGAGCAGAGAGAGGAATCCAACGCCAAAACCCAGGACGCGACTTAAATGGGGGAATGAATGAAGAACCGGCTGCTGCAGCTGCCAGGAGCAAGGCTCCCACCCCGCTCCACCAAATCCTGGCACCGAGTGGCTTAAATCCTGCAAGATTATTTGCTTTACCGGGGTTTGTTGGACGATATACTTTTTATTTCCTTTGCTGGGTGGAACCACGCTTTCGGTCAAGGACCACCAGACCTGCAAGAGCGCTCTCCACCCCGCGGGGATCGCCTGTCCCGCCGCGGGAGGAAAATAGCACCGTTAGTCATTTGGCTTTCTGGGAACGGGTTGTCTTCTCTGGCAGGTTTCAAGATACCATCGTCACAGACGTCGTATAAAATTGCTCCATGGCAAGGAAAGAGTGAGGTCTTCGGCTTTTTTTTTTTTTTTTTTTAATTTAAAAAAAGCACCAGAAGCGAAGAGGTGACGGGTAAAACAAGCTGCTTCTCGGGAACGAGACGCTTCCAACGTGCTTGGTTGCTGTTGTCATTTAGGTGCGGCTGGAAGAAGGCAACGGCGGCCGATACGAACAAGGAGAAGCCAGCTACCTGGAGCAGCCCCGCAGAGTCTGTGGGAGACGCTGGGAGAGAAACCTGGCTCTTATTTAAAAAAAAAAAAAAAAAAAAAAAAAAAAGGTTTATTTGAAAATTTACATGGAACCAGTGCAGCTACAGCTGCGGGTTTTCGGCATGAATTAAGCAGGCGTTACGCCTACCATGAACGACATTTTTTAGCGTGGCAAGGAAGAACAACGTACCCAGGTGGAATTCTGGCCCCACCAAAGTCTGCGGGACGGGAGCAGCGAGATTGCCACCCAGCTGGGATCTCCTCACCTTGGCTCCTCGTGTCGCCCGGTTCATCCTGCACTTTGCTAAATGCCTCGGGTTTGCTACGGTTTGCATATATTTACGAAAAAGGCAGCTGAGCGAAAGGAGAAAAGTGAAGATATTTGCAGAGAAGAACGACAGGTAGAGAATTACCCGTGTCCTTTACAGCAAAGGGTACTTCTGGAAGCACCAACACGCACTTGGGCGACCGCGGATAACCAAGGCTGGAAGATGGGACGTGGGTAAGACGCCAGTAGGTCCAAGAAACGTCATAATCTTTCTTTTTTTGATGGCGATTCTTTTGGAAGCTAAGAATCTAAGACAGCAATTCGTAAGGCTGTAATCTGACTCGCCTTTTGATCGATTTGGCTCCATAAAAAATAATAAAAACTCTCTTTAAGTAACTTTGCAAAAGGCCTGTATCATCCAGGGAAGCCCTCCAACACGTACATCAATCTGCTTTCACAACGTTAGCTTGTAATTCCACTGCTGCTGGGGTTTTAGCACACAGACAAGGTGTTGAAAAAAACAACCACCACCAAAAAAAAAAAAAAAAAAAACCAAAAAACCACCTGCTTCGGACACAGAAATCTCCCCGGTGTTGGGTTCAGGGCGGGAAGGGTAGGAGGACGCACGCTTCGCCCAGCCTCCCCGCGGCGCAGCGCTCGCACCTGCAGAAACTCTCCCTCGCTTGCACGCAACCTGGCTGGCTCGGCCGGAGCGGCGGCCGCGGTCGGGGGCGTTCGTGGGGGAGAAGGGGGAAGGCGAAGTCAGTCGTGTCGCTGGCAGCGACACTGCTAAGACAGTATCTGAGTGGAACAGAGAAGGACTTGTTTAGAAAACACAAGAGTTATTTTGCACACATGGACGACAACAAGGCTACTTAGTTTTTCCAACATACTCCTTCCTCCCCCACCCTCCCTCCCTCTACAAACAACAGAGCGAAACAAAAAACGAAAAAAAAAAATCCCTAAGAAATCCAGGTAAAATCCTTGTCGTTCTCCCCCGAGTTGTCCTGCTCCTGCGGAGAGTCGACATCTTTGTCGTCATCTAAAATCACATCATCTTGTGACATTCCTACGTCATCCTTCCACTTGATGTCGTCGTCGTCCCCCATCTCCTCGTCTCCTTCCACTTTGATGTCATCTGGGTCTTCCATGTACTGGCCTTCCCCGGGGTAGCACTCGTCCGGAGAGCCTTCTCCTCCGTTGTGGTCCAGGTGACCAGCTATGCCTCGACCAGAGCAATCGGCACAAACTCCGTGGCGGCGAGAGCCGTGCTTAATCCCCACGCTGGCCGCAGACATGAACACTCGGTTGCACACTTTGCAGACGTATTTTTTATCTTTGCTGTGGACCTGGAAAAGGAGAACGATGAGAAACGTTAACGCCAAGGGAGACGGACCGGGAGCTGCAGGGACGGACACGCTGCCCTGTCCTGCAAAGGCAAAACCAGCGCAGCCCAGGACGGCAAGCCGAGATCCTGACGGGCTTTCACTGCCGAACTTAAACCCACCACGGTTAATTCAACCCTGTAATGGTGTCATACAATGGAAAGTCCTTTTGAGACTGCCTTTTGATCATCAAACCAGGTGTTTTGAGAGGAGCTTTTATCACTTGATGTCTTTCTCCCTTTTTCTTTTTGTTTTTCTGGGGTGCAATATTTGCATTATACCATCACCACGAGGAAAATCTTAAAAAAAGAGAGAAACTCCACCAGCCCCAAGCACCAGGTCTCTGCAGCCCAGAGCAGAACAACCCAGGATCCAACTGGTGTTAACGCCACGCTAATTTTGCCGTCTTGCTCCTGATCCCACTGCTGCCAAGAACCAAAGAGTAGGAGCACCGTTAACGCATCCCTTATCTCTAAAAAAAAAAATAAAAATGCAGCCGAATGCACTTCTAACCTTATTTCTGACTACTCTGGTGGCTGAAAAATGGGTTGTCACAAATGTTTCTGTTCTATAAATCATGCTGCATTTTATGTCCGAGAATAACAGGCACACAGGGCTATCACACTTACAGAGTAAGCGGTAAGTGGGAAAATGCTCTGCAGGATACCAGAAATGACTTCAAGATTCAAACGTCACCACACAAGGAACAGAATTACATACGCCGAGAAACACAAAACCGCCTCATCAAAGGTGAAATCTGTCGCTGGCTACTTCTGCCATGTGTGGGAGGCGAGGAGCTTGCTGACAACGTTCACCTGCTCCTCTCCCAAAGGGAAAAGGCAAGTGCAGCGAGAACTCCTGAATTCCACCATGAGGAGCCTCATCAGGTACTTTCATTTATATATATCTCTCTACAAAAAAGATATATATATATATAAAATTTATATATATATATATGTATTTTATATGGGTTTTTTATATATCAATTATATTTATATATATAATAGTTTAGTTGGAAGGGACCTACAACAATCATTTAGTCCAACTGCCTGACTACTTCAGGGCTGAGCAATATATATTATACACATATACACACACACACACTTTTTTATATATCTATATTCTTTACGTTTTTATATATTAGCATCACACCAGGAGCTCGCCCTGGCCAGCGCCCTGCCGCTGGCACTGATCCGCAGGGGACGCTTTGGAAGCGGTGCGGAAGCAGAGGAGGATCCCCCCTGTACTGCGCGGTGCAGCGACCGGCGGTTTGGGTCAAGCGACCAGTGATTTGGGTCGTCCTGAGCAAGCCGTTTCGCGCAGACCATCAGCCACCAGCGCCTCTGGGCACGTATCGCCAGTGCCTAATCCATTTTTAACTCATTTATTCTTTTCATGCTCACAACGGCCTGTAGGGAAGGCTTTGCCGGTTAAACACGCTGTGCGTGGGAAAAGCCCTTTCTTTTATTTTAAACCAGCCGCCTGGCGAGGCCAGGTCCCCGCTCCTGCCCCGGCACGGGATGGCCTGCTCGCACAGCCGAGTTCTCCGTAACCCCGCGCTCGCGGCTCATCCCGGACGCCCAGCCGAGCTGAAGGTATTTGGGAAGAGGACAAATTGACCCACCTTACCCCCTCAGCCCTCGCTACGCTCGCTCAGGCTTTGTACCGCACCGGTCCCGACCGCGTTCAAAGCCTGCGAGCTCTTCTGATGTGCTCTGGC
Source organism: Platalea leucorodia (assembly GCF_965183815.1). Classification (NCBI taxonomy): domain Eukaryota; kingdom Metazoa; phylum Chordata; class Aves; order Pelecaniformes; family Threskiornithidae; genus Platalea; species Platalea leucorodia. Next base: position 15,906,905 of record NC_138835.1, on the reverse strand, counting down.
TTCAGGCTCTCCTTGCTCTGAGCTAGTCCCCGCGACGTATTCTTCAACTGCATCAAGCAAAGTCATTGCATTTGGTTTTTTTTTTTTTAAAAATACGTGTAAGCTTTTTTAAAAGCAGCTGGACAGGGCTGGTCGAAGCCATCTAACGGCCTCAACAGGTATCACTCATTTTTAACCGTTAGATGAATGATTTTCAGGCATCAAAAGCTGAATAGGATCACAGAAGGTGGTCAAGGGTGCAGAGTAAGAGCTAAAAGAGCCATACAAAAAAGAAATTATAAAACAGGTACTAAAACGATGCGTAATTGAAGAATCTGTTAAAAAACTCATCACCTCTCTCCCTTTTTCCCAACACTGACAGCTTAGGCAGCATATTCGAAGTGAACCATGCTACTGGATGCAGCTGAGCAGAAATTAATCTTATTTCCCTTATCGCCAAATTAGCAAGTATTAAACACAGAAACGGCGTTTGGCCCTCAGTATCTGCAAATGTCATTAGGAAGACCATATTCTAACTGACTAAATACCAGTATTCCAAGGGAGAGAGGGTAAAACATTATGCTGGCAACATCCTAAATTTCTGGAAAAAAATAAAAAAATTAAGAAAAAGGGAAAGTTCTCAGAAATAAAATGATGGAGGCAACCAGCTGGCACAACAAGGTGTTCCCTGCTGCAAAACTAGCTTGAAATCCGTGCGCTTGCAGCAGGACTAAGCTCGCTGCTTGGATCTGCCTCCCGAACACCAGAACCCCAGCACCCCAAGGAAATACGGAAGGGACGCGGCGGGGAGCCGGCAGCCCCCCGAGCAGACGGCCGGGCGCTCATCCGAACGGGCGCGCGCGCGGAAGGACGCGGCAGTAGACGGTGGGGTTTTGAACACCACAGCAACTTGTCACGTAAGCCCCTTGATCATCCCGGCGCGAGGGGCCGGGGCTAACCGGCGGCACCGCCGTTTGGCAAGCCGTGCCGCGCCGCCGGCATCTGCTGCAAGCGGACAAGCGGCTGGCGGCCGAGCGGGCAGCCGCTCTGCCCAGGACAAGGCACACGCTTTTGCAGCGGCAGCGGGGATGGAGCAAGCTGCATACGCGGTGCGACGCTTGCAATAATAGTCAAGCTCACTATGGATTTTCAAAAATAAAACATTAAAAACAATTAAAAACGCTACTGCGAGGAAACAGCTCAGTATGCAAACAAAACCACTCTTTCCCATCTCAATTTATCCTCCCAGTTTCAAGCAGTTTGCAGTCACCTGCGATGCTGCGACAGAGCAGGGAAGAAAGTTCAGATACACAGCGTCAAACGCAGACAAGTCACTTCAACCTACAACCAAGGAACTTCTGGTTAAGTTTTTTTAAGGTGAAAGCCCTGGGGGCACTGGAGGGGCAGCGCTTCCGTCTGGACACAGCCCGCAACCCCGGTTCGTGCTCTGCCACCACACAGACGTATCACCCGAGACGCAAAGATTTTCAACAGAAAATCTTGGTTTTACTTTAATATTCCAATTCAAAGAACACAAGTGTTTCTATTCACTTAAAATTTTATAGAAAGACCCTAAAAATACGCTTTTTAATGTGAGCTAAACAAACTAAACCAGTCCCTTTTGTCTCCGGTTATCAGCTGAGGAAGTGAGAGACACGGGGTTTGGCGTGTCAAACTTACTTCCTTCTCCTACACATTATTTTTATAACGCGTATTTTTATTTGGCGCACACCAACATTCCTCTTTACAGATTTACCTGAAAGCTGACAATTAAGCCAAAAAACGGCACATGCACCAGCAATAAGACGGCAAGTCAAGCAAAGCACGCAAATCCAGCAGTTAATCTTGCCACAAGCGCTTCAGACAGCCTGCGCGACCGCTTCTGTAAATGAAGATCACGCATCATTTGCGTATAAGAAAATAGCCCTTTTCGTAGCTTCATTTCAAAAGAAACTTCAGATAAATAATAAAACTGGAATTTTTCTAAGGCCTTAGTTATTACAGCACCCCAAGAAACCCCAAATCCCTGTCCTTTTTTCTTTAGTGCGTCCATTCCAAGATACCTCGGAGTAATTTATGGCTCTTTGGGAATTAAAACAGATCTGTATTGCCAGCGTTGCACTTTTTTCAGGAATTGGCTCTAAAAATTTGTTATCCAGCTGGTATTTTCTAAACCAGCGTCATTCCTGACAGAAAAGGAGTCGCACAGCGATTCAGACATCCATCCATCCTCTCCTGTACGAGCTCACAGAGAGCGGATTTCATCGCCCTGGGCGTGTAACTGAACTCGAACTTCAGACTGAACAGACCCAAGTCCCTCACCTCGAACGACTCCACCAGCAACACACCGAGAACTAAAATTAATCGGCAGATCACCTCGGTTTCACTCCTGGAGGGTATAATGCATTTTCCTGCCCTCCCCACGGTACGTAACGATACGCTGATTCTCATTAGTATAGAATTTTATAGAGCAAGAAACGGAACCGCAAATTTTGTTACACTTGAGCCAAGCTGCATCACTGCTATTAAACTGCCTCTGGAGGAAGGTACGCGAGGGGATGCACGCGCTTGCAGGACTGGGATGAGGGCATTAAAGTTCTTCGTGGCTTTTGGAGAATTACAACCAGGAAAACATTAACTAGTCTAAGCACACCTCCTCCGGTAAGATAGTCTTTACGTTCAAAATTTAATAGATAATATAAATATATATATATAAATAAAGTTATTTAAATTACCTCAATAAATCAATTCTTAGTCACTGAAACTGTCAACACTCTTGTGATTTTTTTTTTATTATTATCTCACTGTATTAGAACCTCAAAGGCACCATCCCCAGTATTTTAAAAAAATCAAGTTTTCTCTACAAGCTTAATTAGAGGGGCAGCAGAACTTGCTGGCGTGCATTACCAAAATAACTACGTAGAAACTATTTGCTCTTCCACAGTATCACCTCTATACCAAGCTTTGAGAAACCACTTTAGGATGGCAAATTAATTCTCCTGTGGAAAAAATAAAAGGCAAAATTTGGCTTAAACTTTTGTTTCTGAAGGAGTTGCGAAAAGCCAGACAACGGCACCAGCCTCCTGGGCAGTTTTGAGCAGCTGCCTTTATTAAGGCGTAACATTATTTTCGATAACTAAGCGTTGCCAGAGCAGAGTAGCTTTGCCTTGAGTTCTCCTTGCTGAGCAACTTATTTTAAAGCTTTCTGCATCGAGTCATTCAACCTATTAAAAAAAAAAAATTCCTTTTCCATCCTGAAGACAGCCTTAGCTATTCCACCTCCCGTGGCTAATGCCCAGGCTCCGCCGGCGGTCAGGGCGGCATGGGAAGGAGAAGGCTGCGCTGGAGGTTAGCGCAGGGCAGCAAAACAGGGGCCCTCTGAAAGGTGGGGAGAAAAAAATATGGGAGAAGCCTTCAGAGGAGCCCCAGAGGGGAAAACAAAATATGGCCCTAAGCCAGACGAAGCTCCTGTGAGCTTCCACCTGAAGAAGCCGCGTTTTGCCGTTCCCACCCAGCGCCTGCCCGCTTACCAAGGTGTGCCGCTTCATGTGCTCCCGGCGGGTGAACTTCTTCCCGCAGATCTCGCAGGGATAGGGCCTTTCTCCCGTGTGGGACCGCATGTGTCTCTTCAGGATGCACTGATGCATGGCTGAAAAACTGCAGTACGGGCACTTGAATTTCTTCCTGATGACTGTGAACTCGTTGACTGTAAGAGAGCAAGCAAAACAGGCAGATTATTTCAGAATGTCTCAAAACGGTCAGTCTTCTCGTTTACCGTTTCGCTACTAAATTAGTTCCCTGTGAACTCACGCTCTCACCTCTTAACCAGCTACAATTTTTTTGTATCTTTATACTACGTTATTGCACTTGTATTATTAAAGCTAAGAACTTCAAGTACCTTCATCAGAGAAGCTTTTGAACAAGCCAATACACAAACATTAGGAAGGGCCTGTAACACACATTGCCTAACGCTTGCTAAATGGCAAAAAAAGAGGGCTGACAATCCGCTATAATTCTGATTCATTTTAATGAATTATCCTAAATATCAAGATGTAAAATTCTAACACTATTATTTGTGGAAGAAGTAGCTAGCTGGGAACAGCAGACCACAAACGTAACACCCTGACCGCGCCACGTGCTTTCGTTTTATTTGTGGGGCGATGCGAGAACAGCCTCACACGCTCCGGGAGTATTTCAGCGAAGGTGCAGAGACCAAGGATTACCCAGCAGAAAGAGGACAGTTACAGCAAACGCACGCTACGTTATCCAGCTCGGCTGGTATTACCACCGCGGCACGGACACAGACGTATAAAGGGGCGCATAACGCTGAATTACAGCGCGACCCTTGCAAGCCTCCTTACAAGACAACTGTATACAGCCCTCGATGGACCTTTTTTTCTGTCCTTTCCAATCGTATTTTGCTGAACTAGAGAAGGGATGAATTCTCTGAAGTCTTTCTGACATTGTTGGTTCTTTTCTTCTCGCCGTCTCCTTAGAAGCGCGCAGAAAGCGGAGCCAGGGGCCGGCACGGCACCGCCAGCCCAAGGGTCTCGTTTGCCAGAAGAACGCGCATGGCAGCCGTGGTGGCATCTCCTCCTCCAAACACAGTGACAGCCCAATATGCAAAACACAGCAGGTGAAAACAGAGCATTTGCTCTTCCCTGCAGACATCCACCCACTGTAAGTTTGGAAGCGACTGTCTGCGTAGATATGATTTTAAATCTCCACCTTCTAACAATTCTATTGCTTTCCATTAGTATGTTAATTTTCACCCACTTTTCTCCTAATTATTGTCATTTCTCAAAGCAATGTATTGTTTACATAACAACGAGGGGAAAAAAAAGAACACCAGTTCTAGTTAATCACCTTAAGTACGCTATCGTGTACGTAAATGGCTCTTGGTAAATGAAAACAGTCTGTGTAGGGGAGCTAAGGGAGTAAGGGCAATACCCGACCAGCTATAGGGCTTCCAGCGTACCGAGCACTTTGCAATATTTTTAGATGCTTATTGAAGCGTTCTCTCCTATGAAGGCCCTACACGCCGAACGCAACCGCGTGCTCCCAGTACGCCACAGACGCCGCCCCGGGAGTTACACCGAGCGCTGGAAAGCAGCTACTGAAAAACGGCCTTTTTAAAGAAATTCCGTAGGCCCGTGTACTCCGAGTTGCCTCCTTTAATGCCCAATTTGTGGGCCTCTTTTTCCTTTTGTTTTTAAAATTTTCTTTGTCTTGTATTTGCAATACAGATAAAAACAATGTGAAAAGTAATGACATTCGTGTAAAAGCGCAAGCTACAGGGTGCTACCGAGACATGGCTAAATAACGCCACCCCTCCTAATCAGAACGAACATTTCAGCACGAGCCCACCTTAGAAAAGTCCTCTAAGAAGTTTTTTATTGCTCTAAAGCAGACTAAAAGCATGGTCCAAGATCTTAAAAGTTGCCATGATATGAATTTTGTTTTCGCACTTGTTTTGACTATTTGGGATTAAACGTATCCTCCACACAGGTAACTTTGTGGGAAAAAATACTCCCTTGGATTAGCAGTTTGGATTGGATCTACTCTTCTTATATTCTTTTCTCGTGCTCCTAACTTGCTGCTTTGGGCTGCCCAGCAACTGCGGCGGTCTGTCCTACGGGTGGGTTTTTTGGTGGTTTGGTGGGGTTTTTCAGCACATTTGTAAAGCCGTCGAGAGAAATGTCTAGCCCAAGGGGAGGGGGGGGGAGCCTACTCGCCACTCACCTGCAATACTGAGGAGAGGGACAGTGAACGCTACGAATACTTTATTCCCCCGTCAGTGAAGATCCCTCACTGCGAGCGGGCAGACTTTTGGAGGGCTGGTTTGAAGCGACCACGCACTGGGCCGATGCCCAGAGCCTTGCGCAAGCTCTTCGTGACAACCTCGCGACTCGGCTGGGCCGCACAGCCCTTCTACCCAACTTCTGATTTGCAATAACTCTTTTTTTAAAAAAAACCCAAACAAATAGAGTATGAAAACTCGTTCTCTTTTATATTACAGGAAAAGTATTTTTCGCTTTATTTTCTCCTTTGGATTCGACACCCCCTTGTCTATACAATCAGAGGCAAGGAGCCCACTTTCTTCTACAGGAAAGTCTTAAGCAAGTATTAATTTTAAGATACAAAGCTATTTATGATAAATACGTTTCCAGTTTGATCTTGAAACGGCTCGATTATTAGCGGTAGGCCACACAAACACTTATGTTGCCCAGGATCGCTATAAACCTATTACTACGGAGTCTAGACAAGGTAAGCAAGCTAAAAGCTGATCAAGGGAAGTCAAGAGGGGACATGTAATCCTCCTGCCGCCGCTCCAAGGCCACGTCCAGTCCTGACCACCACCGACACGCGACGCGTGCAGACCGCAGCCGGCAGGACGAGCTGCTCGGCAAGTCGGGCTTATCCACCTCACCCTGGAAAAAACTGACTCACAGTAACCAGATACCAAGATTAGGAAGCAAAAGTGCTTTAGAGAAGAGAAGACCACAAAATCCCGTATTTCCTACGTCGCCGGATTGTGCCCAATCCCGCCATTCCCTAAATGACCAGATGCCTCCTCTTGCTCGCTGTCCCTGCCTGTCCCTTCGCTTTACGGCTGAGCGACTGTAGAAGCTGAAAAGGCAGCTCCGGACCGCGGGTGCACAACCCGCACCACCGGCACGCTACCGGCACGCACAGACACCCATCGACACGTTCCCGTTCCCATCATAAACGCATTTCCAACAACGTATTCGCAGCACTTTGATTTCAAGGTCCCTCATGCTTACTTTTGCCTGTATTCTGCTTAAATCGCTCGAGAACAACATTTTCAGCTTCTAGTACGCTTATATTTAAAAAGTCACAGAACACTTTTTGCAGCTCTAGTTTTATTGAAAACTATTTTTTCACCAAATAGCCATATATTTAGTTCTTGTATCTACAAAAGTAAACATCTGAAAAACAACATTGCTAGAAAAATAACCGTATTGCAGAGTTAACATTTTCACAGTACTGTTAAATATATGCACCCGCAAGTACATATATTTAATGAGCAACATACCAACTTTGGTACGAGTATAATCTTTTGTCGAAATGACAATATTTTATAGAGCTTATGTATAGCAGCATTAAGGTCCTAAGAAATAACCTTTAACAAGATCATCGAGACCATTAAGAGTGGCTAGCCAGTAACTAGCTACTGGACACAACTATAGGGAGAACAGCAGCAAGAAATGGAGAACATAATACAAACAGCAGCACAGTAAAAATCTACATACTTACTTCACTGAAGTATTTACAGAAGACGTGCATTTTTAAAACCAACACAATAATGCTTCGAAAAAAGCCTTTGGTATTGCCACCTCAAGTAACTTTACTTATTTCACCGAGGCTGTTAAATGAAACGGGCTCCTACGTCCCGGACTCGAGCGAAGGAAAAGCACTAGCGATATATCGCCTGACAGCCACTTTGTATTGACCCTGTAAACCGATATGTGGTTAATAATCACGGAAATACGACATTCATTTGGTTATTACGGAGAATTCTCAAACTTTAAGTGAATTCTTGTCCACTTAATCCTCATTATATTTAAGGTTATAAACAGCAAGGTGCAATTTAACTGTCAAACTTGCACTTCCCATCACCTTCCCATGCCGTTTTCTAACACAGAAATCCTGCTTTTATAAAGTTTTCTACACAAACTCTGTAGGCCTCTGCTATGTCATACCCTACGTTTCTAACGTCTTAAAAAATCCTACTCCTGATCCTGAAGGGAAACACTGGAAATTCTCAGTGCTGAAGTCAGGAAGCACTCTGATGTACAGGCCAAGTAAAATACTACTTAAACCTCTATTAGAGTTGCCCTGACTACAGAAAAATAGTTCCCTGTTGAATTAAATTCTCAAACATGAGGAAAATGAACAAACGTGAAACGTCATTAACTATTATCACGTGAGTGAAGCCTTTTAAAATTTGCTGAAATTACTTTGCTGGCATCTTACTTTTCCAATTCAGACAAATCCTACCATGGCGCTCCCAAATTTCCAGATACGACTGATTTTGGTCACAACTTTCTCTTCCGGCCCAGCTTTCTCCTTCCTCGCTTGCTGGTTATTTAAGAGCAAAATAAATTACGAGGCAATTAAACTGACATCTGTAACAAGGGAAGGTGACAGACTATGAACTATACGCATTCGTAGACAGCCGCGATCCACAATGCCAAAGATATCAATGGGAATGAGAGCGGAAAAAATGAATGTGACTTTGCAAAAAAAAAAAAAAAAAAAAAAAAAAAAAAAAAAAAAAAAATTTTTTTTTAAATGATTGAAGTATGGTGTATGCACTGATTATATAGGAGCACATTCTCAAGTCTGACCGCATCCCGCTCAAAGGAAGAGCAAGAACTAAGCCAAGCAGGGAAGCTCTGGCTGCCCGACCCTCAGAAAGCCAGCCCTGAGGCGGCACGGAGCCGTCTCCCAGAAGCCCCGACTCGCAGCAGGAGCGGGCAGAGCAGAGCTGCACGGAATATACCTGTTCCCTCTCTAGGGGAGCAAGGGCAGCAGGAACCAGCTCATCTCCCTCCTCCAGCTTTCCACAGGAGAGAGCTTTGCAACAAACTCTCCGCTGGAGACCTCCAGGCTGCTCAAATCCACTTTGTGCACGACCAAATCCTTCTCGTTTTTGTCTCCCTGAGATGCAACAATATGATGAGAAAGAACTTTTCTGAAGAACTCTAGCGATCGTTTGTAGAAGTTGCTTCCTCCTCCTCAGCTGTCTCTCTCGCACGTTACGGAAAGCAACCCTACAACGCCAAAGCTGTGCTGCACACAGTGCAGCTACAAAGCACCGCGCTTAATTACGCTACTTTCGTTCAACACTTGCTACAATCTGGGTTTGCGTGTAAATATATAGCAAGAGACACAGAAATATTTAATCTTTTAAAAAAATAAATGAATTTCATATAATAAAATACGAATTACGGTAAGACTTCTACCCTCCAGTAATAACCATTACTGATTTTGTAGGTGCACCCTAGGTTACAATTAGATCTTCTCTGTAAACCCTCCTCTCCTCTACATTCAGTTTGGCTAATTTAACTATATAAAACAAACGAGTCAGAAAATTTGCAGAATTCCTGAAAGCCACAGCCATACTCCAGTATCTTTTAAAGAGAGTCCTAAAAATACCCAAGCATAACATCAATAAAATACACGAGCCTTGCAACAACTTTCAAGCCCGAAGAATACACCCTGTTGCACACAGGAACAAGCAGCATGTTTTTCTCCTTTAAGTGACACAGAAAACCAGACTTCGGAAGAGCTTACAGGACTGAGCAACCCCAGGCTTTCACAGCTCCTAACCTCAAACTGAAAAACCCTGGAACGCCCGAATCGTCTCATGGACACAGCACTAGAACAGAACTCAGAAGACTGAATTCTATTATTAATTCTATTGCTAACACGCTCAACGAGCGGAGGTACGTTATTTTCCCGGGAATACGAGGAAAATGTCACCATTTCTTTTATAAAGCACTTTGAGATCTACTGATAAAAAAAGTTTAAGGTAGTATAAGCACGCAGTATGATCACACCAATAAGAGAGCCAAAGTGCCCATTATATGGACTGACAGAAGTTATCTTTGCACAAAAACTGCACCGCGGCTCTATCTGCAACCAGCACGTTACCAACCCGGTCAGCTTTGGGGAGTTACTCTATTGCGTTACACCTGTGGTACGTTTATTTGCAGCACGAGAACAATGGAACAATTTGCTTTTCCTAGTTTAGAAGCAGCATCTCATACACGCGACAGTAGCTACGTGTCCTCAGGATCCTCGTTTTGTCCTACACTGTCCAAAAGCTCCAACCCGCCCAGCTGGGCAGAGCCCAGGTAACACGCTTTCACGTGGTTAGCGAGGTTCTTCTGTGTACCGAAGCCCTTGCCACAGACGAGACACACAAAAGTACGCTCGTTCGAGTGCACAGACATAAGGTGTCGGTTTAAGTCTGTCTTGTCTCGGAACAGCTTGGCACAGTTAGGACACTGCATCTTCTTACAGTTGAAGTGGATGGTCTTTTCATGCCGATCCATGTTTGATTTGAGAGTGAAGCTCGCGGGGCATTTGGAGCACTGGAAGCGGGCGAGCTGGCCAGGAGGCACGCTGTCAGCAAGGCCAGGCCGGGAGCAGTCAACCAAGTCGAAGGGGAGAAGCACGGAGAAAGCGTGCTCGTGGATGTGCTCCTTCAGCTCTTCAGCACGCTGGAAAACCCTCCGGCAGAAACCACAGGTCAGCCTCTTGGCTAGGGGTGAATCCAGGAACAGGCCATCAGTGGTCATGTCCATGTCTTCAGATCTCAAGAAACTCCTATCTAAAACAGAAGTACACATACACACGTACAAATCAGTGTCTCCGGTATAAAATAATGATAGTTTAAAAAAATATTTTTCCCTCTATTTACCTGAATCGGAGTTCTCAAACCGCCAAAGTGCTAAAAATCCATTGTAAGTGGCCTGCAAATGAAAAGCACGCTTAAGTTAAGGCAAGCATTTACAAGAACCCATCTTTGCAGCCAGTGCTCAGACTCCCATCTGGCATTGCCTTCACCCCTTCTTTAACGGGGGCTCGTTTGACTCGGCAACCCTCCTTGCCTTTACAAAGCTTTCACTGTCAAAGCAGCCAAGTTAACCGGGCCGTATTTTGCAAGATTTGGCGTTTCAAGACAGTAATCAACATGCCGATTTAGGTCCTGGGTAACCACCCAGCTTTCGGTCTCACTAAGCATCTGTAGCTCCCGCTCAGGCCAATGGGAAAGAAACACTGGATAGAAAATGTCTAGCAGATACAACAGAAGTGGAAAATCTTCCCTTAGCCCTAGGTAGCGACTTTTTCTTTCCACATAGAAAACAAACACCTTCTGGGTAGTTCCCTTCATGCAATGCTCTCTGGCATCGCTGATCCAAATTATAAATAAAAGCTGATTTTTTTTTTTTCATAAAGCATTTGCAATGTGCCAGCGTGCGGCAGATGGCAGCCCTCTATGAGGCAGCGGCGTGATGCAGCCTGGGCAGGTCTGCCGGAGACCGGGCGAGCGGCTACCAGCCGTTCTGGCCAGCTCGCTTTCCTCTAAGGTGACTGCAAAGGAAAATCTGTGTTTCCACCCATTTGTTTAATGGAACTAAAGCCTCATTCAAAAATATTAAGAATAAGAAACACCACAGAAAGCTACGGATTTTATGTCAAACTCCTGCCTCCTGTAACACAGAAAGCCAGCCCTCTTCTATCCAAATTCAGACAGTTATAGGAAACCCAAATGCAAAACACCAGAAGTGGGCAATGGATAGCTGGGGTCTCGGCTATCTTTCTGCCGTTATTATAGTCTTGTATGCCATGTTTTGCAAAGAAAGGGATTTACAATAAAAAGGACATGTATACTTTAAAAAAATACCGTTTTTTGAATGCAAGTTCTGTTGAGCTGAGGCGGAAAGGATAAAATTAGGACAGCACCAGCCCTGACCTCAACAGACTTCTAGTTTTAAAATAACCTATATTTAAAAAAGAAAGGGAGCGGGGTGGGAAATAAACTAACAGATCAAAGTAGAAGGTATTACGGTCTTTCAAAGTACTCCTAACCGGGGAGAATTTGATTAAACAGCCACCTTTGCATTTAGATTTCTTTGCACTTCCCCCCACGATCTTACCTGGGCTGAGGAAGGCACCTCTCCTTTTGCCATGGTTTCTGGTGACATTTCACCAGAAGAGCAGCTCTCGGGGGGGCTCTGAGTGGCAAGGTGTGATGAAGGCAGCGGGGGAGATGGTGCTTCCACTTTGCCATCACATTCGCCCCTTGAACGATTCAAGTTGGTGCCAGGCCCTGGGGAACACAGGAAACGAATCTCACCCACGTGAACTAGCACCAGCTGGCGGTTTTAAAAAAGGCCTCGCAAAGGCAGCGCACCAGCACTCGCAGCTTATCTTCCGTCAGCGGGAGGGAACGCAGCAGGACACCGATGCCAGGCTTTTTGTTTGTTTGTTTGTTTGTTTGTTAAAACCAGCCTCCCCACCCAAAACGCCTCGTCTGCACGTGATGTATGCGGCGGAGTTACAGCGCGTGGCACGGGCACTAACGAGTCCGTCGGGAGAGAGCAGCGCAGCGCAGCACAGAGATCCGGAGCAATCGCGTTTCTGAAAGACACCTCGTGGAGAAGCACCATTTCAAACGCGTACAGTTCAGTCTTGAAGTAACACACACACAAGCTTTATTCTGCTACTAACTTTCTTGAAAACGTATGTCAAAGCTTCGGGTCTCAAGATTTGACCGTGGTGATGTATTTAATGTAGTAGTCAGTCCTTGATCTCAAAGTGCTTTACAAAAGATCGGAAAAAATATTCCTTTCATTCTAAGGCTAGCAAGCATGGAAGTTCAGATATTTGCACAAAATTATTCAATTGTCCCTGACAGGCGTTACATTCTAAAAATCCACTGTAGTTAAAAAGGAAAACATTATTTCTCGGGCCGAAGCAGAATTGTACCCCTCTCGCCGATGCTGTAGCAGCAGCCGAATGGTAAACAATATTCCAGAAACTGCACTGATAATCAATGACAAATCTACGTACGAATAAAGACTGTGTAATCAAGATCGGCGTACATTACAAGTTGTTACACGAACTTTAACAAACACCTTGACTGAATATCGGAATGACATATTGAGCAGGTCATTATTTTTGAAAAGCAAGCAGGCAAAATCAGAAGCAAATATGGCATAAAAGTAAACAAATTCTTATTTAAAGCACTCTATGCCCTAAAGGCTTTTTTATTTCTAACACAAAAGAGTCTGATCGAAACTTTTACGGATATAAAAACCACACTCTTTAATGCGGCTACAAATAACAAAGTTTATACTACGTCCGAATACAATACACTGTGATCTGGGTCACAACAAAGCATTCGAGTGAAACCGCACAAAGGTTTCTCAACGCGAACAATCCCAAACCTACTTTTTATCAGCTCTCAAAGGAAATTCTGCTCTTGTGCCACCAGCTGGATGTTTGATTTGCCTTCCTCCGCTTTGATCGCAGATTGAAATCTTTCACAACTTAGTTGACTCTATTCAAGTGTGATAACAATACTTTGAGTTTTCATTCTGGTGATGCTCATCTATTGCTCTTACAATTTAAAGGCGGGACAACAAAATGCTAAAACCCCGTAAATTCAAGATAGGAAAAAATGTGGGGAGGAAAAAGTGAATTAATCAGTATTTCCCATGAGAAACTGTTCCCAGGAATCCAGCTCTCCAAGTCCACAGCAGAATTGCTGCCCAGACATCCACACCTTCCCTCTTTCTCCCCCGAGCATCCCAAACCGATTCCAACTGCCCTGTTCACACTGAAGCCGCACACTGTGACCACGGACAACTGAGAGGCATCTCTGGGTTGCACCCCCCTAAACAAACGGTATTTTAGCATAAAGATAAGCCAGCGGGGTCTGGCTTGATTAATTCTTTATTAGCGTCTTTACAGAATTACACAGGTTCTTAAGAAACTATGCACTTCTTAAAGCAGAAGTTAAGGCTAATGAACGAGCAATGAAATAGAGCGAGGAGAAACAATAAACTCAATCATCCAACCTGAGCCTCAAAGATGTACAGCACAACAAAGATGATTTTTAAAACCGTAGTTAATATTTATTTGGTTTCAACAACTGCAAGTAACACAAGAAACCCACATAAATGACCCATACCTCGTACAGGAGAATGCAAACAGCACCTGAATTTACGTTTTGTCCCATTCTGACTAGCACTGTGAGAAACCTTTTTCCCTCCTAAATTTGTATTGAAAAGTATTTTAATTTCTAAATCAGAAATCAAAAGCGCTTTCCTTCAGTCAGCTTTGCGTACAGAAGATGATGCACTGGTTTAGCAGTATTTATATGAATATAGTATTCTCTGGCAGCTGGACAGTAAACTATTGTGGAAAGCAGAGAGGCAAAGGTTATTATATCTCTCTTTAAAATTCCATTCTCCCCTAAATCTTGGTTTACCACGTACAAAAATTCTACGCCAAACTGAATGCCTTTAAGTCCCTCTTGGGAAAGCTGACCGCTGTGTAAAACGTACTCCTTTAACATCCAGTGCAAGTATAAATTATTGGCTCCAATGAACCACTAACTAAAAATAATGTATTAGCTGGTTTGCCCAAAAGAAAAGGGCCCTGTGTACCATGTAATCGCTCGGACAGCAAGCTTCACAGGAATTGCTTCTATAAACAGTTTTCAGTTGCAACAGAGTAAACAGGAAAAGCCAAACTTAGACATATAAAAAAGTATGCAATGTACTATTCTGAAAATCTGGAAGAGTCGCCCTTTAAGGTAGCCAATCACCCCCAAATTAGAAAGTTTTCTGACTTTTTTTTTTTAAATGAGAAAACAAGGATGTAAACTAACCAACTCGCTTCCTAATGAATAGTAAAATTCTCATTCTCTAGATTATACTTGGCAAAACCAACTAAAACATTCAACTAAAGCCTTTGAGACTTCTGTCGATGTGGTGTAACCGTACGCAACAATGCTACCAAAGTTCAGAATCATAAATGAAATAAAACCACACAGCATTAAACCAAGGAGCTCAGCAGAGCAGCACCGCTGAGGCTGGGAATCAGCAAAGAATAACCCGCTTTTACAGGCAAACCACGACAACGCGTAAAGACGAGGAAAACTTTTATATTGTCTAATCTGAAATTTTGTATTGTCTTATCTGAAAGACAGCCCCAACAACAAACTACGCAGGTTCAGTAACTAAGATGAGCTCAGGGTTACCCATGAGTAACGACACGTACCTTTTGCTGCAAAACCTGCGCGTTCTTTAGGTTTCTGACGAGCACGTGAACGTCAAGTCTTGATCACACACCACCACCGTCGCAAATTCCCAGAGCCCTTCACAGCTCCAGGTTATCTGGCAACCGTGTTACCCAAATGGCAAGATATTTCAGTTTTCCCTTCTGATTTTAAATTAGTTTGAAGTGGTTAACTTTAGAAATTATGAACCTATGTTTGACTACATCATAGCGATACGACACCCCCTGCACACATCCCGGGCTTCATTTTCCATCAGCGAAATGATAAGCAATTTCACACTTCATATGATCATTACGATATACAACGAATTAGGAAAAAAGAACACGGGGTAGAGCGAAAACCTTGGGGTATTGTCTACTAACTTCGACAACAGTATGAACCATGCAGAGGAAAAATTAAAACTTGTAATGTATGCAGTAACTTGGAGAGTAACATCCCCTTAAGAAACGGCTCATCGGAATTTTAAATGTGCATAATATACTCTTCAGATCTGTCCACCTCCATTAAGTCTTTTCCTCCAGAAAAGAAAAATAAAGGTGAATGCTGCTCCTTGAGTCAGCTCCTTACTGTACAGCTTCATAAGAGACTATGAAGACAATCTAGTTATAGCAGTTAAGATTAAAAACACACTTCACTTTTTTTTTTTTTAAACTCAAGAGAGACTGATCACTTAAAAATCTTGAAAATAGTGTGTTTCCTTTTCAAATCAGACAGATGAACACTACCACACACTGTGCTGGTTTTGTTTCTTAAAAAAAAAAGAATCTTGTTCACTGTGCTCCTGCCTACTCCCCCACAATGCTCCCCCCCCTTTTTTTAATATGACCCAGGACTTAAAATGACTCAACATCCTCAAATTGTGTTTGAAGAAAAATGTGAACAACACCTACAAAGCTAGCACCAAGCTAGACCGTGCTTTTAGATCTCCAGAATCTTCTTGCCACTTGCTTCACTGTCGTTTTATACGCTGAAAATTCTCATTAAACTTGATGTCCTATTGCATTCAGTAATGACCACTTAAAAGCGAGCAAGTCTTGTATCAGAACATCTTCTTCAAGTCATTAAAATAAATGGATACCTGGGAATCTGAATAAGATGAAAGAAAAAAATATGTCCTTTAACTCCTTGCCTCTGTAAAAATCCTCTTACCAGGCCACAGCCACACCCACCTACTGGTGGGAGAGCTACAAACCCAGCGAGCAGTCGTCTTTTTGTCTTACACAATCCACTTCGCTTCCATAAAAATGAGATAACTGAAGCTTAGCTGAATGAAATTCAAGTAATAGTGAGAGGACTGGAAAACAGGGACCTCGCAGACAGGCTGGAAGGACCTCCTGAGTCATCGCACCCCTCGACGAGCTAGCATTTACCCCCTTTTCTAAATCGATCAAGCTTTATTTGAAACCCAGTTGGTCTTCTGCCTACACCGTGCCTGTTCCCGAACGCCAGTTCTCCGCTGGTGAGGCACTCTCTAATTTCTAGCCCGAATTTATGACTGCCTTATACTCATTTGTCTTTATGCCAAGTGGTCCTTCGGCTTTTAAGCAAAACCTAAAATCCTCCAACCAAGAGAAGGATGATGGATAGAGGGCAGCCCCGTCATTACTCCAGTTTATCATGACAGAAGATGAAACCGCTGATTTCACCTGTCACGAGTCACAGATCCGAACACGCGGCGCATAAATCACCCTCGCAGGCGTGCATCGATCCACGCTCCCGCTCGTCCCGGTGCCAGCTGAGGGCACTCTTCTCACTGCACGCAAGCCCGGCGATTAAACTGCTGCACAGGAACTCTGCTATTGCATTGCATCGAAGGGATTTTCAACCCGGGAGCCTAGTTTGAACCATCTAAATCTGATTTAATTGGAGATCATTCAGTAAGCAAACTACCGTGGAAGTAACAAGAACATTGCATTAGCAATTCTCCCCCCAACATTAAAGCTGAAGAATAAGGTACAAAAACATTTTTTTCCTCCAAATGTAGAAAGATTTTTTTAAAAAAAAAATAATTCTACTCTTCAGCCATGAGAAGCGAAATAAGACACTAAGACCGACATTATGTTGTGCAGTTTTTTCCCTTTATCGTACATCCCAAGTGACCATTAAAACTTGTCTTTTTTTTTATTTTGCCACCAAGGAAACTAAAAATAAGTATCTTAAGCGAACTTTTCATTCTATTTAATTGGTCAATTTTCTCAGTATAGATTAAAATAAACCTTTTCTGCTGGAAACTAACACGTCGTACTCAGAAAGCCACCGCTTGCTCTGTTTTATGTCACAAATGACATCCCCACCTTCTGAGAGCATCATTAAAATAGAGCATTAATAATTTTTCTCTCTTTGTGCACTGGAGAATCAAACTATTTTACGATTGCAACGAAGAAAATACAAAAGCATGCTGAAAAATAAGCTGTCGGCACGTAATGGTACACATCAGCTGCCTCCAACAGATCACCAGTAGAAAAACATTCGTTTCCATGAGCGAGTATAACAAACCAATCAATAGCTGCTCATTACTTAGAGAGGTGCAAAAGTAAACAGCAAGAAGTAGAGATCACGCGAACTACAAAATCACAACTGCTTCCGCAGACACAGGAGCAACAGTCAAGCCTCCTTTCAACATCAGGCAATTATGGATTCAAAACCTTGGCAGCTACTTCTTTTCCCATAAGGACTCAAATAGTGTGTATTCTGTTTGTAACTACCATTTTGCAAACAAGTAAAAGAGAAATTTGAGGACAAGCGCTACATACACGTACACTAAATACTTCCTTCCATGGCTTCAGCAGTTAACATTGAAGTTGGATCAATACCAGACACGGGTTTCCAAATTGTATGGAAAGTGGGATTAAGCAGGACTTAAAACAGGATATAAACATATCGGTAATAATAAACAAGACAGTGACCTGTATTTTCTTCTCACTCAAGATTTCACTTAAAGTGTCAGTAAACAAAAAATATAAAAAACACAAACTTACGAGAGAGAGAATGCGTGCCTTTGGGTAAGTACTCAAACAGCAGAGAACTATCCTCTCCCAGCATGTCGGCTTTCAGAGACAGCAAACTGTTCTTACTCATGAGAGCCGCGCGCAGGTTGGCGACGGTGGCAGCCTGGAGCGCGTCCTCCTTCTCCGGGGTCAGGGGCTGAGAGATGTAGCTGGCTTCCCCACCCATGAGGGCTTCCTCGACGTTCGCGTAGGGGTCCGATTGCTCCACTCTGCTGTCAGAGCTGCTGGGCTCCGTTACCGTCACGTCAGCACCTGCGTGACAAAAGACGTTGTCAGAGACGCAAAGAAATTCCCGAGATGCGGCACGCCGGCCACGCACACCTGTCTAACCACGGGCCCAAATAACGGAGAACCGGGAACTTCTCCCCACCTATGTCGGCCTCATTGTCACTTTTCACGCGGGAGTGCTGTTTCTCGCCCTTCCTTTTCCAAACGTCCGGAGATGAACTTGGCCGTTGGGAGGCGCGATAGGAAGCGCAGCCGGCCCACAGCTGGGGGTTTCTGTTCTTCCAGCCTGCGCCCCTCTGCCCCATCAACGCGGCCGGACTTCAGTACCAGGCAGGAAGAAGGGAGGGCAGAGGGGGAGAGGTCTACAGCCTCCCCCACAACCAGTAACTGGATAAAACTTTATTTATCAATTTATTGATTTTAAACTAAGATTTCAGGGTAGTCTGCTAGTACCGAAATTACATTCAAATGTTTAAGTTCTGTTTTTTTCCATAGTTTCAGCCCCGTCGTCCGCATTTTCATTCTTTCATTTCTTCCCCACGATGAAGGTTTTGAAAAATGCAGTAACAAACAGCCTGTAATAGTGGGCTGCTCATTAGTATAAATCCCTTGGGGTCACTTATCTGAAAAATACACAGTAAGCAGCGGTTCCCGGCGTATATCACAGGGTAGGTTTTATACAGAAGCGATACAGTTAAAAACAAAAACCAAAAGACACAGATTAGCCACTTTACAACAGGTAGCTACAAAGAAGTCCGTTATGTTTTTATACAGCTATTAACAAAAACATCAATTAGCAAACCCAAACAAAAATGAAAAAGCTATGATAAGGTTAATTCCTCCCTGCGAAAACACTATTTAATTTTTGTATTTTTGGGGACATCTAGTTAAAAGATTCTCTCTTGTCTCTTCGACTCTCTTATAGTCTTAAATAATTTATGTATTTTTATGTAAAAGAAAATGACTCTTATAATCCGCTTTATTCTTCACACAAAACAAAAAAATTACCTACAAAAAGGCCTGTTACCCCGTTTATAAAGTGCGTAAAACAAACCGCAATCACCTACTCCAGATCCGCAGCAGCAGAACACAGCTGACGTGCTCAAAACCCAGTCGAGTGCCTGGCAGAACAGGGCTAACGCATCCCAACAAACGGATGCCTTTGTAGCATTTGTACTACGCAGAGGGAAAAATCCAAATCCAAATCCAAAGAGAAGGCGTTGATAGCGAGCGATCAGATGGAAAAGAAGCTGTTTTGCAGATCCTGAACATTTTATTGCCTCCTAGTTCAAAATATGTTTAAATCTACTGAATGCAAGAGGCAACTATTACAGTTCAAACAGCGGTATGACATGTACAAAATGAATGCTCAGCTGCTTTCACAAAGTCATCTTGCATTTCCCAGGGCAAGGAATTCAGGTGTTGTCCATACACACCACAGCAATAAACTTACTCCGGTACAGATTTCACAGCAGCAGAGCTTCGGAGAGGCGCAGGGGAAGAGCACGGCACGCTAGCACTCGGTTGTAGCGTTCAACAACTCCAAACCAGGGCAAGACATCAATCTCCACAGCCTTATTAAAAAATGCTAATGAGGACACCGGTACAGTGCCTACCTCTTGTAACCTGGAAAACGGCTAAAGGGAGATCATGACTTTTATCTCCATTTTACAGGTGGTAACTGCCAGAGAAAGGCGCGGTGACTTGCTCAAGGCATCCAGGCCGTGGAGCCAGGATCAGGCAGCGAATCTCCCAGCGCCAGCCCAGGGCACACCGGGTCCCTCACCACGTTCAGATCTGCAGTACGCTAAGCTGTACTGTGCTGCCAACACCTCTTGCTGTTAACTTTTTCCACTTCCTTGAAAAAACGAAAAGCCTCAAAGCAAACAATAAGGGAAAAAACCAGTCATTAGCAGAGTACTCCTACAGCCGGAGATGTAAGGAATACCCAAGGCTGGGGGCTACAAACACAGCAGCAGCAACTACGTGAACTATCAGAGATGCTCTCTCTCTTTAAATCAAACCATTTTCCCTCCTCCATCTGTGTTTTGCTTGTATAATCTCATATTATCAGTTTTATTAAATCTTAGCCAAGCAGAATTCAGCTGCTTTGAATTTTTACATGTTTTGTCATCCCTCTGTTACTGAGCGAGCGGTTAACAGGTATAGACACTTTTCTACATGATAATTAATTTTGTTTTGAAAACAAACATTTCCGCATAAAGAGAAATTACAAGAGTTTAAAAACCAGCACCTGTTACAAAAGGTGGCAAAGAAAGTAAATTCTAGCCCATTAAACTGGTAAGGTAAGAGCCAGCTTTATCAAACCAAAGCCACGGCAATACTGCTATCCCTCTGCTCCTCACCACCTCCGCGGCAAATCGCAGCGAAGGACTCGGGCCAGAAAGGGTGTTTGTCAACAAAACGGTGTTGCCAAATAACCGGGCAGGCAGTAAATCACCTTGCGTTTTCTCCCCTCCTTTTTTCAGAGCCAATTACAGATGCTGATTGACAGTTGCCAGAATCTGTTGCTGCCTGCTGCACATAAACACTAATTGCTAAAACACACGCAGATTAATTGTAACCACAACAAGACATTAAATGTTCCTCAAAAGCCAAGATTAGAGACAGACAGCGAAATAGAGGCTTTAGAGCTTCCAGTATTTATAGCTGATCTAACCTAATCAAATACACATTAAGGCAAAATAAATATCCACTTAGACACGTAAGTACTAAAATACTCTCAGGACACCAAAACCCAAAAATGCATCAAGTTTCTCTTCATGGCGCCTCCAAAACCACTTCTCTCTTTTTCTCTAGAATACAGCTTCTTTTAACAAGATTTAGCCAAAGAATCATATGAATCAAAAGCATCCGTCACTGCCCACTAATCTAAACTGTTTACTACAGTGCTTCGACAGTACGTAAACCAAGCTGTAGTAAACGAGCCTCTATTTTGCAATTGCGCAAGGCGAGGGGGCAGGCGGCGGCCCCCGGGCTCCATCCAGCCCCTCCACGTCGCGTTTTTCGCACCGCTGAGACGGTCCCGGCGACCGCACGGCTTCCAGGCACCGCCGGCGGGAAACCCCGATCGCGGCGGCGAGCTAAGCACGGGATTAACGCTGCTCTACAAAACGGAGCTCATTAGTCTCCTCAGAAAATAATTATTTTGCAGTTATTCTGTTACGCCAGCCTACTTTCCAAAACACAGGAGCTTTAGAAAAGCTTTAGCAGTTTGTTGACGTGGATGGATTTTTTTTTTGTTATTGTTTTTATTTTCAAATAAAACACAGGGAATATTTTTCCAGTTTTGGCAACAGTGTTTCAACTGAAACTCCGCAAGCAGCATTTAGCTGGTAAAATTCTTATTTACACACGAAAGCCTGAAGTAAAAGGAATATAGGAAGCCCAATTACAGACACCACGCATCCCAGCGGAGCACGGTGCGGCAAAACGCACTGCGCTCCCAACCACGCCGGCCAGGCAGGCTTTCACAGATCCACGAAGAGGAGCAACGCTCACGCCAGCGCAGCGCGAGCGGTGCGACACCCCAAGGCGCACGGGGTGCCTGCCGCGCAGAAAATCGTATTTGGGCAAAACCCAACTGAGTTGTACGCTGGCTCTGCAAGGGAAGTACGGCCACGGGAGGCTCGTTTGCTTCGCTACGCTACGCGAAGCCCAAATCCAGATGAGAAATCCCATTTATCAGCTGGCATGCCACTACTACCATTAAAAAAAAAAAAAAAAAAAAAGAAATTACCTGGAAGCCATATAAACTGAGCTCCTGTCACAAACCCAGGTATGAAAAAAGCAAGTTGTACTAGTCAAAAAAATCAAGAAGTACTACAGACACCTGCCAGCCCCTTGGGAAGGGCTGCAGCAGAAATAAGGGGAGGCAACTCACTAGAAGTATCTGAACGAAACATTCATGTGGTAAGTTGTTTTCCAAGATCTGGGAGAAAAATGACAGTAAAAAGCATTAAACCTAGTCAAACAACTGAAAAAAATACAAATGCCATCTCAGAAAGACCAAGGAAAAGCTTCTCCATTTTAAAGAATCCATTTGAGTCCCTTAATTAAGTACTTTAATACAGAAATTTTTCTTGTGTTTCTTCTCCTCGCTTCAAGTAATTTTTCCTCGTTACAGCTTAAAGTCGGCTGTTACCAAACTACCTCCTCAGCATCTGCGTCTTTCACACCACTTATTTCTTCTTGGTGTTGTGTTTTTGCCTTCTCGGTAAACCCCCAGTTGTGTTTTCTGTTGTTTCCCAGACTCCCAATGCTATCGTTCTCTTTCATAAACTGTTTTTTAAAATAATTTTTTCCTCTTTCAACTTTTATTCCTGCTCTCTCATGTACACAGTTGAACTTCTTCTAGAAATCTGTAGCTGGAGGACTAAACCTATGAGAAGAGAGAAAGGCGTGAATGAAAGCCATACAAGATTACATCTGCTGCTGGAAAATTCAAAGCAGAAACAAAACTCTTCCCCAAGAACTAAAGGCAGCGGTTCGCCAGGTCGCTATTCCGCAATACTGCTCTCGTCGTTCGTTACAGTCTCAAGGTAAGAGGAGATCCAAGTCGTCTGTCATCTTCTCTTCAAAGTCCCTTTCTGTTTGGCAGAAACACAAAGCAGTCATGTTTCTCCCTCCGTCTTCTGAGTTTCCAGGAGGATGAGGTCGCATGACACGCATCATCGAGCGACTGCCTACCTCATCAAAGCGGCCCAGCCGCCGGCGAGGTGGGGAAGTCGGCCGGCAAACACGGCAGTCCTTGAAAGGAGCGCAACAGCGTTTAGCTGACCGTCTGCAGCCAAAGCTTTAAGCCATTTTCCGTAAGTTTTCTCTGTCACCCTGGCAAATCTCAGGAAGCTTTTAGGAGCCCTTCCAACCCCTCCTCAACCCCCTCGAATTCAGCGCTTTGTCACACGGCCCGAGCCGTTCCTCCAAGCACACCTTTCCAAACGGGAGGTCATCGCTGCTCAGCACCTGGAGTAAACTCTTTACAAGTCCCCACAACCTCCGAAGACAACGGCAATCCGAGCCACCTCCCGTCACCAAAAGCGTCCTTACCCCTCCTGCACAGCTCACCCCGTCGCGCAGCTCCAGTACCTCTTTTGGCAGAATTTGGCCCCGTAGGTGCTTCGGCAGAACGAACGTCATCGTCCTGCCGGTTCCACCAGCATCCTTTCAACCCGACATCAGTAACACCGTCAACTAAACCCAGCCAAAGTCTCTGGCTGCCTGCATTTTGTGGACACTTGCCAAAGCTAGGGGTGACAGCAAGATCCCACAACTATCTGGAGCTAATTAAAGAAACACTGGATAACCTTATATCCTACTCTTATTTGTAAGGCACACTCGACAGTCATAAACAGTAGAACCCCCAGCTCAGTCCACCAAATTCTTTCCCTCCTATAGGCAAGCGTGAAGCAGGGCTGGCAAGTCATACCGCTCGCTTTCTTTTCAAAACACGAAAGAACAAAGCACATAAAAACCCACAGCAAAGTTTATAGGTGGAGAGAATATTCTCTTTTTACATAAATTAGGGCGGAAAGGCGAAGGGAAGGAAAGACAAACTTTCAGGTATGCAAGTCCTGCGGTCAGAAACAGAAAGGCAAGCATCAAGGGAAGTACAGTTTGAAAACAACAGCAACTGAAGCTACGTCTTAAGTGGTGTCACCAACAGACACCGAGCGAGGAGCCGTCCCGACTTGCGGCAGCGTTACTGCTGTACTACCCGGATCCATTTTTAAGAATCGCAGAATAAATGAGGTTGAAAGTGACTTCAGGGCTACTTCTAGAGCCAGATCCCATTGCTCAGGGGCTTGTACAGCCAAGTTCTGAATAACTGCAGGGCGAAAGATACCGCAACTCCTCCATCGTTTGATCACTCTGAAGAACTTCCTCCTTTTACCCCATGAGAATTTCCCTTCCCGTAACTGGTGTCCATTACCTCTCATCCCTTCTCCATACACATCTGGGAAGGGTCTGGCTCTGGACAATCCACCGCCCCCCTTCTCTTCTGCAAGGTTAAGCCAGGCTGTCTCAGCCTCTCCTCGTACACAACACCTTCATGGCCTCGGCTGGGCTTGCTCAAGCTTGTCAAAGTCCTTCTTGTCCTGGAGATCCCCAAACTGGATCTTGCACTCCAAACGTGTTCTCACTGCCCTTGACGTGCTAGGTACGCTCTTCGTAAAGCAACGGGGCACGCAGACCCCTCTTCAGCTCGTTACTCACCAGACCACGTTTTCTGCAAAGCTGCTCTCTCACTCCTTGGCTGCCAACCCATACTGGTGCGTGGGGTTATTCTGTCCCACAGGCAGGACTTCACATTTGTCTTTGCTGAATTCATGCTGTGTCTGGCACCGCCGCCTTCCAGCAAATCATTCCTCCCAGTCTGGCGCCATCCAACAACTTGCTGAGGGTTCGCTCCATCCCACCGCCCCAGTTGTTAATGAACAAAGTAAACAGCATCGGCCCTGGAAGCCACCTGTGATGGATGCAGCATCCCACTTTCTGGGGCGGTTGTTTAGCATCTCCTGCACGCAGCTGGGTAACTTTTAGTGTGGTGGCAAATGTCATTTTTTTGTTCACAACACGACAGGCAGAAAGGGCGGGGGGGGGCGAGGGAAGAGGTCCCAACATCAGCAACTTCTCCCACCCCAAACGCTCGTTCCTGCATCCCCCCGCTACTCCCTCAGTTGTACCAAGACTACAGAGATAGTTGTGAGGTGAACTTGAGACAGGAACTAATATGTTAAAAATAAAACTGGTTTATTAAAAAAAGTTATTTTTAACCCCAGATCAGTTCCCCAAACCGTTTCACTACATGGCTGCACAGACGTTTTCACCGGAACAACTGCAGGAGAGCGTGGGGGTGCAATTAAGTACCAAGGGAAAGTGGGAGCCACTTAAACTCAGCTTTTCTTACAAGGACACCGCCAAATTATGACCTGAGCCGAACTCTTCTGGAAAAAAACTTAGGTGAAACCAAAGACTTAATTTTCTGAGGTTCTTCTACCTATTTGTGTCAAATATCTGTACAGATCTGCCCAACAGTAGATTTCATCTAACATTTCAGGGAAGATGTTTCTTGTAGAAGTTTAGGAAATTTTGGCTTGATCTCCTGTGCAAAAGACATAATTTTTAAACTTAGAGGAAAAAAAAAAAAGAGCTTTCATTTCCTAGTGTATTTTCTTGCCAATAACAAAAAAATAAAAAAAATGAGCACCTGGGCTGGTAGAAAAATGACAATCTTTTACCAGCTGCCAAAAATATC
The DNA here is from genome assembly GCF_965183815.1 of Platalea leucorodia. Lineage (NCBI taxonomy): Eukaryota > Metazoa > Chordata > Aves > Pelecaniformes > Threskiornithidae > Platalea > Platalea leucorodia. Next base: position 15,881,566 of record NC_138835.1, on the reverse strand, counting down.
CTTGAAGTTTGTATTCAGGCACCCCCTCCTTTCTAACAGAAATCCTTCAAAAGCGTTCCACAACTTAATATTTGTTAAGCAAACCCCAGCATTCCCACGTACTGGAATATTTACATAGAGAAGCGATGCCACGAGCTATACTGGTTTTGATTAGCACTATTTTACAAACATAATAGTATACACGTGGATATAACAAATGTGCGCAGCATTCAAAATAAGCTCCAATTTCATAACTCAGGAAACTGTCAGGCAAACAGATATCTAACCACAGCATATATGATCATGAAAAACTGCCTTTACGTTAAAGACTGTAAGATAGCTTAAGTGAATCCTTATGGAACCAAAACCACGGTCTCCTTCAGGCTGTGCTTTCCCACCCCAATTCGTCCAGGTTTGAGTCCTACTACAGCTTCTCAGCCGTGATTCAAAGCAGGGTGACCGGGGACGCTGTCGGGGTTTGAGCTGCTGAGAAACACCATCCTGCATAAAACTGCACGTTCCCCGTGCTGCTGCTGTTTCTGGAGGGCTCGGGGGGAGCCCACGCCAACTGAAAGGCAGCATTCATCATACAGGCTTGAATATAATTTTCAAGCCTACAGCCATAGGATGTTCACCATATATGTTTTACCAACAGCAACGTTCTCCTCAATACCTCTAGAATAGTGTTTCTAAAATAAACCAGGCTTGTTCTACACAAATATGACCTGGTTTTCTATTCATATTTCTGCAGTGGTATTCTAAAAGCACAAGTATATCTCCATCTTTATTTTCCTCAAAACAGTAATCAGTGTAGAAATAGCAACTGGAAAATTCCCTCCACTGCTCCAGGTAAATGGGGGGGAAATCAATTTTTTCATCTCTTTCCTGTGATACTTGTTTTTCTACCACTGAATCAAACTCTCCAGGTATTTTCCTGTGGGCTGTGTCAGCAAAAGGAGCTCCTGGCCCCAAACCCAGCCGCTGGTTGCCACTCTCCCACCGCCTGGTACTGACCTCGACTCAACGGTTCGTAGGAATACAGAGCAAACCTGGTCAGCCAACCGATCTTCCCCCAAACAAGGTACAACAAACCGCCCGAATCCAAGGAAGAAGGAAATGGTTAAACTGGATGAGTTAATTATTTTTGAAACTATTCTAAAATGGAATAATAAAGCGGCCCTTGCAGAAGCAGGAATGACTGAGCAGTGCAGAAATACCTTAAGCCACACTCTTGTTTCCCCAAAATATGCAAACTATCACTTTAAAAATATTAAGGTTGACTGTAAGCGTAACCTCGCTTTCCGAGTCTCATAACTCATGCAGTAGCAGGACTGATATTATTCTCTGCTGCTCCTCAGTACAGACAGTCTCTTGCTGCGTATCTGCACATGGATAGACGCGAACACGAAGGGACAGAAATATTCAAGTAGCACATCAAACAGGAACACTAGCACTCATGATATGACAAGATGCTGAGTTATAACCTTTGAAAATACTCGAGAACAAATATTTACCTTTTGAAACAACTACCTGTAAGAAATGTAAAAAAAAAAATAATAAAAAAATCGGAGCCCAATACAGCAAAGCTGGTTTTGGGGTTTGATTCCTAGACACTGCACCTAAAGAATGAATTCCTACTATGTTTTAATGCAAAAGCAACACTTCAGATAGGAAAGTGAAACTCCTGAACAGTGATGACTGCAAAGTAGGATTAATTTTTTTTATGTTAAAGTTCTAAAACCTTCTGGATTTCTCACTTGTAATTTCAGTAAAGAAACAGAAAAAGGTAAAAAAAAAATATTTTTCTAAAAAGTTGGCATCTCTGTAAAGATGAGCCTAGCGTGACCTTGGCACGAGGAACAAATAAAACAGTGAGAAGGGCACTCGAGAGAGGGTAGATCTCTGGAGTTGAAGCAGATGAACAGAATCAGGGCTGTTACCTTAGGGAGGAGGAAGAGGAGGAGGAGGAGGAGGAGGGCGGCTCTGGAGCCTGGGGAAAACGGAATGCAGGGTGGGGAAAGGAAACAGACACTGAGCGTTGAGCTAAAGCTGGTTTAGGGTGGAACCATTTTAAAGCCAGGGTGTAGCCAGGGAATAAGTGTCTAGGTTTAAAGCAATGATTTTCATTTCCAGACTTGAAAATAACCTGACCTAACCCTTTAATAACAGAAACTCAAAACAGTTATTCCTGCAAAGATTGCATCCTAATAATTTCGTTAGCCTGTAACTGTGGTGATACAGAGAACCTGAATTATTCACCGAGCACTCTGCGATGTTTCTGTAAAATTCGGCATGTGGACACAGAGGTCAGGGTGTTGCGTTCGGGTTTTTTGTTTGCTTGGCTTTGCATTTTGCTGCAAGTAGCAGCTACCTCCATGCAGTAAACTTCATGCACATGAAGAGAGGATCAAAGACGGTCTAGAAACCTGGGCAGCTCCGTCAGCCCGAGGAATGCAGAACACGGGCTAAGCTGATTTCGGTGCTAAGAAAGAATTCTGGGGGTGGCATTCGAGCACAAATCTGTAACCCCTCCAGGTCTGGCTGAGACAGCAAGCCTGGCATCGCCAACTACCACTGCTTACGGTGTTAACATACCTCCCCAATAAAAACATCATTAAAACCCCCTCAATCATAGCAAAGAAAATTTTAATACCTTGCACCATAACTACAACTTCATGAAAAGCAGGTGGAAAAATGCAGTAATTAACTTAATTTTCCAAGTGGCAGGCAATTTGTAATTTACTATTACCTACCCTCAAAAATACTCGAACACCTTTCCAATAAGCTGAACGTTTTGATCCCAAACATCTTAAAAAGTGATCTTTCCAAAATTGAGCATAAAAGAATGATCTACGTAATGAACTAACAGTAGGAAACTATTAAAATTTGAGCCCGCGTTGTTTTAGGACATCGGGTATTAATCTGACAACTGAAATTTTAACCAGCCTAGTTTTCATTCATTGTTGTAACAAATACTTAACACCTGCCTGAAGTTTTTACGTTGCAACCAGAACTCAGACCACAGCAGACGGATTGGAGACTCCATCCCGGCAAAGCAAAATCCATTTAAAGGAAGAGTAAACGACTCTCTTCTGTCCCAGGGATTTTTCTGGCTGCCAGGCTACGCGGATCAGTTCAGCAGTAGGTAGACTGAAAGTGTGCACCAAGACTTCCCTTAGCATCTCCTTCAATACATTCGTTTTCATCCCATGAAAATCTACAGTTTACCAATGTATATTTATTTTAGGTAAGATGAATAGTGAATAGCGAGTATGTGATACCACGTCTCACAAAAAATACGCTTTTTGTACACTTTTTGAGGAGCGGGGAAAGAAGTTTTGTAAAGGGCAGAGCCGACGGCTCCGTCTGCCAGTAACGGGAGACAGGCAGGGCGGCCCAGCGCGCGGGAGCGGGAGCATTTACCGTGCAGCTGCGTTTCAAGCTGGAGCAAGAAGTTTCTAATATTGGGCTGAAAAAGCTAAAAAGAAGAGCAAAGAATGACTGTACTGGAGAGAGTTAGTCTCGGTAAGGTTTATCCATCTCTAACGGGAATAGCTGGGTAGAAAAGCCTAAAAATCAATTAATTCATCGTGCCTTAACGCTCAACGGGTATTCCCGGTACGGACACGTTCTGGTTTAACCTTGCTCCCTCGTCTCTTCAGTCTCTCTCGGATACCACCTTCACTACGCCAAACTCAGGCTCTTTGTTCTCAGAACTCGTTCTCAGCCCTCTTTTTCTGTTATCCCTCTTCCCATTCCTTACACTCTTCTCTCCTATACCACGCTACCCGCCCTCCGCTTTCCCTATCTCTATCTCGTGTTGGCACAATCCTGCATGGCAAACAGCCTCCGTTGCCGATTGCAAAGCCCCATTCTTTCTGAACTCCTTCACACTGCATTTTCTTTATTTCTTCATCAATATTAACCTTCAGTGCTACCCTGCAGATCATCTTTTTTCTTCTCCTTTAAACACGAGCTCTTCAGGACAGGTAAATTGATTATTTATAAAGCATCATGTAAAGCCAGAAGTATTATGCAGGTTTTGCAGAACAAAAATCTTAAAGGACTTCCTTAAACACCTGAATCCTGAATACAAACACCATGCTCAATTTTTTCCTCTTCTCATTATGCAAGACATCTGTTCCGCTACTTGGACTAACATGCTTGCCAAATATCACAACAGAAACAATGGCATTTTCACCGTTTTTTTAAAAATAATAATTTTTTTTAAAAAATCAAGGAAGATTTGAAGTTTTGCATTGAAAAGGTGAAAAAGTTGCAGGAAGCCCTGTATCTTGCTGAGAAAAAGACTTCTTTTGCAAGCAAAAAAATCATCCTGCAATAAGACAATCTACACCTTCGCCTACCTGCACACAGGCAGGGCCAGAGACCTCACCTGCACAAAATTATCCAAGAGTTCATCTAGACAGAGCTCTGTCTTACCTCCCTCTGAAGCCTTCTGAAATGCAAGCTCACTGTATGATCCAACTGTTGAGCATCTGTGCTCGCCAAAAACTCCTGTAATCATAATTTGCTCTCTAGAAACCAAGACAGCAAAAGGGATAGGGAAAGGCTTACCACACCAGCTGTCTCCAGCCTTCGCGGAGAGCCGGCAGCACAACTCCCTACACCAGGCACTGAAATCAGACTGCCACTGGAAAACGATGAACGTCTCCTCATCACGAGGGAGGTAATTTTTGCAAAATTAAAGATTTTGATGGGAAAACGTTAAAGGAACTTGAAACTCTGCAAAGGCAGAAGGGTATAGTGCAGTCCCGTCCATCCCTCCCATGAAGGTCACTACTCTGGGCTTACTTAAGCCCTCAAGTTCTTACAGAATACAACAATTTCACTACATTTAACCAAAGTAAAGCAAAAAGTTCCCAAACCGTAGTATCTTTAAAAATGACTGTGCTGTTTTGAAAATAATTAGCTTCATTTCACAGTCAATTGGCACACAAAAATTCACTCGCAGCTTTAGGATGCAAACACTGAGAAGATGTGTGGGAGTATTTCCTTAGAAATAAATTCCTGAATCATAACTACTATGCTTGAACTAACACATTAATAAAACCATCAATAAATTCTTCAAAAGACACCCTCCAAGGGACAGCATTTTCAATTACATGAAGAGGCAAAACCAGCAACATTTTGCCAGCTTAACAGCTCTTCTAGTGAAGATAACCCTCCTCTTTGGCGACAACAGTTTAAGCACCCTCCGATCCTGTAGCACAGGCACTCGGGACGGGTCATCCTGTAAAAACTTTTATCTGGCAACGTGAAAGGAACAGCAACCTAAGGAAAACGAAGATGCTCAAGACACAAGCCTACTTCTGAATTTTGTAAGCATCTTTGATATTAAGACTAACAAATAGCAATATGTTTCTTTAGAAAACCTACAAAGTTCAAGAAAAAAGGTTAAAATAAAAGGCAGACCTGTTATTTTGGCAAGTCTGTGGAGGAAATTCTTCTTGGCTCAGTTATGAAGAAAGTTATTATTTATAAAAGCCCATCCTTCAGTTTACTTTGGAGAACTGCTGTTCCAAGTTAATGCAGCTTGGTGAGGAAAACATATATATGAATGTTTCATACAAGGACTGACAGACTGACATCCTGAACAACCCAAACAGGATGAGAAAGAAAAAACCTAATGTGTTTTATGCTAAACAGAGAATCCGAATTAATAAACTGAAACTGGCATGAAAAGATGGTCCTCATCAAGCGCTGTGCTTGACTGATACCACCCTGCAGAAACGGAGAGCTTAATCACGTTCTCAATTTAGCATCTCGACTTAGTTTGGATTCTTTTGCAAATCTTAGTTGATCATTCTTTCTTGGAGGAAGAAGATACACTCTTCGTGGCAGACATTAAGAATCTCAGCTATTTCCATGATGTTAGATTACCATTAATAAGATTACTCCAGACACTCCTTTTTACTTTAATACGCAGCGTGATCGAATTCAAAGACTCTCAGCAGCACCCCACCAGCATCTGGAAACGAATCAACTGATTCAGAAAGAATTTTCTTATCCTTTCAATTAAAAAAAAACCCTGTGCCTTTTTGAGGCCCCACTGCATCACATTTTAAGCACAGTCTACTCTATTTGGGACACTTTAGTACACTCTGCCTGTATTGATAAGAACATGTTTCTCACTGAAAGAAGCACTACTACCAAGTGCAAATGAGCTGTTAGTTGTTTCAAAAGCAAAGTCTGAGTGACGGCAATGAGTTTCTTTGCAGTATAAAATAAATTAAGTAATCCTGTATAACACAGGATCGGGGGAGTATTTTTAATCTGTGAAGTATACGGCCTCAAATAATCACTGAATTAAAAGGGTTACTCGCAAGATCCGCCTTCCCAAATGCTGCTTGCATGCTGCCGAAATGCACGCTGCTTGCGAGCAAGACCAAAAGAGTAATTTGCACAATTTCAGGAGGAAGGCGCTAACACTGAACTTTTAAGATGGACTCTCCTAAATCAGCTTTTGCACTGCCAGAAGGTCTGTGTTAGTCCTCCAGTACAGAGGCATTTGCAAATGGTACCCAAATTATCCCACAATGAGGGCTTTCAGACTTAACGAGCAGCATCTTAAAATAACTGAATAGATCAGAAAAGTGAATGAGCCTCAAAGAACAGAGAGCTCTAGGTAACTTTTTTCCCCTCTTAGCTACTTATGAACGAACACTCAACACCCATTTCCTCAGCAAAGGAGTACCTTTTCATCTTAGCTATGAACAATACAGATAGGGACACTTCTAAATAAATGAGGTAAAAAAAGAGCCCTAGACTATGAAGTCTGTTTTAAAGAACAAAGCCTGATGCTACTAAATCAAAGACAACTTCAAGCTGAAATTTAAACACATCCCAAATACTCGTTACACAGCGCAGACACTTGCCATTACCCGCTTTCACACAGGAGAATCAGTTTTTCGTCATGCATAGGAGCTAAGTTTGCAACACCTCTAGACTAGCTCTGAATTCTAGCAGGAAAGTGAAGAACTTGGGGTACCAACAACCAACCTAAGCAGAACCCTGTAGCTCGGCAACTTGGGAGATGGAGCAGTTCACAAGAGGGTTGCTTCCACCTGCTGGAGATGGAAAATATTAATGTGAGACCAAAACACCCTACTGCCTGTAGGGACCAAGACAGTGACGGTTTGGGGTAGCGGAGGTGCTTGCTTCTCTTCCAGTGTGAAGTGAAATCTCACCCAAGCAACCAACTCGGATTTCACCCAAACCACACATCTACACATGCAAGCACACGAGCGGCTTGCTGCTGACGAGATGTGTTAACTGAAACGGAACACGCACAGATCTCAAATCCTCTGAAATCATACCAAAAAAATCCCCCAGAAGACAAGACAATTTGACCTAAAATGCACGCAGGGCTCCTCCTGTGCACGCAGAGACGCACCCATCCCACGAGCTCAGGCCCCCCAGCGTAGCAAAACGCCCCTGCCCAGCAGGGCAGAAAGGAGAATTTCGTCTCTGCTCACCTCTCCAGATGGCCAACATGGGGAAACCACCAGCGGCTCAGTCTCCAAACGTCCCCCTTGCTCAGCATGGTTACTTTTACCCTCACGTTGCTCTCAGAGCAGCAGCCAGACCGGCTGCCCACTGCCAACGTACGTAGCCCCGTGCCTGTTCGGCCCTGGCATTCCTCTCGTTTTGGACAGCGGGAAGTGTTGCTATTCAGCTTTTCCTTTAGCTTTAGTGGAATATTGAAACCACTCCCCCAACCACCACCCCCCCGCTTCCCCTTTCCCATCATTAGAAACACCTCTTTTATTGGAAGCCGCATTTAAGACACGATTTGGAACAAATCATTTGATTGTGCCTGCTGATGCGCTGTCTCAGCTCAGTGCTGAGTCAACACCCAAAGCCAGCTTCCTCTCATCTGCAAACCGTTGTAAAGCAGAAGGCCACTTCTATTTAATTCCTTAACAATTAGGAATTAAGTAACCTAGACATCATTCAGCTTCCAGTAATACAATCTCTTCCATTTTGCACTGTTTTTAGTAATTTAAAGACATTCAACCTATAACCAGTTTGCTAAGACGATGGGAGTTGCAGTCGTGTTTCTGCAGTCACTCCAACATGTGTGGTTTGCTTCACAGACCCGTCCAAACCCCGTACGCCCCACGGACAGTACGAGCGATTGAGTTGTTTTTACGGGATGCTGTGAAAGTGAAAAATATTTGCGTGTGAACAGCATACCAGGCAATCCACACCGCATCTTTATTCACAACAATCCTAAAATACATGCGTTATAAAAACAGGATTCCTCATAAATCACTGTTATCTTAAGTTATCTCGCATTTTTCTTCTAACTGACATTGTTTAGATTTTATCATCAGCTAATTAGAATAATTCTATGCAAGCTTGCTGCAGCAGACAACTGTAAAACATAATAAATCTAAAGACATTTGTAGAGAGTTACCCGTTCAATGAAAACCACATTTAAACTCCAGTATATAAGCAACTTAAACATCCTTTTTCAGCCCATAAAGACTCTTCAGACTTTCAGTACTATTTATATTGCTTTTTTCATCTGAATTTGGCAACATAAGGGTATATAATCTCACACACCCTTCTCCTGGCCAACTTGGATTCTGGTATGCAAAATGAAACACAGGCTAACTCACAGCACGGACTAAGTTCTTCAAGTCAGCTTGAGGGAGTTTAATACCACACTCCCTTAAAGTCCTTAGGAAAAAAACGTCCAAACCCCTACATCAGTAGCATTCCTGCATCTATTAATTGCCAGTGCTTAATGAATCAAACAGGACCATTATCTTGAGACAGAATAACAACTACGGAAGATTCAAAAGAAGCCAAGGAAATGTTCTTCTCCCTGGCTGTACACTTTAAAAGCAGTCACTCATCTCAGACTACAAGTAGTCACACATCAAAATACATTTTAAGCCTTTGTAGAACCTCAAAAAACCACATTATTCTTCCGAGTTACCAAGCATTTATCTTGCCATTACCAGCAACAAGCTGTGGCAGTTTTCTTACACATGAGAAAGTGACACCTGAATATTAGGAAGTACTGCAGATAGTATCGTTAAGACTAAATTACACCAGTGTGCGGTGTAATTGCATCATCAATACGCTATACAAGGAAAAGTCTTCAACCTTGACATCAGTTTGGACACCTGCTAAAATAAATTCCAACCTTCCCTCACATTAATTCCAACAATTATAATGGTGTTTTGGGGGTGATTTAGGCCGCTCTATGTTCAAGGCCAAAACGAAACTACCAACTTCTTTCACAGGAGAAGCAGCCCGCATTGCTGTGACACTGAGGACCAGTGCTTGGTTCTTTTGAATCGTTGGCAACACAAGTTCTTACAGTTTTCAGTTTCTGGCAAGCTAATATATTTCAGAGACTGGTAAAATCATGCTGTAAACAGATCTAATTCACATTTTTAATTTCAACCACAAAAATGGGAAGAATGACTTACTTGGGTCTCGACTGCCGTATGGCCATCCTGAGGCAGGTAAAAAAGATGGCATTGGAGAACTTGCCCTGCTGTCGTCCTCCACTTGCTGCGTAATATGCCGCACAGTTTCTTTATTTTTTCGGTTCTTCCTGCGCCCGGTGGGTTGCCAGCCATCCCCTACTCCTTGTTCTGAGAACGCATTCTGTATTGCACTATCCTTGGCAGAATGTAGTTCACTCCCTCCATAATGTGACGGTGAAACCTGTTCCTCTTTGATACGTAAAGACCCATAGCCCATGTCACTAGACCAAAGAGACTGGGATGAAATGTCTTCGTGGCTGTCTGTTTTTGGTTCTTGATCCTCTTTTCCGTAACTACTCCCTCCTTCGTGGCAGCTGGCAATAGCTGAATCTCCAGAAGAGTTTGCTGGACTTGTTCGCCGTGCTAACCAGGGAGATATACTCCTGCCAGCCACGACCGCTGAAATCAAAGCATCCGTACTACTGCTGGACGGGGCTCCGAGTTCATAATCGACGAGGTCATCCGAGGCATCCGACTTTATGCTTATGTCGAGAGCTGCTTTTATGAAATTGTGACAGGCTTGTACAATATCTGTCATTTGCAGATAGCTAGCAGCTGACATCACCTCAATGACGTTTCTGCTGGTCAGCGCGAGGTGTGCAGAGTACATGAAGTCAATGATCGCTTTGAAGCCTTGTGCAGTGACAATGTCTAAATGGGTGACTGTGGCCTGGTCGGAGGTTTTCTGTACCTGGCAGTACAGCGTTTTGAAGTAGCGACTGCTCCCAAGCAGAACGTTTTTGTGAGCCTTAAATATCTTCCCCTCCACTATAATGCAAACGTCACAGAGGATGCCGTGCTGTCTCTGCTCGTTAAGCTCACGCAGCAGATGACGGTAGTGGGAAGCAATCTCCATATCTTCCTTTCGGTTATTCATTTGGAAATCTTTGTGTTTCCTCTTCCACAAGTCCTGTATGGGGAAGGAAATGACAGTATTACAAAATCCACTACAAGCTCACAGACGTGTTTTTCAAAGACTGAGACAAACCCCAAGTTGTACCAAATTAAGTAACAGGTTCATCTTGAAAGAATGCCACAAAACACAACTACTGCCTAGAAAGACTCCGCATTCATTACACGATGCGGCTTGTTTTTGCCAGACTTCAAATAATTTACGTTAAAAGGGACTAGATTTGAAGCTCAATCCTCCAGTGGCTCATAACATCCCGGAGAAATATTTCTTTAAATTACTACAGACTTGTAAGAAAACCGGTCTGAAGTTACTCGGGTAACACAGCCCTCAGTTTTTACTGTTTGGGTTCCGTAAAGTTTGGTTTTGAAAGAGGTACTACACTTGAAACGATGCTGATGGAGACAAACTATTGAAGAGCCCTCTGTAACACAATTTTCTCCAGGGAACAAGCATTATGTGTAGCACACTGAATAGCTGAAATCCTCAAACAGCAAAAGCCAATTGAAACCAGCTATTTCCCTCGCTATATTGCCGTTGAGGGGCTATAAATACTGTTTTCAAGTCAGAAGAGCAATAGGCAAATCCAAGACCACAGATCACAAAATTTTAAGTCCCCGCCCAAACTAAACTGGCAGCAGATCAGAACTATGAAATTAATGTTATTTGAAGCTTAACTACTTATAAGCACAAGATTTTTAACTTTGCAATAAAGCATGTTATTTCCTTGGCTTTGCATCTCCAAGTTTACCCCACAACCACCCTAAGATATTGGGTCGAGAAATTCTAATAATCACCTCAACATTCATGTGTAGAAAGGATGCTTATGACCAAAACAACACAGTATCCATCAAGCTGAGAAGAATTCACAGGACTTTTGATCACCTTTCATAAAATTTTACCGTATTATCCAAAAAAAGGCTAGTTAGTGCCAGCACCATGGCAGAGACCCGTATCTTGTAAGTTATGCTCCAAATTATCCTCCTCTTACACTCCAAAACAGGAAAAAAAAAAAAGGTCTTAAATGTGGATATGTTGACGGTAATCAGCGGGGCTAATATTTTCAGATTAAATTTTATCCCGCTTGCAAAGTACAAACGCGAGAGAAGTAATACACGGGCACGGATGAGCGGTCCATCACTTCTCGCAGCGCTGGGTAAGGCACTCCTACCCCGCGGTTCGGTCTGCCACCCACCCAGCAGCATCAGAAGCTCCCTGCCCTTCGTCTCCCAACGCTTCACTGGTATCGGGCAAATCAACGCGTTCTGCCTCTCAAGTGAGATGACTTCAGGTTCACTCGAGGTGTTAAGGACGGATGCTGGCAGCACTGGAACAGACGGATGAAGCACCCTCCGCGACACCGTACCTCGGCAGTTACTACCTTTGCAACTCCATACCTGCCTTTGCTGCCACAGCTTTACAAATTCCTTGGCATTCATTTCTGCCATTTTCTCTAGCTTATACCGCTTCTTTGGAAAGTACTATCAAGATTTACATACTCTGTAACAGGGGTTTAATGGTCCAACTAATTAAGAGTGCCAAGCTGCCACACAACGTGAAGGATATCTACTCCTTTCTCTCAAAAACTTAAATTTGTTCCGATGTAAGAAGTTCCAACTGTAAAATCGATACGTGGGTCCACATGCCAACATACAACTGTAGAATTGGTATCTGCTGACAAGACCAAATTCCCAATATGATTATGGGCAGGCGCACACATCAGAAGCCTGGATTTAGGCTACTGGTGGTTGCTGATAAAACCAAAATCACTGTACTTCTGAGGTCTTACGGTCTTGAAGCGTACGTGGTTAAATATCAGCACTGTCAGTAAGGAGGCTGATGCGAGCTCGAAGCAACTTGCTAACATAGATCGAGTTCAAACACAAATTCAGTCCCATCTGTTCAGATCGGCTCACAGCAGCGGGCAGCCCTAGGACAGCCATGATTGAGAAGGTTTCCCAACACATGCAAGCGGGTTTCCTGTACTGTGGAATACAGATCCGTAAGACCTCTGCCCCTTCCCCGAGTCCGTGCTATTATCATCATCTACAGGAGCAAAACAGCTCCCAGTTTAGCCAACACCGCTGGCTAGAAAACAACCCCTCAGCCCACAGAACATACGTGACACAGGACCTTTCTTCTAGAGAGCCACCTGATGATTCAAGAGTTCAAGTTATGCAAGATCGCCTGCAGAAGCTGCTCCAGTTCCGCAAGAACGGAGCTGTCTCTTTGGCAGTGTCAGAAATGCTAATTTGCAAGACCAGCTGGTCCCTGATCGTCAATAAGCATTTGCTTCCCTCAAGAGAGGAAGGACCATCTTCCTGCAACACAAACAGGCTGAACTGGTGTTCATCTATTTCAAATCCATACAGCTTTTCTACAGAATTAATCACAGAATGCACAAAGAAGCTAATCTTTTTTTTTTTTGTTATTTGAACTGGAAGAGTTCAATAACGGTCTAGCTCTACACTGTCTGAATGACACTACTATTTACCATTGAAATCTGCCCGGAGACCTCAAATCAAATTCTCACACTTCAGAAGCCATCTCCATCTCAAATAAATGAAATAAATAAACAGAAATCAAATGAAAAATCAGAGTCAGGGAGTGAAGAAAAGAAAAAAAAATGAACTGATTTCCCAGGTGTTTGGCCCAAACAGGTTGTGATGGAACCAGCCAGCACAGCAGCTCTCTAACCCAGGCTCTGAAGGTGGCTGCCACCGCTTCCCAACGTCTTCATGTTTGAGAGAACCAACTCTTAAGGCAGAATGACAGCTCAGTTTTGTCTTTATTCCAGAAACCACTACTGCATCTACTTTTAGGAGTTGACGAGTCAGCTTAGTCCCCTCAGGAAATACGAATTGCCACATAGGATAAAGCGAGTTGTCCATCACCAGTCCTGTCTTCAACAGCTGCCATATCCACATGGTTCAGAGGAAGGCGCAAGGAAACCTCACAGCATACAATTACGGAGCAATCAGAAGGTTTCAGCTATGGCATTTCCTTTCGCTGCTCCTTCAGAGGTATCAAAATCCATATTCCAAGGCAGCATCTCCCTGGAACTGGTGGGGAAGAGCGGAGGGAAGAAAAAAAGTGTCCTGCAAGGATAATTTTCTCTTCCTCAATTTAGTACAGATTAGCATCAGGAGTATTTGTCAATGTCTTCGCCTGCTTTTGTGAATTTATGCAACAACAGCTTTTCTTCTTCAATGTTTTTCACCTGGAAATTACACCGATTCCTTGAGATTTTATTTCTTTACTATTTCATATGTTTATTCAGCTTAGTTCAGTGGGTTGGGTTCCCCCACACTGTTGATAACGGTCTACTTTAGATACACCTCGTCCTTTGTTTAAGCTGCCTACGCCAGAAACCCCAGATTAAAATGAAATTAAAATAGAATTCTATGAATTCTATTAAAATATTTGTCCCTTGCTACCTTTGGTTTAGACTGGACCAGTCTGAGCTTCAGACATTGACTAACCTGCTGCTGCTTATGGATGAAGCACTTGCTAGCTTCCTTATGAAACAGCTTTTCTCTGACTTATTTCCTATCAAGGGATTTCTACTAAACACACAGACACACACACACAAAAAATATCTATGCAAGATTCCTTACTGGCCTCCCTCCCACCCACCAAGCTCTTGACAGAAGACGCCCTCCAGGCACGCCACGGATGAACAGAAGCGTGTCATTACAGCAAGACCACACAGCCCCTGCATCGTACTTGCCCACATTTCCAAGGACACTGGGGACACGAGCAGAGGATGGGTAGGTAGCTTTTGGACAAGAAAGCAAAAATACCTGACATTCTAAAATATGATGAATATAAGAAAACAATGCAAAGGGAAGACAACTTGTCCTTGTTCCAAAGTACTTGAAGTATAAAGAGACAGGGAGATGAATGGGAAGACGCACATCAAAGAGCGGCGTCCTTTCCACTGACAGTGGGCACATTACAGCACTTTCAAGTACGCGAGCAATGATGTGGATGCTCCCGTGTTCAGTCTGATCAATAAAACTTAACACCTTCCAAACCAGCGATTATGATTGTAGATGTCTTGATCTTCCTCTGTCTAAAGGTCTGCTACCTTATACACATCGTTCCACATTCAACATTTGTCACAGCATTGTACCTTTTAAATGAGAGGTCTTTGGGGGAGAAAATTAAATATGCCTCAAATTCAGAGGAATTAATTAGTTTTCTGTCTACCCATGTCAAACCAGAACATCCGTTTAATGTCAAGGATCACTAGGGAATTAATCCAAGTTAAATTTAAGGCAATTTGCTAGTAGTTAAAAATTCAGGAAGCTTCAAAACCCCATGCTCTTGTGTTCCAATTTTACATGCTGTTTTGTGGCTTGTTGTTGGGTTTTTTTTTTCCCCTTTTCCTGGTAACGGCATTTATCTCCACTTAAAAGATGTAGTGGAAAGATTTCTTCAGAAAAGCAGTACCCTTCAAATTTCTAGTGGAAGCATGGTAAAGATGGAATAAACTGTGGAGATTTATTAGAAACAGACCTCAAAGATCAATGATCTATTTTTTGTTTTATCTCAGGTCTTTTTAGTACACTGAAGGATTTCAAAGTTGAGCACCTAGTAAAATCCTTTAGGCCTGGGCCTGCGATGACAGCACACGGCCACAACGCAGCTTTCCAAGAAGCCAATGAACCATGAAAGCTCATCTGTAGATTTTCCACAAAATAAATTGTAGCAGATCAGGCTTTCTTCATAAGTCAATTAGCAGACAGTACAGTAATTCAAGTCTATTACTTTTCCAAAAATAACTACAAAAAATTGTCCCTAAACAAACAACACTTGCATGTAGCGGCAAAAAGAACAAAACATGAGCAGATTTAATAATCGCTTTCATGCAAACTTCTGTCAAGACGCAGGCCAGCTTTTTATTTTTCATGTTGTCAAAAACCTGGTCTTCAAGTAAGCATTAATAATTTATATAATCTTTAACCCTAGCTAGAATGAACCTAGTTCTACAAATATAGCATCTATAAAAACTGTTTATTTTGCACTATCAGTACAGTTATTTGAACATGAAAATATCACTTGATGGCATAATAAGAGTCTAAATAAACACAGTCCTCACCTAATGCTGGAAAGGTTTTAAAAAGAGAGACCAGTAGCACTTACAAAGCCAACCTCTCAGCATACATTCCCGTAATAAGTCTCCTGACCAAAATCTTAACGCCAGTAAAATTAAGGGGTACAAATTTGTTGCATCTAAAACGCAGAGCATTCTTTGAATTTTGACAAAAAGCCACAGACAAGAAAATGGAGTACACAGATGAAAGCCTCTACAGTACAGTCCCCTGGGAAATAGTGGGGACAAAAATAAACTCCCTTCACTCAGGAGGAAAACAGGAAAGGAAAGGGGAAAAAAGAAAAAAAAAAAAAAAAAAAAAAAGGACTGGAGGGGGTTTTTGGGTTTTTGTTGTTGGTAGGGTTTTTTGTTTGATTGTTTACTTTTTGCCCTCTCGGAATATAAGCAAACCAAAAATTTAAAGTACACGACATTTAGTCTGTTACAATTTTCTAAACACGTTTCTACACTTAATACTAAGGACACGAGTTATGAGTACCAAAGTATTCACTAGTGCACTCCTCCACCAGTCACTCTACGCTCCCCGGAGAAAACAGGCCAACTGGAATTTAACCAAAAATGTGTTGTTTCCTCCCCCCTCTCCCTTCAGGGAAAAGTAAAAACAGATTAAGGAAGAACTCAAATTCACTCCGATGGTTTATTATACAAAAACCCAACAAACACACCCCACTTCTCTGCTTCCCCTGTGTCCTGTCCATGTCTCCACTCCCAGGACATTCCAACATTTTTTAAATTCCTCTGCAAAGGAGCTCTGTAAGGTGAGATTGGGCTTGAAACGCCTCCTTGCACAACAAGACACAGTGTGTATATAAGTTTCACTTTTATCCAATTAAAGACAAGAGAAATGCATAGGATTCCTCCTATCCATGTGCCCTGTGCTGAAAAGAATGGAGAACAAAAAACCCCAACGTAGCCTTAGCAACTGAAAAGGGCGGTACCTGTGCTTATTCTCCTAAACGGGAGAGCAGACAGAAGAGTCGGGATATTAATGGATGATAACTCCCTGCAAAGACACTGCTCGTGAGCTTTACAAGTGCAAATCTCCAGAAGTAAAATGTTTTCTCCTAAGTGTGCTTGAAGAAGAGCACACGAGTCTAGAAGAGTTTTAAGTTCGTGATACTAGATACCCCAAAATTATATTCGTATGTTCAGCTTCGTTCAAAGTAGATGCAAGTAACAGCTTATAAAAATGAACAGTTGCCAAAAGGAAACTCTTCTACCCTATTCCGATTCACGAAACTGATCGTTCGTTAAGTTGGTCATTCCAACCACAACTCTGAATTCAAAGAGGAACAGGCAGATGTTTGTAAACAGACCAAACCAGACCCTTGGGCCAAAGAGGTTACTCACAACTCACGGTTTCATGAAAACAGCAGTGTACCACTTTTCCCTTATGACTGGGGATGAGAATGTTTAATTACAGCCCAACAGCTCATGTTCATCCTTACGGGTTAGGAGTCACAGCAAGAAAATAAAAAGTTTCATCATTCACTTTGAGAAATACTACAGAATTACAGAAAAGGCAAGAATTTGGGAGGCAAACGATTTCCAGTGAACTTAAAACCCAAACTAGTTATATTTTTATTATCAGATTTGAGAGGCACACTCACTTCTCAATGACTGTAGGGAAAAAACCAAACCAAACCAAAAAACCACAGGCCTCTGCCAGTATTTAATTAAATTCTGCCTGACGAGGATTCACTAAAATTCCTCCAATTTCAAGCCAATGCTACCCCATCATTGACAGCATTAAAACATCATCTCCATTTAGCATCTCTGTAGTAGCTACAATCCAGAAAGTCCACGAGTAGAGATCAAACAGCAGCAGCAGGGCAAGCATTACACCTTCAGGAGCTGTAACACACCGGCAAAGAAATCACTCGCTCGACCCACTAGTTCTCAGGGCAGGCAAAGACTCCAACTCCCCGTCGGTCCAGGTTAGATTTAGTCAGGAAATACAATACGTTTAAGACATCATCAGTTCACAATCGCTTCTACCATGAAAATACATAGATCTGAATGCAATTAGGAATTAAAAGGCGGCCAATTTCAGCAAAATAAGGACGTGCAAACCACTACGCGCTTCTAGTCATTCCTATCATCAAAGCTTTGTTTCTGCAATCCAAACACGAACCACAAGCAAATTCTAACTCCAATAAGCCGAACATAAAATAACAGGGAGCTTTCATTAAACATGTCACCCTCTGCTCCAGAACTTTGAACTGGAGACTTGGCTTTGGCCTTTGACCTGTCAAACCATCTACCTGATGTTACGGGGCCAGCTGCAGCGTGCAGAAGCTGGACACCACAAAAGTGCAACCAAAAGACAGAATTTAGAAACTGTGAAGTTAAAAATAGGAGAGGGGGAAGACCAGAGATGCACGTTTTGCTATAGTGTTCTTCAAGTAATAAGCAGTGAAAAGATTTTCAGTGATTTTGTTAGAGGAAGCATGCAGACTTTAATATTCCACAAAAAAATAAAATCCAAGACAATTACTTCTTACCAGTAACAAACTGGGTTCCAGGTCTAGTGTTTCTCCTACAACAGCTGAGGACATCAACAGCCCTAGGGCAGCACAGGTAGTGCACTTTCCTGCGACCTTCCAGTAGCACTGGTATGAACTCTTGTAGGAGAAAGACAGAACTACGATAAAAAACAAAACCAGAAAAAGTTATTAGCATTAAGCTACAAGATTGCTGAACAACACTGATACATTTTAAAGTCCTTTCCCCCCAAACTCAGTTATAACACCCCTTTTTATGACAACGAACCCCAAAAAATGTTAACTCAAAGCGTATCAATACGTCGCAGGCAATGAAATCCTGGTTACCTTTTCGCAATAATATAAGCAAGAGTTACTTCTTAAAGTATGGGAAAGAAAAGTCTAATTTTAGATACTAAAACTTCAAACAGATCCTTGAAACAACAGTGTTTCCTGTTTGGTAGCTTTTCAAAACATTCTCACTTTAATGACTTTTTAAAGAGACATTTGTGGCCTGAAGGGCACTAATTCACCTTATCTGACCTATAAAACACTGAGGTTAAAAAGCTACCAATACAACCCCTGAAAAAAAAAAATAAAAATTAAGTTTGCAGTGGAATATTCGAGAGAATTTCCTCTTGAAACGTTTAATGGCCAGTTTCCACTGGCTGACACCATTCTAGGCTAAGAGACTAAACAACCCCAAGATTTTGAGATTTCTGTGTAAAATATAGATACTTAGGTATAGTAAGGCACCTTCACAGATAGACTTCTCAGGTAAAATATTAACGTTTATGATTACAAGGTATAAAGAATCGGAATAGCTCATCTACACACGGGTTTTTTGTCTGTGAGGACGCATCCGCTGTAACTATCATCTTGTACACCTGTTTTTCTTATACAAAACAGACTTTATTTTCTTCAGAATAGCCTATTCACTACACTTGCAATGTTTAGCTTCAACTAAAACTTCTGACTACACTTTATTCAAAAACTTTATACTGTTTATATACTGTTAGTCATTACAGCAAAGTATTTGCCATATATTTCTGATCTCCATATTTCAGACATCTTCAATATACAGATTAGCTCTTCCAGTGAAAATAAACTATAACTCAATACTGTTGATTTCAAGACTGACCTTCTGTAGCAACAGATTGTGAAAGAAAACATCAGAAGATAAAACTTAAGAAAGCTTTTCCAATACAAACTAAAGTCATTATAAACGGTGAAATAACATATTTAATAAACAAATGAAGTAATAAGCAAAATCCAAGCATTCTTATGGCAACAAGCAGAACTGTGAAAATCTTCAAAACACATACGACCCAATTGAAGCAAATACCATTGACTTTGTTCTCAATTTCTATTTCAGACTGCCAAGTCTTGCCTTTCTCTAATTCTGATTGCTTCTCCATAGCAATTGTTTTGGCTAGCTCTTTTTAGTCCTGTTACTTAGACAGTTAAAAAAAATAAAGTGGTGGAGTGAGGGAGCCAGACCGACACAGACACATGAGAAATTAATTTGTCAGCAAAGTGTAAAAGTAATACGTATTTTCACTTAAGTCTTCGGACTGTTACTGTTAAGACTCTCATTTACACCTCTGTCCCAGGGTCGCAAAACGAGCCAGAAGAGTCGGCTAAGAACGATAAAGCTGAGACCTGTACTATTTTGCACTGCTCTGCGGTTTTTCTTCTTGCTTTGAGCTCTGCACCTGTTTTCCTCTTTGAATCGAACAGAAGAGAACCAAGTGACCATGATTAATGGAGGCAGCCCTACCACAAGGTAGGCGCAGGAGAACAGCCAGAGGTATTCCTTCAACTTCTGCAGTTGTGTAAGATTTCTAACCCAGCCTTTGTTATCAATGTTAAGGCAAATTTTATAAAGAACCGTAAGTCCTCATGACAATGTTATCTCCAGCTACTCTCTCTCTCTTTCCCTTACCATGTTACAAAAATATCTTTAAATGCCAAGAACTTACCAATATTTGAAAATGTTTTCTGTTAGCAAAAATAAACGTCACGATGTTTCACAGCTTGATATTGTGTGATTTAAGGAATAGAGGAGAATAGTCTCTGGTAACAAGCTCCAAAAGGTTCATCAGATGTCCTGTATTTGGGAACGGAAAGAATAGGAGGCAAAAATTAAAATCTAAACTTAATACAAAAACCTTCAGTGTCAGATAACTACAAGCAACAGTTAAAATAACTGCACATTTACAACACTGTTTGCCATTTCAAACAAGAAATACCCTGATATATAGGAAATATATTCTGACATATAGGAAAAATTATTTAGCTCTCGTGTTAAGAGTTTAGCATACAAATTTGAAGACTATTAACAACTTCAAAGCACTTCTGTCGAAGCATAGTCAGAAGAAGCCACTGTAAAAACCAGTACTTTATAGGAGGATTTAAAACAATTTTAACAATAATGTTTGTTCTAGTTAACATCATGAAGTTTCAGTTAATGTTTCTGCGACACCTGCCATCCACACACTTTAAATGGGGTTAGTATTAATCTAACCTCACAGTTACAGTGATTCCCCTCCAAACCAAAATATTTGCCTGAGGTTACAGAAAAAAATACGTGCCCGCATTATACAAAAGTAAGGTATTTGAGTTCTATTCCCACCCAACTCGACTGAATCACAGCCTTCAAAAGCCAGTGTCACCCGCAAGTTAAAGAACAGCGTGCACAAAAGCACTAAGTAAAGCAGTTTGCTCCTCTTAGAAAATTTAAACATTTTGAAAAAAGAAAACCGACAAAGATAAAGATGCAAATGCCTAACAGAAGGTAAAAGGTTTCTTTTCCATGCCTGTAAAACCTATGCAGCCCGAAATACAATATTCCAACTGGTAACAATTTGCTAAGACAACAGGATGCACCTTTCCTTACAGGGCACTAGGTGCATGCTCTAGTTCAAAATGCTTACTTGCAGTAATAGTTCTTTGTATTTCCTCTGCATTTCACTTACTCATTTCCCCATAACTTCCAACCCTGTCCACGTGCCTGTCTCTCCATCATGGAGAGCTCCACTGCGGTACAGAAACAGTTGCTCGTATCATTCCCCTATTTTTGTTCCCTGTTCTCTCTCTCATCTGGTCGCACCAAGAACAGATCCAACGCTATCCATGCCACGGACCTTGCAGAACGCAGCAAGAACATGGGAGAGCTCGCCAGGACTTAAAAAGCAAGTATCTTACAGGGTACCAGGCTTGAGAATTCTGGTGATATCAAAAAAAAAAAAAAAAAAAAAAAAAGAATTTAGCTACAGATATATCTGCTTCTCTAGCAGTGAAGATTAAAAAACAACCTGAAAAAAATCCAAATGCCTGTGGCGAGTATGACACTTACCTGTCCGAGTGCCATTAACTCCTACAAGACCTTAAGCTTCCACTTAAAAGAAAAAAAGACCACAAAAGTAATCTAAGCAAAAAGACTTTGCTCCTGTGCATCTATTAGACAAAAAACAACATAAAAAGTACCTTTAAAAAAAAAAAAGAGGATTAAAGAAGTGCAAGCATATCACACTGGGAATTGCCCTGAAGAATGGTTCCCCCCAAACTTTCTCATTGGTTTTTGGCTTTTTAACTAGGGGATCTTTGCTAAAGTTCCCAAACTCAGTACGTAAAAAGGGAGGGAGCCAAAGGAGGAAGAATCATGAGGTAATTTTTAAAGAGAAGTCTAGCAGTGGGAGGAACCAAGGGAAAGAGCACCTAAGAGACAGAAAAGACACGTAAGGAGTCAGGGATAATCCAAGAGTAAAAAAAATCAACTAGTGCAAAACTAAAGATAACATACGAGGTGCTCTGTGAACAATCTAAGTTTGTTTTTCTAATTCGTGGTACAAGCACTTAGTGCCTTGGGTAAGTATCCCTTTTTACTTTTTCGTATAAATCTCATAATCCAGATTTGATCAACTATTATTAAAAAAAAAAAATAAAAAGAAGTGGATTGAAGCCAAGAAGGATACAGTGGTACTAAGAAGGAAGTCGATAAACTAGTTTTATATTTAGCCACCACCTCATTCTCCAATACTATAGTGGCAGGACTTTCAGGAGTACTGCATCCTGACTACTTGGTTTATCAGTACTTAAATTACTTGGTGTCAGGTTTGGGTATTTTAAGCACCTAATGGCTAATACAGACCATCGATTCTTCTCTCTCAGAGCATGATTCGAGCACTAGTCAAAAAGGTATTTCCCCCAACGGTGTATTCATGCAAAAGGTGCAAATTTTGTTTAACCCTTTCCTCAAAGAGAGTGAGCTAACCACCTGAAATACCAACTCTTGCTGCAGAGTTGTGCACCACAAGGTGAGAAATACCAGCAAGCAAACTCGCTTGGATGGAACAAGTGGCTTGTTCAACACGGGAGGAGGAAATAATTAGGGAAGATAACTAGGTATTTAAGTATACACAGGTATAAACGTATTCTTTAATACGTAAAACGCTACTCACTTTTCTAAGTAGGGCTCTTAAGCAGCTAAATTCCTGGCAGACACACTGACATTCTTGTTACTGAGTTTATTTTAATCCACACACAAGCTAGTAGCGGTGTTTGTAGAATATTTCTGACGCCTCGTTGCCTCCCTCCATTACAGGGGACCCCAACTCAGTTTTACTGTAAAGCCAAAGCCAGGCAACTTCCAACATCTGCGGAATGTTTTTCTTCCTGAGCGCATACACAAGCCAGGCCAGTAACAGGACAGAAGGGATCACCACTGTGTGGGCTGGGATGAAAGCCAGCC
Organism: Platalea leucorodia; assembly: GCF_965183815.1. Classification (NCBI taxonomy): domain Eukaryota; kingdom Metazoa; phylum Chordata; class Aves; order Pelecaniformes; family Threskiornithidae; genus Platalea; species Platalea leucorodia. The sequence continues at coordinate 15,858,792 of NC_138835.1, read as the reverse complement.
GCATCCCCAGAAAGCAAGGCAAAAAGGTGGGTTTCAGCTCTAGCTCGGCATCTACCTGTTACATTTCAGCAAAGCTACTGCCCTTCTCGGCAGCTGCACCGCTTGTTCCCACGCACACGTGTACCCTTACCTACGCGCAACAAAACACCGCAAAGTGGAACTCGTTTCCATCTAATTAGAATTACCGTCAAGGATCTCGTCCTGCCTGCGAAGCACGGAAGCTATTCAAAACCAACATTTCAACAGCAGTCGAAACACAAAATGATGTTTCTTAAATATATGGGTATGGAAGAAAGTTAAAGCAGCTGTTCAGAAAATAACTGCACCACAGCTAACTTGGTAAGGGACAGAAAACCCCACCCACGAGCTTCCGAACTCCACCGTATCTCGTAGGAAATTCAGTGAGGAATTCACACTAGCTTGCATTTATGAAGAATAAGCAGTTTTAGCACAACTATGATTTTTCATCAGTATATTAGAAAATGTTTTGGAAGAGCCAAGTAAACCCCGGCACCCCTGTTTCACAGAGGGGGAGACGGATGAAAAGCAGTTACAACACCAGCACCTTCAATCGACAGCTATGGGATGGGAACTGAATCCCAAGCAGCTATCCCTGCAAACCGACCTCCTTGCGCATCCAAATACACCAAGGCAGCACCAACCAGAAAACTACTGAATGGTTTAGGAGAGCTGAGATTCTTTCCTCTTGCATCTCATCGCAACAAGCAATACACGCTTTTATTTCTCATCCTGCCTAAAGCACTGAAGATCTAGAGGGAATTGAGAAAACCAACTACTGAAGGTTGTATTTAAGGGGCCTGTAACACAAACATATCACCGAATGAAACAAAAAGTCCCCAAGAAGGAATGAAGTGAAGTTTTGAAGCAACGAATTTTAGCACCGGAGTCCTGACTGTCATTGTACTTGGCCAAAACATCATAAAAACGCTCACGGAGATCCTTAGGCGAGGAGTAAGGTCGCAGTCCTTCACGCAGACCAAACACCTCCCTCTATCTCACGGCCGTGGTAGGTCCTTGTACTCTCGCCTAACGTGACCCCTGCTATCTACAGGCAGCCCCGCAGCACGCTTGCTTTCACTATTAATACATATTAAGTTTCAAATATCACACACGTAAAACACAGGTAGGCTACGCGCTTAAAAATATCCAAGCCAGTTGTAAAGCCAGAAGCCAAACATAAACACGGCATTAGTCCTTTTGTGCAAAGTGTCAGAATTTTCTAGGGTAACGCTCGCCGCCAGGAATGGACACGAACTGCTGGCTCCTGGGAATTATAACGGACATATGGGATAACCATTATAACTGCAGGTAGCTCTTCAAAGACTTAAACTAAGCCCTCTCTTTGCCCTTTTGTTTGCCCATTAAACTAAGCACACAGGAGCAAGGAAAACCCCTGTGAATGCTTTTTACCAATTTAGGGGGAGTCTAGAGAGCGTTACAGAGTGCTGTGGAGCAGCCAGTAAAACCGGCAAGAACATGAAGGGAAAAATGTCCTGGGAAAGGTTGAGCTGTTTATGAAATAATTCTGCTCTGAAAGCAAGCAATAGCAGCTTGGATTGGGTGTTAGCCTGCTGCTGCGCTGCCGGGAGGACAGGAAACTTTGCTTAGAAACTTCAAAAACACGTATCTAAAAAAAAAATCCACACAAGTGGATAGCAAAGACAAAAAGAATATGCTCAACCTCACAGCAACACAACACGTTACCGGAGGAAAAGCAGGCGTATTAACAGCAAATAACAGATCTTTCAACCACGAGGCATTTTTCCATTCGACAGAGGACTGCTGGGGAGGGGGGACTGCTAAACTGGTTTTCCTCTAAGTGCTTCCAGTTATAACAAAAAAAAAAAAAAAAAAAAAAAATCTCCTCTTGCGAAGAACATATCCACTGTTGTACAACTGTCCCAGAAAACAAAGACCACGGGGAGAAAGTGGCCCATTTTCTTCAGTCTCCAAGAACCCCGTGTACAGGTCATGTTTTCAAAGGCTCAATCCTACACACTCGAGAATGAAGCAGCATTTAAAGTGCATGAATAAACATCTAATGTTAGAATTATTACAACACCCCGTTTTTTGGTACCGTCCTAAAATTGACTGAATTACACCAAAGCTAACGTAGAGTCTATGAAAACAACTGCGAGAGAAGTTTAGCTGTGAGTGAGTTTCCCCCTCCTGGACAGGCTGCATCAAAAGCAAAAGACTAGTTTTCTGTTTCAGTTACGGTTATCCCACTAGCATACCCAAGCACGTAATATTTTTTGGGAACCTATGTTTGGGAGCTCCCCTAAATATGGGTTTGTAGCTCTCCCTCCAGCCCGTGGGGCAGCCTCCTCTACCCATTTCTTGTCAGTTCCCAAAAAACACCTTAAATTCCTCACCACACGCTGAAAATATTGTGACTAATAATACACTCCACCCATTTTTTTTCCATCACTAAGGATTTCAAAATATAAAACTTGACAAACAGTGAGAGAAGCTAGACGGAATTTAGAAGGGGAAAGTAAAATTTTATTTCCAATTAAAAAGATGTTATAAAAACATAGAATGATCAAGCAAGGTAGTGATAAAAGTGGAAGAGCTATCCAGTCACAGCAAGCTTCCTCCTCAAAATTACATTTTTCTCACTCTTCCTGGATAACATAGCTTTTTCTTTTAATCCCCACAGGAAAAAAAAAAAAAAAAAGAAAAAAATACTCCCTCTCCTTGTCGAGAAAATACATTTAATGCATTAGAAGCAGAGCTGCTCTATCTACACAGAGAATCCACACTTGTAATAAATACTTGATCGAGTTCAAGAACTGAGACCTAGATCTATATTACAGCGACTAAATGCTAAAAATGATACCAGTGATGCAATTAAAATGCACGCAAGAACTTTGGTACAGGTGTCTACAATACCACTGTTTGCAAAACACATCTCCTAATTAGCATGGCTTTAAACAATGCTGATAATAATCCGGTCCTGTAAAGCTTGCCAAATGAATCATTGAGATTGCAAAATAAAAAGCATGAGGAATTCATTAAAGAGCTGTTAAACTCTCCTTTGTTTATCTTTCCCCTGTCAGGTGTAAAAATAAATAAATATCGGTTTATATCTCCGGATTTCATCCAAACGCTCAGCTTCACAACAACGCGCCGGTGAAGAACCTCCTCAGGAGGTACCAACATTTTTTTTTTTTTCCTCCTCCGTTTCAAAAGAGAAATCCTCCCACTATTACAGTCCTGAAAATCTGCTCCATTCTCTATTTGTCATCTGGGATTGAGTTATCAGACACTACTTGTATTACTTTGGGAACTGACATGTCTATTTACAGAGACACAAAGGCAATCCAGCAGCACAGCCCCTTCTCTTACCAGCACCTTTCACAGCACCTCTCCTTCTCCCCTCGGCCAAATTTTACAACCACTTTCTTCTGGGGAGGGGGGAAGACACCTCACTAGTTTCCCAGCATGACAGAAAACATTTCCAGCCACTTTTGCACTTGTTACAGCCTTATGAAAAATCACCTATATCCCCCCAAAGGAACAGCATTATTTTTTCAAGGTTTTTTTGTTTGTTTGTTGGTGGGGTTTTTTTTCAGAATAAAAAGAGGGTCACTTCCCCCATTTCAGCCTGCAATTAAAATGGAGGCAAGGCCAGGCGATCTATGTCTGGCTTTAGGGGGAGACAATAACCCAAAACAGGCCTGGCTTTTAAAAAAAAAAAAAAAAAAAAAAAAAAGCGAGAGAGAGAGGAGAGAGAGAAAGAGAGACAGGCAGAAAGAGAGAAATACAACATGCTTCACCAGTATTATTACCTCATCCCTTTTTCCAAGCAGTTTTGAACCACACTCCTGACAAACTCTTGGTCCAACTTGCACGGATGCTGCTTTTTAGGGGGCGGAAAGGGTTTTAATGCTGGAGCCGGGATTGAGGCTGGCTATTCGCAAGTGGAGCTGCTGTTAAAATGCCCCCTTGTCTCTTCTCCTCTCCCTTGAGCTGGGTGTTGACGCAGCAGAAATTACCAGCTGGAAAATTCCCCTTTTGGAGGTTACGGGGGGGTGGGGGGGGGGGCGGGCGGAGGAGCGAGGGGAGGGGAGGGCCGGGGGAGGGGGGTTAAACCCTGTCACTTACCAAGTTAAGCCATCCACCCACACCAAATAAGACATCGCGTCCCAAAGAAGACACCGTGCCCCCCTCCGCGGGCAAAGGGAGCGATCGGCCCCCGCTCCCCCCCGCGGCGGAGGAGGGTGCCGGGGCGGAGGGCTGGGGGGGGGGGGAAGATAATTAACGGTGATAATAAATGAGGCGGCGGGGGGCAGGGGGGGCTCCCCGCCGCCCCCGGAGCGCTGCCCGCCTCGCCTCGCCTCGCCTCAGGGCGGCCGCGGGGATGGGGGCGGCCCGCCCCGCCGCTGCCGCCTCAGGGGGCGGGCGGCCATGGCGACCCCCGCTCGCCTCAGGAGGGGCGGCGGGGGGGGGGGGGGGGGCGGGCGGGCGGGCGGCGGCGGCGACGCGCTTACCTGGGCCCCATGGAGGAGAGCGGGGTCTCGGAGCGGCCGGAGCTCTGGCTCCGTCGGTCACTCCGTGCCTCTCCTCCGGGTGGGGAGGGGACGGGGACGGGGGGAGGAGGGCGGAGGAGGGGGGGGGAGAAGCCGGCGGAGGGGGGAGGCGGGGGGGGGGAGGAGGGGGGGGCGCCCGGGCGCGCTCCCGCCGCTCCCTCGGGCGCGCGGGGCGCGAGCCCGCGGCGGGCGGGGGGGCGGCGCCGCGCGGCGCGTGCCGGCGCTTTCCCCGCCCCTTTCTCCCCCGATGATTGGCTAACGGCGGGCGCAAGCACCGCCCCTTCGCCTATCTCCGCCCCTTTCCCCGCCCCTTGCGCCGGGGGGCGGTGGGGGGGGCGCCGGCGGCGGCTCTGCCACTGCCGGACACCGGAAGTGAGGGAGGGCGGGGGCGCGCGCCCGGGCTCGGCCGCGCGGGGCACGACGGGGTGAGGCGGCGGCGGCGGCGGCGGGGCCGAGGCGGCGGCAGCCCTGCCCCGGCCCCCGGCCCTGCCCCGGCCCCGCTCCGCGCCGGACCCCGGCCCCGCTCCCTCTGGGGCGTCTCCTGCTTCGCCTCGCCGCGGCGGCAGGTGCGCCTGGCCCGGGGAGGGGGCGCGCCGCCGCGGCCGGCTGGCCCCCCTCGTCCGGGTGCGTCCCCTCAGGCCCACCGCGGCCTCCCCGGGAGCCCCCAGCAGGCGGGATGAAGGACGGGGCTTTGCTCGTCACGGGAGGCTGCGCTCCCGGCGGCGCTGGGCCGCTGCCCCGGGGGTGCTGCAGCCTCCGCAGCACCTTGCGGGGGAAAAAAAAATACCCACACTTTTCCGCTCTCTTAAGAAATAAGCTGTATTTCACCCAGCCCCCTGGAGAAACAAAATAAAAGATCTGCAGCCCCGCCGGCTTCAGAGCTCCCTGACTTCACTGGGCAGCGGGGCGCTGGCCCGGCTTAATGGCTGGAGAGCGTGGCCGGAGGTCTGGAGAAGGAGGTTCTGCGGCCGCGAAATGGAGATCAGAGTTCCTCCTCGGCGTAGGGCGCCGTCGGATGCGGGGATGAAAAACCTCTCGTTGCAACAAAGGGCAGGATTTTGCCCTTTTGGCAGTCGCGCTGAAGGACCTGACAGAAACTGCCCTATATTTCAAAGGACAGAGCTTAACAGGACAGGATAGGTCTGGAGCGTGGAGGAAGCCGACGCCGATCGTACGATAGCTGTGGCGAGCAAGGGAATCGCTCTTGAAATCTGTGCGGTTGCTGGATTGTGAAAGCAGGAGCTGGTCCAGCAGATAAAATGTTTTCAAACTGTTCATCAACATTTGCATACTGTGATTGTGCCCCAAATTGGGGAAACACACACAGGAGTAACTTGGGTTGGCCATTTGTTTGCGGAGTTAACTGGCTTAGGTGTGTAATCACAGTAATTGCCCAGATAATTGCGTGCCTAAGGTTTAAAAATTTCCTCCGTGGTTTCCTTTCCCTCATCCTGTATGTTTTCTTCATCTCTCGCTTTCAAGTAGGCAGACCTGCTGTTGAAACCTCGGCGCTGACTTTTATGCCTACTCTTTATTCAAATCCATTCCTACAAGGTGCTTTTAATCTCTAGGACGTCCCCTCACAAAAAGTGTATTTTCCACTTTTTAGTCTGTAATTTAAATAAACAGATGTTCTGTCATGTGTTTCCTCCCCCCCATTTCCTCCTACAAGCCCTAAATACCTTTAATTTTGAAAAGACTATGAATAAACCTGATTAATGAAAATGAAATGTCTTTTAACTCTGGCATGTTTTTAATTACCTCTTTGCTTTATATTGCGACAGAGTCCAAGCAGCACCTTCCTAGAAAGAGCTCCATTAAAATGCAAATGAAGACTTTGCAGAAGTTGTCTGTTAATGCAACGAAGGACACAATTTCTTAGACTTAAGCAGCACAAAATCGTCGCCAGGCGGGATTTCCCGCTGCCACCTGCTCTTTTCTACACACACAGTCCTGCGTCTTCGCCTCGTCGTACGCACGTTTGCCGGGCTCTGTCACCTGTGGGCGAGGAGCACCGGAACTAAACAGCCAAAATCCCTTTTCCACCCTAAACGCTGAGCCGGTTTTCCCGTGAAGCTATCCCGCCTGTGCCTGCAGGTGTTAAATCCTTGTGCTTTAAGTCTTTCTTTTTTTCAGGCTCCACGCTGACATGTGAAGGTTAGAGGGGCTGACTGAAGGCTATAGGGGCTGACTGAAAATGGACCTATATCTTTATGCAAATATATCTATTTTGCATAAAATCTATATTACACCTGGTTGCAGCTATAAGCTCTCCCGCCTTTCCTCGCTCCTCCGTATTTGAGACCGAGCTCCCCCTCTTATCCCAAAGCTCCTCAGGTTCAGCGCGTACGTTTCCCTCCTCTCCTCCTCCCCAGGTTTTCTTCCCCCGGTCTTTGTTGGAAGAAAGTATTTATTTCTGTCGTATTTATTTGTGTGTCAGCCTGGGCTGACTCCCCCAGCGCAGCAGCAGCTGCAGCCTGGGCACTGCCCTGGGGAACGCTCTCCAAGAGGGGGAGGGTGGCGGCAGGCCGAGTTTCCCAGAGCTTTTCCGCACAAAGGATTTCAGGAGACTTGCAAAGGTTTAATATTCTTTTGCCAATCACGCTGTCCCCTCGCCTCCTTTAATTAGAAGGTTGTGTTGTATTTTAGGTAAATACTGCAATTGCTCAGCCTGTCCTTAGAAGAGAGGTGGTTTCTCCTCATAAAGAAGGAAAGAACGTGTGTGGGAAAAAAGAAGAGGATAGGAAAAAAGATGAGCTGGAGGAAAAATCAGGGTAGTTCGTGGGATTTTTGGTGTGCAAAGCGCCGTAAACGAGGTGTGCAAAGGAGAGGTTAAGAGCGTAACGATGCTCCTCTTCGGAGAAATGTCAGGGGCGACAGGCCGCGTGTTTCCAGCCCGAGTCGACGTCCTTTGCACGCCACCGTATCACAGATTTCATCAAGGCAGAGACCGCCGGAGGTGAGGACTTTAATCGCACCGCCGATAGCTTTTAGCCACTGGGGAAACAGGTAAAAGTCAGATTGCTCTAGCACAAGAGAGTTTGGTATTGCCCCGACACACTCCCTTTGCTTTCTTTACAAAGAGCGTGCGTGCTAGAGCTCGAACGTACCCCCAGCCACCGGCACAGCCGAGCCGAAGCCGCGCGCCAACGGCTAGCGGCTCGTCGTTGTCGCTGGCTGGCAAATTAAGCGTACGCGGACTCGGGCGCCCGTCGTTGAATTCTGCCTCCCTGCGCCTCTGTGATCGCTCCCTGGACGATCGCAGCGACCGGCCAGCCCTCGTGTGCCCCGTCCTCCCGCTGTCCCCTCTGCCGGGGCAGGGTGGGACCGGACCGGGGAGCAGCGGTGGAGGAAAGCTGCCAGGGTTGCTGCGTTCGTACCGCATCCCCTTTGCGAAATCATCCGTAATGCTGAAGCATTCTCGTTCCACCTCCTTTCTTCAGCTCTGCTCTACCTTATCTTCACCGCAGTTGTAGGAGATTTTACATTTAAAATGATTTCTTGTGTGTCCTTGTCATGTGGTCAGTTTGGAAGCAGGTTGAGAAAACCCAAATGGCCTAATTAGTCTGTTTTTTCCCCTACAAAAGTTTTGTGCTCTGAAATAGAGGCGCAAAACTATTCCTAAGCGATCCCTGATCCGTAAACCCTGCTCGCGGCGATCCCCCTTTTGCTTCCCCGTTCCGTACACGGTAGACACGGATCTCCATCACCAAAGCCTGTTCTTCCCCAACTCCAGCAGGAAGAAAGCCATTTTGCAGGGCTCTGCTCCTCCTCCTCATGGCGGCTCTGGATCCCTGAGAATCCTGGGACCATCAACTTCGCCAGCCACATCGAGAGCAGCTCGCTGATGGCGGAGGAAGGGGTTAAAGGACCCACATTCCTGTCCCTCTGCTCCGATCAAAGGTCAGGCGGTTCTTTAGGTGAAGGAAGGGAGGGAGGTGGTGTGCAGCCCTGACCAGGTCATTTGAGGAGTAAACCACATCTGAGGCGAGCTAATGAAGCGGTATTTGTCTCTCTCACAGGCACACACTCCCGGTCTGTGCCGGGCAAGTTAGAATTCCTTCTCTAGTGGGAGTGAAGATGTCGATTGTATTTTTTCCATGATGTGTATTGAGGCATTTGCTAGGTTGTGGGAGTAAACACTTGGGGGAATTCTCCATGCGCTAGCGAGGGCAAGTCACAAGCCTACTAAATATGGTGAATGAAGATTACAAAAAAACCCTGGAGAATAAAACTCCCTCTTTCCACCCCATCTCCCCCCCACCACCACCCCCGCATACTTTTTCTCATTATCGTGCACTGCTGTTTCACTGCTTGCCGGGCAAATCCATTGCCATTTGTGTGACTAAACACATTGCGCTGCTTTAGTTTTTATTTTCTGTACGGAAGGGCAGCGCTGGGGTGGTCCTTCACATCTTCACCGCTACCCGAGGCGCACCGCGCCATCCTGCTGGAGAAAGCAGAGACACCAAACATCCAACGGGGGGGAACAGCAGGAAATGCTCTCAGGTCTGTAAATACTTGAGGGGGTGAGAGATGATGTTCATGTACAAAATATTTGACCAGCCGCATCCCACTGACCTCCTTTGGTGCTGCTCTTGAAAGGGATTGGCCGGAGTCAGAAACAGTTGATCTTTAATGCTCCAAAAATACATTCCCTTTCAAAGCCTCTCAAGTGGAGAAGCCTCCAGGCTGCCAAATTTCGGTCCCCACTCCCAGCTCCTCGTGGCCTGGCTGAGTTCAGCTCCGGGGTGTTCGTTTAGGTTCACCCAAGGCTGTAGATGATGGCGAGGATGAAAGGTGCCGGGGCCGTGGCACGGCGGGGTGCAGGCGTGCGTGTGGGGGGGACAGCAGCAAGCTCTGTCCCCAGACCTTCTCCGGGCTGCTCCGTCCCCAGCGTCCCCAGCGTCTCGTCCCGCCTGCTCTCCTCCCTGCGGCGGCCCGGCAGCAGCCAAACTCTGGTTCTGCAGACCCCGGTGGGAGCCTAGAGCCAACCTGGGGCCCTTTGATTCCCACCCAGGGATCATTTCAGTGCTGGTCCAGGCTCCAGCAGATCACTTTGTGCTACGCCGACATCGCCCTCCTCGTGCAATAAAGGATCTCTGTTCCCTTTTTTGTGAGCTTGGGCTTTTCTCGAGGTTGCTTTCCGCTGTATTTTACATCGTAGTGCTCTGGCACTTCATCCCTCTAAGGGGTTTCCTCCTTTCCCGGGTTTGGCTCCGGAGCAGCTCACCGCTCTGCGTTTCGGGGGTACTCTTTAACCAGATCTTCTCCCTTTGCAGCTCTTCGCTGACGTTCGCCTCTGTGCATCGGGGAGGAACCACTGCCTGGGCCGTGCTTTCTCCTGAGACCAACAGCACAGCGTCGGCACCTTTAGAATAAATTCTGATCCTTCCTCCTCCAGCATCGCTGTCCTTCATGCCTGCAGCCTTTCCCAGCCATTACCCAGGGGCTCACACCAGCCCCTTTCCAAACAGGCAAACCCATTTCTCTTTTCAATAGTTGCAAGACACAAATAGGGACGTTCCCATAGTCCCGGCGTCCTTCAAAGTCTGATTTGGCTCTCAGTTAAGCTCGAGCCTTTTTGCTACAGCACCTCAAACTACTCAGCGTTTGAGAGAGATTTAGCTGAAATATATCCCTCTGCTTGCAACGATTTCGTGTTCTTCAGAACCCAAAGAAATTGCAGGGCTGCACGTGAGTCCTTTGTTTCATGCGATCTGTAGAAACAGTGCGTGTGATGGAGCTACGCTTGAAAAAGGCAGAAGCAACAGCTAAAATATATATAACTACCGAAGTCTGGGAAGTGTGGTTTGGGGTTTAGTCAGGCAATTGGTAGTTCGCCTAACGATTCAGGCCACAGTCGAGGTTTTGCTAGGTTAAATACGGTAAGTCAAGTTTTGCTCTCGTTTATGCAGAGCTTGGGCTGACGCTCCAGCGGGCACGGTCCGACCCTTTCTGGGTGAATTAACCCCACCTCCGTCCCCCCTCGGCTCAGGAGGGATGGGGAGCTCGCCTGCGTGGTGCTCCTGCCCTGATGCTTCCTTGCGGTTTTACCTCTGGTGTCCTCAGTTTGCCCAGAGAGCCCAAATTTTGGGGTCCCACGCGGGGCAGTGCCTGGAGCTGAGCTGCGGCGGGGGTAGCGGCAGATCTCTCCGCTTGCTTCCCACTCTAAAATAATAACAAGAAAAATTAGGGGGACCCGGGCAAAACATTCACAAAATGCTCTTAGGTAAATAAGAAGCATTTTGCACCATATTTGAATTTATATTAAATTGCTTGTCATGAGGAGCGATGAGGCTGTCAATAAATTAGTTTCTATTAGAAGCTATTTGAAGGCAGTTAATAGTATTTAGCATCACCAAGCCGTTCTGTGAGCAGCCGTGCTGACGACGCCTGTTTCCTACAGACCTGTGAGCTGTTGCGGTGACGCCGGTGGCCGCGCGTCGCGGTGGGCAGCATCTTCCCGCTGCAATGCCCACGGCCGCCCTCTCCTCCCACCCTTCCCAACGGGAAAGTGGCTCATTTAAGCACAAAAAACCCTCTCGGTGGTGGAAATGGTGATGGGTGTATGGGTATCCGCCGCGGGCACGTCACGGTGGTCTCCAGGCCCTCCTCCTGGGTTTCTCCCTGCTCGCCTCGGCTTTCCCCCTCCGCCCGGAGCAGCCGGGCTGGCTGCCGCGACCTGTAGCCACAATCCCGGTGCTGCCCGGCCCCGGGGGAGAGCTCGGCCGCTGTTCCCAGCCCTCGGCTCCCGCAGGATTTCCTATCCGGGCAGAGCCGGGGTCGGCAGGGAGGGGTCCCGCCGGGCGCCCCGCAGCCCCCAGCCCTCGCCCTGCCGCAGGAAGCACTGCTGGGTGCGCGGGGTGGGGTGGGGAAAGGAGGGGAGAGGAGGAAAATGGGGAGTCGGGGGCGAGCCGCCAGACGAGGCCGGGGTGGAAATGCCGGGCGGATGCAGCTCCGGGCTGGGGCTCGGACCTGCGCCCCGGTCACTTCCCTCGAGTCGCCCGGCCGGAGCCGTTACGGGAGCCCGGGGATGAAATTACAGCCAGGGAGATCCAGCACCTGAGCAGGGGCCGGGCTGGCCTCGGCAGCACACGGCAAACAGGCAGCGGAAAATCCCACCCGGAGCCAGCCGCCCTCGGGAAGATGTTTCCTCTTCTCCTGGCTCTCTTGGACGGCCGGGAAGGCAGGGCAGGGCACGGGCAGAGCCCAGCATCGCCCCGGGGCCGCGGCCAAGGGGATATCGGTCCGGGGGGCTGCGGGGGTCCAGGGGAGGCAGGGCTCCGTGTCCCCCAGGGCCTGACTCTGGTACCAAGGCACCAGCGGCGTTGAATTCAGCCTCCCTTCTGCTCGCCTTCGTCCCTCACACGTGCTCAGCCCCGTGCAGGAGCCCTCTTGCTCAGCCATCGCGTCTGACCCCATTTCAGCCATCGGATGGGAAAATAGTCACTGTCTGGATGAGCCCTGAAGCCCGTCGTGGCCGGAGCTGTGCCGGCCCCTGCACCCAGGCTCAGGGATGCTCCCAGGCAGAGGGAGAAAAGCCGCTGCCCCCGAAGCCTGGAGGAGCCCCTGCTCTCTGGGGACTGGCACGGGGATGCAGGCGAAGAAGATGGATGCCTCCTTTATTTTCTTTCCCCCTGGATTTAGTAGTTCCAAACCTCTCCACAAATTTCCCCTCTCTCTTCTCAGCTTTCCTAAACCCAGCCCACTCACTTGTATGGCTTCTCCGGCAGTCAGCTCCCTGTGATGCGTTATCTGCTCCCAGCATTGCTGCACCGACCCCGAGCTACAATTCCTGCCCTCGACTGCTGGACCCGGCACCGGTTCAAGCAGCCCCGCAGCGCCTCGCCGCTGCGCGCCTCGGTCAGCCCCTGCTCCATCCTTGCTTTTCCCAGGGAAGGCAGTGCCGGAGCTGCCGAGCTGCCGGTGTAACCTCCCCGGTGCCTGCAGCCGCATCCTTGCACTGCGCTCCTTCATCTCTGGCCTCCGAGGGGTTTTTGGGGTGAGGGGAGCGGAGCTGCCCCGGCAGCCGTGGGCTCCCGGCCCCTCCAGGGTCGTGCAAGCCCCCCAGGTAGGGTGGGAGCCCCCCCGGGCGACCCGTGGCCACGGGCAGGGCTGAGACCTGCGGGGTGCTGGGGAGGTCCTGCCGCTGCCGGACCGGGACCCTCGGGGGGTGCGAGCAAACCCCCAAACCCACTCTGTTTTCCCTGCCCAGGCTTGGGTTAGCGCGCAGCAGACGCAGTGTGTTTTTGGTTTAATCTGCAGGGAAATCTTCACACCTTCCTTTGCTCTTTTCCTCGCCAGCCCCTCCGCCTGCCAGCACGTCACCTTTGCGGGGGCAGCTGCCCATCTGGTGGCAGTTGCGGGTTTTTTTAAACGTTTGCCTCCTTCCCTTTTCCTCCTCCACCCATGCAGCCCCCTCTGCTCCTCCTCTGCTCGCCCTCACGGGCACCTTTGCTTTCTCTGTGTATTTATTGCTGGTGCAGCACGGACACAGCTCAGTGGGACAAGGGAGGATGGAGAGATGCTGTGCGTGTGCCGGTGCCGGCGCCGGCTGGGATTTGACTCTCCCAGCCTCCAGCAAGGGCAGTTACACCAGGAGAGCAGCTCCCAGCCTTGCACACATGCGAACAAACCCCGCTTCTCCTCCCAGGGCTGGAGGTGCCTCCCCTAAGGAGAGGGTTAAGGCAGCAGACACGTTGCCTCCTCTTTCTGCGAGGGGTTAGAGGGGGTATAGCCTGCATCCGTGCAGATGCGAGCTTGTTTATTCTTACCAGATAGTTTGATGGCTTTATCTGATCACAGGTTTTCCTGAGGAAGGAAGGGTGAGTCTGAGTCACTTGAAAATGGGGGCCCTTCATCTCTGGGTATGACTGGCGGGGCCATGGATATTAGCAGAGCCCCGGGGCGAGACGCGCTCTCGGCGCTGGCGGCTCTCCAGCTTTCGCTCCGCCGCCGTGCAGGGTGGGCATGGCCACGGTCGTTGATAGATGCGAATCCAACGTGGGCACCGGGGGGGGGGGATGCTGTGGTGTGGGTGTCAGAGGAAGGGCCCAGGACCCGGTGCCGCAGAGGGAAGAGAGAAATCATTTACTGTGTCCGTGCTGTGCAGAGGGGAGCTGCTGACACGATGCCCTCGGTGAAGAAAACACCATCACAAGCAAATTGAAAGCGAGGGATAAAGTCTAGTGGCAATTGATAAATTCAACAGAGAGACAGGTTCATGCCCTCCTAGAAGAAAACCCAGATAATTAAACTCCCTTCTTCTGCTAATGCCTTTGGTGAGGGGCTGGAGGAACCGGGCAACGTGAGCTCATCTGCTTCTGGAGCGCCGGGGGCAGAGGGGGCCGGGGGGGCACCGGCACCCGGATCGCTGGGACGCGGGGAAGGGCAGCGGCTGCAAACAGCTCCGGCCCCTCGGAAGCGGGGAGCGGGGCTGGGGGCTGCCGCCAGCCGGGGCCGTCCTCTGCTCCCCGACCCCACCCGCACACCAGCAGCCTTCCCGGCTGGCTCGTGTCTCAGAAAATAAATGAATTGTTCGTAAAGTGACCTCAAAACACTCGCACTCTGCATTTCGTGGAAACTGGGGGCTTTCGAACCTTTCTGAGCCCAGCCAGGCTCCGGCGAGGGGAGCGGAGCAGGCGACGCTGAGCTGCTGGATGCGCGCAGAGCCGGGCCCCTGGGGTCCAGAATTAATAGGACAGAGCAGGGGCTGTTCCCTGCATGTTTTATTTATGGGAATCAGGCCAGTGAAGTTCCCTCAGCTCTCAGAAATAGTCACATCGCCTCTGCTTTGCGCTGCCCACGGCCGTGACCTTGATAAATGGGGCAGTGCCCGCCCCCCCCGCGCCCGGGAGGACGCTCGCCCCACGGGAGCCGGCCGGGCTCCCTCCCCGCCACCCCCAAAACTCAGCCTTGACGTGCCCAGGCACCCCTCGTGAGCACCGGTGCTCCTGCCGTGGGCAGCCTGCCTCCGCTGCCTGCAGCTGCCGGCTCTGCCCGCAGCGGGAGCGACCCGTGAGAAAGGACCCACGGGAACTCCACCGAAAATCCCCCAAACACCAAGCGAGCGCCGGGCACCCCCCGCTCCCCGCTTCCGAGAACGGGGCTCGCCAAGAGGCGTCCCCCCGGCACCGAGGTGACATTTGCCTCTCGCAGCAGACCGAACCCCTGGGGCACCGGCTGGCGGCGAGGCTGCAGACCCTGAAACAGGAACCAGAAGTGGGGCTCTGCTTGCTTGCCTTTTTTTTTTTTTTTAACCTCCATTTTTTAGCCATTTCCTGATGCCAGCTCGCAGGCACGGCCTCGCCACACGCACCACCGCGATGGCATCTCCACCGGTCCCGCTCGGCAGCCCCGGGGCCACCAAAGCATCCCCGCGGCGGTACCCGGAAGGGAGGGATGCTGATCCGAGGGTCACATCCTGCTGGGGGAAATCTGAGCGTGCTGCCCTGATTTACCCAGAGGAAGGGCGGGTTTGCATCCCGGGAGCGGGGCGGCAGGAGGGACGCTTCGCCGGGAAGCACCTTCGGGTGCTTTCGGCACAAAGGCGGGCAGCGCCGGTGCCGTACGGCAGGAACAGGCAGGGGTAACTGGGGAGGAAGCGGCAGCCGAGCGGCACCCATCCCCTCCCCGCTCGCAGCCCGGCTCCGCGCAGAGCCCTGCTGCAGGCAGCTCAGCACCCTGCCCGCAGCTGGGGGCCTCATCCTGACCCCCAGCCTCCGCCGGTCTCCTCCTGATCTCAGACCCACTGGGGAAACCGTAGAGTAAAGCCACGGAGCCCAGTGGCAATGCGTTAGAGTTGCACCAGCACCGCTCAGGTCGGGATACGGCCGGGCTGGACGGCTCCCGTTAGTGGGAGCTGGGGAGGCCCTGGCTGCCGTTCGGGGCAGCAGCAGCAGCCGCCTCGTTTCTTCCACCCAAGAGCATCAATAAGGGAGAAAACGGTGTAAAACACAATGCACCTCGAGCAGGCGAGGACGGGCTTCACGCCGTGCGTGCAGCACCTCCCTGCTCCCACACCCTCCTGGATTTAACCGGGAGGGACCTGAGGCTCGGCACAAGCGCGGCGATCGCTCCGGTCAATCCGTGCGATTGCCGAAAGCGCGTTATCAATGTCTGATCTGCCGTAATCGCAGAGCGAGGTGGCTTTCCCAGGGCTGCCGGTGAGTCAGTGCGGAGCTGGGAGCAGCACGGTTCCTCTCCCCACCCTCCGGCCCCGGCACAGCATCTCCCTCCCCACTTCCTTCCCTCGCCGATAATTAGCCGGGGTTGATTCTCCCACAGCCCTCGGCTTCGTGGTTCCTGGTGATTTCTCCCTGCGCAGCGTTTCCCCGGCCAAGTACTGGGAGGGAGACATGAGACCCGCACCCACGCCAGCTCCCGCCACGGGAAATGACCGCGGGTGGCCCCGGGAGCGGGGAAACGGGCAGGCGTTTCCCGAAGATCCCATGGCCGGGAGAGGTCTGGGCCAAGGGGCAGCGGTGCCCTTTGCCGGTGCAGGAAATCCTCCCCGCGGGTCCCGACGCGCAGGGGTCCGTGCAGCATCTCAGCGGCTCCAGGCTCTGCCCTCCCCGGGTTCGGCAGCCCGGGGCAGCCACGGCGGGTGCAGGCAGGGGCTCCGGCACCACCATCCCGCGCCGGTGGGGACCAGCAGCCGGGAGAGGCGGCACACCCACCCAAGGTTTGCTTGCTCCGAAACAAGGGCAGCGCCCAGCCGGGCCGGTCCCCAGGGAGGGTGTGTGGGGACGGGGCCGCGCAGAGCCCGTCAAGGACCTTCGTGCGGCTGCCGCCAGCCGAGGCCGACAAAAGGCTCCGGCCGCCCTTCCTGCGGCTCCCGGCGGAGGGGCCGCTTCCAAAGCCACGGCCCCACCCTGACCCCGACCTCCGCCACTCCGGGTCCTTCACGGCTTGGGGTCCCCTGCAGCACCAGGACCCCCAGGGCTCGGCTTGCCGGGGTGGCCGAGGCTGGGGCAGGGTGGTGGGATGCCATCGGGCCACTTTGGGCTGGGGTCTGCTCTGCGCCGCGCTCTCCCGCAGCCTGGATCCGCACCCGGACTCATCCCGCTGCGTGCACGGTGCTCTGGGATGGACAGAGCCCCTCGGCATCCCGTCCCACCCAGCAGACACGTGGACGCGGCCTCGGCCCTGCCACCTCCCTGAAGATCCCTCCCGGCAGCCCCGTGCCCTCGGTAGGACGGGGATGCCGAAGCCCTGCCGCAGCCCCTCTCCATCCCCTCCAGAGCTCGGCCGCCTCCGTCCCCAAAACCTCTCCAGCGTGGCACAGCCAGGGCCGGGCACTGCTGCTGCCTGCGGCTCCGCTGGGCCTGGGGACGTGCGGAGGGTTTGTCTCAATCCCCCCCCACTTTGCCGGTGCCAAATTTCCTTGAAAGACAACCAGCAAACTGCCCTGGAAAATAAAGGGCTGAGCATTTGTGTTCTCAGTCCCTGCCTCCGCCGGCTCAGGCAGGGCGGGATGAGCAGGGCAGAGCTCGGCAGCAGCCGGGGACCGGGGTGTTTCCACCTCGTCCCTCCGCAGCCTCGCTGCCCCCAGCTCCCTCTGGGTCCAACTCCATCTCGGTTTCACCACGCGGGTGGAATATCCCCGCTTGGCATCATCTCCTATGGATACCCAGTGTGCGGCACACGGCACGAGCCTGTTTACTCTTTCCTAAGGAAAAGAAGCATCTGAAGTCTTAAAAGAAAGGCTAAGAGTAAATTAATTCAATTAATAAATGGATCCCTGTTGGAGTATGGAAATTATTTACTGAAAGGGGGAATTTGCCAAGTCTAATAAACCTGGAGCGATTTTCTCTCATCTTCCCTTCGTGGCGGACAGTGCAATTAGCCGTTCGTTATTTCCAGCGACGACATTTTTGTTTGCTAGCAGCCAGGCAGGACTCAGATCTCTTCCCCTGACGTGGGGTTTTGCCATATAGCAGCTTCTTCATCGCAAGGCGAGGTTTGCTGTCCGGCAAGCTGCATGCGGGGCTTTGCTCTCGGAAGGGTGCAGACCTGGAAGCGTTGCGGAGATGTGTGCCTACACAGAAGGGATTTCTCCTTCTCTGCTCCAAGCCGGGGTTGCACCCTTCCCCGCTGCCTCCCCAAGGACTCGGGAGGCTTTACCCGGAGGTACGTGTCCTCCGGCAGCGTCTCAGGCACTGGGCAGTGAAATCAATAACAAAAATGATGCTCGGATCCTATATGGAGCTTTACATCTTCAAAGCCCTTTACTGGCATAAACTCATTAACGGGGAGGAATCGAGTTCCCAGTCACACAGGTCCCAAGGATGCAGATCTTGGGGGCGATGGACCGGAACGTATTGTAATAAGAAATAGCTGCTGTCGGTGGCCCCGCGTGCAGGAGGGCCCGGAGGAGGCGGCGAGAGCAGATGGAGAAGGGAGGGCTGCGATGGAAACGGTGCCCAGGGCGGGCTGGCAGCCTCCTGGCAGCAGAGCCGCTTCCCCTCCGTGCGGCATCCAGCTCCCCACGGCCCCCTGGCTCTCCCAACGCAGCGGAGAAGAGTCCGGCATCTTCTCCCCCGCGGCTCCGCTTCCCTTTGGGAGCATCCCACCCCAGCCGAGCCCCTCCGTGCTGGAGCATCCCGGTCCGCCCCAGCCTCGGCTGCCCACCCTGGAAGATTTGTTTAACGCAAGCCAGAGCGAATGGAAAATTGGGAATGGATCAACTGCGCGGCCAGGGATGGGGTGGGCAGGGGGCTGCGGGCAGAGCGGGGAAAGGCGGGGAGGTGAGCGGAGGGCTGCAGCCCTCCGTCCGTGCCGCATGGCTCAGCGCTGCCGTACCCGGCACAGAGCACGGCGGGGGACGGGGGGACGGTGCCGGATGGACTCCGGCCAGGGCGGCCCGCGGGGCGAGCCGGCTGCCCCCAGGACTCGGGGCGCGCTCCCGCCCATGGCCCTGGCCTGGTGCCCGTGGCTGGGCGGGGAACCACAGCTCCTATTTCTGGTTTTGTCTCTGGGAGGTGCTCCAGGAGGGAGGACGGGAACACCCTGACCTGGTCCCCGAGGTCCCCGAGGTCCCGTCTCCGGGATGGGTCGAACACACCCGTGCCCAGGGGACGGCTGTGCTGGGAACGGGGAGGAGAGGGATGTCCTCCTGCACCTCTCCCCTTCCCCATCCCTCCTCCCTGCGGTTGGTGCCCTCCCTGTCCCTGTCCCCGTCCCCGTCCCCAGCTCAAGCCGCCGCTGCCCCCACCAAGCCCCCACAGCAGCGAGGCCCTGGGAGGCTCCTCGGCGTGGGGGCACGGAGGGATGCGGGGGCACGGAGGGATGCGGGGGCACAGAGGGATGCGGAGGCCGAGCTCATCCGGGGTTACCTTGGAAACGGCGCCCGAGCCACACGTCCCTGTCACCACCGAGGGACCGAGCCACGGCGGTGGCGAGGCCAAACCCTGCTCGGCGGGTTGGGGTGACAGCAGGGGTGCCGGGAAGCCTGTCCCCCTGTCCCGCGCGATGGCCGGTGCCAGGCAGGGGGAGAAGTGGCTGCAAAGGGGGGGCTGCGTCCTCCCCCCGGGCCGGGGGGCATCACCCAGCCCCGGGCAGGGAGAAGAGCCCCTGCGAGGGCAGCCAGCGACTCCCCGGCAGCCGGATCCCTCCCTGCAGGACAGGCGCTCCCCGCAAAGATGGAGCTTTAAATAAATAACGAGCTGCCGACATCTCCTGGCTCTGCTGGCAGCGCCACGCTGGGAGCCCTCCCCGGCGGCCCCCGCGCTCCAGCACACGCTGGGAATGGGGAGAGCGGCTGCTGGGAGCTCGGCCCGGGGTGGGGTGGGGAGCCAGGGGAAAGGGGCTGGGGGGGTCTTGGGGGGCCGGGGGGTCCCTGGCGGGGTCAGCGCTGGCTGACGGCGTCTGCCAACCCCCTCCTCAAAGCCTCCTGTGATGGAGCGTCACAACCTCACACGGAAACTGGGATTTAAACGCTGAAGGTTGGCCGGGGGAGAAGCCCTCCCTGCCTGCCCGGGGAGGCTGGGGTGGATGCGGGGATGCAGGCAGGGCGTGGGGATGTGGGCAGGGTGCAGGCAGGGCAGGGGGATGTGACCCAGCCATTTTTCCCTGATGGAAGATGCTTCATTGCAAACCAGTTTGCACAGTGGAGTGCTCCAGAAGCCAATGCAGGCTGGGGGAGGCAGGCAGGGATGCAGGCAGCCAGAGCCTGCAGGCAGGGTTCAGGCAGAGGCCAGGCAACCCAAGCGAAGAGCGCAGGCAGGGAGGAGAGGGACCAGCCAGCGAGCCAAAGAGCCTGAAAGGGCAGCCACAGGCTTCAATTAGCCAAGGAGCGATGGCAGGATCCTGCCTTAAATAGAGCCTCCGCGCCCGGCCGGCGGGCGGGCAGGGAACCGTGCCCACGGGCAGCGTGGCCTGGCACCCCGTGGCTGCCCGCACCCGGCACCCGGCATCGCTCGCCTGGCCGCGGGCGGGTGATGAGGGGACGCTGGGGATGGAGGGGCCGGGGGCCGCGGGCGGGCAGGGGGCTGGCGTGGCCGGGGTGGGGGCTGCCGGAGGGGGAGCGGGGCTGGATTCTGCTCCGAAAGCAGCTGAGAGGAAGGAAGAAGCAGCTAAAATAAGCAGGTGGGTGGACAGGGAGGAGATAATAGTGAGGCTGACAAGGAATGGGCTGGGGAAGGGGGAAAAGAACCAAAACGTCCCCAGGAAATAGGAGCCGGCCCCCGGGAAGCAGAGGGAGGTCGCGGGGGGCAGCGGCCCAGAGAGGGCATCCCGAGGGAGGAGGGATCGGGGGAAGCGGGGGTCCTGTGCTGCCTGGGGTGGGTGTGCGGGCAGGGGAAGGGCAGGACGCTCTGCCCGGCAATGTGGGATGCTCTGCCCGGCAATGTGGGATGCTCTGCCTGGCAGCCTGGGAAACGCCCGCTTTAGGCAGGGGCAGAGCGGGAGGTGGGTGCGGGCAGAGGCACCCGAGCATCCTCTGAGGGTGGGTGGGAGCCCGTGGCTGAGCCCCCCAGGAGTGAAATGCCGGGAAGAGGTGGGCAGCACAGAGCTCCGGCTGGTTCATGAGCAGGCAGCTGCCAGCTCCGCTCTGGGAATGGCCCTGCTCGGTCGTGGCAGGGGGACAGGGACCGAAACCAACTGCCCAGCGCTCCAGGAGCGATTTGGGCTGGCCCCGAGGGAGACGGGGCAGGGGGTGATGGGATGCAAAATGCTCTGTCGGGCAGGGCCCTTCCCTGCCCTCCCCTGCCTGTCGTCTGCCAGCATCCTGGGGTCTCCCGCAGCATCCCAGGTTCTCCCACAGCATCCCGGGGTCTCCCGCAGCATCCCAGGTTCTCCCACAGCATCCCGGGGTCTCCCACAGCATCCCGGGGTCTCCCGCAGCATCCCAGGTTCTCCCACAGCATCCCGGGGTCTCCCACAGCATCCCAGGGTCTCCCACAGCATCCCGGGTTCTCCCGCAGCATCCCGGGGTCTCCTACAGCATCCCAGGGTCTCCCACAGCATCCCGGGTTCTCCCGCAGCGTCCTGGGGTCTCCCACAGCACCCCAGGATCTCCCGCAGCATCCCAGGGTCTCCCGCAGCACCCCAGGATCTCCCGCAGCACCCCGGGGTCTCCCACAGCATCCCGGGGTCTCCCGCAGCACCCCAGGATCTCCCACAGCATCCCAGGGTCTCCCACAGCATCCCGGGGTCTCCCGCAGCATCCCACCTCCCCTCTGTATGACCAAGGTGGGGGGGACGGGTGCCAGGGAGGGTGTGGGGACACGGGGCTGGGGTCAGGACAAACCCAGGTGCTTGTGCAGAGGGGTCGGGGTGCTGGCGGGGGTCCGGAGCCCTGCCACGGGGAGCAGGAGGAGGCAGCTTGGCCGGAGCGCAGGATGCGCGAGGCCGGCTGTCGCTGCTGCCCTGGGAGTTTCCACATTAACCGCACACTGTTTGCATCTGAGCATTTTCCCCTCGCCAGGGCCGCCGCTGCCGGGGGTTATTTCCTGCCCTTTGCGCTCTCCCCCCACCGCCCCGGCCTGCCCGAGCCCGGCTGCTTCCTCTCGGCCGCCCCGGGGGCTTTCCATGCTGCCAGAAAATAAATCTCATGCTATTTTTAACAGAGGGGAAAACGCCAAGGTCTCCTCCAGCCTGGGCTGCCGCGGCGCTGAGCGCGGACGGGCACCCCCGGAGAGATGAAGGAGGGAGAGGAATGTGTGGGGAAGGATGTGGGCAGGCAGGGCAGGCAGGGCAGGCAGGGCAGGCAGGGCAGCGTGAGCCCGGCTTTCATCTCCCTGCCTTCGGGCAGGATTTTGGGGAAGGCAGAGGGGAGGGTGCTGGGAGCAGGGCACCGGCTGGGTGATGGGGGACCCCCTTCCCCTCCGCCACGGCCCTTTGCCGCAGACGGCAGCCCCCGCCGCGGTCGCCAGGCCCAGCACCCTTTATCAATGTCGCCCATCGCCTCCGCGCCACGCAGGCAGGCGGGGAGGAGGCGATGCGGGTGGGTCACCCCCGGCTGCGCCCACTGCCCCAGCTGGGAGGGGATGGGGTGACCAGGAGGCAACACCCAGGACCCTCCTGGAGCCGGGGGGACCACGCAGGGGGTGGCCGCGGTCCCTGGGGTCAGGGCTGGGACAGTTGCTGTTTTCAACCCCTGTAAGTGCCTTAGGGAGGCTGCGAGCGGGATCAGCTGGCTAATGCCCGGCGGGGGCAGAGGGGGGCTGTGGAGCGGGTGGAGCTGATGATAACCGGGGGGCATGGAGAGACCCCCCCACCTCGCCGCTCCCCCAGGGCGGCTGTCCCCGCTCCAGACTGGGACACCGCCGTCCCCTGCCAACCGTTCCCACTCTCATCCCACGAGTATCTCTGGCTGTAGCAACATGAGCTCGGTGACCTGCGCTTTCCCGTGACTCCAGGAGCTGGGGATTTATTCTTTTCAAGCTCCTGCAGGAGACGTTGCGCAAAGCCCGCAGCCAACGGAAATGTGGGAAGAAAAGCAGGGAGAGAAAGAGGAGCCGTTTCCAAGCGCCGGGTGGGAGGAGAGCAGAAAACAGGAGGTGGAGGTGAAAATGTCAAACCCAGCTCCTGCTCCCCGGCCCGGGGCTGGCTGTGCCGGGGGTGCGGCACTCGCCGGTGGCTTTTGGTCCTCACCCCTCGTCACCGAGACCACCTTTGCCTCTGGTCCCCAACATGGCGGTGACGCAAGCGGCCGCCTCCCCGCCAGCGCCGGCGGCTTCGGCTCAGCACACACCGTGGCACGGGCATCGCCGCTGGCACGTGGGGCTCAGCCCGTGCCGGAGCTTTCTGGGAAAACCTGAGCTCCGCGTTCCCAGCCCGCCTGCCTCCGGCCGCCTTTGATGCCGCTTTCCGGCGGCGCGGGGAGGAGCAGCGCGGTGCGGCCGGGGCAGCCGGCGGGGAGGGCCATTCGACGCCCGTCGGTGCCCTGCGCTGGGAGAAAGGGGCACATGTCCCGCCAGTGTCCCCCTGGTCCTGTCGGCATCCCGGGGCGGCTGGCAGATGCCTGGGGGTCGAAGCCCCGTGCGGCTCCCGGCCGGGGGCTGCCCAGGGGTCTCCTGCCCGAGCAGCGGGAAGGGGGAATCATTTTGCTCCAGCTCAGCCCAAGCTCTCGGGGTCAAGCAGCCCTGGCCGAGCTCCTGGGAGAGGGTCGGGAGTTTGCAGGGTGCAACCCAGGGCAGAAACCCCCGGCGCTGGCCGGGACGGGGGGGGCCCGGCCGCGTGCCCGCATCACCCCAGGCTGGGGGTTTCCAGCGCCGGGAGCGGGGCAGCCCCTGTGCCGTGGGACACCCGCAAAGCTCCTGCCCCCGGCCGGGCCTGATCCTGCCCGCGGGGAAAACCCTGCTCCGTGCCCTGGGACAGCCCAGAGCATCCCCGGGGACTTGCCCCGGCAAGGGGGATAACCGGGGTTTGGGGACCATCCCCATCGTGGGGCTCGCTGGGATCACCCGGAGCAGGCCTGATCCTGCAGCAGGACCTGATCCTGCAGCAGGGACGGTGCTGAGGGGCTCTGCCCGTGGCCAGATGGCTCCGAGGAGCCCTAAGCTCCCCATAATGCCCCTAATTGTCCCACAGCGCGGGAGCGGGCGGCCCAGCCCAGCTGGTGCCTGCGTCCCCCGGCAGCAATGGCTTTGGGACCTCTGGCTATTTTTAATCCCAGGAAGCTATTTTTGAGGAGAGAGGCTGTTTTCCCTGCCCGCGGCTAATCCTGTCTTGCTTTTCAACCGTACCCAGCTATTTGCCGGGGCCTGGCGATGGGCAGCTCCCTGCCCGGGGCAGTCTGCATCCAGGAGGATTTGGGGCAGGAGGAATTGGGTGGGAAGTGCGGGCGGTGATGGGGTGGTCCTGCACCCTCTGCCCCGCTCTGCCGGGTCCCCGTGAGGGGCCGGGGCTGCTGGGTGCCTGGCCTGGCACTGGGCAACGGCACCGCGGAGGGGGAACGTGCCCCATTTGGGGACACGAGCTGACGGTCCCCCCAGCCCGCCCATCAAAGGATGGGGATGCCAGAGGTTGTTGGGGTCGCCTGTCCCCTGGGTGTTGTGGGGACCGTGGGGTCCTGGGAGCGCTGGCAAACTGGGATTGAACTGGAAGCAGGTGTTGGGCACGTCCCGGACGAGAGGGGCTGGCGGGGAGGAAGGGTGGGGGCGCAGGGGGCCGGGGGGAGGCAGCCCGTGGGGGGAGCGGGGGGCACATCTGGCAGCGGAGGGGTGGCGGAAGCGTCGTGCTGGCTCGGCCCCCCTGTGCTCGGTCGCCTCGGGGTCCCGGGGGGGCCGAGCCGCTGCCAGATGTTGTGCAGCTGTCTCCGGCGCTTCCTCTCCCCCCGCGCCCCATGTCCTCCGGGAAGCTCTCCCCTGCGCTTCCTCGGCGGGGAGAGCGGGGGGAGACCCCTCCAGCCCCCCGCTCCTCCGGCCCTGGCTTCCTGAGCCGCCGGGTCTGTCTGCTCCCACGTTCGGCTCTTTGGCCGCCGGCTCATCCCCCCGTCTCCTCTCCCACCTCTCCCCGGCCCCTCGCTCCCTTTCTTCTCCTGCCAGCTGCCCCCCAGCCCCCGGCCCTGGGGGGGTCTCGCCCCTCTGCCACCCCCTGATCCCGGGCTGCATCCCGTGCTCCCGCCTGGAGCTGCAGAGCTCGCCCCGCTCCCTGGGGCGGAGAGGAGGGCAGGGAGGCGGAAGCATCGTGCATCATTTATTGCTTTTCTTCCCTCTTCTCTCCAAGCATTTTGCGTTTTCCCGCAGTGCAGGGGTTGAGGTGGCCGGATCCTGTCCAGCGCCCAACCGGCCCCGGCACCACGGGCAGGGAAAAGCCGGGAGAGCTGCAGCGAGCGTGGCCGGGGGCTGCCGGGGAGCGTGGGCTGCGGGAGCCGGGGGAGATGCTCGTCGCCGGCAGCTCACACCAACTGCGGGATGCAGATAGGATTCAGGGATTAGAGCAGCTTAGGGAGCAGGGTTTTTCCAAGCGGCAGATGGTGTTGGATGGATCCCAGGGCGAGGTTAGCAGGGTGGGAAGCAGGTCCCCGAGCAGCCCTGGGCAGGGCAGGGGAAAATCAGGCAGAAGCGGGGAGGAGGAGGATTTTTGCCCAGCCCGTTTCTGGACAGGAGCACGAGGGAGGGCCGGATCCCCCCCAGCTCCCAAGCGTGCCAGCTGCCAGCGAGGACGCCCCGCGCTGACGCCCAGAGCCGGTCACAGCCGCAGCGGCAGCAGTGTGGTTCTTGCAGCCCGGGCCCCCCGGGAAGCATCCCTCGACCCCCAGCCAGGCTGCGGAGCTCAAGGTCCTGGGGACGGGAAGTGGCTCCGTCATCCATTTGGTCCTTTGGCTGCACATGTCCCCTGTCCCCATGAGCGCACGTGTCCCCACGAGCGTGCGCGCTCCCAGGGGAGCGTGCACATCATCCTGCGAGTGCATGGGAGGCCCCGGGACCAGAGGCTTCCCCCCACGTCCCCCTGCGTCCCCCTGGGAGGGGTTTGGCCACGGGGATGGGGCTCGTGGGCAGCAGGGTGCTGCCGCGGGGCTGGAGCGGGGCGATCCCTCCTGCCCCGCGGCGCTGGTGGCTCCCCGGGCTCTGCTGCGACTGCGGAGATGAGCAACTTCACCCCAAAAGCTGCCCGGGGAATTACTGGTGACGAGGGTGGAAATGAGCAGCGTAAGCTGGTTCAAGAGGTGACAAGGTGGGGACCGGAGAGAAACCTCACGGCCGGGGAGGCAGTGCCGGCGGCTGGCAGGGTGTGCTTAGTGTAGCCAAACGAGCCGGGATAACGAAGCAGAAATTAAGGGACCCATTTCCAGGCAGAGGGGTGCAATGAGGGGCTCCGAAACCGGCCCCAAAAGGAAGCGGGAGGAGGCCGGTCAGCCGCGGAGAGGAGTCCGACCTGCCCCGGCCGGGGTCGCTCCCACGGCTCCCGAGGGCGTTTGGGGTGGGAGCGGGAGGGGGCTCCGGCTGTGGGCGGGGAAGCCCAGCCGCCCCCGGGGAGTCACCGACACTTTCCAGGGAAGAGCGGGACGCAGGCGGGAACCCCTCGGGCGCACGGGGCTTTCTGCTCGGGGCGGGGAGGTGGGCACGGGGACCCCCCAGGGGATGCCGGGACCCCAGCCCACCCCGGGCTGCTCCGTGGGATGGAGCCACGCCGTCCGTGTGTCCGCACCAACCCATCCGCACCAGATGGCAATATGGGGGATGTTGGGTTGCTCCAGGCAACGAGCCGGGCATCCCGCAGAGGATGCTCCGGATCTGGCCCACGGGCCTCACGCCTGACGTCTGTCCCCTGGCCCCAGCAGCTGCGCCCACGTCCCCTCGGTTCAGCCCTGCTCAAGAGTCCCCGTCCCTTCCCCAGCGGCAGCGGCGGCAGCTCGGAAAGAGGAAGCATCGCCCCCGGCGTCCCCCCACCGCGGCCCGGGGGCTATTTTGGGTTTGGAGAAAAGCGGAAGGCAGCACCGGGCGGGCGGCTGCTGCGGCGGCGGGCGGGCGATGCCCCGCAGCACGCAGGGGACGGCGGCGGACGGGGAAAGAGGAAGGCCAACACCGCCCCGTGCCCCCCGCTCCCGCCTGGGGGACGGGGAAAGAGGATGTCTCACCTGAAGCATAAAAGGGGTTTTTTAGGGCGAACACGGGGGGCTCAGGCAGCCCCCAGGGTGATGCCTGGGGAGCGACGCTCGCGGGGACCCCCAGTGCTCCCAGCTCCCAGCCTCCACCTTCGCGCTTGCCCGCGCCCCGAGGCCGCAGGAGCCAAGGACGAGGGGGGCTGGCGCGCACGCCATTTTTTAATGCTGCCCTTTGCTCTTAAGAGCGCGTTTTGCCACCGGTGCCCAGGTGAGCGCCATCCTGCGCAGCCGCCCGGCGTGGGCGGCGGCGAGCGGGCGACACCTCTGCAAGGAAGGGTTGGGTCCGTAACCCTGAGTGGGGTCTGGCTCTGCTGGGAGCCATGGGTGGGTGGGTGGGTGGATGGACGGATGGATGGATGGACAGATGGATGGATGGACAGACAAATGGATAGGCATATGGACACAGGGATGGATGGATGGACGGATGGATGGACAGACGGGTGGATAGGCATATGGACACAGGGATGGATGGATGGACGGATGGATGGACGGACGGACAGACAGACAGACGGATGGATGGGCATATGGACACAGGGATGGATGGATGGATGGATGGACAGACAGGTGGATGGATGGGCAGATGGACAAAAGGATGGATGGATGGATGGATGGACAGACAAACAAATGGATGGACAAATGGATGGATGGATGGACAGATGGACAAATGGATGGACAAATGGACGGGCGGATGGGCAGGTGGACACAAGGATGGATGGATGGATGGATGGACGGACGGATGGACGGATGGATGGATGGATGGACAAATGGATGGGCAGATGGACACAGGGAGGGAGGGAGGGATGGACGGATGGACAAATGGATGGGCAGATGGACACAGGGATGGACAGATGGATGGATGGACACATGGATGCATGAACAGATGGATGGATGGATGGACAGACAGATGGATGGGCAGATGGACGGACGAGATGACGGCTGGACAGACAGGCAGCGCGGTCACGCCGCACCCAGACTCCACTGGAGCCGCCCGGCTGTGCCCCCTCCCCGCCGCACCCCGGGCGGTGCCGCACCCCCCGCGCCAGCCCAGGCGCAGCGGCCCTGACGGGGGTGGGGGGTCCCGGGGGGCTCGGCGGGGACGGGGGGCACCGCCGCGGGGGGAGCAGGCAGGGCCACGGGCTGGCCCTGGGCCACCACCGCCGCGTCTGGGCACAGAGATGGCCCCGCCTGCGCGGGGGCCGCTCCGTCAGCGCCTCGCGCCTGGGAATCGTGCTCGGCTGGGAAAAAACATGGTAGGGCTCTATCAGCCAGCGCAGGCTCGCTCCCGACGGGGCTAATAGCCACTGGCTTAACGAGCAGGAGCCAGGACTGCTCTGCTGGGCCCTTTCCAGCCGCGGGGAGGAGCGGCGGGGAGAGCAGAGCCCAGGCGGCTTTGCAGCGGGCAGGGAAATCTAGGTCAGGGCTTGCTTTAAAAGGGGGCACGGAGCCCAGATCGCGTTGGCTTCCAAGTGACGCTGCGGAGCTGCGGCGCCTGCCCGAGCCCGGTGCAGACGCAGGGAACCAGTGGCCGGGAAAGGTCCATGCTCACCCGGAGCATCCCTGTCCTGGGAGCTGTGGTGGCCGAGGACGCCCATGGGCGCTGCTTCCCATCTGGGCGGCCGTTCTCGCAATTCTTCGCTTTGCTGGGACACAGCCGTGATTTGTAACTCGGGCTCTGCTGGAAAACAACGTGCTGCCTGGGGACATGCGCGTTCCAGAGCCACGGAGCGATGCCCGGGCACAGGGAGATGCCGCTCGCCTCCCAAACGAGACATCCCCTTCCCTCCCCTCCGCCTCCACACGGCTGGAAGGGGATCAGCGAAGGGAACTGGCCCCAGGCCTGACATTTCAGCGTTTGCCAGCAAATGGCAAAAAAACAACAACAAAAAAAAAGCCCCAACCAAGCAAAAAGCCCAGCGGCAGCAAAAGGGGAACCTGGGGGAACGCGGAGGGCACGAAGCTGCGGCTGCCGGGGCGAGCGAACGCCTCTGCAGATGGCGCAGACGTTTTGCCCCCACGTTACTGCCCCGCCCCGGCAGAGCCGCAGCGGTTTCGAACAAAAGCAATGATCCTCCCCAAAGAGGATTTTTTTTTTTTTCCCCTCCCCAAATGCAGGATTACTGTCCGCTTCCCAACACTCTTCAAGGGCTTGGGGTGGGGAATAATTAAGTTGGCAGGATGATGCATTTAATTAAAGGCCAGCACTTGAAGGTAGAGCGAAATTAGCCGCTGGAGCAGTGGATCTTTGGAGGGCGATCCTCCGCGGCCCCACGAAGCACAGCCTGATCCCCGGCCGTTCGGCGAGGCTGGACTTGGCAGCGGGGTTTCACGCCTGGCAGAGCTGGCAGAGGCCAGCGCAGCTCCCTGCGAGCCGCAGCCCTCCCGGCTCCTCCTGCTGCAGCCACCTCTCTGGATTTTCGGGAATGCAGGCTCTGGTGAGCCCAGAAAAATCCAGATTTTTCATATGGGCTCAGCATTCGGACGCTCCCTGGGTTTCCAGAGCTCAGCTTCAAAATGAGACTTGTGCCAAGGCTTCAAACTCCACGATAACCCCCCCAAAAAACCCCAAAATAAAAAGCTGAGCTGTTGAAGTGCTCCCCATCCTTTCCAAGAGAAGGGGACTCGCGGGGTGGGCGGCGGTGTTGGGCCATGCCCCAGAACGGGCATTTCCAGGAGCACCAGCTGCAAACCCTCTGCTCGTGCGGCCGCAGCGCGGCTGCAAAGGGCTCTGAAAAATTCATGCTCGTTTCCCCATTTACATTCGCTTCCCTTTTCTCGCCTCATCCTGGGCAACCCAAAGAGACCGAGTGGGAAAGGCTCTGAAAATGAAAGTAGCTGGAAGCGGAGACTCCAACCGAGCGGGGTTTTCGACGAGGCGGGTTGCAGAACTGATGCAAGCGGAGCAGCCCCGGGCTTCCCCGCAGCCTTCCGCGCCCCGATCCGCTCCTCGCACCCGAGGCGGGCACGAAGGCGATGCGGGGGTTTCGGCTCCCGCTCCGCTTCCAGCCCCTCCGAAACGAAGGGCAGGTTTGTCGGGGGGCCGAGCTCCGCCAGCCCGTGGCAGGGCAGGGTGAAGCCCTCCTCTGCTGCTATCGCTTCTCCCTTTCGGTGCCGCTGCTGCCAGCGGCGGGCGGGCGCCTCGTGAAAATCTCATTTTTGAGGCACATCTGGAAGCGGGCAACGGCCCCGTCCCGGCGGCCGGACCCGGGCGGGCTGGGGGGGCCGCGGAAGGCCCCGGGCCTTCGGATCTCCAGGGGAGCCCCGACGCCTGCAGAGCGGCGGACGGGTGGGAAGAGTGGAACCGCAGCGCGGCTCGTTACCGGGGTGAATTAAGGAGCTCGGCGGGAGGAGGCCGCCGGCACCGGCCCGCAGCGGGCCCGGCTCTGCCCGGCGGCGCAGGCCGGGGCGGGGGCAGGCCCAGGGCCGGGCCCGGGCGCCCCGTGCCGCTGCTGCCCCCTTCCCTCCGCCCGGGCGCACGGCACCGGGGCCCCGCTGACCCCCCCACCGCCCGTCAGCCCCCGCCCCGTGACGTCACCCCGCCCCGTGACGTCACCCCCGCCGTTTCCGCCGGCGGGGGTGGGCGGAGGAACGTGGCGCCGTCGCCGTGGCGACGCGGCGGGTGACGCGTTTTCCCCGCGACCCTCCCCGGAAGCGGGCGGGCGGCGCGGCGCTGATTGCGTCACGGGGGAGGGGGCGGTGACGGCGGCGGCGGCGGCGGCGGCGGCGGCTTCTTGAGGGGCCCGGGGCGCCGCCATGGAGAGCGCCAGCCAGGGTAGGGCCCGCGGCGGCGAGCGGGGGGCGAGCGGGCCTCCGCCTCCGGTCGCCTGGTGGCGAGGAGGGGGACGAGACGGCGCGGGGCGGGGCGGGGGCCGCCGTGAGGGGAGAGGCGGCCCGGGGGGGGGGGGGGGGGCACTGCCGTGCGGGTGGGCCCTCGGGGGGCTGCGGCTCCAGGGCCCCGCGGAGGCCGCTGGCGGCTCCTCCCGCGTCCCCTGCGGGTCTTCAGCCGCTGCCGCCGGGCCCAGGAGCTGTTTCGGACGAGCAGAGCCCGGTGCTTGTCGCCTCTGATAGGTGCTGAGGGAGGAAACCCCGCTGGGGGTTTCTCTTCCTCTTTCTGCGAAGCCCCTTTCATCCCCTTTCCCGTCAGACCGCCCAGGTTTGCATAACGCGCTTCGCTTGCTGGCTGCTTATCCTGTCTGCCCTCTGCTCCTTGTCTGTGACAGATATCAACCTTAACTCTCCCAACAAAGGTCTGCTGTCGGATGCCATGACGGATGTTCCCGTGGATAGCGTGGCTTCGGCCAGGACCTCTGCGCCCGAAGGGCTGACTCTGGCTGAAGAGGAGGAGTTGAGGTCGGAGCTTGCCAAGGTACCGGGGCGCTCGCCATGTTCTGTTCCCGCAGTTGCGTCCTGCTGGGAAGGAGCAAACGCAAATCCCCGGTGCCACAGGAGCAGGACTCGGGGGTTTTCTTTATGAGTTTTGCGGCGGTGGTACCTTTGGATGTCTCAGCTAATTGTGAAAATGCGCAAAGCTGGCAGATACTTCAAACGCCGCAGTATGTTGCCCGCTCTTTCCCAGAGCGACTTAATTTAGCGCTCTGAGGAAATAAGTGGCTTTTGATGCTGTGAGCTTCATCTAGGCTTTTAGCTCCATTTGAAATGAGAAAACACTTTAGGCAAGTGCTGTGCAAAAGAAACTCGTTTTTCCTTAGGAGACTGAAACAAAGGCGCACGTTAAGTGCTCTCTTTTTCTATCTTTTTCTCTTAAATATTTATTACACTGTATAGGCAACTATTTTTGGTGCCTATATGCTTTTGAAGAGCTGAGAGCTTGTAATATCCTAAATTTTGGGCATGTTTGGGGTTTTAAAAGTCAGTTCATAACTTCTATCTGAAATGTAGCTGAAGATAATGGCAGCTGTTCGTCCGTAGTCCTTTCTTTGAGAATCTCGTGGTGATTCTTTGACTTGCGAGTTTTAGCAAGGGAGGGCTTTGCTGCTCCGGGTGGTCACACAGATCTCGGTGAGCTGCAGTTAAAGTAGAAACGAACCCTCTCTGCCCGGAAACAACTCGGGAGTGCTTTGAAAATGTTGTAAGAAAGATCTCTGAGGAAAAACTCTTTGCTTTAATGACATCAGAGGAAAAGAATCATAAGATAAAACGTTAGTTAACAAGGTTTGACAACTGATTTTTATCTACTGTTGAAATTGCAATGCTAGGAATGAGTTCTGTTGATCTTGGTGCCATTAAGTCGCCAGTACAGTCACTCTTATGGATGTTTTCCCAGTTGGAGCCTGAGCTGCAGGCCTCCCATTCCCGCACCGTTCGTGTTCAGCTGAATTGTTCTGCGTGCACCCAAAGATCCTATCAACTCTTTAAATGCACGTTAATGAAATCTTGCTGGTTTTGAGGGAGGTAGAAAGTTGGCTTTGTTTTCAGACTTTTACTGAACTGTGATTTAAGACAAAGCCCTGCCTCTCTCCAAGGTTGAAGAAGAAATTGGTACGCTCAGACAAGTTCTGGCTGCTAAAGAGAGGCACTGTGGAGAGCTGAAGAGGAAGCTGGGCTTGACTCCCTTGGATGGCTTAAAGCAAAACCTGTCTAAAAGCTGGCACGATGTCCAAGTCTCCAATGCGTAAGTGTTGCTTGTGATGCATGTTTCACATTTAAATATGACTCTGTAGTAATTGTTTCCCAGCAGCATATTCCAGGGCTCTTCCAAGTGGCTGGCAGCTTTTGCTCTGATGGGTATATAGAGTAAAGAGCACTTAAAACTATTTATTTCATCGCTCTCATGTGTCACTGTCTTTATGTCAGCATAAACAGAACTTTCCTGTCTGTGATCTGGAGAAATTGTTGCTGGATGCTCTTTCCCTTGATGTTCGAGATCGCCACTTAACAGTTCAGTTTTCCCATTTCTGCCCATTCTTTGAGACGTAGGCCGCTGCTACCTTGTTCTGAACTCGGGCTCAGAGAGAAGTGCAAGAAGTTTCAAAGCTCTACTGCATAGCGTTAGTTCAGAAGTTACTTCCTGGGTCATACAGCTTGAATTAAAAAGCCCGCACTTCCTAGGAAAAATTCTGTAATATTAGTGTGCGTTACGCATGGTCATCTCTGCCTAAAGAAGATCTGAAATTAGGCTGACTGTTCCTGAACAGGGTGTTACCGTATCAAGGGGACGGTCACTGCCGTGCTTGGCAGTGCCAAAAGGAGAGTCGGAGAGGTAAGTCTGACCCTGCGGTCGTGCCTGGATGTGAGGGACTCTCGGTACCCACAGAGATATCATTCAGTCTAAAAAGCCTCATGTAACTCAACTGGAATTTAGCACTGACAGGGCTGCTGCAGACCAGATGGTTGAGCTGTTCATCTCCCTGTTTATTCTTTCCCCTTTTTCCTCATCTTCCCTCCTACATCCCTGCCCGATTTCTGTTATTCCTGTGTAACTGAACTGTGTCATTGTCTTCTAAAAAATGAATATTAAAGTTATATTCATTAACACTTTCTGTTTCTAGTTATGTGAAAACATCTGAGAAACTTGGAGAGTGGAATGACAAAGTGACACAGTCTGACTTGTGAGTGCCTCGGGCTCCTCAGCAACACCTCCTTGCTCCTTGCTGCGTTCCCCGATTTGTGCTGCTCCGTGTTCTCCCAGGCATCGGGGGTTGATTGGGAGCTGGAGGCATGGTGAAGCAGGACTGTCATTAGCAGCATGCCTGGCTTCCAGCTATAAGCATCCCTCAGTTGCAGAGGAGATGAGTAAACGTTACTGCTATCAGTCTCTCTCATGGTCTTGCTATTGCAGAAGAACAATTCCAATCAGTTACCAGACCACATTTTATTTAAAAAAAAAAAAAAAAGACAAAGAATCAACCACAGTTTCCTTTTTAGCTGGTCATTGGTGGGTTAGCCTGTTGTAATCGGATGTCTTATTAGTGAACCTCTGTCTTTACTGTGAAACTATTTCTCTTCTCGTCATTGGGTGTGGTAGGAATCGGTTTGATTATTGCCTTTCTGTGCGGCCGCAGGGGAGAGCGGTGCCTGAAGGCATTTACCCGTAGCTGGAAACGGGCTGTGCAAATGCAAATAGGGGTATTGGCTTTTGACAGCTGCCACGTGGCTCTTCTGCCTTGATGTAGGTGAACCTTTCTGCTGGTGTCAGCAGCAGAAAGCCATGAATTTTAGTCTTTGCAGTATATACAAGCAGGTGACAAATGCGAAGAGCATCTGGCTACTTTTGTCTCTAGAATATATTCTTTAATTATTAGACTTCCATTCATATTAGACATGAATCATTTTGATTCCCGCTGCATAGCTGAATGTAAGGCAGACCATGAATGTTTTCTGCACTGAAAATTCTTTCCCTTCTACATCTTGTGTTGAAGGAGATGATTATTTAGCGAAGAGGAAAATGTGGATTGGGAGCTTCCCGTCAGTAGGCGAGATGGCTCTGATCTAATTGGGGAGAGTTGCACTTTGGGTGACGTGAACCGCCTGCGACCTGTCACCTCCTCTGGGCAGTTCTGCGTGTTGCCTGAGCTGGAAGCAGACGCTTCCTGTAGTTCTTGTATTTGCTCTGTACCTCCAGTGTTAATTCTCACAACCCCTAAGGCTCTGTTTTCTATGTAGGGAAACATGATTTCTAAAGATTAGAAAATGAAACGAAGTTTAACAGTTTGTGCAGGTCATGCTATATTGGTAAAATACCTCTTTGGGTGTGGCAGTCAGACTTTTTTGGCCTTGAGCTCAGTTCACTGCTATGTGCTTTTAATCCATAGCCACCATGCAGCATGTAGGAAGGGAGCAGAAGATGCAAAGTCTTTTGATTCCTGACATCTTCTAAACGGCAGGCTTTGTTTCTTTGTGCTCGGCATTTGAACGTGCTTCAATAAGAAAGAAGCTGGGGCTTAGGTGTCTTCCCACCTCCCAAACAACAGCTCTTTTCCTTCTGGCTGTAACAGAGGAGGGGGGAAGCTATCGTCAGAGAAATAAAGCCTATGATACTCTAAGTGTAAAGAGACACTAATAATGTGGAAAGTGTCTAAAGAAGCATCTGTCGTGAATCTTGGCACTGTATCTAACCTCCATTGTGTTTGTAGATATCTTTCAGCCAGCAGCACACTGGAGGACTGGAATGAAAAATTAACTCAATCAGAAGCGTGAGTGTCTTAACCTTCAGCGTTAACGAATGCTTTCATGACAGTCTGCTGCCACTAACGTTCTGTGCTCCTGCTCGCAGTCCTCTGCTTTGACTAGATCTATTTAAACATTTATCTTTTCTAGCTTTCACTTTTTTAACCTGATAAACGCCTCTTTTGGGAGAGGGAGCTTTTCCTCAGGTCAGTATTTGAATGATTTCGTTGTGGTCCAAGTGATACTCCTCAAATGCCTGTCTGCTCTCGGAGGAGAACTGGCCGAATCCACCGGGTAGCCGAGACCTGTGTGCCACACGTTGTAACTTCAGCTGACGAGCTGTGGAATAGCCAGGCTGACCTCCTCTCGTTACCCTCAACATGCTCTGCAGGGAGCAGGAGCTTTTTTTTTTTTTTAATTTGCTGTGGTACCTGATGAGAACAAATCGAGCTGTAGTGTCCAAGGCAGCTCTTCTGTCATCTCGGGGCCCCACATGGACTTGCTTAAACCTCACAGCTGTTCTACTCCAGTTGTTGGCTGCGAAGGTCTCTTAGCTGTGGTTTTATTAAATGCCTGAAATTAAACTCTCATCTGGACTAAATTAGGGCAGCATATTACGCAAGTTGGCCTTTGTCCTTCTCGCTGCATCTTTCCCGCAGTATATAGGGGAATCCTTCACGGTGATGCGGTGGGAGCAGGCAGGTAGTGTGGTAGTGTCGTTGTTTCCTGGACTGATTTAAACCACGGTAAGGTAGGTCCTGGGTCAGCCAGCTTTTCCTGTTCTCTGGAGCGGGTATGAAATTCAGTCCTTTGAGCTGGCTTATTATTGGCAGCGTGTGTGAATAGAAGGTTTTCTTCATAAGACGGGTGAAAGATGAGCGGCGATGAAAAGTGGGAGTATCAGAAAAAACTTTAAAGTATGCAGAGTCTACTTTCAACATTCTGTGTGTGTTTTCTAGATTAAGAAGATGTAAATTGTCACTATTTCACTTGGTAAATAGAATGACCTTGGTTTTTATGCTTGCTGACAGTGTGACTGGCTCCAGCAGTGTTTAATCAGAGTTCCTCCCTGGGTGTGCCTGCTGGAATAGAAAACTTCTCGTTATATCTGTTTCCTTGTGCTTAATAAGCGCCAGAAATGTGGCGGAAGCTGCTTTTGTAGAGCACTTAAGGCCTGAGTAGCTGTGGCACGCTCGTTTTCCTGCTTGCTTTGGCACTAGACGGTGACAATTCATGCTAGCAAGGTAGATGCTGATTAAAATGGAGAGGCGAGGGGGACCGAAAAGCAAGATTCCAGCAATGTTTCGGAAAACAAATGGAATTTCTACTTCCTTTGCCTAAAGCTTAGTAAATGCGAAGAGTCAAGTTGAAGAACTCCAAGGATGAGGTTTTACTCATATGTTCTGGGTTTGTTATGCAAATGCATCCTCTTTGCTGCTGTTTGAGCTTCTCGGCACTACAACTGACAAGGATCCTGAGTGAACCAGGAACGGGCCTGGGTGACCTTAGGGTGCTTTTGTGCACTGCTGAATTTCCTGGTGGTTGCCGTTCCTGGCCACGGACTTGCCTTCTGCAAGCAGTACAGAGAGAGGATAGAAATCAGCCCTGTCCCGAGCTCCAGTTTCACTGTAACCAGGACGCGACATGACTTAGATGGTTTGTGTCCTTAGCCAGGCAGCACAAATGGTGATTGCTGGATAAGAGCAAGTGAGAGGAAGCTGGTATTAATGGATAAAGGAGGATTTGAGGGTGCAGGGCTGGCTCCTCCCTGTCAGGGTTTATAGGAGAGGGGTGCAATGAAATGTTTGAATACCACAGGATGAACACCACAGGGCAGAGATCGCTTCTGCTGCAGCCAATTGCCTGTTAGTAAAGCAAGGTGTTAATCAAAGCTCGTATTTATTACTCACAGATTCGGATTATTCTATTGTGCTTTGTACTGGTGCTAAGGGAAGAAAGTGAGCGATTGTGAATTTAAAGCCATGGTAAACCTGGCCATGTCTCTTGCAGGAGAGTAGTTGCGACTTCTAGGTCAGGGCTGGGCATAGTTAAGTTGCATTAAAGTCTTGTATAACCTGATCCCTGGTTGTCACAGATGCAGCTCCACATGTGTGTCTGATGGCAGTTCTGGGGTAAAGAGCTGCTCATCTCAGCAGCGCTTTCCCGGCTCTGCCTCCTGCGCCGCAGCCGCGGAGGTGCGTACGTGTGCGTGGGAGCTGTGGATGCAGGACTAGACTGGCGATCTGATCTGGCTGTGCTGCTGTCTTTTTTTTGTTCTTCCAAGTTTATATTTCAGCCGGATTCTTTCCTTGATCGAGATCACTCTGTCAGCACAAAGAGTTGTGCTGGTATCGTGAAGGAGCACGCTCAGGCAGAAGGAGCAGCACTTGAGTGCTAGATCTTCAGTTGTCTTAAGAATAGTGCTGTCAAGTGTGGAAAATGCAGTTGGAAAATCTCTGGCCTTTATCTGCTGAAGCTCGACATAATACCTGCGAGTTTGCAGGGTGTGCGTGGTGTGATGGTGTCCTGCGAGTCCGTAAACCGTTCCTCTCGTTGCTGCTCAGTGCTGATCTCTGAGAGTTGAGTGCGAAGCAGACGTAGAGTCAGCGCACCGTGCTTCAGTGAGCGCGAGGTCTCCGATATTTCGTTAGGCAGCTGTAAATCAAATCCCACGACAGGACTCACTCAGCTGGGGAGGAGCCCGACTGCTGAAGGCAGGGATTGAGATCCTCCTCTTGCAAAGCAACTTTGGCCCTAGGGTTCAAACGTAGCTATTGCGATAGGAAGGCATGTGTAAGAGCAGGCAGCGTTGATGCTGACCATTTAACTCCTAAATTGTCCTGGGACAACTACTTCTTGCAAAAGGTTGTGCTGTGGAGAAACAGTAGTGAGGCTTCGCTGTTGGGGTACGCTCAGGTTCTTCTGGAGTCACTGAATTCAAGGGGAATTGGTCTGAAAAATGTGTAGGCTATAGGAATTTTCTTTCAGAAGCAGGAAGAGGGAAGGTAAAGCTGATGCGGTTTTGCTCTGTTCTGCGTAAGTCTCATGTACGTTCTTGATTCACAAATACTTGGCTATGGTCTTAAAAAACCCCAGCAAACCAATTGGTATTGCTTGAATCCAGTTCAGGTGCTATGGTGCTGCCTCCTGCACTTCTGTCTGGAGAGGCTGAGATGTAGGTAAGTCAGCTGTCACCACGGTGCTTCTGGCCTTGGGAGCTCCGGCGTGAGACAGAACATTAGGCTGTTGATAACGCCCTTCTCCTAAATATCCCAGTCAGGCAGAAAAGTAATCTCAAGCTGAAATATTTGGAATAAGAAAACTTGGCTTAAATTGTTGAACTTGTTTTCCAGCCTGAGTCTTTTCTAATAATTTGAAGAATGCCATAAATCTAGATGTTAATCACCAACTGTGGAGTAGCTTAGAGAAGATGAGTTAATGAAAGTGGCTCAAAGAATCTTTGTTCCTGAGATTAGTCTCAGCTGAAGGAAACAAAAGTTCTCAAGTGTCTGTCTTCTCCAGCTTTGGTATAAACTCAAATGTAATCAGCTGACAAGTACAAGCTGTCAGACTTCTTCTGTATTGTGGTTAATGGTAACTGATAGGAAACTTCTCTACCAGTTTATTTCTAAACTGCAAGTTGTGGAGATAATGCTGATTCCTGTATTTCTTTTCTGTACAGTGATGTTAGTCTTGCCTCTTTCCTCCATAACCTAACGCTACAACAAACGCTATAACTTCTTCAAGGCTGCAAGCATATTATGGAATAGGTTCCTAGACTTATTTTTTCAAGGAGACCAAAAGATAGTTGTAGAGCAAATAGGATACGATGCTATGCTATTGGAGTTTCCACATAGAAAACTGGGTGGTGGGTTTCTTTTTTCTTTTTTGCGAACGTTTGTCAGATTTAAGAACGTGTGGTCAGCATGGTAAGTGAGTGTGTGGAAAGGTTAATCCTACACTTGCTGCTTTTTTTAAAACTTCAAGGCTTTGAATATATGCGAGACTGGAAGGGGCTTTTTCAGTGAAGTCAGTACAGCTCACTAACCTAGCTTCTTTCCTTTCATATGGGCTCCTTTTTCAAAATGGGAGGGGATGCTTCTTGCTTTCAGATCCTACCCGTTAGCTGACTTTAGGATTTTTTTTTTTTTTTCTATTTAGCTATAAGAAGACCCAGGAAACCCTTTCCCAGGCAGGACAGAAGACTTCAGCAGCCCTTTCCAATGTAGGTTCTGTTATCAGCAGGAAACTTGGGGACATGAGGTAAGATTTCTGTTTTGCGCTCTGGTGCTTTGATCTTGGTTTCAAACAGTAATGAGACTTTAGACAATAACGAGGCTTTTTTCCATTTTTCTGCTTAGTTGGCAGCACATTGCTGTTGATGGACTACTTTCTTCTGTGTGGCCCTGTATGTCGTAGTTTAGGACAGATTAACTACTTATTGATGGGCTAAAACCCATTCTAAGGCGTTTAAGTTTGATTTGCCTTAGGAGGACTGACAGAACGTTTTTAGCAGCCTTCCCCTCTTTACTGTCAGATGGTTTCACTGCAGCTTTTACGTCATATGTAAGAAACTAGTATTAAAGTCTACCTTTTCCATTCATTCCTGGATTATGGAGGTGTGCTTTCTCAGTGTTCCTGTTTAGGATTAGAAGGGGGTCATCACTCCTGTGCTCTGTTCTGCTTTAAAACGGGGCAAAGTCTGGATGCTGCATTTCATGCAGTTTCAAGCCCTGTGTGTCAGCTTTCCATGGAGAAGGGCAGTATGCCTTCCCGGCACAGTTATGTCATGTAGACTGGAAGATAGGAATTGATTCAGAAGATCATAACAACATCAAAAATGTTGTCTTGTGGTTGGTGGTTACCTGGATTCCTTAAGCAGATGACCGCTGCAGTCATTGGAGATTTAAACCTCTCTGAATTGGGAAGTGGAGGGGTGGTTCCCTCGGTTGTTGGCTGACGTTCTTGCTCTGCGAGTTTCTCAGCTGTACAAAGTTGAAGGTTAGAAGTGGTGATTTGTCTGATCTTGAGAAATTTAAGCGAAAGATTGCTTTCCCCATTGATGGTGATGTCCAAGTTTTTCATGCAGAATACCTTGAACACACT
The DNA here is from genome assembly GCF_965183815.1 of Platalea leucorodia. Lineage (NCBI taxonomy): Eukaryota > Metazoa > Chordata > Aves > Pelecaniformes > Threskiornithidae > Platalea > Platalea leucorodia. The sequence goes on along the minus strand of NC_138835.1, from coordinate 15,818,949 downwards.
TTTTTTGGAACCGAGAGCTAATTCTTACTAGCCTAGACAGGTTGTATATTCAGGAAATATTCTTAGAGCTTGTATTTAACGTGATGTATCAGACCTTGGATTGAATGGGTAGCTGTCATTCTTTGTAGGGAATTTCCTATTCCACGGTGGCTGGGAGTATCCAAGTGGTAAGAACTTGTTGGCCTCTGATCACATAGTACTGATTTATTCTAGTTCTGTCCTCAGTGAGATATTTACTGTGTTCCTGCAGGGTAATTTTTGATGAGTGTTTTCAGTAGCTCACTCCTCTGAATTTGGCAGAGGACTAGCTGGCTTCCTACCCTTTCCAGTATTCAAGTTTTAATTTTTTTTTTCTTGGAAACTACCTAGTCTATTGAAAGAAGAGATTTACATGTAATCACAGCAGACCGATATTGGCGCAAGATGTGGTGGTAATAGATTTTGCTAAACCGATAATAGTGAAGTAAATTTGGTGCCTGACTTCTGCAGTCTGGTCAGGCTGTTGTGGCAAAGGGATGGGAACTGTACTTTTTGGACCAAACGGGGAACTTCTGAGCCAGTGTTGCCACCAGGAGAAGCTGTTTTGATGGGCTTGGTCCTGCCTGTTGTCTTTCGGTTGGGAGAATCCAATTCACCGTGCAGCTGTAGGAGTGTTTGTGCGTCCCAGGAGCGGAGGATGGAGGGAGGGGATGCACGGCCGAGCGAAGCGGGCGCCTGTAGCTCCTGGTGACAGAGCTGCCCTGACATAGAGTGAAAACTGGCTGTGGACGCTGGCCTGGCTGACTACCAACAAGTCAGACCTTTGCAGCAATGGTATTGCTCAGCATTAATCACCGATTTGAACACCTGCATTCCTTTTTATAGCTAATACCTTGGGTGATGTATTATGAAATAGAGGCAGCTTCTGTCTTATAACTTGAGAATCCCTGCCAAAGTTATTTCAGCAGGATTTGCTTTGTATATGTGGCCCTGTGGGGGAACACAGTAATGATTTTTCTTTTTAAGACTTTCTGTTTTTCTGTGTGTATATAAACAGACTTCTGTCTCCTGTGCTGCATTTGAGTCTTGATATTTCTGATTCCGAATAAGGTTTAACTCTGAGCATAAGCTTCTGCGGGAACTGTCCCACTTTCTACCCTTGCCAGGTGACACTGCAAACCGTGTTCTGCGATGTGATCAGAGGAGCGAAGTCTGTTGTACTGTTGTGATCCCTGCTCCCAAGGAGTGGGGATGATCTCTGTTCCCAGAGAATCTCTGTTCCAGGCCTCGTAGCCTGCACTGCAACCTCCCTTACTGTACTTTTTTTCCTCTTACACTACAAATTCACTTGTAAAGCAGGTTTATTTTCCATCACTGGAAGTGTTGAGATAACAGAAGGGATTTCCTTGTTTAGTTGGCCTTCACCGGTTGATAAATGCAAGGAAGGGGTGATGAATGGGACAAATGCCTCCGATACAGGGAGGGCGTAGTCGGAATTCCATTAAAAATGCTTGGACCAAAATGCTGTGAAATACAAGTAATGTGTCCCTGGCTTAAATCTTCAGGGTTGCTGTATTCTGGTCGAAATAATTTTAAATGTTACAGCTGTGGATTGTAAGGAGACATTGTGAAGTTATGCAGTAACTGTGCCCTGTGTTAATGCTGTTGCTCTATTCGCTTGCCTTCAGGGGAGAAAATGTAGCCTAATTAGTCGGTGGGATTTTCTCCAATCTTGGTCAATTCAGCTTTTTCTGTTATCTCCACTTGCAGTTAAAAAGTAAATTGGCTTTTAGATGTTCTGTTCCTGCATTTTACTGATCCCAGTAAACTGCAAAATTGAGCGTTTTCTTTTTGTTGGTAACAGCTTGCTTTGTGGTTTTGTGTCCCCCAATACGCTTCGTGTTGTCTGAAGTTTCCTGCTGTACGTAATACTACAAGCAAATTCATCACGAAATGTTAGCCTGAGCCCCAGAGGTGCCTGCAAATTCTTGAATTTCTGTAAACTTTAAATCCTTATGAAAGGAGGAAAAGGGTTGCTGCTAGGTCCAGGCCAAGATACTGAACAAATCGACCACTGCTTGTGGTATTGCATACAGAGGAGCACAGTGCATGGATGTGTCTTATCTGTGTTCTTCTCCTTTAAGCAAGAGTAAGTAGAAAGTTAATTTATTTCGCATGCAAAGACAGCATTTCAAGGAGTCTGTCCTGCCAAAGAGCTGACTTGGATGCATGGGGAAATGAAACCACAAAGCCGAACGTCTTCGCTCTGGCTGTAAGGAAAAGCCCTTGTACTCCTTGCCAAGTACTTTAGATCCAACTTGCCACGACTGCTTCCTGCTGCAGAGACAAAAATTATAGTTAAGTGGAATAGAACGCTGCTTCTGGGAGGAGAAGCTCCTTTAGACCATCCTGGTAATCTTACTAGTAAAGTAGGAAACCTTTTGGTCAGTTATTTCAGACTACTGAGATGCTACTGCATTGCAAGATCGCGCCTGGAAATCTGGCAACCTGGTGGGGGATAGTTTGCCTTGAAACCTAAAAATGGGCAACCAGGTTGTGGGGTAAACGTGATACACTTGATCCAGATAATCTTATCTTTATGATGCTGAGATGTGTTTGTTTGCGGGGCTGTAACTCTGCAGGCTTGGCAAGATAACGTGCAGGTATCCATTGCAGGTTCCCGTTACAGAAGTTCTCAACCCGAAGACCTAGCAATGCTGTCTTTGTATGGGAGCTCGCGGGGGGACATGGAGGAAGGAGGAATCTTTACCAAGTTAGCTAGCACTTGGTAAAACCCCTCAGTTTAGAAAAACATACTCTAAAAAAAAAAAAAACAACCCCAAACCACATGAAAGCAATGGATAGGCGTACATAAGCTGTTCTGGGTTTTTGTTGCTGTTGCACGCCCACTCCTTTCCCTCCCCAGCACCCTGGCTCGGAGTTGCTGTAGGTGCTGTTATTGTCCTCTGAAAAACTTCTTAGCTTGGCTCCTTTGAGTTAATGAAAAGCCATTGGTTTTTTTGCTTGCTTCTGTGATTTATTTTGAGAGGCTTCCTCCTGGGTAGTTGACTTTGCTGTCCCATGATCCTATGACCGTGTCCCTGCTTAGCCGCCCTGCGTTTAGTGTCGAGATCTGCGCAAGCGTCTGACTGCCGCTTCCCTTCTCTCTCTGCTGCCGTGGCTTCTCCCAGGGCTCACCCCTTCTCGCATTCCTTTAGGTAAGATACTCTTCAAGGCTGCTAAAAGAGCATTTGTTTCCATGCCAGGCCCTTGCAGATATTAAAGGGGAAGCTGATTATTTAAGCCTTGCCTACGCTTTGGACACAGATTGAGAAACCTGCCACAAACCAATGCCTCATAATTGACTTTTGTATCACAGTTGCAGTTTGCAGTTAAATACTCGCACTTACTGTCTTGTGTCTGGAAAACTAAGTTCTGGGCTGCAGCTGTTAAATAAGGAAAGAGAGGGCTGGCTCTTACCACTTCAGTTGTCCGCAGCAGCCTGTGCGTGGACCTGAAGTGCTTAAGAACCAGAGGTATGCTGCTCTTGCATGGTATCTGTCTAAAATTGTCATTTAACTTTTCCCTCCTTATTCTGAATGCTTCCGAGTAGCAGTTACTCCATTCGCCACTCGATAAGTATGCCAGCGATGAGGTAACGTAGCAAATACCCGTGTCTCCTGCGTGGGGTCGGTGGGAGAGCGCGGCCGACTCCGTCGTTATTGGGTTTTTTGTTCTGATTTGCACAACCGGTTCCCTTCTGAAGCAGACCCCGCTCCGAGTATGGGGTAACCGCGTCCTGCAGTTGGAGTAATTCAGGGTGGTTTTTACCCAATCTCTTTTTGTGGTTATTAGCGCCTGTGTTGTTCTTGGACTAAGCGCAGTGTGGCAACTGTACCCAAGTCTAATTGAAATTTGGAGCTTTCGGAGGTCCCTGAAGGGCAGGGACTGCAGTCCTCCTCTCGCAATGTACGGCGTGGCCATTGCTAATGCCGAGATGAATCTGAACTTGAACCCTCCGTCTCCAGCCTGGGAGCTCGGTGCCCTTCTCACGTGCCCTTGCGGTGCGTTAGGTGATGATCTCCTTGCAGGAGAGACGGCTGCCAGGGCTGGACGAGGCCCACAGAAGCCCCCTCTCTGTTCATCCTTGTTCCAGATCGACGGAGGTTATTTTTATGGGCGCAAATATAAAGCGACTCTTTGGAACAGAAATAACTGAGATGAGGCTAGTCAGCTCCCAGCAGCCTAGCCTGGGGAGAGCAGCTCTGTATGAGTAATTGCCTGGGCTGAATGCTCGGTGCAGAGCCCTCCCCTGCAATTTTTCGCAAGCAAAGAAGCTTGTTAGGTTGTCAAACAACTGACCTGGTTTTCTTTGCTAAGAAATATGAAATCCTCTGATTAATTTATTACACTGTGGTTTTTATGAGCATTTCCTGATGCAACTGATCCCTCCTGTAGTATTAAAGCTGCCCGTAGGTACAGGCACATGGCCCTTCCCCTTCCTGCCCGGGGGATGCAATATGGGAAACCGAAGCCTTTGTTTTAAACCCTTTTCAGCTTTTCCTTTCCATTATTTAAGACGGCATGCTTTTAGTTGGAAGCCTTGTAAAACTAAGAGAGAGTTTCTTCTCTACTTATCGTGCGTTGATTCCCTAGCGAACTTGGACTTGTTTCCCTCTATGTTTTAGCTTGAGCAATTGAGGGGATTGCACGCGGTATAAATGTTTCCCTGCAGAGTTTGTGTGTGGTGTTCCTGTCTGTGTGCCGGAGAGATGTGTGCCAAAGGCTGGGAGGAGCTGGAAGCCTTCTGGGTGCTGCCGTCACTGCATGGGAATGGCCAGAGAGCCCGGTCGCGCTGCGCGATTTGATTTAGTTAACAACTAACTCGTCTTGATTTGTTCTTTGTTGTGTTTTTTTTTTTTTTTTTTCCTCTCCTTTCTTCAAGGAATTCTGCAACCTTCAAGTCATTTGAAGATAGAGTTGGGACCATAAAGGTAACAGTCTCCTTTTTCTTGTAAACATATAGCGTGAAGCCTTATGCAGAAACTTTAATTTCTGCAATGTTTTTCTTGTAGACTAGTATTTGGGCAAATGGCCTCTGGGCTATGTGAAGCCTTTGCTACAGTAGGTGACCCTGACAAAGGGGAATTGCTTTGGTATCCTCAGTGTTGGCTGCTTGTTATCCTAACTCTCTTCTCTCCTTTCAGTCCAGAGTGGTGGGCAGCAGGGAAAACAGCGCTGACAGCCTCCACTCCCCCTCGGGAACCGGAGACAAGCCTCCGCAAGACAACACTCCGTTCTAGACCCGCGACGTGGCTTTGCACGGCTGTGCACAACTGCAAGAGCGAGCCCTCTCCCTCCCAAATCTTCACAACAGCAACAACATGCGAATCCAAGAAGGGGCTGAGCGCCAGTCTGGAGAGATCCATCATTCATTCATAGACACTGCTGCTGGATCTAAGTCAAATAAAGAGAATGCAAAGTTTTGTACACAAATAATATTTTACACTAAAGTTTGTAGATTAAATGTATCACTGCTGTCCTTTTGGGAGAGCATGTAAGATGGAGTTTCCTTAAAGTAGCTCAGAAATGCCCCTGGTATAGATAAAAACAGTTTTCCCTTGTCTGATACAACTTGGAACAGATGCATCGCCCTGAGCGGCGTGAGGAGGGCAGTTATTGGAGAAGCCAAGTGCATGGGCATCTTCGCTTCAGCTTCTGGCTGCGTTCGCTGTTCGGGGCATGCCATGCGGCTGCTCGGTGAGCTCCCAGGCTTCTCCCGTTACTGTTTTCTCTGGCTCTCATTGGAGTAGTCTGGTAAATGGGGTAACCAGTTGTTTGTTTTTTTTTTTTTTCTGGGCTCCCAAAAGGGAAACTTCACTTAGCAGCTGCCTCGTTGTTACACTAACGCTCTAGCTTTAACAAAACTAAAAATCTTTATTTTTAAATGCAATGAACTTTAAAGAAATAAAGCTTAAAAAAAAAAAAAAGCATCGGCGTCAGATTAGGGAAATGCTCCCTTGGACTCTGAAACTGGATTGCAAGCCTTACATCACCTTACGCTTTACTCGCTTATGATTTTTTTTTCCTATAGAGAAGACTGTAAGGGTTATAAAGCTGGATGTTGAGCACTGGAGTTTTGCATCATACAGTAGTAGCAGCATGCTTATAAGCCAGTTCTTGTGTTAAATTCAGTGGCGCACTCCGTTCCCTGAGTGTATGAAACTTGCTTCTCCCTTCTCAGTTTATGCCTTCGTTCTCGGAGGAAGAATTTCTGAAGGCTGCTAGCAACAGGGCCGGATTAAAAAGGCCGAAGCCGTCTCTAGCAATACGGACACTGTGTTGGAGGGGCTCTGCTCTCTCCGGGCTCCTCCGTCTGGTACATCTGACTGTCACTGGACGGGTTTTTCAGTTGAAAGCCCCAGCTCTAATCTGGGTTTGCAAAACTGGCAGAGTTACGGAGCTCAACCAGTTCCCCCAGGGGCTGGATGTTTCGCTCTTTCGATGTCCAACTTCATTGCTCAGGAGCTGTAAAATTCTGAGTTTTCTTCTAGAGGCCTGATCTTATTCTAGGCAAGGTGCCTCCACGTAGAAATACCTAGAGTGAGCAATTCTGTGCCTTAAAGGCGAAGTGGGACTTACTCAGGTCTTTAGACTTGCTTATATGTACATATCTGGGTAGTTTTAGTGGTTTATCACCCTGGAGGGACTGCACCGCCTCTGAGCCTTCTTTAGAGAAGCAAGTTTTGACACTTATCTGCTGGTGAATCTCTGTTTTCCCCCCCCCGCTCCCCCCCCCCGCAGACCTGGGGCAGGATGAAATAGCAGAAGGCAGATGTACTGGGCAGTAGGTGGAGTGTACGTAGTGTGGTTTACTGGTGCTCCCGCTGTGACTGGAACTGGCCTCCCCGTGAGGAGCGGAGCCAGTGGAACGGGGGCTGCTGGTGCTTGGGTATTGAACTGTTTCTCTTTATAGCGAAAGACTGAGGAAACTTGTCAATAAAGCATTCCTTCGGGAGAAAACGGGGTGACTGTTCTTGTCTTGTTCTAACAGTACTGACGTCCGCTCTTGGGTGCGTAGTATGAACTTGGCAGGCAAATACCAACTTTTCAGGCTGCCTGCAGCAGCTTGAGGTGAGAAGCAACTGAAATATTCCATTCTGTCCCTCTGGCTGGTTTGTCCGTCGGCTCTCCAGATGCTTTCTCACAAAGGGATGTAGTAAAGAATATTTACAGTCTGATCTTTCCTTTTCAAGATGCCGAACGCCAGCTGGCTGCCGAGACATACCTGTGCCCCGCCACGGGCTGGGGAGCTGCGAGCCCGCGCTGACCTCCGCCTGCCATCGCGTCGCTCCCCTCGCCGCCGGTGAAGCGGACGCCGCTTTCCTGCGACCGCGGTCGCGGCCGTAACCTTGGCAGCTGGGGGGCTGGAGAAACTTCTAACGTGGAAAAGCGGCAGCTGTGGTGCCGGCTTGGATTTACGGCGTGATGCTTCAGGGAATCGGCTTCTTGGAAGCGCTGGCAGTCGCTGCTGATGTAAACAGCAGGGTGCAGGGGCGGCAGGGAATGCACGGCTGGAGCTGGGAGCTGCTCTTTTAAATTTAAAAGGGCGGTGGGGAGCAGGCGAATAGGTTGTGCGAGAGGCCAGCAGAGCTCTGTAGCTGCTCAGCGCGCTGTGCTTTCAGAGGAAGGATGCCTGGCTAGGTGTGAAGCGTCTGCCTGGTGGTGAGGGTTTGGTTTTGTTTTTGTGAGGTTTGGGGGTTGGTTTGTTTGTTTTGAGGGTTTTTCTTCTGCTATTTCTGTAGTTAAAACTACACCTCTGCAACTGGGCCCAAGAGCGAAGGGGTCGGTGTGGTACCCGGCCCCGGGGGAGGGATGCTGCAGGGAGCCCCAGGCGGCGGCGCTGGGGCCGTGAGCTCCCCCGCGGGAGCCCCGGGGGCTGGGGATGCTTTGCCACCTCCCCAGTCCCTTCCAGCGAGGGACCTGGGGTGTTTCGAAGGCAGGTTAATGCAGCCTTCCCTTCCTGCTGACAGCCTTGGCAGCGTTTTTGTCGCTTGGCGGTTTCTGAGCGTGCTCCTGGCAGCTCTGGCGGGTGCAAAGCCCCGGTTTCCTTCGGGGCTGGGCTGTGGCCTGCAGCGTCCCGCGCAAAGGACGGGGGGGACGCGGCTTCCTTCCCGGCAAAAAAAACGGGAGCAGGAGCATCCGAAGCCCCAGCAGCCCCGTGAGCACCTGCCTGCTCTGTTGTAACTGGGGCAGAAGGCTTCGACAGCAAAATTCCTCTTCTGTTTGCCCCCTGCCAGCGGCCTCGGTGGGCCGGGGCTGCTCAGAGGGGCTCGGGAGCAGCCCGGTGTCCCTGGGTGCCTCTGCTGCTGCCTCGGAGCTTGGAGAGGGTTTGTCCCGGAGCTTTTTCAGAGTCACTTCTCTCTCCTCCTCCTTTTTCCTGTTGCTTCCCTTAAATGAAATCCCGGTATTAAATCGACACTAACGCGGCCAGCACGCGAGCCCCATCAGCGCTGGGATCTTCGCAGGCAGCCACAGAGCCAGCAACCAAACCAGCGTCTCCTCTGTCCCGCTCCTCTGGTTTTACCGCGTGATTTTCCTTGCCTTTCCTCGTCGCTGAGGACTCACTGGGCTTTTTGGCTGCTCCCACGTTTCAGGGGGATCCGCGCCGAGCAGACGTCATCGACCGGGGACGCGGTAGCGGACGGGAGGCTTTTCCCACGGGAGGATGCTCGTCCCTCCCCGCACCTCCCGCCGCTGCGGTTCCTCTCTGCCGGCGCCGCGGTGCGAAGCACGGGGTCGGGTGATGCAGACGGCCCATTCCCGACGCGTTTCCAAGCCGGGTGCTCGTGCAGCAGCGTCTCTGCATGGTCGGGTCCCGCTGCCGGCCTCGGCTGCTCTGCTGGATGGGTTGGGGGGGTGATTTAGGTCCGTAACTGGGCGAGCACCCAGCAAACGGGTGGGAGCTGAGATTCACCGGGGAAGGGAGAGCGGCAGGCGCTGCCGAGGAAGCCCAAAGCCACATTTCGGGGTGTGGTGACACATGAAAGAGACCCGGCAGTCATCGTCCCCCGCCAGCAGGCACCCAGGGATGGACTCACCCTCTTGGCTTGAAATGCAAACTTCCCAGGGGCTTTGGGGTGTTTGTCTCCTGCCTGCGAGGAAGAGGATGGGAGGCCTCATCCCAGCAAAGCACAGACCCCTCGCTCCTGCATCACTGGGAGTTTCCTAAACGCCAAAGCACGAAGTGACGTGCGGTGGCTGGGCTGCGCAGCGTCCCGCGCGCTGCAACGGCCTGGTTTGCAAAGGAAAGGTTGGGAAAGTCCAGTGCAGGGCACGGGAACGCCTGAGCCGTCAAGAGGGAACCTGCAGCGCTTTAGAGGAGAGGGTGAGCACCCACGCCCGAAAAGGGGACGGCTTGGGCAGAGGAGCGCGAGGTGCGGGGGCTTCACTGGCAGCGTCGAGGGGGGGGAAGCCGGATCGCTCCATCCCACGAAGTGGGAACAAGCAGATAAACAGCGGAATCGAAAAGCAACTGATTGCAAAAAGCTAGAAGGAATCATTTTTCCGTGCTGGCACCGTGTCCCAATCCTCAGCCGAAACCACAGCAAGTGTTTTTTTTAAGGAATTTGACTTTTATGCTCGTGAGCGGGGTTGCACAACTGCTGCAGCGGCTGGGAGCCGAGCGGGCAGCGTCCAGAGCCAAGCGCTGGCCCAGGGCTCCCAGCCCCGGGGCCAACTCCCTGCGTCCCTGCGGGCGCAAGCAGCCCGGGCTGGCCCTGCGCGGGCGCGGGGGGGGTTCAGCATCTCTTCTTGGGAGCAGAATCCGTGCAAGGTCCATGGCGCGAAGCCAGCGGGGAGCCCCGCACGCAGCCGGTGTTTCGGAGGGGCAGAGGTACCGGGTGGCCTCTGGAGCATCAGCGCCGGAGCGGGGCCTCGGCCGAAGGAAGCCGGGGCTGGAGCGAGGAGAGGACGCGGGCGCGTGATTAATGGCGATGACTCCGTTGGCAAATGGGGTTCGTCATCGTTCGTTTCCTTAAAACGTGAGTCAGAGGCAGCAGACGGGAAAGGCGGCTGGAGGTCGCGGGCAGCGGGGCCGTGCCGGGGCGAGCTGCAGGGCCTGGGCAGCGTTCCCGCACCGGGGGCACCCGCTCCGGGAGGTGCTGGATGGGGGGAAGCTGGGCTTTCACCCGCCGGTGGGAAACAGCAGCGGTCCCCAGGGAGCGGCCGGGAAACTTGAGCAACTGGGAAAAACACTCAGGCTCTTCAGCTTAAAAAAACCTGTTTTCCTCTAATTGTAAGTGCTTGCTTGTTCATGGAAAGGACCAGGCTCGGCACCGCGCTCCTGGGGCACCGCGCTCCTGGGGCACCGCGCTCCTGGGGCGCGCCGGAGCTGGCAGCCGTGCGGGGCTGCGCAGGTGGCAGGCCGGCTGCAGCACCCCGAGAAAACGCGCAAATGAGGAAGGTGCTGCAACAAACCCAGAGTCGCTGTGCATGAGCGTGGGGGGCTGAGCGCCCCAGAGGCCACCTGGAAAAGCAGCAAACTCCCAAGTCTGCAGATGAAAGGCGATGTGCTGGTCCTGTCCCCTGCCCTGCTGCAGCCCCCAGCCCTGCTGCAGCCCCTGGCTCCGCTGCAAGCTGCAGCCCCCAGCCCTGCTGCAGCCCCTGGCTCCGCTACAAGCTGCAGCCCCCAGCCCTGCTGCTCCCCATGCTGCAGCCCCCAGCCCTGCTGCTCCCCATGCCGCAGCCCCCAGCCCTGCTGCAAGCTGCAGCCCGCAGCCCCGCTGCTCCCCACGCTGCAGCCCGCAGTCCCGCTCCTCTCTCCGCTGCAGCCCGTAGCCCCGCTGCACGCTGCAGCCCCGGCGGCAGCGCGGGAACTGCGGCGGGCTGCAGCAGCTCCTATCGCTCCCTGGTGGTCTAGTGGTTAGGATTCGGCGCTCTCACCGCCGCGGCCCGGGTTCGATTCCCGGTCAGGGAAGCTCCTTTTTTTACCACGCTCTGCCCGCTCCCCCCCGCCCCCGCTCCCGTTACCAAGCCCCCCGCCCCCCCCCCCGGCCACGCACACCCGCACCCGCGGCCACGCACAGCGCGCTGCGGGCGCATGCCCGCGCCCCGCGGGGGGGGTCGGCGGTGCGCAGGCGCCGTGCGCTGGCCCCTCCCCGCCCGCCCTCGGCGTCGCCGGGTCCCGCTCGGTCTCTGGCTGAGGCAGCGCCGCCGCGACCGGGGGCCGCTCGACGCCGGGAGGAGCCGCGGCCGCAGCCTGGGGCCGCCCCCCGGGGCTGCCCGCCCCCCCAGCCCGCCCGAGGGGCGCAGGTGAGAGCGGCGGCGGGGCCGGGCCGCGGCGGGCCCGGCCGGCGGGTGGAGGCCAAGATGGAGCTGGTGCTGGCGGCGGGGGGGGAACGGCGGCGGGAAGGGTTTGGGGTGAGGGGGAGATGGGGGGGGGGGGGCGGCGGGACCCCTGCCCGCGGCGGCCTGCGGGGGTCCCGGCCGCCCGCCTTCCCGCCACATGCGCATTGCTCCCCGGCGGTGCGGGGCCCTGCGGCCTCGGAGCTGCGGGGGTTGAGGGGGAAAAAAAAAAAAACAACCCCAAAAAACAACCCGACAAAAGGCCTGGAAAGGTGAATTCTCAATGAAAGTCATCGGGGTTGTGCCTGAGGCGCGATTCACCCTGACTGGTTTTTCGCTGGGGGGATCCGGGATGGGTTTTGCTTCCCCTTTTATCATAGGATCTTCCCACATTGTTCTGCTTAATTTAAAAAAAAAAAAAAAAAAAATCATTTATCACTGCTCGGATTACTGTGTGCCTAATGAGTGGCGTATTAGCAACGGGAAGTAAATCCAGCCTTTATCGTGAGAAACTTGCAGAGGCAGCATAATTCTATTTATCTGTGCAGCGTCTTCTGGTTCTGGAATTAAGAATTCCGGTCAGGTAATTCCGGTGATCCGGAACGCAACGGGACGAAACGGAGACGGCGACTTCGCTGGTAACGCCTCGCTCTCGCTTTTGTGCTTTATCCGTCCCTCGCCGCTGTACACGTAGTGACACAAAGCCGTTGACTCTATTGCCGGAGAGTGTGACACTGATGGAGCCGTTCCTCCCTCCGAGAGCAAGGTGAAAGCCACAGAAAGGAAAGCCAAACGTTTTTAGATTAGGTTTGTTTTTATTGAGGTATTAATTTTCGTGTGCTGTGAGACGTTGCCGTAGAGCTGTGTATGCTTAATATTCTCTCTCCTGCGGTAAAGCTTAAAAAAAAAATGGCATAAATTTGGTACATCATCTTACACCGGTAGGAAATAATATAATTCCCCTAGCTGATCTCTGCCCGATGTCCTCCTGCTAGCTTGTCTTCAGCAAATGGAAATGTTATGTATGTGTTTAAATATCGTCTTAGCTTGCTGCTATTGAAGCAAAAACTTGCAGGCCGCGTTCACCCAGTGGCTGACCGGTGGTGTTTCACCCATTTCATTGGGTAAATTAAGCTATCAAAAGTATGCAAATCTGCGAGGATTTCCTTTTGAAATGCGTCAGGATTGTGCCTATTTACATTCTTGAATAGTAGCAGCCACCCTTAAGTGGAATTTATTTTTTCGACCACAATTTCAGTAGGGGCGTTTTCAAGTTGAAGGCATCTGTTGGTTTCAGGCTGCTCAGGATCACTGTTTGCGTTTTGGTTTGCTTTTGATGGAAAATGATGGAGTCCTTATCTAAGAGATCCCGAGAAATAGGTGCCAGATTCATTTGCGTTAATGAATTATCTCTGATAATTCAAGTACGCTGTGCTCTGGGAGGGAGAAAAGAGGGGAAGCAAAAGCTGGAGTTGAAGAGGAATTGACTTTAATGTATAGAGCGGAGGGAAAAGAAGTTTATTTTTATTGAGCAGCTTCCTGTGGTTTTCTCGCAGCGCTGTAAGGACTTCGGAGAAACTTGTCGTGATGCTGGCTGTGCAGAATCTGCTTTCTGGATAACCCCAAGTTTGGAGATGAGATTTTCAGTCAAACAGCTTTTTATAAGCATAAATAAATGCTTCTTTCCCTCCCTCCTTTATTCCATCTTAGTGATTGTCCACGGCATTTAAATGAAAGGGGAGATGCTGCAACGTGGTCATTTTCCTCCTAAATTTTTGATGCCTCGTGTTGATAAATGGCAGGCTGTAGGTTGGAAGTGCTGGTGAAGCCGAAGTAGAGATTTCCCAGCTTCGCAGGGGAGCTGTGTGCTGTATTTAACCCTCTTTTATCAGCGAGTGTCTGAAAAAAGTAATGTCATTGTAGCATGTTTTGTCTCGTAGCATAGACCTTACATATTATTATTCCCAAGAAGCATAAACCCTTTTGGTCTTTCCTGAATGCCAAGCAGTCCTCTCCCCGGGCAGCTGGTGGTTGCTGTGCCTTGGTTTGCAGCTGGATTGCAGTAAGTTGATGTGGTTTGGTGCAGTCACCGGCCCGACTTCAGTTACGAAGTTACCCAAGATGGTTGGAGCCTGCCAGAGACTTGGTTTTGCCGCGGAGGATCAGAGCAGGGGTCGAAATACAGCTGCGATGCCGACAAGCTTTTCTTACGGTGCCGTATGAAGGCATCCGTCAAGTCAGCGGCGTTCCTTGGATCTTCATACTTTGGAAAAAATTGAGTGGTACCAGAATAAGACTTAGGAACCCAACAGTATGAACGCTGATTTTGAGACTTTTGGCCTAACTTGCAGGTTATGCTGTTAGGGAGGCGGTAGCTGTCAGCAGTGATGTTGTTAATCATCATATTTCTTCTCTTTGTGGCCTTCAAGAAAGATTTCTGCCTGTGTTTAAGCATTTTGATAGCGAATACTAATGGAAGCCTAGCTGGATTACTTAAGAAATCATGTTTTAGGTTACATGTAAAAAGTTGATATGACTTTTTTTTTTGATGTTAAGAATTCAGCTGCCAGAATATCCTCTCTGGGGAAGGGGACACAATTTAAGAACGGGAGGTGGTTTTGCAAACCTTGTCTGTCTGTTAAATGACTTAACTTATAATAACAGTACTGCAACTGGCCTGCACTAATTGCCATATTTCCCTCTTTTGATCGGTTTGCCAGTGTTTTCTCTTTTTTAAGTAGCATTAATGTTAATAACCGGCTAAAAATATTTGTTCTGTATGTTTGGGAAGGGAAGGGGTCGGCAGAACTTGTCTGCAAAGCGTATGCGTGGGACTGAGCACCGGTATCCTCCCCAGAGCATGCAAAATGGCATCTGCCAGCATTTTCACTGCTCTCCCATCACACACACAAGCATGGGGGATTAATTTAAGGTAATTTTAATACGCTAACTGATTTCCTTCGCAGTTTGATCGTGAGCCGTGCAAGTCCTCTTTGTTTGGCTTTGCCGCTTGCGGTTCCAGCTCAGGGCTCTGCCGCAGCTCCGCTCACGGCCTCTCTTCTCCTCCAGGTTTACCTGCCAGGGTTGAAAACGAAGCAGCGCTAGAGAGGGATTGCCTCTGCCTAGGAAGATGTGGCTCTCCGCTGGTCTGAGGAAAGGGCGTTGGCAAGGAGCAGGGTGTGTGCAGTTTGGCGAGGCGCTTGGTTTCCGTGAGGTGACCCCCAAGTTGGAAGCAGATGGCCCAGAGGGCTGCAGTGGGCCAGTCTGCGGTCTCAGGAAAGAGTCGTGTGGCCACCTGTGCCGTCAGACAGATGGGTCGTGGCAAGGTACAGAGTGAGGGATGAGGAACATGGCTAACGCTGAGGGCCAAAGCAAAGTCTTGCAGTGTTTTGGTTTTTTTTAACATGAAAAAGTTGTTTTCCGTGTGCTCCAGTAACTGAAGTAATTTGAATTAAGCAATATTGGTTTAGAAGTGTCCGTGTAAATATTATTTGCATATTTAGCTCCCTAGCTACCTGTCCTGGCCATCAAAGCTCTTCCACGCGTTCAGGATGATTTGGTGACTGACTGGAGGTTTGCAAAAGAAAAGGCTTGGAGGATAGGAAGGAAGTTGAGGAGTGATCTTGGCGCACCTGGTCAGCGTTTGCTCTCGGCAGATTGCCGACGCTTAGAATCTCTCAAGAGCTGCTTGTGAATTCTTACCATTGTTTTAATGTATTTTTTTATCTTTATGGTTTTGTTACTATGTCAACTACGATGTGTTGATGCCGGTTGGCTAACCAGGGACTGCTTTTAATCTTGAAAGACAGGAGTTTGAATGGTGTTAAGTCTTAAGATTTACTTAGAAGTTCAGTTAAAGTATTTTCTTCATCAATAAAAACATAGGAAGCGCAGTTGTTAGAAAGTACGTGTTTTAGCTTTGGAGGCACTTTGTTTCCTATTTCAGGCAGTGTAAACTGATAGAAAAGAACGGCATTCCAGAACGAAAGGGCCGCAAAAGATTGTTTAAATATTTTTAATGAAGTGATGGTAGCTACCAAAAACCCTAACATTTTTTTCTTTGTGTGCATAGAATAGCTAAATAATAATAATAATGATTATTGGTGTTAGATTGCAGGGGTTTTAGTGTATTGTTGATGTGTAGGTTTTTCTTGGGAGAACACGAATAAGATTGCTGTAGCAGATGTTCAAATTTCTTATGTCCTGGCAAATTCTCCTAATTGCATTTACTTTGTATCTGCATTGCAATAAAATGTGCCTTTTTAAAGTCCTTTTCTGCCTGATTCGGTAATGCTGAAGCACTTTCAGTGCCGGCACGTTGTAGGGCCAACTGTAAAATTTCAGTAAGTTTTTCTTCGGGGCCAACTGTAAAATTTCAGTAAGTTTTTCTTCGGGGTGGAAGTTTGTCATCCTCTTGTGCACGCGTTGGTAGAAGGAAATGGAAGGCGCGTGGTGCGCGGCGGTGCGGTAGCTCCCGTGCAAACAGAACGACTCTTCTAGGCCCAAGTAAATTTAAATTAGCAGCTGCTATCTCCTCTTTCATAATCCGTTCAAAGATTTTGTAATGAGAGTAGAGGTTTTTGATGAATTTTTTTCTTTTTAATATACTTCAGTACTGTGATCTGAACTTTGTTGGATGAATGGTTAAGCAAACAAAAAACCCGGTGGCATTTAGTTACCTCTTATCAAAGCACTGGTAAAGACCCAGCGGTTTTTTTCATGACATGATGTATAGTTCTGTTTTAAAAATTCAGCGCAGCAGTACAAAACGAGCCATCGCGAGTACGTTTTCATTAACTGGTATTTTTGTGATGGTCTGATGGCTTCTGACAGATGAATGATGCAAGTAAATAGTTCTCTAGATCTGATTGCAACGACAGGCAATATCTAATACCGGTGGGGAGAAGTTGATAGCGCAAAGCAGAGATCCAGCCAGCATCCCCCGCCTTTCTGGGCTTCCTCTTCCCTCGAGAATATATACTTATATATCTGTCAAGAACCGGTTTTTGACTGCCTGCTCTAGGAACGCTGACTTACACCATCCTGCCTTTCCTTCCGTCACGCGGGACTTCGCAGTCTTTACTTGGTTTCATCTGTGTCTTACTAAAGTTGCGTTAGGTGGTAGGGATTCTGGAACAGTTGTGGCTTTTACAGGACAACCTGTAGAAAAGGTGAATGTATAGGACCTGTATGGTGATAATACTTTGCAGGACGGATAGGAAAAGTCCAAAGTTTACTGATCTCATTACAGTAGCCGATTATGCAGTTAGAAAAAGTAGAAACTTGCACTGGTTTTCTGTTTGCTTTTCTCCTTTAAATTTAAATTTTTGGCTGTATTTCAAATGAAAATATTCTTTTCCCTTCCATCTGTCATTACATATTTTATGTCTTAACGGGATTTTCTGTTACTGTGATGGTAATATCTTAGCAATTTTATTTATGCTCAGAAATAGTTGGTAATTTTTGTGTCACGGTTGCAGTGCATGGTGTGTAACGTGGGCCTTTGCCTAGACTGCGTCAGTCATTAAAGAATTTTCCTTATGAATCTGCTTCTTGTGGCAGGAGGATTTACTGTAAAAACATAATTAGGTTTAAAGCTTCTTGTAGAGGGGAGAGGGGCTTGGGAAGCCGAACTCCAGCCGTTCTCGTGGGCAGTTACTGGTGACGGTATCTGCAGTAATCCAGAAGATGCCGGGTTCAGGAAATTCATTCTACCAAGCCTGGGTTGCACCAAGTGAGATATTTATAATTTCAGGTTGCATCTGTTGTTACTTGATGGTGTGCAATTGAGGGAATGTTTGTTTTTTTTTAAAATATCTTAAGAAATGTCTTAATTTTTCTTTACTTCTCTGTAGTTAGGAGGTCAGCGTGGAAGTTGGCGGTCCTGCTTCTGACGTTTAGAAGTACGGAAGGGGGTCAGCGGACAAAACGGGACGTGTTAAGATCTCGTCCAGATACTGGAGCACGGCAGCGTGTCTTTGGGAGACACGCGACGCTGTGATAACAGCGGGTAGAAGGGGAATAAAATTAATGAGTGTTCATGTGCTTTTACAAAGGGCGTACGGGATCCTTGTGAAATCATCTGGTATCCGCCCAGGGAATTGAAGCAGTACTTTAAGTTCTGCTCTAGTTCAGGTCCATCAGGGACTGGAGTTATCCTGATGCAGTTCCCGGTCGGATGGATAACCGCTTTGATCCGAAACGGTCGGACTGATCCGATACGCCTCAACTGCCTTGATCTACGTGACGTTTCGGGCAGGGAGCGCAGCTGCGTGCTGCGAGCTCTGGGAGAGGGTGAGATGGTTCAGCGTGGCTGGCGGGACCTCGGTGGGAGCAGGTCTCTGTTTCTTTTCCTTCTTGCCTGCACGGTTTAGCTTTTGCCGCTCCTAGATCCTCCGCTCTTCCCAGCACCCCCTTGGCATCTCCTCGCCTGCTGCTCCTCGAGGAGGAGGGAAGGGACCACGAAATTGGTCGGTGCCTCCACTGAGATCTGAGGTGAGCTGTTTCTCGGAAGCTATAACCAGACATATTTCCTGTTCTAAATTGAGTTAAAAAACCAGATCCATTTACTGTTCAGAGCAGTGAATTAAGTTCCAGGTTCATTCTGATTTGCTGTTCTTTGTGAACTTGAGGAATATTTTCCATCTGATAGCTAAGGAACGAGCTCTGTCGCACAGGGACGCTGCTCCTCTGCACGTGTACGATTCTGATGTATGTCTCAAGGAGTTATTCTGGTCCGAGCAGTGAAAGAAAAATAGGTGGTGAACCATGTCTTTTCTTCAGGAAGTTTCTTTTATCATCGTTGGGGGCTGGTCTGACAAACGACGAGTCAGTCGGTCATTCTTTTGAAGGCCCTAATGTTAATGTTGGGAAATAACATTCTTGCGTTGAGTAGACCATTTTTATCACATAGCAAAATAAATGCATATTGAACAGAAATATTTTGCCTGGACAGTAATTAGGGAAAATATTTATCTTCCTTAATAACTGACTCCCTCTTTCTTTCTTTTCCTACAAAGTTCCCAATTTCCACAGTCGCTCACTTCATTCTTGTTGCACTCTTAAAAATTGCTTTGCCACAACGTTTGCAATTCACAATTAACTTAGGAAAAACAGGCAAACAGAGTTAATCAAAAGGTGTTCGGAAAGTGCATAGTTATAATTTCCCAAGCGTACCTCGGTATTTCGCTGAGTGGTTTGGATAACAGGGGCAACAATCAACATGACTTTATTTTTTATTACTGGTCCTGAAAGGGAATATATGTTGGATGAAATATCTTGCATGGTGAAAACCCAGCGTCTTCTGTTGTCCTATAATGTGCTATTCCTTACCCCGGTTTCTTGCACTTTATCTTAAAACCACGTTTCTTCCAGTGACTTCTGTTGACGTCTTCCGCATAAAGCCCAGTTAGTCCCTCTTGCCTGTTTAAAATTATCTTTTTATGATGACTTTTACTCTTCCTTCCTTGCTGTTTTGAGGCTGTTTAAATGTGTAGATGTATAAAATACTATTTAAAAATAACCCTGCGTGAGGAAAGGTGCTGTTTTGCAACTAATTCCTGTTCCTCTTGAGGATCTTCAGGAAGGCGTACTCTTGGTTTGGGGAATACGTGTGAGAAGAACCCTGGGTTAACGTTGCATCGGCAGCACCACACCATGTATACAGGCAGGCTGAAGAGATGTCTATCGTACCGTGGTGGTAGTTAGGATAAGGGGGAGGAATAAAAGCATCACTGTCACAAAAACTCTAGGGTTTTCGGGCTTTGTTCTCAAGTTATTGCTTTAGGTGGAAAAAAGACTAAATGTGGTAATTCTCTACGCTGAAACTAAAAGTCATGTGCAGTGTAAATGGCAGTGATTAAATTATGCATCAGTACAATAGTGGCATTTTTGTTCTAAGTCCCCTGAAGTGTGATTCCACTCTGAAAACTTGGTTTATAAACTGTATATGCGTTTAGATTTTCTATTTCTTATCCCAGTTATAATGTTAGAAAACTTAGTTACAATTAAAGTCTAGAACATGGTTTTTCCTTAAGTGCCAGGTTTGCAAACTAAGTCTACGGTCTGAAACTCAAGCTGTGTCTTTTCTTGTTAATCACTAGTGAGTTACTGGGAAAATCAGTAGGACAAACACCATTCTCAGTTGCCTTGTTATTTCTAAATTATGGGCTTGCTTTTTTTTTTTTCCTTAAGCAGCCATAAAATACTGTTGCCATACTGAATGGTGGAACGGAGGACATCCTTCATCACAGTTTGCAGATTAAATGTATGCAAAGTGAGGGAACAGTGGAAATAAATATCAGTATGGTTTCTGTAGGAGTAGTACAAAATAAATCTTTTTGTTGTTGAAACCACGCTGTATAGTTAGAAAATACCAAAGAGTTTCTCTCCTGTGAGAAAATGTCGGTGTAAATTAAAACCACTTTTCATCCAACCCCGTGATTTGTTTGGATATTTCTAGGCAAATGAGCCGGGTCGAGACAAAGTACAAGGTCCTGAGAACCTTGCAATCCAGACTGACTCAAACATATGAATTTTATACTGGTTAATGTATTCTTGGTGTGTTATAAGAATGTAGTTACATTAGCGATGGATTCGTAGTGACTTTCTTCAGTGCTGTGAAAACTGGTTTTGATCGCTAGGGAATAAATGTGTCGCCTGTCCCCAGGTGCCCGCTGCTGTGTCCTGCGGTGTGTTCACCTCTGGACGTGGGCTCTGGTTTTCTTCACCTAAGATGAAACAAAAATATTTGCAATGAAGGCATGCCCCTCCAGCATCGCCCAGCCTTCAAAAGAAAAGGAATTTTCTTGTATTTCCCTGCCAAAACAACAAGTAAAAGTTTGAGTGATATGAGCTGTGCTGTTGGTTTGGATTTTATTGTGAAAATCTTTAGTCTTAACTTTTTACGCTTCTAAATATCCGTGTGCTGGGGAGTTGGATGGGGCAGGTACGAAACTCATCTCCTCGTGCCTTTTAAACCGTTTTCTGTAACATCTGGCGCTATCCAGTGAGGAGGAATCTGTTGTATGACGAGGACTGAAGAATGTCCTGCATGTCCAAAATATATGTTTTGTTTGTTTGTTTCTACCAATTAGTTTAGTAAATCTGGATTTATGACTTGCCATTTCACTTGCTGTTTTTTCAGGTCTGTTGTACCGCTCCGTGCTTCCGCAGGGATGCGTCCGATTTGCAGAATTGCGGGGTGCGCTTTGAGGTCTTGCGATCGCTGGGGGAGCGTCGTCCTCAATTCAGATGAGACCGGCTGCGGAAAAAAAAGCAGTTTGTGGTTTCTCTGTCGGTTGGCAGGTTGTGTTCGGGGCAGAGGTTTCCCTGGGGGCTGGAGATGGGCTGTTGGGGAGCTTGGGCTGCTTGCCTTCGCGCTCGCCCCCTCGCCCTAGCACAGGGTTTGCGTTTGAAGGGTTTGTACCCCGCAGCCTGTGCCCGCTTTGTGATCAGGGGAGCAGTTATTCCTGGTGATGGCTTGTTTGGGGTTTTTTTGAGGCTTGACGGGATTGTGCGGTCTGGTGGCAGGCAGTGCTCCCGTTGGTATTGCAGCTTGTTCGCAGCAGAGTCTGGTGATCCTAGAGTGGAAGAGAGCACGCAATTTAAAAAATGTTGTGATTATCATTTTAATCTGTAGTTCTGTGAAAGCAGTGGTTTTGAGGGTGTTTTTGAAAGTTGTCCAAAATGTTATTTTCAACCTTAAACATCTTTTACAACACCGATGGCTCTGTCCTGGCGTGCTTTTCTCAGCTGCAGGACTGCAGGAGCGACTTCGTATCGTGTTTGTGATGTTTGACCAAGAGGCAACGGTGGTGATCGGTGCCCTTACGCCAAGGACCTGGCACCCGAAGGTGCTGTAGCTCTGCTGGCCTGGATTCCTGAGCCGTTGTCACGGCTTGGAGTGCCTTAACGTGAAGCTGTACAGATCGCTCAGTTGCCAGAGCTGCATCCGAGAGTTACGTCAGCGTGTATCTCTTGAGTAGAACAGGTTGTTATTAACACTTACGTTTATTGGCGGCTGGGTGTCCTCGCTGGGCACGACCACCACGCAGCAGTTGGTCACCAGTACAGCTTTTCTCGTCTTTGCTGGCTTTTCTGGCAGTGCGGTGTTGGATGCAGCCTTGCAATGAGGAAAGGAAAATGAGGGGGGGAGTGTGGTTTTGGTTTGGTTTTGGTTTTTTTTTTTTTTTTTCCTGCTAACTATTTCTTATTAGTATTCAGTGTCATCTGAAAAGATGACAAATCTGTTCTGCTGGTTTTGCCTTTGTTTTTTTATGTTCTAATGAAGAAATCTTTGAATATATGTTAGAAGCCCGTGTTTTTCCGTTTTTTACGGGAGGAAATGAAAATGTTCTTTTCTCTGGCAGTTTCTGTGAGGAAGTGAAATAATGAAATGGTGAAGTCTCCTCCCCACTCTCCCCAAAAACTGGGGAAATACAGTTGAGCAATTAGGAGAAGAAAGGATTTTTAGATATGCTTAATTTTTAAACTTTGCAAAAGAAAAAAAATCTTTGGAACTAAAGTCTTCCCAACTTAACTGAGCGGATACCAGTGGTGCTTGAGTAATTACGCATCTTCTTAGGCTGGGAGGACCTGATCAGATACATGAGGTAAAAGTAAATTGGAAGAAAAAAGTTTCTTTTCTGCCTGTATTATTAAGGAAATAAGCTTAATTTTTAGAGTAAAATCTTGTAGATTACTAAAAACTAATTATCCTGTGAAAGAGAAAGACAGGCTCTGACGTTACAGAGAGAATGACATTGGATTCCTGGGGGTCGTGTAAAGGCATTTTAGCTTTTCTTTTCCTGAGGTAGGTGGCTTGGTGGGTGGTTGTTTCTGGAAACTTGGCTTTATAAATTCTGCTGTTCAGTTCTGCTTGTTTTGCTTTTTTCTATTCATAACTTTTTGAGAGGAAGATTTGTGTGCTTGGTGGGGGAAGAGAGGACTATTAAAGAACCAAATGGCAGAGACCAATAACCTAAAAACAGGGGTAAAGTTGCTCAAAGGGAAACACCAGCTGTGATCATTTTAGATGGGGTTGAAGATGTGTGAATTACCTTCTGCTGTCCGTACAACCCCGTCTTCGTTTTTGCTTTTTTGCCCATTAAAATAAACCGTGAATTTCAAAGTCGTTAACAAAAACTATTCATGATTGAAACTGCCAAGAGTGTTTATTTGACAACAAAGCGATTCCAATCATAAGTTAGTTGTGAAATAATTTTGGTCTGCATTTTGCAATTTGTAAAACCATACTTGTACATTATTTAAATTTTGAGGGGGGGAAACCCCTTATTGGCCTTTTACAGTTGATAGCAAAAGAAGATAGGAACTTGTTTTTTCTCCATCTCCTGTAGATGGGTACAGAGGGTAATCTTCCCCTGCCCTCCCAGATTAATTTTTGATAAATCTCTTTTTCTTTCCCTTCGCTGACCGGCTTGTAGTTTGAAAGATGTGTTCATGTCTGGGAAGATCACCGCGTCATTTCTTTTGCCTCAGACTGCTTATATGGCTTTTTCAGATGTGCTCTGTAAACTCACTTTGTTCCTTCTTTTTGACCAGGCGAAAGCTGCCTGTGCTGTAAAAAGCCGCCGCTTGGACCGGCGTTGTCTCCTTAGCCTGTTGCTAAAGCTGGGGTGATTCCGCTGGGTTTGTTGCACGCTTACGGCTTCGTGCCGCAGAAGACTCGCCGTAACCCGCCGAAGGTGGCGAAGCGTTTGGAGCGGGCTGTCCGGGGGTCGGTGGTCGCGTTTGGAGAAATGATCCAGTTGCTGAACCTTTTCTCACATGAGCGAACAGACATTTTTTTCTCTTATTGCTGTTTAAAAGCCTTTAGTTGCCTTGCCTACAGGTGTGACATAATAGTATAAATCTCATTTTTATGTGAGTAAACCCATCTGTTTGTTCCAAGACTCTTTATATTTTAAAGGTTTCATGTTTCGACTATATTGGTATAGCCATTAGCGATATGATTATTTTTTTTTTTTTTTTAATTGATATAGTTTATTCAACTCACCTAGCACGAACGGAGCTGTACCTCTGTATTGATGCTTTTGAAGAAGTGTAAGATATTTCTTTGGAAGAAATAAGTGACATCAGTATCACTCTACCCACAGTAGTGAATATTGTGTGTTTTCTGATTTGTTTTAGTGAACTCGCGTGCTATGAGTAGTTACAGCAATTCAAACGCTGCGTAGATTTGTATAGAGAAGCAATTAAGAGTCATAATGAGGCAAGCAAACAGAACTACTGTTTTTTTCATAAATTTCTAAATAGCTCAGGAAGCAGATGTAGGGTTTTTATAGCCGTATATAGTTTGTGACACTTGCACTCTGCCATAGAAACTACTGTAATGCCACAAACAATAATTTAATTTTGCTGGAGGATTAAATAGGAGCAATGAAATCACAAGTAGGGAATCTACTAAAAAAATCCAGGGTTTTAAAGAGTAATTCTTTTAGCTGAAGAGACACGATAGAAAATGTGAATCCTAATACTTTACATTTTTCCCCCCTAGTATGGAAAACCTTCTTTAGTAGGTTTGAATCTTACTCTTGTATAGGGTACAAGGTCACAAGTTTTTATAACAGGTTGGTCAATCAGACTTAAATGGCTAAATTTTAATCTGCTAAGCTTATTAGAGAAACGATGCTTGTACCGCTGTAGTTAAGTTTGTCAGAAGTTTCAGTGTAACATCTCTTTCAGGCGTTAATGATGGATGTTACACTGATTTAGACTTGAATTTAGCAGAGAAGTTGTGTTGTCCCAGATTTCATTTACATAAAAGCTCTGTTTCTGTGTTGTGGGGTGTTTGTTTTTTTTTTTTTTAAACTCACATTTAAGAGATTTTAATGAAGATTTTAGTGTCATAGTCTTTCACTGTTGGAGACCTATCTTCTGTTCCGACGGAAAATGAATTTGGCCATAGTAAGATTCTTTTTTGTGGGAGAAAGATGCATACATTTGAAATTAATTCCCTGGATACTAGGTTAGCTTTACATCAGGATTTCCGTGTTAAAACAGAGTGTTTTTATGGATAGGAGATTTCTCCCAGGACCTGTACCGAAAGGCTGCAAACCGAATAGCAAAATTTAGCTAAAAGTCTTTTGTGCTTTTGTGCTCCTGAGTGCACTTACTAGCCAAGTTGCTTTACCTTCAGCCTTTTCGCATCGTTTTTCCCATACTCATCCATTTTGCAAGTGGCGTGAGCAAGCAAGGATGTGAAAGTAAAGACTTGGGAGTTTCGGTTTTGTCTGTTTGTTTGTTTGTTTGTTTGTTTGTTTTGCCTTAAGTGCAGCATTAATTCTTTAAATACTTGAGAACGATAATATAGCTCCCATACGTGACGGAGATGGATTATGAAGCAAGGTTTCCTAAAGATACTTCTCTCTTTTTGTTAGCAGCCTACGGAGCCAGGTGATGACAGTTCTGGTAGTAGAACTGTTCAATAAAAGTGGTTTTCCTGCATCTGTCGGAGGAGAAACAGATATGCTTTTTATCAAAAAGAATAGATCTGAGAACATGTCCGATTTCTGTGAGGAAGAGGTAGTATATATCTCTTGGTTAGAGGAAGAAAAGGTGCTGAGCACTTATTTATGGTCACGGTATATGGGGAAAAAACGGTGTTAGATAAATCGCATTCAAATTTGCAGGACAAACGAGGCTGGAAGAGCTGGTTTTGGTGTCAGCAAAATGATTGAAAGAAGAGGCAAACTCCCGAAGCGTATTTCTTCATTTGTGTTACAAAACTTATCGCAATTGTTGTGTGTTGCTGAATTTAGTTTGCATTTGTGTAGCTTTGCTTGCTTTTGTTATCTTATCTCCATCATTCTTTAATCTTTTCTTCTGATTTGCGTACTTATATTTGTATTCGCCGCTTCTTAAACGATTGCGTATTCCCTTCCCCAGACTTTTTTGCTTTGAGTTCTTGTGTTTTTTGAAACTGGGTAACGTCCATTAATCTTGATTTTAAACGCTTCCGTTTCTTTTCTGGCAGCCGTCCTTTCGTTTTCTCTCCTTTTGTTTGTATTGTGAATATCGTGTAATAAGGAGGGAAGGTAGTTACAAGTAATTACAAGCAGGGTATTATGTAGAGCTCTGGGTTAGTGGATCTGGCCTGCCGAATAATGAGATTGGATGGGTAGATCAAAACGTTCCCGAGTCACTAAATTAGGATTGCCGGTCGCAACAGAAACCAGGCGAGGGAAAGCCCGGGAAGCGTGCTGCGGCCGGCCGCCGCGCTGGCAGGGAGCGCGGTGCGGTCAGGGAGGGGTGATGCGAAATAGCTGGCACGGGCTTCTCATGTGCTTCGATTTTTTTATAAGACGTAGGTGCCTTTGGAATTTATTTTGGTCTTGTTATTTCCAGCTGTAAATCAGGCTTTCTGCTGTTAATGAAACTTCGTATTGGCGTAACTGAGAGACTGAAGAAAATCTTGCTACTTGCATCCGTATTAAGATAAAAAAATTACTTTTCTGTATATTCTGAGTTCTGTACCTAGCTAGATATTGTGTACGTGTGCTATAAAAAGTAAGGACTTTTCTTCCAATGGAGTTTTGACGAGGCCTGGGCCGGAATCTTGTATTTGAACTCTTTGAAGCTTCAATCCACACATCATTGTATTTTCATTTACTTCATTATATCCCAAATGCTGACTGTAGCAGGATAGCTCGTTTTGTCAGAGGCAAGCAAGTATAATCAAATCTCCAAGGTACGTTTGGACTTTGCTTTCTTCTCCTCTTTCACTCGCAGATTTCCAGGTGCGTACGTCCATAAACTGAGCATACTGTGGCTGTTTTTCAGTTTGACTGTCGACATTTCAGAAGCTCAGGTTGCTGTCTGAAACAGAGTTAGGGGTGAATTTAAAGATGGTCTTCATCTAGGTACGAAGGCAGAGCTTATTTAGGAAAAAAAATTACTGTGCGTCGGCTAGCTGGAGATTGAAAGGGAAGATTTACAGTGGCCGCAGGCAGAACTGGTGGCCTTGTCCATCTGGGTAAGTCCGCAGAGCCTGGGCCGAGACGCTGCTTGCTAACCCCATTAACACCCGCAGCTTTCTAAAGATCCCTTTAAAAACGTTCTGTTGTTGATTACTTTGTCATGAAGGAAGCGGTGGGCCGGGAACGTGGACGCTTTTATAGGTTCACAAAATAGGACATTTTTCATCTGAGAGGTTAGTCCACTCTTTAATATTGCACACGCTCTGTCCGAGCGTGAAAGTTTAAATTCTGCCTGTAGCTTGTGCACTCCCCGCCTTTCATTTTCTAGGAAAAGCCCTTTGACGGTATCTATCCAATGAATGAAATAGAGCCATCGACAGTAAGCTGATTATTTCGTTGTTGGTTGGTTCATTCTTATTTACGGATATGCTGCTAAGATCAAGCAGCTTCTTAGAGATTGCATAAAACAAATTCTGTGGTCAGTAATGCCAGCAGCTTACTGGGTGTATTCCCAGCATCTCTGTTTGCCGCACCAGAACCTTCAAGTTCGTGCAAGGCGTACTTTTTAATTGAATGGGGAGTTTATTTCTCAAGTGCATTCAGGGCTCGTTCTTTGGAGTCTGTCGAAAGGGTTTGGGTGATGACTAAGCGATGACTTGCCGGGTGAGAGCTGCTCCAAAGTCCCACCGATGCGGTTTGTTGTTTGGTAATCTAATGCATAAGTGACTTTGTGATTAATGACATGGATTAGATGTATCCTGTGCCTGCTTAATTGGAAAGATATTTTAATCTGTTGCGGTGATTTTTCCCTAAATTTTTCCATAGCATCATCCAGCATTTCCTAGGCTCCTCTTACCCATTCAGTCGCTTATTTTCATGCGATCTGGAGCAATCTGCCTAACTTTGCCTTGACCGCTGGAAGAAGGGGTTTGCGTTGCCGGGTCGTCTCAAGTTCTCGTCCTCCTTCTACGCCGAAGTGGGACTTGTTTCTTCTCCGGGTAATCTGCTCCAGGACTGTGAATAGGTTAAAACTGTGGTTTTCTTGATGGAAATTTGTCCTGGCAAAATAAGCTGGTGTTGCTCTACAGTTTAAGCACGTGAACGAGTTTTGAGGCCAGGCAGCGCGGCATTAGAAATGGCATAGTGACATTCAGCTACTCCGCGCGCTTGCACGCCTCCTTCCTCTTAAGGAGATGTCCATAACTTGGGAAGAAGGGCGCTGTACAGACAACACTGCTTTTCTATTGACATTTTAAAAAAAAAAAATGATGTTTATTTGTCGGGAAGGCGTCCGAACGCCACTGAACCTCTCCGGGCTGTGGCTGGCCTTGCCCCGTGCTGGTGCCTGGCTGCTCCTGGCAGGGTGGCAGGGCAGGCTGCCGCCCGCTGTAGTAGCTAAGCTTCTTTAGCAGTCTCTCTCTAACAACATTACAGATTATCAAGACTTGAAAAACACGCTTCTCTTGTTTTAAGTACAGATATTTCACAAATGCCTAAGTTGAAAAAGTGCAAAGCCTTAAACAGATAATGGGCATTAGAGTTTCTGTGCGACCGGTGTCTTTATTTTAGATAAGCGTGTGCCTTTCACATGGTAAAAGGTTTGGGAAAAGAGGCTGAAGCTACAGATAAAAGCATAGAGCCCTTCAATCTATACTTTAAAATATTTGTAACTTGCTTTGACAGCTAATCAATTCTAAAGATAAGTATTTACATTGTGGAGACTTACTGTGGTGTAAAATGTTTTGGACAGTAAGAACCCTTGTGTTTTATTCTGGACTTTCGCACCGAGGTGGCATTTGAGTGAAAGCATAATGAAAATATTTAAATGCAGCCTTTAAAATTTATTTTTTGATGCCAGCTGACCGTGTCGTGGGAAGGCGTGTGCCTGTTAAACGCATCCAGAGTGCAGCATGCCTCCACGTCCCCGGTGGCTTCAATACGTACCTGCTTTACCTGAAAATTCAATAGAAGTATCCAGACGGTTACATTTTTGTTATTTCACTTCCGTCTTGTCTTCAGCGTATCGCGAAGGATTGTTGAAATAACATAATGGGATGATAATTTTGCGGTGAGCCCTCAGCGTAAGAGTTTGTGAACAACTGATTTGCTTTTGTTTTGTCTTTAGGAGATTCAGTTTTAGAGGTGTGTGGAGGCTGTTACCACTTACCGTGGAATATTCGAACTAGGCACCAGGTAAGTACTGTATTTTTTTATTTCTTGTAGCTACTCATTTAAATGCAAAATAACAAAGTTCAAAGTTTCTTATAGAAATCTCTAATACCTCACGAAGCCAAGCTTAAAACACCTTGTATTTTTCTTGATAATACAATCTTGTATATGTTTCTCTCCTCTCCCCTTTAAAAATGATTTTTTTTCACCCTCAAAAAATACCAGATTGTGAGAATGACTCTGAATGAATCTGAGACAGATGGACAGGATGCGGAGGCCAGTGGTGCTATTCCGTTTTTGTGATAAATCAATATTTACTACAGTGTTTTCTGGCTTGGTGGTTTTTTTTAGACTTTTACTAGTAAATACTGGTTGAGATAGAATAATTTAGTTTAAGATTAACACCTGTAGTTAATTTTATGCACTGGAAATCTTTGAAAAGCTAGTAATCTCAAATTTAACTGACATTATATTTTACCACGTGGTCAGTAACCAGAAATGCTTTGTGGAATACAAATCTTTCCTAAAATAGTCTAGAGCTTCCTAAAGTTGTATAGTAAAGCATCGACTAGACATAATTTTTGTAAGAGCTGGCAAAACATCATTGCCAAGCTAGACCCTTTAATCATCTGCTAATATGCTCTTAAAACTGTAATTGTGGAGGGCTTGACAACGTTACGGGTAGTTTGTGTTGAAGACAGCAGCCTACCTCTCCTTCCCAGCACCTCCAGCATGGCTCCGAGTTTGTCTTTCTCATTCCTGTTGTTTCTTATTTGTCCCTTTTGGAGAATTTCTCTATTCTCTGTGTTACTGGCAACGTATGGAAAGACTGGGAAGCTGGTTTGTTTTTCTGGTTCCAACCAAACTCATTTGCAAAGGTGCAGTTTGGATAGAGAGTATCCATTAAGGTTCATGACCTGCCATTATCCGATGTCTAGTGGGTAAGTATCATTTACCCTGTCAGGAGGTGGCGGATTTTGTCCACGACAGCGGGATTTCACTTTTTGGAGCAACTGTTGACAGCCGCATTCCCTACGTTGAAGACGGACGCTTCACTGGAATTGTTGTGAACAGCATGTATTTAAAGGTCTGTGCATTGGCGCATGCATTCAGGGTGTGATTTCCCTCCCCCAGTAGCTTAATCTTATGAATACACAGGTATTAAGAAAATTAAAATTCTGGTGGAGATTGTACCCCAAGGTCCTGCTGTAGTAGTATTTTTAAAGTTAACATTGTTTGGTTTCCTCTGCCCCTTCTGATTTTCATCAGTGGAGCTGAACAGCCACAACTCCTTTCAAAAGCAGTCTTTCCTCCGGGGAGGGAATTCAAGCGAGCGCCTGTGCCTTTGTGACTTGCGTGGGAAAATGTACAGAATTAATTGGGAATGGGAAAAGTGATGTTTCAGGCAACTTGGTGCTTTACAGTTTCCGGAGGTTTGTTCATGAATAAATGCTTAATGCTTCATCCTCGAAGTGAAACGAAAAGTACCGCTGTTAGCCTGCTTTCGGATGCTGACGACGCTGAAATATCGTTGATAACGGCCACCGAGTTAGCCCTCCATCCCTTTATTCCTACGAGGCGGCTCTTTCTCGCAGGGTCCGACAGCTGCGATTCGGTGGCGTTGGAAGCATCTGCTCCCCGCGTGAGCCGCGTCCGTAACCCCCGCCGCCGTCCCGCCACGCAGCGAAGCGCGTTTTCTCGGGAAAGTCGATCCCCCCTCGCTGCCCCCTTCCAGTTAAATCCTTCGCAGCATCTTGCGGCGGGGTCAGATGAAGTTTTAGGCCTCCCTCCCTGCTTCTGGCCACCAGATCTGCCGTCATGCTTTTTGCTGGTGGCATCCGTTGGGATGTTCTGCGAGTATTTAATTCCCTAAACTGGCAGAGAACTACTCCTTTTTCTTGGCTGTAATAATAGTTGGCCATTTTAATGAGTTAAATACAACTTATAAAAGGGTCAGCAGACCTGGCAGAAACTAAGATATCGCCAGTTTCATGAAACTTGATAGGATTCTTTTGGGAAGCTAAGAAGAAAATTAGTCTTTCTAAGGTTCAGTTTACCATTGATGTATTTAAAATGTTAAGGCTGGCTTCCTTCTATAACCTACCAGATATAATCTTAGTTTTGCAGCAAGGTGGTACCAGTTATACTTACCCGGTCATGCTGAAAACAGTTGCGTTTTCTGGTAAAGCTGACTAAGGCAGGGTATTGTGGTGCGCAGATGGTTAAAAGCTGTGCTGTTTAATCCAGGGGATTACCTTTCTTCAGAGCCTTCTGAGAGAAACCTCTTCAGGGCATCCTGCTTCGTCAGAATATGTAGCAGATGGCTTGTTGCTGCTGAACACAACACTTTTTAAAAATACAGAGCAGCTTTCAGTACTGTGAATTAGAGCCACTTGTAAAAACAGTAGGACAGATAATATCCTGGTTTATGAAGTACTCTGAACTTAAATAACTTTCACCTTTGTTGTCTGTTTCGTATTTAAAAAGCCAAAGGTTGCGTTCCTAGTGATAATACTCTTCTGTTCCCTTAAATAACCAGCTTCCCAGATGAATTCCCGTCCCCACCTTGTCCTCCCCTCTTCTGCCAGGGCCAACGTGTCCATTTCATACCGGTTTTGAAAAACAGACACCGCATTACACCGAACGGCAGATACCCTGAACTGTTCAGATTGAAGCGATTAAAGCTTGCAGCAGTGTGGAATTTTATTCCTAGGCCTGTCTTTATTCTTGACAGGCAGCCTGCAGACTGATAGGCATCGCCTGGATCAAATTGAATTCGTTTTTATTAAACAAATTGGCCCTAATTTAACAGTGGGGATTTTATTAAGCAGAACATAGTGTATACCTGTGATCTGCAGCATCTGTGCACCAAGGGCATGTTGCATTGATTTTAAAGGAAGCCTGTTACGCCTCAGTAGAGCTACAGACTTCAAGCAACACAAATGTTCGTAACGCCCTCGAAGCTCCAGTTTGAAGCCATACCTTCGGAAGAGCCAAATTAACATGTACAGTCTCAACCAGGATGCTTCCCCCTCCAACCCCGACTTCAGATTAATCCCCCAGGTCCCTGGCAAGGAGCGGCAGCGACAGGCGCGCTCGCCCCGGCGGGATGCTGCTCGCGGGTGACGGGAGCGACGGAGCGACGGAGAGCGTGCTGGGGAGGCCGCGGGGACGCGGTGGTGGGAGAAGCCGCGCGGGGCAGCCCGGGCCGCGGTCAGAGCAGGCCCGCGCAATTAGCTAGATTACCAGATAGACGTCAGGCTCATCAGTCTTTGACCTCAGCAGTGGGACCGCTCGGGTGGAGGGGGCTGGGAGGCTGCGGCCGGCTCGACCCATAGCTGCGGGTGGGACAAGGCTGTTGCGGAGGGTTGCGCCTCGTGTGTTCCTGGATGTGGGATTTCTTTCCGGAAATACATTTTTTTTCCTTTCACTGAATCAGATTGTGCCCAAATAAGTGAATCAGTTGTATTGTGTCTTGCAGTACTCAGTAATTTTCCTCTCATACAGAAACCTTTTGGTAGCCAAACAGTATCCTTCAAAAGAAAAGAAGAGATTTTTTTTCTCCCTACTCACAT
Source organism: Platalea leucorodia (assembly GCF_965183815.1). NCBI lineage: Eukaryota > Metazoa > Chordata > Aves > Pelecaniformes > Threskiornithidae > Platalea > Platalea leucorodia. The sequence goes on along the minus strand of NC_138835.1, from coordinate 15,786,941 downwards.
ATTCACCTTCCAGATTTGGGGTGTATTTTGAAATCTTAGCCAAAGCATTAGGGTTTAGACCTTTTATTACTAATAATAATTTATAACTTCCTTATTAGGTAGCCTTTAATTAAACTGCCAGTGACAACTTGAAGGAAATCAGATGAGTTTCCTAGTTTAGCTGGTGTATTCCAGTCAAAGAAACTGGACGTAGTGCCCGGCGTTAGACTGATCTGACGTCAGAGAGGCCAAACGCAGGAGAGCAGTTAACAGCAGGCTGTGAGATGAGCGAGAAAGTCGTAACGTCTGTACCGGCGTCCTTGCCAGCTAGTCACACTTGTGCAGGCGTGCGGTGCCCGCGTGTTGGTGCCAACGGAACCGTGTGTTTTGTGAGGCGGGTATCAGCGCTGTGAGGTCGCACCCAGCACCCGGCAGCGCAAGATGCGATGCCCGAGAGCGTTTCTTTCAGGTAGCCTTTTAAAAGCTGAAAGTTATTAACTTTGTTACGTAAGATAAAGGGTTAAATTAGAAAAGTCTGGTGCTTTAAATATCTTTTTCAAAGACTACCTAATCTGGTGTAGGCTAGCTGTAATGACATAATCCAAAAATAGCCAGTAGTCTCCTCTTCGATGCTCATCCTTGCTGCGGTTCTGCGGCTAAAGAATGGCAAACGCTAATCGCCTCGGGATGTCAGAGGACATAACCGTATCTGTCCGTGGCGTGGCACGGGGGAGACCTCGCGGGCCTTTCACGCTTGAATTTGCAGCAGGAGGTTAATTCACGTTCAAGTAGCGTGATTTTGACTATAATAGATGTTCAGTGTTTGAGCCGCGGCTTTAAATTATTCGAGAGATTCCCCCCCGTCTCGGTGGGCAGGCCTTCCCTCTTTCGTAGTGGGATGCGCAGACCCAGTCAAACTGGGTTTGTTTGAGGGATTCTGGTCGACCTGGTGTCAGTGATGAGATGGGAGGCTGGGGTTTCGGGAGGCGTGTGGAGGATTTCTTTTTTTTTTTAAATGTAATAGAATGTGTGCAATTGAAAATACAAACAAAATCGCTTACCCCTATGCAAGCGTGGCGCAAAAAGGCAGCCTTGACGTAATAGCAACCTATCTGTTGTCAAGCTGTTTTTATAGGTATTATCACGAATAACTTATCTTAATATTAAGACTAAGAAAGAAGATGAAGTAGCTTTAGGGATGTGCACGTAGTACATATCTATAGCTACACCTCAGCTGTTGATCTGGGGTTTTTGGAAGGAAGAGTTGAGTATACACAGTAGTGATTCTAGGGTGCCTGGTGTGCTGAAAATGTAATAGTGATTTTCACTGATAATTCACTGTGGTTTGTAACTTTTTTGCTTCCACATATGTTAAGAGCCTTTTCTTTTCAAAGCACATTTAAACCTTATAAAAGATGAATTTTCACGGGGAAGCTCTGGTTTCAAGGCTGACGTTATTAATGAGGTCTGTGTTGTTCTTGGTTTAAGCATTTCTTAATCTCTTTTTTGGCAGGGGCCGGTTCTCTCTTCAGGTTAGTTCAGGATGGCAGACCAGAGGCAACGCTCGCTCTCGACCTCTGGAGAATCGTTATACCACGTGCTGGGGTTGGACAAGAATGCCACTTCAGATGATATCAAAAAGTCATACAGGTAAAGGTGCAAGTTCTACATCTGTTGCCCAATAGCACAAATAGCTTTAATTAAGTGTTCAACACATGGCATATTTACATATAGGCTCGAGTTGGTTTATTTAAACCTTTTTGCAAAAAAAACCCAAACACGTAAGAAAACCATGTGAAAATATGGTTGCTTCTTGCAAAAATTGGTGCAAAAACCTCCCTAGGCTTTGTATGTTAAGTGCTGTTAAATTTTTACATCTCGTCTCTAGTAAGTTAAATTCTCAAACATGCAGTACCATTCTGAAAGGTCTTTATCTGAAGTTGAAGAGAGTTTTAAGACAGTGTGATCAGAGTTAAATTCTTCATGTCAGGTAGCCTTGTGTCTGGCTTACAGAGACCGCAGATGGGCAGTATTGCCCTTTTGTCCATCATTTCCAATTCTGGCACAGTGAGGTATAGGTTAAAGATACAAATAAGGATGAAAACTGAGTATCAACAGTGACGTTTTTCTAAAAAGTCCATTCAAAATTTCTTATTTTATGTGGAGTTACTATTTTTAAAAGAGGATTTTTTACTGTATTCCATGTCTTAGAGTTAGACACATGAAACAGCTTCACATTGACCAAATAAAAACAAACAAAAAAGAGTCCTGTAACATTCTCCCTTTCCACGTTCCCCCAAAATCTGCTTAAATGCAATTGCTTCTTCACCTTGAGCATGAGCTACCGTTTTGTGGACTATTTGACAAGTGGCAATGTATTTAACGTTACACTAGGGGTCAGTAGTAACCTTTACTTGAGGATACTCATTTTGGAAGTTGTTTTCTTTTAGTCTTTAACATTTACCAAAACTTTTCCCCTTTCAAAGTTACATTTTAATACTGATGGCAACTACATAGTGAAGTTGATGAGTAAGCTGGGTCCACAGATTCTCAAAAATTACCTGTGTCTTCCTAAAACCTTTAACTGGAAGTTTGAATCGGTAATCTTCACGTCTTAGCAACTGGAAAATAATTTCCTGGGGGAAAAACTGCAACGTTTTTTCCTTTGGAGGAACGACCCAACTAGATCCGAGGGTGAAATGTAGCTGATTCATAGTTACCTGAACCTTCATCTGATCTTCTTTCCTCTGCTGCTCCTTTACAGAAGGAGGACAGACACCTCTCGTTCTCATTCCATCTGAACACCCTTTGCTGGCCTGTGGGCTATGGGGTTTGCGTACGTGTAGGAAATGGGAAATGAAAAATATTTATCTATTGCAGCCTGATAGTAGCTAAGCCCTTTCCAGATTTATGTAACTTCCTTCTATTTAGAAAAACGGTGATTATTTCAGTCCTTACCGAGGCTACGGCATTAGTGGCAACCCTGGACGTTATTTACCCCAACAGCATCGTGTACCGTTTGAGTATTTCAAGTGCACGCTCCATTTATTGTTTGAATGCTGCGATATGCTTGCATGCATGTCCAAATGTCTGCTGGCACAAATCTTTATTTTATGTTTGTCTAAACATTTCCTCACTGCAAAGTTGTCGCGTAAACGTCTGCGGGCTTCTAGTGTATTTCTCAAATATGGGACTTTGTGGTAATTTTCTGTAGGAGGACAAGTACCTTTTTTGGTGGAGGAGAACTGTTAGCATACAGTTCTGTATCACTTTTCTACTTGGGAGCACAGATGGCTCGAATGGCAAAACAGCATTTTTTCTGTTCCTAAGGAGGTGTTTGGCCAGTTATTTCTACTGATTTCTATAAATAGCCTGGGCCATGTCAGAACGAGGAAATTTATCAGTGCTTCATCTGATTTTTTTTTTTTTTTTTTTGGTGCGATGTTCAGAGATCTCTGGGGACTGTAAACTGCTGTCATTTAGTTGTAAGAGAGAGCACGGTGAGGGGAGGTACGTTGTGATTTCCTGATATCTCGAAACTCTGAAGCTTTTTCTATTCTAGCAAGCCTTGAACTGAAGAGTACTTTGCTCCTGCGCAGGAATTGGTGAATTAACCACAAGTGATTGTCTGTTCTATTTTTGTGTTCAGAGACTGCAGATTAGCTGTGGCAGCTTGCTTTTATTTATTCTTTGGTACTATACCTCAGACTTGCGGTGTGTCTTTTTTCTGCTAGCTTGGTCTTTGCTTTAGCAGGAACAAAACTTACTGGTGGAAATTGCTGGAGCTGAGGAGTAAAAATGAGTACTACTTTTCTTCAATGTCTCTTTTTTTTTTTTTTTTCCCGTTGGATTTCTGAGGGCCAAATCCAGCAGGCTGAAATCAATCCTGTGAACGAAGCTAGACAGTGCTGTAGCCTTTTGTTATCATCTAAGGAAGAATCATCAGGGAAGTTGAATCACAGATGAAGGAGACCAGTTGGAACTTGAAAGTCTCCTTTGAGCGCCAGGCTGTGGAATTAAAAAAAAATAAATAAAAAACCCAGGAACCCAAATCCCAGTTCCTAATCTATAATGATCTCTTTTTTCTTTCTGCAGGAAACTCGCATTGAAATATCATCCTGATAAAAACCCTGATAATCCAGAGGCAGCAGAAAAATTTAAAGAGATCAATAATGCACACGCAATATTGACCGATGCCACAAAGCGAAACATTTATGATAAGTATGGTTCTCTGGGTCTGTATGTAGCAGAGCAGTTTGGTGAAGAAAATGTGAACACATACTTCGTGCTATCCAGCTGGTGGGCAAAGGTAAATAAAAGTGCAAAGAGAAGTTGTTCTGGATTGGCGTTTGAAACTCTTAAAGAGCTCCATTTGCTAATTGTGCTTGTTCTCACTTTTGGAAATTGCTGAATTTCTGACACCTGGTAATTAACCTTCTCTTACTGTGTTGCAGTCTCTAGTGCAGAAGTATTTTTCTGTTGTCTTTCAGTGAGGCTTATATTACTACGAGAAGCTTGGACCCTTCTAGTGGATTTAAAAGCGATGAGGATTTAGGGGGTGTTCTCTTTGGTAATATCTGCTAAATGATTTTGCAGAACGAGTCCTGACTCTGAACTTGAGCTCACACAGGAGATCCTGTTTAGAAGTGTGCTCACAAACTTACTCAGAGGCTTCCCTGAACAAATGTCACTTCTCCAGCTCTTCTCTGGTTTGAGAGACTCCAGGATATTTGTCCACTTGCCCACCCTTGTTTCTTGTGCAGCAGCAGGAGTATCGCCAGTGTACCAAAGTTACACCGCAGGCTCATGTTTCCTCACAAACGCGTGCAAAAAGCTGTTTGGAAGTATTGCATGCATGCAGTAGATGGAACAGGTACTGTATAGAGGCCTTCTAGGAGTCTTCTGCCAGTACCAAGGAATTACTGGATTTTACTGGACTCAAATTATTTTTAAGTGTAATATGCCTCTATCTTTTCAAGTAATACATTTTAAAATCACCGCATTTACTCAGAAGTGCAAAAAACCTATCCGTTGCACATGACGCATTTCTGATACCGAAATTGTCCAGGCTTTTGCATTGCAGAGTTCAGGTGATTGCAGTCTGCTTGCACAGAAAGTAACAAGTAAAAGACAGCGTGACTACGAAACTGAAGTATGAAACCGTAACTGCACCAACTTACTTGTTTAGTGACATGACCTTGTTCACAGTGCTTTATGGCTGATTAAAACCTTTTCCTAGTCTTGGCATTTCATGAGGGGTTCATTTTTCTACCCTTTGCCAGCATCGTCTCCGTGTCTTGATTCCCTTGCAGTAAGAGAATAGTTCCATCACCGTGCTGGCTTGCTGTTTTTAAAATGAATTTTTTCAAACAGTTACACAGTGACCTGTATGAAGATCTTTAATTTTGCCCGTTGTCACTGTGATAAGCACCTGGCAGACTTGGCTAGCTTTGAGTTGCCTTGCTCGCATGTTGGTAGCGTCTAGCCTCAGCGCCCCAAGCTGCGGCACGGCGAGCTTTGCAGCCGTGCCTACAGCCTTGGGCAGGTCGCAGTCCCTCCTGTGGGTACATCGCGACCTGTGCGCCAGCTGCGATCCGCCCTAAACTATTGTACCTCTGGATTTTAATACAGATACACTTCTTAGACCTGTATCTTCTTCCAGATGTAGCAGAATAGTCCACTTAAACCTAAATTGTAGGAATTCTTCGAGTAAACCAGGTTGGCTGTATTCATCTCGGTGTAAAATGTTGAGAGCTGTAGCCAGTTTTGCACATATTTTTAAATATATCTTGGTGATGAAGTATAAAACTGTAGCTAGAAAGTTCTGTCTCTACATTGCTGTGTTTTTGGTTTCTGGTTTCCATATCAGAGTCTCACAAACTCAGTGGTCGCGGCGTGGTAGGCACAGGTTCTGAATATTTCTTTGTCTTCTGTCCTCTGCAGGCCTTGTTCGTGTCCTGTGGGCTCATCACATTATGCTATTGCTGTTGCTGTCTGTGCTGCTGCTGTAATTGTTGCTGTGGGAAGTGTAAACCCAAACCCCCTGAAGGTGAAGAGCAGGAATACTACGTCTCTCCAGAGGACTTGGAGGCACAGTTGCAGTCAGATGAAAGGGGTAGGTAAAACCACTGAGATTTCTGGAATGACCGCGGCATCGGTCTCTGACCGAGTGCTTAGCGTGCTGGTTAAGGAGCAGCGCTCGCTTTGTAGAGATCAGCGCGGGTCTCGGGCTGTCGGTGATGGTGAGGGAACGCTTGTGGCACAAGAGTTACGTGGGTAGCGCTAACGTGGGAGCTACAGTTGCTGAAAACTCCCGGAGGGTCTTCGTTGAACTTGGGGTCAGCTTCAGAGCAAGGTCACCATCATTTAGCTTCCATCCCACATCGCTGGAGTAACGTTACCAACCAGCCAGATGTGATTCCAGAAAAGGGCTCTTTTACCCCAGAGGACGAGGGGTGTCGAGGCAGTTCTGTTCACTGCGTCAGGCGTAAAAGAAACGGGACCGCTGCCCTAGTAGCTATATCTGATACCGTTTATGAAGATATAATGCTATTTCTGTAGAATTAAACCGATCATTTAAAAAACTGTAGAGCCTTGTGTGTGCTCTGATCATGTTTTTAATGGGCGTTGCTGAACGGTGGGCGAGGATCAGCTGCTCTTACGTGAGGAAGGAAATGTAATACATGTTCCACATGTAGACTTGAGTCGAATGGTATCGTGTGCAGGCTGAAAAACAGCAAATTAACATCAGGCTCTGAGAGGAGTGTAAAATTGTGTTACCAGCGTGTTGCAGGGAGATGTAACTTACGCTTACCAAAACATAGGATGCTGTTTTGTTTTTTTTCTTTTTTTTCCCTGGTGTGCTAAGCCTTTTGTCTCACTTTTCAGAGGCCTCAGACGCACCTATTGTGATACAGCCAGCATCAGCCACAGAGACGACCCAGCTCACAGCTGACTCTCACCCCAGCTACCACACTGATGGATTTAATTAAGTTAAGGAAACACTAATTAGAATGGATAAAAAAAAAAAAAATACATGGCCAACTCAACACTAGAATCATGAACATTAGAAGTAGAGAATGGGGAGGGGGAATAATTCTGCCACAGTAAAAGGCAGCTTTCCAACCTGCCGAAAATATTTTGTAATCCCTTCAGCCTTTTGTCACCTTTCAGTGTCGTATCTCGATGATACGTGAAGTGCTGTAGCATGCAGTATTTAAAGCAGTTTAGCTACGGTCTTATTTGTTTCCTTTTATTTTTTTTTCCTGTTTTTTTTTTTTTTTTTTTTTTTTTTATAGCATGTATGGAGTTATGTTAAATGTCTGTGGTGTAATGTATTGAGTTGTCACAATGTAAGTGTGATGGAGACATTCTGCATTTTAAGCAGCGGTACTGGCCTAAAAATGAGGTTTAAAAGGAAAAAGTTCCCCAGAATCCACCATTCTTCCATACAGCTGAGCTGTCGAAGACCTTTAAAAGTTCATGATTTTCATTTGAGTGCAACAAACCAAATCTTTTATTCCTCCATCTATTCCTGCGTTGTTATCTAAGCAAGTTTACAAAGCCAAGAACCAAAAAATGCCGGTCCTGCAGAGCTGGAATTCTCTTCAATGCTGGTTTTCAGCTTAAATAAATCTACCTTGAAAAGTAAGAAGGGAGAGTTTCCAATCTTTGAACAGTAAATTGATGAACAGCTCTTTATGTGTAAAGCAGTCCTCAGTGACAACGTAACCACAAACTGTAGTTTGTCACAAAACCAACTGTGAATCGGCTTATTTGGTGGCGGCGGTGGGATTTTAACCTCAAGCACAGTTCTGTTTTGGTTTGAGTTCGGTCGTTTTCCTGAAATGCTAAAGACCAAATAGTGCAGCATTTTTTGAATGCATGAGAATCTTAAAGTGAAACTGGTGAATTGGTTTTCACTGAGCAAGTGGGTAAAATGCAGACAGTAACAACAACAGCAAAAATGTTAAAAAAAAAAAAGGGGGGGGGAGTTTTAAAAATTTGTTCTAATAATTTGAGATTCTAATAGACAAATGGGGTATTACGTGTCCTTTTTTAAAAGCTTTTACAATACACTAGCCCTTTAATTTTCTCATGAATATCTCTGTGGAGTACTTAAATGGCTTTTAAGAGCACACCACCTTTGTGTTTCTATTGTATGATTTGCACATTGTCTTACGTTTAGACTTGTTTACACCAGTGTTTTTCTTTTCTTCAGAACAACAATGGGGAAACCATTGAAAGGTTTCCTGTACTATTTTGAAACCAAATCATGTTTGAATATTGCTCTAGAAACTGTGGTTTATTGAGATTTAACTGTTAAAAAAGCGTTCCAGGCAGCTGCGGAATTGCTGGTGTGTTTTGTTGTTAATAACCTTGCTTTAGATGGTACAGAGTCAGGATCTAGAACAGCTACCAGAGACCCTCCACTTGGCACTTTAGCGGTTAATTACAGCCTCTGCAGTTCTGATCTTTACGGTTTTATCTCACAATGCCTCTCCTGTCCTTTGTATCCCCCCTCTCCCCTTTTCGTTTTTCACCTATTTCTGTTGAGAGGCTATTTACAGCCTTCCACCCGCCGTTTGCTTTGAAGGTCTTTCGTGCTGCTCTCTTACGAGATCCAGGGCTTACTTTTGAACGGGGTAAAGCGCTGTCGGTCTGCAAGAAAACCATCAGAAAATGAAGGTGACTCCTGCCAGAGAATCATTCTGAATATATTTTCACGCTATCTTTGCATGAGCTGAAAATGATGGAGCACGTAAAATCTGACGTGAAACCGTGTCAAACACGCTGGGAAGAAGAAAACGTTCTTAACGCGGTCTCAATGCGAAGCGAGGGATGTTTGCAAAATCCGAGTTCCCTGTAGCTGTTGGTACAAGCACATGTTTGTTGCCTGCATGTGAGCTTGTTGCAAATAAGCATGCTTGCGATACCGCGTCAGGTCCCAAAAATTCAAAAAGAAATGTTAGTTTTAATGAACTGGCTAGATTTCAGTAGTCATTTCTTCCTCGTCGATAGTCCTTTTAGACCTGAAACTCGGTGGTTTGCTGGAAGATACTTTGAACTTTTTCTGTCCGGAAGACTCTCTTGGGTGGCCTTGAGGACAGTCGTGTATGATTTGGCTTGAGGTCCTTATTTAATTAAAGTCTTTGTTTGACCCCTTGGAATGAAAAGCAATTTCTAGGCTTGAAAAAATAATGTCACATTGGCTGTCCTTGTAGACTTTGCCTGAAGTCTGTTCTCGACGTTGAGTCGCACGCTGGAATATGCTTGAGTATCTGCAGGCTTTCTCCCCTGAAAACTCACTGGTTAAAATTATCTGCGCAAATTATGTTCTTGGTAAAAAAACCAATAGTGTTAGGGGGGTTTTTGGCTTTGTAAATGAGCGTAGTTGATCAGAGCGACTCAGAACGAGGAAAAGGCTGTTTCCCTTGTGCTGTGGCTTGTTGTACTCCGCGCTAGGTGGGTGACACAGCGCCGGTTGTTCCGCTTGTTGCTCCGCCGCGGAGCAGCCGTGACCCCCAACGTCGGGGGCTGGTCGTCGGTGTTAATTTGGAATAATACTCTATTCCTTAACCCCTCTGGGCTGCTCCCACTGGACTGGAGAGGCTGGCGGGAGGTTGTGGCTCCGGGGAGGTGGGTAAAGCCCCTGGAGCCGCTCCGCAGCTCCTGACATCGGAACCGAAACGTGGGCGGCGAATGGGGACTAGAGGCGATACCGTTACCCGCGTTTCGCACCGCTTGGGAAAAGACGACAGCCAGGACGACTTTGCTGGTTTAGTTCCTGGCTTAGCAAGGCATGGGTTTGAGAGAGACTGCTTTCCTATCAGCTGTGTCTGTGGGTGGTGTGCGACTGGTAAATTAGTCTGTGTGCTGTTACGTGCCAGAACGACGTGTTGGGTGCTCCAAGGGAAACTACTCAGAGGTCCCAGTTACAGAGAATGACGGGAAAACGCGTTTTTAGATGAATATTTATGGGTTTTGAAACGGTTTTAAGTTTGCCCGTGTTACTCTATAATCTCTGAATTTAAGATTATTGTCTATTAATGTAGTTCTTCTTGAACTATATAAGAAAGCTATTTAAACATGGCTTCTTTAAAACAAAACTTGGGTAATTGGAAGATAAGTAGGTTAATGCCCCCTTTTTTTCTGCTCTGGTAGGTAAGGTACAAGAGTACCCCGGGCCCTAACCTGAGTTGCACTGCAAAATGGCCAAGTTGAACCCTAGTAAATGCAAAGTTGTATTGGAAATAATGGTTAAAAATCCAGTGCGGATGAGTGGGCAGTCCTGAGCTTGGGCAGCTGGAGCTGCAGTCTCCCCGCGGGAGCATGGCGTTGCAGGCCCTGCAGCCCCTTCCCTGGCTTACCTGCAGAATGTTTCCTTCCAAAATTAAACCTGAGCGCTGTTGGTCTCTGTTCAGCTTGTTGCCAGAATTAAAACTTGAGCTTTGATTTTTTTGTTTTGTTTCGTTTCGTTTTTGTTTTGTTTCTTAAAAGTTGTATCATTTTTTACAAGTTGCCTGAGACCTCCGTTTCGGTAGTTCGGCCACCTCCACCTAGCTCATCGAACAACCTTTTCAGCACCGATTTTCTTAGCACTTGTAGCTCTTCCCGACGAGGAGGGGTGTCGGGGAGGATCCGATCTGGAGAGCTTCCGCTGGCTGGTGTTAAGGACCACTGACTTTATTCCCGAGCTGCGTTGCGTGGAGAGCCGTTCGTAGCTTAGGGTGAGCAGGGAAAGCCGCTGCCTCGCCGCGGCGAGTGCTCAGGTACCGTCCCCGTCCCTCCTGGCCGCGGCCGAGCTGCTGGAGGAGGAGGAGGAGGAGGAGGAAGAGGAGGAGGTGCCGGACCTGACCCACGGTGCCCCGTCCTCCCTGGGGATGGGGAAATCCCCCACGCACTGTAATACAACGAATTGTACGCTTCACTTGAAGTGAATGAAGGGGTGTTGCACCCGTTAAATGCCAGTTTCATTTTGTTAGTGATGTTTGTAGGAAATTCTTAAATATTTATCTGTATATAAATTCGTTTATGTAAACCTCAGTGGCGTCCGATAGGGTGTAGATTTCTGCTGATTCCACGCAGTGATGTTTTAGAGCCATGTTACCTTTTTAGTCTTATTTTTAGATTTGTAATATTTTTAAACTGCTTTAGATATTAGTGCTCATAGTGTTCTTAAAATGTGATGCTCTTCGAGGTTTGGGTGAGCACAGCCTGCAGTCCGAACAGAAACAACGGCTCGAGCGCGGTACCGAGAAACACCCGGTCCTGCAGCGGGGCTGTGGTCGGGGGAGCGCGGTTTCCAAACCCCTTCGTGTCAGCCTAGAAACACTACAGGTGTCACCAGGGCAGGAGCCTGACCGAAAAGAGATTCCTGTCCCGTCTATAAAGCGGTTGTGTCGCGGGGCGTAGAGGGACACCAGCCTGCTTTTGCGGGGGTGATATCGGCGCATTTCTACTGGATGCACTCCTTGAGAGAGGTACCCGCTTTTCTCGACCGCTTCCTGCCCTTCGTCTGTCCGGTGCCCTTCGGTGTTCCTGACGTTTCCAGATAATTTAGGAAATGTGTTTGTGCCGCAGGTTTTCTACCCGATGCGACTGGATATTGGCATCGTGTTTAGCGGGAGGCTCTGGCAAGGTGGTCAGGGAGGCTTTTGCAGCCCCCACCTCGTGTTAATAATTCTGGATGCTGTTTAACTACACCTTAATCTTAGAGCACTGAAACGGAACCCCCCCAGTACAAGTGTTTATAGTGTAAGGTCGGTATAAACTTAACACGCTTAATTATTTGATGCTGCTTCTCTGTATTATAGTGGAAATCATCTAGTTTGTAGTGTATCATTACACCAACAACTGCTTAAAATACCTTGAAAGAAACGGAACCGATAGCTAACAGCGTGGCAGGAGATCTGTCAGCGTTCAAGTCCTGCAAGAACCGTGGTCTGCTCCGCGCCCTGCCCCGGGAGGCTTGCGTGCTCTCTGGGCCTCGGCGAGACTGAAATTCCCGCGGCCTTGCCGAGAAGACGCTTTCTTTACAAGAAGAAACCGCGGGAGGGAAGCTGTCTGTCTTTGACATTTGCAGAAGCCAAATGCCATACATCTGGAAGACAAACCTTCATTTGGAAATCAAATGCCGACGTTACATGCGCAGTTAATTTTGTTGTTAAAAGGAGAGATGCTGGGAATTTCTGGTGGTTATATATATATATATGTATATGTGTAGAGGAAGCTCTTATATAAAATGGCCATTCATTCTCGAGTGCTGTTGTCTTCTCTGCTCCCTTTCCCCGCAGCCAGCCATGTGGGTGTACTCTTGCAGTCTGCGAGCGGTTGCTTCTCGTACCCTTCCAAAAATTGTACCATCTGCTTGAACTCTGCCAGCCGCCCCTTGTCCCCGGCCCCTCCGGCCGGAGCCGGGCTTTGCCTGCTCCAGTTTTCCTTCGGAGGAAGGGAGGGAAACCCCAGGATAACGAGGAGGGCAAGGGGCCATCTCTGGACTGACTTGGACTGGCGCGGGCTGGTACGTGGGGCGTTTTAAACGCGGTCGATGCGCTCATCGCTGGAGGTGTGATAGAACGCGTTGATTTGGGGTTTTTTTCCTTATTCTACTTGTCACCCCCTTGTACTCTCCCAGGCGGGACTCGGCGAGCCCAGAGAGCAAGGTCCAAACCCGCGCTGTAGGCTTTGGATTGCGGCATCGTGTGTGTGTATGTATGTATATATGCAGATATGTATATATTTATACAACAGGTGTGCACCTAGTACTTGCTGCTGTTCTTTCTTTGGTGGTAAAAACATGAAATTTGGCTCAAAGTACTGCTAGGAACTCTCAGCCAGGCAAGCGGGAGGTGAGAGTTTTGTGTGTCCGGAACTGTGTTTTCTCCTTTCAGCTGCAGGGGAAGAAACCAAACAGGATCCGTCGGGTTAAGTGAGCGGTGAGGGAAAGGGCGGAAGGCTCCTGTTGTATAAACACGCGGGAGGTACAAGCGGGAGAGCCGTGCTGCTGGAGAAGGAAAAGCCGTCTCCTCCTCCCAGGGCCTCCCCTCCTTGCTCGAGTGAGTTTACGCTTGAACGATGTGCCGTGTTTGCCCAGTCCCGTCCCGTTTCTCCATTTACGGTGCTTGCAGGTTGGATCGGTAAGGACTTGGAGCTCCTAACGCCGTGGTCAGGCGGTGCTCTGTGGCCAGCGTGCGTGCGAGTACCACCACATCGCTTCTAGTCGTGCCGGGCCTACGCAGCGCCGGGGGGTTCTGCTTCACGGCAAAAACGGGGGAATTTTGGGGGGGATTCCTGCGTCGCTTACACGTTCGACGTTCTGGTCGTGGCCGGTCGCGGTGGATGAACTCTGAGGTTTTCCCGGGTGTTTCCTCGCCTGGATGCGTGCAGCCGGAGCCGACGGCTGTCATTCCTGCCTCCGCTCGTCCCCACCTTCGCCCGCGTTTCTGGGGCTGGGTGTGGGTGGTTTGGTTTGTGTTATCCCAGACATCTCGATATTCGTTTTTTGCATGTGAGCAAGGCCCTGAACTACGTAATTCGTCACGGGGTTTGGTTGTGGTGGCCTCTTTATGGAGCCTGAGGGAGCCGAGGACGCCGGGAGGGAAGGCGTTTTGCATTTGCACTGTACTTCAACTCGGGCGGGGGGGGGGGGGGGGGGAGCCCGTCTTTAAAAAAGAAAAAAAAAGAAAAAAAAACCAAACCACAATCGAAGTATAAATGCATCTGAAAAGCAATTATAATATAGACATATATATATTTTGTTATGTTACTAAAGGACCATACTTTGAATTGTATGTAAGTAGATGTGGCTGTCTGAACTTTGTGGATTGTAACACTCGATACTACTGAGCTCCTGTACATACACGCAGTTACGGCAGAAGGAATTATTTTATGTTTTAGCATGGTAATTTGTGTATCGTATGTCTGAATATAAACTAAAATAAAGATTGCTAAGTTATCTGAAACCACTGTTGTAAAATAAATGTTTTCAATGCAGAAAGGGCCATCGGCTTTTTCTTTCCTTACCTGCGGGCTGGAACTGGTCGCAAGAGGAGGGGTCTGCCGCGGGCCGAGGCGGGGGAGTCTCCTGTCCCCTGCTGTCCCCTGGCCGGGGGCGTCGCGCTGCACGGCCGCTCCGCGGGCGCGGGACCCTGCCGCAGGGACCGCAACCGCTGCCTGCTGCGCCCGCCACGGAGCCCCCGGCATTTTTTGAGCATTCAAGGCACCTTTATACGATGCCGGACCGCGGCAGGGATTTGGGGTGTAAATTCGTGTTAGAGCGGCCAGGCGGTGCGAGAAACGATGGCAGGGCGCCGGGGAAGGGGCGGCCGCTCCGGCCTCGGTGGACGTCTGTCTGTTTGCAGTAAAAACACCCTTTTCTGAAGAAGCTCACGTTGTCGGAGGCTGGTTTTGCTCCTGGTGTTGCCAGTGGAGAGACAGAAGCAAAGGCGAGTGGCAGATGTGCCGAAGGCTGCTACGGGACTGGTTTCCAGGCCAAGGCGGGGAGCGAGGCAGCGTAAATCTGAGCCCCGCGCCCGGGTCTGCAGTGGGCGAAAGCTGCCCTGGCTGCACGGTGGCACCAGCGGCTTCTAGGGCCCGTACGGCTTCCCCGGGATCGGCCGTTTTGAAGAGGTTAATTCCATGCTTGATGGAAATCCGCTGGAAGGAGGTAAGCAGTTTCTTAACTTCTTTCTGAACTGTGCTCAGCGCTGGGCCCCGCACCCCAAGGTGGCCATGGAGGGGCTGGAGCGTGGCCAGAGCAGGGCAGCGAGGCTGGGGCAGGGGCTGGAGCACAAGGCTGGGGAGGAGCGGCTGGGGGAGCTGGGGGGGCTCAGCCTGGAGAAGAGGAGGCTGAGGGGAGCCCTCATCGCTCTCTGCAACGGCCTGAAAGGAGGCTGGAGCCGGGGGGGTCGGTCTCTGCTCCCCAGGAACAAGCGATGGGACGAGAGGGAACGGCCTCAAGCTGCGCCAGGGCAGGGTTGGGTTGGGTATGGGGAAAAACTTCTTCACCAAAGGGCTGCCAGGCCCTGGCCCAGGCTGCCCAGGGCAGGGGCTGAGTCCCCGTCCCTGGGGGATTTAAAAGCCGGGAGATGTGGTGCCTGGGGACATGGGTTAGCGGTGGCCTTGGCAGCGCTGGGTTAGCGGTGGGACTCGATGATCTTAAAGGGCTTTTCCAACCCAAACGATTCTGTGACTCTAAGCACAAAATGGTGATGTTTCAACGTAGCCAGGGGCTGCGCCCAGCCCCGCTCCAACCCCTCGCCTTGCGGGATGCTTCCCCGGGCGCAGCTGCCTCCGGCCGCCCTCGCCTCGTGCCGAAGCCGAGTTGTGTCCTGGAGCCACCGCGTCAGGGCGCATCGGTGGTTTTGGGCAGCGGCGCTGAGAACTAAGGAAGGGCTCCCGTGGCGCCGTGCCCTGCCGGGGGTTATCCGTGCCGGGGGTTATCCGTGCCGGGGGTTATCCGTGCCGGGGGATGCCTGGCAGGAGCGCAGGCAGGGTGCAGCGAGCAAAACGCGCCCGCTGGCAGCCTGAGGTTGGAAACAGCCGAGCTGAGCAGGGACCGTTTCGGCTGCCTTTTGCTGGGAAAGGCATCCCATCATCGGCCACCTTCTGGCCGTGGGTGCTGAGGGATGGGGCGTGCTGGGTCCGGCTGTTCCTATAAAGTGACACTTTCTGTTGGAGACTTTTAGTTATTTTTTTTTAATTGGCTGTTTCCCCCTCATAACAAATTAAACCCCTTTCCCTTGGGGTTTGTATCATGGGCTACTCGTGTGTATGAATCTCATCTTCACCCCAACTTGCGATGGAACCCGGCACCTGCATACAGCCGCTGTGTGCCTTCGATTTCCCATCGCTTTGAAACCCTAAATACAAACGGGGGCCCCCGTGCCGCCGGCCGAAGGATGCTCTGCCTGCGCGCCCGGAGCGTGCCCTGCCTCTGCCTGCCGGCGGCGTGGCCTCGGCTCATCCCGGCCGGCACAGGCTGGGAATTGCGCTCTTGGGGACCGTGGGAGCGAGGTTCTCTGCTGCTGGGGCAGAGAAGACCCCAGGGGAAGGCAGGGTCAGGCTGGGCCGGGTTCACAAAGCCAAGCCAAAGCTGTTCACTTCGGGCACGTGTCCCTCGTCGGCACCTCCTTCCCCGCGCTCTTGTCTCGGCACGGTCTCATCTTTTATCCTGATTTCTGTCCTAACCCCACAAGTCGCCGCTCCCTCGGTGCCCCCTCTCCCATGTCCCCGGGTGCCAGAGGTCCTGTCTGTCCCTGTGCCCGCCCCCGCTCGGTCACCCAGCTCCCGCTGGCCATGGGCAGGGGATGCTGAAGCCCCCGCGATTTCCAGGGGCCCCCGGGACGCTTTTGCTCCTTCCCCCGGGGGCTGCAGCAGAGCAAACCCTCCCGCCACGATGGTCTGTGCCTGGGAGCCTTCCCCAGCTCCAGTCTCGCCCCAGCGCTGCCGCCCAGCCCCACGCCGGCGGCACGAGCAGGGTCTGCGTTTGCAGGAGGGGGATTGAGGCCATGGGGGTCCGTGCCCCAGCGCAGGGCCCAGAGGGAGGGGGCCCGGAGCCCTGGGGGGGCTGCGATGCTCTTGCTGCTGATGCACAGCGGGAAAGCTCCCAGGCGGACGCTCCTCTTCCTCCCAGAGCCACCGAGCTCAGGTTTCGTTAAGCCTTGTCCCAAACCGCCGGCTGTGACACCGAAAGGCGCAGGCTTGCTGCGAGGCCGGGAAGCGGCGGCTTTCGGAGCCGTTCACAGCGATGCTGGAGGAGGAAAAGCCCCGGCTGGGTCTCGGGGCGCAGCTCCCAGCCTGGGGCTCGGAGCGAACCCCCTTCGTCAAAGCCGTGTCTGCCCCGGGAGGGCTCTGCTCCAGCCGGAGCTCGCCGGCACCCGCGGACGGTGCCGGATCCCTCGCGGCGCAGGAGCCACCAGCGCCTGCCAAGCCGCCGTCCCCAGCGCGGCGTCCCGGAGAGAATCGTCCCCTCCAGCCCCCGTGGGTGGGCCCGCAGGCCCGGCTGTGCCCCACTCGTGTCCCGGGTCGCTCCTGAGCACTTGTCCTGCCTTAGGCTGCTGCCGGCAGCCTGCAAGCAGCAGCAATCTGCCTCCTCCTCCTCCTCCCACCAGGTCTGGGGGCCTCGGCTCGGCCGGTCCCAGCCCCCCCTCCTGCCCCAGCGCGGCCCCAGCTTCCCAGGGAGGGTGAAAAGTGCTTCTGAGCTGCTGCGCCTGCCTCAGGCTGAGTGCGATTGCCTCTGGTTTAACAAACTCTTCCTCCCTTCCCTTGCAGTAATTACTGCTTTTATGTGTTCCTTACCTTTTGTTTTATAATGGGAGAAAAATGTACCTTTAGAGGAAAAAGGAAAAACCCAGCCCACAAAGCGATCAGGGTGCGTTAGGAGTGCGAGGAGCAGCTTTGTCCCAGGTAACCGCCTGCTTCAGAGAAGATCGGACTTGGTTTGGGAGACCCGGGGCTGCTCTCCGGGATATTTGTGTTTGCCGGCCCTGGAGCTGCTGCTAGCGCAGCCCTGGAAGGAGGATGAGGGTGAGGGCTCTGGGTCCCTGTGGGATGGTGGTGTCTGGCTGCGTGGGCGATGGGCTCGTGGGTGATGGTGATGGGCTCACGGGTGGTGGCGATGGGCTCATGGGTGAGGGTCATGGGCTCGGGTGATGGTCATGGGTGATGGCAATGGGCTCATGGGTGATGGTCATGGGTGAGGGCAATGGGCTTGTGGGTGAGGGCAATGGGCTTGGGTGTGATGGTCATGGGCTCGTGGGTGATGGTCATGGGCTCACGGGTGATGGCGTTGGGCTCACAAGTGATGGTGATGGGCTTGGGTGATGGTGATGGGTGATGGTGATGGGCTCGTGGGTGAGGGTGATGGGCTTGGGTGATGGTCATGGGCTCACGGATGATGGTGATGGGCTTGTGGGTGGTGGCAATGGGCTTGTGGGTAAGGGTGATGGGCTCAGGTGATGGTCATGGGTGATGGTGATGGGCTCGTGGATGATGGTCATGGGTGAGGGCAGTGGGCTCGTGGGTGAGGGCAATGGGCTCGTGGGTGATGGTCATGGGCTCACGGGTGACGGCAATGGGCTTGGGTGATGGTCATGGATGATGGTGATGGGCTCGTGGGTGAGGGTGATGGGCTTGGGTGATGGTCATGGGCTCATGGGTGATGGGCTCGGGTGATGGTCATGGGTGATGGCGATGGGCTCACGGGTGATGGTGATCACTCACGGGGGATGGCGATGTGCTCATGACGATCACTCACGGGTGCCACCGATCCCTCACAGGCTGCCGATGGGCTGTGGTGGGACACGACCACCCGTGCCACATCCCAACCGACTCAAGGCCCTCTCACAGGACCCACCGCCAGCCCCTCTGCAGCGCGTGCTGCCCCGTCCCGACGCCGGCGGCTCTTTGTGCAACCTCCCTTCTTATCGTCCAGCTGATGGTGGGTTTTCACGTGTGTGCACGCGTGTCCACATCCGCACACGTGTGTGTCCCATGCTCCTGCGGCACGAGCCGCACCACTCCGAGCATTTTATGCTGGTGCCTTTCACCCAGGGATGCATCTGGGATTGCTCCGGTGTTTTTTGGGGTGACCTGGTTTAGGTCCATGGGTGGCGGTAGGGACCGAGCAGCTCTGGGAGGGGAAAGGATGCTCGGTACCCACGGTTACCAAGCATTCCCAAACCCTCTGAATGAATCCAGAGGGCTCAAAAAAAATCAGGGATAGCCGCTCCGGGGGAAGCAGAGGAAAGGGTCGGCTTTGCCGTTCCCGTGGGATGGGGAAGCACAAGAGCACGGCAGCGGGGCAGGTGCGAGGGCGACTTTAATGCACAACAGCGAGAGCAACGCGCGGGACGCGGCGACGGGGACCCTGCCGAGCAAGGCCGGGGCGGGGGGTCCCTGGGCACGGCTCCGGCCCCCCGGCACCCCCCCAACCCTCCGCTCTGCCACGGCCGCTCGCTCCGGGGTCGGTCTTCTTCATCCTCCCTCATTTTCCTATACTCTGCAGCAAGAGCTTATTGCTGAGCGCCTTCTGGGCCAGTCTCTCCTCCCGGGACATCTCCAGGAACTCGCGCAGGAGGTGG
The DNA here is from genome assembly GCF_965183815.1 of Platalea leucorodia. Lineage (NCBI taxonomy): Eukaryota > Metazoa > Chordata > Aves > Pelecaniformes > Threskiornithidae > Platalea > Platalea leucorodia. The sequence continues at coordinate 15,767,877 of NC_138835.1, read as the reverse complement.
AAGGTGAGATCCAGCGAGTTGGGTTTGCCGTCTCGCCTCTTGCCGGTTTGCAGCGCCCGTGGGGCGCGAGGGGCCGGGGTGGGCTCTGCCCCACGGGGCTGGCACAGTCTTTGGGGCTGGGGGCCGGCGGCGGGGACCGGGGGTCGCGGGGCTCCCGGCCAAGGCTCCCAGGTGGGTTGGGGGGCCAGGGTGAGCCTGCGGGCCGGGCCCCGAGGCCACTGCAGGGGCGAGCAGGTCTCCGAGGGCAGGAAGAGCAGGACGAGGACGGAGGCAGCCGAAATCATCCTGACCCGCATCGCAGCCGCTCCGGGGCCAAACGCCTGCAAGAGCCCCCCCCAACCCCACCCCGGACCCCCACATCCCCCCCCGCTGCGGTCAGGGGGGCACCCGAGGGGCTTCGCCCCATGGGGGGACCCCCGCCCAGGGATGATGGGGCCCTCTGGGCAGAGAGCCCCTTGGGATGGGACCCCCGGGGATGGAGACCCCCCCCGGCAGGTGGGACCCCCCCTCCCCTGTCCCTGGAACAGGACCCTCCTGGGGACAGGGCCCCCCCGGGGGCTGGAACCTCCCACCCGGGGCTGGACCCCCCCTGCTCCCGGGATGGGATGCCCCCCCCCCCGGGCATGGGACACCCTTGGCCGCTGGGACGGGGACCCCCCCCCCCGGAATCTGGGACCCCCGGGATCTGGGACGGGACCCCCCCCGGGGATGGGACCCCCCCGGGATCCGAGACCCTCGGGCGCCCCCGGGGCCGGGACACCCCCCCAAGCCGGCCGTGGGACCCCGGCACCCCCGGGAGCGGCCCCCCTCCCCCGGCCGGGGCTCGGGGGGGGCCGTCTGTCCGTCTGTCCCGCCGTCCCTCTGTCCCGCCGCCGCTCACCGCTCGCCGCCGCTCCGCCCGCCGGGACGCGCCGCGCGCCCGCCCGCCACCGCGCTATATAGGGGCGGCGGCGGCGGCCACGTGACCGCGGTATGGCCGGGGCGGGGGCCCCCCCCGGGGCCGGGAGCCGGGAGCCGGGAGCTGGCCGCGGTGCTGAGCGGCCGCCGCGGCGGGGGCACGGGGCTGGGGGGGGACACGGGGGGCACGGGGGTGGGGGGGCACGGGGGTGAGAGCGGGGGGACACGGGGGGACACGGGGGGCACGGGGGTGGGGGGGCACGGGGGTGAGAGCGGGGGGACACGGGGGGACACGGGGGGCACGGGGGTGGGGGGGCACGGGGGTGAGAGCGGGGGGACACGGGGGGACACGGGGGGCACGGGGGTGGGGGGGCACGGGGGTGAGAGCGGGGGGACACGGGGGGACACGGGGGGCACGGGGGTGAGAGTGGGGGGACACGGGGGACACGGGGGCGAGAGTGGGGGACACGGGGGGACACGGGGGTGAGAGCTGGGGGGACACGGGGGGACACGGGGGGCACGGGGGTGAGAGTGGGGGGACACGGGGGACACGGGGGCGAGAGTGGGGGACACGGGGGGACACGGGGGTGAGAGCTGGGGGGACACGGGGGGACACGGGGGGACACAGGGTGCGAGTCTGGGGGGACACGGGGGGATGCAGGGGACACGGGGGGATGTGGGGCTGAGAGTGAGGGGACACGGGGGGACACGGGGTACATGGGGCTGAGAGCCGGGGGGGGGACACTTGGGGACACGGGGGTGAGAGTGAGGGGACACGGGGGTGAGAGTGGGGGGACACGGGGCGACACGGGGGTGAGGGGGGGACACACGGGGTACGCGGGGCTGAGAGCCGGAGGGACACGGGGGGACACGGGGGTGAGAGTGGGGGGACACGGGGGGACACGGGGGGACACGGGGGTACGTGGGGGTACGTGGGGCTGAGAGCTGGGGGGATGTGGGGGGACACAGGGGTGAGAGTGAGGGGACACGGGGGGACACGGGGGTACGTGGGGTGCGAGTCTGGGGGGACACGGGGGTACGTGGGGCTGAGGGGGGCGAGAGCCTGGGGGGCACGCGGGGGCACGCGGGGGTGAGTGTTTTGGGGGACGCGGGGGGGCCCGCGGGGGCGTGAGGGGTGCGCAGGGGTGCGCGCGCAAGCGGGCCCGGATGGTTCGAGGGGTGTTTCTGTGGGTGTCAGGGGCGCGGGGTGTTCGGGAGGTGAGGGGGAGCCGGGGGGGGCGGTGTGCGCGTGTGTGCGCACACATGCGTGTGCACGCCAGCCCCTCCGCGCGTGGCGGGGCGCCGGGGGTGCCGCAGGAGCCGAGCCCCCCGCACCCCCGTCCCACACCGGGACGCGTTTCCAGGCGCTCGGACACAAATCCACGCTCAGTCCCCTGGAAACCCCCGCGTGGCACCGCGGCACCGCGCGCGCCCGCAGCAGAGGGGCACGCCGGGGCGCACACGCGTGTGCGCGGTCGGCCCGGAGCGCTGCAGCCACCATGTCGCAGGGCCAGCTTTCCCCTCCGGCACCGGCGGCTCCTTCGGAAGTTGCCCGGCGAAGGCGGCCCCGGCTCCTCCGAGTGATTCATGGCGCAGATGAAAACTTCGCTTCGGAAGCGTCGGTGCCCTTCTGGAGAGCAATTTCCCCGCGCAGGGTACAAAGGGCTCGCTCTTTCCCCGGCCTGCTCGCCCGGCACGGCTGCGCACCTCTGGATGCGACCCGGGGTCCGAGGGACCCGTGCATGTGATTCATTTGCCTTTTCCTCCCTCCCTGCTGGAGCTTCCATCATCCGGCACTTGGAGCTCAGCAATCACTTCACCTTGCAAAAGCGCTGCTGTCTCTAAAATTAAAATTCCCTCATGAGGAATAAACATTTCAAGAGAAGGGGGAAGAAAAAAAAACAACCCAGCCCACATTGCACAGAATTCGAGTGAACGGCAGGAGCCCTCCCATCCTCCCGCAGGTCAGGAGCCATCCGAAAAGCCGAGGGCTCTGCTGCTTTCCGCAGGGTCACCGGGAAGGGTAAGGGGATTTGTGGGGGCCGGGGGCTCCCCCACGCCCCCTCAACTGCAAAATAACTCCCAGCAGCCGCAAAGCGGCCGGCGGGCGGGGGGAGCATCCGCCTCCCGCTTGCTTTGTGCGCCGTGCATTGTGTAAGTCCTTTTCTTTACTGAATCATCGAGAACCGCTGTCATTTCCAGTGCTCCACCTGAGCCTGCTTTTCCCTCCGTCCCCCCAGGCCTGACCCCGTGCCGCGGCTGTGCCGGGCGCTGAGCCCGTCCCCGCCGCGCTGCCCTGCCTGCAGCTCCCAGGGCATCTGGCAGAGCTGGGGGGGGCCGAGGGCAAACGTCACCCCCCAAATCCCGGGAGGAGAAGGAAGCGGCTCTACCAGCGACTGCAGCCCCGGGGAGCCCCAGCGTGGGGGAACGGAGCTGCCTCCCCCGTGCTGCCCGGCTCCCGGCATGGTTTTAAGTCTCCTCAAAGTCAGGTCGGGACTTGGTGGGTGCTGATGCTCCCCTGCCTGCTTGCCTGCTCCCCTGCCTGCCTGCCTGCTCCCCTGCCTACCCAGCTGCTCCCCTGCCTGCCCACTGCCCTGCCTCCCCAGCCGCTCTCCGCCATGGGGCAGCATCGGTGCAACGCGTGCAAGTGAATCTGGGGCTTATTTTTGCGTAGGCCAAGCACGGGGCCAGGTGGCCCCCGACGGCTCGGGGCCAGGGGAGCTGAGGCGGCAGAGCCGGGCTCCGGTGGCCTGGGAGCCCTGGCTGCAGGGACGCTCCATGTTTCTGCCCTCCGGTTGCGGTGGCTGCGCCCGAGCGTCCCAGCGGCAGCGATTTTGGCTGCTCCCCTGCCTGTGGGGCTGGGCTCTCTCTGCTGAACTCTTTTTTTTCCCCCCATCTCCTGGGGCTGCTCCGCAGAAGCAGCACTTGGGAGAGGCAGGGAGAGCCGCAGCAGGAGGGGCCGATGCCCGGAGCGTCACCCGGGGGGCTGTGGGGGCCACCCCAGCTCGGGGGGAGCGAGCCAGCGGCTCCGGGCAGGGAGAGCTGCCCCGGCACCGACACCCCCACGGCTGGGGGCAGACGGGGGGAGACGCAGCTCGGTTCCTCTGTTACCCCCATGGCCAGCGCCGGGGCTGGCAACGCTTTAGACCGTTTTTCTTTTGGTCCGTGCGCTTTAGGATTAGTCATTTAATTGTAGGAAAGACAGTGAATCCGACAAGTGCATCTTGTATTCGTGTTTTATTTAGGAAGCTCGACTTGGAAAACTAAAAAAAAAAAAAATTTTTTTTCTGCTCCCTTCATAAATTACTGACACATTCAGCGCTGAAGGGCCCCGTGCGCTGCCTGGGGATTCATTATCGTCACTTTTAGGGATGTCACTGTCTCTTCCTCTAGTCAGGAGCGCGAGGAGTGACGTGTTAGCGATGCTTTCAGGGATGCCAAATTCACCCCGCGGCTGCGCTCCGTGGCCCGCAGAGGCCCGGATCCGGCGGCCTTGCAGCTGGTGGGAGTCAGAGAGGCTCCTAATTAGGCGCTTTTAGCACTCGGAGCCTTCTGTCTCGTGAGCACCGCGTCGCACGCGGCAGCCGCTGCTTCGCCGACCGTGACAGCTTCGGCGCAAAGCGTGGCCGAGCTTCCAGCAGCTTCTCCTAAGGAACGGGTGGGATTTGCCGGCCGCTTTCCTCCCTTTGCTCCCTGGGGGCTGGCTCCCACCCTGGTCCTTCCCCATTGGCACCAACAGCCGTGCCAGGGTTCACACGCGTGCGGGTGGGAGGCTGCAGGCAAAGCTCCGGTGCCCCTCTGCTCCCCGCTGTCCATCCCGCCGCGGGGCGGGCGGAGGGGCGGCCGTGGTGCCGGCGGGGGCCGGCGCTGCCCGTCCCGCTCTGGAGAAGGCGTCTCATGGGCTGACGAACCTGAGATTGAGCCTTGTGTTTCACCATTCTCAGGTTAGACAGTCCTCGAGGTGCCCCTCGCTTGGGCAGCCGCCGAACCCCGTGCCGCGTGGCCCGTGCCCCACGCCATGTGCCCACGAGACCCCCCCAGCCTTTGAGGGATTTGGAAGAGAAAGAGGAGCAGCCCCTTGGCTCTGCCTTCCCGCGGCGGCATTTCGGCCCCTCCCGACCCCGGGGCTCTGCGCGGAACAGCCCCTTCCCAAAGAGATGCTGGTGGGAGGCTGTTTTCTCCCAGGGCCACCTTGATGCGCGGGGCCAAGGCTGTTGCAGAGGGAAAGGGGTCTCTGGCAGGGCTGAACCCCTGCCTGCACGCTGCCTGCGCCGGGCTGGCAGCTCGCCCTCCGTGCTTTCCCCTTCGTTTTGGTTCCCGCCATTGCAGGTCGCCGGGGAGGCTCACGGCAGCACCCGGGGCTGTTTCTGGGCTCGGCATCCCGAAGCGGATGGTGCCGAGAGGGGCGGGAGGAGGGATGCGTCCCCGGGCTGGGGACGTGTGGCCGTGGGCCAGCTGAATGGCCGCGTCCGTGCGTTTAACAGCCAGCGGTGGATATTTTTGCCTGCGTTCCCCCGTGGCACTGGGACACTGGTGTTACGGTGGGGTTGCCTGTGGGACCGTCCCGACCCTCCTAGCATCCCCCGCCACCCGGCCCTGCACGCTTCCACGTGGGCTTTGAGCCACTCAGTTGAAATCCCCGCTCAAGCCAAACTGCGGCAGCGCACGGGCATCTCCCTCTGATTCCAACTGGACCGGCCAAAGGGCTTTGCTCCTGCAAGGAACGGGTCGGGGCCCTGCAGGCTTTGCAACCGCCAAGTGCAGGCAGGAGGAGGGCTCGTGCTGTGCACGCAGGACTCGTCCCTCTCCGGCCACCGAGGCGAATGGCAGGAGGGGCCCAGGGCCTCTGGGAGCGTGCGCTGCGTCAGGCAGGGACCCGGCGCGCGCGGTCGGCGCGAACCATCTGCAGTCAAGGCCCGCGCGTGGGCTGAGCAAGGGCGGGAAGCAGAAGCAGGGGTGGTCACGGCCACCAGACGGGGCAGGGGCTGCGACTCCGCGGCAGCGGGGCTCTGCCTGCCCCGCGCCGTGCTCCCGATCCTGCCTTCGGTGGCGGAGGAAAACATCGCCCTTCGCCTTGAGCAGGGAGGAGGGTAACCACGTGGGCCCCGAAATCCTGGCCCGGCTTCTCTCCTGGGCGGGTTTTTTTTGTTGTTTTTAAGAGAAAGGAGATGCACGCCCCGGTGTGCTGCAGCCTCTCGGTAAGCCCAGGGCGGGGGGCTGCACGGAGCAGAAAGGCTTGTGCGCCTGCTCGAAGAGGCATCGGCTGCATTTCAACACGTGTAATGAGTTGGGGACGGTCTCGGAGAGGGAGCACGTGGAGCAGCCCAGCTCCCCTGCGCAGAGGGCTGCGTGGGGCAGAGCCCCGGGCTCCATGAGCCTGGAGGGGCTGAAATCACCCCGTGCTGGTGTTAAACCAGGGCAGCGGGGCTCAGGGCTGCAGTGCCCCGGGCCGGGAGCGTGCAGAACCACGGAAGGGGCTGCAGGGGACTGAAAGGGCGCGGGGCTCGGCCCCGGGCTCTCGCACAGCGGCTTGCACCCCTGCAACCAAAAGTCACGCAGGCCCTGGGGCAAATCCAACCCTGCAAGTCCCCCTCCTCCGGCTGCAGGGTGCCGGTGGTGCCGGCACACCGAGCGCGGCAGGGCCCTGCGGGCGCCAGGCCGGGCTCAGGAGGGGTCTGGGCTTGGCACGGGCTGCGGGGTTAACTCTGCCTTCACCATTTTTGAGAGCCGCCTGTTCTGGAAACACCACTAATGGAGAGTCTGCCTGCACCCCAGGAACCCTCTCGTTATCTTCATCTCTAACGCATTTCCCCTGCTGCGATTCCTTGGGCCGTCAGCCTCAGAGGCAGGGAAGAGCAGAGCTCCTTCCCCGCCGCAGCAGCCGCGCCGGAGCCTGCAGCCGGCAGCGCCCATGCCGGCAGCAGGAGCGGCAGAGCCTGGTCCTGCGGGGGCTGCCCTGGATTTTGAAATTCGGCAACAGAAAAATCTTCTGCCCATCTCTGCAGGTAACGGGGGAGGTTTCCCGATTCGGTTTCCTAATGCTATGGGATGCTGAAAATTGCTTCTCTGGGGAAGGGGGTCTCTGGCAGCCTCGTGGCAGAGGGATTTGCCATAAGTGTGGAAAAATGAATGTTAAAAGCTGATCAATGAAAATGAGTGAACTAACTACCAAATCAAAGCGATGGATTTTTCAAGTTCGGCACCAACAACCCCTGTGCAAGACGTGAGCACGCCTAGAAAAGCTGTCAGAAAAAGGCACAGAGGATCCTGCCACCCATTTTCAGCCCCTTTCCGGATATCTTGCTTCATCTGGGTCCTAACGCATTCCCACGCCTGTGGTGTGGACCGAGCCAGCCGCAGCCCTCGGTACCCCGCACGCAGCCAAGCCCACTTCAACGGAGCGACTCCGGATTTGCCCCGGAGCAAAGGAAAGAAAAATCTTCCAGGCAGGACCTCAGGGGATTGAGGAGCCCCAGCACAGCCTTAGCTTCTTGAATTGGGAATCCGTGATCGGCTTGCGGGGGTTTTTAAGCTTTGCGTTACGGGCTTGCAAAGACCAAAAAAAGAGAAAAAGCCGAATAGAATTAGTTTCTCTGAGCAAGGTTAAGTTTTAGTAAGTTTGGGACAGAGCGGTGAAGTAGCGGCAGACTCCTCCCGACCTCCCCTGTCGCAAGAAGGAGCCGAGCAGAAACGTGATGAGGACTTCCAAGAATAATTAGAAACCACTTCTGCAGAAGCGAGAAAAAGAAGGTGCAGGGCAGCGCCTGCCTTACCTGCGAACCCTCAACGTCGGGCTGCCCCTCTCGCCTGCTCTCCTCCGCCCTGCCACCCCCACGCCGGCTTTTATGGCCTTTCTTGTCACCCGGCTGAGTTGAGCCGGGCTACGGCGAATTGCCACACTTTCTGCTGGCTTCCTGTTTGTTCATCGCGAGCGTCTGTGGTAAAATTTCCATTACACGCTGGACAGACAGGGCGGCAAAGAGAAGTGAAGAAAAAAAAAAAAAAAACCCAAACCCAACCAACTCTGTGTTTTAGTGGTTCTCTTGATTCATTTGAAAATGAGAAAGGTCCTGGCTGCTGTTAGACAGAGGGAGGTGAGGAGGGATGCCCTGGGTGCAGAGCATCCTCCGGTGCCCCGGTCCAGCTGCTCCGGGTTCCCCCCTCCCTGTCCCTGAGGGGATGGAGAGGTCCCGTTCCTCGGTTCAACAAGCAGAAGGCCCCCATATCCACCCCACTCACCAAAGAAGCGTGTTTCCTAAACGCTGCCTCTCTGAACGGAGCCAGAGCACAAGGCGAAGCTCCGTCCTGCCCTGGCCGAGGGCTGCGGCACGTGTCTGCATCCCCCTCCACCCTAAAGCCACCCCGGCTCAGCTCCCAGAGCCTCCAGCGAGGCCAAACCCGGAGTGGAGAGCAGCTCCCACGGCTCTAAGACAGCAGATCTGGAGGGGAGCGTTTTATTTCCATCTTTCATTAATCCTTGGCACACCCAGAAGAGCCCTTTTGGCTGTAAAGCACAAAACAAAGGAGAAGGTGGAAAACCGGCTGCCGTGACAGTACGGATGCTACCAAAAGATCCAGGCACATCCGAAGCAGCGTCCCTTGGTCCGGAGGGGCACAGCACATCCCCGTGGGGCTGGAGCAGTGTGTGGACCCGGCAGGACACGCAGCCGTGGGGCAAGCCGTGCTCCTCGCCGCCTCTACAAAGGGCAATTTCCATCGGCCGTTGCAGAGTCCCCGATAGCTCCTGGTCCGCTCCAGCCTGTATCTCTCCCTCAGCCCCACCAGTGCCCGGGGCTGTCCCTGTCCCACCCCGGCTCTGTGCCCTGCTTTAGGGGGTGTAAAACACCCCCTGTGCTGCTTTCCGAGCTGAAATGGGGCTGCACGGGCGAGCGGTGTTAACTGTGGAGGGAGGCAGTCTGGTGGCTCAGGGACCTGTGTTTGGTTCGCTGCCGTGGATGGGCCACGGCTTCCCCGGCCCCTCTCCAGGAGACCCTGCGCGACGGCAGAGGGGCTGCGGAGCTGCAGCCCAGCTCTTCCCGAGCTCTGTGTGTAAATGCCGCGTTATCCCTGGGCAAAGCTGCAACGCTGGGAGTTTGCCGTGGCCCTGGCACATGTGTCTGCATGGGATCCCCGTGGTGGGAACCATCTACAAAAGCTGCAGCAGGCAGCCTGTGCGTCCCTCTGCACCAGCAAAGGCAGCGATGAGCGCGGGAAATGCCGCAGTACCGGCACCAGTGGTGGGTGCCGGCCATTCGAAGGGTATATTTAGCCAACTGAGTCCCATCCTTTAAACACGGCTCAGGAGTGGAGACCCTGGTGTCGGAGCAGCTCCCGGGTGCAGCAGGCTCCGGGTCCTGCCCTAGCGAGTCCCACGGGACGGACACCCGGGCTGTGAGCCCGTCTCCTTCCCTGCACGCTCTGCCCGGGCAGTCTCACCTTTCGGGGCTTTCGTTTTTCTCCCCGTTTGTTTTGATGGAGTTACCCCAGCCCGGGTGCTCGGGCACTAAGCGGTACCCGTACCGAGCTGGCTAGCCTGGCTCAGCGAGCGGCTTGCACAGGCTGCGATGCTCAAACCCTCCTTTTCTTTTATCGCATGAGAAAGGAAGGGAGGGGGGTGCTTGCATTTCTTTGTTTTTTCTTTCAGTTTATTAAAAGCAGAGAAAGAAAATTTGGGATGGAAGGTTTCTTCCTCTGCTCTGACTGCGTGCGTTTTAACGCCCGTGCTTTCCCCAGAGCACAGCTATCGCCCTGAGCGGTGCGGCAGCGGTTGGATGCACCCAGCAGCTCCCGGCACGGCAGAGACCTGTGCCCTTGGCAGGAGCCAGCCTGCTGCTACCCGGCGGGGAGCCCCACGTCTGCAGCCCGCACCCATGGGTGCTCCACGCTAAACCTGCCCTTCCCCAGCACAGCTTGGGGTGCTCCAGAGGAAAAATGAGGCTCGGTTCAATGACGTGACTCCCTCAGTAGCTAGCTGTCCTCCCAGCCATGTGTGCAAGCATCTGCTTTTGTCCCTAAGACTCTGCAAGTTATCATTATCAACAATACTATTTCCCATTAATTAATGTTAAAGCAATTGTGGCAGCGAGGAAGAGAGATGAAACAGCACAATTTTGTAAACGTATTTGCTGGGCACTGGGATATGAAACAGCATCTGAAAAACTCCCGAAGCCCTTGCTGCTGCTTCTCAGGGAGGTTGCGCCGAGCTTCAAGGCGTACTGAGATCTTACTGGCTAACAAACCATACAAAACCCAAGGGTAAGGCTTAGAAAAGAAAGCCAGATGAGCTCGGACCGCTGCTAAAAGCTGCCGAATGCGTGCGTGCAAAACGCTGTGAGCGCCATTAACCAAGCTCCTGCTCCCCCCAGCCCGCCGTGACCAGACCCCGAGACGTGGGACACGTGGAGCAGCCCCGCGCCGGCCGTCGGTACGGATCCGCCGCCGTGGCTTGGCCGCGGCAGAAATTTGGCACCGAGCATTTTGGTCACCAGATATTGCTCTCCACCTGCACCAGGCCAGCGAGAAGAGCAGGGCGATTGCACAGCCCTGCTCTGAACGTGGCTGACCTCCGTATCCGTGGGGCTTGAGAAGGACCACCAAAACAGGGAGAAGCTTCCCAAAGTGCCGCACAATAAAATCCCAAGCTTGAGCCGCGGACACTGCGGTGGACCCCAGGTTTTTCCTGTGCTTTGAATCCTTTTATTGAACTCTTGCCCAACCCTTTCCCTTCTTGTTGTAATTATTCAGTCGCCGGCTTAATGGGGTCAAATGAATCTGCAGCGTACATTTGTTGAGGTTGAATAAAATGTCTCTGTGGTGAGTGAGCTTGACCCAAGGATTGCTTTCAGCAAGGCACGGCGTGAATTTAACTTAAGGTGTTGCAGAAAAAGTTTCCAGTGGCACCAGGTAAACACATCAGTGCGTAACAGGTCGGGTGTATTGTCTGAGCGCCGGCTCACATACTCCTCGTACAACAGCTTAAAAATACCCCATTTTCCATTGCTGTTTTGATACCGACTTCTGAAAAACCGCCTCTGTTAGCAGAGCGGTGTTTTTAATGCAAGCCCCGCCAGCCGTTGTTTGCGATAAATTTCCTCCTTTATAATATACAGAAATTAAGTTTTTTTTTTTTTTTTTTTTTTTTTTTTTTTTACAGTTGGCCAAGATTGTACCCTGCAGAGCTGCGGGATGGAGCTGCCAGGTCCATAGAGCCGCGGCACGCTGCTCTGCCCAGACCCAGGCGCCGGCAGGGAGCAGCGAGGCTGCTGCTCCCGCTTGTCGGAGCAGCCCACTCCTGCAATGAATTGCCGAGTTCTCAGATGAGTGGTGGGGCGAGCACGCAGGTCGCAGCCCACAAGTTCTGCTTCGTTCTGTACAAATAGGAAACAAGCGGGTAGCAAGCTCGAAAGGAAAATGAGTCGTTTATTCTGATCTGATTGATCACTGGGCTGCTTTCCAGCCCCACCAAGCCCACGAACGGGGCAGCCGCCAGCCCTGGAGCAGCCTCAGGCAGTTGCCTCGGGCTGGCAGCAATGAGACATTTCATCTGTTTCAGAGAAAACCAAGCCCATCTGCTGCAGAAAGAGAAAATACGACCCGAAAGTTCTCCTCTCAGGTGCTCCTGCCTCGAAATGAGTGTGTTGTCTCTTTGATGGTCAAGCAGATATTGTTCTCATTTTTTTGTGTGCTTTTTTTTCTTTTTAACCGCTCCAATCTATTTTTAGTGACGAGGGGATGGTGTTCAAGAGTCTCTGCTGCCGGTCAGATCGGCTGCGGTTTGCGTCGCTCTGGACGCTGGGCAGGAAATCAAGCAAAGCCGATCCTGGCGCTGCGCTGGGTCTGCAGGCGCTGCCGAGCCCGGGGGCCCTGCGGTGCTGGGCTGGCACCCCGACTGTGGCGGGGGGCTGCAGCCGAGCCCGCGGGCACCTTGCGATAGCAATAAATCAACTGCCTTTGGGAGTTTTTTCGGCTGCTTTAATGGCAGAGCTGGAAGTGTGGCATTGCCCAGGCATGCAATGAGAAAAAAGGGATTTTTGGTTTTTTGTTTTTTTGCCTCCCTTTCTCCAATATCCCTGTGTTTCGGGAGGAGGCTGCGGGGAGAGCGGCTGTGGCCATCCCCGGGGTGGCTGTCCTGCAAGGTGTCCCCGTGCGCTGCACGGTCCTGGCCGGGCTGGTCAACGGAGGCAGCAAGCTGGAGCTGGAGCGGTGCGCGAGGGCGGCTGCCGCCTCTCCCGGTCAGGGCCTGGGGAGCGCCGCGCTTGGCTGTGGCAGCCGGGCCCCATGCCACGGCTCAACAAACCGCCACGTTTGCGCTTTTTTCCACTTAAAAAAAAAAAAAAAAAATAATGGCGTGACCCCCCCGTGGGGCTTTTTGGGCTGGTGAGGAGAGCGGCGCTGCCGAGGGCTGCAGCAGCGGTGCGGGCAGCACCGGTCGCCCCGCTGTGATGCAGCCTCATGGCCAGAGCTGCCTAAGAAAGCCTTAGATCGATATCTTGGTAAAGAGTGCTTTTTTGTTCTCACTCTCACCACCTGCGAGCGGCCAGCATGGCCGGCGTTGGGGAGCAGCGTGCCTCCCGGCCGGCAGGGCAGAAAGGCAGAGGCAGCGAGGGGAGCCGCCTGCCTCCCACACAGTGTTTCCGACATGGCGTCTTTGCTGCCAGCAGTTTGTCGCAAACAAAATAAATTCAATCTTGTACCGCCGGTAATGGCGGCATGGGGGAGAGGGGCCTGGCAGACTCTCTGGACCATTGCCACGGGAGGCTGAGGGGATCCAAGACGGCGCCATGGCCCCGGGGATGAGGGCAATGGCGGCGGTGACGAGGCCGCCTGGGGTCAAGGCCACCAGCCACAGCGTTTGCTGCGAAATCCGCCATCGCCACCTCAAGGAAGGCGCAGAGAAGGAGGGGAGGGGAAGGCGCCATGTTTTCAAGTGGCGGGAGCAGCCCGCCCTGGGGGAAGTGTTGGTGTGGGCGCATGGCGGGGTGGCTAAAGTAAAATATGGCTGTGTGGTGGCAAAACCTGGGTTTGCCGGGGTGAAATGTGCACGTGCTGAGGGAAAATGCGGATCTGCTAAGGGAAAATGCGGATCTGCTGAGGGAAAGTATAGATCTTCTGAAGGCAAAATAGGGATCTACTAAGGAAAACTGCAGATCTGTTGAGGAAAAACTGCAGATCTGAGGAAAAACATGGACCTGCTGAGGAAAAATGTGGATTTGCTTAGGGAAAGTGCAGATCTGAAGCAAAATAGGGATCTCCTGGGGAAAGATGCAGATTTGCTGAGGAAAAATGGGGATCTGAGGAAAAACGTGGACCTGCTGAGGAAAAATGCAGATCTGCTAAGGAAAATTATGGATGTACTGGGTTAAAAGCAAGAATCACCCTGGATGCAAAAGTCTCTGGGACCTTCCTCCATGCCGGGAGCACCTAAGGTCCTCCTTCCATGGAGGAAGGTCCCAGAGACCTTTGGGCTGTGTGGGTCACTGGGACCCACATGTGGGTCACTGGGACCTCAATGCAGTGGCAAGGGGAGCCATGCCACACTCCACTGTGCCTTCATGGGTGTGCCAGCCACCGGTCATGGGGGCTGGGGACTCGCCTGGGTGCGTGGGTGGCATTCAGCAGCCTGGAAGTGCTGCAAAACAAGACGTGGCTGTCTGAGGTTCTGGTGATGCCTCCTCCTCCCCCCCGCACCCATCACACCCCAATTTTTGTCTTCCCCTCCCATGGCTGTGTATCCTACAGCTGCTGTCTATGCCCAGCACAGGCTCACTGGGGCCATGGGATGGACCATGGGTGCAGGACACACTCTGATGCTCTACCCGGTGGGTCACAGCCCCATTGCACCCAGTTCTTTTCCATCCACGTGTGTCCCTGGGCCACTTCCTACATTACCCATCAAGGGCTGTTATCAGGGGCAGAAACAGCATCCGTGATGTTTCAAGGAGGTTGGGCGTGTGGATTGGCAAGAAGAGGAGCTTTGGAAGTATTGTGGGATCTTCACCACCATGGTGGACCCTGGGGGCAAACCTTGCTCAAGACCCACACATGGTCTTGTCTCCCTCAAGGAGGCCAACGGCACTGCTCAAACAAGGTCTGCTGGAGCTTTATGCATGAAGGATGACGGCGGCACCCATTCGTGGGGTTGAGCATGGTCTAGAAAGAAGACACCAGGCTCCTCCAGCACTGAGCTCCTGCGCTGGCGGCTGCGACCCAGAAGAAGGACTCCGGGTGCAGACATGCTCCTCCATGGGCCTGGTGATGCTGCTGTCCCTTGTCCCACCGCTACTCACCTGGTGCCCCAGCCAAAAAAAACCCCATGTCTGCCTATCCTCCCATGTTTGTGCTTATGAGCTCTCCTTCCACCTACGCAAGGAGCTATTTTTAGCAGACACTAATCAAGTGTCAGTGCTGGCTCTGAGCGTGGCTTTCAAGCCGAGGGCTCATGCTTTCGCCGAGTGCTTGCAGGAACTCGGGCGTTTGTTTTCTTTTAAATTTAGTTGAGAATTTATACAACATGCTGCGGAGCGGTGGCAGTTATTTTGGGCTTGTCACACCTGAGCCCACACTGAGTTATCACCAGGCGCCTCTCCATTTCGGCGAGGGCCTGGCAGAGCATCCTCCTCCCAGCGCCGGCAGCGCCTGCCTGCCTTGCCTGACCCCTCAGGAGCCGGCTCCGAGCCAGGGACGCCCAGCCGAGGGGTAGCTTCGCTCCTCTTTTGGCCCATTTATCTCCAGCACAAGGATGTTGCATTGGTACTTTGCATCATGCAGGAAAAAGGAAAATACTCCGTGTTCAGCCACAGGGGTCACAGCCTCCTCTGACTTAATCCGGGGCCGGCTGCCCTTCTGCTGAGGTTACTCTGGCCTGCTAACAGCTTCCTGGAGACCGTTACGAGCCCTGCTCCTCACCACGTCTTCAGCAGCTCTGATTCAGCAAGAGCAGGGTGTTTGGGTGAGCTGCGTTTCACTTCGGCTGCTGAACTGAAACAGGGGCTCGGTGCTGCTAAAGCTAAAGGGTGATGTGATCCGAGCTGAACTTCAGCTTCCGTGCAGATGTGAAGAACTGCCCCTCCTCTGGTCCCAACCCTTCACTTGGATCCAGAGCGTGGTAGTTCCTCCCCGGTGCACAGCAGCAAGAGGTGGGAGCTGGGGAATGGGAGCGGTGGGTTTTTCTCCGTCTCACAGCCCTGCTGCCGGCAGGAGAGCTTGGTTTGCGGGGGGTTACGCTACCCTGGCAGAGAGGCCGCAGGGTGCTCGCTGTCCCCACCAGCTCCCAGGAGGTGAAGGCTCCCTCCCTGCCTCGGCAGCATCAGACAGAGCGAGCGCATCCCGTAGGGCAGGCTCTCCCTGGGGTGTAAAAGAGCTTCAGTGTTCACCGAAGAGAAACACCACCTGTAACCGGCCCAAAGACAGAGCCGCCAGGACCGCGCCACGGCTGCAGCGCAGCCTGCTCCTCAGCAGCGGGGTCTCCCCCTCCCACCGCCGCTCGCGGCATCTCCCCTCCCAGGGCAGCAGTCCCCAGGGGCTGCGAATCCTTCTGGGCACCCCCGGGGCGTGACAAAGAATGGCTCCATTCAAGAAAACCAGAGAAAAAATTTATTATTTTTCTTTATAAAATATCTCCAATAAGTTATATAGGCAAATATTTAAATTAAAATAAATTAACTCCGCTCTATGCTGGGACACGCGACTGTCCACAAAGTCAAACTAAGATTTGTCTTTCTTTGAAAAAATATGCCCTAGATCTCCAATGTAAGATTTGAAAAAAATATCTATGCTTGGTGAGGAGGAAGGAGAAATCTCTGCGATGGACAGAGGGGTTAAGGTGCGGTGCTGAAGCTGCCTGTCGTCAGTGGCGTCTCCACATCCAGCTAAGTGCTAAGAGCATCTTCATCGTCGCTCCAGTCGGGAGGAGCGTCCGTCCCGAAGTACCGATCGCCGAAGTTCCCTGCGGGGAGAGAGAGAGAGACGCAGTCGCGGTGCAGCTCTGCGGGGAGCCCTGGGACCCGTCCTCCAGCCTGCCCTCGTCCCAGCAGGCAAGGAAACAAAAGCAAGTTTATCCAACAGCTTAAAGAGCTCTAAAACTGGTGGAGCAGCAAAAGTGGAGCAGCCTGGAGGCTGGTTTAGCACCCCGTGGCAGGGGTGTTTCCTGGCACAGCAGAGGTGAGGACAGAAGAACGGAGTGAGCTTCTTTTGGATGAGCTGGTTTAAGGTGGCAGCTTAGGGAATGAGGTGGGCACAGGTCCGCTCCAGCTGTCCCAGCCCAGCTTCTCCACCTGGGGCCGGAGGAGGCTCACGCACGTGTCGATCCCACCACCCACGTGGCAGCAGGACCCAGGAGAGGCAGTGAGTCCCCGGGTAAAATAAGGCCAGACCTAAGTTGCTGCTGACAACCAGGGCTTCACCTCCTCTGGTGAGTGGGCCAGAAGCACCGAAAATCCCCCAGCAACAGCTCATTCCTACCCAGATACTCACCGATGCCGGGGATTATCCGGAAAAGGTCGTTCACCTTCTTGTCCACAGCTGTGGTGATGATCTTCACCCGGGGGAAAGCATAGGCGACGGAGTGGACACCCATCTCCGCCATAAGCAGGGAGAGGAGGAAGATTTTGTCTTCTGGGACATCGTGATCCTACAGGAAAGGCACAGGGACAGCTCGGGGTGAGGGTATCTAAGGCAGGTGATGGCCCAGGCACTCGTAGCACTCGAGGACCTTCCCGGAGCCACTTTCTCTCCTCCCCTTTCCGTGGCCAGTTGGGGTTACTGGGCACAGGACCAAGAAACCAATTAAACCCAGGCTGTTACTACAGAAGCAAGGGGTGACTTTGTCAACGCCTGGTTACAGAGTCACCCCAGCTCGTGCCGTCTCCCACGTCGCCCTCCTTCGCAAGGAGGAGACGGTTTCAGCGCAAGGCCCCTCAGCACGGCTGCGGCTGGCGTTTCGCACGTTATTTGGGGGCGAACCACCCGCCCTCCTGCAGCGCGCCCGACGTCCTCCGTACCAGCAGCACCCGCACCGCCATCATGGCTGCTGCGCCCGTGGAGACCGTGCAGTCCATCAGGATGACGTGGTCTTCGCTGATGTCCTTCGGCAGCCGCAGATAGTGGAGCTGGGCAGGGGGAAGAGAGATCAGCTGAGAGGCTGCAGGCTCAAGGCAAACGGAGCAACCCGAGCCCTTCTCTTCGAGGGGTGAAGGATCTTTCACGCCGCCCTATCTCTGGGACCCCAGCTGCCAGCTTGGAGCCAGGCGCTGGTGCAAACGCTCGGACAGCAAACCAGCCCCTGCGTGCACAAACATGCTGGCAAAGCCCACTTCAGAAGCTTTCAAAGCACTCGCTTTCTGAGCACTCACCCCCCGCCAAGATCAACTCTCGGATCGCTGAAGAGCTCTCAGGAAACACCCGAGTCGCCCCCCGCATGCAGGCTAACGCCAGGAGATGCCCTGGGCAGCCCGGGGTTTTACCTCCGGCTCGCCCGTGTTGCAGTTGGTCTGGATGAGAATGGTCCCGATGCGGACGTCCTTGCACACCGCTCGCAGCGCTGGCTCCATGGTCTCGCCCGCTCGCAGGATAGACACCCCGGTGATCTGCAGCACAGGGCGAGGGTGCAGGGGAAGGCACGGTGCAGGAGGTGCACACCACCCCCGTATGGCCGTGGGCCTCGACAGTGGGGGACTCTAATGGGCAACCCCAAAGCACATCTGTCGTGGTTTAACCCCAGCCAGCAACTAAGCACCACACAGCCGCTCGCTCACTCCCCCCCGGTGGGATGGGGGAGAGAATCGGAAGAGTAAAAGTGAGAAAACTCATGGGTTGAGATAAAGACAGTTTACTAGGTAAAGCAAAAGCCGCGCGCACAAGCAAAGCAAAGCAAGGAATTCATTCGCTACTTCCCATGGGCAGGCAGGTGTTCAGCCATCCCCAGGAAAGCAGGGCTCCATCACGCGTAATGGTTACTTGGGAGGACAAACGCCATCACTCTGAACGTCCCCCCCTTCCTCCTTCTTCCCCCAGCTTTATATACTGGGCATAATGTCATATGGTATGGAATAGCCCTGGGGCCAGGCTGGGCCAGCTGTCCTAGCTATGCTCCCTCCCAGCTTCTTATGCACCTGGCAGAGCACAAGAAGCTAAAAAGTCCTTGACTGGTGTAAACTCTACTCAGCAAGAGCCAAAACATCAGTGTCTTATCAACATTATTCTCATCCTAAATCCAAAACACAGCACTCTACCAGCTACTAAGAAGAAAATTAACTCTATCCCAGCTGAAACCAGGACAACATCCCTTCCAAGAGGGTTGTGCTGCTCCCCGTTCAGGCTGCCTCCCTCAGTGGGAGGGCAGCAGTGGCACGGTGACATTGCTGGCGGCACCCCTGGCCTGTCCTGACGACACAGGGTATCGTACTCACGACAGCGGGCACCAAACCCAGGCCTGATGGAAGCCCCGAGAAGCCAGGGGTGTCCTTCCCCTGCATCCACAGGGCTTTTGGTGTAGCTCCACAGGGCAGGGTTGAATAGTAAGTACCTTTTGCTTCCACTTACTTGCTTCCCGCTGTATGTCCTCCCTTCGTAGTCCTGTCCCTGCGGGGTCTGGACCGTGCAACTCTACAAAAACCACGTGAGAAGCATTACCAGGGGCTCTGAGGTGGCTCTCGGAGCAGCCCCGGTACCAGGGAGCCAGCCAAGCTGCCCGTTGGTCTGGACCCTTGGAAATGGAGACTGGGCAGAGTTGTCACTGCTCCATGGCCTAGGGGAGCCCTGCCTCCCTTTTTCATCCGGGAGGAAAGGGCTGATACACGGGGAAGGCTGGAGGAGCAGCACCGGGACTGTCCCGGCTCCCTGGCAGCTACGGGTTAGGAATTGGAAACACAGCGCCTGCTGCCCGTCCTCCCAGCTGCACCCCCGAACCCACCTGGAACGGGAGCAAGGAGAGCGCGTGCTCAATCAGCAACCGCATCAGCCTCTTGGAATAGAAAATGAACTCATCTCTGCTGGTCTCCTTGTTTCTGGAGAGGAGGGAAAGGCAATGTAAGCTGTGGACCACAACGTGCCCCGGGAGATGCTGACAGAGGTCAGCGGCCGCGTGGAGGAGGGCAGCCCCTGGCCCTGTCTGGCTGTCGGCGTTTTGTTTGCACGGGGTCCGCCGGCTGGGCCTGGAACGCGGTGGCAGTTTTAAGGTAAAAGGCAGAAAAATTGTTGGCGAGACCACGGAGCACTCACAGCACAGCTCCCGTACCCAGGCCCCACCACTGTCTGTCCTGTCCCACGTCCCCAGGTCACGAGGACAGGGCACAAGCGGGATTCGGGAGTCCAAAGCAAGCCGAGCCCGCCCCGGCCGGCAGCCAAGCCCCATCCCGCCCCAGGAGGCCGCGGCGGCGGGGGCTTTACCTGATGATGGTGTGCATGCCCCTCACCTGAGGGGTGCTCTTCAGCACGCTGAGGGTCTGAGGAAGGGGGTGGCACTGGTGGGCAGAGGCCAGGGCGGCCCTGAAAACCAAACACACGGTCAGAAGATCTCCGGGCAAGGCTGCCCGAAGGCTGGTGCACAGCGCACGGCCGGAGCCATCCTCCCAGATGTCATCTCGCACTGCAAACGCACACCAAGGCCATCCAGCCGAGCCGAACGAGCGGCCAGCCCTGCCCGGTCCCCCCGCGATGGCAAAGGGACCTGCTCCCACGAAGCAGGTTGCCGGTGGAGCCAGGGGGACATCGCGGCCCAAGGACCTGCCCGTCCTGCTGAGTGGCCCATCTTGGTTTCCACTGGTTGGGAAGAATGTGGAAAATAAAATCAAAACCTTCTCCTGTTCGGGAGTCTGGTGGATCCTGAACTCACGGGGTGAGGAGGAGCTGTTGTGGTTGCCTCTGTCCTACGAGTGCCAGATGTCACCGGGAACGGGGACAGGCAGCCAGGCCCGCGGCGCTGGCACACGGCTCAACGCGGAGCCAGGCTGCAACGAGCCCATTTCAGAGAGCACCTGGCCCATTCACGGATAGTCAGATCGACACCAAATTGGGAACAGCTTCAAGACTTTACAGCTGGCTTTGTGTGACTCATCTCCACATAACTAATAGGGCTGGGAGCTATTCTTGGATCAAGGGAACACCATTCATGGGGAAGCGCACAATGGAGCCCCATTAGTCACCTCTCTCTTTGAGAGCGGCAGTAATGAGATGAAGGTCACATCTATTTGGCTTCCACAAGGCTGGGCAGGATGGACAAGCGACTTTGTCTGGGAGGAGGGCTGGGGTCCGAAAGCCACACGTCAGATCACACACGTGCCAGCGGCTGCATCCCGGTCAGAGAGATGTTGGGGGGGAGGAGGAGGAGAGAGCAAACAAACAGAAGCACCAGGTGATTAAGACTTCAAATCAAGCAGAAACCCGGATTAATTGCAGACACACACAGAGGCACACAAGCGGAGAAGAAGACAGAGAAGATGACTGGGTAGGAATGGAGGAGGGCAGGGCTAGATGACTTGAGGCCTCCATCCACAGAGCCATCTCCTGGTCTTGGCCGACCAACACCAAACGAGACATTCCCAAGGCCTGTGGGTACTTAAGGGCTCCTTACTTTTGCCAGTTCCAGTCCTGCGTAGCAGCGAAGAGCCCTTACGCAGGGAACGCTCCCGAGAGCGCAGAAGCTCGCAGCCACGCGGAGGGCGTGGGACGGGTTGTGCTCCCGTCGCAGGCTTGGCCGCTGCCGGCAGAGCCCGGGGCCAAGCCCAGCGCTCCCGCTGCCCGCAGACCCCACCGCTTGTTTGGGACAAGCAGCCCTCAAGGCCCCGGACCTGCCGTCAGTGAAGCGAGCTCACTCTGTTAGTCACCGCAACTCGGGTTAGCTGCCGTCGGAGATGCTCCCGCGCCGGGGCTGTGCTGCTGGCAGCACCCAGCAGCTCTGCCCCCGCAGCCCCCCTCCCTTCCTCCTGCCAGACCTGGTCCGGGGACAGATTCTGGGGGCACAGTTGCCATCCAGCCCTGCCTAAACCCCTCCTGGCCCCGGGGATGCAGACCCACACGGCGGGTGAGGACCTGAGCCCTGCCTTTGGCGGATGCTGGTGCCTGCACAGGGGCTGCCTGCTTCTAGAGGGGGATGGAGATCAGCCACATGCCAACTCATGGCCCCAGCTGGGTTTGCTAAGGTGACAAACCACCGTCCCCAAAACCAGAGGAGCTGTAGCGGTCGTAGGCTGTCTCCCACCCACCATGGCGCACGCCTGAGCTTGCACCTCTCCCCTCCGTCACTGCCGGGTCCCCATCGCAGCATCCCGCCACGCCAGCGGGATGGGCAGCCCCTCTCCTGCCCTGGGCTCTGTGGTGCTGCAGGGGAGACGCGGTGCGACCCGGCTCCCGCTCCCTGCCGCAGACGCCAGCGAGCGCTCCTACCCCCGAGAGCAGCCCCGCGTGCCTGGGAACACCTCCCCTGCGCCCCGAGCTGTCAACAGCCCCCGGGGAAACGCTGTCAGCGTTTTATCACCGAGCTTTCCGCACCTTCCTGTGACACCCGCGCAGGGGCCGGTGCTCAGTGCAGGGACGGGGAGGTCTGGATGCAACCCTGCTCGGGCCCCTGTCCCTGACAGCCCAGGGAAGCTGCTCGGTGCCACGGGGGTCCCATTTTTGGGGTCAGGATAAAGATGATCTCTCAAGTCCCCCCACCCTGGTTTGCCCTGCACAGCCCCAGCAAAGCAGGACCCTGCGAGCTGTCTGCCCGGGTTAGTAACGCGGCTCACGCTGCGCAGCCCTCGCCCCCCTTCCCCGGCGTTAGTGTCACAACCAAAACACTGCCGTTAGCGTTCGTCTCCTCACATATCCCAGCGCAGCTTCCTCTGGTCACCAGGTGGGAGGGATGTTCAGGGGAGGCAAGACAGGAAACACGAGAGTTTAAGGGGAGAGGGACAAACACGACATGAAACAAAGGAAAAAGCACTGTCATTAGTCAAAGGGGGGAAAAAAAAGCCCTAATTGATGTACGGCTCTTGGACCCTCCTGGTGCCTGGGCCGTCGCTGTACAGACCCCTCCTTTGGTGACCAAGTCACGTCACGGCTGCTCTCCACGGCACCGGCTCCACTCCTGGCTCCGTGGGGGGAAAGCTCCGTCCGCTCTCACCGCCCCGGAGTCACAGCAGGGCCACTGTCACATCTCTGTCCCCCGTGGTGCCACACTGCAACCCCAGCTGCAGCTCCCGGAGCCCGGAGGGAAATGCCCAGCCCTCGCCCACGGCTCTGCTGCAATCCCAGAGCAAGCGCAGGAGCTCAAGGCCAAGCGTCACCCAACCTGCCCTGCACCCAGGCAAACCGCTTGTGGGCTCACAGGGGTGCCCACCTCCTGGCACGCTGGACAGACGATCTGCACGAGCCTGGGAGGGCCTGGAAAGCTGACAGCACGTGGGGAGAAACCCGGCTCTGAACTGAACATCACCACCGGCCGGCAAGACCTTCCTTCCCCCGAGCCGACCTGGACCTGCCCTGGGATCGCCATCCCTTGGAGAGGGGCTGCAGGAAGAGCTCAGCCTCTCCGGCAGCCGCCCCGCCACGGCCGCCTCGCCTGCGGTGAAAGCCCTCGCCCAGCCCTGCCGGGAGCGCCGGAGGCAGCGGGTCTCTGCCGCCGCGACCCGCAGGCAGCCCGCGAGCGCGATGCTTCCTGTCCCTCCCCCTGCCAGGCAGGACCGCGACGGAAAATGCAGATGGGCAGCCACGAGCACGTCAAGAAAACGTCTCACTTTGGAAACTTATTTTTTCCCCCCCAGAACAAAAGCTTTAAAGGGAAAAAAAAAAAGAAGCAATAGAAAGAAAGAAGGAGAAAGGGGTGACCATCTCCCAGGAAGGCTTCAGGGAACATCCTCGGCTCTTTGTTGAGCATGCTATCAAGCAGGAAGCAGACAGGAGACATCCAGCTACAAAGGAGCTAATGCAGTCAAGGCATTTCAGACACGTAGAGCGGCTGGCTTTCACGGCTGACATTTCAAACGAGGGCTATTAAACTGCGCCACGGGTTGATATTTAAAGGCACAATTGGCAAAGGGCATGCCAAAGCTGATCGAGACCTCGGGGGTGGGGAATATTGATTGGCGAGGGGAATTCAGCTGCAAAGAGCACTGGCTCCGAGAGCTGGGCTGCTTGCTGAAAGGGAAGGGACAGAAAACGGGCTCGGCTGAGAGCACTGCACCCGGTCGGGCTCCTGGTGCTGGGCTCGAGGAGAAACACTCACCTGGGAGTGCCGGTAGGCAATTACAGCCCCAGCACACGCACGGTTAAACACGTGGGAAGCTGGACAAGAAATATCCCGGCTGCGAGGATGCTAAGGGCTGACCTGCGCTCTGAGGGAATGCAGAGGAAGGCAATGATGCTCCTCAGCAGCCGGCAGCTACAGGAGGAAAACAAGGCTTGCAGGTCCAGGGAAGGGCACCGCTTTCTTTAAACTCCTCGGAATTCACCCATTTGACCAGCTGAGAGTCGGGGAGAGGCACTCCCCGCCGTCCCAGCCACCCTGCGGGGCAGGGGAGGTGGCCCAGGGCCAGCCGGGAGCACATGGGCCAGCGAAGGCCCTCGGACCAGGGCCAGATCTAAGCCTCCTCCTTATTCTACCAGCTACAAAGACCTCGCTGCGTCCCCACGGCCGCCAAAAGGCGGTGACATCAGAACAACAACGGTGACATTTAGATGAAGCCATTCAAGACAGGAGGATGGGGAATTGTTCAAGATGAAAAGCCCCCCGTTTGCCGAGTGCAGCTCGCCTGACACACGTCTCTCCATCCACCTCGCTCCTCTTGCGAGCCTCGGGAGAGCTGATGGGAAACCGCAGCAGCAGTAAAAGCACTGGGACTCCAGGGGTGTAAACAGATTTTTTGCAGGAAATTTTTTTCCAGACTTTCTGGCAAAGGCATAAATGGAAACCACGAGCCTCAAACATAAAAATGTCTGTGGCTGTGGTTATCACGGAGTTGTTTTTGGAGGTCAGAGTCACCTTCCCAAACCTGCTATCATTATCCTTTCTTGACATATTATTAAATACGTGATTTTTAAGATGCACAGAAAGATCACCTGTACTGAGTGCCACTTAGATTAAAGAGAATCCCTGGAGAGAAAGGAAGTTTTCTATGTGTGTATATACACACATCGGTATGGGCGTATGTACATAGACCCCCCCCGTCTACGCTCTAATGTTATTCCTGTCATTTTTTAAAGCAACAGATTTCTCCCCACGCTAAAGAGCACCTTCCCACCTGGGCCTCCAGATACGCAGGGCCGCTTACGCTGTCTGTATGGAAATGTCAGGCCCCATGGCGTTAAACAAGCAAACCGAAATAAAATAAAACATCCAGTTGCCTAGTCTAGGAAATGGATGGCTTAAGCAGAACCAAGTAAAGCAGAGTCTTTTCCTGTTCATCTTAGGTATTTTAAAAGCTTTTTGTATGCTAAATGTAAATTTTAGGGTTACTTGAGTTAAGTGTCTCCGTCAATGATGGAGATCTAAATGGAAACCCAGCTGCAGTAACGCATCCCCTCTGCTTCCTACAAAAATACCTGGAAACTTCGCCGGCTGCTTAATGGAAGCAAGAGAGCTAAAGTCCCATCTGGATCCGCATGCTGAAGAGGTTAAGTAAATCAATGTACGCTTTACAGCATCCACCTGCAGGTACTGAGAAATTAGAAATCCTGCTGGATTAGGGCATAAGTATTTTCTTAGGCCCCAGGCAGTTGCTGTGCAGGCTTTAGATGCCGCAGGGAAGCGGGTACCTCTCGCCACGCCGAAGCTGCTACGCTCCTCCCGGGTGCCAGCAGCCCTGCAGCTGAGAGCCTCTGCGACGGCGAGGGATCCAGGGCTCCCACCACCCTTGAGCCGCCTTGTTTAATTTAATAATTGATGTTTAATGATGTTTAATCATCAGGGATGGAGAGCGGCCCGGAACAACTGTTCGTCTTAGAGGATGAAGGGAAATAAAAGAGAATCCCAGGATGCAAAGCCTCCCCGCTTGCAGAGGTCGGGGGTCCCCAGCTAACAAACCCCTGCCCCAGCTTCAGGGGCCCGCGGCCAAGCTGGCGCTACCCTCGCAGGACGAATGCATCCCTGGGGAACAGCCCTGTCCCTGCCGGTCCCAAAGCCAAGGACGAGGCGGCCTTTCGTCAGCTCGGAGCGTGACGAGGCCGTGCGTTACGCGAGCTGTCGGTCTCGACTGCAGGTCAGGGTTAGGCCAAGCAGTGCCTGGCATTGGAAATGCCTCGGGCTGCACAGACAGGACAGAGTTAGGGGCTCTTACCTGACACTGAGTTCACGCTGCGGCAGCAACACAAAGACACAATGCAACCGGTATTAAGCATTGCCAACACCAGGGTCGTTTCAAGATAAAAGAAAAGGAAAAATAGGAATATTTTCCTGCATTCACATGTAGCCTTTTCCCCTTCTTCCCCTCCCCAGGCAAATGAAAGCCCCCCCCCCAAGCCAACCCCTCGCCTGGCTCGCAGCAGGGCTCTGGGGAGGAGCTGCCGTGTTTGCTCGCTGCGGCGTCCAGCCGCGAGCTTTCCTGGCCAGATCCCAGGGGCTGGGAGAAACAGCCATTTCCCCGCTCCTGGCCTGCGCCCCGCGGCTGCGTGCCCTCCTCAGCCCGGTGCTAGCGAGGGCTCTGACCCTCGCTCCTGTGACCTAGGCTTTAGAAACCAACTTCCCGACCTGCCAGAGCTTAGTGCCGTCAATCCGGGCCGTCAGCAAGCCCCGACTGCTGCCTGCAGCCCCGCGGAGAGCGGGGTGCTGCGGGAGGGGGAACTTTCCATCACGCTTTTGCATCAGAGCGGTCCCTCCCGAGCAGGCGCGGGAGGCACGATGCCGTCGCGTGTCGGCTCGCAGCCAGGGGCCGAGCGGCTCCTGCCGCCTGCAGGCATCGAGCCCTCGACTTCCCAAGTGCATCCATCTCCAGGTCATGCTCCTTCCACCTCCCAGGACATCGCTCTGAGCATCTCCACAACTTAAACATCAAAGCTACAAACGTGGGGCGGGAGGAGGGTGTTGCTGCTCAGGGAACAGCAACGCACAACAGCGTCGTTTGATTGAAGGGTCCCAGGCTCAAACCACGGGTCAGGACTGGCCCAGGACACAGAGAAGCAGACTTGTTAAACCCAGTGATGGGGAAGGAGATGGGAGCATTTGCCTGGATCTGGGCGTCAAACATGACAAGACTTTGGGTTTGGAAACCCATGGGCTGCACCCAACATAGAAGTGGGAAAGTGGGCTCTTGACTGGTAAGACTGTGCAGCAGTGCCTGCAAGGGGGTGAAGAGGAGAAGCCAGAGGCAGAGAGCTGAAGTCTTGCAGGGTTTGGGGCGATGCTGGCCCCGGGAGGGCTGCAGGCAGGGAGGGCACATCACTCGGGTCACTGGAGGACGGCTGCCTTGTCCCCAGATGACTCGCTCTCCCAGGGAGGGAAGGAAGCTGCTGCTGGACCACAGCTGGCCGAGGAGCCCTGCACTAACGCGAGCAGAGGGACGAGGCAGTCCCCTTCGCTGAAACGGAGGGAGCAGGGCTGGGAGGAGTTCACGGGGACAGCCCCGCGGCTCAGGCGCCCGCAGCACGGAGGGAAGCCAGGCCGTTCCCACCTTGGCACCCAGAGCACGGCCTCCTGCAATGCCACCGCTGCACAGGCAAGGTCGGCCCCACCGCTAACGCCCGGGGCACCGGGCAGCTCTTACCTCTTCCAGCTGGCTGTGGACGTGCTGAACGATCAGGTCGATGGCCACTGTGTTTCCGCTCCCTGGAGTGAACCAAAAGCAAAACAGAGACAGCCTGCTCAGGACCACGGTGCTAGCAGTGCCCGAAACGCATTTCTTCCCCAAGCTCCACACTACATTAAAAAATACACCGTACCCCAAACACCCCTTCCCTAGCAAAGCATCATCCAGCAGGAGACATTCCTGCTATTATTAAATTCTTATTTAGTAATCTATTATTCATAGAATCATAGAATTGTTAAGGTTGGAAAAGCCCTTTAAGATCATCGAGTCCCACCGCTAACCCAGCGCTGCCAAGGCCACCGCTAACCCATGTCCCCAAGCACCACATCTCCCGGCTTTTAAATCCCCCAGGGATGGGGACTCAGCCCCTGCCCTGGGCAGCCTGGGCCAGGGCCTGGCAGCCCTTTGGTGAAGAAGTTTTTCCCCATACCCAACCCAACCCTGCCCTGGCGCAGCTTGAGGCCGTTCCCTCTCGTCCCAGCGCTTGTTCCTGGGGAGCAGAGACCGACCCCCCCGGCTCCAGCCTCCTTTCAGGCCGTTGCAGAGAGCGATGAGGGCTCCCCTCAGCCTCCTCTTCCCCAGGCTGAGCCCCCCCAGCTCCCTCAGTGAATATCTAGAAGTCACCTCTAGCTTTTAATTATTAAATTCTTATTTAGTAATCTATTATTGAACATCTAGAAGTCACCTCTAGCTTTTAAATCGCTAAGCTGCAGGAGCTGGTAGGGCAGGAGACTGTTTGAGGGAAAAGTGCAGACTTTCCAGGAGAAATTCCCCTAGGAATCTGCCTTTGGCCAGTGTTTGGAGACACTCAACTGGAGAAACCTTTGCTTTGGCAAGGGACAGCCACTCTTCTGTCCTCGCCAGCCGGAGGGCGGTGGGGCTGGGCAGCAGAGCTGAGGGCAGAGGGACGGGGTCTCCCGGGTCCCGCTCAGGACCGAGCACGGGGCAGCTCGGGGCAGCCCTGGGCAGGTACCTCGGGGCACGACGATGTCGGCCAGCCGCATGGTGGGCTGGATGTACTGGTCGAAGGCGGGTTTGACAAACTTGTTGTACTGCTTGATGACACCCTCGATGTCACGGCCGCGTTCGCTGATGTCCCTGCGCAGGCGACGCACCAAGCGGATATCCGAGTCCGTGTCCACAAATATCTTCAGATCAAGGAGCTGAAACGAGAGGGGAGGGAACAAACCCCCCAGGTTAGCTGTGCAGCTCGAACAGACCTTCTCCACCAGCCACGACCAGAAGGCTGAGCCTTGTGCACAGCACAATACCGGTTTAACAGAGCTCGGCTCAGCTCTGCTCCGGCCTGGAGGGAGCTTCAGCCCCTGAACTTGAACCTGGCTGGGAGTGCAGACGCTGCAGCGAGTCCCTTGCTGCCGCCTGCCCCTTACTCTCATGCTTCCCAAGACCCGTCCTGCTCCAAACCCTGCCTCCCCTTCGCAGCAGCCCCAGCACTTTGGCGGGATGCTATTTAAGAGCGAGGAGGAGACAAGAGAAGTGGACGCCCGTGACACAGACCAACAGGCTTAACCCAGGAGCGCTGGCTCGTCGATGCTGGAGGGGAGCCAAGCACAGGTCAGCTCATGACACCGCCCTGAATGGCAAGAGCCAAGAGCAGGGATGCTCACAGGAAGCTCCTGGGGGATTTTCCCAGCTGTCCACTGGAGGTCATCATTGCTCCAGCAAAGTGCAACCCAAACGCTCACTTGGCAGGGAAGGAAACTTTCTAGACGGAGCTTGGCTAAGTTTGTGCATGGCTTTCTCCCTCCTATAGCATTTCTCATGTGTCCAAATAACTCCCAAGAAAGCCTGAAGTGCTGGAGGAGTCCACGCTAGGAACCCCAGGCTTTGCACAGTAGACGTACAGCAGACTTTGCTTCTGGCTGTGCAAGCTGAGGCGTGCAGCACGGGGGGCTATTCCTAGTCCTGTTTATGCACCACCGTGCCAGGGACCAGGTCACCACTCGGCTCCCAGTTCCTGGGAACGAACGGCTGAGATCAAGGTCTCTGCTGAAATGCCTGACCTCTGCCGGGAGCTCTTCCCCTGCCGCTGCCAGAGTCGAGCCTATTTCTGCTGCACGGCAAACTGCCGCAGCAGCCGGTGCAACCTGGAGGAGAAGGTCACCTCCCCGCTGCTGAACCTCAGCAGAAAGCGTGGTCCCACCACCTCCTACGGGGTGCAGGGCTGGTTTGCAGGGGTGATGCTGGAGCACTGTGGGAGGACAGGGTCCCATCCAGCGGTGCGCAGGAGCCCCAGGGCACCTGGGACTCAATTTGTGCTCTGATATAAGGCTGCAGAAGAGGGGGCTGCAGCGCTTGCGCCTGTCAGGCTTCCCCAGAACCGATTCTAAACCCTTCCTCACCTTCAGGAGCTCCTTGTCCGCGAATGCCATGATGCCTTCAAAGATAATCACGTTGGCGCCATAGAGCGTTTTCTGTGGAGTCAAAATGGATGCGGTCAGAGAGAGAACGTGTTCAGAGATGCCCCGTCCCAGGGAATCCCTCTGGGTTGTTAGTGACTGCGACAGCTCACCCGAAAAACGCGCCCTGAGCCAGCCACGGAGCAGAGGGCGACCGCAGGAGTCTGACCGCGAAAGGCAGGGGCTGGAGGGGCCCATCTGGCACCCCCTCTCCTGCCTTGGCAGCCCCCCCACCTTGTGCCACCCCCTCAGTGTCCCGTACCCATTCCTTCTTCCGGCTGTGGGTGGTGAAGTCGTAGATGGGGATCTTCACGCTCTTGCCTTGCTTCAGCTTCTTCAGGGTGGCGATGATGAGGTCAAAGTCGAAGGCATCGGGGTGGTCAAAGTTGAAGTCATTGCTGGCTGCCTGCTCCTGCTGCTGCTTGGTCAACACCTGCCCACAGAGAAGAGGTTACCGCACGTGGCCGGCCCCACCACCAGCCTGCCCTCCCCGCCGCCGTGCCCGGCAACCTCTCCCCCTGCCCCAAGAGCCATCTGAAGGGGAAACCACGCGGCTGTCACTGAATCCACGCTGCCTTTCCCCATCAGGGGCTTATGCCAAGGGCCAGGGCAGCCCAAGGAGCCTGGCCAGGACGACGCGTAGCCTCACCTTGTAGAAGGAGTCCATGGACAGCAGAACCACCCAAGGGACGTCAAGAGCCTCAATGATCATGGTGGCCACCGTGGTCTTCCCAGAGGCGCTGCCTCCGCCCAGGCCTGCCAGGGAAAAGGGGATGAAGCCACCAACCCCACAGCCTGCCTTTCCAGCCACAGGCTAGAGCCCAGGTCCCGCTCTGTTGCACTAAGCTGGAGGAACCTCCAAAGAGGGAGATCGATAGGAGCTACAAGAGAGATGATCCTTGAAAACGTCAAATGGCACGTACTGTAACTGCCAGCACTGCGCAGAGCAAAAGCTGGGAAACCCTTCGGTAGATGGTTGTGTAACAAGGGGAGAGCTGGCATGAGAACCAGCCTAGACTAAATCCCCGGGAACTCGTGACAACCCAGGCCACAAGAGTTGTGGGAACAACAAGCAAAGATTGTGGTCTGCCCACTGCCTGCTATAATCCACCATCCCCATCTGCAAGCTCTCAGCTTCTGCCCAATGCTACAGCTCACCCAGTCAACGCTGGACGAACCACGGGGACTCTCCCTGCTCCTGCCCGGGCTGAGCGGCTCACAGCCTGGAGTCTGGAGCCAACCTCAAGCTTCCAAGGAGGCTGTGGGGCAGGAATCCCTGCCAAGATCTCCTGGAGAGCCACCGGGCAGGCAGCACCGACGCTGCCCGTGCTAGCCTGCACCGGCTGCAGCACAGAGGTGGGACAGAGCCCGGAGACGCGCTGCCTCTGCCTACCTATCACGAAGGCCTCTTTGGACTGCGTCCCATGTTCATTGTACCACGGTGGGCGGCCAGCTGTGTAGATGGTCCTCTTGCTGGTCCGCAGCAGGGGTGGCTCAGACTTGCACTGGCTCGTGGTCCGCTTTCGGGGTGGCTTGGTGGAGCCCACCGCAGGGTACAGCCGGTCTAAGGATTCGGCACTGCTGTTGCTGGGGAGGGGGAGAGGAGGGAGCTCGGTTACGGGTGGCGGGGAAGGGCCCGTGTTCCCGGCGCGTGGGAGCGGGGTCTCCAGGGGATCCCACGCTGTACGGGAGAGGGACGCAATGGAAGAGGGGGAGATGCAACCACAGCCCTGCTGCAGTACCACCAGCGCCTCTGCAACCCCCGGCCATGGCCAGCATCAAGGAATTCTCACACAGGACTGCGTTTTAACCTGGAAAAGGTGCAGCACAAGCATCACTTCCTACAGCCCTACTGCTTGGGGAACGTCTACGTTAAATAAACACTCCAGTGAGCTCTCAAAAACACCGAGGGGTGTTATTACAGAGGGCAATAACCTGTCCTGATGTGCCACGGGAACTTCGGGGAGGATGGAAGCCAAACACGTGGGCTACAGCTCAACCGTCCTCGTCCCCCCGTGCGCAGTCCCTTTCCTCTCCCCACTCCGAGCGCTCCGCTCCCACCCAAACCTCGAGTTCTCCCACGCTTTAGGCATGAAAGCCCTGGGGACAAGCCTGCAAGCTGGCCAGAGCCGGGCAGCGGGGCTGCCAAGCCGTTCGCGTCTGCTTTGCCGTGCGGGCTGAGCGAACACCGAGCACGGCCGGAGCCCTGGAGCTGCTAAATGCCTCTCTCTTATCTCCCCTCCCACCGCGACCCTGGGGAGGGAGAGGAACAAACCACCCTCCAGAGCCCTTTTGAGCTTGGCAGCGAGAGAGCAGCGGCTGGGAGGTGATAAGTGGCCTCTGGCCAGGAGATAAGCTGCAGCCGCGCTGCCCGGCCAGCACGGGGATGGGGAGGATTATTTATACCAGCTCCCGCTCCTCCCTGCTCGCAGTTTCGCTGCCTCGGGAGGGATGTCCCCTCCCTCTGAGACGGTGCAAAGGGCTCTCCCTGCTCAAGCTTGCTCCTCTCCCCAGCCGTGACCGGTCGGGAAACGAAACCTCTGCAAGGTCAGAGAGCCCTGGGCACCGAACACGCCAAACCCGGCACCGTTTGGTACAGCCCAGCCGAGCTGGCGGGGCTTTGCTGCCTCTCTGTTATTTTTTGCTCTTGAGAGGGCTTAAACTGCAGGGCTTTACAGATTTTGGTTTGATTTTAAGCTGTTTTGGTATGAAGATTAATTCCCTTCCCCAGCCCCTTTTTAGAACAATTAGATCAAAATTTGAGACCAGCCATCTGCATGTAAAGCCACCCGGCAAACCCCCCCGAGCGGGGTGCCCCCAGGCACGCCATCCCCACCTCCCGCACCGGCACATCCCTGCGGAGCGGGCAAGGAGACGGCGATTTGCCTGGCTTTGCTGAACCCCTCCTAGCAAAAGGCAGGCCGCAGCTCCTGCCCGGGCACCGGGCGCTCGGGCCAACACCAACCCTACACGTGTGCGCCTACAGAGTCCCCCCGCGGGAGCCTCGAGCCACCAACGCCCCGTCCCACGCACGAGCCCATCGGCACGCACGGCCAGCAATGAGCACCGCCAGTCTCTGGCTCACCCAGGAGCCGTAAACACCCCAAGGATCGCTTTTAAAACGCAATGTCAGGAGGTGAGACCCGCCGGGAAAGCCTTCCGGGGTTTCTTGCTGTGCAAAGACGGCTCCTTCCACCAGAGAGGCAGGAGAAGCAAAACCAGACGGGGCATCTCGGTCTCCTCTCCCACCAGTGATGCTGCAGCGGTAATTAGCCACCGCGCACTATTCCCAGAGCGGGGCTGACATCAGCCGACGATGCCGGTGCATAAACAAAGTCATTTTGGCTTGATAAAAGCAAGAGATGACAAGGACATGGTTGTTTACCAGAAAATAAAACGGCTGCGTCCCAGCCCCTCTCCCGGGACCACGGTTACTCGAGAGCCATGCCGCCGGCGCTGCCGCCGAGGGCTGCTCAGCCGGTTTTCCTCCGGGGATACGTGCCGGTCTCCATGCAACAGGCGAGCGTTTCGGGATGCTCCGCTCTTTGGTGTAACGCAGTGCCGAGCTCTCCCGTGCCAACCGCAGCGCGCAGATGCTGCGGCCCAGACCACGATCCGCACGCTGTGCTGCTGACTGAGGCCACGATTCCCAAAGTGACTCCAAGTTGGGCAAAACTCTGGTTTCTGGAGCCGGAGCGGAGCCCGAGTGAGAGGTTGACCTCTGCAAAGTCTGCTGCCAGCATCTTTGATTAGTACGGACATAACCCAGCTCCTGGCGGGGCTGAGGAGGTTGGGACCCCGATGGCTCCGGCTGTGCCCAGACTTACAGGCTGTGGTCACAGCCGAGATCCCGCTTCCCCAGCGCCCCGCTCCCCGAGGCGCCGCGGCACACCCAGGGGGCTGGCACAGAGGGACCCCCCAGCAGCTCCCCGCCGGGGCATCGCCGCGGGACGTAGGGATGCGCAGGGACGGGGTGGCGCAGGGACGGCCCTCGGCGAGAAGCGGAGCCGTCCTCCCCCCGCACACCCGGGGCCGCTCTTGGATGCAGCATTTTAATCTTGTTTCAAGACTTGGCTTGCTTTGCCTCCTCTCATCCAAATACTCTTGGACTCTCACCTGAATTCTGTATCTATAGATATCTATAGATACAGAATTCTCTGTATGATATGTATAGATACAGAATGTCTCTGTATCTATAGATATCTATAGATACAGAATTCTCTGTCTGTATCTATATAAGAGGTAGATATTCTACACCGCTGAAATGAACCTTTCCCATGATTTATCTCAGCTAAGCACGGCCATGGGGAGGGCTGTGGGACTGCCCAGGAGTTCTGCAAAGGTCAAGCGTTTTCTCCTAATGTTACACTTCGAGTTTTGTAGCTGTTTTCTGCTGCTGCCTTTGCCAGGAAGGGCCTCTCCTCCCCTCCGAAGGAACGGCTGATCCCAGCCATCTCCCAGCTATCTCGCTTGGCCGCTCCTTCCCATCACTTTTTAAAAACTCCCTGCAGCAGCGACAAAGCCCGTGCAATGCCCCTACCCGCAGGGCAAAGCACCTGGAGGAAGGGGACTCTCTATTTACAGCCGAAGTTAATGCCATTGCTCTAACCAAAGCACGGTCCTTGTCCCACGCAGACCCTCCCCAGCCTTCCCGAGCAGAGCGTACCCCTTGGGGTTCAGCGACGTGATGCCACAAGGCAAATATGCAGGGAAACGTCACCCTGGGCTTGGTAACCTCCTTCCCGGCGGACTCGGCTGCCAGCAGCCCTCCGCAGACCGTCCCCAGCTGCTGGGGACGCTTCGCCTTCCCCGTAGCCGGTGCCTCCTCACTGGAGTCTGCCCGCGCCCCTTTGGCAGGAGGGAGCCCGAGCGCTGGGCCTTCCCTCTGGGGATGCCCGACGGTGGGGTCTGCTCCCCAAAAGGGCTCTCCAGCCCCGCAGACATGCTGGCACAAATGCAGGAGGCGTTTTGCTCCCGCTTATCCCAAGCACGGATTTACTGGGGTGAGTTACTCCCTTCCCCACCATCACTGTGCCCTCCATGCTAAGGCTCTCTGCATCCCGCTGCCCGCCGAGACCCCCGACCGTCCCAGATCTGTGCTGGGCTGGAAGGGGAAACACAGCAGGTCCCCGCAGCCAGCAAGGAAAAATGGCAAAGCCCCAGACCTGACCCAGCAAGCAAACAGGAGAGCTCGTCCTCAGCCCTGTGCCACATAAACACCACGCCGACCAAGCGCCCAGCCCTCCAAACCCACCCGCCGAGTCCCCGGCACCCTGCCGTACGGCGCCGGGCTGGCTTCATCCCGTGGCCCGTGGGAAGCTGATCTTTCCCCCAGCTGCTGCCTGCGCTTTCGCAGCCCTCAGCCGGGCAGGAGCTGGGGACCGGGGCCAGGAACCGGGGCTGCCGAGCGTTCGCTCCGGCAAGCAAGGACTGAAAGCAAACAGGTGAAAAAAAAAAAGTAAAAACCCACCCGAAACCGAAGCAAAGGAGGGACTCACCCGCCGTCCGGCCCGAGGGCCCAGCAGCCAGATATGCGGACGCTGGAGAAGGCTGGGGGACTGCTCATCTCCACCCCGCCGCGGAGCGGGAGGCGATGCCGGGCAGAGGGTGCTCACCCCGACCCCGCGGCTCCTGTCCCCCAACCTCCCGGCGCTACCGTGGCGAGAGGGCGGCCGTGCCAGCGGGGCTCTGCGGGCGAACCCCGGTGCACGGAGCCATGCACGGGAGCGTCCCCCCCAGCACGGGGACCGTGGGCTCCCCGGGGGCCGGGGCAACCCGGACCCCCCCAGGCAGCTCCGGGGGCTCGGGACGGGAAGATGGAGGAAGGAGAGGAGTGCTGCCGGGGGAGCGTCTTTTGCTGGGAGCTGTGGAGCGGTCAGCACGCATAAGAGGATAGCTTAACCTAGAGATTACGTTCATTACCTGATATTAATAGCACTGGCTTGATTAAAGAAAAAGCGGGGGGGTCAAGGGGGCGAAGTGACACCTCCCCTCACCGCCCCCCTGCACAGGCAATAAACACTGGCCCCCCTGCGCCTCCGCTCCCCGGGACCGGGGCTCCTTCGGCTCCCTCGGAGGCCGGGGGCTCAGGGGCAGCGGGGAGGGCAGCCGGTAAGTGTGCGGCCGCGGGCACCGGCGGGGAGGAGGCTGCGGGGGGGCAGAAGGGGACGGCCCCGGGGCAGGGATGGAGGGGGTACCCAGCCAGCACCCCGCTTGCGGCCGATGGAGCCGGCTGGGGCTGGGGGCCAGGGTGCTGCTGGCCGTGCCGGGGTTTTTGGTGCGGGACTCATCCCCTTCCCTTAGCTCCCAGCGGCGGGAGGTCCGGCTGCGAGCCCCCCTGGTGGTCAGCTCCCCGGGAGAGAGGTGCCCCTCGCCGTCCCCTCGGCCCTGGAGTAAACAAGTGGGTGAAACTCAACACCCCGGGGCTGCGGGTGGCTAAGAATAACGTCCCGCTGCCTGCTCGGGCCCGCGATCTGCTCTCTTGGCCTCCCCCCTGCCAGCTGCCTGCTGCCCCCCCGGCCGTTTCGGCTCCTCTCCCGGCACCGGCCCAGCCGGGGAGGGCAAGGAGCCCGGGCACCCAGCGCCCAGTGGCCCCTGGGGGAAGCCGGGCAGCAGGTGAAGGGCAGGACGCCCGGCAAGGGGTGGGAGACGGCCGGGCACCGCGGCAGAAGGGGTCCCAGCCGGCCCTGGAGCACCGGGACTGGGGCAGAGCAGCACCCACCACGCAGCATTTGGGTTGGTCGCGGCGGCCACACCGAAATGCCAGGCGGGCTCTGCCAGGGACGCGGCTCGTCATGACGAGGTCCTGCAGTCGCCAAACTGAGCCCCCCGCCCTCCCCGGCACGGCGAGACGGGAGCTCGGCTTCAGCGCACCCACCTCCGAGGGGGTACGGGGAGGGTGCTCCCCCCATGTGTAGCATCCAGCGGGGCTGAACGTCTGGAGATGGGGCTGGAGATGGGGAGAAGACCCCTTCCTCCTCCCCGAAGCCCCGGGGCTATTCCAGAGGCGGGGGATACTCGCTGCATCCCGGTGTCCTCAGCAAACCCCGGCTGAACACGGCAGGCACCGGGCACGGCTGCACCGGCCCCGTCCTGCAACGGGTCCAGCAATGGGACTGCAGAGGAGAGCATCGCCCCGAAACACGTCGCCCCGAAACACGTCTCAGCGACTACAACGCTGCTGGAGACCAGGGACGAGGCTGCGGCCCCCGAACTGGGGCTGCGGGAGGAGCAGGACGGGGCCGGGAGGGGACCTGTCCCCAGCGCGAGCCACGGCTGCTGCCCCAACAGCGCCAGAGAAGTCAGCCACGATCAAAGGAACCTTTTCCATCCGGTGATTTCGGCACGGACTCCCCTTTTCTCTGCAAAAGCTCTTTCAGGAGTTTAAAAATAAAATTCTCTTCCGCCGCGATTTCTGTTCTTTCTCATTAAAGAAGCAAAAAAGAAAAGGGACGAGGAACTTGGCGGCGAGGAGCCCCTGCCCTCGCCAAGGCGACATTGTTCCTTATCGCACGCTCCCCGGTGCCTTTTTTCCTGCCTTTGTTTGAAACGTCCAAGCGATGGGAGCGACTCCCCCGGCGGCTCACCCCACATCCCAGCCGGGCTCCCCGGTAGGACGGGAATCGCCCGCACCGGCTCTGAACCCCGGCAGCGACCGAGCCTCCCTCCCGGCACGCGCTCCTCCGCAAACCGCCTCCGCTTCCCAATTCCCTTCCCGCTTTCGGAGCTCTTGCACAGGCCAAAACTCCGGGGTTTTGGACTTTTTTTCCTTCTAGAAGATTTTTAAGCGTGAATCCCTCCTCCGTAATCACAGCCTCCAGGAGCTGGACTTAAAATTCGGAGACAGAGCAGACCCCGCAAAGGCTGGGGTCCCCTTTTCCTTCCAGTGATGGAAAGCTGCTCGGTGGCTTTTCCTGGGGATTCAAGGACGGAAGCCGAATTGCACGTGGCTTTTCCTAGTTTGGCCGCCGTAACCCGAATATTGCCGCCAGATCCGTGTAAAAGCTCAGGACACGGCAAGCCCAGAGCGGAGGGGTGCCCGGCCCGGCGGGAGAGGGTCCCTCTCCCAGCTCCCACCCCTGCCAGCAGCACCCACGGGCGCGCAGAGGCCAAACCCGCGTCCCTCCAGCTTTGAGCGTGGTCTTTGTTGGGCCGGACCCACGCGCGCCAGCCCTCGGCTGGGCCTTGCTGTCCCACGGCATCTCTAACCGAAGCCGAAAGCGGCCGCACTGCCACAGCCCGGTGCAGAACCCTGGAACGTACCAGGAACGCGCTGGGAAGCCCCCGGCCGGGGACCGGGCTGAGACGGGGCCGGATCCCACCACCCTGCAAGCAAGCTGGGCCGGAGGATGAGTTACGTGCAGGGAGCACACGAGGAAAGGCTTCAGGAAGCCCAAAGCGTCGGGATGGAGGCACCGGCCCGAGGGATGAAGGAACCGGCCCGAGGGATGGAGGGGACCGGTCCAAGGGACGGAGGGGACCGGCCCAAGGGATGGAGGGGACCGGCCCAAGGGACGGAGGGTCCCGCCTGCCATCCCACAGCTCCAGGGGTGCCGAGACGCCGCCCGCCAGCCCCGCCGCGCCGTGCCCGTGCCGTGCCCCTCCTGCAAACCCATTGAACATCGCTCCCGCTTTCCCCCGGCCTCGCGCCCAGCTCTGCCGGAGCCGCCGCGGCGCGGACGAGCATCCCCGGGCAGCCCAAGGCACGCGCGCTCTCTCCCAGCCCTGGTCAGTCCTCCGATTCCTAACGACAAAAGGACAAATGGTTCCCTCTTCAAACCCAATTATCTCCCTGCTATTTATACGGAGCGACGGCGGGAACGGCGCGGGCAGCCGGACCGGCGCTGGAAGAGGCTGGGTTATACAACCCGGTTACTCATCTCCCGCCTGGCCGGCGTTACTCGGGGCGGCTCCTTCCTCCCCTGCTCATCATCCTCAGCCTCACCGCTACCCGCCGCTGACTCACAGGAAGGGCAAAGGCAACGCCGTCACAGGCAGCTGCCGGATCCGTATTTAGCCGCCGAAACACGCGGGCTGGTTTGGCACCGGCTCGGGGAGAGCCGGGGTCGGTCGGTGCCGCGGGGACAGCCGGGTGCCGGTACCCTACAACCAGGGATGCTCGCATCCCTAGAACCAGATTTACCAAATCAACAGCGCCCCGGTGATGCTCCCGAATCAATTCCCAAGGATTTGGTGTTTGGGAGCGGTCCTGCCTGAGGATTGTGGGGAAAAAAGGGGAGCGGAAAACAGAGAGAAAACCTGAGTGTGGGGGGGGAAATGAGATTTTTGGTAGTGAATTTGTAGGTCGCCCCGCTCCGCCGGCATCCCTCGTGCTCGCCGGGGCGGAGGCATGTGCCAGCTGGCTTGGAATTTACCCGCTGCGAAATTAAGGCCAAAAAGAAAAAAAAAAAAAAAAAAAAAGAGGGGGGGAAAAAAAAAAAGATATAAAGCGAAAAAGATGAGGTTGATGGGGGTTTGGGGATGCTGCGTGGCGGGGAGTCGGGGCTTGGGGGAAGGTAATGGGTTTTGGGGGGGGAAGGAGCGATCGGGAGGCCCCCACTCGCGGAAGCGGCAGCGTGGGACGGGACCGGGACCGCAACGCCCCGGAGCCGCCGGTTCCCGGCGGCTCCGGGGCGTTGCGGTCCCGGTCCCGTCGCGGGTGGGGTTGTAACGGGGAGGGATGCGGGTCCTTACCTGTCGTGCGGCTCGGCCGGAGCCCCCTCGGCCAGCGGGGCCGCGGCCATGGTGCGGGCGGGGAGCGGCGGGAGCGGGCGGGGAAGCGGCGGGGCCGCGGGTGGGGGCGGTGCTGCCGCGCGGGTCCCCGGGATTTGTAGTGCGGGGATGGGGGGGGGGGGGAGAGGGTGCTGCGGGGTGCAGGGGGGTGCTGCGGGGTGCTGTGGGGTGCTGCGGGGTGCAGGAGGGTGCAGGGGGGTGCTGCGGGGTGCTGCGGGCACGGGGGGTGCTGCAGGGTGCAGGGGGGTGCAGGGGGGTGCTGCGGGGTGCTGCGGGCACGGGGGGTGCTGCGGGGTGCAGGGGGGTGCTGCGGGGTGCTGCGAGGTGCAGGGGGGTGCTGAGGGGTGCTGTGGGGTGCGGATGGGTGCTGTGGGGTGCAGGGGGTGCAAGGGGGTGCTGTGGGGTTCAGGGGGGTGCTGCGAGCACGGGGGGGTGCAGATGGGTGCTGCGGAGTGCAGATGGGTGCTGTGGGGTGCTGCGGGCACGGGGGGTGCTGCGGGGTGCGGGGGGTGCTGCGGGGTGCAGGGGGTGCTGTGGGCATGGGTGGGTGCTGCGGGGTGCAGGGGGGGCTGTGGGGTGCAGGGGGGTGCTGCGGGTTGCAGATGGGTGCTGCGGGGTGCAGGGGGATGCTGTGGGGTGCAGATGGGTGCTGTGGGGTGCAGGGGGGTGCTTCGGGCACGGGTGGGTGGTTTGGGCACGGGTGGGTGCTGTGGGCATGGATGGGTACTGTGGGGTGCAGATGTGTGGTGTGGGCACAGGTGGGTGCTTTGGCGTGCAGAGGGGTGCTGCAGGCATGGGTGGGTGCTGTGGGGTGCAGATGGGTGCTGTGGGGTACTGGTGGGTGCTGTGGGCACAGGTGGGTGCTGTGGGGTGGGGTGCAGATGGGTGTTTTGGGATGCAGGGGGGTGCTGTGGGCACGGGGGGGTGCTGTGGGGTGCACGGGGGTGCTGCGGTCATGGGTGGGTGCAGTGGGGTGCAGATGGGTGCTGTGAGGTACGGGTGGGTACTGTGGGCATGGGTGGGTGCTTCGGGTATGGGTGGGTGCTGTGGAGCGCGGGTGGGTGGTTTGGGCACGGGTGGGTGTTGTAGGGTGCAGATGGGTGCTGCGGGGTGTGAGTGGGTGCTGTGGGGTGCAGGTGGGTGCTTTGGGCATGGGTGGGTGCTGTAGGGCTCCGACTGCTGCTATGGGTGCGGGCAGGTGCGGTGGGGTGCAGATGGGTGCTGTGGGCACGGGCGGGTGCGGAGGGGTGCAGATGGGTGCTGTGGGCACGGGCGGGTGCGGTGGGGCAGCAGCGCAGGAGCACCCACGCCCAAGCAGCTGGGGGGCAGCGGGGACGGGGGTGGCCCCGGGCTCTGAAATGGGCGCTGGGTGCTGGGGAGCGGGGAGGACCCCGGGCCGCGGGCGTTGGAGGGGCCCGGTTTGACTGGGCACCGCGCTCCCTTCTCACAGCCGGGGCGCCCAGGGTTCGCGCTGGGGGCCCAGGGCAAGCGCCGTCACGCCCTCGGGGGGCCGGGGCCGCCCCTCGGGAAACGCAGGGTTCGTGGTCGGCAACGGGGAGCTCGGCCCAAATCTGGCAATTATTTGGGTTCGGTGCCAAAAAAGACGTCAGGGAGCGGAAGGGGAGCGGAACAGGATTTATTCCCACGCCGGGGGGAGCCCGGGGTCCCGCAGAGCTCCCTGGGGAGGGGAGGCCCTGCGCTGGATGCGGCCCCTGGCGCTGGGAGACGCTGGGTGCTGCCAACAGGAGGCTGGGGGCAGATGTGGGGGGGTTTGCCGTGGGGCTGGAGCGAGGGCAGCCAGGCTGAGCCGGTTTTGGGGGGCCGGGGGCACCGCGGGGATGAAGACCGCAGCCGGGAGGTCTCCTCGGCCACCGCCGGCCGCCCGTGGAGGGAAGGACAAACCCGGCCGCTCCTGCAGCAAACCCTCCCGCCGCCCTGCAAAATAACGATGATAATAGTAAGAATAAAAAATCAATAAACATTTATTCGATACAGCTGTTTTTAATACATACAGTACATCGAGTTACCCCTCCGCGGTGCCGGGCGGCGCGGCTGTTAGGAGCTGCTGTTACAGTACTCTCCAACTGAGGATTTGTCAATGATTAACAAAAGAACAGATCGTCACAAATCGGGAGTTTATTATAAGATAGTTTACTGTTAAAACAATTTTATTTTTTGCAAATAAACACTTTTTAATATATATATTTATATATTTATATATATGGTTACAAGTGATAAATTGAAAATTCTTTTTTTTTTTTTTTCCATTTTCTTTTTTTCCCCAAAATACACTTATGCACTAATAACTGGCATCGACGAGAAACATTCGGATATGCCGTGGGATGGGTGTCACCAGGAGAGAAAGAAAAGAACAGAACGCTCCCAGCCTTTGCGGGAGCCGGGGCGGCCCCGGCCCTCGCGCCCTGCCCCGGAGGGTGACCTCGCCGGCGCGGCACAGCCGACCTCACCGGCGTGCCGCGGTCGCGCCGAGGGTTTCCCGCCCGCGGCAGCTCCCCGCCATCGAAGCTTTCGGGGGCGGCTCCGTGAGCTTTGCCCGGGGGGTGGCAGCCCGCCTGGCCCCGACCCCGCGGAGGTTTTTAGCCCTTTCCTGGGGGACGCGGGCGGTGGGAGCCGCGGCCACGGTCCCCAGGCGCTGCAGAGGCGGGAGCCACCCGGGGACGCCCGGGAGCCACCCGCAGCCCCCGCCACGCTCCAAGACCCCCAGGCTGCCACCGACCGTGAGCGGCCCCCCAAGCACCCGGGGCGGCGGGGGAGACACCGCTCCCCAGCACCCCTCTCCCCTTCGCGGGGCTTCACGTGGACCCTAGGTTATTCCCCACTGCCGCAGGGGACGGCCCTGGGCACAACCCAACGGGCACAACCCCAACAGGTACAACCCCAACGGGCACAACCCAACAGGTACAACCCCAACGGGCACAACCCAAAGGGCACAACCCAACGGGCACAACCCAAAGGGCACAACCCAAAGGGCACAACCCCAACGGGCACAACCCCAACGGGCACAACCCAACAGGCACAACCCCAACGGGCACAACCCCAACGGGCACAACCCAAAGGGCACAACCCAACGGGCACAACCCCAACGGGCACAACCCAAAGGGCACAACCCCGCCGGGCTCCCGCGATGCCACCGCGGCCCGTCCCTGCCAGCGCCCGTGCCGTGGGGCAGGCAGCTGCCGGTATTCCCGGTATCGCTCTGGAGCCTTGCCTGGACAAGCAGGAGACTAAAAGATGTCTCATGGAGAAGGCGGCAGTGGGAGAACGTATGTCCTCTTGAGTGATGGCTACTGGGGGGAAAATACCTCTTATGGGGGGGAAAAAAAACCCTGAAGATTTTGCTTTCTCATAAAAATTTCCATTTGACCGAGGCGCTGCTTTCACAGGGGCCGTAACGAGCGTCTCCCGCTCCGAGGGTGATGGGGGACAGCCCCAGCACCGGGACCGCTGTTCCCATCGCCCATCGCCGGACCCCAGGCCGTCCCCGGGGTCCCCTCCGGTCGGTGTCGCCCCCGCTCCTGCCCCTCGCTCCTCCCAGGAGCTCGTTTGGAGACGCTCTCGTTACTGACGCAGCGGGAGGGGTTTGGCGCCGGAGCCCAGGAGGAGCCCCCCAAGCCGGCCCTTCCCCAGGTCTCCCCCGCCCCCGCAGCTCCCAGCCAAGCTCCTGCACCGGGGCTCGCCCCCAGCCGGGAGCACAGTGCTGCCTCTTAATTTAATCAATGAGAAGCCAATTAATTGCGCGGTAATGAGAATCGAGCCTGTGCTGTCCCCAGGGGGAGCGGTGGGGATTATAACATCCAAACCGGCAGCCGGGGCCAGGCAGGTCCCCCCTCCCCGGGCCAGGAGCTTTGCCGGGGCCTCTCCCCCGCGGCGGGACGTGATTTGGGGATCCAGCAGCTCCCTCCGTCCCTTCGCAGAGATTTCAGTGCCAAACTCCGTGCCAGGTCCCCAGCTCTGCCCGCTCCCCCGGCCGCAGCCCCGGCGTGCCCCCCGAGCACCCTCCTCGGGCGCGGGGGTCCCTCCTCGCCGGCCCTTCCAGCGGTCATGGCTTCGGCGAGCGGGCGCGGAGCTCTGCGGGCAGCCGGCGCCGTCCCTCGGGCTCAGCACAGCAAAACGCCATCGCCCAGGCCAGCGGCCCCGTCGTGACAAAGACCGAGACGGCTCCGAGCGCGCGGGTCCTACGGTTCCCTAAGCTCCCCTCCCTTCCCCGGGGAGGTAGGACGTGTACCGGTGACACCACCAAAACACAGATCGGATGAAACGCAAGCAGGGAACGGGCTCAGCCGCAGAGACTAATTAAGCTTTCTCACTAATTGCTTCGAAGCCTGGCGCAAGCAGCGGCGGGTTCCCTCGCCCGCAGGCGCGTGCCCAGCTCGCGGCTGAACGCGCCGGGCGATGCAGACGGTGGCATCCAGCTGCCGGGAGCCGCCGCCAGAGCGGGAGCATCGGCTCCCCGAGAAGCCACCCTGGCTTCGGGCGCCGCCGTCCCCTCCCTCCCGCCGCGGCGGCGATAACCTGCCGGGGGAGAAGGACGTTAATTCTTACTGAGCGGCTCCTCGGAGCTGGGAAATGATACCGAGCCTCCGGCGGGCGGAGGACGGGCGGTGAAAAGCAGCGAAGGAAACCGAGGGTTGAGGTGTTAATTGATTAAAGTAAAAGCCGAAGCTCTCCTCCCCCCGACGCCACCTTCCCGGCTCCTGCACAGGGGAAAAAAATTGAATTAAGGTTTTCTGTTCTGTTACCGAGAGAAAACGTGCCCGTTTCCCAAGGACCGAGGTAGCCTGGTTTTTGTCTGGAGACAGACGCATCCTGGTCCAGGGATGGTTCCCTCCAGGCCGGAGCGAGGTGTTACGATGGCATTAGTACAGACGCGGAGAAAAGCCCGGGGAAAGGGAAGAAGCAAGGGACGGCGCGGCGTGCGGGGGCTCCCTGTCCCCGAGGAGGGTGGCCGGGGGCTTGGATGCACCTCGGGGGAGCCGAGACTAGCTCCACGGTGGGTGCCAGCCCGGAGGGACAAGGCTAGCGCAACGCGCCCGAAAGCAGGACCCATGATTGTCACTTGATGCTGTCCCCTCTCCCTGTCGCACGCCTCCCGCCGCTGCGGCTGGGTGACCGAAACCCCGCTCCTCCTTCCCGGGCAATCAGCACCTTTGGGACGGGGTGTGATGGGGACCCCGAATCGCCCTTTCCACCGGCTGGACCTGCCCGCGCCGGTCGGGCAGCTCGACGGCTGCCGGCCCACCCTGACCCCGGCGCTGCCATCGCGGCGTTGCCATCGCCGCTGCAGCGCTCCGCGTCCGGCTACGTTTGCAAAGACAACTCGAGTGCCGGGGCGCAGCTCCCCCATCGCTCCCCCGCCACTGTCCCACCGCAATGCTCCACGGCGCTCACGGCATTCCCACAACTTTTGGTTAAACCTTCCAACCTGCTCCGTCCTACAGCAACCCCCTCGCCCATCGACTTCCAGGGGTGCTGGCACCTCCTGCACCCCCTCTTGCCGCCGCAGCCAGCCCCGCCATCTCGGGACGATGCTCTGCCGGCTCCGTGCCACGCTCCCTGCTCGTTCCTCTGCCTGTACCTCGCGCCGCCGAGACAAACCCCTGCGCCGAGCTGGCCGCAAAGCCGACACGCCACGGCGCCGGTCCCTGCCGAAGCACGTCCCCTCTCGGCCCAAGGCTGTGGGGAAAGCGCGACCAGGACGCCCACCGCCAGACCCTGCCACCCCTCTGCCCTTGCCCGGCCGCTTGCACGGGTCAAACATCTTTGGAAGCATCGTCCTGGGAGCAGGGATGCAGGCGCTGCCTGCACCGGGAGGCTGGAGCCCGCCGGAGGCTGCCTGGACAGGCAGGCAGCACCGCCGCGGGCAGCCCCCCGCCCCGGCACGGAGCCGCAGAGAGACCCCGTCCAAGGGGACCCCGCTGCTATTGCACTTTTCTTTCGCTCAAGCGTCACCAGTTTGGCGCAGGGGGTAAGAAGGGAAGCGCCGGGCAGGGTGGGGGGAAGGCAGCAGGGCCCTGCCGGGCAGGGG
This sequence comes from Platalea leucorodia, assembly GCF_965183815.1. NCBI lineage: Eukaryota > Metazoa > Chordata > Aves > Pelecaniformes > Threskiornithidae > Platalea > Platalea leucorodia. The sequence goes on along the minus strand of NC_138835.1, from coordinate 15,723,067 downwards.
TGCGGGCAGGGGTGCGGGCAGGGGGGTATGTACATGGGCAGGGGGCAGAGAACGGTCCAGCTTGCTTGATCCTGTTTGCTTTCCAGTGTGAAACAAGGTCCGTGACTTGTTTAAAGTGGTTAATTGGTATTTTCTGTCTCTTTTTTTTTTTCCTTTTTTTTTTTTTTTTAAAAAGGGGGTGAGTGGAGGGTGGGGGGGGAAGGTGGGATGGGGGGGACAGAAAACCGGGAGTGACCCCCACCCTGTTACCCTGGGCTGTAAACGAATCCTCGGAGACGAGTCTCTGAGCTGCTCATTTCTCGGGCATCTTACTGGCTCCCCCCTTCCGCTGGCTCGGGGGCTTGGGGACGCGCTCGTCCCCGTCGGGGCTGCCTCGGGAGCCTTCCCAGTGCTCGAGGGTTTTCTTGTGATTAGTCTTTGCTGCCACGCTCTCTCTGCCCTTCAGGGACGTTTCTGGAGGCCTCTCCTTGGGTTTTCTCCCCCTTTTCTTCCCACTTGTGCTTTTCTTTTTCTCTTCCTTGCTGGAAGAAAGCTGTTCCCTGTTTTTCTTTTTCCGGCTGGCCTCTGCGGAGGTTCGGAACCAGTTCTGCGTCCGCGGGGTGACACGGGGGTTAGTGACCATTCTGGGGCCGCCACCGGCACCAGCACCGGCACGCACAGCCCATGCCTCGCCTGCCCAAGCCTGGATCACCCCACGTCCCGCGGGCATCACCTCTCCAAGGACAAGCTGGCCGGTGCCGAGCAGCTGGAACCAGCCTGGGGGGGTGTCAGGGACCCAAAAGGGGGACAGGGAGGTCCCCCCCAGATGTCACAGCATTGCTGATGCTGCTGGGAGCTGCCGTGCTCCGCTCTTGGCAGACACGGATGGATGGAGCGGGACAGCCCGAGGACGGGCGCGTTGGAGCAGGGACCAGCCCGGACCAGCCCCAGCCGTTTCCTTACCTCCGAGTGAGCCTTGATGATGTGGTATTTGACCCCGCTTTCCGAGCTGAACTCCTTCTGGCACAGGAGGCAGCGGTACTTGCCCACCGAGTGGTCCCCCTGCAAGACAGAGCATCCTTCTGCAGCCCCAAGCAGAGCCGAAAACGCCCCGGAGGGCTGGCTTGAAGCAACAGAAAATAAATACTCATTTCTAAACCACCAGATCTCTGCCGGCCCTCGGTCCCAGGCCAGGAGCTCACAACCGCATCTTCTGCTCCGAATTTCAGCCCATGCCCGTTGTGCCGCTGCAGCGTTGGCGGTGCCGGCTGTCGTGGCACCGGTGCCAGGCATCAAAGTGCTGAGTCTTAGGAGCTCGGAGGGCAGCGAGCAGTAGGTTTTGCTGCCTGTGCATCCCCAACACCGGTTGTTACGTGACCACCGACACCGTGTGTGTCCCTGGGCGCCCGGGAGGCTGATGGGGCCGATGGCCCCATTTCCTCACTGTCAGCAGATCTGTGATCTCCTGGGACTGAACCGCCATCTAATTTATGTCCAACACTCACCTAATTTTCCTTTTACGCTGTCAAAGAGACGCAGCGACTGCTGGATTTCTGTCATTAGAGCCCTTGTGGGGATGACTGATCTCCCGGCTCTGCTGCAGTTCACGGCACAGGGGAGATAATGTGCTCTCTATTGACGAGGGGTTTATGGATGGGCCCCTCCAGGCGATATATTTGCTCCCTGGGAATTTCTCCATAGCTGGCTCCGTGCTGTAAATCTGGAGCCGGACAGGTCTTTCGTTTCAGGGAGAGGCAGGACACGGGCAGGCCTGGCCCCGCTACAGGCTGGCTTCGGAAATACTCATGCAAAAATCACCGCAGTGCATCAATCCCTACCGAGGCCAGGGCGCTGCCTGGGAGCATCCTCCGCTCTCAGTAAGGCTTGATGTATTTCAACCAATTCTGCAGGATTTTACAGCAGAAATCACAGGGCAGCTCAGGAGGGGCTGTGCTTTACACCAGATTTGGTGGCGCATGTATCGACTGCAAAACTAAACCCTCTGTAAGGGCGAGAGTCCCGCCGATGGCAGCGCGTGGGGGTCACGAAGCAGCCAACTCCCCCAGCGCTGACCCCCAACACTCGGCCCCGGCTACGCCGCACTCGCCGGACCCGGAGGGTGCAGCTCTGCGGTTACAGAGACCGCTCGTGCAAACGCCTGGCTGCTTTCTGTGCACAGGACCAGCCAGAAAACGGCTCCATTTTCTCTTGGAGACCGTTTGCTGGTGGGCTGCCCGGTGCTGCAGGCTAGCAAAGGAACTGTCCTGTTCTCCTGTGTTTGCACTTTTATCCTGCACAAATACAGCTTCTTCTGCCGGATCTCTGCAGCCCATTTTCTAAATGATCTCATTAGGGTTTGATGTTCCAGCTAGTGCTGGAGGAGTGCGGGAGTTTGTGTTTTTAATAACCACGGGGTATGTTTTGGAGCTGCCTCCTGGAAGCTCCATTCAATGGAAGCTGCAGCTGGAAATGTTTCAGGGTATAAAGCTGTACCAGCTCTTACTCAGTTCCAATTTGAGGGACCTACGCTGAGCTCTGGATCCCTCCCCCGTGGCGGCTGCAGGCCACCAGAGCTCACTGCAGCCGGCAGCGTTGCCGCTCTACCGATAGAGCGAGAGGGCACCGGTCTCTGCACCGACCGCCTCTTCCAGCCTCAGCTCCGTCCCCAGGAGGCACCGCACCAGCGTCTCTCCAGCTGGGGAAACTGCTGGGCTTCCAGAGGGGCTGCGGCGCTGCCCAAATCAATGGAGAAAGACCCCCGATTCCCACCTGCCTCAGAAAACGTTCGGATTCCAACACCCAGCTCCCTGGCTCTGAGCTGCTGCGGTCGATGCGCGGCTGCGTGCGAGGTGCTGGCCACGCTGGGTAGCCAAGGGCTCGCCAAGAGCTTGGGGGGTGCAGAAGCCATGCTGGGCAGGGGCTGCTGTGGGACGGGGACGCCGAAGCAGGAGGATGCGAGGCAGGCGGGCTTGCTCCCACTGCCCCATCTCCGAGGCACTTGGTGTGTCAGAGATCTGGGCTCTCGGGTGAGACGTTTGCGTTGCAAGACCTCTCCTCCAAGGCTGGGGCGGCAGCTAAATCCCCTCCGTCACATCTGCCCAGCTTGAGCCTCCCTGCCTTCGGCTGCCTGCGGCCGTGGGTTTGATCCTGCTCAGAGGACGGTGCCGAGGGCGAGCGGCCGGAGCAGGATGGTGCGACAACGGGCTGAGCGGTGACAACTCGATGGGCAGCGGCATGGCTGGGCCAGCCCTCCCAGCCGTCACGATCCTTTAACCCGTGCCATTGTCCCTTGATCTGTTGCTTCCCAACAACCCTGGGGGGAGAGAAAACCCAAACCTAACCCCATCTCCGAGCTGAAGCTGTGAAAGGAGGGGCCTACCTTGTTGCAGTTGGCCAGGTGAGCTTTCAACCCCGAGACGCTGGAGTAAATGGCTTCACAGCACTGCAAGAAGAAACAAAGCAGGGTTTGCCACGATCCCCCCTCGTCTCCGTGCCTTCCGCCGTGCCGGGGCCAGGAGCCCGCTGCGCCAGCATGGCCACCGGTCCAGGCTGAGCAGCGTGAGGTTAATGCTCTGCGAGACGCGGAGGGCTCTGGTCACACGTTTCCTATTAGCGCTAATGGAAGTCATGTGGCCACATCCCTCTGCAACGGGCTGAAAAATGTCTCCCCTAAACGTCTCTATGGAAAACGTACATTTGTGAGCAGTCAGGAGGTCCTGCTGGGCTACAGGAGTTCTTGGAGCCACAGCAGACGCTTAACGGAGAAATCACCCGGGCAGCAGCATGACCAGTTTCTGAGCAACATCTTTTCAAAGTGCCTGTGTATGACATTAATTAGCCAGCGTGTCTCCCCTGGCCTTGCGGTAACGGCCTCATTCAAAACTCCCATTAGCAAGGCTTTGTTTCAGATGATAAATCAACGGCGCAGCACGAGGGTGGAGTTCACCTCCCCGCCAGCTCAGGCCGAGGCTGCACGGACACGCACTGTGTCCTGCAGGCCTTCGCCTGTCACAGGGCTTTAAAAGGAACGGCTTCAAACCAGCCTCAGATTTACTCTGGGAAAAGCAGGTTCTCTGCATAAAAAGGCTCTCGAGCACAGAGCCTGCAGCCTTCGCCCCGTCTGGATCTCGGGAGCTCCCCAAAGGCAGCTCCAGAGCCTGAATCAGGCAACGCTGAACCATCAGCCCAAGGGCACCTGGGGAGAGGGTGGCCGGTCCCCAAGCCTGGCGGCTTGAGCGCACCAGGAGGGTCCCAAAGGTGGGACACGCTTCAACCAGGCATGGCAGCAACCCCAGGGAGAGGGGGTGAAACGAGGGTCTGAGTATCGCTGCTGCCTTCGTCCAGCGCCCAACGAGAACCTGGCTTTGGTGGGTTTCTTCCCCAAAAATTCCCCCCTTCCTCCTGCAGACTGAGACCAGCCGGCCCGGAGAAGAACAGAGAGGGTCCTTACGTTGTTGGGACAGTTGATGTGGCCCTTCTCCTTCACTTCATTCTTCCAGTTTTCCAGCAGCCTTGGATTGAGCTTTGGAAGCCCCGGTCGGGTGTAATTGAGCTGCAAACAATAGAAGATGATTAGCAGAGCGGCACACGCCAGTCCGGCCCTTGGCGGAGTCCTCGCTCTTCACATGGGTCTTGCCCCTCCCCTGGAGAAGCGAATCGGGGCTGAAAAGTAGTTGGGAGGCTTCCCCGGGAGATGTCATCGCCCCCCGGGGCACGGGGCAGCAGCGGGGTGGCTCTGCCCACTGCTGTGCCACCGGCGAAGCGGCAGCCGGGCTGGGGGACGGCTGCGGGCGAGGAGCAGGGCAGGAGCCCCCGGCGCCGCAGCCACCTCCGCGTGGTGCTGGCAAACGGGAGAGAGGAGGCTCCTGCTCCTGCTCCATCGCGGGGCCAGGCCCGGTCCCGGTGTTTTTGGCACAGCGTGTCGGTGTGGCCCTTCTGCCGCGTTTCATAACCAGGAGAATAAACAACCCTGCATGCTGGGCAGAGGGGACGGACGCCAAGAGCCTCCATGGCTGCCTTCCACCGATGAATGGGCACAACCCGTTAAACAATGAAAGGCTCTTGTGTCTCTGCCTCTCCTTCTGGCAGGGCTGCTCTTTCCAAGTGCTTTTAATTACCGCTTTATTAGCGACTTTGAGGTTTAGCATAGCAGACCGGCCTTCCCAACTCCATTTCTGCGTGTTCAGCACAAGCAAACGCGGCTGCGGCATCTCCGTGCCTCCCGACCGCCGCGCTTGGCCCTACCTGCAGGGCTGGTCTCTGCCTGCCCCCGTGCCACCGCGGCAAGGTCCACAGGGGACACGGGGCTGCTCTGCCTGCAATCTGAGCTGCCTGCTTGCTCCACAACTACAGCACAACTCCCAGGCCAACCTACCGAGCTCTGCTAGGTCTGATGGATCTTGCTTGGGTCCCAAGCCCCAAACTTGCCCCGAGTCGGAGCAGGGCTGGGTGAGCTCGCACATGGCACCCTACGGGCGCAGGTACCCGAACGCGTGCTGCTCTCCGTGGGCATCTCCAAGCGTGGGGCATGGCTGCATCGACGCATCCATCCTGGCTGGGAAGGACACACAGACAAACGGTGCTTGCAGAGAGGTGCAAACCCAGGCCCTGTTTTCGAAATGTGCCCCTAGGACGCGGAGCTCGCGGTTCCGACGCTGCGGGGAGGCAGCTGGCCGGATTTCTTTTCCAGCTGTGATTTTTCCTGAACGTGCTGATGAAGCTGCAAATTTGCCTTTGTCCGGCTCCCTCCAACAGGCTGCTCCCAAACCTCCCTGCAAAGGGAAGCTCCCACCGAGGGCTGGGATGTGGAGGGCTCAGACAGCAACCGCTCGTTTCCACCCAAATTCAAGCGATCCACAAGCCCCCGCGGCCCCCACCTCGGCACACGGCCGGAGCAGAAGGGAGCCGGCTCTCCCCGGGCTCCGCGCAAGGGGCAGGGGCAAAGGGCCTTGCGAAACAGCCCTACGACCGCTGGTAAGGATGGATGGGGAAAAATCCCCCGAGCCCCAGCGTGCTGCTATTCTGTCGTGCTTCGCGGCTGGGGGAGCTCTCTGAAGCGCTGGGATGGTGCATCTACCGACCGCGTGGTCCCCCGCCTGGGGAAAGCAATGCCACCTCCGGGGGAGAAGACAGGAGTCCCTTTCTGTCATTGATACTGAGAGCCAGGATGCCAAACGGCCTCCTTAATTAAAACCCAATCAATCCCATGAATGAGCAAACATTAACGGTAACTGCACGCAGCCCCAGCAACAACCTCTCCCTCCGCGCGTCCCCGGGGAAGAGACAAGGGGGGATGTTCAGAGATGTGGACTCTGCTGCTCCGGCTTCCCACTCCAGAGAAAAATCCCTCCCCGCTCTCCTCCAACAGCCCTGCACAATACCATGCAAATCCCATGTCTTCCCGGGGCGCTGCGGTTCTGGGAATGTCAAAGTCATCTTTATGTCTCTATTAAGAGGGAGCCCCAGGCATGGAATATTTTATTTTTTTTTCCATTTATTTTCCTCAAACAGCCTGTAAGTGAAAATCTTCATGGCCAAATCATTAAACGACTACAACTGGTTTTGGCCGCAGCCCATCTCTTCTGAACAGTTGAAGGATGCTGGGGTGGGAAGGCTTGTTTTCTTTGACTGATGGTTTTATTTAATTAACTTTCATATTTCAATCCTCTCTGCTCCCTAGACAGCTCTCCCCTTCCCCAAAATATATCACAGTAAATGAGAACCATGCAGGCTGCCTCAGCCCCGGCCAACAAACTCCCCTGGAAGCCTTACCGAGGTCCCCAGCGCGAGGCACGGCTCTCCCATCGCCCCGCGGAAACCGCGGCTGATGCCGCCCGGGAGGCAAAGCCAAAACACACCCAGGGGGGCTGGCCGGCAGCCGGGTCCCGTACGTGGCTCTGGGCAGCTGGGTCACACCACGCCGGCACCGCTGAGCAAGGGGAGGAAGGATGGACGCGGCCCCGCCGAGCTCCGGGTCCGCAGCTGGAGCTGGGATCCGGTTTGGCCCACCAGTGACATGAGTCCGCAGGGCTCAGCCTGGCTCTCGCCCGGATCGCAGGGCCATTGTTTTGGGGGATCAGCCCGAGCCAGGCTCTTCTGCTCTGGAATTTATCCTGGCTCTAGGACAGGGTTTTCTTAAAAACTCAAGCCTGGAGATGACATTTCCCCTTAGCTTTACGACTGGCCCACGGCAGCCCTTCGCTCTGGACCCCCGTCACCCCACCACGCAGCACCCAGGCTCCGGGGGGATGCGCAGCCTCCACGGCTGCCCCCAGCCCTGCAGCAACGCCCAGACCCCGAGCCGTGGGGAGGCGAACAGGGTGCTCTTGCAGCCCACGGAGGAGCTCTGCATCCCTCCCTGCGCGGGGCGGGGGCTGCCGGGGCTGCAGGAGCCCACCACCACCTCCAGCACAGAGCTCGCTGCACCCTGAAAGAAGCCACCCCACCTCGAGCTCCACAGAGAAAGCATCACACCATGGAACAGTGAGATTTCCATGCCGTTTTCTCCCCTCTCGCCTCTTAGATGCCTTTTCCCTCTGCTCGAGGAGGCTGCTTCTCTCAATCCGGCCTCCAAAACGTGTAAGGGCATCATCCCCCACCAGATCTCAGAGTCCATCACTGCCGGCCTGCGCCACCGAGCTGGGAAGCTGCTGGCCTCTCGCTCCTTCCGTGGCAGCCCCGAGACTGCTCGTGGGCAGGCGATGGCCCCAGCGAAGGCCAGAGGAGGGTCGGAGGATCGGCATCCTCTTCACAGAGCTTCTGGAAAGGGGATTTTTTCCCAGAAAAGCAGCAGGGGTGTGCCCTTCCCCATCTGACATCCCCAGCAAGCGGCTGTTGTGAAACACCCCATCTGTTTCAGCTTATCCAGAGGCAAATAAAGATCGGAGCGAGAAAATAAGACTCCAGTGTATATTTAGAAATGCTGGATTTGGTTAGTGCAGAATGAAGGCAGCACAGGGCCTGGGATCGAGCAGCAATCGTTTATTCTAATGCCATTGCTTTGGTGCGAAGGAATCCGTCCTCCCGGGGAAAGGCGAACGCATCCCACCACGGGCCACCAACGGGATCCAAACCCAACGTCCCTCTCCCCAGCCAGGACCGGCTGCCACGTGGGCCGTGCCTGCCGGGGGGCTGCAAACCCCTGTATCCCATCGGCTTGCTGAGGAGCTGCTTGCCTTTCCCTGGGGAAAAACTTTGCTGCCTGAAGAAGGGATGGAGAGGAGGGCTGGCTTTCTTCATCTTGAAATCCACATTGCCTGCTGGGACCGTGGCGAGTAGCTGGAGAGCTCGGGGACAGAGCGGGTCCGGCGCTGCAGCAAGTCCAGGTGCATCCAGCCATCAGTGGTTACAGACTGGAGCTGGGAAGCATCCATCCCTCTGGGACCCTGGAAATCCCCAGGTCTTGCTGAGACGGTGCAGGAGCAGCCACAACCTGCCGCCGATCCCTGACATCCCACCTCTCTCCAGGTCCAAGCCAGCGAAGGGGGCCTGCGAGCCTGGCAGCGTATTCCCAACGGCTGGATACGGCCCGTGGGAAGCAGCAGCGGTGGCGTGGCAGCTCTTCTGGGATCCATCAGTCCTACCAGCCTGGTCATGGTTCACTGGTGTTTGTCTTTCTGCAGCTCCAGTGGCTCCGTGTTGTCAGCTCCCTCGGAGGGACGGCCACCACGTGCGCTCAGCGGGGCGGTGGCACGGGGACGTGGGGACGCTGCCCGCTCCTCCGAGCCTCCCGCGCTGCCTGGGGCTGGACCCGCCACAGAGCTGTCCTGCCAGCACGGCTGAACCCAGTTCTGAGGAAAGGGCTATTTTTGGGGCTGTAACACAAACTGGGTGCTTGCTGGCGTGTTTGAGTCGCTCGCAGTTGGGAGGGTTTTTTTTCCGCACCCTGAACTGAAGCAACTTGTAAACGTAGACCAGTCCTGAGCGATGCAAAGACGCTGCTCAGCAGAGCAGCACCGAGCGTGCTGAAGTCAGCAAGCTCCCACCAGCCTCCCCGGGCAGAACCTGCCTCCCGCCTCCTCCCAGCACCGCTCGTCGAGAAAAACTGTCATAGACTGAACAGATTATACTTCAGAGTGTTGTCAAGGGAACGTGACAGTCACTGCAAGACGCACCCGCAGGCACGCTCACAGCTAACGTACGTATTCGCCCACCGCACTGACCTCCCCTGAAATCCATCTGTGCGACACACGGCCAGCACAGCCGGGGAGAGCAGCCCGTGCAGGGCGCGAGGTCCCGATCCTCCACACCAAGAGCCTTGTTTTGCCACCCGGGAGCTGGTCCAACTCCCCCCTTGTCCATCTTCAATGCAAACCTGCTTTTGCCAACCTCACGGCAATTCTCTTTGTTTTTCAGCGCTGAGATGGGGCTCAATTAAACTTAAACAATTAGACTCTGAACACAAGAAATGCCTCATAATAAAAACACCACCACAAACAGCATTTCACAGAGCAATTATGCCAGCGGCTGAGACCTTTACGATGCCTTTGTATGTCAGCTTGCACATGGGCCCCTTGTCCAGGCCTGGGACTCATGGCCGCTCCCTCAATTCAAACAGAAAATACCCAAAGTCAAGAGTAAGGGGAGTAATTCAAGGAGGAAAGAGAGGAATGCAAGCGCTGAGGCTGGAGGGGGGAGAAGAGAGCACGACACCTCTCCTCCCACAGTATTTGAAATGAAACAGCTACTTTGGGCTCGATTCTTTTACGTTACAAATGCATTGCAGCTGAAGTCACCTGGAAACCACCACCACCACCAAGCATTAGGGAAATAAAATGTTTGCAACCAGTTCTAGCCCTAAAACCCCCAGCTCTGCTCCAAGGCGGACAGCAGCACCGTGGCCAGATCCCCTTCTGCGCCAGCCGCCCCACTGGCATGCCAAGGCGGGTAAAGAAGATGCTGGTTTGTTTGTGTGCTGGTTTTTCACCTGCCTACTGCGTGCAAACTGGGAGCCGAGTCAGGCTGAGCTCCTCCAGGTCTCTGCAGGACGACGGCGGCACTTCTCCCGAGAACGCACCCGTGCCAGGACGGCGCGGCACAGCCTGCGGCAGCGGGAAGGCATTTTGGCTGAAGCTCTGCTGTTGTGCCACCCATTTTCCTGGGCCGAGCCGTGTTGCTTCTCCAGGCTGACTCTGGGACTTGGGCTGTTTTCCCGGCTTGAGGCAGGTCCTTGGGGCCGGGGCTGTCCTGTGCTCTGCACCCTCATGGCAGAGGCACCGCCGCACTCCCCTGCTGCGGCAAAGCTTTAACCTGCTTCCCTCTGTCCCTCATTCCCCTCTTTGCAACGTGCCCAATATCCTGCCCAGGGTGAGTTTCGGAGCACTGGACAAGAGACACACAACTGTTCAGAGCGAGGAAAAGACCTGGCAGCCAACTGCAGAGTTCCTTGCTCGGGAAACAGGCTGCAGCTTGTGCAGACTTGCACATTGGCTCTGCATTGAGTCCCAGCGCAGGCCAAAAAGTGTCAGCTACAGGATTAAAACACTCTGACTCTCTCTCTTTTTTCCCCTTTTACACTGAAGTGGTTTACGATTTGCTGCTGCTTCATTCCTTTTACGTTCCTGGAGGGAATTTCAGCTTTGGGACACTCCCAGGAATCACCTCCTCCCACGGCCAGGAGGGACGTTTGATTTAACACGTTACTCCAATGCCTCCACAAAGCTCAAGACTGCCAGGGCGCTGACTTGCACCACGCAGATCCTGCAGCGCCAGGCCACGCGTGGGGACTGCAGGGCTCAGCCCTGCCTCCACGCTCCAGATTCCTCCGCTTGCAGGAGCGCTGCTCCGGCGATGCTGCAGGCCCTTCACCGCCGGGGAAGCATCTCCCAGAAATTAAGGAAGCCACAGAAGGGAGGAAATTCCACCTGGGGCATCTTTGCTCTCTGACAGCGCAAGGGAGATCATTTCAGATCCGACCTCTGCTCTCTTCACATGCTCCTCCTCGCTGCCAGCCCCTGCCTCGGGGCTGAGCATGGACCAGAACTGACCTCCCTCCACAACACCCTCTGGGCTGGACTCTGATCCCTCCACTGCCCACAAAGCACCACCTTCTGCTCCATTTAGATTTGGGTCCTGGCAGCGGAAAGGGGAAAGCTGCCTGCTGCCAGGCTTGTACGGAGCCTCCCGACCACTGGGGCTCAGCCTGTGCTGGGTGGGCTCTTTAGCAGTAAATTTGCCACCACGGCTAATTGATTTAACGCACAGAAAATGAGACACGTGAGCCCTCAGCCAGCTGGGGCCACACTGGCGCCCCAGGATCTCTGCCTACAGCTAGCACACACAAAAAAAGGAGAAATAAAGGCTTCTCACCCGCTTCGTCTCAGGCACCAGGTCGTCCTTCATTCTCCGCTTGGTCCAATCCTTGGCGAGCTCGTCCTCCGCTATCTCCTGAAGGTGGAAGACGGCTACTTGGGCCGACGTCCGACGGATGCGGCCGCTCGGGGTCCTTTCAAAATCTTCTACGGGGCTGGGCTCCGGCTTCACCTCTGGCTCCTCCGGAGGCTGCAACAGAGACAGAGTTAGGAAGGGCATGATGACAGGTGAAGCAGCGAGCTCTCCGGCCCCGGGACGGGGATGCTGGGGTTTGGGCTGTGCGTTTGCAGACCCGCTTTGCACAGGCGAGGGCTGCAGAGACACCAGCGTGCCTCTGGACCCCAGCGCGGGAACAAGGGGAGCACCCTGTTGCCCAGCAGACAGCCGCACGCCGGACTGATCGCGTCCTTTGGCACTCCCACATGTATAAATGTCTCCATTTATTAGAGTTAGGGAGTTATTAGCGTCGGATGCACTGTCAGTAGGGATCAACAGAACAGAAAAGGATGCTCCCCAGGGACGGAGCCTGCCACCCCAACGCTGGCGAGCAGCCAGTGCCTGCTTGCTGCCAAGGGAGCGGCCTGAGATCTGTTTTTTTTTCCTCCCTGCAGAGCATGGATGCAGGGTGGGCTGGAGCACAGCCCCGCGGGCACCAGGGAGGGGGTACGCTGCCGACCGCTCCGCTCCCGTAAACGCAGCTCCCAGCTTTGTCGGAGGGGCAGAGGGGGCTGTAGCCCATTCGCCCCTGACACCGCCTGGTCCAACACACGCGCGTGGTGATGTGAGGGAGAAAATAACATCGGTCCGACGTCTGCACCTGCCTTGCCCGGCCCGGCCCTGCCCGGCTCTGTCCTGCCCACAGGCTCTGCAGCTCTGCAGTCACCCCCCGGGGGGGATGGCCCCGCTCCTCGGGCCGCGGAGGCGTCCGGGGGGCTCACCGAGGCCGTGTGTTCTGACCGCACATGGTAGTCGTGGCCGGCCTTGGATTTGTACTTCTTGCCGCAGTGTGGACAGCTGAAGACAGGCTTGTCGGCCTCGGTGAGCTGCTTCCCACACCGCTTCTGGTGGTACTGGTAGCCCATCAGGCTGGAGAAGTTGGCCATGCAGCCCTATGGAGATGGGGAGAAGAGGAGGGTTAAGGAGGGCTGGGCTTCACGTGCCCACGTTGAAACGGTCGGGGTGCCGTTGCTCCAGGGAGGAACATGGCCCGAGGAGCCCCCTCCGCAGAGCAGCTCCTCCAACCCGTCCCCTCCGAGCGACGGGGGATCGCCGGCCGGCCCCTCTCCCCCAAAGAGCCATGCGCAGGCATGACAGTGCCGCGGAGGGACAGGGGGAGCAGCCCCCGTCCCCGGCGCTACCAGCCCCAACGCACCGACAGGGCTCTCCGGACAGACGCACAGCGGGCAGCAGGAGGGGAAGGCGTCGGGGAGGCACGGCCTCCGCAGAGTAAAGCATCCACGGGGACAAACCTCTGCCACACGCCCCCGTTACCTGTTCGTGACTTGTCTGCAACTGGCTCGAGACCGTTTTTTGGCGCGGTTTGGTTTAGTTTTACGCTGTGCCCAGGACAGCGCCGGCTGTGCCCCTTCCTGAGTTCAGGAGGCAGAATCTGCCCTTCAGCGCTCCTCAACCTGCCCTATGCCACCCTCCTGCCGGGACGGCCCGTTGCCGGAGCGCACGGAGCCAGCGGGATGGGGACCGGGATGGCTGAGCTAAGGCGGAAAAGTGGAGCGCGTGCCAAGGGATGCCTGGAGAGCGCACATCCCCCTCTGCGTCGGGACTCGCTCCTTCCACCTTTTCACAGAACGAGAAACAGGAATCGTTCTCGTACCTCATTGGGGCATTTCAGTTTTCCCATCTGCTTTAGCACTTTCCTCAGCCTTTCCCGCTCTTCCTGTTCACCAAGTCCAGCGGTTTCCACAGGAACAGGCTGGAAACAAGGAAGTAACAGAAGCGACAGAGTCAACCATTTACTCATGTCCTCTGTGCCAGGAGTGGGTGGTAAACCTCTGCCTCGCAGGAGCTGCCCTTGGCCGGGGGCAACCTCTCGTTAGAAGAGCTGGATCTGCTTTACTGCATGCCAACGCCTTCATCCTTAGGTGCCAGAGCTGCCCCTGCCTTTGCTGTGTTTGCACCCAAAGGGCCAGCTGAGAAACCCAGGAGCAGTTCCTTTACGGCGGATTCACCGGCCAGACTGAAGAGCACATTATTAATTAATTAATTAATTAATGCACAGGTAAAAGACAAGTCACAACTGGTAAGCATGGGACATGTAGAAATGCAGTTATGCCTTGCCCTGGTATCTCGGAGACGTACACGACCAGATTTTTAAGAACAGCACCTAAATTGGTGCCTGCCAGATTTTATTAATGATAAATTTTGTGGCTACTTCTCACATGCATGGCGGAGAGCTGAAGACTGGATTTTGAGATTCGTGCAAGGCAGAACCCATCAGTCCCGGATTTGCGGGCACAGTTTTGGAGGCAGAGCTTTGCCACTCAAAATCCACCTCACCGTACTCACTGAATCTTCCCCTGTTCTGGGATTTGAAATCCTGTTTTATTTTCCCAGTCCTCTGCTCTACTCCCCGGGATCATCATGAGCCTAACTAGCTGCCTGGGAAGGAACGGCTTTGCTCGGCAGGGAAGGGGGAAGGCCACCGACTGGACTAAGCAGTACGGGAAATGCTGCGAAGATGATGTTGTGAATCCCTCCTTTACACAGGCAAAGGAAAGCGGGCTGCCGATCGCTTCGTCTTCTGCATCGAGAACCGAGGCGCGAGATGAAAGCAGCTCAGCTCTCTTACCTTGCTGACGTGTTCAGCCATGGTGTGGTAATTCAGCCCAGCTTTGGACTTGAACTGCTTTTTGCAGTGCTGACACTTCAAGGCGTCCTGCAGCTGAAGGAATTAAAGGCAAGTCACCGTGGAGGCCACAGTCCACCGTTCATTTTTCCAAGGGCTGCTGCTGCTCGTCAATAAGCCCCACGGGTAGCTGTGGCTGCAGCAGTACCCAGCGGTGCGACCCAGCAGGCCACGCAGCCTCCCTGTCCCCCATCCCAATCCCAGCCTGCAGCTCGGAGTTTTCTCTCTGTGGTCCTGGATACTGTTATCAAACCCACATGCCCCAGTTTTTGGAAAACATTCCATTTTGGATGTAGATTTAAAGCTGCACTGGCTGGAAACATCTGGACCTGGTGTCTTAGTCTTCCTGTTAAAGGGTTAGGAAAGAGAAGACGCTTTGATCTACCAATATGTTAGCGGGCTGCGCTCTGCAGCCCTATTAACTATGACAGATGCTGGCGTACAATATGCTTTCTGGGTGCCTGGGCTGTTTGAAATTAAGATGCTGCTGGACACGATCACAGCAGAATGCTTCCCGCCTCATACTGCTCTGCTGCTTGACCCGACTTGGCCTCCCGAGAGGCTGTGGAGATGGATTAAATGCACACACCAACGTCGAGGGGGAACTGGCAAAGTGAGTCAGCGGATCATGACTTTTGCTGGGGCAGGTACCAGAATTTATTGACTCAGGGGGTGAATGCTCTGGGCACCAAGAGACAGGACGTCTCGATAGGGAGCTGGTGCCTGGACGGCCGTGGCCGTTCCTGCTCCTCCTGCCTGGCTGATGCTTCACCTTCACCACTTCCCCTCCGATCAAGCCTGGACTAGAAGCCGGAGAGGGGACAAAGATGGAGCTGCAAACCCCTCCTCATCCTGGAGCTCTGGGGAAATGAAGAATAAACTCACTGCAGCCAGTTGGGAATGACTCACTTGTACCCGTGCTCCCATGGGTTAACCTTGTTCCAGACCAAGCGCTGCTCCTAACAAGGTGGATGCTAAAAGCTCCTTGACTCATCAGATGCCAATGCCAGCCAATTTGGGGTTTACTCCTCCAGTCAACACTGAAGAACATGCCATGTCCATATTCTAACAAGCCTTCCCACCTGGGACACCAGGATATACCTGCCCTCAAGTCCTTCAGTCCCAAGCATGTTGCAACCATCCCCATCCCTTATTTCCCTTCCAAAACCGAAGGGAACAGGGCAGACTGTTCAGTGACAAGCAAGGAATGGAGGAACCCATTTCCATTGAGTTTCAGGAGCCTGCATATCCTTTTCCTATTGTCCAGCTAAGACATACTTCAATCATGAAAGCAGAGAGCAAGTTGAGGGGGTGCCTGCACTCCAGGGTCACTTCTGATGGGGATACCACGTGCCCGTATCAGTGGGACCTCGCTAAGGACGTGCCCTAAGTTCATCTCGGAGATGAAATGCTGAGAGCTGGACCCGTGGTCAGACACACAGAGCTTGGGGACCGTCCTGCTCTGGCAGGGACACTGCAAAGCACCCCAGCTCCGGGAGCGGCACAGCCAGCCCCAGCAAGGACCGTGCCTCCCGGGGAAGGGTGACAAAACACCCGCTCCTTGGGCTGGAGCCCCGATTCCTCGGCTGAACACCCACTGGCCTATTTATAGCGGAGCAGACAGGCCTGACGGCTCTGGCAGAGTCACGCTCAGCAGGCCGGCTGGCCGCGCAGCCTGCGTGGAGCCTGCCTGCCTTGGGAGATGCTCCCGAGCGCAGGAGATGTGAGCAGTGATGGCCAAGATCCCCACTCCACTGAAGCCAGGAGGACGTCAGAGGAGGCAGGATTCTGCCTGGCATCGGTGTAGTACGGGGTTTGAAAGGGAGAGTAGCCTCCAACTGGTGTATAAATAGCGAGGCAAAGGCTGAGCAGGCATTTACAGAAAATGAATGTGGAATCAAAGCCGAGCCACATATTTTCAAAGCGGGAGGCATCGATCCCACGTTGGCTTTCTGTGGCGATGGCTCTGCACCGCGCCAGGTGACGGATGAAGACGTAATCCTGTGCTCTGATGGATGGCGGTGTGGCAGAGGTACAATTTTTCACTGCACCATTACTGGACTCCAGTATCTTGACAGCCTGCCTGAGCACATCCAAGCTCGGTGTCTCCTCGAGACGTGCTCTCATTCAGCCACAATTTATCTGGCCTGATGCAAGGCACGGCACACAGTGAAATCCCACATCCAGGACTCCGGAGGAGGCCAGATTAGGCACAACCCCAACAATCTCTCCAGCCTTAAAACTATTCGTTTAGCTACTAGAAATACCCGACTCTGCTGGAAACACTGGGGCAAGGGGCCCAGACCACAAAGGGATTCAGAATTGCTGAAAATTAGGTGTCCAAATCCCTCTGAATCGATGCGAGGCAGCCAGCTTTCTGAAGATGACTAGCAAGTGCTCTGTCAAACACAGCCCAGAACTGGTTTTAGGAGCACCAATATGCATTTATGAGCGGCACATGTACATGTCCATTCCACTCCAAAATCCGTATGTGTGTGATTGAATAAAGCAAGCCCTTACTTTCTGGCAGACATCCATGTGCTTTTTGAGCCCCACGATAGTTTTCCTGGTTATAACGCTGCAAGTTGGACAGGCGACTTCTCCCTTCTCGCTGATCTCCCGCTGCCACTGGTCCTCGGGGTTTGCTGGTGAGGGAGAGGAGAGAGGTGTTACACGCAGCCGCAGAGACCACAACCTGCCTGGGCTGCTCGGCAGAGGACAGCGCTGTCGTAAGCCTTGGTTTGCTATGCTGAAAAGCACTGAATTGGGAAAAGTTCCCCGATGTTAAAAAAAGAGAAATACTCGCCCAGGCATGGGCTAAGCCAGGCACAAACCATGCAGGCACTTGCAGCTCTGCCTGCCCCACACCTCCTGCAGCTGCCTGAGCAAACTGGGTCACTGGGCCACTTTCCCTGGAGTTACCTGACCTGCCGGCAGTTCGTGGGGAAAAGGAGGTTCACCTCTCCAGCCCCGCTGGGATCCTGCACGCTGGGAGTTAAAACATGATGATACCCCCGGCCACCTCATCTTGCCCTGCGTGGAATAAATTCCCCCTGCCAAATGAAACAATTAGCGGGAGCGAAACAAAGGTGAGCATCTTGGCTCCATCCAGACGTGTGCCTGGAAAGCTTCCCTGGCACTCCTCTTCCCGGCAGACACACCGGCAGCTAGGGGAGTGCTAGCTTCCAGGCATGCGTTTATTTGAATGGCTGCGACCAGCTTAAAAAACACCCAAAATAAGAGATACGTGGGGCCAAAACCTCCTCCTAGGTCCAGAGTTCACGCCACGTTCTCAGCAGAACAGCACTGGGCTTCCAGAAAGGGAAGCCCGGTCTGAATAAAATCCGCCAAGTCTGTTTATTTGGATGCTTTTGCACGGCTGTGAGATCAGAGAGTAATTTATTTGAATTTGAAAGCAGTGTAAGGCATTGCAGCTGTGTTTATCTTGCACATCCTGCGTTCCTCCTGCTGTCAGAGCTCCCAGGGAAAGTCAGCAACCTGTGCTAGGGTGTAGGCTGCACCTCGGAGAAGACATAATTATGCCCAGAGTTACGCACTGGTGTCATTCACGGAGATGATGTCAGAAAAATGCCATCATCCCAGACGCTGACCCGAATTGCGGTCACAGTGAAGCCAAGTGGAACTGGGATTTGGCTACCAACTCCCAGCACTTGCAGCGGTCTGTCCTGGCAGCAAAGCGAAGGTAGAGTAACCCTTTTGGGATGTCAATTGTGGCTGCACCAATATTTTAGGAGCAGCGGCTGTCCCCACATCTGTGCTACACCTCAAAACGGCAGGAGCTGTGTGCTCCTACTTCTGATTTTGTGCTGCTTCTGCTTGCAAGCCTGCTGCAAAATTCACCCAGCAGACAGCCCGCTGGGCCAGGAGGGGTGCAGGGACCACTAGCCGCGGGTGAAGGTGGGGACCGTGGCGTGAAGGTGGGACGGTGCAGGCTTGGAGCAGAGCACAGATCAGCAGCTAAGCTGCACACAGAGCTGCTGCCCATGCTTTGCCTCCACCAGCCTCACCTGCTGGTAGATGCACAGCCGTTTCCTTCTTCACACCAGCTCCTGGAGGTTTCTTTTTCAGCTCCTCCATGTTGGTGTTCCCCTCCAACTTCTTGGCTCGATGGGCTTTCGCCTTGTCCTCTGCTTTGACGAGACCTGGAGAGAGAGAGGATTTTTATTCAGTACTTGCTTTAATACCCTCAGACCAACTTGCATTTAGCACGTACAAAATCTCTACCTCCAACCCAGGGACACTGAGCTGGCTGGGGGTCTGCCAAGGCTGTATGTGTAGGATCAGGTCCGTAATTATGACAAGCAATATCATAACAGCTTGTGGTGTTTTATAAACAGAATCATTTCCCCCAACCCAGACAGTTTATGAACTATGAAAACACCACGGCAAAGCCGGGTAGGATGCTTCTAGCAAGGCAGACTGTGGGGAAGACAGGCTGGGGAGGAGGGAAAAGGGCAAGAAACTGAAAGGGGGAATTGGAACAGCAAATTCAGGATACAAAAGCGATGTTCCTGCTGATGTTCCTGCACTGGAGGAGCTGCTAGTCCAACTGCTTACGCCAAGGAACTGGGGTCCCTCTTAGAAAACTGGGCAAACTTTGGGATCCCAGACACGAGATCCCGTGGGACCTCTCGTCCCTGGATCTGTATGCAACTGCCACGATGAACACAGGTCTCTCCCGGTCCCGCCGGGTGCTGGGGAGGGTCAGGAAGGACCAGAAGGAGAGGAAACCTGGTGCAGCCACCCTGGGTTGCTGGTGACTGTCACCAAGCCTGCCTGCAAAGCGGAGGGGAACTTGAAGGCAGGGCTCTCGTGCAGGCAGAGTGCCAGGCTCTCAGCCAGCCTCTCCTGAATGCACCCACCCTCCCACCTCGTCCGTGCCTCATCCCCGCGCGACCGCACGGGCAAAGCGCGTGCTTCCCGTTCAGCCTGCTAAAGGCATCGCTGCCAACCACCGAAGCATCCTCCCTGCACCGGGCAGGGCCAAGCGGGCAGGCGGAGGGGCAGGACATGCCGAGAGCACGCCAGCAGCGGCAACGCTGCCCGATCCCCCTCTGTCACGCAGAATCCGTCAACAGTTCCTGGGCTGACGTAAGAAATGGAAAACGTGACTTGTAGACGATGCTTTGGAAAGGCTGGCGAAGAGGGGAGGGGGGCTCTCCCCTGGGTCCACCCCCCTCAAATCCATGTGCGGTTCAGCCCTGTGCCTGCGCTTCCGCAGAAGGTGCTGGAGGCAAGACGGCGAGCGCCAGGGTCGGATCCACACCTGCCCCACGAGGCTCCACGTCCCCCTGAACTTGTGGGTTGTGACTCTTGCAAACCCCGGGTCTGGATGGAGACAGCACCCCACGACCGGCTGGTGGCACATTTGTCTTTGGGGAGCGAATTGCCACGTTGAACCCGCGGGATGCAGGCAAACGCCTGCCCGATCTTCACTCTCCTTTTGAGGCAGCGGGTCACCGGGTGACAGCTTATTCTTGAGGAACCCACCGCAGACATTTCGGTCTATGGCAGTGCCTCTGTGGGGAAGTTAAGGGAAACAACCCCAGACTTCCTAGGAGCCAGGGGAAAGGAAATCGCAGAGACCACATCCAGCCTGCTCTTCGCTAAGTGTTTAATTCCTTCAAAGCCATTAGTGCCTCTCCCCTGAGTGCCTCTCATACTGGAAGGTGCTGCCTCCTGCAGTGCCTGGAAATCTGCTTTTTATTTCCCTAATTGAACGTATTTCATAGCCAGTCCGAATCCAGCTGCTCTCATGCCAGGGATGCTCCAGGTTTCCTCCCTGCTTTCCAGCCCAGTTGGGTCTATTTACGGAGCATGACCACAGTCCCACTCGCTCTGGCTTTGTCAGGCTGAAGCAGTCACCTCCTGAGCCTCCTCTCAGAAAACATCCCGGTAACACGTCTCTTCCCCCTCGAACTCGTTTTCTTGAATGTGGGCGATCAGCATTGGAGACAACGTCTGAGGGATGGATCCTTTCAACGCTACTGGAAATACTGTGTGACCCCAGGACGGTGGGATGACGGTGAGATGACGTTTCTCATGTCTTGCTTGTGTCAGCGGCTCGTTCCTCTTGCGTAACGGCTGGACATACCCAGATCATTTCTCCTCTCCCCTCATTTCCCAGCGACAGGCTCCCGAGCAGAGCAGGCAGGGTTGTTATCAGTGCCAGCTCTGCTGCTGCCCCTCATTCCCTTTCCAACACTCTTATGGTCAAAGGCACCAGCTCCTCCAGCGTGATATCCCCAGGCTCCAGGTGGCTGTCACCTATCTCCACCACCGGGAGGGCTCTGGGGGAAGGGGCTTCCCTGAAATGCCCCAGGGAGAAGCTACAACCCTACAGCTGACCGGAGCCGCCCCTGTATTACCTTTCAGTCCAAATGTCCCCGAGATGGACGGCTGCTCCCCCGTAAATTTCTTAGGAGTTTTCTGTTTCCTTCCTGACTCAAAAGAGAGAAACAGAGAGAGAGATTTGGTCAAATAACTGTACTGCTAGGGGGGCTTCAGCAGTCCCAGGGCACGGGGTGGGCACACACTCCCTGTCAGGAGTGGAATCACCTCGAGGAAGCCTTTACCGCTGTGAAATACAGGGGCATTGAGTGAAGCACCCATCCCCCAAACAGTAACAGGGTGCTGCTCCCCACCCCACAAAACCTGGGGAAACAACGGTACCCAGGGCTAATTCGAGTGGAAGCGGTGGCTCTGTCTAGTGTCAAAAGCCGCGTGGTTTCCACAGCCTCGGCAGCTAAGGTGGCTGGTGGTGGTTCACTTCGGTGCTGCAAGCAGTGTAAACCCATGCCACGATGGGGACAGCCATGGCCCTGCCTGCCAGCCCCGCAGCGGTAACGGACGGAGCGAGCCTCCTGACCCCAGCCCAATACTTAAGGAAAACATATTTGCCAGATCCACCCTGGTTTAAACTGCGACACTCAGTGAGGACAGATGGGCTGATACTGCAGCTCGCTATGCTGCGGGGAACTCAGTCCATTTCCAAACCTATAGGTCCTACAGGAATACCTCTACCACAGCTGCAACCTGGTTTTAATTCTCAGTGGAACTCACTGTTGCAAGAAACCAGGTGGGGGCAAATTAATCAGGATGTTGAAAAAAGGCTTGGATACATTCAGAGAGACGCTCACAGCAGCGCTGGCTGGAACAGAGCCCCGTCCCTTCCCATGGGACACCCCTCTCTGGGCTCCTGAACCAGCGTAGCCCCAGGCTCTAATCTTACTGTGCTTCATCCTCTCGGGGTCTTCCTCCTGCAGCGAGGCCTGGCTGCCCCCCTGCTGCACGGCATCCTTGCCGCTCGAGGACTTCGCCGTGGGGGTGGCGGCTGCCATTGCCTCGGCTGCTGCGATCTGAAACTCCTTGCTCTCCCGGCTCTCCGCCAGGCACTCGCCATTCTCGGCGTGGTCCTGGGCCACGGCTTTTTCCGTCTTTGCCTGTTTGGGATGGATGGTGGGGCAAGCTGAACTCTCAGCAGCTCTAGGGCAAAGCACAGAGGGCTTGTTTAAAGAGGGGTTGTTAGACAAATGTCCTGACACCTCTCCCCCCATTGCCAGCCCAGATCGTGGGAATGGAGGCAGGCACGTTCCCCTTCTCCCAGCCGTCCCTACGCCACCACCACGCAGCCCCGCCACAGCCTGGTACCTTTTCTTGCCACTGCTCTTCCCAATGGCCTTCGGCACTTTGTTTTCTGCTTTGCTGGTTGGCACTGGCCGGTCCAAGTGATTCCAGAGACGATGCTTTTCTAGCTGGGTTTTGGAGGTGAAGGCAGCTTCGCAGTACGAGCACGAATAGGTCAGCTTCTCTGAGATCGCACCCTGTGCACAGCAGGGAGAGACAGGCGGGCACGGATGTTAGACCACAAAAGGGACAGGCTTTTTCTGACACAGGCAGAAACACAAATCGTGTATAATACCCTTCTGCCCCTCCAAATGGTTACCAATGGTCCATGATGCCCCCAGGCCAGACCTCACACTGAGCTGGAGGGACCCCAGTCCCTCTCGTACACAACTCACAAACTGTCCCTGGCCCATCTGTGCCCTCCCCGTTTTAATCTCACGTTTTTCCTGGGGTTTAAGACGTGGGAGAGGCTTTACCCTGCCGATGGTAGTGTAAGAGCTGGCCACTGGAAAGGACTCGCAGCCCTCCGGTTGCCTTACCCCTTGGCAGCGCTGATAGTGGTACTTCAAGCCATAAATGCTGGGGAACTCCAGCCAGCAGCCTGAATTGGGACATTTCACTCTGGAGTGGGCTTTGAATTCATCCTTCCACTGGTTCATCAGGGGGAGCTGGGAACGGGAGAGACAAGACATAGCTGAGCAAAGATCACTGTGTGCCCGGGTGCAGGCCGGTGCATGCCAAGGGGGCCAGGGTGGGGCCCACGGGACCTCCGATCGTTCCTGTCCCTTCCCACCATGCAGCCGCAAAGCGGACCCCAGGGCTGTGTTTCAGCGCAGCGGTCCTCCCTCCTGCGAGAGGTGCTGGGATGGAGCTGCATGCTGCAGGCTCTACAGGCTAACGGTTCCTCCTGAGAATCCACCTCGCTGCGCCTCCCAGAGCGCACGCACGCTCCCGGCCAGGCTGGGCAATAAATCAGGCCAGAAGTCGCCTGGGTGATTTAACCACCTCACATTTCATCTAGTCAATAAATCACCCCATGCCCGTGCTCTCATGACAAACTGCTCTGTGTGTTGTCCACGCTACTGTGCTGGAATTAAACTGCACAATTCTGCAGGGAATAAATCACCCCCTTGCCGGTGCAGCTGGATCATTAGCCAAACCTGATGTGGCTGCGAGAGTATCCAGCTCATCTGGGAATGGTCCCGGGAAGGGGAGGCTGGAGGGCGGGTACTGTTCCCCACCAGGGTTTTGGAGGATGCTGGGTGCTGGCATGGAGGGGATTCAGGGGCCAAGATCTTGCCGAGTCCAAGACAAGGCTGCTCTGAAGATTAAACCACCGGGAAGGCAGGTTTAACCCTGGAGCGCGGCTGGCTGGAGCACACAGTGCAGCAAGACGCGGAGGGCAGGTCAGAGGGAGCAAGGCAGGGAGGGCATCGGGGATCAGAGCGTGCGGGGTCTTACAGGGATGTCTTTCAGTGCCTGGTTCTCGGCCTTGGGTCGTCCTTTCTTCCTGCCTTCGGTTTTGTCACTGGTTGCATTTCCTGCAATCAGATGCAGCGCACGTCACCCGCCGTCCGGCCAGCCGTGCCGGCAGAGCCGCCGTCCCGGCAATCCTGCTGCCCGGCCCCAGCCTCCCGCCGCCCGGCCGCCTCCCTCGCTCCGCACGGGGTCTGCCTCGGCTCTGGGCTGCCGTGTCCCTGCCCTGGCAAGGACGGAGATTCCCCTTTGGAAGGCAATGCCAGCTCCTCTGCAATTCAGCGCACAGCCTCTACACCTGCAGATACCTGCACGGGAGATGGCTGCTTCTCCCGGTGTTTGCTGACCCCTCTCCTTTCATTTACACAGAGCAGTTTCAGCACGGCTGATGCTTGCTTTGGAAAACCGTCCTTCCACCTGGGTTGAAAGAAATCCTTCAACAACTACACTACTTAGCCGAAGAAATCTGTGTCTAGGTCAGCACGCTGGGCCCTGGGCAGGCTGTCGAGCACAGAAATCCCCCGTCCCCTTTGCAGGGCCAGTGTGGCTGGGCAGCCCCAGGGCTCAGGACACTGGCCCAGGGGATGCGACGAGCACATGGGGAGCAGCAGGGATGGGGATGGCTGGGGGGACGAGGACAGGGCAAGGTGGTGCTTGGAGGACTCGGGTGGGAAGGAGAAGCCGTGGGGACACCTTCGCGAGGGGTCACGGCTCTGCCTGTGCTCAGAGCAGACTCTTGTGGCATCCCGAGCACGAGCTGAGTGCCGGCGGGGCAGAAACGTGCCCAGTTCAACCAGACACTGCAAGCAGGGGAGACTATGGAGTCTCCGACATCGCGTGATGGGGCACACCAAATACAAGCACGTTGAACTGCCAAGCCCCAGACCAGACACTTCGGCTCACAACGGCAGCAAACTCCCCGATTTCGCCTACTTCACACCCAAAATGGAGCAAGCAAAGCGGTACAAACACCACGACAACTTTCACCGGGGTTTGTATGCAGGGGCTGAGGGCAGTTCACCAAATCCGTCCACTTTCACATCCAGCCTCCTATCACTCCAAGCAGGAACGGAGCAGCCTGGTCACCCCGCGGGTCTGGGGAGCCTCGGCAAGACCCCGCTCCCTTCGCCCAGCGCTGTCCCCCCAAGGCTCTGCGCTCCCAGCAGGGCTTACACTGCATTTTGAGGGGTAGCACATAATTTTAAGTGATGCTGGGAGTCAGTGTAACCCAAAGACGAACCGGACAGATGCGAGCGGCCAACGGGAAATGCTGTGTAACAGAAAACCGAGACTGAGATCTGGGAGAGGCTTAATGAACGGGACTGGGAATAAAAGCCGTTTGCTACGAGAACAGAAACAAGCCAAAAAGCATCCTTGAGAAGGAAACCCCAGAACAGCTAGGAGAGGATAACTGAGATTAAAAAAAACTAAACTCAACCTGTAAAACACCCTTCTCTGGTAAAAATCAGGTAAGAAGAAAAGGCTGGAAGCCGAGCCAGCAAACCCTCCAGCTCCTGAGAAACCAGAGCTCAGCTCCAAGCCTGGCACTGGCTGTACTCAGAAGCCAATCCAGGGTTTTTTTGGAACAAGGGAGAGAGATCGAACAGAAAGCTAACCAGTTACCTACAAAGGCACTGCCAAAACCACACACTCTCTCCCTTTTCGTACCTTCTGCCCCAGCAGCCAGGGGTAAAATGGCAAACAAGACAGTTGGCTCATTTATTTCCAGTCCCGTGAAGTCACGCCGGCTGGTTTGCTCCACTTTGATACCCGTAAAAGCATCCCTTGGTGACGTAGCATCCTTTGGGAATCCCTCTGGCTCAGAAGGCCTCGTCCGCAGGAGGTGGTGACCTTTATGGGCTATAAGAAAACGTCCCTAAAAAGCCACTTACCTGCCCCCCCTGCAAGGCAGCCTCCAAGCTGTCCCAAAACACCCCGTTCAGTCTGGACTCCAACCTGCCTGGCTCCTGCCCCAAAGCGGCTCGTGGCCCTAAGGAGAGGGGAGGATTTTGCAAGCGTGGCCCCAAACCCTGTTAGTTCTGGAGCAACTGTGCAGGGTCCATTCAAAGCTCCTGTAGTGCCCAGGAAGGACGCCTGGGCACCGCAGCTGCCCTCTGCGTTCTGTATTTTCCCCACTGCTCTTAGACCACGTGCTCAGGCTTTTCCTCCACGCTTGCGTAAGCGAGGGCCTCACCCTGCACGTGAAACGGAGCTACGCTTCTTGAGCGTCATGGGACTCCACGAGCTGGGAGTTTATGAAAAGCCACCAAATTACACAGGATTTGCAACAGAAGCTCACAACACTGCCGTTACCTGCTTATCGCTCTCCCTGTTTTCTGTTTTCTCTCATAAACTCTTCAAAATAGTCCAAATTCAAAATACCCCACAGCAGCACATCCCCATCCCTCCAGGCAGCTCTCCCCGGGAGCCCAGCATGTCCGGGGCCGCGGCTCGCGCGAAAGCTCAGTGACAGCTCGCCTCTCCTTTTCCCAACTTGCACAGGTTTCCAAACTTTCGGGGATGTTTCGTGCCGAACAAGTGCACAAGAGCACGCAGCCCAGCCACCCCTCAATGCCCTCGTTGACCAGCTGCTGGCTGGGGACAGCGATGACAGGGACGGGAGGAGCAGAAATCACGTCTCGTCTTCCAGCATCCCACTCCGGGCTACCACCCCCCGGCTGTGCTAAACCCTGGACTTCATAGGCGCTCGTAGGAGACACGAACCTGACGGTGCTCAGTGTTATGGCCGGGCACCGTCCCTGCAGCAGGCTGTGTGCCGAGTCAGCCGGGTGGAACCAGCACGCTCTTTAGAAACAGGGACGGCTTGCCGATGGACTCAAGGCTCCTCTGGACCAAGACCTGGCTCGGAAAGGACGATCCCTGCACAAACCAAGCTGCTGCATCTGAGGGGGCCAGCAAAGCGACTGCAGGAGAGGCCCCGTCTCCCCAGTCCGCATCAAGCCTAATTCGCCTCAACAAAGTGAACCCTGGCAGATGTTTCCACCTCCAGGACTTTCCCAGGGAGAGCAACACGATATCTTTCTCCATCACAAAGTGTCCCTCACTCCAGCTCATCGCTTTCAGTCCATCTAAACCAGAAGGAAGGGCTGGAAAAAAGGGCTTTTCTGCTTTTAAAGGTGCTGATAAGATATGGCGCAGGGAAAAACGCTCTCCCGAAGACAGGTATGTTCATAGTGCAGACAGCTGGAGTTCATTCCCTTTAGCAATAAGCTACACCCCTCTGTTAGCAATTACAGCTTCAACTGCCTCCAGGGAAGAGCAGCATTTGGGAAACCTTCAGGGCACATGCGTTTCCCTGCAAGGCCGCTGATTCTGGGTGCCTGGTCTGAGGTGCATCGCTGGGGTCTGACCCTCGCCCTGGGTGCAGGCACCTCACGGCGTCCAGGGCTGCCATTAGCAAGGTAAAGGCAGCGAGAGGCTCTCCGTGCCCGCAGAGGGGATCTGCCCAGCATAAGCAGACAGGAGAAAAATCTCCTTGGGCCTGGAGGTTCCTGGATAGAGAAATCAGCTATCCATCAGAGTGACAGCCCTTAGCAAGTGGGTCCCCGGGGGCTCGTACGCTCGCCAGCCTTCATCCCGGGGGCCACGACACAGGAGACAGCAGATGGTCTGAACTCATTTAAGCCTTTCCACCCTTTGATGTAACACTTAGCTACCAACACGATAAATAGGCGGCGAGACACCCATCTCGTTAAGCCAGGTGCAGGCCCCTCAGAAGGGAGAGGCCGTCTCCATCCCTCCCCTCCTGTTCCCAGGGACCGGCGCTCCGCAGCTCCGAGGGCCTGGGGCTCTTTTGGCCCAGCACGGCCCTCGCCGGTGGGTCGAAGCGAGGAGCAGAGGCACGCTGAGACCCACGGCACTCGCACCCCCTCGTTTTGGCAGCCGCCCCCCAACTCCTTGGCTCGTCCCCTCCACCCCGTCCGCTTCCACAAAAAGAAAAACCCAGTTCCTTACCGAGCTTGGGCAGCTCTGCCGGCGGGTTTATCCTCGTCTCCGTCCTGCTTTCTTTGCTGGCAGCGGGTTTGTTAGAGCCTGCAGTTTTCCTTCCACCTTTACAGGGATAGGAATCCGCCATCTCTGAAAGAAGCAGGGGCGGCGTTAAAATTCACTCCTCGGAGCCGGGAGCAACACATGCCGAAAGCAAGGAGAGCTGCTGGGGAGGGAGGGAAATGAGAAAACTATCATGCAGCTGAAAGGTTCCCACAAAGAGAAGAAACGGGACGTGTGTCCGAGTATTTGTTCCACAGTCGAGCAAAACCATAGACATGGCTGAAAAGCTGCTTTCATTATAGGCTGGTTTCGCCTCCACGTATAACGGCAAAGACTTTATTAAAAATTATGGGCTGACTTTGCCCAGAGAAGTAGCGAATAAATGGCTTTTCCTCTTCGTTTATTTCTCTGCTTTCATTTAAGACACCAAAAGAAAAAAAAAAACAGTGAGGTTTAACGAACAGATGTAGTGATAAATTTCCAATTTTCCTTATTAATGGGAAACTGTTATAAACTGAGAATTGTTAATGTTATCTGAATTTTCCGTATTAATAATTCAATTTGGCTTCTCTATAAATAATGAACATCAGGAATTATTGCAGAAGGCCCAATCTCGCTCCGCACAGAGGCGGGCAGCAGGACACCCCTCCACCTCGGCGGTGCCAGGACGAAGCCCGCGGCGCGGCTGGCTCCCCCCCGCGTGGTTTCCAGTACCTTCCTCCCCTCCCGACAGCACAAGCAAAGACACCTCTGAGGACAGGGGCTGTGTCGGGGGACGCCGCGTATGGCCCCGGGGTAAAAAGAGTCCTCCAAGCCTCCAAAACGAGAGCATCGATCCCTTGGGAGGCGATTCCCCAGACCACCACGGCCTTGAGATCTTGGTCGGGACGCGATGCTGATGCTCAGCCCGGCACCGGCAGCGTGACTAAGGGAAGTGCCAACCCGTGCCTTCTTCACCTTTGCTGAACGCTTCGCTCCCACACACACGGGTTTTTTAAAACACAGATTTGACTCGTCACCCCCAGTTCCTCCCACGAGATCACGTTTGCATCGTTTAGCTCAATGGAGTTGATGCCCTGAGCATCCAGACTCATCCCGCCTGTCCTCGTGCACAGAGGGACGGCGGAGGTTGGGGGAGCACCTCCCGTGTGCCCGGATTGCCGGCCACGCCATCAGCACGAGGGCCCAACAGTCCCTTCCGAGGTGCCCCCGAGGACTTTCCGCATGGGAATGGGCACTGCGCATCGCGTCCAGCCCAGATGCTCCGAGAAGACCTGGCAAAAGCTTCCGGCACGCGTTCAGCTGGCGACACATATGTGGTTGTTTGCATGGACACAAAGGTTAATCGGATCAAGTGAGAAATTCCAGCCTTGGCAACAGGTTCTTTGGCATTTGGTGCTGAACACAGGGATCATTTATTCAGCTAATTTGGGCTCTTTCGGCGGGAGACCTGGGTAGGAGCCGCAGCCTGACTGCCAGCGGCTCTCGGCGACGGCTGGTCTCCGGAGCCCGCACAGAGCGGGGTCCTTGCGGCCCCTTCCCAAATCGCGGCTCCACTCTCACCCGCGTGGGCACCGCTACTGTCCCAGCCCCTCCGGGGACGAACACGCCAGGCCCCTTCCTTCCCGCGCTGCCTCCCGGCACCTCTGAGCGATCCTCAGTCAAGTTGTTTGAAGCAAAAAGAAAAAAAAAAAAGACTCACGAAAGACCAGCGAACTGGAAGCTGAAGACAAGATCTCCGCGCTTTACAACGGGGTGAAAACCAAGGGGAAACCCACACCGCTGACACGTTTATCCACCTTGGGCTAGTGCTGAAATGCAACCGTGCCGTGGCTTCGTCCCCTGGGCTGGGCACACGTTGCGGCGGGAGAGGGAAGGGAGGGCCAGCACCGGGGCGAAGGCTGAGCAGGACCCCCCGTGCCGAACGGTGGCCACCGGCACGCTCGCACCCCGGCGCAGGCAGGCAGGGCTGCCATCGGACGGGTGACAGAGCACAAAACCTCCGTGCCCACCTCGCTGGGCAGCTCGAGGACGACTCGCAAAGGGTGACACGCAGGGCAGACCCCGGCGATGGCCAAGGTGCCCACCTCCTGCGCCCTGAAGGCCCCGCGGCAGCACACACCAAACCGCGGGAGCCGGGGCGGTGCTGAGCGTCCATCCCCCGTGCTCCCGTCCCAAAACCACCGCCACCTTCGAGGTGCCTGCCTCAGCCCTGCTCCCGCAGCCGGACGCTTCTCATTCCCCTTAACACATCTGTCCCCACAAAGGGATCCTTTCTGGCCAGCTTAGGAGGTTTTGAATGTCTTTTGTTTTTCTACACCAAATACTTCTTTGAATTTTTTTCTCTTCTTATTTTTTGGCTAAATGAAAAATAAAAATCCCATAAACCACTTAGCGAGAGCCAAACTCCGCTCCCTGGCCACTGATACAACCCCAGGGATCCCAGAGGAATTGCCCCGGAGCCAGAGAGCAGAAATCAGCCCATTGTATTTTTTTTTGTAATGTCCAAACTTCTCACTCATTTTTTAGTAACACATGCTGAAACCGGGCAACAGCCCGCGCCCTTCCATGCTTTCATTATGGTTTTGGTGAAAACCCTTTTGCAACGGGACGAGAAGATATTGGCCTGCGAGCGGGGCCAGGATGCGGCATGGGAAGGTCGGGGCTGGCAGCGTCTTTGCCGATGAAGCCTCCAGCTCGTTTTAGGTAACTTTTTAGAAGTTTGAGGCAGCATCTTTGAAGCATCCCACTCCAGCTCCAGAATAAAAAGCCCATGTCAACACAGGGGCCAGCGCGGGATGAGCAGAGGCCGAGTTGGCAGGGCCGGGAATGGGGGCAAGGAGCAAGCCCGTGGAAGGTGGGAGCGAATGCTGGGAACCCGCCACGCGCTCCCGAGCCACCGGCAGCCCTGCCCAGCCGGCACGGCCACGCGCTCCTCTGCCGGGTTGGACGAGGGATGGCAACGTCCCAGCCACTCGCCGCCCCGACAGGGTCCTTCCCGCCATGACAGACCCCTCCTGCGGAGCTGTCGGGCTCTGCAGGCCGGGCACAGCCCTGAAATTGGGCACAGACTGGAAAAAGGGAAATAATTCCAACTACCGATGCCCGTTTGTGACCTTGGATCGGGCCCGCAGGAGCACGCAGCCAGCCAAGGATGGCTGCGACCCTCTTGGCACCCAGACATCCTTACGGCTACAAGGGGAAAGCCACCCGTGGGTCCTGACCACAAATTCTCCTGCCGGACTCCCGCCCCGGTCCCATTGCTACGGATGCACCGTGTCATGCGCCAACCGTCCCGGTCATCTGTCGATCCGCTCCACTTATCGTTAATAATTTACCAAGGGCTCCAGATGTAGGCAACGCCAAAAAGGCAAGCGAGCTGCCCGCCCCTGCCCGTGGCGCCCTGGCACAAGCGGTGTGCCGGGCAGGATGCAGGCAGGGACGCGACGAGGCCACCGCGGATGATGGACGCCAACGGGCACCGCCGTCTCCGTCGCTGCCGGAGGAGCCATGCTCCCTCCCATGAACTCGAGGCAGAACCGCAGCTGTGGCCAGAAAACTTCCCGGGAATAAAGATGAAGGAGCGGCGGGAGAGGCTTCCTCGGGAGGGAGCGGAATCGCCCTCGCCGGAGCTTCCCCAAGAGGGAACCACATGGCGGGTGAAGCCCTGCGAGCCGGCGAGCGGGCGGCTCGGGGCAGAGCCCCTCGCCATCGCCCAAGCCAGGCCAAGCCCAGCCCGGCGAGGCTCTCCTGGAGGGAGCCGCAGGGCTCTCTCGGGGCGCGGGGGAGGCTTTCTGATGGTGTAAACTTTCTGTTCGAAGCAGGTTCGCGAGTCCCTCCCCGATGGCCCGTCCCCAAGCACAAAAGCGAAGGGGAAAAGCAGACGGAGAGCGCCCGGCAGACAATGAGACCTGACGGGGAGCGGGGTGTCCCCCTGCCCGGGCATCCCCGGGGCCGGCGGACGCGGGGACCTTCGCCCTGCCTGCGCCCGCCGTCACCTCCCCCGTCCCCTCCTCTGCCCCGCCGCGCTGTCACCCCGCTCCCGGCCCCGGCCCCGCAGGCAGGGCCGCCCCGGGCCTGCACCTCCCGGAGCCGGGGCCGCCTCGCCGCCTGTCAGCCGCCCCGCGGCCTGTCGCCTCCCCGGGCCCGGCCGCCCCATCCCCGGGAGAGGGCCCGGCCCGGCCGCGCCGCCGGCGAGGGGGAAGAGCGAACGGCAAAATGGCGACGCGGCGGCGGGCGGAGCGGAGCGGAGCGGTGCGGGGTGCGGGGCGCGGGAGGGGTCCCCGCCGCCGCGGCGGGGCCGGGGGTGCCGGCGGGGCCGGGCCGGGCCGGGCCGCAGCTCGGTGCTTACCTCGGCGGCGGTGGCGGGCCGCGGTGCGGGGAGCGCAGGGCCGGGCGCCCCCCCCGGCCGGCGAGGCGGTGCCGCCCGCCGCCGCCCCCGGCTGCGGGCCGCCGTGCGGGGCTCCCCGGCGCGCCCACACCCGCGGCGGCGCCGCGCTCCGCTGCCGCGCTCCCGCCCGCCCCTCGCCGCCGCCGCCGCCGCGGCTCATGCGCGCTCCCCGGCCCGCCCCGCCCGGCCCGGCCCGGCCCGCCCCGCCGCCGCCACCGGCCCGCCGATCTCGCGTGGCTCCGGGAGCGGGGCCGGCAGCGGGAGCGGGCAGCGCTCCCCCGGCCCGGCTTGACCCGGCCCGGGCGGGCGCGGGCAGGGCGGGGCGGCCCCGGTGCGGGCAGGGCGGGCAGCCCGCGCTCCCTCCCTCCCGCACCCCGGCAGGGCGCAGCGGGGCTGCGCTGCCGGCCCGGGGTGCGGGCAGGGCGTCCCGCCCGTCCTAGGGTCACAGAATCGTTTGGGTTGGGAAAGCCCTTTAAGATCATCGAGTCCCACCGCTAAGCCAGCGCTGCCAAGGCCACCGCTAACCCCTGTCCCCAAGCACCACATCTCCTGGCTTTTAAATCCCCCAGGGATGGGGACTCAGCCCCTGCCCTGGGCAGCCTGGGCCAGGGCCTGACAGCCCTTTGGTGAAGAAGTTTTTCCCCATACCCAACCCAACCCTGCCCTGGCGCAGCTTGAGGCCGTTCCCTCTCGTCCCATCGCTTGTTCCTGGGGAGCAGAGACCGACCCCCCCGGCTCCAGCCTCCTTTCAGGCCGTTGCAGAGAGCGATGAGGGCTCCCCTCAGCCTCCTCTTCTCCAGGCTGAGCCCCCCCAGCTCCCCCAGCCGCTCCTCCCCAGCCTTGTGCTCCAGCCCCTGCCCCAGCCTCGCTGCCCTGCTCTGGCCACGCTCCAGCCCCTCCATGGCCGCCTTGGGGTGCGGGGCCCAGCGCTGAGCACAGGATTTGAGGTGCCCTGCCCTGCAGGGTGCTCTGCCCATCCTCCTGCCCTCCAGGGTGCAGGCAGGGTGCCCTGCCCATCCATCCCCCTGCTAACCCCGGGGTGCAGGCAGCTGGAAGGAGGCTCTGGGTCCCTTGTGAAGCTACCCCGGCTCCTGGGGACAAGGCTGGATGCGAGGCTGCTGCAGTGCCTGCGGGATGATCCAGTTTTCCCAGCTCCCAGGCTCAGGGTGTCACCCCCGCAGAGCCGGTGGCACCCAGGAAGGTGCTGCAGGGCAGAGCCAGCCTCCGTTACCAGCACCGGGAACGCACAGCCACACCGGGATCCAGCACCACCATCTGAGTGGCCGCAGAAATTAGGGAAAACCAAATTTTGCTATGTGAGAGCAAAACCCAGAGTGACCATCACTGTCGGGGTCGCCCTGCAGCACCATCGCCGGTGCACGGCACACGCGGTGCCACCGGGAATCGGGAGGCCCCGTGGCACAGCCACGCAAAATCGAACTGAAAAAAACCCCAACCCAATTTGGGAGTTTCCCCGCGGTTCCTCTCTCTGTCTCCATTGTGGGGAAAGAGCTTAATTAATGTCTGCGGAGAGCAGGGAAAGCTTTGTGTAATTGCTAGGTATTATTATCGGCAAAGCGGAGGGTGATCAGCGGGGTGGGAGGGACGGGCACAGCCCACCTTCTTTGTATAAAATGAGGCATATCCGAGGCAGCTTTGCTTCCCAGCCAACGAGCTGCCTGCCAGGAGAGCTGTTAACCTGCAGCAGGCAGGAAACCGGCTGCCTGTTAGGGCTGGCAGGCAGCTTCA
Organism: Platalea leucorodia; assembly: GCF_965183815.1. NCBI lineage: Eukaryota > Metazoa > Chordata > Aves > Pelecaniformes > Threskiornithidae > Platalea > Platalea leucorodia. The sequence continues at coordinate 15,689,642 of NC_138835.1, read as the reverse complement.
TGTGCCCGCTGGCACCGGGCAGCATCTTCCACACCTTCAAAGCCTCCTCCTCGCTATAAAGCTGCAAACGGTGCCCAGTCGCCTTTGCTCGTCCCCGCAGCATCCTGCCGGCCACCCCGGGCACATGTGCCGATGGGGAACATGCACGTGTATGTACACGCGTGTGCGCAGAAGTGCCACCGTGTTCACTTTCTGCAGCTGCAAAGGACAATTTTGCATCTGGAGGAGCGGGGTGAGGGTGAGAGGGAGACGCCGGGGAGCCCGGTCCCCCGGGGGGTTATACACAGGCTTGGAGAGCGGCCGGCCGCGGGCTGGTTGAGGTGCAGGAACTTTGAAATAATGCAATATAAAGGCAGCCCCAGTTGCTATTTTCAGGCCCTGCTGAGTGGAGGGGAGGGGACCAAGGAATGAACTCGAAAAGAACAGCAAATGTAGAGCAGATGCTGATCAGCGCTTTGTTTCACGCACAGAGTTGTGCCGGTGTGGAAGAGCCTTGCTGGGAAGGGCAGGAGGAGGAAGAAGAGGAGGAGGAACAGTGGCAGGGGCAGGGGCGCTGCCTTTCTCCGTGTGCTTGCATTGCGTCTCCTCTTGCATCGCGGCCTCATCGCAGAAGTGGGTCGTGGATGAGAGCTCGTCCTCGCAGACCCGCACGATGCCGTGGCAGGGACGGGGCCGCGTGTGCTGAGCGGCGATTCCCGGGCGCTCTGGCCCCTGGGTCAGCGTTCCCACCGTTCCCGCCGCGCGAGGCAGGAGGAGGCAGCGGAGGGGCAGCCCGGCACACGCTGCGGCCATAAATGCCTGAGAGGTGCTTGGCAGCGGGGGATGAAGCGGTCCAAGCTGTGAAGCATGTAAATTAAATTGATACGGACCCCAGGAAGAGGAGAGGGAGGAAAAAACAATTACGTAGCCAGGATCAGATAAATCCTGGTGTGGAGCCCGTCTTACTGGGCTTCCCACGGAGGACCCTGGCCTTCTTGAAGCACCCGCCACTGCCATCAGAGCTATCCCCAGCCAGGTGCCTGTGCAGCGAGGTGCTGCCATCCTACGTGCGCTCACGACATCGCTTCTCCGGCCTTTCGTGCCGGTGCGGAGCAGAAGGGCTCCCTGAAGCTGCCCTGGGTCTCCCCAGAGATGCTGGGATGCAGCCAGCGTGGTGACCCCCGCCCGTGACCCAGCATCGATCTCGATGACCCTGGCGAGGGTCAGTTCTGGTTTGTAAAGACAGCTGGGCAAGAGTTAAAAACACCAGAAATGAGCAAAAAAACCTCTTACAGGAAATAATCTGATTTTCTGCCTGTGGATCCTCCTGGGGGTGTTGGGACCTGAAGCCAGGACTGTGCCCCTGGCCCAGATCAGGGCTGGCTGATCAGGCACTTACACGGCGAGTAACTTTAAAACAGATTATCGCAACCCGCTGCAGCAGCGCCTTTCAAGCCACTAACACTATTAGTATAAAATGGATGCTGGGTTTGCAGAGGCTCTTCCACCCGCCGCCGGCGCTGGAGACATCTCAAAAACTCCTCCTAACTGCTGTGCACATGGGGCTGTGCGGGGCCAGCACCAGCATCTCTGCTGGGCGGGGGGGTGGTGGGATGCTGGGAGGGACTGGGAGGGACTGGGAGCCCAGACTTCAGCCCATGTCTGCTGAGGCTCCTGCACCAGGCGCAAAGACAGGCGTGGGAAAGGGCACGACTGAGATGCCCAGATCCAGGGTGGGGGACCCAGCGCTTCCACCTCTCCCAGGGCTTTATCCTGGGATCGCAGCTGGGTCCGGAGCCTGCGGACCCGCTCAGAGGCTGCTCCATCCCCTGTTACCCTCGGAGAGCAGGGGGACAAAGCCCCGCAGACCGGCTCTGTGCTCCCGCGTCCGCAGGACGGCCTGTGCGGTGGCTGGTGTGGCTGAAGCAGGGCGAGCCCAGAACAAAGAGAGAATCGCTGCTGGTTTGTGAAGCAGCATCCGGGCCAGCCCAGCCCTCCTCCCCGGCACGCTGGCTCCGCAGCCCGGGCCTCTGATTGGAAACCGGAGCCCGCGATGACTGTGCGAGCCATGAATTATGCTGATGGCTTTTTTTTATTATTTTTTTTTCCCCCTCCCTGTGCTTGAGTGCACTCAGCAAATATAAGCAAAAGGGGAAAAAAAAAAAAAAGAGTGAGAGAAAATCCTAACAGATTTAATTTTAGATATGGTGAGAAAGCAAAATGGCTGCGGTGCAAAGAGGGAAGGTTAACGGAGGAAACGCTCCTGCCGGCAGAGAGAAACGAAGCTGCCAGCAGCCCTGAGGCTGCTATTTGTTATTTACAGGGTTACATTTGTGTGGGGGGCATCTCCCGCAGGGACCCAGCCCCGAGCTGGGGGGATCGGGTCCCTGGGGCACCCACAGCCCCACGCAGGGCAGCGGGGAGATGCAGGGGCGTGGGACAGGACTTGGGGACTGCGGGCTTGGTGGCGAAGCTGCAAAACCCCCAAATCCCCCCGGTTTTAAAGAAACGCATCCTCTGATGGGAAGCAAAGTGGCTCATTTCGGTTTGGGGGTCTGAAGGTTTTTACTGGAGCCCCTCGCTAACGGCCCCTGCAAACACGCAGCCTGGAAATGTTGTGTCCAACCCAAGCCTGAAACTTTCCCTTCCAAAAAAGGCCCAAGTGAAATGCTGTGAATATTTCAACATGTTTCTGCAGAGCTTGTTTTCGCAGAAAAGCTACTCGTGCATCCAGGCTGGGGAACAGTGCTGGTCGACCCAAATGATCTTAATTTCAGGACAAATTATTTATTTCAGCCCCGCTGCCTGCCCTGGGCTGAGCTTCAAGCGGTCGCTGCTGCCCCGCGGGGCTGCCCTGCTCCTGCCGCTCGCTGCCCGCGCCGCCTGCCCTGCATTGGGTCATCGCTTGGCTCATCCCAGCCTGCAAATGCCATCTCCCCCTTCCTCCAGCCCTGCCAGACCCCCGGCCCCGCACCGGGCTCTCCCGTGTGCTGCTGAGCCCGGTGCGAATGGCCGGGGACCTGCTCCAACCCTGCCTGGGTCCTGCCAGCTCCCGGCGTTGCTGCGAGCGTGGCACTGCCCCGGGGAAAGCGGCAGCTCTGCAGCCGTGCCTGCACCCACCCCTCCCCGTCCTTCCCGGCTCCGCATCGCGCCCGCCGGACCTGGGAACGTTTCTGGCTCTGGCGAGGCAGGGCTCCCGGCGGGCATCCGGGAGCTGAGAATGAGGACCCAAAACCGAAGGAAGTAATAGAGGGGAGAAAAGTGAAATGAAGCAATTATCCCTGCTCTGATACTTTCTAATCAAGGGAACTGTCACCCTTATTAAGAGGCCATTAATTCTTTGTCATAAGCCACCACCAGAGCGCAAGTACCAAAAATGTGCCTGGGCCATCGGGAGCGGAGCAGCATCCCCTCCTCCCTGCACCGCAGACTCCAGCTCCGGGAGGCCACGGGGCTGCTCGCAGCTTTCTGCAAGCCGTGCCCTGCTCCCCGCGCCGCGGCCGGTGCTTTCGGAAGCCGTAAGCTCTGCCGCGGTGCTCAGCCTGTCCCGGGAAGGGATGAGCCCATCCATGTCCACCTGCATCCCTCTGCCTGCGTGCTCTGTCCTGCGCGGTCCAAATGCATTTGTGGTGCAAAGGATGCGGCGATTTCACAGCTGAGATCGGCTCTTGGCCGCTCTGGGGGAACCAGCCCCCCAAAGAGTTGCCAAAATATCCCCAGCCCTGTGGTTAAGGCCAGTATTTCCCCCAGCATCACCTCCCGCTAATAGCCAGCTCCATCTCCGGCAGCCTCTCATTATGCATTCTGCATGGAGGCCCCCACATCAGCTTAATTAACAAGGTAAGAAAGACGGGACCTTTGAGGAAATCTTAATTATATTATCCATCTCACCCTGAGTGGCACCTGATCCATCCCAACACTGTTCTCAAGTGCATTAGCAATGAATCAAGATTGATTAGCCCTGGACATGCAGCGAGGACATGCTGGGGCAGGCGGCTTCTGCCGACATCGCCGTGAGACCCTGTGTGTCCCCGAGCCCCGTCTTCTCCTCCGGCACCAGGCAGCCGGGATGGGGACCAGGGCTCCGGGATGCGGCAGCCGGAGGTTTGCCAGTGCCGGGATGCGGCTGCCGGAGCATCCCAGGAGCGGCCGTTTCGCTGTGCCCCCGCCACGCGCCGGCGTCTCCCCCAGCCTCCCCGAGATGCTCTGATTTATAGCAGCGCCCGTGCAGCCCTCCCAGGCGGCTGTGCCCCCACCACCCACACCCTGCTCTCCTTCCCCGGGCTTGTGTGGCCCCGACACATGGCATGTGCCACCAGCAGCTGGGATTCCTCCTTTTTTCTTCCCTGCCATCCTGCTGCGATGCTTTCAGATGCCCGCGGGTCTCCAGTGCAAGAAACTTCATAAGGAGCTGCCTGAGAGCGCCAAGAAGGTAATGATTCGAGGTGGTTTGTAATCCCCCTGGACACCCGATGGGAGGACAGACTCCTAATTAGATCAAGCGTGTAATCTGCTGGGGGCTGGTGTTCAGATTCAAACCGGCCTCGGTTCAGCAGAGCCTGTGGCAGGCGCTGCCGCCCCTCTCTGCTCAGCGAGTCGTGTCCACGCAGCGGGGAAATCGCAGGCTGCGCTCCGAGCCGAGCAGGAATTTCAATGCCGGGGGAACGGAGATCGTTTCCTGAATCAGAGATGCAATTAGCAGCGCTTCAGAGCTGGAGGTACCCGTATCATCAAGCCGGGCTCAGTAATTACTTGGACAAATTAGGCATGCATTTTCTATGTGCAACTGTGTTGGCTTTTTTTTCCTGCTTGAAAACCTCGCTAGAATCTGCAAACTGCCTCTACCACAGTGAAGGGATTGCTGGATTTTTCCTTTATAAGACAAGAAGATGTTGGCCGTTATTTCCGATGCCAGCAGTGCGTTGTCCTGCTTATCGCAAAAAATCACCACGAGTAGAAAAAGTTAATCAGAGGCAGCAAAGTTGCGTGCTCTCTGATCGCTGCCGGTGCCTGCCCCTTCGCCCCGGTGCCGCTGCCTGCATCCTCCTGCCCGCTGCATGGGATTGATTTATGCTTCCTGGTGTTTTCTGTTACTTTAATTGTTGTCTGGTTTTAATATTGCATGAATCCGCGCCGGATTCATCTGTGTTTCATTGGTGGTGTTTGTTTTAGGGCAATGCCTGAAATACCACAGGCAGGTAAGTGCTGGACAAATATAAAGTATTTTTCTTGCTCAGCAAAAGCTGAGGAGTGACGGAGCTGTCCCTCTGTCCGGAGAGGAGCCCGAGCACCCATCTCCCTCCGGCACCTGGGGGTCCCGGTGCAGCACCCACCGGCCCAGGTGGTTGCTCAGGGGTCCGTGGGGAGGAGGGTGCTTCCTCGGTGCCACCGTGCAGATGGATTTTGCTGCGTGCCCAGAGCCACCGAAGGCAAAGCCGTGCTCAGGGCTTCTCCAGTTGCATCCCTGCAGCCCTGGGCAGAGTCTGGCCCTGGGTGCCCCTCGGACGATGGCACCAGACACTGGTCCAGAGCCGGAGCAGTGGCCCAGAACCAGCCTGGAAGGATGCTCCGCTCTCACCATCACCATCCTCGCCGGGATGAAGGTGCAGCCAGCACAGACCCCGCTAGGGCAGGGGGCTGGGGGGCAGGACGGCATCCCCCCGCCTGCCCCATGAGTGCTGTTTCACCCGGCTCCTCCAGCCCTGTCCTGCCAGGTCTCGGCCAGCCCCGGGGGTCCCAGGGGGACACCCCAACAGGGCCATGCTTCAGGCTCCGGCCGAGCGCGCTGCTGGTGTTTCTGCTTTCTTCTATGCCTCCTTTCTTCTGTGCGGATGAGGAGCCGGAGAGCGCTGGAGCACAGCCTGGCACGGGTGGACACGGCACACGGCGGGGACCCTGCCTCTGCCGGGGCGTCAGGGGCAGCCCCAGCACCGCTCCGTGCACCCCAGCTGCATTTCAAGCAAAACCACCACCAACCTGCTGCGCAGCCCGGCGCGGGAGCCTGGAGAAGCCATTTCTCCCCCGTGCAGCTCCAAAGCTCTGGAGAAAAGCTCAGCATCTCCCTCTAACGATGTGCTTCACCCACAGCCAGGCACCCAGCAGCCGCCGTCTGCTCCCGGGGGTGCTGCCCGCTCCCCGGCCACCCCGCAGCCCCGTGTGCCCCCGCCGCCGCTCCTGCAGCCCCCCAGCACCCACCACCACCCCTTCACCGGCACCCACCCACCCGCGGAGGAGGGGAATCAACCCAGCTCCTGGCCACGGGTTGTCTCGCTTGGGTTTTGTTTAGTTCTGATCTGTCCAGGATTGAAAGTTTAATAGTTTCTGATGTGGCTGCATCAGGAGGGGACGGGGCCGCATCCTGCACGGGGCTCTGCTCTCCACATGAGGGGGTAACAAGGAGCAAACGCGGATCCTGCGCTGCCCGGGACGGCTGCGTGGCTCCATCGTGGCCGTCGGTGCGGAGCCCACGGCTGAGGGTGCTGCTGCGGCAGAGGAGATGGCTTTTTTCCCTGGTTGTTTTCTTTCCTTTTCTTAAAATTCAATAAATTCACCCAGCTTTGCTGCTTGTGAGGTCCTAGTGAGGTGAGAAGAGCCAATTTTGCTGCATTTTTTAAAAGGTCAGTATGGGCAGATGAGGAAATTGGGATTTCTGTGTCCTGGGGGGCCGGGGACCGCGCATAGCAAAGCCCCGAAGCCGGTTCCCTGCAGATGGGACCCGGGGGTCAGAGCCCCCCTCTGCCCCCGCCACAGCAAGGCTCCAATGGGAATCACCCGCTGGCGAGGTCCGGCCGAGCCGAGCAATGGGCAGAGCGGGGAGAGAGCGGCCGCCACGGGCTGGGTCGCTCCATGGCAGGCACAGACCAGGCGATGCCTTTCCCTGAGTCAGAGGAAATTAGGATTTGGGAAATTAGGAGGAAATTTGGAGGAAATTTGGATTTGGGAAATTTGGAGTCTTTGCCTTCAGCCCAGCACCAACCCCCTCCTCTGAGGGTGGCAGATGTGAGTTATAAAGTCCTTTGGCAATGCTGGTGTCGTGGAAATCACGCTGGTGCAGGACAGACAATTCACCTGCATGGATCCGAGTACCATTTGGTGAACGCGTTATCCAAACCAAAACAGTTTGAGAACGAGATTTTGTTTCTGAGACCTTTCCATCACTTGAGCCTTGTACAAATCCCGCTGGGGACCCAGCACAGCCACCACGGCCGGATCCCGAGGATGCTCCGTGCATCCCGCATCCCGCCTGGGCCCCGCCACGTCCTTCCCCGAGCCCCGAGCCAGGCGCTGGCTTGAACCCCCATCCAGCCTCAGTCAGCACTCGGGGGTCCAAGCCCTGGGGGGTTCCTGCCCTCCAAATCCTGGTTGCATCTCCTCCTGCCCCACCGACACCTCAAGACTGCCCGAGGGCTCTGGGGACAGCTTTCCTTGGGGACTTCAGGAGGAGACAAAAAGCTTCTGGGCGCAATCACAGCTTTTGCTAGCTGTGGGCAAACAACTCGTTTGCAGCTCCTCTTTGATGCCACCCCTGTGGAAATCTCCCAGCTCCTTCACTGAGGAGCAGTGTCACCGCGATGGGACAGGGATGGGACAGGGATGACACCGGGCTGCCGCTGCCCCGCACCAGCCCCAGGCCCCGCTGCCGGCTGCCTTAACCCTGCCCACAGCCCCGCGCTCTCCCATCCCGCTTGGCATGGCTCGTTAGCCGGGCTAACGGAGCCGCTACCTGCACTGGAGTGGGAACCGGGGACCCCAAATCCCCCATCCAGCCGCCCGCCAGCAAAGGTTAGCAGCTTCTCAATTCTCGTTTCCACAGCGGTTCTGTGGAGCTGGGAGGGGATTTAAATACTGGCAAACCCCCAGGCTGAGGCTTGTTCCCGCAGGGCCATCCGGCGGGACCCCCATCCCCCGTGGAGGTGCTGTCCTGGGGGGTTTCGGGCTGTAGGCATCTCCTGAGCATCCCTGGGAAGGGCTGGAGGGACTAACCCCGCGGCGCAGGTTCAGGCGTGGGAAGAGGCAGAAGAGCAGGAAGTTAAAATAACAGTCTCTTATTTTATTACCAGCAGAGGAGCAGGCGGGTGGTGGACGGGTGGGCCACCGTGGCCTCCGCATCCCTGCCAGCTCCGATGCCCCAGGGGTTTTGGGGTGCTGCCATTTCGGGTCCCCCACAGCCCTGCCCTCGTGACTGGAGGGGGAACGCGGGGAGGTGACAGCATCCACCCTGCCCCTGAATCCTCGTCTGTTCCTTACCTGCCCGCATGAGCGGTCTGCGGCTCCGGACAGGAGGGGTTTGGGGGCGGGGGGTAACAGTAAACATTGCTTCACCTTAATGACAAGCTGGGTCGTCAGGACGGTGCCTGGGCTCGGTGGCACCGTCACCAGCCCCTGGGCAGGAGGTCGGGACGAGCATTTGCAAATGCCCGGAGGAGCAGAGCTCTGCAAAGCGCTGGTGGGAGCGCAGAGGGCGCGGGAGGGAGCAGGGCTGGGCGCCGGGGGGGACGTGGCACCCAGGAATCCCCAGCCTCACCCTGAGCAGCACCCGGCACTGCCCGGCAGCATCGCCGGCGGCTCCCACCCAGCCCCTGCATCGCCTCCCCCGTCTGCCTGCAAACGAGGACGGATGAAGGACGAGCTCCTGGCACAGCTTCCTCCAGGCCACGGCACCCTCCCGGCGCATCCACCCTGCCTTTGCGCCCAGATTTTCCAGCTCCGATGACTCAGCTCCCTTTTTAACTCACCAAACGGAGCCGGGTGCTGGTGGCTTGGCCCCACTTTGAATTTTGTTTTGGCTGGCCAGGTCATCTTATTTGCTACTGATAACGTTACCTCCTAGGATGCTGGAAGACAGCCCAGTCTGAAGAGAAAACTAAAGCTCCCTAAATAAGCTCCGAGGTATGGGCACGAGCCGCCGGCTGCTGGGACGTCGCCCATCTGCATAATGCTTCACCGTCCTGTGCATGGCTCTGAGCCGTCCCGGGAATAACCGTGCTCGATTTGTCCACAACGCCGAGCCCTGCTTGTTGCCATTTCCTTTTTTCCATCTCTTTCCCTGTGAACCAGCAGGCTCAGGCGGGAAAAAGTTCGTCTGTCCTAGCGGCTGTTTTGCTAATTTTCCTCCAGCCAAGAGCCATGTCTGCTGGAGGAAACCTCCCATCTCTGCACAGCAATGTAGTCATAAAAAAGAAAGAGAAAGAAGAAAAAGGAGAGAAGCCCCGGAGTGGCTGGGAAGCCGTCTCTTCGTATTCCAAGCGTGCGGTTCAGGTCTCGTATCGGCGGTGCACAGCCCATCCCAGAGGTGCTCGGTTCACAGTGTTGGTGCAATCTGCCAAACAGACGGATCAGCTAGGAGACATTTCCAAAAGAGGCTGGAACAAGGCGGGAGAGGAAGGAATAAACGGCCTGCAGGGTGGCACGTTCCAGCTCACCCACTGCCAGCCCCGGAGAATCCCGTCCCTTCCATGCAAAATGCCACTGACGCATTTTGTGCTGTGCTCCGCAGCCCGGCCCCGTGCACCGCAACCTGTGCACCGCAGCCCATCCCCGCGCACCACAAACCCTCCCCGTGCACCCCAGCCCCTGCTCCACACCCCGTCCCAGCCACGGCGCGGGCTGCGTTTGCATCAGCGACGTGCAGGTGGGTGCCTCTGGCTTTGGCAGCCAGCCGGCCGCTGCTCCTCTCGCCCAGACGGCTGCAGGAGGGGCACAGCCTCCCCAGGCGTGGGCTTCGTGGCCTCTCTCCCCGCTCGGCCTCCCGCTGGCCCTACCTTGGCTGAGCAGCTGCAGGTTCCGGACCTCCTCGCGCACCTGGAGCTGCAGGACCTGCTGCAGGACCTCCTGCCGCTGCGCCTCATGAGCGATGCCCATGCGCTGCAGCTTCTCCCCGTTCAGCCGCAGCAGCGCCCGACCTGCAAACACGGCGTCGCTCAGCGGCGTGGTGGGGACGCCGTAAAAGTGCAACTCCATGGGAACCCGTGTTTGCGTGGGAACAAGGAGGGGGAAAGGGAAGAAACCCTAAAATGCTCTTTTTCCACCTGGCCCCGCAGGGACGGAGAAGCCTTGCAGGTGGCCCCGCTTTCGGAGAGCACCGGGTGGCAGCTCAAGGTCCCCAGCCTCGGGACAGGTACTGGCTTCAGCAATCACGTAACCCAGCCCCGCAGGCAGGAGCTTTCCATTTCTCCGCTCCACCTCCCGCATCAGGAGATGTTTTTCCGAGCACGCGGTCCCCGCACAGGCTGGCCGTCCCGGGGGAACGGGGTACCCATCAAAACGCATTAGCGTTGTCGCCACCGTCCTCGGTGAGCCACTCTCCTCCAGTCCGGGGGCTATTAGACGAGGGATTTACAACCAGCTTTTGTCCTTGTTTCCCAGCGTACATTTGCTAATGCTGCCTTTGTTTCCCATGCAAGGGCTGGCTGGGCTCTTGCATTAGGGCTCTGCATCCCTTGCGGGCAGCTCCAGCGCGCCCTTCCCCGCTGCTTTCTCCTGGCCCTGGCAGAGCTCTGCCCGGCCACGCACACGTCGCGGTCGGACCGGGGTGATGCTCCTACAGAGGAATCAAAGCCAGAGTCCCCGGGGGGCAAAGGGGAGGGAGCAGGTCCTAGAGGTAAGTGAGTGTCCTCCAAGGACTTGGCTGGGAGTTGGGTTCAGACCTGCAGGAAGACCTTTGCAACTTGGACTCCAGCTGAGCAGAGATCTTTCCTCTTCTGCAAAAATCTTCAGCATTTAAAAAACTACAAAAATATTCTTATTGTATTAATCTAGGCAGGAGAAGACTCGTCCCCATCTTATAAACCACAATCTCCCCTGGGCAATTTATGCCCGTTTTAAACAACCTCCAGCCCGTCCTGGAGCTCACCCCGGTGGCGGATGCCTCCTGCCCAGCCCGGGTGGGTGTCCCCGTGCCCGGTGCCGTGGGGTGGCTCTCACCCCGGCTGCATCTCCGAGGGGAGAGGGGACAGAAACGGGGGGTACGTCTGTCTTCCGAATCACAACCCCCCAAACAGCTATTTCTCAGGAGCATGTGTTAACGGCCATTAGTACCATACCTGTGATGGCATGGTGGGAGAATGCCTCGACGTAGATGAGATAGTTATGTGGGCAGTGCTTCTTCAGCCATTTGCACACATCCTGCTGGGTCCAGAGCACCACCGGCTTGGCCAGGCTGCCCAGCGTGGGGCTGGTGTGGTAGATGCCATAGTGGTCGCAGGCACGGCCCTGTGGGGAGTGGAGGGGGTTATCGGGATTCGGCCCCGTGAGGAGCAAAGTGCCTTGGCCGGGAGGTCAGCCCGCGGGGACGGAGGAGATGCTGGCCGGCGGCACGGGACTGCGGCGAGGCCGGCAGGCTTTGGCTTTGCACTGTCCGGAGCCCCTGGGCTCACCCCGAAATAGCAGCATCAGAGGAACCGGTGAGGGAGGCAGGGGGAGCGGGGACGGGAGGCCAAGGCGGGGGTCCTGCCCTACATGGACCCCATGACCGGGAGCTCCCCGGCCCTCCTGCTGCGGGCAGGAGCCCCAGTCCCCCTCCCAGCCCAGCAGAGCATCACATGGGCTCGGGAGACGTCCCGGGGGTCCCCTGGGACCCCTCTCGCCAGGCAAAGGTGCTTGCTGGCAGCTCTCAGTGGGGATGGAGCCAGCGAGGCCCTGGGGGGCAGTGGGTGCCGGTGCAAAGCCGTCCCCACCAAAGTCGGTACCGGTGCAAAGCCATCCCCAGGGAAGCAGCCCGCAGCCAGCTGGCACCCTGGAGCAGGAGGGACTCTCCCGTTCTCTCCTGCTCAGCCTCCTTCCACCCTGAGCTGACTGGCCACGACGAGGTCCTGCAGCCTCACGGGCATCTAAAGCCACCTCTGAACCCCACAGATCTTTCTTGGGGTGCTGCCATGACCAGATATGCGCCTGGGATAAACCGGGGTCGCAGTCCTCAGCACCCCAACGTGCCCTGGCCACCCTCCACCTCCTGGAGACCTCTGCCACGCACCCTCGCCCCTCGCCCGGACTGCCCTGGCCCCCAGCCCAGGCTGCTCCCTCGGCACCGGCCGCCTGCCCGGCCGCGGTGCCCGGCAGCACCTGCCTGGTGGCAGGATGGGACTGGGACCTGCAGAGCTGAGGGGATGGAAGGGGAGAAGCGGTGCCCACGGGGAGATGGGGCTCGTCTGCCGGCATCCTTCCCTCCCTCCAGTCTCGCCCCGAGCTGCCCGGTAGCTCCATTTCCTCGCCCACGTCACTGCGACTCCGACCTCATCAGGTCTTTGCAGCCTGGGTTATCTCGGTACGGAGCAAACCAAACGCCTTGAGCTGTAACAGCGCAGGGGGATGAGCCTGCTCCTCCCGCGGGGATCCTCAGGGCTGGTGGGAAATGGGGCTGGGGATGCAGAAATCCACTGTTCCCTGGTTTTAACACCCAGGGGAGACCGGTGAGCTCTCCGTTTCTGGCGATGCCAAGAATCCATCCTCCAGCAGCACCAGCAAACATCGCTCCTCCAAAGCAACTCCCTGCACCAGAGCTACCGGGACTGTCCTGCGCTGGTGGGGATGGGAAAGGGGTCCCCACTGCCTGCAACAGGAGGGGACCAGATTGCCAGGGTCCCTGCCGGCACAGTCCTCACCCGTGCCCAGGACATGGCAGAAGCAGCAGCCGATGTGGGAACATACTGGCATGGGAAAGGTCGACAGCGCTTGGACCGCGGGTATGCCAATGTCGACCTCCATGTGTGAATATTGGCTAATTAAGCATGCCTAATAGAGGAGCAGAGATAATTAGTGTGACAGGGACTCCAGACATCCCGTGATTACTGAAACTAATGACACGTCCCTGGGAGATGCCAGAGCGGAGGCGGCGGAGGGCAGCGGGGTCCGGGACATCTCCCCCGGCCCCGTGCCGGGCATTGCCCACCCCGCGGAGCCCGGCCGGCCTGGCAGGAGCTGCTGCCTGCGCCCGGAGGAGCATTTGGGCTTGGAAAGGGACCTCGCCTCAAGGAGGGCTCGCCTGTGGCAGCTGGGGACATTTAAGGGAGAGGGAAGAAGGCAAAGTTGGGAGGCTGTAAATTAATAACCAAGGAGTCCATCTCCAAAGCCGATGGAAAATGCGATAGGCAACGCACACAATTCGGTTTCCCAATCAAAGCAAACCCCAGCTTTGGGGGGACCCCCGGTAGCTGCCCGCCCCCCCAGCCACATCCCGGGAGCCGCCTGCCCGCAGGAGCAGCCCCAGCCTGCGCCGGCCGCTCGGCTCCTTCACACTCGGCTGAGCGCGCCGGAGAGCGTGCCGTGGGGAGGAGGCGGCGATTCGCTCTGGATTCACTAACGAGCAATGATGAGAAGCGGAGGGGCTGGGGGGAAATAATGGCCAGCTTCCCGCGAGCTTCCCGCGAGCTTCCCGCAGCTATTACCCAACTAACCCTCCCAGGCACGGGGGAAGAGGTGACAAACAACCTGCAATTTCCCTGGGTGCGTTCATGTCTGCAAGCGCTTCGCCCATCAGACGCAGCCCCGCACCAGGGACCCATCTCAGCATCCCTAAACCCTGCGCTGCCGGCTCGGGGCGCATCGTCCCCTGCGGAGGGCGAAGACCCCCCCAGCGGGTCCCCGAGCGAGCCCCTGCGCTCCCTGGGTGGGAAGGGGAGGTGTAATGAATCAGGGGCTCGTTTTCCAGCCGGTTGAGCCGCGCTGTCTCTCTGATAAACTCTCAGCCGTGAATATCGAGCGCCGGTGTTGAGGAGAGCAGGCGGGAGGGCTCGGAGGCTGCTCCCGCGGGGAGGCGGGAGGTGGCTGGGGGGAGCCAGGCGGTGGGAGCCATCCCCTGGGAGCTGCAAGGAGCAACTCACGTCCCCTCCCATCTCATGGGCATTTGTCCTTGCTTACGGCAAAATTAAAGCCTTTCTCCCTGCCAAATCCCTCTGGGAGGCACGTAGAGGCGACGAGGGAGAGCTGTGATGAGCACAAGAGGAAAGGAGCCGCCGGGGTGCCTGGAGGGGTGACGGGGACGAGAGGCACGGCGCTGCCAGGGCAGGGGGACCCGAGGGGCTGTGACCCTGCTCCCCTCCGACGCTGAACCAGCCAGGCCCTCAAGATGGGAAAGCATCTCCATGTTGGAGGCTGGAAGCTGGGCAGCTCTGTTTCCCCTGGTTTCTTTCCAGCAGTCACCGGCTGGATGTGCTGCCTGCAAACACCGCTCCCAGGGCGTTTCAGAGGGGTTAGGAAGCTCCCGGAGCCGCTCACTGGGAAGATGCTCCTTCCCACGGCCGTGCAGAGCCAGGGCAGCAGGCAAACGGCTGGAAACCTTCAGCTCACAGCCTCATTAATGCAATAAAGTTCAGAATTTTAGGAGGTCAATGGTCCAAACCTGGCTAAGAGACGTGCCCAGGCACTCAGGGATTTTAAGGCATTATAAGGAACTTGGTTCTGGCACATTTACTGCAAAATTGTATTAAATCCCAGCTCCAGGTGTGGAGGGGAGGTGATGCACAGAGCTCACCCCAGCACAGCCCCCAGCCTGATGATAATAATTAAATTATTATATTTACATATATTACTATAATTAAATGCCCAATAATCATGAGGGCTTGCAGCAAAACGGGATCTGAAGGCCTGATCCTGCAGAGAAAGAGGAGCTGCTCCTGCGGGGAATCGATGGGATGGGGGGACACGAGGAGCCGCGCGGCGCCGGGGAATCGATGGGCTGGGGGGTGCGGGGGAGCCCGGCGGGTACCTGCGAGCCCTCGGTGCCCGGCTGCCGCAGGAGCTTGACGGTCCGGCCGCCGTCGGCCCGCTGGCTCCGGCCGTCGTGCCAGGTGAGGCTGCTGCCCGGGTTCCTCTGCAGGCGGTAGCTGAGGTTTTCGGCTGAGACCGTGTGCTCCAGGAGGCTGCGGCAGAAGCTGAAGTGAGCGGCGGCGGCTGCGGAGGGAACGGGGGTGAGAGATGGCCACGGTGCCCCTCTGCCTCACGCTTGGGCACCCAAAAACGCCTTTTCTACCCCACGGGACCTGCCGAGCTCGGCTGTACCCCCCCACTGCCAAAATCTCCCCCCTCCCACCTTCCCTTCCCATTGCCAGGGAGAAAACCCACCAGCCCACGAACCCGCCGGCTGGCGTCGGGATCCGGCAGGCGCTGACAAGATGTTTGCCCACACAAACCCCTCGCGAGCGAGGCTTGTTTTGACACCCGCCTGCCGAGCAGACGTGGGGACCCGCAGCTGATCCTCGCTGCGTGGTTATAACCTCCTGCTCGTCACCGCCGCTCTGCCGGGCGAGACGCAGGGAGGGAGGAAAAGGGGAAGAGCCACTTTCCACGGACCAGGCTGACATCAAACCGCTGCCACCGAGGGCTGGGGAGGAGATAAATCCCACCCTGGGCAGCCCGATGGAGAAGGGGACGCGGGTTGGTCCCCCCCAGCACAGACCGTGGCTGCTCGGGGACGGCTGCTGCCACGCAGGCGCACAAACCTGCACACCCAAGTGATGGCCGAACACGCGCCAGCCCATCTACGATGGCCCACGAAGAGCCACTTACCCATGATGAGGGGATTTTGTCCCTCACCCCTTGTGTTTTAATAATCTGGGGGTATTTGGGTTGCAGTGAGGATGCACAGCTTTCCTTTGGGGGAGCTGAAGCGACCCGGCTGCGGTGGGAGGAGGATGCACGGGTATTAGGGGCTCACGCGCCCGTCTGCTCCGGATAAAAGCCAGCTGGCTTGACATAAGCAGTGCTGATCCACAGAAGCAAAGACCAGAGCATCCCCCAGCTCACCTGCTCCCACCGCAGCAAGCCGGGCAAGTCATGACACCACCGAAAGCAGAGCAGCACCCGAAGGAGATCCAGCTCCGGGGATATCCCACTCTGGGAGAGCCAAAGGGCTGGAGAAAACCTGCTGCAGCTCATTTCATAATTAGTGGGTTTTAAGAGGGAAGAGGTTTCAAAGAGACCTCTCGAGCACAACTTCATGCAAGAGGAGACCAACCGGCCAAAAGAAGTCAAAATGGAGCAGGAAAGGGTTGTCGATGTGTCCGTGTGTCCCAGGTTATCCAGACCACATCACACCGCCTTGCTCCTTAAACACGCCCAGCGACAAGCATTGCCACGGGGAAACTGAGGCAGAGGACCTGACCGGCGGCTGGGGAAGCGATTTTACGGAAAGCAAGCTGAAGGGAGATCCATGGAGAGGCTCGGTGTCGAGCAGAGGCTGAGCTGGCAGGGGTGCCCTCTGCGCCTGTCTCGGGCGATGGGGATGGCTCCGATGGCTTCCTACAGCCTCAGACACCCCGGACCCAGCGGGTGAGGACCGCAGCGGGTTGTGCTCCCTCCAGCCAAGGATGCCCGAGATGCCCCCAGCTGTCCTGCCCCCGGCACCCCGAGCACCCAGCCCTGCCGCGGCCGTGCCGGGCTACCCCTGAGCTGAAAACCGCCCATCCCGCGGGATGTTGGAGGCAGATATGGACCTGGCAGGTCCGGAGGGGCTGGTGCCAGAGCTACGTGCTTTGGCTGTGCCGGGGCTTCCCCAGGACTCGCTGCAGAAAGGCTCACTGAGGGAGCGGCGGGGAACGGGGCTCTGGCCATCAGCAGGACGTATATCCATAGGGGGCTACAGAGCATCTGCTGCCAGCAGCAGGACATGGGCATCTACGCTCCCCCAGCAAATGTGGCTGGAGGCGAGAGAGCCGGAGCGAGAGCAGATGGGAGAGAGGGGGGAAAGACGAAGGGAAAAACAAGCCGAGAAGAATGGCAGGGCCGGGAATGCTGGCGGCACCGCTCCCCATCGAGGGCAGGCAGCTGCCGCCCTGGAGCCCAGAGCCCCCGGCAGCGCCTCCGCAGCCTCCCGCTCCCCCAGCCCAGCCCTCGGGTCCCAACTTTCCCATTGCCTGGCGGCACTCGACGCGGGTGAGGGCATGGGGTGCTGAGCCAGGGCACACGGGAGCGTTTCGGAGCAAGGGAAGGATGGGGGCAGAGGAGCCCCTGGGCTGGCTCCATGCAGGGACACGGGGGTGGCCTCCAACGTGGGCTCCCCTCTCCTTCCCGCACCCTGCCCAGGAGCAGCCACAGCAACGCCACGAGCACCCAGCCGCCCTCCATCCCCTCTGCTCCTTTTCTGCTGAGCCAGAGGCTGTGCCCGCCGGCCAAGGATGCACATGAAGCATCTTCCCCCCACCCCACCGGCCCCGCAGACCCCAGCCCTGCCCCGCAGCCCCCCGGCCATGCCCTGCAGCCCCCCTCACCTGGCTCGGGTGGTCCCTGCGAGCTGCGGATGGTGGAGACGCAGCAGAGGGATGGCCGGCCCTGCTGCATCTCGGCAGGAGGAGGGATGTGCGTGAGCGCTCGGCAGCACCGGCTGTCACGAGCGCGGCTCCATCCCTGCCTCCCCTCATACCTCGTCCACACCTGACTGACTCCCCCGATCGCCTCCCTCCCGCTGCCAATAAATGGTGGCTGCACGCTCGCCCCGGCTCCGGCACCGGGCAGCCCCCAGCCAGCCTCGCACGGGGGGGGGGGAATTACACCCCCTCCCCGCCACCCCGTGGGCGTTTGATCCAGAGAGATGCTCAGCGCTTTCCCCGCGTGCTCCCGCCTAATCCCACGGCAGGGCCAGCTGGCACCGGGATGGATGGGAAGCCTGGGGGGCCGCTGCGGGTGATGCTGGACCCACCAGGCACCAAAGCACCCCGGGCTGAGTGGAGCAGTGGCAAGCTCATGTGTGGCAGCACTGGGGTCACCGGTGACTTGGGGCATTTGGGATGCAGGAGGCGCTGGGGAAAGAAAAGAGGGAGCGCAGCGATGAGCATCCTTCCTGGGCAGGGGCTGCGGGGCTCAGCGTGGTCTGCTCCTGCAGCTGGCCAAAGCCATCGTGGTTATGGCCACGTTTGGGGGCCGGGCAGAAGGGGGGTGCCTGCAGGCAGTAGCATGGGTCGGTGAGTGAACACTGTGCTGAGCGTGGGGAACGGCACCTTGAAATGGGGCTGCAGGAGCCTTTGGGCCGGCTGAGCCCGAGCTGGAGCAGAGAGGGGAGAGCTTGGCTCTGGTCCGCAAACGGCCACTGTGCCCCATCTTTCTGGGTCCCCATGAGCCGGTCCATGGTCCCTGCGGCTCGTCGGGCGGCCCCGTGCGATGGACAACGTGCCACCTGCTCGTGGGCTGGGGAATTGCCACCGGCTCATTTTCCCTCGGTGGCTCTTTGATCCATTTTGGGCATCTCTCCAGCCACACAGGGCAGGCGGAGGGGGAGGCCAGGGGCCGGGTCACCGCAGGGGGACCAGCGGCCACCTGCCCCGGGCGTGGGACAGGGTCTGCGGCAGCGGCAGGGCCCGACGCCGCTCCCTCCCCTCGCTCAGCACGCCGCTGCTCCCTGCCTTTCCCTCTCCAGACACTTTTATGGCTGGTGAAACGTGAGCACTGGAGAGGCTCAGAGCAGCAGCAGTCACTGCTGGGGAGAGGGACGGGAAAACTCCCGGGGACGGAGACCTCGGGGCAGGACATGGCAGCACACAACGAGCCGGATGGTGAAAGCATCCCCGGGTCGGCCCTGCGGTGGGCACGGGCTCATCGCTACCAGCAAACCGGCTTCGAGCCGACTTTCCGCGGGCGCTGCCTGCTCACAGGTGTCTGGGACCAAGCTGCAGGAGGAGCAGGCAGGGGCACGGAGCGGGGATCCCAGTGCCTGGACGGGCAACGCGCTGCCCGCACCCAGCTCCCTCCTCCGCCACCGCTTCCCAGCATGGCCTTGGGGACGTCCCCGTGCCTTTGACGCCGTCGCACACGCGGGCGTCCCGCAGACCTGCCCTCCCGCTGGGGATGTGTCTGCAGGCAGCTGCCGCGGGGGTCAGCCAGGCTTCCCGGGGTCAGCCAGGCTTCCGGGGATTAACGGCGCTCCCTGGGAGAAGCTTGGAACAAGCTTCGCGAGGAACGAAATCCCTTTGTCGATTTGCCCGGCTCCCGGTGTCTGGGAGGGAAAGAGACATTTAGCGCCAAACGGGGCGAGAGATTTGCCGACCGTCGGAGAGGGATCTGCGGGGAGCTGGCCGTCCCTCTTGTGTTCCTCCGGGCAGGTGAAGGGTGGATGAGCCCAGAGCTCTCCGGGGATTCCAAGGACAGGGAATCCACTCTGCTCACAGAGCAGCTTTGCGAGGGATTCATCTCGCTTTCAGCGGCACCTGCATGAGCCACGAGCCCGGCTGGCGTTGCCATTGCCCTGGTCCCCTCCATCCCTTCCACGCGGCTTCGCCCTGGCGCAGGGCAGAGCTGCTGCTTGGGCTGGCGGAGCCCCCGGGGAGGCGGTGATGCTCTCTGGGACCCCCTAATCCATGTAATCTTTGATGTCCTGACGGACCAGATCCTGCCCTGAGCCATCCCCCGAGACTTGCTGGCCCTGAGGAGGACAAGCCCATGCTCAGAGAGGACTGACACCCCTCGAGCCTCTCCAGGTTCCCCTGGGGCGTGCTTGGCCCAGGCCCTGGCTGCGATGAGCGTCGCCCCAGCGTCTCCCTCTGAATTCTCTGCTTGCGGAGGTGAGACGGGAACCCCACGCAGGGACGGAGCTCGGGCCGGCGGCTGCTCGCTGCTGGTGTCTCCCGAGGAAGGAGGAGGAAGGGAACAAAAGGCAGGTGCCCTTTCCGTCCTCCCCGTGCACGTCAGGGGACATGCACGGGCGCTGCCTGCCTGCCTGCACGGAGGGGCAGGCAGCCCTGCGACAGGGGTCCCTGGGGCACAGCCTTTGGGGGGGACTCCGTGTGTCTTTGGGGGTGTCTGTGCCCCTGAGCCCCCCGTGGGTACTGCCAGGAGGTCCCCGAGCACCCCAGGACAGGGGATCTCTGTAGGCTTGGGCACCCAAGAGAGCGTAAGGTGAGGGCAGCAGGCAGGACCTCAGGGCGGCCCTGGGCAGAGCAGGCTCTCCTGGCAGGAGGCAGGCGTGGGAGCTCACAGGCAGGGACACCCCTGCCTGCAGCGAGCCCCCTTCCACCTCAACACGCTCTTCCCGGGGGTCCTGCCCTGCCCCAGCACCCCCTGCCCGGCCCTCACCCCTGCACCCCCTCGCTCCAGTCAGATTTCCCAGTCCATTTCACCGGTACCCCATAATACTGGGGATAGGGAATGGGGACAGCCCCTCCTGGGGATGCTGAGGGCAGGAAAGGTGGACGTGGAGGGGCAGACCCCCGGGATGGAGGGGGCAGCACAGGGAGGGGATGGAGGGCAGACCCCCGGGATGGAGGACCTACTCCTGGGATGGAGGGGGCATTCCTGCAGAATGGAGGGAGCAGACCCCGGGATGGAGGATATACCCCTGGGGTGGAGGGGGTGGAACCAGGGGGGATGAAGGGCAGATCCCTGGGATGGAGGTTGGCAGCACGGGGAAGGGATAGCGGGTAGATCCCCGGGATGGGGGGGCAGCACCGGGCAGGGATGGAGGGCGGACCCCCGGGATGGGGGAGCAGCATGGGGAAGGGATGAAGGGCAGACCCCCAGGTTGGGGGGGCAGCATAGGGAAGGGATGGAGGGCAGACCCCCAGGTTGGGGGGGCAGCACCGGGCGGGGATGAAGGGCGGACCCCCGGGGTGGGGGAGCAGCCCCCCCGGGCCGTGCCCGCCGCGTTTGGGGCTGGGGGGGGCGCGTCCCGCCGCGCACCTGAGCCCACCCCCGCCGGCGCCCGGTACCTTCCATGTCCTTGGGCCGGCCGCAGCTCATCCTCCGCCCGGCGGGGCCGCGCTCCGGCGGGGACGGAGCCCCGCGCCCCCCCCAGCGCCGCCGCCGGCACCGGGCGCTCCCGGCCCGCCCCGCCCCGCCCCGGTGCCCGCGGCGGGGGCGGCGCCGGGTTCCGCCACCCCCGGGCGCTCCGCCCGCCGCGCCGCCCCCCGCGCTGCCGCCCGCCGCCCGCTCCCGTCCCCGAGGATGCCCCGGGCATCCCCCCGGATCCCCGCCCGGAGCCTGCGGGCATCAGCGCCCCCCCCCCCCCCCCCCGCAACCCCTGCCTGGAGGCCACCGGGCATCATTGCCCCCCAGATCCCCGCCCGGAGGCTGTGGGCACTATTGCCCTCCCCAGTCCCTGCCCGGAGGCCACCGGGCATCATTGCCCCCCCTGGATCCTTGCCCGGAGGCCACCGGGCATCATTGCCCCCCCTGGATCCTTGCCCGGAGGCCACCGGGCATCATTGCCCCCCCTGGATCCTTGCCCGGAGGCCACCGGGCATCATTGCCCCCCTGGATCCTTGCCCGGAGGCCACCGGGCATCATTGCCCCCCCTGGATCCTTGCCCGGAGGCCACCGGGCATCATTGCCCCCCCTGGATCCTTGCCCGGAGGCCACCGGGCATCATTGCCCCCCCTGGATCCTTGCCCGGAGGCCACCGGGCATCATTGCCCCCCCAGATCCCCGCCCGGAGGCTGCGGGCGTCATTGGCCCCCTGGATCCCTGCCCAGCCTGGGGGACAGGGCCTGCGGACACCAGGGTGCAGTGGGCACCATGCACAGGTTTTTGCTCATGTTTGCAGTGGGCGCAGAGCAGAAAATGCCTGGTTCTTCCCTCCTCCCCAGATTTCCCTTTTCCCCTCAACCTGCAGCTCCCCAGATGGGTACCAGCTGGGCAGGCGAAGGAGGGTGCTCGTCCCCCTGTGTGCACCATAGTGGGTGGCCACAGCGCGAGTGGGCACCCAGCAAACCTCGCTGGAGCACGGCACGCCGGCACGGAGCAGAGCGGCGTCGCCAGCACCCGTCACTCCCCCGGGGTGGGAACCCCGCGGTATTTTTGGAGGCGCCTGCCTTCAGTTATCGCACCTGACTCCCAGCCAGGGACCGTCACTGTCAGCCCGTGGAGCTGCAGCGGGGCCGGGGGCCTGGCTGTGCACCCTGCGGTCATCGTGTCCCTGGGGGGTCACCATGTCCCTGGGGTGGGACAGGGACGGGGACACCACCGGGTGCCCGGGACGAGGACAAATGGATGCCCATGCCATGATGCTTCACCTTTGCAAGGCCTTCCCCATCGCAAACCTACCGCAACACCGGGCAGCGCCCTCATCCTTGTTTTCAGATGAGGAAAACTCAGGCTTGCGGGATGCTGCTTCCAAACCCACGCTCCCTCCTTAGCAGATGGCTCTGGCAGGGTCAGGCACGTCGTGCGGTGATCAACCGCCGTGGGCCGGGGCTGTAACGGTGCAGCGGGTGGTACTGACCCTACGGGGCCTCGTGCCGGGGGTCGAGCAGCCGTTCATGGCATTGGTATAGCTACAGCATAAAATCCATTTGGATCCAGGCTACGCAGCTGTGCGTGTGCGTGCAGCGCTTGTAAAAATTATATTCAGCTCCCCAAATCAATATGAGCTTTCCAAAATTTTTGGACGCTCGCTCGGGAGCTGCTTCGGATGGGGCTCAAGCCCCCGGCCAGGCTCAGCTCCGTGCCGTGAGCCCGCTGGTGCTGCCGCGCTCGGCGAGCCAACCGCGCCGCCGTGCTGGGACGTCGGGCCACGAACCGCGCGCGGAGCCTGCAAACAGCCTACTACTAAAATAGTGCTCCCCAGCCCTGGCGTTAGCGTTCCTCGTCCCACCGCTGCAAGAGAGCGGTCAGGGCAATATTGCTGATTGCAGGCACCCGACTCCATAAAATAAAGAAAGAACCTATTTTCCATTACTTTAAAATTCCCATTTCTCCCTCAGTCTCTGTCTACACACGGAGCTTTCAAGCCGTGGCAGAAATCTTCCAAGAGAAATATGGATAAAGACGGGCCTTGGCAGGAAAAGGCTAATGTCGCTTGAAAAATGTGTGCAGATTATGCCAAGCTGTTATTAAAAATAAGTGCTGCGCTGTTCCCAGCTTTTGCTTTCCCTGATTTTTCTGGGAGTAATCGCACTTCTCCAGGAAAGGTTTCATGTGTCCGGGAGAAGGAATTTGTTTCCTCCTCACCATCTGCAAACAGGTCCAGCGCCAGCCTACCGTCCTGCCGATGCCCGCTGACGCCGCGGTGGGGCCTGGGCGCGCGGGGAAGCCCGGGCCTCTCACCCGCCTGTAATTCCAGCGGATTTTCAGGAAAACCCTGAGCCTCGGAGCTGCCCGGGGAGGGCTGGGGAGGCGGCGTGGTCCCCTTCGTCCCTGCGCCTGCCCCCTGCTCCAGCTATCCTTGGCTGTTACAGCATCCATCATCACTCTTGGGTTATCAACTCAATCCCTCCCATGGCAGAGCATCCCTTAACCAGCCCCAGTGACTCTGTCGTGGGTTTTGGTCTGTCTTTGGGTCTTTTAGTGTCTGATGGAGGGGTTTCTGCAGTTAAACAGGAGATAAATAACAGGGGGAAAAGCCTGTGCATTGAACCCAAACCCAGAATATAGCTCGGGAAGCTCAAAGCGCCGGTCAGCGGCTCCTTTCGCCCACGCATTGGGGGTGGGAAGGGGACAAGCCGGGGACACCGGCTCCAGCGAGCCCCAGACCTACAGGCTTCCCCTCCGCATGCATATGGATCTGGGTAGGGAGAGCGCCAATGTCACCGCGGCCCCGTCCCTCCCCTCCGCCAGCCTCGCAGAGGGTGCGAGGATGGGATGATTCAGCACGTTCGTTTTTCAGAGAATAAAGGAAGTAATTAAACATCAGCTTTCCTCTCGCTGCAGCCCTGCGAGGATGAGAGGGAGAAGATAAAAAGCCTTCAGACGGAAGTTATTTGTCTAAGGAGAAAAGTGGCTAATTTCTCTGTTGCTTTGCTTGTCTGCTCGTTAATGAAAACCGCTCATCAGCAGGAAAAGGGAGCACCCGGCGAGGGGGGAGGAACCGCACCATCCCTCGGTGGCCGGGCAGGCGGCCGTCGGTGGCCTCGGGACGTCCCATCGCCTTTGGAAGCCACCTTCGCCTTCGCAAAGCCCCCGGCAGCACCCGACCGCTGGGCCGGGGGCTGCGGACGCGGCCGGGTGTCGGGGAGCCCCCCCTCGCCGCAGTCCCAGGGGTTGGGGACCGGCGCTCGCCAGCCAAACGCCACGGAGGGGTTTTCCAAATCCCCCCCCAAATTTTGGTGCAAAGAGTTTAAAATGAGTTTGTTACGGCATTTGCAAGGAGACCAAACAGAAAACAGCTTCGTGCCTGGCGCGGGGTGATGGATGGCGCTTAGCTCGACTGGGCACGGCAATATTTAGTGTTATGAAAATCTCTCTCTGAAAATAATTTCTTTTCAAGCTGATAATAAAGCAGCAAACCTCATGGCTGCAGGGTGGGAGCTGCGTCGGGTGGCACTGAAACTCTGGCTTACGAAGCGGTGCCCGCGGTCTCCGTTCGCCCCGGCCGCGCAGGAGACCCTCTCGCCGCTCGCGGCGCGAGATCTGCCCCTTCCCGAGGACGGCGAGTTACTGGCAGAGGCCGTCCGAGGCATCGCTCCCTGTTTTCTGCTCCCTGGGACGCGATGGGGGGCCTTGAGACTGTGGAAGCTCTTTCATTCAGAGGTTTATATAGATATATTTCTAATTGGATTTTGGCACGTCACGGTTATTTTCAAGGCAGCCTGTAATTATTTGAAAGCGTAGCCCAGATCGCCTCCTTTGTCTCAGCACAGAGGGGTTTTTTTTAATATTGTTTCCCGAAACAAAATTGTGAATTTGCAACTTAATCCAATGAGACGACATGCGCGATGCCATCATCTGCAAGGGCACAGCGAGGCAGCGTGATTCACCTTTCCCAGCTTCGTAATCAATTCACAGCAAGAATAAAAAAGTAAAAGAAATATTTTAATTCTTTCCAGTAAGAAAAAAAGATATATATTCTAAGAAGCTGCTCTGCGCTCATGGATTTTATGAGCTGGGGAGGTTTTGCTGGTCCGGCTGCAGCTCAGCCCACGCTGCAGAGATGCTGAGCACCGCGGGGATGCCGCCGGACGCGGGGCAGCCGCTGCGTCCTCTTGGCACGGCCGAATCTCCCGGCAAACCCGGGGCCGTGGCAGAGGGGGGCGGTCGGACGCTGTTCGCAGGCTTTTACTCTCCCAACTGAAACTTGATGAAATTGCTATTAGGTTTTTTGGTTTTTTTAACCACGTATTGCAATTTTTTTTGGCCATCCAGCTCCGTCTGCTCCCCATTAGGTAACTGAAGCCTGAGCAGGTCGGATCCTGCCGCCCTCGCCAGGGATCCCCCCCAGGCCGGGCATCGCCACCACCCCACCGCTGCAGTTGTTATTTCAGCGCCCCGAACAGGCACAAATGAAAACCATCACCCGGGAAAGGTTTTCCAGCATCTAGCTGCTAACCAGCGTGAGCAAGTTAATGACCGTACCACAGCCCCGTTACATCTCAGCAGCCTGAAGTTCTTCATTTTCTTCAAGCCCAATTTCAGGGCTCGCTAGCTGTATTCAATTGCTTACAGAATCCGATTTATTATTTACGTTGCAAGGTACAGCCTGGCTTGAATTGATTTGCTCTGCTCTGTTTGCCGCTGCACGCTGGTGTGGGGTCTGGAAACTGGTTGCTCACACAGTCAGGCTGCAAAATCAGGGATTCAAGAGTTAGGGAATGCCAGGCTTAAAACTGCCCGTGCATCCCGGTGCTTCGCGTTCTGCTGCCGCCTTTGGTTGCATCTCTGGGGATGCAGGGAGAGCTGACGCTGCCAGGGGCAGCGGGGTGGATTGGCTGGGCCCCCCAAGGGCCGTCGCGCTGCTGCTGCGGGGGAGATCGGGCGGTGGCGATGTGCCACCCCTCGTTTGAGCAGCTCGGGTCCGGGGACTGGGAGTGGGCAAAGTGACACTGGTTTTTAGGAAGGAGCCATGGATGGGAGCGCAGAGCAGATGGGGAGAGCAGAAGTGATGGGAAATAACAGAACTGGGAAACCACTGGGAGCCCTGGTGTTCGGGGGATGCTTAGCAGGCCTTCACCTTCACCATCACCTTCACCACCACCATCACCTTCACCATCACCTTCACCTTCACCATCACCTTCACCACCACCATCACCTTCACCATCACCTTCACCTTCACCATCACCTTCACCACCACCATCACCTTCACCATCACCTTCACCACCACCATCACCTTCACCACCACCATCACCTTCACCATCACCTTCACCACCACCATCACCTTCACCTCCACCATCACCTTCACCTTTACCATCACCTTCACCACCACCATCACCTTCACCATCACCTTCACCACCACCTTCACCACCACCATCACCTTCACCTCCACCATCACCTTCACCTTTACCATCACCTTCACCACCACCATCACCTTCACCTTCACCATCACCTTCACCACCACCATCACCTTCACCTTCACCATCACCATCACCGTCATCTTCACCTTCACCATCACCTTCCCCTTCACTCCTCACCCTGCCCATGGTCAGGCCTTGCAACGCCTTGAGTGGCAGGAACGAACAAAAACCCCATAAACCCGAGCCCGTTGCCCCAGGGCACTGGAGACCAGAGGCAGCAGGGGCTCGGGTGGGTTTACCGACAGCTGAACCGTCAGAGACGGGCCAGGACCGGGCTCCAGCACGGTGAGCTGGTAAGCAGGACCACGGGCACACTGCCCTCGGCACCGGGACCCTCTGGATCCACCTCACCCACCTGCCCCAATCACCGGGCACTTTGGGAAGCGTTGGTCCATCTCCAAGAGCTCTCGACTTTAGACATCCCTGGATTAGAAGGCGATTTTAACGAACGCCATTCGGGTAGCATCATTAGCATGCTGCTGGCAAGCAACCCGCGCCCTTGAGCTTTCTCCCACGTGGGGATTATTCCCAGCAAGCCTCCGGCTGACGCCAGCTCTGCTCTCCTGATTGCCAAGGGTGCGAGTTCCGTGCTGAAGACCCTTTAGCAGCCTCCGCTAATTGTCTCTGAGATCTAAGAAGACGGCTTTGGGGGAGCCGTTCAAAGGCACCAGCTGCGGTGGGAGCCTGGCACCTGCCTGCCGCCGGCTCCGGCGAAGCTCCCCGCCGCACGTTGGTGCTCGGCTCGGTGCGTGGAGGAGAGCAGATGCTGCAGACGCGTCTTTGGGGCCCCTCCGCCGTTGTTGCATGGGACTAATTAAAATTTCAGGAAGTATATTTACCTAACGCAGAGTTGATTTCGCTAAGTAGGACATCCTGTCTTCAGAGGATTTCACGGCACGGGGTGATAATCAAGCGAGAACAGGCTCCAAAAGTGTTAATTTAGTAGCTGAGCCGACAGGGATTAAAAACAAGCCCCTGTTTTAGGCTTTTCTCACACTTCCACATCTGAAATCCAAGTAATCATCCCATTCGGGAGCGCAAAGCAGCGGCACCTCGGGCCAGCAAGCACCATGCCGGCTGCAGGTGCACACGTGCCCGGGGCTGCGGTGGCCGAATTCGGTCTCTTTTACTTCCCAGGGCTCAGCCGAGGAGCCTGCGCTGCTCCGGGTGCCGCCGGTACCCCCGGGATACCCCCGGTACCCCCGGGATACCCCATCCCCGTGCACGCTGCCGGCACTGGCACACGGGCAGGTGATGCTGGCGTGAGGCTGGGTTTCTGCTCCGGGCTTGCAGGCAGGAGTTGTGCAGGCAGGAGTTGTGCAGGCAGGCACCGGGGAATGGTGCTTGGGAATGAGCCCCACCATTGATCCTGCCCCGCGGCCACATTCTTCCTGCACTATGTGATATTTAAAAACATGAATTTCCAGCCTCGGGAGAGCCCTGGGGTTTGTTTTCCCATTGTCTCAGGAGAAGCCGCGGCCTCCGCTCTCCCCGGGGACACAGAGGCGGCTTTGTGCGAGCCAGGGGGCCGGCGGCGACCCCTCCGCAGCGGCCCCGGCCACCGGCTGGGCGGCTCCTCGCTGGGCTTCGGGCCGGATCCTGAGCAGCCCAGCCCCCAGCTGGATCCGCAGTAAATGAGCTCGGCCTCGCAATCCCACCTAAGTGATTATTTTTCGCTTTCAAGCCTTTGTGAGCGACTATGTGCCGACATGCACCGCATCCCCTGCCCACCTTTGCTTTTCTTAACAGGGCGTGCAGAACCTGAGCTTGAAAAGCCCTAAGCCAGAAGCGGGGTGACTCCGTGCATCCAGGAGAGAGGAGCGACCGACAGCGGTTGCTGTTGGTGGCTCCATTGCTCTGGGGTTTTATTCCCCATCCACAAAAACGCCATTGAGGGAGATAAGATGCACTGTGCCAACACACAGAGCTGCCAGCAGGTCCATGCGGGTGGTGCATCATATTTGAAGGTTTAGCAGGTGCCGTTACTCCTTTGCCCCTTCAGATTTTGTTCCACCGGGGAGAAAGCATCTCCTCCCCGCTTCTCGCCTGGTTTCAAGGTGGTTTGGCGGGGCAGAGCGATGCCGGCAGCACGCACATCGCAGACGCCCCGCTCCTTCCCACCACGGCACCGCGGGGACCGGCTACCTCTCGCTTGACACCCACGGCCACCTTGCTGGGACCCGAGGAGGAGCTCAGGGCTTTCTCCCCCACCCCGGCTTCCCACCCCACCACCCCCCGGCTGCATTAATCAGAATCACCACTGATTAATAACCCCGTGGGGCTTTCGGCCACATCCCTGCAGAAGCCCGGTGCCGGGGCTCGGGTAGCAAAGGGAAATCCCAGGAGAAACCCACGGAGGTGCCCAGAGAGCAAGAGCCAGGCTGGCGAGGATGCTCGAGGGCCGGATCCTGAACCACTCATCCCTGCCATGCTCCAACACCACTGGAAGATCAAACCAGAGCTCCCAGTGCCCCTGGGGAGCAGGGTCAGCAGGATGCACAGCCGGTGCCCAGCTGCCGGCTCTCCCCTGCGCTCACCAGTACATAACAAACCCCGGGTCCATGTGGAGAGATGATTAAAAATCACTTATGTTTGATTTTACTCAACCTATAAATTATTCTGAGTTTTCTCCTTGGTTGGGGCGTGCGTGTGCTGCGAATGCCAGCTAGCCGTGGCAGAGGGGAAACCTTCCTGCATACGGAAAGGCTGGATTTGTGCCGGTGTTGTGTAAAGAGAGAAGATGCACAGCGCTAGCACCAGCCCTGTGCTGGCGTCACCCTGCTGCCAGCCCTCACCTCAGCTCTGGTTTTCAGGAAATACCCCCAAAACTGAAATTCCTGCAGCTTCCACGGCCTCAGCAGAGACGGGGCATTTCCCTGCTCTCCCCATCCCTGCCACAGCTTCTCTCCCTGGGTCGGGAAGGTTGCCGGTGGCTGCTGCCAGGCGGGATGGGCTCCCCATCATCCCCATCCCCTGACAGGGACAGGGATTCATCCACCAAGCCAAGACCCGTTGGTTTCACCCGGCTCTCGGTGGTGTGGGATGTGCTGCAGCACGGATGCAGCATAAAATCACTCAGGATATTTCGAGGAGGCCAGACTTGCTGGGATAGCAATATCTTTTATTAGCCCCTCCATAAAAGCCACAAGAGCTGGTGAGAACTGACAGGCCCTTCTCCTGGGGCCGAATCCTGCCCCGGCAGGGACACGGTCCCCGGCTGCATGGTGGCACGGAGGGGCTTTGCAAAGCCAGCGATGCTGGGATTTACTGCAATGGGGAGCATTTGCAGAGCAGCCGCTCGGGACAGCCCCCGTGGGGCTGGGGCTCGGGGGGTCCCACACCCCTCCCTGGTGCTGGGGACGCTCCCCTGGGCTCTGCCCTCACCCTTGGGTGCCCGGCCAGGAGAGCTGGGATGCTGCAGCCTCCCTCCCCGCTCCGTCACCCCAACCATTTGGCAAAAGTGATTTTTTTTTTTTTTTTTTTTCCTCCAGCGAAACCCAAAAATAGATTGATGGGAAGCGGCTGGGGGCTGGGTTGCCATTAGCATGCAAAATGGGGCTATTTGTCTTCCCCGCAGCTGGTTTCTGCTCTAAGGTTTGGAGCATGGAAACGTGGCAGGGGCTGGCAGCGGGAGGCAGGACTGGGCACTGGGAGGGGGCTGCGGGACGGGAACAGCCCCCAAACCAGCCCCGGGCCCTCCGTGTCCCTCTTGTTCCCCCTTGCCCTTGTGATCTGTGCCCCCGAGCCTCTCCCGAGGGACAAGGGCCCTTTGGTTCTCCGTTACAGCTGGGCACGGATCTCAGAGTCGCCTGGAGACTTTGCTGAGCGGCAGCTAATTAATCCTGACACCCCCAGTGTGGGTGGGTGAGAGAAACCTGCCCCACGCTGACGGCTGGGGAAACTGAGGCAGGAGCCCCTGGGATGTCCTCGGGTCCCCCCGGAGGATGGATGGTGCAGGCAGAGGGGCTGCTGCTCTGCCCAGCCCCGAGGGGTCGGATCCCTGCACCCCGAGGGACTGGACCTGAGCCCCCCGTCCCCATGGGATGCCTCAGCCCCTCGGCACGGCCATCCCCGCTGCCGTCATGCAGCCAAGCCCGGGGCAAGAGACCCCCGGGCTGGCGAAGCGATGAGCACAGCCACCAGCTTGTGCTCGCAGAGATAATTTGTCTTGGAAATCGTTAGCGAGTGGGAAGCAGAGGGGCGCGGGGGGAAAGCAAGGCTGGTGTGTCGCAGCCCTGCAAGCGAGGGCTGGGGACGGATGAAGGCGAGCAGCGCTGGGGGCTTCATCCAGCCCCAGGCTCTGCTGGGACGTTCCCAGCCCCTTTTGCCCCTTTTTTCCCCCCAGTCCGGCTGGGGGTTGCTAAATACGGCTTCGCTCCCCAGCAGAGACGCTCACCTCCTGGGGATGTTCCAAGCGATCCTCAGTAGCTACTTGTTTCCTAATAATAATTGCCGTAAATTTTAAATGCCGTGATAGCGCAGCTTCGGCATCCCCATCATCCCCATCTTCCCCGTCATCCCCATCATCTTCATCCTCATCTGCAGCAGACCCCGCTGCAGGCAGAGCCCCATCAGACCGAGGCGCTGCTGGCTTTAACTGAGTGGCACACCATCTGCTCCGTTAATTGCAAATGCAAAAGGAGAGGGATCGTGTTTATAATTAATCAGCAAAAAAGATCCCGGTTGTTTAATGCCCGTGCAGGCTTTTTGCTGGGTGTGGCGTGGATTGGTGAGGGGTTTCTCAGTTATTAGAGGGAAATTAGGAGGGAAATGGGTGGTGCAGGGTGCCTGCACCCACGTCCGCCTGTGCGGCAGGAATGTCCGACCCACCACCGGAGTGTGTTTGTGTCTGTGATGGTGTGTGTGCAGCCACGTGTGCGTGATTGTACGGGTGAGGGTTGTGTAAACGCATGAAGGGAGGCGTGGGGTTACAGGGGTGCAAAGAGGGAGGTGGTTCCTTGCACACGTGTGGGGGGGAGCAGGAGCGGGTGTGAACAGGAGGTGCGGGGGGAAAGGTGTTTGTGTGTGGAGACTGTGTGTGCGCGTGCTGGTGTGCACTGAACCATCAAAAAGAATCACAGAATCGTTTGGGTTGGAAAAGCCCTTTAAGATCATCGAGTCCCACCGCTAACCCAGCGCTGCCAAGGCCACCGCTAACCCCTGTCCCCAAGCACCACATCTCCCGGCTTTTAAATCCCCCCAGGGATGGGGACTCAGCCCCTGCCCCGGGCAGCCTGGGCCAGGGCCTGACAGCCCTTTGGTGAAGAAGTTTTTCCCCAATACCCAACCCAACCCTGCCCTGGCGCAGCTTGAGGCCGTTCCCTCTCGTCCCATCGCTTGTTCCTGGGGAGCAGAGACCGACCCCCCCGGCTCCAGCCTCCTTTCAGGCCGTTGCAGAGAGCGATGAGGGCTCCCCTCAGCCTCCTCTTCTCCAGGCTGAGCCCCCCCAGCTCCCCCAGCCGCTCCTCCCCAGCCTTGTGCTCCAGCCCCTGCCCCAGCCTCGCTGCCCTGCTCTGGCCACGCTCCAGCCCCTCCATGGCCGCCTTGGGGTGCGGGGCCCAGCGCTGAGCACAGCATTCGAGGGGCGGCCTCACCAGTGCCCAGCACAGGGGGACGATCCCTGCCCTGCTCCTGCTGGCCACACCATTCCTGATACAAGCCAGGGTGCCACTGGCCCTTTTGGCCACACTGCTGGCTCACGTTCAGCCCGGCACTGACCAGCACCCCCAGGGCCTCCCCGCCGGGCAGCTCCCAGCCGCTCCGCCCCAGGCCTGCGGCGTTGCCTGGGCTCGGTGGGACCCCGGAGCAGGGCCCGGCCCTGAGCCTCGCCGACCCCGGGCCCATCGCTGCAGCCTGGCCAGAGCCCTGCCGGAGCCTTCCCGCCCTGCGGCAGCCCCACGCTCCCGCCAAGCTGGGCCCGGAGCCCCTCGCCCGCGGTCGCCATTAACGGCCCCCGCGCCCAGCCCTGGGGAACCCCGCTGGCGACCAGCCGGACTGAACTCCATCACAACCCTTTGGGCCGCAAGGCTCTGAAAAGACAGAACCTCCCCATTTGTGGGGTAAGTTGTTGTTTTTGTCAGCACAACGCTTATTCCGTGCCTCTTCCCACCGAGAAACCCGGAGCGCAGCCGTGTGCGGATCCGCTCGGCACCGCCACGGCGCCAGGGGGCGCTCTGCTCCCCCCGCCGCCGCGGGAGCGGAAGTGCCGCGCGTTCCGCCTGGGTAGCCCCGCCCACTGGCACCGCCTCTTCCCGCCGCCGCTTCCGCCGCCGCTCCCCCGGTCGGGTCCCGCCGCCCCGGCCCCGCTCCCGCTCCCGTCTCGCCGCCGCCCTCACCAGCGCCATGAACAAGAAGAAGAAGCCGTTCCTGGGCATGCCCGCGCCCCTGGGCTACGTGCCGGGGCTGGGCCGCGGGTGAGGCCCTTCCCCCGGCTCCCCCGCGGGCCCGGCCTAGGCCTTCCCCGCCCCGGCTCCCCCTCACGGCCCGCCCGCCCTCCTCGCCGGGCCCCAGGACGCCCCCGGGCCCCCTTTGGTGCCTGGCGTGGTGCCCATGCCCCGTCCGTCCCCTGCGGGCAGGCCGGCGGCCTGCTCGGCCTCTCAAGCGTTATTTCTACGAGATGGTTCGCGTTCAGATCGGCGGTTTTCTGGTTTAAATGCGGGCCTGGTGCCGGGGATAAGTTCCTGGGTGCTTTAGACGCCGCTGGCTGGTAGGGGATGGGGTTTCTCTGGGTTTTGGTCATGAGGCCCCGTTAGGAAGCATTAAATCTGGGTGTGTTTGTGCTGGGAGCGGTGGGGTTGGTGGCGGGGGGCACCGGGAGTTGCCCTGTGATGGGTGTGAGCTTTGTTTGTTTGGTAGAGCGGTGAGCTGGGTGATTGCAGTGTCTTTGTAGATAAAGTTTTCCCTATAAGAGGACAGTTCTTTTCCCCCAGGCTTTGTGAACAGTAGGGATGGGGACTGGCTGATGCCATTCTTGCAAAAAAATGATATTTTTATTGTCTAAGTAATAATTTTGACAGACTGCCTGCATAACAAACAGTAGGGTTGCAGCGTGCTAAATAGCTCTACTGGTTTATCAACACAGAGCTACAGGTTTCACCACCCGCTCTGATATTGGCCCCGCACGTGATGCCAATGACCCCGTGGACGACCGTCATGCTCCGCCGGGGAAGAGGACTGTTGGGGATCAAATGAAAAAGAATCAGACGGCCGATGATGATGACGAAGATTTGAATGACACCAATTATGATGAGGTGATGAGATTTTTCATTATCCTGGACATGTTTTTCCCCAAGTGGAAGAGGAGCCCTTTAGCTCCCTGCTCTCTTGCTATGAAACCCGGTATTAGCTGAGGTTTCAAAGCCAGAATTTCCTGTAGTTTGCTAGCAGCACTTCCTTTTTTTTCCTTTTTTCTCTTTTTTTCTTTAATTGAGACCTCATTATACACAATAGCACAGTGCTTGCAGATTTTTGTTGTGGCGTTGGTCCACATATTGTGGTTTAAATATCTGTACAGAGCCCTGAGAGTTTTGGGAAGAGATCCATAAATAAAATATTAGTTTAAGTGCTTTAGGGGATGTATTTTGTATTCTCCTGCACAAATGAAATGGAAATTCTTGTGCTTTGACATGTATTTGTCTTTATGTGGCCTGTGTAGTCTGTTGTGTTTAAATCCCACTTTGGTTAGTTAAATGTTCTGTTATTTTTGTTTGCTTTTAGTAGATAAAAAAAAAAGTGGTTAATGGAAGAAAATGGCCTTTCTATACTGGGATCTCATTTATTGCTTAAGAGAAGCAATTTTGCTTTTGAAATGGTGTGGGAGAATAAACACTAGGGGTGGTAGAAGAAAGCTGCTTTTATTTAGGGATGTGTTAGTCTGATGCAATGTTGTTAGAAATAGCCTGCTCGTGCATTTTCGTTGTTCTGGGTAACTGTTGGCTGTAGCAGGAACATAACGGGAGCTTTAAACTGAGATACTGCTTTTTTTTTTTTTTTTTCTTTTTCCCTTCTTTTTTTCCCTCTTTCTCTCTCTGAATTCATAGTTCAATGGGTATGCTGGGAGCCTGTTCTCAAGCGGTCCCTATGAAAAAGATGACGAGGAAGCAGATGCTATTTATGCAGCTTTGGATAAGAGGATGGATGAACGCAGAAAAGAAAGAAGGTAGGATAAATTACAACACTGGCGTGGAGTGTTTTCCAGGTAGTTTGTGTTTTGGCGTTTTCCCCTGCCTCCTCCACTTTCCCGTTCAGATTTTATCCTTGTCTACTGGGTATGTTTTCGGAAAACATTTTTTATTTGTTTTTTATTTGTTTTAATGCTGTACCTTTGGCCCTGTGGCTTTAACTTGTTAAACTCACTACCTGGTCTCCAGGTAAGAGGATGTTAAATATTGCAGTTTACTTGGTTGGAGATGTCTGTTTTTACACTATAATATTGTCTTATTTGATAAGACATCTCTGTCATTATGTTGATAATTTAAGTTTGGGAAAAATGTTTGTTTTTTTTTTTACCTTAGCTCTGATCAAATACATTTTTCTGTATTACCAACACTTTGTTTAAAGACTTGCCGAGTGTTACTTTGAGCATAACCTCAGTACTCCTTTTCCTAAGGGAACAACGAGAAAAAGAGGAAATAGAAAAATACCGTATGGAACGACCCAAAATTCAGCAGCAGTTCTCAGACTTGAAAGTAAGGAAGAAAAATGTTGCCTGAAATGTGACTTTTGTCTTTGACATGTGGGCAATGAATGTATGTTCTGCATTTCTTTATTGAGATTTTGTCTGTTGGCAAACAAACGCTTTGTTATTCTCCAGATTAAAATTACTTTCTGTTGGGAAAATAAGTAAACGAATACGAAGCTGGCAGCTAGTGGTGCGGAGGCTCTTCTTTGTGTGACGCTCTCTCAAGTGCTGCAGTATAATTTTCAGTCAGTCGCAGTTGCGCAGTGACAGACGGTATAATTGGTAGTGCCGATTTAAATCGAAGCGGTGGTGGTGGAATCTGCAGTGAGCGATAAAGCAATATTGTCCCTCCTGACGGCGGCGTTCGGAGCCGCACTCAGCTGATGGAAGTGGGTGTTTGAGGTACTTTGTAGGGATATGGGAGAGCGCGGTGATGCTGCCTGTTGAGCGTTTTTCTTGTGGATAGACAAGGTAGTGAGATTCATGCGAATTTTGGTACTAGGCTTTTGTTTTGTGCTTTATTGTGGCTTCACATCAGTTCTTGAGAAGGTGCTACACTGCTGCCTGAGGGACTGATAACTTTTTGGCATTGGAGTAGTAGTTAAGGAGGATTTCCTGACTCTACATTTTCTTTTTAAATAAAATGTATTGTTTAAGCTATTGTCTAATGATTAGTAATAAACCACTCAATGCTGCAGGCACTAAGATTAATCTGAATATTTGTAGCACTGAATTTAATTACAGAATTGATTTGGAATCTGTCTGGACTAAAACCAAGTTCTAATTAAATGCATCTAATTCTTTTGTACACTGGATTAGAAAAAAGCCTGACCTTTGACCTTTAAGTGTTTAATTGATCTTGAATTCTTTCAAGAAAAAAAATCTATTAAGGAATTAGAGCAGTTAAAAAGAACAAATTTCTACAGCAAATAACGATGACAACTCCTGTTTGAATAGCGGAAGCTAGCAGAGGTCACAGAAGAAGAGTGGCTGAGTATTCCAGAAGTTGGTGATGCCAGGAACAAGCGTCAGAGGAATCCTCGTTATGAGAAGCTGACTCCTGTCCCCGACAGCTTCTTTGCAAAGCATTTACAGTCAGGGGAGAACCACACTTCTGTGGACCCACGCCAAACGGTGAGTGCGAAAGCCAACCTGATGAAGATGCAATCCGTGCCTCGTAATTAGAGGCGAGGGTTAAACTGTGCGTGCGTTAGTGGGATTTGGAAAAAAAGGTACTTGACGAAAAACTCGGTGTGGTTTGGGAGTCTGTCAAAGGAATTGCTGGATGTTAAATTCCTGTGCTTGCCGGAGTCTTTCAGTACATACCCATTGCCAGACAAAACTCAAGGATAGACAGGGGAAGATTGGTTCTTTTGCTGAAAATGGAAGAAAATGTGTCTTTTCCTTTTCTCTGGCTGTAGAATGGTGATAATGAGTTTTGTGAGCATAACCGACATCCGTTCCTGTTATAACAACATTTTGCAAAAACGGAACAGAAAACAAAGTTCAGTTTCACCTAATGGTGTGCTCAGCCCTGGAGGAATTGTGTTAAAAAAATTATTTGCCTTACAGTCAACTGAAAATTTAGTAATTTAGCTTGTTGCTACATGGCTGCAGGCTACTGTGGTCATACGGTTACAGGAGAAGCTGACTGGCCCTGAACTGGCATCAGATGTCAGTGGGACTTCTTTGTAGATATTCTTGTTTAAACGTGCTAGGTTTAGATGCTTGCGCTCAAATTTTTCACTTTCTTGTTACTTATTTCACTGACTTGACTAAACTTGAGTAATTACCTTCAGATTTGCAAAACCTGTATGAGAAATGCTTTGCGATTCAGGGAAGCCACTGTTTCAGCAGTACCTGTGGGGTTTTGGCACCCCTGTCCTGTAGCCACTGGAGAAGAGCAGATCAGCCAACAGCCTGAATTATTTTTGAAATCTCAGAAGAGACTTTAGGACTGTATTTCTCTCACTCTTGTTTTTAGCAATTTGGTGGATTGAATACTCCGTATCCAGGGGGCTTGAATACTCCATATCCAGGAGGAATGACACCAGGCTTAATGACACCTGGGACGGGCGAATTGGATATGAGGAAGATTGGCCAAGCCAGGAACACCTTGATGGATATGAGGCTAAGCCAGGTAAGGATGTTGGAAGGCAGGATCTGTCACAGGTGTACCCGGGGTTGGGGTTGTGCTGCTATTTAAGGCCTGGGTTTAGGAAAGTCTTTAATTCTCTTGGGTGTTAGAAGCAACAGCTCAGCTGTGAAATAATCTTGTACTCCTCCTCCCCAAATCTCATTCCCTCTGCACTGATAGAATTTCCTGAGAAATAACAGGTTGTCGCTGGAAGTCTTGGTCAGTGTGGGAGAACAGACTGCCCTCTTATAGCAGACGTGGACTTCAGGCAAACGGCTCTAGTAATTTTACCAGGGGAAGCGTATCTCCTACACTGCGTAGGGACGCAGGACAAAATGCTGAAAAATACTGCTCTTAAATTGTTGTTGACTTCTGTTCCTTTTTGTTGATTTTCCCATCTAAATCTGGTTTAAACTAAAAAGATGGGCTTTAGCTGGCAGGGCTGCAAGACCTTTTGCTGACTGAAAGCCAAGCTGCTTGGCTTGGCTTCTGGATTTTCACTGGTACTAAATTTTTAACGTTGAAGTCGTGCATTTTAGGAGTGGAAAAAAGCTAATAAGCAAGGCTTTGTGTTTTCCTCCTTCCTTGGCTTTGGTAACAGATGAATGCCTGGGTTTCTTGTATAGCTGCAGTGTCTTTTCCAGTCTTTAATGTGTGCAGGCAGACTGGGGGGCTGTGAGTGGTCATTTCAGTAGCGCTGACTTGACTTTCCCAGGTATCGGACTCTGTGAGCGGCCAGACTGTAGTGGACCCGAAAGGATATTTGACAGACTTGAATTCGATGATTCCCACACATGGAGGAGATATCAAGTAAGTTTAAGAAGGATTAACTGATTTATCCTCTTATAACGGCTGCGATCCTGCATATAAATGGAAATCTGTCTGAGCGGGTGGCTTTCTGCTAGCATTTAATTTGTAAAAGATGCTAGGTGAGTTTTTCAGGATGAATTCTTTTAACATGAGATCTGGTATAGTCTTCCAACTGACGTATTTAGCATCTGACCTGGATGCATCAGTTGCGGGGATTGTTTCTATTCTGTTCTATCCCTGGACTAACATGCCAGAGTGATGGCAGTGCGTGGCTGCCTGCCAGTCAGGAAATAACCTGGTTAATTGTACCTGTGTACTGCTAATTTAGGCTTGATTGACAACCTCTGAAAACCTCTTTAACCTGAAGTTTGACACCTGTTTCATAAAGAATTGCCATTTAAGTCAAAGTAATATGTGCAAATGTTGATGCTAATACTTGACTTAAATCAACGCTTGTGCTTATCACCTTCCAACTGCGAGTGCCCAGCTGTAATTCCTAAAAGTCTTGCGTAAATATTTAACTGGTTTTCACTGTGATCTTGCTGTGTTAGTGCGTATTTGTAAGCTTGCTTGGGTGGTATGTAATTTGTGTCATCAGTATGGGAACATTTGAGGTCACAGTTACTGTGCATCTGAGCATGGCTGTGAAGAACTGACTGTAAAGCACTTACTGATTCAGGAGAATTATTTGCTAGTGTGCTGAAAATTTTCCTGCCTGTCTTTCCTTCTCCTTTAGTGATATCAAGAAAGCCCGTTTGCTCCTGAAATCTGTACGAGAGACCAATCCTCATCATCCGCCAGCCTGGATAGCGTCAGCCCGACTGGAGGAGGTCACTGGCAAACTCCAAGTGGCTCGAAACCTCATCATGAAAGGAACGGAGATGTGCCCCAAGGTCAGAGTTGCTTTGCTTCCCTGCTGATCCTTGTAGGACAGTAGGAAAAGGTTGTGGTTATGAGCAGCAGCATCTCTCTGTTAAGCTTGTATCAGGCTATATCTGATACAGCTTCACTATCTGCAGTATTAAAAGAGCACATGTATAGCTAGAAGCTCTAATTTTAAATTCTTGTTTTGATATAAAGGAAGATTGTTTCTTTTTCCTGACAGAGTGAAGATGTTTGGTTAGAAGCTGCTCGGCTTCAGCCTGGGGATACAGCCAAGGCTGTTGTGGCCCAAGCTGTCCGCCACCTTCCGCAGTCTGTCCGAATCTATATAAGAGCAGCAGAGCTGGAGACAGATATCCGTGCAAAGAAACGCGTCCTTAGGAAAGGTGAGAGCTTCTGCAGGGCCAGGGAACAAAGTCTGAGTCTCCCTCTGTTTGTTTTGCATTGTCAGTTGTTCAAGATGTCTCCATAAGTTTACGTGCTTTTTTTTTTTCATCCTTGGTGAAAATACGGTTGTTAATAATGCGTGCCTTAATGGTGGAACTTGCTGCTATTGAGTCAAAGAGTAGAGTTGTTGAAGTATTTGTAAAACATCCTTCAGCGGGAAGCTGCTGTTCCTGAGCAATTGCAAAATGACATTTCACTTACCAAAACCAATTCCGTCTTGATCAAAGTTAGATACGTAGATGAAAGCAATTAAAAAATGATGCTCTAAGGAGAAAAGGGTGTTTTAACCGTCACCTTGTGATACATTTTGGAAAAGATACTGGACTTGGTGTTTGAGTTCCAACTTGTCTGTAACCTGTTGGAGACCAGAGTGATTCCTGGTGGAGGAGCTTTAGAGGCCTCGGGGTTCTCGTGTCATGGAGCCTGGTGGGCCTTGGGGTTTGCTTTACTGTAGCAAGTTCTCCGTTCTTGACGAACAGCTTTCCTCTGTGGTGCTTACCTAAAACCTTGAATCTTCTGTTGTATTGCACTTGGCCGTTTTCCTCTTTTGTGGAATTACTGTCTTTTCCAAATAATCATCTCTTTAACAGTAGTTTGTTGTGTTGTCCTGAACCCCGGCCTTCCTCGCAGGTTCATAGTATTAATTCTTTGATTACTTTAAGTTAAAGTGCCTGCATCGGTAGAGGTTAGATCCTTCATGACTATTGAATTGTATCAGTTCTATTGCCTGACTGCAATCCAGACAGGGAAAAGGTCTGGATTTAATACATTTACTAAATCATTGTGAAGCAGTCTACAGTATTGAATGGCTTGGCTTCAAAGGAAGTGAATTGCCTCCTACCTCTTACTATTGCCTGTAAAATTGCACATCTCTGGTGAAATCACCTCTTACTGCATACAGATGAAAGGCACTTAAAGGTTCCTACGTTTGAAGTTGTAAGAGTTTAGATATTAACTGTTCAGTAGCTTTTTTTATTTTCGTTGGCTAAGCAGTGCAGTGTGCTGTGAAGTGTTGCTCCTGTGACACTGTGTGTCCTTTTCAGGAGCAATAATAGATGCTGAACAGAAAAACACTTTTACATGAGCAGAAATAGATTTCTGAGGCCAGTTCAGGTAGGACAGCATCTTGTGTGAAAGCAGTGACTTACGCATTAAGTACTTAGTTTTGCTTTAAACATTGTGTTTGCAAAGAGAAAAATATCTTGCTTCAGTTTTTGGAATCACCTACTTAATCTCTGATACAAAGCTGTTAGGGGAATGGAACATGGTTTATCCTTCTCTTTCCAGTTTCTGCCTGTTAACAGCTTCACAGTGTTCCTCTGCTACCTAGGGAACATCAGTAACACGATGCTTGGAGCTGTTTGTATATACAGCCCTAAGATAAGTGGCAGTTTGACCCATTATTTCTCCTAAAATAAAAAAAGACTGACTGCCAGGTAATGTCACTGGAGTGTGATCTTTCATAATGTTTCTCTCGTCTGCTGGCTGTGTGCTTTCCTACCATCCAGCAGAATCTCTGGAGTTTTTAAAGCCTCTCTCTGACTGGAGAGCCAGCAAGCTGAGTGTTTAAAATGCATCTTGAGGTGTAAAAATCGAACGCTGTATCTATGAAAACATGTTCTGTCCTGCTGAGTGATGCTTTCGGCTCTTGCAGGCTGATATTATTCACTTCAATTCTTCAGGAAAATCTCCTGCTCCTGCAGACTCGAGGAGAAGCAGTTAATGCCCGAATCCTCAGTGCACGCTGCTTGTAAATGCTCTGTGTTTCTGTAGAGCTGGGATGTGTCTGAAGTTGAGGCTCAGCAGTGTGGCTCTGCCTTAGCCGGAATGCTTAAAGGAACGGCCTTGCCTGGAAGTCTAGCTAGTTTCCCAGGAGGTTCAGATGCCTCTTCCCACCCGTTTCTGTGGTCCTGCTTGCTTTATTGAAGAAGGATGTGCTCGGTCCTCTGTTACTATAGCACGTTTGTGTACAGTCACCATGGAAGCAAGGAAACTACTACTGCAATGCAGCTAACGAAGCTAAAAAAACCCAAACCCTTTAGTTTCTCAATGGATCATGAAGATACAAGGTTATAAAGAGACAGACTGAGAAAAAGCTGTTGTTTAGACTTCAATGTTTCAGACAGCGCATGTAGGACGGTCTGCAGAGAATGCGGTTTCTACCAGCAGTAGCTAACTCTTGGACAAGATTAAGGAAGCCTCAAAGACTCTTAATTAGATGCAGCCCATATTGCATTGCTGAAAGAACACTTTGGATTCAGTGGCTTAGGGTATTCGTGTCAGCATTACCTTTAAGCTTTTATGCATCCTCCTGTTTTATTTTTGCAGAGCGGGCCCACAACTTTCTGGGAAGTTAAACTGGGATTCCTGAAGCTGTCAGGAGATGCCTACGGGAAAACTAAATTGTGATGGGACAGTTTCAACATCTAAGGAACGGGGTTGTGTTATTAGTTAGTGTTGAAGATGCTTCTTTTTTATAAAGGGAAAGCCAGCGTGATTAGGCTACCCAATTTTGAGGATCCTACAGATGCTCATTTGCTGAGACTGGAGGCTTCGTTCAGCTAGGTGTTTTACTGAAGGGGGTGCAATTACAGCTTGTACAGGGAAAAAGCTCTTGGCTCTCCAAAACCTGTTTCCAATTAAAATTATTCAGTAAGTTTTTTTTTATTTTCTGATTTTAAGTTCTCATTGTTGAAGCAAGAGCTAATATAAGTACAGTTCCCTCCCTTCTCTCTTTCAGGAAATTTCATCTGTAATAGGACAAAGCCTTTAATATATCATCTTTAAAAAATACAGTTCTCTTTGGTAAACTACTTTGTCATGATTAACATAATTGCTTTGCCTCTCTAGCCCTTGAGCATGTTCCAAATTCAGTGCGCTTGTGGAAAGCAGCCGTGGAGTTAGAAGAACCTGAGGATGCCAGGATCATGCTGAGTCGGGCTGTGGAGTGCTGTCCCACTAGTGTTGAAGTAAGTTTTAAAAAAGCAGAATAAAGCAACCCCCTACACACCACTTTAGGTTGGCGGTAGAGTTGTGAAAACAAAAGGCAGAGTAAGTGCAGTACGAGTTTTCTATTACACACTTTATGCCACAGTGAGAAGGATGTGATGAGTAGTGGACTGTGCTTTTTTTCGCCAGAGTTAATTGTCTGGTGGTCATTATA
Organism: Platalea leucorodia; assembly: GCF_965183815.1. Lineage (NCBI taxonomy): Eukaryota > Metazoa > Chordata > Aves > Pelecaniformes > Threskiornithidae > Platalea > Platalea leucorodia. The sequence goes on along the minus strand of NC_138835.1, from coordinate 15,647,403 downwards.
TGCCTCATTTTCCTGTGTAATTGTTACGTTAGTTATGCCAGTGTACTGCTGTGCCTGCTGTAGCCAATTAGCCATGTTCGTGTTCATGTTTAGTGCCTCGACAGCTGTGAAAACAAGCATATGTATAGCCTGGAGCATCTAAAATAAAGTTGGTCGTTTCTGGAACGCTGAACCAGAGTGTAATATTCAGTGTTCAAAAGATGATGTGGACAGAAAATGAGTGCAGCAGCCCAGCAAACGGAGATGATATCTTGAGGTGATTAGGATTGAGCTTTACAGACAGTAGTAGACTCTGTTTCTACATTTCTCCGTTGGTATTCTGCAGCCTGCTTATGCTGCTTGAGGACAATTGCCAACTAGTAGCAAGCAGCATAAAGCTGCTTATCTTTCGGGGCCGAACCTGCCCTACGGCAGCGTTGTCATCTCCTTGTTCTAATCTAAAATACATCTTTTGTTGCTCCGCAGCTGTGGCTTGCTCTGGCAAGGCTGGAGACATATGAGAATGCTCGTAAAGTCCTTAACAAAGCCCGTGAGAATATTCCAACGGATCGTCACATCTGGATTACTGCTGCCAAACTGGAGGAAGCCAATGGAAACACCCAGATGGTGGAGAAAATCATTGACAGAGCCATCACATCTCTTAGGGCTAACGGTGTGGAAATCAACAGAGAGCAATGGATACAGGTATTTGCTTGGTCTTGGTTAGAGACGCAGATGAACTCCTCAAGTTCTGTTTTGAAGGCTATTGATGCGAGATATTGTAGGATAGAGTAATTTTGCACTAGGCTTATTGGTGGAGATCCCCAGGAAAATACAAGAGGCGAGACTGAAAAGCTGAGGAGAGCCAAGGCCGTAGTTAGGTGATACTCTGGGGTAACGTTGTGTGTGCTGAGCTGGGGAATGTCTCGTTTACTTCTGTCTTGGAAGATACCCAGCTTCAAGTTGAAGCAGCTGCTGCCTTAAGTAGGACAGAGGCTTTAAGCCTTCAGTGAAGGATTTATGTATTTTTTGCATATGTCTCTTTTGGCTTAGAAGGTATCTGTTTGCCAAAGCAGTCTGTCAGATAGTGTTGTAAGAAGTCAATATAAATATTGCCTATGCCGCAGGCAGGAAATACTCTGTTAGTCCTTTATTGGCTGGTAGTCCTGAGGCTGTGCGGAGTAGTCGCAGCTGGCACGTGGAACTGTGTTGTACAGTGACGTTTATAAAATGCAACCTCTGTGTAGGTTCATCCCAGGTCGTCGTATTTTTGATGTTCTGTACTAGAAAAGCAGCAAAAGGTTGTAGGGGTTTCCAGTGTTTTGGTCACGTTCAGAAGCTGTGGAGCTTGAGTTTCTTGAGTTAGTAAGACACTTCAGAGACTATTGCCATCTAAATGGCTTGATGTACAGGTTAAAAGAACCTCTTTCCTCCTGAATATGTACTGTGCTTTCTTTAAGCATAAGTCTGTAAACTAGTTTACTACTAAAATTACTTACAGTGGGTCAAGGCAGCAAAATGTTCTTTGCACACTGCTTAAAAGAGTATCGATAATGAACAAAGTATTTAATATTAAATGGATACCCTTGTTAACGTCTAAAAGAATTACAACTTTCTTTACAGTGGTAAAGCAATTAACGGTTAATTTCAAGTTCTGTTTAAAACAACACCACAGCCTCTGCATCGTTGTCTTCTCGCGTCCCTTTTCAGTACTAGAACTGTTCCGTTTCTGTTATCTGATCAGAGGCCTTTTTAACAAGTCTAAGCAAGACACGCTTGGCTTTCCGAAAGCTTTGTATGTCAGAAAACTCCACTTTTCTGTATATGCTCTGGTGAGAGAGCCTTTGCACCTTCAACTTAACACCGGTTGAGGGTGTATTCACTTAAATTCAGTTATTGCTTAGCCCTTGCTGAGGCTTAAGAATCAACCCAAAGCTGAAAGAAGATCAGTAGTTTTGATGTTACAATTTTTTCTTCTCAAATTCTTGCATTTTTTTATTGGCCGGGTCCCTGCTGGGCCCAGCCCAGGGCCGGGCAGTGGAGCTCCAAGGGGAGACTTTTCAGGCTGGAAAGGTCACGCGTTGTCACACTTGGTCCTTTTCGGTGGATGCCGTTGACGTGCTTTGTTTCTTAACCAACTTCTGGTTGATTCTGTGTACAGCTCCAGCACCTTCCTTGTGGGTGCAGGTTCGTTAGTTAGTGTCAAGATATGTTTGAGTAATAAGATATTTTGAATGTGGCAGTGACCCACAATGTCTCTGTGTTTGCGCGTGAGGAGTTGCTGTTGCGGAATCTATCTTCTTGTGCTGATTTCTCAAAATGAGCAGGGCTTTACTCTTGTTTCTAGGATGCCGAGGAATGTGATAAAGCTGGAAGCGTGGCCACGTGCCAGGCGATCATGCGAGCTGTGATTGGGATTGGGATTGAGGAAGAAGATCGGAAACATACCTGGATGGAAGACGCAGACAGTGTATGTCCCGCTGTGATGCTGGTTTCTGGTTTGTTTATTTTTTTAATTGGAGGAAATTGAACTGGAGCCTGGAAAATGACGTTTTTTTATCAGTGGAAGTGGATGTCGTTCCCACAACATCTGTCTGTGTTTGGCCAATCTGCCTCTCAGCAGGTTATTGTATCGTAGGGCTTTTTTCAGATTCAAATTTTTACCAAGCAAAAAGTTGGCATTGTGATAGATTGGTTGCTGGGGTTTTTTGTTTGTTTGTTTTTTTTAATGTGTGTGATATCAACAGAGATTGAGGTCTGGTTAAAGGAACTGGGAGTTCGGTTTCAAGGCTGGGAGTGGGTAAAAGTTTTACCAGGCTTTCTTTGCTTTAGGGGAGTAGTTTGAACATGCACTAAAAGCTAAATTATATTTCAGCATGAGAAATGTCCACTTCGCTGGCCTTGAACTGGGCTTACAGCAGTAGGGGGGGTGTGCTGTGGCCCTTACAGTTTTGCCTGTGAAAAACAAATGAAGTGCAAACAGGGGAGCGTTTCCAATGCCTTGCTAATTGTTCAAGCTGGCCTGTGTCAGTCCCAGTGAAAGGCCAGTGATGCTTGTGCTCTGATAGAGGGATGCTTGAAAATTTCCTCCCTGCTTCCTTTTAAAAAGCTGATAGTAACTGTTCTGTTCTGTGTAATGCCCCAATTCGTGTATTACTCTGAGTTATTGAGTTCTGCATTGAATTATGCGTGTGTAATTCTTTCTTGCACTTGATTTCGGTGCAACGCTAAACCGACTTAGTTCTGATCTGGTTTTCCTTAGTGTGTGGCTCATAATGCTCTGGAGTGTGCCCGAGCAATTTACGCCTACGCCTTGCAAGTGTTCCCGAGCAAGAAGAGCGTGTGGCTGCGAGCAGCGTACTTTGAGAAGAACCACGGAACGAGGTATGTGTGCTGCGTAATCCTTGGGTGGAGGGGTTCGTCCTTGTCACGGGGCGATAGACTGGGGAGGAGGAAAAGCTACGAGACGATCCCTGAAGTGGCGTGTTGCACGTGCAGAGTTCAGCTGGTGGAAACTCGCCGGCATTGTTTGCAGGTCTGACCTGCTTTGTTGTGGTCAGAACATCTTTGGTTTTTTATGAAGTCATAAGAAGTTTTTTGGCAATAGGGATTACTTGGTTAAAATAGCTACGAATAGGCAAGGTAAGGACAGTCACCTTTGAGAAGGCGTTTCTAGAAAAAATTGGGAATACAAATCACCCAGAAAGACAGCATGTATTTAATTTAATTTTCATAGATAAACTACTTCATCGCTGAAGTTGTCCGAGCATCTCTGGCATTTTCCGATTAGCCATGCTGTGAATGCGTATCATGCTCTGTATGAAGATTGGTGACATACTGTCACAGCTCAGGCCTCTTACTTTGAAGTTTATCCATAAAGCTCTACGCATCTGAAAGTTTCAGTCCAAATTTTAGAATAGAGCAAACAACCTATGCAGCAGACCACTTACGCACGTGGAATCAGCCTTATTAAAGCCAACCAGGCTGTTGTGTGGAAGCGACTGCAGATGCTGAGTTCTGCCTTATTCAGGCCTTTTTATTTATTTATTTATTTATTTATTTTTTGGAACAAGTATGGCTTTGCTTTTGATGTTGTTCTCCCATGTTTCCCAGTGGTGGCTGTCTTTTAAGCGCCTTGTTCAACCTGAAAAGTATATTTTCCAGAGGAGGAGAAAAAAATTCAGTAAGATCAAGCCAGCTTCATCTAATAATTCTGAAAAACTTCCTCTCTCAGTTCCTCCTAAGGTTTGTTAAGAAGAGTGGCTCTTTCCAAGACAAATGAGCTGTTTGTGTGCTGGGTCTTTCCGCAGAGGCTATCAAACAAAGGTGTCTGAACAATGAGCCGTTTGTGGAGTGCTGATTTCAGAACCCTTGTGAAAAAAGACCCCACCCTTTCCTTGTTATGAAACAACTTATCAAGGTTTACAACGTTGGACTTTGCAACAATATTTAGAACATTGAGTGATAGTGGGAATGGTGTGTGAGAGCTCGCCTTTGGCAGTATTTCGGCTGATTGTAACTTGCTCTTTCTTGTCTCAGAGAATCCTTGGAGGCTCTTTTGCAGAGGGCTGTTGCTCACTGTCCCAAAGCAGAGGTGCTCTGGCTCATGGGAGCCAAGTCGAAGTGGCTGGCAGGAGACGTGCCAGCAGCCAGAAGCATTTTGGCCCTGGCTTTTCAGGTGAGTATGTTAGATTTGTGTGACGGTGTTAAGTACTGCTGGTAAAGGGTACAGAGTAGGCTTTTTCTGTCAACACCTGGTTCCTGCTGCCTTTCAAAATGATGGGGGCTTGTGCTGTTCTTTGATTGTTTTATGTGGCAAAATGTTCTCCTGTAAAATAGCCGCAAGCTGGAAGCAAGAGAGTATTACTACTCTTTTAATAGTGCCACACCAGGTTCTGAGTTCGCTAATTTTACTGCCATGGCTCCCACCAACCCCAGTCATGGATCAGAATCCCCTTGTGTTGGGTCATCTGTCCCCTCAGTAAGAAGGGTAGCGGCCTGCCCTAATTAATGAGGTTACTGCGTTACTTACGGCTTGGACCAAACCCACTAATCCACGGCAAAATGAAGGGAATTGTCTGCTGGGTGCTGAAAGAAAGATAGGCAGAGCGATACAGTTCTAACACTGGGAATGAGGCTTAAAAGCTAAGTGATAGCAAAACTGAATGACGGGTCCTGAGATGGAAGGTAAAAAATATTTACTTCCTAAATTTGTTCTTGGTGCTTTTTGTTACTGTCCTGAAGACTTTTTGACATGGTTGCCACTGAAATGACTTTTATTGGAGGAGTGTTCACAGACCTCAGTTGGGAATTCAAGTTTCGTTTTATTTTTTTTGCTCAGGGACAATAAAATGAGGGTCTCGTTGTGGCAGACCCTGTGATCTTTTCAGTATTTAAACTGGAAGTTCAGAAGATCAAGCATTAATGCTTTTCAACAATTGAGAAGCATCCAACTTCTAAACTGGCATATATCTTTGTGTGGCGCATCTGTTTTGGAGAATTTCTATAAACTTCAAAGGTCAAAGAAGATTGGGAGGAGCTTGAACTGAAAAAAATGCTAGTGTGGATTGACAAAGCTCTGATTTCAATTTTAATCTGGATCAAACGAAGGATTAAATCTGCTGTTGATTCACTGTATGCATTTGTCTGTCATTTTATGTTCTTACAGGCCAACCCCAACAGCGAGGAGATCTGGCTGGCTGCCGTGAAGCTCGAGTCAGAAAACAATGAATATGAAAGAGCAAGGAGGCTGCTGGCAAAAGCTCGCAGCAGTGCCCCCACTGCAAGGGTAAGGATGTGTGAAGGGTCTCGGCCACGGGGGAGTTGAGGCGGAAGGAGGAGTTCCTTCGGTTCTGCGGCCTTAGTGATTGACCAGATGGCTCCCTGCCATTGCCTTTTGCAGGCATGTGGCCGCTTTGCTGCAGCGCTTCTCCAGCGAATTGCGACACAAAATCACGGCACGATGGGAAAAAAAGGCTAGGATCAAGTGAAGGGTTTCAGTTTTTTTTTTTTACACAAATGGCAAAAGTCAGGAAATTCCCAGTTTACAGCTGTTTGTATAATGTTCATGTTGCATAAAAGCATATCTTGGAAAAAAAGAGAGAGAAAATACTTTCACAGAAGACTCACTTATGCTTGCCATGCTAAAGACAGCTCTGGTCGAGTTTGTTGTTTAAAGTTACACTCTTGTGTTTAGAGTTACTTCTGGTACGATAAACTTCGTTGATTTTCAGCTCTTCATACAGAACCATTTTAACTTGTCCAAGTAAAAGAAAAATGAGTTTGGTTTCCCCCCTGCCTCCCTCCCCACCAAATTTGTGCTTCATCCTAGAGCTTTTAGGCTGTCCTCTTCCTCTTTTGTCAGTCAGGGAGCTCCTCTCCAGCCGGCAGCTGGGGCTGAAGCCTGCAAAGTCATAGTGAGGGGAGTTGGGGAGCGTGGAGGGCAGGGATCAAGGAGTAGTGAAACAGCCTTCGGTCTATGATGTATTTCTCACAGCTGTAACTTCCATGTGTAGCTAAAAGAAAGGCATTTGGAGGCAGAAAAGTCAATGTACCAGTTTGTAATTAGCAGGATAACAGTGACAACTTGAAGCCATAAGGAGGAATAGGTGATCTTGGTAGCTTGGATCTGAGGAGATCAGATTGTGCTGATGAAGCGGGCCCAAATTTGTTAATTGGTTGTGCCCTTGAAGCTATGCTCTTTGTACAAGTATTGCACAAATGTCAACTCTCTGCTAATAAGCGAGATACAGATTGATCGTGCTGTTCCAACTCCTTTAATATTTGCCTTTGCCTTTCTCATTGTTATCTGTTCCCACTATTATTTAACCCTGTGGTTTTTTTTTTACTTTAGACTGTAGCCAATCAATAACATTCTAATGCATGTGTGAAAGTGGGAACCCGCTGCATTGACAGAGTAATGGTTTTTCAATGGCTGCTAGTGATAAACAGCTCCGGTTCATTCTCAGGTCTTCATGAAGTCTGTGAAGTTAGAATGGGTGCTTGGGAACATTGCTGCAGCCCAGGAGCTTTGTGAGGAAGCCCTGAAGCACTACGAGGACTTCCCCAAACTGTGGATGATGAAGGGACAAATTGAGGAACAAAAGGAGCTGGTAGAGAAAGCACGGGAGGCTTATAATCAAGGGGTAAGCTGTATGTTATTGCAAGTTTGCTTTGTGCTTTTGGCGGGGAGAGATGCCCGTCTTGGAATCAAAATGAAGAGGGCTCTGTCTCAGACTAACCAAAGAGATGATTTCAGTTCTCTCTGTCATTGGTTAAAACAATAACAAACCAAAAAAAGTTAGGACCTTGAAATAAGCAGCAAGAATTTATCTTACCCAGGATCCATGTGGAAAATTCACTTTCTTGCTCGAAAGAGTTTGCTCTATGCTTGACTCCTCACTGGTAGGGGAAAAAGTCATTGCACAATAATTCTCTCAGACCTGTAAAGACTAAAAGTGGAACTCTTAAAAGAAAAGCCTCCTGAGGAGCTCTTAGATGCACACAGTAAAAGGAGGTGGCCTACAGAGCGCTCGTGTCTCTTTTAAATGGGAATCGGTGTCCTTGGGTGTAAATGCTTCTGAAACTCATCAGCCATGAAAGTAATATGGAGGCAGGTTTCTGGCAGTCCCGATATCCTAAAGACTTCCCGATATCCTAAAGACTTCCTGATATCCTAAAGACTTCCCGGGCTTTGAAGGCAGTCTGTTTCCTGCACACTCTGTTGCTGTGGTTTGGTTGTGTGTAAGAGCCCTCTGTTTCCAGACGGAGCACAAATTGTAGATGTATTATTCATGGAGGTGCATTCTTTCTCTTGCTGTGGGATAGCTCAGTCACAGTTGATGTACCTGACTGTGTTGGATATAGGCGAAGCTTGACTTCTGTACTATTCTGTAGGTAAGACTAACTAGGAGAAATGTGAGCAACGTAATCAACTTTGTCTCTCTTCTTCTAAACTCTCCAGGAGGGTGTAGGGAGGGAAGTTCTTTTCTATAGGGGTTAAAAGATATATATATATTTTTTTTTTCAAATCTACATGTTACCATACTTTTTTTTTTTTTCCCCAAACAGTTGAAGAAGTGCCCCCATTCCATACCCCTGTGGCTTTTGCTGTCCAGGCTGGAGGAGAAGGTTGGGCAGTTGACTAGAGCAAGAGCCATCTTGGAAAAGTCTCGCCTAAAGAATCCAAAGAATCCAGATCTCTGGTGAGTTGTGTGGAGATTAACTGAATTTGGGCTACAAAGCTAATGCATTCTTCAGGCCAGCTATTTTACAACTTCTCAGCCATTTGAGCCTGGAACTTAGGACCGTGCCCATCCTAGAGCTTCTTCTGGACTAACAACTTTTTCTGAATAGCAGAAATGCTTTGGTGATCCTGGCTAGTATGCAGCTACACTAAGGAGCTGGGGACTAGTTATTCCTTTACTGATGGTTGTAGTGCACAGAGCATGAAAACCCAGGGATCTTTCGTTTCTGTAATAGTCCCTTTTTCAGATTGTTTTTGACCTAGGCCGTTATAGAATAAAGGTCATGTTTATTTTTAGACAGAGAGGAGTGGGAGGGTGTCAGTTATCTATTCAGAATATGGGCAGATGTTTGCAATTTCCAGTGACCTTCATGGGACTTGCTGTTGGTTTCTGCACAGTGAATATGTTGTCATAAATATCATCACTGAGTCTCTTCCTTACCAGGTTAGAGTCTGTGCGTCTAGAGTACAGAGCTGGGTTAAAGAATATTGCAAATACTCTGATGGCCAAGGCATTGCAAGAATGCCCCAATTCAGGTGAGCTGGATCTCATTTCCATCTTAAACACGGTTGTTTTGCCCAGTTGATAAAGGCACATCTCTTTCCAAGATGTCCTTTCTTGGCCAGGTCTCAAAATACTGTGTTTTGAGAGGTGTCAGTCATCCTTCTGCAAATGAAATGGTGGGGGTCTTTGTGAATAATCCCAGTTGCTTTGTGCTGTCTCGCACCAGAGAGGTCACGGGTTGGTGTTCGTTCCGTTTCGCTGCAGTATCCAGTACATTATTGGGTCCGTGGTCCCCAGTTTGTTGCCAGGTTTCCTGGGAAAGCATCTCGGATATGGGTGGCTTTTCTCTGAAGCTAGTAGAAGTCTGCCAAGATTTAAAGTTGAAGAAAGACTCTTGAGTGTTTGTAGTTAGGAAGTTCAGTGGAAAAGGAATGGGTTTTTCCTTGTCTCATCGGAGGACGGCTGGCCATAGGAGACTTCCCGCTGTTGGTTTGCCTGCACTGGTTGCACTACTGACCGTCTGCCCAATAACTTGTGCTGGCAGCAAATTTCGGTCTTCGTCATGGTTAGGGGATCATGTACCATAAATGTTTAGTCCTGGTTTTTGATTATTTTAACTCATTTAAGAAAAGGCTAATAGGTCATATAATGTAAGTCAGTTGGTTCTAACCAGCAGTGGAAACATTTGCCTCTTGGGATGGGAGGAGAAAGTGCATAATGCTTCCCTGCTTTTTGGCAGAACTGCGGGAAGACTTAATTATTTAAACATGTTGACATCTTTGGAGAGAAGATGTCACATAACTACAAAATGTCGTGGTCTGCTGCAGGGCAAGCCTTTTTAGCTTGCCTTCAGGCTAGGTTTTGAAAGGTGTTTAATTGGCGGCTGCCTGAGTCCCAGTGAAATAATTGGGAATTAAGTGACTTTTATGACATGATAAACTCATTGCAAGCCACTCACCATGCGAGTGGGTCAACAAAGCAGTACCACCCAAGTCCCACTTTGTTTTGTGAATGACCTAATGCTTAATGAGCATTTGCCACCACAGGCTTTTTTGCAGAATCTGCCTGTTGCTATGGAAATGGGCAGCAAGATCTCAGTTTTTGTTTAAATAAAATCGCTTACAACTCTATCTTAAAACTCTACAAACCAGAATAAAAGCCTGCAGGAATTAGCTCGTTGGACACCTACGGTCATCTAAGCTAGAGGCTTACATCCATAGATTGCTGAATTGATTCTTGGTTGCTTATGGCTGACGTAGGCAGGCTGCACAAAGAGTAAAATTGAAATATAATGGTGTTTGTGTCCTCAGCAGGCCTGAAAAGAGAGGCCTGAAAAATGTGGTTTGACCCTATATTTCAAGAGCAAGAAGAGATCTGCTCCAGTCTGTCACTGCAGTCGTCAAAGCTTGTGTATGTTCCCATGGTGCAGTTTATGGGAAGCGAGAGCACTTTGATAGAGTCCTGGCAGACACGAGCTTTCAGGCTTTGCTTTGAAGTGAGCAGCAGGTATGGTTGGCTGACATGAGAAACTGAAGATTTCATGCTCCTCTGAGCATATTTCCTTTCTTGCTTTTGGCAGTGAAAGGAACTAGGGATTAAGCCCGGCTTTCCTGGACCTACTCTGTCCTTCATCGTATGTGTGGAGAGCCAGCATCAATAAGACTGTGGTGCTCTCTGGCAGCCTTGAAACTGCTTCCAAACGGTGTACTTTGCACCTTCTGGGGCTTCTTCTGCCGCTGCAGTTTCCCATTCAGACAAATGGATATCTTTCACTTTTGAACTGCTGAGTTGCCCACCCCTGTTCCGCTGCTTGCAGTGTCTCATCTGAAAGGCACGAGCTCCGGGCTAGCGCACACAGCGTAGGGAGCGCTGAAGCTGCAGCAGGGTTACGGTACAGAGATGTGCAGAACGGAAGGTCTGGTGTGGTGCATGCCATAGCTAAAAATTCAGAGTACTGAAGGAAGTATCCATGCAGCAAAAGTGATCTGGGATGAGGATGGGCCATGGATAACCACCGGGGTGGGGGCACTACTGCTGCTGGCGTTAGAGAGCCCTGGCCTGATGGCAGGGTGGGGAGGGTTAATCTCAGAAATAACGCTAAACAATCTTCCTTCTTGACTTGATTAAGGAATCCTGTGGTCAGAGGCAATTTTCCTTGAAGCGCGACCGCAACGAAAGACCAAGAGTGTGGATGCTCTCAAGAAGTGTGAACATGACCCACACGTCCTGTTGGCTGTGGCCAAGTAAGTTCCTGCACTTGATGTAGTAAAAATACCCGTTTCTGTGTGTGGCTGCATCCATGATGAAACATGGCACTCAAGCACGACCGTGTGATTCTGGCTGCAGCGGCTTTAATAAGCCTCAAAGCAAGGAACAGCTCTCAAGCTGTCTCCTAGTAACTGTGCAAATCTCTGCCTTGATTCAAAGCAGGGGATGTCAGCCTCCCCTGGAGCTGTTCTGCTGGGCCTGGGACTGCGGCACAGACAACAATACATTCACACGGAGTCCTTTGCCAGTGCTGGGTATTGGCACTCTGAAAATTGCTATCTTTGTGTCCCTTGAAAGGGATTTCGGTGTGCTTTCAGGTGAAATAAGCTTAATTAAGTTTTTTTTTTTAGGATATGTTTTACGTATTTGTGAAAATAGGGACAATTTTTGCTGGTTATTTTTCAATTTTCATGTGGCTGACTGTATTCTTCATCTTTTCTCTCTATCCTAGATTCTGTCAGAATTTTTTTTTAATCCTGAGCTAAATTCTGTGCTGTTGTAGTCTTTTTCCCTCCTGAATTTCTGCTATGTCAGTTTTCTTCAGTTGCGGTACTTCCCGGAATGCAGACTACCAGTCATACTGTAGTTTGCTTCTCTGAAATGGGAAGATCATCTACGAGCCATTTTCTCCTTGTCTAGATCGAGTTGTGAGGCTTCCAGTGGTGAGAAACTGCTCTTAGAATTGACTCACGCCATAGCCTTTCTGCTCTGATGTGCGAACGGCTCTACAGCAGTCGCGATTGGAACAAACCTCCTTGTCTTCCTTTGTGAATACCAGAAGAGGTTAATGCAGGAAGCATTTCGCCCAAACAGTTGCCCAATTCTTTCACAACTCTTTTTTATAAGCCAAAGAAAACTGTAGGATACACTCCAGTGACTGCAACGCTGGGTTCTGCCAGATAATGACAGCTGACTTGTTCAGCTTTAGCAGCAAGTGAGAAAAATGCTAACTTTTGCTTTATGGAAACTGCTTCCAGGCCCCTTCTGGTGCAACCTCAGACAGTTTAGCAGCTAATCCCGACACAAACAGCTTCCACCTCCCATCACGGCTTGCATGTAGGTACGCTAATACCGGAGCGTCACACATCTGTGAAAACCTTTTGTTAAATGTGTTGCTGAAAATGGCCACTGCCTGCAGGTGTTGAGCTTCTGCTATCACTGTTCATGCTCTTTTAAATCACAGTTTATTTAACACGGAACAATCAAGAGTATTATAGGGCTTAAAAACAATCACATAAGCTGTATAATTTTATGACTGGCTAAGCTCTTTATGAGGGATGGCTGTCTGATTTGATAAAGACCTTAGTAGCTCAAATGAACTCTTTAATGCAAAGGAGTGAAACCAAGAGAGTATTGACTCAGCTGGTTAATTACTGGGGAGAAATTGCAGAATTCACGAGTACTTTTTTGAAATGGCAGCGGTCGGGCTGGGCGCCAGGCTGGGATTTGAGCGTGGAAGCTTACGCGCTGGCCTCTCCGCGTAAAGTGGAGCGGACAAAGTAGGTCTGCTCCGCTAGAGCACGCTTCGTGGATGGGAATGCGTGACCGCACACAGCCATGGCTCCGGGAACGTGCGCGCAGTTTTCAGCTTTTAGAAGTTATTTAATTGTTAGATGCTAAAATCGACTTGAAATATTAAGAAATTGGAGGAGGGGAAATAGATGTAGGCATATGATCCTCACCAAATCGGGAACAGCAAAATGAAGCAATTGAGTTAGCAAAGATGGAGCTCAGAATAACGCTTCCCTTCTCAGGAGTGTCTGTCTCGTCCTGGGGCTGAGTTAACCGGCTCCGCTGCGGGGAGAGCGGAGAGGAGGTGGTGGGTGTTCTTTTTGCTCCTCTCCTATCTCTTCCCTTCCCAGGGGAAGGACAGTCACCAGATGCCTACAAAATCTGCTGTGTCCCTCTTGGGAGAGCAAAAGAATTGAAATATCTGTAGAGCCTTCAAGTCAGAGTGCGTGCAGACCGGCGCGTTCCTCTGAAGGGCTGGTTGTCAACTCATTTTGGCTTTTCTCAACAGGCTGTTCTGGAGCGAGCGTAAAATAACCAAGGCCAGAGAGTGGTTCCACCGAACAGTGAAGATCGACTCTGACCTGGGGGATGCCTGGGCTTTCTTTTACAAATTTGAGCTCCAGCATGGCACAGAGGTGAGGGTGTGCCTGGGAGCAGGGAGCTGGGGAAGGCAGCAGGAATGTTGGTTCCCCGGTTGCAGGGATTGCTGCAGCGCTGGGCTGAGCACGCTGCCGCTGCCTGTGTGGCTCACAGATGAGGCTGTGGCTGTCACGCCTGGTCATGAATGAGCATGAACAGGCCTGCGTGGTGGTTTTTAAAAGGCTCTGTCGTTAGCTGAGCCGTCTTTCAGGCTGCTTTGCTGTCCACAGTCATGCTAGTTCATGCAAAAATCTATGAAACCAATCTTCCTTCTGTAAAATGCGAGCTTTCTCGTAGGACGTTTGCCTGTGATTGCGATGCTGGGTTTGTGTAACTAGTCCCGTTCCTTCACAAGTGTCAAGTACAGGTTGCACGTGAACGCAGCCAGAGGAACAGTCTGTTCTAATCTCTTACGGCAGTTTTTACTGCCTGATATTCCTGAAATGATGGGAGTGCTTATCTTCTGGCTTCAGAGAGACCTCCCTCACTTGCCAGATCTCATGCAGGTGGTAATGCAAAGGAAGTTTCTGCTGCCGTTTCTCTGGTGTAGCCAAAACTTGCTTGACTGTAATTGGGCTGCTTTGTTCAGCAAGGCAGGAGGGTTGCTGCCTCTGAATTTTGACTCGGGCTTCGATACTGCCTTTAAAAAAATAAACCAAAAACCCCACCATAAGCTTTGGAAGAGTGTTTGAGTCGGGGAGGGGATTGTTAAATTTTTGGCTCTGTGCTGGAACAAACCAGGGCATTAAGAGACTTGCAAACTGTCGTTTTTCTTCCTCATAGGAACAACAAGAAGAGGTGAGGAAGCGCTGTGAGAATGCTGAACCTCGCCACGGAGAGCTCTGGTGCGATGTCTCCAAGGACATAGAGAATTGGCAGAAAAAGATCGGAGAGATTCTCGTGCTTGTGGCAGCCAAGCTTAAAAATACCTTCTAGAGCGTGCTGGCTTCAGCTGCGTTAGTCATCTCTGTAGGACTCGTCTGCTTACCTGCTTTCGGTGCATTCGCCCTTACGGTGGCACAGATTTCGGAGGATGCGAGAGCGATGGCGATATGAAAGATCTTTCTTCCAAAAAGCAAAGCTGCTGCCTTCTCTTCCCAGCGATAGCGCTCTTGGCTCACAGGACGCGGTCATCAGCTTCTGCTGCGCATCTGAACGTTGGCGCCGGTGTCGCGTAGGATTGACGAGCAGCCTTGTGAGGCTCCCTTGGCATTTTCGTTTTGCTGCCTGAATTCCCCCTGTAAATACAAGCTTTAATTAGCGCTTGTATGGATTCTGACATTTCGCAGTTCCTCTGGGTTCTTCCCTAGCATGCAGCCCCGTCCTCTCCTGTCCCCCTTTGTGCAGTTTCTTTAGCGTTTGGCCCCCCTGGTGCTGGGTCCCTGTCCGCAGATCTGCTTTGTTGCTGTTGGAATATGCTGAATGTCCTCGGAGGAGAGGAGGGGAGCCTGCGGGGGGAGGACCAGCAGCTGAGGGGACAGGCTGGGCTGGCCTCTCTTTTCTTAGTTTTTTGCCACAAGCCTGGTTTAGCTTGGTCTCCTCTGCTGGCAAGCAGCAGCACAACTCAGAAGTATTCCTCAAACCTGAGCAGACGGAGCATTTTGTGAAATTCAAGAGCGTGTTTTTAGAGACCTTTTCCTCGTGTTTTTTTTAAATGTATATAGTATAACCTTACTCTTGTAGGTGTCTGATTTCATTAAGCACATTAAGCACAGTGGTATTTTAAAGTAACAAGGCAAAATCCAGCAATTCCCGAAGGCCCTTTTGAAGGAACAACCTTTATCTAGAGCTGTTGAGAGACTGTGCACTTTTACTGCGTGCAGTTGGGATGTTTGAGCCGACTCTCTTCAAGTACAGACGGAAAAAAACCAATTCATGAGAGGAAAAGCTTTGTGTTTGGGACCCTTTGTAAGCTGTCTTCAATTTTCTACACTTGTGATCTGTGTTATTTTGACCCTCAAAAACCTGACTTTCTTGTGATCATTGAACGAGAAGCTGTGATGTCTTACATGTTAGGATATAGCAGAAGTATCCAGGTCTGTGTGTGCGCGTTGTATGAAGTATTTAGTTGGAGGAGAAAACGCCTTATCACTTGTTTGGACAACATGTATAAAATATAGCTGTTTTTTTTGTTTCCTTATGTTCTCTTTGAATGTCATCTTGCCCTTTGACTCCGACTGGGAAGAGCAGGTCTGATAGCAGAAACCTTTGAACTTATCAGGCTCCCACCACCCTGGGAGCGTATCTGCCCGCGGTGGCTACACCGAGTCGCGCTGCAGCCTTTTGCCAAAAAGGATGAGAAGCCCGTCGTTTAACGCTGAAGTAGAAACGGTTGGTCTTGAAGCAAACGCCTGTTTTTCTTTGGGTTTGTAACGGCAACGCTTGTGCTTCCCCTCGAGTAGCTGGTGAAAGCGTGTGAAGCTGCGTTTTCCTTAAGGAGGGGGTAGATCACCGATGTCCCGCGGCATTGTAGTTTCCCAAAGGTGAGTGAGAGGCGTTGGGAGTCGAGAGGCTCTCGCTCAGGAATTTCGTGCCATCGCTGGCATCCTTCCTCCCCGGGGGCTTGGGCAAAGGGGAAGGGAGGGGAGTTCGGGGAGGAGAACGCAGCCATCGCTCTGTTGTGAAAAGGAGAGGGTAGACGTGTGGGACGGGAACGTGGCTGGACAAAGATTTCGAGATTGAGCCAGAAACTGCAGGGGGAAAAAAAAAGTTAAATAGTTTTCGATGCGTGCTGTCCTTCAGCCCCTTGTGCCTCTCGCACGGCTTTTACTTGTCCTCCGTAACGTGATCTGTGCGAGCGCCCGGACGTGGGGACGGTATCCCGCTTCGCTGGGAAGGCAGTACGGCATTCCGGTGGCTGCGGCTCTGCCGAGCGCAGCCGTGCGCTTGGGAAAGCCGGGTGCCGGTGGCGCGTACGTTCCTCCGCCCTGCGGTGCTCTCGTTTGGCGGCTGCGGTGCTGAGATGGGGAAGGACGGTCGGAACCGCGGCGGCCTGGCTTTTCTCGCTTCTAACTTGCGATCGGAGCATCTCCCTCGCGCCCGGTGCTGTGTGCGCCCCCGATCAGGATCCGCGTGCTTCCCCTGCCCCTTGCTCGGCTGCCAGCACCGCATCCCTTAAGGATTTGTTGGGAAAGGCTACCCCAGAGCCGGGGACTGAGAAAACACGGGAAGGCCTTGCTCGGGAGCTGTTCCTTGCTGGGGTGATGGGGGGGGGGGGGTCGTTTCCCAGGGCTGGGGTCCCGTGCTGGAGGCTGCACCGCGTCCTCGCAGCACCCACCTCCTTTTGCTCTTTGCGTCTGCACCTTCCCCTGGCCCAGGGGGGCTGCGTTCCGTATTTTTGGGTTTGGGGTTGTTTTTTTAGATAAAGGGATCATCAGTCTTGGAGCCTTTTAATGTTTGTAGATGTCTGTGTTTTTTGAATGGATTATAGCACCTACAAATTTTAACTATATATAGAACTCAATAAACAAGTTATATGGGTCCTGTCTGCCGCGGTATGTTGTGTATGCTGGGGCTCCCACTTTGCCTGGAGGAACGTTCTTGCCAAGCAGAGGAGAGCTGGATTGTTCGACCCTTTTATCTCGTACTAAAACACACGTGCCCCACTCTTCAGTGGAGCCTTCTTGCTGTCGGTTCTTTTTTTTTTTCTTTTTTTTTCTTTTTTTTTTTTTTTGCCATTGCATCTTGTAGAAAAGCACTCGAAACCGAGTCGGGGCAGCTTTCTGTTGATGGGCCTGTTCGAAACTGGGCTCCGGCTGAGAGCACGGGACCAGGATGCACGTAGGTGTTTTGGGGGTCTCGCGCTGGACTGGGTCTCGCTTCTGTTGCACGTGGCAGGCGGGTGCGAGCGCCCAGCGTGAATCCAGAATAAGGATGGATGCAAACGCGAACAGGAATTGAAACTCGGGGTGCTCTGCCTTCCCGGCAGCACGAAACGCAGCCCCGGCGCGGGGCCGCGCGTCGCTTCGCATCCTCGGCTGGGCGAGAGCGCGGGGTGCTGGGCCCTTCGGGGCGCAGGGAGCCGCTCCTGCCCGCACCCTTGGGCCGCCGCTGCCCCCGGGGGCCGGGACCCCTCCCCGGGGGCCGGGACCCCCGAGCCGCCTCTCCCTCCCTCCCCTCCTGCGGGCCCGGTGCCCGGGGGCGCCGGGAGGCGATGCCGGCGGCGTGGGGCAGGACTCCCCCGCGGGGGCCGGGGCCGGGGCCGGGGCTGGGCCGGCGGCGGTGTGGCCGCCGTGTCCCGTCCCCTCCCACCGTGGAGCCAAGTTCAAACCGCGAACCCCGGCGGAGCGGGACGCGGTGCTGCAGGGCCCGGGCCGGGCCGGGCTCCCCGGGAGCCGCCGCAGGGTCCGCGCCGGCGGCCCCCCAGCGCCCGCGGGGCTCCATGGTGAGTGCGCGGGGGCCGCTGCCCTTCCCTCCCCTTCCCGTCCCTTCTTCCCCTCCCGGGGGTGGCGGAGCCGCGGGCGGGGAGGGCACCGGGGCGGCTCCCCGGAGCCCCCCGCACCGCCGGGATGGGGCTGGCAGCAGGCGGGATGGGGCTTGGGACCCCTCGGGATATAGGCTGCTTCTCCTGGGATGGGGTTTGGACCGGCCGGGAGAGGGACCGGTCCGGTCGGGAAGAGGCTGGTTCAGCCGGGAAAGGGACTCGGACTGGTCGGGATGAGGAGGGTCCGGCCGGGAAAGGGCTTGGACCAGTCGGAACGGGGCTGGGCTGGGTCAGGATGGGGCTGGGAGGGTCGCGGTGGGATGGAGCTGGGAGCTGGTGGGGAAGGGGCTGCGGTCCGGCTGGGAGGGCTGGTCCAGAGGGACCGGGCTGCTGTGGCCGGGCTGGGGCTTGGACCTGGCCGCTCCCAAGGGGGAGAGTGGGGGTGCGGGGGCTCTGGGTGGTGGCAGGGTCCCCTTGGGTAGGAGGGTGTCGGGGACGGGGTCCCTCTGGCTGGAAGGACCTGGGGACCCCAGTGGGGCTCCCGGGCAGGCAGCGGGCATTGCCCCTCGCTGCCCGGGTGGCTGGGGTAGCACGAGTGCCGCCGGGAGCTGCTCTATCAATAATGGTGATTTCCCTTATCTCCTCGTATTTGCTGGAGGATTAGAGCCGAGGAAGAGATTAGCTTCCCCTGCCAGGCGGAGCAGGCGGTGACCGTCCTGCACCCGCGCTCCCCTGGCTGCTCCTTCCCTGCCTTGGCAAGGGATGTGCCTAATCCCAGAGGGGATGGGAGCACGGGGCGAAGGGATAACCCCAAATCAGCCACTGAACTTATCTTCCTCCATCCCGAAGGCTGGGAAGCAACGGCCAGGACTGGGGTTTGCTGGCTTCGTCTCTCCCCCGCATCCCTCTCTCGTCACCGCTGCTTCCCTGCTCTCTGTGGGGGTGGTGGGGAGCACCCACGGCACCCTCCCAGCTCCCGTCCCGGCTGCTCGCGCAGCTTTGCTGACCGCAGGCTGTGCTTCCTCTCGTGCTAAGGACTGAGAGGCCGGTGCCAGGCTCGGCTGCCTGGAAATGCTGTAAATGGTGTGCTTTCTCCTGGAATTTGGTCCCAGTTGTTTAATAAGCCACTTCAGGGAAGTCGTTCCCAGTTTAATGGTAAAATCGCATGGCCTTGTCTTCCTGGCGGCGGAGGCTTCCTGAGAGCAACCCTTAGACTTTGGACAGGGTGTCCTCATGGAAGCAGCGCTCTCCTTCGGTGTCCCGGAGCGTTATACCCTCGGCTCTCTGCTGAATCGCCTCTGGGGTGAGATCCCGGGGGGTCTGCAGAGAGCAAAGCCGGCAGCACGGGGAGGCTCTTCCTTGCGTGGAAGGCGCGTGGCGATTAAGGAAGCCGAGGAGCCCAGTGGGATTTGTACCGGTTGCACGTGGATTTGCTCATCTCTCCCGCGTGCTTGTTCCAAGGCGACGCCTGTGTCCGTGGCTCCCCAGCCCTGCGGCGTGCTGGGCTTCGCCTCGGGTTAAGCTGCCATCGCTCCCGCTGAGCGGTGGGAGCGGGAGGGTGGGGAAGGTTTTCCTCGCCCTTTTGGAGCCGGGACCAGGCCTTTATGGAGTGGGGAGCACGGAGCGGGTGCACAAAACCCTCCAGGTTCCCACCAAAGGGCAGGAGGGATGGCGTCTGCCTGGCCTTGGGCTTCACTGAAAGAGCTTTTTCCTTCTGGCTTCTCTGAGCAAAAAGCCAAGCCCGAGAGGCAGATGCGGCTGGGACGGCAGTGAACCTGCTGAGATGCGAGCTGGGGCTCGGGGCAGGCAGATGCGGGCAGAGCTGCCTGCCCCTTCCTCCTCGCGCACTGTGGCCGCTGCGCAGGGGTTGCATATTTGGAAGGAGCTGAGCTGCCTTCTGCCTGCCCAGACCTGACACCCGGAGAGGGGGGGACAGGGGGGATTTTCTGGGGTCTTTTCCTGCGAACGGGGGATGATAGAAGTGCCCCGATGCCAGGATGGGGCTGCGGCGCTGTGCCGTCTCTCAGCGATGCAGGGACGTGGAGAGCTGTCGGGCTCCTTTCCTGGCAGATGCTGTGCACGTATCAGGCTTCCCATCCTCGCCCCGCTGCTGTGGGACTGCTCAAATATCCCCAGTCCCGGTCACCTGAGGTTGTGCTGGCTTTTCTTCAAAGCCCTGGGACTCATCCCTCGGAGGGTCCGGCCACCCCCTCCCCGTGCTCCCCCGCCAGCTCGGATGTCAGCGCTTGGGTTTCCCCTCTTTGCCGGGAAGGCTTGGAGCTGGGAGGCTCGGAGGAAGCCGGGACGCGCTGGCGAGAGCAGGCGCTTGTGCTGCTTCTGTCTGGCTCTGCGTGAAGGCACCCGAGCCTGGGACGAGCGGGGGCTGCGTGGGAGCTGGAAGAATGCCGAATAACGGCGTCCGTGCTGCGGGGTTTGCGGAGGTGCGGAGAGCATCCTTAAAGGGTGCCCGAAACCATTCACCTCGAGGCGTGGAGGTTTGCTGGCGGGGAACCAGGTGGCTCCCTCCCTCCTCCTCCTCTCCAAAAAGCAGGGCATGTCCCTTTCTGCTCCCCTTGCTTTTTGGTGGTTGAGGGCCTGGGCTTGAAATGCCACAAGCTGGGGAGGTGTTGGGGACCCTGTTGGGACAGAGAGCTTGGGGACAGATCCTATAGACCTACGAAGGTCCCTGCCACCCCTCTGTGCCCAGTACCCGGCTGCTGGCCCCGGAGGGAGCTCAGTGGGTGCTGTGGGCAGCGCTGCCTGGGCTGGGATGGAGCTGGAGCAGTTCCTCGAGGGCTTTGCTCCAAGAGGAGACAGTCGGGCCAGGGGATGGCCGCTGGGAGAGGCGGCGGGTGCTTTCCCTCCTGCACACGCTGCGTCTGCGGCGGGGGAACAGGTCTGATGGAGGCTCGTGGTGCGGGGCTGAAGGCAGAACCCGGAGCATCCCTTCATCCCTGGCTGACACCCAGCCCTTCCCTGCGCAGATTCTCCCCCGGGCCCTATCCTGCGCTGTTCTGCTCCTCCTGCTTGTTGCCGTTCTGAGCAGAGGGAAGAGGTGCAGCATCGCCAAAATCCTCCGGCAGTACCGCGCCGTCATCTTCCACGAGATCCAGAACCTGGTGAGCGGGGGGGGGGGTCTGCCCGGGGTCCCGGCTCCCCGCTCCGGGCGATGCTGCCGAGCTGGATGCGGCCCCACTGCGGGATGTGGGTGGGGAGGGATGAGCCTGGAAAGCTTAGTGTGGGGTCGGCCGCTTTGCCGGCGTTTCTGGGGAGAGCGCTGTGTTTAAATGGGGGATCCCTGCCCCGCGTGGGAGACACGGATGCTTCAGGGTGCCTGATCTTCTCCTTGCTTTATTTCTCCAGAAAAACCTGAGCGGGTCGGAGGACAGGAGCAGAAGGGCCGGGCCGGCTTGTCGTTCGGACAAGGTGAGCACCAAGGGACGCGGGGCCGGGGCGTCGCGGGGGCTGAGCGCCCGGGGAGCCGTCGAGCCCCCCTCTCCGCCCGGGGCCGCGTGCTTCTCTCCTCTCCAGGACCAGAAGATCCTGCTCTCCATCTACAACATCAGCATGTCCCTGCGGGAGGTGGCGGCCGGCACCCTGCGCGGCCCCGAGGAGCTGGCGGTGTGGAAGGTGGCCAGAAATACAGACTTCGTGCTCAGGGAGAACTGCAGGAAAATCACCAAGGTGGGAGCCCTGCCCCTTCCCAGTCACTCCAGTGGCTCCCAGTTCCCCAGCACGCGGGCTGCGGGCAGAGCCTGCCCTGTTGTGCGCTCTCCTGGCTGCGCACGAGGAGTCTCTGCCCGCAGCATCCCGGGGGTGAAGGTCCGTGCTGGGTGTGTGGCTGGGGGATGCTGACGGCACGTCCCGGTGAGCTTTAAACTGGCTGGGGAGGGAAATCCGGCTGCGGCAGCGTGGGACGGACTGGTGGGATTTTACCACCAGCTCCCAAGCGGGTTTGTCCACCCGTGCCGCAATGCCATGGCTGATGGGAACACAGAGCCTCGTCCCGGTGGGATGCTCGGCCGGTGGGTGGCCATACCCAGTCCAGCTCTTGTGCCTGGGTGCTCGTAGGCAGGAACTGGGATTTCTCCCCCAAAGGACTGGTCTGGGCTCCCCCAGCATCCCCGGGGCTCTGCTGGGGAAACCCCGGCCGGGAGGATGCCCTATGGCAGCCGCCAGCAACTCATTAACTAGCAGGGAAACCCTGGGGCAGCGAAGCGCCGGCTCCCCGGCTCTGCCACGGTGCTGGGGTCGTCCTCCCCGCCATCGCAGGGAAATCAGCTGGGGCTAACCCTGCCTGGGGTCGGCTGGTGTGGGATGGAGGTGCCGCTGGTCTGGAAAGCCGCTTGCAGACCCAACCTGCCCGTGGATGTGCCATGGGGTGCGTGCTGCCGGCTCGGGGGGGGATGGCCAGCTCTGGGGACCCCTGGGGACCTGAGAGCACGTGGCCACGGGCGGTTTGGCCGCCCCAACCTGCAGCTTTGCCCACGCAAACCCCATGCGCGTGGGGTTTGGTGTCCCAGGAGCATCCTCGGTGCTGGGGCGGTGGCTTTTGTCCCCCTGACTAACGCCTGCGTGGTGGTGGTGGGGTGTTTCTGCTCCCTCCGCACGCCGACTGCAGAGCCCGCCGCGCATCCCGGCACAGCCCCGGCGCGGGGGACCCGGCCGCAGGAGGAAGCAGCTGCGGGAGATCGGGAGGAAGGCGGAGAGGCTGGCGACCTGCTGGGAGAAGCTCTATGCCCTGCACGCACCCCGCCATGCCCCGCGGGACTCGTAGGGATGCCCTCGCCACGTGCCCGATGGATGCACTGCTCTGGCACCGTGGCTGCCGGTGTCTTGTTTGGAAACCTGGGGCAAATTCAACCCTGAAGGCAACGGAGTTGCTACCGGTGGGTGCCCGAGTTGAATTCATCCTCCTGTTTCAAGCGGTACCCGGGAACCGGCCCCTCGCACGTAGCCGGGGCTGGCAGGCTGGTTTGCAGTGGGTTGGCTGCGGCAGGAAGCTGCAACACCAGAAACGTGGGGGAGAAGATGGGGAAGAGCTGAAAAAAGGAGGCGAGGTGTTGGAGTTCTGCGATGCTCCTGGCCCTGCATCAACTGCTGCTTTCTTGGGGACAACGGTTGCTTTTTGGGGCAGAAAGAGGACATGCAGGGCCACGGCTCAGAGGGCTCCGCTGGATGCGGGACCCCTGCGCATCCGCAAGGCTCTGAGGGTGGCTGGGCTGTGGAGAGGGACCTAGTGCTCTGCTGGGCCAGGCGGAGCAGCCGGGCACCCGCGGTGGACAGGGAAACCTGGGTGCATCACTGGGCGCTGGGGGAATCCTGGGGAGCGCTGGTGCCAGCCGATAAAGAGCAAAACCCAAGGCTTGGCCTCTGGGGTGGGCAGCACCACGGAGGGACCTGGGTGCCCTGGCACCCTCGGCAAGCCGAGCCCGGAGGGACGTGGGGTTCGGTGAGATGAGGAGCATCCTTCATCATCACCGCGCTCTGCCGGCGCCCTGGCCAGGGTCCCTGCTCCCCCGTTGGGTGGCAAACAGTCTCTGGGAAGCCAGAAATAAAATCTCTCTTTCCCTGGAAGCCCTTTGGGTGCTTTATCTGGTGACCCAGGGGCTGTTGTGCTGTGGATGGGGCTGGCACGGTGCAGGGTCCGGGCACGGTGCAGGGGCTGTGCAGGCCTGGGAAAGAGCGGGCGGCGGCCGCAGGCACCGTGGCATCCTGCCTCTGCCCGCATCCCTGGCCCACAGGGCCCCATCCTGCATGCTTATGCTGGTGCATGGGTGGTGGAGGACGGGGCTCTGCTGCAGGGGCTGCTTTGCTGGGGGGCCATCCCCTCTCCCGGAGCTGTGGGCAGGGCCGGAGCAGCGGCCGAGCAGGCAGGGCTGGCGTTGTGCCCCTGCCTCAGTTTCCCCAGCCCCTCTCCACCCGGGAGGACGCGGTGACGACCGTGAGTGGGGCCAGCCCGGGCTGTGTGGCTGTGGGGACGTCTGCCGAGGACACGAGATGGCAGCAGTGGGCTGCGTGCGCTGAGCGGAGCCGGACGGCTGCCCACGGCCGTGTGGCCCAGTGGCCAAGGCCACGCGGCCGCCTGGACCACAGCCAGGGCTCCCACCGGCACCGTGGCCACGCCAGCATCCCCTGGCCCTGTTCCCACCAGGGCCTGGGGGGAGGCAGTGGGTGCTGCCGATGAGTGGGACCCCCACCCGTGTGCCTTGGAGGGGATGGGGGGCACCTTGCCCCGGGGATTCAAGCAGCCAGCTGGGGCGGGGGGATGCAGGGCGGGAGGGCAGGGGATGCTCGGGGGTGCATAGGAGAGGTCTCCCCGGGCACAACGGGGTCCCCAGGGTTTAGCAGGGTGCAGGATGGGCCCCTTGGTTTGATGGGGCAGGACAGGGACCCCGGTTTGGGGGTGGGAGCAGGCTGGGGATGCTGCTTTTGTGGGGTCCCGTCAGGGCTCATGGGTGGGCAGCAGGATCAGGCCCGTGGGCCCTGGGAGACGCCGTCTGCACGGCACGGGGCAGGCTGGCGCCGGCGGCGGAGCCCATCCTGGGAGCCGTGGTTCGGCACATCCCGATGCCGGAGGCCTCCCGGAGCTGCATTGTGCTGCCGCTGGTGCCACGCTCCTCCCCAGCCGCCCCCACCGTGCCTGGGCTCCTTCCTCCCAGCTCCATCCTCCTCCTCGGGGTGCCCGGGGAGGGAGGACCGGGCTCAAACTCTGCTGCCTTTTCCTCCTGCCCTTTCTGCTGCCTCCATGGGGGGGTTTTGCACTGGTTTGGTTTCGAGTTTTCTTTCTTATCCCCCCCTCATCCCAACCACCACCCCTAAATATAACAACACCCCGCCAGCGTCCCAAAATAGCCCTATTGATGCTTGCTTCCCTGTGGATGGGGCTGGGGGTCCTACCGGGGCGTTGCGGTTGTCCCGGCCGTGCCGTGCCGCGGGAACCGCGGCACGGCACGGCCGGGACAACCGCAACGCCCTGGCAGGACCCGGTGGCTCGTGCACCGGCGCGAGCGGGACGGTGGCTTGGGAGGAGGTGACTCACTGCCTTTTTCTGCGTCAAGGCTGGAGCAAAGTCCCCCCCTGCTTCTCCACCAACCCGTCAGCACCTTCCCAGATAAAACAGAGCAATAACCGGCCCCGTTCGTTACCCTTCCCTCGCAGGCAGCAGCTGCCGAGCCGGGAAATCACCGTGTGCCGCCTGCGCAGCCCCCCGGCATCTTGTCCCGGCTGCCTCTGCAGGCAGGGAATAGGGGAGGTTGTGCCCAGTGCTGCCAGTTCAGCATCTGGGTGGTGGTGGGAGGTGAGCGCCGGGTGTTCACAGGGATTTACAGGCATTGGCACGCTCACCGCGAGCTCACCGCGAGCTTGCCGTGAGCACCGGCTGCCGGGTGGGGGTAGAGGGAGCCCGGTGCGGCGGCAGGAATGAGGGCATGGAAAGGAAGGAAAGAGTGAAGGAAAAGGCTAAGGGGAGGGAGGGGAAAAGCGAGGTCGAAGCGACGGTGGAATCACAGCAAAAACAGCCGGAAAAAGGAAACAGGCCCTGAAAAGTCAAATAAAAATAGCAGCGAGGCGAACCCAAGTGTGCAGCACATGGGAGTGAGCGCATTTCCTTCGAGGGCAGCACCGCACGCTCCCGGCTGCTCCGGGGGGGCCGCTCTGATGTGGCTCCAGCAGCCGCTGCCGCCGTGGCCCCCCCGTGCCGTGCCAGCCCGCGGTCTGGGAGGGCGAGGCCGGCGCCGGGATGCCAAGCGCGCGCTTGGGCGCGCTGCGGGGCAGGACGTGGCGCACGTGCAAAGGTTGCGCGCGCGTGTGTTGGAGCACGAGGGGGTGCGCGGGGTGGGGGACTCGCTCGCCGTGCCCTCGCCCCCGCGCCGTGCCATGTGCCGCCGGCTGATCGCCTTGCCAGATGCGTCCGAGCGCTGTGCAAACAGCGCAATCACGGCTTCCTCCCCTCGCTGCTTGTTTTGCAATCACGGCAGCGGCCCGCCGGGAGGTGGGGGTCGGTGGCTGGGGCTGCGGGGATGGGGACGGGGACTGGTGCTCTTTAGCAGGACCAGCACGCTGCATCCCAGCCCGGCTGCCGGCTGAGCCCGGAGGCAGCAGCAGACCGCAGCGTGCTGGGGCACGGGGCGGGGGGACCATGGCCAGGGGCCGTGCCCGGTGACCATGCTGACGGCTGCCATATTTCTGCAAAGCCGATGCTGGAGGCACGTTTCACCCCTTTGCACCATCACCATCCCACCGAAATGCAGCTGCCCCTGGACTGGAGCAGAGCCGTCACCATCCTGGGGTGCCAGCAGCCCCCCTGGCCAGCGTCCCGGGGGTCCTCACCCACACGAGCCCCCTGTGTCGGTCCTCATCCCCCTCTCAAGGGGGGCTGGGGGCCTGTCCCCTGGCAGCCCCAGCGCTGGGGGCACTGGCACACGCAGGCTGTGTCTGACGAAGCAGAGCAGCGTTTTGTTCTCTCCCATCTCCCTGCAGCATCGTAAAGCTGTTGAAAGCCCAGATTTACGGTGTGATAAATGCTAGGGGCTCTGCTGAATATTTTACTGCTTCATCCTTTGGAGAGCGGCTGGTTTGGAGGAGCGGGGAGAGCCGGGCGCGGGGCGGCACACCCAGCGGCATCGCTGCCCGGCTCCAGCTGGAGGACGGCGGGTCCCAGGGGTTGGGGGTGGCTGGGAGCGGGGCTGCGTGGAGCCGTGCCACGGCCCAGGTGGGTCCTGGCACCCCCAGCTGTGGGATGCTGGGTGCCCAAGCCCCTCCAGGCAGCGAGAAAGTGCTGACCCCCCCTGTTTCCTGGGCCCTTTGCTGGTTTCGGAGGCATCTGCCGACCAGATTGTGCCATGGCGTGCCGGGATGCCGGTGCCAGGACATGCCAGCCGAGAGGCGGGGTGCACCCAGGCCCGGCTCCGGGTGCTCTCCCTCCCTGCGCCCCCATCGCCGGCTCCCCCGCTGGGTGCCGCAGGCTGCTCGGTGGGAGGCTGCATCCTCGCTGGGAAGGGCTGGGTGACGCTGGAAAGCGGCTCTGCCCTGCTCCACCGCCTCCTCCGCCAGCAAGAGGTTTGCAGCCTCGGGGCTGCGCGTGCATGTGCGTGCGTGTGAGTGTGCATGTGTGTGTGCATGCTTGTATGTGTGTGTGCATGCATGTGTGTGTGTGTGCATGCGTGTATGTGCGTGCGCATGGGTGTGTGCATGTGATTCCCTTCCCCGGCTGCTTCCCGCGGGGTGGCTGCAGCCCCCGGTGCCGCCGGCCCCAGGCACCCTCCTCCCCGCCGCCGGAGCTGGAGCCGGAGCTGGCCGTTGGAGCCGGCAGGCCTCGGCATGTGGGGAAGCCAGCGGGACCGGGATGCCGGGCTCAGCGGGAGCGCCAGCTCGTGCCGAGGCTGGATGCTGCCGATATGGGCCCCGATGGTATCGCGGCTCCCCGGGTGGGTGCTGGCTCCGGCGGCTCTCGACGCCCAGCGGGAGCCAGGCAGCGGCGAGGGGCCTGGCCAGACCCCGCTCCCCCTCCGTGCCGGCCAGCGGCTGTGCGATGGCTCCGACACCAGCACGAGGCACGTCCATGCCAAGCCGCCGAGAAGCCGGGGGGCTGCCGGGGCTCGGCTGTGGGCCGGGGGGGACCGGGCTGCCTCCTGCCGCCGTGGCCCCCGGCCCCGCTGCTCGGCCCGCGGCATCCAGTGCCGGGGCCCATTGTTCGGCCGCGCCGGGCTGCGGGGCAGGATTCCTTTGTCAGAGCTCGGCAATATTTTATTCTAACAATTAACCAAACACGCCCGGGCTCCCGAGCCTGTTTGTGATTATTGGAGGGCAAATTCCCCAACCTCGCTCCCTCTTGGTGTCGGCTCTGCCTGGGGCTGCGCTGGGCAGTGGGGATCCAACCCCGCTCCCGCCAGCTCGGGATTGGGGACCCCCAACTGTGCCGAGAGCCCCCTGCTCCTGCCGCCGGCGCTGGGGGGGTTTGGTTGCCTCGACCCCCTCGGGAGCCCGTGAGCATCACCGACATTGTCTCCGCAGCAGCGGGATCTGCGGCGGCGCAGGGGCAGCGGTGACTCATGGATGGGGGGGATGTGAATCACAGCCCTTGCTCTCTGGGCAGGATGCGGCCCCGCACTCGCAGCTTGCCGCATGCCAGCGATGGACCACAGGCTTTGTCCTCCGCGGGGTGGAAGCGGCTCGCTGCCCGGGGAGGGATGAGACGGGGCCGCTGCTCTTCCTTGGGGGCCCCCAGCATCTCGGGATGCCGGCGCAGCTTTCCCAGCCCCAGCTTCAGGGTGGGATGAGGGTGCTGTGGGGTGCGGGTGCCTCCTGCATCCTGGCTCTCCCCGAGGCTCCTCACCATGCTTGGGCTGTGTCCTCATCGCCGCTTTTTGCACCGGTGGTAAAAAAAGCTGGTACCTCCCTTTGCAAACTCTCCTGGAGAGCAGATTGCCCAGTGCAGGTTATCAAATCCCTGTAAAGTCTCTTGCTTGGGGCCAGCTCAGCTCATCTCACCTCACCCTGCTGCTGCGTTTCCACCCTCCAGGCAGTGGATGCTGAGTCCCCGGCCTGGTGCTGTGGCCAGAGCTGTGGCTGGAGCCGGCAGCGAGCCGGCAGCGAGCTGGCAGCCCTTGCCTGGTGCTGCCCATCGTGGGCAGGGAGCCCCAAGCGGGAGCTGGAGCCAAGGGTCGGGGCGGGCACCGCGGGGGATGCTGTCCACCGAAGCAGCCGGTGCTGGTGCTGGTGCCGGTGCCCTGCGGCGGGGCCGTCCAGGTTAGCCGGGGGTTATTAGCCATCCCAGGGGAGACACGCTGAGCAGGTTGTTTCTCCAGTTGCTGCCCGGGATGGAGGGATCCTGGGAGCGGCCAGGGCAGAGGAGGGGGTTTGCAGCCACAAGGTGGGAGGACAGAGGAGGGAGCGGTGCCGCGGTGCTGCCCCGGCCCTGCCAGCATCCTTGGCGGCGAGAGCCAGGCATGGGGCAGTGAGCAGACACAGGCAGCGTCTCCTGCCCGCTGCTGCCTGCGGGTGATGGGGCCAGAAAGGTACGACCCCTGAGCCGGTCCCCTGGCCCTTGCCGTGGCTGCACACGCCAGTGCCTAAACGTGCTCCTTCAGAGCCAGGGCTTCTTCCTTGGCGGTGCTGCCCGGCCCCGGGCTCTCAGTCTGATCCTGGATCTTAAAATACAGTGAGTCGTCAAAGCAGAGCTGCTCGGGTGGCTGGGCCAGGCAGGGCAGCCGGAGCGCGGCGCCGGTGAGCAGCCCGGCAAGCAGTGAGCTGCCGATGGCCACTGCCAGCCCCGCCGTCTGGCACAGTGCCTGCCTGCCCGCCCCGCGGTCCCCCCACTGTCCCTCCGCCGCCTCGCTGGCGTTGCACCTGACAGGGGACACCGAGGAGAAGTGGGACCCGGAGGTGTCCTTGGATGCCAGCAGGATGACCACGGTGCTAGCCACAGCGCCGAGGATGCCGGGCAAGCCGTGGAGGTTGTGGATGCCGCACTGGTCCTGGAGCGCAAGCTTCCTCGCCAGGAGCGGGGTGAGGAACCTGAAGCCAAGGACGCATGCCACGGCTGAGAGGCTGCCCAGGGCAAGAGCGGCCACTGGCGGCATGGCCATGTCAGCCACCACGCCAATGGCCACCCCACCGGCCAGGCTGCCATTCTGCAAGTGGCCAGGGCTGAGCTTGCCGTCCCTCTCCAGCAGGCTGGAGGCCACCATGGTGGTCACGGCACCGGCACTCATGGCCAGGAGGGTGTTCAGGATGGCACGATGCTGGGCATCTCCCGGTTGGCAGAGGACGGCCACGAAGCTGGGCCAGAAAACCCAGAGGATGAGCGTCCCCACGAGGGACAGGAGGTCAGAGCGGTGTGTTGGGGTCTCCTTGGGGTGCACCGGCCGCTGTGCTGCACCGAACAGAGCCTTGGACACGCCGAGGCCGAAATAGCAGGAGAAGACGTGGATTGTGATGGTGCCCCCCACGTCCAGGACGCCCAGATGGGTGACGATGGCCAACTCAGTGGCGAGGTAGACGGGGACTTCACAGGTGGCCACAACAAGGAGCTGGCAGGGGCTGGTCCTCCCCAGGATGGCCCCCACGGAGATGAGCACCGTCACGGCAGCGAACTCGGCGGTGAGGAGGTTGTGGAGGTCCAGGTGGACCTGACCGTGGTGGAAGTGATGGAGCAAGCCCTGCAGCACCAGCGCCCATTGCGTGGAGAAGTTGAACAGGAGGAAGTTGTGGGTGATGGCGCTGAGCCCGTAGCGGGGCAGGAACGTCAGCAGGAGCCCCAGCCCCACCACCAGCATCACCTGGATGTCCTGGAAGAGGGGGAAGATGCCGTAGAGCTGGTTGGCCACCAAGTTGGCATCTTCCGCCCGCGCCGAGGGCTTGTCGTAGGTGACGAAGAGGGCAAAGAAGAGGAGCAGGGCGCCCTGGAAGAGCCCCAGGGAGAGGGGCAGGAGGCGGCGAGGGCGAGTGGGCGGCAGCGTGGCCATCCCGGGGTGGACAGGAGGGGACGGTGGCCGGTGGGGCGGCTGGGCGCGGGGTGGCAGCCCGGCAGCACTGGCAGGGTGAGCTCCGCTCACTCCTACATCAGAGTTTTATGGCCATGGTTAATTTTTAACCAAAGATGTAAGTTTATGTGCCAGAAGAGGAGGTATTTTCCCCCCTCCCTTCTTTAAACACAACGCCCATAAATTACCCACGTGCTCTTGTTTGGCCGCCATAAAAAGTAGACAAGAAAAACCTGCCATGGGGCGGAGGGGGGAGAAGGTCGATCGACGAGGAGCTGGCCAGGGACGAGGGTACCATGGCACGCACCCCCATTTAACCCATCCCCATCCCAGGAGCAGGGACTGTGCCTCAGGCTCCCCCAGCTCCCGGTCTGGCTCTGCCACATCCCACCCGGGGACGGCTCCAGCACCGCCACCACTGCCACGCTGCAGGATGATGCACGTTTTGCTCGGCAACTGCCCGGATTTTGCAAAGCGCCATAAAGCTCCGAAATCAGGGCCGAAAAGACCATTTTCTCACAGGTTTGCATTGGCTTGAATGGCTGGAAATTCATTAACAATTAGTGCGCGAGAAAAACAAAGCCCAAAGCAGCCAAGCAGCTACCCCGAAGTTTCTGGGTTGCTGCTTAGTGTGACATTTTGCCAGTGAATGTCTGGAAAAAAAAAAAAAAAAAGAGAACCACAAGAACAAAAGGCAGAAGGGTTGGTAAATATTTGTTCCAGAGAGAAGATATTTTTGTGCTGTCCCTGATCTCAACACCCCTGCCGTGGGCGCTGGCTCCGCGCCGCTCTTCGTCATTGTTACTGGAGGATGAGGCAGGCGAGGGCGCAAAATGGGAAACAATTGTTGAATAATCTGCGCGAGGCTGCTCTGCCAAACCCTCCCCGGCTATTTTTCAACCCAAAGATGCTGGAAATGGGGGCAATGTATAGGAGGAGGAGGTGCTTTGAAGGCAGCGCCTTTGGGGGTTGAGGAGGGGTTGCGTTGTGCCCAAGCCATGGCCAACGGCAGTGGAGGGCTGGTGAGAGCCGTGGGGGTTTGCGGGATGGGACCCGGGATGCTTTGTCTGCCCGTAACGTGTCCCTGCCCCACGGCCAGTGCTGCTAACAGCGGCAGATGCTCCCACGGGCATCCCTCGCCCAAGGAAATGTGGGGCTGGGGTCCCCGCGGTGCCGTACGGCTCTCTCCGGTGTGCCCAGGGAGGCTGGGGATGGGATGGGATGGGATGGGATGGGATGGGATGGGATGGGATGGGATGGGTGAGATGCTCCCATTGCTCCTGCCCGTGCCCTCACTGAGGCACAGCCCGACCCACTGCCCGCAGCTGCTGCCGGCTCCCAGCTCCACCAGCAGCAGGGACGAGGGGATGCAGGCGAAGCCTCCCCCACCCCTTGCTGGTATAAAAAAGGCAAAGAAAGGCGATTTCAGCCCCCCGACCCCTCACCCGTAACCCTTTGCATGCCACGCCAGCCCGCCAAAGGGATTTTCAAGGGGACAGCCTGGCGCAGTACAACCTCTTGTGTTGATGGGATAAAACCCCAGGGCGATGCTCAGAGCGAGCAGCGCTCCTGAAATGGAGGAGCCATGCTGCTCTCAAAGACCTGGGGGAAGCGTTTAGGCCCTGGCTGAGCAAGGGAGCTGCACGCAAGCAAGGGTAGGGCTCACCCTGGCGTGCCGGACACCGGGGTGCTCGCCGCTGCACGCTCGCTGCTGCACGTTTGCTGCTGCACGCTCGCTCGTCTCCTGCTGCCCCGCAGTGGCTCAGCCCTCCCCTTCTCCCCTTCCCACTTCAGTTCAAGGGTTTTTTAAGGTGAGGCTAAATAAAATCCTTAAAGAAAAAGCTTTTGAACAGGTCTTTCAAACAGCAGAGTGCTTTGAAGATTGCAAAGTTATGGCAA
This sequence comes from Platalea leucorodia, assembly GCF_965183815.1. Lineage (NCBI taxonomy): Eukaryota > Metazoa > Chordata > Aves > Pelecaniformes > Threskiornithidae > Platalea > Platalea leucorodia. Next base: position 15,615,448 of record NC_138835.1, on the reverse strand, counting down.
AGTGCCTCCTGTGAGGAGGAGGAGGAGGATGCTGGAGGAGATGCATTCTGGAGCATCCCAGTGCTGCCAGATCTGCTGGAGAGGACAAGCACCATGTTGGGAGGTTTGGGATGTAAAGGCCCTCCTGGATCCGGCCATCACCTCTGGTAAGGGGCGGAGGTGTGGGGATGCTGGGGTGTTGGGGTGCCCTCAATGGCTTGCCGGGTCAATAGACGCTGTGTGGGCGCACACGGCGAAGCGGCAGCGTGGGGTTGGGCTGCTGGGCTCGGTGCTCGGGGACGGGGGTGTTTCGGGAGGTGACATGGCTCCTTATCTCCATCGGCGAGTGATAAGGAGTTGCAGGTTCAGCATGGACACATGCTCTTTTTCCACCTGGAAATCTTGCTCTGGCAGCACTTGGGGATTTGGGATGCTTGTCCGGGCTCCTGGAGGGGCAGAAGCCAACGGAGGGGCTCCCCTGCGACCCGCAGCCCCTCGCATCCCTCCCACCGCCATCCCCGGAGCTGCTGCATCCAATGCGGGCCTGAGCCGTGCCGGTACATGGGCACGTGCGGAGACTGGGGCCAACCACCACCACGCTCCTTTGCCGAGCTGTTGGGTACCACCATCCCCTTCCCTTGCGAAAAAGGCCATCCCATTTAGCCTCCCCGCTTCCCAAACCAGACGAGGTGCAAAGAGCAGTGATGCCCAAGCGCTCCCCGGGCCAAAGACCCCGCTGCAGAAAGGGTAGAAACCCCGCTGGGGTGCAGATTAAAAAATAACCTTTATGGCACCCATAAAAGAAGGTCGAAGTTTCAAGAGGTCGCTGGGAAGGTGAAAGTCCCCCCTGGCCCCGGAGCACCCCCGAGGACAGTGAACGATTAACCCTGCGGTGCAGGGTGCGCCGGCGGGATGCCACGGTCCTCACGGGGAGGACCCGGCACAGGGGAAAAGGTCCGGTCCCTCCAGTAACATTTTCCAGGCACGGAGAGTTTTCTTTCGGCACTGAAGGAGCGGGGATGGAGGAAGCATCTGGTGAGGGCTGGGGCGGCGGGGAGGGGACCATTGAATTCCACCCCCCACGTCCCCCTTTCACTGTGTGGGCAGTTGTTTTATGGCAGGAGGACCGGGGAACCATTTTAGCATGATCCACGCTGAGACTGCTAGAGGAGTTCCCCGCTGAGGGCTGGATACAAAGAAAAGCTGAATTAACCGAGGGTCATATAAGGCAACAGGATCTGACAGATCCGAGCCAATATATGCTGGCAACAGCCAGTCCATGGCACTGTGAGAAAACACTCCTGCAAATTTAACAAATCCCTATGGTCTAGAAAGTCATGTACAAGAAATAACTAATGAAGGGATCTAGTCATATCTGGATTTCCAGACGTTGGTCATGCTCCCACCGCGTTTTGCAGGCCATATAAGTACATGGATCTGAATCCCGGGCGCTGGAGACCGGGAGGATTGTTCCGATCGTCTTGTCTGACCTCCTGCGTCAGACGAGGGCTCCCGGCGAGGAGGGGATGCTCAGCCCAGCCGGGCGGCGGCGGCCGGGTCCTGCGGCCGCGCCGGGCTGGGGATGGCCGGAGAAGGTTTGGGAACGCCGTGGTGGCACTGGGGTGGCTGGGTGCCCCTGTCCCGTGGCGATGGGCTGGCGCCTGGGGATGGGTGCTGGGGACCCGCTGCCGGGCAGGAGGGAGCGGGAGCTCCAGCTTCATCCCCGCGGGGCTGCGAGCGGACGCCCGGCCGAGGCACCGCGCGGTGGGGAGGGACTGCCATCACCCCCGGCCTCGGCATCGCTCTTCTCCCCGCCACCCCCTCCAGCCGCTCTTGTGAGCCTGGAGCACCCCAAAAATCCCCGTTCCCTCAAGATCCTGCCGGCAAGCTGGGCTGCCCGCGGAGCTACGCCTGCCTCCCGCTCCGGCCCTTCTGTAGGTCCTACATAAACACCCACCTGGTGTCTAAGCAAGCCGGTTGTGAGCACCACGAGCGTTATAAAGCCCCGGTCCGGCTCTGACCCCAGGAGCCTCGGTGCCGGCTGTCAGGCAGCAGGCGGGGGGCCAGCCCCCCCCTCCCCAGCCCCTCGCAGCCGGGTCCTACCGGGGGGGACAAAGCCGAACAGACGTCACAGCGGCATCACGCGGTCCGAGTGGCCTTCTCCATCTTGTTAGCACATTGTGTAACGCAACATGTGGAGGCGCTGGGACCGCACACGCATGCACTCCCCGACAGCCCAACCGGGGGGAAAAGAAGGAATAAAAAAAAAAAAAAAAAAAAAGAAAAAGAAAAAGAAAAAAAAGGAAGCAATTTAAGCTTTGAATCTTTCTCTTTAAAATGTTCTCATGGCTTCATTAGAATTTGCAGCCACAGAGGCTTTGAAGAGCATGGTATAAGGAGTGAAACATCTGGAAAAATTAGGATTAATGAAAACATAATTCCCAAGACTAAAGGAAAGATTAATCCTGCGTTACCACTTGTGTGTTCCACAGCTTTTCCCCAGCTCGTAACGCTGAACTTATTAAATCGCCCTGAGCTGAGTTTTCCTTTTTCTCTCTCCCTCCCCTATTGAGCCCAATGGAAGCGACCGATGCCAAATGTAACGATAACCAACTGTGCCGAGCCGCGCGGGCGCGAGGCCGCCCGCCCCCCCTGCGCCCAGGTGGGCACCCACGGCCGCCGGACCCGCGGGCCGGGGTCCTTGGGTGGGGGTCCCGTGGGGTGGGGGGTCCCGCGGGTGCTGGGGGGGCTCTGCGCTGGGGCGATGGGTGCTGTACCCCAGCGGGGCTGCACCTGCTCCCACGTGCGCTCCTGAGCAGGATGGGGCCCGATCGGCTCGTGGGATGGGGGGATGCTGGTGAATGAAAGAATAAATAAGGAACAAACCGCCCTGCTCTGCTTTCAAAGGCTCGGCTGGGTTGAGACTGAAGCGGCCCTGAGGTGCTGGTGTCTCTGGGTGGCATTTCTGCAAGCGCAAGGCTTGCCCTGGTGCTGTGCCGTGCCGTGCACACCGTGCTGTGCCGTGCCATGTCATGCTGTGCCGTGCTGTGCAATACCATGCTGTGCCACGCCGTGCTGAGCCATGCTGTGCATGCCGTGCTGTGCTGTGCCGTGACGTGCCGTGCCCGCGTTGGCACCACCCTCTGCTCCAGAAGCAGCCGTGTTTCATCGCTGCAGGGCTGGGCTTTGAGCAGGGCGCTGGGCATGCCAGCCCCGTGCCAGCTTGCTCTGCTGGCCTCTGGGGCTGCAGCGGGGCCATGGCATGCCGTGGCCCCGGGGAGTACCGAGGGCTCGCACTGGCTGTGCCAACCCCTGCTCAAGCCCCCTGGGCAGGGCTGGCCTGGGGTCTCGGGCTGCTCCGGAGCGGAGCTGGGCCATGCGGAGGGACCAGCTGGGGAAGATGCTCTTGGGTGACAGACCCTTTGTCCCTGTAAAATACAGCAGCAAATTCCTCTGTATTTGGGGCAGTGATGCCACCAGCAAGTAGCACGCGAGTGCCAGTGCTGGGTTTAGGGGGTCACATCAAATGTTTGTCCCCGCAGCTTCGACACCGTGGATGCTAACTTGCAAAAACGGATGGAATCGGGGTTGGAGCGTTGTCTCTCCCCGGATCAAGCAGCGGCGCAGCGCTCTACAGCGTGGTGCTCCTTGAGAAGAATGAAAGAAAGCAGATTTCACTTCATTACGTCTTCATCCGTCCCACGCTGGGCGCAGGGAGGCTGGGCAGTGCCAGCCCTGCACGGAGGCCAGCTCTGCCGAGCAGCCCCGCGCAGCTCTCCCGGCAGCTGGAGCCGGCAAACAGCTGCTCCGGCCGGCTGCCGGCACCGGCCACAGGCCTCCGTGGGGACCGGGATAATCCGGAGGGCTGGAGGAGCTGCATGGGATGGGGATGGGGAGCAGCACCCTCTCTGCAAGTCCCTGCTGGGGTCTGGGTGGGCTCTTGCCTGCTGGGTGCTCCCCAGGACATCGGGGGGGAACCAGATGTGGTCTGCACCCCCTCCTTGCCTGCTGCCCCCGCTGCGGCCAGGGCTGCAGCCGGCCGAGGCCGAAGGTGTGTTTGCCCCATGCACAGGGGAAAAGGGCTCGTTTGCCCCACGCAGAGGGCGAAGGAGGGGGCAGCGCGCCCTGGCCACCCCCCAAAGAAGGGGAGGCTCCCAGGGGACTCAACGGGACCCCGCTCCCTTCTTCCCACGCTGCCGCCCTGCTCGGCACTCCCGCTTGTTTTCCAGAGAGGAAACCAACAACCTTGCTATTTTTTTTTGCTATTTTTTTTTCCTTTTTTTTTTTTCCCCTGTGCATGTGTGGAGCAGCGGGGCCCAGCTGGGGGGCTGCGGCAGCGGTGCCGGGTGCCGGCGGGCGCCAGGTGCCGGCGGGGCGGCGCGGGAGGTGCCCGTCGGCCGCGGGGGGACAATGCCGGCGACGGCCCGCGGTGCTCGTGGCTGTATTGTGTGAGCGAGGAGGAGATGGATGAAGGTCACATCCTGCCACTCTTCCGATGCCCGGCACCAGGAAAAAGCTGTGCTTTGTAAATATAAAAATAAACAACAAACTCTTCCCCCCATTTACCACCTTCCCCCCACCCCGAAGAAAACAACAACAGCCCCGGCGGTATCGCGGCCACCTGCTCGGGGAAGTGATTTTTCATGTAGGCAGGAAACGGGGGGTCTAATTAAATCTGGGGTCAAGAACATAAAGGGAGAATGGAGTTTATTTAGGAGGCCTCAAGCAGGGCCGGAGGGGCGGGAGGGGGATGCTCGGCGGGGCCGCGGGTGCGTGTGACTCCATGGGATGGCGTTTCGGTGGGGCTGGGGGGGACCAGGGGGTATTTTGGCCCCGGGGTGGGCTGCAGGGCATCGCTTTCCTCCCACAATCGGGTCACCCCTGGTCCCCTCCTGGTGCTGCTGGGGATGGCGGTGGCAGCTCGGTCCTCGCCGGAGCAGGGATGCGCTGGGGGAGTCCCTGCCGTCCCCGTTCCCCGCGGGTGGAGAAAGGAGCCCGGGGAGCGTCACGCTCAGACCTACAAGAGTGTCCCCAGCCTTCAGCGAGATCATATGAGGTTCCTGTTTCACAAGACGGAGGTTGGCATTTCCATTGTGCTCGCCGGGGATGTGTTGCAACGGGGCAGCTGCTTCCATCCTTTGTCCTCCTCCCCGCAGAGGAGGAGTCTCAGCCTCTGCCAGGGTGACCCGTCACACCCTGCCCCCCCCAGCCACCAAATTTGGCTCCGCTGGCCGCGGCCGCCTTCCCCTGCGCGTCCCGGCCGCGGGCATCACCCGCACCGCCAGCGCTCACTGGCGCCAAAGGTGCCTCCTTGCTGCCATCACGCTGGGTGCCCTCGGCCGGGGGGTCCCCGCCGGGTGCGGGGACACTCCGCGGAGGCGATGCCCCATCGCGAGCCCCTCTCGGTGCTGACCCCGGGGTGCCCCGGCCGCCTCTGCTGCCCGCTGCAGGGCTCCTGCCTAATTTTCACAACCAATTAACAAACGAGGGGCTGACCCCACCAAAGTGCAACTGCGGATCCTTGGGCACTGGCGGCGGTCCTGGCTCCCCTGGGATGATTCCGCTGTCCCGGCCCCGCTCCCCTGCCTGCAGCGGGCAGCTGCCAGCTTTTAGGAAGTGCTGCAGAAACCTTCGCCTTTGGGTCGGGCGCTCCCAGCCCAGACCCGCTTTCTATTCCCCAGTTGGACCCAACGGACTGAATATAAAGTAACACAGCATTGTTACGAAAAATAATTAAAACCCAACAAAAAGGCAAGCAGCAGCTGGAAGGGCTGAATCGGAGCAAGCCGGGCTGGCCGTAACCCTTCGCGGGCAGGCAGTGCGGCGTGCAGGGCCGCGGGGCAGGCAGAGGAGGCAGGGCGGGCAGGGGACCGGCATCCTGCATCCCAGCTCTGCCAGCGGTGCCTGCAGGAGCGGAAGGGGAGGTGACGGGCTCGAGGCATCCCAGTGCAGACCAGGGGCAGGACGGGGAACAGTTCCCCGTGGGCAAGGGGGGATTCGTGCCTCGGGGGCTTATAAACCAATGGGATTTTTGCCCAGGCTTTAGGGATGCTGAGGGGCTGCCCTGGTCCCCAAGTCCTTGATGAAGGATGGGAAGTGCAACCTGGGGACCGCTCAGCCCGGGGGCTGCCCACCCCCATCCCCACCCCGCAGCAAGGTGTCAGGTCCCTTCCACGACCACCAAAGGGATGCAGGAGCCACCCACCGCACCGGCTTGGTGTCCCCTCCCTGCCACCAGCATCCCACCACCGAGCGGGGTACCAGGGCCGGCGGCACGGGGACGAGGACGCGTCCCTGGCCGTGGGCCTCGCTCCAGCTGGGCGCTGTTTTGTAAGGACTCCTGGGCCTCTGTGGCGCAGAGATAAGCCCAAGAATTCGCCGTCGGTTCCAAATATCCCGTCCGCTTCCTCCCGCCGTCCTCGCCGCCGCTCCAGCCCGCTTGTCTCATTTCCGCAGCAGCGCGCTGGGGAGAGCTTCCTGTTTTCCCCCCGGCCCCGGGGCGGTGGTGGGGGGCTGCGGGGCGCGGGGAGGAAGGGCAGGACAATGGGCACAGGCAGGGACGGGCAGCTGCCCACCTCCCGGCCCGGGGGTCTGTGCTGGGGTGGGGGGGTTTCCTCGGTGGCCTGGGATGGGGCTGGGAGGGAGGGGGCAGGAGGGTGGCAGCGGTGGGGACGTGGGTCCCGGGCTAAGCTGAGATTGCGGATGGGGTTTCTTTCCCTTCCTTTTATTATTTCTTTTTTTTTTTCCTTTAAGGGTTTTGCTGTAAATCAACCCAAGCTCCCTCCGGAGCATCCTTTCTGTGCCGTGGTGGGTAACACCGGCTGGAGGAGCCCCCCCTCCACCTGGGCATCACCCCAGCGTGAGAATGGGGATGGAGCCGGGTACCACCGCTCAGCCCAGATGTGGTGGAGCAAAGCCCTGGGTGGGGGGACCCTGCCCTCCCTGGAGAGATTAACCCCCCAACCAGAGGCACTTTTTAGGGTCCCTCCAGTAAAACCCCCCCCGCCGCAATCCCCCCCCAGCCGCAGCGTGGGAGAGCAGCATCCCCACGGGACTGCCGCCTCCCGGGGCTGTGCCGCGGGGCGGGGGGCCGGGATGCTGCTCCCCCAGCCCAAACCGCAGCCGCGGGAAAAGAGGGATCCGCTTTTGGGCTTTGCTCGCCCTGAGCCCAGCACCCTCCTGCCGCAGGCGGGACCGGCCGGTGGGCAGCCCTGCGTCCCCCGGTGTCGGGGAGGGGAGAAGGCTCTTGCCCCCCAGCTCCCGGACCGAGTGTGAGTGTTTACTCGCCGCCTTTCTCACCGCTCGCAGCATGGCAGGAGTTATTCAAAGGCGGGCGGAAGCGAGCGCAGCAACTGAAACAACAATGAAAAGGAAACAGAGCTTGAAAAATTCTCCGTTCATAAATCAACTGAACTGCAGGTGATCCCCAGGCAGGAGCGAGCCGAGGAAGAGACACGGCTCGGCACGGCCAGCAGCCGGGCGGACCCCGGCCCCGCCGGCAGGGACGGGGGGGACGGCTGGGATGCTCTGGGGTGTTCTGGGTGATGCTGGGGTTGGTGTTTTTGTTCCCAGGGCTGCATGTCGGGGCCTTTGGGGCAGGTGGAGGTATCGCTGGCGTGTTTTTTACTATATATAAGCAATATAAGCAATATAAGAGGGGTGAAGCTGTGCCGGGTAGAGCTGCTTTCCGCAGTGGGGCTGGTGTTGCATGCACACACGTACATGCACACGCGCACGCATGCACACGCCTGCCTCCCAGGCCAGGGAAACGCACAGGAACGCAGCCAGCCTGGGCACGGATGGGGCACAGACTCCGTGCTGCAGCTGTGCTGCAGCCACGCTGTGGCTCCTCAGGGCTGGCAGAATGGGGAGACGGGGTTATTGGGGTGCTCGAGGGGGTGCAGAGCAGCCCCCAGCTCTCTCATCACCTCCTCTGCAGTTTCCCGCCTGCCTTTTGGGGTGAAACACGTCACTTTTGAAGCAGTCGAGCCAATGGAGCACGGGCGCGCGTGGCTCCAAGCCGTGGCCATGCCACAGGAGATGCTGGGGTTAACGGGAGACGATCCAGGGCTCTCGGGGCATTGGGCCACAGCTCCTCGCTGGGATCTCATAAAGGCTTTTTCCTCCTTAGGAAAAGGAGCTGCCGTCTTGGGATGAGCTCCTTGGCGCTGGCAGCATCCCAGCGTGGGCAGGGGTGGGCACAGGCAGCAAACATTTCCCCCCTTGCCAGGCCCTGCAGCATCTTGCTGCGGGCGAGATGGGGACCAGCCTGGGCAACCCCAGGTGTCCCTTCCTCACTGTCCCCTCTCTGCCAGCCCCCATGAGCTGACACCTGACCTTGGGGACACTGAAAAGGGGCTCGTGCCTTTGGGACCGCTGGATGGCCCCAAGGACCAAGCTGGTGGCAGCGGGCTGAGCCTTACAGCAGAGGAAAGGATCCGGTCATGGTCCCCGCGCTGGGAAAGCCAGGCGGGATCGCACGTACCCCTCTGTTGCTATCCGTCCCCCCCTTCTGCGATTTCCCTGTCATCTTGTCTTTCGGCAAAGCTGGAAAACCGGGAGACCACCGTAAATAAATCCTGTGTCTTTAAGCCGTTTTGTACAGTACAAGAAAACGCACTCGTTGAATTACAGCTTTTTAATCAAATACATGTAACCATGTCACTTAAAGTGCTCGCGAAAAGCAGGGGGAAAAAAAAAAAACAACACAATTGGAAGAGCACGATATTAAAACCAGCTGCTTGCTTACCCCCATCACAGTTAATAGTTTTTGAATGTTCTGAATGAGAGAGAAACCAGAGCCAAGCTCCACTTTCATGTCCATCTTTCTGATCAAGCCCTGTCAGACGGGGGGAGCCGGGCAGCCTGGCACAGCGGCGGGGGACGCGGGGGACGCGGGAGGGCTGTGCTCGCCTCGCCTGCCGCTTCTCCCATCCTCCCGAGCTTTCTCCCCGCGGTGATGGGGATGTGGGAGCCCGTGGTCTTCCTGCAGGCAAAGCGGCGCAGCCCGGCTGGGATCCAGCCTGGAGATGCGAGCACAGGTTGCCCAAGCCCTGCGGCAGCGACGGATGCTGCCTTGGGACATTGCCGTCGTGCCGCATCCCCCACCACCGACTTCAACACAACTCCACCTCCTGATGCTTCTTCCTGCAAGTTGGCATCGCTGCTGCCATGGCTCGTCCCCCACGGGTGCCGAGGCGCCGCGGTGCCCGCAGCATCCCTTCCTCCGAGCGTGCCGCCGCGGTCCCCCGTGCCACGTCCCCGTGCCCCATCCCCTCGGAGCACACATGCTGGGACCACCTTGATGTCTACCTCCAGCCTCGCTGGCCACCGCCCCCCCTCCAGCACGGCCTGCCAACCACCCCGAGCTGTGCGGTTCCCCCGTAATGTGGACCAACGCTCATTAAGCGTGAGGCAGAGACCACCAAATATGTCAAAACACACTTAAAATTTATTGTTTCATACCATACGTTTGAGTCTCTTGAACGCCGGCCAGTGTTTCTCCCTCTTCGCGATGGGGCCTATCTGCTGTCACCGACGCTTCGCGTATATGTATAGCCCGCTTGCTTTCTGTCTTTTTTTTCTTCCCCCCTTCTTTCTTTAAATGAAAAATACAAACAATTGATGGAAAATGTACATTTGTTCCATATGGGATGGTCGGAGTGTGGAGAGGAGCCAGGAGAGTCATTTTTAGGCAGACTCCTCTCTCCAGCGGATGGCTGGACGGCTTCCCAGAACGGCCCCGCGCGGCCTGGCCTGACTCTCCTGACGAGCCTCAGACAGTCTGTGACGCTCCCACGCCAGCAGGGGGGGGGCGTGATTCAGCTCCCTGCCGGGCTCACCCCCCCGGGGGCTGCTGAGCACGGGAGGAGGGAGAGGTTTCCACCGAGACCCCTGCAACGTCCCAGCAGGGCTGAGCTCGGCTGCGCGGGAGGTGATGGGGAGGCTTGCTTTGTATGGGAGGTTGAGTTAGGCTGGTTGGGTTGGGCTAGGTTGAGTTGGTTGGGTTGTGTTGGGTTAAGTTGGGATAGGTTGGTTGGGTTGTGTTGGGTAAGGTTGGTTAGGATGGGTTAGGTTGGTTGTGTTGGGTTGGTTATTCTACGTTGGGTTGCCTTCAGTTGCATTCAGTTGCCTTCAGCTGGGTTAGGTTATATTGGGTTGGGTTGAGTTAGATTGCATTGTGTTGGTTGTGTTGGCTGTGTTGGGTTAGGTTTTGTTGGTTGTGTTGCGTTGAGTTGGGTTGTACTGGTCTGGGTTCGGTGATCTCTGGAGGGCACTTCCAACCCTTCCATGGCCCTTTGGCCTCTGGGTGCGTCAGAGCATTGCTGGCTCAGCTCAGAAGAGGAGCAAAGGTGGCTCTGATGGATGTCTGTGGGGCTCAGCTCAGCTGAGAGCCAGTGGGGAGAACAAGCCCTCAAACTCCCCCATGACTCATGCAATGAGGACCAAACCTGCCGCCCTTACGGTCCGAAGGGGACCCCAGCATGGTGCTGGGTGAGCGGATGGATGGTGGGGAGCTGGGGGGCCAGGGGCTGGTGGTGGCCCCAAGGCAGGGGATGGAACACGAGGGCTGGCGCGGGCAGTGCCAGGGGCTGGGGGACCAGAGCCAGAGCTCCACCGGTGGTGGAGAGGCTGAACTTTCAGCACGGGAAATGCTAAAAAAAAGTGTTTCAGGCTGCACAGACTTTCCAGGGCGCGTTAAGGACTCCTTGCTGGCTTATTTTCTTTTTCTTTCGCAAAATCTGTAACGTTTACGATACCATGGCCCCAACTCCCTGCAGGCAGCTGCCCTCCTCTGCCTGCGGCAGCCGGTGGAGCGGTGCTCGGCATTGCTGCCAGCCCCGCTGCTGGGAAACTGCTCGGGAGCAGAGCTGGGGAGAGCATCCATCATCACCCCGCGCTTCTCTGCCGCCCGGCCGGCCGCTCCGGGCACGGCCGCGGAGGAAATGGTGCCTTTCCTGTCCTACAAGGAGTGTTGAGATTTTCACATGTTTCCTTTCCCAAACTGGGCTGCAAAACAGAAAGTTGGGGAAGGTTTGGGAACTTGTCTTCAGCTCGGTCAGGAAAGGTTGCGCTGGGAACACTTGAAACCTTTCTTCGCATTTCAACCTTTTCCCTTTGGTTAACCTCTACAACATATAACGCCGTTATATCTCTACGTGGTTTGCCTCCCATCGAAAAAAAAACCTGGAAAGTTTTTTTTTTCCAATGCTCTTTTTCTCGAGTCAGGAAATGTTTTGGAGCCGTTTGCCACAAACAGGTTTGGTTTTGATAAATCTTCATTATTTTTTTTTCAGTGGAAGAGGGGGAAAAAAAAAATCCCATCACCAGCTCTGGAGCAGCTGCCTGATGCCGCGGGTGGGGGACCAGCACCGGCAGCATCTTCCCGTTCCCACCGATGTCCCTGCCGCAGGGATGTGTGGTGGTGAGCACCCAAAACACGCGGACCGGGAGGCTCTAATTCCCCCTTCGCATCCCAGCTGGGATGACTTCATCCAGGCTGCGCCTCCGCGGGCGCGTGTCGGCGTTCCCTCCCCTCCGGCGTGCTCCGGGCCAGGACGGCTCGGGCTGCCCCGGAGCTGCCGCTGGCCGCCCCAGCGGGTCCCACTCGCCCCCAGCTCCGCCGTGGCTTCGGCCTGAGGAGCGGCAAGCCCGGAGCTGCGTATCGCCGGGCCGGGCCGGCTAGCACATGCTGTTTTAATATTTGGGTGATGTCATCGAGCACTCTATAATGCCGTAAAAAAACCAGAACGTCTATAAACCTGACCAGCGAACCTCCAGCAGAACACACACGCGCATGGGTGTGCGCACAGATACACACACGGATACACACACACACGTGCGTGCACAAGGACGTGCACACACCCACATGCATGCAGACAGATGCACACACATGTGGATGCACATGGACACACACACACACGTGCATGCAGACAGATGCACACACATGTGCATGCACATGGACATATACACACACACGTGCGTGCAGACAGATGCACACACATGTGCATGCACATGGACATATACACACACACGTGCATGCAGACGGATGCACACACATGTGCATGCACATGGACATACGCACACACGTGCATGCAGATGGATGCACACATGCATGCATGGAGACGCATGCACACACACAGACATGGATGCACATGCACACGTGGATACACACACGTGCATGTACAAACAGATGCACACATGGATACAGACAGATGCACTTGTGGATGCACGTGCAGACTCATGCACATGCAGATACACAAAAAGGGACACGCACACATACGTAGACATGCAGAGATGCACACACATGGCTCACACATGCACACATGCACTCAGATGCATGCAAACAGATACCCGGGGGTGCACACACACACACAAATGCATACACACAGTGATGCGTATACACATAGATGCGCACAAGCTTGCAAATGCACACGTGTTGATACAAATACACACATACACATCTGCACACAGATGCATTGGGATGCACACACAGGGATGCGCACACACACAGGGATGCGCGCACACACACACACACTCCATGCCACCCCGAGCCTCTCCCCGCCGTGCAGCACTGGGATAGCCGTGGCAGGCGGCATGCGAAGGACAGAGTGGGTGTGCATGGCGCACACGCTGCCCCGGGGCCGGTGGCACTCGTGTCACGGCATGGGGACCTCTGCAGAAGCAGCCCCGGGGCGTGGGGCAGCGGGGGGGATCCACAGCCCCACATCCCCAGGGGACGCAGAGCAGATGCCACCCACCCATAAATCCCACGCAGGACCTGGCAGCGCCTTCCCCTCTCCCTGCCCCGGCAGCCATCCTGGGAAAGCCGGCAGGATGGGCCTGTCAGGTTTTACATATACCTGTCAAATACCTTCTCCATATTTCTGCCATAACGACCTGCTAAGAGCCCCTCGCTCCTCCTCCCGAGTCCAAAACCATCAGGCCCTGAGCTTTGGAGAGATTAAGTCATAAAAATCGGAAGGGGCTGTGTAGTAACAGCCCCGGCCTGAGCCATAACGGCAGTGAAATCATCCCCAAACTATTTCAGCCCCATCCATTTCCAGTCCCATGTCACACCTGAGCCACCGGCACGCAGCGAAATAAAAGGCTGGTGGATGGTTTCCTGGCCCCGGCGCGGCCGTACGGGGATGGGGGTAGGGAAAGGAGGTTATGGTAAAAATAAGAAGGCTCTCCCGGTGCGCAAGGCTGGCCGGCTCTGCCCGGTCCCGGTGCCCGGGCGGTGCAGGATGTGTCCCGGCTGGGCAGAGGGACCGCCGAGCTCCCGCGGGCATGGCTGGAGCAGCCCGTCCCAGCCCCAGCTGGGGTTTCTGACCTCTGCTTTGCATTAACTAACCCCGAGCTGAGCAAAATAGCCAAAGCCAAGCCAAACTGGGAGACAGCGGGTTTAGCGCCAAATCAAACCCAGCTAATTAGCGGCGTGGCTGAAGCTCATCAAGGAACCAGCACCCCTTGCAGTGCCTGCCTAGCTCTCTGCCCTCCTGACGGAGATGGGCCAGCCCCGGTGCCGACCAGCCCAGCCAAAGCCTGGGTCTGGGGAGGGCCAAATCCTGTCCTGGCCACGGCTAAAACGTGATGCTGCAGCTCCGAAGCTGCGGGAAGGTGCCTGCCGGCTCGGTACCAGCCACACGCTGCCCGCTCGGAGGCAAGACTGGAGGAACCACCCCGGTTTGGGACACTTCTTCATTAATTTAACGTCAAAATGGCAAGTTTAGGTGAAAAAGGCTGTGCAAAACACCGAGCGATGGGAAGAGGCGGCATCCCCCGGGGTCTGGCACGGGTCCTTCTGCCTGTTGTTTTCTGACCCAAACCCGCACTCCTGTGTTCTTCCTCTCGCCTTTTCCTTCTTTCTCATTTCCCCATGACCTGGGATAGGGCTGGTCGGCGAGACGGGGCGGCCGCGCATTGTTCACGGCCTCGATTGCAATTAGCCTTTATTATTAATAAAAACACCCAGGGCTGAGTTAGGCAGGAGGGCTGGCAGGACCCTGCCTGCTTTTGTGCAGAAGCAAGGCAGGGCTTTGCTGGCAAACGCCGTGCGGTGTTAGAGCAATGCAGACCCGGGGAGCTGAAATCTGGCTCTGGGGCTCGGTGACCCGTGGGGCTCGGTGACCCGGTCCCGGGGACGGGTGGGCACGGCAGGTCCCCGCAGATCGCCCCGGCACCGCTCGGTGCTTTCGCAGCGGTGCAGCAGCTGTGGTTGCAACATGGTGCATCTGCGGTGCGTTTAGGGATGGGAGTGACCATCCATCACCCCGCGGTTTCAGGCTGGGTACCCGCCCCAGCCCTGCAGCCCCCTTGGGCATGAAAGGAGGAGGCCCCCGCTCCCCTCGCAGAAAAGTTACATTTTCAGCAGTTTTGCAGTGCAGGTACTTTGGGAAAGCTCCTGTTCGTTCCCAGCCCTGCCACCAACCGAAACCAGGGCACGCCTGGACCCAAATTGCTCCAGAGCAAGGAACAGCAGCCAAAAAAACACCCCAAGGATTTCTAGCCATCCTCTGAGATCAGAGGCGAGCTGGCACGGCCCAGGCCGTGGGGAAAGAAGGGAATTTCTGCTGCAGAAAAATGACTTAACGTTTCCTCCGCGATGTGATCCGCTGCCGGCTTCCCTCCGGCCCCGCGGGGCAGCTGGGCGAGGGCCGGCGTGCGCTTCGCTTCTTTGAACCGCAGGAAGTGATCGCATCCTCGCCTGGAAGGTACCTGGAAGCTGGGGGCTGGAAAATAAGTCAGGGTTTTCTTTCCCCCCCCCCTTCTCCATCTCCTTCCTCCCAGGCTGCTTGGGGGAGCGGAGCGGGACGGAGCCTATAGACGGCTGCTTCCTTTCATAGTCATCGGCAGCGGCACAGGATGCTTCTCATTTGGTGTTGTGTTTGTTTGCTGCGGCGCGGGTTCTGGCACCCGCCGGGCGCCCGCCAGCCCTCCCGTGTAGGTAGTGAGGTCATTTTTCCATGTATTCCCCCTTTTTACATACTGTATATGGAAAGACAATGAAGCGCCTTTCTGGCGTTTATTGGGAACACGTCGCCAGCCCCCAAAGTGGTCCCGGTTATTAGCGCTTCGCGTTAAACAACAACAACAAAAAAAAGTAAGTCAGGATTTAGTCCTGTTAACACTAATGTGAATTTAATTTAGGAGAAGCTTGAAAATTAATGTCATTTGTTAAATATCCATTTCCCCTAAAAGGCAATTCTTTGCCAACAACAACAACGAAAAAACTCTTCTTCTATTCAATTTTTTTTTTTTTAAATAGCCTTTTTTGGCGATATCGCCCTGGTTTAAATCACTCGGCGTTCAAGGAATGGATGCCACCGGGGTTTTATGCAACAGATTGTCATTTCTGCTTTTCAAATTGAACAAAAAACTACTGTAAATCATAAAGTGGTTCACGGGAGGGGGATGAAGCTCCGGCAAAGCACCAGCGGCTCCGAGCAGGCTCTGGCCGGGCAGGACGACGGCTGCCGGAGCTGGGGAAGAGCCCGTGAGGGCCGGGAGGTGGAAGGGCTCCGGCACACGGGGTTTTCTTCCAGCTCCGAGGCATCGGAGCAGCCGGGCTCTATTTTTGGGAGGTTTCCCGGGAAAATGGGGTGAGCCGTGAGGACCACGCACCGATGCGCTGGCAAAATAATAACCACACCAAAGCTCGTTTTGGCGAAGGATATCACATGTTTTATTATATTTTAATCTGAGAACAGCTGCTTTTCCTGCAGAGCACATCTCCGGGCAGCACGGCGCGGTGCCGCGGGGCGGCCGCCAGCATCCCATCCCGCCGCCGGCGCTGCCGGAGCCGCCGTCCCGCGCCGAGCCGAGCCGCGCTCGCGGAGCCCGAGGCGGCTGACGGGGCGGGCGGGCGGCAGCCTGGAAATTAATACATTTGCCAGGTTGTCAAAACATTAATCAACGGATACAAAAATCTGGAAATGGTTGGGACAACATGTATTTGCGGAAAATATGTGTTCACACAACAAGCACACAAGATGGGAACAATTATATGAAGATGTTTTAATAATTAACCAGTATAAAACAGTTTGCTCTCCATACAGTTCTAGACAATAAAAGTGTTTGCAGTCATATTTTTCTTTTGTACAAAATTCCAGTCAATTGTTCCACAATATTTACATTGTCATTCCCTTTTCACAAAATATCTCCTTTCCCCCCCCCCGCTTTTTTTTTTAAATCCAGCTTTGCTACATAAATGCTTTAGATCTCATGGATATCCCTTGATTTATTTTTAAAAAGTCTAATAAAAAAAAAACCCAAAAGACATTAAATACCATTTTATATATAAAAATGCTTAGTAAAAATATAGTTTTGTTGCCCAATTAAAATATATTGCTGAGAATACAGTAAAAACTGTCCTAAAGCCCACCCCTAATGGGCGCCGACTCTTTAATGGCCCTGGCAAAATCTTCCTAAAAGTTTTCCCCCGCCCGCAAGTTCGCCTGCCCTTGGGTTAAATACTGGGGGCAGGTCGCTTCGGCTCGGCCTGGTGCTGGTTGTTTCAGGCAGGATTTACTGGAATTGGCTTAAAAATGCCCCTTGGAGCTGGTGGGAGCTACAGCTACGCCCTGCCGAGGGCTGGAGCGGGGAGCGCGGCAGGCAGGCTAGTGCTGGGAAAGGCGGCTAGCTGTGTTATATAGTTATACGGTATATCAGTGAGTTCAGCATGTTTTTCCTCTAAAAAAAGAACCAAAATAAAAAAAACAAAACAAAACAAAACAAACAAAAGAAAGCGATGCATTTAATGAGATACTCTAAATATCATGGAGCTCGTGGTTAAAGGAGGATGGCTTTTTGTTTTTAACGGAGAGCCGGGGCTCTCCCGGTGGGAGCATCGGACGGTGGGGCCAACCTAACCGGTGATGCAGGGGCTATAGTAAACAGCGCTGCTGGCATCGGACAAGGCGGATATCAAGCTGCTCTCCTCGCAGGAGATGCTTCTAGGAGTCACTTTGGACAGGGAGACATGGTAAGGGAGTCCCGAGGCTTCGGGACGAGTCCTGCTCATGTTCAAATACTGGTCAAACTCATTGCGGTCAACGTCTGTCCACAGCTCGGTTTGGTTCAAGTGATCCACGCTCTCCATGTGGTGGGCTTCGGGTGGGGGCGAGAGCTGGCCCAGGTGGGCGGAAAGCCCGTTCTGAGTTCCCGAGCACATCTGGTTGTAGTATATGCTGGAGGGATGGGGAGTCCTCATGGCGTCGGCCAAGTGCGATGGGGTCTGCGCGTAGGGCACCGCCACGTCCCGCCCCATGCACTTCTCCTGCGGAAACTCCATCTGGTGATGGTGGTGGTAGCCGCGAAAGGGCATCATGTTGCAGTCATCCTGCATGTGCGGAGGGAAAAACGCCGGCTCGGTCTGTTCCAAGACATCCAAGGGAGACATCTCAGGAGTTGGCAAGCCATAGTTTTCAATATCCGACCCCATGGAGTGGAGTTCTCTGAAGTGGTTAAGTGGGGGAGGCTGGGGGTGGCCCGGCTGGCTGCCGCCATGGTGACTCATGCTGAAGTTGTCACTGCAAGGCTGGGAAAGGTTATGCAGGAGGATATTGGGTTCCATCCTCTTGATTTTCTTGGCTTGCTTCTTTCTCCTTGGGCGGTACTTGTAGTTGGGGTGATCCTGGAGATGCTGGATTCGCAGCCGTTCTGCCTCTTCCACGAAGGGACGCTTGTCGCTGGCGCTCAGCGCTTTCCACGACTGGCCTGGAAGGGGAAAGCGAAGCTCTGTGACACCGGTTCGGCCACCCGGCACTGGCCAGGGCACGGGGGCACCCGGGGGGAGGGCCCCCTTGGGCTGGGAAGGGCTCCCTCGGCCGGTTCAGCACCTGAGCGGGGTCCTGGTGCCGGCACGAGGAGGGGCTGGGGAATGGGAGCCCAAGCAGGGCTGTCCCAGGGGGAGAATGGGGGTGCAAAGCCCCGGGGGGGCTGCCAGGGCAGGGGATTCTGCCTCCTGCTGCCCCTCGGCACGGCCTGGTCCCCGGGGTGCCTGCTTCCCTGCATCCCGCATCCACAGCCCTGCTCCGCTGCGGCCTCAATTGCCCAGCCCCAAACCCCGCACCCCGCAGCCCCGTATCCTGAATCCCACCTCCCCGCACCCCGCAGCCCCATATCCTGAATCCCACCTCCCCGCACCCCGCAGCCCCATATCCTGAATCCCACCTCCCCGCACCCCGCAGCCCCATATCCTGAATCCCACCTCCCCGCACCCCGCAGCCCCGTATCCTGAATCCCACCTCCCCGCACCCCGCAGCCCCGTATCCTGAATCCCACCTCCCCGCACCCCGCAGCCCCGTATCCTGAATCCCACCTCCCCGCACCCCACAGCCCCGTGTCTCCGCATCCTGCTGCCCCGGCTGGCCATATCCTGCTTCCCGTAGTCCCGCATCCTGCAACTCTGTCTACCCATATCCTGCTTCCCGTGTTCCCACATCCCGCATCCTACAGTCGTGTATCCCGCATCCTGCAGCCCTGTATTCCCATATCCTGCATCCCCGCAGCCGCGTACCCCACAGCCCTGGATCTCTGCATCCCGCAGCCTTGTTTCCCTGCATCTTGCATACATGTAGCTCTGTATCCTCACATCCCACAGCCCCGTATTCCCGCATCCTCTAATTCCATACCCCACAGCCCTGTAGCGCTGCACCCCACAGCCCTGCATCCTTGCAGCCTGCAGCTGGCATCCCTTGGTCCCATATCCTTGCAGCTTGCATCCCGCAGCCCTCTAACCTTGCATCCCACAGCCCTCTAACCTTGCAGCCCGCAGCCCTGCATCCCGCAGCACCCCATCCTTGTAACCCAGCTCCTGCACCCCTGTATCCTCGCACTCTGCATCCTGCAGCCCCATCTCCTCGCAGCCTGCATCCCGCAGTCCTGTGCCCTTGCAGCCTGACTAGCACAGCCCTGTATCCTTGCATCCCGTGTCCCGCTGCCTCATATCCTTGCAGCCTGCATCCCACAGCCCTGTTGCAGCGCACATCCCAATGCCCCGTACCTCTTGATCCCGCACTCCCAGCCCTGTATCCCTGCATCCCAATACCCCGTCCCCCTGCAACTCACATCACCAGCCCCATATCCCTGCATTTTGCCGCCCTGTACCCCTGCAACTCACATCCCCAGCCCCATATCCCTGCATCCCAACACCCCGTGCCCCTGCAGCGTATATCCCCAGCCCTGTAAATCTGCATCCCACTGCCCTATCCCCCTGCAGCCCACATCTCCAGCCCTGCATCACTGCATCCTGCTGCCCTGGACTCCCGCAGCCCGCACCCCCAGCTCCATATCCCTGCATCCCGCTGCCCTATACTCTCACAGCCCACATCCCCAGCCCCATAGCTGCCTATCCCTACATCCCCAGCCCCATACCGCTGCATCCCTGCATCCCCAGCTCCGTACCCCCGCATTCCACAGCCCTACACTCTTGCAGCCTGCATCCCCAGCCCTGCAGCCCTGCACCCCTGCATCCCCAGCGCCGTACCCTGGCATCCCACAGCCCCATACTCTTGCAGCCCGCATCCCCAGCTCCGTACCTGGCATCCCCAGCCCCGTACCCCTACATCCCCAGCCCTGCTTCCCTGCATCCCACAGCCCTACACTCTTGCAGCCTGCACTCCCAGTGCTGTACCCCCACATCTCTGCATCCCCAGCTCCATACCCCCGCATCCCCCAGCCCCGCACTCTTGCAGCCCGCACCCCCAGCCCCATACCCCCGCATCCCCAGCCCCATACCCCCACATCCCCGCATCCTCAGCTCCATACTCCCGCATCCCAGAGCCCTGCACTCTTGCAGCCCGCATTCCCAGCCCCGTACCCCTGCATCCCCGCATCCCCATCCCCCTGCATCCCCAACCCCATCCCCCTGCCTCCCCAGCTCCATATTCCCGCACCCCCAGCCCTGCACTCCTACAGCCCGCACCCCCAGCCCCGCACCCCGCACCCCCAGCCCCGCAGCCCTCCTCCCGCAGCCCGTCCCGCTCACCCAGCATCTTGCTGAGCACGGCGTTGTGCAGGTCGGGGTTCTGCTGCGCCAGCCGCTTGCGCTCATCCTTCGCCCAGACCATGAAGGCGTTCATGGGCCGGCGGATGCGGGAGTCCTCCCCGGCCTTGCCCTCGGCGCGGCCGGCCGGGGGGCTGTATCCATAGCCCGGCTCGGGGCTGGGCGAGCGGCTGGGGGCCGCGCCGGGGGCCGCGCCGCCGGGGCCGGGGCCGAAGGCGAAGCCGGGCTCGGGGCTGGGCGTGCGGCTGGCGGGGGAGGCGGCTCCCGGGGGGCGCGGGAAGGCGAGCCCGGGCTCAGCGGCCGGCACGGCGGCGGTGACCCATGAACAGTCGCCCCGGGGTTGCGATATCTCCTCTCGGCAGTAGTTAGACTCAGATATATTCATTCCAGCTGGACAGCACTTTGTGTCCGACCCGACCGGGTGCCGGAGAGAGAAAACCGGGTCCCGCCGCGTCCCACCGGGTCCAGCAGCCGCCGAGCAGCAGCCCCGCCGCTCGCCTCCCTCGCCTGCGCTTCGTGGGGATTTGGGGTCGGCTTGTTTTGGTTTCCTTTCTGTTCTTTTTTTTCCTCCTTTATTTTTTTTTTCCCCCCTTTTCCCCCCAAAAAAAACTTTTGGGATGATGCTGGGCTGGAAGGGGCAAAATATAGCCGGGCTGGACCAATCAGCGGGGCGGAGGGGAGGAGGAGGAGGAGGAGGACGAGAGGGAGAGGAGGAGGAGGAGGAGGAGGAGGAGGAGGAGATGAGGGGGAGGAGGAGGAGGAGGAGGAGGAAGGGGGGCGTCCCCAGGCACCAGCGGGAAGAGCCACCCGGGGAGGGCCGGGCTGGGACCGGCGTGGACGCTGCTGCCCAGTTCC
The DNA here is from genome assembly GCF_965183815.1 of Platalea leucorodia. Lineage (NCBI taxonomy): Eukaryota > Metazoa > Chordata > Aves > Pelecaniformes > Threskiornithidae > Platalea > Platalea leucorodia. The sequence continues at coordinate 15,594,603 of NC_138835.1, read as the reverse complement.
CTTCCTTCCAAGGAGGAGGGTTATTAATTTTTTTCTCTGTCTTTTCTTTCTTTCTTTCCTTCTTTCTTTCCTCCTTTCCTTCCTTCCTTCCCTCTTTCTTTCCAAGCCCCTTTTCTGGCTACTTGCGATCCGCCTGTAGATCAAGCCGAGGCAGGGAAGTGTTTAGATTTGCCTGCCAGGCTGCCCGTTTGCAGGCAGACAGGGATGCTTGGGGCTTTGCATTTATTTTTTTTATGACTTATTTCGTGTGTGTGTTTTGGCCAGCGTTCCCCGTCCGGGGTCGGGAGCAGCCCTGGGGTGAAGGCAGGGGTGAGCCCTCTTCTCCCGGCAATTTTCTTGTGGGAATTTCAGTGCCGGCGGGAGAAACTACTCCTTGCTTTTAAGCACTGTTCACATGAAAAGAAATGCATTTCCAGCCTGTCAGCCTGGGGACTGTTGAGGAATGGTGGGTTCACCGGCAGCCGGGTGATTGCAGCTAAAACCTGCCTCCCGAGCCGCGCTGCTGGGGCTGGCACGGCCGTGGCATTGCCGCACGCGCCGTGGGCACGGCCGCGCTCCCACGGCACGCTGCCACCGGCAGCCGTGGAGGAGCGGCGCGTCCCCGGCCGCCAGGTCACCGCTCCGCTCGCTCGGCTGCCGTCCAGCAGGGATTTGCAGTGCCGAGAGCCAGGCTAGGTGGTCCGAAGGTCCTCCCTGCCCTTGGCACGGAGGAATTATGAACGCTGTGGGACCCAACCGCAAGCAAGGAGCTCTGCTTGCACCCTGTCCCGGCTCCCTGCCACCCCCCAGGCACTCAGGGTGACGTGGGAAAGATGCCCCAGCTCCGGGCATCTGCCTCCAAGGCCCCTCCGGCTGCGGACGTGCCCGAGACCCCAGCCTGAAACGTGAACCTCGGCGTTAGGAAGACTTGGGGCGCCGGGTTGCGCAAGAGCCCAGCTCCCAGCCTCCTCGCAGCGGTGGGGTATTGCATGCCATGGTTTCTGTGTGTCTGGAAGTGATTTGAAAAAGCCGATCTGCTGTTAACCCTAAACAAAACAAAGGCCTTAAAAAAAAAAAAAAAAAAAATCTTGTCTCACTTATTCTTCAATCACTAGCCAGGAGCAACAGAGGTTTCGGGCTAGATTTTCTTCATGTTCCTGGAGCCTCTTATTAATATTTTGCAAGAGCAAATCAGCACCAGTCCGTGGGAGAGCCCGTACGGCTGCAAGGAGCCTCCTCTCCACTCGCCCCCGTCCTGCCCTGGCCATACAGCCGAGGAGGGTGCCGGAGCATCGCCGTGCCGGAGGAGCAGCCGCGTGCCGCTGCCCAGAGCCGAGTCCCTGAGCTGCGGGAGGCTTTGGCTCTTTGCCCCTGCCCCGGGAGCAGCAAGGTGGGTGCTGGGGGGAGCTGGGGACCCTCAGCCCAGGGCCCGTGGCTGCTTGTGGGGTGAAGCGAGCCGCCTTCAGGGCAGTTGGACTGGGTGGCTGCTCAGGACACCCCAGGCACATCCCCCCGCTGCCGATCCTGGCCCTTCTCCCAGGCTTTGGCCAAGCGCGTGGCGCTTTCCCTGGCCGCATCCAGCCCGTGGCCTCCCACGTGGCCCCAGCAGCATCCTTGGCCTCTGGGCAGGCTCAGAGCTGCCCTGGAGCCAGGGTTGGACCTGGTGCCACCAGCTGGCATTTGGGACGTGGCGGGGATGAGCTGCAGCGGGGTGGGAGAGGGGACAGCTCAGATTTTTTCACCCCTGGAAATAATGCTAAGAGCTGGGGCAAACCCTCCCGGGGGAAGGCAGATGCAGAGCTTCGCGCCCTCCACGCTTGCTCTGTGCAGCCGCTCCAAGCGTGGGCCTCCTCCGCACGGGACGGCAGCGGGCTGGCGATGCTTTCCTTACGCAGCGGGGCGCGGGGCGGGGGCCAGAGCCGTGCTGCTGTCCCTGCCGCGCTGGGGTAGTTTGGGACCTCCTCTGCCCACGGAGCGAAGGCGGGCGCTTTGATCCCAGAGCATGCACGCGGTGCAAAGCCTGCCTTGCACTGCATCTGCAAACCCTGCCTTGCGCTGCATTGCTGTCGGTGCTGCATCCCTGTGCAGGGATGGAGGGGAAGAGCCAGGGAGGATGGCGGAGGGGGAAAGGAAGGGTATGGCTGCTGGAGGAGGAGGGATGAGAGCTGGGAAGCAGGGAGAGAGGGGAAGGAGAGCTGCGAGGGGGGATGGAGCAGCATGCAAAGCACCCAGAAATGCCTGGGTGTAAAAATGCCTGGGTGCAAAACGCCCAAAAATGCCTGGATCGGCCCAGGGGACCGGGGACTTTTGGACCACTGCCCCAGGGACACGGGGATGCGGCATGGGGTGCTGGCGACCCCCGGCCCTGGCTCCTCACCGGCCACATCTGCGGCGACGCGCGGGGAGGAAGCGCTGGACATCCCTGGGCAGAGATAAGATCGGGTGCGCGCCAGCTGGGTGACCTCTCCCCGCGCCCTCCTCGCCGGGCCTGGCATCGGGCGAGCTGGACCCCGGCCCGCCACACAGCCTCAGGAGTTGTATATTTTTTTTTTTTCCTTTTTTTTTTCCCCCCAGTTTTATTGGGCTGGCAGCTCGCCGCCCCCACCCCGGCCCCCGGTTTCCCTTCCTAGCATCCCACGCAGCCCAGCACCACACCTAAGAGAGGAAGCGTGGCGGGGACGGCAGCCTCCGCTCCCCAGCACAAAGGCATTTTCCCTCCCCACCCCCAGCCTGCGCCTCTCGCTGCCGGTTATTCCTTCCAGCCAGGTCCGACACCGAGCTCCCACCCGCCTAAAAATAGAGGCAGCACCACCTGGACCGTCCCAAGGGGTCTTGGGGATTTGGGGGCTCAAAGCGGGGGTGCTGGGGATGGCAAGAAGGGAAGAGCGAGTGTGGCTGCCTGAGCCCGATGGCTATTTCTGCCGCTGATGGCTGCGGGTGGGTGCAGGAGTCCCAGGCTGGGCTAGGGCCTGTGCAACCAAATCCAAGGGATTTACCCCCAAAACTTGCATCCAGGCTACAGAGGCAGCAGGTGGATGCTGGCAGAGCCGCTGCGGCACGGCAGCAGCAAAGCCCTGAACCGCGATGGGAAAATTGCTTTTTATTCTCATTTTGCAGAGGGTGCAAGGCACAAGGGGAGCAGTCGACGGGGCAGGAGCAGGATCTGTCCCCGGGCCTGGGTGCGGGCACTGTACCCTCCCGCGGTGACCAGTGCCACCTTCACTCACTCCCACGGACCAGCCTTGCTTCTGGATGTGTTCACACTGCTAATGAACTAATCACCACGCAATTACCGGTGTGGGGCTGGTGCCGTGGTGTGTCCGATTGGATGAATGAGATATTTCACAGGAAGAGATTTCTTATGAATTACAGCTAATAATTATCTTTAGGCCACATGGCACAGGTACCCGCAGCGGTGCGGCCAGGTGGGATGGACGTGACCTACGCCCGCACCCGCTTCTTCATCCCGAAGGAGATGCCCTTTACCAGGGATGCCCGCGGGGAGCGGGGTGACCCGCGCAGGGCTGCTCGGCCCCACCGTGGGACGCCCGGGCCGGCGGCTCCACCGGCGCCCCGCGAGGTGCCCCCGCGCCGGCGGGTCCCGCTGGGTCCCCCGGGGCCGGGGCCGCCGCAGCCTTGCTGGAACAAAGGCTTCCCGAAGAAAGGCGCTTCCTGGAGAGCAAAGGACTCAGGGCCGGGGCTGTGTGTGAGCCCTGCCGGGAGGCTGAAGTCATCTGCTGGGAAATGCTCCGCGTTTCGCCGGAGCCTCCCTTTTTCCAGGGCCCAGCTCAGCGCCTGGTTTCCTTGTGGACAAATAGTTCAGTGGGTCAGGCAGAGCTGGCAAGCACCGAGCAAGTCGGCCGGAGGCTGCTGGGCGCCGGCAGACGCGGTACGGCATCTGCCTTAGGAGCATCCCGGCAGCAGCCACGTGCCCGTGCGAGGGTGACGTGTCCCCCGTGTCCCCAGCTGAGGACCAGATTCTTTCCCACCTGAGTCAGGGCAGGTGGCGAAGGGGTGGTTGTGGTCAGCCCCAGCCCCGGGAATGGCCAGCTCAGCTGTTTTCTGTTTTCTGCTCATTTGCTCTTTTTCTTGGCTTCCAGCTCCATCTGACAAGTGAAAGGCACTGGGGGCAGTGGAAAGGTGCCCTGGGCCACAGCGGCTCTCTGCCCTGGGAGCGTGCTGGCCCCGGGCGATCGCTGCCACCCACGCCGGCAGGTCCCCGGTGGCTGCGGGGCTGAGCTGGGAGCGCGGTGCGGACCACGCTGGCCAAGCCCAGCAATCAGGCACTGCATCCGAGGAAGCGGAGAAAGTTGTCTTTCTTTTTCAGCTCTTTTCAATAACCAGAGGTCAGCCTTGTTTATACAGGATTATAACTGGAACGACAACAGCAATACCCATTGTGTGAGCAGCGAAACCCACAGCTAACCCGAAAAAGCTGTTTTCTCAGCGCAGGCGCAGCCGCCGCAGCCTCCCGGGCGGTGGCCAGAGCCCTTGGTCCTCACCAGGACGGTCCTGCCTCCCCTTCCCCTGCCTTTGCCCTGCCACGGCCCCGTCTTGCGCAGCCCTGGCTCTCCGGTGATGGTCCCCCCAGCTCGGGGGGCCGCACTGCCCGCCGCATCCCCCGTCTTTGCTCCCTGAGCCGCTCCCCCTGAAACCCGGGGTGCAGCCCCCAGGTCCCGAGCGTGAGTGAAGCTGCTGCAAATCCCACCCACAGCGCTCACAGCCGGGCTAACGCCGGGGAAAGGCTTCGGCTCGGCACGATGCGGTGCACGAGGAGGGCTGAGCGCGCCGGGGCGAGCTGAGCGCGCCGGGGCGCACGGGGCGGGTGCGCTCGGGGCACGCGTCTGTGCGCTGGCTGGAGTCGCTTCCCCAGCAGCTGATTGCGGCGGCAGTTGTTGCTTTAATACTCGGTTCCCATCACAGAGAGAGCCCAGGCTTTTAGGAAGGAAAGTCTTACACTTCTACCAACTATTTCAAGACTCCCATAAACACATTTTTGGTTCAGCATTAATGAATTACCTCAATGCGGAGCTACTCATGCCAAATACATGAATACAGAGTGTAGAAAAGCCGCCGAGAAGCAGATTTGGCTGCCATTCAGCTGCTCCGATCGGCGCAATTTCTTTTCTCGATTATAGCAAGAAAACACGCTCTGCCTGTGGCACCGCGTCCTCCCAGGAACAGGCAGCTGGCCGACAGTTGGGCTGTGCAGAACCTGGGCACGCCGGGGTTAGTCGCTGCTTCCATCACTTGAATTGGCAGAAAACGCTGCTCGCTGGTGTCTGTGCAGGAGACGCAGCCAAGAACCGGGATCCTGCTCTTTCTGCATGCCCAGGCTCGCTCCTCCGGGCCGCCCGACCTCCTCTTGGGTGCTGGGGAAAGGAAGACTATGAGTAGGAGGATTTCTGAGCCTGGCTTTTTTGGGGAGGTGGGTCGGGGCTGCCCGTCTGTGGCCCCGCAGCCACGCGTGCCCACGAGCACCACGGCCGGGTGCAGCTCCACCGTGGCCCCTCTCCGTGGAGCAATGAACCCTCGGCCGCGGCCTCGGCGACCCTGTCCCCTGCTTTCCTCCAACAGCAAGGGCTCTGCCACGCTGGGGACTGCCAGGAGATGACGTGCACCCCGGGGAAAGTGCAGCCTCCCTTTTGCAGAAACTGTTCTCACCAGGGCTCTGCTCCCTGGGTTCCCGACCTCCACACCCCGCTGGGTGTTTGCTCATCCCTTGCTCTTCGAGCATCATTTGACCAGAAGCACCATGGATAAAAGGGCTTGTGCTACATCGCGGCTGAGGATGCCACTTTCAAGCAGGGGAGAGGAGGGGAATTAAGCAAGGCAACACAGCGATCGCACCTCCACCGCTTTGCGTCTCAGTCCTCAGGAGCTCGTCAGCAAGGGCTGAGCTGGTTATTGCCTCTCTGCTCCCTGAAACAAAACTCCAGCGGCAGGCGAGCAGGGGAGAGGGGGCGGCCGGCTGCACCCCTGCACCCACCCAGCCCCGCGGCCAGCAGCAGGAGGGTCACCCATCCTCTTCCTCGTCGGGAGGGCCGATGCAGCAGCGCAGGACGTCTCCATCTGGGAAAGGTTTGCTGTTCTCAAGAGCTGCTGTGGCTCCCGACATGTTTTAACTTAGCGCGAGGCATTACCTCACCGGCCCGCCGCAGATGGCGGATGGCAGATGGCTGCTGGCTGCGCCGCGCTCCTCTCTCCCCTCTCCCCGCTTCGTCTGCAGCCCCTGAACCCAGCGCTTTCTGCTTGCGTTTTCCATGTGCTGGCCAGTTTGCCCCCAGGATCCTGGGGAGGCGGGTGCCTGGTTTCTGAGCATCACACCAGCCAGGCCTGGAGGAAGAGAAGCCCTTTGCAGCATCCCTGGAGGAAGGGAAACACTTTAGATCGTCCCCGGAAGAAGGGGAGCCCTTTGCAGCATCCCTGGAGGAAGGGAAACACTTTATAGCATCCCTGAAAGAGAAGGGGAGCCCTTTGCAGCACCCCTGGAAGAAGGGGAGCACTTCGCAGCATCCCTGGAGGAAGGGAAACACTTTAGATCATCCCTGGAAGAAGGGGAGCCCTTCGCAGCATCCCTGGGAGAAGGGGAGCACTTGGCAGCATCCCTGGAGGAAGGGAAACAATTTATAGCATCCCTGGAAGAGAAGGGGAGCCCTTCGCAGCATCCCTGGACGAAGGAGAGCCCTTTGCAGCATTCCTGGAGGCAGGGGAACACTTTATAGCATCCTTGGAAGAAGGGAAGCCCTTTGCAGCACCCCTGGAAGAAGGGGAGCCCTTTGCAGCATCCCTGGCACCGACAACCTTTGCTAAAGCTCGCAGCCCACCTCCTTGCACACGGGGTCTCGTGGCCACCTCTCTCTCTCGCCAAGGCTTTCACCGCCCAGCAGAAAGGATTAGGATGTTGCTGAGAGCAACCTCACCTTCACATCGACAGGGAAACCCTCAGTGCCAAACCCAAGTGGAAGAGAGGAGTTTTGGCTCAGAGCAGGGCAGACGCTGCCGTGGCTCCGTGCCTCAGTTTCCCCATGTGCTGTGCAGGCCACGGGGCAGCCCAGCCTCTCCTCGGGCACTTTAGAGACAACAGTCTCCCTGGCAAAGGGCAGGATGTATCAGGGTAATTTTGACAGAGTGCTTCTTTCCTGAGAGAGAACAATAATAATAATAATTACAATAATAATACTAAGAATAAAGAAAAGGGCCTGAGAGCTTTCCCTCCCTGCAAGCAGAGGAACAACTTTTGCTTTTTGGTGCTGTGTTGGGGACTTTAAGGGAAGGGAAATGAGCATGAACGCACTGCATCTGCAGCTCAAAACCCCAAGAACTGTGACATCCCCCCCATAAATTGGCCTAAAAACGAGATTTAAAAGCTTGCCACAGGCAGCATCTTTTCCTTCACTTTCTGATTTCAGAGCAGCCTTTGTGCTGCAGCTCAGGGAAAACGGCAGCAAAATCCCCCAGCAGCGGAGCTGGGGCTTGGTGGGATGCTGCGAGCGGCCGCTGGGGAGTTGGATGCAGGGATGCAGGGTGGGAGGAGGAGGATGGCGTGGACCCCCAGGAATGAAGGCTGCGCCAAGGCTGGGGATCCCCGTGGCTGGCGGGGTGCAGGGGGCTGGAGGGAGGCGGTGGGGAAGGGCTCTAAGGGAAAGGCTTTGTTCGTGGGCCAGCCGGGAGCGTGCGAGGGCCTCCGGGTTCCAGCATTTCTCCTCCACTTAGCTCCTGCTGTGCGCGGGAGCCGGGCCAAGGTGGAGCACGGCGGGGTGGAGCGGGTCCCCGAGGAAGGCAGGGGACCGCCATGCATTTAGCCCTTAAATTGCCTGGGAAAGCGGCTCTATCTTTCCATCTCCCTCCAGGGCTCTTCTCTCGCCCAAGCTGAGGCTGTTTCCCAGGCTGCTCGCCCTGAACACCTCCACCTCTGCCCTCCTCCTAACGACCCCGCTTGCTCGTCCCGTTCAGCCTTGCTCGGGTCTGAAAGTGCTCGGGAAGGATAAGCAAAGGCTCACGACAGAACAGCCCTTCGTGGCGCGCTCGAGCTGGAGAAATAAGGTTAAAGGCTCTTATCTGATGGAGCTGCAGCCTTGCCAAAGCCTGTTGCTATCAGCTCGGGACACATGTGCTATTGGCAAAGCTTCGGGGACACAATAATACAAACAGTTTTCATTGTCGAGTCAACAATGATGGGAGAAGGAGCCTGGTGCTATTACCGGTATAAAAGGCGCACTGTAGGAAAGCTCAGGACAGGAGGATGCAGTCGGGATCAACAGCGGGGTTTAGCAGATTACAGTTATATTTGTATTCGGGAAGGAGAAACCTTCCATCCCCAGTGGGCTGGAGCCAGAAGGATGGAGCCGGGGGGGGGGGTTGGCTGCGAGGGAAAACTCAGAGCAGCGCTGGGAGCAGCTGCAGCAAAGTGCTGATGGCAGTGGGTTTGGGCAAGGGCAGGAGGCAGGTTTGCAGCGCGTCAGCCCCAGGTCGTGCTCTGCCAGCTCCCGAGAAGTTGCCCAGGGAGAAAAACTCGTGGCTGTAAATGAGGGAGCAGGGGTTGCGGGGCGAGGGAGGCTGCCGCAGTGACAACCACCGGCTTGCGGGATCCCTCTACACCCTCTCACTACAAAGCCTGTATATCTGAAAAAGCCCACGCTGGTGTGTGCGGGGCGGATGGGTGATCCAGCACGTGCTGCACTAAATCCCTGCTGTCATTCGGGCAGATACGAGGATGGTGGGGCGATCGGTGCCTCCGCACCGGCCGGGTCTGGTGCACGGGGGCCATGCCGCACCCGTGCGTTTCGCAGGGGGAAGCATCCTTCCAACACCCGTGTCGCATCGCCCCACGCTCTTCCTCCTCAGCCTTCCTGGGCCCCTGTCAATCCAAACCGGGGATTTTTGGAGAACACACGCTCCTGGGCAGGGTTGGTGGATGAGTAGGATGGGAGGATGAGTGGGACGGGGGCACCGTCCTGCCCAGGGCAGCGGCCACCCGCGAAGCGGCGCCCACGGGGTTGCCCCATGCCCGCGGCTCTGCCTGCCCCAGCCCCGGTGCTGTGCCATGCCCCTGGGACCCAGGCAAGGTCCTGATCCGTGATGCCACACACCGGCGAGGGCACAGAGAGGGTGCTCCAGTGATGCAGGACCCAAAGGGCAAGGCGGAGGGTCTCCAGCCAGCCGGCTCGCAGAGGGCAGGGTCAGCAGATGGGGCAGCGGGACCGAGGCACGGTGCCGCACCCTCGGAGGTGGATGGCGAGGTGACAGGGAGCATCGCCTCGGCTGTGCCCACGGTGGTGAGGAAGAGGATGCAGGTTTGCCAGCCGTCGTGCCGTGGTGGTAGGGGGACAGTGAGCACAAAACCATGGCAGGGTGCGATGGGGCTGGAAAGCCGGGCAGGAGGTCAGGAACTTATCGGCTGCTGTCAGGGGCCGAGTGGGGCCGGGGCGGCCATTCCCACCGGGAGCAATGATGTCAGGCGGCGGCCACGGCCGGGAGGCAGGAAGCCCGACGCAGCCGGCGAGTCTGTCCTCCTCAGCCTTCCCCATGTGTTTTTGTGAACAATGCACCCCGCGGCAGGGACGCCGTGAGGCTGGCCCTCCCGTGTCGGCGACACCGCGAAGCTGGCCCTCCCGCACCGCCAGCAGCACCGCGTCGCTGCCTTGCACCCGCGCTGGCATCCCGGCCGCTACTCTGTGCCGAGGGCTGCTCCCCATCCATGTGGGCTGCGGGACGGTGCCAGCGTTGCACCTTTTCCGTGGGGATTTGGTGTGTCTGCTGCATCGCCGTGAGATCTGGAGGGAGGAAAACCCCGGCGTGCATTGGCCGCAGCCTGCACCGCTCCGGCACGGCTGTGCTGTCGTGGCCCTGCCTGCGCAGGCAGGGCTGCCGCTGCACCTCCCGAGATGGCACATCTGGCCCTGGCAAGGCACATGTGTGGGGCAGACAGGCTGAGGAGCCCCAGAGCAAGCTCACGGAGAAAGGACGGCCGTGCCAGCTGCTGGCCTGGCCCTCTCCCACTCCCAGCTCAGCTAGGGCAGGGTAAATACCCGCCTCGAGCATCCAGCCGTGCCTGCCCGGGTGTCCAAGTATTCCATCTGGAAGTGGCAACCGCGATTACTCAAATGTGCCAAGGGAAAGCTCCGGCAGATTGAAGCGCTCAGTGATGCTGTGAGATGCAGAAGAGCCTCTCCGGGCTGGGGGTCCGCTGGGGCAAGGGGAGCCGCGAGCCCTGCCTCCACCCTCCCAGTCCGGGCAGCTGGGGCTTGATTTTGCCTCCTGGCCCCATGAGCAGCCTCCGTGAGCCCAGCGGGCATTCGGAGCCGGCAGGGTGACGGCAGCCAAGCCAAGGGGCTGCGAAGGGGGTGGCTGGGACGGGGCAAGGCGCCTGGTCGCGAACGCCCGGAGGGAGAGGGACTTCCTGAGCACATCCAGCTAAAGGATGGCCTCAAGGACTCCAGCTCGGCCTCTCCCTCCGCTCCCTCCACCCCACCCAGCACACCCTTGTTTTCGCAGAGGTGCCTCCGCGCCGGGGACGCAGCGGGCTGCGTTTGCCAGCGGCTGGCAGCGATGTCCGTGCTGGTGCCGACAGGCCGGCTGGCATGTTTTCCCCCAGGGAGGCTTTAGCAGGAGGCTGTGCATTTCTGGGAATTGTGTCAGGCAGGGAAGGAGGTTATTGTTCGAGCTGCAAGTGTGCGGCGTGCTGATGAGATCAGGGCTCGGTGCTCGGCGGTGGGGCAGCTGAGCCGTCTGCAGCACCGCTGATGGCGCGATAAGAAGGAGAAGGCTCTTATCTGCGGTCCCATCGCTGCGGGGAGAGCTGGAGAGCAGAGGGCATGGCAAAACCCTGGTGACCTGGCCCTGCTCGGCCTCGCCGTGCCGTTAGCACGGGGCAAAGGGGTGTCCAGGGGGTTTCAAAGGGCGTGAGGAAGGCAGTGAGGCAGGGAGCACGCTGCCTTCGCCCTCCGGCACGCCGCGGTGCAGCCGCCCACCCTGCTGACTTCGTCTGTGCAGACTCATCCTCCCAGTCCTCCCAGTTCACCCAGCAGCCCCCTCAGGTACATGAATCCAGCCCCGGGCCTGGGAGTCCCAATGGCTTTTAGATCATGGGCGCCCTTGCCGTGGGGGGAACCTGCCCCGCAGAGCTCCCCGCAGCCGTGCCGAAGCAGCTTTCGCTCCAGCCACGGCCGGAGGAGGCCGAACGCTGCCTGTTCGCTGCCTGGCTTTCGCCCTCTGCCTGGCTGGTGGGCGGCGGGAGGCGTCTGTCCGCGCAGCCACTGCGTGGGCACCGTCCTTGTGTCCCCGTGATGGTGGTGATGGAGGGACTGCCGCGGCTGCCAGCCCACGGCTGAAAGGCTGAGGGCCTTGTGCTTTGGCAGGGCAGCTCAGGGGAGGGTATTTCTGAGAAAAGGCCCCTCTGTGCTGCCCCAGCCCTCCCCGCTGAGCCCCTCCTTCCTCCCTCTCTGCCAGTCGATCCCTGTCTCCAGCTCCTCTCGGAGGTCTCGGTCCCAGCCCTGGCTGCCCTGCCATGTTCTTGCTCCTTTGCAGGCAGACAACAGGTCCTGTCGATCCCAAACTCCGTGGGAGACAATATCAGAGCTCTGTTTGCAAAACCACTGCGAGGAAGGGGCTGGGGGGTCAAAGCCCTTTGCAATCCTTTGCTGTGGGTGAGCTGGGAGGTGCCACGTTAGCCCATGAGAAGCTAACCATCCTCCTCCTCCTCCTTGGGAGGATGCTTCCCTCCAGGTGCCACGGCTTTTGAGACAGAGCAAGTCACGAGAGCCCGAGGAGGACAGACCTGCTGCCACGGAGGGGCACCGCCATCCGGAGAGCTTCCCCACCGCCCTGGTCTGGAGATCGCGCTGGCGAGCAGGGACAGCATAGGAAACGCTACATGGGAAAGCCCTGTGTGAGAGCCCAGGAGCCCCTGCCTTCCCACAGCAGACTTATCAAGGCACCAGTTCAGAGTGGCGCTTTCCATGGGCCAAAAGGGAAGTGCATACACACCAGACTCCTCGGGGTCAAGGATGCTGGGCAAGCAGCGAGCCGAGAGGCTGCAGGGGGCAAGGGAGGGAACCGGGGCGTGGGGAGGGAGACACAAATAGCAAAATGAATGGCTTGAACTTCCTATGTTTTATGAAGGCGAATAAAAGGAGACAGAGAGGGGGAGAGCAAGGAGACCTGAGCGCTTGCACACGCTCTCACGCACACACGGACCAGCCCAGAGCCCCTTGGTGGCCAGCGTGGCACGGCAGCCTTGGCTGGCATGGCTCTGGGCCAGCTGCTTGTCTGGCCCAGCGTCCCCCGAGAACACCTCATGAAGCATGACAGGCTGCTGCTTAGTACTTATTCCTCCCCCTGTCATTATTATTTTGAACAGCAGCCAGGATAATTAAAATTGTTAGAAGGAGGAGATTTAGGGAACATCCAAAGTGTCTCGGAAGAGCATCTGCAAAGCTGGAGGTCCAAACTCCACCCTGGCACTCGCAATGAGCAGGGCCCAGGGGAACCGTCATCTCCTCCGCATCCTCCCTTCCACGCTCCGCGTTCGCAGGGTGGCAGAGGCTGGGCTACCACGCAGGGTGGTCCTGGCCATGTTCCCCTCCGCGGCTGCTGCCCGCTGCAGCCAAATCCTGCAGCCCTTCCTGGCGCAGGACTTGTCCCAGGAGGTCCAGATGGCAGCGTCCCCAGGCACGGGCTGCTCACCAGCACCTCTGGGACAGATGCGGTGGGAGGTTGTGGGGAGCAGAGGACACGGAGCCTCTGCAGGCTGCTCTGCCGGAGCAGCGCGGATGGAGCCTGCGACATCTCCTGGGAGCCATGCTGGCTTCTGTTGTGGTAGGAGGGCCTGTGCCATGAGACGAGGTGTGGAGCGGTCCCTTGGCTCCTCAGAGCAGAAAACAGGACGGTCTGCAAGAGAGAAACGCAAGTCACAATTTGGGCCAAATTCGCCAGGTTTCTTAAGTGTTTGGATGGAGCATTTTGACCTCCAGGGTCAAATGTCCCTGGTGCCACGGCTAGGAGCCTAAGGACATGGGACAACTGCAGCAAGGAGGGGGACAAAAGGCTGATCCGCGCCTCTATTCTGGGGCTGGCACTAGCTCATGTCTAGGGGATCGGTTCTGCTGTCTCTCTCTTCCTCCTGTCCCAGATTTGAGCTGCCCTGGGCTCAGGGAGGAACAGTAAAGTAACCATCCTCAGGAGGTCAGTGCTGGCAATGGCTTGGCCATCAGTGCAGGAGGGTGGCTGGCTGCGGGCATCCTCGCCAGCGACGCGTGGAGGCCGCAGGAGCCCTGCTGCGCTGGCTGCCGTGCCAGGTGGAGACGGCCGAGAGCCGAAAGCGAACCACCCAGCAGAGCCAGGAGCCCTCCGCCGCCGCCAAGGCAGGCTCACGAGGGTGAAAAGGAGGGGAGACGCATCAAAACCCCTCCCCAAAATCCGTGCTGCTCTGGCAAATCCTACAGCAGCTGCTCCCATCTCCTGGCTGGCGTTTGCGGTGCTGGATGAGGGCTCGGGGTCCAGCAGCTATTTGCCGTCTGTGGTTCCCTGGATGGGGTCTCTCGCTACCGGCTCAGAGCCCAGCGTGTCACCCAGGGACAGCCAACCTGTCCCTACCAGCCGTGACCCCAAGCCTGAGGTCCTGGAGACCTGGGCACACCTGAAGTTAGGGGGTGTCTCAGGACAGGGCTTCCCTGGGGGTCTCGTGGTGGGTAGGGTGGGCAAAGCTGGGCCCAGGAGGGCCTCTTGTCTCTGCCTTCTCCAGAAGTGGACCAGACTGAGCCTCCGGTGGCCGGGAGCAAGAGAAAGGGTGGGGTTTGGTGGCCGATCTCCAAATGAATGATGGCGTCTTGAATCTGTTGGGGATACTGGAAGCAAGGAAAGCTCACCCGACTTGATCCAGCCCATCCGCCGGGTCCGAGTCAGCTGAGGGGAACACAGTAGCCCAGTGGGAAAACCAGGTGAGATTTTTCTGGGTTTTTATTTTGCAGCAAAATTCTCCTGGCTCCCCCAGCTCTGCCTGCCGAGGGGAGCTGCCAGCAAGGCACCACGTCCAGAGACTTTGACGGTGCCTCTCAGTGTGCAGGGTCAGCTAAAGCCCCCTCCCAACCTCTCCCCCAGCCCAGCTCCCGGGACAGACTCGCCCCTGCTCTGTTTTTAGCACATTCAAGTAGCTGCTTTCACAAGAGGTAAAAGAAAGTTCATGGATCCGTTGACAGATCAGCCCAAGCGGGAATTTCTCTGGGAATTCCTGCAATAGCAGGTTGGCTCCCGCGGAGGTGGAGTTTCCTCTGGATCTACCTCCACCCAGGCTTGGGGAGCGCTCTGGCCACCGGCTCCACGCTCGGGGGGCTGGGCTGAGCGACGCCACCGCTGCTTCCCAGCCAAGGTCAGCCAGAAACCCTCCCCGCTCTGCAAACGCCTGTCCTGTTAACCCTTGGGAAGAGCGGAGCAGCAGGCGGGCAGGGTCAGGCTGCAGAGCTGGCCCGTGCCCGCAGGCGTGCAGGGCCAGGGGGCATTTTCTTCTCCTGCCCAGCAGGCAGTGGATGGGGCTGCAGGCGTGAGGATTTCACGCCGTTATGTTCCTCGGGAACCCGCTGCCAACCAGGCAGTCGTGGGGCCTGGGCGAGAACGGTCCGCCGCGGCGGGAGGCCGGCGTTGGCGGGATGACGGGTTTCTCGCTCGGAGGCAGGGAGCGACGGGGTGACGGCGCTCGGCATCGGTGACTGTGCGCTCTGGAATCTGAGACACGTCCCCGGCCATAGTTGTGGTCAGGAACCATCTTCGCGTTGCAGCGATACAAACCACATTCACAGTGGCAGCAGTGCCGCTCGAGCACGCCTCTGACGCCAAGGACTGGCGTGACCCGACCCCACACACGGGACAGGCAGCTGCCCGCTTCCAAGGACCTCCAGAAGGTCCCCTTGTTGGGACTTGTTTCCTCCTCCCCTCGCAGAGGTGGGCCTCTCCAAAATGGCACCCCCTCGCTTCACAGCCAGACCCTGCCAAGGGATGGAGGCTTTCCAGATGCTGCGGAGGCTCCAGACGGCGGGATGGAGGGAACTTGCGTTCGCAAACATGGGGCCAAGCCAAGAAGTTTCAAGGTAGCTCCAAGTGTCATGCCAGGGAGAGGGTCTGGAGCTCAGGTTTGGTCTGGGGCCACCTCTGCTGGTTTGGGGATGAATCAAAATGTGTCTCGCACATCTGGGGAGCAGCTCTTGCTCGAGGGGATCCCAGAGTTCTGTCCAACTCCGTGTGAGCTGCCATAAAGAAGAGCAAGCTGGCAGCTTTACGTACCTAACAGGCAGTTTGGGGGACAGCCACCCAGGATCTGTTCAGTACTCCCCACCTTCGTGTGCTGGTAAAGCTAAACTCTGCCCTCGGTGACTCACTTGCCCTGGTTCCCCACACCGAATTCTGCAGCCTGAGGCCATACACAGCGCATCTCCAGGCTTTCGCCTGATCTGCGGCCCCGCCGGGGCAGGACACGGCCGCTCTTTACCAGCACAGTCAGGGCCCTCTCCGAAACATCCGTGCTTGGCGAGGGCTGCGAAGCCGGCTGTGCAGGAGGCATCGAAGTCCTCTCCCTGCCAGGAACCAGCTGGAGAGAGCAACAATATTCAGCAGAGTCCCAGGAGCAGACATTGCGCAGCTCCCGGGGGACACGCCGCCCTCGCACAGTGTACGAGTGCCACCTACAGGGGGGCTCCACACTCCGGCCTGGGCACCCCCAAATCATCCCTACCCTCTCCACCCTTCTGTTAATTAGTCTGATGTCCCTAAGGCTGCACGGGCCTGGCTGCATGGCCCCACATCGGGGTTTAGCCAGGCAGCAGGGCTAACCGCGGCGCTGAGGGCGACCCGCCGCCGGATCGCAGCCACGGGCGATATCCCTGCTGTGCTCGGTCGCTGCTGGAGCTGCTTCCCCGGCCCAGAGCACCGCAGGGCCGCTGGCTCGAGTTGTCTTTCAGGTGGTGCTGGTGCTGCTGCCTGGGCTGCGGCGGCTCCATCGGGATGGGCTCACCTGGGGCTGGTGGAGGGGGCAAAGCGGGGCCCACCTGTGGCAGGGGCTGGGCAGGTTATAAAGGGCAGGGCTCCCTGCTCCCAGCCAGGCTGGGCTGTGTGTGGGATGCAGCGGTGCCCAGGCCTCCCTGGTGGGGAGCCACCCGGGGCCCAGCTCGGTGAGGGCAGCCTCCGCCTGGGGGATGCTGTGCCAGGCTGAGGGGCAGGCGGCGGCCCCGGCTCAGCCGCCGGTGCCCCACGACAACGCATTGGGACACGCGTGTAGTCTGTGCTGGCTCGGGGAGACCCCGAAACGGCACCGCGGGGGACACCGGGGGGCGACGGACCGCGGGGCTCCCCCTCCACGCTCCGTTGCCGGCCCCTCAGGGCGGCGGCCTGCGGCTGCTGCGGGGACGGACTACAGCCCCCACAGTGCCCCGCGGCGGGGCAGGGCGGGCGCGGAGCACGCTGGGAGTTGTAGTCCCGCCGAGAGCCGGGAAGAGGCGGGCGGGCGCCTGGAGGACTACGAGTCCCAGCGTGCCCCGCGCGCCGCCCGCCCGGACTGCGGTACCGGGGGCTGTGGTGGGCACCGGGCAACCGCCGCCGCCGCCAGCCCCCGGCCCCGGCAGCCGCGGGGAGCGGCGCGATGGGCGGGGAGGAGGAGATCGTACGCATCGCCAGGCGGCTGGACAAGATGGTGGCCAAGAAGAGCGCGGTGAGTGGCGGCGGCCGGGCACCCCGCAGCCCGGTTGGGGTGAGGGAGCCTCCCCGCCGTCCCCGGTTTCTGGTCTGGCAGCCGGGGCCTCCCTCTCAGCGGGGCCCCCCTCCTCGCTGCCGTGCTGTGGGGCCCCCCGCTTCTCCCTCCGTGCCCGTTGTGAGGGGCCTCCCCCTTCCCCGGCCCCATTTTGGGGGCCTCCCTCCCTGTGCAGCCCCCGCCGTCATGGTGGCGGTGCAGAACCCCCGTCACGGCGGGGTTCCCTCCCCGGCCCTGGCCGCAGCGGGGTGCTCTCCCTCGCCGTTCCCCATCCGTTGCGGTGCTGTGGGATCCACCCTGCTCCATCCCGCTGCCCGTTTGGGAGGGGGGGGGCTCCATGTCCCCCCCCATGGTGCTGTGGGACCCCCTCCTCCCCACCCCAGGCCTCAAGCACTCCCAGCCCCACAGCTCAGCACCCTGGGGCTCACCCTGTGCTGCCCACTGGGGTGTTCCCCCCCGGGGAGCATCCTCAGCCCTTGTCCCCTGTCCGGTGGGGAGCCCTGGGGAAGGGGGATCCCTGTGCATCCCCCCCAGCGCTGGCCTGGGGCCCTGTCGTTCCAAACCCAGTGCTTCTGTATTTGCCTCCTGCATCCCCATCCCATGCAAGGAGCGCTTCTGCTAACTCTCGCGGGGCCTTTGGAGCCTGGAGGGCTGGCCTTGCTGCTGTCTGCACACCGGGGGTCTCGCAGGGTGGGACTGTCTGGGGGGGACAGCAGCGAGTATTTCTCTGCCTAATGGGACGTGTCCGCTGGGGCTCGTAGCAGTACAAGCAGCGTCACGCAAGCGCCAAGGCAGCAGGCTGGGTGACAAGGGTTTGTGACGGAGGTAGGCTGTCCGTCTGTGTTTGGGGTGGGGGAGAGGGCTTTTGGGGCTGTGGGGGGCTGTGGGGTTGGGAGGCGATGGGTGAGGAGGGGAAGGGGTTAGGGGAATGCGGTATTTGGGTGTGGGGATGCTGGGTCCTGTTGCCACCTGAACTTTTGGATGCTGGACCGGCTCTGCCAGCTGCAGGTAGGGGTGAGTGCTGGCGCTGGTATAGCTGTTGTAACAACCCAGGAAAGTGTGTTTGGGCTCAACCGCAGCCTGTCATGTCTGTTCCTGTTGATGGCAGGTTTTCAACGCCATTGTTGAAATAGGAAAGGAGCAACTTTGCAGAATTTGCTTCCAAGCTTCATTGAGAAAGAGGCAGCTTCTTAAATGAGCGGTATGCAATGTTTCCTCTTGGTTGGCATTTTATATGGTCCTGAACTGTAGTATGTTTATTGTACATCGGCTAATTTGCGAACTCTTCCTGCAGGATGGTTGCCTGGAGTACCTGTTTGTTGCTCTAGTTTTTGCATGGATCCCCATTTACTGCCATTGTGCCAAGTGGCTCCATTCCTGGTAACGGAGACAGGAATCACCCAGTCATTTTCTATGTTAAGGGCTGGATTTAATGGAGTCTGTTTGGCTGTTGGAGGAACGGAAAGGTGTGAAACTGCCTGAGTGGGAAGTCACTCGTTCCGGATACGGTAATGCGTGGTTTATGCTGGTGTGAGTTGCTTGTGTGCACGCTGAAAGCTTTGACTCTGCTTTGATTTGGCTTTCTCAGCATCTGTTCTGTAGGGTGGCACTGGCAGCTGGATTGCTTCCTCCAGTGCCTCGGAAACGGCCCTTCTGCATCGGGAGGACGGGATGCGAGGACAGGGTCTGTCAGTGCAGGCTGCTTTGCTTCTCTACAATCGTAGGCTCTGTAGGTCTTGTGCCGCAAGTGGGCTTGGAGTGGTTGGTGTTTTAAATGAGCTGTTAAATGTGAACAGTAGAAGGCCTTGTTTGATAGAAGGGGGATGGGAGGAAAGAGCCAGCAGAATGGAGACAGGCGTACTCCAGGCTGTGATCTGCTGAGTGCTGCTGAAGGGAGACGAGTGTTGCTGTCCCTGCCGTTTCTCTCAGTGACTACCAATTTTAGGTATCTACAGATTGCCTAGTCAGATTTTTTTTTTTCTGGATCTGGGTTCTGGGATGCAGAGCTGATGCTACGAAACTTTGTATAACGAGTTTCCAGTGACCAGCTCTTCAGCTTCACTGCTTGATGGCTTTGCTCCTGGTATCAGCTCTTGTCCTGAGCAGAGTAGAGTATTAATATGAAAACTAGGAAACAGCTACATTAATTTTCATGCTGTAGAAAGAGGATACTTTTAGCTCTGGCTCTGGACAGTGATTCTGAGCTTTAGGTGGGTGACTGAAGTTCTTGCAGCTGTGCTAAATTGTTCTTGTGAGCTAATATCATTAATCAGGGCCCCCAAAATAGTGAGTTTGATAGTAGGATTGCTCCTGCAAGCCAAGTGGTGTGCTGAGGGGACAGTTGTGATTTGGAGTGTATTTTTCAGGTGTTAATAATGTTAAGCTTGCCGGGTAAGGTTAATAAGCTAATGCTGCAGTTGTGCCATACACCAGCAAAGATCTGTAGTGCTCCAGCACTCTTCTGTTTTGCCCATTCCAATATTTCGAGTGCCTCCAGACTGTAAGATCTACTGTCTGGCCGGAACAGCCATCCCAGCAGTAATCTTGCTGGTGTTTTAGGGAAGGCTTGTTGGTGTTTTTCCCTTTGAACTCAACTTTCTGAATTTATTCCCAAGCTGCTGCATTTCTTTGCTAAAAGCTGAGGCACTCATTCTGTTTCTCTTTTCCTCTCCAGGATGGTGCAATGGATTTACTGAAAGAACTGAAAAGTATGCCTATGACTTTGGACTTACTGCAGGTGAGATGCAGAGTTAGGGTAAAAAGTTGAAGTCTGCATCTGGATAAGTTCAAAATATTGTTTAAGTAAACTTAATAGATTTCCTCTTACTTCTTGCCTCACTTAAAGCATCAAAATAAACATTAAATCCAGAAAATAGTACTGGACCTGGGTTTTAGACTGGGAATTAAATAGCTCTGGGCCACCATGTGCTGCCTGAAACTTGTGCACAGCTCATGAGGCAAATGTGGGTAACTGCTCACATCCTTTCTTAGGCTTCAAAGAGAGGAAAGACCAGGTTAAAGTAGCAAACACAAAGGGCAGTCATGGGAGAAGTTATTTAAGTCTTTGTAATGGTGATATTCAGGACACTGGGGAGGTGTGAACAGAATTACAGTTTAGAGATTAAGATATGCATCTTGGATTTTTCCGCTCTAAGCTTGAGTGTCACTAATAGGTGTGTAGGGAGGGTATTTGTGGGCGGTTGGATGTCTAGCTTCTGAGCGGTTTGAGTAAGCTGGAGGGTGTCATCTTGCTCTTCCAAAGTTGTAAGGAGATAATCACTGCAAGTCTTTGGGTGCTTCATATCTTGGTCATTGCTTTGACTTTGTCGTGCTTATTTCTGATTTCAGTTAGTAACAAGTAACGAATCCGTTCTTGAATGATTCATTTGAATGTTCACTTGCAGTCCACCCGCATTGGGATGTCAGTAAATGCACTGAGAAAGCAGAGCACAGATGAAGAAGTGATATCGCTTGCCAAATCCCTCATCAAATCTTGGAAAAAACTTCTAGGTAAGAAAATCGGCATGTTCCTGTCACATTCAACTTGTGAAGGAGCTGGCTTCAGCGGGAGGCTGGGTTGCTCAGGAGAGCTTATCTATTGATCTGAATAGAATATTCTAGCAAATCGGCCTTTACAATTGCACCCTCTGTCTTTCAAGTTTTGTCTCCTACCATGCATTCCTCTAGATTTAGCTCCTGTTTAGCTAGCTCACCCTTGAAAGAGCATTGAAAGCTTCAGGGCTGTTCTTAATGCGTACCTGTCTGTATACTAATAAGCAGCATTATTTGTAGAAACAGTATCTGCACTCTGAACCCTCGCCCCCACTTGTGTGCTCTGTGGCATTAATACAGCGTGTGCTGTCAACCTTGTGCAACGGCTTGTAAAGAGAAATGCTGGAATGCGTTTTGGGTGATGAGTTGGAGAAGGACCGTAGTTTAACACCTTGTAGACAAATTCACATGGGCTGTCTCCTGCTGGTGAGCCTTTCATGGTGATGGATGCTGATAAGCAGAAGCTCGTAATTCTGTCTGAGAAATCTTGATGCTGATGTAGCACAGGCTAATGTCAAAATTACAGATGGAGGGATTACAACCACTAAAACCATATTTACCTTTGGGGTAAAAGAATGAGGCGTCTGCAGCGCTGGGATTGGAAGGGCAGCTCTGTGTCCTGCTAGCAAGACCACGTGTCTCCCACTCTATGCTTGTGGCAAAGTACCGCAATGTGAAATTCAAACACTCCTTATTTTTTAAACGGATCTTTTGGGCAGCTGTGTGTAAAAAGAACGAGAGGGACGTGGTGTTTGAGGCAAAGTGAAATGTGCAGCTGGCTCTAGTCTGCACCCCAGGGCTCCCCATTTCTAAACGGGTGTTCGCGGCCCTGTTTTCCTGTCCTGGCTGGGACTGTCACTTCCACGTTAGGGCTGATGTGTATTGGCTAGGCTGAGACAGTTTACCTCTGGGTCAAATTTGTTCTGTAATGTAATGACAGTCCTCTCCAGGGTTGTGCTCTTGGCTTTCCACAGCACTCAGGAAACACTAGAAATTGTATTCCCAGAAGGACTAGCCCGTACTGGCCCTTCAGGTGGTGTTGGCTGGAAATGCTGCTTTTACTGGTGCTTTAGAGAACTTGATCTAATCTGTACTCAGCAGCCAGGGTGTCTCTGAAAGGAACTTTTGTGATGAGGCATGTCTTGTGAGGAAGCTTATCTGCTAGGCAGGGAAGGCGATTGCTCTTTAGTTTGGTGAGGAAAGCTTTTGTTTGAATTAGTTTCTACTTAGAGGCAAGCAAAAGGTCTGTTGGAAAGCGAGGAAGGCCATAAAGGCGTTCTTTCTTCTGATTCTTTTTGGAGAATAATAACTTGCCTTAGGCCAACACTCTGTAGTGTTAAGACATTGATTAGTGCCTGCAGGGTTGTAGCGTGAAGACCAGTTCTGAACCCTTTAGCATCCATTTCTCTTCTTTTGAATATAGATGCTTCTGAGGAAAAAAGTGAGGAGAAAAAGAAAAGCCTGTCCTTGCCAACATCTTCCTCGAAGGAGACTGGTAACTCAAGAGACCAAAGGTAACGTTTCCCTTTAGCAAAGATGATACTGTTACAGAATTTGAATTTTTTTTTTATGGTGCCTTACATTAATTTTTATTTTTAAGTGTCTGAGCTGGGAATTTTGCATAGTCAAATTCCTGGTCAGAAACGCCAGGAGTCTAGACTTCTTCAGAGATGATCTGTGTGGTGTTTTTAATAAATAGGAACACAGAAATAAACATCTACAAAATACAGTGGCTTTAGTGAGTTTTTTGGTTTTATTAACATCTTATTTCATGTTTTTCTACTCTTGGTTATGTGTTGATTTTTCTATTAGTAAGACATTTCTCTGTTCTTGTGTGTTGCGTTTTTATATATTTTTGCTTATTTCTAACTTTGAACTCCTTAGAATGAAGGTTATTTTTGGCCTTTGCAATTTCAAGTGATGGATGGGGTTGATTCATACATCACTACAGTAAAACTTCCATTTCTTTCTCCTCTTCTCGACAAGTCCCAGCAGAAGTCCTCTTTTCACTCTAGGCTGAAGTCCACCCACCTGGCAGGTCTGCTGCGTGCTTGCTCCTTGCCATGCCTCGGATGTTGCATCCCGTTCCCGCTGTCTGTGACCGTGCTTTCCAAGGCGTTGAGTGGAGGCAGCGATCAAAGAGGAGGGGGCAAATGCGATTTAAAGCTTTGTTTCAGAGGCGAGAGACTTCTCTCGGCCTCAGATCCCAGGAGGGTGTGTGCTTCATAGGTTTGACCCCTAAGTGATGTAGCCAATTTCCCAAGCTTGCCAGAAGATTTAGAGAATTAAGGCTATAGTCCTACTGGTTTGCAGGCCCTTCCACGTTTGCAGCCTGTCTCTGTTGGTCACTTTCTTGTCACTCTACCCTTTGCTTTTCCATTTTTGCTCAGATCTCTCAAGGCTTGACGCTTTGGTGTGAGCCTTTGCAGCTCTACACAGAGCTGCTGATGGAGAAGGTTGCTGATGCTGAGCTACATGACTTTGACTTGCATCTTTGGTTATCTCACTTGCATAAAATGTGAAAAAGGATTTGCTGAGTATTGCAATGAAAGTACTGGGGAGACTTCACAGCCAGAATTGAGTCTCATAGTGATCTCTAGATCCGTGTGTTTGACACATCCAGCAGCAGCCTGGTGTGTGACAGTGGTACGCAGGTAAGAGCAGTAGGACAGAGTCTCCCAGTTGCTGTTCCCTTTTGTCCCATTGAGAGGAGATGAGGGTTGGAGGCCAAAGAGCAGTCAGCGTAGGGGAGAAGGGGTTGCTTTGTAAGCTGAGAGACTTGGTCTGAGCAGTATCACCGGCCTTGTGATGCAAATACCTTCTCTTCATGATCCTGGTACTCTAAAGTGCAGACTGGTCCTGCCTTCCCCAGGGTGTGGACACAGGAAGGATCTGTTGTAGGGCTGATGAGGGTAGGAACTGAGTCACGGTAAGAGCCTTTCTGCATGCCCTTACTGGCAAAGGGAGGCAGATTTCCCTCCAGGGCAAGGGGAGAAGCCTGCATGGAAGGACTTGTTGGCTGTTCCTGATGGGGAGAGGAGAGGGCAAGCATTACTGACTTGGCTGGTACTGCTCGAGCCAGGAACTAGTATTGCCATTCAAAGAAAGGGAAGCTTCTGATTTAACCTCGGGGAAATTAACCTTGGGGAATGCGGAGCCTGGAGGGAAAGGAGCGTGAGGCATTCCCCGGGCACAGTGGCAGTAGGCACTTGGTGAGCAAAATGAATGGGCCTGCTAGGACATCTGGCTTGGAGGCTGAGGCCTGTAGTAATTTCACTTGGAATAGGATCCTGGCTGTAGGTAGAGAGGCAAAACCTCACTGTCTCTATGCTTTTTTGGACAGTTACTGTGGGGTATGTGGAGTGGAGCTTTCTGGCTTGTGCTGCTAACCCTCCCCTGTGCCTTGAGGATGTGCTGCAGCTACTGCAGGTTTTTTTTTTCCCTTGATGCTTGCTTTCTTTTTTTTTTTTTCCAGCCTCCATCTTCTGAATGGCAAAGCATCCCCTTGGTTTTGCGGGATAAACAGAAGCAAATGGATTAGCTTAGCATAGGCAGGCAGAAGTGGCTAGCTCCTGGTGTCAGTCTGTTGAACGAGGCTCTCTTTACAGAGACAGAAATCTTATTCTCCAGTGCTGCAAAATATACTACTAATCTGCCTTGGCAAAAAAAAAAAGATTTATTAGCAGTGAAGAGTCTTTGTTCTTTGAAGCACAGGCTGTGATGAAGGGAGTCTGACTAGTTGCTCAGTGTGTGATAGCTGGTTCAGATGAGGCTGCTATCAAGACACCAAAGAGATCAGCTTGTATTCAGATATTTCAGCCACTTAGTCTGATAGATTTTGGCTGGGCCTTCCTCTTCTGTCAGGGAGAAATACTTGAATAGCTCTTGGCCTGAAACTTGTCTTGCTTTCTGGAGCACAGATGTAGAAATCCCTCTGTAGCGACTAGAGAGCGAGACCTGAAGGCTCCGAGCCAGCCAGTGTGGAGCTGGCACCTGTGAAGTTATATGCTGCATTACTGTAATCCAAAGCATATTCTGTTGTGCTGTAGTATTTTAGACCATTAGTGTAGTACATTTTAATGGGCTATGTCTAATGTTTCTCTATCTCTGGCAGCATGAGCTTTTTCTTTTCCAGGATTCTCTAAACTGCCTTTATTAGGAGGTTTTGGATCTGTGGCCTGCGTTCAGCTCTTCTGTGGGATTTTCTTCCAGTGCAGCCCTGAGTTCTGCTTGCAGTCCCTAGCTGTTGCTTTGTTACCGTTTAGTTCCAGCATAGCCTTTTTTATGTATAAACTTTTGTTGCCTGGATAGATTTACAAGTTCTTTCTCCTGTTTAACAGGAACAGTATGAACCACAATGATTTCCTGAAATAAGTCTCCTAGGTGTGTTTGAGGTCTATTTCCTAACTATTCAGATTATAAACTAACTTCTAAAGCTTAATAAAGAACTTTCTGTGCAGTCTTTGGAATGGCTGAGAAGTCTGTTTCATCCAATTTGTGAGTGATCAGTTGTCGTCTCAGGGCATGTATGACATGTATGTGTATGTAGGCAAATATGTCTTTACTCATCAGCTAACAGAAGTGGGATAACCATGCATCTTGTCTGGCTTTTTTCCACCTCCAGGGAATAAACATCTAAATATTTAAGACGATAGCATTTGCAGATAGAACCTTCCTGAAAATCAGGTATTACCTGTGCGAACATTAAAGGCTTGACTTTAAGTATTGAATGTGGTGAAGGTCAGTGGTGAGAGTTCACACGCGGTGTTTTGCTCTGGGAGTCCTTAGCATCACTGCTGCTTGCAAAATGAGACAAAAGTTAAAGCTAGAAGAGCTCTCAGGAAAGCTTCTCCTGCCACCCCGTCCCAGGACAGCACAACCTCTGCCCAGGCCGTCCCCGACAGGCCTTTCTCTAAGCTGCTCTTGAACAATCCTAAAAACCCTCAGGGTAAGGCATTTCCACAGCTGCCCTTGGCAGTATCTTCTAATTCATAACTCACCTTTACAATCCGAAACTTACTCTCAATCAAACCCTGTCTTGCTACGACCGTTTCTTCATGCTTTTGTCTTTAGCAAGTATGGAGGATTTTTCCTGCTGTCTTCCTTTGTAACCAGTTTTCTGGTATTTCAGGACTTGTCTCCTCTAAGTCTTCCCTGCCCGAAACCACTCCAATTCCTTCAGTCTTTCCTTTTATTGTAGGTATGTTTTCTAGGCTTTTTGCCTTTGTCCTTTGGGAAGTCTCATTTTTCCCGACTGTTTTATGCAACATGATCAGCTGTGACTTTTAGATGAGTTATTCCCGAGTCGTGTATGCTTTGCTGTGTGCACCCCCATGCGTGCTGCCTGTGATCTGTGCATAGCTGCTTAAGCACAAAAGTACCTGATGGCGATTTGTAAATCCCAGATGGGAGAAGATCATAATCTAATTGATTATTTGCAAGCTAAGTTGTCTCTTTTTTGTAATATGTGCAGTGTAAATCCTATTGAATGTTTTGAGCTGTTTGGACACAAATCTCTTCCTTAATAGCCTCTCGCAGTGCTGACCAGTAAAACTAGCTGGTAAAAGTGTTTTTATTCAGCTACTGGTCAAAGAGAAACACATTAAGCTCCCAATATAATCTCCCTCACAGAGTGCATCTATTTCATCTGAGCAAGAAATTCATCTCCTGCTATGGTTTGAGCTGAACAATTTGCTGAAGGTGCGCTGGTGGATGCTTCTTAAAAGGGCCTGGCGAGGTTTTGAACTGCAGAAATCCAGTAGCCCTAACGATGATCTACAGGCTTTGAGGCACTGCAGAGCCAGACTGGATTTGAACTTAGCAGCAGCAGGGTCTCCCCGGACAAGTCCCTGAAGTTGTCTGGCTCTGTGCGGCAGCAGATTCCGAAGGTTTCCAGCTTAGCGCCGCTTTGCTGTGGGCTGACTAATCCCTTCCAGGACAGTGTAGTGGAAGTGCCTGTTCATAACAGATTTATTTTTGATGGCAAAGAACTGGCAGTAGTGACCCAGCTTAGCAGCAATTGTCAAGCCACTTGGATCTTCAAGGAGATGTTGCCAGTATGGCATGGGTGAAATATCAGGGTTTCTCTTCCCCCCCCCCGTCTCTTACTGCATTAATGTTACCAGGCATTGGCCATAAATACAGTGCATTTAATGGCCCGAACACCAAAGTCAGAGCAATCTTTGCTGAAAAATTTGCTGTTCTGCTGCCTAGGTTTAAGGGGGTGGGAGGGAAGCTCTATAAAATCATCTGGGAATCATAATAGCCCAAATCTTTTACCAGCAGTATTTGCAGGGCTAACTAACTCCTACACGCAGATGTTGGGCTTTATGGGCAAGATGTCTCAATGCTGTGGTTGTACACCCAGCTGAACTGCTCAGTGAAGTTGCTTCTCCGGCATGCAAACCTCGCGGCGGTGCGTGCAAGCGATTCCTGTGCAGCGATTCCTGTGCAGCGATTCTGCCTGCCCACATCGTGCAGGGATGGCACAGGCGGGTCCGGGCGGTGATTCTGTGCCTTCCGTCCCTCCAGCCAGCTCCCCTGGCAGACGACCTGAGGCAGCCACAGCAGGCAGGTGTTTGCATTCCCTTGCTTGTGCCCATGATTGCTTGCAGGTAGAAATGAAGTGATTTTTGTGAGTGAAGCAGTATTTATTAGTCCTGTGCCAGCCTGGCACCTGTGCAAACCATGTGTGGTTGTGTAGGGGTGCTTGTCTGTGAGATGAGTAATCGAAGAATCTTGTCCAGATTACAGGAAAAAGGAAGATCCTCTTATGTTTTACACTTTGTTTTTTTTTAATATCAGAGCTGAAGGAGCCATTTTCTTTCTTTTCCTTAACATGCCAGCTCCTTCTTCTGGAGGGGCTAGTGCTGGATTTCTGCCCCAGAAGGCAGCGTGCTGCACTCCTTGCTGGCTACAGAGAGCTAAAGCACTTTTCTCTTTTTTTGTTTAGCTGTTCTTTCCTGCTGTTGACATCTTGGTAGTAAAGGATGTGAGATGAGGAGCCAGCTCCAGCACCTGCTGAGATTAACCTTACTGGTGCCTTCTGCTCCCTTTCTGCTGAAAGCAGTTATGGACTTTGCGTCCTGTGAAGTGGGAGAGGAATAAAGTACTGTGCATCTGCGCACTGCGCTACCAGACTGAGAGAGTGCTGATGGTCTGGGGAAATCCTGAGTATATTTGAGTTACTGATGGTGTCCGACGGCTGCGTAACATTTTCACGGGATGCCCAGTGGTGCAGCAGTTGTGTTCAATAACAAGTCGGTTGGCGGGCCTGCTTTGTGGGTTAAACCCTCCGTTTACAGCCAGCAGAGTCCACAGGAGAGCTCGTATCAGGGTTGATGGTGTTGGTTGCTGTATTGCGCTATATGCTGATGGGGGCATGCCTTTGCACTGTTTTCCTCTGACTGGTTTTGTATTATGATTAACAGGATGCTTGGCCACATACCTGCTGATCCCTTCTCTGCTCTCAGTGACCCGAACTGAGACATTCTGACAGGTGAAGTTTCTCTTTTAGCTCCAACAAAAGGCAGGAGCCTCCGAAGACTCCGACCACCCCTAAAATCACCACCTTCCCTCCGGCGCCCGTCACCTGCGATGCTGTCCGCAACAAATGCAGAGAAATGCTGACAACGGCTCTACAGGCTGATGGTAAGTGCTGGGGGAAACCCTGCCTTGCCTGAAGTGCTTCGCAGCTCCTGGGGTATTCTGACAGATCTCTGCACGGAGGTCAGCGCCAGCTCCTCTTAGATACGCTCTTCTGGAGCAGCCTTGTCAATGGATTATTGCCATCGCCTTGGTCTAGCCGCTGGCCACCCCTTTGTCAGACTGGCTGGCATTGCAGCGTTTATGCACTTGCTATAAAGTGTCTATAAACCTGGTTTGAACCAGAGGCAGGGCAATATGTCAGGCAACGGCTGCGAAGAACGTGGGGTCTGCTGCTCTGCAGCCTGGGGTGGTCTGGCCAGAAGTTTCATCTTCAGGTGTGCAGGTATTTGCTTCCCTTTCTAGGTCTCAGTTTTGTCTGATTGCTGTAAAGCAAAGCTGTCATCTCTGCTGACCCTTGGGGCACAAAATGAAGCTGTAACTCAATACATGGAATTTGTTGGTAATGGTGCTTATGCCAGTCGCCATCTGCTCTTAGACTCCCCTGCCCATGCAAACCAGAGCCCCTTAAATACTGCGGTCCTCTGTGGATCTGGGGTGGAATAGGTCTCTCTTGCACTCAGGCTGTGCCATCTGAAATGAGAGGCAACTGCAGGTGCTCAGCATCTCCAAAAGTCAGATTTTAAACACCTCAAGCTGAACACGTGCTTACATCCAAATTGCAGATCCCTTTAGCAAATTGGGATCTAAGCACTGCAGAGTTTTATTAATTTGGAGCCAAGGAACGTAGATGGCAGATGGAGAAGTTCACAAAGTCTTTATTTCTAGCCTTCTTGTACGCGTGCATGAGTTTATATATATGCTGCATTAAATACTTTGTATAACTTAGAAAAACCCTTTCCACATGAAGTTTGGGAAATGGTCCCCTCAAGTCTTTTGCTAAGCTCATCCCTCTTCCCGCTTTATGGCGTTGGTTACCATACCTAATGTCCAAGCTCATAGCAGTTATTGCACTCTATACGATGCTGTTTAATTGGCAAGAAGTGTGTGGAAGAGGAGGGGAGGGGCAGGCAGGGTCCTGAGCTGAGAAGAGCAATGAAGGCTTGACTCCGATGCTGCACGCTTTTGGGCCCTGCCAGATTGTTGGTCTGAGTAGAGCTACTTCTCACTGACATTGGTATCTGAGACTCAATTCCCGCCTGTGTATGTTTGATTTTAACTATTCCAAGAATATACTGGAAAATGTATCTTTTGGGGGCCAGGTTCTTGTTAGCTTTGTCTAGTGCGGTCCATCTCCTAGAGAGGCGAGGACATAGACTGGCTGGATTGGTCTGTTCTCATCACTGCCCTCTTCAAAAGGGCCAAAGGGTAGCTAGAGCAAAGACCAAGATGCCGTTTGATGGAAAGAGCATGTAAATCAAAATAGCAAATTATCTAGATTTGTATCTCAGAAATACTGAGCCTGGGGCCCCCTTGCCTGGTTGGAAGTCATGGACCTCGTGTTTCTCTTGTCTTACAGACGACTACATTGCCATTGGCGCTGACTGTGAGCACATAGCAGCCCAGATTGAAGAATATATCCTTACAGTATGGCGCTTCCTCAAGGGCCTGCATGCCTCAGGCCGTGAAATTAATGTGCTCGGAGGAAAAATGGGACAGTCTGTCTTTGCATAAATGTTCTGCTGCAGCTTTGCTTGTCAGGGCTCTGCATCTGGTTCCAGCTCTGCTTGGTTGAGTCCTGGGTCACTAAGGAACCACCAGTGTGGCGGTGGAGCTCAGGGCAGACCCCTTGCTGGTGTGATGGACACGGTTATTTCCTTCCTGTTCGCACCATAATGGACCGTAATCCCCAGTTTGTCCTTCCCATAAAAATGCTATTTCCTGCTCTCGGCTCTGCTTCCAAATACAGGCAACTCCCCTGTGCCTCCCTGGTGAGGAGAGTGTGCTGATACAGACGAAAGCAATGGGAAGGATGGAGCAGTGAGGATCAAGTTGCATGTCGATTTGAGATAAACCAGGAGTTTGGGTTGGGGGCTGTGGGGTAGGAGGTGCAGCTGGGCTCTTAGTGGAGGGTTTTGTGGCTACCTTGCTGAGAGAAAGAGCAGGTTGAAGAACCTGAGCATAACCAAAAATAAAGATTATTTCTGGCACAGTGAAAAAGCCAGAACTGAAAGCCTGAACTCTGGGATTGTATAAGCCTACTCTCAAATCCAGCATTAACCTCCCAGAGCAGACACTCTGTTGGGTCCCAGCACCAGTCTGTGTCCTGGCAGGGAGTAACACCGCCTGCTATTCACGAGTGGTGTAGAAAGTGCTTGGAGCCCTCTGGGTTGATTGCAGACTCCTTGACTGCCATGTACGCATATACCAAGATGTCAAGAACACTGACATGAAATACAAAAACCGAGTGAGGAGCCGCATCTCGAATCTGAAGGACTCCAAAAATCCTGAGCTGAAAAAGAATGTGCTGTGTGGGGCGATTACCCCCGAGCAGATTGCGGTGATGACCTCGGAGGTGAGGATGCCTGAGGAGCAGGGTTTGCTTCTTACAGGGGATGTGTCTTGTGGTTTAGCTTGAAGCAAAGCGCTGGTCTGCTGCCAGCGTTGCCGATTTCTCAGCAGCCGCTGCCGGAGCGCACGGGGAGCGAGCTAGCAAAGGGGTCTGCAATGTGGAGAGTAGTCTGCTGGGCCTTCAGATCATCATGGGGGCCTAGGTATGAACCAGAAGCCGGGAATGAAAGGCTTTCTGTCTTAATACTCATCTGCTAGGCCACCCTGTCCTGTTGACTCTTTCTGCTGTAGTGGGTGTGGTGGTAAAACTGGACAGATGTGATTTTTATTGCTTTTTTTTGAAAGGAAATGGCCAGCAACGAGCTGAAAGAGATCAGGAAAGCCATGACAAAAGAAGCAATCCGGGAGCATCAGATGGCCAAGACAGGAGGGACGCAGACTGACCTCTTCACCTGTGGGAAATGCAAGAAGAAGAACTGCACCTACACCCAGGTTGGTCTTCCTGCTCCTACAGCCTCCACACCGGTGACGTCTGCACGGGACATGGTCCATCACGGTCACGAGCTCTTACTGCTCTCTGACAGGCCCTGCAGCACGGCACAAATCTTGCCACTGGTGGAGAGAACCTTTTTGTACACTTGAGGCTCTCTAAAATGTGCGGCTTTTGCACAAGGATTTTGCACACATTTCCTTGGAGCTTGTGTAACTTTTTTTTGGCTCATTTGTACAAGAGCAGGGGTTGTGCGGCACCAAGGAAGCTTTGAGAAGTACAGCCGTGCTGCTTGCTGTGCAGGTCGGGAGAGCTGCACATTGAAAGCAGGTGCTGGGAATGTGGAGATTCAGACAAGAAAGGAGTGGGTAGTGTAGAGCAGAGAGACTGCAGAAACCGAGGCAGGCACGTTGATGGTATTAAAATTGCAAATTAAGAACGTAGATAAGCTGTGGCTGGTCAAATCCCAACTTATTTAAAATCAAACAGCATGAAACAGGTGAAACATAAGGAATAACAAAGCAGTGATGTGAGCAGGCAGAGGGGATTTTTCTCCTCGATGGACAGCTGCTGGAAGCCTTGCGCATTACCAGTGCTTTTTATTTCCCATGTTTGCGCCAGGCATCTGGAGATAAATGTGCCTTTGCTGTGAGTCAGTGTTTTAGAATGTGCAGATACCCAAAAATGCACCAACAGCCACGCGATTGCTACTGAGTGGGTGCGCACAAACTGTGTGTGCAAGTGTGGAGTGAAACGCCTTTGTACGCTTGGACGTGACGTGCAAATGCAGCTGAGAGCCAGGCAGCTGGCCGGGGGTTTTCCTTTGGCTCAGCAGCAGCCTTGCATCCCGCGGGCTGGCTCAGGCGGGAGGCCTCGCTCTGCGAGCGCGTCCCAGTAAGGCAGCTGGAAGCGCTGTCGCTCGCCTCGGCAGCACGTGGGACTCCGTCTCCACCTGGAGTGGACTGGAGTCCGACTGCCTGGAATTGGGGCAGGTGACGACAGTGTCTTCTAAATACAAGTATCAGAAGGTTTTCTGTATTTTTATTAGTTTTCCAGTGAAATTGCTGTTTGGTGACTGAGATGTTGTAAGTTCCGAGTAGATGAACTGGCATTTATGAAAGTGTTCGAAACCAGGCAGTAATGTCGGGTGAGAATTACAGAATTTAGCTCTCCAGCGTGCTTGCAAAACACACTTAATTTGCATCGTGCAAATACTGTGACTCTTGCATATTGGGTAATTACACGTGTAGATCACCATAATTACCCCCTGACGTAGTTCTGCTGTCTGACTTGCACAGGGAGTCCTGGTATTTTTGGTGTAAATCTGCCTTGTGGTATTCCAATGCCATGAAAATCTGATTTTTAGCGAAGTATGTGTTTCTGGCAAGAGCCAGTCAGAGGCAGCAGTCACATCTGGGTTAAATATCAGTGTTCCTTAATGGCTCAAATACAAACCAGACTGGAAATGTGCAGAACCTGGTAACCCAAAGTGTGTTCCTGTGAGGCCAGGACGGAGGACTGGTCTGTAAATGGGAATGGCTTGAGTGCTTTTTTATGTGTTGCTGTGGAGCTTGATGGGCCGAGGGTTTTGTCCTCTCGCCGCCGGCTGCATCCCTTCCCAGGGGACAGTACGGGGAGGGAGCGCCCGTGGGTATGGCCACCTCCGGAGCCACCCGCAAGGAATGGGCGGCAGAGAGGGGTGAGGAGGGACATCTGCCCCAAAACATGTCGGTCTGGTAGCGTCAGGCTAGAGAAGGGTCACGAGATGTGCGTAGAGGTGTGTATCTGTGTGTGAAACAACAACCAGACTCATTTTCCAGGGAAGCTCCTTTTGCCCTCCCAAGCCTCGGTCTCTCATTGATTTCTGACAATGTGGCCCCAGCACGAATCCCTGGTGGCCAGGGGGGACAGGGAGCTCCCCGTGGCCCCCACGGGGCCATGTCTGATGATGCCTGGCTCTCATTTCCCTCGTGTCCTCCCCCAGGTGCAGACCCGCAGCTCCGATGAGCCCATGACCACCTTCGTCGTGTGCAACGAGTGTGGGAATCGCTGGAAGGTAGCGCACCAAGGATATTACTGGCACTGAGGGGTGTTAGGGTAGCTGCACCCACGATGCTGCAGACGCTTAGCTGCTGCCCTCAGAGGTGCTTGCCAAACGCTGACTGGCTCTAGCAAGTGATCTTTCCTCCCAGCACAGAGGCAAGAGCTCCTGGGTTCATCCCATCTCTGCAGACCAGCTGGGGTCAAGTCTCACTTTTGCATTCCCTGCCTCCCTCCTCACGTCCCCTCTTCTGCCATGACCAGCTTCCCGGTGCTTTCCGTGCTCCCTCTGCCCCCTGAGAGATGGTGGCGATGACAGTCGGGATTTTAAAACTGCTCTTTTACACTGCGCACAGAGCTCGGGGGCGAGCAGAAATCTCCCAGTCTATGGCAAGCAGAAATGGCACCGCTACCAAGTGCCAAAGAGCCACGGCCGAGAGATTCAAACGGGAGCTCTGTTTGCCCCTGCTCCCGGGGCCGAGCCCTGCCTCTGCAGAGCCCCAAGCCCTTGCCAGCGTCAGAAACAAGACCATCACCTGGATCCCTGTCTTCTTGCACACACACATGACCCGCAACTCCCCTTGGCAGTGAGGTTTTTCTAATCGGGGTTTAAACTCCCTTCTCTTGCAGTTCTGCTGATATGTGCCATGGCCCGAGAGCGGCAGCCAAACGCAGATCAGAGCGCAGCCTCCCTCCGCCAGCTCCCACGGCAATTGTGTATTGTGTCCCGAGTGAGTTCGCATTGTCACGCGCGGAGAGGCCTCTCCGCTTGGGCCTCCGGGGAGAGCCCCAGCTGTGGGCGGACAGGTTGGCAGGAGAGCTCACTAAACACACTTAGTCCTTATTTTCTCATCTAAGCGAGTATGGTCACTTTTTCTTCAAAACTAATATTAAACATTTTTGTCAGTTTCTGACTTTTATTTGAACTGTGGGTGCAGCACTTGGCTTTCGCGGCGTGGAACCGCACGGGAGCTTGACAGATGGTCAGTGTCCAGATGGATGAGGACTGAACACTGCCCGGACCACCAGAAAGCGAGAAGCCGCTTGTAGGTACACCCTCGGCGTGGGACGGCTGGTTCCTAGTCAACTCATGAACCCTAAAACACTGGGGCTGGGGTTAGTCCTGGGGTGGCTGGGTGGGCAGTACTGGTCTTCATCTGACTGAGGAGACCTGTTGATGGAACACAGCTTTTGGGGCGCAGATCAGATGCCGCTTTCCATCTCGACAGCATTTGATTTTGCGCAGTGATGCACACCTTGTCAGCTCAGGCCTTTAAATGCCAACAGCGTGCGCTGCTGCAAGGTGGGAGTGTGCTGCCCAGGTTGTAACAGGCTGAAAGCAGGGTGACACCAGCGACAAAAACCCAGCCCAAACAGTTGATTCGGACAGGCCAGGGAGGAAGGTGGGCTAGGCCTGGGTGAGGTTAATCTTGATACAGGGAGAAGCCATCAATAAAGGAGGTGGAAGGAATCCACTGGCCGGTGGGGGTGTTAAAAGGGAGTCCCAGGCACTTCCCTGCTCATGTATGCTCTGCTCTTGGCTGGATGGCGGAAAGGCAGCCTGAATTTTCAGAGGGATTTGCTGGAGAGGCTCGGGAGAAGCTGAAATGCTGCAAATACAGGACATTTTTCCAGAGGCTTGGACCTGGAGGAGGCAGGGATTACAGGTATCAGTGGGAGCTGTTAGCACATAGCTCTAGAAGCGGGTGAGGTTTGAAGTGAGCTCGGAGGTGGTGAGATTGGAGCTTGGAAGGGGTGAGATCAAGAAAGGAGCTGGTAGCAAAGCAAGCTTCGGGTGCCACGTCTGCAAACAGGACCCTGTGAGGGGGACCTGCAGGGTCAGGCTCTTTCTGGGAGGTAACATGAACCTGGTGGGGAAATTCTGTCTGTCCTCACAACGGCTTTCAGCCTGAGACAAAATCCCTCTTCTCTCCTTTTCCCAGCCTTTAACGGGGGTGATGCAGCATTCAGGGGACCCCGGTAAGGCCTCTCGGCTTGAGGCTGCTCAGGAGCAGTCCTGGGCTGACAAGCGGTGCAGGAGCACTTGCAGTCACATCTCTTATGGCGTTGCTCCCCTGTTCCAGAGTGAAAAACAAGTATTTCCACTGGCGTTTCGGCATGCCAGCCAGCGGACATTCAACAGAGACCTTGGAGATGTTTAGAGAGGAGTCAGCAGCCACATGAAAGCAATGGAAAATGTGCTCGCAGCCCCTTCGAGGGCTGTGCTCCTCTGGAGACAGGGATCCCAACAGGATCCTCCGCTCAGGGCTTTCACTTCACGGGGTGCAGCCAAGTCTCCCAAGAAGGAAAAGATTCAAAGATGCTGACAACTCCTTTAAGCCTCGTGAGTCTTGTGGCAAATGGGATTATTCAAGCCAGGCTTGGGAGGGAACAGTCTCCTCGCAGTAATGCCTAAAAAAAGCTTCAGGATCTGAAACCGAAGCTGGCCGAGGCGCTCGGGCTCGTGCGCTGCGAACAGGAGGCAGCAGATACTGAGCTGCTCTTGCCTTTCCGCTTGCGCTCCTGCACGGAGGGGAGCTGAGCTTGGGCACGGTTTGTTGGCAATCCCGAGTGAGGACGGGAGAGTCCCGAGCAGAAGGAACCCCTCAAACGGAGGGAGAAGTAGGCTGTCTCAGGGCTGTTTTCTGGGATAACACCAAGGAGAGCCAGTGAGGGGAAAGCCACGGGATAAAGAGGTGTCTCGGAAGTAAAGATTCACTTAAAGGTGTTTAAAAGGGCGAGGCGTGGGCGCAAGAGGCGAGGTTACCTGGTGGCAGCAGCTCCAGGGCGTGCAGAGGCTCTGACCCGCCTGCCAGCATCCCCGACGGCTTCAGGGATGCTCAGCCTCCAAACCTCGCGCTGAGGCCACCCGAGAGGTTTCCTTTACTCACAGAGCAAAGCCCGCACCCAGAACCAAAGGAGGGGGGGATGCTCGGGGCTGTAGCGGTGCAGGGGAAAACCTGCCAATAACAACCAAATAATAACAATACCGACATTCCTGAACAAACAAACAATCCCTGCTCTCTCTCAAAAATACATTTTCTTGAACTGTATTTCCAGCTTGGCAAACAAAACTAAATTTACTGACATGAATTTCCACACAGTTGTGCCACTAAGAAGGAAACGAATAAACAAAAAAGCTGAGAGAATTTTTTTGTTTGTTTGTTTAAAAAATATCTTCAATAAAAAGAACCAGTGCTCCTTCTTTTTTCTTTGAAAGGGATAGAGAGAGAGAGAAGAAGGAGGGAAAGGGGCAGATAAATAGGAAACCGGGGGTTGTTTGGAGTCAGGAAAAGCAAAGCCTAGTGTTGGTCCTCTGCAGCAGGGCTGAGGCGCTGGACCCCGGCGTTGGCTTCGTTTCAGCGCGGAGGGCAGGGGCTGCTGGCAGAAATGTGTGAATTCTGGGCGCGGGGGCTCCGGTAAACCCTTCCTCACGCCGTACCGAAATACAGAGGTGTTACAGACCTTCCCTGCGCCGTTTCCCGTCCCGTGCGGAGCCCTGCCCGCTGCTTGGTGCCAAGCGGCTCCCGAGGGACGCGGGCAGAGCCCCCGCTGCCGGGGCAGGCGTGGGGCAGCCGGGAGCCTTCGCTTTCGGGGCTCCTGCTCCCCGTGGGCTTCTCAGGAGGACAAATTAATACCTGCAGGTGCATTTTCCCCTTCGCTGAGGTCTGTGAGCCGAGGATGCCGGAGGCTCCGGGTTTGGGGTGACAGGCGTGTGGTGACCGGACCGGTGCCGTGCGATGGGGACTGGGCACGCTGGGAGCGGGCAGCGGCTGGGCAACCCCTGCCCACCCTCCTCGCGGCACCACCGCTGCTGGGGTCCCCTCTGGCCCCTCCGGAGCCCCTTAGGTGGCTTCGGAGATGGGGGGGCCGCGGGCCCGGAATGCTGCCGGCCCCCTGCCTCCATCCGGCCCCGGCGCTGCCCCCCGGATCCGCCGGGAATGCAAAGGGGGCTGCAGCGCTGCCCCCCGCCCCGCGGGCCACTTCAAACAGACGGAGCAATGTAAACCTGGCACGTTTTTATATGTACGGAGACGGTTGTCAACCCCCCCTCCCGCCCCTCGAGTCCCCCAATAAAAGCCAACAAAAAAGCATTTAAAATAATAAAAAAAACCAACACAAAAAACCCTAACATCAATTGACCTCTCCCCCCACCCCAAAAAAAACCCCAACCCAATCCCCAACGGGGTCTCCGGTGGGAAACGGGGACGTGCCGTGTCCCCAGGCGTGGCGGAGAGGGGATAAAGTGACCTCTTCAAAACGGGGTGCGGGTGGAGCCGGGGAGGGGGAGCCAGGCCCCGGGCGCTCTCCCGCGCGCTCCCCCGGCTCGCTCCGGCCAGCGGCGGGGACGGGGCAGGGGTTCAGTAGTACGAGCCGGCCCGGGCTGCGCTGCCGCAGCGGCACCAGCCCCGGGGACAGTCCTGGAGGGTGGCCCAGAAATCGGGGTGACGGTTCATAGGTAAAAAGCTAAAAACCTGGGGGGGCTGGCGGGGAGGGCGGCGGAGGGGAGGAGGCACCGAACCCCCCCGGCCACCGTGTCCCCGCCGGCGGCCCCGTGGCCGGCGGGCGCCCTTAGGACTCCGAGGAGGAGCGGGAAACGCTCTGGAGCAGCGATTTGTATATGGCAGAGTTCAGGAAGCGAGGGTAGGAGTCTCTGTGCATGAGCGTGTAGATCTGGAGCTGCGCGTCGTCGAAGGTGTGCGAGGACGGCTCCTGCATCTTGCGGTTGATCACCTCCCGCACCCGCGAGTCCAGGCTCACCTGGGCGGCAGGGAGAGAAACGGGGGGGATTGAGGGACCCCGAGGCTGAGCCCCCAGCCCCAGCACCCACCCCTGCACCCCTGTACGAGCTCTCACGGGAAATTGGGGATGCACGTGGCCCGACGCGGGGCGACCACGGTGTGCTCCACCCCGGAGGATGTCTGCACCGGAGCCAGGGTGTTTTGGCGAGGGCTGCGGGGAGGAGCGGGGGGGTCTCCGGGTCCCCCCGTTTCCCCTGGCTGGGGAGAGGGAGGCGGGTTGGGGTGCTCCCACCCTGGGGATGCTGGAGCCGGGCTGCAGCAGCTCCTCAGCCCACTGGTGCCCTCCCGAGGTTTCGGCCCCGCAGCACAACCCAGCCCGTGGGCCCGCTGCCGACTGCGCCCCGGGGCTGCTGGGGGCCGGGGCCGCCTTCCCCACCGCCACGCACATGAAGCAAACCCGCGACCCTGCCAAACTCATCCCCGCCCGCCCACCCCATCCCCAAACTGCTGCAGGGCTGCAGCGGCACCCGCACAGAGCCCTTTCCCTAAGGAATCCCTTAGATTGGATCTAAGGAAGAAGTTCTTCACCATGAGGGCGGTGAGGCACTGGCACCAGAGGAGCTGTGGATGCCCCATCCCTGGAAGTGCCCAAGGCCAGGTTGGATGGGGCTTTGAGCAGCCTGGTCTGGTGGAAGGTGTCCCTGCCCATGGCAGGGGGCTGGAACCAGATGATCTTTAAGGTCCCTCCCGACCCAAACCATTTCTATGAAATGGATTCTATGAAACCCCAGCTCCATTTTAGCGTGAGCCACCCCCCGAGAGGCGCAGGAAGGGCTCTGCCCCGTACCTCCTTGGGCGAGAGGATGGAGATGTAGTCCTCGTAGATCATCCTGGCCTTCTCGTCGATGGTGTGCTTGTTGCACTCGTTTTTCAGCTCCTCGCACGCTAGCCAGAAGAGCATGTTCTCCTCGCTGTACTCAGTCCGCAAGAACTCCCGGAAGACGTTGCGACCCGCCGGGCTCTTCATCAGCTTGTCGAAGGACTGTGCCCAGCCCCGCACCTCCTCCGGCGTGGGTTTGGCGCTGCCGGGTCCCGGCGGGGAAGGCAAGGGGACAGCGTTACGGCCAGGCCGGGGGGGCCGCGGGCCCCCGCCGTGTCCCTCCCCGCGTGGCTCGGCCGTGCTCATCCCCGGTCCCATCCCAGAGGGACCGTGCCCGAACGCATCCCCGTGCTCGCGCCGAGGCCGGTCCCGCTCGGGCTCTAGGTATTACGGAGGCTTTCGGAGGTCGCGCATGGGGTCTGTCCCGGCTCCGCTCAGCCGGGCTGGAGCGTGGGCTTGCTTTCAGCTGAATTTTCCAAGCTGAGATGTATTTTGGCGCTTTGCATAAACCCAAAAGGGAGCAAAAGCCCTTCCCTTGCAGAGCAGCAGCTCTGAGCGGCCCTGGCTGGGAGAGCCTGACTGGGTCCATCGTCGCCAACACCTGGGGAGGGAGGGAGGGAGGGAGGCTGCTCCCCAGCAAATACTCGTTACCTGCTAAAGCAGGCAGGAGCAATCATTAGCAGTGGCTAATTAGCACATCTGACCCCAAACCCTGCTGCACCAGGTGCTGCAGAGAGCACCCATGGCTGGGCTGCATGCAGGGGGTCGTCCCCGTCCCCCAGGGAGCGGGTGCTCGGTGCAGGGCATCCCCAGAGCAGGGTGGCTGCAGGATGAGGCTCTGCCCTTGGGACATGGCCTGAAAGCTGCCGAGATCCTTGCCTGCCTCAGTCTCCCTTTGCAAGGGGCTCAAGGGCCAGAACGGCAGAGGGCTGCAGCCCGTGGCTCCGGGCTCCCCATTTCTCAGTGGGAACCAGGGATGCGCCGCTGGAAGCAGCACAAGGAACCCCCGAGTCCTGGCACCTCAGTCCTGCTCCCTGTGGGTGCACCAGCGGGCAGGATGCGGGGCTGGGTGCCACGGAGGGTGGCAGTGGGTGCCATGCTGTGCCGTGCCGTGCCGGTCCCCCCGCCCCACCCCTGCGGCACTGCCCCTGCACTCACCACGCTTCACAGTTTGGGATGGTCTCCAGTTTGGTCTCCCGGGACGCCCTCCACGCTCGCTCCCGGTCCTCGTTCCTAACAGGGAGACAGAAAGGTAGTCAGGGGCGTTGGGGACACACCCAGACCCCCATCTTGACCCTTGGACTGGCCCTGGCCACCGAATCTCTTCCACGGGCACCAGCACCCCCCACCCGGCTCCTCCCCAGCACCCAGCCTCCGCTGCCCCAGCGGCACCCCGCGCCCTTGTGCAATTCTGGTGTCATCGTGCAAGGGTGCTTCCTGCGCTCGGGCACCGCCGTGGCCCCGGCCCCGCTCCACCGCCCGGGCCGTGTGCCAGGGCCGAGCCGGTGCGGCCGCAGGGCCGGGCAGCAGCAGCCCGCAGAGGTCAGTGCCAGCTCGGCCCCCGGCAAAGCCGTTGCGAACCGCCACAAATAAACACCAATAAATAAATAAATGGGGGTGGGCGCAGGCGGTGGCTCGCTCAGGAAGCCGGTAGCCGGGGTCGATGGAGAAATGCGAAGGGCCGGACCCTGCACCCCCAGGACACCCCAGCACCGGTCCAGCCCGGAGGCCGAGCGCGGGATGGATGTGCCGGGGCTCGGGGGTGCCGGCGTCCCCTGTCCCCCCGTCCCTCGCCCCCGGGGGTGCCGGTGGCACAAGGGGGGAGCAGCCTCCAGCCAACTTCCCTCAGGCCCGCGGATTTCGGCGCCCGGGGCCGACCGCAGCGCTTCCTGCTTGCGACACTGTCCCTCGCCGCTCGCGCAGGATTCAATGTGCAAACTTCTCCCCCGGCGGCGCCGACGGCTGGGGTGGGCGAAGCTGCGGGCTCGTCCCTGCCCACGCCGCCCCCGGGGCTCGCTGCCCGCCACGCCTGAGCCCCAAAATGGTTGGCACCGGTCACTGCTTGCTCCGGGAGCGGGGTACAGGAGGGATTTCTGTCCCATCTCTGCTCACAAGCTCTTGCAGAGACAGAGGAGGGACACGGGGAAGGGTCACCCTGCCCACAGCCGAATGCCAGGGGCCCAGGGCAGCGTCCGGGAGGGAGATGTTTGGGGCAGGCTGCGAGCAGAGCCGCTCACCGCACTCGCTGCCTTGCAGATGTGAGGAACCGAGATGGGATCAGGCGAGATGGGGCCCCAAGGATGGGGCGGGGGCTTGCACGGGGCTGCCATCAGTGCTGGGGATGCAGCGGGGGCTTGCACGGGGCTCAGCTCCAGGGTTTGCTGCTCCTCCAAGCCCGGAGCTGTCAGTGGCCGTAAAGCCCAAAGCTGCTGCAAAGCCCGAAGCCATCAGCAGCCTCAGAGCGGGCTGATGCTGAGGGTGGAGAAGAGCAGATGGGCTCTTCAAAATCTGCGTTATCCAGAGAATAAGGAGCTGGGGTTCCTCGGAGAGGACGGGAGATGCAGCTGCAGGCAAGCGGCTGGTTATGTCCTTGGCTTTGGGCAGCGCCGGGAGCCCAGGGCCGGACTCTGCACCCACCGCCCCAAGGCAGAGCTGCCCGGGAGGGCTCCCACGGACGAGGGCCACCCACCTCGGGCAGCGCACTGCAGCTGCGAGAAGGCAGCCGTGACGCTGGGCAGGGAAACCCAGCTCTCCTCCCGCCCTCACCTGCCTGAAACAGGCAGCAAAATCCTCCTGCCTGCACAGCGCTGCGTCCAGGGGCCCCGCTGCCCGGCCCTGGTGCCCGGGGAGGGCGGGCTGGGGAGGCAGAGGTCGGGCGGCTCGGCTGAGCACCGCGCTGTGCCGCCGGCGCTGCCCGCAGCTTCCCCCGCGCAGCCGGGCCGGGGACGCCCAGCCCCAGGCAGCCACCAGTGCAGCGCCAGAGCGGGGTCTCCCGGTGCCGCTTTCTGCTCTGTATATTTTAAAAGATTTGGCCGACAGGCAGGAGCCACGGTGCACCGAGGCGAGGCGAGGCTCGGGCTCGCAAGCTCCCTAGGCTCTGTGCAGAGGAGAGCAAGGTGCCATGGCACCACTGATGCCCATCTGCTCCAAAACACCGTTTAAACTCTTTCTAATCACAGCACCCATTTGGCTTTTGAACGCCAACACAACGCAAGTAGACAAGCAGCCCAGAGCTGCCCGTGGTGCCGCGTGGGTGCCAGGATCTGCACCAAAGGGCTGCAGAGCACCCAGGGGTGGGGGCCGCTGCAGGAGCCCGTCTCCCTTGAACCCAGACGCCTGCTTGGGCAGCGGCCGGCTCCAAGTGCTTGGTGCTGCACGGAGCACAGAGGACCAGCAACACGCGGGTGACCCTCGCATCTCCCCTCTTTATGGGACCCTTGAACATGGGACGATGCGGCGGGCGGGTGATGCTCGCCGGCCCCGCGGGAGCCTCGGGCCGGGGCGGGCGGTGGGACGTACCATGAGCAACTGCAGCAGCAGCACCAGCAGAAGCAGCAGGCGTTGGGGCGGTGGTTGCTGGCGGGTTGCACCGTTGTCGGAGAAGTCTCATGCCGGGACATCGGAAGGGGTGTCTCTGCGGACGCGGGTCCTGCGTACTGAAAGGCAGGAGGGCAGGGAGCGGGTGAGCGAGCTGCTGACGATTGCCCTCCCCCACGTGCAAGCACCCGGGGGTGAACGAGGGAACCCCGTGCAGTGACTTGCTGGGATTTAGTTTTGGCTCCCGCTTGCCATCCCGGCCACCAGCCAGCCCCGAGATGGTCACCACCTCACCTGTGTCCCAGCCTCATACACGGTGGACGGGGTTGGGTCGTGCTTTGGGGGCTCTTCTGCTGCTCTCCGCTCCTCCCAGCCCGTGGGTGAGCCGTGCCGCCGAGACCCCCCGGCTAATGTCCCTGCCGCCTCCTGGACGGAGCCTGCGGGGAGGGAGAGGAGCGGCACCACGTTACCTTCGCAGAGGGACCCCCAGCTTCGAGCAGCTCCCGGGGGGCTGCTCCAGGCTGGGGAAAGCCCTTTGCAGGCGGTGAGCTGGGGCACGGCAGGCAAACAGAAAGGGTGCAAGAAAAGGAAGTGAGAAGGAAAGGAGGAGGGGGAAGGCGGCGGCAGATGCTCTGCCAGCCCCGCGCTTCGCCTAGGACCCCCTCCCACGCTTTGTCGGTGCTGCCGAGCCCCGGCAGGGAGCAGCGGGGCCGGGCAGGGCGCGGGGCTCAGCGCCGGCCTCCTGCACCCCTGGCCGTGCCCCGTGCCGTGGGGAAGCGCGGCCGGACCCCCCCGGCGTGTTTGGGCCCGGGATGGGGAAGTCGGAGCCGCTCCACGGCATCATGTGAGTGGAAGGAAACGGGGTGGGGGGGAGTTTTCACAGCTCCCGGCACTAAACCAAAACTCGCCCCATGCCAAGTGTTGGCCAAGTCCAGCGCTCTGCACCGCTGCTGTAGAACGGTCCCCCCTGCGCCTGCAGGCCTGCCTGCCCCTGCCTGCCTGCCTGCCCCTGCCTGCCTGCCTGCACCGTTGGCCCAGCCTGGAGCAGGGATGCTCCTGGGCAGGAGCGGTGCCAGGGCTCAGCGCCCACCTCCGCGCAGGGTGGTGGTAAGGATGTGGTCATGGCCGGCTCTGCCTCCCTGTGCCCCGCCGACGGCGGCGGGTGGCAATCACGGTCCTTCCTCTGCCAGAGAGAAGGAAGGGGAGCGGGGGGCAGCGGGCAGGGAGAGCCCCTGGCTGCCTCAGCCCCAACATCCCTGTCTCGAGCTGCCCCAGGTCTCAGCACCTTGGGTGAGTCCTGCCGCGGACTCAGCAAGGGGGATGGAGCCGGGGTGCGGGTCCCAGCTGGGGACAGGGCTGTCCCCAGAGCCTCCCCCGAGCCCATGGCCGCCCCTGAGGGTGCAGCCCCCTGTCCCCGGCACGGCCATCACCCAGCAGCGCTTTCTGTGAGCTCCTCGCCTGGGCCCTTGCAAACCCTCCCGCTGGCTCCCATCGCTCCCGCAGGAACGAAAAAGGAGAAAGTCTGTGTTTCGGTCCCAATTGTCCCTATTTATAGCCCCGAGTGCTGGCAGGACGGCTGTGACCTTGTCACCCGGCTCAGCAGCAGGCTCCGCTCCCTCTCGCACTGCGCTGCCCTCAGGTCCATTTAACCCCCTCTTTTTTCCCTCTCCTTTGCTTCCCCCAGACCGACCGTCATCCACTCCCAGCGGCCACGCTTCCCCCTGCCCACCCGCGGCGACATCCCGCTGCCGAGCCCGCTCGCCCCGCGGTGCCACGGCCGTGCCGCCGTGCCCGGTGCTGCTGGGGGCCTGCAGCCCCATGGCGGGACGGGGAGAGCCAGGCTCTGGGCACGGCTCCCAGCGGGGCTGCGGCACTAATTACAGCAAGCGGTGACGAGGCTGTGGGAACGGGGCAAGCAGGAGGAAAACTTGAAGGCTGGGAAAACCCTGCTTCTTCCCAGCCCGCCCCGAAGCAAAGGCAGCCCCGGCTCTGCCGCGGCCCTGGGGTGCAGAGCAGG
Source organism: Platalea leucorodia (assembly GCF_965183815.1). Taxonomy (NCBI): domain Eukaryota; kingdom Metazoa; phylum Chordata; class Aves; order Pelecaniformes; family Threskiornithidae; genus Platalea; species Platalea leucorodia. The sequence continues at coordinate 15,550,515 of NC_138835.1, read as the reverse complement.
CGGATGGGGGGTGGCCAAGGGACAGGGACGTGGGGACAGCGGGTGGCATTGCTCCCGGGGGACTCCCAGGCACTTCGCTTCTGCAGCTGGTGCTCGACCTTGGCCAGAGCTGACCCGCAAGCGGCTGAGCCAAAACACCCCGGAGAGGCAGCGGGATGGAGCAGCATCCCCCAGCAAGGAGCATCCCCTCCCCACGCCCATGGGGTGCACTCAGCATCCAGCCAGGAGGCAGGATCAGCTCGCCGCCCATCCCGGGCGCTGTGGCACCTACCCAGGGCCATCTCGGCTGCGTGGGCTGCACCAAGGGGGACAGGGAGGAGAAGGGAGGTGTGGGGCTGCAAAGGGCCCCCGGCGCGTGGCACCGAAAGGCAATGCCGGTGTGCCCTGGATTTGCAGGGTGGGTTTCCCAGCTCTGTGCACCCCTTAACGCCCCCGTAGCACCCCACCCTGCCACGCCGGCGGGCGCCGCGTGCCGCGGGGCTGTTTCCGGCTGCCCCGGGGCCGGGCACCGCTGCGGGGCTGCCGGGGCTGGCGGATAAGGAAGTCCCGGCAGGCGGTGGAGCCTATGAGCGCCGAAGGGACGCGCGCGAGGCTCTGAAAAGAGGAAGGATGACAGAAAGGGGACGTTTCCCCAGCAGAGAGAAGAGATGCCCCAAAAGCCGCCCTCGCCCAAAGCCCGTGAGCTGCCCGAGCCCCCCGTCAGCCTCTGCCATCACTGCCCGCTGCCCGGTGGCTGCGGCCTGGGAGTCCCCGTGTGCTGGGTGTCCCCGGGCCGTGGCAGCTCACGCGCCCGTGACGTCCCCACTGAGCCTGGCACCGCCCCGTCCTCTCCCCGAATGGAGAGGGGACCCCCCACGCAACCGAACAAGATGAGCGCTCCCCAAAATTTCAAGAGAAATCTCCCCTTCCACTGGGCTGCTCCTTGCCGGGGCGCTGGGTCAGCCCTGTCCCACGCAGCCGCACACGAAGCGCCCTGTGCCCTGCTCATCCCGGGCAAAGCAGTCGCCAAAATCGCCCTGTGCCAGCTCCAGTGGGAGCCGTGGCATCAGGGTGCCCACGCAGGCCAAACCAAGGTGACGGCAAATACTGGCCACGGGGATGACACCCCTCCATGCACCCCACTCTCCCCGAGCGCCCTGGATGGGGATGATGCCCTGAGCAGCGTGGCACCCCCCTCCGGCCACCCCCGCCTCTGCAAAGTGGGGCACAAACCAGCGCCCGCCCCGGTGCGGGGGCAACCCCAGCACAGCCCGCGCCGAGCCCCCGGCGCGCCCACCCGACCCCGTGCCGTGGCTGGTGGGAGGGCCTGGGGGGGCACGGGGGGAGCCGCCGGCGGCGCGCCCGTACCTGCAGCCTGGCCATCGCGCGGCGGCGGTGGGTGCCAGCCAGGGTGACCCCGGCTGGCTCAGGGGGTGCACGGCATCACCAGGACCGCCGGGTCGGAGGGCAGGGAGATGGGAGAGAAAAGAGGAGAGAAAGAGAAAAGAAAAGCTGCCGAACACATCCTCTCACAGGAAAGGGAGTGGTAAGGGAAGTGGCAAACTCAACCGAAGAGTTCAGACCTTTTTTGGGAAAGCCCCGGCAGGGCCCGGCTGCTCTCCTCGCTGCTCCGCCGCGGGGCTGGCCACCCCGACGGGGCAGGAGCGGGGCAGAGCGAGCTCCGCCGGCGGCTGAGCCGGGTCGTGCTGCTGCTTCCCACCCCTCAGACGGACCCAGCTCCCACCGCAGGATGGGCACCGGCTGCAGTGCCAGCTATGGCCGGGCATCTAGGAGTTAGCCTGGGCACACCGGCGCAGGAATGGCTCCGCAGCCAAGGAATCGGCCAGCACGGCTTCCCCGAGGAGTGATGGGCAGGATACGTCCCCAGGGTGGGCACGGGCCAGTCCCCAGCACCCAGCCCAGGCCGCTTCGAGGCGATGGTGCTTTCCGCCAGGCGTCCCCGGGGCTCCGGCGCTGCCCGCGGGGCGAGGACGCCGGCAGCGAGGCGGGCAGCGAGGGAAGGGGGCCCGTCCCCGAGGGTGGGCTGACTCAGAGCCGCCCGCCGCGCCTCCCGCCAGCATCGTCCCTGCGACGCGGGGATGTGCCAGCCTGCCTGCCACGCAGAGCGCAGCCCCGCTCCCTCGGCCAAGAGTGACTCACAAACAAAGTTGTTTGGTTTTTTTCCTCTTCAGAAGAGAAAAAAAAAAAAAGGAAAGAAGAGAGAGAAATCAGATGCTCCGTTTCCTTGATTAAATTTGCCCTCAGCACCGCTGTGGGTGGAGAGGGCTCCAGCCCCGGCACCGCACCAGTGACCAAAACCAGTGTGCGGTTTCTGCTGGCGGCTGCCCCCTCGCTCGCGTGGGCTCGCCGCAGGTGGAAAAGGGAGAAAGGGGAGAAAGAGGGAGGGGGGGACGTCAGCACCCCCTGCTCGCTCCCGCGGGGCCGCGGGGCTGGGCCAGGCGCCCGGCCGCAGCACGTGCCTGTTATCAGCCCGGCCCAGCGCCGCGCTCGGCACAGCCGCTTCCCTCGCCTTCCCTGGGGACGCCGAGCTGTTATCTCCTCTCCTCCCAACACCACATACCCTGGCACCCAAAAACCAACGCAGTCACGCTGCCGCTGTCCCCAACCCCACCCCATCCGGATGGAAACCGCCCCCGTCACCCAAAAGTCACTCTCTGCTTCAGCAGCTCCTTTTTCTGCCAGCACCCACCCCGCCATCGCTGCCAGCCCCACAGGCGCCCAGCCCTGTTTCTCTGGTCACCTGAACCTCATTTCTTTTCCAGCTGGTTTTCCAGGGTTCCCTCTGCCGCTGCCAGGCAGGGCCAGCTCCGAGAGCTGTGGGATGCCGGGATGCGGCCGTGCTCCCACAAGGGAGCACCGAGCACCCCCAGCTTGCGGCCTTGGGGCACCCACTGGCACCGAGGGTATTTTTATTCTCTGGCCGCCTCCGGCCACGGTATGAGCTCTCTGCCCCAGGAGGGACCTTCCCTTCACATTTTATGGGTCAAAACCACGAGAGCAGCTTTGCTGCTCATCACAGACCCCCGTGGGGATCGCTTGGCCGGGGGCAATGCACAAACCCCGCCGGTGCCGGCGGAGAGACCGTGCCCAGGCCAAGCTGCCGGCACGGCTGAGCCCTGCCGCACGCCAGCAATGCCTCGGCGGCGAGCAGCTCCGGATCCGGCCCCTCTCCGTGCCTCGGGGGAGCTGCAAAATGCCCATCAGCTGCAGGACCGGCCACGCTGGATCACTGCAAGCAGAGCTCAGCAGCCCTGGCTGTTGCTGGATTCTCCAGTGTCTAATAAGGGCTCAGCCCAGCCTGCAGCTTCCCTGCCTTTCTCTCGGGAGGGACCCAGCACCTCCAACCTCTGCCAAATTTGGCTGAAACCAGCCACTGAGTGCAACCAGCCGCGGGCCAGCCCCGCAGGCAGGCCCTGCGGGCAACGGGGGGCCGGCACCCCCCGGGCCCCCCTCTGCCGGGGTTACCCCGCGGGCAGGCACCGCTGCCGAGCCCCACAGCTGCCGCCCGCCCCCGCAGCCTGCCCCAGCCACCTGCCAGCGGCACAGGAAGTTTTAGGAGCTATTTTTAGACCCAGCATTTTTCCCCCCCCCCTTTTAGCAATCTATTAGAAAAAGACTGAAGAGGTGAGGCTCAAGCCCCCCCGCTCTGCGGGAACGGGGCTGGGCTGACCCCGATGCTACCGGCACGGAGGTGCCGGGGGTCCCGGGCACCAGGCAGGTCGGGCTCCCCTGGTCCCGCCGGGATGAGGGGGTGGCGATGCTCACGTGGCTGTGCCCCGGCCGTGTCCCCGCCGCCCTGCGTGTGGCTGATAACGCCGGCAGATGTGCCTGCGCACGTGGCGAAGGAGGCGGCGGCGGCAGGCAGATGCCTTTGGGGGAGCTCCTCTGCCCGGCAGTGATTTTTCTGCCATCCCCTGAGAGTGGAAAGGCAGGTCCTGGCGATGGGAACTGGGAGATGCTGTAGCGTGTCCCAGCACCTCCCTGATCCTTCGCACCGGGAGGGCCGATGGCCCTGTGGGCACCTCTCCTGCCAGGAAGAGGATGATGCTGGGCTCCTTCTCCGGACCGGCCGCCTCCTCTGCTCCCTGTCCCTCTCGCCTGCAGCCGGGGTGTATTTCTGCACCGAGCATCCTCTGAGCCAAACCCCACCGCGAGACCTCCCAAAAGGACCACGTGAACCTCTCCAGCCCCCGCTGGAAAGAGGCGAGCAGACCCACAGCTCTAACCTGTCGCGGCCGCCATGGCCGAGACGGCCACCACGGCTGCCGGGCGGCACGATGGGCTCAGGGCTGCTCACCTGCCCCTCCGGCCCCGGCTCTTGCACAGAAACAGAGTTAATTATTTCATAGCGTAAAAATAGCACCCACGACAATCAGCTGGGGGATTTAATAAGGCAAGCCCTGACAATTACGTTTCTATTAGTAGAGGTATCGTGGCATTGTTAAGGCAGACTCCTGTTAAGCATTTGGTAATGATCCATGCGAAAGGAGAAGAAAGATCACGGTAATCAATACTCAGCAGGGGCTAAACCGCACGGACGGAGCCCGGCAGCTGACGGGAGGGAAAGGAAGAGGAAGGGAGGGATACGGCATTGGCATGGCCGGGGTGAGAGCTGGGGCGGGTGGGTGGCAGGGTGCTCCTCATCCACAGGGTGCTGCCAGCCCAGGACCGCTCATCCCTATCCCAGCGTATGCCAGTGCTGGCAGCACCGTGTCCCCCGGGGACCACGGGGCAGAGGAGGGGGCATTAGCGGTGATTTGGGGGATAGGGATGCTAGGAGGACCGAGGATAAGACAATGAGGAACTGCCCTTTCCGAGGAAATGAGGAACCAGGCAGAGAATCAACCCTGGATCAGGATGAAAAGGAGGGATCCTGCATCACAGGGAAACGCTGGATCAACGGGGCTGCTTACCGTGGCTCCGAGCGCTCCCCGATGCAGCCGAGGGGTGATTTTCTCCCCAGCCCCGGCACGAGACCAAACCCTGCCAGGCGCATCCGGAGACCCATGCCAGCATGGGAGCCGCCGGCCGGGCACAGGGCGGAGGTTTGGGAGCCTGCGCCGGCACGGGCGGGAGGTGCGTCCGGCCGCGCCAAGGACAGGTCTGGCCCTGCTCTCCAGCCACGCTCCCTGCCCAAAGCGCGGCCCCACGCGGCATTGATGTGGTCAGGGCAGGGCTGAGCCCGGCAGACGGCTCAACCAGCGGTGAGACCGGCCAGGCCGGGGCCACGCCAGCACGGTGGCTGGGAAGAAGGGGGACCACCCCCCAAACGCTGCACCCCAGGGACGTTTGCCCACCGTGGTTTATTCACCTGGGCAGCTGCGGGCCCCGCTGCCCGCACGCTGCCAGCCCTGAGAGATGCCTTTTGGGGTCTGGCATCGGGCAGGTGTCACGCCTCACCGGTGAGCACCCAGGGCTGGGATGTCCCCCCGGCCCCAGATCCAATGCCACCGCGGGTCCCGGGACCAGAGCTTGCAGAGCTGAGCTTTCGCTTGCACCAGTAAGAAAACTTCCTCCCACGTCAGACTTTGGTCCTACGTTAAAACAGTGAGGGACTGAGGAAGGAGTCCCCCAGGACCTACAGGCAAATACGCAGGGCAAGGGAGATTGGGTGAGCCGACACCCTGTCCCAGCTCCGGAGCATCCCAAGGGACATACATGACCCCTGTGCCGCGGTCACCGCAGCCTCCCCGGCGCCGGGGCAGCAGCGATGCTCTGCCCTGCTCCAGCCACGACAAGCAACGGGCAGCTCTGCGAGCAACCCGTGTCCTCCGAGACCGGCCGCGCCGGTTATTTAAAACCTGACCAAAGGGGAAGAAAGACAGCGGGGTTCAGCTCGGCCATCCCCGGGGAGGGGCTGGCAGCGCGGGGAGGAAGGAAGCGCTGTCACCCTGCATGGCCCCTGTGCCACAGAGGTGGCCCCCGCCCCGGGGCAGTGCCAGGCAGCCGCAGCCGCCGCGTCCCGCTGCGGCCGGGCACGCTGCTGCCAGGCAGGGCTGCGGGAGGTGGCCGGGGCAGCAGGAGCCTGGCCGTGGGTGGATGCCCATCGCATTCTGGGCTCAGATCGCGGTAGCGGCCCTCGCGGGGGATCTCAGCGAGAACCCCGATGTGACCGGCCACGGCGATGCCCTTCACCGAGCCCCCGGGATGCTGCAGGGCTCGGCTGTACCATCGGAGGACACAGGAGCTCTCCTGCCACCGCTGTCACGGCAATACACTTCCCCAGCCCCAAATCCCCTTTGCAAGCTCTCTCCTCACGCTGAAACCCGCACCAGACTCACAGGCAGCATCTTTCCTTGTTTCTTCTTGTTTTTCAAGGCTAGATTGAAGCTTTCCCTTCCTTTTCCGGGGTTCCTGCCTGCTAATGCCAATATGTACCTGTTTGCTCTTCTCCTGCCCTTTGCACTGCAACGCTGCTTGGGCATTTGCCTTCTGTCAGAAGAAACTACTTAAGCCCCGGCTGGGTTCGTGCCTGCAGGGGGGGAGCAATGGGAAAACCCAAACCCTTAACCCCAAACCCCTCTGCTGGCTCCCTGACCCGCTCCATACCGAGCCAGCAGTAAATCCGTCCCCGGGAGCGGGCTGCCAGCGCACCCACAGCCCGTCCCCGTGCACCCAGAGCCACGGCCACAGGCGGGGACGTCGGGGGCTCCGCTCCCCTTGTGCCCGTCCTGCTGCTGCCCCGGAGCCTCCGCAGCGTTCCTGCCTCCAGAGCGGGCAAGTGCTGACAAGCAAGTCTGGAGAGTGGCAAAGCGGGGCCCCCAAACCCAGCGGATCTTCACAGCCTGAGCAAAGAGCCCTCAAAAGGTCAACTGAGGCTGTTCCCAAGCTGTTCGAGAACTGGAAGAGCGGCTTGCTGTAAAACTCTACCATACATTTTCCCGCTGTCAGGAAACCCCCTTTTTTCCATGTCTAAGACGAATGTTAGAGCTGAACCCCGAAGGACTTCGTTGTTGTTTTCATTGCTGTTGCTGCTCCACCCTCCCCCCGGTTAAATCTCTGCTTCCACGGAGTGGCCAAAGGTAGGAGGTTTTGCGGGACGGGGGAGCGGCAGAGCGCTCCCCGCCTCTCCCGCTAAACTCACCCGGGATGGCCGAGGTCCCACGGACCCGGAGGAGCCGATGGGCTGGGCTGGGGCATCACCCTCCGCGCCCACCCCAGCGGCTGGGGAGGGGGGAAGTCACAGGCGGGAGGTCTCTGTCACCGGTCCCTCCCCAAGAAGGAACCCAGTGCATTTACAGTCAAAAATAATAGAAATAAAATAAGTCTCTGTGCTCCCAGAGAGCGCTTTCGCAGAAGGGCGAAGGCTCGATCAAAATCCCGGGGTTGCTGGTTTGCTTTACACGGCGCTCCGGATCCAGCAAGAGCCAGGATTTTGACTTCTCTATAGTTTTACCCCAAAGCCACCGGTTCCCGTGTCCCCAGGTCCCACGCAGCACCTGGGCAGGCTGGGGACTCCCCCCACGGCTGGTGGGCCAGCACGGCCCCAGCTTGGCCGGAGCAAGGCAGCGGGCCGGCGGCTCCTGCGGAGCACGCAGAGCTGGATTTAAGATGTTCGATCCCTGCGAAACGTCATGGGTGGGCGCGGTGGGGAGAGCCGGCCGGTGGAGTTATTTGCCACGAACAGCGCCGCGGCTCAAGGCCACCGTTGCACGGCCGCGGCAATAAGGATTCGGGACCTTCTGCGGGTCACCCTCCCTGTGCCGCACAGGGCAACCCGTGGCGAAGCAGCTGGGGAAAGAAATGGGCTGGCCGAGCCCAGTACTGGTGGAAATGAGCTGGAGGAGGCTGGCGTGGCCCTGGGCGCAGGACGGTGTGAGAAGGGAGATGCTCGCGGCGCTGGATGCCCGCTCCCTGAGCCGGCTGGAGCAGGGGGTGGCGATGGCCGCCGCAGAGCAGCTTCCCGGTCTGCGACGGCGCTGCTGGAGGCCCCGCAAGCCGGCGAGTTTGGTTTCTTCCCTTCTTACACCACAGAAGATGTCGGACACTCTTCCCCCATCCTGTCCTCCCCACGGGCGAAAAACATATTGTAACACGTTGGGGGATAAAAATACCCGGTGATAAGGTCCGGTATCTTTTCTTCCCCCCAAATTACGAGGTAGCTATGAAATAATGTATATAAACAACCGGCTTTAGATCCACGCCTCTCTGAACAGCTTTTGTAATGGAAATGCATAGAGATGTGCGGAGCCGAATAAGGAACTGAGTAATAGGAAGCCTCAGCGAAGGCCGTGGGCACCGGCTCGCCCGGAAGCCGCTGTTATTCCAGGCAAGAGCCCGAAGCGCCGAACCCCGCGAGCGCGTGGCGCGGCGGCATGAAGGCGGCGATGCCTGCCGGCCTCGCTCTGCCGCGGCTGCTCAGGCACGGCCGGGGGGCTGCCGCGAGAAACCGGCCTGAGGAGCTGGAAGGGAAAGGCAGGGCACCCCACGGGATGGCTCAGGAGCGGCACCAGCACCGAGCGTGGCTCCTACCTCTTCTTGAGCTGACTTTCCGAAATAATTTTATCCAGGGGATAAAAATTTGGAAAGAAAGAGGAAAAGCCACGGCAGCTTCAGCCCACGCTCTGCAGAGGTCGAGGAGCGACACGGCGGCTGCTTTGCCACTCCGGCCCTGTTGCTCGCGGGGAAGGGCCCCGAGCTCACCAGCCCCCTTTGCACAAGCCCAGGGGAAACGCAAGACGCTGTAGCCCAAGTCCAGCCTAAAAGTGAGATTACAACCAAAGATAAGCAAAGGCAGGGGAGGATGCACTTCGGGAGGTGGCAGAGATGTGCTGCTCCCGGACCTTGGGCAGACTCAGCATTAATCCCTCCGCCAAGGTATTTTTTTCCCTTACCCTCTCGGGGTTTGGGTTGCATTGTCTGATTATCTGCCTGTGGTTCCTTCTTCTTTTTAATAACAATATCAAAATGGGCACCCACACCCGGATTGAGATATACTCATGTCACTAAATTCCTGCTTCTCCACTATAATCTTATGAGGTGGAGTTTGTTTAATTGCTGAAGAACACGACTGTATTTTGATCAGCGGCTTGAGTCATTTGTGGGGAAGGGCTGACGCGGAGGAGCTAAAATCCTTGTAGGGAAATCTGATGTGGCGCTCTCCCTTGGGAGATATTCTGAAATATGTGCCCACTGGGGCAACCCGTTTTCCCAAAGAAAACGATATCCACCAGGTCGGCAAACGCCACGGGCTCCGCTCATCCAGCGTGACACGGGACGAGCGTCTCTATCGACGGGGATGGTGGAGACGCATCCAGAGGGGAATGAACTCCCCTCGCAGCGGGGAAATCCCTCCCACTCACTTAACACTTTTTGTTTAGTTTCTTAAATAAGGCCATGGATCCGCGCCAGAGCAGCCTCACGGAAGCGGCGGGGAGAGGGAGCGTCCTGGGGGATCCTCTCCGTGCCCAGAGACGCACCGCGACCCACGCGCGGAGCAGCTCCGGCGGCCACGCCTGGCCCTCTCCATCCCTCGGCCGCGGGGACGCGGCGCCAAGTCGCGGCATCCCACGACGCTGCCCACGTGATGGGCTCGTGTTGGGCGAGGGCTGGATGTCACGTCCCTACGGGGGAGAACCGCGTCCCGGACACCACCGAGCCAGGTCCCCCGCTCCACCCTTTGGCCGTGCCGCTGCCGGAGGAGCCGGTGGGGACCGGAGCCCGCGGTCGCCCTGACCTCAGCCAACCTCCCCGAGCCCCGGCGCTCCCCGCTGCCCTGGGCGGCCAGGTCAGGGCTCCCCATCCCTGCTGCTCTCCGCGACGAGGCACGGCACCCCTTCGCAGCGGGGGGCACGGGGAGCCCGCCTGGCCGAGCCGGGGCGTGGATGCCCCAGCACCGCCCTGGCACCCACCTGTGGGTGCAGGGAGCGCCGGGGCGGCCTCCGGGGGGGGAGATCCTCCCTGCAAGCTCCCCCCCCGGGCTGGGCAACCCCCGTGCAGCCGGCCCTGCGGCTGGAGGGTGCCCCCCTCCCGCCTCCTCCTCGCAGGAGCCCTGCCCTCCCCCGGGGCGATGCGGCGGGGAGGGCCCCCTCCCCGCTCGGGGTCCCCCCGCCCCGCCGGCCGCTCCCACGGAGCATCCCGCTGCCCCCCCCCCATCAAACCCTCGCACATGGGGCTGGCGACCGGCAGCAGCCGGACACACGGACGCACAGACAGACAGACAGACAGACACAGCCCGACCTCTCCATCAACCCCGGCGCTCCGCGGTGCTCGGTGCGTGTCCGGGGGCGGGGGGGGGGGGGGGGGGAGCGTGCGAAAGGGAGGATGCCCGGGGCGGGGGGGGGGGCAGGCGGAGGGGAGGGTGCAAAGGGGGGCGGGGGGGGGGCGTGCGGAGCGGGGGCCGCCCGGGGAGGGGGAGCGGGGAGGGAGGCTGCGCTGGGCGGAGGGGCGAGGGAGGGGGCGGAGGGGCGAGGGAGGGGGCGACGGGCCCGCGTCCTGCCCCCCCCCCCCCCCCGGCATCCCGCGGGCGGCGGCGGCCCCGGGCCGGGGCTCGGGGTACTCACGGGCCGGGCATCCGCGCCGCCGCCGCCGCGCAGCGCCGTCCGCGGCCGCCGCCGCCCCGCCGCCCCCCGGCCGCCGCCTCTGCGCTGCCTCCGGGCTCGGCACCGGAGGGAGAGGGAGAGGCAGCGGGAGCGGAGCGGAGCGGAGCGGCTGCACTGCGCACGCGTCCCCCGGCCCCTGCGATTGACTTCCTAAAGCAATTGCAGCTCCGGCACTTCCTCACGTCAAAACACACCCGCACACGCACACGGGCACGGGCACCCGGCGCCCAGCGCCGGCACCCGAGTGGGCACCCGGCAACATGCACCCAGCACCGGCACCCTGCGCCAGCACCCGCTGCGTGCACCCAGCAACGTGTACCCAGCAACATGCACCCAGCATCGGCACCCTGCGCCAGCACCCACTGCGTGCACCCAGCAACATGCACCCAGCAACATGCACCCAGCACCGGCACCCTGCGCCGGCACCCGCTGCATGCACCCAGCAACACACACCCAGCACCGGCACCTTGCATCGGTGGCCAGTATGGGCTCCCAGTACTGGCACCCTGCACCAGCACCCACTACATGCACCCAGTACTGGCACCCTGCCCAGTATGGGCACCCAGTACTGGCACCCTGCACCAGCACCCACTGCATGCACCCAGCAACATGCACCTGGCACCGGTGCCCAGTATGGGCACCCAGTACTGGCACCCTGCACCAGTGCCTAGTGTGGGCACCCAATACTGACACCCAGCACCAGGCACCGGCACCATGCACCCAGTACTGGCACCCTGCACCAGCACCCAGTATGGGCACCCCATACTGGCATGCTGCACCAGTGCCCAGTATGGGCACCCAATGCTGACACCCAGCACGAGCACCAGGCACCAGCACCATGCACCCAGTGCTGGCACCCTGCACCAGCACCCAGCATGGGCACCCAGCACCAGCACTCTGCACCAGCACCTACTACATGCGCCTAGCACCAGCACCATGCACCCAGTACTGGCACCCTGCACCAGCACCCAGTATGGGCACCCGGCACCGGCACCCTGCACCAGCAACACGCACGCAGTACTGGCACCCTGCATCAGAACTAGGCACCCAATACTGGCATCCAGTACCAGTGCTACGCACCCAGTACTGGCACCCTGCACCCAATACTGGCACTCTGCACCAGCGCCCAGTATGGGCACCCAGCACCAGCACCCTGCACCCAGTACTGGCACTCTGCACCAGCACCATGCACTCAGTACTGGCACCGTGCATCAGCACGTCGTACCAGCACCTTGCACCCAATACTGGCACCCTCCATCAGCACCCAGTGCCCAATACTGGGACCCTGCACAGCACCCGAGGTCCCCTCCGCCCCTGGGGCTCCTCGCCCACCCCCGGAGCGCGGGGCAGGGCTGCCTGCGGAGCTCCCCGGCCGAGAGTCCCTGCCGCGGAGCGGCTTCCCCTAAATCAGTGGTTTCTCTGTGGTTTTTTTTTTTTTTTCTAAAAGGGGGGATTATGCATTGCTAAAAATAAAGGGTGATAAAACTTTGGGAGAGAAAGGAGGCATAAAAATTTCATGATCTCGCCAGCCAGGAAAATTATCCCACTTTATTATTTAAAACCTCATTAAAAACCATTTCCCTGGGAGAGACACTGATCAAACCACCGCCTATTTCAATCCTCGAGACGTGCGCTCTGCGACGCGGGGAACATGTTTAAAACAGGCCGCTGCGTGCGACTGCTCCGCCGAAAGCACCGACCCCGGCCCCCGCGGGCCGAGAGCCCCAGCCCGGCGCGGGGGCACGGCAGGGCACCCACCGCGCCTCCCGCCATCGCAACCCGCTCTCGCCCGTTCCCATCCGGCTCAGTCCAGCGGGAGCTACAAAGCGCTGGCCCAGGGGGGACCAGCCCAAGGACCTCTGCGGACGAAGCAGGGTCCTTCTTCCCATTGCGACTTTTCCAAACCTCTGGAGCTGCTCCAGCGCGGGGCCGCGGCTGCCAGGCTGCTCCCTCCTGCCGTGCGACCGGGCCACCAGCCCTGGGATTTGCTTTAGCGGTTCATTTAGCTGGAAGCTCACAAATGCCCGGGAAGGCTCCCACATCTTCAGGAGCTGCTTTGTAGCGTGTGTTTGGGATTTTTAGAAATCCCCATGGTTATTCGGGCTTGGGATTCCTTGTGATTCTGGAGCCAGTCTGTCCCTGTGGATGGCGAAAAGACCGCGAGTGTTGGGTTTAAAAGCCTTTTTAAAAAGCGTGGATTGGGAGAAAACGCTCGGAGGTCCCGAATCACCTGCAAAGCAGCGCTGTGGATGAACAGCCCAGCTCGGGCAGTTTGTGCTCGCAGTGCCACAGCGGGGCCTGGGCACCCCGTTAAATACACGCGCCGCGGGCAGGGAAGCCTTTCCCGGCAATCGCAAACGCTCCGGTAAGGAGCCGGGAACGCCGCTCCCGTTCGGCTGTGAGTCTGGGGGCGGCTCTCCCCCGCAGCCAGCTTGGGCAGCGGGGACGGGAGCGGCAGCCGCTGGGGAGGGCGGGCAGCGGCAGCCTGGCTTGAGCCGTTCCTGCGCTCAACGCTGACAGCCGGTGGCCGAGGCGCCGCCCGCCCGCCGCCGCCCTGGGCCCGGTCCGGCAGCGGCCTCGCCGGCTGCGCCCCCCGAGCAGCCCCGGGCCCCCCCCCCGGCCTTTTCGGCCGCCTCCCGCCGGTCGCCAGCCCCCGGTGCCCGGCTGCAGCAGCGGGGCCCGCCCGCAGGGGCCGCCCGACTCCGCCGGCAGCGGCTCGGCGGGGCCCGATCACCGGCGGGGCCCGATCGTCGGCGGGGCCCGATCACCGGCGGGGCCGCAGCGGGGACTGCGCTGCCTGCGGCCGAGCGGCTCCGGCCCGGGGGCGCTTGGGCAGCCGGGGCACCGTCCTGGAAGGTGCTGATGCCGCCTCCGTTTGGTACCCGATGGGCGTTTGCGAAGGGAGAGCGAAAGCACGGAGCAGGGCCTTCGATGGGCGTTTTCTCTGATTTTCTGCTGGTGTTGCCGTAAGACAGTGCTGAGTGAGCAGAGGTGACCTCCACCTGGAGAGGCAAAACAGAAAGCAAGCACCTGCCAAGCTTGTTTTCCTCCTCAAGAACTCCAGGCAGGATGCTAGGGAGCAGCAAGCCTCTTTTGATGAACACCTGAGAGGAGGCAGCCTGTGTCAGGACTGAGACACAGCAAGGCTCCCGATGGGTCTGCAAAGCACCATTTGATGGAGAAATCCTGTCAGCGGCTGCTCAAACCCATCTCCAAAGCACTGGGTGGGATCAGCCTCGCTGGTGCGGCAGAGCGAGCTGATCCTTCCCAGGGAGTTGCCAGTTTGTGCGTTCCTTGAGAGGCTGGCAGGTAGCGAAACGGGATGTATGGAGGCTGTTGAGATGTTTTGCCTCCTTCTCCCACCAGCTACCTGGGCCTTTTCAGGCTTTCCAAGCAGCAGAGGGTAGTTTGACTGGAGCGACCAAAAAAGATGCACCTGGGCCTGGAGCTCGAGGGAAGCTACTGCAGCCCAAAGTGGAAGTTACAGGAGAAGCAGCTCTCGGCTGTCGCCCTGCTTGTCAGAGCTGAGATTGCAAAGGACGTGTTCGTCCTCTCTCTGAATATGCATCTCCTGTCTGCTGAGGGCAGCCCGAGGACGCGGCGAGGTGAGGCTCACCGCCCCGGCCGTGCGCGCAAAGAGCTGGCAGGAGGCAGAGCTGCCCTGGGGAGCAGCCCTGCTCCGGGCCGTAAATCCACCCTGTGCATCTCAGTCTTTGCAGAATCCCTGGTTTGGGCTCTGCAGTCCCATCACAGCTAATTTATTCCCTTTCGAGAAACACCCGGGCACCCTTTATAGCCTTTTTTGCTCTTTTAAGGCCGCAGAGCTTCCCAGGGAATGTCAGAGCCGCGTTTCCCATACTGATCTCTACCTCAGCCATCAGCTGTGCTACAAACCCGCCTCTCTCCAGGGCTCCCCGTCGCTGCTGACATGCTGACTCAAGAGTCATTCTGGTTGGGGTCACGTTTTTTCCCCCCGGGGGCCTGAAGTGTAAAGATTGTCTCGCCTGTACTCAAGCTTGAAGGTAAAGCAACAACTTGAAGTTCTGGAGCGTGGCTCTCTGCAGGTTGTAGAGCAAAGTTGAAAAGGGGCTTTTGCACCACCAGGAGCAACACAACTATAAATTCTATCACATTTAGAGGGAAAAGGGTCGATTATTTTGATTTCCTAATGTAACAGAGCTTATGCAATCACATTGTATATCAGCGCACTCATATTCTTCCAGATTCCTCTCTTTTAAAAACTTTTTAACCCTTTGGCCAGTTTTATCCAAAACTGACAGAGGTCTAGAGCTCAGTTCCTGCATTACAAACGGCTGGGTAAAGAATGACCCTGCCAGGGCTGCAACTGTGAGAAAGACCAACACAGGCTGCCAGACCTTATTAGACACTAGAGAATCCGCACGGATCTGACATTTGATTGATGCCCAAACCGTGGGAAAAGCTTCAGTCAGGGTTTGCGCGCTCTCAGGCACCCAGGTCAGTCCCCCAAGAGACGCCAGCCTGCTGACGGCCAGACTCTGCAAATTCTGCAGCTCGCAGAGCCGTTTGTTTGCTTTTTAGTGCCAAGCTGGGGGCTGCGGGCAGGGAGAAGGAGCTTAGCAGAAGTCTTAGCCAAAAGGGCTAGTGCTGGCATTTGAGGACGGGACTAAGGGCAGTACAGGCGCTGCAGCCCCAAAGCCTGCCTTTGGTATTGTAGAGGTGCCCTCCTTGAAGGAATCACCGCAAATTATCAACTCTGCTGCCAGTGGTACAAGCTGTCAGGGCCCTTGGTAATAATCCCTACGACCTTGGTAATATTATCGTGGGAATAATCCATCTTACCACGATAGTTTTCATCTGAACCTCTCAGTGATCTACAGACTTTCTCTCAAGCTCTGATCGCTGTTTGAGAGATGGCTGAACAGTTGTTAGGAAGTATGTCAGAAAGAAGTTGAAAGTGGTGACAATAAGGACAAAACCGAGGTGACTGGGCTCTTCTCTTTACTCTTTTGGCTGAAATCAAGGCAGGCAGAGAAGATCTGGACAGCTGTGCCCTTTCCTTGGCCACGAGATGGACGGTGGAAAAAGCTGGACCAAATCCAGTCTGTTCCAACCTATGTCTGCTGTGAGAGTTCAAAAGCATCTCTGACTTTTTGAAATGTAGGAGTTGAAAGACACTTGGGAGACCTTCTGCCTGTACAAAAGAGCAGAGTTTGGTCTGGTCTCTGTACAAAAGCCCACAGGCGGGTGGAAGAGCTCCTGCTGGTACGCGGGAGAGCTACTGGGAAGGCTCCGCTCTTTGGCTGCAGGGGGAAGGTGACGTGGACGGTTAGAGATGGGAAGAGTGCACTTGAGGGGAAGGTTTGAGAAGTCAAGGTCAAGTGTCTACAATGAAAATACTTTGCACAGGAGGGGAAGGTAAAGATATTCTCGGTTGCGTAATCTAGCCCGAGAACGACATTCTCTGATTTTTATTCTGCTGGCATGAAAAGCATCTCTTTGTCACTTCGTCTCTAAATTGTTCGGTAGACGCAGTTCATTAGAAATCTGCTCTGTTGAATAGCAAAGTAATGAATCTTTGTGCTTTCCATTTCCTCCATCTGAACTGGAAAGTGTTTTTCTCACACGATCTCCGTCTTGAGCAGTAATAACAAAACCACAACTTCTGTTGCAGTTCTTTATTTGCAGGTTGGATTCCTCTGTGGACCCATCTAAACACAAATGTACATGACCTGCTGGCTGCAAGACAGCAGATAAAGAAAACGATGGTTATGACTGTGTGAACAAATATCATTCTGATATTTCTGTTTTAACATAGCAAGGTCCAGGACTCATTGTCAGGAAAAACTGCTCATGACTTTGAGGTTTCTCACTTATATGCTAACCTGAGAACAACTTCTATGTGCAGAACATCAATTTTTGTATGCGGTTTTTGGTTTAACACCATACAATCCCTATTTCTAATTGACCAGGTGATACTGAAATGGGTAAAGCTTTGATTATGGCCTGATTTATGTGCGTGCAATTCCAGTGCAAACACAATCAAGTCGCAGGACTTACGTTCGTGAGAGCCTGGGCTAACTGATGTGGCCAGCGTGCCTGTTCCTCTGGCTCGTCCACACTGCAAGCCCTGAAGGCCCATCTACTGCAGCTGAAGCCATTACACAGGTTGGGAAACAATTCATTTAACTCGGTAGCTGAAACATCTGGCTATTCCTGGTCCCCTGTCCCAATCCCTCAGGTGTCTTGAATTATTCTAAAAAATTCCTCAAATTTTCAGGGTCTTCTAATAAATATTTCACCTCTTTCATCTTCTAGTATTGCCTCTATGTGACTCCTCTGTAGCACAAAAGCGGTGTGAGATGATGGAGTAAAGGAGAGCAGGGTGCTGTGCACCGAGGAAACGTGGGCTCAGATCCTACTTCCCA
Source organism: Platalea leucorodia (assembly GCF_965183815.1). NCBI lineage: Eukaryota > Metazoa > Chordata > Aves > Pelecaniformes > Threskiornithidae > Platalea > Platalea leucorodia. Next base: position 15,533,567 of record NC_138835.1, on the reverse strand, counting down.
AGTTATCTCTGTTGGTGGTAGATTCGCCTCAGTTCAGGGCAATAAAGACAAGAAGTAGGAATATAGATGTTTTCTCACTTTCCCCTCTTCTTTCTGTAGTGGATGTGGGATAGAGGGAAGGTATTATTTGACATTCCTGCACTCTTAAGATGTTTTTCATTACACAACTAAAAGTGTTGACAATAAGAACTTCCCCCCCCGCCTTAAAATGCTCGGTCCAGTGTGGGAGGCACTGCTTCTGAAGGGAAAGGGTTTCTTTTTTCTCAGTCTTGAATCAATCTCGGCTGTCCCTGCTGTGGCTGCTGGAGGAGGGGAGGGCTGGCGGACTTGTGGGTGAGGATTCATGTCCTCCAGGTCCCCGAACAACCATCAGATAGCACCGGGCTTCAGCTGCCACGAGCCCAAACTGAATTTGAACCAGAGGCCCCGTGTGAAATGCCAGCAGCCCAGGGCGTCTCGGGGAGGCACCTCCGTCCTGCTGCTGGTAGCAAACCCCCCATCTGCTTCTGCTGCTGGAAATGGGCGTTGGGAGAGGTCTGAGCCCTCCTGGAGCAGAGATCTCTCTGTCTGTTTTCCGAGACCTGTGCTGAGGACAGACTTAAAAGTCTCCCTAGAACAAATCGACCGAGGCGTCCTCTTTCTGACACGCTCCTGGCTAAGATGAAGGGAGCGGTTTGCTCCTTCCCCTGCCCCTTTCTCGGTGACACAGATACAGCCCATGCAGCTCTTCCTCTGTTTTGGCGAAGGGAGGGGCAGTTTCCTGTTTTTATACAGAAATGAGAATTGATCCAGGATGCCTTCGTGCTGCTGCTGCTCCTGATGCGCGCGGAGGGGCTGACAGCGCGCCTGGGCTCTGGGGCTTTCACTGCGGCTTTCCTGCTCGCCGCCGGCAGCAAGGCTTTGACCCTCCCGGCGCCGCACCACGGCTGCAGCCTCGGCGTTGGGGCGCGTGGAGGCCCAGCCCTGCGACGGGCGCAGGAGGCTCCCAAGCACCGCTAACAAGCCTTTCCTGCAAAAACAGGCTCTCTTTTCCCAGTGGCCCATTCCAGGGTGTTTGCCGGCTCCCGACACAGCAGTGCAGCTCCATCCTGCTCCAGCTACGGGACTGCCCGTCCAAGGCCAGGGCTGTATCTGGCATTAGCATCCCAGGAATCCGCTCCAGGCGGGCAGGAATAAAGTGGAGAGACATGTTTACAACTGCTGGGGGAAGCAGGGGGAGCGCCAGCCGGGGAGCAGGCACAGCCCAGCGTTAGCAGTCTCACGGTCTAGCTGTCGCTGTCAAGGAATTGGTCTTGGATAAGGAGAAAGGGAGAGGAAGCAGAAAATTGGCTTTGCTCAGTGCTTTGGCCACAATTAATAAGGAGGGAACTGGGCAAAGGTAACGTATAATTAAGTTGGCTGATAGCAGAGTTCTGTCCAGAGCAGGAATGTGTTGTACGCTGTCACGCTATAATTAGCAACATTTTGTTATAGTGCTTTTCCTTTCCTTGAAGGATCCCAAAAAGCCTCACAAAATGCAGTCGGTTAAAGTTGCCAGCTCCCCTCGGGGAGAGAGGCGCCACGTCTGCGATGCCCGCACCCTGCGCGGTGGAGCGGCAGAGGGAGGAGGATGAGGCTTTTCCTCCAAAGACGCCCAGCTGGGAGACGCCGGGTCCCTCTCCCTGGGGTGACCTGTGAAATGGGCGGTTTTCCCTGGGAGAAAGCTGGAACATGGAGAGGTGAAGCGGCTTTCTGAGGTCACCCAGTGAGTCACGGGTAAAGCTAGGAATAGAAGCCAGCAGTCAGGCTCCCAGCTGCTGTACCTATGCTTATTTCTATTTATGCTCTTCACTTCTCTTGCCTATGGTTTACTGAGTGCATTCCAAGAGTAACTTGCCTGCCAGACTTCCTCCCCTTTAAAACCAGAAATGGACAGATAAGATAGTAGAAGAAATCAGTTTAACTGCTGGTATGTGCACAAACATACCTGAACCCTGTCCAAGTTATCAGCCGGGGTTTTTTTTTAATGCTCTTTTGGGGCAGGAGAAACGCCTCCAGTCTCAAAGCGCCTATGGCAGTTTGCTGGCAGGATATCAGATGATTTATTTCCTTCGCCTGTGGTCAAAAGGAGAAAAAATAAAAAAAGCAAAAAATAAAGATGGCAATCATGTTAGAGATGGCAAAACCCGGTCATGTGAGTCCGATATAAATCCCATGAAGGCAATGGGAGAATCATGGCTCTGCGAATTAGAAGTTTTGACTGTAAACCAAAATAAAACTGAAACTCCAAATAAATGCTGCATTCTCCCCCAGTGAATTTTCCCAGAATGCCTTATCTACCTCTCAGAGAAGGCCTTGAGACTTTCTTCCATCAGCTTGAGTTGTAAATCAGACTGGGCCCAAGGGCAGAGTATCTGAAAAGCCCTAAACCAGGGGGTAACGATTTGGCTCCTCATTATTCTTGGGGTGAGCAGAATTAGACCGCTGTGTCAACTGGTGTTCAAAGGCAGCATAAAAGGGTTAATTCAGGAAGCAGAACTGACATTACGTCAGACCGTTACATCAAATGGAAGCATGGTAGTGGCACGAGCGACCAAAAACGCTATGCTGTATCTGCCAGCCTGCTATCCGAAAGCAGGCACCGAGGATGGAGACAGGCTTGCCCACGCTGTGGCACGAGCTGTCTAAATTCACTCAACCTGCCCTTTGTCGTGGATCAGCGGATGGGCTGCCCTTGTACCCCTGCATCCCGGCGCAGCATCCCATCACTTCTTCATTCTTCTTGGCTCTCTCTGGTCTCTCCTTTCTCCTCTTTCTTCTTTTTTGCGTTTTGCCCTTTGTTTTTCTATATTTGCAATGCTTTTATTGCAGTCTCGTTTTACGATTCTCTTCATTCCCTGACCTGAGAGGTGATCTGCTGTGCAAGGCACGCAGAAGCTACTGCTGCTGGCGCGAGTCCCCTAGAAGAGCAGCGAGGTGCCTGGGTCACCAGCTGCCGGCTGAGCCTCAGGATGCGGCCGTCAGCTCTGCTCTCAGCGATCCGCACCCTGGAAGCAGGGAGCTGCCTGATCTTTGACCGGGAGGGATTCAGCATTGTGTGGTTTTCTGTGTTTTTTTCTGTTCTCTACTTTGCTGGATTCTTCCCAGCCTTCTCTGGGATCTTTGCGGAGGGATCAGACTGGGATAATTTTGGTTTGGTCCCCAGATATCTTGTATACACAGGCTATCCGTTTCTATGAGGTGACTTTTGCAGAGCGGCCCAGGCATAAAAGCTGACCTTTCCTCTTTGCCCTCGCGGTGATTCCCCGATGTTAGAGCTGCCGCGTAGCGTACAACCGAGCTCTCCCTCCTCCTGCCAGTCCTGCCTCTGCGCGCGGGAGTTCCAGGTCCTTTCGCGGAAATTAACATTTACTTTAACAACTAAAATAAACAAAACCAAATAAATCTAACAAAATAAGATCAATAAAAACATAGCCAAGTGCTTTGTTTTGCTTAGAAGATGCATCTTTGTGCATATCCACTTGTGTGCTGCCAAGTTTTGGAAATCAGCAAAGGCTGACATTGTTTACTGCAAATTAAAGACCCTCTGGAGACACTCTGTCTTGATTTCCAGCGTAGCCTCGGGCTGGGGGAGGGCGGCAGTTGGACAGTAGCATAGAAGAAACCTTGTTCCAGTGTTGCTAACTATAGCAATTTCAGAGTCATAAATAACTTCAGTACCATGGTTACAGCGCTAGCCAAGTATGATATCATTTAGTTTAGGATTAGGGAAAAATATCTTCCTTGAGGCTGTGGGTTCTAAAATAAGCAACTTTTCCAGAATGGGTTTTCTCGCAAAGACTACACAGAGAAACTCTAGCCTGTAGCTGTAAATTAGAAGGATTACTTTGGTAAAACTGACTGGATGAGAAGTGTCAGCAGGTAAAACAGCCGAGAGGGTAGATTCGACCAAGTTCCCTGGTGAATGACAGCCTGGCGCTCCGTCGGTTTTCTTAGAAAACAGCACCTTCCATGGAGTGCAAGCGCAGGCTTTTCCCACTCCAGTTCTGCCTTATGGAGACGTGCAGAAGCATAGGTCCCTTCCGAAATCAGATGCCACTAATGCCATTAGAAAGATGGATTGAGAACGGCATGGACAGTTCCCATGGCTGCATGGGCAGCATTATATGAATTGCGCAAGCACATGACAGCTAGCGTGCATCCGTTGGTCCAGTCGAACAAACAAACAACTGCGATATTTATGTTACAGAATTTACGCACAATTACATGCACGTGCAATTCTGCAGGACCTTGGGAGCAACAGTGAAAGGCTGTTGGGAGAGAGATCCTGAATATGTGCTCCATATAGGACAGCGCTATAATGGACTACAACAAGAACCTCAAATGGGACAAGGGGCTCGTGTGAGCACAACAGAAAATTTTACGGAGAAACAGACACTTTGAACACTGCAAAACTGGTCATAGGTTGATGATACAGGAAATCTGGCTCTAGGGCTCCTGGATACAAAACGCTACACCACACAACCCAAAGCACTGATCCCATTCAAAATTGTTCAAAAAGTTATGACATTAAGTCTGTATTGGTAGGCCTTACGCCAGATTAGATATTGTCTTTCTTCCTGCTGCCGGCATAAAGCCAGCATAAACGCTGTATTATGTACTCTGGCTAATTCAACAGAAACGTAATTGTGTGCCCAGGCATGATCTGGATTGAATTTGTCCTGCTGAATGATCCAATAGTGCTCAAACCTGGTATAAAGGACCATAGAATTGTGGTACAAACTTCTGTTGCAAATTTCATGTCTTCTCTAATGGAAGGCAAGGCAATTTTGCCACGTGCAAACGTCTATGATAATTGTTGAAAAGTTTTCCCCCAGTTTAATGCCATTTCACAGCACAGATTAGAGGGTGCCCCCCATGAAAAGCAGTGGAGAAACTTGAACACACGGAGAAAAAAAGAAATGTACTTTTTATTTCTGCTCTTCCTGGTTCTAATCATACAGAGAACATCTGAAAAGTGACATTTCAGGATAGGCTGAACAAGTCTGATTGATACACTGCATTCATTAGCCCTGCCTCTCACTGCTACAGCCTGATCCCTGCTGAGAGATCCTCTGGTGGCGAACTTACCCCAGCTCCTGAGAGCAGAGGCTCAGGTTTCCAGGCGACCACGGGCTTCTGCAGCTCTGAGCAGCCCGCATACCCTGGCCTCTTTCTTTTCCTCTTTGCCTATGCTAGGTTTGGCTTCTTTGAAGTAACTGTTATCCATCATGAAAATGTGGGAGGCCAGCATGGTTTTCATTTTCTCAGCAGCGGACTCAGTGAACACCAGACACCTTGCCCTCCATCGGGCTGCGGTAAATGGGGGGATGCTTTTGGTTTGGGAATAGTCCTTTGTGTGTGTGAATCTCTCTGTCTTGAAGTCATCTTTATTTCGGCTGTGAATTGCAAAGTAACCTAAAGGGGGAAAAAAGGAAGATGACAGGAGAATTACATTTATGTATGAGGACAGAGGTTTCTTGAGTTACCTGGTATACTTTACGTGAAAAAACATAAAGGCCATCGGGCCAAGGGAGTGGCTAGAAGAGATCTCACTGACATTAGTACTACTTTGTGGTACCAATAGTTTCTTTAGCATGGCCAGTGAATAAAATTATTGCTTTCAGGCTCAGAAGATATGCAGCTTGCTCGTGGCTTTGATGCTGACCCGTCCTTTAACCCTAGCAAACTCAAGCCTTTGTCATTTCTCATACTAGGCCTGTTTTCTCCACCTTGATTGCAGGACATGTGTTCACTGCCTGATAATACAGGACCCTGACCGACACTGGGATTTCTACCACCGCACAGGGCATCTCTCTTACAATGACCCGGTCTTATTTTATCAGGGTTATTCAGAGCTTCACTGTTTTGTTCAAATCCTCTGCTGTCAGGGAAAAGAGTCAGGTCTGGTCCACTTGAGAGCTTTTGCAGGTAGCTGAGCTGCAATATGCCAAACAGCCTAGTCTGTATTTGGGATGGGGCCTGGATAGTCCAAGGAGCCCTCTCTCCTGCAAGGAGAAATCATCTGCCAGAGCTGTGCGTACATCTCTACTTGGAAGCTCCTGGAAGCTGTTCTCAAGTGTAGTTTAGAAATATGCAGACAATTCCATATCACTGCTGTTGTACTCAGACTGCCAACAGTGGGGTCAGGTTGTCCCCTTTGTTTTCCAGTAATTACTATTTTTAGTTCAGGTTTCATTCGAGTGTAACATTTTTAGATGAGCCCAAAGGTCCTCTGGCTGTGCTCTGTACAGCTTCACAGAAGACAGATGGGGCATTACAGACACAGCGTACTTAGTCCCTGCCGCTTCATGAGATTCAAAGTCCAATTCAGTTGATTAAAGAATGACGTTTTCAAGTTCTGAGAAAAGCCATCTCTGGATGGAAGCAGAATACCCGCAGCAGAAACACAACTTAACAGGGAATAATTTCACCTGCACGGTAAAACAGGAAGATTGTAAATGTTCAGGGATCACAGGGAAAGCATGCCATGGCTTGCGTTTTGTTTCAGTAGCTCAGACCATGTCAGCTTGTCAAGTGTATCTTGAGAGATTCACGGCCCTCCTCAATTCCAAGGCAGTTTGTGAGCTAAACCAAACTGAAATCTAAGGAAAGAACTAGACGGCCAGGGTAAGTCAGCGCAGCTCCGCAGTTCACATCAGCGGGGAAGCCGGGCCAGGCAGCGTTCCTGGAAGTGTGGTTCAATCTCGGTCCAAACGCCGAGGTCACCAGTGGCCGTCCCAGCTGCAGCGTGAGCTGAGGGCATGAGTCAAAGCCACAAAAGGCTGCCACGACCTTGCCAAGTTTAAAAAGCACAAAGATGCTTGATACTGCCTTGTGTGTGCTGATTACTTCTGGCTGAAAGCAATGGAGAAGGTACAAGCCACTGGACATCAAATACTCGGGCGATCAAGAAATCCCAACGCATCTGTTGTTCAGAAAGCATCATATATCTTCTAACCTCCCACATACATTAACCAACTGATCCTGGTAAGAGGCCTGGAAAGATCCCAAGTAGCACAATCCTCATTTTACTGAGGCCACAAAGGGAAATTAGCTGACTAAAGACTGCAAACATCAGCACCCGTCTTGAGACTGGGACTCGGAGAGTTCTTACGCTCATCACTCGCTGCTGCTGACGTGCACCTGCAGCGCGCACGGCAGCTGGGCAGCACTGGCCAGAATGCCGACACTGAGAAACCACAGCTCTCGAATAAAGGACTGGCCACACAAACGCAGGGGTCTCATATTTAGGATGTCGTCATGACAGAGAAGCCCAGACAGGCAGGGTTAGGTCAACAACTTCTGAAAACAGTCTGTGTTAAATAGAAACTACTGTTGAATTTAGCTTGTTGCTACCGAAACAGGTTCCTTGGAGTCATACCAGTATTCTAGAATAAAACCTGAAGTCTAGCTCCTGGTTTCAGCCCTCGGTGTAAAACATAGTTAACTGCAGATCAACACAAGGTTAGCACCTGCCAATGGCTGCAGGTGAAAATTATACTAAAGGTGGATTAAACCCAGATATTATGGCTGAAATGTGGCAAGGTGCCTGCCGGAGCTGAAAGACCCGGGGAGAATGAGTACAAACCCAGGGACGAACCATGGGAGCCGAGATTGTTTTTCACCGAGCTGTGTGAACCAAACCTGTCAAGTTTCACACGAAGGGCAGCCGGAGGCATACTCGTTTAGTTCTCAGAAACTGGAATTTGTGCATAAATATGTGACAGCCTGTGGTAACCAGAAACTATTCTTATCACAGGAAATGTTGTTGGTCAGGAGCAACAAATGCGTTCGGTCCCCACAGCGCTAACAAGCCTTCGACTTTGTCTATGCTACACAGATCCTTGGGTTTATTTCATTGACAACGTTCTTAATAACAAAAGAGATTGAGTAAATTGGTTTGACTCTTAAGCAGACAAGCCAACAAGGCGCGGAGAATAACAGTTCAGAGCAGAGGGGTATGGTGGAGTCTCAGCAGTCTGCCTTTGCCTCAGCTGGCTTCTCCTTAGATTGATTTGTACCCAGATGAACATGACTAGCAGGAAGGTAAATTGATTTAATTTACATATTAATACAAAAGAAGAAAGTTTAGGGTGTTTGGAGGGTTTATAACACACAATGGAAGGTGGGTGGCAGTTTAAGTGAGACTAAAAGAATCTAATTGAGTGTAAAGGAGGTTAAATTTCTGCCAAAGCTCAGTTTCAGGAGCTGCCAGAAGATGCCAACTTACCTCAATTTAGGATCCATCAAAGCGGTATTAGAGTTTGGCCTTAAGCATTGAGCGAGCAGCTCTACATGCCTGTGGGAGGGAGTGATAGCCTAACAATAGTAGGAGTGGTGCATGGTGCATGCAAATTGCTCCGAATACATTTGCTCTTCGCAGTGGATTTTGGGTGAGGATGGAAAGGAAATTAATTTCTTTTTGAAATAAAGCCCAAGATGTTTGTAGTTATTAAGATCAGTAAGTGATTTAAGTGAAAAATTAGCTCTTGTGCATGCAATAAAAACTTTGCTGTGCCGTATCTCATAAAATATATTTTGCACAGAAATAGTGAATTTTGGGGTTTCCACGTTAACAACTGTATTTAAAAAAAAAAAAGAACAACCCACACACAACCAAAACAAAACAAGAAACCAGCAAAAAGCCAGGAAAAGGATTTTGATTGTAGAAAGAAACAATTTGAATTCCAGCAAAAAGAAAAGAAGAAAAAAAAAACAAAGAAAAAAAGAAAACCTGTTAGAAAAATGCTTTAAAGAGGGGTTTTGTATGTAGGTTTAAAAGAAAAGCTGCTGAAGACAGAAGATGGCTTTCTATAAATGAGGAATCCTCTCATTTGTACTGCTCTTACAAAACGACGCAGGAAATCACACAGGATGCTGCTGACGAGAAGGAGGAAGTGGTTTTAAGGATGACATTGGACTCCGCAAGCGGGATGTCAGACATACCTAAGCGTACGTCTTTCTACCTGGTAACGTGCCACGAGCTGCTTCTGCTTTCTCTGCCTCTGCTGCCAGAGGAGCCGCGCACGTGGCGACGAACAACTCGGGGAGCTCCATTTGAAGCCTCTGTGGCTCATGACTACACACGGCCAAGCTGTCTCTCGTAATCTCTTGCTTCAGGGTGGTGTTGTTACAAAACCTGTTCAGGAACTGAAACTTTTGAAGTCTTACCGAGCTGTCTGGTGAAGGCCCCACCTACTCCAAGTCCTGTTTGACTCACGACACATCATGTGGGAAGCAGGCAACGCATGAGAAGGCCTTATTATAGAAACAGGGCAAAGTACTTGACTTCTGCAGAACTCGAGGCTGCCTTTGCCATTTTTAAGCGGTTACAGTAAACAAGATAATCCATGTTTATTGAGGTCCTCGGCGTGTTATTTTCCTTTCACTCTTGATGTGGTGTACAGGTTCAAAGGCGCCAGCACAATACCTCTTTGCCTCAACAGCAGTTGCATGAGGCGGTTTCTAAGAAGACCGCGTGTGCACAGCCTTGTGTGATTGCTGTGATAGCGTGTGCGTCTACTGTAACTGCAAATGAAAACAGTTTCAGTTCTAGCTAGTCATTTGCTACCGTTTCGGATACTCTTAAAAATAACTGTGCACACAAATAATGCATACGGATGCACCTACAGAATTTGTGTACGCATTTGTGTATATACATATATATATTTGGCATACTTTCAGTGAAGGTGCCTGCGTATTTCTGCATGGAGTCTACGTCCATGCTTCTTTTACTGTATAGGAAATGTAGCTCAGATTATTTTCAGCTAACCTATATAGCTTTTAAGCAGTTAAGTTCAGGTCAGTAGCCACAGGAAGCTGAAAAATCTTAAATTTCTACCAGTGCCCTTAAATAAATCCAAACTCAGAGTAAAATAGTTATTCATAAGGCTCGCTCATAAATGGTTCATTAAAACGTTATATTGGTGAGCCTGTAACAAAATGCAGGCTTTCACCTCCGTGCTCTTTGTTCCTTGTGAGCAGAAATTCAGGAGATTGACTCCACAGTCCTTAATTTAATCAGAGCCAGTGCAGATCTAGCTGCCTGTTCATGTGCCTTAACTCTCCAAACACAGTAATGCCTCAATGTTGTTAACGCCTGCTACAAAACTGAAATATATTTTCCTGCTAAGTGTCACCTAAGCACCAGAGGGATGAGTCTCAGAGGGGAAAAAAACCCCACTCAGCCGTGTGGCTCAAAAGGTCCTGTGCTTCAGCAGCCCTTGCCCTACCTGTCCTCACGCACGTGAAATGTGCTGTCTGCCTTTGTCTTCCATGCAAAACGTGGCTTCATTTCCTGACTTCTGCAGCAAAGCAAGAAACACCTGAAGAACTTTGAGGGGAAAAGCTTTTGCATCACTAAGAACATATTATGGAAAAATAGGAATAAATATAGTCACGCTTTACCTTTGCAATTTATAAAACACAACTCAATTTCAAATCTGCTGAAAAAAAAAAAGTACTCTTGCCTAATAAACAAGGTCCACCCGCAGTTTGGCTTTTTAGTTTCAAGGTTTCTCTTTGCTGATGGAAGTGGCCTTCGTGTGGGTTAAAGTTCTGTAACTGGTTGCACATTGAGGTTTAGCGCTTATCCAGTTTCTCAAGAGGAGGTCAGCCCCTGGTATTCATGTGGTTCAAGGTAAAACAACATTGGTTTGCATGATGGTAGAAATGAGACAAGTGAGGTCGTCGTTCTACACCACTCTCAAAGTTATCAAAGAGCCCTGGAGCTGGAAGACCCGGAGCTGAGGTTATCCCCCAGATGCCTTCCCTGAGCTAGGCCCATTCCCTGGGCAGAAGAGTGGAGAGCAAGGATTGCTTCAGTGCACTGCGCTCCCAGGTGGAAAAGCCTTTTGCAAAGGAAGGAAAGATGGATTCCCCCCAAAACACTGTATCGCCTTTCCTAGGCAAAGTACTTCCCAAGACAGTCTGGATCGCTGCTGCTGCGGTGTGGATGCGGCCACACAAGTTCGATCTCAACACAGGCTCCCAGAGTGAGTATCGTGGCTGTCTTGGCTCCCACCTCTGGCTTTCCACCCCGGGGAAGTATCAGGGTGAAAACTTCTTGGAGGCACCCTGTGAGGCCCTGGGTTTTGCCTGGGTGGGTGGGGGCCCCCGTGGCCCCACGATCTGGCCCCTGCACAAGGCTTGATTTTCAGAAGAGCTCAGCTGCCATCTGCATGCTTGCTTTAGCGGCCAGGCTTTGAAAACAGCTCAGCTCTTTAGAGATTGAACTGTCGAAAATCTGGTCAGTTGTGTAACAAAAGGAGCTGCCACACACTAATTCATAGTCATTCGATCTCTAAGAAAAGCCACTTAGCAGATCTGGACAAGGGCTGAAGCTGATAAGGAAAGAACTCATTAAATTGATAGAATTAGAGATCTCTCTTAGCCTTCTCCCAGCCTGTCATTTGCCACCTGTCACGGCCTCGGTTATTTCTCTAACTCAGAACCGTAGGTTTTGGGAGCAGAGATTGTGTCTTCCTACATCTTCTGCTTACGGTTCTTTTAACATTACGTAATTACCAATACTACAGAGGGAATAGGGTATGAGAAGAGAGCTGCAGAAATCCAATTTTTGTGATGTTGCTCTTGACAGAAAAAAGCCCCTTCTATCTCAGGAATCCTTTATAGTAAGCACATGTCCTAAATAAAACATGATAAGACTCAAAAAAACCCAACCCAAACAACCCAGCAAAGCTCTCTAGAAAACCCCTGTAAGTAACACATTGCTGGAGCCAACCGCAGGCAACCTCACGGGCCCGTCTGTTGACTCAGACGATGTTAACTCTGCCTGAGAACACCCCCAACAGCAGGCGTTTGGGTTCAAACACCACGAGTCCGTTTTCCCATGGACACTGAAGAAATAGGCCTGAAATATGTATTTTTTTTTAAATTATCTTTTTCCCCCAGGAAGGCCCGGGAGAAATCGCAGAATGAGGACTGCAGCCTGGTTCAAAATCGTTGGGGAATTACTTTCTGAATCCTGATATCCCACAGTTCAGTGTCCTGGGAAAAGGCATCGCGGGGACCTCTCCCTGCCGCCAGCACTGGGCTGCAACGCTGCCTAACTGCAGAGGCTGTTGCCCACCACAATGTAGACGATACATTTATGTAAAAAGAGACACAAAGGAAGCTCCTTTTCGGGGACGGGACCTGTCGCCCCATTAGCAGCGTCCCCGGACCATGGAACACCCCTCCTCACCCCACCTGCGCAGCCCAGGGTGGCAGCTCTTGCCGAGCTCCGTCAGCCGGCCGCCACAGCCCCCCTCGCCCTGCCCTCCCCACACACACATTTGGGGTTCCCTTTGAGGTCTAGACACGGTAACAGCACTAGCGCCTTCCTGGCCAGCCCAGCGCTCAGCGGAGCAGGACGTGGGGTGCCCTCGGCCCCAAAGGGGGTCTCTTCTGTCAGGGTTTTCCCTCCTCTCCCCTCCTCACTCTGCCCCGTTGCTTCAGGGCAGTGCAAGGAGGCCTCAAGGCCTCTCGGGCGGCAGCGCGCTGGGCCGGGCGGCCTCTGCGCCCCTCATCGTGGCCTCTGTCCCGCCGGCCGGTCCCCCGAGGCCGGCTGGGGGTGCCGGGTCCCCCCCGTCCCCGACGGCCGCTCTTACCCGTCCCCCTGCCCGCCTGCGCGACCCGCCGCGGCCTGCTCCCGCCGCGGCCTGCTCCCGCCGCCTGTGTACGGGCGCTGCCATGGCTACGGCGCTGCTAGGCAACGCGCCCACGTGACAGCGGCCGCCCCACGGGAGGGAGAGCGGAGGGGCGTGACTGGGCGTGGTTATAAGGAAGGGGCGGGGCTCGGCGTTGCTAAGGGGGCGGTTGCTAGGGGCGGGGGGGAAATGGCGGCGGTGCGGGGGAAGATGGCGGAGGGTGCTGGGGTGAGGCCGGGCCCTCTGGTCTCACCTGGTCTGGCCTACCCCGCTGGCCTCCTGGGCTGGTCCCTTGAGCTCCCCGGGGCCTTTATCATGATCCTGATAATAACAATAATAATAATAATAATGAGCATTTGGGGCACGGCAGGCTGCCCCTCAGTGCTGTGCAGGCCCCACTGTGGTGGCCGCGCTCTTGTCGGGCCTCTCTTGGCACTTTGCAGCAATAACATTTCATAATTCTCATTATTTTCACAGACAAACTCATTTGAATTTTTCTCCTCTGTCGCTCTCTCCGCTGCCCTCTCGTTGCCAGCAGAGATAGGAGCCACGCCGTATGATTTAATCCACTGCATACTGGGGTTTTTTAGAGAGGTTTGCACCAGCGGCTCCCGCCTGCAGGCCTGGGCTGTGCGTTGTGCTCTCGCCTCCCTGCTCCGTGCCCCAGCCAGGGGGTACTGATATTAAGAGGCTCTGCCGTCTGCGTCAGGCGGCCTTTGCATCCCTTCGGGCTGCTCACAGCCATCTTGTTTTTCCTTTGCGTGTTCTAGTTGGAAACGCATGGCTTGTCTAGCAGAAGAATTAAGTTCTTTTGTGTTAATTTAAGTGCTTCTTTATATTAGGAAAAGGTGTACAGTGAAATAGACTCATAGAATCGTTTAGGTTGGAGAAGACCTTTAAGATCAAGTCCAACCGTTAAATCTCAGTAAACAGGTACTGAAGCATGCTGCTTCATACGCCTGGTTTTGGGTCTTTTTTTTCTATTATTATGAAGACAAATACTTTCAGGAACTCCATTTTTATTTCCCGGCTTCTTTCATTTCTTTTGGCTGGGCATCATCAGCCAAATAGGTGTAATAAAACCATGGAAGAAAGCAAATGTACAACAACGTGTTTTACCTGAGCAGATGTAAAATTGCACTCATTAAAGAAGCACATTTAGGCATAAAATGCAGCTCAAAAATCTCCGTGAGAGCTTCCACTAGGGAAAAAGATTGCTTTGACCTTCAGAGATTGACGCAATGTTTATTAATAGTTTTAGCAAGAAAGTATCTATATGGAGGGATGTCTTGCCTTTTATTTGGCTGATTTTAAGAGCGCCCTTACCATTTCCTAACTTTCCTACTGAATAGGGTTGATGAAAAACTCCCCTACTCTTCGGTTAATGGCTTGGCTGCTGGCTTATACTAATGTCCATCAAAAGATTTCTCTGCTGCTCTGATGGTGAAAGTAGCACTGTAAACGCTGCAAGACCCCGGGCTTAAACCCGTTCATCGCCTTTCCAGAAAGGGGAGGCTGCTGCGAGGCTCTCGATAGTGGTTTCGTGTATGAGGAACGCTCTCCGAAGCATACGGGACTTTCTTGCGCAGGGCTTCGCTCAAGTTACCGAAGAACATAAGGACCCCACGGGAGAGCAGGGTGCTGTGGGGTCATCATACAGCCTGGGGAACGAGAGGCTGGAGAGCAGCCCTGCGGAGAGGGATCTGGGGGGTTCTGGTCGATGGCAAGCTGACCATGAGCCAACAGCGTGCCCTGGCAGCCAGGAGGGCCAGCCGTGCCCTGGGGTGCATCAAGCACTGCATCGCCAGCCGGGCGAGGGGATGGTCCCGCTCTGCTCTGCACTGGTGCGGCCTCATCTCGAGCACTGTGTGCAGTTTTGGGCACCGCGGTACAAAAAGGATACGAAGCTACTAGAGAGTGTCCAGAGGAGGGCCACGAAGATGGTGAAGGGTTTAGAGGGGAAGGCATAGGAGGAGCGGCTGAAGTCACTTGGTCTGTTCAGCCCGGAGAAGAGGAGACTGAGGGGAGACCTCATCGCGGTCTACAGCTTCCTCACGAGGGGAAGAGGAGGGGCAGGCGCTGATCTCTTCTCCCTGAGGACCGATGATAGGACCTGAGGGGACGGCAGGAAGATATCCAGGGGAGGTTTAGGTTGGATGTTAGGAAAAGGTTCTTCACCCCGCGGGTGGTGGAGCACTGGAACAGGCTCCCGCGGCGGGTAGTCACGGCGCCAAGCCTGACAATATTCAAGAAGCATTTGGACAACACCCTCAGACATACCGTGTGATTTGTGGGGTCGTCCTATGCAGGGACAGGAGTTGGACTCGATGATCCTTGTGGGTCCCTTCCAACTCAGGACATTCTATGATTCTATGATTTTTAGGATAGCATAAAGCTGGGAGCCTAAGGCTGAGCGAGTCCCGAGGAAGAGTTTGACCCCCAGGCCTTGCTCCACTTCCCAAATATCGGGCAATCCACCGGCAGGGTTTTTAACGCTTCCTATGGGTGTTGCTTCGAGCTGCTGCCGTGCCCAGCGGCAGCAGCGTTGCTATCCAAGATGGACGTGAGTGGCGGTGCTGGGCTGTAAAGAGTTGACAGCACTTGTGCGGTGTGGTGGGGCAGAGAAGCGCGAGGCGTGTCACAGCCGCTGCTTGTGGTGGCGATGAGCCGTCTGGGCTGTGTCGTGGCGTGTTTCATGGTTGTCGGTCACACGCACAAAACAAGTACGGCCTGAAGTCGGAGAACACGCCATTGAAATTCTGCTGTGAAGCGTGTTTGCTGGCACGGGGCTTGGGAAGGCGCCTTTCCGAAGCACCCCCTTGCTTCTCCTTGGGAGATGCTTCCTGCTTTTTAGGAGGTTTTCTATAATCAAGATTTTCAAGATTTGCTTTCATGTTTTTGCTCACAATTTGTCATCGGTATAATTACTCATGCTGAGGGCCTTCCTTTGAACATCACAGGTTAAAACCATCACCAGCAATACAAGCCTGTCTCTTTGCTGTGGACATGACTTTCAAGTGTAAGAGTTTCTCCATCTAAAGCAAAGATTACTTGAATTTTACCAAGCCACCCATTTCTTTTTGTAGACAAGATTCAGCATAACCAGGCCGTGAGGAATAAAGGTGGCAGAAGAATGCCACTCTCAGGTCTTAAAATTCACATTTAGCGAAGCCAGGACCTGGGGAGGGTTTGTGGTGTGCCTTTGCACAGGCGGTGGGAGTGGGGATTTGCTTTTCCCCTTCCCCAGCAGCCTCTCCAGCCCAAGTGAGCCTGCCAGCAGAGGGAGCGCAGCACATGGGCTCACAAAAATAAGAGCTTGCTAAAAAAACCCAAACAAACCCAAACAATTAGCAGAATGATTATGGTCTTTAGCAGAATAAACAGAATAGTCAGAAGTCAGAAGCCTTTCCCCGGCAATGAGATCCAGCTGCAGGCTGGATGGGGAAGAGGCACTGCGTCTGGCAGCGATCGTGTTCCTCCGGTGGGAAAGTCCCCACGGCGAGGGTGTCCCCGTGTATCGCGCAGGGCACTGCCGCTGGCGGGGGTGGACCCCTGTCCCTTTTTTCACCCTCCTTGGTAGATCCACCCCTGTAATTCCCTATCAGAGCACAACAGTTGTAGATAAACCAGACTGGAGCTTCCCCTCCCATGGTGCAGCACGAGAGCAAGCGAAGGGCGCGAGTGCAGGCGACGGGCAGGGTGATGGTCTCAGAGCGGCTGTGGTGGTGTGCTTGCTCACGCTCTGGCCACGCTTCAGTTTTTGGCCAGAAGCTGGGAAGTTTGGGGCTTGCCTGCGAGCAGTGCAGTTCCTGCAGACGGTGCGCTATGCTCAGCACGGGAAGGTGGAAGTTAAACCCGCTGTCTTGAAGAGGATGATGAATAAAAGGCTAACGGGAACTGAAGGTCTCCCCTGGGACTTTATCATCTGTGGTTTATGCTACGAATGGGCTTTTCCAAAGGCTTGGGCTACTGATCCCCTTGGGACCCTGCCTCGCCTGCAACGTCCCCCTCGTGTCTGGGCACAGGGGGACTGGCGGGGCTTGGGGAGCTGAGGACCCCTCTCCAGACCCTCCTGCGTCCTGCTCAGACGGAGACCCCCTGTGCCCAGCTGCAGCTGGAGGGCACCCCAACAGTGCTCGGCCTTCCCATCAGGCTGCCGGGCACCGCGGGAGCCCCACGCTGCTGCAGTTAGGTGGAGGGGAAGCAGAGCACATAGGATGTGCGGCTGTTTTGCTTGGGGGGGCACAGCAGCTTGTCCTGCTGAAAGCATTTAGCTCTGGGACTTGCTAAATGCCAGCTGGGGTGAGCTCTCATTGGCGTGAGAGGCAGCTAAATGATTTCTCCCCGTTCCCTGCCAGCATCTGGGCCCTCTCTGTCTAAGTTGATGCTTGTATAGTGTCTCAAACCAGGACAAACTGCACATCCAGACTCTGATCCCTGACCCAGAGGGAGGGGGGGTTTCGGTGGACTCGCTTCAGCACAGCTGTGATGTAGCCGGGATCCGAATCTGGCACCAAACCGCTTTTATAGCAGGTTGATCATTAGGAGGAGCTCAGTGTTTGTAGGGTATTTCCATGAGAGCTCTGCAGCCCTTAAAATCCAGCGCATTGCTTTCATTGTGGATTAAAAAATGTAGTATCCAGCCAAGCCTTGGTAGTTTTTAACAGGGATTTAAGCATTTTAAATCCTTTCAAAGCTGTAAGTAAGAATCATAATTTAAACTCTTGCAGACAGATGTCATGGCAAAAATATGAAGGCTATTTAGCCCGCCTGCCTGTCCGTCTGTCTGTCACCTTCTAATCTGCCTGACATGTGCAGTCGCCTTTCTCTTTCAAAACACTACGAGGCCAGGTCTGCGCGGGCGTGTGCGGCGTGACCTGCGCTCCCCGGGTCCTGCGCGCTGCCTGCCAGCCGCAGCGCGGCGGCGGGCGCGAGCCGATGCTCAGCCTTGCTGCAGAGGAGCCTGCCCCTGCCTATACCCGGCGATGCCGGCTTGCTATAAGGGCAGGGTACAGCCCATGAAGCAAACACCTGCAGATTTGGTGGAGGAACTTATCCATCCAAGGCACTCCTCCCTCTGAAGTGAGTGGGAGAAGGGAAGACATTTAACTGGATAGAGTTTCTTCCCTACTTGCCTGGGGGCGAGCGTGACATTTGCAGAAACTCAAGCGCCCTTTGGAAACAAGCAACACAGGATGGTATTTCGCTTTTTTAGGTGACCCGACTGTACTTTGCCTCCCCCCCCCGCCCCGTTGTAGAGAATTAAATGATGCTCAGCCAAGTAAATCTCTTACTTGGTCAAGCCTTTCCAGCTGTCCTTCGCTGGCCGGGGAGCAGTTGCCTTGTATGGGAGCCATGGCTTCCATAGAAACCCACTCAATGCCTTGCAGATGTTTTTGGGGGAGGCAGGAGGAATCAGCAGCTTGGGCTGACACACACACATCTAATTCTGGCATTGCAGAGGAGGTCAAAGGGGACGAACGACACGGCGATGGCACATCTGACTTCTGAGGCTGGATTTAAATGAGTGAAAAAAATGTGGCCTGATTACTTGTCTGAAAAAGTTTGGGAAAATTATTTTTAAGGGATTTTTGGAGATAAATGAGTTGAGCCTAATTCTGTCTTAAGAAAACCATCTTGGGGCTGACTGCTGAAATGCCCTTCGTGTCAGTGGTGGTTTGAAAGAGAACCTGAGTTTATTTGGTGAATTTAATGAGGGGCTGGAGGCTCTGAGCGAGAAAGTTCATTGCAGAAATTCCCGAGGCTCCATCATTGCGAGCTGCCATGGCCGGAGGAGCATTTCCAGTAACTGGTCTGGTGTCTTTCTGCAACGAGAGATGAAAGTGCCCTTTGCCTTTAGCTTATCGAAAAGATTTGATTGTGGTGCTTGAATAACGTTGCACAGGAGTAGGTAGCTCTATAATGTGGCAGAGTAGGGCTCAGTAAGGACCAACATCTGGATGCAAAATGCAGAGGAGTTCAAATTAGAAAAAAGGCAAACATCTTGAACAGCAAAAGATTTAACCACTGGAGCACTCTGCCAAGGGGAGTGGGGAGTTTCTTTACCTCTTGCTAATTCTGAGTGAAGGCTGACCGCCTTTCTGGAGGTGCTTTTATCCGTCACAAGTTCCTGGACTCAGCACAAAAATAACTCTGAAGGAGGAGAAAATGTAGCAGTTTCTTTTGGCCTTAAGGTCTCAGAAAGGTTGGAAAGGGCAAGATACGCTGTAAACCTGCCTTGTGTTACTGAGATTATAGGAGAAGAGAAAATGGTCATTACCGTCCAGGCTTTGCTGCCGACTCCCTGCCGTGCTTTTTTGCTGACTGCGGTCTATGCCGTAGTCGCCGCAGCCCATCCTTGGGCGTCAGGAGGGTTAATCAGTGTTTGCAGAGTGCTCTGGGTGAATGCTTTGGTGAGGAGGGAGGGCATCATTTATTACTGCAGAGATTGGAAACTCCCTGATGTGATTATAACGTGTAGTGATGGAGGCTATTTTTATTGTATGTTGTGAATATTTCCTTGTATGGAATCACAAGGAGCTTGCTTGTGACTTGTAGCTCTGTTCAAAGCTCTAGCGATGAAGTTCCCGATGTCTGTGGTGTTCCCAAGCCAGTGCTGTATGCAGCAGTGTTAATTAGCTTTGAGGGGCAATGCATAATAGTGACGAGATAACGTAAGTGAAAATGCCTCTGGCCTCTGCTCTTTGCAAAGGGAGAGGACAGAGTACCACAGCCTCCTCTGCATCTTAGTGCCCGGTGTCTTGCGGTGGAGCGAGTAATCCCCATTGAAGTGGGAGGAAACTCTTCCTCCTTGTTAGCAATCCAGACTGCTGCTCAGCAAATTCCCTCGCCATTGGAGCTGCAGATATGTAGCTGTTAACGAGTTGAAATGGCATTAAAGAGGAAGTCAACCTTTTGCACAGTTTCCTCTTGGAAAGTGAGTATTACTTCTAATTATAGCGATTGCAATTTTTCAAATGCTCTCCCAGGGACCAGAACGCCGGGGGTGGGGAGGGACAGCTGGAAATGCAGACGTATTCCTGCTCGCCATTGATTCATGTTAGTTATCTGAAACGGGAGCAGAGAGAAACAGTCTTCTACAATACCAGCTTGGCCGTTCTCCCCATGCTAGCCCCGGCGTTGGGCGCGACTGTGTCCTCGATAGGCATCGGCCTTGATTGCAGAAACGGCTCTCCCAAGTTGTGGTTGCTTTTCAGAGAAGCTCAAACGGTCTCTTTTTCTCCTCTTCCTCCAGCGCTTCAATGCTCTGGCTTCCTTTTGAGGTGATGGGTTAGAACTGCGTTACCAGCGATTTTGTCCCAAGGCCAGACCCTCCTGCAGAAGAGCCATCATCCATGGACGAGTTGAGCCTGCCACCTTCTGGTCAGACTCTCCAGGACTGACCACAGCTTGGGGCATGAAGCCGGGGGGCAAAACGCTTGGGTGCGATGCCCAGAGCACCAGACACACCCTTCTGCCTGCCCCTGCCTGGAGGGGGAGAAGAGATGGCTCTTTCGGGTCCTGGAGATCAGGGAGGACGTGCTGGAAGAGGAGGCCAAGAGGTCTCAGTCTCTCCCATCATCTCTGCTCCCTGTGGGATTTCTGTTCCCGGCCAAGTGGCGATGGAGCTGCTGTGTCACTTCACAGCAGCCTGTTTCAGCACTGCTCTGAGGTCCCTCTTGCCCCCTCACCCTGACCCCAGCGCTGGAGCCACTGGTCACTTCACTGTCCTGGGATTTTTCCTCGTGGCTCCCCTGCGGGGTCTGAGTGTGGGGTTCCCCCTGGTTTGCAGAGGGAGGACTGAAGCTCAGCTCTGTCCCCTTTGAAGTGCTTGAGTTAGGTGTCTAATGGTTTGGGGACCTAGATTTCCTGCGTGGCCAGTGGAGAAGAGACGGACATCTTCTGAGGAGGGCCCAAATCACGCTCTGGAGGCAAGGCAGGGCTGTGGCTGTGGTCCGGCTCTGAGCCTTGCCTGGAGCGTGTCCCAGTTTTGGCCACCTGCTGTCCCCCTCGGTGGCTCACGGCTGGGCTGTTGTCGGAGGCTCGTTTGCCGCGGGAGTTCACAGAGCTGTGTCCCTCCTTCTGCGCTGTGTCTCTGGGTAATCTCATTGCCGCTACACTCAAATACCATCTCTATGGTGATGACTCAGAGGCATGCATCCCTGCTCCGGGCTCTCCTCTCCCTGTCCAAATTCATATCTCAGAGGAGCTCTCTGACATCTCGTGAACGTCTCACCGCCCGCTCAAGCACAACATGGCAAAATCAGAGCTTTTAACCTCTCCTTCTCAGCTCAGCGTTTCCCTGAGCTCAGCAATGCCAGGACGCTGCTCCTCGGCCAGAATCTGAGTGCTGTCTTCATCTCCTGCCTCCTCCTGTGTCTTCATATCCTGGCCATCTCAAGGGCTTGCGTAACCTTGCTGAGCCTTTCCTAAAGCTAAAGCTCCCACTTGCTCTTTCATCACATCCCCCTCCACTTGCTGCAATATCCCTTTTTTGGCCTCAACAAACTCGCTGTGGGCCAGCTTGCATCCACTCGGATGCTGCTTCAGGCATCGCTTTCCCACCTTTCTCCTGCCTCACCCCTCCGGGCTGCGCTCATGGCCGCAGCCACCCGCGGCCTCCCCTCGCTTCCCACCGGTGCCCGTTGGCTGTGCCGGCTGCCAGGGCTGCAGCCCTGCTCAGCCCTTGTGTCTTGGTGCCACTCAGGTGTATCCTCCTGTCAGCTGCTCATTTCATTTCTGAATTGTAAGCTTTTGGGGTCAGAGGCAGCTTGCTTTCTTCCTCTTCTGACCATTGCTGGACAATCAGGCTGCGGGCATTTGAGCCAAGGTCCTATTAACTAGCACAAATGGGAAAACATCTTGCTTGTGAGCAGGGAGGAGGCCGGTGGCTGGATAGGGCAAAGTATTTCCCCGGAGTCTTGTCTGGGACTTGCCTCGAAGGCTGCCCGGCTGTGCCGGGCGGTACCCGGTCGGCGGACTGGGAGGTGCGGGGCGGTTGCCGGCTGCTGGCAGCAGCATGCCGTATCCCTGCCAGCCCGCTGCGCTGCCCAGGCCTGGGGGGACCAGCAAATGGATGGGATTTCAAGTGCCAATAAACAGCCCTGGCCCCAAGCAGAGAGGACACGGCTTTTTCTTACAGCTGCAGGAGTGCAGCTACCCCAGGGTAAATAAACCGCTAAATGGGGACTGGCAATGGGAGACTGCTGCAGGGGGGCGAGTGGGGAGCAGAGCTTTTGCCTGTGAACAGAGCGAGGCTGGGAGGACGGCTTCTGCCCCAGGGTCCGTGCCGTCAGCACGGGCTTGCTGCACTGATGGGCATTAATGAAATGATGGAGGGCCCGGAGCTGGCTGGACTCCCGGGTCTAGTCCCCGTGGTGGGCAAGTGAGGGGGTTGTTTCTACCAACGTGACATGTCTTGCAGAACGGCTCTGGAGCAGCCTCAAGGCAGCTTGTTGCAAAGGGGACAGCGCAGAATCGGGGCAGAGCTGCCATGATGTCCCAGAAAAGTGTCGGCAGAGCCCGTCTTTGCGATTTTCCTGCCAGCTGAATGTATTCATTTAGGCAATAGCAGAAAGCTGTGATGGGCCTGCTGAGATCTGCAGTGCCTCTGTTCGAAAACAAAGGCAGTTCCCTTTCCATTAATTTATTGATGCTGGCCTCCAGCCTCATCTCTGCTCACGCAGAAGAACGAAAGCGGCTCCTTGTTCTCTTCGGCAGGAGCGAGGCAGGTGTGTGTCAGCAGGAGTTTTATGTTGAGATGTGAAGAGCTTATTCCTACAGCAGCTCATCCCCGGCTCCCCCGTGCCGGTGCTGGTGTGCATCTCTGTGCGCCGGCGGCCGTGCCGTCTGCCTCATTGCAGCTCTCGCAAGAGCTGCCCTTCCCAGATGGGCAATTCAGACGAAGGATGGTTTTAATGTGGCTGCAGAAGAGGCACGTCTGCATCTCTTGCTGTGATCCTTTCAGTTTTCTCCTGGGGAAAGGTTCAATTCAGGAAGGTCTTATTGATTTCTCTGAGATTTAAGGGTGGAAACAGTAACACAGCTTTACTGCTGCCTCGCTGTGCTCTTTCTTCATTCCCCAGATCCTCCCAGCTGGGATTTCTGTGCTTTTGCTCTGTCTTGAGTGTTTCGGCTATGCAACAGCAAAAGCAGCATCAGGTGTTTGTTTTTCCTGGGAATTTGTCCTATGGCCACGGTCTGCCCAGGGTTAAAAATAGCTGCTGGGCCCTAGGCAGTTTGCTTTGCAGCACACAACCCAGCACAGTTGCTGGGAGACACAAATTGGTGATGCAATCCCAATTTCAGAGAACTTGACTTTGGGCCACGTGACGCCACCCCAGAAGTCAGTAAAGACGCTGGATGGGAAATTCCCGTACGTTCCCAGATCCCCATAATGCTCCCGCAGCGTCGGCCTGGAGGGATGCTGCGGATCTGCCCCCCTCCAGCCGGGGAAGGGCACCGCGGCGTGGCCAGATGCCAGCGTGCTCCTCGGGTCAGCTCTGCCTGCGTGGAGCCCCCCCAGCCCCTGACCTGGCTGATCAGCGCCTGGCCAACTCCAAGAAGCCCTAGGCCATTTGGATGGGGCTTTCTTGGCTCTCTGATAGCCTGTGCTTGAAGCATCTTGAGTGATTATCTGAATCAATAAGGTCTTCTGATTGTCTCTTGGCACATTTACCTCTTCTCTACTGAAGAGGCCTCGAAGCACCCCTTCACTCGCTTAGGTAAAGGAGAAATAGGCTAATGGGCTCTCATGTCCGGCCCTGCCTGTCAAAGCTCTTCCCTTTCCTAAGAAAACAGTAGGGAAGTTTCTGCTAATGTTCTCCAACTTCCTAATGCACAAATTGCTGCAGGATATTACTTAGCATTAGCACCTCATTCACAGATGTGAGCACTAAGTAAGAAATATTCATCAGTCCTAAGAGCCAGTTCTGCTGCTCAGGGTATTAGGATGAGTCAAAGATGACCTGGCTCTTCTGACACATAACACACATAATAATAATAATAATAAAAAAAGCAAGCTTCCTTGTGAAGCACTACGTTATCTTCCAGGAAAGTGCCCTGCAGTCTGCAGGCAGTGGCTCTCTCATGCTTTATATGAAGGCAAAGCAACACGAGGGAAGAGACCGGCTTGCTCCAGAACGGCTCCTGCTGGTCCCTGTGCTCTGCCCCTTGTAGGGCAATTTGTGGTGGCCAGAGCCTGTTCACCTGGAAGGACGGAGAGGGCTGGGTGCGGAGAGCTTCTCCTTGTCCTTAGGGCATTGAGCTCTTGAGGAAACGAGGAAGCTCTTCCGAAGCCAGGAGCCACACCAGGCATGAACGAGGGCTGGGATACAGCTTGCTCCGTGTGCAGGAAGGATGGCAAATGCTGCCCAGCAATGGGGAGGTGAGTGGGGTCCGTCCATCCCGGCTCGCCTAGCCAGCGCCACGGACAGTGCGGGCTGACGCTGCTCGGGGAAGAAACCAGAGCTGGGAGGGGGTCAGGAAGGTGCCGGCAGGGAGGCCAGACCAAAGGATGGTCGGGAGGTGCCCAGCATGGGAAACCAGCTCTGCTGTGCCAGGGAATCCAGGGCTCAGCCCTTGCTGAGTTCACCCTGCCAAAAAACGAAGGTCTTGCTGTTTCCACTGAAATTAATCCTTATGGGAATCCGCTCTCTGATGCAACGCTCCGCAAGAGATTTCTTTTTCCCATCACTCTGCTTATTTCAGCTCAAAAAATAAACAGAGGCGAAAAAGCAATAGGCAGTTAAAATATCTAGGAGCTGCTCGAAGAGTTAAGAGTTTGCCATCTGTCCGTGGGGAATGCGCCACGCTGGATAATGCAGAATGCTGACTCAGCTGCCATACTTCAGTGATGAGAGCGGAGGGAAAGACTAAACAGCGCTGCCTCGTATTTTGGCTTGGAATTATATTAGAAATAACAAACATCTGAGCTCTAATTCTCATCTGACAATATCTCTAAATGGAAGGGAATGTACGGGATGGGAACCAGCAGCGAATGGCCAAAAGGAGTAAGGAGCTACTGCTGCGAGCAGAGAGCGTGTGGAGGGGCGGCACGGCCGGAGAGGGCAGGGGAGGGGGCTGCCGGGCGCTGGGGGTGTCTCAGCTTATGGGGTGGGGGCCAAAGGAGCCTGCTGGAACGTGTGTGTCCCCCCAAGGACGATGGGGGTTGAGAGGTGGAGGAGGAAGAGGAGGACTGTTGTGTTGCTGCAGTGCTCCATATCTGAATTCTGGGCTCAAGCTTGAATTAGGGCCCAAAAAGTGCTTCGTGTCCAAAGCGCTTGGCCTGAGGTGGACACCCCAGCAGCTCCTGCTTGCATCAGTCCACTGCCGGCAGCAGGAGAGGGCTGGTGGCCTGAGGGCTTCAGATGAACCCTTGTGAAGCCCAGGGCTGTGACAGGGTCCTGGGTTTGCACTGCAGCTCCAGGCTTGGCCTTGGACTGCTTTGCTTTGATGTTGCTTTTCTTGCCACCGTACCTTTGCTGCTTTGGTGCTGGATCCATCTCTCCCCCACCTTCGCCAACCCAACACAGATCCCCTTGGTGATGGAGTCTGCATTTGAGAGATTTTTTTTAACTCTTGATCTTGGGAACAGCAGAGTAGAGATGAGTGAAGAGCAGGTTTCCTCGTTCAGTGGCTGAACTAAAAATATTCAGGGAAACATTCACGTGGGGTTGAGCTGAGATCTAAGATTTTCGCTGTTTTGGGCTTTTCAGACAACTGCATGGAGAAGAACAGTTCATTTCGCTGCAATTCGCAGCAGCTCACGGCTTCCCAAAGGAAGTGTCTTGTTCTGCTTGGAGGGCGATGTTGTCCTTTTTTCTCCTTTCTGTTAAAGGGACGCACCTTTTGTAATTGAGAAAGATCATTTCAGTATAAATGTGTTTCAATGCCATGTTTGACCATTTCCAAAACAGGAGGTTAGTTTTAATGCTACTGGGGCTGACCCTTCCGTCACGGGTTGGGAGAGGGTCACCCCTGCTCTTGGCTGGTGCTGTCTGCGTGGCCCTGCAAGACGCAGGGGTTCCCCCATCCCGAATGCCACATGTAAGGGATGAAGTGCTAGAAATGTCACCTTTTTTGTCCCTATTGCTTCAGCAACCCGTGTGTGCTGGTTGAGACAGCTCCATTTTGCCCTGGCTGCAAAATGCTTCGTGTCTCAGCTAGGGCACGCTGCAGGTGTGTGATGCAGGGACTGATGCTTGGGGACTAAATGTAAAAGGAGCCACTTTCCCAATTGCTTTCCCCGTGCTCTTTTCACCTTTCCAACTTGCTTTTTTTTCCCATCTTGGTCATCATTTTGCCATTTCTGTAGGGCTAGAGACTTAAATGTGTTGCTTTAAGGCTCTACAAAAGAGCATCTTTTGCTCGTAGAGCTGGATGAAGATGTGTGGCTCAGTTAGCGTTCACGGGACAGCGTTGTTGCACGTTGTTAATGCCTCCTGCTCCCCAGCTTCTGCGTGCCGCGCTGGGCCCACCCTTCAGGAGCTGCATGGTGCTTGGGACAGTCCCAGCCTCTGGAAATTGGTGGCATTGGGCTGGATGACGCTGAGATGGCTGGTGCTGAGCCAGGTTTCCAGTGCCTCCTTGCATGTTTCTGCCTGGTGTGTGGCCTCTTGGACGACAAGAGGATTTTGCCCTTTTTGAAGGGAAGCTGGAGGCTCTGGAAGCGTCCGTGCCGGCTGGGGATGTCAGCCCAGCCTCTCTGCAGTGCTTCTGGGAGTCTGCAGGAGGCAACGTGCTCCTGTTGCATAAACCTGGAGTCAACTGCTATGGCTCAGCCTTGGCTCTTTTCTGGAAGGATGGGAATGTGAGGAGCATGCGGTGGGAAAGGCTCCCTTCGGGTGTGCTGAAGAAGCCACATGAGCCAGCTGGACACCTCCAGGAGCTGGTGGCTGCTGGCCTGCGAGGCTGGGCGACTTCGTGCCTGTCACCAGCCCCATGGCTAACTGGCACGGGAGCGCTGCTCTGCCTCGCAGGCCCGGGAGGAGTAGCTGTCCATGGCCATGGGAGCTGACTCAGCCTCTCTGTTGCTTTTTCTTCTAGGGTTGTTCCTCTGAAAGCTGTTTGTCGCTCCTCTCCTCCATCTCCCTCTCTTCTGGAGGGTTCACCCCTCATCCCCTGCAGACCATCCCTGGTCCTGCTTTGAACCTGCTGGATCAGAGAGGCACCGTGGGGAACCCCCGGAGGTTTGGTGTGTGAGATCAGAGAAGGCAGCACCAAATGCCATTTCCATGTGAGATCTGATTTGCCAGGGAGGGAGGAAGAGAGAAGCTCTGCAGGTGTTTGTTGGCTTCAGGATGGGTAAAACACAGATCCATGCACTTGGTGTGCTCGGGGTGGGCACATCTGGGTCCCAGCGGTGTGCTGGGCACGGTGACCAGCAACTCCGACAGCAGTAAATGCAGAGGCAGGGCAGGCTCACCTCCGTCTCCTCCTCCTTCCTCACTGTAATTTCCTGCAGCAAAGCAAACCATCGCTTCGATGGAAATAAATGCCTAGCAGGCACGTCTCTAATCTGAAACCCGATTTATCTGCAGAAGCACTGAGAATGGGTCCTTGGGACATCTGTCTTGTCATGAGGATGCATGAATAGACCCATTCAGATGCAAACACAGGCCAGGTATTACCTCCTAAATATGGCTCCATTCACCAAGAGATGGATTCCTAATGAAATGAGCTCAACGAGGCAGGCAGTAGAGCACATGGGAGATAATAGCCTGAGTGAAAGAACTAGCCGTATATAGGAATTTTAATTAAACCTGACAAAGCCTGAAAGGAAAAGGGAAGAGATTGAGACCAGCTGGCATAAAGACGCTGAACGAGCTGAGTTTGGTGAATACTGTTGACCGGATGCATTTTAGGAGGACTTGCACGTCTCTGGGTGCATGGGCCAGGAACAGGGGGACGGGTCCTTCCACCGTGCTGGGTCGAGAGAGATGCCAAAATGAGCTGTAATCATGTTGCACGTCGCACAAATTCATTGCACCTTCCTAGGAAGCAAATTAGCACCGGGAAGCTCTGCCCTGTTTCTGGCAGCCCTGGGAGGATGGGGTGTGAAGGGAAACGCTGGCGGGAGGATGGACGGTGCTGCTGCGGGATTTCGTGCCACCTCCTCGTGGTGCAGATGGGGTCGATCCACCCGCTGCAGCCTCCAGTAGGTACTGTGCTGCCAGGCGTGTTTTGGGACCCTTTGCTCCCAGGGGGAAAAGGCAGGGCCATGCAGGACATGGGAGCAGCCCTGGCACCTGGAGCCTTATCGCTGCACAGAGCTTTGGTAAGATTGGCCTTAAAACAAGAAGAGCTGTTATCTTCACACGAAACCTCCCGGGTACACGCAAACCTTTATGAGCTGGAGCTGAGAGGCCAGCTCCACGGGCAGCACGGGCAGCTAACCGGGGCCGGCGCGGTGCCGGGCGGGCGGCACAGGCTCAGCAGCTGGCAGCAGCAGCAGCAAGCTGGGAATAAACCAAGGAAGGGCTGTCAGAGCTCCCGGCCCGTGCACAGCGCCTGGCCGCCTTTGCTGAGCTCTCTGGGGCATTTGACACACGAGTCGAGCCAGCTTTAACTCCCCTTTGGGCTATTAATGCAAACCGGCAAGGCATCGGTGATACGTTTTAGTTTAGCTAAAAAAGCCTTCAGAGTGATGCTGAATAAGTATTAAAAGACCATTTAATATTTTTTTTTTCTTTTGCAAACACAAGGAAAATTCAAACCAGCTGGCAGGGCCGGTGATTTAGAGCCAATTGCAGCAGCCCCTGGGATTTCCCTTGCGTTCTGTGTCTGCCCGGGGTGAGAGGCTGGGATGAAGCAGGTAATTTGGGCTGTGGCCTGGTGATGTTGCAAGCGGGGGTGGCTGGCGGGAGGCTCTGCTTTCCCCTGCCCTGCACTGAAGCCCTCCGTGACGTGCAGCGAGCATCGTGCTAGGTGTTTTACTTGTCTGCGGGGAGGATGGGTCCCTGCCCAAACAGGGGAGCTGGGGCAACAGAGCTGATGAAAGCAGGAGAGATGCTGAAAAGATGCATTTTACCACACAGATCCTGCTAGCAGCAAGACACGTCCCCAGGCATTGCTCCCCTCGCCTGGATGCCCAGCATCTTTTTTTGGCTCTGCCGTCTCCCTGCCCCAGCAGACCCAAACCCTTCATCTCTCTCCCTTGCCCTGAGAAAACCCGCTTTGATACCCTGGCCCGGGGACCTGCTGGTGCTTCCCAGTCCCGTGTGTGTGGCTCTGGGGCTCCTTTCCTGGCTGTTTAACCCATCTGTGAGGATACTTTGGGCATCGCTCCTGCATCTGCCCAGGCCGATAGAGCCGGGAGCCCAGCGGCCCTGGATCCGGCCACCTGGTACTTACCTGCTTTCTTCGCACCTCTCCATGCTCTCTGTCCAGGAGCTCATGGTGAGATGTGTCTCACTAGTCCTGAAATACATTTTTTCCCTGAGTGCAAGTTCCATCCAGAGTAATTGCTTCTTTATTGCAGCTCTTGTATTACGCAAAATAATAAAACTCCATTAATTAGGCACAAAAAGAGAGCAGTGGAGGCTGGACAGAGGATGCGCGTTGAACAACTGCAATATCCCGTCTAGGATGCCGTGTTTCGCTGCCGCTAGCGCTGCCCGCAGGAGGGGTCAAGGCTCAGCTTTCTACAAACCACGCGTGGGGCTCTCCTGGTGTCCCCCAGCTCTCCCCATGCCGCTGCCTGGCGCTGAGCTGCGGCCGCGGACGAGGGCCCATCCCCTGCGCGTGTGCCACAGCCCATCTTCACATGCCCGGAGCGCTCTTGAAATAATTGTGCCCAGACGTTTTGCCTAAGTCCTCTGCTCTCCCCTCCCTGCTAGCACCCCAGCTCTGCGGTATCGCTGGAAAATGCTGGCTGTCGCTGTGGGACAGGCTCTCCTGCCTGCTCCGCCAGGCACCGGTTGGTTCAAATTAACTTTGCAAGCAATGCTCTGTCTCATTTTCTTCTGATTCCAACAACCTCCGGGCTGCTCAGCGCCTGTGTGGCCTGTCCCCCTCTGCGCCTTTGGGACAGACATAATGAAAATCATTCTGGGTCGAAACTCGCAGCCTGGGAGACTGGGTTTCTCCTCTTCTCACCAGGAGCCCAGCTGGAGAGCCCAGGCAGCTGAGCGGAGCAAACTGGTTTTGGGGACCAGGCGGGGATGGGGAGTAGGGCTGGGTGCAGGGCTTCAGGAAGCGTTGTGGCTGGGACAGGGAGATCCCCTGCAAAGCTATGCAAGGCCTGAGCTTTGCTTTTCTGCAAACCATGAGCATGGGCTAGATATGCCAGCTGGAGAGGCCAGGGTGCAAGGAAAGGCTTGAAATCCCATTTGCACCAGAGTGGGCTGCAACCACCTTCAGAAATTACCTAGCAAACTCTCTACCTAGGACAAACTGTGGTGTAGAGCACGGGCTGGGGGGGTCCCAATGCCTCTCAGGTACCTGCAGGGATTTTAGGGAGAGCTGGGACATTCCTGGGACGCCCTGATCAATGAGTGCCACGCACGCTGCTTGGCGGTCCTGGAGCGCACGGGTACCAGCCTGCTGATTACCCATCCCTACCTCCCCGCCTCCCCAGCCCTAGCTTGCACCAACGTGACCATGAGAGCAGGTTCACTAAGGAGAGCATTTATTGGCTGGAAAAACAGCAAAAATCCTCAGTCTGCAGGGGCATGGTCGACCCTCGGGAGGGCAGCGGAGGCTCCTGCGGTGCATTTGGGCAGCTCCGTCACGAGCATCCCTTCCTCTGCGGCGCTGCAGGCATGGGTGGACATAGGGCTGTAGTTACATTTCATGTTGTTTTGCACACACTGTGAAATTAGTGCTCCTGAAAATGAGGGCTAGTTTCACTAGAGAAGAGCTGAATCTCAGCCTGGCAGAGCCTGGCCTCCTTTCCTTGGTTTGGTGGAAGCAGCAAGGTGGGGTTAGGAGAGCTGAACTGCTCCGTGCTCCAGTTTAGCAAGGACCAACCAAACGGGCTGGGCCGGCTCCCAGTTACGTGCCCGGCCTCCAGGCAATCCCATCGGTGCACAGGCTCACGCGTGGCCTCGGCCAGCTCTGCCACGGGACACATCCCACTGCCCCGCTGGGCTCTGCAGCGGTCTCCCTGTGGCTTTGGGAGGAGAAGAGCATCGGTTGGGAGCACAGCGGTTCTTTTGGCTAAGGCAGAGAGTGGAGATATCAAAAAGCTAGAGCTGATCTGCTGAGCGCTTTGGCCGTGCCCAGCGTATCCGCTGTACTCAACCCCCTGCGGGCACCTGGCTGCCTTTCCTGGCGGAGTGGGTGCAACTGGGCCTCAAGCAGAGGAAGGAAAGCAGGAGCACAGAAAGGATGCTGCTCTCTCCAAAGCTGGCCGGGAGGATTTCTTTCTGAAATGTTGGCACAAGTTGTGGGGGAAATCACTCGGAGAGGAGAGGCTGGCTTATTTCTAGATTTCTCCTGGGTTTAGGTAGTTCACGTTTATTGGCGGCCGCTCGGGAGAGTGTGTTCATAACGACTGCACTCTGCAAGCCTGTGTCCTCTGCGATGGCTCTCAAGGGGAAGAAATCCACTCCTGAGCACAGCCCAAAGCCCAGAGGAGCAAAGTGATTTCACTCCTGCATTTTCATCTCCTTTCTATCAGCGATGGGCTGGAAGCACCCATGATGATCTTGTCAGTGATGAGCTTCGGGAACAATTATTTCTGCACGCTTTTCTTTCCGAAAAAAAAAAAAAAAGAAGCTTCTCTTTGAATTTGCTGGGTCAGCGCTTTGGCTGCTGTTGGTTATTTCAATTTATGCTTTTCTCCTCGTTAAATCCTGCCCTCTGCGGAAATGCATGAGCTCAGGAACTTTGACACACTCGGTCCCTGCCAGGGCCCTGCCACCAAGTCCCCTTGTGATTGATTACTGCGCGAAAGGGTCTGCAGATGCTGTGGTTACGTCTAACAACAGGGAGCTGGTTTCTGCGGTCCAGGAAGATGCTATCTGCCTGGGATTTGCCTTGGATAAAACCCTCCCGGGGCCTCCCCTTCGAGTTGCACAACCAGCTGAGGCCACCCCAGATTTGGCTGTTTCTTTGCATAAGCACTAAATGGAAGCAAACATTTTAGCAAGCCCCTTTGGACACGCCGCTTGCAAGAAACCAGGCAGGAAAGCCAAAATGCGCGCTGGCTGCCTAAACGCTGGGAGACGGGCTTTGGTCAGACCTCTCCTGGCTTAATGGTGTCTGAATTGATGGAGCCATTGAAAAAACCGAGCCGTGGAGATGGTGATCTCTGCACCCTTGGCAAGGGAGCTTGGGATGAACCAAGACGTGAAGCTGCACGGTTAAAGCCTCGGGGTGTCCCTGGCCAGAGCCTGGGGCAATGGTCGCTTGCTGGGCTGAGCTGGGTGGACTTTGCCATTTGCCCTGGCTCCAGGCGAGGCAGAGCTGCTGCCTGCTGACCTCTGTGGGTCTGTCTCCATCAGCATCTGCCGTCTCCACTTTTAGCTCTTTTCTTCTTTGTGGGATGTGGTCAAGATACAGATTTCCAGTCTGGGGCCTCTTATTTATGTACAGATTGTTTGGGGAGGAGCTTCCCAGAAGGACGGAGCCCATCTGCCCCCTCCAAAACACACAAATACATGAAAAAACTGTTGCTACTTTGCAGTGTAAAGCAACCCTGCTCAAAATTGTGAAATCAGGTGGATCAAGTCTTCCCTGCTGTAAACAGCTGGTGTCTGCTCCAAGATACTTTCTTTTTCAATTTGCGGTACCTGGACAGAGCAATCTGCCGGGATTTGGTGAGATAGGATGCCCATCCATCAGCTGTTGTCACCCTACGCGGAGTCAAGCTTTGTCCCAGGGAATCAATCCTGCCTAATGTATAAATATTAGATCTGGAGTCTCAGCTGTAGAGGAGAAAGCGGAGCTGTCAGATAAGCTGCAATTAGTGCATTTATCTACTTTATTTTCGTGTCCTTTCCCAAACTCCTTTTGCCTGCCTGCTTGTAATACATGTTATTAAACCTGCACTAAATGTTGATTAAAGAAGCCGAAATCCCAGGTGTTTGTTATCTAACACTGCTGTGAGATACACTCTTCAACTGCCTTGTGTAAATTTTAGGTTTTAGAGGTTTTCTCCCCCTTCTAAAGTACATTCATGCCAGATAAATGGCTTTTTAACGGGGGATTAGTGGGTCGTCCTTCTGATTTGCTTTCTGATCTGCTTGGCTTCACCGGAGGGGTGACGGGTCGCGTCTTTGCAGTCAGCTCTGCTCTCTCGGAGAAGCATTTACCCGGCTTCGCCAAGTGCTCCAGAACCTCTTTAAGCAAAATGCTGCAAAAGAGGTAGATATATTCTTATTAGTCTTGCAAGAGGAACCATAGCAATCAATCCCAGCGCTAGACTAACTCCTTCCCTTTGTAGTTCAGATGTTTAGAAGTAATTTGGGGAGTAATCACTGCGAATGGCAGTGTGGAAGTAAATGCCTGCAATAAAACATTGCAGGGGTGACTGTTATCCTAATGATATTTCCAACAAACGTTACCGAAATATGTTTTCTTCTCTAAAAATGGCAACAGAATTTTAATGTTCTTAGTGCTAACATGGAAATGGAGTAAAAATTAGGCGGGTTGGTTCTGAGATGATTTTTATTTCTTATTGCCGGGGGAGGTGGGTCCCCCCCTTCCTGCTGCCCTGCCTACCCAGGGGTACGGCATTATTCTCTGCTTCACGATCTGCTCATGTTTTATTTCATGTTACGAAGCCCCTTTCCATTAAACCAATATAAATAATTGCTATATTCTTTCACAGAGTAAACACGAACGTTGCAAACTGGCAATAGCGTTACAGGAAAAAGCTGCTGGCCTGATCCCAATGGCCTTTTCTCCTTTTTTCCAGATGGGTTCATCTCTTATTCTTTGTGAATAATTTATCCAGGCATGCCTGGAAATGTTCTTTAAAGAAATTACGACTGTCTTGAAACATCTATACCAGTGCTGCCTGTTGGTGCTGGAGAACCTTCCTTTTGCCCTTCCAGCTAAGTGGTTTTCTCTCCATGTCTGAGCAAGCCCGTGGTGCTGGGATGTGCTGGGATTTTGGGAGAGGAGCCTGGGAGGGCCGGGAGCTCGAGGTGGGCACTGATGGCATGGGCAAGGTTCGTGGTCCATCCAGCCATCATCTAACCGCGACGCAGGAGAGTGGCCGAGTCGTGCAGGGATCCAGTTTGGCATTGGGCAAATCCTTCAGCGCCTGCTGGATGCAACGGTGCACGTCTGTCTGGGCTGATAGCTCTATCTAGGCCATTCTGTAGAGATTTCCAGGGAAAACCTTCCTGTAGACGAACATTTCCAGGGTAATTCAGTTACATTTGTAAAATTTGCCCGGTAAAACCAGTGCAACTTCAAGCCTTCGCGTCTCTGGACCAAAATAAATCTGCTTGCTGCGGTTTGGTTGAGTCTATAGAGCATCAGAGCCAAGTGTGCGGGGCTGCAGGTGGGCCTGCCCCTGCCTCCTTTGGATGGATGGGTGCATTTTAGGTGCCGCTGTTTGCAGATGGAGCCCATGGTGGCCAAGTCTTGCCAGCCAGTTGCTTCCTGTAACTCAGCATTTGCAAACCAAAGTGGAACGGATGGAGAAGTGGTGCCAACCGTTGCTCTTGTGATCGTGTATCTCCATCTGGCCAAATCTGCCGAGGGGGATTGGAGGCCAGAAGGAAAAACTCACCACGATCATCATCAAAGCACCCGAAATCCCAGGACATCGTGAGCTACGGGGAACACAAAGGGGGGAAGATTTGGGGGGGGGGGCGCTTCAGATATTTGCTGTGCTGAGTGCTCCTGCTAGGAACGCAGCCAAGCTTCATCCTCCATCAGAGGCACGGCAAAGCCCCGCAAAGCTACACGGCGAACACCTACCAATTAAATGCTGCGTAAAATGAAAGACGGGGTGTTGTTCAGCCCTCGTCGGTCCCTGCAGAAGGGTGGGCTGCTGTCATGAGCGTGTTGCAGGACTCTGCTGCTCCCTGAGAGGGGGAGCTGGCTCTTTGCTTGGTGACTCGTAGCAGCTACCTGTTTTGGGGCTGCTCTTTTCATTGCATGCTGCTGTCAGATGCAGAGCTATTAAGGCAGGTGATTAAATGCGATGCCTCTCTATTGATCCTCCTTCCCAGAGCCAGGGCTGATGTTATCCTCTTTGGATATTCATAGCGCTGCTGCTGAGAGCCGGCTTGGCAATCCTTCCATACGAAGGTGTCAGCAGCCGTCTGCTGCCTTCTGCAGCCCTTTTGGCTGCCAGGCTCCTGCGCTGAGCTCCTCGGCACAGGGGGCCGCGGGCTTTTGCTCATCAGCCTGTGGACGGTCACGGTTTGACCCCAGGCCGGTGGTGACGGTACGTGGTGAGGAGGACGCGTCCCGGTGCATCAGCCCACTCCACGTGCGGCTCAGGCTCCTTCTGGCTCCGCACAGATGGGATGCTGACATCTTCCCGGGAGCGGCGCTGGATGTCGGACAGGCAGGGGTCCCTGGGCTGTACCTCTGGGGATAATTTCTCACTTCCCACTGGCTGCAAATGCCACTTCCCAACGGGTCATATAATTTTGCCTTTTCTCTCCGATTTGCCTAATTTTCAATGGAAGCATCTCCCCATGAAGTGATGCCGAGGGAGCCCGAGTGACACCCCCCCTCCTGTTTGGCATGGGGTAGCCAAGGACAGAAGGGGAAGCCTAAGAGCGAGCAAGTTATTCTCCAAACACACCAGGAAAACAAAAAAAAATATTGTTTTTAAAGCATTTTTACTAGGTGTTTGGTTTGCAGCCAACAGCCTAATGCATCACTGAGTTTAGCGCTGTCTGTTCTGCAGTGCAGTTGCCCAAGAAATCAATGGCCTGACATACTTTCCTTTGCTAGAAAATACACTTTTGCTTGAGTGGGTGTGAAAACCGAGAGCTCGCCAAGACCCGCGCAGTGCCGAGGGAAGGCTCTCCTGCTGAGTCCAGCAGCAAAAGAAGTCACAGGACAAAGCCTTTGCTCTCCGACTTCTGTTCTGCTTGCAGGGGCCACGGGGCTTTGAATACCGACCAGAGGGCAATTTAACAGAGGGAAATGTCTTCTATTCTCTGGCTAAAAATAACCTTTTTCTAGTGCATGGCCACCTGAATTTGCAGTCCAAGCTGATTCTCTGGCTTTCTCTATCCATTGCAATCATTCCTAAAGTATCAGAAAAACCCTGCTGCAGCATCTCGGCAGGGCATTAATTTCTGCGTGGACGACACGGCTTCCTTAGGGTGTATTTGGACTGGCCGTGCAACGGGGAACATCTCTGCTGCTTTACGGACTCCTCTGGGAAAGAGGTGTCTAATCCCTTCTGCTTCCTTGGTGAATCCCAGCCTTGCTGGGAAAGCTGAAACATCAATATAACTCCTGACCTCACAGCGGTATCCCTCGGTTGGCCAATTGGTTAATACTTGGAGAACAGCCACTGTAAAAAATAACAGAACAAAAGTCACAAAAACAACCTCTGAATTGCCCTCTTCCCTGCCCGTGTTTTGACACGTGGTGGTGGTTTCCAGCAATGCCCAGGCAGACCCGCTGGAAGCAATAACCACTGGCTCCGGGGGCTGTCTGCGGCCACGAGGACGCGGTGATGGTCTCTCCCCAAACGAGGGTGATTTTTTTAAGCTTTTCTGTAGGGTGAAATGCCTCTGCATGGTTGTCCACTGTGAGTGTGGATTCTGGGAAATGGTGACTCTCCTGCAGGGAGAAACCCCCCGGATTTGGGTCTGGCGGTTGCTTCGCTGCTGTCAGCCCTCTGCCATCGCAGAGGAGCCGTAACCTCGGCTTGCAGGATCGCTGCTACTGCTGGCATCGCCCGTCCCCCCGGGCTCCCTCCTGCAAGGTCTTCTGACTCAGAGCCCGTCTCCTTCTGACAAGTTTATTGGTTTTTCCAGAGCCTTTCCAGCGCTACCGAGGCGAGGGCTTTCATTTCCCTAAAAGCAGCCATGGGAGGGAGAAGCAAGGAGTAGTTAATGCCCGCAGGAGTGAGGGAGCCATGTGGCCGGGGTGGCTCCAGCGCGGGGCTCGTGCGGGACCACCAGCCCCCTGCCCCCCGTGTCCCTGGTCCTGCCGCAGCATGGAAAAGCATGGGAATGCCCTGCTGCCGTTCCTGGAGGGGCTCGCTTGTGTTTCCAGCTCTGCTGGGGAGAGGCTGGATAACTGGGGAATGGGGTGGGTGCTTCGGTGGTGGCTTCGTTCAGCCGGTGCAAGCCCCTCTGCTCGGGGCGCGCGGAGCGTGTGCAGCGCCGGGGGCGAGGGGGATGGGAAAGCCCCGGGGGGTTTTGTCACTTTTATGGAATCTTATCCATGTCCTGGGCACAGGGTGCTGTCAGCCCATCAGAGGGACGTGCAGGCTCCCAGATGCTCATTTTCTGGATGGATCAAAGGCCCCCGGCTCCAGAGCCCCCAGGGGAAGGAGAGGTGAGCGCCCTGGGCGCCCTGCCACCTCCGCTGTCCTCGATGGCAGCTGCTTCTGGCCTGGAAAAAGCACACACTCCACCTTGAGATTCACTCTGCCATCGCTGAGAGGGGCTTGACGTCCTCCCTCCTGCCCGGCTGTGAGCTCCTTTTCCTCCTGCCCGCTGCTGGGCAGAGCCGGCGCGCTGTCCCCCTCCCCAGCACCTCGGGGACCCACCTCTCCCCACTTGTCCCTGCCTTTTGGGAGGATGCCGAGGTCGTTAATCCACTTGATGGATTAAAAGACTGAAAATGGTTGGAGCTTGAGAAACCGTGGCCCAAACCTCTGCTGCCCCAGCACTCGGCACCGTGCCACTGAAGTCACTGTCAATTTACAATATTGAGCCAAAAATGTGGCATCCTTAGAGAAAATAAAAGTGCATCTGGGAAAAGGAGAAAAAAAAAAGGTGTTTGCTCTTTTGCCACATTATAATTGGAGTCTGATGGGGAAGAGTGAAGTGGTGCAATAAGCAGAGTGCTCGTAAATGAATGCTGCATCCGTGGAAGGGGAGGCTGATGACAGGAGTGCTGGCAGGACCATCGTCTTTGGGACCGGGGTGACAGATCATCTGCTTCAACAGCAGGGCAGAGGGAGGCAGCGGGGCTCTGGGGAGGAGTGGAACCAAACATAAAACCCCAGAAGAAAGGAAAAAAAACCCGAGCCCCCTCTTTCTTCCGTGCCCAGAGCCCTCGAAGCAAACCTTTAATCACCCTAGAAGGGAAGCGCTCCCATGGTGGCAGGAGGACCGTGGCTTCCCTGCTCGCAGCCAGGGTTTGTGCAGCGATTAAGATCTCAGCTGGTGAAGAAACCGGCTCAGCAGATTGCAGGGGAAGAGAGCAGGGAGAGACACTTCAGAGCTGCCGTGCGAAACCTGTGAGCTCCGTGTCGTGCTGGATGGCTGTGCGCGAGAGACAGCAGCTCTCAATTTGAGCTGAATGTTTTCCAAGTATCCAAAGGTTTCGGGGAGTTGATTTTCATTACCGGGAAGGCTCCGGCTGCTGGGGCAGTCCCGCAGTCCCGGCCTGCTCTCGGCCCGTGCCTCCCCTCCAAGGGCTGGGAAGATGCTCTCCAAAATGGAACTGCAGCAGAGGGGTTGCTCAGGCGTCCTCCAAGTAATTTCCACTCCCGGAGCCCCATGGGGTTTTTGGAGGGCACTTAACCCTTTCAGGGAAAAATGTTGCTCCTGGTACTATAGAAATGGCATGAGGTTGGGCTCCGCTAGTTGCCTGGAGCAGTGGCGTCCAAGGGAGCTGCTGTTTGAGCCAGCTCACTGTCCCCAAAGGATCCCGGCTCCCGTCTCCTGCAGGTAGAGAGGCCGGGTGAGAGCCGACCCCAAACCTCTGCCCCGCAGCGTGCCACGGCTGAGCCAGAGCCTGGCTTGCTCTGTGCGGGGCACGGCGGGGCCATGTCGGGGGCGCAGCGTGCCGGGGAGAGATTTTGAGAAGCAGCTTTGAAGCTTAGCAAAGGAATTTACTGTTCTTGCAGAGCTGCTATACTTTTCCTTTCCTCTGCAAATAAGTGCAGAATCAAGCTGTGGCTGGCACAGTTTATAGCAGCTCTTGGCTGCACAGATAGCCAGCGCTGAAGGCAAAACGTTGCTCAGCCCAGCTTCCCTCTGGTCTGTCCAGGTGGCCGTGACCTGAAGAAGCTGAAGTCCTGCTCTTGTCCTCCCCTGAGAGATGCTGGCTGTGCAGATGGGAGTTTTCTAAATGCTTTTGCAGTAGCTGAGCTAATGCAAAATGGTGTTTTTGCTTTGCCCTTCGCGTGCCCCCCCTCGCCCTTGTCACTCTGGTTCTGTCCTGCCCCCTGCGCTGCTCCTGCTCCATCGCTCACCTTCTCCTGCCCTGCAAGCAGGGGAGGCTGCGGACCTGGTCATGGCTTGAAGAAGATAACGATGGAAGAAATGCCTGCTTTGAAGAGCTCTGCCAGGGCAGTGAGTGGTTCAGTGAATGCGGCTCATTACAGCGTGTTCTCACAAATTCCTGCTGCCCTCTTATCAGACCATCAGCCTAAACAGATCACCCTTCAGCTACCATCAGACACCGCCTCGTACCTCCGTACCTCCGCACCTCCGCAGTCGAAGGCTGGGGTAGCTGCAGCCTGACTCACACTGTGTGGGAGAAAGTAATTATTTCAGCCATGGCAAATTGGACCAGTAATAACCTTTCTCTCCAATGATGCTCCTTTAAAAATATATTTTAATTGATTTTGGATAATGAGTTGGGCTTATCAGGGAGTGGGCAGTGGAGGGAGGAGGAATGGGTGGATGGGGAATAGCGGAGTGGAAAGGAGAGGTGGCCATTGTGTCCCGCTGAGAGGGTGCAGAAGGCCTGATCCTGCAGGCAGGGCACGGGCAGGGCACAGGCAGGGCATGGGCAGGGCACAGGCAGCCGGTCTCTGGGCCATGAGCAGAGGGAGAGCAACACCGCTAGCAGACTGGGCTCAACGTAGGGCTCACCAGGGGCTATTTCTCTTTCCCGGAGCCTGAGCCAGGGCTGTATCTGTGCAGAGCCTTGGTGAGCACTGCACGTGCACATAAAGGCTTTCCTTCCTCCTCCTCCTCCTCCTCCCTCTGCCAGTCATTTCGGCAGCCTCCT
Source organism: Platalea leucorodia (assembly GCF_965183815.1). Lineage (NCBI taxonomy): Eukaryota > Metazoa > Chordata > Aves > Pelecaniformes > Threskiornithidae > Platalea > Platalea leucorodia. Next base: position 15,493,827 of record NC_138835.1, on the reverse strand, counting down.
CTCAGTTCCCTGCCTGCACCCTGGTGTGGTGCGGAGCCGTTTTGCCATCTTCAAGACAGAACAACTGCCCTTTCCCCAGAAGTGTTTTGCTGTGAGCCAGCGAAGCACGTTTGATGGAAAGCGAGCTGGATCTGAAACTACGGTGACCTCCTCTGCGAGGCTTTGTTAGTCCTCGGCGCTCGCAGAGGAGACGTACGGGGGTTCAGCGTGAGATTGCTATGTGCCACTGCAGCATTTCAAGCGCCTTTGCTCGCAGCGCCAGGAGATGCCTCTGTGCCTGTCTCTTGCTGGGAAGAAAATGCAACAATGCTCTCTAGAGGCAGAAGTCGTCAAGAAGAGGTTCACTTTCCCCGGTTCTGCCTTTCACCATGACCTCACTGCTCTTCGCAGCTGTTTATATCCCACGGAAACAGCAATTTCTGGGCATTTTGGCCTCTTGAGTTGTAACTTGGGTGGTTTACTTCCCCCTCCCTCCCTACGGGACAACATGATATAATTATTGTGGATGCTTGGAGGAGGGCTGGGAGCAGTGGGGAGTATTTTGGGCCAGGATGGGGAGTATTTTGGGCCAGGATGGCGAATATTTCAGGTCAGGATGGAGCTCTGGGATGAGACGGCTGAGCGGGGTGATGGAGGAAGGGGAAAGGGCAGGTGGAGATGTGCCACAGCATGGTGCAGCATCGCTCTCGGACAGGGAAGGTCTTTGAGGCTCGTGGTGGGATCTTGGAAGGAGAAGGTCTTCTAAGGACTAATTAACCCCAGACCTCGGATGGGGGCAGACGCAGCTGTGGGGCTGCACTGGGAAGGTGGAGCTGCAGGAGCCCAATCGGGCACCAACTGGCCCTTAATAAAAGCCAGATGGGGGAGAGGAGCTGGTTTGGGAGGGTGTGGGTCTCTTCTCCTGGGCAGAGCAGGCAGCAGCTGTGGCACTGCCTCACCTAGGCCAGATGTTGGGGTGTGAAGAAGGAGCTCTTATCACCGGAGGGGTTTTCAGGAGCTTTCCTGGATGTGGGGCTGAGCCCAGGGAGATGCTGCAGGAGCTCCTGGGATGCTTTAGCCAAGGCTGAAGGAGGTTTTTGTGGGGCAGCTCAGGAGGAGCTGGTCCAGGTGCAGCTCCTGAGGTGGGAGCTGGTGGTGGGGATGTGCTGAAGCTTTGGAGGTGTCCTACAGGGCCTGGGGCCTGAGTTTGCAAGAACTAGCAGAAATGGGAGTGCCAGCACCTGGCTCAGCAGTTACAGATCCCATCCTCTGCTCTCCACAGACCCCAGCTGAGATCTGCGTCCAGCTGCCTTGGCTGCCGTATGTATAAAGCGTTTGAGTCCTCAGCCTGTGACCTTCCAAGGGGGAAGGGGGTTAAAAGGTGATGCTCTGCCCTGTGCAGGAGGGTGTTGGAGGTGATGTATGGAGCCAAGATGGGAATCCAGGTGAGATTTTTGGGTTCCTAATCTATGAATTTCTTCCTCAAGAAATTTCTTCTGTGGACAGTTGACCGAGCAGAGCTCAGCCCATGGAGTCATGGCTTATGCAAAAAGACTGGTTGAGTCAGCTGGGCTCCCTGAATTCCCACAGCAAGCAGGGCCTGTCCCCAGCTTGTACCCAGAGCTGGGTAGAAACACAAAGCTCAGACCACTTCTGGCCATCAAAAAAAAAAAAAATCCAAATAAAATAATTCCTTTTACTATCCTGGCTAGTTTCCAGTTCACTTAATTACATTCTGCCAATCCACCCTGCAATCCCATATGTTGTTGTTTATTTTATTAGCTCATATTGCATATCTTTCAGTAACAATGACCCTATGAATAGCCTAGCCTGCCGAATTAATTGTGCTGGTGAAAGGCTCCGGTTAATGTATAAAATGTATCTGCATCCCTTGAATAAAGGAAACAAAGTAAATTATATTACTGAGCTGAATTGGGCAAATCTCGTGTCCCCGTGTGACCAGGAAGATACGTAAAGAATTGACTGGACAAATTATTTAAAAAGGCACAGGAGAATACCTAGGCTGAGCGTGGTTGGCACAAAAATCCGATCTCCGCTGCCCGGAGAAGCGCACGGGGCGGCTGCTCCAGCTGGCGAGGGTGCGTGGGGCTCCCGGGGGTCTGGGCGAGGCTGGGGGGGAGCACGGCCACCGCAGCCGGCGGCTCGGTGCTGGGCAGAGCCCTGGGCTGCATCCCTGCGCTGCATCGCAGCCCGTTCGCTCGCGAGAGCGTTCGTACTGGCGCGACGTGCCTCTGAGCAAGCTGGGTCCCAGAGCAGACCAGCCTGAGCCCTCCCAGTCCAAAAATGTGGTTGAGTTCAGCCCCGTGAAGGGTCACAGTGGACAGCCCTGTCATTTAATCCCCTTCAATGGGAGAGCAGGAGCAAGGAAGCAGAGGCTAAAGTCACTGATTTGATGTCTTGCCATCAAAGGGAGTTTGGGACCTGGGTGGACATGGGGTGTCTGAAGTACTCCTGGGTTTTTGACCCGTATCGTGTGTTGAGGGTCTAGCTGAGAAGCGGGAGACCTTATGGTTGAACCTTGCACTCTTTTCTGTCCGGTGTGTGGGTGAGGGTAATCCCCCCGGGGCGCCTTGGTGGGTGTCCGTACAGCGCTGGGGCACCACGGCCCTGGTGCAGGCAGGTCTCCCTAACAAGATGACTTAATGCAGGTAATTGCAGTGGCAGGGAATAGCTCCTTCTGGCTGGCTGGCAGCTGGAAAAAGCAGGGCAGGCAAGAATTTTGCTGAACTTGTGTTTTCACACTATTTTTCCCAGTCCATTTAATGCCTGTGGTAAACGCGATGACTGGGGTTGTGAGGAGCTGGTGGGTTATGGGCTGGGTATGCGCAGCTGCGGCTTTTCTCATTGCTTTGTGCCTGTGGGATTAACGATACCTAATACTGTTAGATAGCAGATGATATATTGCTTTAATTTCCTGTTATTCCCATAAATCGGGAACTCCTGTGCAGTTACAGCCCTGTATTGCAGGAGCGATGCAAAGCCTGTGACATCTCGTGGAGGTTGCCCTGCGTCTGGAAAGCTCACTGGGAATGGGAGGACGGGGCGATGCTGGGCCCAGAGAGCTGACGGGGCCTTGCTGCGGGTCTGTGCTGCCCTGAGGATGGGGCTAAAGAAGCTGTGATTTAGTGGCATTTGAGATGTCAACATTTCTTTGCTCAGGGCTCAAGAAGGCAAAGCCTAACTAGATTTCCTACTGCACGTTCAAATCTAGCTGGTGGCACTTCTGAATAGTGCTGGGTTGGGGCTCCGTCAGCCAAAACGCCTGGATGCTGTCTTCCCAGGCAGCTGGACTGGTCGTGCTTATGCTTTTTTTTATTCCTGCTAACTTTTCTATTGCAAAGCGAGTCCCATATTTCATGTCTCCCATTATTCAGGACGCTTGACGCATCTGGCCACGTCTTCCAGCTTTTGCTACGTGCAGGCTGCGAGTCGAGGTGGGATGCACGGGGCTTTGCGCTCCCTCTGCCGTGCTCCGGTCTGCTGAGACTGGTAAAACATCAGTGCTGGCGGGGTTACGTGTGCAGACTGCAGATATGCACGGAAGGGCAGTTTGTGTTAAATTGCACCAGATTAAAGCATTTCGGTTTGGAACCCCTTGCACTGGTTTAATTTCATGGGGTTCTGTGCTCTGTTAAACTCGGTTGCGGTGATACGGTGAGGGGAGCTCACTGCCTTTGAAACTAGGAGGGATCACTGATTGTTTAATCTGACCTCCCACGAAGTGCAGAGCTTTCCCCCATCATTGCCCCGAGCCCACATTTCTGTCTGGGCTCTTGCAGAGGTTGCATCTTAATTTTAAGGCTGAGTGATGCATGATAGCAAACCCCCTGAAAGTCCATGTTGAGTTCAGAAATTACCTTTGCAATTAAAAACTGCCTTATTTCTAGCTCCAATTTGGCTTCACTTCAGTTTCCAGCACCGGGAGCTCATTATGGCTTTCCCTGCTGCAGTAAAGAGATATCCGTTATCAGGGGAGCACCAGACAGGGCTGTCCCAGAGAGGTTAGAGGGAGCCGACTGGATGGTCTAGGCTAGTAAATGGGATTCACAGGCTGCTTTGGGAAGGGGGCGGGTAGGGATGGATGCTAAGGGAGCGGACAAAATAACGGAGGCCTGATGCAGGAGCTTTTTTCTTATTTCATGGAAGTCAGTTCATCAAGTTGGTGATGCTGGACATTGCAAACCTCCTGGATGTGCATGAAGGCTCAGCCATCTCTTGCTTGCTTAAGACTGCTTTGCTTTTCCCTCTGCGTTTTTCCCACCTCGGTGGTGGTGTTACGTGGCTGGGTAACTAGTGCCTTGTTTTAGCTCTGGGGTCTGGCAATCAATAGCACCCGCAGCGTTACTACGAGGTGCTGAGGCCACTGGTGTCTGCCCCAGCCCGACAGGGCCCTTTGCCACCACCCTGTTTGCTTTCCAGGGGCGGGTGAGCACTGCTGGGATGCTGGGGAGCCTCGAGGATGGGGAATGCTGAGATCAGAGGTGATGCTTGGCTTTCCCACCTGCTAACTACAACAGTGGTAGGCATGAGGAGCAGAGACTTGTCCCTGGGGAGGTGCCTGGGGTGTGGAAGTGCAGAGTACTAAAATTACGGGGAAATCTGAACCCCGTGGGACTGGAGTGCTGTCCTTCCCGTCAGCCTGTGCTGAGCTGGCGTGTGCCGTCCGCGGAGCCAGCGGCGCAGGATGGGCTGGAGGCCGAAGGAGGGAGGTAGCGCTACAGAGAGGTCCCTTCTCTGTTCTTCCCTTCTCCTTCAATCACTTGCATGCTGGAGCAGCTTCCCTTCGCCCGGGGGAGCCTGGATGTCCCCTTCTCTGACCCTGGTTAAGTCTTTTCCCTCCCTTGCCCCCTGCTTTGCCTTGCCGTGCTTTCAGGGCACAAGCGCTTGCCTCGGCAGCGTCGTGCACTGCGGACCCCTCCTGTCGCTCAGGGCTGACGCGCCTGTGCTGCCTGCGATACGCACGTGCTGCAGGCAGATTCATAATTTGGTGTTAATTCTTATTTAACCCAAACTCTCACTGATGTATGCTGGAGTCTGTGCTGCTATGGAGAGGGCTTTGCATTTGGATGGTGCGAAAATGGTGTATCCAGAGGGATGCTGGGGTTTTCCATCAGGCAGTGAGTGCCATCCGTTATCCGCTGCCTGTAACTCGATTTGATGCACTGTGCTGTCAGCTGTTTAAATCTGATTAGCACAAGTGTTTCTTCCTCTCCTCACTGATTTGCCATGCTCTTAATGTGATGCCCGCTAATGACAGGGGAAGAAGCTAAACCAAGTTATTTTCCTGTTGACTAAATGGCATTAATTCACATTGCTCTTAAAAACAGTGAGCAGAAGAGGGAACGTCCTTCACGGAGGCTGCTGGATGGAGTCAGTTAATTAAAGAGCAGGATAAGTGGGGAAAAGAGTCGGACCGCACTCGCACCATCCTGAGAGGAGGAGATGATCTGCTCTCCATCCGACTGCTGTTAGTCCTGGGGAGGGAACCTTGGAGCTCAAAAGTGGGTGAGGACGCGTGGGTTGGGGCAAGCTGCCCTGCCTCACCGGAGACCCATTCATCTCCCAGATTTCTTGTTAGCATCATCCACCTTTCTAGCCCAACTTGCAAGGGGAAGGTGTATCCTCAGGGATGTGCTTGGCGCGATTCCCCAGGTATGGAGCTGGTTCGCTCTCCCTGCGCGTCACGGTGGACCCAAGGGTGTGGGACTGCAGGGCTCGGGACCTCTTGCTCTCAAGCCACGCTTTGCCTGGTGGCTCACAAACGTTGTTATAACCCTCGGAGCCATTTCAGAGTGTGTCTATGCAGCAAAAAGCGAAGCAAGCCCCGAGTCTCCTCCCCGGCTTGCAGAGTGCGTCATCAGTTCTGTCTCTGCAAACTGCCTGCAAACTGGGATGGGAAATGCAAGTCAGATCTCCCCTCTGCCGTAAGCGGTGCTGGTATTTTGCATGCGGAGTGCAGATGTCTAGACAAGGGCAAACACGGCAGAGGCTTTGAGACGATGCAAAAAAGACTCCTTCAGCCAAGTGCGAGTGCCTGCCCTTGTGCTCCATGGGAAGTAGGCTAACACAGGTTTTTTTCTTTCTTAATCTTATTTTTCTTTCTTGGTGTCTGTGTTTTGCTCCAGGATTTACTACACAGAGCCTTATAGACTGTTTCCACAGGGCGTATTTAATATCTTAATCTTCTGGCAGTTCTTCCTTGGCCTATATGTTTAGCTGTTTTGTTTTTTTTTCCGCACTGCAATTTGGTATTAAATTTCACCGTGAGCCCTTGAGTGCCTTTGTGGAAGGATCTCGCTGTATGATCCGCTCGCTATGATAATCATAACCTTGCTAATTACTTGCATCAGAGATAACTCTGCTCGGCTCCAAAGCATTTCTCCTTCCCTTGATTCCCTTCTCTCTCCCCCAGTGCCTCCTCCCGTCCGTACAGCATCCCTCTTCTTGGTTCTGATCATGAATGCCGCTGAAGAGTTGCTCCTTGCTAGAATACCCTGAGTAAATTGTTTGGAAAGCAATCCTGCGTATTACACATCCCATAATGATCCCTGATTAAAGCTTGTAACGGTCCCTCGTGCTGAGTGGCCTGCTGCAGACCGAGATGGCATTTTCCATAATTGATGTCCCACAGAAGGAGGTGATTTAATTCTGCTGAAGTCATGGTTTGTTTTCCACAAGTCTCCCAAAGTTAATGAGCCCAATTATTCCAAAGAGCTGAGATTTTTTTATAGTGCCGATGTATCATCTCGTGTCGAGCTCAGCCCCCCGTGAAGGCAGAGTAACGCCTGGGGTGATGGCGATGGCTTGGAGCAGCCCCTCGGAGCCCCAGTCCAGGCTATCATCTCAGCACAAGGTGAGGTGCTTTGCTCTGTATGGACGTGGAGCAAAGCCAGGACAGTCCCTGTTCGAGGGAATTTGCAATCCTAAAGCATCTCTCTGACACAATCCAGGATTTGCTGTATAACCGGACTGAAAAATTGTCACATTGTAAGTAAATGCAAAAGGCTTCTGAAGAGCAAAGCCTACAGAAGTGGAGTAACGTCATGCTTGCATGTTCCTCTGCTTCCATCTGCTCAAGAGCGTTTTTCCCTCTCTCTATTTCCCAGCTCGGAGGATGCTCCCCCGGCCAACTGGGATCCAGTACTGATGTCAGCTGGATGTTGTTGTAGTTTCCTTCGTGGAAGAGGATGAAGATTAAAGACTTTTAATCTTTACACCCAAGCCTTCCCTAGGGCTCCGTTGTACTCAGATCCTCCTTTCACTCTGTTTCTATGAGCTGATTTCTGTGAGCTGTAACTTCATCAGGATGTGAATTTTAACCTTTTCTCGAAGGATTACATTCCGCCCCACTTAACGCCCAGAAACGCTGACACCCCATGGGCATTCCCTGTGACCTAACATTTTTCCCCCTTCAAACTTTCCTGTGTCTTCACAGTTCTGCAGTGCTACTTCTTTCTAATGGTGCCAACTCAAATCCTGGTGCTCGTCGAATAACTTTTCTATATGCTGGAATTAATAATAGGCATCTGTGAGCTGGAAACTTTGCACTATCCAAAGGGGGGTAACGCATATGGGCAGCTGCTGACTGCTGGTGGAGCATCTCTCCTGCAGCATCATGTGGCTGTACTGGGGGAAGGATGGGCGATGTGCTGGGTATCGGTGGGAAGGATGGAGGTGGCGATTCACCCCTGTGAAAACATGCCTTGCTCGCTGCTGGTACCCATTTCTGCGGAGACGGGTGCGAGGGATGGGGCTGAATCTCCCAGGGCTTTGAGATATTGGGATGTGGATGGGACAAGCGGTAGAAGGGAAGAACTGCCAAGGCAGAGCCTGTGCTGCTTTCCAGGCACTGCTGCCGTGACTCATGGGATTAGATCACAGGTTTGCCTAAGCAACAGCTTTTGTAGGGTTTGTTCTACTAATTCAGATGACTCGTTTGTTTCCCAGAGGGGATTTTTTGGGAGTCTGCCTTTCTGTGGTTTCTCTGAGAGGTTTTTCAACATCACCATGATGTCCTTCTCCTAAAGCACTGTAGCAGCCCGGTGCGACCCGTGGTGAGGGCAGAGCTGTCCCGTCGAGGCAGCATGCGGAGCACAAGGTTTTCCTGGTGTTCGGGGCGGTGAGGACAGGACCCCCTAAAGAGAAGATGCACAAGTGCTTTGCTTGAAGAAATATCTGAGCAAGAGCTGCTGGTGGCTTGTAGTCTTTCTGAATTAATTTTCCCTGTGTGGGCTTTTTATAATGAGTAAGAGCAGAATAAGCATCAGCCTCCCGGTGCCATGGGTGGCTTCTCTTTAGCACAGAGTACTGCTACTGCCACGGAGTAACATTTCAGCATGGCAACGGTATGGTTCAAAACAGTAATAAGAATACAACTGTTGTTTGCACAGATGAATGCAGAAAATGATGTGAAATGGCAAGAAGCCCATTACTCTGGAAACACGCTTTGCTTTCTCAGCACCCGCTTAAGTCCTCTGATGCATGACGTTTCCTTGAGTTTCAAAGGAAGCGAAAGCTGTGAAAAGCAGGTGGTCTACCACAGAAAGAAGAAATGTGTCTCTAGATTGGAGATGTAAGTCCACGCTTGCTTTTTGCTGTGGAAAGGATGAGTTTGCCCACGGGGCTGTGGGAGCATCCCTTGGTGTCTCTGGCCGTCCTCGCTGGGCAGGCGGCCCGTGCCGCTCAGGATGGGCATGGGTGCGCAGCCTAAACCTGACGGTGCCTCCTTGTCACCGTTGCAGTGGTGCTTACTGCTTAAATGGGTGAAACATCTGCCTGCCAGTTCTCCTGGTGGAAACTGTTCAAGAATGATGTTATTAGAAAAATGCAGTTACACGGAAGTGATGCTTTCAAAGGGTGCTTTCCATTTTTTCCATGAGCTATTGCCATCTTGTTAAGTACCAGTTACTAATTAGCCTTCATGTCTTATAAAAATCACTGTTTTTTTTACCTAGTGATATTTTGTGAATAGTCTTTATTCTGGTCTTTAATGCACGTTGATTGAAGTATTTATTGGATGCCACTTATGCAGCTCTGTGCCTGCGTTCATTTTCTTCTTAAGACATTTACTAAACCACTGCTTAGAATTACTCCAACCCATCTGGCATATTAAGTGTTTGTGCAGAGTGTACCCGACTTTCCCATCCACTTCCTCAATTAATATTAAATATTCAAGGGAATTGAATTTTTTCCCTCCTTGCCATCTGATCTCCCTACCATCTCTAACAGCGTATTTGGGTAGCAGCGTGGCTCTAGCAGTGGAGCGTTAGCTCAGAGGCGGGGAGGTGGGTACTGGAGGTGAAATCGTGGTGCCCAGTTCTGCCCAGCGACAGAGATTTCGGCAGGCAGATGGCTCCAGTAATGGGCATCTTCAAAGCCAAGGATATCAAAGTCAAAAGAGATTATTCCACCCTATTCTGGCATAGCAGGGAAGGGTCTCCTGGAGGCAGGGATTTAAATCCGCCCCGCTGGTTGTGTCAGCTCTGAAAGCTGCCCTGCGTCCCCAGGGAGGAGCAGGGATGTAAAGGATTAGAAATCAGCTCCGCTGGCAGAGCTTTGTGGGGAAGCACTTGTACGAAACCTGTCTGCATTAGGCATGACAGAGACATGATTTTACTTCTGTAGTCAACCTCACAAACAAAAATGAGAACAGAACATGTCACTTGCCTGGTGATTATCCAAAGCAGGCTAAACCCCGTGCCAGCAGCAAAATCAGGGCTAAGAATGAATGTAAGTGGCAGTAAAATATTCACAGTGGGGTTGAGGGTGGAAGGTAGTTATTAGCTTTGAAGAGGATCTCTTGCAATAAAGAGGGGATCTGGCTTCATAGCTCGTCCTGACAGGTAAGAAAAGGTGCTTCTTGGACTCTATCCCAGCCATAAATCTCTCCACCTGGAGACAGAAATAAGAGATACTGAAGAAGAGGATTTATAGCAATTCTTACTCCAGGGCGTTGTACTGGGTGTTTCAAGCAGTCTTTATAGCAGCATCGTGGCTGGCTTGTAATGTTGATAAGAAAACCTTGCTCTATCTATTACCCTTTCCACAAGAAGAGAAGAAGCAAGCATTTATGGAAGTAGAAAGCACATGGTATTTTTTCCCCTTGGCGGTGACTGCGATCCCATGCGTGTGCTGCTGTGCAAGCTGGCACGCTGACATGTGGCCTGTGCCCACAGGGGACGGGGCTGCCGCTTGTGCCAGGGAATCGGCGCAGCCTCCTGCTACCCCGGTGCTGCCAGATCTGGGGGATGCTGAAGGCGTGAAGGCTGTGCTGAAAGGGGGGTTCATGCTGTAAGCACCCCTGATAGCTGGTGGAGGTCAGCAGATGCGACTGTGGTCCGTGTGCGTGCTGTGGTGCAGCTGGGATGCCCTGCCTGCAGCTGCCGGGAGCTCCTGCCCATGCTGGAAATGCTTTGGGGGCCATCTGGCTTTGAACACCGTCCGATCCGGGTGCTAGAAATACCTGCTAACCTGGAGCATGGCTGTGTTAAGAGGTTGCTGCTGGTGGGCTGAGCCAGCGGTGCTGGGGTAAGGGTGCTGTGCTGTGAAAGCTGTACTTTTGGCTTTGGTTGTGAAATATCCCCCATCCCTCCCAGCAACCAGACCACGCAAAATGAGCCTTTCGGCAAGAATCTGCGTCCCTGGTCCAAGATGCTGCTGATGCAGCGCCGGTGGGCAGGGCTGGCATCGCTGCCGTGGCCAGCAGTGAGCGATGCTGGAAGACATCCACGACGGAGGCAGCGCCGGCAGCCCTGTCCTGAATTATGCATGGCAAAGCTGCTGAGCGCCGGCTCCGGCGAAGCAGCGAGCCTGCAACGTATAGACCGAAACGCCTTTGTGTTAAGGAAAAGGGAGAGCGCTCCTGCTAATGGCTGTCACTCTGAGAAAAGCAAAAGCTGTTCACAGAGCCCGTGATTTCCTAACGAACCATCTGCTCAAAATCCCTTTCCTAGGGATTAGCGATGACCCAGCCTGGCCAAAGCAGCGATGTCAGCGTTTAAGCTCTGACTTGGTTTGGTCCAGCTGGAATACCTGGGAGGGGGAGCAGGGCTTGGCAAATGCGCCCTCCCCTTTGTGTGACTGATACGGGGATGCTCTCGGGGGGAAATAACTTATTCCCCAACCCATGGGAACTCTGTGCTTTGCTCCCAGAAAGCCTGAGTGGCTGCATAAAAGGCAAGTCTCAAACCCAGCATGTGTTCGTAGAGTTGGAGGAGGGTTTGCAGGAGGCGGCTGGTGTCTGGGCCCCGGTGCCCCACCGGAGGCGGCGATGCTGTTTTGCCCAGGACCGGGTCTGAACAGGGCTCAGGGACGCCCGTGCTCTTCAGCTCAGGCAGCCAGAGGCTTACGAAACTATTGGCAGTTTATTCTAATGAGAGCATTATGCAAATACTAAGCAAAACTGGCATTTGAGTACTTTGTGGAAAGTACTTGTTTTGCCAGTTTGTAGAGAGAAAGATCTTAGAGGAAACAGAAAAGAATAAACCAAATCAAAATAATTAAAGCAAATATTCCACCACATTGCAAATGAGTCTGCAGCCTGGACCAAAGCACTTTTAATTGGATTCTGCAGTCCCAGGATGCGCTCGGCGAGGAGCAGCTGGGGAACCTCCTTCCTTTCATTAGCTTTGCCTGAACACAAACAGCGAGCGAAGAGGGAAGGCAGCGCCTGGCGCTGGAGGGAGGAGGTGGAGGTGAGGAAGAGGAGGAGAGCAAAGCACCTGGAAGCAGCGCGCAGTGCCGTGGCGGTTGCTGGCAGTTCCTCCTGGCCGAGATGCGCTGCTGTGGCTCGGGCAGTAACTGTTCCTGCTGATGGCATCTCCCTGCTCCGCTCCATCGCTTCCCCGAGCACCCGGGGCAATGCCTAGCTCCTGAGTTTGCCACCCCCGAATTGCAAACGATTCGTGTACCTTTGCTTATTGTAACTTGCACCATTCGGCGCTGCAGAGCGATCCCCCCTGCGTGCTTTGCTGGCTGCAGGGGCCAGGCTGGGAGGCAGGGAAGGGATGGCGAGCAGCTGGGGAGAGGAGCAGGCTTTGCAGGCTGCCTTTTTGCACTTGATGTGTCTTCTGAAGTACCGGGCTGCATTTCTAGCAGCTACGCAATGGCAAAAGCACTTTTGTGATTTCCAGCTTCCTGTGCCTGAGGCATGCAGAAATATGTCCGAGTTCCCCGGCAGTAATGTGGCCGTAATCCTCCAGACCTGTCTTTTGCTAATGGGCACATCAAGAAGAGGGGAAGGCTGTCAAAGCCATCAGATTTTTTCAGGAGCTGCTCAGTGCAAACACAGATACTTGAATCTTGCGGGTGGTTTTGCTTCAGACAGCCTGTGACGTCTCCGTTTCTGTGACTTCTTAACAAATTTCTCTCCTCTGGGGAAAGGAACAGAGCTGAGCCGGCCCCGCTCATCATCGCGGGGCGGCCGATGTGCGATGCTGCTGTGGGAGTGGAGAGGCTGAGCTGAAGCCATGGGCTCACCGTGTACTCGGGCCAGTATTCCCCGAGTGCTTGGATGGGAAAATAATTTCCTCTGGTCCTTCTCCAGCCATATGCTTTTAATCCTGAATTCCAGAGCTCCTGAGCTGCCAGATCAGACTTTTTTTTTTTTTTCTTTTCCACAGCTTGCACTATTTCAGCCTGGAGAACTGTTTTATTGGCTCCTTTGGGGTATTTACAACCTGATGCTGACCTGGACGTCAGCCCCGCTCCCGCACCAGCGCTGCCAAAATCTCCTTCCTCCCCTGAGGCTGAAGGTGGGAAATGACAAAAAGGATCCCAGCACTGCAGACACAATCCCGATACCTTTATAGCTTTTTATCCCTAAATGAATAGAACCTTTTCTGAGGGTGTTTGCTGCGTGCACAGAGATGCTATGGGAAACAGTAAGGCAGAGAAATAGAAAAACATGGTCATGGCAGGCTGACCCCGGTGCGGGGCTGGGCCGGATGATGATGGGGAGCCGCGCCGGGACTGAGCCGCCGGGACCTGGTGAAGAAACAGCTCTTCACCGAGCAAACAGCGGCTGCCGGTGACCCACGAGGTCCCCGAGCCAGACCCGGCGAGCCCGTGACTTCTGCCATTCATCTTGATGGCAGATGCTTTTCTTAGCCTCTAACGAAGTCGTCTTGGTGCTATTTCTGGAGATCATTAGCAGCGCTTGGAGCTTGGCTTTGTCTCTCAGACAGCTTGATTGAGGGAAGCCAAGGGGAGACGGGGCGGGACAGAGTCACGCACGGGTGCACGCACACACTTATCAGCGTAAACGCAGTGTATAAAACTTACACAAGGCCATAGAAATGCAAATCAGCCGTGTCCTGCCTCGTTAGCATGCTTCAAAACCTGCCTGCGCTGCTATCAGTGGGAGCAGCATCTCCCCTGGGTCGCACAGGGGATGCGCGGGGTGCTGCGGTCCCGGTGTGCAACGGGAGAGGAGCCTCCGTGGCTTGTTTTGGGGCAAATCTTAGATTCTGGCCAAGGTTTTATTTTGGGATGAAGTCAGGGCCGGTGTGAAGTCAGGGATTGTGGCACTGTGTGTGGGGGAAATTCCTGCCCCAAAAAGACCCTTCTTGTGTCCTGGCGATGCCCTGAGGTGCATCTGCTTGGGAGGGGGGTGCTGACCCCATTTCGTGCTGTGCTCCTCCGTGCTTGGTTCCCATGTATTCTTCTCACGGCATTTTGTTTACTGAAAATAATATGAAAAAGAAGGAGGACCATAACCCCCCAAGCTCTCTCTGTCCAAATGGGATCCGTGCGTTTTGATCCCCGTTTTGGGGGCAGCTGGTCTCTGCGGCTCCCTTCCCACCGCTTTCCCTTCCAAGTCCCCAGGGACCTGATGTCCCGGTTTTCGGAGAGCCTGAGCAGCGTCTCCTCCGTTGCAGCCTGCCTGGTGCAAACCGCATTCGCGCTGCCCAGCCCAGCCCCGTTTTGCTGGTATTCATAAACAACGCGATGCAGAGCTACCATGCAACTGCAGAGTCCTATTCTGCTTTTTCTTCCCAAAATAGCAGAAGACGGTGTTTAGCAATAATGATGCCTTCTGCAATGGAAGTGACTGACAACAGCATCTCCCGGTGAGAGATACAAGCGCCGTATTTCAGACAAAAGGAGACATTTCCATTCCTTCAAGAACTGCAACCTGTATTTTGCAAGTTAAATTGCTCCAATCTGATTGAAATCCACCCGGCGACGAGCTTGTTATTTAGTGACACACTGCTCCAAATTACACACCTGATACTTTTGATATTTCCAAATTACTTGCGTATTAGAAATTAATACTTAAGAAGGGCAAACACTCAGCGTGCTGACAGCCTGCGAGTTCGCTGCCACCCCCTTCAATAATTAAGAACTTTGCAGAATAGCGGGAAGGGGGAGCGCAGGAAAGCCTTGAGCGGTGCATTACCCTCCCAGATGGTTCAAGGCTGTGAGGACCCAGGGGAATGTGCACGGAGGAAAACCACTTTTTTGATCATCTGGACGTGGTGATTTTTGCAGCGTGGGCGGCGGGCGAGCACGGGGCTGGCAGCGGGCGCGGAGGCGGCGGAGAGCCCTCCTCCATCTGCGCTGGATGGGAGCCTGGGGGTCTCTTCCCAGATTTCGCCGGCAATGTGTCTCCCCAAACTCGCCAAGGCAACAGAAGGGAAAATTAATCACGAGGAAGGTTTGTTGGAGCCGTGCTGGAAAGCAGGCACTAGCGACTCACTGTGTGTTGGGTTCATCGGTACAATTTCCTAAACTGAATTTTAACTGCTTCCATTACTTTTTTCTCTCTACTGCCATTTGGGGCAGATCTGCCCCGAGGCAGGGATCGCAGCCCATCCCCATGTCTCCACCTCTGCTGAGCAGGATCCTGCCTGGAAGCAGCTACAAGTCCCTAATTCCCATCTTGTCCCCTCTTTAGTCGCCGGTTTCTGGTGCAAGCGCGGGCACCACCTCTGCAAAGCTGCTGTGAGCAGGTTGCGAAGGGAGGGTTGTCTTTGTACCTCGCTTATCTCCCTTTGCTTCCAAGCCCTCGCGTGTCCCCCCAGCTCCTCCCGAGAAGGAGGGCACCCGATGCAGAGGGAGAAATCCCCGCTGATGGGCAGCAATAAACATATCATCACTCCACACTCTTTTCCAAGAGCAGCGATCGTGTCAAGACACAGCAGCCCAAATTGCCGGCGGGTTTTTGGGTGGAGAGGAAGTCATCTCCTCCCTTACTGTTCTGCTTTGGAAGATTGTACGCGGGGATATCAGCAGCTCGCAGCTCCCAGAGCCCAGGAGGCGGCTCCCCACACCTCACCATGGCTTCGATGGAGGCTGCGTGCAGCCGGGTTTGCTCCTGACATGCTTTGTCACCTCCTTAAGCTGCTCCTAGCAAGCATGGCAGTTAAAATGTACCTTTCAGTGAGAAATGCCAGGAGGGAATTGAAATGTTTTGCCTCTTTTCTGATCAAAGTTAAGGGGTTTTCACCAAAACGTGTACCTGTGATCTGGAGTTTTGAGAAGCTGCAGCATAACTCGGTGCTCAGCAGATGCCTGGGAGCGCTCGGTGCAGCGATCCACCTTGCCGGTACTGCTGAAACCTCGTGAGATCACTGAAAACAGGCCAGGAAGGGATCCCACCCTCCTTTAATTTCCATTCTTTAACTTAACTTATTGCGCAGTAACTTCACCTTTGTTTTCTGTATCTTCACTTTCTGACTTACTGCTCCAGAGTTTGGCTACTTGGAGCCATCGATGGCCAAATGCTTGGAGGTCACAAGTCCGGTCATTGCAGCACAATAAAAAAGCCCAGCTGGACTAGCGCAGTGTATTGATTTCAGCTGCAACTGCGCCAGGAGAGACCTGCAAGAGAAGGGACCACACTGCTGGAGAGGAGCTGCAGGTACCTGCGGGGCTGGAGGTGGTGAACCAAACTAAAAGGTTGTGTGGCCGCAGGCAGGGGACGTGCTGGGCTTTCCACGTGGACCTGTCTGCCCTGGTGGGCTCAGTCATTGCTATTAAAATGAGATTTAGCATTTCTCTCCCCTCCTGTGGTTTTATTTGAGATGCTCAAGATAAATCTGGAACAGTTGGCAACTCTCTCGAGGGGACCTGCCATTGAGAAAACCCGGTTTTGAACGAGACATGTTCATGACAGCTGCCTGTCTCTGGGTTTTATACAGCTGCTCATCAACTTAATGGCAATAAATGAACTCCCAGGTGGTCCTAACGGTGTCTTTGGGACATCCCTGTGCTTGGGAGCTGCTTGGGTAGCTGGGTTTCTCTCTTCTTTTCTTTCTTCTTGGTGTTCAGGCTTTTAAAATAGCCTTCGTTTGCCCTGCAGCTCCAAGGCTGGATGGGTTAGAAGTGCAGTACAGTCCCTGAGCTTTGCTGTGCAGTTGTTATAGCTCAGCCATAAAGGGAGAAAAAGTATATCTAACTAGCAGATGCACCAGCCGTAGCTGTATGTGAAACCCTCACCAAACATCACCATACGTAAGCCCTGCTCTAGTTTAAGCACACAGGAGTTTAAGCCCATCCCATTTGGGCTCCAGCTACACCTCTGTGGCAGCATCCCTTCAGAAATACAGGCTGGTTACACCTGCGGGAGCACGGAGAGCCCTGCACGGGGCAGGACCCCCCCAGCTCAGTGGGTGTTTGGGGGGCATCTCTCCATGGGCTGCCCCGTGTGCTGGGCATCGTGTCGGGCTGCGGGGCTGGAGGGGCAGCAGCCCGGCGCCGCTCGCCGCGGCTCTCGGCGTGCCGAGCACGGCCGTGCCCTGCGGTGCCTGCCGGGAGAAGCAGACGGCAGCTGGAGCACTGAGCAAAAACACAGCTACGGCGGGTTGACTCACGCCTGATGGTGTTACTTGCCATGTGTTATAATCACCGAGAAATGCTTTGCCTGTGGTATCATTTTCTTTAAATATATCATTAGAGAAAATGACAGCCCAAATTGTGGGAGGATGCTAATGGCTCTGGAGTGGCAGACAGATTGCAGAAAATAGTTCCCTGCAAACAAGTTGCAGGTGGGAGCCCGTAGAGGAGGGAAGGAGATGGGCTGGGCACGTGGTGCGAGCAGGCGGTGGTGCAACGATGGGGCACGGCCGCTAGCCCGGAGCTGGGACAGCCCTTCTCCCTCCCACGGCCCTGGAAAACCCTTCCCTGCCTCTCTGCTGCTTGTCTACGGGGGAGTTTGGAGGGAGCGGGGTGAGGAGGAGGCGGATGGCCCAGACAGGGCTGTGCAGGCTCACTGGAAAGAAAAAATGTTGGTTTAAGCACCGTGCAATGGAGCAATGCCTTGGCAACGGGCAGCCAGCACTGGGTTGCCACGTGGCTGCCTGCCTGCCTGCTGCTCGGTCCTGCTGCCGGACTCCTCCCTGCTGCCCTGAGCTGCGGGGTTTGTGGTCCTGTCCCCCTGCTACCTCTAACAGGAGGTCTGGGAGGAAAACCCTTCTCCTCCTCCTCCATCAGAAAGTCGCTGTGGTCCCCAGGGCTGCTGAGGTGCAGCTCCTGGTGTGCAGCGTAGCGCCAGGACTCTCCACCCCTTGCACGAGCTGAGCTGCCTCCCTTTTTTTATTGCATGGAGAATAGCAAGGAACAAAGTGTGTTTTGAACTTTGCAGCTCTCATAGTTTGTTGTTTTTATCACTCCTCTGTCCTCAAAATCTTATTTTTCAGCTGCATCCCTGTAAGAAACAATAAAAAAGAATGACCTTTAATTTCAACACAGCAGCCGGCAGTTCCCGGGGATGCTACACAAACACCATGTATCCTGGCGGATAAAGGTCTTCTGCCTTGTACTTCAAAGATATTGTGCTTAAACCCTCTTGGACTTGAATTTTAATTGAAATTCTTCCTCTCCAAGAGCAATTAGCAATAAGAATTGCTCTCACATCGGGACAGTTAATTGCCCCAACCTACATGCTGCTCAGATCAAACGCCGAGGGCCACGTGGAGCCCTGCAATGCCCTTTCCATCAGGAGTGCGGTGTGGAGAGGAGGGCTCTTTTGAAGCCTTGTGGAAATGGTGCTTCTTCAACTAAACCTGCAGCCTCGAGCCTGCCCAGATGCGAGGACGGCTGGACCCTGCCTTACTGGGAGTGTCGAAGCCATTTGTCACCCCACTGCTCTGACGGATGATGCCCCATCTCCCATCCCACCTTTGTGCTTCAGCACACTCAGCTTTCCCCCCTTGAAGGATTTCCCCTTTTCCTCTGCACTTGTAGCAAGCAATCCTGTCTCCTCTCAAAAAAAAAAGTGATATTCACACTCTCTGCTTTTAATTTCCTTTTTTATGCCCGGCTCTCCAGTTCCCTGCTCTTCTTCCCCCACCTTCAGGGTGCACGGGGAGGCTTTGGTGGTGCCTGCGCTGCAGCTTCCACCTGCAAGGATGGCACCTCCAAGTCTGCGGCCCCACGGGGGTCTGCACGGACCAGATGCTTGCTGCCATCAGCCCCACGGCCCCGCTGCCGTTCGCCTCCGGCAGCCCAGGAGGCATCTGCCCCCTTGAAGACCTCCCTGGTGCCATGTGGAGCTGCTGGTGAGGCTGCTGGACTCCCTCCTGCTGGCTGTATTTCCTAAGGACTGAAATTACTCTTTATTTTCCCTTTTTTACTGCTAAAGAGCCACCGGGAAGACCTGCCAGTGGTTTGCCACGAGGTGGCCGGGGAGGGATGGGGACTGGTGACACCAGCCCATCGCCTGCCGTCAGGATGGGCTTGATGAGCCGTCAGGTGAGAAGTGTGGCGACTGGATCCCTTCCGAGGGAGGTGCTGATCTCCAGCACCTCTTCCACTCTTATTTCCCCTTACATATAATTAAATCAAACACTTTCCTTTTCAGGCAACTTTTTT
Source organism: Platalea leucorodia (assembly GCF_965183815.1). Lineage (NCBI taxonomy): Eukaryota > Metazoa > Chordata > Aves > Pelecaniformes > Threskiornithidae > Platalea > Platalea leucorodia. Next base: position 15,475,014 of record NC_138835.1, on the reverse strand, counting down.
CACTTGCAGAAAAGTAAAACCTTAGGGCTCCTTTTATTGATTTTTGTGGGCATTTTCTGTACTACCGTGCCCTTTCCTCTCTGCTTTCCTGGTGTCACAACAAACGAGCAGCAGGCGTTTTCCCGTGCAGCTGTGTGCAAGGCGGGGGCCGGCTATCGGACACCCACCCCCAGGCTGGCGGCACCATCGGACATGGGGCTGCGCTGGCTTTGGCTCTTCCATGGGTTATTTTCTGTGTCTGGATGAATCCGTCACTGTTAGTGATAGAGCCGTGGTGAGCAGCTCATGTGTCCTCCAGTCACGCCTTGATGCGTACATACCTGCAATGGCCATGGCTCAGCATGGCTTGGAAACTTGCTGCAGATGGACACAAGAATCCCTCCGGTGGAGAAAAATTGCCATTTCTCCAGAATTGCCCAATGCAGGAAAATTGCTGGTAAATCTCAAGGTTTCCCTTCAGGGAGATGGGAATCACCGCCCTGTCCCTGGCTCCCCAGGGGGCACGGGGACGCGCTGGTGGGACCAAGAGAAAACACGGTGCTGAGCGAGGAGATGGCGGTGGTGGTAGGGAGATGGTGGCTGTGTGCGGCACAGCTCGCAGCCACCCGAACCGAGCACCCTGGCCTCCTCCAACCATCCCTTTATCCGCCTAAAGTGGGAAGGTGCTTCCTGCTGGCGTATCTCCAAGTGGTCTGGGCAGAGCATTGCATTGCTGCAGCGCAGGCTGAGAGCTGAGAGGGATGGGAGGGAGAGCGATGCACCCACTCAGGAGGTACTGAAGTATCCTTGCATGTTCACATTTCATAGAATCATCGAATCACAGAATGGTTTGGGTCGGGAGGGACCTTAAAGATCACCTGGTTCCAGCCCCCTGCCATGGCAGGGGCACCCTCCACCAGCCCAGGGTGCCCAAAGCCCCATCCAGCCTGGCCTTGGGCACTTCCAGGGATGGGGCATCCCCAGCTTCTCTGGGCAACCTGCGCCAGTGCCTCACCGCCCTCAGAGCGAAGAACTTCTTCCTTATATCTAATCTAAATCCACCCTCTTTCAGTTTAAAGCCATTCCCCCTTGTCCTGTCACTATGTTCCCTTGTAAACATTTCTGAGAATGTGACATCGCTTCGGGGCCGAAGGGCAGATTTATGCCTCCACCGAGGGGGATGCAGCTGTGCCTTCCCCAGACATGTCTGGTTCCCGGGGAGGAATATTTATAACCCTCCGGCCAGCCTGCACCGTGTCCTTGCTTCCGATGGTGCTGCGGGGGTTTCCAGCTCTCCAGTGAAGAGGGGGACCCGCCGCACCGCCTTCAGCGCGGCAGATGGAGAGAAAAGGGATTTATTTACTATGAGCGAGCTGGGAACAACCCCAAACGCTCCCCTCTGCCAGCAGCGGCAGTTGGGAAGGGAAAGCACTTAAAAATGATGGAATTTGTTGACTGTCATTAATGTTTTATTTCCTCCGTGACTGCTGCGTGGAAATGCTGTTTCTAGCTAGTGGTGCTCCCAGGCAGGGAGTTTCCGATGGGATAAATCAGATCCCATTCCTGACGTGGGACCCTGAGGAGACGCTATGGCCATTTTCTCAGCTTTCAGTTGTTTCTTCCTTCACACTTGGCTTAATGAAATTAATTTACTTTAAAAAGGATTTTCTTCTGAAGCCAGTAGGAATTTAACTGAAATGGCACTGAGTCGTCCTGGTTCATATGGGAGGGATGGATTCATCACAAGGAAAGTGTTTTCTTTTCAAGGGCTGATAAACAGCCTGTAATGTGAATAACTTCACACATTCAAGTAAGACACAACCCTCTGAGAGGTTTTTTGAACATGGATCTGTGAATTAAATAACATTTCTGTAAAGCTACAGAAATAAATAACAAACCAACATGAATCTCGTGTTCCTGTTTTAGACAGTAAGAAAGTCACTGGGTATTTCTTGAACAAAATTTGAAAGACCTGAAGCAGCTATTAAGGAAAAAAGGGTCAGCTGTGTGGAACCGGTTGGCGAATGAAGAGGGAGGAAGGATCAGTCAGTCCCGCCTGTGCTCAATTCCTTGTTGCTCTTCGGAGTTGATGAACCTGGAAATAATTATAATAAATGTGAAAAGCTGATGCTGGGAAGGAGATGGGTTCGGTGGCCTGAGGAAATCTTCCATCCTTAGAGACTTTGCTCACCGCACAGGTACGATGTGGCTCTGGTGTGAGAAATGCGAGTATGGAAAAGCTACCTTTGCCTGAGCTATTTTTACGTGTATTGGCTTATGACTCTTAATTCTACCTTAATTTTCCTTTGGCAATTCTTTGTGCTTGGCATTTGATGTAGCAGGCGTGAGATGCTCTTTGATGCAATCACAGCTATGAAGCAGGAACGGGCTGGAATACCTGATTTAAATTCCAAGCCTACTGCGAGACAGATGAAAGCAGTCGCTTGGATAGCTGCCGGCTCCCAAGTTTTGTCTCTGCTATCAGTGCAGGATCTCAGATTTGCTCCTTGGCTGGTGATACTGCCACGCTCCCAGCTCAAGGCTGCCTTGTGGGGTGGGTTTTTTGGGTTTTTTTGTTTGTTTTTTTGTTTTTCTCAAGTCTTTCTGCTACTTGATCGCTACTGAAAAGCATCAAGCGCTGTCGGTGAGCGAGGGCCAGCTGGGTTGATGAAATGGGTGTTCTTTTGCTGTTGGGCAAGTGTCAATGGTGCCAGCTAGTGAAGCTGCATGGAGGTCACTTCGTTAGCTACCCGAGGGCAGCAGAAAGGCAGAAAGCTAGATGGGGAATGAGGTTGCTTAGTTCTGCTCTGAAGCTGAAAGGAAAATCTGCAACAGGGGACATTTGGTGGACAATTACCTCTGTGTCCAGTGCTCATCCCGGAGGAAATAATTTATAATTGAAATATGATTTGCAGCTTAACTAATGACGGACTGATTATAGCCTTTTGTTTGGCTTTCCCTGCTTATTTCATCCTTCACCTCTTTAAAAGGTCAGTAAGCAAGTTGGGTGATTTGCTCGCACTCCAGCTGTGCACACCAGCTCTCCTGCTTGGTCTGCGTGTGCTCCCCAGCCTTCCTCCTCCTCCTCCTCCTCCAGCTGCTGCAAGAGGGACTCAGCTCCCGGCAGGACCAGACGTGCTTCTGGAAGCCTTCAGCATCTCTGCTGCTGTCTCACCATAGCATGTCTCCTTTCACTAAATATATAGTTAGGGCTTATCCGCGTGGTTGTTAAAAAAACTAGGGATGGAAGAGGTAGATAAAAATAGAAAAAACCCTCTCATAGGCGGTATGTAGGAATTCTGGCCTGAAGTCCAGCCATCTGGCCAGCATTAATGACATCTGCCACTGGTACCTGACACATACATGGGATCATCCTGCTGAGATCCCTCCATGTTGTGGGGACGCAACAACATGAAACAGTTACGACTTAAAGCATTGCAAGAACGTGTGCCTGAGAGAGAAATAAGGATGCCACAAAACACGTAGTGGAGAGACACCAACAAGAAGTTGTCACCTGAGGTTCTTCTCTAGAGTCTCGCCTGTTTTTCTAGTGTCTCAAGCTTCACAAGTGTTTAAGGCAGCAGCCAAGTGTATTTTGCTGAAACCAGCAGGACTGAGGGAGTCCCCGAGATCGTCCCAGGATGACCCACACCTCTTCTCGAGTCAGAGGTGCTGCCCTACAGGGGAATTCCCCCTCAAGGGCAATACACCTCCTGTTTTTCTCCAATAGTTCTTATTTCATATTGCTCTGAAAAACAAAGCAATGAATCCACAAAATGACTCACCGAAGTGAGGGCAGGTCAAATTACATGCTATCGTATGCCTTGCTGAGATGTTTTGAATTAACAGAATTAGCTAATTGGGCAAGCTCTCTGCTCTGTCCTGCAATTACCGGCCCCAGGCGCTGGCAGGCGGGAGCAGCCTGCAGGATACGTCCTGCTCCGAGGCCGGAGGAGCCTTGGAAGTGATGATGAGAGGTTCCAAGCAGACATTAATGTCTGTGCAGGTCATGAGGAGTCCTTGTTTAAAAAAGGCAAAACAACAAAAAAATAAAACTGGTTTTCATCTGCAGGGGGAAGAGCAGATATTCAATTAAGGTTCTAATCTCTATGTGCAATTACCGTGGTGAAAGCAAACTGCCTGGTTATCTGTAAGTGTTGATAACTCGTCTTGCACCTCGCAAGCAAATTGCCAGAACTGGGGAAATTGTAAAAGCCAACGCGTCGGGTCCCCAGCTGCGAGCGTGAGCCGTGCTGTCCTGAGCTCAGCTTTAATCAGGCTCTGGGGCTGCTGCCTGCCCCGTGGCTTCACCCGAGGGCCTCTCTGGATGCCTCCAAGGGGAGTGAATCCCGATCACAGCGTGTGGTTTCCGTGCGGAGGAAGGCAGGGCTGTCCGGCACAGACACGGGATGGAGGGATGCACGTGGCAGAGCCTCCTGGACCCGCTGCATCTCGCTGCGTGCCTCTGGCTTGGGTCAGTCGGGACCATCACGGTGAACTGATGGAGGAGAAGTGTTTTGGGACACTTAGTGAATGGCATGAATGAGCAGAAGAAATGAGTTGTGCTTCTGTAGGACCCTCATCTGAGACACGGCACAGCTTTCTGCAGCAGGGCTTGAATGAAGAGGGCATCTCCCTTCACATCTCAGTGTGAAATTGCCTTCTTGAATGGCTGTGTCTGCCCTGAGTGGAGCCCTGTCTAAGCCTGGGGAAGGGGTCAGAAGGAGGGTGGGAGGGGAGGAGGAGGAGGAGGAGGGTGGTCCATGGGGGCTCGTGGCTGCCTGTGCTGCCAGGCTCTCCCCAGCGCGGCGGAGGGAGGAGGCTGTGCAGGGAATTCAGTGCCTCATCTGCCCTTACGTGGTTTCCTCTGTGCTGTCCTTCGTGCCGACGGCGGGTGCTGGGATGTAACTCATCCCGGTGCGGCTCTGCCTCGGAAGCTCCCAGCCTCTAATGAGAACCTCAGGCTGCAGAGGTGCCAATTAGGGGCTATTTATAGAAGGCTGTTCCCCTGCTCAGATCCATGGGGAATTGCTGTGCTTTACCAGCGTCTCTGAGGAGGGTGGGAACAAAGCTCGAGGGGACCACAAAGAGGTGGGAGTCACCGAGTTCACTGTCTTTCATGGAGGCAGTTACTCCATGAGACCATCAAGGGATGAAGGAAAGTCCTGCTGAGGTCCTGGTGACTTGCTGCAAGCACAAGAAAGCTCTTGAACCTCACTGAATCAACGAGCAACTTCTCCCGTTTCCTTCTTACCCATGAAGAGGAGGCGAAGCCTCCTTTGCCCTCTGTCCTGGCTGAGCAAGGCTGTGAGGCAGCTTGGATGGGGGCTTGCTGGAGCTCCCAGCCCTGCAAGCACATCCAGCCCAGGCAATTTATTATTATTATTATTATAACTGAAAAACGAGCTGGTAAAACTCCCCAGGAAGGACATTTACCTCCTCGGCAACAGATGGAGAAGGGATTAGCCTTGTCTGTCTGTTCTGCTGCTCATCTCTGGCGAAGGAGCCGGGGTTGGAAGAACGGCTGTGCTTTGTGGGGTGGCTCTTTGGGAGAAAGACAGCTGGAAAAATTTCCCCTAAGCCGACGGGGTCCTGGTCTGGACCTTCTGGATTTAATCCTAGTCTGGCAGCGCTGGAGGGACGGACCCTGCCTGAGCAGGACTGCATCCCGTGGTGTGGTGCTGGACCACGGGGCAGCCCTGGGATCAGGGTGGGTGCTTGTGAAAATGGGTCTGTGCTCTTCTGCGCTGGCCTCTTCCCTAAAACCGGCTGGTGATGGGGAACGTCCTCTGTTCCTGCTTGTATATAACAAAATATTCCTATGTTTTTACAGGTGCTTTTTTCCAATTGCTCTTCACTGAAGGAAGCGGTTTCGTCCCTCTCCATGGTGACTATGACATACCATGAGCTGCTATGAAAACAAGTTGTGTTCTGTGGCAAATCAGTTCTCCCATGTCCTTCTCCCACCTGCAGCAGCTCTGCAAGCGTGCTTGGGCCTGGGGAGGAAAGCAAGACATCGGCCAGACGGTCCCACATGGAGAGAGGTGCGATGCCAGAGCAGTGAGAAACAAAAATGTACCTTTTTTTTCATGATACGTCCCCGTTTGTGTACAGTGGTGAAGAGCTGACAAAGTGGGCAGAGTGGGAAGCGGGGTTAGAGGAGGCTGGTGGGCTCCTCTGCTGAGCATCACCAGCAGCCCGGCCCGGGGGGGTTATTCTTGACATGTTTCTGGGCTTTCATTCAATTTGCAAATTAAATTTACCGTTCTCAATTGCATGAAGTGACTCTGGCATGTACCTGTGGCTGAGACCGGGGTAACGTCCAGATACTGAGGGAATTGCAATGAAATTGTGAAATCCCTTAAGCTTATTAGTGAGTAATGGTGTCGGCTTTCAGCGCGGCGGAGTTGGAGTAGCAACAGCATTTTAATTTTCCTAAAAGGTCCATGTAACACAATGCCTGGCTTGCTTAGTACAGGACGAATGACAGATAACTCCTTGCCAAGGAAAGCTTAAAGTTGTTTTCCAACAAATTGACTTTTCTTCATTATTTCTTAGACTCTTATCTCTGATTCCAGGCTAAGGGATGCTAAACTTGAAATATTTGAAACATTAAAAGTTGCGAGACGCAGTCAGAAGCGGTCCCAAGACATGAGGTGCGGACAGTCGTGTGTGTCTGCAGGAGTTTTATGGTAATCGGGGGAGAAATCAGCTGAAATAAACTTTATTGGCGCATTGCTGCATGGCCCTCCCATGGAAGCCGTGTTATGAATCAAAAGAGCAATGAAAATTTCAATGTCCCCTCCAGGTCCCGTAAAATGACAGCAAACGCTTTGGGTCTCGCTATCCCAGGCTGCAAAGTGCCTTTCTCTTGCTGAGCTATCGTGGCTATAGCAATGCTCCTGCCACAAAGTTTGGATCATTTTGGGGTTGGGTGGGAGACTTTATGGTGAGAATCACACGTGTCCCAGCCGTCCTTCTCCAGTTTTGAGCAATCTTAAATTTTTGTGGGTTTGCTGGAAACATCCCAGCCTACCAGCTCTGCCCTCATCTGATGCATTTGTGATCTGAGGCAGCACAGGGCAAGCTGCAAATTTCCCCAGTACGTGAAGGATTCAGATTTTCCTTTGGCAAAACTGCAGGAGCTCGGGCTCAGCCTTCGATTTCTGTGAACGCTCCTGCCAGGAAGAGAAAGGCCAAATGGAAATTGCAGCATGGGAGGTATTCGCTCTCCTGCATGCTTGCACCTCGCCTTCGTGAGTCAGGGGCTTGCCTTTCAAACCACAATAATAACCAAATAGAGTAAATACAGGTAGTTAAGAAGCATTAGGGTTTGGCAACTACTGGCAATAGCCTCATTTTTCTCGTTTATTAGGAGGACAGAGAGGGTGTAATTGGGAGAGCTGCTCCTGCCTCTCCCCTATGGTGCCTTTCGCTCGGTGGATTATTAAACAATTCAAGGAGACCATGCACAAGACATTTGTTTTGCTCTGTTTTTTCCACTCTTTTTATTTTGTTTAATTTTTTTTTTTACATGAGCCTTTGGGAACATAATGCTAAAAATGTTATTAAGAAGCTGTTGACCATACGTGCCCTGCAGATTTTTCTGATAAAAGCCACTGCCTATTGCTTTAGAGAAAGGAAGATTGAGCACAGGCCAACTGAAAATATATTCCTGGGAAGAGTGGGTGAAGTTGCTGAAGACAAGACCTTCAGTCTGTCGGTGATGTCCTTTGTCGCTGGTGTGATCGCTCGAGGTCTGCAGGGACACCAGGCTCCCGTGGAGAGCTGTGGCTTCATAGATGGCTCTTGTCTGCAGAAAGTGGAATTAGATGGGAACATTGTGGCCTCAAAGCTTTCTGATTAACTCAACGTATGCGCTGTGCTGCAGGATGGTGTGTGCAGGGCTCGTGTTGTGTTTGCCCCAGGGAAAGGGTGTAAATGGGAGACCTGCTCCGGAGGAGGGTGTTGAGGCAGATGCCAGCAGGCTGATGGGGATGAAGGCGACTGCAGCTGGATTAGGGTAAAAGAGTAGCTAACCCTCATCTTCACAGGAAAGAGGGTGTGACATGGTGACCTGGGAACAAGGAGTCTGCAGTGTCGTCCATCTAGCAGAGATGTCCCCTTTCCACCTCCTTGCTGGGTCGCGGGTAGCTTGGCTTTCCTCCTTCAATGTGCCCAACCCAAATTTTTGATGCTGATGGGCAACCAAATAACTAACTACTGGATGCTGTCCTACCCTGGAAAGAGGTGCGCTTGGACCACTGATGGACAAGAGGCAGACTTGCACCGCACCTCCCGACCTCGGTAGCGTGGATCTGCCGACTGCCTGTGCGCAGACGCCCTCTCCGTGTTGCAGAGCTCTGTGGACGGAGCCCGTGGCGTGTTGTGAGCGCGGAGAGCGTGTTTTCTAATCAGATGCAGAGCCCTTGTCAGCCCAGAGCTGGTTGTTTAGCCCGTGCACTTAAAACAGACTGCTGCCAGTTTTAGTTCAAGGGCATTACTGTTTGCCTGTTTTTACAGAGAAAAATCCTGCATGATCCGTGCATTGAGTTTCTGCGGATGGAGTGATCTGTGCAACCACGTGGGCTGAGATGCGTTACCTGATCATTATAAAAATGTAACAGGAGCTGGACAAAAAAGCTCTGCTGCTCTTGCAGAGGGCTGCTGGATGTGATTCACCAGAGCCTGAAGTTGTTATTTTCCTCTCTGGCTGTAAATTGTTCTGAGTGACAGCGTTTGAAAGACACTACATCAAACTAAGTGGAATCAGATAGATAACAGGCCTTCCTGGGGAGCTGAAATTACTTGGCATTTGACTCTACGGCTCTCAAAACTCATGAGGCATCTTGCGTGCCCTGGGTACCAGCTCACCTGCTATGCCTCAGCACTAATCCAGTGCTATACCTTGGTCTGGACGTATCCCGGGGCAGCGTCACTGAAATGCCGTTGCTTTCGGTGTGGTGTGGGGTGGTGATAGTCCCTCGATGCTGAAGCTGGTTGTGGGGATGCTTTTTTTTCCCCTCCTGCAGATGAGCTGTGCTGGAGGATGGAGCACACAATATTTTTGGGGAGAAGATGCGCAGATGCTACTCGGATAAGCACCCGTGTGAAAAGCGGTGCCAATCCTGGCTCTGAAGTTGTCCTCCACTGCGGTGGGAGGGAGATCCTTAACTCTGACTATGACATTTGCGATTCCAACAAGGCCTTTCATTTCCACCCTGGCTTCTGCTCTGCATATTTGATGCCATTCTCTAATGAGAGAGTGCAAATGTTAAGATGTTAGAATAATATTGCCCCGAGGTTTGTACACTAATGACAAGAATTATCACCATCTGAGTAGTTCAGGACTTAACAAAAGGTACAAAACAATTAAGCTGTGATTAACAGTCAAGTGTTTCCATAATTACGGAGCTAGATTTTGTGATACTGTTTACTGCCTTTTCTAAAACAAGAAATCCAGTTGCGGACTGGTTTATTTAAAAAAAACCAAAAAAACAACAAAACCAAACAAAAAAACCCCCAAAAAACTAAAACCCCCAAAACCAAACCCAAACCAACCCCACTAGTGATACATGGGAAAGCAGAGAGGGTGCTGCTGGCTCCTGAGAAGACCCAGCCCTGCGTTACGGTGTAGAACCCGGGGCTCCCAGCGGGATGCGGAGCCTCATGAATGCACATTGAAGAGTCGTTTGGTACCTTTAGGTGACAGATTTTGTTGCAGTGCCAGGGACTCCTAAATGGAAATAAAAGCATTAAAAGATGCTTTTTCTGAAGCCCAACATGGCAGATCCTTGTAATCTCCCTGCTACCCAGCTCTTCTTGAGGCAGGATCCACCCCTCGGCACCTTTAAATGTAAAAGGATGAATTGTTTTTGCATGGGAAAACATCTCACTGAATAGAAGAGAATGTAACTTCACTTTTTACATACAAAGACTTCTGAAAGCAGTTTTTAGAATGAAATAAGAGTGAGGGAATTAGATTAGGGTAGCAGGATAGAGAAATTAAAAGGTTTAGGCAAAAAGCATGATTTTCTGTGACGAGGGAGGAAGCGGCGTCGGAGGTCGATTCTGCGTGGTGCTGGGTGCCCTTTGCTGCCCGCGGTCCTGGGAGGTGTTGCAACGTAAATGTACTGGAGGGCTAGATCTGCTGCATCCATGTCGCTTGTCAGTCTATAAAGATCTGTCAAACATATGGAAGAGGAAGCTGGGATAAATCACAAACAGTTTAATTATTGGGTAGTGCCATAAATATTTCCGCTAGCCTCCTGGGGATTAAAAAAGATCTTGCTTTCTCTCTTGCCAGCAAGAAGATAAGAGGCTGAACAGGTTTTCCTAAGGCTGGAGCTCCAGCCCGGCTGGGTTGTGTCTGGGGACAGGCGAGTCCCATGGGATGAAGGGGAGGTTGGCAGCTCGGCGGAGCTGTATCACTCCTGAGCCTTGCCTAAAAGCTCCCGAGGTCATTGCTAGGTTATTTATAAGCAATCAGAAATCAGGAGTGATTTGTTATTACTGAGAGATGCTAATTCAGATTCTAGAGGGGATTCATTAGCTGAAATGGCTTTACTGCATGCGAGTTGTTAACAGCCTTCTGGGTGCACTGCTTCTGGCTTCAGCGGGGTGTCCGATGGCTTTGGGAGCAGGCAGGAGCCCGAAATAGAAGCGCTCTGGTACCAACAATTATTTGATTCCTTCTTGCCATTTTTTTCTCCTAGATATCTTATTGTGGGGTCAACGATCCCAGCTCATCCTGGGGTCTCCCAGATGGCCCTTGAGGAGGGAATCCTCTCCCCAGAGGGGGTGGTTCCTTTCCTTAGCCTAACCCTTTCACACCATATTTTTTCCCCCCATATTTTCCCCCCCCAGCGTCACCACAAGGCTGTGGGGCACTTCTTGCAGGAGACAGCACCACCAGTTAGGAAACAACTGCAAGGCAAGGACAGAAAAATACATAAAGTAATAAAATACATAGGCAGCATGGCTACAAATGGTTTTGTTCCTCTTGGCAGAGGAGTTAACTGTTGAAGAAAATTGGGCAATTGGTGTTGCTGCCAGCTGTACAGTGCTTTTGGACGGACAAGGTGGCAGAGCTAATTTTCAACCCTGCTGGGATGGAGAGAGCTGTAAATTACGAAGGGTGGAAAATGCCACAATAGAGAGATGAATAGAGGAAAAAAGAATTGGTTTCTTCCCTTGAAAGATTTCTAGTGATATGAGAGAGACCTAGTTCTGCCCTAAAAAAGGACTAATGATCCTACTTGTATTTCACAAGTGTTCACTTACTGTTGGCTCAAATAAGTAGGCACCCCTTATTGCTGATATACACTTGAGAAAGGAGAATAAAAACGCTCTGCCTTTATTTTCCCCCTTCCAGTTCCTTCCTGGTGTAGCTGGTTCCGCCGGCTCCTCCGTAGGATCGGCTCATTAATCAGCCACTGCTGCTCTTTCTGGAGGTCATTCGCAGAAAACCTCAAGGAGGAGCAAGGTGGGTATAAAACGGGGCTGTCAGGGGACAGCAGAGCAGGGGGGACATCGTCTCCCGTGGAGGTGGGACCTGCCAGGGTGTCCCAGCTCTGCCTGCCACATCTGGGGGCGTTTGCAGTACTTCTCTCCCTTGTTGATTCCCTTGTGTCTAATAATAAGGTTGAGCTTCCCTTTGGTGGTGGATAGTAGTGGAGGCTTCCTCCTCTATCCAAATGCCTATTTTTGTGAAACGATTTGATATGCTGGAGGTCGCGGCTCTCATTTCAGCTGAGGCTGACGTTGCGCCGTGTGTTGAGTTATGGAGTGCATGGAGCAGGTCGTGGGAAGCCTCTGCGGCTGCTGGCACCATTAACCTGTGCAAACGCTCCAGCGTGATGTCCTGTGGCACAGCCGGAGAAGCTCCGCCAGCTGAGCGGGCGCCGAGGGCTGGTGCCCCTGTCCCCGGGGCCGGATCAGGGAGCTGCCCTTGTCCCCGGGGCCGGTGGCCTGGAAACGAGCTGCCGCTTGCTCGCGTCTCTGAGCCTCCCCGGCTGCAGCCTGGCTGGCTCCGACTGGCAGGGTGTCAGAAACGCTCCTGCCTGCAAATAAAATCCCGCTCCATTTGACACTTTAAAAAATAAGGGAGAAACACATGTGAACAGAGAGCAACGCTGTCAGCACTGGTTTTTGTTTAGTGTGAGCCCTGTCCGATGCACTTGGGTGACGAAGCATGCTGTGTTGCCTTTGCTTAATGTTTGCCAGGCTCTTTAGGAGATGAATTAACTCAGCACAGATAATAATAATTCCAGCAGGATGATCGCTTCTGCGAGGCTCCGACTGAAATTTCCCTGATGCAAGGACTGCAGGGAGAGGGGATGGGGCAGGAGCGTGACGGTGATGGACAGCCCGTCGTACTAACGAGCCTCACACCGTCGAGGGAAGAGTTCAGCATTGCAGTTGGGCTGGCAGAGGGGGGTCTCATTTAGTGCGATGGCTTTTGGCCCACGAACAGCCTCTGATATAAGCCCAGCTGGAAAGACAGATACCTGGGGACTTCTGCAGCAGAAATAATTTCCCAGCCTTGGGATGCTGTGGAAGCTGAAGCAGCGTTTGCTACTCTGAAGCCTTCGCTGCCCCATTTCCAGGTGAGATTATTCCCAGCCCTGTGCCAATCCTGGATTATGGCTTGGGGGGCATGTGCTGAAAGGGGGTGGATCCAGCTTGGACATGACTAACAGAAAAGTTTGCTCACTTTGGTAGAACTAGGGTATTTGTTTTGTGAGCCATCCAATCTGGTTTTAGAATCGTAAAATGTTCATGAATGTGCCATCTCTCTCCATGACTTGTTTTGGTGTTAAATTATCTTGAATGTGAATAAAACCTTGGTCTGTGTCCGCTCTGACTGTGCCAGTATTCAAACTGCAGGTCTGAAAAGGCTTTGCCGGACTGTTCTTGCATGGAAAGAAAAAGCATTGCAAAATGGGTCCATACCGTTCCTTTGGCCCTGTGAGTAATTGCACAGTTGTGGTTCGCGCCCTCCTGCGCCGTTCCCACCCCCAAAATCAGAGGATGCCCCCAGGAGCTGCTGGTGGGAGTCCAGCACGCCGGGGGCTGGCGATCCCCCCTCGGGGCAGCGAGACCTCGATGGAGGTGGGAATCACAGTGACGATGTGTCCCGTAGGGACCCTTTCCTCCAGGAGCATCAGGAATGAAAAGCTACGTGGGAATGGGAAGCTCTTAAAATAATTGAAAAAATAGAAGCGACACCCAGCAATCGGGCAGTTGGTGACCATCTACCAGGACGCGGTGCAGCCTGGGAAGAGGCTCTGATTTACCCCGGTGGCTCCAGCTCAGCAGCAGCCAAGGGCATTTCTATTTAAACCCCCAGCACTTTGTTTCTTTCTTCCTTCTGCAGTGAGCTGAGCTGCTTACTGAGAAAAGAAATGTAATGTTTAAAAATATTACAGAATGGATGTGCTTTAAAGCAGGCGGTGAGAGATGGGCACTGGGCTCTGCAGCCGTCCGTCTCCGAGTGCCTGGAGCAGCCCCCCCCGGCGCAACGCCTGGCGGCTGCGGGCTGCCCGGCTCCTCCGGACACGGCTGCGGTTGTCGCTGGAGGGGAGTACAAGGTTTGTTTATCTTCGGGTTTGCTATTTCAAAAGGACGACAGAATAAATACCAGTCAACAAAGCTTTTACCTCTTTGCCCGTTGTGTAATGCAAGAGACCATTTGTGATTAATAAAAGCTGACCTCAACTCCAGAGAAGCTGGAATTAAAGCCGTGCGAATAATGGGTTATTTTCCTGCCTTTGTGGGTGGCTCCAGAAGGATCAAGTGCTAATTTCATTTGGGATTCATTTACAAAGATAGTTTTTTCTTAAGTTTGGGTTGCTTTTTCCTTTTGTAATATGAAAGAATAACCTCAGCGAGGAGATGGCTTCATAAGGCCACCATCTTGTGTCCCTTACAAACCCTGCCGATGCAGAAAATACCCATCTGATGCTGGCAGGGTGTTTGGGACACTTGCTGGAAGGATGTTGCTTTCCACATCTTGATATTTATTTTTCTGAAGGTGAGTTTAATGGACCGTTGGTGCGAGGGGTGGTGGGCACCGCACATCCCTGGCCTGATGAGTCCTGCGGGTTTGCAAGACGCTGCTCTCCTTTCCTTTGGAGTAACCACCAGCCGTCCTGAGCGGGTTCAGCACCTTTTCCTCCCAAATGCTGCAAAGCAAAGCCCTGCTTTGGCAGCAGCGTGACCTACCAGTTTTGTGCTATCAGCTCCTCACAGACGGTAAAAGCTAGAAGGCAAAATGTGTTTTGGGGTTCGATCCATATTTATGTTGGGTCTTCAGGTTCCTTTGGAGCATGACAATCCTTCCTGCTGGATTTCTGGCTCCAAACCTTCCACCAGTAATGTCAGCTTCCAGTAGCTTGCACTGAAGGCCTTGCTGCAGGATTAAAAAGTGTACTTGAAACAATTTTGTTGCAGGCAAGTTATTAAAGATCGAACGATGGCAGAAGACGCCTTGAAAACAGTGTGAATAGTTTAATATAGATATAAATATTAAAGTGCCAAGGGAAAGTATATAAGACAGACAATCCCTGAATAGTATAAGGAGTAACAGGTAAATATTACATTTCAATAAAATCACTTAAAAGGATTCTGCCAAATTTAATTCAGACCTTACGTTTAGGTATATGGGGAAATAATTGCTACCACTCATCAAAAAGAAAACTCTTATTTTTTCACTTTTTGCCTCTGAGTTTTTAAGAGTAACTTGGGAGTTACTTTTAGGATTTTATCCAGTTTACTTTACTGGGTGCTGAATACAAGGGAATAGCAGGTGGGTTTCGAAGGTATTTTTGAAGCCGTGATGCTGTCGGGGCTGCGCAGATGTGATCTTGATTCCCATAACGCAGCGCAGGGGCTGTGCTGCTGCACCAACCACACACGTTTTACCCTACCTGTGTGTTCGCACTAAGTCTGGTTGTTCTGGAGCACGTAGCCCTGCCTAGTAAATAAGTAGTTATTAAATTGTGCAGTTTCCTATTCTTTGGGTGGCCAATGGGGGTCAAGGATGTTGAAGTGAAAGAAGAAGGTCTCAGGAGGAGACTGGAAGGATGGAGGGATGGGAGCAAGGGGATTTCATTGCACACAGGCCCTCCAGCAGGGAAGGGCTTTGCTGTAAGAGCATCGCTTCCCAAACCAGCACTTCGAGCGCAGATCCCTGAAGTCTGAAGCTGGGCACTTAAAAACCAGGGAATTGCAGAGTACCTGAGCTCTTCTAAATGGGTCATTTCTAACATCAATTTTAAAAGCAAATCTAATGGATGTCAGAGAAATAAAATACCCCAAGATGGGTAACGGCTCTGTGGATCGAACAGCCTTGCTCCTGGGCCGGTCCCGCTGCTCCTGCAGAGCCCAGGCTGCCCAGCTACGGCCCCTGCTTGGCTGAGGCTCCTTCTTTACTGGCGGAGGCTTTACCTGACCATTTTGAGAACTAGAGTGGTTTTTGCTTCATGTTTAGCAATCTCAACTTTTCCTTGTCTCCTGCCTAGAGCAGCAAACATTTATTCATTCCTGGGCTTTGACCTAATTCCTGGCCATAAATATTCAGTTTCTGCAAGGGAGCAGAGTAGAGATGATAAAGCAGAAGCCCTGCTCAAAAGACACAGATGTAAAACAGCCTTTAATTGATTTGCTTTTGTCAGACATAATTAAGTCCTACATTTCACTGCAGTCCTTGGCTCACGTTCAGATCTCAAGAAATCTTTGGTGATAAGGAGTATTTTGGCTTCAAACAAGACTGACGGCTTCTTGCAGGAGCTTGCACAGGAGGCACGGCATTTTATGTTGTATTGGCTGAAAGTAAAGCCACGAGGCACGGCCAAAACCCAGCTTTTTGATTGCAATGAAGTGCCAAGATGTCACTCCTCCTTCTGTGCATCTTGCTTGTGTATTCCTTCCACTTTTGTGAGCATCAGTTGCTTCGCAGTTTGTCAGCTCCGGGTGGGTTCAGCTGCCCACCCTATCCGTCAAAGCTTGAATGTTCTTGCTTAAGCACATGCTTAAATCTCACCTCTCTATATTTTTTTTTTCCTGGATAAGGATGGGCTTCAACACATATCCAAGTGCTTCATTGAACTGAGGCCCCAGGGCCCCGTGCTGTGTCCGTAAAGCCCATGCCAGCACACCCATTATATTTTGCTGGGAACAGTATCAGGAATTTAGATTCCTTTATGCTGCTCATTGTCCTCCAGAAATAAGCAGCGCCTTTTCCCTGACGTGTGAAAGAAAAAAAGCAATTTTGCAATATAATGAAGGAGCTGGGTCAATGGTTTGAGTGGCAAAACCCAAACCAGTCCGTATTA
Organism: Platalea leucorodia; assembly: GCF_965183815.1. NCBI lineage: Eukaryota > Metazoa > Chordata > Aves > Pelecaniformes > Threskiornithidae > Platalea > Platalea leucorodia. The sequence goes on along the minus strand of NC_138835.1, from coordinate 15,458,698 downwards.
TATTCTGTTAGCTGTGGAGCAGGGTCCTGCTGGAGCTGCCTCGGAAGGCAGGTGGTGAGTCTGTACGGGGAGTATTTGGGCCATCTTCGTTAAGAGGCTGAAGATATCCAGGGAGCTTTAGATGTGAAGGCTCCTGTAAGGTTTTCATACCTCCTGGCAAAGGAAAAGGACTTGAAAACTTTCCTTTGCCTTGCTCTCTTTCTGTCTATTGTATTATTTAATCTTACCTTCGCTCAGTGGAGTTCTTATGTGCTGAAAGGAAATGAAATCTCTGCTGTGTTATTATTGCTCTCTGCTTAGATAAATAATATTGTCCTGAATTCACGGTGTTGCACACGAGCTTTTACCTTCCAGATGTGCTGCTCTGGGGAAGCGTGGCTTTAATGGGCCCGAAATGCTCACGAGTGTTGCAGAAAAATCTTTAAATCTGCACCTTTGGAGCTGAACCCTTTAATAAGTAAACAAAGCTACTGGGTGTTTTGGGTGAGAAGGACTCCAGGAGTTGTCACCTACCTGGAATGCCACAGCAAAAGGTGAGTTTTGATTCAGTGGGGTTTTAACAGAGATACTTTGTCTTGCTTTTTGTCTGCTGGGCTGAAAAAGTCCTTTTCTAAAGGAAATGTGGGTTGAATCACCAGTTCACTGACAGAGGTAATGCCTGGACATGCAGAGACTTTGAGTTTCACATAGCCCAAAGGATGGCTCGGTTGCTTTGAAAGCAGATATATCACTAGCTGTGGTATGAAATGTTCTCGTAGGACAGTTTCCCTTGGCCCCCAAAATGAGGACAACAGAGAGAGGCAAGCATGAGCCGAGCTTCCCAAGGCGTTGCTCATTGGGGATGATGCTTGTAGTCCAGCAAGTCTGGGAGATCTCTGATACATGGGAGGATGGATGGGAGGAAGGACATGGAAGCAAGGACAGGAGATTTGGGGGAGCCTTAGATGTGCTGAAGATTAGGAGGGAGCTCAGACTGCAGCGTGGATGTTTGCCCTAACACTGAGCCTAGAAGAACTTGAGGATGGAGGGAGAGGGAGGTTGGTTTGGTGTTTGGTTGTTGTGGGTGGCTGTGGACTCTGCCTGCTGGTGACCAGCACTGTGATGGCCACACGCCCTCTACAGAGGTCAGGAAGGAGACTTGGCACGGTGGCTATCAGCACCTGTGGTGCAGTTTTTCAATTGACCGCTGTGTCTGGACCATTTCTGTTTCAGGACATCCTTCTCCTGGGGCCCTGCTAGGATCTGAGAGCAGATTCAGATGACAGACTCTCCCTGTGATCTCTGTTTCAGCCTTGCCCTCCTGATGGTTGGCTGCCGACACTCAGGTCCTGTGCAGGTCCTTTGAAACGCGCTGAGAGGTCGGTTGTGTGCGTTGACTCTTTCATCTCTTGCTGCAGAGGGCTGTTTCATGCTCTTTTGAGACTTCTTTGCTGCTTTTAAGTTGCCCGCAATCTCCAGACTGGTTAGGACCTCAGGAAAATGTGGAAAAGGATGAGTCTAATTCACTTTTTTATTAATTGAAGAAAAAAGAATATATTCTTTGGAGAGAGAATGTTATTTTCCATCAAAAATTTTGTTATTCAGATTTAATTTCTGTCCAGGGAGGAAATTAGAAGTGGCTTAAGACAGGCAGATAGGTGCAGAAACCTGGAGAGATCCAATTCCTGTAAATAACTGCTTCCTCAGAAATGTGATGGGAAATGCTGGGAAGCTGAAAATTTGGGAATCACCTTCCTGGGAAGGGAGATTGCCATCTCCAGGAGCAGGGATTGCTTTTGCCTGTAGCTCTGTGATATCTCTTGCTTCACGCTGGAGGAGTGAAGAATGAGCGTGGATGAGTACGTTACCGACCGAACCCCTGGGAGGTGGGAGAGGGGTCCTTTGCCCGAGGGGATGCTGCACTGCGGAGCGGGGTGGGCTCTGCTGTTGCAGCTGATGATCTGCAGGAAGAAAACCGCTGTCATTGCGGGGGCACTGAGGGTGACTTCTGCTGGAAGTCCCGTGCAGCCAGTAATTAAAACACTGTAAAAGTTTCTCATAATGACAGCTAATAATTTTCTAACACAAAAGGTATTTTGGCCAAAACAAACCCCAGGCCTATTCTGCACCTGGTTGCTGGACAGGAATTTTGTGGTTGCCTAGGAACCGGTGATCAGAGCCTGATTACATCCAATACGGGCTGACAAAGGGCATTTTCATCAATATCATCATTGTTTACGGCCATATGGCCCTACGGCAGCTTCCAAAGGGCCGACTCTCTGGAGCTGGGGACAACTGTGTTTGGAATTGTCTGGCAGCTAAAATATGGGCAGAAAAGGGTGAGTGAACGTTGGGAATTTTTAGGTAGAGATCATCACGTGGACAAGCCCCTGGATTTCATCGTAAAGAGATGTTGGCTTTGCCTCGAGGATATCCCAGATTCAGGAGCCAAGTCAGAGCAGATATTAAAAAAAGAAAAAAGCAGTAGTTTGAAAAAGGAGCTAGATAGCAAATGATGTGTATCAGAAATTATGAAGCTTAGCCAGCTGATGAGGGACAATTATTAAAAGAGCTTGAAATCTGTGGCTATCAAGAATAAGGACAAAAACTTTAAATACCTTTAAAAAGAAAAAAAATGGTGCCAGCTGGTGGGTTCATCACTGGATGACATGGTTCAATCAGTGCAATAATATCTGGTCAGTATTTCTTTGTGGCATTTGGAAAGACAAAATGATGTGCTTTATCTCCCTAATGGGAGATAAAATCTTTCCCGTTCCATCTCTAATCAGCAGGGTAGTAAATTATATCTGTGTTGTCAGGGGGTACACTTAGAAATCAGTGTTCATGTAACTTGTATTTGAGAGTCTCAGAAGAGCTGGCTCAGAAGATTGAGGTCTGCAGATGTTCATTTTTAATCAACGACGGAAAAGCTGGGAAAGGGCTAGTTTATATTTTAAAAAGGCTGTCATTACATCCCAGATAACTACAAGCTAGTAATCCTGGACAAAATAATGGTATAGGTGAAAGGGAATTCAAATGATGATGAATTAAAGGCTAGGAATAAAACTAATGGGTTTATGAAACATAGGTCTTTAGAAGAAGTCTGAATTCATTAGCTTAGTCATGGTTATTAGGTAGCTCTAATACGCCTAACGTTTTGCAAAGCATTTGACATAGTTTCACACGGCATTTGGATTAAGCCACCCGAGGATGCACGCTGAGGCGGTGGTGGGAGCAGGTAGCTGGCAGGGCTGGGGGATCGTTACCCCACGGTGGGAGCTTTGCTGGGGGACTGGCGGTGATGAGGGCTTGGCACGTGCCTCCATCAGGTCCAGCGCTGGCCTTTTCAGGACATAAAGCCTCTGGCTGTGCTATTTGTTACAGAAAGGAGCTTTTTTTTTTTTTTTCCTAGGATGCGGCGATCTGTAAAAATTATGGGTGAGGGTGTGATCCAATTGAAAGGAACATTTTTTAAAATAAAATTAAAAAAAATTAAAAAGTAGTAGTACAGTCTACCCAAGTGGCTGTACTCCATCCAAGACGGCACTTGGATAAGTTCTCAGCACTAGACTTAGCCCAGCTACAAATACATGGGTGTCGTAGGATCTGTGTTCAGAGCTACCTTCTTTACAGTGCCCAGAGTAGCACTGCAGACAGCATCTTCCAAAGCCAAGAAACAGGATTTTCACCTTTCTGCCTTCCCAAAGATGCTGAGGGCTCCATGTAGACAAGAGGATCAGCTGAAACTGTCAGGGGGCTGGTGGGTCAGGAGATCTTTGGACTTGGGTCAGAGCTGGGAAACCACTGCCTGGAGCGAGTCAGGTTGAGAGGAACGAGGTGTTTCCTTTGCTTTCCGTCTCACCATCTGTTTTCTGACACCTCAAGGACAGTGTTTGTGCATTGAAAGAAATGAGCTGCTGGAGCGTGCTGGAGCGTGCTGGAATAGCCCTGCCCGGCCGCCCCGATGGCTCTCTGGGGACTGAGACACGTGCCCACCGACTGGAATAAAGCCCTCCGGCTCCTGGGCCAGGGCTGTGCCGGGCAGCCTGGGCTTTGCCACGGGGGTGGCTTCCCCCTCCCCTCAGCCCTGCTGTGCTGATGCTCCTCGCAGCGCTCCTCTCGTGCACACACACGATTAACTAAACCTGGTTACTCTGCACGGGGTCGCTTTGACTCTGCAAAGGCAGGCTCAGTCCTGCTTTAGGGCCGTACCTCCCTGTGCAATTCTGCCTTCTTAAGGACTGCTCCCAGCTGGGGGCTATTGGAAGCAGGGAGCGATGCTGCCCAAACCTCACTCTTCCTCCCAGCATCACCCTGGCTATTAGCAATAACCCACAAGCAAGCCATGAAGCCCCAGGAGAAACACAAATTCACCCCAAAACAGGACCCAAGCTATTCATTCTTCTCGTGTTTCTACTTCATTTCTGACATTCACTTGAAAGGACACAACGCTTCTGTGAAAGATATGCCAGGAGAGCCGATGAGCACAGGCAGAGCCTCTCGGAGTTGCTAGGTGACTGCTGCCCTCAGGGCACGATCCCCCAATACCGCCTGCTCCCAGGATGAGTAATGCATCTCGTTTGCATCCATTGGACAAAAATGCTGTCACTTGGGTCTTGCTGGTTGAGTCATTCCCACTGGGAGCGATGGGTTACGTGGGTGGCCGAGAGAGGCTCCTGCCACCCTGGAGGTGCTCAGCCCCCCAGAGCAAACCTCTCCCACCGGGCTGGGGTTGGCCTCAGGGAGCATCCCAGTCACCTACCGCTCCACGGTCCCATGCCAAAGAGCTGCTCTTGGCACACCAGCACAGCAATAGCAACAAAAGGGTGTGCCTGTTGCCCAGTGCTCTTTGCCTGACGATCAAAGACCTTGTCTGAATTTTTTTGGACTGTCCCTAGAGGGTAGAGAAGCCTTTCACATCCCGACTGTAGGGATGGGGAGAACAAGATACAGGGAGGAAGGTGACGTGACCTGTTCCAGGTGCAGCCAGGACTGGGATGCGGGCATTGACCTCTCTGGGTGTGCAAGCAAATGCTTGTGACATTTCTGTGGACTTCCAAAGTTTTTAATTAATTTTTCAAGTTAAAGACATTTATAGCATAACACAAAAAAGTTGTTTGGCTTATCTTCCGTCTGGTTTCACATGTAAGACATGATTTCAGGTTAAATGTTTTGGCAGTGGCCCAGTGATATTTGGGTGAATCGATGAACAAATCTTTTAAGGTCACTTCTTCCAAGAGGACAAACAAGAGATATTTTAGTCCATGGTAGCCAATGATTTTAATGCCTGAGTGCTCTCTCTTAAGAACATATTACAAAGTAAAGGGAAACTTGTTTCAGTGAATTTATTTGGCTAAGTTGAAAAAGTTATAAACCATCGTGTTTTCAAGCTGTTCCCCCTCATTTCTGGCATCAGAGGGCTGAAGCGGTGGTTGCAATCATGGTGGTGGGATACAGCTCCCAGCACTTGTACGGAGGCAGCATCCAGAGGGCCAGTCGCAGGCCACGCCGTGGCAGATGCTGCACAGACACAAACTGAACAGCGGGTCGTGCCTCGAAGAGTTCGCAATTAAAAGGAGAGGAGTGGGAGAGTGTGAGGAATCAGTGGCAAAATATGAGCCGTTATTTTCATCAGTGGTATTGGACATGATCATATTCAGTTGGGATTGGGAAGCTTTTATGAGGAACATGGAGTAAACACATATTAAGAGGCGAAGGAAAGATTTTTTTCCACCAGGATTTCGGTGTTGAAAAAAGCTGCTGCAGATGAGCCGGGAAACACGGCCTGGGAGCAGAGCGTGGGCAGCAAAGCGAGGACCGTCCTGTAGCAGGGCTCAGGGCGGGGGTTTCTTTCACAAAACATCAGGAGGTTTCGGAAGCCCTGGCTGAGCTGTTGATGTGATCTGCACAAAGGGCATAGCCTCATACAGCTAACAAGCTCCAGGGCAGCTCATCTGCCTTTGATTTGAGGCTTTTCTCCAAGCAGGGATGGTAAATTGTAGGCAAAAATAATTCCTGTCAAGGATCTAATGATGCTTCAAGTTCCTGCAACCTTTCAGATAAACAGGGTAGAGCAGTGCAGTGAATTTTGTAAGAAATCTCTAAAAATGTGCCGTGAACATAATGAAGCAAAATTGATTTGTTGTTTTCTCTCAGGAAAAAAATACTGCACGAGGAGGCAAAAAGAAGACAGGCCAGAAAAATACAGCTGTGCTCTCAAAATGGGTCAGTCATAGGGACAGCAGCTGTCTTCAGACATTAATGTTTTCATGTAAAAGAAAAGAAAAATTAGGAGCCGTATTTATGCAGCTGCATGTTGACATCTAAGGATGAAATCCTCCAAACAGCCCATCTAAATATTCAGCCCAAAGCCCCATAAATGCATGATCTGAAGAACAACCTTGAGACATGTGCACTGGCCTTGCTGAAAGACAGGAATTTGGAAAAGAGAGCATGAGTCTGTGATTCAGAGCTGAGCGAGATTCACTTTACACATAAAAGACAAAACCAGGAGTTAACCAGAAAAAGAGACATGTAGCACATTTCAAGCGCGTAATGCCCTTGAGGGGATGGATTGCAAACTGAATGAAAGCAGCAGTGGCTCAGCTGGGTTGGGAAAAGCTCAGCGATGTCTCTCAGCAGGGTTGTGGGTAATGCGTGATCCCAGGAGAAATGATCTTGGGCATCTTCATCCCTGTCTGAATCCCTCGGTAGAGTCCCAGGTAAATCAGTACAACAGCCCTGCTCTTCTCCAGGGGTAAGTGAGCTCCCAGGGCAGCAAGTCAGAGCCGGTGGATGGGGCCAGGGCCATCAGTGGGTACATCCCACGGTCCTTAGCTGGGTCTAGGACAACGTGGCGGGGAACGGGTCTTTGCTTGCTCCTTTGTGGCCTGTGCAAAGGCACTGGGTAGAGTTGGGTTCTGCCCATGCAAAATTTCAAGGGAGCTCCAAGGCTTGGACCAAGCCAGCTTCTTATTGCAGGCTTCGGGATGTCCCAGGGGGTGAGCCTGACCCAGCGTGAGGGCCGGCAGTTGTGCGTGGCTGATGTTACTGATATACACACAGGGGCTTACCTGGACCCTGATGCCCCTGAGGCTTTTGCTGTTTCTACAGGGTTGTACAACTGGTTGTGTTTCATCCCAGACGTGAAGCTCTGCCACAGCAGGGAGCAGGCTTCACTGGGCATCTGCAGAGAGCTGCACCCTTCTGAAGATGCTGCTTGGAGCCAGGCACAGCCCCTGCTCCCGGCACTGATCCACGGCCTGAGGAGTTACCTGGGAACAGAGAAGTGTGATTTCTTGAATGACTTCCTAAAGGCTTTCCCGTGCTTTTTAAATATACCTCATCGTCTAGGGCGGTGATGAAGCAGAGATCTGGCTGGTGCTTTACTGCAGCCAGGGTGGAGGCTCGGCAGCGGCGAGGGTATTGCTGAGGATGAAAAAGGTCCTTGTGTCATTTTGGGGTGGGAGGAAGAGGATGGTGCTGGCAGACTCACACGGAGGGACTGGGAGAATGCTTCTGCCCAAAGCAAATGGTGGACTGCAAACAGGTTAGGAGAAAATGGATGAATGTAGGCTTGCAGGGGGAAGAAGTTGGAAGTCACTGCTGTGCGTGTTTATGGCAGTGCTAGCAGGGCTCACGTTTATAGCAGCACGTGTTTACTGCCGGCTTCTGCAGCTGCCATAAACAGTTTCAGTGCCCCCGAATTCGCGGCTGGCTCTTGAGAGCCCTTCGCTGCATCGCATGGGCACGGGCGTGCTCCGAGAGCGGGCAGCTGCCAGCCTCGCTTCTCAGGGGCCGAGAGAAGCTTCGGAGAGCTTCACGTGCCCGCTCCAATTCCCTCCTTAGGTTTTGCTGTGTCTTGTTGTTAAGGAGCAAAAAACCCAACAGCCCCCCAGCTAACTAGGAAATGATTTTTCAACACTCTCCTTGAGGACGGCAGCTGCACCTGGTATTTCTTAGAATGAAAGCAAATATTTTCCTTTCTTCCTTTGTTTCTTCCTTTTTCCTAGAAATTAATTTTCAGTCACGCCATCTGGTTGCCAGAGGTGACATTTTCCGCAGCTGAGGTAGCCGATGTCATGGGAGGACGCCGTGGAGGACTTTGGAGCTTTTCTGTTTCACATTTCTTTTGTTTATTTCCCATCAAGGTCACCGTGTCTCTTACCCAGGGTTTGGCTCTTCAGCTGGAGCTTTCAAGAAAATGTTAGTGGCATCATTTATTTCTGGGAAAAATACCGTGCAAGGTTGACTGAAACTGCATGAAAATTTAGATGAAATTCATCTAGGATTGAGCTAGAAATTAAAAGGGGATATGAAAGTTTGCTTTGATCTTGTCATCTTTGTTCTGTTTGGATCCTCATGTTGCCTCTGTTTTTAGGGAAAGCAGTGCACGTCAACTGAACTAAATCCTGTGGGGAAGGAAAGTAAGAGGAACTAAAATCTTTTTACAAGAATATTAGTCAAGCAAAACTTTTAAGCCCAGTACATTTCCATGCTGGAAATAAAGGCATCCCACAGAACCCAAACTACCAGATTTTACTGTTAGTTTTATGTGGAAGGCACCCGGGTACAGTGGTGAATGTCCCTAGAAGAGGATGTATGGGATTTGTGCAGGCAAAGCCATGAGGGATGCAGGGACTAAAACGTCCCCTGTGCAAATCCATCAGATCCAGCAGGACTGGATGAAAACGCGTGTGCATATACTCTCCTCATACCCACTGAGCACAAGCGCACAAGCTTTGCATGCTTGGATCAATGTGTTGCAGTCCCCGGTTCCCGATTTACACGCAGCGTAGCAAACATAATACAGAAACTGGGGTGTTGTGGAGCCACTGGCCGATTTGCTGGTGTCCGCTTCCATGCTCTCCTGGACGTTTGGGTCTTGGTCCCCACGGTGAGTGGGGCAGGACTGAAGGTGTCAAACTCTTCCCTTGAAATACCGAAGATTATTGTTTCCCCTTCAGCTACTGAAGTTTGGCAACACTTGCAAATGTCGTTGCCTGTCAGAAAGATCTTTTGCATTTCCCATCCCCTGGAGTGGAGGCTGCCTATCAAGTGTCTCTTCTCCACAGTTTAATGTTTCTGGTAAAACTACTGATTTGATTTTTAGATTTTGTCTGAACAGAATTAGCACATATCACATGCTTGAGCTGCCAGTTAAAGGAAAAGCCAAGGAATGGTCAGGGGAATAAAACAAGTTATCCCTCTGGGGCTACATCGGTAGACCATTGCTAGAAGGCAAAAGCCATTTAGTCCATGGGATCCCGCTTTGCACATCACATGGATGACAGTGACAGAAGGTGAATGACAAGTGGGCATTGGGACAGGGTCTGCCCCAATGATAGGAGTGAATGTTTGCCGGGAGAGGGTGCCACCACGTCGGCCGGGCTGTGCCTGCCCTTGGTGGCAGCTGGTGGGTATCAACTGGTGTGGAAATGGGGAGGATGAGGTGGTAGCTGGACATCTGGCTGGGGCTGGGACTGACCAGCTGTGTGCCATGGTTGGTAGGAGGTGGGAGGTGAGCAGGGGCTTCTGCAGGCATCTGGGCTCCCCCGCAGTGGTGGGGTGCTGGAGAAGGATGGTGGAGCACTGATGTCTCTCGGGGAACACTGGCAACAGCAAGGGATTCTGCTGATATTTAGTGATGACATCTCCATTTCTCCTTCTTCTTTTTATCTAATAAGTACGATCTCTCTCACAGGCAGACATCTCAGCTGAAACATTTAGATGCAGAATTAACTGAAGCACTAAAAGCAAAAAACAAGCCAGAGAGGTGCATCTGCAGCACTGCTAACCCTTGCAATGTCCAAGCTTCAAGGGAAGACCATCAAGATGATTTGCCAGGGAGACTTGCAAATCAGTATGACTCCCATAAACTTCTGCTGACGTATGCCTTGGAAAGGAAAAGCCATCTCTTCTTGCTTTAGACAGGGTCATTTACTGCTCTACCTTATGTTTGCAGAGGAGTGCACTACAAGTTAGGAAGATGCTGAACGTGAGCCTCCTCTCCCAACACAGCTGCTTCCCGCAATGTTCATTCCCACACCTGCAGACTTGCAAGGGGACACGTGGTGTCTGTCACGCCCCGGGAATGTCAGAGCGAGGTCAGGAAAGTGCAGCTCTGGGGCTTTGCAAGTGCTGCGAGAAGGTCAGCTCAAGGAAAGCTTAGACCCCACTAACCTTCCACTAGAGAAGTATTCCTATCTTCTTTCAGGTGTCCTCGCTCCATCCTAGGTGTGAAAAAGCCCATGTGTATTTGCTGGGATTGAAGAGCTGACTAGACAGTGAGAACAAAGCCATATGCTACATGCCATCATTTATATCCTACACTTTCTAAATCCCCCACCAAGATCACAGTATTTTTCTCACTTATGAATTTTATGGAAGGAAAATAAAAGCCTAATAGAAGGCAGAATGAACTCCATGTTTTCTGCTTCAGCATCACCTGCTGGTTCCCGCGGGATTTGCAAACCCATGAAAGAGCTCAGGAGGTGCTGGGCAGGAGGTGCAAAGCAGCCCATTTTGCAGGCTTTGGGATTTTTAATGGGATGCATGGGAGCTGCTCTGTAATGGCTCACTACCTGAAGGCTTGCATGAAGAAAACAAGGGCAAGGAGGACAGTAATAAGGCAGGCTTGCTAAATCATTTAAATTTTACTGTCGTACTCTGAGATTCACAATGAGGAGGCAATAAAAGGCATCCTTGGGCAAAATTTAACAACCACCCTTGGTGACTGTGGCACTGAACTGCTTTAGTATCTAGTTTAAATTTAGTAGAAGCAACTCCAAGTATGTTGTAAAATCTAATCCATCTTGTCTGAAAGATCAAAGTCTGCAGGAAAGCACGAATCCAGACCTCCAAAAGTATAATTGCCCCTGAGCTCTGGGACCAATATTAAAAATGCCGTTTCCCTTCTTCTTCCCTTTCCCTTTCCTCAGCCCTCATTCAGGTTTTCATGAAATCAATTGATGGCATGAGATGATGCTCCAGCTTGTAGGGTGATCTCGTACAAAGATCTGAGCTTTATAATTTTTGGACTTTTTTTTTTCATTTCAAGAACAGAGTCCTTGAAAACTCTGGGAGTGTTTTTTTGCTCTCAAGTTTGTCTTCTTACCTGGATTGACCCTCAATGCAGAATGGGGACCCAACCCACCTGCACCAAACCTCAGCCATGGGAAAACCTTAGGAAGAACTTGTAAAAACATCTTTCAGGAACAGCTAGTCCTGGGGAAATACTGGTATATGAACGTGCAGTGAAAGCTCAGGCAGCACGTGTTGCCTGACCCAGAAGTCATGAGACAGAAGGTGTTGGGGCAGGGAGGAAAAATTGCTCCCAGGATTGTCCCTGACCTGTGCAGCATTTTTATTATGTTAGAACTAGAAAGCTTCAATCACGCATCAGGAGTGGTAGCTGGAAGCGTTCAACATATATAGTAATAATAAAAAATAAAAGACATATGGCAAAGGTCTTCCAAAGTTCCCTCAGAAATTAATTCAGTGAAATCCCAGAGGAATTAGATGTCGAAGACTGTTTCTGCATTCTCCAAGGCAGCTCTGTCACTACTTTATCACTCCAAAATGTGGAGGTTTGGTGCTCAGATGCCTAGATGAGACCTGGGGAGGGAATAGGTTGCCTGTCCTACACAGTATGCTGAACGATTAGAAAACTTCCCTTACTTACTGGATTGAATCTGAGACACATCTAGGCAGTGCAAAAAAACCCAAATTAATAGTAAGATTACACAAAAGCATGTGAAATTTCCCAGTTTCATGTGTCACAGCTATTCCACCCTTTGATGTAGCTGAGATCTGAGCAACATGATATCTGGGCATGTCCGTGGTCGCAGAAAGCTTTAGCACTTGCGGATGCTATCAGAATTTCTCAGCAATCTGGGATGGTTTCCAGGGGAAATCTGATCTGGTTTGTATTAGAGATGGACTGTTCGGAGCAGAGAAAATAAAAATGCCTTGAGAGGTTGTGACGTGAACCAAGCAGGGGATGTGATAAATGGGAAGGGGACTAGGGATCCTCGCGGCTGCGCTGGTGCTGGCGAGGGGGTGGGTGGGAAAGCCATCGGGGTGGGTGCCCTCGTCTGTCCAGCTCACTGGTGGGACGTTGCTTTCAGATGTCGGTGCCCTCGATTTGGATAGCTCTCACGACTGCACCTCCTCTGGCACGGCAACAGCACTTTGCAAGGCTGAGACATTTTTACTTCTCTGGGATGCTCCTTTACTCTCACCTCCTGCATTTTAGCCCCAGGCTCCTGGTATCTCTCCCCCTCCAGCCATCTCGTAAATGAGTTTGCAGAGTTTGCAGCACTGTCTGGGTCTCTGCAGGAGAAGCACGGTGTAAAAAGTCAATCCTTATTTCTGTGATTAGTGTAGCTGGCTGATCCTGCCCCTGGCGCTGAGCTCACGCTGCTCTGGGAGACGGGCTCAACCCGACACTGCCTCAGCGAAGGTGATGGAGGGCGCAAGTCTGGAAAACGCAGAAGATATGAAGCAAAATGGTCTTGAAGGCAATTTGGTGGAAGTAACGACAGGTTCAGAAACTGGGACTGAACTGGGGACAGGCCTGGCAGGAGCATTTCCCCGTGCCTGAGGGAGAGGACAAGGTGCCAAAGTGCAGCTGTACCCTGCCGACCACCCTGGGGTGTCTTCTGAGAGATGTGATGGTTAGAGAGCGATCTGATCATTTCTGCAGTGGGTCACTCCTTGGGAAGACCTCAGTCTCTTCACCTCTGAGAAACATCTGATAGGACTCCTCTCCTTGGCTCCCTTGCTCTGATTAGGCACATCTGCAGCACCTCCAGCATCTTCCTCAACTGCTTGCTGCTCCGTGGGCTGAGCCGAAGGGGAAGCAGGGGACAGCACAGGGGAGCAGAGCAGGGTGTGAAATGGCTGATGCTGGAGGGCTGGGTGCAATGCCAGGGGCTCGTCCATCCCTTCCCACTGCCAGGAACATTTCCAGAGCACTGTTCTCATCCCTCCTGCTGCCTCCGCTCCTTCCTCCAGCGCTAACATGCAGCACGGCACACTCATGCACAGATCTGACCGGGGCAGAGCTGCCCCTCGTCCCAGTGCCTCTGTCAAAGAAATCACCCGAGAGCGCAGGCAGGGACCTTGCAGCCCTTCCTCTCCGTTCTGCACAACCACTTCTCTCAACCCCCTAACTCGGTGGTTAACCAGCTTTGCCAGTGCATCTGGTCTTGTTCGTGCTCAGCGCTGGCACCCCCTCGGTCCTGCAGCTGCTCGCCCTGCGCAGGCTGCCCACGAAAGCATGGAGGGAGCCGTGGCAGCGACCAGAGCCGGGCTTATGAGTCCTGATCTGGGATAATGCACATGCACACGGAGGGGTTTCAATTGGGGTTCCCAATTCCCTTTGACTTGGGAGCTGGGTCCCTACATACACCCCAAAGTGTCCAGAGCTCTTTTCAAGGATGCCCAGGAGCCCGGTGTTAGATGTCTGTGTGAAGAACCAATGCTGCTCTCGCTAGTACCAGAAGCACGGTATTCCCATGCCACCCATAATTTCCCAGCTCCACGGCCATGCCCAGCTCTCATTTACTCCTCATCCCAGCCCTCGAGTCAACCACAGCGTGAACTGGATGCAGGGCAATGCTGTGCTGAGGCCTGCCCCATCACAAGAGGACCTCTAAGGAGGTTTATGCCTCCTGGTTGGAAAACACTTAAATAACAGCCCAAAATTTGTTCATTTTGTGTTTCTGAGAGCCCAGTAGTGAAAATTGTGGTAGGGTAACTATTTCTTAAAGACCTTTCACACAATTTATCACATTCAGAAGAGGAAATTGTAGTAGGAGATGTGTTTTTCAGGGACTTTTCACACAATTTTTCACGTTCAAAAGCCTGGCTCAATCACACACACTCAGTCCCAGCATCAGTGCTTTTGCTGAACCAGGTCTGAAAACCTCTCACAATTCCCAAGCCACCATTCACCATTTGTGCACCAAGCTTTGCTGAGACTGGAAGATCCCAGGGAGAGGAGTGGCCCCAGGTGACTGGATTCCATCCTGTGATGATCCCAGCTGATGCGGGTTGGGTGGGCGAGGGATAAAAGGGCTGCGTGGGGCTGGAGAAAGAGGTTTGGTGGTGTGGAGGGTGAGGAGCGTGTGGAAGCAGATCAGCCCTGGTGGGACCAAGCAGCTTCTAGGTAAGGCTTTGGCTTGGAGCGAAGCGGGAGGGGTTCTTGATGGAGGTTAAATGTTATTTTTGTAGGGGAATGGTACAATTTCCCCAGCTGGGAGTGGCAGCTGAGCAGCCCAGGGTGCTGGATAGCCCCTGTCACAGTCACCAGTGCAGTTCTGCATGCTCAGTGCATGCATGCTCATGGTCCTGTGGGCAGGCATGGCTGGGTGCAGTCATTGGCCTCTTTCTGACCCAAATTTAGAAGCGTTTTCCTACTCTGTCAAACATTCAGGCCCTGGTTTTTGGCTCCTGTGAAGCAGCACAGCTTTGCTGGAACGAACTTATCCCAGCAGGGCTGTTGACTCTCAATCCCACATAAAATTATGGGGAGCTGGAGTGTATGTACAATACTTCTGGCGTGGCTCTTTTCATGACATCTTCAGAGTGAGCATGACAGCCGCATAAATAGCATATGTGAGGCGACATTACATATCTGCTGCTTGTTGCATATTATTTACATACATATCCTCTACCTAGCTGATGGTTCTTCCTAGTTATAGATTTGTTAAAGACTGGAGTCTTTTCAAGGCAGATATTCAAGCCTTTGAAAAAGTGATGGGAATATATTTCCCTCTGCAGTTGCTTGGATTTTGCAGTAAACATCTATTGTTTCCTCTTGCTAGAAAAGGGAAGAAGGGAAGGCTTCTGAGACTGCATTTAGGTGGGTTAAAACTGTGAAAACAAACTGCCCAAAAGCAAGTTATCAGGCATCAGCTGCTATTGATCCAAATAACAGCAAGATCTTGAGTGACACCTCTTTGGGGAAAGCAAGCTTAGGGGAAAGCAAACAGCAAATGGATGCTGAATATCTTGGTGCTAGACTTTTTTTTGCAGTGAATTTGTTGCTCTCAGAGCTGTTCACTATATAAAATGACTGCAGTACAGAGGTGACAAGCAGATCCTTACTTTGATGGACTTCTGTGAAAATTGACATCTGAGCACAGAGGTGTTTTCCTCCCTAAGGGATAAAAGGTTAAAGTGCTGGGATGGAGCTTGGAGGGTCTGAATTCAGCATCTGCTTCTGTTTCTTACTGAGTACCTGTGTAAATCATGCAACCATCATTGCCTTTCCCTAAATCAGAGACTTTTCCTCTCTCAGCATCTGGGCTGTGGGGACGCCCAAATAGTGAGCCCTGGATGCTGGGTGCCCGCTCCCAAAATGGTGGAAAACCCCCCAGTGTCCTGGGTGATGGGGATAGGGGAGAAGGAGGGTTTCTGTCTTGCAAGAGTGGAGGGGTTTGCTCACTTTAAGGTCGATGGGTTTGAGTTGAGAATAAAACTGTAAAAAAGAATATAATGTTGCAGAGAGGATTGTTAATGGCGTCATCCACAATCACCTGAAATGATCAGTCCCTGGAAAATTGCAAATAATGATGGCAAACAATAAAATATCAGTGAATCGGGTAGCATCGTGTGCTCTCTTTTCCCTGTTAGAGCTTAAGGGATTTTGCTCTAAATGAATTTTTGGTGCAAGCAGGATCCACTCTAATTATTTGCAAGTAGTGAGGATCAGGCTCACCACTGCACATGGTATTCTTCAAAATGCAGGCAGCTGCTGGCATCAAGTGCATCTGGTTATTCTCCTTACCATGGACCTTGTAGCTTAAGAGGGTGTGGGACCTCTGATCTTGGTGGCTGCTGTCCTTTCGATGTGACCGAAGGGGGTGTGAGGAAGTCATGGAAACATGGGAGAGACTGGAATAGGACTGAAGCAACTTTTCCTGTGAGTTCGTGCTCAGGTTTTGGGAGCTAAGTGCCTCTTTCTTCTCCCATTGCATGGTCCCAGGGAACGTAGCAGGAGCTGATGGATTTCTTAGCATGGTAACTCCGTGGCTTTGGGAGCTGGAGAGCAAATGGATGGAAAAAGATGTTTAGAAGTGGAGAGATTTTCTTTGTATTTGTGCTTGAAATGGGCATGAATTATACTTGTTTTGCTGTCGTGCTATTTCAGAAAGAGGCATCAATTGACTCCAGCTCTGTTAGCTAGGTGCCCCTGGGGATAGGCTGTCTCTTGCAGGGAAATTGTTTTATTGTATAATACGTCTGTTCCTATGGATCAGTTCCTTGCTTGCAACCTCAGGAATGGGCAGGGAGGTGCCCAGCCAGCAGCAATGTTGGGTTTTTGGGGTACGGAGGGTAGCAGGCACTGACCCCGTGGCTCTGGCACAGCAAGCATCGAGAGCAGGCAGGTGGAGCTGCCTTTCAGGGACATGGGGATGGATGATCTCACTGCCTTTCTCTGCTGGCTTGAGCTAAAGGCTGTGTGCAAGTGTCTGGGCTTATATGTATGGCTAGGTCCAAGAGTAGGTGGGATGTACTGGGGTCCATCACCTGTGATGTGAACTGGACCCTCTCCATCACCCTGCCACGTGCATCCTGAGACCTTGTCTCAAATGTGCTCTCCCTGAGAAGTTCAATGATGACGGAGGGGAAACGGGGACTTTGAAAGAGGTGGGGACATGGCCTGTGATGTCCTGCTGACCCCGTTCCCCTTGGTGGGTCCGAGTTTTAAGTAGTGTCCCAATGCAAGCCGAAGCCAGCAGGAACCTTTTTTTCCGCAGCGTGTTTGTTCCCAGGCCCCTGTTTGTTCCTTGTGAAAGTTATTCCATTTTTCTTTCTTTGTTCTGTTGCTTAGCATTGCAAAAGAGGGTCTGCAGAGATTTCTGCCATCTCGAAAAGGAGTCTGATGGAGTAAACACAGAAGCTGCAATGAATATGTATTATTGCAAATATTGAAGAAGCCGATGTCCCTCTTCTTAATAGATGTTATTTCTCATTCTTTGAACAAGTCCATCGGTGATGGCGGGCAGATAGTCCGCTTCTGAATCTCTCTCGCCTTGTGTTACATGATTTATAACATCACACAAGCAACAGGATTTGTCCCCACTGTCTGTGTGACGGACGGCTGAATCCCCCTGTAGAGAGGACTCTGGGGAAGTGGTTTTTGGGGCTCAAGAGACTTTTTTTTTTATTTTGTTATGATTTTTCATTCATAGCTTCCTGCCAGTTTCTCTGATGCTCTCGTTTGCCATAGATCTGTGATGTAAAGCAGTCAGTGTTCATATACTGAACCCAACATCTCTTGCTCTTCTGGAGCTGGTGCAGGGCTGAGCAGTGACTTCCCTGTGGTCTTCTGTAGCTTCACCATCCTAGATGTCATTTTCCATGTCTATTTTGCAGGTTTTCCAGCTCTGGAAAAGAGCTCTTGCTCTAACTTCTCTAGCTAGAATGCAGTTTTGTTTCTTTTTTTTTTTTTTTTGCTAAAACCCAATAGCTGCTCTGGTTGTTTCCTTAGTGTTTAATGGTTTGCTAAAAGATGCAGTGCCTGCCGGTGCTGTTCTGCTTGCTCAGCTGCAGACACAGTTAATGTCCCTGCTCAGCACTGAAGGGAGCAGCGATGCTCAAGGACCTCCCAGTGCTCACTGGCAATGCTGGCCTTGGGGAGGCTATGACTAGCCCAAGCCACTGCTGGACTTCCCTTGACTTGTACATGTGCTTAGCAAAACCAGAGAGCTGGGAGAGAGTGAGCAGAGAGCTCAGGGAAGCACTTGCAAGGCCAAGGCTGAAGAGGGTGAGATGGGGAGCCAGCGGGAATGCTTTCAGGATGCAATTCTTGCTGGGGGGGGGTGAATGGGAAGGGGGTTGAGCAGCCAACAGCTGACTATTGAAAAGTGTGAACAGTTGATCAGGAAAACAAGACCTTTTGTGCTTTTTTGCATAAACATTTAACAGCAAATAACAATTCTACCTGCCTGTCGCATCTGTTTCTCATTCTACCAAACAGCTTGAGCCCAGTTTTATGATACTTGAAATGAACGGATTCACCAATGGTAATGCGCTGCCAGTGTCATCAGTTTTGACGAGTGGAGGATGTGTGTACTAAGCAGAGATATTTTCAGTGTTTATGGTATGGACAGTGGTGGGAGAAATAAGGCTGTGTGTCTCTCTGCCTGTGCCTCTTGTTCTTGGTTGCTGAATTTGTGTGATGATTAATGTCTAAAGAACAAATTTTACCCACCATCAGTGGTTGTGGTACAAACTTAGCTAATTAGCCTTTGGCATGTGGTTGGCAGGTGCCCATCATCCCAGGAGTGATGGCTGCACTTTTGAACCTTTGCTTTCCAGCCTCTCCGGTGCACTCTGCATCACCCTCCTCCTCCTCCTCCTCCTCCTCTCCAGGCCAGGCGCTCGTTCCCTGGGTGAGAAATGATTTCACATCTTGCAAAATTAATTCTCTGCTCATGATGGCCTCGATTGTTTA
Organism: Platalea leucorodia; assembly: GCF_965183815.1. Taxonomy (NCBI): domain Eukaryota; kingdom Metazoa; phylum Chordata; class Aves; order Pelecaniformes; family Threskiornithidae; genus Platalea; species Platalea leucorodia. Next base: position 15,440,250 of record NC_138835.1, on the reverse strand, counting down.
AACAGATTGGCAAACTGTGCTAAAGGTGGCAAAACAGCTCTGACATGCAGACGTCTTCTCCTCCTGAAAGGAAAGGCAAAAAACCGTGGGCTGTTGCTGTTAGGAAATGCAGGTGGCTGTGGGCTGCTTTCTGCAAAAGCAGCAAAAATTCTTCATGTTTAGGAACAGTGTCTGTAAAGTTAACCTGGTTGAAACAATGGTAGATGTAATTACTAGCACTAGATTAGCTTGAAATAGATAAGGTTTGTTCATCCACAGCTGGATAGACTGTACTGATGCTCCAGCAGTTTGGAGATGGATATGCTATAGGTGCGTGGGGAAAGCCCGGCGTCCTGCCTCTGCCAAGATATATCCATAACCAAGCAGAGAACAAGGCTGCTTGGGCTCCAGCTGTGGTTCTTTATATTATAAGCCTCTGAAAATTTGCAGACAAACTCCAAATATGCACAAAGCTCATTTTCAGTCAAGTTTTAATATTTTTGATGGATATTCTAATTATTTACCCAATTCATCAAAACCCTGTTGTATCCTTTTGAATCTTATTTTGCAAATATTTAATTAAAAGTGGGGTTGACAAAGATATTTGCGCCATGAATGTGTTTTTGACTTGCGTGTTGATGGTCTGGAAACTTTCTTGTAAATCCAGCATCTATTCATGGTGTGTCACCTGCTGCCTTCATGCGTGCTTTCTGGGCAATCATCGCCTGGAAGAAGGGTGGCGTTTTTGGTTTGGGTTTTTTTGGCTTTGTTTACCTTGCTGCCTGCATAGAAAGCTTCAAGCAGAAGAGTTGATCTGTTTTTTGAAGAAATAAGCTGGGAAAAGTCCTTTTGGATCATGCAGATGAAAAAATCTTGGTGGCCTTCCTTCTCAGCCTTGATGCATAGACCCCAATGGACATGGGGAAGACTTGCGATGAGGAAGAAATCTGGCCAGTGTCCTGCTCTTGAGCTGACTGTCGTCTTCTCATCCCAGGGATCCTTAGAAGAGCAGAAGGTAAGATACCATGAGATGTTCTGGGAGGACAGATCTCTTCATGGTTGAGTTAGGATTGGGGTCAAATCATGTCGAACAGTGGGTTTGGGACTGAGGGTGCAGCATGGACATCTTGGGCTTTTTCCTGTGCAAGAGGGCAGGGCTGAAAAGTGTGAAGATGCTGGATAGATAGAGGGAGGAGGAGGAGAATTTTTGGAAGAGTTTTTGTCCCAGACATAAAACATGTCTTGGCTGTCAGTAGTTCAAGGTGGCAACCCTGATCCCCTTCTACAGCAGTCATTCCAAAACACTAGGCTGTGTCGAGTCAAAACAAGAACCGCAACAAGATAAATAGGTGAACACGCTGTATTTGCTGCACTGAATTAACATAAAATGAGTATGGGAAGGGCTCTAAGTGCATTTATTGAGGTGGGAGCCAGCAGAGAGGAGCAGAGCTGAATTTGCAAACGCTCTTTTTCCTGTAGACTCCTGGGCTGTCCAGCCAGGCGCGCTCGCGCTGATTTACTGCTGTCCTTCCTTCAGCCTTTGAAAATCAATCCATTAACAATTAAAGTAATGTCTAGTCTGTCTAGTATTTATTTCACACTCTCTCGTTAATGGACTGACCAAAGAAAACTTTTTCAAGCACCAAGACTGTTGTATTTCACAAGAGGGCTGTATCTCTGGGTCATGCTTTGTTCCCTGTTAGAGCTGAGATCTGCTCTTATGGAAGCATTCAGGAAAATTACCATGCATTACCATACTATACTGTTACATTTGTTGTAAAGAAGGTGCAGCTTCTGTGCTAAATGTCCCCAGATATCCATTAAAGCTGAACTAGAGCAGAAGGGGCCAGCCCTGAATGTGTCTGCTGGGCCCAAGCAGCTCTGCCTTGGGCTGGCTCTGGAAGAGAAGCAGCATTTGCTGCCTAAGAACTTATTTTCCTTTTCTCCATCTCCTGGGAAATAGCAATGTGCCCCAAATTGGATCGTATCCGTGTGTCTGCTTGTGTCCCCAGCACAAACTGTTGGAAAATGGCTTTTTTGGGGAAACACCAGAGATGGCGAGAGGCACCGGGCCATGAGGCTCTCGTTCTCAGCAGTCGATCCCCCCCCAATCTGGGATCAAGCTGGGGATGGACCCCAAAGACTGCTTTGCACCCTGTTTGGGGGGGTGGCGTAGCTGGGGGGCTCTGCAGCTCTTGGGCACTGGGTCTCTCAGGGTCAGTGCCCCACGGCCGGACTGGGGAGGGCAGGGACCTGGGGGGTCTGCATGGATCACCCACCCTAAGGTAATGAATTTACCACTGCAGCTTCTTAAAATAAATGTTCTGCTCTAACTCTGATCCGAAATGCAGGATGTTTTGGGTTACAAAAATGACCTTTAGCAAGTGCCACTATAAGAACACTCAAGAACGACAATTTTCTCCCCCCTCGGTTCTCAGTCCTCCTTGTATTTTTGCCAGTTTCTAGGTCAAATCCCCCATTCCGCTTCTCCTGCGCTAGCCCAGCGTTCAGGCTGCACAATTGCAGAGGAGGGAGGAATTCGCTTCCCAAGCCGGATCCCCCCAGCACCCCGCTCCTGCCCCTCCCCAGCGGCGCGGGGGCACCCCAGGCAGGCTGCGGGTCCCCTCCGCAGCCGGGGGCTGCCGCGGGGCCTGGGGGGGAACGGGGCTGGACCCCCCTCCCCGCCCCGGGGGGAGGAGGACGCTGCCCTTGGGCTCGCAGGTGTGGGCTCGTTTTCCATTTGGTGCCTTAGGTTATTTATTATCCTCCCCCTTTTCCCTCCTTCCCCCCCCCCCCGCTTTTCTCTTACGCAGTGGGAGAAGCCAGGCAGCCGGGGCTGGCTCTGCCCAGCCGCCGTCCGTCCTCCCTCCCTCTCCCCATCCCTCCCTTTTCGTTAAAAACGTGGGCTCCGGGGTGCAGCCCCCTGCGCTGGCAGCATCCGTACCTGCGAGGAGCAGCCCCTTAACCCCCCCTCCACCGCCTGCCTCCGGAGCGGAGCCTCCGGCCGTGCCCGCAGCCCGGCTCTGCGCCCCCCCGCCCGGGGGTGCCTGGATGCGGCCCCGGGGTGCGCAGCCTCGCCCGGAGCCGCGGGGCTGGGAGCCGCGTTAGAGGGGAAACCCGCAGGCAGGTAAGGAGCGGCGGGGGCTTATTTTCAACTTTAGGCTTTTCCTGCCCTTTTCCCTGGGCTGGATCGGGGCAGGGGCTGGGGAGGGGTCGTGCCCCAGCCCCGCTGGGAGGCTGCGGCGGCTCTCGGGGGGCACTGGGGGGGAGGTCTGGGGGTACAAAGCCGCCTGTGAGGACTCACCGACCCGGCAGGGCTGGCAGAGGCAGGTAGGAGCATCCAGCCCTTGGGAGGGATGGCGTTGTGCAGCCCGCATGTCCCCTGCGCTGGCGGTGTGGAGATACGCGCGAGCTCCCTGTGTGCTGGGGATGCACCAAGCTCGCAGGGTTGCATCCCATTAAAATGCTCTTGGGGAGGTTTTGAGGGGGGCCGTGCTCTCCCCAGCAATAAATCATCCTTCTCCGCCAGCGTTTCTCACGCACATGCTTTGCTACAGTCCCATGCTACTCGATTGATCAGCAGATCTTAAAACTGTCTCTTTGGCACCCCAGGTCCTTGGCACAGGCTGGTGCTTCAGGATGGACCCGCTCTTCCCTGCCCATATTTTGGAAGACCCTGACCTGAGAAAGCTGCTGAACGACTCCTCCATGCTGAACCTCAGCTTTCTCCCCAGTAACTGGTTCAACAACGGCACGGGGGACAGCTTCCTGCCGCTGAGCATCAAGATCACCATCGTGGTCGTCTACTCCATTGTGTGCATTGTGGGGCTGGTGGGCAACTGCTCCGTCATGTATGTGATCGTCAGGTAGGACACGCAGGCAGGGCTGCGGGCAGGGAGGGCTGTGAGCGGGGCAGACCTCCCCCCAACTCCCTGCTGCGGGTGAGGCAGGCAGGTGCTTCCCTGGTAATTGCGATGTGCGCTAGAGGTAACGATGTGGCATTTCGTTTTATCGTTTGGGGTTTATTTGTTTTTCTCCCTTCCTAGGCTGTGATGTAGGTTCCCACCAGCTTTCAGCTGCCCTCTGGTGCCTCCTAAAGTTTAACCCAGAGAATGGATCAGAGCGATCAGATCTGCTCAAAAAATGAGGCTTTTTTTGCAGGGAGCTGGGTGTCCCTGGGGAGGGCGAAGCGCTGGGAGCATCCTGCTGCCAGGGTGTGCTGGATCTCGCAGGACGTCTCCCTCCTGTGCTGCGTCCGGCACCCCAGCTGTGGCTGCAGGTGCTGCTCCATCTGGGAGCTGGCGCTTTCCAAAGCTGAATCCGGTCGCAAGGGAAAGAGCCTGCTGGGAGGCTCAGTCTTACTTTTACAGGGGAAAAAATCACGAATGCAGCTCTTCCAACTCTTTGGAAACTATAGGCATCGATAAGATGTGAGAGGATGCTGCAGAGATGAGGGCAGCTTCTCTGGCGCCTCAGGCTGAAGTGGGGAGAGCAGGGAGACCTTTGCAGAGGGACAGGGCATGGAGCCCGCGCCACTCCAGCAGCACTGTCCAGCTTATCTGCACCTTCCTGGCATTTTAAGTGTCCCTGTCTGGTTCTGCTGTGGTTCAAACCACCCTCTCTCGGACTCAGAAACCCTGTTCCCCCCTGTAAGTGCAAAATAAGTTTATGCAACCATTAGGGCTGTGATTCTGTGTCAAACGCCAGCAACCCCCTTCTGATCTCTGTACCCTGTATTTTAGGAGCGAGCTTCCATTTTATACATGTCTCGGAGCAGAATCCTGGTGCAGGTGGATGCTACCAGCACAGAAAAGACAGGATCAATTTGTTTTCTCCTCCAGCAGAGGACAAAAATATTTAGCAGGTATTCAGACACTGATGAGATTTAGTCTTGCTCCTGCCAGGAGCCTTGCAGCTTCCAAAGCATCTTTCCCTTGAATACACACAACCCAGCTGGGGGAGATGCTGCAAAATGAAGTTTTTGGTATCACAGGCCGGTGAACGGTGGCTAAATCTCTGCTACAAGGGCAAAGCGACGTGACTGTTCATCAGGCTGCCTGTCCGTGCTCTTCCTGCCGAGGAGCTTCTGGCAGGGCGAAGGGCTCTCGTTAGCCCTGGGGAGCCCGGGGATGGAGAGAGGAGGTTTGCAGCGCAGGGAGAGCTCGCGTTTGGAGAGCTCGCCTTTCTGTTCAGCGTAGTAGCAATCATTTGAGTAGGCACGGTGTCGGTGGGCGCATGTAAGCGTGGTGGGTAGTGAGGCTCTGGGAGTGAGAAGTCCTTGTCCCATGGCGATGCAGCTCCCTGGGAATGGCAGGGAGCCTTAGGTGTGTGTAAGAAGGAGAAGCCTTGGCAGAAATCTTCTCCCTGTCTGCAAAGGTCTCGTGGGATGTGGACAGCAGGACCCTGCCGGCCCCTGCCCGCGGCTGTGAGCGGTGTACCACCAAGAATACAAACGTCCCAAACCGGCACCCTGGTCAGGGTGGGCGTGTGCCGTGGCTATGCGGGGCCACGCTTTCAAAATGGTGGCTTCTGTTCTGCTCCTTTTTGGCTTTGATACCTTCCAGCTGGATAAATGGGACCCAAAAAAAGTGGGATTTAGCACTGGCATTTCCCCTGGAACTTGCCTTTTTTTGTGTCCTCTGGTTTTATTGGTTCTAAACAATGGAAAACTGAAGAAATGTGTCACCTCCATCTCCCCGAGGCCTTTTCCACTTCTGTTCCCCTTTTATCCAGTAAATCCCTGTACATACAAAAGAGCTAATAGAAGTTTTAATTATTTGGGTACTCCTTTTTGGAGATTCACCTCTGTTTTTCCCAAAAAACTTTTATGTGAGCCTGGAGGGGCCGCTTGAATAATGTGTGCTGGGGAAGTTGTAACTGAGCTAGGACACATGTAGAAGAAGCTGCTGTTTGTCTCCATCAGTGTCCCCAGGAGCTCAGTACCAGCTGAGACTAAAGCCGAGTTATACCCAGGGACATGACCCTTCTTGGTTCAGTGAGAAACGGCAACATCTGGTTATTCCTGCCCGGGATTTTTCTCTCCTTGCCCTGTCTGTTAAGGTCAGGAGCAGGTTGGGTGATAAACTGGACCCGGTATCTCAAACTCTTGACCCTGGCCATCTATGCAGATTCAGGCAGAGCTGCCAAATTAGTGGCCGTGCAAGGAGGATGCTGATGACTTCTCAGGCACAGGTTTTTTTTCCCCAGATGGGAGCATTGGTGCTGCTGGGCTTCAGGCCTGAAAGAGCATCTTTTTTCAGTAGGCTGAATGTTGGTTGCTGGTAAGTCAACATGGGGCTTTGGGACTCTTGATGATATATCTCTTCCGTTAATGGAAAAAAGACTAGCAAACCCTCTGTGCTGCACTCCTGTCATCTATAGGTACGCTGCACCCTACAAAAGCTGTTTTTCTTCTATGCTTATATTTCACCAGGGATAACCAGACTTCAGCATGCTACACAACCGATGAGGAACTGGTGTATTATCTTCCAGAAAAAGAACGGTGCAGTGACGTAGACAGTAATTGTTTCCTGTTTAAGAGGGAGTTGGGAAATACAGAGACTCTAATATCGGCACTCGAGGAAATTGGAGGCTTCAGGAAGGCTTGTTTTTTATTCCTCTTGAATGAGTTTTTTGCAGCGCTGAGGGAAAAGTTTAAAATCTCCTGGTATTTCACACAAAAATACAAATTCAAAGCCTCCTCTGGATTTTCCCCTCTGTTGTAGAACCCAGCCTACATCTCTATTATATTTGGAGTGATTTAACATTTGGAATGATTAATTTAGAGACAGTCATCATGTGACTCTCAGTCCCCTTCTAGTGCTGAGCAGCACTAATTGGATAAGACCGAGAAGGGCTCTTGTCGGGAGCGTGCTTTCCTGGACAGCAAAGGGCCTGTTGTGGAAACCTGCCTTGTCTGCGGCTTTGTTCTGCTTGCTCATTGTGGAGTTCCTTGCCAGTGCAGATAATGCCTCCCCTCCCTCCTCCTTCTGCTGTTTGCTCTCTTCTGCATATATTGCCTGTACTGCTTTCTAATGAATGTGAAACAAGGAGTTGAACAGCACGAGGCAGGGAGGGTTTGTGGGGAGAGCGGGGGAGAGCAGGCTGCTGAGGTCCCTCTTATCTATGCTGAATGCTGCAAGGCTGGATGCCTGAGCGCTTTGTTTTTAGGAAGAAAACAGGGGAATGTATGGTTCTTGCAATGGCCATGGGGTTGGATGACCCACGGGGCTGGAGGTGATGCTGACCCATACATGAGAGCAACCGAAGTGTTGCTGCATGGGGTGTGACAGACCCCTAATGCTCCACCGTGCCAGGGAAGGGACCGGGGACAACATGCAGCTTCTGGCCCGGGAAGTCCTCTGTTGTCCCCTGCTCCATCACGATGCTGTGATGCTCAGCAGCGATGATCCGGAGGACTCCCTTCCTCAGTGTCGACTCTGCTTGCCTGGATCCAGCCCCCATGGGAATGATGCCTGGTTCCTAGGGCGCTTCTCTTTGCCACGGCAGCTCTCTGTTGGGAGCCTGGCAAAATACTGGCGGTGCTCAGCTCTCCCTATAGAAGAACACTATTTCAGAGCATTTTAAGCAGCTGTTTAGGCAGATTAGGGCTGTTAGGCCCCTCTGCTTTTATTCGCTGCTTCCAGGTGAAGCTTTAGGAGGAGGGCTGGGATGGGGAGGTGCCTGCACTGGGCGGCTGCTTGCGGATGGCTGTGCCAGCTGTTATTCTGCTGGAAAACTGCATCGATCCCTGAGAACAGGGTGAGGGCAGCTGGCTGTGATGAGACAGGGAAAATGAAGTTAATTATGACATTGCAGAGATGCTGATTTCTTAATAGAAAGCTTTCTAAGGGAAGAGCCTCAACAAGCTGTGTGTGTCGGAGCTGAAATCGAGTGAGTGTTTAATGCGGTGTGGACCCAGTGGGCACTGGCGGGGCCATCTGAGACCTCAGCTCTCTCCAGATCCCTGTCTTTTAGTTTTTTCCTGGCCAAAAAAAAAGACAATTGTTGCAATTTGTAGAGAAGGGAAACCCATGCCAAGGGCTCTGTGCCGTGCAGAGTGATTGGAGCCAGGGGAGGATGGCAAGGTGAGCAGGAGGGGGACCTGCTGCAAAGGGCAGGTCTGCAGGTCCCCAGTTTCCAGGCCCTCATGAGCCCAGGTGAGCTGGGCTCAGCCACATGGCTCATAGCAGCCATGTGTGGCCCCTGCTAACACAGTTCCTGCAACGGCAACGTGTGCTGGAGGGCTCTTGGTTTCTGGCTTCTGTGGGATGAGTGGAATTACCCATGTGCAGCAGTAACTGTGATGGTTAATGTGGGACTTGGTTCCCAGTGCTTTTCAGGGACTGGGCAATTCCCAGCAGCATTTAGGACACGAGCAGTTCAGCAGAGGCAGATCCTGCACATGAACAGGGCTGAGAGCATCTTGCTGCAGGACGGATGCTGACGAACACCCTCCTTAGACTGAAGCACTGTTCTTGGTGGCCATGTGCCCGCTCGGGGTTGCATAAGCATCCCTGCGAGCCCCCGGGCGAGCTGTGGAGGCTTTTGCAGCAGCGGCCACCCAGCCTCTGCCCTCGGCATGGCAGCCATCGCGGCCATGCAATGTCCTTGTCTGCGCTGGTCCCCAGAGAGCACCTTGAGGAGGGAGGGCACCAGTGTTACCCAGACACGGCAGTGAGACTCAAAGGGCAAGAAAATCATCTGTCCCAGAGCATTGCTGCTTGCCCTGGCTGGCGGCAGATTCCTTAGCCCCTGCTAGCCAGTCACCGTCCTGCCAGGGAATTAATAGGCTTTTACGTGCCGGCCTTGCTGGCTGCTTTTGCTGTAGCATCTGGCTTCATGGTCCAAAGTGATTTAAATTTCTGTCTTAAATTGTCTTGTTGCTTTTTTTTTTGTGGCCTGTTGAGCCATTAAGAATAAACTGGCTTGAATTGGGTAATTTCAGGATGAGGGGGCTCTGAAAAGGTGATTGGAGCAGCAGGGACACGGAGAGCATGGTGTGGGTGTATGGCTGGGAGGACACAAATCACGATGGTACGTGCCAGATCAAATATCAGCTTCATACAACCTGTGAGCTAAGAGCAGGTTGGGAGCAGTGATGTCAGTGAACCGGTGCCGATTTCCACCGTCAGAGGGTGGGAGCAGCTCAGCAAAAATCCTTCCTGAGCCTTTTTGGCTCTATTTTGCTTCCCTGTGCATGTCTGGGGAGGGCAGCAAAGGCTGTCACTGATGCCAGGGCATGGGGTGGGAATGGAGGGAGCTGCTCAAGGTGAACAGCACTGTCTGCATCCCAATTAGCTGGAGCTATGAATATAAAAATCAAGAGGCTCCAAGAGGCAGAGAACTCCTGGAGATAACGCTCACGGTTCCCCAGGGCTGAAGGCTTTGCTCTGCTCCCTCTGCCCCTGGTGTCTGCAGCTCCATTTTGGGTTGTTGGTTTGCTGCAGCCGGCTGGTCCTCAGCCCTGGGGCATCTGGAGCTGCTTGCTGCCCTGCAGCCTCATGGTGGCTGGGGGGAAAGGAGGGAGAGATGCTAAATCAACAGGTTTGCAGCTCACCCTGAGGCTCAACCAGGGACAGAATCCGTCCTTGTGAAAAACAGGACCTCAAAGCCAGGTATATGGAAGAGCTGTTTCCTACCCATCTCCTCTCCCAAACTGTGGGTTCCCCTTGCTGAAGCTCAGCTTTGTTCCAGGTAATGCTGCTCGAGGTCCACTTAGCAAAAAGGAGGGGGAAGCTGAGTGCTGAGCTGATATCCAGACATTTTTCCTCTTAGGCTTCAGCAGCCAGGGGAGCAGAGCAAAGCAATTACTTTTGTGACAAAGGTGGAGCTGGATGGAGAGCTGAGAACTGCCCTGTGGGAGATGCTCCATTAGGAAATTGCCTCTGTGATGGAGTGCAAGAAAGTGGCTCAGCGGGGAGCTAATGTCCTCCATGGAGGCCACAGACTTATCCGCATCGGAGCTGTGCCGTGGGGGGGACCTTAGGTGTCTCCTAGAGCCTGAGAGTTTAAATGGTCTCTTTTGTGCAGATTAAGAAAGCGAAAACTCTCAGTTCCTGGAGGAAAAGAAAAAGAGGTTAATCCACAGATAAGTGATTAATTGATTTTTTGTTTGTGCTGAACATTCTGGAAATGTTTGGGAACATTGTTTGGTTGGGATAATGGCTGCTCTCAGTGTGCGGAGAAAGTGGAGCTAGAAGTAATTAGTTAGGTGTAAATTAATTTCCCCACCTTTCAAGAGCACATAATCAGCCTTAAAATCCACTTGAAGGTGGGTTGGTGGAGGTGAGCGGTGGGCCAGGCACCCCAGCATGGCCCTGCGTCGGAGGGAGTGACCAAGGCAGCTCTGCCGTCACCTCGCAGGGAGTGAGGGAAGGGGCAGCAGGGAGGGATCCGTGCATCGGGGGAGAGCGGATTTTGCAGGGCTAGGCTGAGCAATTGCACCTGGACTCTTGATGCTTGCTGAGAAGTATCCTGGAGGAGAGGGACCAGCGAGGTCCCCTGGGGTAGAGGGGAGCAAGAGGGAGCTGAAGGTTTGCAATCTGCGCACCCCAGGCTCAGGGTTAGCTGAGATGCCCCAAACTTCTCACTGTGCTGGTGACACAGGAGTGTGCATGGAGGCAACGTTGTCCCCCGTGGATGCTGGATGGGTGGCAGAGGTGGGTGGATTGCTGCTTTTCTCCCACTGGTAAAAAAAAAAAAAAACACCTTTAATTTTTTTCTGTTTCACAGTGGTTTAGCTGCCCATCATGGTTCAAAAATGCAGTTGCTATTCCCTTGAGTTATAACATCAATAAAATCAGGGTTAGAGACATGTCGATGAGTTGCCTCCAAGTCCAGCCCTCCTGGAAGGATGGACTGGAACAAGCTTGACCTTTGGGAAGCCTGGGTGAGCCCAGCCAGGTCTGTGGTATGTGGAGGAAAACGCCAGCTCCCAGGAGACCTTTGCTAACACAGTCTTAGGTGACTGAATGATTTCCTGAAGCCTAAGCTGACAATATTTCATTTTTGTGTGGGCTGATGAAGAACAGTGATTTAATTTCTTAATTTTAATTACCCCCCCACTGACTTAGAGGGGAAAGTGGCTGAATCCATTCGCAGACCCGTCTCGTGCTCCCTGTGTGCATTGCCTCATTTATGCCAACTGCAAGAATTCAAACAAAAAAGCAAAACTCTCCCACCCTGAGATGCTGCTGCTCTGGGGTTCACAGCGCTGCAGTCTGTTTCTGTGCGATCCTGCTTAGGAAGTCCCAAAGCTTTAAAGCCCTGGGAGCTGCCTGGCTGCGTTGGATTTGCGAAGTGTTTTGCTTGTTCATCCCTTCACAATAGGAAAGACACTGGTATTTTTCCTCTACTGCTTTTGCTTATATAAGTTTATCTGATCTGGGCTGGCTTTCTAAGAACCCCCTGTCTTGCTCAGGTGCTGTGATTTCTGGGCCAGGAGGAGCCTGGCTCGGCGTATGTGGGGACCTCAAGTGCTTCCATCAATGTTCACCTGCTCCAAAAGCTTCCTTTGGCTTTCAAGGTCAAATGTAGGATTGTTTGTTCTTGCTTTCTGAAGCCACTTTCAAACACTTGACTTCTAATACAAGCACACCTTAGAGCCCTAAGAGGGTAAAAAAATAGACTTTATATTCTGGGTTGTGGATCCCCTGGCTAAGTCACCATGTGCATCAACAGAATTCAGAGGATGGCAGTGATAATGTTCCTCCAAGCTTTCAAACTTCCCCCAAAGGGCTGTCAGGCCCTGGCCCAGGCTGCCCAGGGAAGCGGTTGAGTCCCCATCCCTGGAGGTATTTAAAAGCCGGGGAGATGTGGTGCTCAGGGACATGGTTTAGTGGTGGCCCTTGGCAGTGCTGGGTTAACGGTTGGACTCGATGATCTTAAGGGTCTTTTCCAACCTTAACGATTCTGTGATTCTAAGAGCTGAAGCTCAGATCGTCACGGGGGTACAGTGCTGAGGAGTGCAGTTGTGGGTTTGCTGTTCTGAATCAATTTGACAAAAAGCTTTTTAGGTCAAATCAGACCCCGTAATATTCCAACACATATCAAACTGCAAATAGTACAGTAGTTTATAGGTTTAAGTGTTGCCCTCAAATGAAGTTGCCCTCTGTTAATAACACACATCGTTGCCGTTTCTGGCAACATTTCTCCAAAGGCCATTAGTATAGTAAATGACACATGAGCTGTAGTTTTAAAATTATACCTATTTGAGCTCTTATTTTGCCCGTGAGAGGAACATCCTGGAGCTGAAATGTTAGATGCTGTCAGAGTGACCGTTGAGCTTCCATTTCTGCAGACTTTGCATGTATCCTTGGTAGGTGATCATATCTTTCTTTGCATCATTTCCCATGTGTAAAAAGGAGGTGATTATCATTAGAGCAAGGTGAATCTTCTTTTGGGGCAGTCAGTTCATGCGATAAAAGTAATACAGAAATGACAAAAACCCTTTGAAGCAGAGTTGGCTCATGACTTTATCTGCAAACGACCCATTTCTTTAGAAAGATCCATTGTGATATTTTGACTTCTGATACAAACCTCATTCCTCACCAGTTTTTAGCTGCCACTGGCCAGGGCTGGTCATCTTGCCCATTCTGATCTGATAGCTCACATTAGCCACAGTCTTTGGTTATGAGCCCATAAAAAATGGCTAATCAACTTACCCCTGGACCATATGATGCCTTTCAAATCAGCTTACTGGGTAAAGCTCTCACCAATATTTATAATAATGAAGCCATATGTGATGAAATCCTAGATTAGCCTTACTGAAGTCATTTTTCAAAAAGCACGATCTGAGTTGACAGCCTCAGGCTTTCATGGACCTCACTTGCAGTCTAAGGCAATAAGCTTCTACTCATGAAACTGAAGGTGAAGGCACCATTTGTACTGTTGTAGGAGCTGGGTTGAGCTGTGTGTTGATAAACGTGTGGGAGGTAGAAAGTGTTCAATCTCTTGTTATGTAAGAAAAATACAGTATCTCCTTTCTAAAGTGGCAGAATGCCCTCTTCAGTAGACTTCAATGTCTTGCCCATCATGGCCAGGTGAAGCTCTAACCATAGCTCATTCCTACATTTCAGATTCACCAAGATGAAGACAGCAACCAACATTTACATCTTTAACCTCGCTCTGGCTGATACCTTGTGTCTGATGACCTTACCCTTCCAGGGTACAGACACGTTCCTGGGCTTCTGGCCCTTCGGCAATGTCCTCTGCAAGATTGCCATCTCTATAGACTACTACAATATGTTCACAAGCACCTTCACCCTGACAATGATGAGCGTGGACCGCTACATTGCCATCTGCCACCCTATCAAAGCGCTAGACATCCGCACTCCCCACAAGGCCAAGGTGGTGAACGTCTGCATCTGGGCGCTGGCTTCTGTCTTTGGCATCCCAGCAATGGTGATGGGATCTGCAGAGAACGAAAACAACGGTCAGTAAAAATGCATCCAAGCGGTGGGAGGTGTTGGTGGCCAGGAGAGCCCGTGGGCTTGGGGAGCCATTGGGGAGGGGTACCAGTTTCATCAGTGTGGTGAGCTCTCTGCTGTAAAGCCCTCTTAACTCTTTCCTTGCTGGCCTTGCCTCTCTGCATCACTGCTACTGCTTTTCCAGTATTAAACATGCCTAAACTAAACTGAATATGCAAATGCTTTTCTTCTTGGTATGGGTTTGCTGATTTTTCCCTTCCTCTTTATTTTTTTTTTGACTTGCAGAAATTGATTGTCTAATTAAACTCCCTTCACCCGTGGATTACTGGGATCCAGTGTTTGGCATCTGTGTCTTTCTCTTCTCCTTTATGATCCCTGTGTTAATCATCACCGTTTGCTACAGTCTCATGATCAGAAGACTCAAGAACGTCCGTGTCCTTTCAGGCTCCAAGGAGAAGGACCGAAACCTGAGGCGCATCACCCGAATGGTCCTGGTGGTGGTGGCCGTCTTCATCATTTGCTGGACTCCCATCCAGATTTTTGTGCTGGTCCAGTGCTTGGGTGCCAAGGCAGAAAGCGAGCTCGAGCTGGCCATCTCCTGCTTCTGCACCGCGCTGGGGTACGCCAACAGCAGCCTGAACCCCGTGCTCTACGCCTTCTTAGACGAGAACTTCAAGGCGTGCTTCAAGAAGTTCTGCTTCCCCACCGCCTTCAGGACCGAGCTCCAGATGTCCAACAGGATGTGCAGCATCGCCAAGGATGTGGCCTATGCCTGCAAGAACTCGGAGGGGACTAACAATCCGGCCTGACTAGGCATGGAAATTCCCATGGCGGCTGTCGCCCAGCAGAGTCCAACCACCCCCACGTCAGAGCTAACTCAGATAACGGCTCTTTAGCAGGACCTCAAAACTGAGAGGCAAGAAACCGAGGAAACAATTTTGGGGGTTGGGAAAACAGGATACTGCAAGAGCATGCAGAAAAAGTGAGCCCACTTGATGCCTTTTTAATTCCAGTGCACCCTGCACTAAGGAACACGTTTAAAATCAGCTCTTTAATTCCTGCGAAACCCTGGTGGTTTGCAACATTATTGAGAATTCAGGAATTAAGGGTTTAAAACAGGCATTGCTCCTTGGACTTACACTTTTGCTGCTGGGAGACAGACAAAATGCGAACTATTCCATTTCTCCTTTCCTCCCTGAGTTGTTTAAGATGTTAACAGCTCATGTGGCTCATTGGGCGCTTGGGTGCAGGTTTTATTCCTGCGGTATCGCTCTGAAATTAGACATTGCTGAAGCCAAAGTGGGCAGCAGCTGTCAGACAAAAACCCAAGATCATCTCCAGGATGAGTCATCGCAAAGGGAAGGATGCGGGAGCTGGTGGAAAGGGAAATTCAAACCGCCCCGAGCCAGGCAGCCGGGGCCACGAGCCTGGGGAGGGCAACGCGGACGGGGTCTGCAGCGAAACCCTCCAGAGGGGAGCGAGGTGGTGAGAAGGGACTCTCAAAACTGGTGAATGTAGCTCAGAAGAAGAAGAAAAGATGGATGAAATGAACACAAATCCTTGTTTACATGCTGCTATTGCTTTTTTTTTAACCCTGTATTTCCATTGTAATAATGGACAGAATGTGTCTGTATATACACATCCCTATAGTGCTATAGGTACAGCTGTAATGTAGGATTTCATCTTGCCAAGCATGCCTTGGGGATCCTCCTCAGCGAGAGGAGGAAGGAATGAAGTGGCCTATGTATACATGTATTTATGTATGGGGGAAAGCCATTTTGGAGAAGTCAGAACAGCAGCTTCTCCAGAAGACATGGACATTTCTGGCAGGAGGGGCAGCCCAAAACAGGCCCACCTGCTCCAGGTGAGATAAGTGGTGCACAAACCATACAAAAGGTGGTTTATTTTTTTTTTTTAATGAAATGAGATCCATGATGCTGAGAGCACTTAGGAAATGCTGCCGAGGTACCACCCCTCCTGCCAACCATAGATTGATTTTCCTCTCCCAGTAGGCCAGAGCTTTGTGTAAATTGAAATGCCCTGTCATTTCATTTGATGATGAAAGTATTATCGAAGAGCTTAACCACTGAGTGCCCTCTGTGCTAGCAGGGACAGCAGGCTTGTATTCTCCCTGTAGCACAAAACCCCAGGGAAATCTGGGCAGTGGTGGCCAGTGGTGCTGATGGGGAAGCAAAGCAACGACCTCCAGTTGGAGATGGGAGGTCAGCTCCAACGTGAGAACCGGCAGCGTCGTCCGGGCTGTACAGATTTCATGTGAATATATTTCTTGTGCTCTGGTCTATGAGATACTGTATTTTTAATGTATTGATTTGCCAATATTTTAATGCTTTCATGTTCTTTATATATGCTGTATAAAAGAATCCAATGTTATATTTCTATGTAAAGTGTTTCCCTTATGGTTGGGCTTAAAATATAGATGCAATTCCAGTGTCCCACGTATAGGACCCAGATCCCTTGTAAACTGCTCAAGCTGGGAAGATTTTCATGCTGATTAGCATTTGATTGGGAATCTGGAGGGATACCAGAGCAAACTTTGCAATTAGCGCTTCCCCTGAATAATGTAGGGGGAGGAGGAAATCTGGGCACTTTAAGCACTTTGCAATGGATGTTCATCCCCAAGCACTCACTAGGAAATCTCATACAACCCCCAAGCATGCGAAGAACAACTCCCCGAGAACCGCGCTGCTGGCAAGCTGTACCCATGCCCTTGAAAAAGTGAGTTTGGTGGGCTGTTGTGTTCGTGGATACAACAGCAGCGTTAGTCAGTGAGCAACCTTGAGTCTTCTCAGCCCATCAGCTGGCGTACGGTCTGATGGTGCTGGGGACGGTGCTGTGCGACGCTGGGAAGCGACTGCCGGGCTTTGCTTGCAGTGCCATTCGGGAGCAGGAGAGCGTTCGTTAGTGGCTGGCTGAGGAACAGCCACCCTCCCTTTGTAGTCCTTGGTTGGGTTTTTAAATAGATTTATGTCCTCTGAAAAGTATACCAGTGTTTGGCATTTTTTTAATACGGATTTTGTTATAATGACTATGCTGCAATGATCTTACATAATCAAGTACTCAATAAATGTGTGTTTACTAAGCTTTTGGGTAATTCTGTGGCCCTTGCAGTGAATGTGTTTAGGCATTCTGTTCGATGCTCAGTGGAGTTTGCTATAAGAGGAGCAACAAAAACCTGAAAGCAAAAGCTTTATTGTACCGTGCCTATGGATTTAAAGGCTCGCGATCGGCTGGCCGGCTGAAGCGCAAGCTCTTTAATTCTCTTCTGAAATGGTCGTGTTGGTATGATTTTACAATTGCCGCAGTGTAAATGACAATTTCCTAGGTGGCTACTCGTGTGCTTTAATAAAGGAAAATAAAAACCCCTGTACTTTGAATGATGTGGAGTCTGAAAGACTTAGCTGCGTGGATCAGGGGCTTGTTTCAACTCTGGCGTTGCCGGGATTTTTGCATGTGGGCTTATTTTTCCAGCTGAAACCACTGCTGAGTGCGTGCAATAACACCGAAGCATCTGATCCCATTTTACTGAGGGCGGTGGGAGCTTCTGTTATGCAGGTAACTGTCTGCAGGCAACCTGGAACCAGAAGATGTGAAAATGCTAAGAAATCGGCGGTTGGAGATGAGCACGAGCTGCCCGCACCCCGCCAGCCTCTGCAGCTGCTCTGGGTCTCGGAACAGGCAGCTCTCATGTGCAGGCAGGGCAGTGATGCCGGCAGCTGCCTGCTATTAGAGGAGAATGATGCAGGACAAAACCGAGCTCTTCCCGCTTACTCCCTGCATATTTCCCAGGAGTTACAGGGTTAGGCGTGATCATGGAAAGCAATGAATTACAGACCTGCTCTGAAAATAAAGCCAAAGCCATATTCTGTAGCCAGGAAAGATGGATTAGCCAGGGAGATGTGCAATAAGGAAAGCGCCTTCTCTCTGCACAGAGATCAATGTTCTTACCCAGGCAGGTAAATATAAGGAGAGTTTTTTTTATTAACAGTAGTGATTTTCTTCTTTTTTGAAAAAAAGAGAAAGAAAATCGGTGGGAAAAAATTAAAATCTTTAGTTCTTTCATAGTTCAGTTAATTAGAAGTATCCAGGCGTGAGTTCTTATATCAAAACCATAAACCAAAGGGCTTTATTCAGTATTATGGGATTTATTAATGACTAAGTGTTCTCCCTGCTGCTGCTGGCTGGAGTCAAGTGCTGCAAAAGGCTGAGGAATGGATGAGCCGGGGGCTGAGCTCTCCCCCGGGGAGCTCCTCGGCTCACGGCGCTGGCACATCTGAGCAAAGCTCTTTTGAAGGGTGCTTTGCTCTGCTGGTGCTGCATCTCCCTTCCGCGCCCCCCGCCCAGGCTGTTCAGCCAACACCTTTCCCCCAACACAAATCACAATTTCTAAAAGCAGAAATAAGGTGCAGAATTTGCACCCTCAGTGAAGTTTGGACAGTTTTACACCATGGGAAGAACTTACCCAGGGAGGTGCTGAGATATCCTTTACCGAGCTACAGGTCAGACTGAGGTCAGTTGGTTTGGGCGAGTGTTCAGTTGAAATCACCCTCCTCATGCCCACTGCTCGTAGGAGCCACGCAAAGCCTTTCACCCGCTCCGAATGCCTCTGGCCCCCAGTGCTGAAGACAATTTTAGCAGGTGGAGGAAACCCCGACTGCAGAAAGGCAAAAGCTGCATTTGCCCCACGTGGTGCCCATTGCTCGGGACTTACCCTGATGAAGACACTATCTCATGCTGAGCACTTGCTATGGCTGTTTTTCCAAGGTGTTTTCATGAGGAGCTAGACTGTAAATACATCTTCTTCTCCCCCCCCCCCCCTTTCTTTTTTTTTTTTCACCCAGGGGAGGATTTGTTAACTCCTTAAAGAGCTGTAACTGGACTCTCATCTCTCTCTGGGTACTTAGGAATATCATTGCTGGGTAGGTCAATGTGTGCCCAGAGAGGGATGCCTCTCACCCTTGGAATGCTTTGTAGGGAAAGTGGGTGCCTTCCATAGCTACAGCCTCTTTGTTTAAATGAAAAGGATCTCCAGAAGCAGCTGGTACTGGTGCAGCCTTTGCTGCCTGCTCAGAAGAGGGACTCTTAGACAGGCAGCAAAGCGGGCTCTGCCAGAAAAACTCCAGTTTGCTTTCCCACTCATTTCCCTGTGCTTTCCTTCAGCTATTTTGGTGGATATTTATGCACAAACAAATTTCTCCTTCCTTCAACAAGGAGAACCTCCTTTGGACAGATCCTGAGCTGTAGCCCTGATTGTGCATTCATGGCTTCACGCCGTGTTTCCATGTGAATCTTTGTGGTGGCAGAGCTTCATCGCCGTGACTTTGCAGAATCGGCTGGTAATTCATATCCCTGATCTCCACCTCCCAGGCCCTGCCCAGCGCTGGCTGAAGGACCAGTTCTTACTCCCTGGCCTTCTGCTGTGTTGAGGAGGACCACGCAGCTGAGATGGGAGGGATGGAGGGTTGCAGGAGGGAAAAGTGTCTCAGCTTCGTGATGAAAAAGGCTTGTGAGGTGGTGAGGCTGGAAGAAGGGAGAGAAAATGGAAGGTGGACCTGAGGCTTCAGCATCAGCCCATAACCCAAGCGTCGTGGTGCTGCATGAGGGACAGAGACGGACTATGAGAAAGTAGAGCATATGCTGTGTCATGCCAATGGGTGTTTGGCACAGGGCTTTTTGGGGGATGGGGATGTGATGTTACAGGATCTGTAGCCCTTCCTTGCCATGGCTGAGCTGATGCACATCTACTTTGAGCAGTCCACAGTGGCTGTGTGCATCTGCCCTCTTGACCATTTAAATTGGGGCTACATGCCACTTTTGCTTAAAATATGTGATAACAGATATGTTAAGGCCATAACTCATTTTGAAAGCAGGAATTTTAGGATTTTTTTCAAGCAAAGGGACTGCTGTTGGGGTGGGTGCACTTTAGGTCATGGCTCATGAACTCCCTTTGTTCTTTTTTTCAGTACCGTGAAGCCTGGATAAATTGCGTGACAGAATGAAATAATCAATAAATAGAGCAACATGGTTATGTATCTTGGCAACGATGATGCTAATCAACCATGTAAACCGACTTTGCTCTCTCTCTCTCCCTTAATGCAGTGAAATCCCAGCTGTCTGCAGTAAAGGAGTGATGCTGGCTCTCTGCAGTGCTGGGGGACGCAGACAGCCCTTTGCCCCTCCTGCCTCTCCTACTACACACAAGCTTTCTGCTTCAGCAACCCAAAAAACTCACTAAACACTCCCTGGGGTAGAAAGTGCACAATAATATCCAACACCAGCTGGGATCACCTTCACCCTCCCTGGAGAACATCTCTTATGTTCAGATTCTTGGGAATTTGGCCCCCCCGTGGTTAAGCTGCTGTAAGGGCCTCCGGGAACAAGCCTCATCGCTCCGTGCTGGCACGTGGCATCACTTGGGATCTTCCTGAGTAATGAGCAGGTTGGATTATTTCTGGATCCGTATAGCATGGTGTTATACACATCCTTACCTCTTGCTCCTGCTGTGCTCTCAAATCCTTGTGCCTTTTGCCGCATATAGGTGCTGGGTGGGAAATCCTACCTGCAGAGCCCATGCAGGCAGCTGTTACTGGGAGATCTCGTAACCTATGCAACCAGCCCACTCTTGCAGCAAAAGGTATTTTTCCCCCAGTATATGTTATTGCTGCAAGGGGAGGTAGCTCCTGTGCGGATGGAGTCCTCCTGCCTGCAGCGGTCAGGGAGAGCATCCGCCGCTTCCCTCCCCTCCGGGCCTGCAGCCAGGCAGGATGGGCCGGAGCCAAGAGCCGAGCAGCACCAGCCCTGCCAAACAGCAGATTTTCAGTGTAGTGAAGTGAAGGATGAATCTGCAAGAAATCAAGCAGGAAACTTGATTTTTTCCAAGGAAACCACTGACAGAATTAACATCTTCCCACAGTCTGGTTTTCTTTTTTCTTTCTCCTGGCCACAGAAAGGAGACAGGCAAAGTTTGAACTGGCTCTGTCATCCTATAAACATTGATTTCTCTGTGTGTTTTCAGTCTGCCATGTGCAGTGAGTGCTCCGAAAAGCTCATGCCATGCTGATTCATTCAGTGACGGGGAATAAAAACACAAGTTATGTGGTCAATATGAAATGAAGATTAATGACTTTTCGGCTTGATTTCCTCTGTGTGAAACGAATCCTGTGTTGTGATTTGGCTATTTAATGTTTGTTCAATGTTAGGCATTAATAGCAGCTTCTCTGCGTGCATAGGTCATTTGTTCACGTATTTCGGACTTTCCCTCATCTCAGCCTTGCACAGCTCTTGCTTTGCTTAACCACAGAAAAAATTCCTGGAGATAATCACTTGCCTCCAGGGTTTAAGCATAAAAGAGCAGAAAATGAGCCCAACCTCTGGTGCTGGTGTTTATCCTTGCTCCCGGCATTCCTGCGGCGGCTCAGAGGTGGGTATGGAAAGCCGACCAGGGCTGCTCTCCCCGCAGTTTGCTTTGGCACCTGCGCTGGGGTTTCGTTTGAATGCGCTCGGCTGGAAAACTGCCTCTTGTCTTTTGATGAGTGTGTGTTAGCGATGCCACCGAGCCCTTCTGCCTCGGGGCTATCCGCCAGGATGGTGTACGATGAGCTGCCCGGCTCTGACCTGTCCTGTCCACGGTGAAGCGGTGGCTATTAGCCTCATCTCCCTGGCTTCTGATCAGCTTGGAAGGAAGAAGCTCGGCCGAGAGCCGCCCAGGCGCAGAGGAGCCCGCTGTCTCCATCGCACGGCTAAGAGAAATGTAATTACATCCGTAGCATTTCCAGCAACACCGAGCAGCAGCAGGCTGAGTCTCAGGGGAGGTTTTTCATTGCACTGAAATCTGACTTTATTAATTACCAGCCTCTGATCTCATTTGAGGGTTAAGTTTATGAAACCGAATCCTTATTTCTCTGCTTTCCTTATACAGCTGCCTTATTGAGTTTTGTGCAGTGGATGGTTTGGACCTTAGAAACTCCCAAGGTGTCTTGTTCTTCAGGCACGAGCTGTGAGGGGAAGCGGCGGAGCAAGGGGAGATGGCGGAGGCGTGCAGAAGTCCTGGCGAAAGACAGAGAAAGAAATTACATCTCAGGAAAACTGAAAATGGGGACAGTTGCCTGCTGTCTTACTCCCAAACTATAGTTTATTTTCCCCTCTCTGGGAATTCCCCCTTCCCACGTGGGATGCTGGTGGCAGCACCCAGAGCCCCCCATGCCCAGCGAGGGGACCCTGTGGCGGGGTGCTTTAGCAGAGCCACCCTCAGCCTTCGGTGCAGCCCGGGCTGCTCACCTCCTCCCGGGAAAAGCTTTCCAACCTCGCTCTGTTTATCCAGCAAGCACCGGACTTGGCTGTAGGCACTTATGGGAGTGCCTGTTTTTCATCTAGACATCAAATATTATTTTTTTTTAAAAGGGAAAATAGCCACTAAACAGCCCTTGAAGCTTCAGGCTAGTGTCTAATTCCACTCAAAGAGCTTTGTTAGATAATTGTAATACTTTTCTGAGAGAAAATAGAGCAATTGAGGCTCGTAATTAAAAGCTATTCAGACAGCTTTGATCTTTCCCTCTGCATCTTCACTTACCAAAACCAAATGCCAGTGAGAGCCTCTTGGCAATATTTACTGTCACTATGCTTGGCGTTTGCCTTTAGGTTAACTCCTTTTCCTCCCATCCGGCAAAAGGGAGGTGGGGGAAGAGAAATGGGGCAAGTGGCTTTTCAAGACGGCTTTCTTTGGAAAGCTGATTTTTCTTGGAGGGTGCCTGGTGTCCTGTCACTCCATGATGACAGCAAGCGTGGAGCTCCTCTGGAGGCCTCAGAGCTGCCCTGGATGAAGGGTTTATCACCCCAAAACCACCTCCAGGCACAGCCTCGGCTGCAGTGGTGGTGTAGACGGGGTAAGACCCAACATGGTCTGCCCAAGGCATGGGACAGGGAACTGCCAGCGCTGTGTCCCCATGGCCCACAGAGGGTCCTCAGATGACCTCCTGACCCACCGTGAAAGGGACCCCAGCCTGGGGGGGTCCCCTTCTCTTCAGCAGTGGGTGGGAATGTCAAACCTCGAGGTGCTGAGACCCTCTGAAGGCACCAAACTGGGATCGTTTCTCCTCAAACGAGCAGTAAAGCCGGAGAGTCACCGTTTCCTCGGGTTTGCAGTGGGAGCATCAGTAGCACATTAGCACATGACACCCAGGGGCTCCCAGCACCCCGCAGGCGACAAGGTGAGTGCTATGAATAAGTCACGCTGTATGGAAAAGGAACAAATTCTCTCTCTCAGTTTGCTTTCAACAGTATCCTCTAGAGATGCTTCTGCTTCATATCTTCTATATTCCAAGTTTTTGCTCATCCATTTTTAATCTCTTTTCTTGTTTTCCCCATCTAAAGATGCTTCTGAGAGCCAGGCCTTCATCCCTCAGTGGGGTATTATTTCTTTTCTCACCCGAAATCGTGACCAGCAGTAGGAGACAGTGTGAGACTGCGTAAGTACCGAGGGATTATGGCTTCGCGGGGGAACAAGCTGCAGCACAGCTCGGATGAGGACAATTGATTGAAACAGCCATTATTCCTTGCTGCAGCACAAAGACTTAAAAAGCAATAGTAATTTCCGATCCCTGCCTCTTATCTCAGATGCCTGCGTTTAAAGCCTGCGGTGGGAATATGAGCCCTGTATGAGCCCTAATTCCTGTTTCTGGGGTGGAAAGCAGCTTCCTCTCCCTCTCCCAGGGGTGATGCAGCAGAGCCCTCCAGGTCTGTCTGTCCTCATGGGTGCAGCTGGAGCGGGGAAGGTGATGCTGCTTCCGTGCTGCTGTAGTGGGCAGGAGCAAGCAGAAAGCCTTCAGCTCCTGCTGTAACCAGGGAGCTGCGAGGTTACCCGGCACCTTTGCACTCATTAAGACATCCCAGACTGTCCTGGAAGGAAATTTCCCCAGCTTCGGGGCTGAGCTGGCTTCCCGGCTCGATGCACGGCTGGCTGGGAAGGGGGTTAGGACAGGAGGGAACCGTGTGGGTCACTGATTCAGTCTCCCGTGACCCTGCAGACCCTGGAAGGGATGTTTGGTTTAGAAGGGGATTTATTTGGTGAGTTGTTAAGGCTATTTATTTCCGCACTTCCAGCCTTCAATTTGTGGCTAATGTGGGCTGGTGGGATCCGCAGCAAGCCAGCCCCAGCAGCCTGATGAAATTCAAACAAATGAGCAGGCGTGCAGGTTTTCCCTGGGGTGAAATTGTGCAACGAGTGGGCAAGGGTCTCCTGGAAGGTGGTTTCTGCTCTCCCAGAAACAGCCATAGCAGCTTGGCCTCCGGTGCCGTGCTCAGAGGCTCTGCCCGGGCATGGACAGCCTGAGTTTGCAGCCTTCCCCGCCGAAGCACGGTACCAGCTTGCGTGTGAGGCTGAGCAGCACTGCGGGAGACGCAGCGATGCTGAGCTGAAAGCAGAGAGTGCCGCTTAGTGCTGCCGGGCTGAAACACAGGGCCCCGCCGGACGCCTCACCGGCCGGCACACCGGCCAGCTCGGTGCACCGATGGCAGCCCGAGCCCCTCCTAAGCATGGGAGGAGACCTTGGCCAGAGCAAGCCCCTTCTCCCCTTGTAGCCTTGCACCCCATGAGAGTAAAGAGGAGCCGGCACTCCTGTGTTTTAAGCATTTTACACAGAGAAAAGCACAGAGGCAGGCAGGGTGCTGTCGTAAGAGGAGATGCTGAGAGATGGAGCAGCTCATCCTTGGGGACAGAGGGCTCGGGGGGATCTGAGCAATATCTGTAAATGCCTGATGGAGGGTGCAGAGAAGAGGGAGCCAGAGTCTTCTCAGTGGTGTCCAGTGGCAGGACAGGAGGCACAAACTGAAATATGGGGAATTCCACTTAAACATAGGAAAAAACTTTTACTGGGAGAGTGGTGAAGTACCGGAATGGGTTGCCCAAAGATGTTTTGGCATCTCCATCCTTGGAGACATTCAAAACCATGTGGACATGGTCCTGGGCAACCTGCTGTAGGTGGCCCTGCTTGAGCAGGGGGGTCGGACTGGGCGATCTCCAGCGGGGCCTCCAACCTCAGCCTCTCTGTGATTCCATGACAATCATGACATTTGATGCGGAGGGGAAAAGCTCCAGCAATGACGCTGTCGGGTCTGAAAGTGGGTGACTTACACTCGAAAGGTCCTTTCCACCTAATGAAATATTTTAGGTTTTGCACCTAATATATCGCCTTTCCTACAGCCCTAATGCCAATGAAGAGCCGTGTTGCAGCTAACTAGACAATTTGTGTGTGAAGTGGCATCATTTGAGTCAGTTTTCTGCATTCAGGGAGGTTTTTTCCACCTGGGGAGCCCATTGCCAGCAGGTGGCAACCATGCTAATGCAGTGGGTGCCCATGATGCCAGCCTGCGCAGGCTGGCTCTGCGCCCTGGCCTTGCCTGGGCTGCTCCAAGGGGTCATGCAACACCTCGGCACTCCCTCATCTGCTGGTGGCACCTGCCTCCTTCCCCGTGAAGGCTGGTCAGGACCGCAGCACCCAGCTGTCCTTCCAGAACTGGCCTCCTGTATGGTCCCCAGGCCTCCATCTGCCAGGTCTTTCCACTCTTCTCCAAATTCTTTGAGTCATTTGGTACCTCTTGAGAGCCATCAGCACCTTCTAAGTGGAGCTGATCTCTTCTCCAGGTGCCTCCCTGTTCCTCCTCTTGTGACGGGGGCTTGCTAAGTGATCACCCCACACTCCTGCACGTGCCAACACACACACACTGTCAGGACCGGGTTTTGAAAAATCCTCGTGTTTGCTGATAGTCGCAAAGTGCAGCTAATGTGAAATAGAGACGAGCCATGAAACTTGGCTCTGGGAACCCTGTGGGCACTGAGTATGGGGGTTTTAAGATTGTGGGATTAAGGACCCATCACTGTGGTCTGTTCCTCATCAGGCTGGCTGAGACAGGGGATTCAGCTTTTGATCTTTACAGCAGGTTAATGTTAGAGTTGGTATAAAAAAAAAAGTTCCTAGACAAGTTTCACCTGGAAGAATGTGTTCCCCTTCATTGTTTTTCCAAAGTTCACACCTTTAATACGGCGAAAGCAACACAAGTGATCTTGTATTCACATATTTCTTTCAGTTTTCTAACAGGGAAAAATGAAATTGCCATCATGATGTATTGAAGGTTGTTGATTTTGGTGTCAGAGCCCTGAGAGCACTGATAGGACTGAATTGCCCTGAGTGGCCTCACCTGCGGCCTCCACCCACACCCTTGCCCATTGCTCCAGGACCCCATTTAAGCTGAGCCCTACAACCTCCCTCCCCGCTTTTTGGAGGGATACCTGTTTCCAGTCCTGCCTCCTGGATGGACCTTGGACTTGTTGCAGCCTTGTCTCCAGCCCCATTTTCTGGATAGACCTTGGATGACCGCTGTAGGTAGCTTGTCTCCTGGTATGTGCGATATAGCTGGTCTCCAGTCCTGTCTTCCTTTGTTTTACCTGTTCTGTACTTTCCTGGTGGAGTTTGGAGAGGTAAGAGCCGAGTTTGGAGAGGCAAGAGCCCAGCTTGGTGCTTGTGGAAGTGGGGAAAGCTAGAGAGGAAAACATTAACTGAGGCAGCCTCTATTAAATCAGTAATATCTATGCCCTACAGGGATTAAAGGGTGTGAGAATGAGCTTTTCACAGAACTCCCATTTACAGAGCCCTACAAGACAGCTTGCTGCTGTATGCAGCTGGGCATTGCCCTCTAGGACAGGGAGGGAGCAGTTTGGTTTTTGCAGAGGTGATGAGGGGAGGCAGTCTCTGGCATTGCTTTGGCAAAAAAAAGTCCACTCACATTTAACAGGGTGCTTTGGTGGCTGATATGGAGCCAACATAAGGGAGCTGTGGCACATGCAGTATCCTGGCTGTGGTAGGTCACTACTAAGGACTGAATGTGGCAACGAGCCCCGCTCACCTCCACAGGCGGATGGTGGAGGTGAGCCTTTTCCATGGCTGTGAAAAGCCCTGTGCTGTGCTCATCCCACTGCCTACCAGTGCGGGAGAGGTTCCCTTGCTGGGAGAGGGAGGATGGGGTTTCAACGTGTTTATGGTAGTTCTTGAAGCTTTCAGCACTGTATTTCTGATTTCCAGACTCTTCCTCTCAGGCCCTGGTTCTGTTGAAATACTTTGCTTTACTATTTACCTGTTAAAGAAGGAATTTTATCTGCGGTGCTTGTTAGGGCTTTTCTTGTGGCTTATGAAACACTTTAATTTTGCTATAAATCTACAATATTTTATTTTACAGTAGGTAAAATGCAATATATATAGCAAAGACATGGGATAAGTAGCATATGTTTTCTCTGGTGAAAGAAGGACCAGTCTCTCTTTTTTCCCATGAGGTTTATTTCATTAATGGCTCTTAAATAAATATATATTTGACACCTAACAGGAACAATTAGTTAAAAATAATTTCTAACACAAATTCCCACACTTGCCATAGTATTTGTATGGTGTGTCATTTAACACTATTTTTGAGACCCAAATCTTGCTTTTGGTTTAAATTCAACTTGTGTTAATGGTTCAGGAAAGTGGGAATCTGGGGTGGAAACTAGACATCCCTCAAAATCAAAAACAAAGCCATAGCACACATATGCACATACATGGACATGAAAATGGTTAGTTTTCTCTTCCAAATGCTCATATTGCAGCCTCTGTCCATTTTATTGATATGTTATTGAAAGTGCTTGTTAGCTCTGCTCCATGAAACAGTCCTCCACACAACATAGCTATAAAGAACTGAGCATTACATTAGTCTGAAAGCTGGGCTCCAGCTTGTCTGTGCTGTACAGCAGATGGCAATAAAGGACCACTATGTAGCAGAAGTACACCTCGGAAAAAGTTTTATGTCCTTGATGGTTCAGGGTGTGTGATTAAAAACAAGAATACAGAAATGCAACTTTGAGAAGTGGGGAGGCGCAGAGAGGGGAAAATGCAAGACTCGCAAGTAAGCAGGACAAACCATGTGAACGATGATGATAACCAGAGACATACATTACATGTAAACCAAAGAACGTTGTGCATTCATTAGCCACCCCTTCAGTCTGCAGAGGTGCCCCTGCAGAGCCGTGGGATCTGCGAGCCCCAACCCACTGCTCAAGAAGTTCTGCATTCCAGCATCTTCCGGAAGCTTTTCCGAAAACTGTCATCCAGGAAAGCATATAAGAAAGGATTCAAGCATGAATTGGCATAGCTTAGGCTGGTGATGAAGTAGGATATACCAATGACCATGGAGGTCTGGGGCAAGTCAGTGGTCAAAGCCACAATGGTGGCCAAGTGGAAGGGGGTCCAACAGAAGAGACACACAGCTAGGACTATGAAGACCATAATAGTCACTTTCTTCTTGGCTTTGTCCAGGGCTTTAGCATTAGAGTTCAAGTGCATGTTCCTTAGCTTGTAGAGCATCATGGTGTAGAGGATGCAGATGGTGGATACTGGAATGGCAAAGCCAAGAATGAGGGTATAGATCCTGCTGGCTTTGAACCAAAACCTTTCAGGCTTGGGGAAATTGAGACCACAACTCTTGATCTCCAGGTCATCTATGTAGACATTGGCAAAGATGATGAAAGGGAGAACTATGATGGTGACTAGGATCCAGATGCACAAACTGACAATCCTGGCTGCTCGGTACGTACGATGTGGCATCCTCTTGGACCTGACTGTAGCCAGTACTACCAGATACCTGTCTATGCTCATCACTGTTAGGAAATAAATGCTGGAGAAGATATTGTAGTGGTCTATGGACAAGATAACCTTGCAGAGGACTTCTCCAAAGGGCCAGTAGTGGAGGAGGTGTTCAGCAATATTAATGGGCAAGACAAGTGTGAATAAGTCATCAGCTATAGCAAGGTTCAGGATGAACATGTTTGTCACAGTCTTCATCTTGGGGGCCTTGAGGATCACATAGATGACGGCGGTGTTGCCTGTGAGCCCAACAGCACAAATCACAGAGTAAATCACGGGGAGCACAATGTAGAAATCGGCTGCCTGCTCTTGGAAGGTTAAGTTGAACCTCATACTGTTGTCCAGGTAGCAGCTGTTGCCTGCATTGCTGCAGGTGCTGTTCAGATCATCCCAAAGAGAGCTATTTCCCATGCCTACTGATCACAGACTACCCTCAGATGTCACTGAAAGCCTTGCTAGCCCAGGAGAGAGTGCCTTTTTTCTGTTTGAGAAGCAGCAGCTGCTATCTCATTTAGAAGTGAGTTATTGCCAAAGAGTGGGTTGTGAGGCAGCATGGACCATCTGACTTACCTCTCCTGTCCCCTACCATTGGGGAAATTAGATTTTTGAAGTGACTGGGGGCGGGGGGGGGGAAGACATAAGGTTCCATGAACAAAGCAAACAAGAATTATATCTCCCTATGTAAGTCAAGGAACTCTTCTCTCTGAGAGCATCCTGGTGAGCTGTGGCTTTTCTCTGCAGGCAAAGTCAACTGGCTCTGGTTCAGCTCTCTGCAGCAAGAGTCCTTCTCAGGGCTGGCAGGAACAGGGAGGGCAGAGGAAGCTTTGTGCCTGGTCGGCTATTCCCAGCCCTCGGGGGGCTGGAGGGATGGCTGCTGTTTCACTCGCACAGCGCTTGCTTTTCCATGCCGGAGCAGAAGCGTTGCAGTGTGTAATTAGTGCCTTTCTTTGTGTTGGAGTTCAGAGTCTCTTCACTGAGTGAGATTTCACAAACAATGAAGAAGTTTCCGACATGGCAGCTCCCCGCTCCCAGGGTCCCCTAGCAAAAGAAGGAGGGGGGGGAAATAGAGTTCAAGGGGTATTTCCAAAACTAAGGGTTAAAGGGGGCTTAACCCACAATTAAAGTAACTCTTTAACCAAGGGTAGGTTATGATCTTCTTCAATATGAAGACCATCCCCACTGCAAACAACTGTGGCAGCACACAAAACTTGGCACAGATGGACAGACAAACCTGTAAATCTCAAAAGTTCAGGATTATTCAGGGAAGGGGGGGGGAGGGACGGAGAAGTACCCTGAAAGCAAATCCACTTTAGAGTCGAAGCAAGAACTACCCCATCTGTTTACATCTCTAACAGCTGCTGCATCCATCGCTATTGCCTGACCCATACTTCCAAGAATTCCTCCGCAGGGAAGCAAATGACCGACTGACCCCCCATGAAGATCAAAGATTTGGCAACTGGTCCCCAGCCTCTGCAAAGAGAAGTGCCTCACTTCACTTGCATTTTGTTGTTGCACAGCAATGAAGCAAGCAGGAAAGCCGGTATCGGGAGTCGAGGGTTGAAGTGCCCCTTACCTGGTGAGCGGCTCCGGCTGCCTCCTCCGGCACCTGCTGCTCGGCACTGTTGAGCCTCTTCTCTCTGATCCGAGTTGGAGGAGGGTCTCTGGGATGCTGACGTTACCCGGCTTTGCAATCATATCAACATGGTTGCTCTGTGTGTGTGTTGCATGTCTGAGCAATTAGCACTTGTTCACACCAGGGAAGGGAGGGAAAAAAGTTTTCTCTCTGCAGGGCTATTTAAATAGTAAATAAGGTAGGTGCTGGTGAGCGGCTGATGCTGCAGGGCTGCTCTCTTCAGGAATGAGGGAGGTGTCGAGGGGCACAGGCAGCACCCAGGGCTGGCAAGCTGTGGCTGGCTGAGGGAGGGATGTGTGAAATGGTGGGAAGCGGGAGGGGGGGTTAAACTGCTTCAATAGGGAGCCCTGGCTGGCTTTAACAAAGGAAGATGCACAAATGGCGGGGGGAGTGGGAGGAGGGTACACAACATTACAGAGCTCAAAATGAACAAATAAACAGAGGTACCTTGCCAGATTTGTGCTGGTTTCGGCTGCTTTGGGGGAGCTCAGCTGATTTTTCCCCAGCAGGGTCTCTGGTCCAGCTTTGGAAATGCAGCTAAATCCTTCAGATGTGCATCACAAGATGCAGAAGTCCTGTGAAGCTTGGCAGAAATGCACCCCAGGTTATATAGCAAAACCAGCAGCAATGTAAGATCACTTTACCTTCATGTCCCTATAAAAAGAGGAAAAATGATATCAAGTCTTTTGATTCTCCTTGAGTCTTGTAAATGTATTGTCCACCTGCAGGCTGCCTGACCTTTGTTTTGATACCGAGTGACTGAAAACGCAGGCATCCATCAGTGCGACGCCTGGCAGTGTGCAGCGCCATTTAACCAAGCAGGGCAGCTCGTTTACATGAGCCACGTAGCTAAGAGCTGTGGCTGACTTTGCTCCTCTTCTAGGGCTGTTTACCCTTTTCTGGCAAGATTACTGTGCACTGGTAACTGGGTGGGAACAAAACACTTCATCGCACTCAGGAAGGTAAGTCCTTAAGGCCATGGGTATAACTGCCTTTCCAGCAGATGGTCATTTTTTTATGCCCAGTGTACTACTCTTACAGGTACTTTCTGTATCTCAGCCCAAATCTGACCAGCCATTAGGCCTAAGCAAAATTAAACAGAAATTAAAGACTGCCCAAAAGATCCATAGGAATGATATGGATGACATTTTTTCAGATGAAAGACCCCCAGAGCCCTCCTCTTGCCTGATTTGGGAAAGCTGGCACAGTTTGTAAGTCATTGTAGGGGAAGCAAGGGTTTGATAGGTCTGCAGGGGGAAGGCAGTTTGCCAGGAATTGCTGTTGTCTTTGTCAAAGAGAAGAAAGTACTGGAAGATAGAGAATTTCAGGAGAAGACAATGTTAAATTTACTGATCAGTAACTATTCCCCAGGAAAAAAGGGTGTAAAATTATTTTGCGTTGAAAATGCTTCCGTTGTGACTTTCTGTTTTTCAGCATAAAGTGCATCTCTTGGGTCTATGGGAGAGCTTAAAGGCTGTCCTTTCACTCCCTAAGCTATGTTACCTTGGAACTGGCTGCCATGCTGCCTTGGCGGGTGGCTGTGTGCCCAGGTGCTGGGTGTTTTGGGACAAACTCTGAAAGGAATGGGAGTTTGGGGGCTGGGGAGGGCTGCAGGGGTGGCTGCGCTCCTGCGGATCACGCGTGGGCTGTGCCCTGTACCGGGGCTGCAGCCCTCCCCGCTGCCTGTGCCGCCTTCCTTCTCCCACCCATAGTGAGCGCGGTCTCCTGCGTGCCTTGGTTAGGATGTGTTTGATTAAAATAACTTTGTCAGAGATGAGATGAGATGGAGACTAAGAATTTAATCTCGTTGTCTGGTGTGAGTAGAGGGGCTTTTGTTTCTTTTATATCCCCCAGCAAATGCATGGTGCCTGCTTTCTGAGCTGTACTCCTTGCCTAGTTCCTCTAACAGATTTGCAGCAAAACCCACCTGCTGTGGGGAGAGCAATTGCAAATGGATCTAAATGCACGCATGAAATTTTATTGCAGCAGGAGCACCCCTATCAACAAAGAGAAAATCTTTCCCTTGTGTCGGCTCTGGATCCAGCCAGAGCCGGTGGCTGAGCACAGAGGAGGCACACTGTGTGTATTGGCACGATGTGAAACGGGGAGTGCCTGGAGGGAAGGCTGAGGGGATGTTTTATTCATCTTGTTTTCTCTGGCTGGGTGTCCCTTCTGCTTGATTATAAATGTTACGGTGGCACAAAGCCCTGAAAAATCAAGCACTAGTTCAAGTTGCTATTATGAAGGACACGAGCTGTATTTTCCCTCTGAGCCACTTGGACCCATTCTTGTGCGGGTGGCTCCATTGCCAGCACAGTGCAAGAGGGACAAAGTTTCTACCCCTGGCAAATCCATGCCCCAGAGATGGACTTTGCCTCTTGAAACCCACGTTCACGCTATGCGGCTCGAGTCAGCTGTGCAAACGGAAAGAAAAGGCAGTAAATTAGGGAGGGAGAAATCCCTTGCAATGCTAAATCAATGGTGCTTTATTACCTTCATAAAGCTGACCTGCTGCTGACTCCGGACAAAGGCCATCCATCACTTTGGAGTTATGGGGAACTGTGCTGTCCCCCGTGCCTGGGGGGCATCAGGAGTGCCCAGCAGTGGCAGGGCTGAGCCGCAGCAGCAGCTCACACCCCACTGGGGACAGGCAGGGCAGAAGCTTTCTTTGCCTGGGTTGCTTTTGGAGAGAACAGCAAAATACCTGCTCGAATGATGGGATTATTTCCCCACCAACAGTGTGAGTGATGCTGTCTGAGCCCTCTGAGATGCTTCAGCCCTCCAGTGAGGGCATGTTGTCTAAAAGGTGGTTGCCTAAGGCAGAAGGCTGCTCCCTCTAACCAGGGTTTAGTCCTTTCAAGGAGAACCTCTCCAGGTCACTAGGAGTGAAGCCTACCTCACCCCCTTTGTTAATCCCCAGGGGCAATTAAAGAGGATAAGTTACTTTGGACCAGCCCCTGAGATGGTCCCTTTTTCCTTCTCCTTTTTCTAGAGCACAAGTCATATGAGGAGCAGCTGGGGGTGCTCAGCCTGGAGAAGAGGAGGCTGAGGGGAGCCCTCATTGCTCTCTGCAACGGCCTGAAAGGAGGCTGGAGCCGGGGGGGTCGGTCTCTGCTCCCCAGGAACAAGCGATGGGACGAGAGGGAACGGCCTCAAGCTGCGCCAGGGCAGGTTTGGGTTGGGTATTGGGAAAAACTTCTTCACCAAAGGGCTGTCAGGGCCTGGCCCAGGCTGCCCGGGGCAGGGGCTGAGTCCCCCTCCCTGGGGGGATTAAAAAGATGGGTAGACATGGTGCTTAGGGACATGGTTTAGTGGTGGTCTTGGCAGTGCTAGGTTAACAGTTGGACTCGATCTTAAAGGTCTCTTCTAACCTAAATGATTCTATGAAAGTCACAGGAATCTTGTCCGGATTGAATTTTGAAACTTTGTTGAATTAAGGCTGGTTTTTATTCCATGCAGGAGCATGAGGGGAGATGAAACCAGGCTTGCTGGAGGGGTGACTTCACCGGGGAGGGGAATGAGTGTTGTCCTTCCTGCAAGGGCTCATGGGGACAGGAGACATATTCAGCCATTTAAAATGAAATTAATTGACTGTGGGAAAGAAAACTGAGAACTGATTATGCTCTGCTCTACTGGGGGGTGGTAAAGTTGGAAACTTCTAATGCACCTGTGCTACTGCTGCCTAAAGTCACAGATCACCTGCTGATCAGGCAGGAGCTTTCCAGGGCTTTATACCTTTTAAAGGGGGTGAAATTCTTGTCTTTGGAGCAGAGTTCAAGGGGAGCTGCTAAATAAATGCCTTGCTTTTGGCGTTCTCTCTTTGGGGATAAGGTATGATTATCTCCCCCTGGTCACAGTGCTGGTAGTCCTTGTCCTTTTCTGGGTCAGGCTTTGAGCCTCACCTCCATGTCTGTGACAGTCTTCCTGGGAAGAGCCAGCGATGACTTGCAGAGACAGAGCGGAGGTTTGTCTGAAAAGCTGGGGCTTGGAGGAGGGCGTAGTCATGTGAACAGGTCAGATCTGGATTGGGATTGCTGTTGTAGGACTCCAGCTTTCCCAAACACCTGAAGGGATTGTTTCCCACTTTGCTTCACTTCCCAGCGTTGGAGGAAGGGGTTGTGCAGTGCTGGGCTCAGCATCCCTCCCAGCAGCCCTCTGCTTCACAGGCCCTGGGCATGACCATGGAGCTCCTGCAGCCCCAGAGAAGTCCTGTGACTGGGTCCAGTTTGATAAAACTGCTTTGCTTCCCACCCCTGCCCCTTGAGGGATTAGCAGGGGAGATAATCTTGGGCTCCGGCTGCTGTCAAAGAGTCAAGTTCATCTCAAGGACACAGATACACGATCAATACTCTTTGCTCACCAAAACAAAATGTTCTTGGCTGACTACCTTGCAGTCGCTGGTTATTAGGGTGATTTATTTGTATGATGTGTTCAGACTTTTCAAAAGATGGTACAGCACTGCAGGTTAATATCCAGAATCGATTATGCCAAACGGTCTGTAAGTGGTGGCTTCTGGCGAGTGAAGCCAGTGTGCCTGGTCAGGCTATTTATTGTAGGATAACTGTCCCTGTGCTGTAATCTTTGCCTTGGGGCTGAGTCTCCCCTGGGCTGCTCTGGTCCCAGCCTGGGGGATGCGTAGAGGTTGGCCACTGCATCCCCCAGGAACCATCTACTCCTCCTCGGTGTGGTGCTGGCTCAGCAAAGGAGCAGTTGGTGGGTGTTGGGGTGAGCTGGAAAGGAGAAACCTGAGCTTATTCCTCACCCCTGTGCTGGGTGCTTCCCCCTTTGCCACAAGCTGGGACACGTCCTCCTGCTTCCTAACCCTTCCCAGCCAAAGCGAGCCAGGTTGGCTCAGGCAGATGCTGGTGCTCACCTTGTGGGACGCCCCGGGAACCAGGCGAGCAGTGTAGGTGCTGATTTTTCTGGGGGATGAAGATAGAGCAGACTTCTCCATCAGTGAAGTGGTGAATTGTGGGTGAAGAAAATGCCTTTGAATGGTAATAACAATTGCAATGGATCCCGCAGCCAGTGACACATCCAACCCGCCACAAGCTGGAGCGAAGGCAAAGTGGTACTGGAAGTGCTTTAAAGAAAATAAGAGTAATGAGTCTTACTTATAAATGGCCTGTTTTGTCAAGCAAGGGATGTATCAATAACTGCCCCATCTCTGCCTCTGCAGGGGAGCAATCAAGACAAATGCTGTGTGAGTAATTTCCTCAGACCAGAGGTGATGGGGAATAAAAGCTGTAGCCCTGGGAGGTGGTGGGTGGATGGCTGGAGCTGTTTGCTCCCTTCCTGCAAGCCAGGAAGGAGGCTGTGAAGCTCCTGCAATGGGTCATCCCTCATTCCCAGCAGCTTTTGGAGACCCTGGTGCTGGCACAGCCCTGGTCTGGGCATGTTCCCAGAGGTGCGATCCAGCCACGGAGCGAGAGGCATTGCGAGAGGCTGCCTGGCTCCCAGCAAGGAGCCCGTGCTGTCAGAGTGCCTCCGCTGTCCTGGCAGCGGTGTGTTAGCTAACAGAGCTCTGGCAGCGTACCCACGGCCGTACCAGCAAGGACATGGGGCCAGTCTTGCTGCAATTTATATGTATCTGTGAGGATTTAAAGAGTGCAGGCAAAACACTACACAGCTTTAAACACTTTAATTTCCCCCCCACACCTTGGTCTGCTTTCAAACAGCTTTGTTCCAGAGAGAAATTAAAATAAGCTTCCATTCCAGGATGCTTTTATTCTCCAGTACTTTTTCCTGCTTTTCCCTAGGACTGGAAGTGAGTCTGTACTTTTTCTGCCCTGAGCCAGTTGAGTCTGTCCAGACAGAGCCCTTTGGGACAGGAAGGTTTCTGGAAGGGGGCTGCCACCCTTTTCAGTGCTGCCCATCTCCTTTGCGGGGTTTGTGGGGCTTAGGGCAGCTGCTGGAGGTGCCGGGCAGCAGCCTGGGGCTCCCCTTGTTGTGTCGGTGCTGCCACGAGCAGTGGGCAAAGGCTGTCCACAGTGTGTCCTGCCATGGCTCTGTCTGCTGCGGGGATGCTGCTGCCTCGTCCTCCTTAACTGTATCTGGAATCGGGGGAATCGATCTGCTGGATCAACCTTTGGATCAATCAATGGAGTCATTTGCCTTTTGGGTTCTCAGTTTTTGCTGTTCCTTATCTTGGGTTTCTTCTGTCCACCCATGGGAATCATGGCTTTTGTGTAATTTGACTATGGGACCTGTGCGGAAAAAGCATCGTATGTGACAGTATCTTGTGCTGCAGTACTCTAGGGTACAGTTAATTGCTTACTTGCAGCTGTTTTGGAATGCTGTTAACTCTTGAAACTATCAATGACCATTGAAATGTTAACAGGATTCTGTTTTCCTGCTGGTTGCCTTTAGCAGATGTGTGTGGCATGTCTGTGAGGGGGTTCTCCAGCACAGTTGCTGGACTGCAGAGGTAACAAGCAAGACGTAAGGAGGAGTCCTAGTTTAAAAGGACCAGAGTAAAAGAGAAATAAAAGGATGTTAGTTGCCCTGATTGGGTGGAAGAGAAATGGGTGTGAGTCGGCAGGTAGAGATCTGCTCCTCTCCTGGGTCCCCATCTGCACTGTGCTTTCTAGTGCTGTGCTGCCGGCAGACGAGGGTTGTGCAGGACACGGGTGCTGTCTAGCACTGCAACCCATTGGCATTCCATGCAGGAACTGTATGTTGTTTAGTTGCTATTAAGCTGGTTATTATACAGCTGCTAAGAGCCCTTGGTATCTGTGCCACTTCCAGGTGATACGAGTTGCCGCTTTGACTTTCTTAATGACATCTGAACTGTTGCTTCTGAAAAGCTGCCCTTTCTGTCTTTGCTTGACCCCCCCTTGAAAGCTATGCGGCTTCACAAACAGCGGCGTTGCAATAGGGTTATAGTGCATCCCTGGAAAACCAGCACGGAGCACCTTCAGGGATGCTCGTCGGGGAGCAGGCGCTGTGCAATATATTCCAATATCTCTAAGCAACAGCTAAATGTGTCACCTCATCTGCTTAAGTAGCAGAGCTCCTCTGGCCTAAAAGCCTAATCATCGGACGGTTATGGAGTGCAAATTGCTGCTGAATGAATTTGCTGCTTTGTTCACTCCAGTTTTCCCTCCCTGCCTGTGTTATGACAGCGAAATGACTCTTCTTCACCTTAATATCATGTTTTAGAAAAACTTTTAATATTTTGTACAGTGTTCATTGCTTAAAAAAAAACCCCAACACATGAAATCTGTCTTCTGGCACAACGTTTTCCAGTGCAGTTATACAGAGCTGGCACCTTTCTTCATGTGCTCTTCAAGCCAACAAAGAGCGGAGTACAAGGTTTACGATACTGTTGATTATTCTAAGGAAAAAAGGGAAAAGCAGGAGGTCTGATTTGAGCTTAGTGAAACTTGACTTTGGACTGCAATCACTTGTTACAGCTCACTTTACAATTAATACCAGCCTGACTGACTTAAATAGGTTGTCGTAATTCATGTGGCCAAATATTTGCTAATGAAAATTCAGTTTTGAGAACATGGTACTTGTTGGATGTGTCAGCGTAATGGGGAAAATGAAAGTTGGATAACTGAGGTGAACTTAGGAAATGGTGTGCTATGAAACACGAAGCAAAAAATAAAGGGAAGGCGTTGCTGCAAAGTGAGGCTTACGGCTGGTGCTGTCTGCTCATCTGCACCCTGTGGTCGTGGATATAGTGGGGACATTTGGCTCTGAGCAAACGAGGGAGTGGATTCAGCGTGTGCTCCAGAAATAACCAAAAGAGCAGCAACAGTCAGTAGAACCTGGCTCTTCTCTCTTTAAAATCGAATTTGGACCCCAAAGCAAAGCCCCGAAATCTAATTCCCTGGGGAACCGAAGCTGCCAGGTCACTGACTGGGGTGTTCACAGTGTGCCAGGGAAAATGAGGTCCCCATCAGAAATCCTATTGATGCAAATTTAATTATAGACAACCACACCATAGCGAAGATGTTTCAGATGCTTGTGGAGGAGAAACAGAAAAAGAAAAGAAATAAAAATATACCTCTGTGTTTTCTACTGGGAATAATTTCTGAAGCACAAAACTCCCTGGGCCATGCAGGGCCTCCTGCCAGGTCAGTAATTTCAGACAAGAGCTGACTGAGCAGGAGAAGGTGTTTTGTGTTGGCAGATGGAGTTACGACCAGATAAGTCGTTCCATTTCTAATACCAGTGATCCTCGGTAATATCAGTGTCATTTTATCACTAAGGAGCACACTTGGGCTGTGAGACCTCTCCATCTCCACCTGCTTCTCAGTTCCACTTGAAGGTGGAGGAAAATGATTTCCTTGTAAACGGCCGGTTTCCACTGGCTTCTGCGGACTCTCACCGAGGCTCCTTGCTGCGAAGTTGATTTTTTTTTTTTGTAACAAGAATTGCTTTCTTGTAAATGCTAAGTGATGTGTTTTCCCGCCTCGGATGTCAGGAGGTACAGGAGCACAAGCTGTACCGAAACACTCCCCAACTGCATCATAACCTTGGGCTGCTGAGCGAGTCCCAGATAACTGCAGAGTGGCTGTGTCTCTCTGCAGGTTACTTGGCAATCAATTATACATCTCCAATTCCTCCTAATTTACATGGAGGATGTGATGAACTCCTTACTCTGCAATCAGGCACTGGCAGTGCCCGTTCTCTTGGGTGTTTATGGGCTCAGCAGAATACACCGTGCTCACACCCAGGTTGTGCAGGAATTGAGGTCCATTTTGGTTTTGAGACTTTGAATCTCCCTGTTATCTGGCCAGGATTTAAGGTGAGAAGAGCTTTTGGGCTGTAGTAGCATCTCCCCTGTTTT
Organism: Platalea leucorodia; assembly: GCF_965183815.1. Classification (NCBI taxonomy): domain Eukaryota; kingdom Metazoa; phylum Chordata; class Aves; order Pelecaniformes; family Threskiornithidae; genus Platalea; species Platalea leucorodia. The sequence goes on along the minus strand of NC_138835.1, from coordinate 15,401,727 downwards.
CCCCATGCAGCTCTGCAGCACTCCTGCTTGGCTTGCTCCTCATCGTGTGGGGCAGCCAGGATCCTTCTACAGCCCTGCAAGGGACAGGGGATTTTTCTGGGTTGGAAAGAAAACCATCCATGAGAGAGGCAGAACATGATGCTCTTACTTGGGGCTGGTGTTCCCACCTCTGCTCGCAGTTTTTCCCTTCCTCACTGCCCTGGGACACCTGAATAATGGAGGTTTTGTAGTTTTGTTGTCTGTATTGAAATCAGTAGAAGAGTTTACGGACTTGTTTCCAGTGTGAAAACAAGCTCTATTGTGCCCGTTATATAAGGCAAAAATGATATTGGGCAGAAAGCAGTGGGAAAAGAGTGGTGATCAGTGGATCTTTTTCATGTGGCTGCAGGGAGGGAAAACACAATTGCAGTGTGCGAGATGTGTCGTTAATGTAAAAGCAACAAAAACGACCCAAATAGCGATTGAGCATCAATTGAGCTGGCATCATTGTCAGTAATGGAGCATCTCCGATCTCTGCCGGCTGGGATCTCTGCCACCGTGCCTGCTCCTTCGCCTGCCGAGAGGCTCTTGCGTTGCGGCTGATTGTGCCTGTCGTTTATGTTTCGATTGCACAGCTGATTCTTAGAAAACAGGTTGGCTTTTTTAACTCTCTTGAGCATTCAAGTGAGTCCAGGAGATGTGGGGATGGGCTGGTAAGTGGGTTTGTATTGTCTTGGCTGTTAGGCGTTTCACTGCTTCCTGGCGTTCCTACCGGTGATGGAGCTATTTGCTCTGAAGGCACGCTGCTTTTGTGGGAGGCAGAATAGCTGAAGAGAAAAACGGGCTGGAAATTACCTGTTCTGGGCAAATGCAGTCACTGCAGATTTTCTTCTGGGACCTGCTCGTGAGCAAAGATGGAGCCTGAATGGGGATCTGCTCTGGTGGGGGTCACTGATGCTCTCTGTGCATCTACAGAGGGTTGTCACCCCATGGAAACCTGTTCCTGCAGGAACCTCCTGGCAGGGGGGGATTTGACATTGCAGCCATGTGGCTTGGAAAAAACGTCGAGGCAAATTTTCCCCTTTCATCTCCCTTTCTCACCAGGAAAGCCAGGATGTCTGCCTGTTGTATTTCATGAGTAGGAAATCAATTGCTGAGGGATTCCCGCTGGGAGATTTGTGCTTTATGAAATTCATGCCGGGGGGCAGAGAGGCAGGCTGGGGAGCTGGAAACGACAGCTCCGTCATCCTCCTCTCCGCTGCTTTAATTGTTTGTAAAGACTTAATAAGCAGCACTAAACAGGGAAGCTGATCCTTCCTCGCAGCAAACACGGGCACGTGGCATTTTATTAGGCTTTTCTAGGGCCTCTGTCTGGAATTTCTTTGCTGTATTTTCTTCTTTACGGGCTTGATCCAAAGCCTTGGAAGATAGGTAGGAAAACTGTTGTTGACTTCATGGTGTCAAGACTCTGAGTGTCAAGCCAGCTCCAAATCTATGCAACGATCTGGGAAGAAAATAATATGGAGAAATGGCATAATTTAAGCAGTTAAATGCTCTCTGCCTTGGCGTCCTATGTGTAGAAATGCACACCAGGGAGCGGAAGAGCAAATGAGGTACAAAAACCAGTATTTGCAGAAGAAGAATGGAAATAGCTTGCCATTTAGGCTGGAAATGAGGAGAAACTTTGTGCCTGGCAGAAGGGTGCAGACATGGACCGGCTGCCCGGTGACAACAGGCAGATAGAGAAGCGAAATCCCAAACTGAAGACTTTTAAGGTGGAGCTTTGTGGATGTGGGGGCTGTAGAGGCAGATCTCAAGTCCCATGGCCAATGCAGGCATCTTCCCAGGGGGAGCATCCCTGCCCTGGAGCCGCTGCCTGGCCGGCAGCAGGTCTGGTCCCACAGGGGTGATTTGGTTTGTACCTGGTGGCTCAGCAGAGCTTGGGAAACACCCCAGCCTCTGACTTGCTTGGATTTGAAAGGCATCCGGGTCAAATTGATGCATTTCTTCTTTGAGGGATGGAGTCTTGAGTTCTCACTGGTTTTGCTAGAATACAGTGGTATTTCTCCAACTTATCCCCCCAAAAAACCCCAGCAGACCCCCTGCTCCTCCCACTCCGTCTTTCCCACAGCTCTGATCCTCTGAGTTTTCCCCTTAAACTACAAGAGCTGAAACTTGGATGGGTTTTGCTGCCTCTTGCTATTGTGCAGCTCCGGGGGAAAGAAACATCTTCCTCCCTTCATTCTTCTGCAACAAAACATTTTGCTCTTCTCTTGGAAGGAGCGGGAAGAAACAATTTTTAAAGCTAATGAAGCCAAACTGAATTCCCTTATCATTTGGAACAAAATAACAAAGTTATTTATGCTAAAAAACTCCAAATTTTTGAAGATATTTTCTAGGAAAATATTTCTCTGGGTTACCGATTACAAGTGGGTATGGGAAGAAACTCTACCTCGAACCACTCAAAGCAATATTTTTCCAGAGAGTAGATGTAATTACATTTTCTGGATGAAAAAACAAAAAATGTAGTGGGCCAAAGGAGCTTCAAGCTGATGTTCATTTGCTGTCAATGACTGAATTACAGCACACGGTTACTACCAGCTCCGCTGGACAAATTGTTGCCTTTGGGTTATTAGGGGTTTTGTCAGAACTCTTTGTGGCATGAATAGTTCATGTACTCATCTGTTGGCTTCAGCCGTTCCTGCTGCCCATCGTACCTTTTTATCATAAGGCAGCTCATTTAATTATGTTGTCCTTTAATTCAGACATGTGCAACTTTTTCTACTTCCAGCCCCAGTTTTCAGCTGGACAGACGTTTTCTTATCTGTGAGTGTATTCTGTGATGGCCCCACAAGTGAAGGGAAGGAGTTGGCAGGTGATAATTTGTGGGACTTTCTACAATGGCTGGAAAACCCAGCCTTTGATTGCCATCTCCTTGAAAATGTCTGCTGTCTTTCTTCTCCTGCCTGCTCGTTATGCCTCTGTGCTTGTGGTCTTTGTGGCTGGTCTGAATTTAGAAGTGCAGTTACATGAATTTGGAAATGCAATTCTATGGCTCCCAATTATATTCACACGGAAGAATCTTATACATAAAATCAAACAAATTTAACCTTTCAGCATTTTGAAGTCGCTTTTAAAACTTAAAGTTTGGGATTGCCCAGTTTTAACTGGGCAAGTTTCCATTCCTGCTTCGTGGCCTTGTTGTCACTTATTTAAACAAACAAAAACTACTGTGCCCAGCAGATCCTTCCCTGGCACAAAATGATGGAAGATGAGGCATTGCCCATCATCCTTCTGAGGCTATAAACCTTTGCCCTCTAATTTGTTCTTTATAACAGACTTGCAGGGCTCAGCAATGAATGGATGCTTTTCTCTTCCGAGTGGGCATTTATCACTCGGGGGTCACCCTGCAGCAACAACGTGGAAGAGAAGTGTGGTGTAAGGTAACTCATTCATTGTTCCCTATACCATAGGACCAACAGCTGAGCTGTGTTCTTTGGGTTTTTCCCCTTCTCCAAATATTTTTTTCTAGCCCAACAGACATGGATGGAGGGCAGAGGAAGGAACAAGCATGTTAAAGAAGGGGATCCAGGTGGGAATAATATTTATGGGAAGATCGCCCACTCTGTGAGCTGTTGGAGTGGACAGAATTTAAGTGAATGACTTTTCTTTTGATGCTTGTTTTTAAGCTTTCAAGCCCCTATTGTGTGTGTTATCTCCTGTTTGTTGGCAAGATAAGGGATTGAGGAGATATCAGCATGTCCTGAGGATCAAACAAACCTGCCGATACACAAAGTGTCTAACTTGCTGGAAGGGAACTCTCCATGCATGAAAGTCATCTAGAAAAGAAATAATTTGGTGGCAGAGGAAGGAGACAAAAAGATTGGGGAAGCACTCCCTGGCTTGGTTTAAATGGCATAGTGCCTGCTTGCTGCCTGGGACCCCAGCGGCCTGCTGAGATGCCCTGGCATCAGCTGTCCTTCTGCTGGACCATCCCTGCCCTCTGGGCTGTGAACGTGCTGCCGCTGGATGTGATCGATAGTGAACACAGCTGGATCCTTGTTGCCCCCGTCCCACTCGGGCCAGGCTTCTTAATCACTCTTCCACCTGGCATGTCCCCACCATCCTTGGAGGCAGGGCTTAATCTGAGGGAGGCTGGAGGAATGAATTGCTCCTTCCATGGAGAGAAAAGGAAGGATTTGCAATTTGCTGAGCAATTATTTGCAGGAGGAGAGGGATGCTGGCAGGTCTGGGGCTGTTCCTGCTGTGGTCACCCCTTGCGGCAGGAGCTGTGCCCTGGGAGATGGCTACCTTCTCCCCCAGAGCCCAGCACTTGGCTCAGGCTGTTAAGTGACACCATCAGCTCCACTTTATGTTGAAATTATGGCAGTTTGACATCCAGGTGGCTTTGGCATGGGGACCTGGCAGCGGTTTCTGCCTGGCCAGCTTCAAGCACAGAGGTTATCTGATTTAGCTGAAATCTCTTTTATTGTGGACTGAGTAAAATTGCCTCATATTTGTTCAGCACTAAAAATCCATCAGAAGCCGATTGCCAAGCCCTGCTGTGGCTGCTGAGCAATGGGATAAGCCCCTGCAATGGCACCACGAAATAGGAGACTGGGATAGAAATATTAAGAAGTGGCATTTCCAACCATTTGTGGGCTCTGATGTTGGCTTGATGCTGTCAAAGGGGTTGATTTTAATGATTTGAGAGGCATTCACTTGAAGGTCAGTGAAATGCACCTGAGGCAGCAATTGCATCTCTGGTCTCTGCAAGCACCTCCATCTCCCTTCATGCTCCCCAGCAGTGAAATCCTGCAAGGACCAAGCAAATGTGGGGCTCTGGGAAGACCCAGCGGTGTCAGATTTTGGAGACATTTGAGGCAGGACATGGAAGCAGCAGAAGATGGTATAACCCTTCATCCTTGTGCTCTCCTGCATGCTGATGCAGCCTGAAGGAGGCAGGGATTCTGTAAAGCGCCTTCTGTATCTCTTGTCAGGGGGAAACAAGTGGTAAAGCCCTTAATTTCTTGGAGCTTCAGGCATGTGTTGGGTGGCTGCGCTGCACCCTAGGGCCCAGGCTCTGCTGCTCTTTGCACTGGCTGGTGCTTCCAAGCTGTCCTTTGATTTTATTTGCAAACCATCTCTCCTACGAGCCTGCACTTTGCTTTAAAAATTCAGCACCATGTTGGCAGCTGAATGGGCCCCAGAACTGGGGAGGAGGATTTCAGATGCAATTTGCACCGCAGACTTGTTAAAGGGGGAGAAATGCCACATTCCTTCTGTGCCCGGAGCTGCTAATCTTGTTCTGAACGTTGTAAACCTCTCCAGCTTCTCTCATTATACTTGAATTTGATTATTGCTTTGACTTCACACCTCTTTCATGCAGACTTTTCCTCCCTCCTTGCCTGGAAATGTCAACCCTGAGATGAGAAATTTTGCTGAGACTTGGACTTGCACATATTGCCCATCCCTGCTCCTCATGCTGCTTTTAATTATCTTGGGAATCTGAGCATGGGGGAGCTGGTGGTGACTTTAGAGAGGGGGAAAATAAGGTACCCAGGCAAAAGCGTAAATGCAGTGTCTGGCTTACTGCAGTCTGCACCACTGTGGGGATTTGGACCGAGTAAATGAATGCTTTTCTTTGGGAATTGATGACTCCTGTGTTGTCTCCTCCTGAAGTTCCTACGTAAATGCCAATGGGATGCGAATGTGTTATCGCAGGTGGTGAAGTGAGCCTGATGAACAGCACGGCCTGTCCCTGCCCTGTGCCCGAAGGTGACCGGGAGCAGATGTTCCCAGCCTGGCATGAGAATGAAATCCTGCTGGCATGGGGGAGCATCTCCTGAGCCAGGTGTGTTTAAAGACTATCACTTTCTTGGCCTTGCCCTTGTGCCTTTAACACATCCTTCCTTCTGGAAAGCAGTTGAAATGTCTAAACATTAAATGGGTAAAAATACCTGGGCTGTTTTCAGCTCATCCTGTGAATTATTCCAGAGCAAGTTTGGCTCTTTTTCTGCAGATGAAGAGTTACTTGACATTTTTGGCATAACTTTTTCTTCCTAGTGAAAATATTGCCAGTCTTGGACTCCTGTCATCCTTCTTCTGGAAGCAGGCAATGCTCTGGGACCTTGTACCAGGGTCCCAAGGGGGTCCCTGCTATTGCCCCTTGCTGCTGACTTATTTCCAAGTCCTCAGGACCTGGGATGGGTGTAAGTTGCGGTGTTGGGGAGCTCTGAGCTAGCTCTGCCTGAACTGCTGCATGTCGTGCAGAGGAACTCTGCTCAGATGTTAGCTCAGATCTGAAGAGTGCTGTAATTGGACTCATCTCCTTGCCATGGATCTGGGTTTAGGCACAGCATCATGTGGATGCGCTGCCCTGGGTTTTGGCTCGTGCACCAAGCTCGGAGCTGTGGTGCTGCAGGGGCCTCGTTAAGGAGCATCTCTGCTTGGGCAAATAATTAATGATGAAAAACTGTTGTGGATTTGGTCTCTTTCTATATGTTCACAAACTACTCGCATGCCAACTGGTTTCTCTTCTGCTGCTCAAAAGTAATATTTCCTGGGAGAAGCCCGGGAGCAGCTCCTGGGGTTCCAGGCAGGAGGAGAGGTGACAACAGAGCAAGGAAAACCACTGCTGCCAAGCAGGGACCCATGCCAGAGCCCAGCACTGAAGGAGGATCACTGGGCCATAGTGAAGCTATTTGGCAGAAGTGCCCTTGGAGTGTCATGCAGTGTAAAGCAGCAGTCCAGCACTGATGTTAATTCCAGCTGCTCTGTCACATCTGCCTCTGTGAGATCAGGGGCTCGTAATTGTACTTCTCGTCAAGTTGGGTTGGTTCCTTGGGTCTTGGCAGAGCCCTCTGGGTCATAAACCAAGAAAAGACAATTGGGTCAGCCGGTCATTCTAAGCATTTTTTTAAATATGCATCTTTGTCTCTCCAAAACCTAATTTTATTCATCTATTTTCTGATAAGGTTTTTGTTTGTTTGCTAAAAAGTAGGTAAAACAGTATAAAAGCATGCAAGATGCAGGTCCTGCCAAACTCCAGCAGAGCTTTGCATTGCGGCTGTTTCCCACAGGAGATGCCCAGCTCCTCCGGCTCCGCGCTGCGGAGTGGCTGCGTTACCTGTGGAAGCCTCATCCCAGCAGCATCGTGCTCAGGCCAGGCCCCACCTCGTCTCTTGGGTGCTCGTGGCTGGGTTTCATCTACATACTAGGTCTTGTGCTGGAGTTGCATCCACGCCAAGATCCCCGTGGGGCTGTGTGGGACCCAGCGTGAAGCGTTTGTCCACTGCTCTTGGCGAAAAGTTGTGACATGGATCTCGGTGTCAATAAGGTGACGCTTTAATGCTGCTGCTATCAGCTTGTCAGGCAGTGCCCACAGCGTGTCTGAAGATGGCTTGGGAAGAGAAGGCGAAGGGAAGCCAGGATGAAATGCTGTGTCCTACTTAATGTTATCAATAAAATGCGAAGGGACTTGGGAGGGCTGGGCAGAAGGGACAGCTCTGAGAAGCGCATGGCACATTGGTGACGTACTAATAATTATTTTTACACAGGGGTGAAAAAGTATCAGTTCGCATGGCCAAAATGTCTGGATCTGAAGATTCACGTTGCATGTTGCAGAAGCTGAGCTGAGCTCATCTTGTTCTGAAATATTATCTCTGTGTCTTAACCAGGAGCAACATTGAGTCCTGAACCTACTAATAAAAGTCAGTCGTAATCCAGGAGCAAACCTTTGCAACACGCATTTGTGGCAGATGAGGAGACCTAAAGCTTTCATTAAGTTGATTGCTCTTGGAGAAGAATGAATTCGGCATTAAAAAAACCCTCCCTCCTTGGTGTTAAAATACTCTCTCCTTGGTTTCAGCTACGACCCAGACTATCAAAGCCAAGTATTTCATTTCTCTGTGTTGTTGCTGGTGGTACGCTCTCCCCCCCGCGCTGTCTGCAGGTAGGTGCTAATTAAAGATGTGCCGGCGGTTCATCTGTTTTGGTGCCTGAGCAGGGACTGCAGAACAGGGATTACAAGTGCTGACATTTGCTGTGGTATAAAGTCCAAGGAGCAAATTCATGCCAATTAACTTCACACCTTTAACTAGGAGGATCAAGTGGTGTTATGCTTGTAGTAGAGTCTAGTGACAGAGGTGGTCTCAAAGGGAAACTCTGTCCATGTAGGACCTGGTGGTGCTTTTCCCCTCCGCACCCTATGGAGAGCAGTGACTTAGATCAGTGGAAAACACTGGAGGGTAGCAAATAGTATCAGAAACTGAAAGGAGAAATGGTAGTGTTAGACCCAGGTTTGTCTCTAAATGTCTAAAATTAATAAAAGTAGAGGGGCAGGTGGTGGGGTGATCTCTCTGCTCTGAGCTGATTAATATTGTCTTATTTTTGTACCTGCTTTTGTCTGTTGTGCTGACCCAGGTCTTGCCATTTGAAAAGGAGCTTGGTGCAGTGTCCGTCTTCCTCTCCCTTTTGCAGCACCGAGCACACAGAGCCTGGGCAGGCTGATGCTGTAGAGCAAAACCTGCAAATATATTGGTGATCCTGAGCCCAGCTATACCTGGGGATGCAGCTAAACCCAGTCAAAAGTCATTTCTGGTAAGTCAGGCCTGGCTTACATTTTCTTGAGTTTGGTATTGTAAACCTTACCAGTCTTTTTTTTTTTTTTTTTTTGAGAAAAAAAAAAAAAGGAATTAGTGTTGGTATTAGTGGTGTGGGTATCACAGCCTGCAAAGGGCTGCTTCCTGCAGGATCGTGAAAAGCCATATATACCAGCTGCTCAAATAAATGCGACAGGAGAAATATAAAAAGTGATACATGGTGACTTTGGGGGCGACCGGCAGCCCCAGCTGCGGTGGCTCCGCGTTAAGATGAAGGATGGGCATGGGGTGGGCCAGATCCAGTGCTGCCCACCCCCCAGACTGCTGTTTGCTCCTGATGAAAGACTCTCGCATGACCTTGGCCCCTCTCAGTGTGATATAAATCATTCTCACAGCTCTTGGTTGAGCTGCTGGTATTTCCAGAGCTGGATTCAGGCACAATCCTGCTGGCTGTGAGCATCCGTGGAAGGTCCTGAGCATCTTCACCCCCAGAACCTTGAGACAGCTCAGGCTCTCCCTGAATCAGATCTTCACAGGAGGTTTCCAGTCTGTCTGCAAGGCTTTTTCTTCCCTCAACAAACACGATTTTATTTATGTACAGTGACGTGTTTGGGTTCCTTCCCTTATTCACATGTGCCTGTGAGTAATCAGTCATGCATATGGATTATGCTGCGTGTAGAAAAATATATCGGTGGATTGTCATTTTACTTCACTGTCACTCAGATGAACATGGTCCTCATTTAACCAGGCAAGAAATCTGTAGGAATTTTGGCTCAGCAAGGAGCAGAAACACATTTTCTAAACCACATTCCCAGCTGATGCGGTTTCACTGGCAAAACAGTGATTCCAATTCATCTTCCCGGGAGGAATGTGAAGACTCCTTTCACAGATCACAGGTTCAGCTGGCCTCTGATTTCGTGTACCTCACTTCACGCATCCAATTTCAAGGGCCATTAAAATAGCCCCGTGTTTGCTTTGCCACACAGAAGTGCTACAGTTAGTCACAGGAGAACAATAAATGTCTGTCCCGTGGGAGCTCTGGTAGTAATCTCCCGTGTACAGATAACCTGCGTGGTCACACAGCACCCAGACATTTCTGGGGACACAGAGGACCCCAGCTGACTGCGGCTGCCAACGAGTGTAAATCACAGTGGCTGCATCGCTGCCACGGAGTGATGCTGGGCCCTGGTAAGTGAGAATTGGGGCTGCCAAAGTCTCTTTTTTTTTTTTTTCTCCTCCTGTTCAGTAAGTGTTTCGTCCCTACCTCAACCCAGCCCCCAAAATCTAGGTCGTCTTGGAAAAGTTTATTTCAAAGCAAACTTTTTTCCGTGAGTTTGCTGTTTGGATGAGTGCATGAGAACAAGGTAAACCATCAGGAATTGCTGCAGTCCCTCCTTGCCTTGTAGAAATTCCCCAGTGCTCACCCCCGGTTTTCAGGGACTCTTGCCACCCCCCTGAGGTTACAGCTCCTCTTTGGGATGGTGAAGCTCAGCGCAGGCTCTTGGCTGTGCACCCAGACCTGAGGATGATGGCGTTACCTTTCCTGCTCTGCAAAATCTGGTAGTGTGGCCACTGGACGCCCTCCCCTTCTACCATCTCTGAGACAAATCCCAGTCCCAAAAGCTGCAAAGGTCAGGAGGAATTTATGCACAGCCACACATGAGGCCGTGCATTTCCCCGTTGATGTTCCCGAGTGCCCCAGACCACGCAGCATCCAGCCAGTGCAAGCAGCTGCATGGCGACAGCCCATCACACGTGGCGTGGCTCTGCACCCTCTGACACCGCTCCCCATCTGCTCCCATCATTGCTTTTGTGGCCCAACATTAATACAACAAAATTGCTTTAAAAATAGATTGTTGGGAGGGAAAGGGGTGCTCTGACCTGGATATTGATGGACCGCTGCCAGAAGGTGCTAGGCTTGCCTCCCTGGGCTGCTTTGAAGGCTGCTCCTGGGCCAGGGGGCTGTGACTTTACATCTAGTCAGAATTAATTGGTTTCTCTTCCATATGTTTATTGTGACAAATCTCAGCTCTTTCAGACCAGTGGCTGTTTTGCTCCCAACCTCAGTGGTATCTGCATGAAGTACAACAAAGATCCTGGTTATCGCATCAGGAGCCCCGTTGCATTTTCTCATTGTCAGCAATGAAATCGGCTATTAAATAATTACTCACTACTCACAACTTTTCTGCTTTACTCCTAGCTTGTATCTGGCTTCCAGTTGCCTTCTATCCCTGCAGATATATGAACAGTGTGCCATGGCCAAATAAACATGAAGGGACAAACCTGATTTTGCAATGCTCCGTGCAAAGAGGAGTACGGTGGTGATGGAGTGGGAGTCTACAGCACAGGATGACAAATATTTCAGCAGAGGTTTGAAGATTGGTTCTTGACTCCACGTGTGCCTCTGGGAGATTTTGGGGGTTGAAATCTGAAAGGTGAGGCAATTTTTGCTCTGTTCCCTTCAATGTTATAGGGGAGGTGGGCACGCAGTTGCTGCCACCAGGTCGGTACCTTTGGGTAGGAGACCCACCACAACTACTGCACCTCCTTGAGCAAACACGGCTAGCCCAGTTTGGGGCTGGGGCTGTAACAGCCCAGAATGTGGCAGAGCAGTTTTATATTATTTTTAGAGGTTTGAAAACTTTGTTCCCAAAACAATCTCCCTCTCCTGTCTTCTGTCATAAACTGTGGAACAGAGAAAAGGGAAAATAGCAGAGGTTTCATTAAATTGGCTTTTTTCAGTCTTAAAATAGTGTCAGCTTGATGCCTGATATTTTAGAAATTGGATTAGTAGCATCTATTTCATCCCACCAGAGAGGTGGGATTTAAGGCTTCCAACAACAGAAACACTAGATGTGCAAGAGCAGAGTTTTCCATTCCTAGCACCCTGGTATCTCGTTGTATTATTTTAAGCAGCCTCAGCCAGATACATAAATAGACTGCTGCAAACAACAACAGAAAGAAAATGTTCCACCAAATGGGGAAAAATAAGAAAAGGGGGCGGCAGCCCTCTCTGAAGAGCTCGTGTTGATTTTTGAAGGGCTGGATGCAAACAAAAGAGGACTTGCTATATTCCGTTCCTCAGGAAAAAAGTAGATATTTAATAGAAATGTATCTCTGAGGCTGTTGATAAGTTTGGTATGGTTTTAGGTCTGGGAGGAACAGGACAAACAATCTGTTTTCTTGAGATGTTGCCTTTGCAAGGGGAGATCACAAATATCCCACGTAGCTTTGTAACGTAGACCTAAGCAGCACCCTGCTGTGCTCTCCCCTGGGTGCTGAGGGATTTCATAACTTGCGTTTTAGGGGGGATTTGCACAAGGCAGCAGAAGAGCAGCCGCATGTATTTGGCAGGCAAAGAGGACTGGTGCCTCTGTAGCTTAATTCAGCAGAGCTCTTTCATTCTGTGATCGTTTGTAACCTGAGGCACGCCGGGGCTCTTGAACTCAGCGGCTGGGGAAGTTAATCAGTGTAATTAGTGATAAATGAACCTGTTCCCTTCCCCTTAGCACGGGTGTGATGAGCATTAGGTAACCCTGGGAGCACTTGCCAAGAGGGGGGCTTGTTATTTGGCAGGGAGGAGGAAGAAAATATTGCTTGTAGTAACTAGGGCAACTTGGCTTCCCCGGGAAGAGGAAAAGAAGCAATTAAAGATGTGAGCGCTGCATGGAATCATTTGCATCATTAGCCTCAGCGTTTGCAAATGAGGCAGCTATCTTGAGCTCCCCAGCTCACAGCATGTCCCTGACCTGCCGTCACCACCGGGCAGCGCAGCCGCCGTCCCGGCTCGTTGCAGGCTGAGCCAGAGGAAAGCGTGGGTCTAAAATTGCCCATGGAGGAGCGAGGGAGGGAACTCTTGTGTTTTCTCAGACCTTTTTTTCTTTCGCTTTGCTGCTTTCTTGATCTCTCTGATATGTTGCACTACTCAGACGCAACCCTACTGTTGCACGAGGTTGTATGTTGTCTACTATGCAGGAGTATCTCAATAAGCCACGCTTCTCTTAACCTTTACTCTCATGTTTCTGGATTTCTATGGCATGATATGAGAAACTATGGGTTAAAAAAAAAAAAAAACAAACTAGTGGGCAAGGAATGGATTAGATGCTTAGGAAGAGTGCAGAGGCATTTTTTTCCTTCTTTAGGCTGCCTCCCCCCCCCCAGCTACCTATGTGTTTCTTTAAATTGTTTACCTTCATTTACCTGTTGTTTACCTGTTGGAGCGATGGATTTTTCTTACCTTTTATTACTTAGTGTTTTCTCTGTATTCTCTTCATTCTCTGAATTCAGCTTTTCACTTGCCCTGTGGTTGTTAGGTGCCAGTTATGTGAGTATTTAATTCTTTCTCTACTGCTTGACTTGGCTTTCGCAAGGAGGTGAGTAGCTCTCTTGAGTTAAACTCATCTCACTTAAATGCCTTCCTTGATGCTGCCTATGTCCTTGCACAACTTTAGTGGGATATATCTCAGTGCAGAGATCATAGGTGTGAAGCAATGACTCTTCTTGAGAGGGCAAGAATGCTATTATCCAGCTTTTCAGGGACAAATCGACCATCTCGTTTTGGGGAGGAACTGGCTTAGATCAGCACAGAGGTGCCTGTTGCAGGTCCCCAAGCTTTTGAGGGTCAGCAGCAGCTCCTCGGGGCCGTGTCTATGCGGCACCCTAAGGTTTTGTGTTGGGATGCTGGGGCAGTGGGAACGCACCCCCCCGTGAGATGCACGTAAGGAAATGGGGTGTGCAAAAGGGTCTGAAAAGCTGACCTGCTTCGCTTAGATTGCTAAGGCTTGCATAGGAAAAAATATTTTTACTGATATTTTGGGGAATTTGAGGCTCCTTCTCATATTCTTTGCCTGCCAAATCTTCCCCTTTTGTAAGAAAGCTGGAAATCTAGAGCTTATGTGATGAAAATCCCTGATTATTTTTTTTCTTTTCCCAATGTTTTCATCACAGCAGGAGTCGGAGTAAAAGGGTGTCTGTAACCTGCCTGTCTTTGTCTTGGCGACAGGAACGATGACATGGGGAAGCTGGGCAGAGCAGTGTCACTGCTCTGGCCTTAATTTTCCTTGCGCAACTGATGGTGATTTATTAAATGAGGTACAGCCAAGACCTTTTGCTCCTCTTACACTCATCAAGCAATCATCGCCCCGTCACGCTTCGGCTTCAAATACCTCATTTGCATCTGGCTGACCTTGACTCTCCTCCACAGATGGGAAGATGAAGAGGTGGGAGTATAAAGGCTGGGGGGTGGCTTTTATGGGTGAATCATGAAATAGTGGCTGGTGCAGGCTCAGGAGGTGCTGTGGAAACATGATGTGCTGTGCCATGAAAGGTGATAGTAAATGGATTAAACAGGAGATAAAAAGGGGGAGGGCACCTGGTTAGCTATTGTTGAAAAAACATGGAGAGGAAAAAAAATTGCACTGCAGATCCGTGGCTCTTTTACTAATTGACTATGTAGTGAGTGCTAGAAACGATATAAAAATCTCTTAGGTGAGTGAGGGCTTTTAGTGAATGTTTGGGTGAAACAAAGGAATACTGATTTTGGCAGAACTTTTATTCTAATTTAAGCAAGATCCTTTTTCTGAGATAATAGCCGCATTGTGTATCCTGAAATATCTCCCCATTAGCTCTGGCAGGAACTGGATAAAGCTCTTGTTCAGGTAAACTTTACTATACAGACCTATGTTGGATTAATAAGTTAAGTGGGAGCCATCAAACTGTTGTAGGAGTAAGGATGGTGCTTAGGGCTAGGATAACTAGCTCTCATACAAGTAGGCAGAGTAAATTAGGAGTGGACAAGCCATGAGTTTGAGTTTTAGCAGAGCAACTATAATTTATGCCAGCTCAGGGGGAGCATTAACTAAATTAAGCTAAAGGTCTGTCTTCATTGCAAGCTAAGCTTTAAAACAGATCTCTACTAAGGAGGACTTAGTAGACCTGGGCTCCAAACAGACCTCTAGATCCAAGTTTTCCTGTGGTTTGAGAAAGCTCAGGGCTTGAGCAGAATTTTATGGCATTGGTCTGTAAACGCTCCCATAAAATGAACACCGAAGTTAAACTTCCACAGACTTCTAAGAGCTCCAATGGAGAAAGGTCCACCTGGATTTTGGGGACAGGATCTCAGAGCAGAACACTTTCAAGTGCTATTGAACTGCATTAAAACCCCTTTTTATGGGGGAATTAATTTCAAACACCAGTCTATCAACCTGATCTGTTCTTTGAGAAGGAACAAACTTTACAAGGCATACTTAAAATAATTTCACTGACAGGTTTACGGCTGTGAGAACATTAATGAACCAAAATGGCTATTCACTGTGCAGTAGCCACTAAGCAATTATGTTTTGTCTGTAGGCAGCCTAATGAAACCAGCAGTTAACGACCTAATGAGAATTTAAACCAGACCATGGCTCCACAGAGACATCCCTTTTCTGTCCCTGGTTATCCTGCACCCAGAGTTTTCCAGAGAATTTTAGTGCTGCTGGATGTTCAGGTAGAAACTGCCTTATTTTTAGACGTGGTGATGCACTCTTTCTGAGGTGGTGTTTCACATGTGTGTGCCCAGATGCAGCCACGTTGGGGTCGCATCACAAAGTCCAATGTTTCTGCAGGAGCTGGTGAGCAGGGAGACGTCCAGTAGCATGGCATGGGAAAACCAGAGTGGTGGGATTTTGGTTTAGTGTTTCCCTTGGTGCCGGACAGCATATTCATATCACAAATAAGGCAGTGGAGGGAGTGTTAACAAACAGGAGATGGATGCAGAGCCCCAGTGATGACCCATGGAGACCCACTGTGCCCTGGCTGCTCCCAAAAGTGATGTCTTTGGGAAGTGTCCACTTTTTTTTTTTTGCATTGCTGGAGTGCTTGGAGCTTCCTTTCTTTTGCACGAGGCAGCCTGAATGGTCATGCTGCTAACAAGCAAACTTGTACAACCCTTCCCAGCTCATCAGTGAGGAGAGGACAAAGCCATCGGCCATCTGTGCGGGGGTAATTAAGCGAGGCAGCCGGGGGGCTGCAGGATGCTCCGGGCAGGGGAACTGATGCTGATTTTCTTGTCTGGGGCACAACATAACACAGGCAAAGGGGCTCATGATGTGGAAGGGCCGGTTGTCCCCTCGAGTGCAGGTATTGCCCTATCCCTCCCAGCCACTCTGGACTCTACTGTGGATATCAAAGCTGCCAGGTGAGCTGATGGAGAGGAGCACGTGCAAAGAGGGTGCTGGATAAGGGGGTCTGATGACTAGCAAGTAAAGCAGTCAGTGTTAAAGAATAGGTATGCCAAGTAATTTTAGCAGCTATTTTGAGCAGGGCAGGCTCAGAAGTTGAGGAGACATGGCCATGCAGTAGCAAACTGGTGTTTGTGCTCATCTCCCCCTGCCTTGCAAAGGAGCCTGAGCAGAGCTGTGCACGGGGACCTCTGGGCTGAGCTCAGGCTCTCGACTGTCCCTCTCTTACTCGGTTGCTGATTGCAACAGCCTGGAAGGCGTAGGCTTGCGTCCTTCTCTGCCCCAGCTCAATGTAGATATCATGCTACCTATATGAATATCTATGCCTTGATCTGTATATTGACAAATGTTTAGATCAAAAATAAGTTACTGTTTTGGTTCTAATTCTAGGTTGCTTTCAATATAGCTTTCCCTGACAGTTAATGTATTGTTTTTCTGTTTCTTTGAACAGTCTGTCATTCTTTTGATACATAATGAATAGCAGCATCTATTTTACCCTCATTATACACATTATTATATGATGTCTAGCCTTTTTAGGTTCTTTCTTCTCTGAGTCCTCATCAGTATGCTCACTCCTATATGCTTTTAATTATTTCTATTGCTTATCGGTGGACTTTTCAGTTCTGCCACCCACGTTTTGGGCGAGGTGTCTGACTCACTGCACTGTGTGCTAGACATCAGGTGAGTCTGAAGAATAGCATTAGGATGTATTCGGCCATATTTTCTCTTCCTCCCTCTATGTACATGCTAATGTTTTGTTACGAGCGCTCTTGCTTTCTGAGTGCTCTCTCATCTCCTTTTCCAGACTAAACAGAGTGATGTCAGGATTTAATCCCCTCTCAGCTCTGAGGTCTGGCTTTTGAAGAGCCCCAGTCATGCTCTCCTACTCATCTCATCCTGTCCTTGATGGAAATATTAGGCCTCCATAGATAATTTTTCCGGTTTGTGCATGCTGGTGCTGTTTCCCAAGGAAGGTTTTTTTGAGTCTTTGAAGGGTTTTCTGGTGCGGGAATGACAATCCTAATGCTTGATGGGGGTTGCAGTTGCCTGAGTTGTGAAACCTGCTGAAAAATTATGTTTCTTTCCTTTCAGGTGACTCTCTTTATCAACAGATTATGAGCTTTGGAGATTTCTTGTCAAAGAGAATTTCAATGAGTCTCTGTTTTGGGTTTCAAAGGGGAATGGTGTGTTTTCACCAGCATCTGCTTACAATCCAATTAGCTAACTGCCTTTGGTAATTAACCATAATGTGTTTCAGGAGAGCAGAATAACAACAGGGCAAAATCAAGTAGTAACAACTCTGTGAGAGTCTTGACCCTTTCCCAGGTGTGGGATGCTGAACAGCCCTGTAACTCACTGCCATCTCCTTTGAGCTCTGCCATGCAGTGCCTTGAAATGCTGGTGGGGGGGGAAAACTTGTCCTATCACTCTGCTCCAGGCTCACATGTGTGCAACCACCTGCAAACCCAGAGAGGCCAGTGGGTGTTCCTGCCTGTGGTTCATGTGCCTGGGCTTTGCACACAGCATCTTTTCTTTTGAAAATCTGGCCAGCCTGGCTGCTAGGGCACAGAGCTCTCTGGCTGAGAGCCTTTGGGCTCTCCTCTGCAAGAGGTGCTTGCATCTGTTCCTTCTTCACCTGGTTTTCCCCCTCATCTGAAGGTTCCTTGGTGGAAGCCTTTGCAGACAGGAAAGCATGGCAGGATTGCTAGAATGAACCGGGCTCATTTTTTGGTGTGATGTGCCGTGATTGGCTTTTAGGTAGTTGATTCATCCCTTAGCTGCTGGGCTTAAAAGCTCTTTAAACTCTATAGTGAACACACGGAGCTTCTGGGCTTTTCTTGAGTTAGCTGAACATGCTATTGAACAGCTAAACTGTGCACATCAGTTATAACTTGAGGCTTCATCCTGCTCATTACAAAAACAAGTGGATGGTTGCTTACACTGGTCCTCTCCACCACTGGAAGAGATGCATTCAAAGAACTGGGTGCCCCATAGGTATCTGGTTATGCGTTTTCCTCAAAAACGTGGTTAGATGAGGTATGTGGGACTCATTTCTTCAGAAGGATAGGAGACACAGCTGATGCTTCCCATGATGGGCCCCCCATCTAGCAGTTTGGCACAGATGTGCTTCTGAAGAGCTTTATAATTTGTCCTTATTATGTTCTATGTGTGATTTAATGAAAGAATTTTTAATGAAAGACCCTTTCTGTACTGTAATTGAGCTCTTAATCTTATCTGAAAAGCAGAGCACAATCCCTTCAGAAATGGTGTTTAAGTAACAGCCTATTTGCGTTTCCTGCGCCATGGTGTCACTCGCAGGAGCCGCTCTTTATTTAAAAGCAGACAATAAGCAGATTTCTTAGAGACAAAAATACATCAGTGATGCCATATGGAGTAGGTTTGAGAAGCAAACTATCTCACTTCTCAACTGAGCAAGCAAGAAGTGAGCTCTCCCTTAGTGAGCACCTGAGTCTTCAGGCAGCTTGATGGTACATGGAGATGACAGCTGCCAGCAAAATGAGTTACTCTGGGCAGGTAAAAGTTGGCAGGAGATAAAAGTGGAAACTTCAAAATAACAGGATGCTGAAAAAATTGTGAGAAAGGCACCGTGTTCAGTGAAAATCTCTCCTTCATCTTAAACCTTCAAAAAAAATTTTACAAAAATCCACAGAAATGTCCTGCTTTTGATCAATCTGGTCTCCTAACTAGCATTTCACAATCAGAATTATGAGTTAAGACAGTTTAAAGAAGGCCTAGCACAGGATTTTTCATTGTGACCTCACAGATTTTTTTTTTTAAAGTGCTCTAAGTTGGAGGGAGGGCACAGGCCCCCACTCCAGGCTGCTGAGACCCTGCTGACCTAAGCACTGATGGACACTCCCAAAACCCAGTGTTGGACTGGCCCAAACCCAAAATCTGGATGGGACTATGTGAAGCACTTAACACTAGAAAATACTTGAAGCTTGATGGTGATCAACGGTTCCCACTCCAAAACCATGGGCAATGCAAACAGTGACCGGTTTGCTGCCTGCTCTGTGCAGAGCTGATGGTCATGAGCAGCAGAGCCATGGGATGAATCAGCTGCTGGTTTGTTGGAGCACACAAAACCTTACATCTCTACTGCTTTGGTCCACAGAGCAGAGCACATTTGACTAGACAAATACCTGGAGAGTGGGAAGGATGAAGAGGCAAACCTGCCACTGGCCATCGGTTGATGCTGTGCTCGTGGCAAACACACAAGTTACATCTTGTACAAGTCTGTGAAGTCAATGCAGAGGATTCCAGGCTGAGCCTAGATCAGCTGTGTCATTTACCAGGCAAGTGAGGACTAGACTCTGCACCACGTTTTCACAGCTGGAGATGAGTGGGTTGAATTGCATCCATTGACAAGATGAGAAATGTGTCATGTTTTGCCTTGCCCTGTACAGCAGATATCCCAATTTAAATCAGCGCTGTCTTCTCGGCTTCTGCTTCTTCCTCTGCCTCCGTGCACTGATGCACAGCTCTAGTGAGAAGACCCATCCATTTCAGTCCTGTCACTTCATCTCTCCCACCCGTGCTTCCCTTTGTAGTAATCCACTCATCCCTGAGAAAACCTCCATTACTGGAGTAATAGGCACTATTGGATCAGCCTTTGATGTGCTGAGCAGTGGATTTTTGCAGTCAACATGTCAATTTAAACAGCTACAAATAAATGATCAATTCCTTCTTTCCTGGAGAAGGAATTAAGGGAAAACCTTTTCATGTTACGAACTGAGTGTACAAGGCTGAAGAGGGTGAAGGTGGAGATGAGGTTGTCTCCTGAGAGGAGTGAATTTGTCAATTTAGCAAATTAGAGAGAATATGCTTGCACCTTTTAAGTAGTCAGGTACCAAAATAATGTCACTGATGAGTAGGCAGGGCTGGGGTGGGAATCACTCACACCGCTAAGCAAAGCCATGGATTTTGACAGCTCTGTTCACGCAAGAGCCCATTTGCTAACGCCGGCTCCACGAAGCAGGGCCCAGAGAGATGGCTGGTCAAGGACAATTTCTCTGCCTGATTTTACAGCGTGTTGCTACAAGGCTGTTTGATGGTGTTTTCCGTTCCCTTTGCATCCCTGTGGACGGCATCCTTGATGAGACCATCCTGCCACGCGTTTACTGCCTGTGCGGTGGCACCGATGCGGCTCGCGCGGTGCACCGACGTCTGAGAGGCCTCCATCCCCTTTCATTCAAAGCTGTGACAGGTTAGAGGGAATCCAATGAATTATTCAGCAGCATCAAAGGCCCTGCAAGGAGATAATTAGCGGCTGTGGTTATGTAAGGTGAAAGTGGAGGATTTAATGTGTTTTGGCAGAGGAGAGGGTGCAGATGCTCTGATCCAGGGTGCAGCACCTGGGGACATCATGGAGAGGGGCAGGAGGTCCCCTATGGCACCTCAGTCCCACCTGGCAGTTTCCCATCCAAAATCAGCCCAGACCCCATCCCCTCCCAATGCAAGGAACTGCTCGTTGTGCTTTCTGCCAGAAACAGGAGAAAATGGGGGGGAACCCCCAGCCGAGCAACGCTGAGGGCAAGAGCTCAGTTCCACAGGGATGCTGTGGAGGGGCTGGAGGCAGCACCCTGCCTGTGCTCCTGCAGCATGTCCCACCTGGTGAGTCCCCTCTGCAACCGCTACTGTGCTCCTGATTATATTTGATTAATTAGCAGCAGGTTGAGATTCTGGAATCAGAATTGTGCTGGTGGAGAAACACGAAACAGCATGTTCTCTTGGCGTTGAAGCTCCTCTAACAGTACCCGCGACTACATTCGCCAAGGTAACGGGGGGCGATGACTCAGAAGATGTGCAGGCAGCAGCTGGGAGCACAGAGCCGGCTCCATGGAGGCTGAGCACTCGGATTTGGTGCTCCCAAGCATGGACCTCGTGTCCCTGCAGTGCCTTTCCATCCAGGAATGGTGCAGAAAAGGGCAACGAGTCTGCAGGGATGTGGTGCCAAGAGGTGATGTGGAAAATCAATCTCCTCATATCAGCCCTTTCTCGCTGCGTTATTTCCTCCCCTTGCAAGACGATGTGCTGGGATGTTTTCTCTTTTTTTGCTCCTTCACCATTGCACTCCGGAAATCTGAAGCTAAAAAATGCATTCTTGGGTTTTTGTTCTTCTTAATTACACTGACCTGTACATCAGGAACATCTCTGTAGCTTTCAGTGGGGTTTGTTACTATATGAAACTTTGAGGCTTTTTCTGTTTTTTGGCCCTGATTTTGTGACTTGGCAGGCGCGTGCTTAATTTAAAAAAATGTGGTCAGTCCTTTCCCCCTCTCAGGAGCTGCCCAGATACTTGAAGTTAAGCAAGTTTGTATTGCCCAGGCACCTACAGCTGTAATTACAATGTAAAATAATTTCTTCCTTATCAGTTTCACGAGACTGATCTATTTGGTTTTGGGTATGTCTTCAGTTTGGTTCATTCCTGCTAGTCCCCTTCATGTCCCTGTGAATACTAAAAAGAGGCTAAAACTAATTACTTGAAAGCATCAGAAAAAGGTTTTGGGGTATTTTAGAGCCATAAAACAAGATGATGGCTCTTTTCTCCCTCAATTAAAGTTCCTGCCCTTTTTTTTTGTGATTTTTTTTTTTTTTGCGCTAACTGTGCTTATGCTATCTCCCTGACAAGCTCACAAAAGAAACCCAAGAAACCAGCCAACCAAGCAGATAAGGAAACAGATGTTGTAGAGCGCAAAGGTCAAATAAACACAGACAGCTCAGGAAAAAGGCTTTGCAAAACGGTGGGAAGATGAATAGGTGAAAAAGTTTTTTTTGGAATGGGATTACAAAGGGAAAACCCTTTTCTGCAGAGGAAAAAAAACACCTTAGCCTTCAAAAAATATCTCGATGAATTCAGGGCTATAAAAGAGAAGGAATAATAATTTGCATTTTGGTAGATGTGAAGCCCTACTGGCCTGTGGACTTGCTGCTGGAGCACACACGCAGCCTCTGCAGCCCTGCAAAACTGTGCCTTGTGCGGTTAGTCTCTGATTTTTCTCATCGTTTTATGGCCTCTGCCACATGAGGAATAATATGGAAATGCTCCAATCTAGGAAAGCATTTACCAAACTGTGGTAAGTAGGACTTAGGTGTACCAGTCTAGCTGCCTGCTGACCTGGGATTGTTGCTTTACTCCCCATTTCTGAGTAATTCAGCTTACTTCTAGCTTATTGGGAAGGAGACAAGTCTTTAATTAAAATGCAGTTAATTCCAGCCTTGTTAGCCTGGATTGTATTTCACTGTTCCTTGTACTGTAGGCAGAGATAGGACTTGTACTTATTTCATTAAAAATGCAAAATGCCACCAGGTGGTCGCTCTCGGGTACAGGCAGTGACTTATGCTACAGCGTTTGTCACGGACGGCCGCAAAACTATGACCCAGATCCATCCTAATGACTCCATCAGCCCGTGTGCCATCCCACATGGGACTGGTGACGGGGGCATTGCTAAATGCCTGCGTCTCTCTGGCCTTCTTGTAGCTTGGCCGTGTACCCTGGCGATGCTGATCCTTCCTCGCCGTGCACAGCTCGCGGCTCCAGCCCTGCTCTCCCTGCGGCGTGGGAGGGATGCGGAGCTGGTCTCAGGTCTGCTCCCACCAAACCACAGGGCTTGATGGGTCCCATGTCATTTCATCATGGTGATAAAAATTAATGAGCAATATAGCTCTCGTCCCTCAATTATTGAACTACGGCTGCGTTCTGAAATGGTGAAGTGCATTTTAGCATTTTAGCATCTGGGCTGCTAAACCCATGCTAAAGGAAGAATAACATTGCAGAGGTAGAATGCAAAGGAAGATTAAAACCACCTGTGATTGCTATTTAAATCTCTTCAAACATCAATTACGATTGTCCTGATAAAGACAGGGCAGCATTCAAACAGATGCTGAACATAGTTCCTCTAGTGCATCTCTAGATAAGATTACAAAGAAGCTATTGTTGTTCCTTAGTCATAGCTGCAATCTAAATCTCAGCAAGTGGAGCTTGGAGGGTGAAATGGGTGCTGGCACGGGGGGCCACAGTCTGGGCTTGGTTTTCAAAGAATCAGGAAATGCAGAAGCAGAGGTTCCTGAAAACAGTAATTCTACGTACAGCCCAAAACGAGGCATCTGGCAAGGGATTTTGTATTCAGACACGGGGAGGGAAATCTAATCAGGACTTGCTAATTTTCATGAAGTCAAACACTTGGGATTCACTTCAGTCTCGCATTTTCCTGGAATAATGCAACACAAACACTGTATATTTATACACGGACACTTGACATTTCTGTTGTTTGATGAGTCTACAATTTGTCTTCCTCTTGCGGTCACTGCAATTTTTCCTCATCTGTGGTTTGCACTCCTACCCCCAGGACTACTCATCTGTTATGCTTTGCATATTGTTGGTTCTTCAAAGGAAAGCAAATAATGTTTGCTTAAGCAAGCCTGCTTTGCAAGCAGATTTTATTTGGACCAGGTCCTGCAT
Organism: Platalea leucorodia; assembly: GCF_965183815.1. Taxonomy (NCBI): domain Eukaryota; kingdom Metazoa; phylum Chordata; class Aves; order Pelecaniformes; family Threskiornithidae; genus Platalea; species Platalea leucorodia. Next base: position 15,378,442 of record NC_138835.1, on the reverse strand, counting down.
ATAAAACCAGAATCCAATCTCATCTCAATTGTCATGTATGTCTGTCTCTTTCTTTTTTTTTTTCTCCCTCATCATTGCTTTTCTATTTCTTCTTCCTATGCAGCTTTCATTCTTCAGCAACATCATTCAAAACTATATAGAATTCAGATACCGCTTCTTTTATACTTGTATCTGCTGTGATACGTTTCCTTATCTCAGCTAGGTCTCTGTTTAACGTCTGGTGTTGCCTGGGCTGACAGATGTATTCTTTGAGCTGTAAATATTGTAAATCAGGGATACAGAAATTTTCTTACCCTGTGAATCTGATCGAGGTCCTTTTTCTAATATCTCACTGAACATCTGAAGTCTCCTTTTCTTCCAGCAGCCTCCAGAGCTGCTTTTGGCTACGATAAAACAGAAAGGGCTGTTTGGATTCACTCCCTTGCCGCGTGTCCGTCTCGTGCAGCAGCTGGGGTAGGATGTCTGGTTGGGCAGGCTGCTTTTGCAGACAGGTCTGCGGATGGCCCCAACCCACTGCACTGTTGCCTGCTGGTGTCCAGCCCAGACCACAGCAGACTGGATGCCACGTGGGACCTTTTCTTCATCAGGGACTCTGACAAAGCTGGTGCCGTGCATTTTAGCTGAAGATGTGGTCTGGCAGGATTTGAATGTTGTTTTCTGAGAACTGGAAACTCAAGGCATTAAAAACTTGTGCAATTAAACCATTGCTCATCTGTGGGGTTTGGGGTTGCTGTGGTGGCTTTCTTCTGTTGATTGAAATACCTGATTGCTAATGGTCATATCCTGATGTGCTGGGCCAACACAGGTGCTGACTGCAGGACCAGAGACCACCTTGAGCCAAGGACCTACCCAGCCTTCTCCTGTTGGGAGGCAGCAGTGTGGTGATGGCGGTGGCCTCGATTAGGATCAAAGCGCTGATTATGGTTTCTAACGCTGACTATGGCTTCTCTTTGCTGCCTGATCAACCAGAAAACTCTCCCCAGGGCAGATTAGTGCCACAGCTGTGTTTCTCTGAGGACAGGAGGGACTAACGCAACAGAAATGGAGCATCTGACCTGCAAAGCTGAGAACCGCTCTGGGACGAGCATGGTGATGTCTCTCCAGAAGTGTGGGGTCTTTAGCTACCAACTGTAATGAGTTTTAAGAGGTGGGGAAGCCCGTCCCTTATGTGACCCTGAATTGCAGGTCTCAACGTCCTGCAGAGCTCAGTGTCCCCACCGCAGAGGCTCTACTGCAAAACCTTGTTTTGCTCATGAGCATCCCAGCAAAATAAATTGGTTGGCCTGGTGCCTCTGGCCCTAACCCCAAGTAATGCTTATGTCCCCAGCTGCCCACACCGTCCCTGGGACCACCGACGTGGGGGTGCCTGAGAGCCCCCACCAGCTGCAGGCAGTGGCCAGGCTCCCTGCCTGTACCTGCCTCACCATGCATGGTGATCCTGCATGCACCAGCGATAAAAAGCCTTGCATTAGCAAACCCCAGATGTTGCAGCAGTGACGTTTTTGGGAGAAATGCACAGGGAAAGCAGAGCTGTGCATGGCCAGCTTGATGTCTGCGCTGGCGTGAGCACTGGGGTGAGGCAGTGACCTGCTGAGCCGATTGCCACCACCGGTGCTTGCACGGGCTGGGGCACTGAGTCAAGGAGCTGTGCACGTTTGCACACACACGTGCAGGGACAGATGGGCACGTGGCACGGGCAGTCCCTTTGATTCCTCAAGCAGAGGCCCGTACGTATGGTCCTTTTCGTTACGTAGCAGGTAAAAAATGAAGCAGCTGAGACGTGGCTTAACCTGGGAGGGATCTGGAGGTGGGGGGAGAAAGAAACGCACTGTCAGTTTGAAAGATGCTTTGAAAGAGAGTAAAACTTGCTGCCAGGCTTCCCTCTGAGAGCAAGTCCAATCTCTTTCTCCCTTTCTTTCTTTCTTTCTTTTGGTGCTGTGCTATTCCTCTGTGGCCAGGAGACTGCAGGCATTTCAATCCTGTTCTTCAAGTCCTTGTTTCAAAAAGGGCCCAAAATATGTTTTCTTCTAAGACGCAGCAAAGGGGAAGTGCATAATGCAGCCGTCTCTAAGCCTCTCTTCTCCTGTCTCAGGGAGAAAGGAATTCACCAAGCCCTAGAGCCTGACTCACTCGCTGTGTGAGCATGAATTAACCAGGAATGTTCGAGAATTATTCCTGAATAATTCATGAACCTGAATTAATCATGCATTTTCATGAATTATTCATGAATAACTCATGGAAATGCAAGGTTTATTCATGCTCCAAAAAACCCAAGGCTTTTTCTCTTCTCTTCTGCTCTCTCTCCCTGTAAGAAACAGACCTGAAACAAGCTAAGAAAAAAAAAATATAAGTATATGGAAAAATAACAGGAATAATAATGCTGAAACAAAACAACCAGGAAAAAAGAAAGCAAAGGGTCTTTTTTCTCTTTGCAGTGGGGACGGCAGGTGGGAGCTTTCTAAGCCAGACAAAGGAGACCTGACAAGGAACTGTGGTGAAGGGACAAGCCCAAGGCAACGAAGTGCCCGGCCACCTCCTCTCCTGGCGCAGGCAGCTGAGATCTGGATAGACAGGAGACATTTTGCAAGACTCAACACCTGGAGCAGTGCTAAGCAGGCAAGGACCGAACTCTATTGCTATCAGGGTGGCGATATCTTTCTCTCTCTTTCTTTCTCTCTGTGTTTGTGCATTTCTGTAGTTTTGTTGCATTTGTTAAGGTAAATGAGCAACTGGTAAGTGGGGCAGGAGGGAGCAGCAGCAGTTATGAAGATCAGTGTTTTTTCTTTAAATGTTAAAGAAAGGAAAAACCTTCTAGAGAGCTTTTTGGGGCTGGGGCTGTGTGGAATATGGAGTTCTTTAAAACAGAGCCGTGTTTCTGGGAGGGAGAGGTCTGGGCTGTGCGTTTATCCCAGTTTCTTGGTCTGTAACCAGCCCTGGGCTCAGGGGAGGGCTGGGTGCAGCCGCCTGCTGCAGAGCACCCAGCAGCAGGGAAGGGGCGCGGGGAGCGAGGCGGTTCCCGCACAGTTCATTTGTATGTGGTGCTTCCTTATAAAAATAAACCCCAGAGCATGTCTTGGCCAAGAGAAAAGGATTGGAGTGAGCCAGGTGTGAGTCCGTGCCAGCAGGGCAGGCTGGCAGGTTCGGGGAAAGTTATGGTTCCTGCGAGGAGCTTTGCTGTAGCTGATGATGGTGGAGGGGGGGAAGGAGGAGGAGAAAGTTCTCCAGGGTGAACTGAACCTCTGCAGTCAGAGGAATCAAAGCCAGGCTTGACTTTAATGGGGATGGGGAGGCAAAAGAAGAGACTGTGATAAATTAGGTCATAGCTGCCTTTCCAGCCAGCTTGTCCCTGCTCCACCTCTCCTCTCCCTGCCCCAGCTCCCTCCCATCGGCTTTGGACACCGTGGCCGTTCTCCATGTGGTGCCCAGCACAAGGGCTCAGTCCCCAAAACCCTTCTGCCAAATCCTGCTGCAGAGCAGAGCGGGATGGTCTGGGGTGATGCTCTGCCAGGGCCCTTAGGAGCTCCGGCAGGTGGTCTCTGCCTGGTGTTGTCCTCATCCATGGTGTGTTGTTGAAACCTGGAAGGAAACCCTCCCTGAGCCCAGCAGCTCTTGGCTCCTCAGCTGCCCCTGTGCCTCAGGAGGCTTTGAAAGTCACCGTTAGCCTGGCTGTTTGATTGCTGAGCCCTCCCATTTCTCCAGTGATTTAAGCCTGCAGCTCTAAGGGGAGAAACAGGGCATCCCAGTGGGCAGAGCAGTGGGCCAGGACCCAGGAGAGCAGCTCCTTGCAGCTTTGCTACTTGGCTGCCTTAGATGTGTATTTCACTTGTCCGTGCCTCAGTTTCCCCCTGAGTGAAATGGAGGTAATTTGCTGCCTTCCTTATCAAAGCACTTTGACGTTTACTGGAGAAAATAACTGTACAGGCAAGGAATGATTTTTTCCTGGAACACACCTGGGTCTTTTTGAGTCTCCTCTCTGTGCTGCCTTGATGTCACACAGATGCGATCCTCCACTGTAGCAAATTGCTGTAGACCCACTGAAGTCATTTGAGCTGTGCTGGTTGACGCGGGCAGAGGAACCAGCCTGTCCCTGCTTGGTGGCTTATCCAGTGTCTGCTCAATGCACCCTGCGCGAGAGCTGGTCCTGCCCGACCCCAGGTGACACACGTCATGGCTGGAGCTGCATTTCCTCTTCAAATTAAGCTGGGGCACACTAAAGGCACATGGAGCTGTGCCCAGGTCAGGCCCAGGACAACCTCCCGGGGAAGGGGTTTAGGACAAGGCAAGCACAGGTGGGTAGGAACAGGAAAGGAGAAATAACTGGTAGAAAAGATGCAGGGACAAGTATTTCATATTTGCAGGCTGCGCTGCCTCAGGTAGAGCATCCTTTGCTAACCCTCCCAGCCATGGGATAGCACAAAGCCGTGCCGTGACGCTCCCCTCCTGCTCCCTCCACACCAGGTGGGCAGCCCCGATGTCGGCCAAGCTCTACGTCCTCATCAGCTGGCCTGATGGCAGCCGGGTAATCAACATTGAGAACATCAAGGAGCCCCGCAAGCCCTTCCACCTCTACACGGTGGGCGAGCAGGTGCTGGCCCGCTGCCCTGGCTTCAGTGGGCTCTACTGGGGGATGGTGGAAGGCATAAGCGGTGAGTGACACCCCTCTAGCTTTGCAATTTGGGGCTGCTTAGGAGCAACCTTTAGAGAACAGGTTCCGTGCTGAAAAGTCTTCTCTTCCTACAGAGCATAAAGATATTTTAGAGAAGAAGCTGCTGGAAGATAGACAGCTCCTGGAGAAGTTAAGTGAGTAGGGTCTTTTGAAGATTGCACCTTTCTGTCTCCACTGGGCTTTTGGGGTGGGAGGATGCTGAGAGCGTTGTAGTCCTGGCATAAATTTCACAGCCCTACAATCAGGATAAAAAGCACTGGGCAGGAGGTGGGAGATATACAACATTGATACCCCATTGCACATCTTGAGTATCCGCCTTGCTTTCAGAAGAAGAACCTGCCGTCCACAGCATGATGCCGCCCCAGCCAAAAAAATCCAGGAAAACCTTCCCAAAATGGACCCCAGGGAATGCATCCAAGAAATACCACGGCGACAGGACTTACCCTGCCAAGCCGCTGCTGAGGGCAGCCGAGGGCAGCCTGCCCCACGATGCCGGCAGCTCCTCCATCATCAAGGAGAGACGCGCCCTGGGCAACGCGGCAGGAAGGCCCCGCTCGCTGGCGGGGCCCCCCCACCCAGGCAGCGCCTTCACACCCCCATCCACGTTTGTCACCGTGGCCATGCCAGGGACTTCCCAGGGTGAAGAGGACAGGGCTGGTCCAGCTACCAGAGGTAATCGTGGCTGTAAATTAGGATATTGGCTTTTAGCTCTCTCCTGCCTCATCCTGAACGGCAGGTTGGGATGGGGACCTTCAGAGCTGCCAGGAGACCTCTGCTTTGCTCCAGGGTTGTGTGTGCTTTCTTTCTCCCAAGGCTACAGAGGTTAGAGATGAAATTTTCTGGTCCTTTCCACCTGGGACACCTCCTCAGGAGAGCTGTCTTAAGGGAGGTGCCTGTGTGATAGCAAATGGTATCTACTCTACCAGGCACCAACTCTTTCTCCTGGGCTAACAGTTCTTTCTTCACAGACCAAAAAACAATCCAGCCTGCCTGAATAACTGTGAAATACCAAGTCCTTGTGTCTTAGTTAGCCAAACCTTCTCAGATTTGCCTGTTTCCCTGCCTTTCCATCCACTACTACATACATTAAATGCACTTATAAAAATACGCTAGTGCTTTATCTGCCTGCTGACTAACAGCGGTGTCTAGAGGCACATTGGCTCTGCTTGCCTTGCCCACTATGTCTTTTGTGGTGGGAACAGAAGAAGCTCTTGAGATACCACCTTTTTCTAATAACAAAATCCCTATTGTTCAATCCTAGAAAGCATGTCTGGATCACTCTGTTTATACAAAGGGAATAATGTGTTGCCATGCAATCTAGCAGGAGTGCTTAGATAATCTGTTCTGGAGGCAGAGGGATTCCGGACCTTTTCACCAGCTGGCTTGTTCAGGTTGTCTCCCATCCCTGCCTGTAGATTACGTTGCCCTGCCAATGAAGAGGAAGTCAGATGGCACCTTGTCCCAATGCCAGCAACACATCTGTCTGAACAGGTAACGCTTAAAAGCGCAGTGCGGACCCTGAACGTTTCACACCATATATATTCATTTCATAGTGTGGGGTCTGTCCACTCTGTTTCCGTGCCCTGATGGTGCTCACTTTGAATAGATGTTAATGTAGATTTAAGCCCAAAATGCAAAAGATAATGGGAGTTTGTGTGGGTACACGCTGCAGAGCAATGCCCCTGTACTCGGCATTGGTGAGGCTGCCCCTCGAGTACTGTGTTCGGTTTTGGGCCCCTCACTACAAGAAGGACATGGAGGTGCTGGAGCAAGTCCAAAGAAGGGCAACGAAGCTGGTGAAGGGTCTGGAGCACAAGTCTTGTGAGGAGCGGCTGAGGGAGCTGGGGTTGTTTAGCCTGGTTAAGAGGAGGCCGAGGGGAGACCTTATTGCTCTCTACAACTGCCTGAAAGGAGGTTGTAGCGAGGTGGGGGTCGGTCTCTTCTCCACAGGAACAAGCAATGGGACGAGAGGAAACAGCCTCAAGCTGCGCCAGGGCAGGGTTGGGTTGGGTATTGGGAAAAACTTCTTCACCGAGAGGGTGGTCAAGCATTGGAACAGGCTGCCCAGGGAAGTGGTTGAGTCCCCACCCTGGAGGTATTTAAAGAACGGATAGATGTGGTGCTCGAGGACATGGTATAGATGGCCTTGGCAGTGATAGGTTAATGGTTGGACTCGATGATCTTAAGGGTCTTTTCCAACCTTGATGATTCTATGATTCTATGAATTGAGTCCCTTGTGCTCTGGAGTCCTGATCCCTTGGTGGGTCAAATGGGAGGTCCCCCATATCTGTGGGCTCTGCGTGGAAAGGGGGATGCACAGGAGGTTGTCTGCATGAAGAAGCATTGATATTTCCTCTCAATCCATTTTATTCTCGCTGTAAATGAAAACAGAATTGACTTTGCTTTGAATTCCAACCTTTAAATTACAGATAATTCTCATCAGGAATGAATATGAACACGAGCTTCTTGTGGCAGTGCTTTTTAGCTTGCTTGTTTCTTCCAGCTGTGAGGAGCGAAAGCTTGACGCTTTGCAAGAGACGGATGACTTCGAGAGAGTTCAGAAAAATTTTGGTCCCCCTGAAATGGAAAGGTAATTAGCAAAAGAAGGCACTTGTTCTTAACTGTATTTTCCTCCTCACTACAGGAAAGAGCAGTGAGACCACAGCTGGGTGACAAAACGGTGCAATTTTAGAACTAAGAGCTGCTGAATCTCTATATAATCAGAGCCAGGTGTTTCTTTCTGATTGTAGGGCTTAGAGTTAGAAATGCAAGAAGGCTCTAAAACAGTGCAGAAACTACAAAGCTTTAGCCTATAACAATCAAAATGACATCTATCATGTTTGAATACGGTTGTGTGTTGCTTGCTTTATCGTCCATTACTTTGATGACAAGTATCCAGTGATGAAATAGCTGCTAGAGATGTTTTTTCTGTAAAGAAATGGGTGCCAAAAAATCATGTTACAGTATTTGCACTGTTATTTCCCACGTGTCTGTTGTTTCAAACCACAAGTATGTGCCTCCTGGGACTTTCAGGACAGGGCTTATATCTTTCCTTAAAACTGAAAAGATAATTGAGCATCAAAGTCTCTACGCATGCATGATGAGGGGGGATTGCAGGTTAAAGTCTAAACATTTCTAAGCTACTGAAAAGTCCAGACCATGTAATTCTTCTCTCCTGCCTTGCTCCTCACCCAGGCATAGCTGGATGGGCTGATGCCCTGGCAGAGAAGTTGTCCTGTCTCTGCTTGCAGGAGGCATGTAATTACTGCTTGGGTGGAGGTGCCACATCCTTCAGCAATATCCACAGTGAGGCCATGGTGTCTTCTTGCCTTTACACAGGTAAATTTAATGTTTCAGGGCGGAGAAGATAGAGCAGCTGGAGAGGATGGTGTTGGACCTCCAACAGGATGTCCTCTCTCTGAAGAAGAAGGTGCAGAGGCTGGAATCCCTGTCCTTCCAGGAGGAGTCCCACCGGCAGCCGTGTGAGGTGGTGGAGCTCTTCAATGGCTACACCAAGGAACAACTCAAAGAGACCATCCGGTTTGACCAGAAAATCAGCACTGCCTGCAAGACACTGCTCTACAAGCTCTTCACATCCGACTACATCCAGAGCCACTCCATCACGGGGCGGAGGGGCAATACTTTCCGAGAGGCGAAGCCCATGATGGATGAACGCTGCATCAAAATCATTAGGGTGCTGTTGAAACAGAAGTTTGGAGATCACCTCAGTGACACAGTGATCACGGAGAAGATACAAAACGTGCAGAAAGCCCTGAGGCAGAAGTTTAAGACAGAATGTCTCTGATACATGGGGGACTTGGTGTCTCATCCTACCGTGCTCATCGGTGTACCTGAGCAGTCCTCCCAGAAAAGTTGAGTCCGATCTGCTGCTGTTCAGCTGATTCCCCCCAAGGAGCCAACCCAAGTGAACCGCACGCTAAACACAACACAAACCTTTCACTGCCAAACCTCTGCCTGCATTAATCGAGCAGGCAGTTTGCCCAGCTTGGCTAGGTTTTTGCACATCTGCTAGCACTTTACAAGTTCCTTTCCATCCAGTCTGTGTGCAAACCTCACTGCGGGGTGCATGTAATGATCTCTGGGCCTTTTTGATGGACATGCTCAAAACTTGAGGGTTCCCGTTGGGTCCAAGTATGGGTGAGTAAGTGAGCTTTCTTCCACCTTGCAGTGGGTTAGGGAGAAAGGTTGGCTCTGGGGTAGGGAGTCCAGCTGCAAATGGACTTTGTGTCACCCAACACGGCTTCTCTCTGCATGCCTGTGGTTGCCTCCTTCTGCCTATGGGACAATATTTGCTCTCTTTCCTCCCAGTGAATGTGTTTTACAGTTTCCTGCAGTAACAGAAAGGCAGACTCATTAAAACAACACAATAAAACCTTCAGAGAAGGATAATTTCATTTTTCCCTCTGTTTTAATGTAGCTGTATGGAAGAAGTGTCTTCACTAACAAAAATCTGCTGAACAAGAGAAGAAGTGGTCATCATGGAAATTACTTTACATTAATTTTCCTTGCAAAAGCAGATTATTTCCATGGAGAAATCCTGTACATTTTCATGACATAAGAGCAGGGGATGGAGGACAAAATGTGGCCCACTCTAGCTCCACAGTTCCTTCAAAGATCAGACATATTATGAACACAGTCACTGTAATTTAAATACAGTATTTATATCCTAGTTAAGAAATTCTGCTGTGTGAGAGGCTATAGAGAAGGGCTAGAAAGACAGGTCTTTCCCTAAATAGTTTAGAGCTGGAGTTTGGGTGGGTTAAATGTGTTTTTTAACATTAAAAGAAAATAAGATGCTGACACCAGTCACCTAACTGAAGTGCTGCAAAATACCAAACATTCCTTTTTAAAGAGGCTCCTCAGACAAGAAATTGGTTTTCTAAGTTTAATTTTTAAATTATTCAGGAAAGGAAATGTCAGTTGTTTTGCATTAATCGAAACATTTGGTTTAATTTATATGTTTTGTTCTGTTTTCAAATATTTAGTTTCTTCACAGCTACATGAGGAATAATAATGCAAAATAAATGTATTGAAAAATGAGGAGCTGTTCTGAAAGAAAAAAAAAAGGAAACGTGTTATTTTCAGCATTTTTCTCCCCCCTCTGCCTTTTTTCTAGTTGAGAAACAAAATCATTAAAGTAGAGTCAATGCTATGAAGCATTTCGATTTTGGTGGGAGATACGCTTGCCAACGTTTTTGGCACTATTTTCATCAGATGTGTTTAACAGTCATGCTAAATTGCTGTAGCCAATAACTGAAGATATTCCTTCTGTTTTCCCAGTGTAAATGCTTTTCCTAACTCTCTATTATCCAAACATGCCAGTGATGATTTCTTGTTTGTATGGACCTTGACTTGAGCAGCAGCTGGAGCAGGTCTACTGTGATCACTTAGAGCCAAGAGCGCAGCCAGTCCTTGAAAATATGCTCAAACTGAGCAGAACTGCCCCAAAACCTCCTCAACACAGAAATACCCCTTAAAATACAGCTGCCTTGCCAGAAATGTTACCCTCCTACTGCAGGAAAGGCCTTTGGCTGGTATCACTGCTCAAGGAAGCACCCCAGGAGATGTTTGTAATGTTGACTTATCAAAGAGAAGATTGAGGAGGCACAAATAGCCTTATTCTGCAGGTGCTTGCTTTGGCATCAGCCCTTGGGGCTTTCGCGCACCTTTCCTGCGGATTCTGCTTCTCATTTCCCCAGCGACACCGTGCGCCCTGCAGCCAGCAGCATGGCAGCAGGGAGGGACGGAGAGAACGAGTGCCTCAGACCCACCACAGCGAGGGACCGCCATCACCTCCTGCGTGACCGGGGCTGCATCCAAGCCGTTTCCCTGGGCACTCATTTTCACCTTAATCTTCCCTCCCAGTGCTTCATCAGATCCCCCGCCAAGCTGCAGCCTTGAAAGCCAGCTCACAAATGTTATTTATTAAAATATGGGCTGCTGCTGTCCTCCCCCGCTGAGTCCCCTCCGACGAGCTGCAGATCATTACTGCAAAAGGAGGGAGAAAAAAGACCGAGAGGACGGACTTGCTGCGGGGAGCGATGGCTCCCGAAACAAATCATCTCTAATCAGCTCCTCTGGAAGCAGATGAGCCGGGTGACCTTCCTGCTTGAAAGGCCCTTTGGTGGCTCCCTCGGAGGTAAACTTCACAGCCTAACACGCTTACTGATATTCAGCGAGCGCTCCCGGGAAGCGGGGCCGGCGGCGTGGGCTGATGGATGCTCCCTGGCTCCGTGCACAGCACAGCCACGGCACTAACGAGCCAACACTCAAACAGGCCCTTCTCGGCAATAAAAGTTGTCCTTAGCTACTCTCGAAGGCTTTGATACAGCAGAGAGGGCTGAAGAAAGGCAACGCAGGCGGCTTTTCGTTAAACTCTGTTTTTAAGGTATTTGTGAACCAGAGGCAGCATTTCCAGGCTAATTGGGAGCACTCACAGACACGGACGATCAAACATCACCGTGAGGATGCCGATGCTCTCACCTCCCTGAACTCCAGCTCTGGCTAATCAGCCTCGAGAGGGAAGATCACACAGTGCTGAGATGTGGCATCCCTTCGGGGATGAAGGGTCAGGGAAGATGGAGGAGGAGGAGGGTTCATGCCAGAACCACTTCACTTGGGGGTGTTCAAAGCCCATGCCTCTCTTTAAGTGACGAAGGGCAGCTCCACTGAATTGTGTTAACCTCCCACTTTAAAAGGATTACTGAGAGAAGCCGGACAGGTCTTTCTGTTGAGGTGGATCGCTCAGCTGAACACGCAGCACCTTGTTAAAAATGATGCTCCTGTTCAGCTTCTGGGCCCTCTGGGTGCAGGAGGACATGGGCAGTGAAAACTAGGGTCAAAACTCAGGGTGGTCTTCAAAGAAGTTTTGCACTTGGTTCAAAAGCAAGCAGAAATGGGACTTGGCAACCTTTGCAAATATAGGACAGGCCTGAAACATCCTGTCCTCCCTCCTTTCAGCAGGAACCAGTGCAGCAATGCTGTCCTCAGTGGTTTGCACGATTCAGCCAGGGTGTGCAGCAGCTGAGCATCGACCTTACAGGGCTCTGGGGCTCTCTGAGGATCCTTGGTCCCCAGCACCCCAAAACACTGCAATGGGGCACTGCCACCCACCACGTGGTTACACCTCTTGTTTCCTCAGGAACCTGTGCGTTACTCCCTGGCAGCAATGCTGCCAGCAATATACAGGTTTTTAGGGAAAAATGGGAGCCTTCCCAGCCTGCTGTGTATCAGCCTTTACACTTCAGCTGGGCCACTGCACGAGACTTCAGCAATTTTCAGTTGCAGAGGTGCTGCTGATGGGATTGCTGACTTCACGTGGGAAAAAACCCAGCCAAAACAAGAGGGAAATTCTCTGGTGCTTTACCCTGTTTATTTCAATTTTAGCTCCTTGACTCTGCCAGGGAGATTCCAGCGTCCAGCACAGGCAGATTTTAATTTGCCCGTTTCTTGGCTTACAAGAAATGCACACTGCTAAGTCTCTCAAGATCTGCATTGTGTGCATCCCTTAGAAATTGTAACATAGTAGTTTAATGAAATCATGCAAACTGTGAGTATCGGCTAAAGGAATAATATTAAAACGTAACTAAATCCCTTCTTGGGTTTTAACCAAGGTTTAGAAAGTCTGGCTGCCTTTTCGTGAGTCCCAGACAGCCGCCGCCGAGGCTGTCCGATGCTCTGAGCTTGCTCCATGCCCTTGGAAAAATCTTCTGATGCAGAATTAGTGGTGCAGCGGGTGGTGGAAATGTCTCATGCTCGTGGCTTCATCTGGTCTGAGATGCCTTGTCACACAGCTGGAGGAACGGGGATGCGACCTATAGACAGCTCAGCTTGGGGGGCAATGAAGTGTTAAAAGGACAAGCCTTGCTCTGTATGAGCTTGAAGCTGTGTGCCATCTCTTACTGACATTCAACACACAACTACTCAGTGTCACGAGAAGATTTTTTTTGTTCTGGTAAGTCTTTATTTTATTTGGCTTCAAAAAGACAGTGGAAGAGAGAAAACGGACATACAGATGTGGCCCCAGAGCTATATGTGTGTATTGTATTTGCACTTCTGAAATATTTTTTGACAAAAGCAATTTTTTAATAATTTTACATTTTTCTTGAAAGCATAACTGCATATTTTTTTCAGAGTGCATGCACATACCTGGTAGGTGTGCAAATATATCAGATTTTATAACTTTAAGCAAGCTTTCATGTCTCTTCTTCAGTCACATATTCATGACACATAATTTTTACCAGTATTTCTCTGTCTGCAGTACATGATTACATTATTCTGACTCATATCTCTCTATCTCCCCCATCTATTCAGAGTCAAATGGAACTGAGGAGATCGTTATTAAAATGCAGAAAGCATAGAAATAAAATTAACCAGAGCACCAGTTCTCTGTGTGCTAAATACACTGAGGAAATAAAAGGGCCTTCCACTTCTAATAAAATCTGGATATGAATTGCCTCATAAGAGCTTAAACGAATTATATTCAGAGGCCAAAAAGAGAGAGCTCGGAGCCCGCCGACTGCAGGATGACTGCTCTCGTTGCCTTGATGTGCAGCACATCCAAACATGCCATGAAAGCTTCGGAACCAGGTGTGATGTTCTGCTCAGAAAATGATCTTCAGGACTTGATGAAACACTTGAGTCACAGATCCACAGGTGGTTAAAGCCGCTCCCAATGAAATATTAATCCCACTGAGGTTGCCGGAGTTCTTCCCGCTACCTCCTGAGGGCTCAACCATCGCTTTGATTCTTGCCCAAGTCCCTTGATGGTGGAGGAAGGACTCTGCAGAGGAGCTTCTCAACCTTGTGCTTGCCCCACTCTGATCCTCCCAGGGTCCCAGAAAGGATTTGGGGTATGGACATGGTTTCTCAGCTTCTTCATCACAGCGGTGGAAGATGAAGGCTGGTGAGGAACATGCCCCAGTTCACCTTCCTTGTAAATCCCCGGTGTCCCCTTGTCAACAGCCTGTGCCTGCTGTCCTGGGACATCACCGTCCTCGTGAAATGCAGACTGGAGACATGCTTTCTTTTAATCGTATATTTTATTGGGTGGGTTTTTTCTTTGGCACAGGGTGTTAGCTGGAGCAAAGGGGACTGTGTGCCAAACTCAATAACGGAGAAATTAGCACCCCACAAAGCCTAGGACTGCATGGTGCTCATCGATTGTTTCTCTTAAATATAAGCAGCGTAGCCCAGAGTGCCAGGCAGCTGGGGGAAGAGGAGACTGCAGAACCGATGTGCTCCTGGTAATGAATAATCGTTAAACTCCAAAGGAGTTTATTATTATTACCATTAATTCTAGCTGTACTGTGCCCAGAGACATGGAAGTTGGAGATAGATGAGTTCGTGCCCTACATATTGCAGGTTAGATCTTATCCTGCTAATATGAGAAAATCAATCATTTCTTAAGTGAGAAGCCTGATAAAATCACTGACTTCAGTGGAGCAACATCATTGCTATTATATGCTCAACAAGCTCGCTGGAATGGTGCTGGAGAAGGGTCAAATCCCTCTTCTGTATGTCTCAAATTCAGGAGTTAGTTTGCCCTCACTTTCCAGGAGGCAGGATTTCCCCTTTGTGCTAACCTGCTCCCGTGCAGGTTGGACATCTCCCCATCCCATTTGTTATCCTCCTGATGTTTTTCATATCCTGAAGTCAGGAGCAATTGCCAAAAGTAAAGGAAAACCATAGAAAGCCTCCTCCAGTCATAGCACGGGCGGGCCAACAGTCAGAGGTTTAACGTCGTTCCTTTAAAGTGGTTTGGAGCAAGAGTAAAATACTGTTATGATGTGGGAACCCTGCTCTTTGTCACACTCCCAAAATTACTGGAGCATGTTCCTTTGTAACTCACCGTGTTATGGAAATGCCCCAAGCAAGAGGACTCATTCCTCTCCTCGAAAACAAAAAGCAAAACTAGCTATAAAACACCCACAAAAAATGCCTGCTGTAATTTGCACAGATCGAAAGGGAGGTGCAAATTGCTCTCTGCTTTTTGGGTCTTTATGCAGCATCTTTCCTAATTCTCTCTTGAGCTGAACCAAGAAGTTGGGTTTGCTTTCTACAGAAGTACTGCCTTTCCCTTTGGAGATATTTCTGAATTTCTTGGCTCAGAGCGGAAGAAATGAATATCAATGCATTCATGACCCTTCCAACGAGACCATTAGGGTGAAAAATGAAATCAGTCAGATTAATGGGTTGTTTTGGTAGAGGAATTTTACAGCTTATTGTAGTCTTGCTGTTAATTCAACTAATTCCAATTGATATAATACACACTGCTGATTAGTTTATACTCTGAGGAGTGGGCTAGGAACATTTATTTTCAGGAGGGAAAGGCATTCCTGAGAGGCCCAGCAGCCCCAGGGGCAGACCTGATTTCTGGTGAAAGATTTGAGAGCTGAGACTGTCTGCCTTGTATTTTTTCTGTAATTTCTGCAGGCCATGACTTGCCCTCTTGTGCCTGCACAGCTTGGAGGGCTGCATTTACCAGGTCACTCGAGAGTCAGCAATACAAACCAGAGTAAGGTGGGCATCTCCAAAGCACTGAAACAGGGCAGGGACCTAACGGTACCTGCAAAGCTCACTTATCATGACTGTATTGGTTTATATGTTTTCAAATATTTTTGAAAACCCCGCGGTTTTGAGAGCCCTGTCCACACTGCTAATACAAGAAAATGATTGTTTGCAGATTCTGATGTTCAGATTCGCCCACTTTTATTGGGAACTTGCAGCAGGCTCAGATCTGGTCCCATGTTCATTAAGTGAACGTAGGGAGCAAGGCGGGATGGAGAAGAAACAATCAATAGTGAAAAACCTTGTTTGCAGACAGCTCCGGGGGTGAAGCTTTATTTCCACTCTCTGCAGATGAAGGCTGATGTTCAGAAGTGCTCAGGAATAACATGGAGCTGCCTCTGACCTGAGCAGCTACTGGTGAACTGTATTTTGCAGCTCCTGGAGGCTCCAACTTTCCCGGGGTCCAGTGCAAAGTTGGGTAAAGTCAATGTCAGCAATGTTAAATATCTTTTGCTGGTAGAGTTTAACTGGATTTGATCCCTGGACGAAGAGAGCAATTCAAAGTCATATCTACACGCTGTTCTCTAGGAAAAATAACCCACTAGCCCTGCCTGCCCCTGCAAAACTGTATCATAAATCTGGAGTAATCTTTGATGACAAGCGGCCTGGAAAGTGGGAAAGGAGGAAGCCCATGTTCTCTTGTGAGAAGAAAGATAACTTAATTCTCGATTAGGAAAGACAGCAAATGGAGGCACTTCCAGCTGCACGGACATTATCCTGACAGTGCCTGTTAAAGTTAAATGCCTAATAATGACAGTTACGATGAATTAGCTATGGAATATGTTTTATTGTGTTTCGTGGTCCCTAGGGCCAACATGCCAGAAACTTTTAAAGGGAATAAAAACACAGAAGGGGAGGCCTCCATACAGGCTCATTCTGAATTTGTAATGCCTGGTTATTAAGAATATCACACAGCCAAAAAATCACACGTGATACCCATACGGTACAGGTTAAGCGTCAGCATGCTCTGTCTTTATAAGTAAAATCATGGACAAGTGGATGGGTCCCCAGATGACAAACTCAACCATACCTGAGTGCAGGAATTGCTTTCTAGGCTGAAAACCGGGTTGATGTTTTTGGTTAGCCACTGAACCATCAGCTCTTCCCTTCGATTTTGCAGACTGCCAATGCAAGGTCCGATTTTCATTGCTGAAGCCAGTATGAGTTTTGCTCGATACCTGCAACCACCAGAAGTTCAGATCCAAGAAAAAGAAGTTAGCAGAACTCAGCAGGATTCAATTTTCAGTTCCCAGATTTCAATTTGACAACAACAATCCATAGGAAAAATGCAAATATGATTTTTCCTGCAGACAGAAACGAGAGAGGGTGCTGAGAGCTCTCGTGCTGTTTGATCGCTTTAAAGCCTTGCCTGCAGAAAGTGAATTGGTGAAATTCTGCTTGAAATGTGCTGGATGTATTTACAGGCAAGGAGATGAGACGAGTAAACCTTTCTCAGCGTGGAATAGCCTCCCCCAGACCTTCATGCTTATCCACTTAAATACAAGGGCAAGATTTTTTTCTGGCTCGTCTGTGGATTCAGCCTGTGTACTTCTTGTTTAGCGATCCACTTCACCACAGAAAAAAGAATCAGAGAGGTTTCAGCTCTTTCCCCTACCCCAGCCTTTTCTGTCTTGTAAAGTTAACAAGTGATAATGCTTCATGATTTTTTTCACAGGCTATTGCTGCTGAAAATTGCTTTGGTGCATTGGGACTCTTATTCACTGGGTATAACAAGAGCTTTCTGCAAAGCAGAGGAATAAAGACCAAGAAAGTGGTGTGGCTAGAAAGCCTATAATGGTCTGACCTTTACCTTTTGACAGAATCAACTTTTAAAGAGTGGGTCCTGTCCCCCCTTGCCAGGCACGTTAGGGATGAGCAGCACAGCTCGCTCCCTCCCTCTCTTGCCCAGTGCACGATAACTCACACATCCCAAAGGCAACACTTGCCATCCAAATTGAGGAGCTGTTGGGAACTGGACAAAGCTTTTGCTTTGCATGATTAACTAAGCTTCGATCTATAAAATAAATGGCCAAAGAGCGTATTACCTGGGGTGAAATTAGTCGTGAAGAGAGGCTGGGGCAGCTCTGCGGCTCTAGCCCTGCAGCCTCCTCGCTGCCGCTGTGAGCGCGTCTGGCTCTGGGTAGGGGAGGGATCTCTGGGATTTGGGTAATAGATATTTCTTTTGAAATTGTGGTAGCTGAGGCATGAATGCAGCCAGGAGAAATGGGAAGGACTCTCTGATGTACCAAATCATTTGTCTGGGATGAGTCTGCAACAGAGCAAACCCTAGCCTCTCCTCAAGGCTGTAGTAAAGAAGATGTTTTGTATGCGGCAGCATTATCCCCAGCACGTGCATCACCACGGCAGGGACCTGACAGCCAGAGCCTGCACAGGGAGAAGAGGGAAGATAATTTCTGCAATCCTCTTGCCTTTCAGTACAAACCCAACAAGTCCTCCACGCACCTCCTCATTGCCCCCACAGTACTGGCACGTGCATATATACATACGGACGCTGGGATTTCTTTCCCGGAGCCTTTGGCTTCTTTCACTTGCTTCAAGTCCCCGAGTTTTGTAGTCCCATGGGGGACTTGAAATAGGAGTGGCTGCACAAGTGATACTCTACGGCCAGATTCAAGCCCATCGAGGCAACCGGTGTCCCCTAAGTGCTGCCAAAGCGGTGAGAAACAGAGGTGGCGTCACAGAGTGCTGACTTTTTTGCCTTCCCATTTTGGCACTGAGAAAATGCTTTTGGCCTCTTCTGTCTTTCAGCATCTCCCGAGGGAGCTGGACACAGGTGTTTCATAGCACTGCAAAAAGAAAACAAGAGCTACCTAATACGTGGGTGAGGTGTAATATTTCACTGTCGATGTCCATTTGGAAGGACACTTTAAGGCAGCTTTATCCCAAGCTTGCAGAGGCACTGGCTGTGCTGGGAGGCAGGGCGTGGGTGGCACTGGGGATTTCTAGACTCACAGTGTACCCTTTCTGAAGACATAGCAGCTCTGGTTATTAAATAGCCTTTAAGGAACAGGCGCAACTGCCAAGACGTTTTTGTAGACCAAAGGTGCAGCTCTGGCAGGACTAAACATGAAAAGTCAACAAGCAGATTAAACAGTACAGTTTAGCTCTCAGAGCTGAGATACCCAGCCTGAGGCTTGCCACTGAAATTGGTTAGGAGACCATAATTGAAAGGAAATCTGATATTTCTAAATCTCACAAGGCTTGGAAGCTGCGGCTGAACGCAGACTGGGTGGTGGTGTGTACGTGTCCATCCTACGAGGAATGACTTCACCTTTCTTGTAGGCATCGAAGGATCATCTTGTTCAATATTACCATAGTAACTAGCACTTGCTTGCATCAAAATCTAGATTAAGCTTATTAATTATTTATTACATCTACTTTACTTTGCCCATTTGTCTGTGTGGAGAAGGGTAAGTGTGTGTGTGGTTTGGATTTCTGGTTACTATTTTTTTATTATCTCATGCAACGAGTTCTCACATCCTACAGGTGACCAGCTTTTACATCCCATACTTGGAGAAGCAGTGCTCTGAAGTGGCTCTCCTCCATCATCTTCTACCAGATTTGGAGTCTGGCCTTGGTCAGCACCATCTAAGGTTCAGTTCAGCCGCTGGATATTGAAATACTCTCACCGAGGTTTGGGGGTTTCTGTGGAAAGTCCCAGCCCTGCTGTGCAGACTGTGTTTAACAAAGCGGATTCAGGCACTTCTTGCCCACAGTGGTTTTGGGAGCCGCGTAGCCCCGCACACTGCGGTGGCTTGCATCGAGGGGGATGGATTTCTAGATGAAAAAGCACAGCTATGAACTGAAGAGAGAGAGCTGGAATCAAACCCCAGCGACTAATTGAGCTGCTGGCTGCCAGCTGGACAAGAGATCAATGGAGAGATACACCACAATAATTTCATAAAGAATGGGGACACGTGTTGCATGTGCAAATATGATTGGAAATGTCACTGCATACCCATTCTTCAGGAAAAAGGCAGGGCAACAGCGAGCGCTCTCCCTTTTCATCTCCCCAGAATAGAACAGAATTTGCTCAAGGTGCCAACCTTTAGTTCTCAGAAGCAATTTTACTCCTTCTTTCTTCCCTGGACATAAATGCATCTGTTTTCTTTTGTTATTTAGAAAAAAATGAGGAAACAAACCCTCACTTATTCCCACTGTTCAACTTTGATAAAACTATAGCTTAGAAAACTCTACATATTAATAGTGTGAATCACTTAAGTGAGGTACATTATGTTTTCAATTTCCATGATGCTTTTAGTGTAGGCAACTTATCAGGGGCTGCCGTTTAATCTGTTGTAGCAATCTTGAACATTAAAACCAGGTTATTTCACAAAGGGATGTATTCCTTTCACTGGGGAGGTTAATATCACCCATGATTATATTTGACATTTGGGCCTGGCATATTATTTTTCATACTGTGTCTGAATGTAACTACCTACTCTTCGCATGAACAGCGTTTGAAGTGGGTACATTTCAAATATCTGCACACAGCCACAAGTGTCATCCTAACAGCCTCATCGCTGTAAATAAGAAAAGATAATTTAATGAACAAAATGGTGAGGGTGAATTCAGGAAATGAAATTTTCTGTCATGGGTAAGCAAGCAAAGAAAAAATATTGTTGTTGTGCATACCTGCTGAAGAAACTACAAAAGGGGAGCGGGCGCTGTGCTCCTTGGAGGAGCATCTCCAGAGCATCGTCACTTGGAAGCATCCCTGAACAAACACTACCGAGATGAAGCCGGGCCTCCAGCTTCTTGCAGAGGTTCGTTTCATAATATGCCCCACAACATGGCTTAGAGGTTTGCTCTCACCAAGAAACAGGGATGTCTCTGAAGAGACATGTCTAGAAGCTGATGTCTCAGACTGAGCAACACTTCATATCCTTCAAAGCCACTGGACTCCGGCTGGCTGTCAGCACATGGCTGCTTGAGTATGAGCCTAAAAGAACTCTTCAGAGCTGAAGATGGGAAAATTCACCTTGAATCTCAGTGCTGGCCTGGTGAAGATGCTAATTCTCTGTTAGGGTAAGTGCCTTTCCTTTCCAGTCAAGCGAGCCTGTGTCATGGACACCGATGACTCATCCGTGTCTCTACACAAACAGATCTGCCAACTTCAGCTGCTAATTCTCTGTTTGCACCCCACTTGCTCCCTTTTGTCTTTGGTAAGAACAGGCTATTGAAGGTGAAGCTCTAGGTGCCATTCTTGGACATGAATTACTTGGGGAACTTACTGCCACAAGATCTCAGCTGAGCGAGATCTTAACAGAACGAGGGCCTTTCTTCTTAAAATGTTAGCTTCTTGGTCCCATTGCTGTCATTACCTAACTCTTTGCAATCTGTAGAAGCCAGCAGGGCCTTGATGTAGCTTTTGGACATTTGGGTTTTTTTTTAAATCACCGCTGTCCTATTTCTGCCTTTATTTGTTCAGCTTAAAGCCTTAGTTATGTCTTAATGATCTATGAAAACAGAGCGGTGGACTGAAAGGGAAGAATAGGACATGAGGATACAGCAGGTCAGGAGAGGGAAAGAGTAAGTGGAATTAAATTACCACCAATTTCTGAGGCACGACAATGCATTAGTGGATTTCATGGAGGATTCAAACAACTGATCTTGAAAAAATTCTCTTCCCAAAATTCCATGTCATCAAACGTCATTTCCACAGTCCCGTCCTTTGATTTATTTTCAAAGCTAGCTGATAATGTTCCCATGATGTCTTCTGCCTTTGTCTTTTATCTGTTCCTATCACTGAGACTATAGTGGAGGAAAGACCCCAAACAGCAACGGCAGCAACTCTACCCTTCCCTTCATGTAATGCAGTGCCGGTAATTTGAGACAAATGGGACTGTGCAGGACTAAAATATCAGACCTGAGCAGCCAACAAAAGAAAGAATACCCAGTTTCCAGGCTCTCTGAGCACAGCCTGAGTAAAGACACCAATACATGGGATCAGAGCCAACCGCCCTTTGCTGCCTAGCATAGCACAGTGCTGCTTGGGGAGGCCGTTGGATAACAGAGGGTGTCCTGCAAGTGGAAGCTCTACTTGACAAATCTGAGTAGAGCCAATCAAAATGTAGAGCTTCATCAAAATGAAGCCATTTGGATTAATTGCAAAACTCCCTGAACCCAACAGGGCTAGGGTTTCAACCTGAAATTCCCCTATTGCTCTTAGATTTATATTAATACAGTCACAGAGTCATAGAAAAGGGGGGTGGGAGAGGGCATCAGGACATCATAGAAATCTGCTCCTCCATCTCCTTATATCTGACCTGTCATTTCTTATCCTATTTTCACAAATCTCATAAAATTGGAGACTTCACTGTTCCCCATGCAATTGGCTGCATTGCTTCAGCGTCCTTGCTATTAGGGAAGTTTCTCCAATACCTGACTCCTACCCGGCATGGGTGAGGGCAGCTCCAGAGGTCAGTTCAGGGTGCAGATAACCTTGCCTGTCATTTCAGAAGTGGCCGAGTGGAATATTTTATGTTTTATAAGACATACCTTTGGGCTACCTGATGGCTTTCTGTGCATCAGCCCAAAATTTTAAAATACACCTGTTTTCACCTGTGCCACAACATTGCTTAAACAGAGCAGCTCACGGAGGAGAGTGGCTCTGGTCAGGGGAAGCCCCCTTGTGAAACGCACCTCTGGACCCCCTCTCCCCTCCTCCTTGTCCCCAAAAACATATGCATCTGCATTCAGACCCGGTTCCGATGGGGTTTGCTGTACTTATATTGTGGGGGTTTTTATGACTGCAATTTCGTTTAACGTTGCCCCTGAAGAGCTCTGTTGTGTTTTTCAGAACTCCAAGTACAAGAGCTCCTTGAAACTTTCCCCTAAGTGTTCCTATTGCTGTTGGGAAAGAATATTAGAAGAGTGTGGTCCTGACTTCCACTCTCTCATTTGGAGTCTGTGATTCATGTTTTATAGCATCCCGCTCCCATTACCGCCAGCTCTGCTTTCCCGGGCTTCATTTTGCAGCATCTCATACAGTGGGGGGGGACTAATGAGTTTTTATGTCTCATGGGTTTGTATCCTTTATCCCATATCTGTCCCCTTTTATTTCAGTAACCTTAACCCTGTCCGGACGAGACAGGGCAGAGGGAGGGCTGCTCTCCCGCTGCATGGATGCAGACGCCACCAGTGCATCGGCAGCACGTTGCCAACAGAACGTGCAAGGGATGAAGTTTTCTAGTTTGTTTCATTTGTTTTACTTAGGTCATATTTTTCACAAAACTTATATTTGAGAGCCTTCCTTCCTTTCTTTTCACCATCATTCCACCCACACCTGAATGATTTTAAACATTGGTAGTGAACTGAACCAACACAGTTGCAGAAACCTCATCTCCTTTGGAAACCAGGATAAAAATCCAGTTACAATGATTCTGAAAGTGCAGGGAGGGGATTCATTGGCAAATGATGCTACAAATAATTCCTACCAGGGGATGCTTGTGAATGCCATTTGATTAGAGCTCGTGAGCATTGTGGGGTGGAACAGCTGGGCTTGTTAATGAAAATGCCTTTTCTATCAACATGCAACTATTTTGCAAGGCAGGATTATTTTAAACAAAATAATTATTTGTGAAAAAAAGAAAAGATTTCTCTAATATCACAACATCTGATTGTGACATTAGGGAGCGAAATGTCATTTTGAATGGACTTTTTGGAAGGAAACTGGGTATTTATAGGCATACTTTGTAAAAAGAGGTCAGAACAATTGTCTGAATTGAAGAGAAGCTCATTAATTTTTTCTTTCCCTTCCTTCTGCCAGGGCAAGCAGCTGCTCTCAGGCTGTGCTCAGCGTGGACCTCTGCAGACCAGCAGTGCCACTGCACTGGTTGCAGGCTGCACAGACGAGAACTGCCATCGCTCTCCTTGTTAAGGACGGTCCCCAGAGGGGAATGAGCCCTCCAGCCTCAAAGGCAAGGATTGGACTTTCCTAGTAGGTGGCAAAACCGTCGACTGGATGAGGCCATTATTTCATTTCAAACTTATTTGGTTAGAGGAGGAGACTCTTGTGGTGATAGTAAACCAGGAACATCTGAGAGTCTCCAGTGCTGGAGACTTCCCTGGGTTTCTGTGCTCAAGCTGGGGAGCTGGGGCTTCCATCTAGGGGGTCCAACACAGGAGCTTCCCCCCATTCATCTCCAAGCAGTGCCACTAGCAAACCCTGTCCTGCTCCATCACTCCTGCTGCAAGGGTGAGCTGTGTTCCCCCTGGACCTGTGCTGAGTCCCGGCGCTGTCGGAGCACAGCCGCCTCCTCCTCAGGCATCCTCTCCCCTCTTTAGCTGCTGATCTCAGAGCAGGTCACTGTTTTTCTAAGCGCTTTGGTGAGTTTTTCAATAGTCATGGGCTGAGTTACTGAGAGGCTGAGCTCTGCTTGACTGAGCCTTCCATATTCTGGGAAATGAGATAAACTCTGGCACAGGCCTTGCATTGCTAATTAGCACACGGTAAGTGAGTTGGCATCCTGTGCAACAGGCACTGATGATGCACTAACAACACTGGCTGGTTTTGCCTGGTGATAACTGGGATCAGGGCAGGGATAACTGGGATCAATTTTATTGAACGTCTCTCCTGCATAAAACCTGTCTGACATGGAGGGGGCATAGTGATAAAGTGGGACATCACCGCCTTGCCAAATCACTTCTAAACAGTGCACTCCAACCGCCTTCCTAGGCCAAGAAGCTGCAGGATATTTTTACCATGGACGTGTGCAACAGGAATGGACACTTCAGGCTGTGGTGTGGACTCTGCTTGTTTTCTCCCAAGCTGGCCCCAAAATCATCCCAGAGTCCTGATTGCTCCCACCTCTACCAAAGAGATTTGTGCCTGCAGCTCAGCTGCTGGGGCTGGAAAGCGCTTGGTGTCATGGCCACAGCTCATCTTGCAGCATGAGTGAAGCCAAAAGGTCTAGTTAAAACAGGATGGAGGAGAACGGTCCTGACAATTCGATTAATGCAAGAATTGGGAGATAAAAAGCCAGCAGAAAATGTTACGTACATTTGTACAGATGGTACGTAGTAGGTGGAAAAATAGTGTAATGATGGCACTTTCTTTGAGAATTAATACGAGCCCGTTTAATTGCCCAGGGAGAGCTAAGGGTGAGCACGTGACTGTGTGTAGATCTTCACACTGGCTTTTATTTTCAACTGTTCAAACCCAGCACCACTTTAAACTGTTTTTTGTACAAATAAGAGTGAAAACAACAACAAGTCCTTCATCGTGAAGTACAGAAACATTATTCTTCTCTCCGGCTTCTTTGTAAGTCATCATATATCACGGCTGCAAAAGCAAACACTAGCCTGCCTGTGTGCACACTAAATCATATTAAGCTCCTATAAAATACAATTCTTTCCTCAGGGACACAAAGTACTTGCTGAGAAGCCCAAGGATACCATGAATTGACCAAAGAAGTGAAGGACTTTACATTTTTTTGTAAATCTTTCTTTTTTGAAATCCACCAAATTGAAGCCCAGTCACTCCCTGCTCAGAGCCATCTGCTTCCTATTGCTGGTAACGAAGGCCAGGCTATTTAGCTCCAGCCTCCCATTTTGCTGTTTACTATTTGCTGCCTAATCAGAGCTGCTTCACTTGGGAAAATAGCTGTTTCTACGTGCAAGCCTGGCTGCGATGTGCTTTGCTCTAACTGCTTGGCTGCTGCGTGTGCATGACCGCATCCGTGTGCCAGATGCAAACAGCTGTGAAACCCGCGCTGCACAAATGCAAGTGTTTTCCTTTTGGTTGTTCCCTTCCTTAATCCTGGCAGTTTGGGGGTTTGGTCAACTGCTATGTGAGACCTTCTTGGGTCCTTGGGGCCGTGCGGAGGAAGCTGGGTTGAGTGACCCTGGGGTGCAGTGGGGTGAGGTGAGCTGTTCCCTGAGGTGGGAGCTGGGGTTGCTTGGGGTAAGAGAGGCAAAGCCCAGGCTGGGCTTTTCCTATGGGGAGGAAAGTGCAAGCAAGCCACAGATCTGGCTTTCTCTTCCAGCGTCTGGCAGTGCAAGCCCCTTTGAAAGCTTGCTGGGGTCTGGTAAGCAGATAAGGCAGATGGAGAAAGGGAGATGGAGGTTCTGAAGGGAGCGGTATCTCAGGAAAAAATTTGCCTCTGCTCAGAAATTTAAGTAGCTTTCTCAATATTGCAGGGAGGTGATGGGCTTTGCTTTATCCACAACTGGAAATCCAGGGCAGAGCCAGGGTCCTGCCTGTTTGCTGCCAGGAACCACAACTTCAGTGCAGACAAGACAGGTATCTCCTCATCCCACCTTCACTGACCAAAGAGGAATGGCCCAAAGTCCTCAGGGCATCTGTGCTAGCAGCAGTGAGGAGAAACTGAGCCTTGGATCCCGCCTTCCTCCTGCTTGGCCACGGCTAAGCTGGGCTCTTCCCAAAGCGGGGCTGATCCCTGAGCTCCTGCCTCCATCACCTTCTCTGAAGGGCTGGATGGTTCCCCGTCCTCCCAACACTGACCCCAAGGGCTGGATACACCATTGCAATTTCTCCCTTCTCCTTTCCTCCCACCTCTGACCACCACTTCTTCCCCAAATGTTGGGGCAGAACCTTAGAATTATAGATTTCTCCAAGGGAAGAACAATATTTTATAGGCATAATTTTCACCATTTAAAGTCATGCTGCCACAAGATCAATAATTACCAAGAAGCAAAAGTAGTTGTAATCTGACACACCGAGGTTTTATTCAGCTAAAGGAAAGCAAAGACTTGTTTGGGAGGTTGGTGGGTGTTCTGGGGAGAGGGTTGTTTGTTTGTTTGTTTTTAAGATGTGTCTCTGGGCAGGGACCAGAGAAGCTTATCTGGATCTCTCAGTGTTTCTCTGCCCTTGCATAAGTACCTCGTAATGACTATGTATGAACAGCTTCTGCTGGCGGATTTTGTAGCTACATTCAATCAGCACTAGTAATTACTACAGCATCTATTACTTCTATTTAGATGGAAATCTAAAAAAAACCCTGGTGTTAGAACTCAGACTATGTCCCCTCTTTTCCTCCAAAGCCCTGTACGGTCCCTAAGGCAATGAGGACCAGTGGTGGTGGTGGGACCTGAAAGGGAAATAAATACTCAAGGCTTGTGTAGAAGCTACCAAAACCACCATTTGGTACTTTTTTTTTTTTTTTTTTTTAACAAGGCTTTGAGATGGGAGGCAGCTGAAGTGGAGTTTGGGAGGCCAGGGCTCTTTTCAAGGCACATTTGGGTGGGTTGGGTGATGGCTGCCTGCCTCAGTTTCTCCTTTGGGAGAAAAAGTGCTACTAAAAAGCTAGTTCACGTGAAGTAGGGGGTGAGGTATGTCAGTCTCATTGTCCTGGCTCAGAAACCTTATTTGTCAGTGATGGCAGCTTTGTTTTATGTGAAGGAGCATTTATTGACTGTATCAGACAAATTCAAGCAGCAAAGCCCTTGGAGACATCACACCCAGCAAGAAAGGCAGATATAATTTTTATTTTCTCTTGTGTTATTCTTAATCCCATCAAGTCCTAGGAAGGGGTAGAAGCAGATAAAACTTCCTCTGTATGCAGTGAATAGACGTTATTAGTGCAAGCTGGAAATGGTACCTCCTCGCGTGTCAATATTTGACTGGAGGTGATGTGGGGGTGGCATTGATTGCGCTTCGGCTTTGATGCATTGTCACTTCAAAGCACAAAACTCCCCGAATAGTTCAGGCTCTGCACAGATGTTGGCAGGTGATTATAAATCCATGCAGAGACAGGAAAAACCAGTCTTTGGGGAGAGCTTCAAAGCTGAAGCTGAGAATATTGCAAATGTTTTGAAATATTTCAAAGTCTGTCAAACAGGAGCTATGTTTTTAGATTAGGGTAAGGAACACGTGGGCTAATTTTGTAAGACTCTCCAGCACTTGTCGATTATGGATTCTCTTTTAATCTTTAAATAGCTGCACTTCTTGTTTTCAATAAAAACTTCACAACTCTCAGAAACCTGACACAAGCAAGTGTCTCACCATACGTTTAGTCTGAAGACAACTCCCAAATGACTGCATTTAGTGAATTCTACAGAGCCTTTTACTAACACAAATCAGCAAATAGGTCTAAGGAGGGGTTCCCAGCTTGCCCCACATGGATCCTGCACCACTCCTTGCACAGGGAAGGAATCAGTGCCAGGAGATGGCTGCAGGGAGACCACAGCCTGCTCGCCGCTGTCCTCCTCCCCATCATCTCCCATTTTGCTCCTCTGCTTATTCACCTTCGTCTTTTCAGATCCGTGTTTTCCCAGGCAGGAGAGGGATGCTCCTGCAGGAATGCTGTGCTTGTATGGGATTACAGGAGATGGGGCCAGTCATGGGTAGAAAGGAGTGGAAGGTGTTTGCAAATTTGGCAGCTTCAGGGAATTAATTATTCTTAAAAATTAAATTTGAATGGGAGACACTGATTCTTGCAAAACAATCAAACTCCTGGTTGCACCTTCACAGTCCCAGGATAGTTTTGGACAAGGTTGCTGAACCTGGGTGAATCACAGGGAATTAAACCTCAATGGGGTGAGCTAAGTGGTTTAAATATCCCTGAGGTGCAAAATATTCCTGGTCCTGAAGAAGAGAAAAAAACCCAAGAAGATACTTTTGACCTACTGTTGCTTTCAGGATCATCTCCTGAGATACTTACCTGCCAAAAAAAGCAAGGAGTCTAAGTTCATTTGCAGCTTGTTTTCAGTCCTTGAAAGCCTTTGTTAAAGGCAAAGGCAATGCTCATGTCAAACTGTTGGGTTTTTTTAAACTCTCCTCTAATGATTTCTTCTAAAATCTGTAATTTAGCCAGTAGGTAAGTGACTGTCCTGTATTCCAGTTGCACTAACTCATCTCTCCTGGTGGAATTAAAATGTGCCTTCAAAAGAAGTGGATTTTTTAATTGAGGCACACAAAGAAGGTGTGCAGGAAATAATGCTCTTTCCATACAAAGACTTTTATGACTTAAAAAAAAAAAAAAATCCTATTCACACCCCAAAGGGAGTGAAAAGGAAAATCTCAGAAATCATTACTAAGTTACAACCCAACGTCAAACCTTTTTTCTTTTTGAAAAAAGTCACTTCAATTATAATCTGTATTTCTGAAGCAGAATTTTCACCATTTTGTCAAGAAAATGGTCAAATAAATACGTGAGATGTTAATATTACTCCATTCCACCCTTTCAAACCAAGAAAAATTGCTTTTAAAACACCAAGAATTTTGTGTGGAACATCCCTCTTCCCCCCCAAAAAACCGCACAGTCAGCAGAGTCTCTGCTTCCTATGCTGTCTCCATAAAGAGGCGAAGTGATGGCACTCTAGTAACACCTTTCTTCTCGCTACTTGGAAAATTGGATTTTGTCTGACATGCCACAGCGCACATCGCATTGCAATGAGGAGGGAAGGCAGCGAGCCAGCTCTGCAGCTGGCGGGATAGCAGCATGCAATAAATCTTATGGTAGTAAACATGGGATCAACATTTTCCACCTGCACTTTTTTTAAGGAAACTAATTTTTTGATTATACAAAATCTCGTTGAGACAGCTTTCCTTAGAGAATTTGGGGGTTTTATTATAAATGTCAGGCTTATTTTGCTTAGCGTGATTCCCCCTTCCATAGATGTACCAACTTTCCCCAGTGTCTCATCATCAGCTATTGTCAGGTAGTGGAGCTGGGCTATCATATGAATATTTAGGGTTTTTTTTATTTTCTCCAGTGTAAATCTGGACACTTCCATAGTGATACGGGGCTGGGAGATGCTGAAGAGCCAGGAACTGGGTCAGGACTGGGGATCGAGCCCTGCCTGCAATGGGAAGGGCAGCATGCTTGCTTCCAGTTTTCAGAAGCAAGAAAAAGTTGCTTGAGTTTTCCAGTTCAATTCCTCCTTCATTCAGAAGATGTCAGGAATACGGTAACATCACTTGGGCATCCAGACACAATTTAGCAAATGCAGTGCTTTATTATTAATAACAGACTAGCAGACTTGAACAATCCTCGGGTGTCTTTGTACCAACCCAAAATTGCTGGTCTGTAAATACTACTGCTAAATCCTTCATGTAAAGGAAGAAAAATGGGTTTTAAACCTTTGTTTCCTTCCATACTCCACCAGCCTGTTGGAAGAATATCGAATCTGAGATCTGGACCAGGTGAATAACTCCTGAGATAAGCTGAGACTAACTGGGACTCTGATGGATGAGGCATGTTCCTGGGAAGCAGGAAGATGAGGGGATGCTGCCTGAGGTCCTCTGCGGCCTCAGATGAATTACTGGACATCTTGGGGTTGCTGTGTCTGAGGTCTATTTTCCGTGCAGCCTTTCAGCTGGTCTCCTGGGAGACCCCCAGCCTTGGTAGACAGCCGATGGAGGATTTCTCCTTTTGCTGATGGTTTGCTGGGGTGGTTCATCTCCTTCCCTGCTAGGAGTGGGCATTGAATTTACAATGTGAATTTGTCTGGCGGCAGGTTCCAGCTGCTGCTCTTTTACTACCTTTCTCTGGTAAATTAAAAAATCCTAGCAGGTCGTCACAGGGGGGAAACAGGCTCTGGTGTTCACCCGTGGCACCAAGTTTCTTCCCCCACCTGTCCCCTCTTCCCCACGCTTGCTGAAGGTCATCACCACACTCATCAGCCTTGCAGGAGCAGCGTAGACCTTAGAGAGGAGCCTGGACCTTCTTGACTGATGCATTTTCAGCAGAGCTTCTCCCTTACTTCAGCTGCAAATCACCCACCTTCCAACATTACCCACCTTCACCAAAATATATTCCAGTTGGCCTGTTTCTTGCCCTGAGTCACACCTGTTAACGTTGCTTTTTTTAACTGCCTCTGCCCTCCAGCCAGATGCAGCACCCGTCTAATTTTAGTCCTATGAGTCACACCACAGATTTTTGACAGGGAAATATTTATTGCCTATTAGCTGGTGTAGACGCCCGCTCCGCACCTCCCAAGGACCAACACGTCTGCTTCTGCTCTAGCTTCATTAGTGGTGTCAGTGTAAATATACGAACAGCTTTGAACTTGCAGGGAAAGACTTTTAGCAGCGTGCGTGACCACAGCCAACAGCTCCACTAATTAAAGCGTAGTGAAGGACCGACTGCTAATGGAGTGCCAAGTGAAACACTTCTGTAGCATTTTTTATTCCTCCTTTTCCTTTCTGCATGCGGAAAAAAAATGAGTGGGCTTCTTGAACCTCCTCATTGTAAGCTAATGTGTTACTTGCTTAAAAACCTGTCAAAATCAAGAGGAAAGAATAATAATTTTGATGTTCAATTGCATGATTTTTTTTTTCCCTTTAAACCAAAGCGTTGTTTTAAATGATTTCAACCACCAAAGCTTATTTAGCAGAGATTAAAATTCAAAATGAGTTTAAGAAAAGATAAGAATAATTTAGATTGTTTTAATTTCAGTTGTCTTTGTGGGAGTTAGTGCGAATGAAATAGAAAAATTCATTTGGGTATCAGTGGTGGTAGAGAGCAGAAAACTAGAATCTGAGCCTAAAAATCAACATGTATTTATATAGCTGTGATATTTTATTTTGCTGGAATTCTGTATTTAAGATACTTAAAGAGCCCAAGACATTACAGAAATAATGAAAAAAGAAATATCCTGCTTTATAGCAGATCTAGGCCAGTGGAAGTAGATACAGCTTCTTTTGAAGGCAGTTTGCAGCATGGGAACTTTAGTTTGATCTTTGCATTAGCTTGCAAACCTGATCTTGTAGGTACCTTCTATATATTTAGGCATTTAAAGATAATGAGCAAGGGTGATTGAGCAGGAGTAAATGAAAAAGCTCCTTTGGGATTTCATTTTGCAATAGTTGCCGGATTTCTTTTCAGTTAGAAAAAAACATTTCTCACAGCAGTGAGTTTTGCACTTTCTCTGGGTTTCCAAAATGAGTTCATGAGCTTTCAATAAAGGAAACCGTGTGAATCACTAAAATACAATATTTGCTGATGAGTTTCCATTGTGAAGCTCGCTCACAGGCTGTGAGATGCACAGAAACTCTGAAACAATATTTTCCCCTGACGGCTGGTTGCAAACAGAGAGATAATAAGGCTCAGGCTTCTCGCTTTCCCTGCCTGCTGCTTGGAGAGGTGGGGAGGAGGTCCTCAGAAAGAGCCTTTTAAATCTCATTCACAACCAACAGGTTCAGGAGATCTGCAACAGGTTGGTTGATGCGGGTGGCTGAGATGACATTGCCTCGGCCCCGGCGGGGGAAGTGGCCGTGTGAGGGGCTGCGATGTTGGTTCAGCAGCATCACAAGTTTTCTCCTGAGAGCCCCTCGAGGAGGTTTTACAGCTTCTTTACAACAACAAGAGTTGTTCCTGTCTCATCTTAGCCAAAAGCAAGTGCTCGTATTTCTGTTTAAATTTCCTACTGTCCGTGCAACCAAGGACATGCTTCAGCAATGGACGGTGGCTCTGCTCCCAAACACCCTTGGGTGGGATCCTGGGAGCAGATACAGAAAACCATTTATGGTCCTCTCTGCAGCTGGGCAGCAAAGGAGCTCACAGCTAAGATCATAGAATCATTGAATGCTTTGGGATGGAAGGGACCTTTAAAGGTCATCTGGTCCATCCCCCCTGCAATTGGCAGGGACAACCATGACAACCAGGATCTACAACCAGATCAGATTGCTCAGAGCCCCATCCAGCCTGCCCTTCAATGTTTCCAAGGATGCGGCATCTACCACCTCTCTGGGCAACCCGTTCCAGTGCTTCACTACCCTCATTGTAAAAAATTTCTTCCTTATATCTAGTCTGAATCTACCCTCTTTTAGTTTAAAACCATTACCCCTTGTCCTATCACTATTGGCCTTGCTAAAAAGTCTGTCCTCATCTTTCTTAGCTACAACATCCACATACATACATTCAGATGTTAAGATGTACAGGAGTTAAGGCAATATTTACAGTGTAAGTAAAGTATGTAAATGTACTGGTGTTTATGCGAGTATGCTAACAAGGATATGCAGAATGCAAATCTGCAGTGGGTAATGTTAACATATCATATATTTATACTACAGAGCAACCCCAGCAAGCATTTCCCTCCACTTTAAAATGAAAGCCTTATAAAGGGGTAAAGGAGAGGAGGAGCTCAGCAAGAGGATGGGGCTCAGCCTCCTCTTCCTCAGCCTGCCATGAGCATAGAAACCTACGCTGTGGGAGCTGGGGAAAGAAATAAGGCTGGATCAGGCACAGGTAATTAATGAATTAACTCTCCTCTCCCTCCTCCTTCCCCAGCCTATCAGTGGCAGAGGCCTGGGAGGGAGCAGAGCTGCTTCTGGAAGGGGTCGAGGTGATGGTGAAGCTGGTTATTTTGCAGAGATTTTAGCCAGGGCTCATTAAAGTGAATACAAGTCAGGCTCTGAAGGGACAGAGGGGTTTTATTATTGCTTTTTCTACCTTGAAGTGCTGCCTTTAAGCCACCAGGAAGGTCTCTAAAAGCCTCTGTGGGAGAATAGGGAAAGCAAAACCTCTTTTCCTCTGAGCTGCAGTAGGGTGTTATTGTGCAATCAGGTAATGTTTTAAAGGGTTACTTGGTGTTAAAAGTCAATATTCTGTGCAGTTTTCTGCTAGGGAAGAAGCATTTTCTGGGCTGTAGCTACAGACTACTACAGACAAAGCCCTGCATTCGCATCTGGAGTTGGGAAGGTTTACTTCTTCTCTTGTCCTTTCTCTTACGAAAGGAAAAAGAAAACTAAATAGGGACTATTCATCCTAGGGGAGAAAAGTGAAAGAGTCCCTGGTTTTCCTTAGGGTTCCTCTGGAGTTAATTGTGTGATCGGCTGATCCAACCGCTCCTGGAAGGAGCGGTAATTTGGGTCTATGCAGCCCATTTGCACAATACCTGTTACTAACACTTGTTAGAGAGCGGTGTCTTTAAAAAGGTGGTCTTGGCTTTGGTTCTGTTGATGTTGGCCAGTGTTTGATATCTTCCTAGGGGACTGTTCAGATGCAGAGATCCCTGAAAAAATAGGTCTTCATCTGAGAGGAGCTTGATTTCTCATCAAACAAAAAATGGTCTTGAGGTGAGTGTTGCCACTCCTGGCAAAATGCAATGCTGCCTCTTTGCAAGGCGCAGCTCTCGGCGGGGGTGTATGAGGGAAATTCCCCTGACAGTACGCTGGAAAAGTTTTTCATTCAGAAGTCCGTAGAAAAGCATTCACTATTTTCTCCAGTGCTAAAAGTTTTCCTTCTTAAAATCTAATTTGGTGGGTGCGTGCGTTGTTCCAGCAGTGAAAAAGCTGAATTCTCTTAAATTCTTTCATTTCTCCAAATAATTCTTCTGTGCTTTGTGCGTTTTCTAGCAGCCCCTATTTACCAGCCTTTCCAAAGAGCTCAGTGAATAGGTCAGAGCTCCTCACAAGGTGTAAAGCAGGTGATGGAGATTACAAGGACAACTTCACCCATCACTGAAATGCAGTCAGCTCGGAGAGGAAATGCAGCATCGCTTTGGCCATGCACCACCACGATGCCTCTGGATGCATGGGACCGCAGACTGAGAAACATTGATGCAAACAGTTTTGGGGCTAGGGGAGATGTTAGCAAGGTGGGATGCAAGTAGATGGACTGGAAGTTGGCAGGAGCCTGGGTACGAATGTTGCCATGGAGCCCATAAGGAATCCAGTGATCCCACCTATTTGCTGTGGAAACCAGCAGCTGGATGCAGAGGATGCAGGATGCACGGGGTGGCTGTATCCGAAACCCGCGCCCAGGCGGCATGCAGCTGGGGAAGGGCTCCCGGAGCCGGGCTTACAAGGCTCGTTGTGTTGAAATTGCAGATCTCAACTCCCTGTGAGCAGAGCACAGCGACCTGAAGGAGCATCCTGTGCAGGGAAAATTAATTAATCCACCAGACTGAAATCCCTGTTGCAAAATATTCTTTTCCACCTGGGTATATTGACAGCCAGAGCCCCCAGGGTCTGTGAGCAGCCTGAGGATGACAACCAACAAGCAACCAGGGAACAAAATGAGGGAAGAAAAACCCAGTAGTGTTTTCTTGATTAAAACTTAGTGCGGATGCTGCATGGGAGTCAAGAGAAATAAAACAAGCAAATATAAGGTGCCATGGGAGGGAAGGGAGAAGTGAGAATTTTTCTAATCCCTGAATTTGACAGCCAGTTTATATGAAATAAGCTCTGAAGGCTCCTGCCTTCCCCAAGGTATTTTCTTTCTAAGTAGATCTATAGATACACTAATTAGCCAAAGGAGAAGCACAGGAGTTAATCCCTAATCATGTAAATATGTTGTTTCAATTAATTAATGCACGTGGCGCTTGTGCTCTAGTGATAGGCACCCTAAGGAAAGACAGACATGAACGAGAATAATCATATTTAACCGTCTACTCCCATTTATTCCTCCAAACATTAATGGTGTCAAACCTTCCCATAATCTTTCTCCATAATTCATTGTTGCTTGGCAGTGCTGTGTTATAAATTAGCTGGAATCACAGGCTGGAAATGATAGTTTTGCAAAAAAAAAAAAAAAGTGTTTACTTGATGACTCAGATGTAAACAAGGGAGAAGTGAAGCGCTATTTTCTGGGTCGGCTCTCACCCCGCATGTTTGGGAACCTCTGCGCTCTGGGAGGGTGCTGGGGCCAGCACCCTGTGGATGGGTGCGGGCTGGAGCTGAGCATCTACCGTTTGGGTGCTGATGGGGCTTTGCCAGTCTCCATGCTCAGCCATGCAGGGGGATTGCTAGAGCAAGCGGAGAGACTGGGAAGAAGAAAACAAGTCACCAAAGAGTATATTTTCAGCCATTACAAAATTCTTCCCTTAATAAGAATCTTATTGACCTTCTTAAAACGGCTACTGAAGCCATGGTCCCAGCCTCGTGCAAGCATGGTAAAAGAAAGATCCACATTCTACTGCTTTTTACCAAATGTTAGCGTTTCAGCTCAGACAGTCACCACGAAGGATAATAAACAGGACGTGTTTATATAAACCTGAAGGGACTGTAATGTCCTTTCCATGCTGTTTCTGAGAACTGGAAGCACTGCATCAGAATTAAAAGCCACTTTGTTAAGGAAAAGGCACAAAAGGAGTGTGCAGCAAGGCAGGCGAGGCTGTTCATGGTGTGGTGAAGTGTGGATAGCCCTGCAGAGCAGCCAGCACGGAAAGGGGCTTGCAGGCAAGTTCTGGCTCCTTGGAGCAAGCTGGGTTTTCTATTGGCAAGATAAAAATATCCACAAATGGTATGACGGATGCATCTGTGGACCCAGCAATTGACTCTTGGACTGGGTGAAGGCTGCTTTTATTAAAAGGCAGGGCACTGTTGGGTTTGTCTGAGGTCTCTTTGGAGAGGTGGGATGTTTGCAGAGGTTGTTCTCACGTGATTTTTTAGAGGTTTTTACTGACCAGCAGCAAACATGCCTTTATCTCAGCCCATCTCATTGGGGTTTGGAGCTCCAAGGTGAGGGATGATGCTCAGGGTGGAGGATGCACACGTTGCACAGAGATGCAGAAGCAAAGCCCTTGAGGTGATGGTGGGACCTGCAGTGCTCGTGGTCCACAAAGTCCTTTGGGCTTGTCCTGACAGCAACAGCACCCTCCACCATGGAACACCTCCAGACTGATGGTACTTCTCCAGCATAAATGCAATTATTTGACAGAGCTGAAGAAGAAATTAGGGAAGAGGCAGGGGTTGATTAAATAGCAGAGGCCAGTGTGTGGCACAGCTCTGAAAGTGGGATTTTTTTTCTCCTTGCTCTCACATATAGCTGGCGGGCAGGGCTGAGGGCTCCTGAGAAGCCCTGGGGCAGTGGTAGCCCAGGGAAACTGAGGTTCATGGCTTTTGGGGTACGTTTGCTTTTGGTTGCTAATACCTGGCTGCCAGGTACTGCACAGCTCCAGAACTGATCAATACAGCTGTTAAATTCGGTTTTTGGAACTCTTTGGAAACACACTGCCCAGGGGCTGGGGGCAGTGCTGGGGGCACACGCACTTGGACGTCTTTGGCTCCGTGGGCCAAATCCATTTATCAGAAATCACAATTTGATTTTTTGAACCTGCTTTCCCTTCCTTTCCTGGGGCACTTGCACCGCAGCTTCCCCAAGGGCTTTCTCCTTCTCCTAGAAAGCAGGCAAACAAAGCTCTTCACAAATCCGTCAGAGTTTCACAGCATTTCTCGGGCTGGTGGAGAGGAAGGGTTTGCAATAACAAATCGTGAGCTTTGCCGTGGCTCCACAGCATCGCGGTGTAAACCCCAGCCACAACCCACGCTGGCTGAGCTGCTGCGGCTGCCTTGCCACCAACACCCGCGGTGATGCTCACTGCAATTAGAAGTTGATTTTCTCAATTCATTGCGGGGAAAAAAAAAAAATAAAAATCCGAGTTTTGTGTGACACTCTTCCCTCTGGTTGCTACAGTAACTGTTTTGTCAGGCTGTCAGTTTGGGTGTTGGAGTGAGGGAAGTTTTCATTTTATCTCAGCAAATTAGCCCATTCCTTTGAGTGCGATTTCCTTCAGTGGAAAATTCCTGCTGTAGCTTCCTATCGCTTTGGAGAACATCCTCGGTAAAGATCGCAGCTCTCTGATTTCAACTCAGAGCATGAAACTTTTTATTTGTCCATTTACTGGACTGACTGATTTATTTCTCTCTTTCAAGGACCCGTCTCCAAGCTTGTGCCCTGATGGTTATTTAAAACCAGTCAGCTCTGAAACAAGTCCTTAGTGATAAGAGAGACTTTAGACCTATTGAAAGTAAGTGGATTGCATGGGAGAAAAACACAGGTCTGCACTGAAATCCAAGGACATCAGTGAAAAACCATGTCTTCAGGAACGCGCTGCTTTACCCAAGCTAAACCAAAGTTGTCTCTGCCCAGCAGTGGGCGATGGGTAACCTCCCTGCCAGCGTCAGACCACAAAGGACTTGTAGTTGCAAGCCTCTTCCTAAACTGATCAAGAACTACATTAAAATAGGCCGCCTTTTTTTTTTTTTTTTTTCTGGCTTGTGCTTCTTCCTTTAGGGCTTTTTTGAGAGTTTAATTGCTCTGAAGCTTAGAAACTTAGTGTTAGTCTCCTGCTGAAATGTATTCATGGCCAGTTTATCGCCATTTGTTTAACTGAACTGTAGCAGGGCAGCTCCAGCGAGGATGGGAAGAAATTGCCTGTTTCTGAATAGCTTGGGAAGGAATCTGAAAACCTAATATTAGATGCTGAAAAGACAAGGTTTCACTCCTTGGTCCCTCCCTTACGCACGTACCCCACGAGGAGCCCTCCTCGCTGCAATCCCTCGCAGCTGCGGTACTTCCCAGCCACCTGCCCAGTTCTCCATCTTCATCGGGGAGATGTTCAGAGGAAAAAGTGGTGAAGGTATGAGCCCAGCAAGAGAAGGACAGCAAAGCTGAAAGTCAGGAATTCTGCTCTTGTGGGGCATTGCGTGCTGAGCCTCAGGGCTGAAATCCCCGCAAAATCCCCCCCTCAGCTCTGGAGCACTATTATAATTTATTAGAGCTACTCTTGCCTGCTTGAGAGTTTGCATTTTCTTTCCCAGTTTACAATTCCCCTGAGTGGGTTAAGAACATCCGAATTCTTTCCCAACAAAACTTTCTTAGAAACCTCAGTGCAGACAAAAAATGTGGAGTTTTTGTCTTTTCTTTCCGTCCACCAGTGCCAAAAGCCCCAAGAACCATTTTTCCTGCTTTCCAAGCAGCCGCACACCTAATTTACACCCAATTCCCAACTGGGAAAAGCTGAAGCAGCAAAGCAAGGAGCCTCTTGCCATCAGCAGTATTTGGCAGGGGTCCCCACAGATGCAGAGCACCCAGGCCCCGTGCGTTTTCCAGGAGAGCTTGGTGCATCGTCTCCAACGGCGTTGCGGCGGCCACCGATGAGCGATGGAGCTCTGCCACCTTGTGGGACTGTAACCCTATCGCTTCGCCGGCGGGTAATGTACCCACAGGGTCCCTTTCCTTACCTTATAGAAAATTGTTCCCCCTCCCCCCGCAAAAAGCAACACGTTGGAAAGCATCGCTAGAAATCCTTTGATTGTGGCTCAAAGATCACGGGGAATATGCTTGATGCGGAAAAGGTACAATTTCAGTGCAACCTCTTGGAAGAAATGTGACATTTGTATTGACTCCGGTGCTCTTAGCTGATGGTTTTTTAGTACTCCCAGTGCTCCCGTGCAGGGTCTCAGGGATGTGAGAGGGGCAGGGCAAGGTGTGCATGGTCATGCATGACCAGGACTAGAGTGTACGTGGTATCTCGGGGTGCTTGCTGGTTTGGGGAGGTGGCTGCTGGCCAGCCGAACCCCACACTGATGCAGTGCTGTGGCATCGTGCGGGGTACCTGTGTGCTGACCTGGAGCTAACACCGCCCGTGGGCAGGTCTGGCAGTTGCCTGCCTGTATCTGCCTCTGCTTCTTCTCCAATGGCAGAAACAAAAATGGCAATAGATTCCTGCTGTGAAATGATGCCCTTCTCAGGGATGCAGGCAGCAGCAGGTACTGCCCAGCATGATCCTGCCCTGAAGATGCTGAAATGAAGGTAGGGTGCGGATGGAGGAGATGGATGGGGTCCTGCACTGGATGTGAGGATTGAAAGAGAAGGGGGACAGGGAGTCCCGACCGTGGGGCTTACATCGTGGGGAATGGGAGGGACCCTCGTGTGAGCTGTGGGCTCTGCAGGCAGGCGGCCGTGGTGGCTCTGGCTGCCGGAGGGGGCTGGAAGCTGGGTTTAACCCCCATCCCTCAGCACTGCAGGGGCTGCCATCGGCCGGCGAGGTTTCGGCGGGCCGGCTCTGCCACCGTGCAGCCCCGGGGTGGCCGCGGAGGAGCGAGGCAGCCCCCAGCCTCACCCCCCTGCCCTGCCCGCAGCACCTCCCTGCAAGCAACAATTAGCATTAATGTACAGATTGTCTTTTTGAGCTTTGAAAAGACAAATAAAGGGGAAAGAACTAGCAGGGCTGCTGAGATTCACTAATTGGCACTTCCTTCCCTTGCCCATCTGCTCACTTACTGACCAACAGCGCTTTGAACACCAATATAATTGAATTGTCAAGTGGCAGGAGATACTTAGGTGGCCGTGCCCGGCTCTGCCTTTGTTCGTTGATTTGCAGCGTTTAGCTACACTGGCGTGCCGCTGGCTCTAAGCTCCGCAGACGTGGCAGGTTGTCCATCGCCAAGCATCACTGCCGCAGCCCTGCAAGGGACAGGCTGCCACCCGCCCATGTCCCCGAGGAGTGAACTTGTCGGAGCTGTGCTAACTGTGCGTGGCAAGCGATGCCAGTGCAATGAAGCTTAATTTCAAGGTTCAAGTCGCTATAGTGGATTTTGATCTCTTGCTTAATCAGTGGGTCTGAGCTCCTATTTGAAACTCCGAAATCTCTTGCTGCTGGAAGTTGGGAGGATCCTGGGCAGGAGATGGAGGTATAGGAACAGGACATCAGGCTTGCTGGTAGCTCCAGTTTGGTTTGTCTTATGTCTTTACGTACTGATTCTTTTTGCCAACGTTGTTTTGCACTAAACATCTGCTAAAATCTCTCTAAGAGCACCAAAGACAGTTTTGCCACGTAAATGCCCCCAAACTGCACATTCAGGAAAGCATGTGAGCTCTTCCTTGGAGCCACCTCTAGCCTTCTCCAGCAGAATTTAGGCAAGTGCTTAAAATTACATGTGCGTATTCTAAATCAGGGCCAGAGAGGCTAACGTTTTCAATGAGTGTGCAGAATATGCCACCTTCTCCTGCCTTTGCAGGCTGATCGAGAGGGGCGAGCTGGAGCTCCCTGTGTCCACCTCAGTCACGGGTAGATTTTTAGAAGTCCTCAAATTCCAGCAATCCCTCAGAAGTCCCTCAGGCTTTGAAGATTTCTTCCTCCCACGTGTAGGATGCTTTTGATGATCTGTCAGGGAGTTTTATGAATCTGATCTATTGGACAGCAAACAAACACTCTGTGGTAATTATTCTGAAATAAAACTTTATCTTAGCAGCACCCTATCTGCCCTGGGAGTGACAGAGACATACACCCACTTCTTCAAGTTTACCACCTGGGAAACTTTTCAGCAATAAATAGTCATGAGCTGCTATTCTGGATGCATATGGTTGGTTTCAGAACTGTGTGACAGGTTAAAAACAAATAAAAATAACCCTTCATATCAAAGAACATGTTTCTGATCTCTGCTGCCTTCCGCCTACGGGACTCGGAGGAGAATAAACTCCTACAGACTCGATTTGCTTTAAAAGAATATAGTTGCTAGATTTGGAAGAAAGAAATCTCTGAATCTGTTTAGGTGGTTGCTATTGTTTGCTCTGCTCTTTTGGAAAGGGATGAGTCACCACCTGAAATCGGTACGTTCTCATAAAAAGGTCCAATTTGACTAAAATGTCAACAAAATTCACTTCCAACCGACTATAGACAATTTGTGGTATCAAGTCTCATTTGTGGCAATACGGAATATAAAAACAGTTCCCCCCCCCGCCCCTCTAACCAGAAGGAGTTGTAATTCATAAAGGAAATAAAGCAAACGAGAGCTTGAGCTAACACCACCAAACTGTAGGATAATCTGCAGGATTATCCTGTAGGTATTGATCTCAAGAAAAAGAGGAGCAGCTGCAGAATCCTCTCAGGGCAAAATAATTGTGTCTGAAAGCTTGTTTGCCAACCGATCTGTATCCAGAGCAAAGGAATTATTTTGGCCTTTTGGGGATGGGGGGGGAAATGTCAGACATGATAATTTAGTTTGCTGCTGGGATGACGCTGGGAAAGTCTTGCAGCCTGCTGAGCTCTGCCTACCTGTGCGTTGCTGAAAAAGAGCTAGTTTCCCTGAAAAAAAAGCCTTTTTTTTTTTTTTTTTTTCTTTTCAGCCCTTGGAAAAGCCGTACTGTTCTGTTCCCTCCTTAGCTGTTTCTTGGAGGGAACTGATTTTGCTCTGCAAAATGCTCCTGACACTGCTGGAAACGACAGTGCTCACCCCTGCACGCAGCGGTGGCAGGGAGGAAGGCGTCCCGTCCCTGCGGTGGGGACAGCAGTGTGACATTGGGGTGACACAGTCTCTGTGAAGCATGAAGGATGCTCCAGGGTTGGGCTCAGAGGAGTCGGGGCAGAGCATAGATGTGGGTGATGCTGGCTGTTGGGCTAAACTGAGCTGATATTTGGGCTGGAACTGGGAAACTGGTGTTTTATGCTGTGTGTAACCGAAGTGAGGAGGAGCGGAATAGGGCTGCGAGCAGGGGCAGCTGGAGGAGGGCTGCGCTCAGGCACGCATCTGGGGGAGATGCTGTGTGGTCCCTTTGTGCCGTCCAACAAACCTGGCTCTGTTGCAGCCCCGGGGCTGGAGGAAGACGGAGCAGGAAGGAATATTGCCTGTCCTGGAAGTGGGAGCACCACAAAGCCTGCATTGAGGGAGGGGGCTGAGCTCAGAGGGTCCTTTTTGTCTTTGGAAACCTTCCCGAGCAAGTCCGAGGTGCTTTGGAGTTGTCTTCACTTGCTGAGGGATTCATTCATGGAGCCTGACCTCATTTCCCCCGTAGCACACACCAGTGTGTATTCTCTCTGCTTTATTAATCCAAAAGCATTATCGCGCTCACATTTGTTTGAACAACTTCCCCACAGATCTTTCCCAGGCGGGAGCTTACTGCTCTCTTTCCTCATGTGGCCCAAAAATAAACCAGCTCAAAATTAGCTTCAGAGTCATTTGTTACTGTTCTTTTCAAACCCCCCTTGGATTAGAAGTGCAGGTTGGACCCCTGTGAGCACCCTGCCTTAGCCCTGCAGCACTGACCCCGTTGCCTGTGGCTGGTTTTGTTGCGGTCCGTACCTGGGTGGCAGCTCCCCTGGGGAGACAGGGACCTTGCCAAGCCACTGCTTGCTCCGGCTCCTGCTGCATCCCTGGTCACCCACGGTCTGTGTGACCCCTTGTCATCGCTGCTTGGCTGGAACAGATCTGCCCTGGCCTTTCAGTGTGGTTTGAATTCCTCTCTGCCCTCTCCTGAAATGGGTCTGGCCAGGGGACCCTCTCCATCCAGCCCACCACCCAAGGAGCACAAGGAAGGAAGAACAGCAGATGCAAATCTAAAAGCTCTTTGGGGAGGATGAATATGCAACATAACCATGGAGAGGAAGCCAAAGATGCACAGAACAGAATTTTTTGAGACCAAGCCATGAAGTTACTCAGCCATCCTCCTCCTCTCTCCTCTCCTGCTGTGAAAGCTCTGCATGGTGCCCAAGGAGACACAGATGTAGGGATTCATCCGTTTGCCATCAGCTAGCCCTGGAAGAGGATTTGCATGAGGCTAAAAATGTCAGTGTTCCTGGAAGAGGAACAGGGTTCAAATCCCATCTGGAGTTTGTAGAGCAGCATTCAGAATTCAGGTGGTGGCACTGAGAGGACATTGTCCCCTCGTGTCATCACATCCGACTGGGGCAGGGGAGCTGGAGACCAGCCTGGCTCAAGAACAAGCTCACAGCTTTGGGGGAGTTTTAGGGAGGCAATGGGAAAGGCAGGTATCTTCCTGGCCCCCCAGCCCTGGCTGTGTGTGTGGGGCTTGTCTCTGGTGCGTTGGCATTGGCAGAGCTCTCTTCCACCAGGGCTTTGGGGAAAACTTCTGCTGGGGACACCAAAGAGCACGTTGGAGTGATAGAGCGTGGTGATGGGGACCACGGTCACTGGGGTTCGTGGTCTTCCTCATGGAGGAGGGA
Organism: Platalea leucorodia; assembly: GCF_965183815.1. Classification (NCBI taxonomy): domain Eukaryota; kingdom Metazoa; phylum Chordata; class Aves; order Pelecaniformes; family Threskiornithidae; genus Platalea; species Platalea leucorodia. The sequence continues at coordinate 15,335,568 of NC_138835.1, read as the reverse complement.
AGGACTTTCTGCAGCGACAAGTTAATGCTGGAAAATCCTGCTCAGAGAAGCACGGAGGTGTTTCCTGAGAAGCCTGAAGGTGTTTCAGCCATTGTCCTCTAACTTCAGCCAGAGTAGAAACCACCAAGCAGGACATACTTTGCAGCATGTCAGGCTTGAGGCCAGCTTTGGGCCTCTTTTAAGAGCGAAGATTTTTAGAGAGGGGCCCAAACCGTGCATCCCAGGGTCTCGGGTCTGTGCAGCTCATCGGACCTCATATGCAATGAAGTTATTTCCATCCTTTCTGCTGCTGAGAGCATCCCTGTGCCGGACACCGTGTCCCTTACATCAATAGATGGCAGCAACTTCCCGGGCACTGATGGAGAAGCCTTTGCTCAGAGAGGCTGGAACAGTTATTTGGAGTTCAGCCTTTCTTTTGCTTGCCTTTCCCCCTGGTTCTCAGCCCAGCCTCCTGCCACAACCCAAACTGTAGATGGCAGCAGGAAAAAGATTTTCCTCTTTCTTTGTGACTTCTGTTCTGGATAGTATTTTCCTGCTAATGGCTGCTGGCTGAAGAAGCCCATTGGCTCTGGTGTTTCTGGCCAGCTCGCAGCCCTGTCTTGACTTCAGGCCAGTTTGCAGGCTTTGCTGGATGGGGTCAAGAGAGTTTTCTGTGTGTGCTCCAGCTCAGAGCGATCTGCATGGTGTGTGCATGCGAGACGCCTGTAAGTGCTTGCAGGGAGTGGAGGGGGATGCTCCCACCAAATTACACATCAGAGCAGTCCAAAAGTTTTACTACAAACTGGTGCATCATGGCCAGGAGGGAAAAGTGGCTGCTGCCTCCCGATAAAGGAGACAGAGTTTAAGCAATAGTTGTGCTGGCAGAGAGGTTGTGGCATCTCCATCGTGGGAGATTTTCAAAACTTGACTCTGACATCCTGAGTTAACTTTGAGCTTAGCCCTGTTTGGAGCAGGAGGTTGGATCAGGGATCTCCAGAGGTTTTCTGTCCTTGTCAGCCTGAGCTCCCACTCTCTGGTCTGCGTGTGCTAATCGTACTCATCTGGGTTAATGTAATGTGTTTTTCTCTGTGGTGTAACTGATTGCACAGAGTCTGTTACCCCTTTTTGAGCCGGGATAGATGAGCCTTCAGAAGCACCATCCAGGCTGTTTGACACCTTGCAAATAACTGTCAGCGTGTCCTAGATGTGTCAGCAGGACCCCGAGGTCACATCCGTACACGTCTCCCGGGTACAGCCATGCTGAGGCTTCCTAAAGTGTTTTTTGAGGCTTTATTCAGTGAAATGGTTTAAAGCTTCACTGTTGGTTGATGTAACGGGAGTTTAGCAAGCTGATGTCCTAAGGAACATGGGTCATTTGAAGTATATACCGCTCAGTGGAGGAGGAAATTTTAACATGGTACATGCCGGCTAAGAAGAAAAATCAAGATTAAAGTGAATCATAGAAAAAGCTGCCTCAAAATGAGAGCTATTAGCTACTAGAGTAACTCATGGGGACGGAATATTTAGGCTATTTAATGCACCATAAATTACATAGGGAATTCTCATGCTTTAACTCAGTAGTCACTTGATTTAAATCTGCTTCTCTCCCTGGCTTCCTATAATTACAGCGTAGCTATCAGCCACATCCCCAGCCACCTGCAGCGCTCGTTCCTGGTGAAAGGGATGCCCAGATGTTCGACACCTCTCGGCGCCGGGTCCCACATCTATGGGGTCTCTGTCGTGGAGCCGCCGATCCCCGCTCCCGCCCCGCCAGCGGCTCTTGAACCGCCCGGCTGCTTTTCACACTACGTCTCTCTTTGTGGAGCTGGGAAAGGATCCAGAGCAGCTGTGTTAGGACCTGTCAATATCAAATTGCAAAGTCATAAGGAGGGAAAATAATCATCGTAATAATAATAATAAAGTCATCAACTTGTCTTACCCGCCAACAGAAAAAAGGTTTTGGTTGGAGGTTTGCATTAGTTATAATTTTCTCCAAGCTGATTTCTCCCTGTGATGCCACTATACAGCCTATAAATGATACTCAGGCAAAATCTCCTCTGACATTCATCTCTGTTTGCAGAGCTCGTCCAAAAACAAGAAGCCTTTTCTTCACTTTATTCAGCATCACCACGGCTCGGTTGCCAAGGCATCAGCCTTTGATTCCTGCAGTTTGGCTCTAACCAGTGATGCCCGACACCTCCCGATCACCGCGAGCGGCGAGCTTGGCAATTCCAGCACCGATCCTGCAGCCGAGCAGCTCTGTGTCCCCATGGTGGGACATCCACCTCTGCTGCCCAGCCTTGGTGGGCTCCTTCTTGAGCCTGACATAAGGACCTGCCTTCAAGCTTGATTTGTCAAGGGCAAAAAAGCAGGTGGAAAAGATGGGCAAAATGATGTTTTGTTAGAGCTTGTGCATATGTTGCTGTTCAATACAAATCACCTTCGTTCTCCCTGCTGAATAGAAAGGGCTGGTCAAGAGGACCCTGCAACAGGGGGTCATGAAGCCCTTGATGGGTCAGGAGCAAAGCTGAGGCTGTTATTATCTCTCTTGTTGGTTCACTCTCCCACAACACCACCACCTTCACCAGCTGATGCACCTCTGTCCTCAAATACCCAGGGTTTTCTAACAAGATAATTTCTAGCTGCAAAACCCACCAGCCCGAGTCAATCATTCGCATGAGGGCTGAGCTGTTCTTGGATGAGAGGTCTGTTAGCAGCCCCTCCTAAGACCCCCGTCCATGCATTGCTGCTAAAGCTGCCAACATTTATAAATATCTCTGAATCCAAGTCTGATCAGTGGAAAAAGATGTTTCTCCTTTTCTGGTTTTCCACCAAAAAAAGAAACATCATCTAAGCTGCACAGCACGCTACGGGAAAGGAGCGGAGAGAAACGAGTTGGGAAGGGGACAGGCAGTGCATCTTGATGCCTTTAAGTCACTCAGATGAAGTTCATTTCTCCTTGTCTGTACAAGGCTGGACTCTTTGCATTTTCATGGTAAATTTGTTTACCGAGCCGTTGTTGAAATTCTGGAAGCAGAGAAAATGCATTTGCTCCATAACCTTTCCGGATCTGACAAGTCCTATAAAATCTATTAAAGCCTTTAATGAAATCCCCGCTCAGAGCCAGCTCCCATGAATGAATGTGGAATCGGAATTTAAATTAAAATGTTGTTTTTGTAGTCTGTGGGCTTTAGCCTTGACAGAAATTAAAGGGACAGTTCACATTTTGGGGTATGTTGCTTTCTCCCTTTAGCTTTGTACTACCACAAAATGCCTCTCCATGCAGAGGATGGGTATTTGAATCTCTCTTCCTCTCACTGAGGCTGTGGCCAGTTGGGAGCACTCAGCTGCAAGCACAAAACCTGGTATACTGGATAATTTCAATTAGAAAAGAGTAAATTGCTTAATAGGCAGCACTGTCCTTTAAATAGGATGCAGAACTCTCATTAGCAAATGGAGGGATGCTGGATCCAGTCTCCCCTCTGAGGTGCACGGAGCTGGTCAGGCAAAACGTGCCCTTGCTGCAGGGGTAACCACAGTGCCAAGGGCACCATGGTCAAGGGCGTCATCAAACACTTCTCTGTCCCTCTGCCATCAGCCACTCGGGGACACACTGTGGCTCGGCTCCCGAGTCTTGGTGCTGCGAAGACACTTCCAAGCAAGCCTCGGTAAGGAGCCTGATGTAAATCCATTGGATGTGCTTGGCTTTGCATACCCAAGGATTTAATTTCCATATGTAAATACAGGTCTGTGTGTGCAGGGGGTGTGCAAGCAATTAATTATTTTTGATCTCTTCTGCACTGAGCAAAGCGAAATATCCCATGGTGAAACATGTGTGTCGGAGCCTCAAGAATAAAAGCCTGCTCAGGGCTTTGATTGCCTTCTCCTAAACTTGGACCCTGCACCAGCCTAACGCAGCATGGTTCAGGGATGGGCCAGGGTTGTGCAGATCTCTGATACCTCTTTCCCCTGGGAAAACTTGCCAGGTTTTTCTGTCTTTGGCTTCCCGTGGAGTGATGCCACCAGCTGTCCCCACTGCCTCTTTGGGTGTATGTTTTCCAACCAGAAGTGACAAAGTCTGTATTTGTTTCCTTACACAGGTTTGGTTCTTTTTGGCATGTTTTGGGTTTACATATTTGCTCAAAACTGCATCAGCTCTTGCCATCCCCTGCAAGGAGTCAGCTCTTCACCTGGGCGAAGGAAGCCATCCATCCTCCTTTCCTACGAGCCAAAAGCTGCCCCAGCTCTGGACCCCCCAGCTGCAGCTGCTCATCCCTGGGCTGGGAGCCGACCAGAGGAGGCTGCATAAGGTACCTGACTTGCTCCATTTTGGGGATTTGAGCTTTCAGTTGTTCTTTTCACAACTTGCAACTCCTCCTGTTTGTGTTTCTCCCTTTGCAAGGATTATTTTTACCCATAGAGGCCCTTGGCACCTGTGCTTCAGTCCAGATTTATGCCATGCGATGGGCTCCCCTTGCCCCGTGGTGGTGGGCTGAGGAGTCCCGTCCCATGTCTGAAAACATGTTGAGGGTGCCTCGTGGTCCTGACCTGGGGTTGAGGGTTATTCAGCTGCTTCTTTCTTTCCTTTTCATGAGGGCTGCTTCCAGAAATGTATCCCCAACTCTCTGAACCCACGCCGTTCGATGTTAGGCTACAAGGGCTCAGCACAGGATAGCAACTGTAATGAACGAGGCATTACAAGAAGGGTTGCAGATCACAAATAACTGCATAATAAACACATGTAAACAACCATTTGGTTCATGGCTGATAAATTTCATGGTCCATTTTATCACTGTGTATGCAGAGGAGGAGGGCTCAGGATGCTGCTGGTTGGCCATGGACCAGCGCTCAGCCCTTTGCCCTGCCAGAGGTTTGGGTGTGATCTTGAACCACACGGTCCTTTGGTCTGTGCTCCAGTTCCTCCAGGCTGGGAGGACAGCTCTGCCTCCAAAGTGTGGCAGACCAAGGAAAAAGGTGATTTCTGACATGGGTGATACTGTAGAGAGGTTTCCTTCTGCAGGGTGCTCAGCACACAGGCAATAGAGGAGGCAGCTCCTCTCGCAAGGAGGAGAAAGCAATTGCTGCTTGTATTAAAACCTGTCTGGGGTAGGAGAGCTGCAGTGGGCTGAGCACACCCACGGGCACAGGGATTTTCCCCAGCTTCATAGGAAGCCTCGCTCCTGCAGCAAGGCCAAGATTGGGAAGAGTCTCTCAAGCAGGGAGGATCTTGGAAGCCAGGCGAAGGCAAGAGGCTGTTTGCAGTGCAGAAAAGCAGGGGAACTCGTTAGTGCAATGTGAAGTGAAACAGAAAATGCTTAAATTTGTTGGCAAAGTGGCAGGGGGAGGGAAGGAAATGCTCTTTCTATGTCAACACATGATGGTGAAAAGTTTGTTTTGTTTTGGTGGCCGTCAAGCCTTTGCATTTTTCTCCTCTTTCTTCTTTCTTTAACTCAGGTTATTACAAAGCAATCCATGCTGTTTCTAAAAAAAAAAATATCATTAAGTTTCATTTTGAAAATGTCAAAACAAAATGTTTTGGCATTTCTGAAGTGAAACATTTCATTAAAAATGCTGCATCTGAGTGTTTTGACATTTTTTAAATCCGCTCTCCTCCTCCTCCTCCTCCCATTTTCTCAACCTAAATTTGTTAATATTTTTAGTCCTTCTGAAACTTAATTTTCCAGCAAACATAGTAGTGGTTAAAAAAAAAAATTGCTGCCTTGTGTATTTTGAAATCTATAAGCAATGGGAAACCTGGGCGGCTGAGGTCGCCACTGTCTTACAACCTCAGTTGTCATTTCCATGGTGCAAAAGGAATGTGTAATCATGTAATTTTGTAGTAAGAGCTTTATTCACTTTTTATTCACTTAGAATCATAGTGGCAAGAGTTCCTCAAATGCAAAAATGGACCTGGTGGTGGGGAGCAAAGCTGGAGCAGGTTGGGAGCCGGGTGATGATGCTGATGTCCCCTTGCCTTCCTCCTACCCCCTTGCTGCACCCCTGCTTCAAATGCTGGCTGCAGCAGAGCACCCAAACAGGTGCACCCCTGGTTCAAATGCTGGCTGTCCTGGAGCACCCAAATGGCTGCAGGAAATCGTCTTGGTGCTTCGGCCAGGAGAGCACAGGGAGGCTCGAGCGGGATGGGCAGCCCTGCCATGCAACAGGGTGGGCTGCTTGCACAGTGATGGGTGTTTCTCACCTGCCAGCAGCAGCCACCATGGTGCAAACCCTCCTGGCGTGCCCTGGACAAGCAATGGGGTCCCCTTTCAGCCAGAGCAAACTGCTGATGCTCGGAGGCTAGTCAAATATCTGCCGACTCAAATGCAATCAAAAGCTGCCTTTAAAGTGATGCTTTTTGTGTAGTGGAGGGAGTAGGTGGTGGGGCATGTAGCTTGTGGCAGGGTGTGACAGTCGCCTACAAAGGCTTGGGGTGTCCGTCAAAGGCAACAGGGAAACCTCTGAAGCCAAGAGATGCTTTCAAGAGTAGAGCGAGTGAGCGCGCGCTCCGGTCTGCGCCCCACCATGCGGAGATGAAAGGATGCGAGGCTCTGCTGTATTGCATGCTTGTTGCCGCAGCCCCGGCATGCAGCAATTGCACACCCTTCCTCTGCCAAAGCCTTAATGCTGGCTAAATTAAAATGAAAAATGTAAGAAAATATGGAGTCTTTATATATGGTTTCAAATCACCTGACTCCAGGAGTTCAGGTCTTGATGAGCATGGCCAATACAGGCGCAAAATAGCACCACTTGCTTGGCTGGTGTAGCGGGATAAAGAGAGAAATGGAGTTTACACACCATTTACCCTCTGTTGCAGCACCTCCCAGTCATCTGCTGGCAGGCAAACCAGTACTCCCACCACGAGGTCCAACCAGGGGAGAGGCTTAAACCAAGAAACACCAATTCTAGGTGGGGCTGACGGAATAAGGCAGTTTTGCTGCTGAAACACGAAGGCAGGCTGGACCCTGCCTGCCCATGCGCGCTGCAGCAGGCAGGAGCGCGCCGGGGCTGCCCGGGTCTTGAGCTCTGCCTTTGCCAGTCCCTGCTTAGCTTGGTGCCATTTCAAGGATTTGGATGAACCATGCAAGGCTGAGCACGCTCAATTTGTGAGCATTCGTTTCCTGGAAAAAATACCCTTTAGCTTTACAAATGTCTATCTGGAGGTTTTCTCAGGGCTTCAGGAAGACCCAGAAGCTGCCTCAGCAGTATAAAATAGTGACAATAATCCTAATCTGCTAAAGAAAGATCCATTTTTTTTAATCCAGATCAGCAAGTTATCTTCATGTAAAACAAAAACCATCCTTGTGCTTGCTGGGAAAGCTGCTGATGGTCTGGCTTGCTGGAGGACCATGGTCCCAGCTCTGGTTTCAGCACCCCCCAGGCTGGCTGGGCAAGCAGAGAGCTGGCCACAGGCTTCCTTTCAATGCTGGCTACTGGCAACTAGGTCTAGCTAAAGGGGCAAACCTCTTTTGGGTTTGAAAAAAACCTTTTTTTCTTTTCCTTTTCTATAGCTGGATGTTTAATTCCCATGTGGTGGGAGCAGATCTTAACACCAGAGAGCTCCCTGAAAACACCCTGCACCGATGCTTCAGAGGGATGTGGTCATGCTCAAGGCTGAATTTTCCCAGGAAGCACAAACATTTTTGCACCAAGATAACCAGTTTGCAGCAGTGGTGTCCAGCTGAAACCCTTGTGGCAATGAGACGCTGGTGGTTTTTACAGGGGCAAGCTCCGGTGTAGGGACAGATCCAGGCTGGGACAACCTGAAGATGGGTTCCTTCAAGGGGAAAAGGGGAAAAACTGCTTCTGGTCTCCTCAGCCTTTGGGTGACTGCAATTTTTGAACAAATACAGTCACTCTTCCAGCCTCTTTGGTGACTAGTTGCCTCCTCAAGGCTGCAATGCCTTTGTCCTGCACCACTCTGCCCCAGATCTCCCCGGCAAAGCCAGCCCATGGCTGCACCCATCCAGAGCCCGCGCGTCTCCTCGGGGCCCTCCACTTCTCCTCTTTTCTAAACAAACATTAAGAAAAAAGGGCGGAAGGGAGGTGGTGGTTCAGGAACATAAAGTCCCACAAAGAAAATTATCTTCCTTTCACTTGAGTTTTTTTGAAAGCTGCTGGGTTGCAAAGGCAGTTCTGTTGATTGCAGTTTCAGTCTCTGATTATGCAGTAATGGAAGCATCAGAAATCATCAAGCTTGCTTCCTCAATTTGAGTTTGCCCTTCATCCCGTGGTTTCAGGCTAAGGAGAAAATGGTCATTTGGAAGAGGAAGGGGGAAAAGAACACAATATTGTTTATCTCCCTTAAAGTCGCAGCTCTTTATTTGCCGTTCTCATTTTACAGCTTGGCCATTTGAAAGATCAATTAGCGACTGCCTCATATATGAGCAATAAAACCTTTCATGGGGAAACTTTTCCCCAGACTGAAAAGTATGTTTTTGTCCTTACAGAAAGAGGAAAGGCCAGGTGGTTCCTCAAACGAGGAATTCCCAGTAAGAAGATGACACAGGCTGTGAAGAGGTTTTCAGATGGGCTGTCAGCCCCCGCTCAGCGGGTGCTGTGCTCAGGGTTGGCATCAGTGAGCAAGAAATGAGAGGTTTTTTTGGGAAAAGCCAGCCGAGTCTTGGGCTGGGGATGTACCGAACTGGCTCCTGATCAGAAGACGCCAACAGGAGGAAAGCACCTCTTGCAATGGGAGAGTTCGGTGATCGAGATGAACTTGCCCATCCTCTCCCTTTCACTGTGCTCGTCCTCTAATAGTTGGGATCACTTGGGAGGGGACTAAGCAGTTAAACAACTGCTTCATGTTTATTCTCTCTGGGGCAGAATTATGGTCTCTATTTTAAAGTTTTATAATACATGTGCACATCTATATACCCACAAGGATTTATAGACGTTTGTGTAGATAACGCTGATCAAAAATTCACAAAGCAGGGGCAAAATAACTGCAAAACCTAATTTTAGGGCATCGTAGCTAAGCAAAGCCTGGGATTTTGAGGTATGGGAGCTGCAAAGGGTGACCCTGCTGCCTTGGCCCCTCGTTCCTGGGGGAGAGGCAAAGCTTTGGCCGTCCTGGGCCGTGCTTGGGCCGCAGCTCCTGCTCTCCTGCGTGCCCCGGGCGGCCGATGCGGCTGCACCTCTTGCAAGGGCTGAGCACTTTTCTTTTCTCTCTTTCTCTTTTTTCTTTTTTTTTTTTTTTTTTTTTTTTTTAAAAACTCCAATCTGTTTGCACTTCTCCCCCCTCCCCATCACCATCCCTTAGGCCTTCTGGGGAAAGAAAGAAACAGCCTCTCTGTTTTTAATCAACCTAATTAGTGTATCTTTAATACAATTAGAGGGAAATTTTACTGCTCCCCCCCCTCCCCGTGTATCAATTAAAGCCCCACAGTTGCAGGGTAAATTTCTAATCCATTTAGGACCGTCTCCCCCGGCCTCGCATCCCCCTCCTCCTCCTGCCTGGCAGAGTATTGCTTCCTCCTCCGTTTTCTTTAGGAGTCTGTTCAAACAGCACATTGTAAGGAGTAAATAAATTACTCTCTGCCCCCTTGCCCTCTCCTCCGCGGCAGCCGGCCCCGTTCCAGGCAGCTGCCCTGATTGTACGGGCAGGGGCGGGGGGGAAAGGGGCTCGCACAAAGCCGGGGCTGCGGAGCTGCACGCTCCGGGTCGGGGGGGTCGCGCTGTTCATCCCTCCTTTCTTCTATTCTTCATCCCCTCTTCTGCATCTTGCTGGTTTTTTATTTTTTATTTTTTTCAGGGCTGGGGGTGTTTGGGCGGGTTGGGGGTTAGTGACTATTTTTGTGGCAAGTAGGGGTTTGTTCCTGGAGACCCCCCCGGGTGGGTTTTTCTCCCCTCGGGGGTCTGAGTGGGGTGGTGGGGGGTTACGGCCCTGCTGCTGCGGTCGCGGCTCCTGCCCCGGGGATGCTGCGTGGGGCTGCTGTGCCCCGCTGCCTCCCCTTCACACCGCAATTCCCATGCAGAAAAAGCCTTGGGCTTGCCTAAAGCCAAAGGGAACAGCCCTGCCCTGTGCCAGAATCCTACAGACCATCCAGGCTCAGCACCAGTGGGTCCAATCCTGCCCTACACACCGCAATAGCAGCTTGGGGAGTGCGGGATACCAGCTGGTGGAGCAGCACCTAAGTAGCGAGAGCGTTTTCTTGGGGTTTTGGGGTTTTTTTCTCGTAGTAAAGACAGATGGCTGCTGGGTCTCCAAAACCTGATTGAATGCCACAAAACGAATGCCCGGCCCAGAGACCTGCTTAATTAGTGCATGTTCGTTTGCAAACTCCTGAGAGGGGCTGAGGGCTCTGGGCCGGGATACCCAGAGTGGGGCACCCCGGGGGGATGGATGCTGGGAGGGAGCTGGGAAGGAGGAGGCAGGACCCGACCTTCTCCCCCTCTTTTTGCACATGGGTGTAAGAGCTGGCTCGCAGAGGTGCAGAGCGAAGCGGTGGGTGCTGCGGGGCCAGGTGCTGACCCTGCACGGTGCCTGGCCAGTGTCCCAGCATGGGGCCGTGCCCCGGGAACCCCACTGCAGCCGGTAACTGAGCTGTGCTCCAAAAAGTCCTGCCAGTGGCTCATTATCATCAGTGCAAACACCATTAGTAGCTTTGCTGCTGCCTTTTCGAGGTAGACGGGCGAGACTTCCCCTCTCCGCATTTCTCCCTGGCTGGCCCACAACTACAAGGTCCTGCCTTTATGGATCACCGAGTCCTCGTGCTTTCGTAATGAACCTGCGTTTAATGCTTGACTTCTCCGTGTCATGTTTAATTACAGCAGCTGTAACTTCCTCGTTGGTTGGCTTGAAATAATATCTAAGTGCTTCTGAGCTTTAGAGCCTTGTTATTCTTCTATAATTAGAGTTTTAAGGCTGGTGTGAGCCATCTCTATAAAACAGGCAGCCATTTGCCATGCATGCTTATTGCAAGGCTTCAGGTTTCCCAAAGATGGGAAAGAGATGCTGTTGTTGAAAATCTGGCAGGGTTAGTTGTAAGGAAAGGTGGGCCCAGGGTTCAAGAGGTGGCAGCCACGCTCTGCAGATTGATGGCAGTGGAGCATCTTGCTGAGCATTTCAAAACTCAAATATCACCAAGGAATAGATACAAAAAAGTTTGTCAGGGTGTATCTGACACAGGAGTGTAGGCTTTTGTTTGCTTAAGGTTGAGTTTGCCTCCTTTCATCTCTGAATACACAGCTTTTCCCCTGAGAAGGGCTGGGGTTGGGAGGATTTGGGGTTCTCACTGCCTCGTCATGTCCCCTCTGCTTCGGTCTGTGGCTGGTGACCCTCCTGGGAACGGGAGATAAGAGCAAGATGGGGTTGGGGATGAGCATCGGCCAGTGCGAATGATCTGAGAAACCTGAGGTGACACTGTGCCTCCCTGGGAGACGATGGGTGAGACAGCAGCCAACTCGCAAAACAAGTGGCCTTTTAGGACCTGCCAACTCGGGAGAGAAGGGGGCTTTGAGAGGGTAGAGATCGCCCCATTTATACCACATCTGCACTCCCGGCGGAGGGGCCGCAAATGTTCCCTCTTCTCAGTCTCCCTCTCTGTATTCATTGCCTTGTAAAGAAAGAGTTTTATTCCGGCAAAAGCGAAGGGATTGATGTCTTTTTCTTAACTTACGTTCGGGTACCTGTGTTGTCTGGGCAGCTGCGGTAGGAGCTCGAGCATGCAGACCCGCAGCCCAGCTGGAGGGGTTTGTGCCGGCCGTGGTGGGGGATTGAGCCGCAGTGACCCCCAGCTCTGTCCTTGCTCAGCCTGGGGGGACACGGGGACTCCTCAGCTCAGGGACAGCTCCTGCCCATGTGGATATGGTGGGTTCCCAGGCAATGGCATGGCAGAGCCAGTGGCACCACCAGAAGGAAGGTGAGAAGAGGAGCAATAACGTTTCTAGTTTTTATTAAACTCATGCACTTCTTGAATTCCCTACAGCCAGAGGGTCTCATTGCCCCGAACTAGGCAGAAAAAGCCACAGCCTGTGATGGATGTTGAGCCACTGCCGGGGTGTGGTCTCACCTATGGGTACATGTGAGATTTGAGCCCCAGGGCAACCCAGATCCCATGGCATGGGACAAAAACCTGGGACAAGATTGAGCTGGAGACATCAGGGTAGCGTTGGGCTCACAGGGGCTGGGGCAGCTGGAGACAGGACACCCCACGGGCCAAAATACAGCATCGCCTCAACGTGGCTTAGGGCCATCCCCTCATCCCTTTGGAAAGCAGTTCCTTAGAAGAAAAGGGCAGCCTGCTGATCCACCCCTAAACTGGGATTAGTCAAAACAGGCAAGGCCAAAGCGCCCTGATACATCAATTTGCACTGTAAACGCTTCCCTGAAGCATCTGCCATGGGCTACATTTGGAGGCAAGATCCCAAATCCAACAGAGCTCAGCCTGAGCCCATGGCGTGGGACCCGGCACTTGCAGCTGTGGAGAAGCTCATCTCCTCCCAAGATCCCCACCGTACTACTTGAGCTGAGCATTAAGAGGGCTTTTTCCAGCGAGAAGGGGATGGCGAGGAGTGACAGTCTCTGAATTGCAATTTGAAACGTTTACAGCTCAGTCAATCCTAATTCATTATTAGCTGTAATTGTTTCAAAGAAAGTGTCCACTGTTATGTAAAATGCAGTCCCAGATGCTCCTAATGGTTCGGGCTCTCTGATTGCTGTAATTTGCAAAGCTTTCGCCTTTCCCCCCCCCTCCGCGCCCTCCCTCTGTAGTTATGATGTGCCTTTTATGAGCCAGCGAGGAAGAAAGAGAGGAAAGCACACCATTAGAGGAAAATAATAATGTTGTACCTGAAAGGCCATTAGTGAGTCTCATATGAAAGTATGCATCTGGTCTGCGCCCAGCCTGGCCTGGATGCTCCCCAGCACCCGGCCACCGCGCGGGGGCACGTGGAGCCTGGGGACGGGGACGCGCGGGGCGCGAGGACGGCCCTGCTTGCAGGGAGAAGGGCTACAACTTGGGTGTGCACCCCAAAGTGATGCCGCGCTAATCCAGGCATCAGGATATGTAAATAACCACCGCGCTTCACAATTAATTTTCACAATTAGATGCGGGCTCTGCGCGGTTGAGAAATCAGCTGGCATGGAGCAGCTTTTGGCTGGCAAATATAATGGGGGGAGATTTTGCTGGTGAGGGGGGTGTTTGTCTCTTTTTTGACATGAAGGAAACATCCATTTCCCACTTCCATCTTCTGATGGCGCTTTGTATAAAGGCAGAACTGCAGGGATGTCTCTCGCTGGGGTACCTAAGCTGTGCACTACGGGGCATTTCAAAGCTCTTATTGCTTGCTTTTTTTCGCCTCCACCTCTGTTTTCAGCACAGGTGTCTGTTTTTAGCCTGTCTGTGTCGATCCTGTCACCAGGAGCTTCTTAAGTCCGTAATATCAACCTAATTTAAGGAAAGCTTTACTTGATGAGACAGGTTTCAACCCCTGCTGTGTGCAGAGGAAAGAGCTGAAAGTTGGTTTGGTGTTTCCATCACACTCTGCCCAAGGCTGAGCTCCCATGGGATGAGGCACAGTCCTTGGGCTGAGTTTCTTAGTGCAGTTTGCTTGGAGAAACTGTGCTAGACTTATGATTGGAATCAGAGAGGCACTTTTAGTGCTTTTTTTTTTTTGGGGGGGGGGGGTATTTTAGGAAAGAAAAAAAAAAATACCCAAAGTCATTGTGAAAGAAGCTAGAGGACATGAAAGCTGAGATTAAGTACAGTGTCCCCCGTGTCCAGCAGATGCTGCGTCCATAAATTATCTGGGAGTGAAACACTCAATGAATCGTGCTGGGGTTTCCCCGTTTCCGAGGCCAGGCTGGGGGGAGCAGCAAGACAGAGGAGCAAAGGCCGGGAGGAGCGAGCTGGGGCGGTGGGGAGGGAGGGTAGTGGGAAGGGAGGGCTGCCCTTTCACCCCTGCTCTCCTGCTTCTCCTCCAAAACTATCTGCCATGCGACCCAGCCTCGCCGCTTCCCACCAGACAGCCCTGCCCTGGCCCCCTCCCCGGGACCCGCTCCCCCGAGACAGGCTTTGTCTGGGGAAGATTGAGAGGGCTGATGGAGCGGGGCGGCTGCCTTACCCTTCACCTCCGAGGAGGGTGGTCCTCCGGGGTCATTGCCGGGGGCACGCGGGGCAGTGCGCGATGGTATTGTCTGCTCAGGAGCCTTGGGATGGGCTTTTAACGGGTGAGAAAGGCGCATAGCACCCGTCCCCATCCCTTGCGTTTCACAGCACCCATCCTAACACCTTGCATTTCACAGCTCCCATCCCCATCCCTTGCGTTTCACAGCACTCATCCCAACACCCTGCATCTCGCAGCCCCCAGCCACTCCCCTTGCATTTCTTCCCCATCCCAGTGCTGGAGATCTCCCGGTGTTGGGAATAGAGGGGATAACTCTTATTCATGGGAAGGATTTAATATGGGTTAATTCAGGAGCCCTGGGCTGTGGGTCCGGCTCTGGCAATTAGCAACATGCATGGAAGTGTCAGTTAGGCTCTTGAGCCATTGTTCACTCGTTAACACGAGGTCTCTAATTACCCTGACCTGATGCTGTGGGGGTGCTGAGGTTGGCTAATCAAACATGTACATCCTTCAAAACAAAGTTAGGCCTTAATATTGAGTGAAAATGCCTTTTTTGCAGCCAAGCCTACGTTGTTTGGGGATTTACGGAGGGTCAGGGAGGAGGGAGCGAGCGGCCGCGCTGTCCAGGTGTCTCGCACGCTGCCGGAGCAGCCGGCGGGGCTGAGATTGTTTTATTGCCTCCCGCGTCTGCGGCTGTGCGGGGCCGGCGGCCCTGGCTCCTGCGGGATGTGTTAATGCAGGTCGCGGTGTGGCCAGCCTCACCGGCCCTGGCAGGAGCGGGGACGGATGCGGTGACGGCAGACAGACAGCTCACCAGCGTCGGGCTGGGCTGCACGGGGAGATGGGGGTAATGTGGTTGGAGAGCTTTGCTTTGCAATCCACCGAAATGATGATTTTTGGGGGTGAGGTGAAACACTCTGAACTCCCCAAATCAGCTAGAAAACAGATACCACAATCATGAGCACAATGATCACGTAGGAACCAAAGCAGCCTTTCTCGTTCGATTCCCCCCCTCCATCTCAATTAACTCTCTTTATTATTTCATCACGGAAATTGTTTGTGCCTTTAACAAACGGGAGGAACATTTGCAAATGCCTTTTTGTCTGAAGGCAAAGCTGCTTGGTGTTACTGAACTTCAAGGGATCGTTCCCTGTTTCCGCTCCTCTCCCTTTCTCTGCTGAGGCAGAACGTAGCATAACTTAAAAGTCAGTGATTCAGACTGCAATTATAACCTAAAAGCACAAATAAAAGATAAGCTGGCATCCTACTGTTCCCCATTTGCATCTGTGTCACATGGGATGAAGGGAAAAATAAAATCTGCTTTTATAAATTGTTAAGCCAGAGAATCTCGTCCAGCAGAAAGAAGAAAATAAACGGATCTCCTGAGGCACTGGCTGTTTGAGTTGCAAATGACAACTCAGTTGGAAGATGGTACCATGAGAGGCACGAGGAGTTTGCACACAGGTTGGCCACCCCGCGCGCGCACGGAGCCGTACCATCAGCCTGATACTGGTAAAAAGCCGCCTTGTGCTGGTTTTTGCATGTCCTGTGAGCACCACGCACCCCAACGGGGGGGGTTCCCATTGCTCCCCCAATACCTGCCATGATTTCCAATGGTGAGGAGAGGCTCGGCAGGGCCGTGGGGCTGCCGTGGTTTGTCCATCCCCCATCAGACAACCATCCCACGTGGCTCCTCAGGGCCAGCGCCTCTAACGTTATCCTCTGTTTTGCGGAGCAACGGCTCATTTTAGCATCAGCAGAGATTTCTAGTGCTCATGTCTTGGTAGATTGAAAAATCACCTCCCCGGGCGTTTCAGGTTTCTCTGTTTGCAGAAATGGTTGGTAACTCACTGGGGCCCCGTAAACGCTTCTTGCTGAAAATACACAGGTTTTTGAGACAATGGGCTTTGTTTTTCAGAATGTGATGGGTTTCTAATAGAAAAAAAAAATCCAAGGAGGAGGCAGAAGGAGGGTGGTTTTGGCTGAGATACTGAAGAAAACCAAAGCTATCGTATTTGGGAGCGGGGGGGGCTGTGTTTTGTGTCTCTTGGGCTGGAGGGGAACCAAAGCGCTGCAACCAAGTCTCAGCTGCAAGAATTTGTCTTCCAGGCTGGGAGCAGATCGTTTCCCAGCCAGGCGCTGACACGAGGAGCCACATCAATACAGAAAATGCTCTAGGCTGGTCTCTCAAACTTGGCTGTCCTTTGGTACCTCCTGCTTCCCCAGAGGCCTACCCTGCTGCTTTATAAAAGCAGGTTTTATTTTTCCCTGCCCCTACCCAAGACCCTTCAGCACTGCGTACACTCACGGCAGAGTGTGGCTGTGGGACAGGCAGCACTTGGGGTCTTTCCCTAAAATTGTGCACTGCTTTACTTGGTGTTTCCATGTGCCCAAGCCCCACGGTGCAGTTGGCCGGAGGGGCTCCTGCCAGCCTGCCCGGCCCCGGGAAGCGGAGCAGCTGTGCCGGGGATGCTCTGAACAAAGTGCCTCTCCCGGTGCTGGCAGCCTGCGATTTGCATACAGATGCGTAGGAAATCCTGGCAGTCCTGGCGTCCAGGGGGGAAGGGGACCACCGGTGCGGGCAAAGAGGTGAGGCCAGCCAACGTGCAGCCCCCGAAATCTCCACCTCATTGTGCCAGGCTGGGGGGGCCCATCGGCGAGGCTGTCCCCACGGCCACCCTGGTGTGCGTGGGATCAGGAGCAGCCTCCAGCCCAGTGAGGCGGGGGGATGTGGGATGTTCCCCGCGATGCAGCACCATCCTGCCCTGTCTGTCTGTCCATCCTTTCTCCCTTTCCTGCCCCTTCTCTTGTTCCTCATCATCCCTTCTTCATCGGCCTGTTCTTGTGCTTTCCCCCTCCTGCTGTCTTTTGTTGAAGATCTAGTGTAATACTTTAAAATTATGTTTAGCTCCTGCTCATTTGCCGTCTACAGGTCTGGGTGCTCCGCACTATCTCACCCAGAGCACAGCCTCTCCCGACTGTGCAAATGGTGTAAAACCCATCCCTACCACCCTTGCACCTCGAGTCCCCGTCCCATGCCAAGGGTGGGCATTCACCAAAAGCAGTGGATTTTGCAGGCTAAGGAGGGTTGAACAAACCATCCATCAGCAAGCGGGGAAAAACTACAACCTGTGATCCCCTCACCCCCACGCAGCTGAGGAACTCCAACTGGAGACTGCCACAGCCCATAAACAGTCTGTTTGCTTTATTTTAAAGAAAAGTTATCCATCAAATCTGTTTGAATAGCAAATAAATGCAGGGAAGCTGTGAGTGGCCGTGGAGGGTCCTTGCGCAGAAGGAGAGGATGGATTTGTCAAACCCGCTGTTTGTACAGCTGGATCACTGAGCATTTTGCAGCATCGAGAAAGGTGAGGTTGCATACGAATGAAACACTGAATTCATCGCCCACTTTTTGCGTGCCCTCCCCTGGATGCCGATGGCTCTGTGTTGCCTTTGCTGTTGAACTCCAAACCCCACTTGACGTGAGGCTGGTGATGGAGGGACTAGCAATGGAGGGACGCATGGCAATGTGGGGCAGCATGCATTGACTTTCCAAGTTTTGCAAAGGGCTGGGAGAGGTAAAACACCGGAGCCACATTGTGTCTCGATGAGAAGCTCAGCAACCCCCTCTCCTACCAACATGCAATTAAAGAGAACAAAACCCCAACACCATGGAGGCGCTGGAAATGAGACGGCTTCCTCGTTGTCCTTGTAGCTCCCGTTATCAAATATCGTCCATGGCATCCCAAATGCATGACCTCAGCAAACGGCAAATTGAGTCTGTTTATCACGTGGCTCCTTAAGAGGTGCTTGCCTGGTGAATGGCCTTGGCATACATTAAGTGAATAAACCACCCCATTGTTCGGCTCCTTCAGCCGCTCTGCTCAGTTGACCCATTCAATAACTGTTTGTTTGCACAGATTTCCCTGTACAAGTGCAACAAGCTGAACCCTGGATCTGAGCAGATGTGTTTGGAGTAGGCTCTCTCTCTTCGCTTCCTTCCCATCAAGGTGTATTGTTGCGTCTTTTGAGAGCTCAAGCTCTCGCCAGCGTGACTCATTCAGGCAAAATTTCTGTGCTGTTTTCAGGGACCCTCAAGGGTTTCCAGGCATGATTTACCTCTTCTGTGGCCATATTTCAAGCCTCAAACTAACCCAAAACTTCCTTCTAAGAGGTCTCTTTGTGTTTTATCATAGCATAGCCATGCATTAGAAAACGGGGAATGCAATGGGGCACGGGAAAGGTGCGCAATCGCTGTTTGAAGCCAGAATTGAATCAGATGTGTCAGCACCTCCTCTCTGAGGCTGCTTGGCTCTGGAGAAGGTGCCCTGAAGCCCTCTGGGACTGTGTCTATCGTGGACATCTTTTGCCTTGACCAGCACTGCGCACCCCAGCCCTTCCCTGCAGCCTGGAGCTCTGCCAGAGGAGTTAAGAGATAGAAAAGCCCCAACCTGTACTCCTGGGAAGCTGGGAGACCAAACTGTCCCTGCGGCTTGAACTTCTAATTGGCAAAAAGAGAAATGATGTTAAATCCTTGTGCAAGGGCAGATCCCTGCAAGCGCCTTTGTTTCGGGAACCCCGTTTTTCAGACGTGGGATCTGGAGGATTTTCACAAAGATAACACTTCTTCTTTTGAAAACCATAGATAGTTTGGCCCCTAAATTGTCTGATAGACAGATCCCACTGCTTCTAGCTCATGTCTTCTACCCAGAAGTAGCAAAGTGTTCATTAAATGTCATGAGTTCAGGCTGATCAGGCACAATCTTTCCTTGATGCAGAGACCGAATGGCTCAAAGACTCATGGAAAAATAGTCTCCAGCAGTAAAAGTGAACAGATGTCCCCAAATATTGAAGAACGTGGGTAACTTTAGGTATGGAGTAAGGGCACATCCCTCAAAACAAAGAAACGGTAGCAAGCTCTGGAGTGTGTGATGCTGCTGCCTGAAATCAAAGTCAGCTCGAGGTTAGCTAAAAATACAGCAGGAACGTTCTGCGGGACTGTGGATGCCAAGACCCAATAAGCTATTAAAAGTTCTGGAGATTTTAAATCCTTTTTTCCATTGATGTATCACATGAATCACAAATACCCTCAAACGAGCCATTTGTGCGTCTCCCTCCAGACGGAGCTGACAGGGGGATAAACCAAACGCATGCAAATATTATTTCAGGGCAGGCTGAGATTGGATGGGGTGAAAGAGAAAAGTTAAACATAGAAGCATATTTATTTCTGCATAATTTTGTCAGCTTTCTGCTGGCAGTGAGAGACTAAACTTCGGAGGAGCCTGACCTCCGGATTATCCGAGGGAAGACATGTGCTCGCTGTTTCAGAGTCACCATCTGTGAGGGAGATTTCGGGGAGCGAAGACGCGTGGCAGGGAGACGGCTGCATCAGCCCAGCCCGGAGAGGGACCGCTGGGACCCTCAATTCCTGAGCATCCTCCCAGCCTTGCCTGTGCATTTATCACCGCAACGAGTTTCTGCTTGACAGGGGGGCTCTTCAGCTTTTCTATTTCTTCCCCACCAACCCTCCAGCCCAGCTCCGAGGGACTTTCCCCCCTCCTGCAATCAGCCCCGGCGGGTCCATTTGCTTTTGTCTCCCATTAATTGCTTGCTACTTTTCACTGCCTGCTCCTCCCCCTTTTAAAGATAAATTTTAAAGCCCGAGCAGGGTGGAGAATGGCTGAGCCCGCTGTTATTTTTGACATTCGCCCCAGTGACAGCTGGACCTTGCAAGGCTGGGGCCGTTCGCACACAAAGCCTATTAGCTGTGCCCACTCACTTAATGAGGCCTGAAGTCTGGAAGGAAAATTTCCTCCCTGAAGTGTGGCAGAACCCTTTGTCATTGTAAACAGGCGCTGCTTGCCGAGCCCTGCCTTGCCTTTCTCCTTCCTGCCACCGTGGCTTTTCTATTTACTCAGGAAACAAAAGCGAAGCCGTGTCAGCGTGCAGGGAAGAAAATGCACCCAGCTACTCGGGTTCGCACGCATGCACGGACACGCGCGCCCGCCTCCGCCACCCACCTACCTCGGCCAGGGCTCCCCGGTGTCACGGACGCCAAGGGGACACCCGGGCACGGGCTGTGGGACGGGGAGGGAAGGATGCACCTGGGATTTGCAGATCCATAGGAACTGCTCCCTATAGGAACCAGCTGTACAGGTCAGAACAGCAGTGGGAAGAAGAGCGGGATGCTTCCTTCAAAATCCTTTACCAAACTGTAGTGATTTGGGGCTCCAGAAATTCCTGCATTAGCCACAAAGTCACTTTTGAGGGATATTTTCTTCCGTGACTTTCTCTAGTTGTCTTCTGAATTTGCATCATTTTTTTCTCGTGCAAGGAGCTTCCTCCCCAGCTCTACAAATAATTCACAAAGGAATATTTCCTTCTGCCTCTTTTGAACTTGCAGCCTGCCCAGGTTTGTTGCATTGTAAGGCCCAACATGTCCCATTTTATGCCCATTTACAATGCCAGTCTCTAGCCAACAGAATAAAACCATTAGTGCCTATAAAGCATTTTAGAAATGGAAACACTCTTGGTGTAACTGGTAGCACGTGTTTATTGAGACTATTAGTAATATGCAAGCAAAGAGCAAGGAAAGTGGACAAAAAACCCCAACTGCTTTCCCTGAGCAAGGCCACCTCGCAGATGGTCTTTCCTTGGGCTGAGGGTGACCGGTGACTTGACATAGACCTTGGCACCAAGGGCAAGCAAAGTTGCTAGGATGAAAGCTTTGGAATATAGGTCTTGATGTGATTAAGAAGATGATATCTCCAGGTCTCATGATTTGCAATATAACCTTCAATGCCAGCCAGGTGTAAATAAGAGCTGGAATATCTGCCCGGTCTTCATCTAGGCTGGGAAAGAGCTGAGAGGTGCAGGCTGTCCCTTCTTTGTAGTGTCGCTACCGAAGCCTAAAGAGCATTTAAATATCCTGCTTGGAGTGCGGGCGAGGGCAGGCTGAGGCTGCTGCAAACACCACAGCCTGCGCTGCGGCGATTTGCTTTTGTGGTTCAAGTGGGCAGAGGATGGCTTGGGAGCCGGACCTCGGCGGACGACCTTGTGCCATTGCTTTCCTGGGCTGCCCCTGGCTAAAACTTCCAAGAGGCTTCAGAAAAGCAGCTCCCAGCCTGCAGTGTCTCTGTATCTGCCGGCACCCCTTCCCCCGCTTCTTTTTTGTTCCTTCTTCTCCAGGGATTTGCTTGCTAGTTTTTAAATATTTGCATATTTCAGTGCTTTCTTTCTGTTGGTAACCAATGCTGTTTGGTAAAAGCTGAGACATTCTCTAAATGTAAGTCAGGCAAAAAATTACCTTTTTTGTGTGCTTTGCAATTATCACAGCAAAATGATTCCTTTCTTCCTTCCGCAGTCCGTAATTTATTTTTTAACATAAAAACTAAAACGTTACTTCAAGAACGCCGGGTTAATGCTGTTCTTGTTTTCCCTGTGAAGTTAAGCTGGCTTCCTGACTGAAGTGTTTGTCTTCAATTTATAAAATTGCTTGTGGGTATGTCCCACTTTGGGAAGACATAAGAGGCATTCACAAGCGAGAAAATCTCAGGTTCCAAATTGGTTGTTTAGTAACAAAGGGAGGGAAAAGACCAATCTTTATCCTGTGTTTTAAACTTGCCTTTGCCAGTGTTTCTAAAATGGCTTTTCCCTGTTTGCTTCATAAATCCTAAGGCATAAAACTGACTGTGTCAGGAAATACACAGTGATCTTTGATCACCAGTCTCAGCATCTCCTGCTTGCTCCCCTGGTTCCCTGTGCTGACACCAGCCCACGAGCATAGGACTCCTGCACCCACCTCTCCTGAGCAATGCTTCGTCAGGGGACGATGGAGAGAGAAGAGGAATAATAATGTTGATGGGAAGTCACCAAGTCTTTCCCTTCCACAAGCCCTGATTGCCCTTTTGGCCCATTTGAAGCTGAGCCTGTTCTGGGGATCAGGGAAAGAGGTTTTCTGTTCTCGCTCGGCTTTGTGTGAACTGCTCAGACTGCAGCAGCTTTGGCGGAGCTCCTTACTGACCATCCCAACTCCTGCTAGCTTGGGCCAAGACCACCTCTTTGCAGCAGCTTAGTCTATCTGATGGGTAGTCAGGTCTTGAGAGACAATGATGATTTGGCAATCCAAGTCTCCCAGTTTAATGAGTGTTCAGTTTAGGGAAATGTGTGTAAATGCTGATTGCAGGGTAGGAATGTGAAGGCCTGGGCTGTAAGAGCAATGCTAAAGCACAGCTTTACTGACTGCTTGAGTGAGCTTTCCAGATACTCTGACAGCTCCTCCATGTCCAGCACATGTGAAAGCCTTTCAGTCACATTTCTCCATAAATCCTTGAAAATTTTCCCTAATGGCAATGGAGAACCTTCCTGTTGCACACAGTCACCTTGCATAGGGCTGCTCTGGAGATCAAGGAGCCTGCTGTGGTCCCCTTTTCTTCTTGTGGTTCTGTGTCATTTGGGGGCTGGATTTTGACACAGAGAAGTCTGCAGAAGCCCCTCTTCTCTCTGGTGTCAGCTTGTCCCTGTGCAAGGGGATTAGGACACAGCAAAGGAGCCGCAGAGATCGGGGAGGAGGTTGTGCTACAAACCAAGGTGGGGGCCAGGAGCCTTCCTCCATCGCTGTGGCCTCTTCATCTCAATGTCCTTCTAATATCTGCTAATCGGCTTTTCATTTGTAGGCTCTGTTTTAATTTGCCGGCGTTCATACCTCCGACATTAAGTTGGCAAGCTTGAGCCTGTGTAAAAGCTCTAAGTCAGGACTGGGCAAACGGCTCCAGGAGTGCCTGCGAGCTTGGCGTGTGTCAAGGGGATTTGCATTTTGAAGACGGAGCTAATCCCTTTTCTATGGTCCGCACTCGTAGGCAGCTGCCCCAGAAGCGTTTTGCCTGTCCTCTCCTCCACCCTCCCTATTGACAGGGATTTCAGAACAAAGAGGGCGGCAGGGCAGGGGTGGGAGCACCAACCGGGCACGCAGAAGACCTGGCTCCAGCCCTCTGCTCTCACACAGCCTCCCAAGGTGACCCTGGATAAGTCTCGCAGACTACATCTACACTGGCGCCAGAGCAGGCTTACGCGTGCTAACACCCAACCCATCCATGAAGCTGGCCTTCAGCCCAGCTCCGGCTCCGGTGGCCAGCCCAGGTCAGGAGAGCTGCTGCGGGACGCTGCTGGAAACGAGTAGATGCATCAACACCTTACCAGCACTTCCAACCAGCTTTTTAAAATTTGAATTGCATCTACTCAGTATTGCTGGGGCTGTATTTTGAGAGCTCTGTGAAAATCTGGGCACGTGTTTCTGCTTCTTTGGTCTGCAGAGCCTCCTAAATAGCTAATATTGAGCGGGGGTTAGATTTCATATCATCTCAGCTTAAAGATGCACATACTGCAGAAGTTGCTCCGAGGCCAGCAGCTGACAGGGGAGATGTCCAGAGTCCCTGGATGAGACCACGATTTTCAAAGCCAACTGCAGGATGTAGATACTCAGCACTCACCGAAATAAATAGGAGTGTTAAATCTAAATATTCAGTTGGCTTTGCCAAGTGAAAAAAATTCTTGTGAGCATCCCTTTTGCCACTATTTCATTAAGAATATTAACCTCAAGATCTAGAAAGTGGGAGAATGGAATGCCAAGAAATCTGGCTGGATTTGACTTTTGTGCTTCATTTACTGAGGCCGGGATGATCTTTCCAAAGTACGGGTGATTAGTTGCACCAGCCCTGTGCAATGACTGTCTTTTATGCAGTTGTGACAAGGGGTTTGGAAGCTGAGGAGGAGTTTTTAGACTATTTCCAGCCCCTTCTGTGTGACTCTGCAGTTACCTGCCATGATGCCCTAAGACTCAAAGAGGCCAAGCTCCCTGCTCACCTCTCGAGGAAGAAGGAAGACCTGCAACCCCAATTTCTGGTCCACAAATGCTTCCCTTTCCAACAAATAAACATTTTCCAGTGATGGGGGAAAATGCTTCCCTTAGAAAATCTCCCACCAACTTTACAGCTACAGACCACACCAAGTCCATCACTAGGTCATGGAGGTATTTGCAGGTGTTTGGTTTCTTACGTCCCCTCTTGGAGTGGGAAGACTTGCACCAAAGCAAGCAGTCCTCACCTCCATGTCGGTCCTGGGGAAAAAAAGTCCAGTGCTGACAATCTTTGGTGTGATTATTTCATATCAGAAGGTTGGCTGGGCAGGTGGATGCTGCCAGAGCAGGGAAACCACCCAGCACAGCACGAGCAGGTGAGCTGTTGTTGGCCATGCAGGAATGCAGATTCCCCCCAAGCGGGGAAGAAAATAGAGTTGGGTTGCATTTGAAATAAGGCTTGTGCAAAAATTTGCATAATAACATGTAAAAAAAATATGATGTGAAACTAAATATAGTGCAGTGCTATTTTACCAACCTCTGGTTAATCAAAGTTAACTGCATTATAATGTAACATGCGTTGTCTCACTGCATATCAAATTTCCATTCTTCCAAACCATCGGCATGTTTCTGAAAGGTGACTCTACAAAGAAGTGCAGTGGAAAAAAAAAAATCCCAACCATGCTACACCTCGAATCGTCGGTAAACTTGCTTCTACACCAATAAAAAAGTTTTAATTCTTTATTTTAAGTGTCACCACATCTTTTGAAGCAAATCTGGGTGGAAGTGCTAGCAGGAGGAAACGCCCATTTCCAGTTCTCTGGAAAAAGCCAGAATTGCCGGTCATGTCTGGAACAGATATATAAATATTTACTTGAACCAAAATCACAGTTTTCTGTAGAAAGAAAGTAAGTTTTCAGGTAAAGCCTTTCCGCCTGCTCTATTTAATCTGCAATGTCTTGAGTGTCTCAGAGGAGTGTTGTCACCGTGTGAGTGTTAGCCAAGACTGCTCCTAAGGAAAGTCAGAAAAGAAAGGTGCACCAATCTTATCTTTGATTTTTTGTTTCTTTCTCTTTTTTTAAGAAACTTGTCCTCTAAATCTCAAATCTTTCCATTTACTCCTCCTGCAATTTCTATCATGAACTGTGATCTCTGTCCTACCAAGTTCTTGCTGTGGCTCCAAGGCAGTAGTACATACTTCTGCGTTATCTTGATTTAAACAGCAGAGGTTATATGGCAAATCAGACACCGGGCTGTTACCCCGTGCAAGCCTCAGTGGCCCGGTGAATCCCGAACTCTTGTTGATCATATCAGAGCTAACGGCAGCGTTGGAGGCTCCGATGGGCTCCGTTGTGTAAGGTCCTATACAAACACGCGCGGGAAACACGCGGGTCCCCGTGTGCCGAGTGAAGCTTTCCCCTTTTTGAGACGACAGTTGATCAACTGCCCTCACTCGGGGTTTTTTACGCCACGAGGCCCACCGGCATTTGGCACGTTCCTGGAAACACCCCGCTCTCCCCGTTCAAAGCCCCTGTGGGTTGAACTCCTCCACGGCTGCTGTTAATAGGTTAATGAGACCCTCGTCTGGCGGAGTTAGAGTGCCTGGCTTTCTAAGATAAAACTATCCAGCGACATTAGGAGGTTGGGCCTCTTTATGACTGAACGCCATTCATCCTGAGTACACAAGAGCTCGCAAATTTAATAAGCAGAATCCATTTCAGCCCCGTGGCCTGCCATGGCAACAGGAGAGAGGGGCTCCAGCCTCCGCTGCTCAGGCATCATTATCTCCAGGGCCATCTGCTCCAGAGAAGCACAATCCCAAACTCATTTAAATAGAGCCAGCCTGAAATATGTGATGATTTTTCCCAGTCTCCCCCTCCCCGCCAGCTCCCCCCGATCCCCGCGCCCGGCTACACCTCCGCACACAAGCGGGAGGAGATGTAATATTCAAAGGGTGAGGAGAGGGTACGGGAGATAAGATTATAGCGATAATGAACTGAGGGAAGGCGAACGGGGGAGGGAGGAACTTTCCTCCTTTGGCTGCCGTTCCCTGAGAAAGCAAGAGGTTGCAATAAATTATAAATGTATTTTTCAAATCATCTTCTTGGAAGAAATATTTCATAAACAATGATTCATCACCCTCCCCAGAACTCAGCCTCTCTGGAACAATTAAGCGGTGAAGAAAACTAACCCAACTAATTCATTTCTTTCCCTGCTTTCTGACTGAGGGTGCACCGTCCTCGTCATAAAAGGATACAATAAATTACCGTGTCCCTAAATGTGTTCACTCCTCGTAACCGGGGACATTTTGGAAAGCAAATGGGAGGGGTTAGGGGGAAGGGGGTTCAGTCCTTGTGGGGCTCGGATGATTTGCACCCATGCATGTGCTGCCTCGTGTTTAAGGGCTCCCAAGCCAGGATTTGGGATGGGGACCCATAACAGCTCGGTGAGGTGAGTGGCCCTAAGTGCATCCATGAAGGGGACGGGGGGAACGTGGGCTTTGACAGAGGGACATAAACAAGAGCATGCAAAGTTGCATGCTTCTGCGCAAAGTCATTTTTAACATATCATCTGTTTTATTTCAGAAGTAACTCACTGCTTGCAGGCATGGCGGCTGCGGGAGCTGTAAGGAGCGGTGTGAGCCAAAGCAGGAGCAATGGGAGATGCTGGTGGGTGGTTTTACAAGTCATCACCCCAACAATGTGTAAAGTTTGAGGAGCATTTCAGGCTGTAGCTGGGAGGACATGGCCAAGAGCAAGCACTGGGGAGCCCCAGGGAGACATCCCAGTTGGCACCCAGGCTGGGAAGGGTGTTTCTCTGCCCGGCCCCTCCATCACGGCTCTGCACGGTGGGAGAGATGTCACAGCCGGAGGGGAAAGAAGTTACTGCAGGAATTTCTGAAAGATGTCATTTCTCACTTGTTTTCTGTCAGGATCTTCTGACCTCCGCTCGCTGGGTCACAGGAGTAAATCCGTCATGGGCTAAAAGATGGGTTTCCTCTGCCGAGGTGGAGGCAGCACCCGTCCACTGAGCATCCCTGACCCTCCCGAGTCAGTAAATGTGTCTGAAAACACTTGCCCTGCCTGTTCTCTTGTTTCTGCCTCTGCATCCACGCAGCACGCATACACCGTGCAGTGTGATCGCTCGTGGACGTGCACAGAGGTGTCAAGGCTGTGGATGCGATGCTGCAGCCCCATCAGTTTTCAGGGCAGGCATGCAGTAGAATCTATGACTTTGCCGGCTGCCCGGCATACGCAGTGCCAGGGTCTCTTTCTCCTGAAGCTCCTACCTGCCGAGTTTCCTGGCTCCTCTCCGAGGCATGTGGAGTTCATGAGGATTATAAGGAGCAAGGCTGCAGTATGTCAACGAGATCAAATGTAAGTGTAGAAATGCGTCTGGGGGTGGGTGAAATGAAATCGTATATATTCATTACATTTATTTAGTGATGTTAAGCCTCCCGGTGCCCATAACACCCTGTATATGCCGTCATCATTCACCTGCAGCGGAGGCAGCCACCTCTGCGAGAGAGCATGGGCTAGAAAGCCAGCGCAGCATCGCCAAGGAGGGGACATGATGAATGCCTGCAAGGACGGACATCTCTGCCCTGGCCCCGAGGAGAGTTGAAGGAGGCAGAATGGAATTATACATCTTGGAAATTGGAGGTTTTCCACCATCGACTGAGTCCTGGGGTATTTCAGCATCTGCTTCTGCAGATTTTTGCAAGAGTAGTGCTTGCTCAGGTGAGGAAATCGTGGTTACCATTGGTGCACATCCCTGGGCAATGCAACCATACATGCGCAAGAAATCTTGGGTGACCAAGGTGCCCAATGTCCCCTCCTGGAGGCTGGAATGGCTTTGGCCACATCCCTTACTTTGCACAGATATAATCTTTAAGTGTTCACTAACTCAAGTTGTCAAGTCATTGATTAGGAATGCAGACTCAGCAAAGCCCGGGTGATAAATAGCGTATGACATATTAACTTACATAGAAAGCCTCTATTGCTTTGAAATCTTTTTATGTTGATAAATTGGAGGATCTACCACAAAATCCATAATAATGTGTTTTTCTCTGTAGCTCAGTCAGAAATTGTAAGGTACCAAGTGTTATCAAAGATGAATAAGCTTCAAAGTATTTGCAGAATAGTTGAAAAATTCGTAAGAACAGTTTTGCTGCAAGTTTCTCAGCTTTTTCGTTTCCTGGACTGGCTAACACCACATGAAGACCTGAACCTAACCAGGCCTTTGAGTTCTCATCCTAGACAGAGATTTGGCCAACAAACAAACAAACAAAAACCCCTTATGGAGACAGAAGTTCAGCTTCTGTTTTCTTATTTAGAAGAAAAATTATTTCCTCTAAAGAAATTTTAGACTTTTTAATCTCCACATGTAAATCCTTGTCAGAAATGTCCCAGGAACTGATATTCACAGTAACATGCAGCGTCCACACTCCACATGAAAGGAAAACCAAATCTTTTTAGAGAAAGACTGATGCCACAGATGCCATCTGATCCTCTGTGAAATCTCAGCCTGGAGTTTCATGGACCTCCTTTCACCAGCCAGCCTAGTCCTTTGCCTTAAGCACATGCATTCAATCATTTAGCAAGGAAAATGGGCTCCTGTAACTGATAAAATATCTGATTTAGCTCCTTAATCCCATTCTAACATCTTTAAACCAGTGCCAACACAGGTGAGACCTCTGGGAGAGGAAAGCTAAATATTGCTCTCTGCCTCATGGCTTGCTTTCAAGCGTACATTTCATTCCATCTCTGTTGTTCAGAATTAATGTTGCAAGGAGAGCGGCAGAGAGCTTTTCTAGGAAGCCATGGCAAATGCCCAGCTCCAGCAGAAACCAGCCTACCACCGTGCAGATCCGCCGTAACACGGGTAATTCATGCCGGATGGCAAAGGCCGGGCTTGGTTTTTTGAAATGCTCAGCTGTTAGCAACATGAGAAAACAAACTCAGGGGACAAAGCTCTTGGAGCAAATCTTTCTGCCTTATTTTTCAGGTTTTAAGAGATAACGCCCAGCAGGTGGGAAGGAAGAGATTGAACAGGGCAGTTTTTCATTCTTCCATAAGCAAATTCTTGGCTGCAATCTCTCCAGTTCCCGGTGCGGTGGCGTAACGTAACTAGACAGCAGAGACTGAAATCTTTCCTGCATAATTGTGTGCTTCACTGGACTGACACCGGGAATGAATTTAGCTCACCCGAGGCTCAGCTGGAGATGGGGTGGCTTTCGAGGAGCTTACGCTCTGTCCCAGCGCATCACCCCTCATTGATTGATCACCTTTTCTGCCAACTCTGACAAGAGGTATGAAATTATCATTAAAAATGCCCCTCAGAAAGCCTCTAAGCTGTTTTCTGACCAGATTTACACTGTATTGGGAAGAGTGAGGTGACTAGCATCTTCCCAGTCTAATTCTGCAGCTGATGGAGCTGCTGGGGCTAAAGGGATGGCACGGAGGAAAACCTCTGCTGTGAGCAAGGTCTGGGCAAGCCCAGGAGATCGGCAGATACCTGTGATTTGGCTTTAGTCTGATACAACTCAGCTCTCAATTTTGATCACGTTAGAGTTAAAAAAAAAGCAGGAAAATTTGACATTTTCTGACCAAAAAAATAACATTTGGATTGCTTGTAGTGAAGAAGCATTGGGTTAAAAGTCCAGGAAAATTTGGGGCAGGCTAGAGTTATAAATGTATCTAACATCCTTCCCGGTATCTGTTTCACACGCAGCCTCGTTTTCTTGCATATTTTCTATTTTTATTTTCTTTAATGGGTTTCAGCCGTGATATTTTTAAGAGCGCTCTTCCGTGCGTAGCAGCTGCCATTGCCATGCTGTCAGCCCGGTTGCCAGGCTTGTGCAGGGCTTCTGCCAGAATTTTGTTGGTCAACAAGGCGCTGCCAACGCTGTTGGGCAGCGTGTTTCCACAGCTATCCGTGGAGAGGGGCATCGTCAGGTGATGTGATGCTGAATCTCCTTTTTAAAGGCCTCAGCCTAAATGCACTCACAGGTCTGTAGTCTTTAACGTGACTATTTAGCACCCTAACAGCTGAACTCTCTCCAAATTAACCGGAAAAGCAAGCGTAACGATTTTTAACGCAGCGCCGGTAGAGCAGCTCATTTGTGCTAATCAAAAGGGAGCGATCAGCTTGAAAATGTCCCCTCTTAATTTAATTCATGGACCTCAAAAATAAGTTTCTTCAGATGCAGGTGCCTTGAGAACATCCGTTTTTAAGTCATTTGAAGTAGTGAATTCCTCTCACCGGACTTAATTAGGGACAGGTATTAAAACAAATCGAGGAAGATCTTAGAAGAAAAGTGGTCTTATTAGGAAAGGACTGTAGGGCTTTTTAATTAATGCCAGAACAGCTGTCCTTAAACTGTTTCTCTCTTATGAGCAGATTATCCCAGCGAAGGCTAAGAGGCCATGGAAAACAAGGAGCAAGTTCTGTTCAGAGCTTCTGGTCCCCGTCTGCATCACTGTCATCAGAAACCACGGAGCATTTGTCTGGTCCTCCCTTGGATTGCAGCATATTTCTGTTTTCTTACAATATAGACTCATCCAGTTTGTTTCTAAGCGAACTGCTTTTTTGTTCATGTTGCATATTCCCTAAACAGTCGTATTAGTGGTGACAGCATGTCATTTTGATGGTGTTATGACAGTATGACGCCAAACTAGTATTAACATAACATTTCTTTTTAAATCTTGTCGGAAAACATATTGTTCTCCCTTGCCAGCGCTTCTCTGTTTCTCTCACCCTTTACCATGGGTTCTGGGTTGCCTTTTTTGGTTTAAGTCAGTTGTTGCAAGCGGGCTGATACGCAGCATATACGGAGGCATTTTTGCTGATCATTCAGATGATGAGATGAAGGGAGAGAAGAATGAACCCCTTTGCCCAAGGCTGTCCAGAAGCCTCTGGTGGGGGAAAGCCCCAAGACCACATTTCCCTGGCTAACATCTTCTTTTCTCTTTTGCTTCACCTTGCTCAGATTTATTGAGTTTAGATTTATGAAGTTTAGGTTTCAAGATCTCCATTGCTACCATGGGATTATTTATATTTCTGCTACGTTTTCTTCTACAACCTCAATTAAAAGGTGGACTCTGATGTCCCCCAAATGGTGAAGTCAGTCTTAAATTCAGAAAGCTCATGAAGAGGGGAGAGCTGTAACTTGGGGGACAAGGAGCTCTCCGTGTGCACGAGGGGGATGAGCAGATGCTCCTACTTGTTTGACTGTCCTGCTTTTCTGATCTGAGGTCTGTGGGACGCTCGCTCAGGGATGGAGCTAGTTTGGCCTGGAAATCAAAATTGTTTGCTAAATAACAGACATTTTTCAGAAGGAAAGTAGAATAGCGCTTGTTTCCCAAGGAAGAGATTTTTATATTAAAAGTGAGCAATAGGAGAGCAGAAATCACTTCCAGTCCCTGTGACACGCAGGCAGCGAGATGCACACTGCTGGGCAAACACTTGCGTCCGAGGGAGCCCAAATTGCCGAAGAGGGGCTGCAGTCATCGAAATAGAGAAAAATACAAATGGCCTTTCCCGCAGGACCCCCACTCGAGGCAGAAGCCTGGCTGGCAGACACCGGCCGACCCAGGGGCCTGTCGAGCAAAGTGCTTTTCCCTTGCTGGTCAAGAGGATGGGGAGCAGGGGACACCCCAAGCTGCACCTCTGCGCCGGGGGCTGCCAGGGAGCCTCGACCGAGCTGGCAAAACCTGGGGTCATCTTCGCCCGACCCCTCTCACCTCCCCAGGGGGGCAAATATGCTCTGGTCCAGATTGGCTTAGCGTGTTGCTGGCTGCAGAGTTTTCCTGGCTCTCAGCCCGTTAGTGATGAAGGGAGGAGGGGAGGGGGTCCTGTGATACGATGCACAGCAAAGCTCCCTGACAGCCCACCGACAGGGGTGAAACACCTACTTTCCTCTCCAACAGCCTGCGGATGAGCACAGACCCCATCCCCATCGCCCTGGACATCTGCACCCCTCAGCTCCTCCTGCCCCTTGCCTCCAGCCCCTTCCTCACAGCAAACCTGTGCTCAGGTTTTATTTTTGCCTCTTTGCTTTCCCATCCCTCCTCTGCTCCCTGACCTGACAAGTGCTCCTTTTAGCAGAGTATTAATTATCATCGCAGTGCTGGGACTAGTAATTATCCCTCCCTTGTGCTTTATGGGCTTCCCAGCACGGCTTGCAATGAGGACAGGGTGAAATGGCTCAGCTGGCAAGGGGCTCGTGGTGTGTGTCTCGGAGCTGTGGTAATTGTCCTGTGCCAGAGAGGAGGGAACGAGGGGAAGAAGGAGGAAAAGGAGAAAATCGTCTCTTTGGAGTCAATGGTGAATCGGAGAACTCGGCTTGTAGCCTTTAAGCAGGGTGTTTTCTTCCCAGTGGCTCCCAGAGTTTATAATGGAGAAGAAAAATAGGATTAACCTTAGGCTATCCACCAGGAGATGGAGAAGCCCAGGAGGGCTGAGAGGACGATAATGATGTTTGCCAGTGCTGAGAAAGTTCCTTGTAACAAGAAGCATGAGAAAAAATCCCAATAGAGACGTCCAGAAGGGTCATAGGGAGGAGACTGCAGGGATGCGAGTACACCTGCCTGTTCCTCTGTGGGTATTTGTATGGGGCGACCGCGGCAGGCTTTGCATGTGATGGGGGATTGCTCCCGTTTCCTCGCAGGGCTCGCGTGGGCTGGCCAGGCACAACTGGGCACAGCAGCACCCATTTAGTTATCTCACTGATATTTACTACCATGTTAGTGCCCGGTTTATGGGATCTGTCCAAAATAATTCACATTCATTTAGTGCATTGCATTTCACCCAGTATTTTAAACGAAAAACTCTGTGTTTAACTCTGCCCCGCTCACACCAGCAGACTATTCCTGTAGTACCTCGCTCTGCTTCTATGCCAAAATTGCGTGGTGACCGGCCAGCCAAGGCTGGTGTCACCCAGTTTGGGAGGCGACGGCCGTGGCCAGCCCAGGGAGGAGGCACCACGCGGGACGGCAGAGCCGGAGAGCATCGAGGTGGGGGCCTGGACGCCTTCCAAGGCACAGCGCTACCACCGCTGCCAGGAATGCAACAGCTCTCTGTCATGAATAGGGTAAAAAAAAAAAGGAAAAAACCACTCTCTGGCCAAAACTGTGATTTTTTCTTCGGCAAAATGACAACACTCTGCTAGTGAAAATTGCCTTTCATTACAGCAGGGAGGGGAAAGGGAGATAAAAATGAAATAAGCTGTGCTTTTCTTCCCTTTATGTCCTTTTTGCAAACCTGTAAGGATTCTTTCTGTCTTCTTTCCACCCAGTTTCCTCCAGCAGTGAGAAGCTTTATTACAATTTATTGTGTATTTGTCTAGGAATCTCTAGGAATTTGTTAGGGATCTCAAGCAAATCACAGCCCCAGTCTGGCAATAGTAAGAGGCAGGGTGTGCTCGGAGCACCTTTTACTGAAAATAGAGAAGGCAAGTGTCAGAGGGAAAATGGAGGAAGACACTTTCCCATGGCCACCCTCAAAAATCAGTGGCAGAAGTAGAACTGAAATCCTACCTCCTAGGCCCTTGTGAAAACCTCTCCACCTGGGGATTTTTTTCCCAGTATTAAGGATTAATTGTAGCAATGGAGCTGGCAGGCTGACGTCCTAAGCTAGAAAGCAGCATCCTGCCCTTGCTGCTGCTCTGCCCCGTTCCCGACACTGGGACAAATTGCTCATGTGCACTGCCCCGCTCGCTGGCTGCCGACGGACATTCCCACATGCAGCATCTTGGAAGCGGTGGGATTGAACTCTGCAGCTTTCCCCTGTGCTGCTGCAGAGCGCGGGAGGTGCTTGACTTTGGTAGGCCAGCCTGGGTAAGCCTTGGAGGACACTTATTCCACAGAGACGCACTGTGCAAGTAAATCCTCCCAGTCCAGGCTGGAAACCCTGCCCCTAGGGAATTAGGCAGGGCTCATTTGCCCATCATTAATGGGAGCAGACAAAAATACGCCCACTAAGGTGGTAATCATCCCTGCAAATATAGTTGTCCTGAGAAACTTAATCCTCGAATACGTAAGTGTTGCATCTCTGCCTTTGCAGCAAGAGAACTTTAAGCATCTCTGATACAGTGGAGCCAGCTGGGCTTTTGGACTCTGGGCTAAGGAAGATGATACTTAACTCTTAGCTCTGCCAGCAACTCTCTATGTAACTGCAGTCAAATCACTTGCCACTTGGAAGAGGGTGGAAAAAGATTCAGTGCAGCAGCTCCTGCGGGTGGGGAGCCCCAGCTTTCCATGCGCTCGGAGGAGGGGAGCAGCCGCAGCACCGACCCAAGCTGCTGAGAGAGCCAGCATGGCTTCAGCCTCCTCCCGCCGCTGGCTTGGGGCAGCCCTGGGTTACAGGCAGGCTGCACTGACTGCCACTGCTGCTCCCTCTCTGCTTCAGCAAAGACAGTCCAAATACGGTCCCGAATCACCACTTGCCTCAATTTCCCCATCTGTTAAATGAGGTTAATCACCGCTTTCAGTTTTGCGTTGTCAGCATTACGCTGCCATGCAGAACCTAACAGAAAAGGGCTTTCTCAATCAGGGCAAGCAACACCCTGGGGCGGAGCAGCTCCCCTGCTCAGGCAGCCCCCCTCCACGGTGGCTCTGCTGATTTCGGGCACGTCCACGTCCCTCCCGCACACCAGATAACGAACTGGCTCGGGAAACCGCATCCATCCTCCATCTCGGCTGAAGGCAGATTGCTCACGGGCAGAGGAAATCTCCTGGAGAGTGAACCTTGTCAGCAAAAATGCAAATATTTGGAGACAAAGTGTTCATTACAGCAGAACTTGATTTCAGGGTCAACCCTTTTTGCAGCAAATTGTTAGCCAGCTAAAATGTTTATTGTCACCACACTCTGGCAGTTTTGACAGTACCTATCAAGTTGAGCTTGACAATATCTGCATACTGCTTCTCTGGCTTTCCCTCGCGCAGCGACGAGAGAGGTGCTGGAGGAAGAGATTTAAGACAGAAGCAAACAGTCAACAGATAATTGGAATTATCCCCTTCTTTGTGAAAAAGCTGCTGTGGACCGGGGGAGCTGTTTAAGAGGAGGAAAGTATAACACAGGCTGGTGGTGAGACGGCGGTGGGGTGCGCAGTGAAACATCCTGGTGGATCATTTTCATTTCAGATGTGAAATCGCACACGTGGAATAAACTCCCCTTGGTCTGGCAGAGCATCAGCAGAAATCACAGCCTACAAAAGGACGGTATTTGCTTTGGTCTTTTGCTATGCGAGCCACGTGGCTTCCCAGGACCCACAGCAGGGAACCATGCAGATATTAGGGGAGTTTCTGTGATTTTTCTCCATTTGTGCTCTCTTCAGCTCCAGGGCTGAATCTGCTCCCCTTAACGCCTGCACAGGACTAAGGCCAGGGGCAGCTGGGAAGAGGCTCACACCGCTGGCCAGCCCAGGGCCCAAAGGGATAAGCTCCCACGTCTTTGCTCTGTGCTCTGAGACCAGAGGATGGAGGGAGCCAGGGCCAGCTCTGCCTCGCTGGCGAAGCGGGGAAAGGGGAGGCGGCAGCAGGAATTTGGGAGAAAACAAGAAGCGGGCGCGATACTGATGAAAACACCAAGAAGGAGTGGAAAAGGGAGCTGCAGCCACAGGGCCTGGTCCTGCACATTTTGGGGCTCCCTCTGCTAGACAAAAGACAGCTTCCAGCTCAAGGATGGACTAATTTTACTCTGCTTTTCGCTCCTCCATGTCTTTACCATTTCCCCAGCCAAAGCAGAGGGAAGGTGGGCCTGTCTGGAGCTGCTGTGAGTGGGTTTCATTTCCTTGCTTGCTGGAGCTGCGTGACGGCTGTTTCATCTCAACAGGCTGCTCCCAACGCCCCTTAATTTGAGATCTCCTGCATGCAGGAAGCAATGGAGTTAAGTGACCTTGCTGAATCCTGGCCGCTGCAGCTGCGGGAGAACAGGGAAGGAAAAGAAAAGAGGGGAGGAGGAAGAGGCACTTTGCTGTCTCCCATTAAAGCCCCAAGAGGCTGAAGATGAGAGAGCGAAAGTTTCAAATTGCCAGAACGTAATTCTGAAAGTCATTTTCCAAGCGCAGAGCTCTCCGCAATGTCACCTCTCATCTTCCAAGGTGGGGATTGAAGGGACAATAAAGCACAGAATATTCTGCAAAGACAGAGCTGCTAATTCAAAGACGGAAGAGGTGCCAGTCCCCAAACAGGCTGTCTCACACCCCCTTCTGCCGGGAGATCTGTGCCGTCAGATGTAGCTGTACAGGGGGCCCAGTTCCAGCTCCTTTCCTGAGCTGTATCCAGCCCGGACGAGTGATCCGGCTGAGCTAAGCATGGCTTATTCAGGCTCTTCTAGGAGTAAGGATCTCAAAAAAAGCCCACCTATTCAACAGTTACACTTGTAATTTGACTCAAGCTCCTGACTTTCAATTCAATCCAATGATGATGATAATGATTATTACTATTATTACTTTCTTAGCCCTCCCTGAGACCAGCAGAAGACCGTGATGGATGTGCAGAAGAAAAGGTGCACTTTGAGATTCGCACCCCCCCGCCCCACCCAGCAAAGCTGTTCCTCCCCGCTCCCTCTTGCATCTCTCTACCTTCAAAGAAATCTGGATTAAGGAGTTAGATGTATTCAATAAAGAGTTCAGCCCGGGATCTTGCACCAAAGACTGAATTAGCCTCTTGTTCTACATTCTTTGCTGACCTTTATTCCAACTGCATCCCCCCTTATGTTTATAAAATTAAAAATTACCCAAATATACAGGCATGCCCTGCTGAGATAAATTGCATTCAACTCTCCTTCAGTTAATATCAGCTTTGTCCCAGGCTCCTTATTACTGGTGCCACCTGTCCCTCCACGCGCAGGCTTTTCCCCTTTCCCTTTCCCAAATTACCCGAGCCGAGGCTTGGGTGGGCTCGCCCTCTCTGCAAACGCACTTATTTGCCCACCCGGGGCAGGGTGCTGAGTTTTTACACTGACAATCAGGCTTTTTGCCAGGCAATCCCTCCTCCCTCCCACTTTCAGAAATGGCACTTTCCCCTCTCTGCAGGCCAGGGCTGCCCTGCAGAAGGAGCTGGCCTTGTTTTTACCTAGGGGAATGAGCAGAGCGCGGTGGGTCACACAACCTAGAGAAGGCACTTTGCCCTCTAAGCCAACGGGGTAACAAAGTTCAGTGCATATTAATCACAATCCTGGTTAGTTTTCTATTATTATTATTATTATTATTATTATTATTATTATTATTATTATTATTATTATTATTATTATTATTATTATTATTATTATTTCCTGGTAACTATTTCCCTGCTTTTCCATCTGGGAGGCCAGTGAGAGTGTTCCTCACTGGCCCATGGCCAGTTTTCTCCAGCTGGGATCACTTCAGTCCAATGTTGCCATCTGTCCTTTAAGGCAGAGGGACATCCTCTTCCATTTCGGATCTCTCCCAGAAGCAATTCCCCCTTTCCCTTCCCCCCTGCACCTTGGAATCGACCAAAGCACCAACAAGCTGTGCATGGCCATCGTTGGACTCATGTATTTCTAAAAAGACTCGGGCATGCAAGAGGTCCGGTGGCCTGGCCGCTGGGCTGCCCAGCGCCCTGCCAGCCCACGGGCTGCCCGCGGGGCTGGGGCCATGTCCCCCTGCCCAGCCCCGGGTGAGCTGGGGGGACTGTCGCTCCGCAAGCAGTTATGGTGTCTTTTGGGGTCTCCTTGACATAGTGGAGGTGGATGGGGCTCCCTGGGGATGCTTCGCTTGGAGGGGGGGGGTGTGTGTGTATACCTCCCCCCCCCCCGGGCCGTGCCTGTTCTCACTTCATCTCTCTCCTAATTAAAGACAGAAACGAGGTGCTGAGCCCCGACCGCCGGGGAGGACGGGTCCCCTTCCCCAGCCTCTCCCCCCGCTGCCCAGCCGGGAGGGGCGGGGGGGGGGGGCGCATCCCGGGGGCGGGGGGGGGACACACCCCAGAGCCATTGTGCGGGGCCCCCGCGGATTGGCCGCCGAGTGCGCTGCAGTGATTTTGCGGCGAGGTCCCATTGGCCGCCGCCGCGCATAAGTTTTTGCTCCGGACGGCAACTTTTCCCAGGGATGATGGAGTAACCCCGCGGCGGCTCCGCTCCCTCCCGGCTCCCCCACCGCCCCGGGCGAAGGCAGCCACCGCTACCCGGCAAGGATGAAGCTCTGCGGGACTTTCCTCGGTTCGTAGCCGGTCGCCGGCGGATGGGGGGGGGGGGGGGGGGGGGGTCCTAAGTGCGTGTTGCCCCCCGTCTCTCCTCTAAAGCACCCGAGAAGCTTAACTCTGCCTAAGCCACGCCTTGGCAAAGGGGCTCGCTCGGCCGGGGGGGCATCGCGGACCCACAAACTTCCCCCTTATTGTAGGATGTTTTTCCCGGCAATGGCACGGTGGAAAGAGGTTCCCGAGTGAATTTCAGAGCGCAGGTTTCCCGTGTTTGCGTTCAGCAAGCGAGGTCCCGGCCTCATTCCGCCCCCCCGGGCCCAGCTGCGAAGGGCTGCGGGTGCGGGGGTGCGGCCCCGGTGCCGCCGCTCCGAGGCACCGGCGGGGCTTTGTCCCCGCTGCCGCGGGTTTCACCTAATTACAAAGGACGAGGAGGGAAGGGGCGGGGGAGAAAATCCTGTTTTCTGCCGCTTCTGGCCACAGTTTTGCTGTGGGGGTGGTGTTTGATTCGGTTTTGCGGTTTGTTTTTGTTCCTCTTGCACGTTGCCGGGTAATAAAGGGGCGAGGGGGTGTTATTAAGTATAAAGTTGGTTCGTGCCCGTTCAGCTGGGTGTGTTTCAGTGCCTGCATTAACCGAGGCACAAAGGCGAAAGTTTGGGGATAATGCGAGGTGCCTTTTGCCAAAGATGGGGGTTGCTCCAATTGTTGTCCTTCGGGGAGAAAAGAGCTCCCGGTTTGGGTGAGACAAAGCCATTGCCTCTTCGGGAAGGAACCGCCCAAATCGGGGAGAAGGGGCGCGCTGGAGGGCGAGCAAAGGGTTATTAAAAGTTTTTTTTTGTGCCTGTGCATGTTGTTCCATCTGCCAGGGGCCTGTAGTGGGCAGGTTTCTTCGCAACCCTTCAGCTGTTCCATATACAATATTAATGCTGGCCATTTCTATTCGGCATACAACAGCACTAATTGTAGTCTGAGGCATTAAGGCAGCCAGCCCATCTGCATAGAAGCTTTCAGAAAGAAAGAAGGGAAAAAAAAAAAAAAAATCTTTCACCCCCAGCTGGTAACTGGAGAAGTTGGTGCCAATTACAAATGCATAAAGTTTGAGATCTAATTTACTTCGAAAGAGGCTCAAAGAAGCCAACGAAATGCAGAGTGCCGTTTTTATGTCTGTATTTACACAAGCAAATGCAGTTTTATTTTAAATAATCTCAAACTTGAAACGCTTGGTCTGAAAACATGAGCGTAGTAAGATTTTTTTTTTTTTAAATCCCACGGGGAGGGGTGGGGGGAAATGAAGGGAATCTACTTTTAAAGATGTTTTCAGCATTCGCTTCTGCAGGCGACCCGCAGGCAGGGACCCTCGGAGCACCCGTCCCAAACAACGCTCCGAAGGTTAAAATACGGGAATATTTAATTTATACCTCCCTGCCGTACGGCTCCCTTTGGGGAAGCGGCAGCTCCTTCAGACCGCGGAACACACAATGATCTCCTCCTTGAAAACAGCTGTAAAGCGACTCCGTAGAGCTTGAAAAAAAACCCCCAAAAGGTTGAAAAACGGTTCCAAGGGTGGGAGATGCGGAAAAGCGGCGCGGAGCTGTCCGCCGCCGTGGTGCTGAGCGGCCGCCGGCCGGAGCCCACGCGTGGCCTCGCGTCCCCCGCGGGCTCCTCCGGCGTGGGAGGGGGCTGGTGGCCGGCGTGACCCGGAGACCTTTAGGGGATGGGGAGGGATCTGGGGGGCTGCGAGGTGGGAATTCCTGCCGGCTGCTGAAGTTGGTGGGAATTAGAAACTCCGGGTAAGGCGCCGCTGGCCGGGGGTGGTTTGGGAGGTTTGGGGAGGAGGGGAAGGGGAAGCCTGGGGAGTTGGGGAACAAAGAAAAGCCAAACACACTCTCACAACCCGGAGCTTAGTAGAATGGTATCAAAGCTGTCAGCTGCCTTAGGGCTCCTAGGTGCGTCGTGTGCTAATAAATGCAACAACAGCAATAATAAAATTCATCTGTTGTAATACTCAGAGGTACGTTAGCACGTCTGTATGTTCATACACACGCAGTGTGTGTGCGTACACAAATTTATGTGGAAACACATGGAAGTAAACACACTCCCCTCCTGCCTTCTAGCCTAGCTATTGTGCTTTTGTTTCTCAAGTTTTAGCATTACGTCTCTAAACGAAATAGCGGTGGAGAGGACCAGGCAGCGTTGTGAGCGGAGAGGAGCGGAGTCCTCCCATCCCTCCCCTTGATTCTATCGCGGGTGCAGAACAATGGAGATGCAGTGTAGCACCAGGCCTGCTGCCTGCAGATAAGAGTTTAATAGAATTTCTGAATGCCAAAGGTTTAGGATGTAAAATATCCCTGTCTTCGTGGTGTGTCCAAAGGAGATAGAAAACGGCTTTTCAGGAGTACTCTCTGCTGAATACCTCCTTTATGTTAATGGTTTAGGAGTACACCAGGCTTGCAAGCCATGGAAATGGGTATCATAAGAATCTCCAAAGCGGCCTCAACAGTTTAAAATTAGTATTTCTGTCACCCTCTCCTCAATAAAATGCCTGAGATGGGAAATCAAATCACTCCCCGCTGCCACGTGCCCTGGAACGGTCCCCGGGTGAGACGGGGTTGTATCCAGCGCTCGCTCAAGCCCAGGCTGCCAGGCGGGGGTCCGGCAGAGCTGGCAACGGGCATGGGCTGAAACCTCGGGCAGCTTGAGAGATTTTTTTTTTTTTTTCCCCCTCCTCACCTGGCCGGGGAGGTGGGGAGCTGGAGGGGGGCGGTTGGGGCTCCCGCAGCTCTGGAGCTGGAGTTTCCCACCCGAGAGCGCATCCCCAGTGGGATTCAACTTTCCCTGCCAGGCTCTGCCTCTGCTCTCTCAGCTCTCGGAAGGCTCCTGGGGTTTCCATCCATTTGTGAGCTCCCGCATCTTTTTGGAAATCTTCATTAAGATGACAGTAAAGTCTTAATTGTCTCGGTGATGCTGGGGACGGCGTGAGGGTGCAGGCAAAGGCGCTGGCTGGGAAGGTGACCGCCCACCCCCGTGGGGCTGCAGCACGCCTGGGCTTGCCCCTCCTATTTCCAAAAAGTTGCAATCCAGGTGCTAATGCTCCCGGCTGGAGGGGGATGCGCTGATGCCCTCCCTGCCGCACGGTGCCGGGGTCTCTCCCCAGAGCCCCCCTGCCTCCAGCTCGGCCAGGGCTCCACCGAACAGAAGCGTTTTCAAGGCAAGATGATGCTAGCTCCTGGAAAGTGCGGCTCTTTCTGGGAGCAAAACACAGGCAATGGAAGAGCACTCACTTTTCTCACTTAGAAACAATCCCCAAACTACTTTAGTCACCGTTTTCTTTTAGGACTTATGTTATTCTCCTTCCCATCACGAAGCCCAAAACACAACCGCCTGAGCCGCGATCCGTCCTTCCCGGGGTGAGGCGATGTCTGCTGGGAATATGTTGTCATTTATTTTTTTTTAAGGGGAGGAGAAAAAAAAATAATATTTATACACCTTTTAACCACTCGCTTTTGAATATGTATATCGGCTAATATGCAATACTTCCAGGTTCATAGAGGCGATAAATTTCCCAGTCTGTTCTTTATGGTGATAGGTCATCTTCCTAACCACCAATAAATATTGTAAAGTACTTTCGCTGGAGCTGTGCTAACCCAGGGCATCTGTCACTCGCTGCTTGCTGCTATTAGGAATTATTGGGCCGTACCACGCGTTGGGATGCGCGGGGGGGGAGCCGGCACGGCGCTTGTGGCGCTCGCCCTCCTTTTGTGTTGCCGTTATCAAAGGAGCCCCGAGCTTCGTGTGTATTAATTCTGAATCGACTGGGGGAAAAAATCACTCACCTTCTGCCGGGTGTCGGGGAGGGGGGCGAGAGGGGCTGGCGGGGCTGGGAGAGCCCCAACTCTCCGTGTGCTCAAGTCAGCAGCTCCATCTCCCTCTCTCGCTCTCTTTTTGATGCTATACTGTAAATTTATTTCACCTCCGAGAGTAAACAGATATATTGCAACCCCAAGGGTTCATGGGTAGTGTATTTACAAAGGGAAGGCGCAGCAAGCCCCCTCTGTGCCATTTCCATTAATGAGAGCGGTCATTAAGTAAATGAGACATTGCCTTTAGCAGGCTTAAGAGTTCACACACTAAGGAGTATCAGATATTTAATTGAAACCAACAACCCGTCTTACACGCGTGTTACTGGTGTAGGGAAGTGGGCTGCCCTCCAAGAACTCTCCCCCCACAACCTCCCCCATGCAAATTTCATGATTGGTTTCCGTGATGTCATTTTGCGAAGGGGCAGACAATAGCTGTGGGGAAAGGTAAGTCAATATTATGTTCTTTCGCTGACAAAGGCAGATAATGCTGGCTTTTTTCTTTTTTTTTTTTTTTTTTCCCTCTCTCTCTTTTTTTTTTTTTTTTTTTCTTCCCTCCCCTCCCTTGGATTGAGACAGAGGGGAAAGGCTTTCGGAGCACACAGCTGATGTAAACAGACGCAGGCGTTTCGCCTTTAGAGCACGAAGGCTGGGTTGTTGTTTTGAAAATTGCACTGGAGAACCGAGGGGATTTTTATGATGATCATCATGCTCCTAGGTCCATCTTTGCTCGCTCGCTCTCTCGCTGCCTGCGAGACGCTAGTGGACGTGTTATGCTTCTGACTGAAAAGAGGTTGATTAAGACGAGAAAGGAGGAGATTTATTAAAAAAAACCAAAAACAAACCAACAAAAAAAGCACAACATCGCATTCAGCCGGGAAACTTTCTGAATATTTCTGGAAGAGGATGCTTGCCGGGTTTGTGGACCGCGAGATCGGTGGATGTTTGTCCGGAGGGAAGCGTGCTCGCTGTTAGCAGAAGACGCTCCCGGGCGCCGGGAGGAGTTTGCGCCGCCGGCGGCCTCCGCGGCCGCGGAGCTCTCGGAGGTGCTGATGGCGGTGCGCGCCCGCGGTGCGGGGCCGGGGCTCCGCGCGTCCCTCTCCGGCCTCTACCCCCCTCCCCCAGCCCCTTTAGGACCAAAACTCCAGCCCAAGTCTGCAGTTTCTCACTCCTCGGTCTTGACGGAGCTCCGCGCCCCGGCGGGGGGGCCGCGCTTTGCTCGCCGCCGGACGCCTGGGCCGAGGGCTGGCGTTTGCCCGCTCCAGCCGCCGGCCGGGTGCTCGCTCTTGCCGCTGGCAGACTTTTCTTTTTTTTTCCTCTTTTTTCCTCCCCTCTTCCCCAGTATTGACTACTTTAGAGTTCTCTATTTATAGCGGCGAGGAACAAGGGAAGTGTGCCATGTTTGTGGATTTCTCTCTGTACATTGACCACGACAGAAATCTGCGGGTTCTTATTTTTAGCTAGCTCGGAAGAGGCTTTGCTTGGCTGATCTCTTTATCAATTTTAGCAAAGTTTTTTTTCGTTGTTGTTGCTGTTTTGTGGGTGATTTGGGGCGAGGGCGAAGGGAAGGGGGCTGATGCCTGAGGATAAGCTTGCGCTGCGATCGACCCGGGCGAGTTAGGCTGAGTTTGGGGCGCAGTTTGCCGGCGGGCAGGACCAACCCCCCCCCGGGAGGCGGCCCCAAAGGGGGGGCTCAGCATCCTCCGAGGCTCGCCCACACAAAGGGGCAGGTCGTGGGGATCAGCCCCCTGGGAGCAGGAGGCCCGGGGCGTGCGGGCCCCCCCGAGCCGGGCCGCCGGGGCAGGGAGGGGGCAGCGCCCCCGCGCCGGCCGCGCACAGGGCCCCGCCGCCCCCCGCTATTGTTGAGCCCCCTCGCCCCGAGCAGCCGCTGAAAACAAGTGCCAAAAGCCCAGGCTAAATCCTAACCATCGTCCTGCCGCTACTTTTAGGTGTTTTCTCTTTTTTTTTTTTCTTTTTCTTTCCCCCTCTCTCGTTGGCTCATCTGCTGTTATTATCAGTCTTTTCCATATGGCCACTTTAATTAATGGCAGACAAAAGGGGGTTTGGGGGGGGGGGGGCGGGAGGAGGAATCTAGGAATTAGAGTTTATAGTTGGTTTGTCTCTGATGCTGTCATAGAAACCAGAAGCAAAGATGCCGCCTTTCCACTTCTTTGTATGATCCTGTTTATTGTTCCCGAGCGGCGCAGATCGGAGCAGGCGCATGTTGCAAAGCGCAAACCATCGCCTGCTGCTGCGGCCCGAGAAACCCGGGCGCGACCGGGCCCCCTCAGCTCTTTCTCCCCAAAGCTGCCTGCCCTCTCCCCTTCCCTCCCCTCCTTCTCCTGCCTCGGGAAAACCAAGGATAACTTCTTTTTTGGCCTTTTTTTTTTTTTTTTTTTTTTGGCAAGTGGTTTAGAGGTCTGTGGGATCCCCGCCGCACAAAGGCGACAAGAGTAGGAAAACTCCAGAAAGTTGGCTTTATCCCTTTGCAGAAAGCAGGCGGGAGCTGCCCCTCGCGTCCCGGCGGAGCGGGGGCCCGCGTATCCCGGCGCGGCGGGGCCGGCTCTGTCCCGGGGGGCCGGGGCGGCACCTTCCCGGGGGTCCCGGCGGGGAGGGGTCTGCGGGGGCAGCTCGTACCGTAGGAAAGCCAGAAATGCAGCCCCCCCGCCCCGTCCTGGGAGCCCCTGCAAGGGGATCCGCGGGGCTCGGCCCGGCTCAGCCCCTGGCCCGACAGCGGGGGGGGGGGGGGGGGGGGGGTCCCGCTGCGGGACGGGGCTTGAGGTCACT
Source organism: Platalea leucorodia (assembly GCF_965183815.1). Lineage (NCBI taxonomy): Eukaryota > Metazoa > Chordata > Aves > Pelecaniformes > Threskiornithidae > Platalea > Platalea leucorodia. The sequence continues at coordinate 15,290,863 of NC_138835.1, read as the reverse complement.
GCCAAGGATGGCGTTGGTGGCTTTGGGACAGCGGTGCCCCCTCCCCTTCGGGCAAACCCTGGGCTGGAAGCGGGGGAGAACCCCAGCCCCTGAGGAGCCCACCCCGGCCCTGCTGCTGCTCGGTGCCCGGTCCCTTTGCCCCCGGGCTCATCCTTGTCCCCAGAGCAGGGGGGACACGGAGCAGGGGCAGAGCAGCCCAGGGGTCGGGGCGGCCCCCCCCACCTCCCCCGGCTTTTCTTTCGTAGAGCCGGGCTGTGTGGGTTTTATGGCCCCGGGCCGGGGTGGGAGAGAAGCGGGGGGGGGGGCACAGCGAGCCCAGGTGCCTTCCAGGCGGGGGCTGGAGGAAGTCATTAGGCCGGCGATTAACCCAGCTGGGCCGGGACTTTCCCCAACAACCCGGAGCCGCAAACTGCGGGCCGGGGGTGGGCAGGGGCAGGCGATGCTCCGGCTCCGCGCCCCCCCGCCCCGGCCCGCCGAGCCCCCGGGAGCCGGCAGCGGAGCGGCCCCGGTTCCTGGCAGTCAGATGATGAGGGCAGGGCTGACTTTGCAAGACGTAGCTCGGCGTCAGAGCAGCTGCCATTTTAGCAGACAGTGCTAAACTCCCCCCGCCACTTATCCCTCCCGTAAGCCTCGGCTTTGGGGTGCCGCTGCCAAACTTGGCTTCTTGATGGGGCGTGCTGTTCTTCTTGGGTTTCGGGGGGGAACAGTGCACGCTGTCAGCAACACACCCTAAACAGGCTGAATTACTCAGCTTTTGGAGCTCAGGAATATAAACTCTTCTCCCTCCCCCAAACTCCAACGTGATTCTGCATCAGGGCTTGAGGAGGGCAGGTGAGTTTATACTCCCGAGCCCCCAAAAATCAATTGGTGCAATGCAAAACGCTCCCTAGCTCCCTGTCCGGTGAGGGATAGAGCCCTTCTTTTGCAGCCTGGGGGTGCTTATTTTGCAGAGGGTGCTGGCATCTGCCCCACTTGAAGGTTTGGGGGGGACCCTTTGCCCCCCGAGAGCTGAGCGATGAGGGGAAGCGGCAGGTTTACAGTAAAGGCCGGAGCGTGTGGTGGAAATCGCCACGGCTGGGCTGGGCTTCCCAGAAGACATGAAATCAGCCGTGGGAAGGGGAGGGAGACGGGGGAAAGCATTGCGTTACCGCTGGGAAGTCAGACGGGAGAGTTTAATGGCAAAGCGGGGGGCAAGACCCGGTCTCCCCTTTGCTTTGTGTGCGTGTGTGGCAGTTTGCAAATGGAAGGACTTAGTTTTACAGCCGTGAACTGTACGGCTTGGTGGCGAGAGCTCTTTCCTTGCTGACAAAGGACATCTCCTGTTGTCACTTTATAACTGTTCCCCTTTCTCGGACGCGGGAGCTGAAGGTGGAGGATCCACATTGTAAACTTGGAGCTAGGAATGCGTCACCATGTGGTACTCTGCTTTCCCCAAGAAATCCCCTTTTTGAGTTACTTGTTGTGCAAACGCCGTTTACTCCCTGGCTGCGCAGACAAGGATGCTGACACCCAGGAGGGAGGCTGAGGTGGCTCCAGAGCCCAGATTTATTTGTCTTTTTGGGAGGTAGCTGTGTGAAAGGGACTAGCAGGCTGGGATTAACTCCCGCCCATCCTCTCGGTTCCCAGGTATTTCTAGAGATTTGACGGGGCAGAAGTTGCTGTCAGGAAGCCTCGCTCTTCCCACCTTTCTTTCCACCTTTCTCCTGGGTTTTGCTGGCTTCCACAAAGAATAACTCCACCACCTACATGCCAGCCCTGGGTGTGCTGCAGAGTCCCCTGGCATCTCTAACATCCTTAAAGCTGGCTTGCATGAAACCTCTCATCTTAAAATATTCTGTATCACTTCTGAGCCTGTTTACCTTTGCAAAGTAGAAACTTGACCCGCCACCTAGTCCTTAGAGAGGAGATCATCGCGTGAATAGAGAAGCGTGGTGATACACACACGCTATGAAAAGTTTCTAGGGTGGGAGAAATGCCTCGAACCACCTTGCTTTTAGAGTGAAATGAATTTGCATGAGACTTCTGCTCCGGGATCTGGGAGCAAGGTCAAGAGTAATGGCAAAGAGCAGGGCTGGGGCATCCCTTCTGCTCCCTTCAGAGATGGGAGGGAAATCTGCCACCCCCCGCTCCCCCCAAATATTTTCACCAAGGAGAAAGGGGCTTTGTGCGTGTATATTTGGAGGAAGCAAGTTTCCCCTCTTGGCAGGTTAATCCGTGGAAGGGAATTTCTCGAAGTGCAGCGTTTGCCCTTGCAGAGCTCGGGAGCCGCTTTGCTGGGAGCGGCGGGGCGGTGCCCTGGCCCTTTGGGACAGGACCGAGCCACAGAAGGTGAAGAGCAGTTTCCAAGTGCCTCCTCCCCGCGCAGAGCCGCTGGCCTTCCCCTGCGTGAGAGCAGCGGCGCGGGAGGGATCCCTTCGCTTCTCGGAGCTGCTTTGCTGCAGCATCTGGCGTGGAGGGGAGGTTGTTTCTGCCCTGGGAATAGGCAGAGGTGGGCATCGAGGTGGGGACACCTCGAAGGCATGAACCTGTGTTGAATGCATATTTAAAGAATGCAAACGTTAAAAATCACCTGAATGGAGCAACTCCTTGAAAACTTGAAGCGTTTTGCGGATTTTCTGTGTACTCTTTTTTTTTATAGGAGGCACAAGCGGGGGTTTTAAGGAAAAAATGGCTAAATACATAACACAAAACTCGTGTTTTTCTATTGTTGAGGTTATTCATCCCTACAACGCTTCTGTGAGGCCTTGCTGTGGCTTTGCAGGTGGGGACGGTGAGGCAGAGAAGGTTTCTGGGCCAGAAAGGTCCAGACTAACAACCCGGGATCTTAGTGTGAAACCTTGGTCCCTTTGAGCAGGCGTTTGCCCTTCGGGGGACATCGCTGGTTGCTTTTTAAAGCAATGCTTCCATCCGTGCTACAGCAGCCTTTGGTGAGGCAATGCCTGTATGAAACTGGTCCAGCGGTGCTCTGGAGGGACCCAGCACTGGGAGCTGTGGCCGTTTTCGGGCAGACCCAAGAGGGCAAAGGCACACGTGGCTCCGGCTTGTTTACGGATGAGCATGGGGAGAGGAGATGGGCTGGGAGCGCGGCCGGGGCTCCCTCCCGCCTCCCTGCTCCTCTGCTGATCCCACCAGAGCACCCTGCTCTAGCGACGGCCGTGCACGCGTTCCTACGTGACTCAGGTGCCGGGGTGCTTTCTAGCAGCATGGAAATGAAGTTAGCTGAGAGAGATCGTCCAGGGACGGGTGGTCTGGTGTGAAGGGAGGTCAGGGAAGGAAACGGGGAGTTTCTGGGCAGAGTTTGGTCGAGGAAAGGGTGGCTGAGATCACCCTGTCCTACCAGCCGGGCTGTTCCCAGCGAGTGTCAGTCTTATACCAGAAAAATGAAGTGACACGCTCCGTAATACTCTGCTTTTCATTTTGGTTTGGTTTAAAAAAAAAAAAAAAAAAAAAAGATAAAAAAAATAATTTTCACCTGAATTAAAATACTTTTGATCTTTGTCTTTCATTGAACTTTTTGCTTCAGAGAGAATAGATTAATAAACACTTTCAAATGGAAAAACATAGTTTGGAAAGGTCCCGCTTTTATCTTTAACACAGAGCTTTAATGCTAACCTGGGCATGGGCTGGCTGTCCCTCAGTTCCTTTTTGTCTTGCTTTTTTATCTTAACAACAATAAATTTGCTTTTATTGTGATCACGCTGGCCTTTACTGGTCACTTTTTATTCTTTCCTTTTTTATTTTGAAGTCAGTACATTAAAAAAAATTGCAATGTTATTTTAATCAGACCAAATGAAAGAGCAAATCAGAGCGAGAATTTTAATCTGCCCCAAGCAAAACTGCCTTGTACATCTGTCATGTTGGGATTAGTGGAACTCTTTAAAGAAGCTGAAGACTTTTTAAACAAAGTATTAAACATTTGTGACCTGATTTCCATTCTTACAATATTCTCATTAATAAGAGCGCAGGCTGAAAGACATCTGTTAGGTCCTATTTGTTTTAAGAATATTAAAGATAATAAGAATATTGGAGGGTAGGGGGTGGAGAAAATCTAAATGTAATATTTAGAGGCAAATCTCCAAGCTGCAGTTTTCCAAAGTGATTCTGTGTCTAACTTGGGGCAGGGTGGGTGCAGGCACAAGACTTGGTAAAGCCCGTCAAGTTGGATGCTCCATATCGTTGGTCTTGCTTGGCCAGGTTAGGCTGTTAGAGCTTGGGTGAGGCTTTGCCTGGTGCTTCATCCCTGCTTCAGCAGTGGAGGAGAGGCAACTCTACCTTCCTGAGATAAAACCTAGTCTGAAACGAAAACCAAGCAGAGATGCAGCCTTAAATTGTACACGAATGCAACTCGTATGCGTGTGGCACCTGCGTGCATCCAGTGCTGTCTTGGAGCAGCCAGAAAACAGAGTAGGAAGGGAGTGAAAATGTCCTCCTTGGGTTTGCTGCTTGTGTTTTGTTTGATGCTAAGGCAGGTAAAGTAAATGGCCCAGGGTGGACCCCTAAGGAGAGGAAAAAAAAAAAAAAAAAAAAAGCCAGGCATGTGTTCGGGGAAACTACTTGCTGAAAGAAGGCTTCACTATTAACATGGGTATATGGTTTAAGAGAAGGTTGCTGTCGACTGCAATCTTTGCATCTTGTTTATGCTTGCTGGGTAAAATATTAACTAAAGCATCTGAACATAAAGTTCTGGTGTGAAAGAATATCAGCAGGGGAGAGCCATATGGTGCCAGCCTGCTAACAAAATACCAAACGCTGGAGATTCCTTTTTGCAGAAGACTGAAAACTCTCGTTCCCATACATAATACATGAGTTCACGCCTTTGATTACTCTAAACATTAGTCCAAGCGGTACAGGCGTCTCTTTGGAGCTAACACAACTTAGGGCACGCAGTCCTCTTCCCCCCTCTTCCTTTACATAAAAGAAATCGATGTCGAGCTGTTAAGATACAAATACCCAATAAGCTGTAAGACAATATGTTTCTGAAAGTGCTGCGTAAGCTGCCTTTCCTCTAATTAAATATAAACTGCAGTCGAGACTCGGGTTTCTTCGTTCCTTTGCTTGAAACCGTTTGCCAAGCACGTGGCTCTCCCTAGGACAGCATCTGCAAGCCAGGTCTGTGCCCGTTTTGGGGAAGCCTCTCGCTCCTCATGGGTGCGATCAGACCGTTCTGATCGATGCCGAGGGCCGTAATCGTCTCTCTGAGCAGCGGCTCGTGGGCGTGTTTACCTGACCGCTCTCTGCGAGCCAAGGAGTCGGGTGTATTCAACAGCAATGGATTCAAACCCCGCATTAGGAGGATCCCCTGGTGAATATTATTATAAGGTACCAGAGATGGCTCTGGGGGAGCTTTCATGCACACGGTATTTAAAAACCAAGGTATTGCTGGCACACTCTGTAGGTGACACTCTGAGCACTTTTGAATTTCTTTTTTTAAACAATCCTTCAAAACCAACAATTTGATGTTGAATAACTCTGCCTTGTGCTTGTCGCTGGGCTCCCCGAGCATGGCTTGTTAAGTTTTGTGATGAGTACCCAATTACCTGTGCGTAGAAACACCCACGTAGCGCAGAGAAACCTCCCCAGCAGCTGCCTTTGGTTAACCCCTGTGGCCTCAGGTGTTCCAGAGCCGGAATCCGGCACCTTTCCCTGCCCCAGGTGCTCTCCAGCCCGGGAGAAGCAGCTCTGGGGGGTGGAAGGCAATGTCTGTCTGGTAGCCATGGGTTTGGGGCCAACGCTTGCATTTGAGTCACCTGTTTCAGCTCTTGGACATCCAAACCTTCTTGGAAGAACATCAGGTTTAGCACCTAAATGCAGAATTGGGCTTTCCTCTTTGGGCAACGCGGGGTGATGGGATGGAAATGAAGTCAAAGCCCAAACCCCATTGGCTTGAATGTCTGGTGAATGTTTTGGGGTAGGGAAGGGTCTGGTCTGCAAAGCCGTGTCCCAAGGGGAGATAAGTGCAGGTGCCAGATGGGCTTTGAGAGAAGTTGCTTGATTTCAGCCAAGAGTTTTTGAAAACCTTCTTGTAATGGGGTTTGAAGCCTAAGCAAGAGCCTTCCTTTGGGTACGTGAGTCCAGCCCTCGCTCTGTACCTAAAACCCAAGCGTCTGCATAGGAATGAGAGAAAATAAATTAAATCCCTTCCCTGGTAAAGGCAAAAAAATCTTTATTTGTAAGAAATCAAAAGCCTAGGGTGGGGGATATTCTGGGTACAGTTCTCTTGGGCAAAGTTAGCCCAGCTCGAGTGAGTCTGCAGAGAGGAAAGAAAGTTCGTGCCTCTGAAAGCTGATGTGGCCATGAGCGCGTCTCAAGTCCCAGCTTCTCCTGCTGACGCATATGTTTCTCCTCCATAGTTTTGAAGCTTTGCATCTAGCGAGCTTCTGGCAAGTGGAGTTAAAGGTTTGTTTGTTGCCCTCAATATTTTGATGTAATTAGTCAGTGAGCAACTAGCTGCTTTTGCCCAGAGAAACGCTCTCTCCAAGAACACAAGTGACAGGAGAGGATTAATAGCCTTCTGGAGAGAGCTGCTCTGGTTTTTTATTTTAAAAAAAGAAAAAAAAAAAGTGCCTGGGAGCCATGTTGTTGCTTTAAAAAAAACCTGACAGTCTAAACAGTTAACTTTGCCTGCAGTGTCTCAGAGGAGCACGGAGTTGTCAGCTCCTCTTGCACATCCCCTAGAAACTTTCGGCTCCCTCCTGTCACGGAGCGGCTTTCCTGGCTGCCGGGGAGGCCGGTCACTGCCGCGCCGGCAGAGCAGCTCCGGCAGGTTGGCTGCTTCCCCGCTGCGCTCGCCCGCCAAGCAGGGACATTGCTGGGGAGAGCAAGGACGCCCCATCAGAAAGGGGAAGATTGGGACAAGAAGGGTTTGGAGGAGAGAGAAACCTCCCAGTTAGGGGATATGAGCTAATCCTTGGCTGCGGGGTCTGGGGAGCGAGCGCACCACTGGGGTCTTGGGGTTTCCCTGCTCCTGGCCGGGCTGGAGCTCAGCATCGGGGCAAAACCGATGCAGCGCAGCGGGCTCAGCCCGTGCCAGCGGCTGGAAGGGGGATGAAAGCTGCTCCGAGAGCACCGCCCATGGGCACCCAGCTGCTACCCCATCCCTCCTCCTCGTTGTCCCCACTTCGTATTGACAAGCAAGCACAGGCTGCCGTAGGAAGGACAGAAAGGTATCACTCGCCTCTATTTAATTTCAATTACACGGGGTCCGCAGGAGCGCTAAGAGCGGTGCCAGCAGGGCTATAAACTTAACATATTTGACGATTTTCCCTCTTTTCAAACCAATGGCGCACAGCGGCCGCCCCATTCAGCAGCGATGATCCTGGGGGGCCGCGACATTACGGCTGGCAGAGCTGCGCGCTGCAGTGGAGGCTCCTTTTTAATAAAGCCGTTTGAAGGGTCAGCTTAATCACCTTGTTTCGTGGTGGGCAACGTGGCACCCTGTGTGTGCCCCTGGTTTGGGAGGTTTGGCATGGAAATGAGCTCCGGTTTGAGCGTGCCGAGCCTGTGCTATGGGAAGGGATGCTGGTGGGGGATGTGGGGGGCCGCGAGCCAGCGGGCACTGTGCAGTGCTGCCTCTCACCCCAGGGGAGTTGTTGCTGCACGATGATCTCACCTCCTTTTATGCCTTATTGCTTCTGTCTCTCTGACTCCATATGACACACGCTTACGTGTCAACTTTTCACTTCTTATATGGCAGCGGAGAGGAAAAGCTTAATATCATAAAGACAAGCTGGCAGCTGGGAAGTAGCCCATTTAGTCATCTAACTTTGCGTCAGAGGCACTGCCAGCCTCTTCCCCAGCTCTTCCAGGCAGCTTCTCCCTCCTCTGCCTGGCCTGGTGTCACACGTGGTAGAAATCCCTGTCCAGAAAACCACCCGCTTGAGCAAACGTTGTTGGACCCCCGTCCTGAGCCGGGGAAAAAAGGGTTTGTGTCCTTCAAACACCTCTGTGTGCCCAGCTTGGGCCAAATTTGGGCAGAAGCAATGTGGTTTTTTGCAGCTTTTTGCAGCTCTGTGTTTTTGCTCAGAACCTGCGGGGCTGAGGGTAAGGTCCCAGAGCAGATTCAAATTTACTTGGGCTGTGACAGTCAACACTGGGACCTCTGTGGAGGTTTGAAGCCCAGAAGGAACTAAAGAGTCATTGACAGCTAAATCTATAGATGACTAAAATGATAGAGAAAAGATCAGTTCATATCTCACCTGTTTCTTTTACTCTTGCCCTACACACTGGGGAAATCTGTATTTGCTGCTCAGAGACAAGCACTGAGCTGAACGATGCGTTGCCCTGTCCCAGGAAGGCCGCCTGTAGCTGGCTTTTCTCCCTTGCTATTTCTGTATATGAAGAACCTCATTTATTACCGTTGCTTTATACACTTGGCTTCCCCCCCGTGCGCAGCCTTGTATCCCCCTCTGCAAGCACGACGCTAAGGCTCGCTCTTCCTCTTCTCTCCCAGTTTCCAAACTGATGATGGAGCAGCTTGGACACAGGTTGTCAAATACCCGAGCTGCGTTGATGCATCCAGCTAGGTCTGTTTGACACCCATCCACGCTGGGAGTACCTCCCTGTGCGGGTGTAGAGCTGCTGTGAGAAAGGGGAGGCTTTGGTTGCAGCAGTCGCTGATGCCTCCTTTCACCCCTCAACCTGCTGGGGTGGGCTTGTGCTCCCGGTGCGAGGGGACAGCCCTGTCCCCATCCCCATGGGTGAGCAGATGTGAGCCAAGGGCAGCCTGATGTGCAGCTGCTGGCGCTGGGACCGCTGCCACGGTGGAAGCGAAAGCAGCAGCACGCTGCTCTCCCCGGAGGTTAACCCCTCTCAACAGCGGGGAGAAGGAGAGGTGAACTAGGGGAGGCTTGGAGCTGAAATGCCCTAATCTGGTTTGTTCCTCTGCATCCGTCATCTCATCGTGGCTGCTTCCCCACCAGCCCCTTCTTCAATCACCCTGCTCACGATTCATCTTCAGCCCCAGGAGCCCCAGTGCTGCGCCGGGGCCCCTTTGTACAGCACAGACACACCGTGCGCACGCACACACGACCCTAAAGGTCTTCCCAGACCACCTCAGACGGGAAAGGACATCCATGTCCAACACCGGCAGCGCCGGTGGACTTACACCTTGTGCCCACTGTGCTCACCCCACGCAAACCTCCCCAGTTTACGCAGCTCATTTTCCCCTTCCCGAGGGCTTCTGCGTGTCAGCAGCACCACGGGAAGGGTTTTACAAGACAGAAGATGCTCTTGCAACCTCACCCTGAGCTGTCGGGTCGTTCCCTTCGGCAGCCACACCGTCTTGGTGCCGCTTCCTTCCCCCTGGCCCAAGACATGCTTATCCAAAACCATCTCTCAAAATTCATCTGTGCTGAATTCTCCTGCTGGTGTTTCGACACATCGGCTCCATGGAGGCTTTCGATTTGGTATGAAAAGTAATTATTACCGGGATGCAGTTTAGCAGTTGTGTTTTACAGTGCTGGTAAGGTTAAAAGAAATAATAATAATAATATAAGAAAGACTCAGCCAGAGTAACTGCCTGCAACATGCTATTTGCATTTTTAAGGAAATACTTCTTTGAGACAGCTTGGGTGAAAGGTCGGCATTTGCATATAAATGGAAAAGAAAGTGTGTGATGCTGGAAGTTACATCTATATTATTTTCTCAGCAGTGAGCTGCTGTTTCGGAGATTAAGGGACGCAGTTTGCATTTGGCTTTTATTGAATAGAGAAGGTACCAGGAAAGCCAAATTAGAACAAAATAATGAGGAAAATGTGCAAGAAGAAAGAAGCAACATCCTGCTTCTCGGAGCTGCTCTCCTGCATGCCTGACGCGTTACACGCCTGTTTGCACACGCGCCGGGCACAAGCAGATGAGCGTTGCTGAGCAGGGCTCCCTCTGCGTGCACAGAAGGATGGACGCTGAGACGAAGCCGGTGGCAGGAGCGGTCCACGCTGTGGATAAGCCTGGCAGAAGGGGAGATGCTGGCACCCATCATTTGGAAGTGATAAGCTGGGGCTTGCTTGATATTTTCTTTCTTTTTTTTGTAATTTTTTTTCATTCAGGCTCAGGTATGTTTGGAGAGGAATTAATCAGCAGGCTCGTACAAAGTTGCTGCTATTGCAGTAGGGAAAGGCACACTTTGGGCAACTCTTAGTGACAGGCAGGGCGAAGGCAGGAGGCAGAGATGCCCATGGCTCAGGTCTTGCTCTCGTCTTGGAGGGGGTCGGCATCAGCTGAGAGCTTTTCCAGACCCTGCTGTTGCCCTGGGCCTTGGAAACCCCAAAGAGATTCTCCAACAGAGAACCTCATCGCTTTGTTTTCCCTGTTGTTGGTGGCCTTGCTCACCACGCTCAGAGCAGCTTTGCATTTTGACAGCTCCCCCAAGGAGCCGGGGGAAGATGGGATTTTGAACAATGTTCACTCTTTAATCTTTTTGATCAATATACTTAAGAACAATGCACAGACAGCAGCGCTGCTGTGGGCACGCAGCATTTCTTCCTCTCTTGAAGAGTACACAAGTGATACAAGGGTGGAAGGTGAAAATCACCTTCTTTTACATCTTCTGCAGTGCTGTGTCGTGTGCTTCTGCCACTTTGTAGAAAAAGAAAAAGGACTCTAATAAAAAGTCTTATTAACTGGCCATGAACACTGGAGCATGAATATTGCTCTTAATGAGGAGAGGCTGTAGCCTCATTTGCTTCCTTTGCGTCGTAGGTGCACTGAGAGCTCCGGCTCCTGTTGTGCTGGGTGATTCAGAGAAACGGGGTGAAACGCCGGTCCTTGCCCAACAGCGCTTTGTGGCTCGGTGTGCAGAGCTGCTGGGCAGGGGTGGAGAGAGGCCCACGGGTGAAGGACGGCAGCGCAGCCATTGCAGGGGCCCGGGGATGCCGGGTCCCACGGCAAGGTGATGTCCATGCCCTGGTCCTGGTGGATCTTTAACCTGCTGCTGAACCCCACTGCTGAGGGCTTTGCTCCCTCTCCAAGGAGTGGGTTTTGCTGCTTCTTCCCTTCCTATTGCAACATGTCCTCATGTTTGGGAAATCTGAATCTTGCAATTAAGCCGGTTGCTCTGGGTCTTGTCCCAGTGCATGGGAAAGGGATGATTCACTTTTCCCATCAAGGACCTGGCAAAGAGAGTTCAAAAACATCCAAAACTGCCAGGTATGAGAGGGCAAAGCACGAGCTGGCATGGCCGAGGTGGCCACAGGGGCTGACACAGCCGCCTGGGCAGAGGTGGCAGCTGATGGCATCAAAAGCAGGATGAGCCAAGAGGTGAGGTGGCATGGGGCCGGGAAGGAGGACGTGAGTCATTTGTGCTTCATGCAGGGCTGAAAGAGGGAGCCAAGGTGGCGAATGCTCCCTGGGCTGCTGGCTGGCCCCTGGGCACTACAGCAGGAATCACTGGAAGGAGGGAGGCAGGTTCTTGTGGCTGGAGATGAAGAAACAGCGCATCATGCTAGCGAGGACCTGTCCTCTTCCCTTTGCGTAGCCAGATGGAAACCCTGGTGCTCCCCTCCTCTCCTCTGTGGCCCCAGGACCTGCGGAGCTGAGCAGGGCTGTACTCGGCTGTTGGCAGTGAACACCCCTGAGCCATGCTGGTGCTGAGCCGGCTGCTTAGCGGGTTAGCAACGCATGCCATGCTGCAAGCATCCGTTTGGCAATGAAAGCACTAGAAAGGTTTGATCCTACTGAAATCAACCCCCCTCCTTTCCTTTGGGTAAGGGGAAAATAAAAGATCAGAGTGTGCATCACAGATTTCATAACCTTTGATGTTGCAGCCTGTGGTTTGGTAGCACGGTGGGTTAAGCCAGTGTTGCGTGTTTGTCGGGGCCATGGAATCAAAAATTCAGCTCACTGGTACGATGAGTTGTTGGGTCTCCGAACAGCCGCTCAGTGCAGCAAGGCGCTGTCCGGCTCTGCGCTTCAGCGAGAGGGGACATGGCTGGGAGTGACGTGGGGACGAGGAGCAGCAAGCCCTGGGCTGCGGGAGCGCGATGTGCTGGGTCAGTGCAATGATGGGAGCAGTGGGAGACCAAGCGCTTGGGTGAACTGGCCTAGAGACCAGCCCAGTGTGTACAGGCTGGGATAGATCTATCCATTGCCAAGGGCGATGATGTTTGTCAGCTTGCTTTAAATAAGAGTTACTGTTAGAAAGTACAGGGTGGCTGTGACTCTCATCATGGTGGAAAGGATTCCCCAGGTGCTGGGGGAGGATGACCATCTCCCAGTGCTTGCTCCCTATCCACCGGGGTTCACCAGTTCCCCGCTTTGCTGCTGGTGCAAACACAGTCATGGGGCCAGGTCCCTGCAGCTTGGCCCCAGCTTTATAGGAGGAAACTGCTCCTGGCTCCCCCATTTCTCCTTTTATAGAGATTATAAACACTTCAGGGCTTGTCCAGGTAAGCTCCACAGGTGAGAGCATCAAAGCTCAACATCTGCTTGGTGATTGCCAAGCTTCTTTCCAAACATGCTAAGGAGAAGTATCCTTAGGTCAGCAAATGAACAATACAGAACAACTCACAATCTAGCTGGCCGTGCTACGTCTCCCATCTATACATCCCGTCCTAACTGATTATTAAATCATATTTGCTGATAAGTATGAGATGTAATATCTATTACACAGCTGTTAAGCCTCAATTAATATGTTTTAATGATCAGTCATTTACTGTGCAATATACAATTAACATCCGGTATTAAATCTTAAATTAAATGCATGTTTGGGAAGCTAAATTTGAAGCATGGAACATAGCCGTGCCGCAGTAAACAGCGATAATTGCATTGAATAGATGGTATTTCTGTGCCCTGAGAGGGGGTTAAACCAACATTCCTGGCATCAGAGAATGGAGAAGAATTGCTAAAGTAGCTGGGTTCTACTTTTTCAGTGTATTTTGATCCCTATGGAGGTTTTAATTCATCTCCCTTGAAAAAAAGCACCCTGATGCACAGCTGCTGCGTTCGTGCGTGCGTGAAGGCTGAACTGGCAGGCCCTCGCGCAGGGTATCGGCTCAGAGGAGTCCTTTCTTGGCAAGGGCTGGGCAGGAGCGTGGGGCAATTAGCTGTGCTTCAGGCTGGGTTGGGCTGTGCTGAGCCTGGGGGTTCAGTGGCTCAGCCGGGATCTGAGACTGAAGCCTTAAAGCAAAGACTCACGTTGCCTGCTGGAAGAGAAGCCCTCGCTGCACTGTGGGTTTGGGGCCATGCAGGAAAGCAAATTTCGTTGTTGGTCTCCAGGCAGTGGCCGGTGGCCATCGAGAGCAGCGTGTGCGAGCGATGCGCTGCAAAATGCACGGGTGTTAGCCAGCAAGCAGTGCAGAGGGGGTGGAGGGGCCCACAGGTGGCTTTTCCAGCTTAGAGAAGATGTAAAACTTGGATTTGAGAATTTTTTTTTTTTTTTCTTAAGATTCATATGAAACATTTGATCCAAAGGACACCTTCCGATCCCTGACACTGCTGCTGTATCCGCTCTGAGAACTGAGCCCACGTTGTCTGGTGGGCCACTGAAGGACCCAGCCTGTTCTCAGCACGTTGCCGCTGTGTTAACACAGCGTTCACCTTTCCCATAAAAAAATGTGCCTGAACAAAGATGAAGAAAAACCTTACTCTTCCTTTTTCTTTTCTTGCACTTGGGGGAGCAAATGAAGACCGATAGGTTTTTCTTCTAGTCTTTCTGTTTAAATATGCGGTGACACATCTTATGAGGAAGCAAAGGCTTCACCCACCATCTTTTCTCTAAGGAACCTGTCTCTCACCCCATCACTTTGCTACGGCAGAGGTAACCTCTGCATAGATTTGGAGACAGGCAGCCTGCAAGCAGGGCTCCCCCCAGCACCGTAAGGACACGTGTGGGAGCTGGCTGCCCCCCAGGCAGCCCTCTCCTGCAGCATCCTGCCTCGTTTTCTATTCACCTTCTGCACCCCAAAGCTTCCTATGAGGTTTGGTTGGGTTTATTTTTGGAGGAACTTTCTGCCATTCTTTGGAGGGTTTAATTTTTTTCTGGCAAATCAATGCTTGCTTCTCTCTTTGGAAATGGAAAGTAAACCACACCCAAGTCTGATTAACACTCTGAATTGCGTGTGGTCTCCCTCCCAGGTTTCCAGATCTTCTTGTTTGGAGTTGATGAGGGTGACCCAAAGGTTTCGCAGAACTTGCTCTTTCGTGCCAGGATTCTGCACAACTAGCAATGCTTCGGTTCACAGCTGACCTTTCTCTGTAGATATTTCTGAAGGAGAGAAGGGGACGAATAAATTAAAGGTTTGGGAAAGAACCTCATTTGGAAGAGGACACACTGATGTAAATGTTGATGAGGAAAAGCAGCCTGTGTGCTGTCCCTGTGTGGGACCCCAGTGTGTGATCCAGTCCTGACTAGGTGGTGGGTACTGAGGATGGAGCGGGTGGGGGAAAGCTGGTGGTTTCCTTTGGGATGTGAACATCAGGCAGCGATCTATCAGACCAGCTGAGCATCTAGGTTGTTTTTCAAGGGGGAGTGGATGCAAGTGCTCCCGGCTGTGAGCTTTGGCTGTCTCAGCTCAGTGCCCAGAATGTGCTGTTCCCTCCGGGATCTGCTTCCCATGGGCAAAAGCTTGCATTTAAGGCAATATCCCGCATCTCTTCTTGGGTGGTCCAGGTAGGGGTTAAAAGAAGTGTCCTTCACATAGCCAGTCAGCTGCATTTCTGCTGAACCCAGGGTCCAGAGGCGAGGTGGAAAGGGCAGAGCCAGCAGTGCAAGCTGATCCTCTCCGGAGACCAGATGCATTTAAGCAGCATGGAGTAGAGGAAATCTGATTCGAGTGTTGACGGAGCTGCCTTGGCCATCTGAACCAGGCTGGGCAGAGGGACGGGAGCGGGCAGGAGGGTGCTGAGCTGGTGCAGCCAATGCACCTTCAGCTTGGCCAAGGCTCCTTGCCCCAACACGCAGCCCCTTCCCCTCCTCCTGCTCACAGGAACGAAAGCATGGGAGGTTGGGATGGGGCCCATGGCAAGGACAAGGTGGCATTTCGGGCCAGATTTACCATGGCAGCTTCTGGAGCTCACCCTTAGCCTGCGACTTAGGCACATTAGAGCAAAACAGGCCCGAAGAGGATAAGCGTGCGTGTGTTTTGCTATTTTTTCCCCCTTGGGGTTGAATCTCATGACCTCTCAACCTTTCAAAAATCTTCTAAGCTATCTTTAGGGTTATCGTGCATCCAGGATCCATTTTTTTCTACAGTTTAACTCACTCTCTGCTCCTGCTCCCACTGCCTCCCAGAGAGGATGCTCCTGCTTTAAAACACGCTACTTGGGAGAAGGATGCTCAGGAAATGCTTCAGATAAGCAGGCAGGCTGTACTGTCCTATGAATGTACTACAGAAACATCTTTATTTCTTCTATTTTGATTTTTTCCCCTTCTGTTCTCCTTTCTTCTGTCCCTTTCTAGCTTCTTTCCCACATTTTGCTTGGTTTTCATCATCTGCCTGGCCATCTGTGCCTCCCTGCTCCCTTTCCTCGGAGCTTCTCCAAAGCAGAATAATGTTTCAGCAACTCTTGGATTCTGTTTCCAAGCCCCGTGCCTTTCCCGTGGGTCCAGGCTGGAACACAGTGCTTCAGACAGGGTTTGGAGTGGAGTCTCCAACACAGATGTTTCTCCTGTGAAACCTAGAAAAGTCCCCCCAGCTGCCCTCCTGGCTTCCAAAGCTCTCTGGTTTAGGACAAATACATGAAGGTGACTTTCACGGTCATCTGTCTTAGGCACTAACTTGGATTGTACATCACCATAGGGTCAAATTATCCCAGTCTTTCAATGTACTCATTCTTGTAAGAGCACTGTGGGACATACTGGTTGTTCCTTAATGTCCTGTAGATAGAGAGTGGACACAGGCAGGGGAGGAATAAATTCTTTAGCTATTTTCTGTGCGTTTGTGGTAGAGCAGATCCAAAGTTGCTTGACTGGTGTCCTGCACACTCGGCAATTATGCATTGCTGGAAACACCCACCTTCCACAGGTTTCCTTTAGCATGTGTGAGCCCTCTCCCTGCTTTTGCTGTCTTTGAGATCACCCCAGTAACAGAGACATCAAGTCAAGGAAGCATGGGAGCCTGTTCCAGCAGAGGAAACGAAGCCTCTGCCCTGAGCTCTTCCCCAGGCTATTAGCAGCCCGAGATGAATGAGCGTGCCGGTGCACGCATAGCTTCTCACGTGCCTCCTTCTGGGGGATGTTCTCCTGTTTCCTTTGCATTGGTGGTAGAAGATGAATGGAGCAAGACTTGGAGAACAGGCAGTAAATTATTCAGTACTCAATGCCAGAGGGAGCTGCAATTAAAGATGCGAGGGGAAGGCTCGCAGCAGCGGCGCCCAAAGCAACAACTGTTTGCCAAGGTGAGCTGTGACGCTGGGGGCCCGGAGGCCAGAGTCTGCGGGCAAACGCTTCTGATCTCATTACTGCGAGCAATAACTGCGTGGGGGGGTAAGCTCTGCCATGCAGCTCCCGTGCCACGGCAGCTCCTCCATGCTGGTCCAGCTACTGCAAATCCATCTGTGTGCAGCAGGGCTGCTGCCGGCCCCTTGAAGATGTTTGAAGTTGTATTAGATGAAGGGGAAGTGCCAAGAATCCACTTGTAAGGCATGTGTTTCCCATAATCTTTCCCTTCACTGCCTATCGCTGTAATAACCCACTCCCAAAATGCTGGTGTCACAGAAACCTGCGTGGGGACCCCACTTGGCTCTCAGTGATGTCCAGCTACTGGGTCCCATCCACTGCTTTAGATGTGTGAATTTTTGTGGAAGGTTAAAAATGAACTTCATCTCTGGAAAGAGAAGAGGGTGTAAAGGTGGAGCAAGTGCACAGGGCAGAGGAGCCGTTTGCCAGCTGCCACGGGCACTGCAAGGCTCCTGGGCCGGTGCTGGCAGCTGCCTTGCCCAGCCACCAGTGACACTGTTAATATTGTGTTTTCCAACCAAGCTGAGCAGCGATGCCCAGTGTTTGGGATAGGCTGAGGGCGCACGTGGGCTGCTCCTGCAGCTTGGCTGATGCGTGGGAGCCCATTAGGTCTCTGAGCCTTCATTTACCCCAATTGCAAATTCTTCACAACTGGGGGCTCTTGGCCTTGGAGTGGCACCATGGGGTTCTGCTTGGGGCATGGAGACCCTCAGGCAGGGTTTGAATGGCCATTAAAGAAAGCAGGCAGGGAATAAATACTGCATTTTTCACCTCCGGTTGATGCTGCTGATGGGGTGCTGGGCTGACTCTGCATCCTGACCCCGTGTTCCTCTTCCTTTCCCCAGAAAATGAGTTTCGGGGCGAGCTGCTGAATCAGAGGTGGACCTGCGGAGAGAAGATCAGCAGCTGCGAGGGAGCCGCCAGCCTGCACGGCACACGCATCAAGGTGAGCAGAAAGCCCTCGGTTCTCCACAAGCGTGTACATTTTTGGTACAGTGACCTCTTGCCCCATGCATTGGCCATGGGACGAGGGCCACCTGCTGCTCCAGCCCTTATGGACCAGGTGGTCCTGGGGGGATGGAGCCTTTCCGGTACCCAAAGCGATGAGCGAGACTTGGAAGTATCTGCCTCCTTGCTACAGCCAAACCTCCTGCATGGTGAATCCGGGCAGAGAGGGCTTCCAGCTGTCAAGATTTGGCTTTGAGTCCAGATATTTAAATCCTTGCCTTCCTCTTCTGTCCCATCCTTCAAGGGTGGCTCAGATCTGGATATTTAGGTCAGTCCCAGCCCTGTTAAAATAGGCCCTTTCTCCAAGGCGCCGGCTGGTCGGAAGAAGCCCCTCGTACGCCAGGTGAAGCCGTGGTGCCTTTGGAGGAGACAAGCGAGGCATTCATCCCCACCGGGACCCCGGGCAGCTCTTGGGGGCTCAACAGAGCCACTCATTTACTGCTGCAGCTGTGGCTGATGAAAGAGGTCCAGCCAAGGCTGTCAAACCTCCTGGCAGATTCACTGCCAGCAGATTAGGAAGCTTTAATTAAGCATAGAACTGGGCTGCTCATTACGCAAATGGCACTTCCTGTCCCATTTTGGTCTCTCGGTAACGAGGCACCATCTCAGACGGGTGGATGGACCCACCTGGGTGGTGGAGGAAGCCCTCTTTGGGTGACTGATGGTCCTGACCCTTCCTGTATCCCCAAATAAACTGGGCCCTGGGAAAACCCCAAACCAGCAAAAATCCACCCTTAAAAAACATCCTTCTTCTCTAACAAGCTGTCAGCTGCAAGCAGGTGTCGCCAGGAAAGCTCACACCTTCTTAGAAAGCAGAGTAAGCAGTTGTTGCTATATTTAAAACAAGCTCAATTAAGGCTTTTCTATTGAACCTGCCAAATAAGCACTTAGATTAGATTAATAAGATTGTTGTATGTTAATAAAGCAATGATTACAAAAGGTAATATTCCTAGTACCTGGTGCTCATCTAGTGCTCTGCCTCTGCCAAGCACATTGCTAATATTAACTGTTTCTTGCAACCCCCAGCTCTGCTTATCTGTGTTTTAACAGTGACTGGTCTGGGGGCAAGAGGAGGAGGTGGGGAGGGGGCATCTGATGTGGGAGCAGGATTTGGGGAGCTGCAGCTTGTGGAGGTGGTGGTGCTGGTCCTGCAAAGCCAGGTCCACAGTCACGCCGTGGGATGCCAAGGGTACACAAGGGCCTGATCCTGTGCATCTCTGGCTGCAAGACTGAGCCTGCTGGCCTGAGGTGCGTGAGTGAGCAAGAGGTAAATTCTGGTCCTTTGCTACAAAAGCCAAATTAAACTTGAATAGGAAGGGGGAGGAGAGGGCTATCGTTGGCTCTCTATGAGCAGTTTTCCCCATGTGCTACTTTAAATCCATTTAGGCAAATTTTGAAAATATTTCATTGCATATCAGTGCAGTAGCATATTTATTTTCTGCTATATTTTCCTAAAATCCAGGTAGAACTTAGGATGGTTTAGGCCTGGATATTGTGTGTGTGCAGCCCTCTTATCTCACAGGGGGGAAAGAGGACTCAGTAACCTTTGGATCTGCACTGTGTGCGTACGCTTGCACTTGCATGTGTGCTCATAAATACATATTGTATTTAAATGTAGTTTTCTGTGCCGGTTACAGCTTGTAATCCACAGGATGCACAGTGGTGAAGGACAATGGGATGTGGGGCAGGTTTACTTATTTATTTTTGCCTGTAAAGAAGTCCAGGTGCAGGATAAAATTTCCCATGACAGGTCTGAAATGAGATCTCTGAAGAGTGCTGGGGAGCGGTGCTCTCTGCACGGAGCCAGCTGAGACTGTCCGCACGGACGCTCCTGCTTGCGCTCGTCCTGGACCACGGTGGCTGATGGAGAAAGGAATCTTTCTCTCCCAAATCTCTCTTCTCCCGTGCCACGGTGAGCTAGCTGGGGGTACCGCTGAATAGCGGGCAGGCTGTTGCTGAAGGCTGGCTACTGTTAGGACAGGTAGGGCTGACGTTGATGGGGCCACCAGAGCCCACTCCCTGCCACGAGCACCGGCTGCCGCAGTCCTCTTTGGAGACACGCACATAGCTCGCTTCAGCAATCACCGCGCATTGTGCCACTCGAGGGTAATCTTATGAAAAAGGCAGCTTATTACTGAGCTTGAAAACAAGGGGGTTGAAGAACTGTGATATTTCTTTTCCTCCCCTACCCCTCCTCTCCTGGCGTAAGAGCTGTTTGCTCGTATGGAGCCACTTAGGTGTCTCTGCGCGTGAAATGGCGTTCGGATTGCGTGTTGTAACACTTTCAAACAGTCAAGAGGAAAGTATATGTCAACTTAAACTACTGCATATGAAATCACCCCAGCCTAATGCTCAAATGCCAGCGCTGCGGAGGCACACGGTACAGCTGCGGCTGTGTCAAACGTGATGCTCGGGAGCATCTTTTCTGGTCCGCTTCACTTGCGCGGAGGATGCCTCTGCTATCGCTACAGAGCATTAGCGCTCGGTAAGCGTTTCATTTGCAGCGTTGGGGTTTTTTTTGGGTGGGGGTTGGACCCTTTCTGCAAATGAAAACTGACAGCACGGCTTCAGGAGGATGTTTGTGACACAGCTGTAATTTTTAATTTGAGGTGGGTACAAGCTGCGGTTTTGTGTCTAAAGATGTCAAAGCAAAATCCTCCCCCTGACTGCAAGCCCAAGAACATCGCACAGGGTGTCCTTTCCTGGAAGCAGTGCCAGAGCAAAAGGCAGACGGTAGTTTATTCAGCCGAGGACAGGACTCACAATAGGTGGAATGTCAGGAGGATTTAAATCAAGGAGCAGGGAAGACCCTAAAGGAAGAAGGGAAAAAAAAAAAAAAACCCTAACCTCAGAGTGTGGTTATAAAATAGCAGCTGGGAGCTACTATTGAGCCTTTTTTAAAAAGTAGAGGGAGACTCTTGATCAAGGGTTATTTCTTCCTCCATTACCCTTTTTTTTTTTTTTTTTTTAAATTTACCAGCTAGAGAAGGTCCAGCAGGACGAAGCCCTCTTTGTTCCCCGCAATGACCGCCGACGCCATGGCACTTTGCAGAGAGCAGGGGGGAGACATTTGGAGACCCAGATCCAGGTCTGCCCACCTGTGTTCTGCCTGCAGCAGCCAAGGGGGGATTCCTCACGGGCTGGAAAATAAAAACCCTCCAAAAGAAATCAGGGCAGCCATCCAAACCCATCCTCACTGCTTGGTGGGGGCAGTTTTGCTGCCTGGCTGTGATTTGCCCCATAGTTTGCATCCAGCTGGACCTTGGGGTTTGCTCCCTTTGTTGGCTCGTGCTGATAAGGCGATCCTCGGGTAGGAAAGAAGCAGCAAACAACAGTGCAAGTGAACCAGCAAATTAATCTTCCCTGGTGAGAGCTTGAAGGAGTTTGCTGGGACAAGGCTGGTGATGGTGGAGGTTTCCCACGCAGCATCCTTCTCCCCTCCCTTCCCTCATCCTAGCTTTGAAGCCAGCCCTGAAACAGGGTTGTGGGAGCTGGACCATCTCTGTGCATGGTCAGGGAGAGTGAGGTATAGGGGGGTCCCACCTCGTTAGGGCGGTTGGTGCTGTCTTTTCCCTTGAGGAGCTAAAGAAGGGGCTCCTTGGATCTGGAAGAGGGGAAGGACTGAGTGGAAAACCACTTTTCAACACTTCTGTAGGAAAAATGTAATTTTCTCTGGCATTTTCCTCCTCCTGCTTCACCTGCTGCTAGGCAAATTTAGGTCTTGTTTTTTTAACTAAAAATAGAGGCTCTGTCTGTCTGTCCCTCTAAAGCTCGGACACAGCTTCTTGCAAATAGCATTTTGCTATATCCACAAATAAGCACTGATGGAAGCTCTGCTGCTTTCAGAGTAAAATAAATATTCCTGCTGAATCCTCACCTCCCTTTGTCCAGCTGAAGGCTTTTTCAGCATGTTTATTTTCTCTGAGCTCCATGGTGCTCTTGAATACATATAAAATATTACCGCTGACCGCGGGGAATTTCAGCATGGCCCTTAATGGCATATTTGCGTAGAGCTGTCGAAGCCCAGGCATACCTGGGCATCAGTGCACGGGAGGCTCCAGCGGTTTTATGTTAGCACCTCGGTCTTCCATTAGAAAAGAAATGTGTATTAAGATAAGAAAGAAGAAGAAAATATCAACCCTGTAGGTACTCCATAAAATTAAACTTCAGATCCTTGCTGTTGTTCCCAGGCTGTATTGCTGTAGTCTTGGCAGCAGAGCAAGACCGTTACTGTCGAACTAGGCTGTTAAAATTCACATTGTATTCAGGTTAAACTGTCCTTCTAGTTTATCTGTCTGAACTTCATTGATTTAGATTTGCAGCACTGGCACATCGTCACTATAGCTTGTATTATGGTCGTGTCAGGAAGCTCCTTAGCGTGGGGCAAACATGGGGTAAGAAACAGCCCCTGCACCATGGCACCTTTAGAGGGCGGAGGGGAAAGAAGGGGCGCCCAGGGATGAAGTGATGTTCTCAAGGTTACCCTGGCCGTCAGTGGTGGAGCATGGAGCTGAATCCTGGGGCGAGTACCCTGAGCCCCAGCACAGGGTCCTTTCCACTGTGTTGTCTCCAACGTTGGGTTAAGAAATCTGCTAGATGCTTCTTTTGGTTTAATGTGAGAGATAACCCAGCCATAAGGTGAGGAGGAGTGGTATAAACCTCTGTCTTGTTCTAGCTGGACTAACATGCTCTGGGGCTGGCATCTGGTAGCAATAATTTATTTGCAGGTTTCCTTTCAGATTGCTTTGTTTTCCATTCAGAGTTAAAATAATAAGAATGAAATCCGGATAGCTTCTCAGCCTGGCTATTATGCGAACAAGGGAGAGAACAAATGAAAATACCCCGTCAGTCTCCAAGGCTGCAAACATGCACTATGTGACCTGAAATTTCGTGTTAAAACGATCTGTCTAGAGGGCTTCTCGCTGAGGAGGCAAACAATAAAGGACAGTGGTTTCATGTAACCTTCATGCATCCGAGCCCGATAACCACGGAGGCTCCAGAAGCACAGTAATGGCCACGACAGTTAATTTAAGTTGCCTGGGAGGAGCAGGGGCTGAGCTCAGAAATGGATCTTTTTCCTGATGTTTCTGCACTTTGGTGGGAAATGAAGATTTTTGAGGACGATGCTGCTGTTGATTTAAGCTGAGAAAAGGAGCCTGATGGTAGGACAGAGCCTGGGTGTGCAGAGCCCACCCCATCCCTCCGGTGCTGTAAGTGAAACGTTTTAAATACACAGCAGTGGGGCTGTGTCAAGCTCTCTAACCAAGTAATGGGGTCTCCCCTATGGGGAAAAACTCCAATAATTTAAAAAAAAAAAAAAAAGGTTGCTTTGTACGGTAGGCCAGGCAAGGCAGCCTATTTGGCTTTTCCATCCTTTGGTCCTCAGCAAGGTTGGCTCCGTCCCTGCCTTAGGTGGCCCCTGTCCCCTTTGCCCATGCGGTGACCGAGTGTGCTCCCGTCTTCCCAGGGCATTTGATCCTGGCTTGAAAGAGGTGTTGAAGGCAACGGGAGGAATTGCTTTATGAGGTGCTATGGTGTAGCGAGGAGCCTGGATGTTAGCTCAGACGCGTTACCTAATTTTTTGAAGACAAATGTGACATGGAATTGGATCTCTCCCATTTATAGGCAAGCAGCTTGTCCTTGAAGGGCAGGTTTAAGAAAACTGAAGTTTTGCTCTGCTTTTCCCCCACTGTCCCTGCGGGCTCCCAGCCCTTCCTCTTCTTTTGGCCAGTGCTGGCATGGTGCAGGCGGTGCCTGTTACGCTTCCCGCAGCTTTCTCTCCTCTGCCGCTTTGAATAATTTATCTGCAGGAAACCCATATTGCCAAGGCACCAGCCCAACACGTGCCAATTCCCTGGGAAAACTGTCAAAAAAAAAAAAAAAAGGAGAAAGAAACAGCCCTCTGAAATTCATTTTGGTTGGAGGCAGGCTCCCAGCAATCAAATGTATTAGTCGTATTGTCGGCGTGCAGCGGCGGCATTAGCTAGCTCGCTCAGCGCACGCCGACGTTGAAAGGCTCGTAAATGTAATGAAGTCCCTTTGACACCTGCTCCTCTCCACACTTTAAACGTGAGCCATTGGTCCGCAGGGAACCGGGCCTTTAAAAATAGAAATTACAGTAATTGTCTGCTGTGTTATTGGGAAGATTGTAATAAACGTGGAGCACAACACCGTGGTGCCACGAGCTGAATGCTGACAGGATGCATAAATTGCTCCAGGTTTTGATTTTTTTTTTTCCTCCCCTCTCCAATCTCCCCATCTAACAAATCACATAAATCATTGCGTGTTAACGCCGCCTTTCCAGAGGGTGGCAGTGGGAGGGTGAGAGGCACTTGGGGCAATTTCATCCCTCCCCTTTGAGGTGTTTTCAGCTGCGGTGCCCCATCCGCTGGGGACCTCCATCCCCTCTCCCCTCCTGCCCAACAGTCTCCCGCCCTCCTCACCACCCCCAAACCTCAGGGGGGACACGGGAGCCCCAAACCAAGCAGTGCATCCTTTGAGGGTGATGGGTGAGGACCCCCGGCCCCTTCTGCTGGGGAATGCGAGCAGCAGCCACCAAGAGTTTCAAGGCGCACGGGGGGATGCGGTGGCACATATCATGTGTGCATCATCCCCACTGCCATGCGTGTCCCTTCCTGCTCCTCGACCAGGGCGAGCAGCTGCTCGTGTCCCCCCTTCTTTTGGGGGTGCCAGAGGGTTGGCTGTGGGGCCTCCTTGTTTCAGGATGGCACGGGAGCTGGTTGCATCCCTCTCCAACTGGGACTTGTAGAGGCTGGTCCAAAGAGAATTTGTTTTTATTATGTCAAATCCCACTTGGAAATGGTCCTTTCCCTCTCTTTTCTCTCTCCCTTTTTGTTATCCTAGGAGGAAATGTCCCAGACGGTAACACTGCAATAAAACTGAAATCATCTTGTCCCCAACCTCCCAGGCTACGATCCACCTCCCTGCTCACACCCCGATCCTGCGTACCCCCTTGGCGTTTGCTGCCAAATGCACCTGCCTGCAGAGAGAGCATCTGCGTCAGGGCGAGATGTAAAAGCGGCTCTTTGACCACTTCTGCAACTTCCTTGACAAGTTTCATGAAATCCCATTTCTATTATTCTCGCTGTATCTTCTTGCCCCACCGTGCAGGTCCCCTGGTTTCGCTGCTCCCACCTCCAGGCACAGCCTGATTTCAAAGCTTCCCCCAACGCCGGGACGCGGCTGCAGAGCCCGTGTTGCACCCCAGAGATGGCTGCACTTCAGCCTTCCGCTACCTTGTGGCATGTTGTGATGTTTAATTAATATCAAGCACTTTGAAGTCCCCGATGTTACTTATTCATGCCTGTATTCCCCACAGACCTGTTTGATGTCCACGTTGCAGAGGTTATTTAGATGCAACTCTTTGTGTCAAATTTAAGCAGAGAGGAGAGGTTGCTTTTTAGGGCACTACACAAAAAGTTGTCTTTCCCGGGCACGAGATCAGCTCGGCTGCATATTCAGAGATTTCTGAACAATTATATGTGCCAGCTACTCACCTAGGTGCTCACAGCACTTCCCTGGTATAAATCCAGGGAAATCAGTTCTGGCCCTAACAAGTGACACCTCAGACCCAGCCGTTTTCCACCACGGGCCATCACATCTGGGTGTTTGTCCCTCTGTGGTACCCGACCAGCAGAGAGTCCTTGTTGTGTCCCAGGATGTGGAAATGAATTTAAGGTTGCTAAATTTGGGCACTGTGGGTTGAACAATAAAATCAGTGCAAGAAACCTCTGTCCCCAAACCAGGGGCAAGCTCTCCCTGCCGCCCAGGGATTTACACAGAGCAACAACCACACGTGAGATTGTCCTTTAACAACAATTTTCTTGTTATCTTTCAACAATTATCTTTTCTTTCCATTCCAGATGAGTTTAGAAAATGACGATAAGAGAGCACGCACGCGATCAAAGTCTATCAGAGGTGAGCAGCTGGTTATCCTGCAGCGTGGGGATGCATAGACCCGAGCTCCCTGCACTTTGCTTGTTCCAAATAGGCTTTGATTTTTCAGGTCCAGGCTTAACTCTTTAAATTATGTTTACTGCCCCAGCCCAGCCCCTCCAAAATTTGTCTACAAACCTGGAAAACTCCCAACTGCAAACCTTTACAGGTCCTCGTAATATTTAACCCTCATCCCCTACACCCAGGAGAAGAAAAAAAAAAAGGAATTAAAAAAAAAAAAAAAGCCCCTTTACATGCTTTGCTTTAGGGGGATCGCAATCACTGGAGCTTCAGATCAGCTCCTGGGGCTTTCATCATGCACACTCTGCCAGCGGCTTTGAAGTTGCACATCTGAGAGCGCCTGGCAGAAGTAGCGCATGCTGGAGAAGCAAACGGGGCCGTCCCCGGCAGGGACGTGAGGACAAATGACTTGTTAACGCAAAGCTTGATTGTTATTTATTTTTGCTATTGGTCGTTCTTTGCGTGCTTTCTCTCTGGGAGAAGGCGAGGTGCTCTGATACAGAGCACAGGGTGCCACCTCGGGTGGTCCCGTGGCCGCCTGCGATGGTTACAGCCTGGCCTCTCTGTTTTGGTTCCTTTTTGTGGCCGTGGATTCGATGAATTGCAAAGGTGGCTGGAAGTGAGGGATGAACGGGGCTGGCTGAAAAAGTGTGATGGCTGCAGGGACTGCAGCTTCACCCACACAGCTGTGCCGGACCACCCGCCTTTGCCCCGACCCACCTTCCTCCTTGCTCTTCTCAGCATCCGCGCCTTTTAAAAACAAACCAAAACCCAGATGCTGCCAATTGTGCTGAATCAAGCTCAGATCTTTGGGTTTCATTGCTTTGTTGCACGTACATAAAGGTGCTTGCTCAGGTTGCTAATGAGCGTGCCCTCGTTCTATTTATTTTTCTCGCACCCTGCCTTCCCCACGCTCGAATCTGGGTTTCTTAATGTGAAAAGGTAATTTATTGCATACACCCTGGGACTTGCCACTGCCTCCAGTTTGTTGAAGCTGGATCCCAGGAAATCCAATTAGCTCAAACAAATTGAGCAAACGTGTTATGGTTTTTAGCCTGGGCAAATTTAGGCTTGTGTTGTGTGTTTTTTTTCCTCTTGATTAGTTGGATTCCTGGCTGGATGTAAGGTTTCAGCAGCGATGCGATGTTGTTGTATGTTGTTATTGTAAGCAGTGGGATGTCCTCTTATTCACAAGTAGGGAATAATCCCTAAAAACCCTGCAAACTATTGTTTACCCCAAAAGCCAAGTAGCAAATCCCCTACCATGTGTCTGAGCGTAGGCAGGGGCTCCCGCATCAGTCCGGTGTGATGAGGGGAGGAGAAAAACGTGCCTGTGCCTGTTGGTAGGTAGAGGGTAAATGCGGCCATTGCAGCAAAAAGTAGTGAACTGTGCAAAAAGTAACCGAGGAGCATATTTTAAAGGCAAACATAGAGAAGAAGGCATGAGAAAAGTCGGTCTTTACTTAAAAGTGTTTGAGTCATACGCATGCATATCAGTATAGCTCCATTGACTTTAAAGTTGTCATGTATTTAGAGAGAGTTAAGCATAGGCATGAGGATTTACAGGCAGGATTATGATTTACTACAGGCTGGCACGCAGTAAACGATGGCAGGGTAGATTTGCCCTTTCTTTCCCAAACGGGATGCCCGAGGAGGCAACAGAAACCCAGCAGCAGGCAGGAGAGGATCCCCCAGAGAAGGGGCATGTCCTGGGGGGCTGGGCACCCCTGTTGTGGTTTTGACCTTGTGTTTGTTTCCATTGCTGCGTCCTGCGCCTTCGCCCAGTGCCCACGGAGCTCATCGGCCAGGAGGTGAGGTAAGGACCCTGCTCCTCCTCCGAGGTGGGAGGGAGGGAGGGGAGGCCCTGTGCTGGGACTGGCTTGGGCAAAGACCCACAGCTCCTTACAGGCTTGGGAACCTGGCTGAGGGGAGCAAAGCTCTGGGACTAATGGGGTGGAGGTCTTGCTGGGGGGCTTATATTGATGGGCACCTCGTTGTGTCCAAGTCCTCAGGGCACCACCTCACAACACACATCAGAGGAACCACAGGAGTTAAAGGGACAAAAACACAAGCTCTGGATGGGTCACAGTAGACTGAAGACCCTCCAGCCATCCTCTGAACCACCCCAGACCTAAACCCCAGCAAAACCTAATGCCCATGTTTTGTATTGCAGGATCATTAGGGACAACATCCTACTAACCAGAGTTTCTTTTCCATGTATTTCGCATCCTCTTCTTGCCCCCAAACAACGTTGTGTCACATCACTTCTCATGCCAGATGCTCCTCCTTTGGCCCTATGTCCCCCGTTGAGCCACCGAGGTCCTGTTGTCGCTCATTTAGCAGCGCTGGCACGCCAACAGCGGCAACCAAAAGAGCCGGAGCAAGCCTCTGCAGCCCTACAGAGCTTCTCATTATAAATAACAGCCTCCTCCATCTCTAAGCTCCCTTTAAACCTTGCACAAGGGCTTACGCAAGAGGTAGGAGTCTTTAACCTGGACAGGCGCTAATAGCAGGGGCTGCCTCTCCTAGCAGCCTCCGTTAGAAAGCCGTGAGTGTCAAAGAGTAATTGGACCTTAACCAACCCAATTTCAGAGCGTTTCTGCTCCTCCGCTCTCCTATTACTCTGGAGAGACGGGAGGAGCAAGCGGCGGGCATGCCACTTCTCCAACTTTTATTGCTGAACACTTGAGTGGAGGTGGTAATTGGAGCAGGTGACATATATAAGGGGCAGGACAGAGTGCTCCACAAAGCCATCTCTGCAGCTGTCACCTAATTGCCTGATTAACTGGACGATTAATCGACTAATTGGAAGCAGGGCATCGTCTGCATAACAATAAGAGGCCCTTTTGTCAAGCATATGAAGGCTGCGGAGAGGGGGAGAGCAGGTCGGTGCGGTGGCTGTTGCGGGGAAGGAGAGCAGCTTTAATGGACCTCGAAGCCCCTTCCCCCTTTTGGGATCCTGCCAAAATATGGGAAACCTCCCAGGAGGAGAGCGGGAACAAGAAAGCCTGGCCCAGAGCATGCTGAGCATCACCTCTGCACTGGTGCTTTTTAAAGGGATTAAATTAACACACCGAAGCCGGCGACATCCCAAATCACCACCTGCTTCGGAAAAACTCAATGCTGAACCACTTGGCTCTTTCCTACTTATTTTTTATTGCAGGCTTCATTTCATCACATTAAAAATGGGGTGGGGGTGGGAATCAGCTTTAATTGATGCAGGAAAGCTTATAAAAGGCTGTAACATCTTCATCAGAGCTGCTCTTGTTTCCCAGTGAATAAGGCCTTTTTCAGGCAAGTCACTGGTAACATAAACACCGCTCTGTCTTTTGGCATGCAGTCACTTAAAGCGTGTCTGGGGCTGCTCAGGACAGAGCAGCCTCAGTCATGACTGAGGGCAATTAAAATTAAATAGACTTTCAGATCATCAGCAGAGGGAGCAGCGAAGGGGGGAGCTCCTTTTTCCAATTATGCACGTTAGCGGGATGAGATCTCTTTTATATATGACCTCGAGCATTTTGCTCGGGAAGGGATGCCTCGCTGGCAGGCAAGACCCCAGGCACGGCGGGGCTGGGGCTGTGTGTGCACGCTGAAAAAGCTGGGAGCCGTCGCCCAAGCGATGGTGTTGGAGGATGCTCAGCATCTCGGGTTGAAATTGGGCCATGAGCAAAGGGGCCAGCAGGAAGGGGGACTTCATCTTGGAGGGGCCAGGAGGTGCAGCTTACACCCACAGCCACACACCCGCCTCACCTAGAAAGCCGTGTCCCCTTAGGGGACATTCTGCTGTCATTTGCCCTTTTAGCATCAGCTTTGCTAAGCTAAAGCAAGCCGGTCTCCCCGAAGGAAGGATTCCTACTCCCCTGACAGTTCACTAGCCCTTTCCTGTCCCGGTTCTGGGTTGAATTATATTCTTTGAACACAGCGATCTGACTTGTGCAGGGTGTTCTGGGGAGCTGAGCCGTTAATAACCCGCCGGTGCACCCAGAGCTGCTGCATCCATTAGCACACTCAGATCCTCCTTATCCTCAGCTTTCTGCAAGGGCTGAGCTCTCTGCTGAGAGCAGAAATTCTGAGTCCCTAAAGCCTGTCTTGGCACTTGGTACTATTCAGTGTTGTCCCATGTCTTTTACTCCAAGAGTGACGGGCTGGCCAGATCCCCTCTGGGCTGGCAATGCCTTCTCCCTTTGCACTGCCATCAAGAGAATTCATTAGCACTTCCAACTTCCCGGGCCGAGGGTGATACGGTGCTAAATGAGGTTATTAATCCTACATGACTCCAGAATTCCTCAGACATCAGGCAAGTCACTTGGGCATCCTCTAATCAATGCCATAATCTGGTTTTGCCAGAAATGTTTGCTTTAATGCTTCTTATCTGGAGCCCTTATAGCTCCTGGAGCTGAGACTAATTACCCCTGCAGGGGAGGCGTGCGGCCCTGCGCCGAGGGATGCAGCAAGCAGGCTGCTTCGCTGCAGCCCGTGGCAAAGGCACCAGCGGCTGCAAGCACTGCCCAGAGCTCCCTGGAAGATCTTAACTCATCCTCTTCTGCAGAGCAGCAGGAACAAATGCAGGGATTTGGGAGATCTGGTTACCTAAATCCCATCCCTTCCCCCAAAAGTGAGGCTCTGAGGTGCTTTTGAGGATTTTTGTCCTGGTGATCTCCACCCGAAGTGCTCTGGCTAAAACCTCCTCCATCCACTCCCAGCCTGCCCTCTCCAAAAAGCCACCCATTTCTTACTGCGAGGAACCCCACTTCCCTGATAAGCCATCAAATAAGCGAAAAGCCCATGTCTTCCTCCTGCATCGGCGAAAAAGAAAACTGAAGGGTGGTAGTGGGGAGGCAGAGTGCGGTAGTTGTCTGCTTTTTAAAAGCTTGCTCTTACACATGCAAATCTTTAATTAAACATACTCATAAAACTATAATGAACCGTTCATCTAATTAAATGGGGTGAGTCATTTCATTAATTTTTAGCAAACTGCAAGCCTGCTCTCCTGCCCTCCTCACTTGGAATTCAAAGGGACAAGCTGAGCCATTTGAGGGAAATTATCTTCCCTTTTGTGGTTGTTTTGTTCCTTGTGCACAGGTCCTGTTTAACTGACCATAGTTTATACACTTCTAATTAAAAATGAATTCTCCGAGTCCTGTTGCTGTTCTTGATGGTTGCTTGTTTCCCTCTCAAGCTGTCCAACCCCAGGCTGTAACGGCTCAGGACACATCCGTGGAAAGTATGCAAGACACAGAAGGTGAGGCTGGGTCAGAGGCAGTGGGGATGGAAAAATGCCAGCAAAAGACTCAAAGACAGATGTTCACCGGAGAGAGGCTGGTTCAGAGCAGCAACCCAACTCACCTGCCCCAAATCTGCCTACCAAAGAGCCAATTTTCTGTCTCTCCATCAGTCTGTGAGGGATCCTGGGGGATCCGGTTCACCAGGCTAACAGCAGCCTTCCCACAGACCCCAAACCAAGGCAGAAGTACCTGGCTCAGGCACCTGGGGTTGATGGGAGCTGTCAGCAGGCAGAGATTTTGGTCTGCTTGCTGCCTCTATGGATGGGGAGGGGAAATGAGAGTGCGCTGGCCGCCTTCGAGGCCAGGCCAGCCTTAACTGATGGCTTTCATCACCCTGTAACAGTGAAATTGGAGTGGTTGGTGGACCAGGGGCTGGTTCTGCATCCCCTGCCTGGTTTCATGGTGGCACTGGTGGCCATCACCGACAGTGGTGCTGGGAGCTGTTGGTCCTGCTGCTCCCTGGACAACGGCTGCCCATGGGCCAGACTGCTGGAGTGACCCAGCATCCTTGCACTGACGTCTGAGTAAAGTTGACAAAGTTGCACAAAGCCAAGGTCTGAGAGCGGCTCTTCTGGCCACAAAGGCTTAAAACAGCTAAAAATCTGGGCTGCTGGATGATTTTTTTTTTTAGTATTTTTGTATTTGTCCCACTTGCCTTTGCCTAACCGGTTCAGATGCCATAGCCATGCCTTTCTCACTCGGCAATGCCTCCTCTCTGTTCCTTGATCCCATCTGCAGTTTACAAAGCTGCCCTCTAGCAAAGAAGAGGAAACTTCAGGATGCGGAGGCCGAACATCTGGTGTCGAAGAGAAAATCCCATCCGCTCAAGCTGGCCTTGGATGAAGGCTACAACGTCGACAGCGACGGCAGCGAGGAGGCTGAGGCGAAGGAGGAGTCTGGCTCCGACGAGTCGGAGGGGACGCTGGAGGAGGACGAGGCGGAGGCGGTGGAGCAGGAGGAGACCCGGAGCCCTGAGCCGGCAGAAGGTGCTTTATCATTATTGATTGCAGAGCTATGTTCTGCACAAGAATAAAGGCCAGAGAGTGTTAATAACGAGGAGTTATAGCTCCTCTGAATTATGTACAGGATGGGTTCTTCAATTATTACGTTCGGTGGCAGCAAAACGGCAAAGCTCTGGTTAAGCTGAGGGGATACGCGCGGATTGTCTCTGGTGTCTTAAAAATGGGAGCTTTTCCATCAGGGATGCTCCGTGGGGAAAGACCCATGGAAAGCACAGAGGAGCTCACCGCATGGCTCAGACGGCAGCGGGGAAGAGAGCTGGGGTCCCGCATCAGTGCCTCGACGGGCTCGGCTGCCTTCCCCTTGCAGGAGCTGTCCCCCGACCGGATCCGGCTGCTCTCCGAGAGGAGTGACAGGCAAACGAGCTGGGTGTCCAGCCGGGGTCCTGGCACTGTGTCGCTCCCCGGTTTGGAGCCCCTGGCTTGGGGAGCACTGGGAGCGAGGGGGCCAGGTGGCTGCTGACGGTGGGAGCTGGAAGCTGCGCACATCTGAGCCCCACGAAAGCTTCAATGGAAATCCCCTTTCTACCTGCCATTCCCAAATGCAATAAATTAGGCTGCTCCAGGGGTGTAACAGCCAGGCTCTGGTTTCAGTTAAGCTTAAATAAGACAAAGAGATGTTTATGAGCTTATACAATTACTTTCTTTTCCCCCTTTTTTTTTCTTTTCCTCCTTCTTTTCCTTTCGCTCTTTTTTCTCTTTCTTTTCCTCACTCTTTCTTTTCCTTCCTTTCCTTCCTTTCCTTCCTTTCCTTCCTTTCCTTCCTTTCCTTCCTTTCCTTCCTTTCCTTCCTTTCCTTCCTTTCCTTCCTTTCCTTCCTTTCCTTCCTTTCTTTCCCTACTTCCCCCCCCCCCTCAGAGAGAAGCCCAGCAAAATCAACCCATTATGGACAAAACACGGCAACAAGTACGTCTGGGCCCAGCAAGGCCAACTATAGCAGCTATCAAGAAATAATCGCCAACTCTCTCCTAAACCTAGGCCAAATAGCAGAGGAAACCCTCGCCATCGAAGGGCAGCTGCCTGAAGCTGAGCTGCAGGTCTCCAAGCCGCCGTCCAACGTTGTGCATCTGGTCCACGAGGATGCGGGAGAGGAGTTAGTGGAGGAGGAGTGCGACAAGGAGATCATCATCCAGACGGAGGATGCGGAGGAGGTCATCGAGGTCACCAGCGAACGCAGCAGCGAGTTGTGTCCTGAGCACCGGGACGATGCAAACTGCGAGGAGTCCTGCAAACTGCAAAAAGCTGAAGCAGAAGAAGAGGATGAAGATGAGGAGGAGGAGGATGAAGATGAGGAGGAGGAGGAGGAAGAGGAAGAAGAGGAGGAGGAAGAGGAAGAAGAAGAGGAGGATGAAGAGGAGGAGGAGATGGCTCCTGAAGTGATCTGCGAAGAAGCTCCTCACACTTCTCAGGACACCCAGAAAAGCCACTGTGAAGGGCAGTTCAGCCCAAAGCCCGAGTACTCGGTCATCGTGGAGGTCCGGTCGGACGACGACAAAGACGACGATGCCCGCTCCCAGAAATCGGCAGTGACCGATGAGTCAGAGATGTACGACATGATGACGAGGGGGAACCTGGGGCTGCTGGAACAAGCCATCGCACTGAAGGCCGAGCAGGTGAAAATTGTGCGGGAGCCCAGCCGGCTGCCAGGAGAGCACGTAAAGCACTTCCAGGTGGACGAGAAACAGAGCAAACCGCTGGACAGCATCCGAAAGAGCTACTACGGCAAAGGTATGGGGACGAGCCTTCGCGTGTCTCTTTCCTTCCTATTCCCAGCTGAATTTGTCTGCTCAGCACCCCATGAAAACTAGGCTGCTGGGGGGTTTCACAGCGCACAGAGGGAATTCAGCCACAAATCCTCAATGTCCAGAGGGATGGGGACATCCTAGCGGTCAACAGTGAATGCACAAAATGATGGTGTCCTCTACGTCTCAGCAGGGGAACTGCATAGCTAAGTTGCCTGTTGGTCTTGAAAACCTCAGCCTGGTCAGTAGGGCTGGTTTAAAATCCAAGTGGGTTTTAAAGTAGTGGTAGGAGTCTGGCCACAGCAACACAAGGGACTTGGCGGGGGCTCAGCTCCCCTGGGCCGCCCGCTTGGTTGGTGTGAGCTGCTCCACCCTCCTAGCTGGGTTAGCTACTTAAATTGCTTTGCTGATTTTAATTTTTGAAACTTCCAGTGTTACAATTCCACCTTCAGCAAAAAAACCTCCAAACCCAAAGTTTTCTCCCTCTGTGACTGGAAAAGTGGTGGGAAGCATCCTTAGCAATTTTTCTCTCCTTTCCACCTCTTCCCCTCCAAATCCGCTAACCCGCTTCCCACTGCCCTTTCCCCACAATCCCTAGATCCCTCAAGACCTGAGAAGCGAGAAATCAAATGTCCAACTCCTGGCTGCGATGGGACCGGCCACGTCACGGGACTCTACCCTCACCATCGCAGCCTCTCTGGTTGTCCGCACAAAGACAGGATCCCTCCCGAGAGTGAGTACATGGTGGGACAACAAGGCTTGCTTAAATTAGTCTGAAGCCTTATTTCCTAGGGGGATTTTTACGCCTGATGGGTAGAGCCGTCTCAAGGCCAACGGGCACTCCAAATAGTCCCAAATGATGTGAATTTTATGACCAAGTCTCTAGCACAAGCCTGATGTTAATTCTTGGTGTATAACAGAGTCTCTGCCATGGGATGGTGCTTTTCCAAGTTTTTCTGGGATGCTTCTATCCACCAAACTGTTATCGCTCTTCATGGGAACCGCTATGGAGATTACAAGGAAGTCCTACCCTTCTTAAAGATTTTAGCACCATCCTGTGGAGAACGAGGTCCCTTCTCTGAAAATCAAAGAGGTGCTTTAAAAATGATGCCCACCTCCAGAGGTGTGTTAAGCCATTCCCATCTTTACACTGAATGTCCCATATTTTTCTCTATTTGGGATATCATGTTGGGAAGAAGGGGAAACTCTTTCCTGCTGTCCGAATGTGCTGAAGGTGTTGCCGTACAGCAGACGAGAGGGGTCGTTCAGGACGTGCAGGATAGCTGAGTCCCCTCCTACACTGGCATCACTGTAAAATTCACAAGGTGCTATATCGAGATTCGTCTATTCCACAAAAAATATTTATCATCATTGTAACAGATTTATATATATATATATATACATAGAGGGATATTTTATTTCTACCTCTCTACCAGCATCCTAAATAGCTTTCCCTGTGCATATACATAAAAATCAATGTTGTACGTTTATGATAATGGCATAATAGACAAAAAAAAAAAAGGAGCCCTTTCTTATCAGTAATTTCAAAGGTTGCAGACCTGCCATAAACACGGAACTGCAAGAAACAAGGAGAAAGTATAGCTATCTTCACGCAAGCTTGAATGCAAGAAAAAATATTAATAAATAACTAACACAAGCTGTGTGCTTTAGAAAAGCTTGCAAATCAAATTATTTTCTTTACTTTTAAGGTCAGCGCTGCAGGAAGCAATAATCCTGAAGATTAAAATAAAAAAAAAAAAAAAAATCAAACAAAGACTAGTCCGAAGGATAAAAGCAGTGATACAACTTCAATCACTTAAAAGTACCTGAAATTGGGAGACCTGGCTCCAAAACAGTGGTGGGCGGGAGGGGCTGGATGGGGGAAACCGGACTGCAATCGGCAAACGAGGAGAAAGCCCAGGCTGTGTGCAGAGATGCTAATCTAGTGCTGACCTGAGCACTGCTGCCTTGTAAATCTTTTTTTTCTCTACACGGACGAATTCTAATTACAGCATTTCACGTTCCCTGATTTCTAGGAAACCAGCGTACAAGACTTGATGATTTTGTCTTTTTTTTTCTTCCTCTGATTTTTATCAAGTTGTTTTTGCTTCCCTTCCCCTCTCCCCTTCCCCTTCTCGCTCTGAAGTCTTGGCGATGCACGAGAACGTGTTGAAATGCCCCACGCCAGGCTGCACAGGACAGGGTCACGTCAACAGCAACCGCAACACGCACAGGAGGTACCAGCTTTGACTTCTCCTCCGTAACAGCCAGGGCAAGGATAGCAGCAGGGCAACCATCCCCAAAAGCCTTGGCTTTACTCTTGGACTGAGAGATGGTGCAACTAAGATGGGTGAAGCAGGGATGAGCCTAAGACAAAGAATAATATGAGAAAGCAAGACGGGTCAGTGATTTCGGGCTGGGCGACAGAGCAGAGCAATGCTTCCAGGCTCGCAGGTGGGACTACGGGGGGGTGGGTGCAGGTGGGGGTTCAGGGAAGAGGTGTTTGGCACTAGGGAAGCAGAGGGTGCCTGGTGCAGCTGACTGGAGGGTGATGTTTGTGTTGGTGGTGTGGCACTTAGCAGGATTTCTAGGAATTTCCACCATATTTAGACTGAAATTAGTCTGTGATATTGATGAGCTGGGACTCAAGGTCCTCTTGCTGTAGGACCTCAGCCCAGATGTGGGCAGGAGGAGACAGGGTTGCGCTTTAGGACCTGTAATTATACCCCATGCTCTGGCTTCGGTTGAACTCCAGCACTTTTACAAACGGGAAGGCTGCAAGCCAAGGGGATGGTGCACTTAAAAGCTAGAAACTTTCCAAAAAGCCAGATGAGCTTGTGCTACAGGGGTGCGCTCATGAATTTATGATTTACCATTCGTTGCACTTGAGCTTAATTGGCAGAAAGCGACGGCTTTGTAAATATTGATGTGTTCGCAGGCGCGAGGTAAGTTTGTGTTGTTACTTGTTCAGCCATGGAAGAAGCTGGTGGATGCCTCATCGTAGCCGTAGCTGCTAGAGGAAAATTAGGGAAATCTGCTTGGTTAATTGAGATGCTTGGTTTGGTGCAGGCAGCAAGCGATTGCAGTGAGATCGAGGTGATCCACTGGTGTTAGTGGGTTATGGAGTGAGCTTTGGGCATAGCGGTTTGGGCTGAGTCCCGGCAGGGTCGGAACCCTGAATTTCATGTGGGGCTGGGCTGGGATTCGCTCGGCTGCTCCGGTGATGAAGGTGCCCGTGATGGCTTGGGGTCAGCTGGGAGCACGCGGGCTCTGCTGGTGAGGGGTTTTCACTGTCCCTGAGCAATCGCTGCAAGAGCCAAGCTGTCCCAAAGAGGCAGAGCCAGGCTTATACTTACGGCATGTCTGAGCAAAAGCCGTTACAGCCCCCAACCTCCCCCAGGCACCGGCGTGCTGGCAGCCGCGCACATCAGAAGTGCAAATGTTTCCCCACAAGTGCCCCTCAGAAGGCTCCCTTCAAACGGCCCCTGCAAAAGAGCCAAATAAATACAAATCAAAAATGCCATTTAACTGCTAAAACCACTCCAAGAAACCAGCCCGTCCCCTTCTGCCTCTGCTGTGCTCAGCCCGGGGAGCTGCCTCCTTGATCCATCACCGGGCCCTGGTGATGCTCCGGGGCTCATCCTGGAGAGATTTGGTACTTGATGTTTGGCTGCTTTGCTGCTTGCCAAGACTAAAAGTAAGCTAGGATAATGATAATAAAAAAAAGCCCTTTAAATGCAAACACTTTTCTCATGGGCTCAGCGCAGCTCTGGGTCCCTGAAATGAAGATTTTCATGCTCATCCCTCATGCTTGGTTTCCTTCTCTCTTTTTTTTTCTCCTTCCTTTAAAATACTCCCACAGTTTATCTGGGTGCCCCATTGCTGCTGCTGAAAAATTAGCCAAATCACATGAAAAGCAACAAACCCAGTCTGGTGATCCTTCGAAGACCAGCTCCAATTCTGACCGGATACTCAGGTAAACGGGACCGCGAGGCCCAGCGCCGCGTAACCGCGCTGCCCCAGCCCTCCCCGCGATGCCACGCTCGCAAGAGCAGCCGTCACGGCTCCCTCCGGCTGTATCTTGATACTGCTGAGTCCTGTTATTATGATCATAGGTCTCGCCAAGGTGGGGAGATATTTAATTGATGATCCCAGGGAGGGCATTGAGGACAATGAATTGCTTCTGTAGCATCAATTAATGCTGAGGCTACAGGCCAAAGGGTTTTACCAGTGCAGCAGAAGGCATTTGTGCCGATTGCTCTGCAATGCAAACTGCCAGAGAATGATGGCTGTTATATTAGCATTATAAGTAGGGTGGGCTCAGGGAGGGGGAGGAGGAGATTTAGGCTACGTATAAATCACTCGATGGCAGTTTCGCCTAAGTCCACCCGCTTTTCTTCCTTAGCCCGCACGGTTCAGAGGAGAGAAACCTGCCACTCATTTTCAAACCAGTCACATTTATTTTGTTATTTTGCCCATCTCTATCTTCCCAGGAGAAAGGGCTGTCTCACATTAAGGGTGTCCCTGATAGATCCTGGCTTCCATAGCTGATGTGATTCATGAGGCTACAGATGGGTTGTAATATGGTTAGTTATTTTGCAACGAGAGCAGGATAAAAACCACAGTACGAGCCCTGAGCAGTACTCCCACAAAGGCATCGGGGTCTGATTAATTTATTTATTTGCTCCCCAGGACTGCTGAGCACCCCGGTGCACCAGCACTCGGTGCTTTGGAAAGGCCATTTAGGGCGATTACTTATTTATTCGCAGCGGAGCCTGCGCCGGGCGCAGAGCGCTCTGAGCGCATCACGAGGACGGTCCATGCTCCAAGGAGCTCCCGCTCCGAGGACTCGCTGGTGGAAAGAGGTCACTGGAAGGAGAATAACAATAGGCCATTTATATACAATTTATATGCAAGACAAATTGATTCATGATAGGCAGCCCAGCAGAAGCGGGTCTTTGAGGGACTCTGCAGGCAGGGGAAAGGCCCTGGTGCTTTTGCAATGAATCCGCAGCGGGGAATGGAGCTAAACTGGGGTCCTCACGCCTTCGTGTGCCATCCTGTGTCATGGGTCCCATAGGTGAGTGATGCCCAAGTTTTTACTGCCGGTGGAAAAGTGCTGCCACACCACGGCAGCCTGCAAGAATATTGTTTTGTGTGACCTCAACACCTCGGTGTTTTGCATAAAAAGGGAAAAAGAAAAAAAAAAAAGGAAAAAAATGGGAAAAAATAAAAAAGAAATCTAAGAGACCCAAAGCAGCTGCAGACTTGCTGAGGGACAGCAAAAGGGCTGTCACTGCCTCCTCTTCCCCAGTAACCCCTGGGGGACAAGGTGCAGCTATGTGTCCCCATCGCGTCCGGTCCCCTCCCAACAACCATCTCGTCGAGGAAAAGAGAAATCACTGTTGCTCGTTGTTTCATCCTCAGGCCTATGTGCTTTGTGAAGCAACTGGAGATCCCTCAGTACGGAAGCTACCGGCCCAACATGGTCCCAGCAACCCCCCGGGCCAACCTGGCCAAGGAGCTGGAGAAGTACTCCAAGGTCACCTTCGATTATGCAAGTTTTGATGCTCAGGTTTTTGGCAAACGCATGCTTGCCCCAAAGATTCAGACTAGCGAAACCTCACCTAAAGCCTTTAAATGTAAGTTGGGAGCAGGGATGGGCTGGTTTTTGCATTTTTTACCTTGCTCAGTGTGTCGTGAGGCTCTTGGGATCGTGGGTTTGGGGTGATGGGAGACGCGGGGCTGAGTTGCTGGATCCCTCCTGCTGCTGTGAAGCAGGGGGAGAAATGGGGATGGGGAAGCTAAGATGGGTGCTGTGGCATGTACATGGTGGAGAGAGGAGCCCGTGGCTGCCGGTAAAGCTTTGCTTGGGGGAGAGTCGCTTTAGCTTTGGGAAGAATTGGTGGGAACATTAATCTGAGCGATGTCTCTAGGTGGGATAAGTTACACAGTTGTCCTCAGTCAGTCCCTGCTGCTTTGCAGTTCATATCTATTGATCTGTCTTTCCTCATCTAGCTAAATGGATTATAGTTTTCTTCTCTTCCATCTTATATATGACCCACTCCACCCATTTGTCTTCTCTGCTGTGCTCTGCTCTCCAACTCTGCTACCTATCGATCACCCACCTCCTATCTCCCAGCTCTTTCCTATCATAGCCACCCACCTCTGCTCT
The DNA here is from genome assembly GCF_965183815.1 of Platalea leucorodia. Classification (NCBI taxonomy): domain Eukaryota; kingdom Metazoa; phylum Chordata; class Aves; order Pelecaniformes; family Threskiornithidae; genus Platalea; species Platalea leucorodia. Next base: position 15,251,267 of record NC_138835.1, on the reverse strand, counting down.
GTACCGAGGACCTTGCACTGGTTCCAACACTGTGCAAGGAAAGTGTGGGTGAAAATGAAATGGTTAAATAAACCCTCAGGGGCTGGGCTGTCAGGAGCAGGAGGGAAGATGCATGAGGAGCCAGCCTGCTGCAGACTGATGTTAAACCTCCTCCTTCCCTTTGATACCAAGCGTGCACCTGAAGACATCTTTTTGAGAAAAAAAAAAAAAAAAAAAAAAAAGATTTAGGAGCCCAGTTTGCAGAAGTCAGCAGCCTCAAGAGGGCTTTCTGTCTGGCTAATCCCACTTCCACAATTCTGTTTAATCCTGATGCAGCTGCTCTCTAAAAAGTGCTCGTACTTGAAAGCATCCCGGTTGTTGCACTACAATGGAAGCGCCCTTTATTACAGTACTAAATCTGTAAAGGATCAGACAATGAAATTGGATGGAGGCCAGAGAGCACAACTGCCACTGTCATCCTGGGTTAGGGCTGATGGAAAAGTAATTTGTTTCCCAGCACAAGTGATTCTCTTGCTGAATAGATTGTGTTATTTGCAATATTAGCAAAGAATTTTCAGGGTAATTGTACTGACAAAAATAATTCCAGCAGACCCACTAGGATAATCCTTTCTATTTTTTCTCATCACTTATTTTACTAATTTGCTGATTGCGAGCCTATTAATGGTAGAAATACTTATGAAATGGAAAAGCATCGCTGAGCCTACGGTGTGAAATTGAAATTGGCATCTCACGATCCTGGATATTGTCGAGTTGGGCTGGCAAATACCCGCACCCTGCCGCAAAGACAAGGATTAAACTGGACTCGAAAACAAGCAGCCATACACAAGAATAACCATTTGGGCAAACCTCCAATGAGTTAATCAAAGCGACAAGATGAATATGATTGCCAATCATAGCAGGGAAATCTGTTCCTTTCACTGAGAACTTATTTTAAAGAGATCTTCATCCAGAGGGATTTATATTCCACTGCATGTGTGTGCATAACTCCCATTAATGTCAATACGCATTATATACGCACACAACGAGGAAGAAGGCAGTCCTCGGGAAGATTAGCATTTTATAGTGTCTTATATTACAAGTTTGTAACGGGAATAATGAAATTGCTTTGCTCTGTAGCCACATCAACCAAGGTTGTCTTGCTGCTTTGCCATCGTTGGGCCAAAGCTTACGAGTCTTCCCCGGGTGAGGCTCCCACTGAAGGGGGGGATGTTTTCCCCCAAAAAGGGCCTAGTGAAATGAATTAAGAATTTGAAGATTTTGCTAATTAATTCAGCATACAATCCTGTGAGTGTTGAAAATCAGCTGGTCCCGTTTGCACTGAAACTACTGACTTCAGAGGGACTGTGTGTGGGTCCTGGCCCTCCTAAATGGATCCAGGTTCAAGATTAGGGCAAGTTTTATTGCAGGTTAACCCTGGGAAATACTCACTTTCATTTCACAGGGTGTAAAGAGAAATTGCATCTCCAGGATGTCACTGCTGCGCACTATGACATACAGTAACAGCGTGGTGTCGTGGCCGCGTGTGGCTGTGTAATAAATCCTGTTATTCAGGCATATTTAAATGATATGTCAGCTGTCAGAAAATCCATATTTCACTGGTGTCATCATCGGAAGCTCGTATTTCATGGCCGTGGTTTTGCTATTAATGTAATTTTTTAAATTGTAAGTTTTCAAATGTGCTACAAGAAATCTTCCCGTAAGTCAGCTCTGCAGATAAGTTATGAACAACAAAGAAAGAGCCAGGGAGCTTCTCTAAGTTTTCTCCTTTAACTGCTTCCACCGAGGAGCAGCTTTAATGAAGTAAAGCACTCATGTTTTGGGGACTTGATGGCAGAGTCAGATAATGAATTAAGTTTTCACACCGAGAGACCACTGCCCACGTCGCAGCCAGCACTGCTCCTATTGCACATCCCCAGCAACAAAATAGCTCGTGGCTTGGTAATAACCACAGGTTTCCACTGGTACTGCTAAAACATTAGCTGTGTCAGGCTGACTTAACCTCTCACCGCTGCCTGTGCTGGTTATACATTAACCTTGGGTTGTTCCTTCTCTTTTTATTCCAGCCAAACCTTTTCCAAAGGCCTCTTCCCCCAGCCACAGCCCCTCCAGCAGTTACGTGAAGAGCACTTCATCTTCCTCCACAGGCTTCGACTACTCCCATGACGCCGAGGCTGCGCACATGGCTGCCACTGCCATCCTCAACCTCTCCACCCGCTGCTGGGAAATGCCAGAGAATCTCAGCACGAAGCAGCAAGAGGCCCCCGGCAAGGTGAGCCGAGCGTGCCCAGGGACCACCACACCACCGCGCAGCCGAGTGGGTTAAAACTTGACCTTTGGGATGGGAGAAATACCTTTTTTTACCCTTCCTTTCATTTTAGTTTTAAATATAGAGGGAATGCAGAGACATCACATATCACCCTTTCGCTCCCTGCTTTGGGTGACGCAGTTTGGAGAAGGTAATCTTGGCCCTTAGTGTGTTATGGAGATGCATCATGGTTCAAGTTACCCATCTGAGCCGAGCATCGTTCCCAAGCAGAGTCTCAGGGCTGGTTTCAGTTGCTCACTGGTCTCTTTCTGATGCCATTTGAGATTCCCCCGTTGCGTCTAGGCTGACCTCCAGCTATTTTTCAGAGGAGCGCAGGTTTTCCAGAAGTCCCGTGTTGCACCCCCAGCCTTGGGCAGATGTCTTGGATGCTATGGGGCGTCTTAAATGGCACTCGATGCCTGTGTTCAAGCAACTGAGTCAAAATGCCACGTTGCTGATAGCAGGGGAGTGCATTTGCATGGCACATTTCTGAAAATATTTATGGAAGAGCACCCCTTCTCTGCAGTTCCTTCTAACTGACTGCGGAGAGGACAGGACATGGATAACCTGCCCCTTTGCTGGCAGCTGCTAACGTTGGGCATGTTTCCAACCTTTCAGTCCATGGACATTGAGGTGGATGAAAATGGGACTCTGGACTTGAGTATGAACAAGCACCGCAAACGGGAGAGCACCTTTCCCAGCAGCAGCAGCTGCAGCAGTAGTCCCAGCATGAAGTCCCCAGATGTGTCCCAGCGCCAAAACAGCACCAGTGCCACGAGCAGCACCATGACCTCCCCCCAGTCCAGCCAGACCTCCCGCCAGGATGAATGGGATGGGCCCATAGACTATACAAAACCAAACCGTCAGCGGGAAGAGGAGCCAGAAGAGGTGAGTAGTGACTCGATGCTTAAATGACACCTCATGGGGGACTGAATGCCATGTTTGCTTGCACAGTTGTCCTACTTTCCCCCAGAACCCCTAGTTTGCCCTTTGAGCCTAGGAGAGAAGTATTATTAGCTTCGTCACTGCTACCAGACATCAGCTGCGGACAATCAGGCAGGAGGCAGATGCTGTTGGATCTGTTGGGGTGCTCTTGCCAAGGAAGAACCCACCACTTGCGTTGTCCTGGGCCTGCAGTGCTTTCTTTGTTATAAATCCTTTCAGCTCATTTGCACTAGTGGTGCTCCTGGTGACGTTCCTCAGGGTGATTTATATCTGCCATTAGCAGATATGGCCCTGCGTGCCACTTAACATTAATCCTTGCAGGTGGGGGAGCCCAGCCATTACCTCCTGGCTGGGGTGAGCGTCCTGGCCCTGGAAGCAGCACACTGCTTCTCTACCCGTGGGGAGGCAGGTGTTGCTGAGGATGAGTATGGGGGGATTGCACTGATCTTCATCCCTTCAAGACCTTGGGAGAGCCAGGTGTAAATTCCTGTTCAGATGTATTTTACACATTTCTCCTATAAAAAGGGGAAATTGCAGACGATTTGATCTCTGGTTTGGGTACTCGAAGGCACCTGCAAAGGTCTCAGGAGTGTTGGCAATGCTGCACTAACTGGGATGAACCTGGGATTCTTTCCCACCACAGCTCAGCATCAATGACCACCCCTATAACAACTTTTTCTGGCTGTTTTCTTGCAGTCAGAGCCTGCTGCCCACTCTTTTGCCTCCTCGGAAGCTGATGAGCAAGAAGTATCGGAGGAAAACTTTGAAGAACGAAAATACCCAGGGGAAGTTACTTTAACCAACTTCAAGCTTAAATTCCTCTCCAAGGACATCAAGAAAGAGCTGCTCACGTAAGTCTTGCCTTCTTGTCTCTTCCTTCAAAATATATAAAATATGTACGCAGGACAGCCAGGCTGGTAGGAGACAAAATTTGTTAGGAAATACATTTTAAAAATTAGAAGGGTCGTTCCCTTTCCTACTGTGATCGGTCTTATCTCATTTAAGCAGTTCAAATGAAAGCACAAAGAGAAACCCTATCCTCATACAACTGCTGATCAATGGGGCATATGGCCTTGAAACTCTGCAGTGATGAAGGGATCTTTCTGGGGAGCTTGGTGCTCTCAGGATTCACGGATGTGGATGTGGAAACCTCCTTGCAGAGCCTGTTTACCCTGGGGTTTTCCTGCAAGAGTGTTTCTGGCACGGGGATGGAGCCTGTCCAATCTCCTGCCCCCTCGTTTTGGGACACTGCGTGATGCTGTGGAGCCAAGAGCACCCAAGGGATCTCACTACCTTCTCAATGGGGGTGGTTGAACTGCAAAGTGCTTTGTTGGGAAGGCAGGACTTGTTGGCTGTTTAACATAGAGCAATGAGTCCCATCACCATGATACTGCAGGGCCACAAAACGTGAACTAGGGCTACAGCAAGGTTGCATCTTACATTGGAGAGAGATCTTAACCAGACTCACATCTGAGAATTCATGGCATTGGGTGAGTGGAAATATAGACCCAGGTCTATTCTATTAGGTGGAGTATTGCTCTGTATCCACACTGATCCCCCAAACTAATGGTTAATGTTTAGAGCCTGACCCAAATGCTGCAGCTTGGACCTGGCTCTGATCTAATGGCAGGTCGGGATCAGTCTGCAGGTTGCGATGGGGAGGTCTCACCTCCCAGGCGTCCCAGCAGATCTGCTGTGCTTGGGCCTCTTTCCTGTGCATCTGACCTTCCCATATGTTAAACAGGGAAGAGTTGGCAGGCATCGTTTTGCTGACCTTATACGACATAGCTCGTTATTTGGCTATGCAAGCAGGAGGCTAAGGGAGAAGACAGGCAGGGAGGAGATCCACGAGGGCAGAGCAGCAGCAGCATCTTCCCTAAATGAGCAAAGCACAGACCAGCTGCCCTACGCAAGCTCTAAAGGCTTTGTGAAAACCCAGCAGCAATGTGAATAGCAATTTCTGAGGTAGAGCCCTGAAGTCCTCCTGTGCTATAATTGTATTATGAGGGTAGAGAAATTTCCTAAATGGAAACAGCCCTGGAATAAATAAATGGTGTTGTGGGCAGCCCTGAGCCTTCTCTCCCCATTTAGCATCCTTGTCCCCTTCTGGCCCAAGGGCTGTAATGAATTAGCTGTAGTTAAGTCAGGAGCAGACTTGCCCTCCGTGTCTGTTTGATGCTCTGTGCCTGGGTGCAGTTCTTGGGCCACCTCCAGGCACTGATCGCAGCTGCTGTGAAGGTGCTCGACACCTCTGTCTTCTCGCTGCCCTGCTGTTGGCACACGACTGGGTACCACGTAGCAATACAGCTGCTCAAACATCTTCATATCAGTGCTGGCTCTAGGGCTCACTGTGTTCGTGTGGGTGTTGTGGCTGTGAAAAGGACTCAAGGGTGAGCAGGGAATAGCTCAGACTCAACATGCCACGCCAAACTGTCCCAGGACATCCCTGCGCTGTCCCAGGACATCTCTGCTCTCTCACGTACCCCCTGGCCTCGGGCAGGCAGGGTGCGACTGTGCCAGAGCCTCACTGCTCATGCACAAACGGGATTTTATTCCCTGGACACGGAGAAGGGATGACACCTTTTCCCATTGCCGGAGGCAGTGGAGAGGGGCGGGTGGGAAACGCAGCCCGGCGAAGGCAGTAGGCGGCATGCGGCAGCTTCTGCCTCTCCTCAATTTAGGAGCGCCCAGGCACACGAGTCAGAGGTTACTTTTATTCCCCTTCTGGAGTGAACAGTATTTTCAAGCTTTTCTTTGCAGCTATAGGGGCTGAAAAAAAAAAATCATTTAAGAAAGCTGAAATCTGACGCTTCCAGGGAACAAGCTGATTCTCGCAGCCAGAACTTCAGTATTGCAGAAATCACCCAAACTGGCAGCACCAAGGCACTGGTGTTCATGCCACCCAACAGGCTGCTTTAAGTTTTCCACTCCCACTGAGCAAACCAAGCAACTAAGTATTTTGAACACTTCACATTTGCCACAAATTTTTTCAGTTTTTTCAAATTTTTTTCAGCATCCTTGTTCAGGAACAGACAAGGGAGGAAGGGGAGCTGAAAGGGAAACAGCTGGTTTATTTGCATGCAAACATATGAACACATGGCGAGGTCCGATGGAAGGAGCCAGCGTAAGGGGTCTGGCTCCGGGGCCAGGCTGAGCCCCTCCACAGACGGACCCTGAGGAGGGCTCGGCTGGTTTTGCAGATCCGGGGCTCTCGGGTGAATTCCTGCCTTTCCAGCACTTACACTCGTTCTTGTTGTTGCCCAGTTGCCCAACCCCAGGCTGTGACGGCAGCGGACACATAACGGGAAACTATGCCTCTCACCGCAGGTGGGTTGACCTTCTTCTCATGGTTCAGACTCTAAAGACAACTTTTTTTTTTTTTAGTATATTTTTTGACCATGTGGATAGTTTGGTTCTGTTTCCTCCCCACCTTCTGTTGCCCCTCTCCCTCCCCCTCCCTGGCCCTTTTTCTTTTTCCTTTTTTCCTTTTTTTTTTTTTTTTTTTTTTTTGCTTATCCAGATATTCCATCTCTTCTCTTTCAGCCTTTCTGGTTGTCCTCTTGCTGACAAGAGCCTCAGAAACCTCATGGCTGCCCACTCTGCTGACCTCAAGTATGTTTGCGCTCAACTTGGAACTCCTTTTTTTTCTTTTTTTTCCACCCTTTTTTCTCTCTTCCCCCTCCCTGCCCCCCCTCCTCTTGCTCTGCTTTTGCTTTTCCATCCCCTCCCTTCTCCTTTCAAAAAGCCGATCAAACTCCACCTGCGAGGAGCTCTGGTGGAGCCCAGCCTCCAGCTGCCGCGTTGGAAAGAGTCAGCATCATGGAGCAAGGCTTATTTTGGGAAGGGGGGATCACAGCAGCAATCAGAAATAACCTGGACTCCTGGCAGGTTTCCTTTGGGCACTGTAGACATATGCTATTTTCTTTTTCATTTGGCGCCTTTTCCCAAGCTCTTGTTTCCCTAGTTTGTGCCATAACCCTTTTCATTCAGCATTTTTGTATGGCTCTCAAATAATCCAAAGCCTAGATAAAGGCATATGCTTTATTTTGGGGTAGAGACACAGCTGGGAAAACACCACCAGGACATAGCGAAAAGAAGCCAACCCTTTTGGAGAACATGGGATGCTCATTTTATGCTAAATTTTAGGGGTTGTTTGGGATGCAGTGACAGAGGTTCCTATTCATTTCCATGGGAGTTTGATTTGCAAGGGAATGAAAGAGGGAGCAAGCAAACGCTTGGTGAGGCCGGATCCTGAGCCAGTGGCAAAGGGCTCACAGGCACATGAATTTCTTTGTTCCCATTGCTGTTTGTGATGGGAGGAACCCAGTCTTCACAGTTTCATTCAAATATCTTCCTCTGAGTCCTGTTTTCAGCTTTGCTGCTGTCTTCCCAAAACTCCCCGTTTTCACTAGGAGCTTATTCTTCACAAGAGGGTTTCCCAAATTCTCTCCTAAGTTGCCTCCCCTAAAGAAAGGTTTAACAGAAATTGTATTTAAAATAGATGGAGACACTGTGGGGACCTGAAACCTCCTCCACCCAACCTACATCTTTGGGGAAAAGCTAATTGTAAATTTTTTTCCAACATCACTTCTATAGAGCCAGCCTATTTTTGGAGGCTGATTCTCCTCTGAGCTCCCTGCTTTGCTGAATCCAGTTTCAGGATTATTTAGACACTGAGGTATTCGTAACTATAACTGAAGAGCCTCTATTGGGAGTAAAACCTCATGGGGGACTTCACATTGCACAGGCTCATCATAAAAAAAAATAAATATGTCCTGTGTCCTCTATGCAATCAGTGATGTTTGGAGCCACGGTAAGAATAGTCAAGTCAGGTGGGAGCCCCTTTGGTCATTAAGGTGGTCAGTAAAGCCCCAAACCCCTTTTTGGTGGCCCGGAGGGCAGTGTGGGTCTGGGACTGCTCCGCACCCCACCGCCGATGCGGGTGCTGGTGCCAGGAAAAATGTTCATTAACTGCCTTCTCCTTATCACAGAGGGGGAAAAAGTAGCTGGATTAGTTGATATTAATAGAATATGCTAGTGGAGGGAAAGGACTCGCATGATTAGCACTAAGTACACTTAATCATGCATTATAGACGATATACATTTTGAAAGAGCCTCTTAAGAGAGCTTTGCTGAACTGGTGTTTCTCCAACAGCCTTAAAGAATAGCCCAGTGATCAGGCAATTAGCGTTAAAGATATTAAAAGCTCTCAGGAACAGTGCCCATTTCCAGTAAGGGCCCAGAGAAAAAGCAAATGGGGTCGTCCCTGAGACCGAGCATTGCGCCGAGCCTTGCCGTGCAGCATCCCTTGATCGCCTTGGGCATCTGATGTCAGCACTTTTTATCAAAATACTATATAAAACAGGAGACTTCTGGTCAAAACAAAGCTTTTTAATGTTATTTCCCAAGTACTGTTTTTTTTCTATGTCTTGGTGAGGATGGGAGTAGGGGAGGGAGGAAGGGAAGAGGATTTGGAGATATTACAGAGAGCGCAGTCATCACTTTTCACAACTTCAGATAAGGCCATGTCAGTGTTTCTATTATAAATTCTATTTCAGGGGTTAATATCCCTGATATAAAAAAATAGCTCCAGGCTGGAACATGCAATAAAAGGTCTCTGTCGGTATGATTTGTCTCCAGATAATTAAAAATAAAACTCAAATCACTTCTCTCCCTTTTTTAAAAGTCCTGAAAGGCAAAAGGAGTTGGGTGTTAGTGTTTTCATAATTTCATCCCACCCTGAAGCTAGAACAACAAAGAAATAGTTTTGCTTTCTATTTTAACAGCGTATAGCAGGGAAATGTCACAGTCATCTCCTAAACCTGTAATTTCTAAATGAGTTAAAGAATTTGCGCCCTCATCAGGGTCCTGCTGGATGTGCTCCTTCTCTGACTGCACCGGACCTATGTGCATTTATGTTTTCCTGGGTCTGGGCAGGTCGAGTCTTGGTCCTCGAGACTCAGTCTCCCTGTCACCCTTCTGGGACCAGGATGGTCCCTGCTCTCCCACCCTAGGTAAGGTGCCAATTTTTTTTGCCAGTGGAGACTCTTCAGTGACTCACAAATGCCAAACCCTCCCTCCAAGCTGGTGCAAAGAGGAGAATTATGATATTTTCTAACAAAAAAAAAAAAAAAAAAAGAGGAGTTTTTAAAAGGCCGTTTTCTAAGCTGCAGAACTAAAGGCATCTGTGGAAATCATTGCTCCATTGACTCTCAGGGGCCAGAGCACCCCAACTATACCATTGCCTAGGTCAGGCATGAGCTTTCCCAAAGGCACTGGCCTCAGGGGCTGCCCGTGCACCGTCATGTGTTGCCCATCAGTTCGCTGGGGTGTCCTGGAGACACATCGATCCCTGCTCTGCGGCGGGGTACAACCAGTGCTACCAAACCAGGCACCGGTGGCTTTAAAACTGGGGATTGAGAAAGTGGGGGCACAGCAAAATCCTTTCTCAAAGAGAAAGGGCACTCTGCAAGCCTGCGGTCATCCCGTGAGCTTTGCTCGCTCCGGCTCAGAAGCGAGGGGCTGAGACCCTCCTGCTCGTCCCGCAGCAGCACCGTGGATTTCCTCCCCCAGTACTAATCACTTGACTGAAACAGCCCTGGCTAATTGGCAGGCTGGCGTGCACATCCTCGCCGAGCACTCCTCGCCTCTCTTCCTTGTCCCCATGACAACTTTTATGTCTGCCGTGTCACCTACAGCATCTGGAGCAGATCTTTGTGCTCATCGTACTTCATATCCCCTCACCTTTCTCGCTTCTGCGCCCTTAACGATGCGGTGCTTAACTCGTGCTATTATCTTCACTGCCGCTCAGTAGGGCTCGCAGCCCCTGCTAGCCTTTGTGCAGGTTTGTGTGATCACAGAACTATTCTTCAGGCTTTGCTTTCCATCATGTCCCAGAGTGCTGGATGCTTACCTTCAAACTCGTGATCATGGCTGCATCTTCAAAGACCCCTTTGTAATGGCAGCGGCTGAGGACCAAGGTGCAGAATTTGTACCGAAGCACCAAAAGCTGCTGGTGCACCGTGCGTGGTGACCTGGTGATCCCCAGCCCAAGGCCCCGCAGGCAGCTGTCCCCTTGCAGACCCCTCTGTCCCTTGCCCATGGTGTTACGGAAGGAGGAGACCTGAGGTTAACCTAACCTTTTCGCTCCTATTCCTTAATTACTTTCCATCAGAGGCATCAAACGGTTTTGGACTCTAAGGACCCTCCTGCGGTCGGGTGTCTGTTTGCCCTCGGTGAGACTAGCCCCCGCCAAATCACCCAGAACTGAGCTGAGACCTTCTGTTGGGCTTCCCCTTCGTGTTGGCCGAGGTGGCCCTGGAGGATAAAGCTCAATGGCCAAGTTGTCCAGAGCTATAGACTACTTTTCTGGTTTCTTGTCTATGCTTGCATCCAGCCCAATAGCCCTGGATGCCATCTCCTTACGTCTTCCTCAGGAAGACGGACGCTGTCCTGGAGGTCTTTTTTTGGCTCCTTTGTTATCATCTCCTGAGCTGTCCCCTTCACGAGGGCGAGGAGAGAGGCTGGGACTCACATCCCTCCGCTGGAGAGCAGCTACCTGCCGCGCTCCCAGCACCCCCACCTCCTCCCGCTGATGTCCCTCTCCAGCGCTGACAGCATGCAGCAATGCATCGACTTCGGTGTCAGGGATATTACAGACCAGACCTTGTTCTTAGGGAGGGAGAAGGGGCAGGAAGAAAAACCTGCTTCTGTGTTAACAGTCCCTAGATTTCTCTTTGAAATGAGCTGTTGCAAAGCGCCGGTCCCCTGCTCGGATCCCCAGGCTAATCTGAGCATCCCTTTCCTCTGCAGGTGCCCTACTCCTGGTTGTGATGGCTCTGGTCACATAACAGGAAATTATGCATCGCATAGAAGGTAAGATCTCCCTTAAATTATTTTCTCTGTAGCCTCTTTCTGTTTTTTTTTTTTTTTTTTTTCCCCCTGCAGTGGGCAGAGTTGTAAAGTTCTGAATAAAACATTAATGTTACTGACAACTGAAGCCTATTTTCATCTCTTTAATCTGACTTATCTTTTTTTTTTTTGATGTTTCCAGCATCTGATTAGAAGCTCCCTTCAACAGAATAAAAGACAAAGGGTCAGATTTTAGTTGATGCAATGTTCCTGTTAATAATGCTACCTATTTATGACTTCTATTATCACTTTAGAGCATTAATAGCAGAGATCTGAGCCTTCTGTTTCAACAATTCCATTAAACATCGCAGGCTGTTAGCAGATATCTTCTTATCTAGACACCATTAATTACTGTCCATCTCCCTCAATTTTTTATTTTTTTTTTCTCCTGACTTCTCGTGATGTGAAGCTGCAAAACGAGAGAGATCAAAAACACTGTGCGAAATTCAAGGGAAAGATGACTGAAGCAGGGGAATAGCAAATGCAGTGATTCTGCCAGTGAGACAGGCCTTTCTTCTCTTTTTAACCACAGTCTGTCAGGCTGCCCTCGTGCCAAGAAAAGTGGGATCAAGATCACCCCGACAAAGGATGACAAAGAAGACCCAGAGCTGATGAAGTAAGTCTGGAGAAAACTCCTGAGCGGACCCTCCGGCTCGGTCCCCTTTGCCTCGCACAGATTTATGCGGGAGAGCAGCACCCATCCCGCATCCCCCCTCGCTCGCGCAGCTCGCAGCATCGTCTGCCTGCGCTGGAGCGGGCGCTGCCAAAGCTCTTCTGCTACTTTCTGTGGAATTTTTCCCTGGTCCCAAAAATGGCGGTGTAATTTTGAAATTTGCTTGGAAAATTGGGTGGCGGGGAGGTAACGTATTTTTTCGTATTTGTTTTTGCAGATGTGAAAGGTAGGCTGGTAGGGCATGACTAGTTCCTCTCCTACCTGGGCTTTATATAATCCTAAAAAACCCACCAGTGTTGTAAATGAAGGTAAAACCCCACAGCCAAGCAAAACGTTGCAGGTTTTCAGGCAGTAACGGGCAGGTGAGGGGTGCTGGAGGGCTCACTTAACTCCCAGGAACGTGGTAGAAATAGGAACTATCCAGCACTGAGTCGGGTCAGGATCCAGTAACCCCGAATAAGGCACGTTTGGTAGAGTCTTTGCCACGGCTGAATATTCAAAGCGAACAGAAAAAGCCTTTCTCTGCTGCCTCGGGCTGAATTTTTCAAAACATCCCAGGGGGTTTATTACTACTGGGGACAGAGATTTTAAATCTCTTAGTCTGCCTCAGGAGCTTTGGTTTGCTGTGAAATCCATTTGTCCTGACTTTTAGCAAGCCCAAGCATCACAGGCTCGGTGTCCAGGCCCTGACGTGAGGTTCGGGGTCTGTGCCTCGACCCCTCACACAGCTACGGGACATCAAAGCCTTTGCAGCAGGGCTGGGGCCGGCGCTGACCCCAGCATCCTAGTTTTTGTTAACCCAGAGCATCCCCAGCCTTTCTGGAGCTTGTCCACTCACCCAGCAAGTGCAGGTGGAAGGGGCTAAAAAGAAACATGGAAAAACTTATCAACCCCCTCCAAGAGTTTCTGGATGCCCATGAACGCTGGCATGTCTGGCCAAACCCCTTTGGCTCAGCAGACTGTCTCCAAATGCATCTTTTTTTCCCTATTTTAGCCCTAGGGCAGATCTTGCCCTTGCAGAAGAGTGGATACCTCCGCGTACCCCGGCTTTGCCCTGGAGCAGAGGCTGAGCCGGAGCGGGAACCAGTGGGTGTGGAAGAGCCCCATGGGGGCTGCGGGAAACTGGGATGTGCAAGCTGGGGGAAGGACCTTTAAGAAAGAGATGATATTTGAGCCATCTGCTCGGTTCTTACTCCTCAGTCTACAGGAAGGAAAGCCTCCCAGTTAAATGAGCCGTGTGATGATTAGCAGGAGTTAGCGGAGTTTATTAAAAATTAAGCCACCTAGTCGAGAATCTGTGGGAAAAAAATCCTTTTTTGGCTCAAATACACTAAATTGCTGATGGCATTGTAATGCTGTGCCATTAACCAGTGACACAGTGAAGGAAAGGACAAGCAGCAAACGCTGTCATGCAACTGTCGGCTGTGGCACATTTGCTGCTTTTACCGCGGTGGGAGGCCCCCGGTTGGGAGGTCGCCCCTCTCCGCGTTCTCCCCAGGGGCACGTGTCCTGTGCGGCTGGGAAAGCCGGGCCTTTGCTCATCCTTCTCTGCCCCATTCGGGGCTAGGACCAGTCGGGGATGTGCCAAGCGGCTCCCCCAGTGTGGTTTCTCTGCAAAGAGATTGCTTCCCAGTGCAAGGAGAAAGGAGCTTTTATAGGGCTGTTTTGTTAGGGTGCAGCTGGTGCGTGTACAGGAACACGGGGTGAGCTGGCAGGGCACCCCCAGCAGAACGACGGCCCCCCCGGCATCCTCACCAGGGGCTGGGTCTTTCCTAGTCCACCCTAAAGGTGCAAATGCTGGGAAGCTAAAGTGGCAAGAAATGGGGTTGGAGCGTCAGCAGAGCTGGGATTTTCTGACTCCTAGAAAGCTGATGCCAGCCGGGGGGCTGGCTGTGGCTCTGCTGCTCCGTCGGCCGCGGGACTGCGGGCGCGGGTGCAGGCAGTGCCGGGTGGACATGGGGTCACCGTGGAATGAGGGCATGAAGGCATTCCCAATGGTGTCCCATGGTTCAAGCAGCAGCCCCCACTCCTCCAGTATGTCCAGGAGGAGCAGAAGCTCCTCCAAGATGTGCAAAAGAACACGGTGCAACGATCCCTTCGCTGCCGCCATCCCCTAGCCCTTGGCAAGCTCCTGCTCTGCCTCCCGCAGCAAGGTGCGCCCGGCGCAGGGTTGCATTAAGGAGCTTTGGCTCTAAATCCTCCTCCGTCTGCACCGAGCACCACTTGGAACCCGGCCGAGTTTTGCACATCGCCACCGAGGAGAAAGTCATTTAGTCCCTGTTGTTTTTGCTGTTCATCCTTCAAGTAATTTGCTACAGACGTGATTGAACAGATCACCTCAACCTTCAGCCCGGCCCTGGCATAAAACGGAAGCATCCACGGCCTAATTGATCAAACGCTACTGGTGCTTCCGTTAAATAATAATAATAATAATAAATAAAAAAAAAAATTAAAAAATGTCCAAGCCAGCTGTTTTGCACAATAAGGCTCTGGTTTATTTTTTAACAATGAAAATGTAATGAAAGTTAAATTAACAGCATAAAATATGTAACGGTTGGGCTGTAACGGCTGCATACTAAACGCTGGGGTTTGTCTCTTTCTCTCTCGCTCTTTTTTTTCCCCCCTCTCCTTTTCCTCCTGAGGATTCGGTAATTTGCTCGTGATCATATAAAAGCAATGATGTTATGAATTTACTGAGGATCCTGCTGGCAGGGATATTATAAGTGAATTGTGCTGCATTTGCAGCTGATTAAAATCGAGATCAGCATTTTTCAAATTATCTTGGGAAAAGGCTGGGTGTACCGCTCCCCCCTTCTGCTGTCATCTCCCTTTTGTACGAAATATAAACAATCAGGGTAATCATTTCTGCGGTGAAACGCAGCTTGCAATTTTCAGGAGCAGCTCAGCGGATATTTTGCTGGGGAAACTTAAGTCCCTAATTGCTCTCAAACTGAGGACACGGGGTTATTTTTGCCATTTCTTATCTACTTTTCCTCCCACTCCTCCTTTTTTAGAGTAACCTCCCTTGAGTAATAAACTTTTAACTGTGTTTATAATTGACTAGCGTCTTTAAACAAATGCAAACCAGAGCAGAAACCTTAATAGATACACCGGGCTTTGTCGAATGGCTGAATTTAGTGAGCCTGCCATTAGGCGGGGAGCTTGCGAGCCGGGAGGAAAGAGGTGCCTTTTAGAGAGGCACTCATCCTCTTGGCAATTAGCACAAGTTCTGTCAGTGCTTCCATGATGCCGCTTGCAGCTCCTGTGTGCTTTAACCGGCCGTAAACGGCGGCAGAAGCACGGGGACGGGAGGGCTCGTGCTGCCTTGACGGTAATTCCCACTTGCGAGCGCAGGTTGATCTCTTGGTAGCTGCGGGATGTGAACCGGGAGGAGGAGGAGGCAAGCGAAGCTGTGCCGCGGCTGCAGGCTGAGTGGTGCTGCAGGGTTTATTTGTCCTGTCTGATGGGGTACGGGCTCAGAAACCCCTCGGACACCCTCCTTGCAGGAGCAGGTTTGCAGCTTTTCGGTGCACAGGTTGCAGCCTGACCGGCTCCCAGGTCAGGGACTGGTTCCCGGGGAAGGATTGCATCCCCGTGGGCACAGGCAGTGCTCCTAGATCGCGTTGACCGTACTAGCGTAGGGTGATAAAGCTGATGACCCTGGGCTTCTCAGCAGCAACACCAGGCAGAGCCGGCTGTAAATGTGTGGTGGTTCGGTGCGAGCGTGTCAGCCTTGGGGTAACGTCGGGATCCCACGTCAGGCAGCCCTGCCTGCTGCCTTTGCGCTCAATGAGGCACGAAACACATGGTCTGGGACACCACTGGGACCTGCTTTTGCTGCAACTGTGAGTGCGATGTGACCTCCGCAGTCTTTCCCTCTTGCAGGATTTGCCTTCATTCTCTTTGGCTCTTTTCAAGGGGCAGCCATAGCTCTTTATTTCCCGTCTGCCATTTCCATCAACTGAGCATCTACCCCGTAAAGTCCAGAGGAGATTCCCTAAATGCCAACGCTCTCTTCCCAGGCTTCCTTGTTCCTGCTTATCCCTAATTTCCTTACGTCCCTCTTCATTCCCGTGCTGTAACTGTTGGTAATTCCCTGTGCCCAGGTGTCCAGTTCCTGGCTGTGTTGGGCTCGGACACATCAGCGGCAAATATGCCTCTCACCGGAGCGCATCAGGGTGCCCCCTCGCAGCCCGCAGGCAGAAGGAAGGATCGCTCAACGGCTCCTCATTTTCCTGGAAGTCGTTGAAGAACGAAGGCCCAACCTGCCCTACCCCGGGCTGCGATGGCTCCGGCCACGCCAACGGGAGCTTCCTCACTCACAGAAGGTAAATCACAGGGTTGAAATCACCGGGAGTGTGACAACATTGCCACGGACTAACCTACCTGCCTGTAGATGCTGCTTGAGCATCACTCAGCTCTTCATGCAAGGCTCAATAGCTGGTGCTTTTGCTGCTGACCTCAGCCAGGTTGCTCCAAGGTTGGAGCTTTCTGCATGGAAGAAACTGCGTAGTTGTTTTAATATTGCAATGGTGAGATGTGGATTGGGCAAAATCATGAAAACTGATAATATAATGCCCTTCCATGAGGAAGCCAGAACAGGACTTGGGCAGCCCAAACAGGGTTTGATGCCCAAACCAGCCAGACTCGTCTCACCTTCCTCACCTGTCATGCCCTCTCTTTTAGGAAGCAACGTGGTTTTTACTCTTTGTTCAGAGAAAATTTCTCTCACTTTATAAATAGGGAGTTTTGTGGCATTATTCATAAAGCAATTTCCTCTGTACCATAGAAAGCTTTTAGAAGCTGCTGTCTTGCAGCATGAACTCCACCAAACCGTATGTGCGTTTGTTGGGAACATAAGCACCTATAAATACCAGGAGTTTATGAAACCCCTTTTTACTCGCTTTTCAGTTTGTCAGGGTGTCCAAGAGCTACTTTTGCTGGGAAGAAAGGAAAACTCTCAGGGGATGAAATTCTCAACACAAAGTTCAAGACCAGCGATGGTAAGGATTTTCACTCCTTTTGCTTTGCAGGTGTGGCAGGGTATTGAGCGCTTAAATCTTTTTCTTTGCAGACTGGGGAGGTTTCAACACAGAAATCTGGCCTCAGATTTAAGCTTGTCCTGTGCTACGAACACCCATTTCTTGGGATCCCTGGGTATTGGGGGTGGCGTGGTACTGGCACTGCTCCCCGAGTGTCACACTGGGAGGGAGCAGGTGAAACGATAAAGAAGGAGTTTCCATAGTGAAATTCCAGGCAAAAGAATTAATGCTGAAATTGAGATATTTTTTGAAATATTCACTGGCATTTTTACAAACCACTTGCAGTCCTTCAGCGATTTTCACCTATTCAGGGCTTTTAATCCTGCAGATATTTCTGGATCTGGAATTTTGTTAGCGATGGCACTTTGCATTTCCAGTGCTATTACTGAGGTTTCTGTGGTATTTGACAAGGTTCAGGCATTTGACTTGAATGCTTATATAGTTTGGAATCTATAAATACCTGCACTCTTCTCGAAATATTGCTTTATTTTATGAACTTTGTAATTTCTAATCAAGACATGCATTAGTTTTTTAAATGGCATCTTCCCAAACTCAGGACTGGACAGAGTGACCTGAGTTTTCAGGGCAATCAACCTTGCAGGGTGCACGGAGGTGCTGGACTCCAACCGCTACACTGTCGTTGGCTTTTGCATTTACATATTGACCTATAAAGTATCATTGAACCGTGATGCTAAAAACCTTACTAAAAAAATAAAAACAAGCAGGTGAGGTGTGCATCCTATTTCGAGGATGTAAAAGCAAAGGTGAGGACTTTGTGAGCGGTGATGTCTATGCAACAGGATGGGCTCAGCAGAAAGCCCAACATTTTTGCTTATCCTGCAAACATTTGCTGACTTCCCGTGACCTTCTCTCCCGCAGTTCTGGAGAATGATGAAGAGATCAAGCAGCTGAACAAGGAGATCAGTGAGCTGAACGAGTCCAACTCGGAGATGGAAGCGGCCATGGTGAAACTGCAGTCGCAGGTTTGTGTGCTTGGACGTGCACCCAAGCCCACGGATGCATGGCCAAGCCCCTTTGCATGGGTGGCGGTGGGTGCCGTCGCGTGAGGGTTGGTAACCCTGCCATGCGCCTTGCTCCGCAGATCTCCACCATGGAGAAGAACCTGAAGAACATTGAGGAGGAAAACAAAATCATAGAGGAGCAAAACGAAGCCCTGTTCCTGGAGCTCTCAGGGTTGAGCCAGGCTCTAATCCAAAGTCTTGCCAATATCCGCCTTCCGCACATGGTAAGAAACTTTGACAGCGCTCGCCCCAGCTGGCGTGATGGAGGGAGCTGTGCCAAACCCAATTCACGATAAGGCTTATGTACAATTAAAGAGTGGGAGAATTTCTCTTTATACACCTACGTGTCCTTTATAAGATCAGTACTTTTGCCTTATCTCTGAAGCTTGCATTATATCTCCCTTTTGTTGTCATTTTCTGCTGATCTCCCTTTGTATCTATTGTTCTGTCTCATTACATCTGGGAGCATTATCACAAAATAGGAAACTTTATCAAGGGCACCCAGTGCCTTTTAGGCTAAGACAGCACAAGCAGAGATCAGGAGGGATTGGATTTCAACGTCAGAAAGATCTTACAGCTCCTATTATAATGCAGGTAGTTTCAATTCCGTTTTGAATAGCTGGCAGCCAAAGAATAGCATTCTTAAAGAGAGTGTATTTTGTTTAATTTAGCAAGGTCTAACAGCCCACAGCATGTTACACAGAGTTACCACAAAATGAAAAGACTGCATTAAAATAGTAAAACCACAAAAGGCTATTAATTACCGTCTCTCTATTCCCAGGAATGTAATTACTGTTGTCAAAACCAGGTGCGTGGAGGGGGGGCTCGTGTTGTTGGGGAAGCTGTCCTCTTACGACTCGTAAAGACCATCACAATGATCACAGGAATGAGCTTTTGATTTATTTTTTTTGCCATCATTTTTTTTTGGGAATCCTTTTCATTGGGGTTTGTATTTAATTCCAGGCTGGTTGGAGAGAAGCCATTCTCCAGCAGAGCAGTTTTGGATAGTATTCACCCAGCTGCCTAACTGGCAGAAAACCGCTCGCTGAGTGCTTTTCTGTAAAGTATTTGACACATAAAGGTCAAATAAACTGTTCAGCAAATATTTTTTCAAGGTTTCAGGCAACTCCAATTAAATAATGCCCACGAGACTGGTATGCTCATTTTATTCCTGTTCTTTTTCTTCCTTCTCCCTTTCTTTTTTCCCCATTAACGCCCAGTTAGATATTTGCAAGGTTTCCACGATGCCCCTGAAAAGCAAGAGCTGTACCGCAGCAGCGTGCTGGTGTGGGGCAGATGCGAGCCCAAGGTGACCGGGCTCCTGTCCTAACTTTGCCTTTGATTCCCTCTGTGATGCTCAGCAGTCTCTGCCTCCTCTCGTCCTCCAGCACTTCACTTCCATGGCTTAATTCAGCCTCAAGCCTGTCAAACTGCCTGCACATGCTTAACCTGATGCTGTTAATAGTTCCATGAGGCCAATGCATACAATTAAGGGCCCAGTTAAGATCTGGCAGGATCAGGGGTTGCGCGATGAGACTCCCATACGTACAACACCACGCACAAAAAGGGTCCGACGTAGAGACCTTTGGCTGTTGGTACATACAGGTGATTAATTGCAAAGAAACATCTCAGCCTCTTCCTGCTCTACTGCTAACACTTGTATTTGGTTTTTTTGGCTGCAGGAGCCAATTAGTGAGCAGAACTTCGATGCGTATGTGAACACGTTGACCGACATGTACACCAACCAGGAGTGCTACCAGAACCCGGAGAACAAGGACCTGCTGGAGAGCATCAAGCAAGCCGTCAAGGGCATCCAGGTTTAGTGCCGCGGGATGGAGACAAGCAAGAGAACAGACTGTAAGACGGAACTTTCCCTCCAAGTATTCAGGTTTACAAGTTAGAAAACTTGTTCAATGAATGAAAAAAAAAAAAAAAAAGAAAGAAAAAAAAAGGACCAAAATGTAACCAAGAGGCCATTTCTGAGACATGGAACTGATTGAACTCAATGTTCTCGTTTACTTAACTTTGGACCTTCTTGAGAAAAATAGGATTTTTCTACCTGGACCACGAGGTAGATCAGGATGGAAGGCTAAATTCTCCAGTAGGCTGTGGGGCTTGGTAGCTGGTGAAGAGCAGGCATCTTTCATGAGTTGCCATGCTCTTGCAGAGCTGATCCAAGAGTTAAAACGTTACAAGAACAGGGTCTTGTCTGATCCAAGACTAGCATATGACTGGCTTAAACCCTCATGTTGTCTATGGTTGTATGTCCAGATCACCTACTCACACATGAATTATGTTCTATGTTGCTACAAGTGCTGGAGCTGCAAGCTACCTGTAAATCTGAACCTGTGCTGGGCCTCCCAACCCCGAGGTGTTCAGATATCCACTGGGCATGGGAACTCTGAAGTATTATAAAGTAGCTTATTTTTATTTTCTGAAAGAAATCCGAAGAGCAGTTCTGGATCTCCAGTGGAAAGCGCAATGGAAAAAAGGTTCTCAGGGAAGCTTTTGGAGTTTGCAACTACAGTATTCCTTTGTCTGTCTTAAATATGAGAATAGCTATTATGAATAGGTCAATACCAGATATTTCATACGGAAGAATTCTTAATGTGTCATGGTCCGGTGTATATGATTTTTTGGAAGTCTGTTTGATGACAGTTCTGGTTCTTTTCATTATTGTGATCATCCTTACAGTGGCGCAGTACTGCCAGTCCAGAGATCATACATCAATGCCAGAGAACGTTTGAGATTGCGATGAACAAAAAAAAAAAAAAAAAAAAAAGAAACAAAAACCAACAAAAAGAGAGATGTTAATTGGTGGCCAGCAAAGTGCTTACCTACTGCGAATCAGTAGTTGATTTCTTACAGGTATCCACAGGGCAATGGGCATTTTTTGGTTTGGTGTTCTACGTTTTGCGCAAAATCATTGCGCAAGCGCCATTCTGGAAGAAAAAAAAAAAAAAAAAAAGAAAAAAAAAAAAAAGAGTATTCAGGTATTGGGTATTCTTCCAAAGAAGCATTTTGTAAGCAGCTCGGTACACGCAGCCCACTGTGCACTTAAAGAACAACTCTATGAATGTCTTTGCGACGCTGCTCTCCAGCACCCGCTCCATCGCGCGCGGAGCCGGCTGTCACCCCGCGGGTTCGCTCTCCCCCACCTTCGCTCCCGTCCGGAGCTCGCTGTCCCCCTGCTGCAAACACTTTGGAAGCGGAGGGGGGCAAAACCTCCCGAGGGGTCTCAGTGCGGGGATCATCCATGTCCCACATCCCGCATCCCTCCCGGCGGCGGGGCGGGCAGAGCTGGGGAGGATTTTGCTGAACCATGCTAAAGGCAAGACTGTGGTGTCGTTTCGAGCCCAATCCTGCAGATATTTAGGGCATAATCCACGATTTAGAGAAGTCAGTAGAAAGCTTCCCAGCGATTGCAGCGGCCACTGGATCCGGCCTCGAAGCTCACGAGCGACTTGACTCGTGTTGGTTCCCCTGGTGAGTTCAACGGGGCTGCCGGCATGGGTGGGTTTGCTCACACGCTTAAGTGTTTGCAGGATCAGACTCCACGAGTTCACTTATTTTAGAACCCATTCCAAGTGCAAAAATACAAAAGAAAGGGAAAAAAAAAAAAAGCTAAATAATTTGAGGTGTTAAAAACACAATGTTCTTAACATGTAAATAGAGTCCAAATTGATTGTGACTGCAATTCAGTTAGTATTTAAAAGTAGAGAAATTGCACTTCCTGGAAGAAAGAGAGAAAAAAAAAAAAAGTAGTTAGTTTAATTATCCTGTAAATTATTTAATTTTGGCAAGATGTATGTAATTTATATTTACAACACCTTATGTTAACTTTTTGCTATTTATTTAACTTTTTTATTTATTAATTTTATACTTATTTTAAACTGGACACCGCACCATAGAAAAGAAGATAAAAGAAGCAAAAAAAAGTTAAAAATTAAAACTTTTGACCATAAAAAAACGATATTCCAAAAAAAAAGAAAAAAAAAGAAAAAAAACCCCTATCTACAACTCCTACTTGTAATTTTGATGCAACCAAGTTATTTTTTATATATTTTGTTATTTATTCTTTTAACGATGGGAATTTTTTTAAAGATATTTTATAACTGAGACATTTTGATAATTTTTTGGTTTGTTTTTTTGTGGGGGCAGGGGCACCTGGGGAAGAGAGACTTTTTCAGTTTTTCTTTTCTTTTTCATTCATATTGTTTCAGGCACTGATAACAGGAGATGAGAATTCTGTATTTATTATTTATTTAATATTTAAGTCGGGAAAAAAATGAACTGTGCTCTTGTTGTATATTTATTTTGTCGTTTGTGTGTCAGTTATGTGATGACTGAGTACTTGTTTATGTGAAGGAATACTGTTAATATTTAAATAATAAAGAGTCACATTGAAAGTTATAGCAGGCTACATGTTATTCTGTGAAAACGAATACTGTGATCTACTTTCCTCAGGAAATGTATTTTGCAGACAGAACTTCCTTATGTAATGGCAGGGTTATTTCGTAATAAAACCCAGTTCTGTTTGTGACTTTAGTTCCTATGGTCTTTCTTCGAGCTGCTGCCAACGTCCCCAGCGGGTCCCTGATGGGCTTCGTCCTTCCTCCTGCACTGTGGCTTAGAGGGTCAGCGCGTGTCCCCCCCAAACCCAGCTCTCCCCCGCCTACTAAATTGGGGGATTTAGGGAGAATTGAGGTTTGGTATCTCTGAAGGCTTTGAAGAATAAGGAGCTGTCACCATCTGGCCAAGCGGGTGCCTAAAATCCCGCCAGTCCCCCGATGTGGAGAATCAAAAGGCCAAGCGAAGGTATGTATGTATTTAGTTGGTTGCTGGCGCCCCGTTCCCAAGGCCGGAGGGCTGCAGGCAGCGTTCCTCCGGGCAGGGGTCGCACCCCCAGCACTCAGCACCCCCGGGAGTTCGCAGCTTCGTGCTCCCGCAGGCGGTGTGCGAGCAGAGGAGATGCCGTCGGGAGCGGTGCAGGAGATGCCAGCCCTGGGACGGGACACACAGATGGACACTTTCCCCTCACGGATTTACAAAAAAGCCTCGCCAAATTCATCTCTGAGGCTTAGCTAAAATGCTGGGAGATGGTTTGTTTTTGTCAACAAGATTTCCTCACTTATATCTTATATGCGATGTTCATAGATTACCTTCCTGGAAGAATGGAGCTTTCTCACTGGCAAAACAGTTTACGTTTTGAAGCGGTGGCAATGAAGAGAATTTCTCACCTGTCTCGGTGTTGGAGACATCATTTCTGAACTCGCCGAAATTCAGTTTTGCTTTGCTGTAGCTTCCAAGGTGAAATAAGGTAAATCATATTAAGGCCATTTGGAGCTGAGTGAGTTGGGTTAAATGGGAATTTCAGGCAGGTGCATCACCAAGAAATTCAATTCTCTGATTAACTGAGCTGAACTTTCCTGACTGTCCCTGTGCAGAGGCACAAGAGCTGTTGGGTTACGGCAGGAGGTGGTGGCTCTGCTGCAAAGACACAAGGGTGAAAGGCAGAGTAAAATGGAGCCAAAAGGGTAAGAACGGTAGCCAGAAAAATTTGCAGCAAAGTTTTGGATAGAAAGAAGATTTCTTAAAACCTTTCCTCAAGTGTGTACGTGGCCATGGGTGTTCACTGGAAGTTTTTTCTGTCTTCATTGGGTGTCTGCAAGCTGTCCTGGGGCAGGACAACTGGCAGAGGCTTAGGACAGGCTCATGAGGATGGTGGAGGAGAGGATATCCCTCCTGCAGGGGCTGCAGTGGATTCTCGTGTCATGCTAGTGGGTTTCCAGGGCCAGCGTGGTGAACAAGTGGGCTGCCAGCTCTGCCACCAGCTCTGCCCTCTCCGCCTCCTTTGCAGGACATGGTAGAGAGATCGCAGGTGCAATTAAAAGTGCAAGGCAGGGGCTGATAAGCGTGATCAAACTCAGGGCCCACGGTTTCCCCCAGTTGTGACTGACAGCAAAATCAGGAGTTACTAGGAGCCATGAAGCGACAGAGCCACCGTGGAGACACCAGGGATGGTTTGGTTCAGAGCCTTCGTGCTGACCGTGTGTGTGCAGCAGTACGAGACCTTCCCTCCGCTCCCACTGCAGCCCCAGCTCCTGGCACAGGAGATGTCCAGGGACACAAGCCATCCTGCCTTATCTTCATGTTGAGACAAGCCCGAGACTTCACTGCAGCATTCTTGCTCTGCCGAAAGCAAGCGCTCCTCCTGCCTCTGCTGAGCTCCTTCTCCAGCTTCTTCTATCAGCATCTGGCTTTCCTCTCTCTGAGTGGTCAGATTTAGGACCTGCGCTGGATCCCCTAGCTACGTGGTCCCAAACGCCTGAGCAGAAACACCCTCAGGAACAAGGACTGCTGCAGATCAAGCCCAGGAGCCGTCTCACTCCCAGGAGCTGTGGAGCACGAGCCCCAAGGACAAGCTCTCTTTGAGGCTTTGCTGGACACAACTTAAGAGTCGATGGGGTTTTGTCCCCTCCACAAAGGGCTGCGCATCTTAAAAGGAGAAAAACAGGGTAAGTCATGCAATGGTTCACCTAAACTGGCTGGCATGTTGTTTTTCTGAAGGGCACATAATTGTTTTATGGGGGGTATCGCTAGACTTTGCACCGCCGAGCAGTTCCTTGTGCCAATATTTGATTATGATGATAGAGCTAATAGACATGCTCGCTTGTCCTTTCTTAACGAATTGGCTGTGCTGCATAATAGAGCGGTTAGATTTGTGTTAAATTGCAGCTTTGGGAGCCATCACTGTGAGATGTTATCTTCTCTGAACTGGTGTCCTTTATCGCAGGGAAGGGAATTGAATTGGTTTAAGATGGTACACTGTCAGTTTATAGGTGTGCTTAGCAGAGCTCTTAAGCCTCCTCCAACACACGTAGGGTGAGCGCTGAACAGCAGAGGAGAGCGGGTCTTTTGCTTCAAGGATGCAAGGGAAAAGATACTTGTCAGCATATGGTTGTTTCTAAACACGTCGATAAATCATTGACCAACGAGAGTGTCATTTGGCCTCACAGAGGCCACTGTTAATTATTAAAAGCTGCTAATGACCCATCCCTCCAATCTCCTGCTCAAGTGGTACCTTCCACTTGTCAACATTTGCCCAGCCGCTCCCGGAGAGCCACGAGCTCCAGCGATGGCTTTCGGGCATGCGTAGAAAGGGGTTTCTTTCCCAGCCTCATGCATTTTTTCTGATTTTTCCCCCCCCCGCCCCAGTGCTCCTCTGGGTGAAGTCGCAGGCCTCGGTCCATCTCACCCTGCTCCCACCATCAAGGTGTCCCGAAAAACACACAGCTGGGTGGTCAGGGAGGGGTTGCTTCGCTCTCCATCAGGTTACTGGGGAGAGAAGGCAACTTTGTTCTTCAGAGCTCCCATTTGGCCTCGAGTTCACCCCTCTTGGGCCCTGGGAAGATGATGCTGAGGCTGAGGAGCAATTGGATGGGGTGGAGATGACACTGCAGCCAAGGGAGCAGCCCCCGGCGGGAAGCTGCTCTCCTCCCAACCGGCACCGAGCACAGTCTGGCTGGATTAAAGGCTCTGGCCCGCACTTGTTAACACACTCACTTCTCCTACGCTTTTATGAGAAGATATATCCTGAAACGACCTTCCGCTTTGTACAGAAGGGCTCGTGGGATTGAGGCTGTAGGAAAGCATGCGGATGATGCATTCTTCAGACAAATAGCTCTCGTTATTCCAGATGCCTTCATCCCCTTCTTTCAGTGGGATGAATAAATCACCAATTGTTGTAAAAGCAGTAGTATTAGATTTAAAGACATTTTCGACCCTGTCAACAAGGAAGTATAACAGCCATTAAAGCCTGCTTTCATTTATATAACTGCAACGCTCTCTTGTTTGAATGTCAGTGACTATCCGCGATGATCTGAAGAAACGCGAGCCACGAAGGGACAGAGCAAGGACATATGCTCTGCCTCAGCTCCAGGACTAGCACGGCGGGCTGGACCACCCCGGGAGGACCGGTGCATGCTAAGATATGATGTCTGACCCCGCAGCATCGTGGCCACGGTTAACTCCAGCATGCCTTTATTGACGCCAGGATGTGCCACAACTTTTCCTTGCCTCTTCCTTACTTCCAGTGAGCCCCAGAGTCCACCCAAACTAAACATGAGGCAATGGCCAAATGATTTGGACTCAAAGAGGGGCTAACCTGGCCTTAGCACACCGGGGAGTTGGTTTTGGCCTGAAGCTCATCAAGCCCAAGATCAAGGATCTGCTCCTCAGGTTTTGCCATTTGCCAGAGGACTCCTTCTCGGGCTTCAACATTTACTAATCCAGCCCAACCATGCTGAGGCTGTTTAGCAATTAAATAACATAAATCCAGAAGCTAGATTAATAAACAGTCTAGTCTGTCTAGAGTAGTCTACAGGGTGGAGAGATAAAACTGTAAAATATTTATTACCAGCTTGGGGATGAAGTCATTAATTTAATAACTACCCATTGCTTTGCTTCTTACAGTTGTTAGCAGTCTGAAGGTTACAGAAGATTAGGTGGGAAACTTACTGCCTCCCTGCTGAGAGGAGCCTTTCCCATGAAAGCCAGAGCCCAGCTCCCATCTGTCACCCCATTACATTCGGAGGCGGTGAATATATTACCGTGCCGCTTACCGAAATAAAACAAAACAAAATTTCTGCTGGCCACATGGCAACCCTCCGCGAAATTTAATGAGGACGCTGCCCTTTGTGCACGAGGCCAGTGCCAACAGCTGTAGAGACGAAGGCAGGAGGATCTTTGTCGGAGCTCGCCGGTTGCTCACGACGTGGCTCCCACAGCGAGCCCGGCCCCGGCAGCATCGCGAGGGCAGGCGCCTTGGGGGACCGATGCTTCGGCTGCCTCTTGTCCTGAGAGGTCGGGAGCGTTGTCAGAGCCTCCCTCGTCTGTGATTTCTCAGTGGGTCTTCACATTTTCAGGAGAGGGAACATGGGTATTAGTTCATTCCCTGCTGTGATCTGATATTGGGGAGCACCCAGGACTTAGATATACGCATCCTCTTTATAGTGATTATGGATGGAGTCCCCTGATGAGCGTGCTCCCCTGCTGACAACTACAATTTGCAGCGATGCTACAGCAAAAGTCGTAGAGGGGGAGTGAGGGAGGGTGTCTGTGTGCCCTTGGCATATTTTGTCAGCAGTTTCACCCAGGGACAGCAGAGAGCTGTCATCCAAACGAAGTGCACAGGGGCCGGGGTTTGAGCAGGAGGCAGTTTGTGCTGTGGGACACGTGCCCCCCACCAGCTCCTGCTGATGAGGGGCCGAGACCCTGCTAATCCTCTCTGACGACTGCACTGACAGCGGAGGTAATCGAATTGCCTAAATAATTTAATCGAATCTTTAGCCTGCTTTGTAAAATAAAAACGGGCACGTACTGTGAGCGCGGGACACAGACCACAGCACGGATGAATTCATGGGTGCAGCCACCCAGCCCTGCCGGGTGGCCCCCAGCTGCAGCCTTCCTTGGGGGGGACCCGCTCCAGCAGCACTTAGTGCCTGTCCCGGTTGTTGAGGAGGGCAGAAGAAACAGCTCGGAAAGCTCTGAGGGGCGCTGGATGGCTCCAGGAGAGCTCTGTCCCGACGGAGCCGCAGCTCCCCTGCGGAGCCCATGCTCCTCGCTCAGCCACCAGCCTTGGAAGAGCCCCTTTGGCCATGGGCATCCCTGGTCCTCCTAAAGCCTCAGAGGGCACCAGAGCCACATGGACCATGCAAAGCAGAAATGAGTGGGAGTCGTAAGCAGATGCCTTGAGGAAGTAAGAGAGGTCGACAGGAGACACGGTGTCCAGCGATGGAGAAAGGCAGCTGTGCTCTCTGTTAACACGAGGAGCAATGATAAGTGCCTGCGGGTCACGCAGTGATGGACGGTGACTTTCACCTTGCGCCATTTGGTGTGACTGTGGTTCTGCTACCAACTCAGAGAGCACCAGGCAGCCTTGTTTTCAGGCAATTTCCAGGTAATCTGGTTGACTCAAATTATCCTTGGCAACTGCCCAGGAGAGAAAGGAAAACAACATCCCTGAAATAATATTCTGGTTTCTGCAGGTTCCCACAAAGGAGAGGCTCACGTGAGGTTTGTGGGCAGCTCAAAGCAGACAAGTATGAAGCTTGGAGATGAGGTACTGGAGGTACTGGAGATGAGAAGCTCTGTACAGGTGGCTCAGTTGTGATGTCTTGGCCAAGACTTTGCACTACGGTTCAGTGACATCAGGCTGTGTTTTAGCACAGACAGAGTGAGGTTTTAGTGGCACCTTAAACAGGGCAGGGAGGAGAGGGAAAGAGAGAAAAAAAGCTTGAGAGAAAAAAAGCTTGTGAACGAAATGGGCTCCTTCAGTGCTGAATGGCATGACAGACAGACCTGCAAGGTACTTCTGTTGTCACTAAAAAGTAACAGAAACATTTCTGCAGAACATTAACCTCAGTTTTCCCCTCACAACAGCCTAATTTGCAACTGTCAGCACAAGCATCTTTGTCCTGACCATCCTGTTCTCCGGCACACTTCCAGCACGGGCAGGGCTAACTGCAGAGGCCCTACCCCTGTATCATGTCATCGCATTACCCTTTCATTTCTCTTATCGACGCAACCATTCAGTTCCACTCCTTATTCCCAGCTGTTATCACAATGAGCCAAGAAAGTGCAGAGCATCAGCCAGGAGAAAAAAAAAAAGAACAGGTGAAATTCTGATGTTGTCAGCTAAAATAGTTTCCAGATGAGCTCTGCCCACAAAGAAGCTGAATCTTGGTGATTTAGTTGCCAAATTTTACATTTGCTCCCTCTCCCCCATCCATCCTCTCGGCTGCAAGCTTGAAGTGGAGTCCTGACACTGCAAAGCGTTAATAGAATTAGTCTCCTGCTATAAACTGTTCACTGGGGCTTGTTAGCTCAATTGTTGATGCTAAATTCTTATCAGAGCCACCTAAAAGAGCATTAATCAAGAAAGGCTGAACTCCCTGCCTGGGTCACAGAAATTTAATTAAACCCCAAGTAATACTGGAAAATAATTTTGAAAAGAGAAGAGACGAATGCAAAATGCTTTTCATCATTTGACTCCGCATCTTCGTAGTTCAAACCCTCAACCACGATTTCAAAGAGGGTTTTGCCAGAGCAAAGGCTGAGTGAAACACAGACGAGACTTCCCTCAGTGCCTCCTTCAACACAAGGTCCTGATGCTCATCCACGGTAAATGAAAGATGGAAAACCACTGATTAAGGCCTGCTAAGGACCAGGACCCACAAATGCAAAGGAGCAGAACGCCCTTCCAAGTAAAACAGCGATCTCCTTGAGTAAGATTGTGTTATGGTCATTAGTTTATGGATTTGTATCCATTTGTTGTGCAAAAAGGCTCATGCAACAAAGCATTTATTTGGTAGACACAGAGAAATAGTACCGGCATCGGTACAACCTCATGTGGGATATTTCGTGTAGTTCTGGGACCTCTCTTTGCAAAAAGAAAAGATGAATTTACCCTTGAACAGGTGCGGGGAAGGACTGGCAGGGCGATTAGCAGACCAGAGAGCCTATCTTAGGAGAGGAGATTAAAAGAGCTTGGCTTGTTTAGCCTAGAAAAACAAAGGTTAAGAGGGGATATGATTACTCTTCATAAATACATTCAGGGTGGGAGGAAGGGGAATGATTTAAGTAAGAGGACAATATGGGTAGGAGATCAAATAAGGTGCATCTCGGCCAGGAATAAATTTCCATTGGAAATCTGAAGATGTTTCCTTATTGCTGGAGAAGGGAGGTTTTGGAAAGGCCTTCTGAGCAGGACAGCTGAGCCCCTGTGGTTTTTAAAGGCAGGTGGACAAATGTTGTGGCTAGTGCAGCCCGACAGGCAAGGCTGCAGGTAGGACAGGTAGCACTACCAAAGCCAAAGCAGGAGCAGGAAAATGTGATCTAGCTGCCGTCTTGTTGTATTTTTATTATTTATGAATCCATAAAATTCATTGATTTTATTTAATCCATCAGTCACTTGATCCAGGAATCATTTTCTTCCCCCATAAATATGAAAAGCTTGATTTTTGAGATTTTTATTTGGCAAACCTCTCCTAAATCATGGCAGATGGGCCATAACGAGACAGGAGAGAGACAGGACGCTGAACGGGGCTCACTGGTGCTCCTGGCAGTACCAAGAAGAGATGAAGCACCTCGCTGCTGTATGTCCCCAACGGCAGGGACCTCTGGTGACGCTTCCTCCCACTCTCAGCCAGGCTGCACCATCTCCTGGCTGCCCTCCTTTGACGACGCAGTTAAGTGAGATGAATCCAGGTCTTCATGGGTCCTTTTTCCAAGTGGCAGTGGTTATGCACAGTGCAATACAGTGGAAATCAAGACATATGTTCTTCCTCTTGCTTCAGCAATTACTCACAGAGCCCTTTGATGAAGTGAGGCAAGAGGAAAGCTTTAGGAGACACACACACACACACACACACATATATATATACCCTTTGCACGGGGGGAGGATCTCAGGTGATTTGCCATCAGTGTGTTAATAGTAATACTAATATAAATGTGTGAGCCTGCATGTATTTATATATATATGCATATGTGTGCATGTATGTATATATAGGATACCCTCCTGGAAGTGGTACAGTGCCAAACTGACCAGAAAATGCAGCAGAGCATATTTTGCAAAACAAACAAAAAAAGGAAATGGTGAAAATATAACTCTATGATTTAATGCTCCTCCAGCTCTTAATTTATGTGAGCCATCCTGTCACCCACAAATTGCCCTGTTGACTTAACAGCCATCTGTATTGCAAGGCTGCAGGTCAGGCTGCCCGAGCGCACGAGCTAAAAGGAATTTTTACTATTTGCTCTTTCAAATAAATAACAGTATCGCATTTTAACTGACCATCGCTAAGATGGACTTCGGAAGTTAATTCCTGCTGACTGGTGTTTTAAAAATATTTGTAAAAGAAATCAGTTTTAAAAAAAGGAGGGGGGAAACCGTAAAACACAGGGAAATAAAGACAAGGCAAAGCAAGAAAAATCTTGGCTTCAGCTTGTCCTCGTGAAAATTGCATGCTCTCAGCAATTAAGTATCTCAGCTAACGAAGGATGGAGACCTGATTCTTACCGGTAAGACTGAAGAGCTGGGGGTTGCTGAGAGCAGGGACAGGGACTGCGCTTGGGCCTGCGAGGGTCCCTGCCGTGCCCCAGCCCAGGGGAAGATGCTGAGATGCAACCTCCAAACCCCGCAGCAATGCCTGTACTGCTGGAGACACCTTGTGGTACATGGCTGAGCAATATCAGCACGCTGGGATTTAACCAGTGCCACCCGGCCCTGCTTCCCCAATCCCAGTTTGCTTTTTCCACTCTCAGAGACTGCTGGGGCTCTTCAAGCCGGGGGGAGCTGCCCACACGCATTCGCGGACAACGCAGACGTGACTTGCTTATCTGTTGCTGACTATAGCTCACGGATAACAAAGCCCCAGGTGAGTTGTAAGGAAGAAGGGAAAGGCTTTTTAAAGTGCAGGGAAAGAAGCGGCACAAAGAATCAGCAATTGCAGACCCATGAAATCATGAAATGCCCAACCGTTCTGTTGTTCTAAATGTGGGTATTTTTGCAATAGTAGCAGACAACTTGGGTTTCCTCCAGAGCTGGAGCCCGGTGCTATCACCTACGTGGAAGTGTTTTCAGCAATAAGTACATTTTCAAAGAACCCAGAGGAGAAAAAACTCCCAGGGGAGCAGAACCAGCGTGTGCCAGCGGGAAGCTGGGGTGAGGCCACGCAGCAGTGAAAGCATGCCTGCAGGGCACGGCTTGGCATCACTCTTCGGGTGATCATCCCCCTTAGCGCATGATCTGGGCCGCGTACTGCAGAGACGTGTAGGAGTTAGAGGTGCAGAAAACAACCCGTCCCTTGGGGGTGACCATCTCCCCATGGCTCTGCCGCCTGACATGCTGGGGGTACAGGCAACGAGGTGGGGACTCGCAGTGGGCAAGTGCCTTCCCTGCGTGATTCTCCTGGCTAATTCCCGTAATCCTGGAAACGGAGGAGCCGCAAGTCTCACCAATCCTGGAAGGAATCATGAATACACCTGGGAGAGCGCAGGGTATTTGGAAATCCCTAAAACACTCCTCAAGCTCTTTCTGGTCGTCTTGGGGACTTGCTGTAAGAGCAGCTGCTGCCACCGAATCTTCCTCTCTGCCTTAGTAACATTTTGCAGGGAGGCACGGCGGTGCTCCCCTCCGCCCCTGCTGCTCCGAGCTCTCTGCCTACAGCACAGCTGCTTTAGCATTAATGGGATGTTGTTTTTTTTTTTTTTTACCCAGCTTTTATCTTAACAATTTTTGTGCAAAAAATAAACAAACTGCTATTTTTCAAGTGGCTCTAGCAGGAAGGGGAGCAGATGCCAAATGGAAGCCCTGGCATCACACGTGTAAGGAGTTTGTCTGTTCCGCGTTTGCAGATTTCAACGGCCTTGCCATTATGCTCGAGTGCTTTCTGCATTAGACAAGACGAGGCGAGCGCAATCACCACGTTCTGTTTTGGTTGAATCAGCAAGGAGGAGTTTCAGCGCTCACTCTCCACGAATAATCCCATTCTCCCAGGCAGCTGCCTTCTGCGAAATCTACAGTACTACCCCGTGCCTGTTTGCAGAGTCTGCTGTTATCATGTTAATGAAGGGAGCTGAGATAATCACCTTAAAGCATAAATACATCTCAGATGCTGATTCACTTTCTCCTATTTGAGTCTCATTTACCAGGGTAATTCTTATTTTTTTCCACTGCGGGCTTGTTGTGTCTGGAAGGACAGCTATTTCTTTTTTCACAATTCATCTCCAGACGACTTAAATCAAGAAGCCTCTTGTCTCGGTCTGGTTATTCCTTCTCATTTTGTAGCCATACATAGTATCAAGTCCTGGATCTAAGGTCAAGTCCAGACAATTTTGTTTGATCCTCAGCCTTAGAGGTCACACAGATCGCGTAGCCTCAGCCAACACCGTGTAGGTCACCTACAGATGAAGACAGACACACAAATTATCCGTTTAGAGGATAATTTCTCTCATTCTGAGATGGGTGAGAGGAACCACCTTTCCCCCACGTCTCGTCGGCCCTGCCACGTCGGTTACAACCGCTGAAGGAGCCTACGTGGGTGGGTAAAATCTAAATTAAGTGCCTAACCCTCAGCCAGATCACGTCAAGGGACAGGGATCCCTCCACTGCACGAATGGTAAGTCAGATATCGTGGCAGTCTCGCAATACTGAATGTTTTCTTCAAGCCCCAGCCCCTGGAGTCAGGTGAATATGCATCTCACTTATTTTCTTCTCAGTGAATTTCTTTCTGGCATTTATGGTTGCAGCAAAAAAAACCCTCCAAGCACGTGACTTGAGTTGGGTGTTCATAGGCTCAAAACACAGAATATCAATTAGCTCCCGGAGTAATGGGTTTTCTTTTCTAAGTTCCCATGATTTTTTCCCAAGCCTGACTAACGATATCAGAACATCTGGTGTTGGCCACGCTTCACGCGGGAGGTTTAGCTACAGCGCGAGGACCGTGTGTGCCAGCTGGAGACTGGCATCTCCCCAGCTCCTCGCTGGCTCCCGCTGCCGGGCTGCTCCGTGCATCCGGTCCCGCACCCTGGGAAGCCCCGATCCCACCCGGAGCCAGGGCAATGTGCTGTCTCAGCGGGGTGTGCTGCGGAGGTGTCCTGCTGGGGATGAGGACTGGGAGAACTGGGCGCTGAGCTGAAGGAGGTGTGGGAATGCAGCCCTGTGGTGGGAGCCAGAAATTAGGGCAGGGTAGGGGTACGGGGCGGGGGGAAGGCAGCCC
This sequence comes from Platalea leucorodia, assembly GCF_965183815.1. Classification (NCBI taxonomy): domain Eukaryota; kingdom Metazoa; phylum Chordata; class Aves; order Pelecaniformes; family Threskiornithidae; genus Platalea; species Platalea leucorodia. The sequence goes on along the minus strand of NC_138835.1, from coordinate 15,217,587 downwards.
CGCTGGGATGGGAAGGTGTTCCCAGCGCCTGCGCAATGGGAAAGAACAGGAAAAGAGAGTCCTGGTCTGTATTTTGTCCTGGTCTGTATTTAGTCCTGGTCTGTACTTAGGCTGGATCTGCCAGTGCAGGCTGTTGGCCCAGTCTGCATTTAGACCTGGCCTGCACTTACACCTGGCCAACATCCCTGCACCGCTGGCCTAGGCCACATTTAAGCCTGGTCTGTTGGCCCCATCTGCATTTAGCCCCCATCTGTAGCTCTGGTCCATACTTAGGCCCTGCCTATGGGCTCAGCCTTGCCCTAGGCTGTATTTAAACCCAGTTTGCACTTTGGGCCGGTCTGTATTTAGCTCTGACCTGCAGGCCCAGCGCATTGGCCTGGTTTGTGTTAAGGCCTGGTCTGTAGGCCCCATATAGAAGCCCCATATGTAGGCCTCATACATAGGCCCCATAAGTAGGCCCCATAAGTAGGTCCCATATATAGGCCCAGTCTGTGATCAGGCCGCAGAGCCACCAGGGAAGGGCGAGCTCCCACACTCTGGGAGCACTGGGCCCGGCCGGGCCCTGCCGCGTCTCCCCTCAGGGCACCAGCGCCGCCCCCCGCCCCACAGTGGTACAGTCTTCCCCCCCCGCGCCGGGCCTGCATGGTACAGCCCAACAGCGTCTCCCCCCCCGCCGGACCGCAGTGGTATGCTCCCTGCCCCCCCCCGCTCCGCGCGGTGGTGCGCGCCGCGCCTGCGCAGTGGCGCGGCCGGCGCTCAGCTGGGCAGTGTTTACCGCTGCGGAGCGCGGCGGGACGGCAGCGCCGCCGGGCCCGGGAGGGGAGCGGGCCGCACCCGGCTGGGCCGCGCCGACCCCGCCCGCCGCTCAGGTACGGCCGGGGGCCGAGGAGACCCTGTCCGCTGAGGTGCGGCCGGTCCCGGTTCGACCCGACCTCACCGGGCCGCTGCAGCACCGCCCCACCCGCCCCCGCCCCTTCACCTCAGCCCCGGCCGGAGCCGCGCTGCCTCCTCAGGCCGCTGCCCCCCTCCGCCCTGCCCTGCGGCCTTGCCCCGGCACTGGGGCTCCTGCTGAGCTGCCCCGCTGTGGGGGCACGGCCCTTTGCGTGGCCTCCCCCCGCCCCAGCACCGCCCCCCCGTCAGGGCGGCCCTGGGGCCCGGGGCCCGGCCGGAGGCAGCGATGCTGGGTGGAGACCGGGGCCACCCAGGTGCGAATTAAAGGGGAGGGAATCGACATCGGGCTTTCCTAGACCTCCCTCCCGCTCTCTCATCTCCCTCACTTTCCTCGGCAGCAGCCTGATAACGCAGGTAGCGATTGAGCTATGTGGCGTGGGGCTCTTTAATTTGTTATTTGAGAGGGTTAGAGGGGATCAGATTGAAAGCTGTGCCAATTGTAACTTTTTTTTTAATCGTTAAACATACTCACCTTTGTTATTTCTTCTGGAGCGTATTATGTCAGAGCAGGGATTACCCTGGAAATGTGTTGGGGTGAAGAATTACGTTTTTGTGCCTTGTGTATTGTTTCAAGTCTTCCCCTGTGCATCTGCTGGTGTTTGCCTTGGAAGAAATTGCTTTAATTTCAGTGTTTTGTTTCAGGCATCTGAATACAGCTTTGCATGTCAGACTGGTTTCTTTGTTTGTTTTTCTGTTTTGTTTTTCTCGAAGGAGAAGATGGCAACATGCAATTGAAGGGATGTTTCAACACTAAAAGGCTGCTTGGTTTGATACCAGTGTTGTGATCTGCTAACGATCATCATTTTTGCATGTGAACTTTGTCCCTGCTCAGATTTGTGGAAATCTGTGCTTTACCTAAAAGTGTGAAAAGTGCAACAGTGCTGATCGTGGAGGGAGAGGATCTTGTTTTGAGAAGTTCATTAAGAATAAGTCCTGCTCATTGTCTTGGTTCCCACTTCCAATAGAAGAAGGGAAACAAGGTTAAAAAAAGATGTGGAATTATCCAAAGAGGAATTTAAATGTCAGGGTTCTATGTTCTGCATATAAAACATGCATTTTATTGGAAGTAAGCTTGTGTCCAGTAAAAGTAATTATTTCAGGAGTAACTGACGCCTGTCACAACTCAAAGATTCCTTGGTCTCCATTAGAAAAATGTCTTCCACGTTGTAGAACATGGAAGAACAGTTGTTGATCATGTAGCTGAGCTAAAACCACATTGGACCAGTTGTCCCAGTGGGGCTTGCATACATCGGAAAGAATTTGTTGGGGAACCAAAGTGGAACACTGTTAAAGCCACAACTTTTTATGCCGATTTTTAATAGCAAAAAGAGTTTAAGTGGAAGAAAGAAGCAAGCCTAAGAAGAAAATATACAAAAGAAGGTCAAGGGAATCAACACCCTCAGGGAAGAGAGTGTTTTAATGCAGAATGTTATATAAAGCTTACTGACGAAAGATATGAACAACCCTATATGTGCAGATGCAACGAGTTGATGTGTATGTAAGAGGAGGGAAAAAAAAAAAAAATCGAGTTGGCTGGTGAACCTGCCTAAGCCTTCAACTTCGTGTGTTTCCACTGTGAAGTAATAAAACACATTCGCTTTTTGTAGAGAAAATGAAAGAGTAACTATAGAAAGGAGAGGGGTGGCATTTTTTTAAGTTTTATTAATGGTCTGAAACTGGATTGATGTGTTTGAGACATGAATGTATTAAAAACTGGCTCGAGTTCCCTGCCTAAGTATATCCTATTTTGAGTGTCTCTACAGGTAATCAGGATGGTATGTTATTTGAATAACTGTGAAATTTCCTTAGACTCCTGTAGCTTTCCTTTGTTTCCTCTGAAAATGAAAGTGTATAATTTGCTCTTGCTGAATGTAACAAATAAACCCCAACAATTTAGCTGTAGGAAGATCTTCTGATCCCAGGAATGAACTCTAAAGCTGCTGCTTCTGTGGTTATTATTGTGAGCAGAGAAAGGCGTTGTAAATAAGTGCATTTAAAAAAAAATCACGTTCTGTTTTCTGAAAAGGATTTTTTTTTTTTTAAGGTATGGGTATGGAAGAAAAGCTAGATTAATTTTGAGTGATAAGTTCTTCTATGTTCTTCTCCCCCTATACCTTTTCCTTTAGAACGTATAGAAATTTTACTACGTGAAGCATATAGCCATGCTTAGTGTAATGCACAGTCAAGGAAGGTGCTTGCTTTTCCCTCCCCCACACCAACAAGCCTGAATAGGTTGCTGGAGATGATGGCGTCAGGGAAGTCAGAAGTGTTGGTGATTCATAGATCTGTGTCACTGAGGAGTTCCCAAATTGGGGGTTAGCTCATCTAGGACTTAAGAGGACCTAAGAAATTCCACAGGCTTCAGTGGAAATGCTCTCTGCAGTTGCTGTGTGTATCGTTAAGTGCTTTACTGATGATGGTGGCTCAAGCTCTAAAGATGAGCTGTGTGGAAGTGCGTTGGCTAAAGTCAGTGAGCTTGTACTCTAGGTCAGAGGGTTTTTTTTTAACCTCTGTGAAATCAGCATCCTGATGCCTGCTCAAAGAAAAGATATGTTCAGATTTTTCTGGTTCTTGCTGCCTGTGTCTTAGTCTCTTAATTTCCCCTTGATACTATTAGAGATAGAAAGTCTGTGTGTGGCAAGAATTCTGACAGGCAAGTCAGACTTGCACTGTTGGTTGGATTTGCAATGAAAAATGACCTATAAGCATAGGAGCTAGAATAATCCTTTATATAAAAGGATGCAGTGAAAAAGCTGACATGCTAGTAAAATATTGGTAGCGTTTGAAGACAGGCATTGCACGTTTAAATTGTCTATTGTGATTTTTTTCCCCCTAGTGTCAGGTACTACGAGCCAGATCTGCTGCATTTTGTTTTTCATTGTTTGATTGGGGGATGGTGGTGGTAATGTTTTTCTGCTGCTTGTTTTCCTCAAAGTACCTAAAGATCTCTCTCAAAGTACTTCATATACAGCAGCATAATTTAGTGTTCAAGTGCATGCTCTATACCTCACCTTCCTTTATTATTCTTTTAGTTTTAGTGCTTATAGAAAACCATTGAAGATGGGAGGTGCGGTGAGTGCAGGAGAAGATAATGATGAATTAATTGATAACCTGAAGGAGGCCCAGTACATCCGGACGGACCTGGTAGAACAGGCGTTCCGAGCCATTGATCGAGCAGATTACTACCTGGAAGAGTTCAAAGACAATGCCTACAAGGACTTGGCGTGGAAGCATGGAAATATTCATCTCTCGGCACCGTGCATTTACTCTGAGGTGATGGAAGCTTTGGATCTGCAACCAGGGCTCTCATTTTTGAATCTTGGCAGTGGCACTGGTTATCTGAGTTCTATGGTTGGACTCATCTTGGGTAAATACCTTTTCAATCGTGTTAACTGTTTACATTAGATTAAAACAAAAGTTTTGAAGTGGGGAAGGAAGTATTTCTCAAGTAATGAAACTAAAAGGTAGCAAGGAAAGTAAAGAATGCATGAATCCAACGGGCTAATTTATGAGGATTCTTGCAGCCTTCTCTCTGGAACTGGATGGGACCCAGATTTCTGTGGCACTTCAGAACGGGCAAGGATGTGCAATTGCACAGGTGGCTGTAGTGGATTCCTGCAGGACTGGGTACAAACTTGGGTTTGTTGCCTCTTAAGCAAGAAACCAGCTCAGGAGCAGGAGTGCCATGGTTAAACTAGGATTGAGCAGGTCTGCAGAAACCTGTGACTGTTGCTGCTCTGTGCCTTGGTTTTTTTTTTTTTTTTTTTTTTTTTTTTTTTACTGTCCTGTAAACTGAAACACATTTGAGATCCAGTTTTGAGTCTTAGCAACATACAGGTGGGAATAGTCTCTGGAAAGCAGTTGGTGCATCAGAACTGACTTTGTGACCACATCTACAGTAGGCACAAATCAAAGTGCAATTAGACAATTGCAATTCGCCCTAAAGTATTTCAGTCAACAATTGTGCTTCTTCTGGCTGCCAGGATAGATAGCAAATGACTATAGGGTATGTCTTTTCCTTTTGTAGGCGTGTCAAGAATTTTAACTTCTGAAATGTTTGTTGTCAGGATGGAGCCTCACTCCCATCTTCTGTGGCTTTTCGTGGAATCGCATTTGTGGGTTTCTGCTAGGTGTGTTGAGATTGCCTAGGCAGCCAATATGTAACTCCACGGCTCTTGAATTCTTCTGGATTTTTGGAGAAGTTACCAAATCGGCTCTGAATAAAAAGCATAGTACTGAACAACTTCTCTGTTTTCCAATTTATTTTTGCTCTTAATTGAGGTACAATGTGTGGTGACTGTTCCTGATTCTTTTGAAGAGATTTTTAGCATATCACCAAAGACTTTTTTTGAGGGATGTATTAAAACATGCAGGCTATTGTTCTGCATTGGAATTTTTTCAAGCTGGTCAGTTTTACAGCAATAGTATTTCTTCCGTATCAGTGTTACCCCCCTACAGAGGGATTTCCTGCACAGTTAAGAGCAAATGATTCAAACTCAATTGTGTAAAGCAGCCTCATTTGCTGCCAGAAATTGCAGGTATAGGGTTGCAGTTCCCACTGTAGTAGTAAGATAGCTGGCCCTACACAAGTGCTGACTGTCTGACGCTCAAGGAGCAATCTGTTACAGGAAGTAACCAAAACTGTATTCAATCCTGCTGGATTTTGTGTTGCCTGTTACCACTATCCTAGCGTTCTAAATTTGCAGGTCCTTTTGGTGTTAACCATGGCGTGGAGCTTCATTCCGATGTGATCGAGTATGCAAAGCAGAAATTGGACTTCTTCATTAAAACAAGCGACAGCTTTGACAAGTAAGAATGCGGAATGCCCGTTTGGATTCATTTTGTGCGTTTGGCTTTAGTCGTGGCAGTCCTTGTTCGTGGCAGCTCTGGATTCAGGGTAATCTGAGGATTCTGGCTCCTTAGGCTTGCTGAGCTGCAGTGTGTGACCTTCTAAGCTGACGTGTATTGTGGGGGAGTTTCAGAAAATTCTGCAGTTTTTAGTAGCAGTGCTGCTGTTGCAGAGCTTAGAGGAAGTGGAAGAAGGTTACTTATTTTAAAATGTGCTTGCAGGTAACAACTTGAAACTTGCAAATAATGGTAACAGTTATGTTTGTGGTCTGAGAGCATGCATGGTTATCAGAAGAATATGAACTGATTTCTGTGGTGGCCTAATGTGTTTTATCCGAGAAGAAGAAAAATGGTGTTTTAAAATATGAAGGTAGTTTTAGGATGATTAAGTTGGTACTAAAACTGCTTGGGATTTGATTTATGTTCTTCCTTAGAACCTCCATTCTGCTGCTGTCACACGTAATAACTTTCCAGCAAGATAACCATTGCCAATAGTAACCTCAGCAATAAAAGGTGTAGCTGTCATATTTTTGGATCCATCTCACAGTTTGTTCAAGCAAGGAAGTAAAGCATCTCTGGATACTTGATAGTCCTCCTCTCGTGGGAGGAAGAAAATTAAAGTCATTCCACGCTAGAATTTAAACTACTCAGCCTTTTGCTGTTGCTGCTGTACTGGAAAGCTGCTGCTGAGAGGGCTGTATTTTCTTAATGTTGGCAGCAGACCCAAAGTTTTCAGCATGGAAGGTGCTTGCACATAGATGACGGGGTTTTTTTCAGAGACACATTGCTATTGTTTGAATAGGTGTTTTAAGGAAGACTTTTTTCCTCTCTCCAGACAAATATAGCTATGGAGCAAGAGTGAGCTGAATTCAGAAATCAACGTGACTGGAAAATTGGCATTGCTGAGAGAAATGGCTGCTGGGTTCTGCTGTTAGAACACCGTGTGCAGGAACTGTTAGCTGGCTGCTCTGAATGTCAGGCACGCTTTGCAAAAGCAGAAAGCTTCAGAAAGTGTTTAGGAATAAATAGGTGCTATATTGAGCTGCCTCTCAAGATACCAGTAGAAGAATGGATATGGTGTACAACTTCTATCAAAATCAGCCCTTAAATGTGGGGCTTAAAGCTTATGTAGATTGGGAGCATGTAAGAAAACCAGAAGCATCGTAGAATCATTTGTTTTTCTTCTAAACTGAATCAGAAATGCTGTAGGCAAAAATTCTTTTTATGAGGGGTGAAATCACAGTTCTTCTGAAGCTAATGGCAAAACTTCCTTCGGCTTCAGCAAAGTGTATTTGTGAAGCATCGGGTTATAGTTCCCCACAACATCTGAAAACCATTTAAAAGCTTTCAAAAATGCCAAAAAACCCCCTGGTGCGGTCCTTAAAAGACTTCAACATTTGGAATTGCAGGTCTAATATTTATATTCACGTATTATAACTGAGTCGGCATCAGGTGACTAAAAATAGCTTGTTCTGAAGAGTTATATGCAACTCAAGTATGAAATTATGCATCCTCATCCTTTGGAGATTTTCATCTATGGATTCGCACCTCATTGTTCTGTGATTTTGAGACTTCTAGCTGTGGTCTGTTCCGATCATGTCTAGAATATAGGGGCTTCGGAGGAAAAATCCTGTGAAACTGTTTTTTTTTTTTTTCCTAGTATTTTTCATTGTGTCATTTTTTCAGAATCATGAAAATAATTCATTTTAGAAATTGTAATATTCTTGTCTGATATGCATCTTCTTCATTTTCAGATTTGAATTTTGTGAGCCGTCTTTTGTTACTGGCAATTGTTTAGAGATTTCTCCGGACTGTACTCAGTATGACCGTGTTTACTGTGGTGCTGGAGTGCAAAAGGAACATGAAGACTACATGAAGAACCTGTTGAAAGTTGGGGGAATTCTTGTCATGCCTCTAGAAGAGAAGGTTGAGCGCCTTTCTACTCATGTTTCTCTTTCAGTTATAATTCTGATCTCTGTTTAGTCAATAGCTCTTCCTTTAGTTTGCCCTTCTTGTAGCAGATTGGAGAAAGCATTAAGCGCACCAGTTCTCACTATGAGTGGAAACTGAACTCTGCGCTCATGATAATATTTAAAAAATTCATAGATCTACTGGTCTTTCACATATTCTGATCTTTTGTTGTTAATTGCAAATTTACTTTCATGATACAGAAAAACATCAGCAAGGCTTTGTTCAAGTTACATAATCTAATGTTGTACTTACGGTAAAATACAAAATTTTACACCCTAACTGGCTTATGAAAGAGCGTGCAAGTTGTCCCTATTTACAAGTGTTGATGGATTCTTTTTAGTAAAAAGCGGGTAACTGCCCTGTGTGCGAGCTCAAGATTGTAATTCAGATTATCTTTTTGGTGTAAAGGTGCGTTGTTTTAACAGACTTTTATGGCTGAGGTGTAGGTACCTGACCTTTAACCTCTGTCAGGGTGGTTGAGATGAGCAGAACGCAGAGTTTCTTCCCAGCGAGATGCTGTGCAATGATTTGAGCTGCAACAGAAATCCCGTGATCTGCAGGCTTTCTTCAAGAGTGAATGTTGATCAGTGCCTGACGTGTTTTCTCAGTGGTCAGACATAGCAGTTCTGGCTCAGAATTGCGTAAGAACTGGGAGAGCGGGGTGACCCAAACTGCCAGTGCCCATACTCTGTTGCAACAGTTGGAGTTACTTAGGGCTAATCCTGTAAGGAGTTGTGAACTTCCTCAGAAAAACCCCAGCGTTTCTCCTTATTACTTAACTTTTACTGTTGTAGCTTCTAGCACTTTAACAACTTGTCTAGGCAGAAAAGTTGTGTGTTCATTTTTTGTTCAAAATCTTACTGTAATTTGTACAATGGACAATAATCTCCTTGTTTTGGTTTAGTTGACTAAGATAACTCGTACTGGTCCTTCTGCTTGGGAGACCAAGAAGATTCTTGCTGTTTCTTTTGCTCCGTTGATTCAGCCTAACCACGCGGATTCAGGAAAATCACGGCTTGTTCACTTGCGTGAGTACGGACATTTTTGAGTATGGGGGAGGTTTCTTCTGCTGTTTGGCTGTAAGCTGCACCTTGCTTCCTTAGATGTAACGTCCTTTCAAGGGAAATTACTCCAACTGCTTCCTTCTTGGAACAGTTGTCAAAGTTTTGTGTTGGATCCCAGTCGATCTTTGAGGATATCTGCGGAGGCCTGGTGCAAGAATCAGAATTGGTTAAAACAGATTCTAAATGATTTCCTGTGAAATTGTACCTAAACTTTGCAGGATGTTTCGTCATTGTTTTTGCACATGCAGACATCTGTTTCAATCCTGAATTGCGTACTATCGTGGTTCTCAGGCACTGTGCCATGGGGACGGAAAATACACAGGGAGAACCTGTGAACAAACATATCTACTCAAAGGCTCTCACCACCCAACAACTTGGAATTATCCCGAGCGTGGAACGCTTGAGGGATAGAAGTTGTGTAATTTTTGGTTAGCTGTTTGAAATGCGGGTCATATGCAGTGGCCTCAATCTTTAGATTAAGGCTTCAGTGTAGAGAGGCCTCTTAAGAACACATGAAGACAGAGATACTTCCGTAAAGAGATTAGTCAGGCTTTGTTCTTATTCTGGAAAGGTGTCTTTGGTTGACAAAAAGCAGCTCAGTAAGCAGTCCGTACAGTGCTATAAAGCCCACTAAGTGCATATTTCAGCAGACTTTATATGGTGGCTTTGTAGTGAGACTTGCATACATATATTGCATGTGGGTTTGGTTTTTTTTCCCTGGTTCCTGTACTCAGGTCACAGGAATGCTTACTTGTTGGTAGAAGACAGGGGTGTTTTGTTTGTTTCAGTTTTAATTCGCTTTAATACGTGGATGTGTGTGCATCAATACTTTTTTTCTTTTATGCTGCATGAGTTATGTTGTGCACTTATGGGCTGGCAGCAAATAAGTGCAGAAGACCGAACAGTCTTCCAAACCATTAATGTGGGAGGCATTTTAATACAATAACTTATTGTATGCTTCTATAATTACTTTTACCAAACGGTTTCCAGCCAGTCTTCACCCACTAAGTCTGAAGCAGTTTTTGAAGAGCATAAATAGTACCCACGTTTTATAAGTGAAAAACTTGGCAAAGCTGAAGTAACTTCACAATAGAAAAATCATTTTATGGAAGAGTTAAGTAGACTTCAGGTCTAGTTATCTACAGTAGGAAAATATCTTTTTCTAAGTTATTAAACAGTCACAGTTTCAGTCACTAAGTCTGCATTCTTATAATCCTTAAGACATGTGTATCTTAAAATAATTGTGAGGACTTGACATCAAAATATGAAACTCTTCTTTCATCCCATTCTTTCTCTTCAGTTAATGAGAGAAATGCATAATTAAATTTTGTTTGGAAAATTACAATACAGTTTATCTGAGTTGACAGGAGTTGAATAGAATTGTTTTTATAATCACAGCAGGGAATTCAAGTGGCCTGATTTAATTTGAGCAAATACAACTTTTCCTGTGAGTACTCTCGAGGGGAGTTTCTTCATATTTGTTCATGGTTTTCATTTTGTTTTAGCCCCAGTGGCTGTTCGCAGCCTCCAGGATCTGGCTCGCATAGCCATCCGAGGAACCATTAAAAAAATTATACATCAAGAAACAATGAGCAAAAATGGAAACGGGCTGAAGAACCCCCCAAGATTTAAACGAAGACGCGTGCGTCGCCGTCGCATGGAAACTATTGTTTTCTTGGACAAAGAGGTCTTCGCTAGCCGTATCTCCAACGCGTCAGACGATAACAACAACAGTGAGGATATCGAGGATGAGAGACGAGAAGAGGAAGAAACTAAACCCACTGAACTAAAGCCAGATCCCCCTGTAAACTTTTTGAGAGAAAAGGTCTTGAGTCTGCCTTTGCCTGATCCCTTGAAATATTACCTGCTTTATTACAGGGAAAAGTAATTTCCTTCTAGAATGTGGGAATTAGGCAGAAAATAAAGTACTACTTAGGGCTTGACAAATGTATACCACTTGCTTGCCTGCTAATATGACCACCCAAGGCAGTAGGCTAGCTGGGGAATGTGGCTGCTGTATACTTAAACATTATAGCTTTTTTAAGTTTTTTCTTCTCAGTTGTGTGCTATAGTTTTATCCTACAGCAGGGATTCCTTAGGAAGCAAGTTGGTGAAATGCTCAGCTGCTTATGGAAAGGAGGATTTAGTTCCCTGAAACTAACTGCACAGAGATACTCTAAAAATCTCATGGCTGCTGTACCGAATTGCAGTTTTTAAATATTCTTAAGCAGCTCCCCAAAGACCTTTGCTGTCTGTGCTCTCTCCCACTAAACCTGCCATGTGGTTACCGTGGTGTGTGTTTAATGGAGATGAAGATTATTAGTAAAAACTGACCTGGCAAATCTTGTTTCTTCCAGTAATCTGAAAAAGCACAACTTTTACAGACATGAAAGGAAAGAATTTTTGGCATCTGGCCTTGTGGCATCCAGGTTTTGAATGAGAAGGAAAGCATCAGCTCCCCTTTGGTTGGTCTCAGTTTTGCTTATAAACTATACATAATTTTTCAGTAAAAGGTAAAAATGTTTTACAGAATATTGGTTTTCTTAATGGGAAACACCTGTTCTAGTGAATTAGTCTAATAGAGATGCAAAGTGGGTTTTTTTTATTTTTTTTATTTTTAAAGCGGTGGAGGCAAGTGAAGAGCTGCAAAGCTGATTAGCTTTGACAGGATGCTGGGCTAGTCGGGGTTGTGACTGTTGTCTCTGGAAATATTTACAGAGTAATTCTGAATGGGGAAGAGGGTAGAGAGGAGATGCGTAGCAGTGAGTTTATGAAAGCTGCCTGTGAAAGCAGAATCTGCGGATTTTGCTGTTGCGTGAGATAACGTCTGCTGGGCTGAACAGAGTGAAGTGCGGAGCGTGAGCCTGAGCGGAGTGGCTTGTATCCTGGTAGTTCAGCCCAATGTAGTTTTGTGGAGGGTATGTAGACCCTGAAAACAGTCTAGAAAGCCAAATTGATGCAGTTCTTGGGTGTTCCTGTGTGTGTGCCCCTGCTGTAGCAAGGCGGCTGGAATACAACTTGTGTACACACGGTCCACGTGTGTGGTGGAATGAAGTTGATTGACTTGGTAGGTTACTTTATTCCTGCAACAATTAAGTGGATGTTTTAAGAGGCTCCTACAGAAGGACTTTACACTCTGCAGTTCTGTGGATGTGAACTCTTAATTTTTATTCCCAAGTCTTCCTGTAATGGTGATGGAAGAAGATAGGTGTAGAAGGGGAAGTTTACCTGGTTCAGCCTGTTTGAAAAAGCTACCTAAACTGAAAAAGGCTGGAAAGAAACCCTTGAGCTTGTACTGATGTGAAATACTCCTAAAGCTGGGGGGGTGAAAAACCCCCTCTCAGTAGGTAACGAAGCTGTGTTAAGGCATTGCCCCTTCAGAAGCACTTAAGTTGGTATCACTTTTTTTTTTTTTTTTTAACGCTGTGTCCTCATTTTCTGAGGAGGAATGAATGAATGAAGACTGTCTTGCCAAAAATACGCTGGGTTTTCAGAGAAGAGAAGGCTCCGGGGCGACCTTATAGCAGCCTTCCAGTACCTGAAGGGGGCCCACAAGAAAGCTGGAGAGGGACTTTTTCCAAGGGCATGTAGTGATAGGACAAGGGGGAATGGCTTTAAACTGAAAGAGGGTGGATTTAGATTAGATGTAAGGAAGAAATTCTTCACTATGAGGGCGGTGAGGCACTGGCACAGGTTGCCCAGAGAAGCTGTGGATGCCCCATCCCTGGAAGTGCCCAAGGCCAGGCTGGATGGGGCTTTGGGCACCCTGGGCTGGTGGAGGGTGCCCCTGCCATGGCAGGGGGCTGGAACCAGGTGATCTTTAAGGTCCCTCCCGACCCAAACCATTCTGTGATTCGATGATTAGTGGTACCGAGTTGCACAACTTGCGTAATGATAAATAGCATCTCAAAGTTCTGTGTGGCTTTGAAAATAAACTGATAACTCTTGTACGTCTAAGCCCAAGATGGAGAATTCTTCCTTGCTTAATAGGCTTTTTGTACATCTTAGAGAATATTATCTGATAATATGGTGGCACGTGGCCACTGGCACATAACACAGTCGTAGGCTGTGTTTTGCCTCTGGTCTCCTAAGTTTCCACTTCTTGTCTAAATGGTACCCCAAGCTATCTTGCTCCCTCAGATTTTCATTTCTTTATTTTAAATGGGGCAGTTCTGTGGCCACTGAGCTGATGGTTTCCTGTAAACATACGAATGCCCATCTTGTAATTCTGGCAACTGCAATGAATTTCTTTCTACAAATGAAAATCCTGAATATTGTGGTAAATGGAGGCTTAATAGAATCTACGTGTAAGACTTCTCTGTGCTTCCCCAAAGGCTGTCACCTCTGTACTTGTTAGGCATTTCTGCTTAATGGCCGTCATACCAGGTACGTGCCTTTTTGTATTGCGGCACAATTTCCATACCCCTGCATGGTACGGGGTGCCTCTTACTTTGGCAACCAGGTCATCCTTCAGTTCGTTAATTACAAAACTTCTTTAAAAGAAGTTGCTTTAAAAATGCCATTAAACTGCAGGTTCATATTAGTAAACCGTGCTGAGATTCTGTTAAAGCTGACTGGTTGAGGGAGAATTATCTTTCATTTACCCCTGTTTGATTTTACCCCCATCCTACCCCCAGTTGTAAAAGATATTTTGTCAGATTTTTCACCAGATTTGCCTTTTTTATTACATTTGCTAGATTTTTGTAGCTTTCTATAAGATGCATAAAATACTGCTATTTTTCCTGGATAAGGTTGAATAAATAAATATATATACAGGAAATCTATGTTCTAGGTTGTCAAATTGTCCCCTTGTCCAAAAACCCACAGACCCGAACAAACCAATAGTAGAAGTTTTATGTGTAATATAATTGTGAGAGAGTATTGCTTATAGCCTGTAAATGAAGGGGAACTGTAAATACGCTTTCCCTGTGCACAAGCACTTGCACTGTAGTTTTGGATGCATTTCTAATAGAATAATTGTAGCATAACTGTTTTTGTATAGTCTGTAAGCTGTCTAGCGATTTTACCTGCTTTGACTGTTTCCTTTTGTCTTCTAAGTAGTCTTCACTTTAATCGTATGTGATTCCTTTTAGGTTTCGATACTGCAGTAAATTTGCAAAAAGAAATGAACTTCAAGCTGCTTTAATCATTGGTGTGTAAGTTGAAAAATCTATGTGTAGAAACTAGGGTTAAATTGGCCTGAGGCATGCAAAAGTGTTACGCAATTTAAACTTTATTAATAAGTGTTTCTGTATCAATAAATTCAGTAAAGACTTTTTAGCCTTCTTAACATGGCTTTGCATCATGTTGTGATTTGAATACTTTGTAGATAAGTACTTATTTCCATAATGGAAGGTTAAGACACTAGAACACTAGAAAAAGCACTTAATAATATGGTGCAGGTGCATAGTTTTAGATGAACTCCTCAGAATATAATCTCTCAAAAGAAACCTGCCCAGCTGATGATTTCTAAACCTTTATGTAGTGGAGTTGTGCAAGGTGTATTTTGGAATTAGCACACACAGCACTGATCTAGATTTAATATATCCGAGCTGGAGTGAATTCAGGTACCTGGCTGTTAGGCCTGTCGACAACAGGTATCAAGAGGTTGTTCAGTCCGTTTCTGTACTTCAGGGTAGTGCCTAAAGCAAACGTCTTGGGAGCTTGGTTAATGCATTCTGAACTGCAGCTCCCCTCGTCTCCTGTGCTCTGTTTCAGTGCTTAATTAATGCAGATTTTTAAGAGCCGGTGTTCAAGGCTTCCATTTCACTAGTATTGAGAATAATAATTTGGCTTCGGCTGTAATAGGGAACTGATTGTAATGGCAAATACAGCTGTTGCTAATTAAATGTATGTCTTAGCCACAGGGTAATTACCTGTAGTCCGTGTTTCTTCCTGTCATCCGTGTGTATGATAGATGTCCTTTTTACCAACTATAACATGAGATCAGTTCAGTGTTCATGTTTTCCTTCATGTGATGCTTGCTGAAAAAAATCCTTTTCTGCTTTGGAAAGCTATGGATGTGTCATATAAATGGTATCGAGTAAATTAAATTTGTCAGACAATGTTTATGTTCACTTCATCGTAAAATGTACAACATCACAGTTTCCTGGGAAGTAGCGATGAGCTCTTCAGGGGACCTGCTCCAATGAAATCTTTCTACTGGGGCAGAAGTGATAGTTAAAAATAAGATGAAAAAGGGTGGTGGGGGGGAAAAAAACCCACACCTGAAAAACAACCCAAACTTCCTTGCATTCTGCTGGTGTAAAAAAAGTCTGTCTAGCAGGGACTGGAAGTGCTTAAGCGTGGGACACAAGCGTGAGCTTTCATTCCTGTTGCTTAGGAGTTAACTTTTGCTTCTCGTTCAGAGCTGCGCACTCCTTTTTAAACAATTTGTCATGTTGATGGAAAATAAGATAAATGAATGCAAGATTAAGGGATCTGTGATTGCTAGTGTTTGGTAACATCTCACAAACATCCCATTTGTCAGGAAGGGGAGATAAGCAAGGCAGAAGAGCTGTGTTTCAAGTTCAAGTGAAGATCTGCTTCTAAGTAAACGTGTGGGTTGCAGAACTGGCCTTTTTGCACTCAAATTATTCCCTGTGGTGTGGCCACTTAAATCTGCTGACTTGGCTAAAGGTCCCGTTCCTACGCAGTAGTAGGCAAATACCCATCAATCCTTCGGGAAGCTGCCACCCGCTGCACAGCCGGGCGCTGAAATAAGATTCCAAAGACCGTACGTACGGAAACGCGACTGATGCCTACCCCAGCCCTCCTGCGAGCAATATAAATACACCTGGAAGGGATTTGGTTTTTTGCAGATGGTTGGTTTAGAGCTCAGAGTTTATGCACCAAGACGTAATCGGAGGCAGAAGGCAAAAGCCTTGTATTTGTGAAGTGGCCAGCTGTGCCAGGGAAGATGTTGATGACTTTCCTAAATACTGAAGCATGGTTTGAAGAGAGCATTTTTGTTTATTTTCCTAGAAACACTTCTTTACAGAGCAGCTCCTAAGTAGCTGTGTTACCCTGTCCTAACAGAGGGCAGTGTGGTTTGGAAAGAGGCGATACGGGGAGCAACCAGGCTGCAAGAACCTACGAGTTGAAGACTTCGACGTAACCTGCGTTGTCTTTTCTGATGCACGTGGAGGATCCGCTTCTGATGCACTTAACTTCTCAAATTGGAGTTAAAAGCTGTCATTCCCCTGGAGCAATCTGCTCTCAGCTGCCGATTGTTAGATACTTTAGCCTTTTACAACCTGGTTTTGGGAGGAGGGGTTGGGTGGCCGCTAGAGGACACTCTGCTCAAAACCATGAGCTGGGGGAGCGGGGAGCAGCCCGGCCAACTTGCTTAGATGGCAAAGTGATATCGGGGCAAGCAAACACCAGATTGCCCGAGGACTAGATGCAGCAAACCTGCAGTGTAATGCCCTTTCATAACTGGAAAAAAAAATAGAGCTTTTTGCCATCTATGACATGAAATTTGTAAGTGAAACCCCAAAAGCCAGCGCTCTCCCCAAATGCTCAAGTGCCAAAGAGTCTGAAGGGCCAAGAAAAGGGGGGCGGTTTAAATGTCCCTCTTGTTAAGTGCTCTTTTGTCACATTGATCATATTGTCCTTTACAGTATAAACCAGACGGGCGGGTTGATGGGAAACTTTCGTTTGATCTGCCAGGTAACGGGGAATGGTGCCACGTTTGGAATTCCTCAAGTACCTTTATATCCTGAAGAGCGTGAATGCCTCACGCTCGTGCTAAACCCACACATTTAGGATCGTGTGTGGCAATAACTTAAAACCTAAAGACAAGTTGTTTTTGCTCTAAGCCTCTTTGTAACAGTAAAAGGTGATTAATTCAACTGGAAACAAGTCCTCCCTTTTGCATCTCAATTTTATCATCCAACCGGAGAAACAAACCGAGGTCTGCATTTCCTGCAGTTCACACTCAGTTGATTTCGTTGTTTCCTTCCCTCTTCACCTCTCAGTTGCCTTTAATTTCTCCAAAATCCTGACATTTTTTCCAAATGTCATCCTTGTAGAAAGAAATACTAGCTAAAAGCTAGAAATGAATCAGCTTTTACTCTGCGTAAGAAACTTTGCAGAATGCATACAATCAGGTTTTTTTGTCTTTATTTGCAGGTTGTTTGTCTCTCTTAGTGATCTCCCTTTTAAAATCGCTTATCTGTAGTGTTCCACGCTCCCGTCGATAGCTGGAGACGAATTTTTGCTGGATGTTTTAGCTACGTGTAATGAGAGGGAGCCTCTGTCCTAGAAGTCGTGCTACCTGATACGTTTGACAGGCTGTTACAGAAAAGATGCTGTCCTTAGGTTGCAGGGAGTGCGCTAAGGCAGAATTTTGACAGAAAAATCTTGACCCTGGGCCATCTGCATCCTAGCTCAGCCCTGGAAGCACGGGGTCGTTTCTTGGCCGCTGTCCGCAGAGGTGCATTCCGCACGCCTGCAGATAAACGCCTGAGGGGAAGGTGAGGAGTTAACTTGCTGTTCAAAATAAGAAACAAGGCAGAAATAAATCAAAATTACGAGTTTATATTTCAGCACCACAATTAAAGAGGGGTGGGAACAGTCTGATCTTCAGTGATGTACATAATGGCAGAGAGGGTGGGCGGTTGGACTGTCAAACTGCCTTAATTTAATTGCAAACACATGCTGATGAGTCCCCTCCTCCTGGACCTCAGGGCTGGGAAACTTTTTTTTTTTTTTTTGTCAGCTCCCTGCAGTTCAGAATTGAGGCAAATACACTCCAGCAAACAGCATGCTGATCGAACCTTCAGCTCTTCGAGGCTTTTTGTGCTTTCTCCTCTTGCCTAGCTTCTCCTGCTCCTGTCCTAGTCGCTGCCTGTGCTTCAGGACTACAGTAAGATGCATGCATCTGATGTTGGAAACCGTCCCCGATATCCCACCCCAGACAAACATACTGTGAGTAACTGTTTTATTTTGCTGCATTCTTACCTGCTTGGTCTTTAGAAAGAAGAAAGAAAAAGCCAAGGCCAAAGGCATGCTTTTTATCCTCCCCCCCCTTTTTTTTTCCTGCAGAATTGTCTGCATCACAAACTCTTTCATGCTTTTAAAGCACTGAAACAGAAACTGCTTCTTTTAGCATCAGTTAATTGTTAACAGGATAATCAAGGGAACTGAAAAATTTAGTAAGAATAATGCCAGGGCGATCACTGGAAGACAGTTTTGGAGAATCAAAGGTCACAAATGTTAAACTGAGCTTATAGAAAGTTGCACAGTTTACATTTGAGAAGGCTTTGTATATGGGTGTAGGGGAGAGAGAGGAAATACAGCAGTTCAGGCTTTTGTCTCTACTGAAAAAAACACTTTTCTAATAAATACAACCCTATTTCTTTCCTAGACTTTAAGTACTGGTTTTCCAGTTTCTGTCTGAACTATATAAGCCAAGCTTAATGCTTATTTGGAAAGCAAAAATTGTGGGAGCTCACAGATTCCTTGAGAAATAAGGTACCTGTTGGCGAGGGAGCTGCTGACTGAGTCCATTGAACAGAAAAAGTGGAGGAAAGGGGCACGAGGCGCTCGGAGGCTCCCAGCCTGCTCTTTCTGATGGATCCAGAAGAGCACTTCCCTGGGATTCTGAAGCAGTTAATCCTAAGCTTAAAGATGGCTTTAAGATGTAGTGACAAAACACTTCCCTTTGTGCTACCCTTAGCTGATCCCTTGGTTTGGAAGACTTTTTTTGTAAATAGTAGGAAAGACTTGTCAAAAATTTATCTTTTTGCTCATCCTTCTTCAACTGCTGCTGAGTGTAAAACTTGTTCAACACTGGTTTGAGAAGCCTCCCCTGTGCCTGTGACAAACCAAATCTGGTCTCAGCCACAACGTCTATACTAGCATTTCTCCTGTGACCATCTCACGAATGTTGCTAATGCGTTTTCTCCACTGGCAGCCTAAGGCACACGATGTGGGCAGGACGCTGGCATTTCAATTGCTGCCATCCAGATCTGCTTTGGTGGATGGAAAGCACAGAGGTTCCAGCATTAGTGGCACACAGGAAAATGTCTACGCTTGCTACAGCTGCCAAAGCTACGTTGTTGGGAAAACTGATTGCAGCTGGGCTACTTGGGAGTCACCCTGAGATGGAGCAGGTCCGAATCTGGACTTGCTGTCTCTCTAGGCCAGGGATGGAGTGGTTATTCTACAGTGTGGAGCTGGTCAGTACCGTACGGCTCGGTGCAAACTGAGTGGTTATCTGATCTACAGCAGCTTGCAGAGTCTGACTCTCCAAATTGTCACCAAACCTTTTTTTCCCCCCTTGTGGATTTGTCTGCATCTTGAAATTTTAAAATATTTAAAATACCCTTATGCTATTTGATTTTAGCAAAATAGTTTATGTCTCTTTAAACACATAGTTTGTGTCTATGTTTAAACATAGATTTTATTGGGGGAAAAGTTTGTTTGGTTGACTAAACTGAGGTATTTCTGAGCTCGGTAAAGCTTAATCTCTGTTCTCTTTCCAAAACGAGACAGCATTCACTGTCACACTGGATAGCCCGAGTGTGTTTCCCATAGAGGTTCTTCGAGTGCAGAGGGAGGGAAATTTACTGTGGTCACCAACTTTTTTTCCATTCCAGAATGGTGGATTTCTACGTGCTCTTTGGCAATAGCACACGTCGTTCTTTCTGTGCTGTAGGGGGCAAAGCGTAACTCTGGTCCATGGCTTGTCCTTGCAGCTTCAGGGAAATTCCAGGTAGTATCTTGCCGTAACGTGGGTGGCACTGAGTTGTCTGTAAAACTCAACCTAGAAAGGGGACCAGATTTCCCAGTGCGGTGTATGCAGTCACCCTAATTCCCTTTCCTCTGCTCTAGCTAGTTTGCATGGACACTGCTTGTAAATGGTCCATGTTTTGCCTGTTTAACCATTTGGAAAGCTGGTTTATTTAGTTTAACATGATAGCCACAGCCTTGAATGGGAAACTGGGTTTTTAAACATTAACTAAATGGTATAGGTGTGAGATATAAAAGTAGTAATATTCCAAAATGAGAGGACTGTCTTCATAGACCCGTATTTTTTAAGGAGATTTATCTGGTTTATTCTCTTCTAATACTGTCTGCATAATTATAAGCAAAACCCACACTGGTGAGCAGAGATCCCCGTAGATACAAAGACCTAAGAGCCTGGTAAGTGTTCTCTCTTGGCAGATCCTGTGCTTTTGTATGGTGTGTGGCAAGTAGCAATCCTGACTTTCTGGCTATCTTGAAGATCTAATGTATGTAAATGCATTTGCTAGCCAGCATCCCATTGTATCTGTTATAAATAGCATTTGAATAATTAAACTTTTTTTAATTGTGAAAGATCAAAGAATGCTTCTTAACCAAGCCCCTGACTACTCCAGCTTTTTGGTATGTTAATCTTTCTCCTGGGAGGACCGTTGTGTCAGAGTGAACGTTCAGAATTATAGCAAGAATAGTCTTGATCATGGAGTTATTCTGAGCCGAAAATGTGGGATTGTGATATTTTCCACATTTGCCCTTTGGTGTGATGAATAGGACCAAGTCTGTGACTGCAGATACAAACACCGATCCCAGGCCCCAGCTCGGTTCCCTCGCAGAACAGCTGCAGTTTCCAGATGGAGTTTGCTTTGAAGTTGGGAGTTTGGGACTTTCTGACCTCCGTGACTCCGTGCCACCCTCTCTCTAACAATCCTTGAAGAGTGGGGAAGTCTTCTAGCCGGCACATGCTGTGCTTCAACAAGCCCTGTTGGCAGATGGCCCCCTCGGGGCTGTAGCCAGCTGGCGTAACTTAGAGCAGCCCATAGCCTTCTCCGAGCGATGCTGGGATTGGCATGGAACCAGTTCCAGGATTGATGAGCTGTTACTGGCTCCTCTTTGGTCGCCATTTCCCTCCTCCCTTCCCAATCCCAGCTGGGTGCAGCTGAGGATCTGGCCCAATGTCTGGTTTTAGCAGTTGACTATTTATCTTTGGTAATGAAGTCTCTTTGTTTTATCCTGAGCAGAGAATAGGATGGCAGGAATGACTACACGTGTACAGATAAGTAAGCTATAAAAATTCATGGTGTATAACTGCAAATGTATTTTGGCTGCTGTCTGTTCAACTGGAACATGATTATCCAGATGTGATCTGCTGGTTACCGCTGGGATTCAAGCAGTTCTTTTTGCCAGCAGCCCAAAGAAGGGAACAGCTGTGAACCATACACTCAGAAAATTTCAATAGGTCTTTAACCTTCTAAGTCATTTGTTCTACAGTGTGACATTTAAAACAATAAACTTTGAAACGTGTGGGCATGAGTAGAAGAAATCCATGGAAAGAAGTTCCCCTCTGGCTGGCAGCTAATGGATTGCGATCCAATTATCCGTGGGTTATTCTCCTTTCTGCATTATGCGGAGCACATAATGAATGAGTACTTCTAGAGAAACATAGCTGAGGGCACAAGCAAAGGCAGCGCAGTATCTGGGATCTGAACGCATCGCTGGCATGAACTGAAGGTGACCCAGTTGTTCAGGGACCTGGTTGCTAATTGGGCAGCGTAAGCACGGCCAGCTTGACAAGTTTTGTTTCCCTTCGTCGTTGGGCTGCTTGTGTGGTGGCTGCTCGGTTCCCTTCTTCCTCCCGCAGGTCGTCGCACGGCAGTAGGGAAGGCTGTAGTAGGACAGGGTCTAGCACTCTTAGTCTGTCTTAAGGAGTCTAGTTTTGAGAAGGAACTTGTATAATGTATAATTTGTTGGGGAAAGGTTTATTGAGCAAATGAGTTCTTGGAAATGCTGCTCCCTTTGTGGTGTCTGTCGTGCGCTTTGGGTTAAAGAATGGATTACTCATTCCCTCTGTGTGTGATAGTCCTATACGCAGCCATTAAACGCACACCCACGCGTTCTGGATGTGCCAGGTGTTTTCTCTTTCTGACTTCTTTCGCTGTAGGAATGAATCCTCATTAAACCTTTTAGAGGTGACCAAAGTCGTCTGTGTGTTCTTTTTATAGTGTTTCCTCCCTTCATCATAAGGAAAATGGGGAGGGAAGGTATTTAACGTATTTTCCTTCTAGAAACATTCCAGCATCTTTTGATGAAAGCATCCTGACTTTTGCGACTGTAGCTACCTTAAGTGTTTAGAAATCCTGCCTTCACTGAACTTCACAGTGCTTCATCATCTGGGTCCCGCTTGAGTATTTGCATTTTCATTGACCTCACCACATCCTTCTCTGCATAGGTATACCAGGATTTTTTCCTGTGCTTTTTAAGAAGAAGTCAGTATTTTTTGGTGAAAGAATGTGTGTGTGTACAGGGTAAACACTTAAATGGTCATGCTCTTTAAAAATGAAAAAAACTGACACCCCTGCTACATGAGACTTGATATTAAAGAATGCCCCAGCAGTTCATTTAAGCTGGCATGGTGCTACTGCTTCTTGGACACCATGAAAAAGATATATATATATATCTCTTTACACTCCGAAATTTTCTTTTACTCTCTCCAGATCAGGGTCAGAACACAGTTCAGCAGGAGGGAAAGTTGCCTTCATTTGATGTAGGCAATATCTTGAATAGATGGTACAAAGGAAATACGCATTAGGTTAAGAGAGTCCTGCTCCTTGCTGACATGAATGCCCAAGAATAGACTTAACTGCCTTGATTAGGATCAGACTCTAATCTCCATACCAGCTGTTAATACACAGTACCTCAAATTATCTAAGATTCATGAGGTCAACAGTTTGCTCTATAATCTCCCTGCTTGAATATGCATCCAGGGCCAAAACTATGTTTTGGAGGTATTCCTTGCTCCCGCCTTTTCTGGCCGGAGCTGAAGGGATGCCCTGTGGCAGGTGACGAAACGATTCCATCAGGGATGGGGCACCAGCAGACCCCTCCGGCCCCGGCACTGCCTTCAGGGCCGGGCTGTGAAGTGCAACATTCGCGCCAGCTTAGGTGCACGGAAAAGGTGGGAACAAACCAGCCTGGTACGCTGACTGCTGAATTACCGTTTTGCCCCAGCTGACGCAGAGGGATCTCTTTTGAAAATCTGACCCCTGTTTGTGGGAGCCGAAATCTTAAAAAGCTGGTTTCAGGAATGCCTGTGGTAATTTCTTCATTAAAATCTAGCGTGCTCATCCCTAAAACTTCAAGACGTAAGCAGTGTGGCAGTGCAACAGAGAACAACAGCCTGTTCTGCAGCATGAGGCGCTCTGCAGCTGCTTGCTCTTCAGTGTTTCATCCATGATCATATAATCTTGTTTACTAGTATTTCCATGCTGAACATATTTTCCTTCCTCTTCGCTCTTTGAACAGTTAAATCTTGATGTCTTAAGCCAGTACACTCCAAAATAGCCAAGACTTGGAAAAACCCCCAGCCCCGATCCTCCCTGCGGTCTCCTCATCTGTCTAGCAGAGATGGCAGCGCTCAGCTCTCCATGTAGGGGTTCCGAGATGAAGGCTGTCATTTATTAAAGCCATTTGGGGACTCGTGTGTGTGAGCGACATTCCTGAGTTGGGGAGCTGATGACAGTGAATCTGGAAGACTTCATTTCCATCTCAGCAAGGCTGTTTTCCCTTCCTGCCAGGACTGGAGCTTTTTGGCAGGACAGGGGAACCTGCAGAGCTGACTCCGATGTTCTGCAGATAAGTAAGAGAAATGAGCATCTTTCTGATAAATGCTCTGTCTCTTCTTATATATGGGAAACTTGACTTAAAAACTGTGGTTAGGATGTCTTTCGCACCCTCTCTTCCCCTGGAAACGCTGGAAGGAACCTCAGTGTCTTATCTCTCTTTGTAAAACCACCTTCACTCTCTGTGTCTTTGGTGATAACGACTGGGTGGCTGCCACTTTCTCAACTGGTTCTGGGTGAAATGGTCCAGAACTGCCACCATCCTTGCTGTGCACAACGGTTTGAACACAAAAGATGCTTCAGTGAAACAAACCCAGTGATTTCCATGGAACTGCAGTAAAATACCTCTTGTAGCTAATTATCTGCTTAGTTAACATAGTAATGCATGATTCTGTAAAAGCCTAAATAGGTTAAACAGAAGTGGAAGTTTCTTGTAAACGCCATTGATTGCTTTATGTGCTAATCACTGCTAATTATTTAACACAGTGCTTTCAGGAATAATTGTTCTGAGAGGATCATAAAGATTCAAGTGTCATTCTGTAAAGACCTGCTTCCCCATCCATTTGCAAATTCTGGCATTCTTGGTAAGCCTCTCCAATGGGGTTAAGAGTGCCTTAAGGTGAGTTATTTCAATAGCAGATCCTAGCTTATCCACGTATTCCAGCCCAGTTTCTTGGCAAAGCTGTGGTGCTTTGGCACGAGGGTTTGGTGAGATTCTCTGCTGAGCCAGTCAAGCTGGTATTGTCCGGAGGGATCAGAATTGTGTGATGCAGGACAGCTGCTGTCCCAGGCCTCCAGGCACTGTGTATGTGAAGGTAGAAAAGGATCTGGGATCCTCTAGCAGCAGATATCCCCTTCGTTCCTTGCAAAAAGGTATCTTGTAATCCCAGACTGTTGGCCTTGAAAACATGGGGGAGAGTTAAATCACAAGGGATTTCCCCCCCTCCCCCCATTTTGCAAATTCCAACCAAGGTGGGAAGCAGCAGGCGGGAGCGAGGGAGCCCAGCTGCTGGTGCGCGCAGCAGCTGGAACGGGCTGGCACGGGGGGAGCTGTGTGGTGGGTCCCCGTGAAAAGCACACTTGTTCGTGAAAAGAAACGTAAAGTTTCCAGAGTGAGTGCCCCGGGAATAGAGAGAAACAAGCCTTTCTGTGTAAGAGGGGACAAACCCTGTAGGGAATGTTCTCAATCAGATACGCAAGCCAGGAATTTCCCCGTGCAGCCCTGCGTGGCATTCACTATCAGCTAAGTTTCAGGCTAAGGCAAGGTCTGGAGAAAAACCACTATGGATGAGCCAAAGTATTGGGTTTTTTTAACATATGGGTAAGGAGGAAGATGTGGGTTCCTCCGTGTCTCCAGGGGCTTTCTTTGCTGTGTAGGGACATCCACACCAGTGTCTTTTTACTGCTTGCTTGGATACAGGGAGCAAAATAGTCTAGTCCATCCTTCTGCCTCCAGGGCAGGATCCACGCTACCTAAACCATATTGTGGCTAATGTCTGTCTCACCTGCAGTCCATCTGAGTGTTTATTAGCATTGCGGTTTAAGATATTTAAAAAAACCCCCAGAATCTGCAGTTTTAGTCAGTGACTATTTGCCCTTTTCTATTTGTAGCAATGTTCTGACATAGTTATTGTATCTATGGCTAAATAAGCCATTTCAGTTCTTTTCATTGTCACGTTTTCTAGACTTCAGATCGTTTCCATTGCTTTCCCCTGGATTCTCTCCAGTTAATTCACATCATTCCTTGAAATGAAGTGCTCAGAGTAGACATGCACTGTTTCAGTTCCCGTTTTTGTCTGTGGGGAAAGCTCTTGCCTTTGTGTGATGGAGAGCAAACTGGAGAGTGAGCTTTCCAAAGGACTGCAAGACAGCTGGAGTCCAGGGACTCATTTGAAGGTCTTATCTGGAACAGAAGACAGAAGAAAAATCAAGATATTTCATTAAAATAATAAGCTAAGTTTTATTATATGCTCCTTGGGGATGGTATAGGGGAAAAGTTCCTGCATGAAACCAGACCCCCATTGCTTGCTCAGCAGTGGGAACTATCAGGAGGCACCGCTCCATCCGTGCGCTTGGCAGCAGCAGGAGCGCTCCTGGGAGATGGTCCGGGCAAGCGACGGCCGCGAGACCTCTGCCAGCGACCCGGGGTCGCCCCTGCCGGGCTCTGCAGCCCAGGTTTGCTGTGCTGCTCTCGCAGGTGAGGAAACGCGCTGCCTGGGAGGTCGGACTTGCTTAGGGAGCTGGAGACCAGGTGCAAGCTTCCACAGCACCATTTCCAAGGAGCTGTTTTCGGCAAGCAACCGATAGTGAAAACAACCCTGGGAGTGGAGGAGCTTGTGGTTTATTTTTCTGGGTTTTCAGAGGTGTTTTCAGTCACCTGTGGTTCTGGATTTTGCCTTTTTTTTTTTTTCAGGCGTGGAAGCTGTGCGCTTATGTGTGAACGCTGGGGTGTGAAGGATTGAAGTTGTCTTTCTTCATTAAAATAGCCTGATTTTTTTTTTTCCCCCCCCACCTGCAGCCTGTGACCCAAAGTGGTATTTTACACTTCGCTGCCTGCTTCCCGCTGCCTTCCATGAGCATCAACAGCTTCAGCCCTGACCCCTCTGTATTTCTTCCATGTATTTGTTCTGTTCCCTGTTACCTGTAGCCAGCTGCCTGGGCTAATTACACAGCTCTTTACGGCCCTCAGGGCAGGCAGAGTTGGTGTCTGTGCGTTACTGTATAAATCAAGTTTGCATTTCTTCACCTTTTTTCACAGTCTAGTCTTTCCTCATTTCCCTTTAATGAGGCCGTGGAGAATAGTCAGCGCCTTGTGCTGCCACCTTTGCCAGTGTTTAATTGTATTTGGCTTTATGGTGTCAACCATTGCCTTGAAAAACCTGTACAGATATCCTCAAATTCACGTCATCAGGGAAGAGGAGTGTGTAGCACCTTTCCACAAGAAGAGCAAGAAACGCGCATTTGAAGCAATGCAAGTAAAGCCAAACGCACCAGAAAATGTCAAAGGTAAAGTTACTGTTCAAAACTGCAATTCCAAAGGGTGATCCTTCGGGACTGCGGTTTGCAGTGGAGGAATGGGGCTTGCAAATTACAATTCCAACACTCGTTCGAAATAGTGTTCCTTCCTGCCCTCTAACCCTTCTCTGTGCAATTCTTACCTCTAAGAAAGGGGAGAGACTCCTCCCTACCTTGGTCTTCTCTTTCCTTCGTTCAGAGTTGGAAAGTTACAGAACGGAGAGAGCACAACAGCAAAGCCACCTTCCACTGGCACGATTTCTGTTGCGTTTGGTGATAACAGAGGGGTAACAAGGCAGCGAGTTAATAGTTCGGTGTAACTTGAGTTAATTCAAAATGCCGTGCGTTGTCTGCCTAAAAAGTAAGACAATTTAGTGGGAATTTTTTAACATAAAGTAACTGGTTTTGCAAACTGTTAAGCTAACGAAACATTACATCTTAAAATAAAGTCAGCTTTACTTACTGTGTATCCTCTTCTCCAGTCCTTGGTCAAAGATGTCTCAGCCCCCTTGGATACTCGCTGTCAGTTTGCGTTTACAGCTACCTGCAGTGAATGCACCTCTTTCCAATCTTCATTTCGTACGAACACGAATCTTGTTGATGCCTGTTCTAAAAATAAGTGTTGAACTTGTAGCTATTTGTGGAATTCTTGTTTTAAACTATGTCTCCAAATGCCCCGTAACTGACCGCCAGAATGATGGGCAATGCAGTATATTCATGCGGTTTTTCCCTCTTAAAACAAATAGCCTTAAAAGGCTGCCTTAAACTGAGAAATAGCTGCTTATTCTCTAAGTGTGATAGATCAGGCAGCGTAGGAGGAAAAAAAGCAACTTCATTGTTGCGCTTTGGATAGAAACTAGCAGAAAAAACATTTGTCCGTCTTCCGCGATTTGTTGTAATACGCTGGACCATGGAAGGTGCCAAATCAATGCACATTCCCTATAGAAGTGTTTCTACTTGGTTAACCAGGTTAAACCACTTAGCCCTTATTTTATTATCTCATTAGCAATCAAACCCCCGTGTTTTAGGGCTCCAAGGCGCTGTAGTTACATGGACAGCCCTTGAAATTTGCCAGAATCCCCTGGACTCCACTAATTCTAATTGAAGTTGGCACAAATTTGAAATGCAGGCAGCGATAAGCTGTTCTGAGTCTGGGAGCATTGCGGAGCAGAATGTGAAATGCTTATTATATGAGGTTATTTGATCTGATTTAACCATTTTAGGGCAAAGATAATTTTGCTAGGGAGCTAAAAAATGGCTCCATGTGATGATGTTCATTCCTCTACAAATCAGTATGAGACGCAAATGTAATTGCACGTGGACTTGGGGTGTTGAGCCTCAGACCTTGTCCGGTGTTCATGGAAATGATCACTTGAGTCCGTTCAGTCTTTAGTTTTCTAGGAAATTGAAATGAATTTTGTAAACGTAGGCTTGTCCTGGCTGTTGGCTGACTTTGCAGACAACAGTAGACCCCAGCCATCGTCCCCACTCCTTCTCCGCTCCCTTCCCTGATCTTTGTCTCCATTTCTCCACTTCATGTAGGCCTGGTACGACAGCCTCTCCCAGCAGCCCTCCTCCCTCCCTCCTGTGGATGATGCTGATGGCTAACGGCTTGTTCATATCCTGAGTGCACTGACCGTATTTTCTGCTTTCAGAGATTTACGTTTCAACCACATCAAGGAGATACAACCTGGAGCCTTCAGGAAGCTGAAGAACCTCAATACGCTGTAAGTTCCACTTTGTGATCCTGCAGTGAGGAGATCCATTTATTGCTTATGTTAGTACTATCCCCCATAATGGCTTAAAGATGGCCTTGGTCTTTTAGTTATTTCAGCCAAGTTGTGCATATTCAGCTAAAGCTTAAAAATTCTCTCTGTTCTACCCTGTATCATGTTTCTTACCCTTTTTAATTAAATGTGCAATTTAATACCTTTCATTTTGGCACTTAACCTGTCTTTTTAAAAAAAAAATAAATAAAAATCCTGATGCATACTGTACTGCCTGAGGATGTTTCAGCAGGTATGCCTTTTTTTTTTGTTTTTTTCTCCCATAAAAACAGTTCTGGCCTGGGATCAAGGTAGCAGAGGGATGCATTAAAAGCTTCTTCCGTACCACAGCCTCCTCAAATGCATGAACCACATTAGTTGCTCTACATGATTTTGACTGAAATGAGAGTGCGTCCTTCCAAATGCTGTCTTGTCCC
The DNA here is from genome assembly GCF_965183815.1 of Platalea leucorodia. NCBI lineage: Eukaryota > Metazoa > Chordata > Aves > Pelecaniformes > Threskiornithidae > Platalea > Platalea leucorodia. The sequence goes on along the minus strand of NC_138835.1, from coordinate 15,188,950 downwards.
TATGCCTTGCCCTAGAATAAATGCCTACACCTACCCTACTACAGATAGGAATAGTAGATGACAGTTCCCTTAGTCTTGCGTCCCAGCCAGAGCAGGCGTGCTCACGTCGGTATGATATACTACTTGTACTAACAAGTTTCTCACTCTGCTCAAAGGAAATATCAGGAACCTTTGCTGCTTCTTGCCACTGTAAGGCTGAGGGTTTGAAGACAGATATGAGCACATCTGCACCGTGTAGCCAAGAAGCTGAAAACAAACCAGCTCCCAAATCAGAAACAGAAGCTGTGTCAGCACAGCACTGTGCTGGACGTAATTGGCCTGTTGAGACTCAGATCTGATTATTCGAGCTGTAACATGGCGCTAACAGCTATAAGATTGCCAGGTCCAAGCTCGAATCTCTCTGCGATGCAAACCAGCTAGCTTGGGAACCTGCACTGCACGACAGGCGTGCTCAGATTTCCTGGGTTCGTAGATTCATGCTCCCAAATGGCACGAGAAAGTCCAGATTGTTTTTTTCTGTCTGACCTTGAGAGATCTGAAGTCCCCGATCCTGTAAAGATGGCAGTGCTGAAAGAAGGAAGACCTGGGCAATAAGGAATTCAGGCAATGGTAAGAAGTTTTAGGAAGAGTGGGAATACAGCAGGACTTTATCATAGAGACCTGTTCAATAGCTGTCTTTTAAAAATCAAAATTTCCTAAATATTGTTTCGCTGTATGTGTGGGACTGATTGGCCAAACCACGGCTTCAGGATGCTTCAGATTACCCTGGCCATGGCCCAGGCCCCTGCTCGTAGGAGAGGTGGTCAGCTCGTAGACTGGTAGAAGACTTTATTGCCAATGATGCTGTTCCTCCAGAGCGCAAGAAGAGCCCATGTTAGTGTGTCAAACAGCACCACATGGTACTTAATTACCAAAACTCAGAGAGAGAAAAGATCCTGAAGATTAATACTGATGGATTTCTGTCATTTGAGATAGGGTGAGAAAAGTGACTAAAATATCCAGAGAGAAAAGAGGCTCCAAGTCCGTAGGGTTTTACCTTATCACAAAGCTCTGCCGAGGCATCTTGATCTCTGGACCTGCTCTTCCACCCCTGAAGCTCTCCTGAGTCGAGAAAACGAACCGTTCCAAATTATGTCATCTCTGTGTGATGCAGACAGATGTTTGGCAGGCAGCATGGCAGGACCGCCAGGCTAGTTTCAGCCGAACCCTGGGGAAACTAAGGATGCTGGCAGGCCTTCACTTGGAGAGACGCTCCACCCAACCTGCGGAGCTTTGTAAGAGATCCCAGTTGCTGCCCTGCCAGTGCCTCGGTCTGGGCAGTCCCTGACATCCGCAAGACTTCTGCTTCTTTCTTTCTGACTCCTGCCACTCTGCTTAAAGCTAGATAAGGGTATGCTGAGATGGAAAGACCTGTCTCTCTGTAATACCTGTTTATGCTCCATGAATTTGTCCAATTCTTTTTACTTTCTGTCTCCACACCCTCCTGGACAAGGAAATCAAGGACAGCAAGTCCATGAACAGATACTAAAGGGAAGAGGCATGAATGTACCCCCTAACATCCCTGATCTCATGATTGTGGATGCTGGGACAGTAAGAGGAACAAGCTTTGCACAGACAGTGGGCAGGCTCTCCCCGAGTAGTGTCCCGCGACCATTGTCAGAGCTGGAATACTAGACTAGGTGAAACACTGCTCTGACAAAATACGGCATTTTTATATTTGGATTCTGAAAATCAACTGCTTTTGCAAGTGAAACTTTTCCGTTTAGATAGTACTTCGTATGCTTGGTTGTATTTCTTGGTTTGGCCAGCAAACTGGAAAAATCAGTTATTCTCACACTCGCAGTAGTTAACTCCAGCGGATGAGGAGCTTGATAACTGAATGAGAGAACGTCAGACCTCATACTCCTAAAGCAAATTTCTCTCCATGAACTTTGGTTTGTCCAATTCCCACATCAAAACTGAGAAAATCTGAAGAATTTGCTGATGTTTTTTAGATGGTAAACTTTTGCCTGAGGACTCTTATAGGTCTTCAAGTGATAAAGGGAATAAATCCTTTAAAATCCCTGAGAGACCTGCTGGGAAAGTTTGGCCAGAATATTCGAAGTGAGAGGTTTGGAGGACAAAGTAGCTCAGGTTCCATACGCAGAGCTCTGAGCTTGCAGCTTTCTGCCATGGGACTTAAATAAATGTTCCTTAAGCAAATAAATGATTTTAAAAGAGCCTTTCCTACAATGCTTTGGCCTGGTAGAGGAAGGGCGGCAGATTCTGGTGAAGCTTCTGTTCTGCATCTCCTTTTGGGCAGGATGGCTGTACTATATCCAGGTTTGACAGTTTATAAACTACCCTGATAAGGAAACCTTTGTAGCCTGCATTGGGTGCGGGGAGGTGGGCTGTGAGACTGACAGAGGAGGAGCCTGCCATGAATGTCCAGTGGGGTTTTCAGCAGCTCAAACCTTCCCCTGGCTCTGCTCTCTTCTTTTCTCTCCCTGGTGCAGAGATTTGATAAATTACAGAGCACTACTTTAAAATCAAAACCAGGAGCCCTGTTTGTCTGTGGAAGAGGTACAGTCATTATGTGCTTCTGGCTGGGGACGCCTGGTACAGCACCACAGGTAACAAGCAATTATCCTAAATCCTGCACCACTGGGAGCTCGCTCGTTGGCTGCCAGCAACATACTGTGCTCCGGAGAAGTCCTCCTGGGCCAAAGGTCTTAGAGTTGTAAGGTTTCCTCATCCCTTCCTATCGCCTCTTCTCAGTTCCTGTGCAGATGTTGCTGTCAGGATCTCCTCTGTGTATTTTTAAACTGTTAATATGTCCCCTTGGTAAAAAAAAAACAGGGTAGCAGGGAGAGGGAGGGGAAAAAACTCTTGTATGCCATCCACAAAATACCCACAGCTCCTCAACAGATGTTTTGCTTGAGCTTGCCAACACCAGCCGCATCGCTTAACCCAACATTAGCTCACAGCAGCTGGTGGGCTGTGGAAGAGAGCAAACACATTGCGAGCCCACGGTGAGGCATAGCATCTCATTGCTTTCCAGTCTTTGCTCCTTTAGGTCATCTTTGGGTGGGGATGGGTGACGACACCCCTGCATGACTGTCCCCTTACGTGTTCCCACAGGAGGTCAGCACCCTGCCATGTTGACCCAACTGGTCAACTGCTCTATTTTCAAAGCAAGACCATCACAGCCAAATGGTTGCTGCTGCTGGGGTCTTTCCAGCATCACCTATAGAAATGTCCAACCCTGGGACCAAAGCAGTATTTCTTAACTTCCCCAGTAGGTATTTTGTTCTGCCTGTGGCATGGGCACCCTAGAGAACAGGGACTTTGTGGAGACCACATCGTGGTATGTGCTTCTGCCTGTGCCTTTGCCCTGCCAATGTCCTTGCTCACATCAGGTTTCTCGTTCTGCTCAGGTGAGAGCCAAAGGCGCTTCTGGTGAGCTCTGCAGCTCTCCTTTAGATGCTGCTTGTAAGGGGTTTCAGGGTGAACGACAGGAGTAACCTGGAGGCTGTGTCTTGAACCCTCTAGTAGCTCTTGAGGGAGCGTGTTCCCGCAAGCAAGGAGGGGATGTCGGAGCCTGCTTGGATCTCTGAATAAAAGTTTCTCCCTCAAATATGGGAAATGGCTATTCCAGATCATTCTGTCAACAAGGGAGAATGCATGGCTGAACATTAAACACACTTTTTCTCCCCCTTTAAATACACTATGTGATGATTTCTGTTAATGGTGGGAGGAAAAAAATAGCTGTTATGTCACAACGACTGTAGCATGTGGTTTGTCAAACGAAAAGAGGAAAGACTACAAGGTTTGAGTCTGAACTCTGTACTGTCACATCATTTAATACATTCTTCAAAACAGAAAATGACTCATTTAATGCAACCTAAGCCTGTGCTTGACAACCCGGAGAGAGGGTGGGGAAGGAGAAGGGAGGGGTGGTCAGGACATAAAACCTAAAGGAAACTGAATGTAAAATGGTTTCTTAGTGAATCTGGGCCAGATCTCATGGTGCTTGTATATCTTAAACCTCCCAGAAGAATTTTTCAGGAATAAAACCTGTATGATTGAGCCCACCTACTCGTTTGGAGCCCGGTTCACCATCTGGCATGAAGGGGAACGCCACATCATTTTGCTCTCTTTTGATAAGCTCCAGGAAACACACTTCTGATACTTTTAATTTAACTTGTTTTGCTACAGGGTATGTTTAAGACATGCATTGATAATGATCTTTCCAGCTTCTGTCTGCCAGAGCATTTATTCCCAACAGATCTGGTTAGCAGTAGATCTTAGCTTTCAATCCTCTTTAACATCAGCAGGAATTTGGGCGTTTTGCTATTGATTGCAGCTGGGATCGATATCCAGGTCATGCCAGGATTTTGCACACTTCTCTGCCTGGGTGAATTGCACAGAAGTCGAGGAGCAGACAGCTGTGCTCAAGCCACCTAAAGTCTTCATAGGAACCAGCTGTGCTGTCTTGTCTATGGATTTCTCTGAAAGAATAATTTTGGAGTATGTGGACTATGATGGACTTCATAAATTATCTCACTTTTGAGTTTTTTCCAGGACATATCCTTCTATTGCAATGGGGAATCCTGAGACAGGAAACAGAGATGGCTTCTTCCATACGCTTTTTAACCTTTAATTGGGCAATGAACAAATTTTTAAGTATCAGACAAGAGATAAGAGGCCTGCGTACTGCATGCCATCCGAACTTCCAGAATTTGTCTTATTTGGCTTGGATTGCTGATTACACCCCCTTGAACTGTCCTAAATAGCCAAGACAACAAAGCGGACTAGGTTGATGCTTTTAAATAGCACCAAAATGCAGTCAGACAACATGTTGCAATTTGAAAGCTGCCCTGGATTTCAGTCCCCATCTGAACTTGCTGCATTAAAGATAAAGGGTCTGCGAAGGAGCCCAGACCATCGTGGTGCATGGGGCTGCTCAGGCTGGTGGCGTGACCCTGCCTCCAGGACCTGGTCGTTGTCTCGTGTCCCCTGTGAAAGGAGCGGCCGACGCCGGTTGCGTGGCAGGGGACAGGTGCTCACGTCCATGGGGATGACGTCGGAACTGGCACCCATCTATCAGCCCATCTAGCATCCTCAGAAGTGGGGCCAAGGATCAGATAACAGGGAACAAGCTGCCTTCCTCCTCCTCTGGCTGAAGATGAAAGCGCGCTGATGGAGGGCAGGGAAGGAAGCATGCACGGTTGGTGCCTGTGTTGTCTTTGTCCTGTGGGTAAATAGACAAAAACCCTCTCCTGCGTTGCTCTCGAGCAGTTATTTCCAGTCCTTGGGTGTTCAATCATCAAATAAACCTTTGGGCTAGTGTTCAGGGGCTGTATTTCCACTCAGTGTATCTGGCTGTCAAAGCAGAATAGTGTGTTCCAAGGACTTGACATCATTTTTGCATCCTTATGAGTGAAATCGGGTTGTTTAACCTCAGCCGTGTGTATTGAGCCATTGCTTCCAGCTGTGCAGAAACTTTCCAGCAACTTTCTGCCTTAACGTCTCTGGGCTGCTGGTCCACAACCCTGGCGATGTGCAGTTTGGTAGTGGCACCCACATCCATGGCAGCAGGGTCGCTAATCAAGAGAAGACAGTCAAATGAAGAATATTGAGATTTTTCTCAAACCCTTACTGTTCTGACTTCCAAAGGTTTCTTTGCGCTCAAGTTTCTTACGTGCTTGTTGGACCCTTAATGTAATACTCCACCTGAGAACAAGGTGGCGGAAAGCTGGTGCGGCTCAGGTGCCCGGCAGTAACTTGTGAAGCTGCCATAACACGTGTGTGGTTCTGGCCCCTTTTATCTTTGCATCCCTGAGGCATTTGATTTTATCTTTATCTTCTTTCCCCACACGTTTTCTTCCATTTCTCCCCACCTTTTTGTCTTTTCTCTCCATCCTTTACTTGCACAAACTGTTCTTCCCAGGAAGGGACCTTTGCTTGTAGTGCCAGAGGCTGGCTGATGCACTGCCTACCCTATTTTCTCCAGCAAAGGCAGGCAAAAGATTGAGCTTTACTGCTGGGAAAGTGCTGAACCGTCTTCTCACCTGCTGCCTGGTGGCAGATCATTTCTGAGGAGCAGAGCTATCACAAAAAGGAGCTTGTAAAATAGAAAATTCCCATCCAATGCACGTGTTGAATTTGACCCAGCATTGTAAGGTCTGGCTGCTTGCAGAGGGAATAGCAGTTTTTCCTACAACACTAGAAAAACACGGTCGCAGCTCTCTTCTCCATCCACATCTCCATTTAGGAATTTTAAAAATAAATGTAGCCGGTGAAATCCTTGCTCTGAGCTATTGGGCTGTAAGCTCCACCAGCATTGCGGCCCCAGTGAGGTTTGCCAGATCAGAACATCAGTGGGATACCATGGCGAAAGACCCACAGGAGTGCAGTTAGGCAGCCACGATGAATAGTTAAACATCATATATTAAAGAGCTATTTACAAGTGATTTATTTCATTTTCTTGGTGTTGGGCTTGGCAGCGGTTGCAGAAGAGGTTTTTGTAGTGTTCAGCTGCGTGGTTACCGCTGTTGCACACAGCGTGGTTGTTACAAGGTTGAGCTGTGTTTCTGGTCGTTGGCACCGGCCAGCATTTGCGTGCACAGTCATGGCAACTGCACATACAAGTCGGAGATTGCCTGCCAATGTCACATTGTCCATAGGTGTTATATTAAAATCTGGCACAAGGCTCTCTAGATCGAAAGAGGCTGTCTCTGAATAGCCTCAGGAGTCAGCTCTGTATGTATTTATTTTTCATTTGCACATATTTGTATACAAATTGATTAGAACAAAGCATTACCAATTTATAACTCCTATAACTCCACGGTCAAGTGGCATTTTAAACTGCATTTGTACTCTTAAACTCTGCACGCCCCTGCTCACGTTGTTGAACACAACCATGCACCTTTGAAAACCGTTGCGGTTGTGCGAGAGTGGCAGCAGTGATTTAATTTGTCCCTCCTCTCCCCTGCGCTTCCTTCTGCCTGTCTCCCTTCCCCTCATCCCTTTCCTGGCCAAAATTGTAACTTTGGGGTGAAAACCACTGTGGCAAAAGGTAAAGACAAGTCTTTGAACATATTGTGTGTTCTGGAAGCACTTGGCACCTCTGGGTGAGAAACCTTCTCATTGACTTGCTGCTGTGAGTATCCAAGCTTTGATCTTCCAACCCCTTTAAATCTTAAACTCTGGAAAACACAGGTTCGGGATTTTTCAGTGGGCATCCAGGAACACAAATGCCACAAGTCTCATATGTGCTGAATTCACCAGTTGTGTTTTTCTTTCTTGATTTGAACAGGCTGCTGAATAATAATCAGATAAAACAAATTGTGAGAAGATCCTTCGAAGATCTGGAGAACCTGAAATACCTGTGAGTTGGTAGTTCAGTAGTTTCTTAGCCTCTTTGAAATGTAACGGCCCACTTCTAATGTTTGCCAGTCAAGGACGTATTTTCTGTGATCGGAATTTCTGGATCTTAATGTCACAGCTATAAAACATTGCCCTTGAATCCAATCAGAAAGCTCTGCTTTGGATTGAGGTTCATAGCTGTATTCTGTGTCTTTTTGAAACACAACAGCTGATCGGTTATCCTAATGCTTTTTTTCCTTTCTCTCCTTTTGAAAGCTACCTTTATAAAAATGAAATTCAGAGCATCCAGCAACACGCCTTCCACGGGCTCCGTTCTCTGGAACAGCTGTAAGTACAAACAAGCCTTGTTTGTGGCTGAACGTGATGTGCGTAAGAGCCGAGTTATTGGCTCCTCTAACCCGAGTGCTGTGTTTCCAGCAGTGGCGAGTGCCAGGCCCTTAGGTGTGGTACCTACGCATCAGGTAGGATGAGGCTTCTAGTGTTTTATCATCCAGCTTTGCAAGACTGCACTGGCTTCATTTGAAAACAGCTGGTCCCAGTACTGATTTCAGTTAGTTAATGCTGAGGTCTCTTCCTACCGACGTCCCATAAGTCTTCTCCTGACCCTAAACCTCTGGAGCATAGGAAGAACCCAGCTGTGCTTCTGATTCCCTTTACATCCAAGGACCTCAGGACAGGAGGAGACAGGGGTCTGTCGGATGGCTTAAAGCAGAAGGCGGCTGGCCTGCTGTGTTTATGTCTGCTGGGATTCCTGGAGCAGAGTAGGATCTGGCCCTTTGCTTGAATTGGGGGTGCTGGTTGCGTTTCTCTCTTACCCAAACCTTTGCCGAAAACAAATGGATGAAGTGCAAGCTGGGAGCTGGGGCAGCGGGGTATTCGTGGGAGCTACCAGGATGGTGGTGCTCGCATGCTGTAAAGCATCTGGAAATTGCAACGGGGGGAAGATGATGGATCCAAACAAACAGAGTAATGACCTTCCCTCCAAGCTGCGTGGCACTCTGGGATGAAAGGAGCCTCCTGTGTTTTCCTGGCAGCTGGACCCCATCACAGTGACACTTATTTGCTCCCTTTCTGTGTACTGCAAATCTGTGCTGTTTATTCAATCAAAGAAGTTTTGGTTTCTGACCCTTAGTGCTCCATGCTCAAGGTGAGATGGGAAGACTGAGGTCTGACTCTTCTAACGCATCTTGCTAAACTGGGATTGGATTTTTCGTGCCAGGGTTGTGATATATTATGTGCATGTGTGTAAATACATGTCTACACATGGAGCGTGTGTGAGCATGGATGTTTGAAGTATAGGAATTATTTGCATCATTGGACAACTGGGAGCAAAGGTGAAACCGTTCGAATTCATGGATTGTGCCAAATGACAGCGTTTTTAGGGCTGGAATGTAACTAAGGATTTTGCTGTAAAAGGGATGTAGCTTGCTCTCCAGGCTGACAGCAGAATTGGACAAAGCAGAATGGGAAGTTTCAGGCAAGCTTAATAATAGGTGTGCTACCTTGTGTACAAGATGGTTTTTCATCAGCCAGCTCAGCAAGGATGCCTGGGAGAAAACATAGGAAGCGGATACCGGCTCAGCTGCTTAGAGAGGAGATGATGCTGGCCACAGTGATATTTTAACAATGAGCGTTCCAGACTTGATGTCACGAATAAAAGAAAAAAAAACCCCAACAAAACCACAAAACCAACAAACAACCCTCTGAAAGGCCCATCTGTTTTCAATCTCAGGCAGGCATGGTTCCAAAAGAATTAGTTTTGCTCAAATCCTACCCCGTTTTCCTGTGCCCCACAAGCCAGCTTTTTAAGAAGCGGGCTAACCCAATTGATGGACAGTATCAGATGCTTTCCTCAAGGTCCAAAGCAACGACAGCAGACATCTGAGGCTCATTAAAACATGAACATCTCTCCCCACCGTTGCCCTCCGCTACAGAATCTGAGTCACGGTCTCTCGGTTTGAGCTCTGATAGCGGACCATTTATCATGAATCCTTCCATTACAAATCAAACAGCCATGTGGCAGCTTAGGCGATTATTTCTCAACGCAGTCAGCTACAATAGCAGAATGAGTATTTGTAGATCCGTGATTAATCAGTGTCCGCTGTGAAATTTATGCCTGTGTAAATTAAGGGGGAAGAGTTTAAGCAACTTTGAAACCGTACCGAAATGCATCTAAAGGTCAGGACCGTGTCAGTTATGCCGGCGAATGTCACAGCTAATGAGAACGGGGAGTCTCAGGTTGCTCTGCAGACCCCAGGTTTCCTTTGCTGATGGCAAGGGGTGGCCTGGGGCAGTGCAGAAGGTCTCCCAGGCCTCTGGAACAGCAGGTCGCACTGGAGATTTTAGTGGAACTAAAAACGTTAACCTGTATTAGCCAGAACTGGGCTGTTCACATTAATGTGCCATTGAGATCCAAGTGTTCCAGCTGACTGTACCGTCTCTGTCTTTGGAGACTGTGGCTTCCCTCTGCAGAAACAGAATAGCCCAATGGCAGCTGTTTCCAGATGTTTCTGCTCTCGCTGGGTGGATGCACGTGCTGGGAGCCCCCGCTAGAATCAGAGACAAATTCAGGCTGGAAGAGACCTTTGGACGTCTCCAGTCCCACCTTCAGCAACAAGCAGGACCAATTGCAAAGTTTTATCACGTTGTTCAGGGCCTTTTCCTGCAAATTAATTCTCAGCAAAATCATGATTCCATTCAGAAATGTTGCAATTCCTAGGTGGGGAACAAGTGCCTTAGAGTAAGGCTATTTCTTCCTCCCTGATGATCCAAGGATGTGTTGGGGAATGCCGAGGCGCTAGGGGGAAGGCAGGGGACATTTCCTTAGCGTGCGCAGATGGGAGCAGCTGCTGCTGGCTCTCCATGGCCAGCGGTTTCATCCTGACTTAGTGCACAGGCAATTCACAGTGACAGCGGTGGCCTTAGGCTTCAGGGAAGAGCAAATCTGTTCTCCTCTTATTGAGTAAAAGTGTAAATAATTGACAGAATAGGGAAAAGCCAGTGCTTTTGCATGTGGAAAGTGGAGACACTGAAGAGAATGCTGGCTTCTCCACATCTGCCCTGAGATGTGTAGTGATCAATTGATGGGCGTTGGTGGATTGATCTGGAGAGATCTTTTAAATTGCGATCTGTAACCCTGCCCTTTGTGATTTTCTGCGTGACAGCTACCTGCATTTCAACAACCTGGAAAGCCTGGAGACAGAGACTTTTAGCGACCTGCCTAAACTTGAAAGGCTGTAAGTAAAGATGGGACCTTTCTTGTGAGTAAGGGGGTGAGGAGAGGGGAAAAACCCTTCCTTTTGTGTAACCGTTTTGGTAGCATGAAGTGTGATCTTCAAAACGGAGGGAAATGCAAAAGAAGCTTCCTTGAAGAAGGAGATTTTACATACTTGCCAAGTAGAAGGGTTACTGAGAATATGAAGGGAATTTCCCGTGTTGTGTTACGTTCGCGTTTCCACCTAAGCAGGGGTAAATCTGCAGAAAGCCCTAGAGTTGGCCAAGCCGATTGAAATTTTACTCTGACCATAAGGTCAATATTAGTCACTGTTGGGCAGCGTGTACAAAAAAAGGGGGTGGAAAAGGAATAAAGTCAGAAGACAGTCTAACAAGAAAAACACGCATCCTTCTTGAAAGCAGTTAAGAAATGAAGTCCTGTGTCTCCTGCTCCCCAGGATTGCTTCTAGTATTAATGTAGCCACTAGGACAAAAGTTCACATGGTGGTTCCCGCTCCATGGTGAACCCAACAGACCCTTCTATGCTGCGTGGAAATGTGCCTTACATCCATACATGGTAGGAAAATTATATCGTGGGATTTCCCTTAGGAAAATTCAGACCTGGATCAGTACACCATGGCTGATCTCAGTCGCTGTATTTGATCCAACAAAAATTCTGGATTTAAATTTTAGAGGAAGGTTTGTCAGCATCCAAGCTGGGCAACTGGGCTGAACTCGTGTGCACGCGTGTGTATGCAGACATTGCATGCAAGCTGTACTGCTTTTGTATTTCTTTCCTGTTCCACTGTCTACTAAAATTGTTTCCTATCTTTTGTCAATGGTCTTTTATGAGTTTTAGATGTAACCGCCATAACTAAATTTCCCCCTCCATTAAGGAAACGGAGAGTTAATTATTCCATCCTGGTCCCTTAGCACAATCAGTTTTTTCCTAAGAACTGGGGAGTCTTACCTGTGTGCTAAGACTCTGGAAGTGAGAATTTGCCTCAGCTTTGCTCAGAGATAAGCCCAGCTTAGGCTGTTGTTGTCTGAATTAGAGGTACTCATGGATTTGGGTTAATAACTACATTGAGTCTAGGACATGAGTTGTCTAGCGTCTTCTGCTGGAGCCTTACTTCAATGGCTGCCCTTGTAAAATTTCCATATTGTCTGCAGGGGGAAAAGAAAAGGTCCCTTCTAAACTGGAGCCAACCCAGGCACAGAAAACACAGGGTGGGTCCAGTCTGTGGGGATTTTGTGCCCTTTCTCCTCCCTTTGCAGAGCATGAAGCGGATTAACTCTAAGGTCCCAGTTTGAACCTGTTACATCACATCTTGAGTCACCATTTCCAGTCCACACCCGCTCTTTGCTTTGGTGCATTGCATCGCACTTGCAAATGAATGAAATCCCTATAGCTCATGGAGACAAACACAGTAAATGTAAAAACTAAGCTCCATTTTGATGAGTAGCCGTTGTATTTAAACCGAGTTTTGACCTGGGATGCTATCATCTGCGTAGTGCAAATACTGAATAATGTTTTGGCGTGGGTTCTCCCGTTGCAGATTCTTGCACAACAACAAGATTTCCAGGATTCATCCAGGGACATTCTCTCAACTGGAATCCCTCAAACGGCTGTAAGTAAAAAACATTGCCTGCAAAGAGCAATTGTTTATCTTTGATCAGATGGCCAGGACCCGAGAAAAAATGTGCCTGGTTGGCAAAGCTTTTAATTGTTGCACTTCTAAGGCCACTGCTAAGTTTATAAAACAGTTTTGATTGGACAGGAGAGCTGATTTAACCAGTCAGTGGTTTCTTCATGCTAGTGTCTAATTATAATCTAACTGTAATCTTCTTACAGCTCAATAATGCCACAGGAATAAACATTCCTGGAAAGTCCCCTCTGCTGTCCTACACAGTTTGAACCATAAAACATCCTTCAAAAATGTAGGAAGTTCAGGTCACAGACATGACCTCGATCGTGCCTTCAGATCAGTGTCTAACATGGAAGGAAAAATCACAGTCGTAAAAGAAAAGGCTTTTTTTCTAGAGATTGAAAACGCTCAGAGGGGTGCCGAGGTGCACGATTCTCGTCCCGTGTGGGAATGCCCTGGTGCGTTATTCCCACATAACCTGGCTGTCTCTTAAGCGTACTTTTTGCTTGTTTAAACCACCAAGAGCTTTGCTTTGTTTGTCTTTTATGATCTCTGGAAATCAGTTCTGTTACGCGTTTTGGGGAAAAAAAGCAAGAACTAAAGAATTTTGGTGTTCTGCCATGATTTTAAACTGCAAGAAAATAACGTGCTTCTCACTGCAGCCCTCTGTGGTTTCTGCAAGCAGGTAAAATGCTTTGCTTTTCTTTAACAGGGAATAACTTGTGACATGTTTTCTGTATGTGTCAGAGAAAAAGGTGGGGTGTCTATAAAATGCTGTATCATGGCCTTGTGCAAAATCTCACTTTCTCAAATGTTTGTCCCTGGAAACATTAGACCTTTCTTCCATGTTTTTTTTTTTCAATGGCCCTGACCCATCTACTGTAAAACTGTCAGTGGGGAAGGAGGCATCAACTAATCCGCCTATGGTCTTTATTTATCCTTATGCGTAGCACCGCACACAGGAATGAGGGCAGCGGAGGGAAAAGCCTGGGTGCGCTGGGCGGTTGCCGGTGCTCCGTTCGGCACGGTTCAGGCCTATGCTGCAGTAATAAAAGTTCTTACAGTGGTGCAGAAATGCTACAACCTTTAGCAGCTGGTCACAGAAAGAGATTGATCCGAGGCACACTAAGATCAAGGGGGAGGTTTTTTGAGCCAGGAGTAAAAGAGAATGGCAAGCTCGAACGAGGCAGTGTTATCTGCTCTTCTAGAATGCAGTAAAGGTTGAAATCTCCATCCTGAGGGAAATACCAATATTTCAGTGTCTCTCTCTGCCTCAAATTATGCTAAAAATGCATACTCCAGTTTAACAGAATAATTTTCATTTGAAACAGGAATGGCTGATGGGTAATGTTAGTTTTTCAACGAAATCCTTCTGATTTGGTTAAGGATCCTATTTAGACATTGTGGGAATGAAATATCTCAAATTTTCATTTGGGATACAATTAAATGCAGGGAGGAACAGCCAGGTGATCCTTCACTCCAGAGGACTGTTCCCCTCCTGTGTCCTGGAGAAGGAGGCAGCAGTCACAGGCTGGGAAACGAACTGCCTTGTCCTCGGTCTTGCAGGCGGCTGGACTCCAACGCCTTGCTTTGCGACTGCGACTTGATGTGGCTGGCGGAGCTGCTGAAGAAATACGCTGAGCAGGGCAGTATCCAGACCGCCGCCACCTGCGAGGCTCCTCGGGAGCTGCACGGGCGCTCCATCGTCACCTTGACCGCCCAGGAGTTTAACTGCGGTGAGCGAGGTCAAACCCCTCCACCAGCCACCCCCAGCCCATGGAGTTGGGCTTTCATCTAGGAATTGCTTCCTCCACCCCTTTTCCTCCCTCTTCCCTGTCCTGGCACCCTGCTTTCTCCCTCCTTTTACTGCTGAAATGGAAAAGTCCCACTGGGGTCACACAAGTTTTCAGGATAACGCAGAGAAAGCTGACAGTCGCGTGGGCGTTGACAGCAGCTCTGTTTTGGCTGGCAGGTGTCGTCTTGGTTTTTAGATAGAGTAGGGCCAGTAAAGGACCTGCTGTGGTCATGGCTAAACCAGCAAGCAGAAGAAGTGTCCCGCATTAGGCTGAACAGAAGGGGAACACTGGGAGAGCTGCAGTGGCTGGAAACACAACTGAAAACCTAAGCAAACTCTTAGCAGATACGTAGCTGAATGCTTTGTTTGACGGCGGTAATGTATTGTGTTTGTTAAGCTGTTATTCTTTAAATTTAGATGATTTCTCACTGAAGAATGCCAGTTTGAAATGAAAGGTTTTGTTCTGAAAAATTCCAAAGTTAAACATTTCATATAGAAAAAGACAAAACTGATTTTAAGTGCAGGCGCTGGCAGAAGATGGCACAAGCATCGGCTGCGGTTCCCTGATACTTCACTGCTGGCAGAGTGAGTTTGAGATGTTCCCCCTCGCGCAAGGCAGCTATCAGCATCCCTCCTGGCTATGCCAGTCCAGCTGCGCGCGTGGCCGTGCCGTGAGCCAGATGTGCGAGATCAGCTGGATTCTGAAGAACTCTCCCTTGCATTCAGTTTTCTCCTACAATTTTATTATTTTTTAAAAAATCTTGACCATTTCACAGCTCAGTTTGGGGCACAGCCACACAAAGAGTTGAACTGGCACAAATGGGTCTGTAACCTCGAGGAACAGGAAGGGTCTAGAGAAAGCAGCTGGGGACACACGGAGTGGGACCCGCTGCAAGTGGATGTGCTGCACAACGAGCTGTCCCCGACACACACCCGGTGCCCCGGTACAGCCGTTAATGTAAATTTGTTCTGGTTTAGGCATGGGTGCACAGTGGGATGCCTGTCAAATTAGCCAGAGCACCTGGTGGGAAGATTTTGCTGGCATTAGGCTTTCACACTGGTATTGTGCCAGCTGGGGAAGACAAATGATGCATAATTCAGCGTAAAGCTCTAATGATGCAGGCAGCTGATATCTGAGTCAGTACGAAGCCCGCTGGCATCAAGTTAACCCACCGCTTTTTAGCAGATGTGAACCAGCGGAGCAAATCTGCGCTGGATCAGCCTTTTGGACCACGAGGCTGTGGTGGGTTTGGTCCTGCGCTGGCATCGTGGAGGCTGGTTGCCAAGCCATTGGCTTGCGGTCTAAGGAGTAAGGGCACAGACCTTCCACTGGAAAAGGTGGCAGGTTCTCAATCTTATGAATAATCCAGCCGGTTTTACTGGATTACTGGTGAGCATACAGATTATTAGATGGGTAAGTATTCTGCTGAATCAAGATCAAGCGCTCCAGACCACGTACGTAAATTCCTTCCTATTTTAGCACATCCTTTAAATCTTTAACTTGTTTAGTGCCTGAGTACATCTTAAAGTGAAGCGCATAGTGAAAGGTCTCAGTTGAATAGGGGTCGGCTGGTGAATTAGGGACACAAGGAATGAAACCCTGCCGAAAGGGGAGTGGTGTGACTTGCAGAGAGCTGGCACTATGTTCAGATGGAGCAGGCAGTTGCTGAGAGCAGCAGGCTGCAGGGGCAGAAAAACAACCCAAGTGAGGATGCCACTGACTTCTTCGCTTATCTGGGGGGAGCCAGGGACCAACTCTTGGGGCAGCCATAGTGAACCAGGTCTGGTTTTTCCCCTTGCTGCCTGGGGCTGTGCGGGGAGCTGATTGCCCAGCATACCGGCAATAGGAACGGCCACTTCGATTCTGCAGGGCGTTTAGCAGGCTCAGATGAAGGATGCTGTTCCCTCCCCAACATCGTTTTTGCTGATGTTGGTGAGAAGTCTGGGGGTGGCTCTGAGTGGACGCCGCTGTGCCTCAGGCTCTGCTGGTGCCTGCTGGCTCGGGGGCTGCAGGACGGGTGTTGCGTTACCCACTACTCTCCGGTTGGGCTGTAGGTGGTTTCGTGCTGCTCTAGACTGGGTTGTGTTAAAATGGTGTTTTGCAGAGAGGCCTCGCATAACCTCAGAACCCCACGATGTCGACGTCCTCTTGGGAAACACAGTTTATTTCACCTGCAGGGCAGAAGGCAACCCAAAGCCTGCAATTATTTGGCTGCACAACAAGTAAGTCGCACACAATGAGCCCTGGGGTAGCAAAGGTTTTCCAGCACCAAGCTCTTCAGTGACTGCCCGTAATTACAAAAGCTGTTTCACGCAACATTAAAAAAAAAAAAAAAGAAATGGATATTCCGTGGGTTGTATTTACCTTCCTTGTAATAGCATTCTCTGGTGACCACGTAATCCAAGTGGTGTTTTCATCTGCATTTGAAATGTTTCATCTGCATTTGTAATGAATTCCAAGAGCTTATAACTTTCTCATAAACATACTCTGCAGGCTGAAAGCAATTGTCTTTTGATCAGAAAAAAAATAAAATTAGTATTTCACGTTGCTCTAAGCCACCATGCTTGCCATTTATTAACTGCTGAAATGCTTCTAGACTCTAGGTTTTTCTCACTGAAGGCCTAGCGTGCTGGGAGAATGGTTTTTTTTGAAAGGGAAAAATCACTCATCTCCTCTGAAAGACAGACCTTGCAAAGCAGTGTATAGATTATCATTCTATACAGCAACACTGAAAAAATAGATGGCTATGCTAGATGCCAAAGTGTTTCTGGGAAATGCTACACAATAAAATATTCTGTGCTCAAGCAGTTTGCCCACTGTGGAAGTGAAGTTACTTTGCTGCTTTACGAGCTTCTTGTCTGTGGGAGCCTGAATAAGGCTCTGTTATTAATAAAAATGATCAATGTACGCTTCTTCAGCTAACTCCCCACCAGGCAGAGTTTCAGCACAGAGCAAAAGTTTACGGCTGAGTTAAGTCCCCCTGGAAGGACGGTTTTGTTAGGGAAATGCTGGCAGGCTCCCAAAGACAGCATTGTAAGAGGGGTAATGATAATAAATGTTCCACAAACGAGATATGACTAGAGTGAGGAGACATCAGGGGAATTAAATAAATGCCCAGCAAGCATATTAGTTTGCATAGTGGATTCAGCCTTTGTCCTAGGGGGAGAGAGGTCCCTTCTCCCTTTTCAGTCATCTGCAGCCATCCAAGATTCCTTCGCGCTGGGACAAATGGGATGCAGCAGTGGGACCTTCTGCCACGGGCTGGGGTCCAGGAGTCGCAGGTCACTGTAGAAAGAAGGAAGATGTTTCACAGCTCTCGGGCTGAGTTGGAGTCCAAGCTGTGTTGGGGTCCCACAGTGACTTACTCAGAGATTTTTGCCCCCCTGAGGCCTTTGAGCCCGTTTGAATAGAAATGGCTGCACACAGTAACAATATTAATTCATTGTTATATTTGCACTTAGTAAATAATGAGAACAAGCTTTCTGGGCCTAGATGCCCTGACAATAGCAACAATGCTATTGCATGGGAAGAGTATGCTCTCCTGATGGGCTGTAAATGTCGTATGTAATCAGTGGTGAGAGAAAAAATACCTCACCCAGGGAGTAAATCAGAGCTGGAGCTGAAGTTCAGTGCTATAAATCATAACTCTTGCCGTAAATTTCATGAAGTCTCAGAATAGCTCCAAGGAACACCAATTTACTGCAACGCATGCAAAGCCCCACCACTCCCCCGGCAGCTCAGGGGAAGCCCACCAGTCTTCGCTCCTTTTGGATTTTGCCTCTTTATGGCTGTTTTTCAGTAACGAGATTGACATGAAAGATGACAACCGCCTGAACCTGTTGCAAGATGGTACCTTGATGATCCAGAATACCAAGGAGTCGGACAAAGGCGTCTACCAGTGCATGGCCAAGAACATAGCTGGGGAGGTCAAGACACAAGAAGTCGTTCTGCGCTATTTTGGCACCCCAGGTAATTGAGCCTTGTGCACCCCTTGAAGGACCACCTCGGGTTGGGGGTGGGAGTGGAGCTAAGTCAGAGTCAGTCCCGGCTTTGTATGTGCCAAGATGTTCTTGGTGAGCTGGGGAAGAGAGTGGGTAACGGCGTACCATGGGAAGGGGTAAGCTGTAAGGGGGTTCCTTCATGGGAGCTGGAAATAGGGGGTTTAGAGATCGAAGGTAATTTGGGGCTGGAGAGGGAGTTTGGAGGCTGGGATGAATTCTGCAGCCCAGAGATGTCAAGGGTGAAGGGGACACAGAGGTGGGGAGGCTCCAGCACTAAGTGACTGGGATGGGGAGGTGGTAGGAAGAAGTAGCGCTGGGGGAATTGCTCACAGCGAGGATTTGGAGGTCAGGGAAGAGCCAGGTGACTGCCAGCTGCGCTGCATGAGGAGCCCAAGCAATGTCTGCCCGTGACTGCGCAGGCAGCAGAGCTTCTGGTTTCTGAAGCACTCGTTTCCTTCCAGCCAAGCCCACTTTTGTGATCCAGCCGCAGAACACTGAAGTGCTGATTGGGGAAAGCGTCACCTTGGAGTGTGGGGTCTCTGGGCACCCCCACCCTCGCATCAGCTGGACCCTTGGCACAGGCTCTCCTTTACCTCAGGATTCCCGTTTCGCTATCACCAGCTCTGGAGGACTCTTCATTCAGAACGTCACCTTCTCGGACCAGGGGCAGTACAACTGCAATGCCAGCAACACCGAGGGCTCCATCCAGGCAACAGCAAGGATCATAGTGCAAGGTGAGGAGTCCCAGGCTGATGACATTTCTGGGATAAAGCACTCGGTCAGGGGGGTGTATTTAAGCCCTGTGACTAGTTCTGCTCCCATGAACTGAGAATTAACCCGAGCTTGCTCCCTGAGTTTTTCCTGCTGCTCAGTCATTGCTTTCCCCTCCAGATTCTCCCAGGTTTCTCGTCATCCCCACTGATCAGACAGTAACTGAGGGACAAAGCGTGGACTTCCCCTGCTCTGCCGAGGGTCACCCTCCACCCGTGATTGCCTGGACGAGGGCAGGTACTGCCTCACTTGACTCGCGATTTCTTTCTCTCCCATGCCACCATCCATGGGGTGCGGGTGAGAACAGCCGAGCTGCTGGTCCAGGGCGATGACTTGCAGTGGTGACGCAGGACAGATGGTGATCAGCACAGACCTAGTCGCACTAGGAGGTATGTTGTAGATCACCAAGGATGATGTTAAACACTGGGGAAGGAGCCTCTTAGGTCTTTGACACACTAAGTCATCATGTCAGAAGGAAGGAGTGTGCTGTTTTTCATCAGCATGAAGCCCATGGAAAGCCTCAAATTTCCTCCTGCGGTGGCTTCGTACCTCCTTTGAAAAGGCAGGGTCTGGACGCTCCAAGTCGGTGGGTATCCCCAGGTACCAGCTCTCCATCACTGTCATTGATTTGCTCCTCTTGGGGAGCGCATTGCAGGAGAGCATCGTTCACCGCTGACACATCTCTGAGGTTTCTTTTAGCTTAGGAAAAACCACTTTGGGCCAACAGGTGGTGGTGAACTTTTAAAGCCTGGGACGATTGTTAGCGCTGGCTCCACTGAACTGATCCCATCCAACACTTTCTGGGACAGAAGCCAATAATGCTTGGCCCAGAGGCCCTCCAACTTTTCCTTATGCTTCACAAGCCATAATTAATGGTTTCGTGCTATGGAGAATTCATGGCTATTGTATTCCAGCTTCCACAGCAATAGCCCTGACGCAGAGTTAAGAAGGACCAGCTGAAATTCTCCTCCACCAGCATGTCCTCCATCTCCTTTAACCTGTTTTCCTCCACTGCCCAAATTTCAGGAGTTATCTCTTAGAGATGTGGAAAGGAGCACAGTGACAAGAAGTAAGGTTAACCTTACTTTGTAATCAGGTTTGCTAGGTCACTCAGCAATCCAAAGATCAACCAGGCTTTACAGTGCTTTTGCAGAAGGCGTGCTAAGAATGAGACAAGAGAAGGAGAAGTGATGGAGCATTGCTCATTTTCAAAGCCGCTTTTGACAGTGTGGGGAGGATTCAGATTCCTTTTGGTGTTTGGGATAAATAGAGCCCTTACTTGGATGAAAATGGAATATTAAAAAAAAAAAGCTAATAATTTTGTTTGGGTTTGGTAAAGCATTTTAATTTTGAACTTTTCTCCATAAATAGAGGAAATATTGAAACAACGCAGTTTCCAAACCAAAGAAAATCGAAACACCAAATTAAACAAGACAATGCTAAATGTTTCCATTTATTTGATTAAACAGCCAGTTTGGATAATTGAACACAGATTTGCTATCCATCAGGTGTCAGTAAATCTGCAGTTTGCACTAAGAAAATGCTTATGAGGAAAGAAAAAGGCTACCAGCTCCTTTCCAGTTGCTTAGACAAGACAACTCAGTCATGATCCTGGGCGTGGGAAGAGCAGCATCTATCCTGTTCTTCGCTTAGCAAGATGAAGATGATATTTCAGGGTGGCTGATGTCATGCTGGGAAGGAAATGAAATTTTTGACTGTCACACAGATACCTCCAGTGATGGGAAGAGAAATCTCACAGACAATTCAATCGCACTGCTTGTTTGATCAGGTGGGCCACTGCCGAATGACCGGCGGCACAGCATCCTCTCCACGGGTACCCTGCGGGTGATGAGGGTCGCTTTGCACGACCAAGGCCAGTACGAATGCCATGCCATCAGTGCCATCGGAGTGAGGACCCTCCCGGTACAGCTGTCGGTGACCCCACGAGGTAAGCCGGTGAGGCTGTGGGAAATAAGGGCTGGCAAATGGGTTTATTAAGTTAACATTATAGTATATAAGACACTGTCTGACAAGGCTGGGAATTGCACTGGTTCCTATGGGATGGGACTTGGCTTTTGCCTGGGAGCAGCCGTCTAGTCCTGAGAGCTCCATCAGTTGGTGGGAAACTTTAAAGAGGTTTCCAGAGTGCCAAGAGTTGTAAATTGGAAGAAGCTGCTTCAGTTTTCCTTGAAAATTTATCTGGTAGTCTAGAAAAAGTATAACCGTGGGAATGAAACTCATCTGGTGTGGCCAGGGAACGGGATGGTACCGGTTGGCATCTGCACAAATAAACACTAGGGCAGGGTTATGTGATCAGCAATGACCCTTAACGCCCATCAGATGAGCTCTGATAGCTGGCCAGTTTGAGTGAAAAATGGGGCCCTTTAACGTGTTTGGGAGTTGTTATTAAGAAAATGATTTTGGTAAAGGAAAGGAAACAAAGGATTTTTGTCTGAGAATTTACAAAAAATTATATTAATTAAATTCTTAGTAATCTTTTTTTTACTATTTTTAAATTTTGGCTTTCCTACAAAATGAATTGCAAGATTCTTCTTTTAAATGAAATATTCTGCAAAAAACCTGATTCCTTCTCAGGAAGATTGAACTCTGGACTCCAGATACGTTTGTCTTAAAGATTAGCTAGCAGGTCATAGGTTCAACCTAAATTTAGGCATTCTAAAATCAAGCCCCTGTAAAACACAAGTCACACAGGAATGCTTTCATGGTCTTATTTTCTTTTTTGTTCCCATATAAATTATCATTCTAAATACGCAAATATCCCTGCTTGTTGACAAACATGGCAGAATTTTACTAATGCTAGACTGGAGGGAAGGAAACTATCTAGAAACATGAAATTAGTGATGCTTCAAGCACAGAATTCACAGAATATTTTAAGACCAGCAAGATCAATGTAATTATTTAATCTGACCTGACGGACACTTGCCAGAGAGCCTCATTCGATAATTCCTGAATCAATTCACGATCCTTGTTTCAGCTAGAGCATCTTTTCTAGAAAGCCTGTGAATTAATGACTTTAAATGACGGAGAACCCAGCACATTCCTGTGTAATTGCCCCGAGTAGACACATACAGGAGCAGAAAATAATGAACATAAATTACAGAGGACTTGGTAGAGAGACAAAGAGCACAGATAAACTGCCACCCCTTTGAAGAGCCCTTGCAACAGCAGAGGGAGCCCAGCAGCTCTGGTTTGCCCATGCTGAGATGTTTTGCACACAGATTTCTCTATTTTCCTTGATGCATTTCTTGCACTTGTGACTTTTTTCCTCATGTTGCACAGTGATACCCGTGTTCCTTCATCCCCCCCAAGATGTGGTGGCAGAGACGGGCCAGGACGTTGCCATTACCTGCACCGCCCAAGGAGATCCACGGCCCACCATCACCTGGGTCAAAGTAAGAGATGGTGCCGTGTACTCAACAGGCGCCGGGAAGCGGGATGGCTCCTCCGTGGGGGCGTTAAACAACACTCTCGTTAAACACCTCTCCCAGCTCAACTAGTTAAATCAGTTTGTGCAATACACATGGAAGAAATTGTGTTTGATGAAAATTTAAGGACCAACATTTCCACTGATTTGGGGTTTTTAATGGTCTAAAAGAATGCTGCTCTTTCTCAGGCTCAAAGCCTTGCAATGCACATTCCTGGTTTCTCTTCTTCTTCCTTCCAAGCAAGTAACTTGAAGCCAGTGACCTTCCAGCATGTTAGAAATGCTCGATTGACTGTTCCTGGAAAAAACTGAAAATGGATTTTTTTCTAAGTAGTTTGTCCTTATTTCCAGGATTCCCACTGGTGGAACTGGATGATGCTGGCTGGCTCCAGCTTTGATGGGGCAAAGCCACGACCCCTCACAATCACGCTGCAGCCTGGCTGCTCTTTTCAAGAATTCATTAGATGAAACTCTTCAGACTTTTTCCTGCTGTGCCATAGTACTACATCTGTGACCTTCGCTGGGACCTGCCAGGCCTTTGAGCACAGCCAGGCACAGAAAAAATTAGAGGGAAAAATGCTTGAGCCTCAGTTGCCCTGCAGAGGTCTTGTGGGAGGTGGCCTTGCAGCTTGCCTTGGGCTCCAGCCAACGGTGGGAACAGAAGAAAAGAGCCTGGGAGGGCAGCAGAGTAAGCATTAGATTGGGGCAGGGCAGCAGAAAGATGTTAAGAGAATAAAAAAGTAAAACCTGAAGCCACCGGCTAGGTTGAGAGGTGGGGTTTGAGCGAGCTGCTGCTCGCAGCACTTTGCTCAGCAATGCTGCCCAGAGCCAGTGAAAGCTGGTACCTACAGTTCAAGGCCAGCAAAAATCCATTGCTTTCAGGTTGTCCCAAAACTGAAGACTTTTAGATTTATTTATGTGCCATGAAACTTCTGTGAGAGCATCAGGGCACAGCACTCGCTCCAGCCAGCCCGCCTGTAAGAAGAGCAGAGAAATGCGTGGGGTGTCTATGCCCTGCAGTGAGTGCCTGGAGGTAGACCAGGGTGAAGGAGCTGGGCAAGGACCTCCTCGCAGTGAGTCCAGGCAGGAGCAGATGTCCTTGGATGGCTTTCTGGTTTCTTTAGAAGAGCAATGCTAACATCTGGTGGCCACATTAGTTCATCGCATCCATCTGCGGGTTTGCTGAATAGGCTGAAGGCTGGGATGATGGGAAGCTTTCCATACCCTGACACGTTTTCTATCTTTTGATGGTGCAACAGGAGGGTATCCAGATCACAGAGAGTGGGAAGTTCCACATAAGCCAAGATGGGACCCTTTCCATTCAGGACCTCGGCGTGGCTGACCAGGGCAGATACGAGTGCATAGCAAGAAACCCCTTTGGCTTCACCTCCAGCGCTATGCAGCTCACCATCACTGGTAGGGTATCTCCTGTGGTCCTCTGGAGTCTTCTCTTGCTCTCGTGTAAGGAGACTGCCTTGACGCCTCCACTTTGAACAGATAACTCTGTTATTTCTTTAGCTTCTTTGCAGACAGGTCCCTTGCAGGCATGATCGGGGTCGCTCAGTTGTGAAAGCCCGTGCCCCTCTCAGCCGCTCCTCGCTGTTTTCTCAGCCGAGCTGCAATTGCTCCCTGCAAAGCCAAAGGTGTTGTCTTAAACCACCTCCTGCAAGCCGAGCTGTCGGCGCGTGTGTAGTTACTGCCTCTGCTGGGAGGGAGGAACTTATTAAAATGTGCCAACACGCTCACAAGTCATCGTCTGACCGTAACCTCGCACGCCAGGGGAGGGAGAAGGAGAACAACATTGTCGCTGCAAATACAGGGTTTTGAGTGTTCGCTCAGTCCCTTGGGGATGGGAAATAAGCCGCTCGTTTTCACGCTACTGCTCCGTGCATTAAGGGAGCTGTAATGAATAAAGAGGAGTAGCACTCCTCTGCTAGTCAAACCAGAGGTCAAGAGTAGAAATTGTACTTCTTAGAGGGTGAGGAGGAACTGGCAAGGGAAAAAAATCAAAGGCAAGCAATAAGGTTAAAAATATAAGTAGAGGGCTATTCCTCAAGCACGTAGGAATAACCAGCATGAATAGCGAGTAGCTTATTAGGTGAATTTAGTACCATTTTCTATGCTGGGATTGTATGCAAGGAGCCGAGAATCATCTGAAATTTCTTTGTTGTTTGAAATTATTCATAAGATAATTTCTGTGATTTATTCTTGATTGGTACCTCATTTTCCAGCTGGCTATTGCATAGGCCAGTAGCCAAATGGGAACTGGTTTGTTCAGCTGTGACAAAGGCCCTGGCTTAAAAAATGCATTCTGTAGTAATTTTTAAGAATTCATGTGTTTACTTCAGAAGGTATTCAAACAGCAGCTTTCTTTTTTTGTTTTAGAATGGGGTATCTGATGTGTTAATGCTAAATTTGAACTGAATTAGAAGTGTTCCACAAGTGGAAAATTAATGTATGAGCAATGCATTCAAATGAATTTCATGAATTTTAGAAGTTTCCTTTGTGGGAAGTAAATACATTATTTTGGGTTAACTTGCTGTGATTTTTTACATTTTTTTTTTCCTAGATTAACCACCAACCAAAACAGGCATTTATTTGCAAAGTTGTACAGGAGCAAACTCTGAATAGGTGTTCCACAGTCATCTCCTGCAAAAGTCACCTTCTTTTTCAGGCAGTTAATTTCGTCTTTAGAATATCTGTTTTGTTTTGTTTTGTTTTTTTTAAAAAAAAAAGTTTCATGGTGTTTATGTTGCAAATGGAAACGGAGTTTGACCTGCAGTGGAGTTACCATGGAGCTTGTACCGATGCACAGCTTTTCTTGAGTTTGGAAGACAAATTAATATCAAAGTAAATTAAGAATGTTTTGTTCTTTCTTTCTGCTTTGGAAAGCCACGGATGTCGGTCGGAGCGGCGACACGTTTGTAGCCACGTCGATACGGGAAGCCATCAGCAGCGTGGACCACGCCATCAATTCAACACGCACTGAGCTGTTTAGCAAGTAAGTGCGTGAAGCACCGCGGTCTGAGACTTGAAGCAGGAAAGAGATGAAAGAGAGACTTGAATGAAGCTTTCTCAAATCTCATTTTACTGTTGACAATCCACAACTGAAAGCTACAGCATTGTTCCGAGTATTGGAGGTTGAAGCTGCACCGTGTAGACGTAAGGATGTGATAGACCTTCCTAACAGGCATTTGGGATTCTGGAAAAATCTGATACACGAGCATCCGATACATGAATATCACCTCTTATATCACTTATATCTGCAACGTGCATTTTGTCAGCTGGAGTTGGCTGCAGAGACAGCGCATAGAAAAGAAAAGAATCAGCATAGTCATTTTATAAATGCAGCTGACTTTGTGTAGGGTGAACAGAAATAATATAATTCTAACCATTTCCTCAATGAAAAATGGCTTCCTGAGTGAATGGTAATTCCCTCCTCTTCCACCCCAATATATGTTTGTACTGAGAAGATAGATAGTTTGTATTAAGCCCAAAACCTCTGGGTTTCAGCTGTTGAAAAGTGAAAAATAAATTACCATAGCAGAAAAAAACAGAGATGCTGAGGAAATTAAATATGTGTGTTTTCCTGAGGAAAAATATCCTTTCTTTAATCTGCAATATGCAGGCAAGCCGCATCATTCTTATACACTAGTTCTGGGGGTCAAGCACCAGGCCAGGATTAGAGCCTGACTCCTGCTGCCTGCAGAGTCTCATTGCTCTGAGCAGAGTCTATTTATTTTAATGTTCCCGTATCACTCCTGATTCCTTGAAACAGACGCCCCAAGACGCCCAATGACTTGCTGGCTCTCTTCCGTTACCCCCGGGACCCCTACACCCTTGAAACAGCCAGGGCAGGTGAGATCTTTGAAAGGACCTTGCAGCTGATTCAGGAACATGTGCAACAAGGTCTAATCGTGGATATGAATGTCACAGGTAGGAGAGATTTTATTTCCCTTCTTAACTTTGTGCATAGGATTAAATTAAAACAACAACGTGTAGACATCCAGAAAGTTTAAAAAGTGCAAATTTGGGTATATCAAGAAATGCGTTGTCTGGGTTGCAATGCTTTCTTACATCTCATGGTTTTCATAACAGCCGGAGGGCTGGTCTTGTGGTTACCACACCAACCCGGTACTCAGGAAAGTCATTCAGTTCCCCGTTTTGCTGAAGATTTCTTGACTGGCTATGAAAGCCCTAATCTTTAAAAATATTTAACCATCTAACTCACAAAGGAGTATCTTTGTGGATCTGAGGTTCAGTCCCTCAGCAGCATGGTCAGAGATGTTTCCTGCCCTCCAAAGGCAACGAGAAAAATACTGAAAACTCTGAAGTATTTGGGTGCTGTGACAGAGGATGGGGGATATCACTCCTCTGTCTCCCTGCTACTTTGACCTCTTAGCTACAAACTCAGATGGGTTCCAGCCACTCGGGTTCCTTTTATCAAGGCAAGATAGCAAGCAACAAAGCAACGCGACACCAAAAATACTTAGTGAGGTCCAGGCATCCAGCAGCTGGACTCCAAAACTTGCTAGCTGGGACTTCCTTTGTATACAACAGACATCCCCATACACTGCATGTTTCTACCTATACGTGTGAGTCATCATGTAGCAGGCACGTATGTTTGGGTCCCGTAAATATTTTTGCCTGCCTGGACATATTCCAGGCTGCGAGGAGTCTCTCTCCAGGCTGCAGGTCTCGTCTGGGCTGGTCGGACTGCCAGCCTCTCCTCCTCGTTGCCCTGTCAGCATCCGCACAGCGCAGCATTATTCAGCGCTTTTGCATGGTGTAGCGCCCTGGCAGTCACCCACAGCTTCCCTGCTGCTCGTCACGTAGGGTTTGGATGGTCGATGGTGCTCGAGGTTGCAGTAATAACCCAGAGAGATGTAAAATAAACCCAGGCTGGAGACCAAGACCACCCACACAGTTTGGTCTGCCAGTCACAACATTTCTGGTTTCCACCTCTGCGCAGTTTATACTAAACTCTTTTCCCTGTCTTTTCTTCTCTGTGGGCCTGGTATGATGCCATGCTTCATTTAACCTTCCATAAATTACATAGCAACACCACGACCAGAGACCTGGCCTTCCCGTGCCCACCCTGACAATCCCGGCAGCGGGTTTCACACAGAGCCCTTACGCGGGATGGTGGGAACCGGATGGCTACAACGGCCGTGATCTGACCCGGTGCTTTGCCTTTACCTTCGCAGGCTATCGGTACAATGACTTGGTGTCCCCGCACTACCTGAACATGATTGCCAACCTGTCGGGCTGCTCTGCCCACCGCCGCACGCCAAACTGCTCAGATATCTGCTTCCACAAGAAGTACAGGACCCACGATGGGTCTTGCAACAACCTCCAGCATCCAATGTGGGGTGCATCTCTCACAGCCTTCCAGAGGCTCCTCAAACCTGCCTACCAGAATGGATTTAACCTTCCCCGGGGTTTTTCCTTGGCAGGAGATGCCAGGGACCTGCCCCTTCCTCTACCGCGCCTTGTCTCCACCGCCATGGTCGGGACTGAGACCATCACCCCCGATGACCAGTTCACGCACATGCTCATGCAGTGGGGGCAGTTTCTGGACCATGACATGGACCAGACGGTGGCAGCCATTAGCATGTCCCGCTTCTCAGATGGAGCACCCTGCAGCGAGGTGTGCAGCAACGACCCACCTTGCTTCTCTGTCATGGTCCCTGCCAATGACCCCCGCGTGAGGAACGGGCGCTGCATGTTCTTCGTCCGCTCCAGCCCTGTGTGTGGCAGTGGGATGACTTCTCTGCTGATGAACTCTGTCTACGCCAGAGAGCAGATCAACCACTTGACATCTTACATTGATGCTTCCAATGTTTACGGCAGCACAGAGCAGGAATCACAGGAGCTGCGGGATCTGAGCAGCCAAAATGGGCTGCTGAAGCAAGGGCAAGTTGTGCCCAGCTCAGGGAAGCATCTCCTTCCCTTTGCTGTAGGGCCACCCACTGAGTGCATGAGAGATGAGAATGAGAGCCCTGTGCCGTGCTTCCTGGCAGGAGACCACCGTGCCAATGAGCAGCTGGGTCTCACGGCCATGCACACGCTTTGGTTCAGGGAGCACAACCGCATTGCCACGGAGCTTTCGGCCCTCAATCCCCACTGGGATGGAGACCTCCTGTATCACGAGGCACGGAAGATTGTGGGTGCCCAGATGCAGCATATCACCTATGCCCAGTGGCTCCCCAAGGTCCTTGGGGAAGCTGGGATGAAGATGCTGGGTGAGTACAAAGGCTACAACCCCAACATCAATGCGGGGATTCTCAATGCCTTTGCCACTGCTGCCTTCCGCTTCGGGCACACCTTGATCAACCCCATCCTGTACCGGCTGAACGAAACCTTCCAGCCCATCCGCCAAGGCCACATTCCCCTGCACAAGGCCTTCTTCTCCCCTTTCAGGATCACGCAGGAGGGTGGGATCGACCCCCTCCTCCGCGGGCTGTTTGGGGTTCCTGGGAAAATGCGGATCCCCTCCGAACTCCTCAACATGGAGCTGACGGAGAAACTCTTCTCCATGGCACACTCTGTCTCACTGGACTTGGCCGCTATCAACATCCAGAGAGGGCGAGACCATGGCATCCCACCTTACAACGACTTCAGGGTCTTCTGCAACCTCTCATCTGCACAGGAGTTTGAGGACCTCAGAAATGAGATAAAGAACTTGGAGATCAGGGAAAAGCTCAGGAGGTACTGTAGCCTGGAGTTGGAAGCGTCAAAATCATTGGCGATCAGTCAGTGAAAAGTTTCTGCTCCTCCCAGGACACCCATCAAATAACCTCCCCAGATATTGCTACCCACAGATGTTACGATAGGGTAATAGCTGTGGTTTAAGAACGGGGTAAGACAAATGAGGTCTCTCCAAGTGATCGGTCTGGTTCTGAGTGGAATGTCATCAGGGACTGCTGTGGTGTAGTTTGGGAGCAGGTTGAGCCTTGGAGCTATTTTCCAGTGAGACTAAACTCCATCTTATCTGCACTGGCTGCCTCTTTCCAAGGCAGGCCTTTATCCCATTGTCTTTGAGATAAGACCATTATAAATATTGTCCAGATGAGCTCCTTGCATAAAAATTCCTATGAGGGGATCAGATTTATATTATCTATCTCCACTCTTTGATAGTTTTTTAACTTTTTTTAAATATCTGTTATCCTGCAGTTTATATGGAACTACCAAAAATATTGACCTGTTTCCAGCACTGATGGTGGAGGATCTTGTCCCTGGTACCAGAGTTGGACCGACGCTGATGTGCCTGTTAACGACGCAGTTCAGAAGGCTGAGGGATGGAGATAGGTATTATCATCGGAGTCAACCCAAAGTCTTTGGTATTCTGTTTGGGGGGGATTTGTGCCCTACAGGGAGGAACAGAACCTGTAATTTTTGATTATTTCTTGTCTTACGATACGAGGAGGAGTCTCCTCTGTCCAGTGCATTTGCAGAAGGACTTGCCACAGTCACTGTCAATGTGTCCTTTCCTGATTTAATGATTCTCATTTCACTGCAGGACACTGGGCACCCTTGAGGATGTGCCCAATGTCTCCTGAAAATGCTAGAATATGTCCGCAGGAGCTTCCTTCTAATTCCTATTTGCCGCTTGTGTGAATGAGACACGTCTTTGCCTGGTGATACACTTAGGGCAGGCGCATTGTTCACCCGTGTCTCAACCTGCTACAGCAGGTCTGAGCCTTGGGATTCCCCTGCAAGGGGCTGTACCTGCGGGTGGTGGCACCCTGCAGCTCTGGCCAGCAGCTCACAGGGGTTCATGGGTTTGGAAAAGGGCAGTCTGTGTTCGCAGCCGCCTGACACCAGAATAAAAGCTCCTTTTGAGGGGTGTGGGTGCTGCCACACAGATGTAGGGGAACTCTTCTCCCTCTTCCAGCCTCACTTCCCATCCTCTTCTACTCCTGAGTCATGCTGTGATTACAACCCACTGCAGGTTTTGGTATGAGAATCCTGGAGTCTTCACGCCGGCGCAGCTGACTCAGATCAGACAGACGTCCCTTGCTCGTGTCATCTGTGACAACAGTGACCACATCCAGCAGCTCCAGCGAGATGTCTTCCGGGTGGCATCGTACCCGCAGGGCATGATCGGCTGCGAAGAGATTCCCGTGGTGGACCTCCGCTTGTGGCAGGACTGTTGTGAGGGTAAGGAAGGAGGCTGCTCTGGCACCGACTGATCTGGGGATGGCTCTGGGTGGCATTTGTCACATGCCATCAGCTTATATGAAACGCCAGGAGCTGATTTCATGCTACACCATGAGAACCATGTGTCAGCAAACGGATGCAAAGAGGGGAATAGAACAGAATAGAACAGAATAGAACAGAACACAACAGAACACAATACAATACAATATACAATACAATACAATATTTCAGTTGGAAGGGACCTACAATGATCAGGCAGTCCAACTGCCTGACCGCTTCAGGGCTGACCAAAAGTTAAAGCAAATTATTAGCGCCATTGTCCAAATGCCTCTTAAACACTAACAGGCTCGAGGCGTCAACCACCTCTCTGGGAAGCCTGTTAGCTTCATTGAACCTGGCCGAAGGTCCACCTAGCTGAGGGCTTCTGTCTCTGGCAGCAGCCAATAGCTCATGCCTGGGGGAGAGCCTGAAACAGGACGTAGGCATGGTGATCCCCACCACATATCACTTTACAGATTCTTTTGGGAGTCTGTAAAACTCTGCCATTAAACCACAGATCCTGCCATGGTCCCCTTGTGCTACATTCTGGGTACAGATGTCCAGCTAAGACATGGGAATCCATCCATGATGCGAGCCCTGTTACACACCTTTGTTGCCTCCTCCCCTCCGGCATAAGAGATGTGTCAAGGGTGGATGGTGAAGGCAGGCAGCGCTGCCTTCTGCTGCCTGCAATCCACATCATTCTGTTTTAAACACCAGTGCTTACTGCAGACTTTCCCTTCCTTCCCAAGACTGCCAGACACGTGGGCAATTCCGGGCTCTTTCTCAGCGGTTCCGAAGCAAGAGGTCTCCTGGCTTCAGCTATCCAGAAGAAAACCCTGCCAAGCATAAGCCTGCCTTCCCCAGGTGTAGTATCACCAATTCTTTTACCTCCATTTTATGAAGCATAAGAAAAGGTTTGATTAACTCAGTCCATTCAGGCCTTTGAAATTGGCATTCTGCAGAGGTCCGGAGGTCAGGGGTGTTTCAGTAGATACTTGAGCTGAGCTCAAAGTCCTCCAACACTTTAGTGCAGAGCCCAACTCTGATACTTAGATATCTGGGCTGAGTGGCTGTTTGGTTGGCATCTCTTGGCAGGTGAATCTGGGAGTTGGGCCCTTTGGTTTGATACTTACTTGGAGGCTGATGTCGGAGAAGGCAGAATGATTCTCTCATCCAGGAAGCTGACGTTTGCATAATCCCTTTCACTTTTTATCCCCGACCCCAGAAATGAGGCGGCCTCTCCAAGCCCTTCCTCCAGAGAGAATCTCGAGTCCCTTGTGGCTGAACTGGAGAAGACAGTTACTTCCCTACGGAAACAGGTAAAAATTTGTGCCCCAGTGTCTTCCATGGAGTCACCCCAGGAGCAGGATTTAGCTATTTGCTACGGGAAGCCCCTGCGACTTCTGTGTCCTCCAGAGCCAAGAGCAACCATCCGATCACAGGGAACTAGAGGCAGGTAGAGAAGAGGTAGAGTAGGGAGAGAAGGGATAAAACTGAGCTCTGTGAGCTCAGACCTCTACAACTGGAGGGCTTGAGCCTCAGTGAAGGTTACTTGAGCCAGCACTTTATTCTTGTATTTGGGACAGGTTAAAGATTGTCTGTGCAAAAGTGCAGACTCGTCTTAGAGCTGCTGTTTTCTCATCCCCACCAGGTGAATTCACTAGAGAGACAGCTGAGGTGGCACCACAGGAACGCCAGCACGCGTGGACAGGGGAAGAAGACTGGAGACAAACGGAGGAAAAGATGACCATGTCGACTGTTCGTATAAGGTCAGTGTGGTTGTTCTGGGCTGGGGTCCAAGAGGTGGATCAATGCAGTGCTGCCGAGCGTGCGGTGGGACACCTGAGCAGTCTTCACATCCAGAAGAGACTGTTGCAGAAAGGAATGGAGCAGTCCGGCGATGAATGGGACAAGAGGTAATAAGCTTAAATGCAGCAGGTTAGACACTCATTTCTACCAGTAATGATTAGTGACTCACTGGAATGGGTTGTCTGGGGACGTTGTGGTGTATCCGTTCCTGGAGGTCTTTTAAGAACTGGTTTGGCAAAGATGGGGAAAGACATAAGTATAGGATGGACTAAGTGGACTGGGTGAGGTCTCTCAGGCCTATTCTTCTGGGATTCTGGGTAGGTTTCTTCTAGCGACACTTAATATCCCAACCCCAAATCCAACAGCCTCCAAAGGACCTTTGTGGGGAAAGATGTCACAAAGCGCAGTGATGGAGTAGTTGGACTGGTTCCTCCTTGGAGTAACAAGGACATCTGGGCAGATGGAGCAATCCATCATTTGCTTACATATTGGCAGAGATTTCCCCCTCAACATCTGAGTCATTGCGCACCTCTCCTGAAGGCACCAGTCCTCTGTTTGCTCAGCTCGAGCCAAGGGAGTGAGGATGTTCAAGTGCATGTTCAAAGTCACTGCCAGCGCCTGCCAGCCTGGGGACTCCTGCTGCCGCTCAGCTGTGGCAGGGTGCTGGCAGAAAGCCACAAGGCCTCTGGTCCCCTCTGTTTAGGGGCACAGAGAGCACAGCCTGGGCTCCCTTAGCCCCCTTTCCGTGGAGATCCCTGCAGCCTTGAAAGAGAGAATGAACAACTCGCTGGCACCTGCTGGTCTGGAGGAGGTGTTTAATGGTTTTTACGTGTTGCAAATGATTACGCCAGGGACAGGAGCAGAGGAGTTATGCAGAAGTGTTGTTCTGCCAGGCAGTCTGTACTAGAATGAGCATCCTCTGGAAGTCGGATTACAGGAGAGGGTAAGCAAAAGCTGCTCTGTGCTGATAAACTCATCAGAAAGCAGAAGGGGAAGCCTGTAGACTGGCCACACTATTTTCCAGTCTGATTTGGTGTGTCGGTCCTTACAGATTTTCCAGTCAAACAGCGATCCCCATTAGAAATTTGACATAGATTGCAGCATGACACGTGAGTTGGCTTTTCCTTGCCATCATTTGCAGATCCTTGAAGAGCACTCTAGGGTTTACAGGGTCCCTGAGAAGTATTTCTGTGGCTTTAAAGGGCTGTTGCTATTTTCATGCTGCAATCACGCGTGCCCCGGACCTGCCAGGCCCTGTGCAAACAGCTCGCTCTGCCTCCAGCTGCCTCCCATAGAGTTTTTCTGCTTTCCTGTGCCGTTTCAGGTGCCCTGTGACCTGCACTCCTGCTCTCCACCAGCCAGTCCAACCCACTCCTACAGGGCTCAGAAAGAGCAGCCACGAGACCCCACGATGCTCTGCCTCCTCTCACACCTCCTCTACCACTCCCTGTCCCAGGACGACTGTACTTCTGCCTGTATTGAACCCTCTGCACTGACTGCCTACGAGCCCCTCGGCCCCCGGACCCTTTGCCTCTGGGGACGGGCTCTGCCCTTTTTGATGATGACAGACCAGCAGTCTGCTGAGATGCCACTTTCTTCCTTGCTCCCCAGCAAATAGAGAATAATTGAAGCTGCTTTAGTGCCACCGTTCTGCTCTTCTCCTCTTCCCATGCAATGCTGCCACCATCCACCACTCCTTGTCTGACATGTCCCATGGGCACCCAACCGAAACAATTCATTAAGAGGCTACACCTTTCTCAAACACACTGTGGTGCCAGGAAGCATCTGGAGAAATCTGAAAAACAAACAAACAAGCAAACAAAAAACCCCATGAAACCCCAAACAACCCCCCAGCCATCTTCTCATGCCAACAGAAAGAGCAAGAGGGACCTCGGGGCCCTGGCAAGCCCTGTTTGGGCTGGGCTTGCAGTCCCTGCCAGCAGCGAGGAGGTGAACCCAGGGCCCGGGGAAGTCTCCCAGCTGTTTGGGTGCTTCAGGACGGGATGCCAGACGCAGCAGACCACGGCCGCCCGCCATGCCGAGATCAGCCGCTGGGCTTTGCCGGTCATTGGGTGATGAGTGGCGCATCCTCGGTTATGTGACCCTGCGAGTGACCTACCGTTACATGCCCGGTGCTCAAAAACATTTTCCTTGGCATGACCCACATTCTAGAACTTTCTGCCCCTTTGGGGGATTAATTGGATTTATGTTTCTCTTCCTTTTTTTTTTTTCCCCAAAAGGCTCTTTGCTGGAAGATGTATTTTGAATGTAAACGTAACAGGATCTGGAACAGACCCTCAGATAATTAGATGTAATGGGCGCTCTTGTTAGTGGAGGGGAGCTGCTGGTTTCTGTCAATTGGTACCGGAGAACACGATGTGCAGTGTTTGACACACGGATGAATGCAAAGTGCTGTTTGTGTTTATTGCTCCCAGGTACTCTGCGGCTAAACCAGGACTATGTAACCAGCTCTACTGAACAGGTCTTCTGGTTTTGTTGCTCTTTGGAGGTGCTTTTTAGTGGTGCTAGAACTAAAGTCCCTGTGTATCCACCACAGCCCCAGATCTGTGGACAGATTGGTTTTTAGTACATCCTCGTAAGCTGGTCACAGGGACTAAAGAGAAAATACTTGATCCATTAGGTATCTGTGCCTTCCTTATCTTTCTCGCTTTTCCTGTGGCTTCCCATCTTCCTTCCCACAGTGCAAGGATCAGAAACTTTTGTGAACGTGCTTGTTCTTTTCTTCTCCTCCCACCCCACCCTTATTTTTTAGATGTTTTATAGTACCAAAGGGATTCACAGCAGCAGGGATGCTCCTGGAACTTAATAGGAAAATAAAAAAGATACTAGAAAAAGGTTGTGATTTATCAGCTATTTCCTGGCGTGGGACTCTGAGCTGTGCGTGCGTGTCCTGTGCAGACACAGGTTTGCAGTGATGAGTGTGTGCTATGCATGTCTGGTAAGTTCAGCTCAGAGGCAGTATTTAGTCCTCAGGGATGTTTGTCATTTTGAAGTACTCTTTCATTTAGGTGCAAATCAAGATCCAAAGCCTTGTGTGTTATAAATCAACTGCACTTGTCTATCGCATGTACCACTAGAGAATCTAATCTGGCAAAGGTCAATAAAGGTAAATCAGTCTCCAGTCTCCTTCTGCAAACCACAAGTTTACCAAGTCCGCATTCAAAACAGTAAGGCATAAACGTTCGGTGCTTGAGCTAATCAGATAATCTCTAAATGCATAACCAAGCAGCCCATTTTCCTCCTGATGGAGCGTGAGGTGAGGAGCAGACTTGTCAGAAGGGCTGCAGAAGCGCTGCAGGACAGCAGAGGGGATGGCCATTCCCCACGCATTGCAAACCCTGCTGCGCTCCATCCTCCGTTCCCCTCCCCATGCTGGAAGTGGGAAAAATACACAGCGAAATGACACATCCCTGCCTGCCGCCGCGAGCGAGGCTGTGTGCTGGGCAGGCGGGGGAAGATCTCGGGGGAGTTACCCATATATTCAGGTGCTACTTTGGTAAGCAGGGAGCAGAATATTTTATTAAAGAATCCCTTTTTTTTCTAGTTCTCATCTGTGCAGCAACGCGCAGAGCACGCTCATGGAGCGTTGCGTACTCCTGCCCTCTGCCCTGGGCTTCTCTGCCTGGGAGAGGGTGGGGAAAGAACTGACCCCCAAACCCAGATACTGAAATCCAGCTTTTGCAGGTTGATTGGGTGTCACGGGACACCCAGGACGCCGGACACGGCAAGCCCAGAGCTGTTGACCCAAAGATGGGTCCAGTTTGCTCTTCATACACCATATGGTTGCAGTCGGTAGCCTAGATCCCTACAATAAAGTTTCCTTTATCCTTTTTTTTAAGCAGCCTCTTTCAAAATCCAACTGTACACCCAAAATGAGCTACCCACACCAATTACAAGCAGAGGAAGATCAAAATAATGGGCTCAAGGCCAGGAGCGGAGTTGCCAGGCACAAAACTCCCACTAATTAGATGGAACAGTTAAGTGACAAAACCCAGGCGGGGGCTGGGGGGCTGGAGTTGGGATTTCTCACCGGAGCAGTGATCTTCAGGCGGCTTAAAGTGTATGTGCAAGATGCGAGGTGGACATCTCCATCCTTTGGTCGATGTCTGTGGTTGCTGGGGTTTGGCGGGGGATTGTAGCGTGTCTGCATCCGAGTGTGGCCGGGACTGTGAGGAGCGTGGGTGTGCTGCCGGCGGCAGGAGCCGGGGGTTGGGTGCCGGGGCTCGGCTCCGGATGCCACGCAGGCACCTGGGGCTGATCCAGACCCTGCACCAGATGAGGATCTCCTGATGCTGAGGGGCACCCATCCCTGCCGGAGGCTGAGCGAGCACTGGATCCTGGCGGATCTGGGAAGTGGATTCCTTAGAGATCCTCTGCAATGGGGAATTAATGGGAGGAGGCAAATGCTTTAGCGGAGTAACCCCGGGAGGTCATTGCAGACCGAAAGGAAAAAGTATCTTGTATCATAAACCCCACAATATCCACCCAGCAAATATCCAAACCACTTCAGATCTCTTCTAAGGTTATTTCCTTAATTCTTAATTCACACATTTGTGGATGCAATTATTTTCCTATGGAAAAAAAAAGCACCCTCCCACACAAGTGAGATCAAAACTATTAACTGGAGTCAGCCACTTGTCACAAGAGCTGCTTGAAGAACAGCGAGCTGTGTTTACCGGTGCTCTAGTAACAAGCAGGAGAGCACACTTTGAAATAATAATTAAAAAAAAAATTGTTCTCCTTCTTCAAGAGCGGCGAGCCCGGCTCCAGCTGTGCCCGGCTCTCAGATGTGCCCGCGGGTCTGAGCGTGGGACTCCCGCCTGCAGACTCATCCCACCTGCAGACTCGTCCCACCAGATCAACCAGTTTCACTTTCAGAAATAGGAAGTTCGCCGGGAAGGACCGGCGAGCGCCCAGACGCGTGTGAGGGACGCGGGACGGCAGCATGAGCCGCCCGGCCAGCGGCATGAGCCCGGGATCGCCCCTTCCTCCGGCCTCAAGAAGCGCAGTGGCATAGACCACCGCATGCACCGCATCTGCTGGGGATGGAGCAGTTTGTCCGGAAGCGTTTGTCCTTCCTGACGTCCTTCTGGAACAAGCTCCGTCCCCGCTCCGTGCCGGAGAGCTGCTCGCTGGGGTATCTTGGTTCCGATTCCGTTTCGCTGCACTCGGAGCCGAACTCCATTTCCTTCATCCCCAAGTCCTCTCTCTTTATCGCTTTATACGCTTTCACAGCCCGGAGCGCAGAGGAACTGAGCGTAAGCGCAGGGGACAAACTGCGTGTCCTCAGAGAAGAAGGAGAATATGTCTTAGCCCGGCGGCTGCTGGGGGAGCCGGCCATGGGGTACGTTCCTGCTGCGTACGTGGCCAACCTCAGCCAGGGCACCTCCGCTCACCGGCCGTAAGTATCCCATGCTCTGGGCCCGTAGGGGGATGGAGGCTGGACCAGGGTAGCGTGTCCCTGCCCAGGGAAAGGCAGCGCTCGCCCTCTGCGACGGCGGGGAGCACGAGCTCCTCGTCCCCTGCTTTTGCCATCAGCGGTGGTGGGACTGAGAGGGGACCTTCCCTCCCCGACCATCCCTGCCGTGAAGCTCCTGCAGCTCGCAGCAGCGGTGTGGAGGTGTTCGGTGCATCCCTGCTGGGGGATGTGCTGGGGGGGCAGAGATGCTGGTCCCCCTTCCTGGGTGCATGAGGTGGCTCTGGGCTGGGACGCGATGCCGTGGTGTGCACGGGTGCAGCTACGGTGCCGAATAAATGGGCTCCTGCTTGTTCTGGCTCCTCTCCCTCTTGCCCTGCATTAAAGAGAAGGCAGCAGGCAGAGAGGGGGCTGGGGAAGCTTCTGCCTGAGCCCTGCCAGCTCCAAAGAGCCTGGGAGCGTGGGGAGAAGCAGTTTGGGTTGGGACCTGCCGGGAAGCCCCGAGCCCTGTAGGGCCAAGCCGTGCCACTGCTGCTGCCCTCTGGCTCCTGCTCATCCGGGGCCGAGGGCTCCCTCCCTGTCGGTGCCTCTCCCACCTGACGTGGAGCTCGGGTTGATGTCTCAGCCCTGTCTCAGCTGGGGAAAGCCCAGGCTCATCATTGTGTAAGGCAGCCTGGTCCCAACACGCCAGGCAAAGCGCCCCGAGAAACTGCTGCTCCCTCTGTGCCGGGCCCTGAGTCATGCCGAGCGATGGCGAGCGCGCAGATGGGGCGGGTGTAATCGTCCTGCAGACTCCCCCGGCACTCGCCTTCCGCTGCCTGGGAGCAGGGGTAAAGGAGAGGAGCAGGGGGAGCCTGGCAAGGG
This sequence comes from Platalea leucorodia, assembly GCF_965183815.1. Lineage (NCBI taxonomy): Eukaryota > Metazoa > Chordata > Aves > Pelecaniformes > Threskiornithidae > Platalea > Platalea leucorodia. The sequence continues at coordinate 15,150,389 of NC_138835.1, read as the reverse complement.
CCCCCGAAGTGCAGGGGCAGTGATTGCAGCCAGTGGACTGCAGGCCTGCAGACTCCTCCCTCACTCGCCTCCCTGCCTGTGCTTTGGAGAAAGGCAAATCCAGTCTGGTCTGGAGTGTGCTGGGACCACACCGGTGAGGACCATGGGGCCAGCTCGCTGCTTTAGTCCCAGCACACAAAACAGCTGGGAGGCTACAGCTGAGCGTGCGTGTGTGTGCATGTGTGTGTGTGCACAACCCGTGCGCAGCTCGTGCCCAGCCCATCCCCAAGACGGAGGCGAGGGGGATGCCACGGTGCGGGAGGCAGCGAACGTGCGCGGCTTTGCAGCCGGAGCAAGCCGGAGTGAGCCGCGAGCACGCAGACTCTGCGGAGCCGCAGGTCAGAGCTGGGTGGTAATTTGTTCAGCTGTGTAACCCCATCACGTATAATTTCCTGCACGGCTTCTCAGACGCTGGCAATCCCAGTTAATGATGAAACCTCCAGCTTCTCACGTCCTGGCTGTATTAGGCTGGATGAAGCAGCCTCTTCCCCATGCTCCCATATGTCCCACTGAGTCAGGACCCAGCCAGCCAACCTGCCTTTTCTTGCTGGAGATTTGGTGACAAATCTCGGCGCTGCTTGAGCACAGAAGATGGATTTGGCTGGTTCCTCCCTCCTGGCTCGGTGCTGCTGCTGAGGTCCCCAACAGCACTGCCACGTCTGAAGCACCGAAGGGCAATTCCCAGCGATGTTTTCATTAACGTGATGATGATTTCTCTGATGCTCATGGGCTCTGAGAGCTGGTTGTGTCCATGAGCTGCAGGTCAAGAAGTGCAAAGTTTTGCTCTCGTGGCAAAATGTGTGGGTGCAACCCCACCAGAGCATCTTCCACGCAGCCCCAGGTGGCCGGTGCTTTACTCACCTCCCCACTGCACTGAGCCACGGGCGTAAACCTCCTGATTTTGGGACAGAGCAGAGACCTGGCCAGATTGAAACAGTGGTGACAAGACACTGCTGGAGGAAATGGTTTGCAGTCAGCAAAGTTACAATAAAATGCAACAAGTGCCTGCAAAACCAATCCAGTGAAGCAGCCCCGATGCAGGCTGGCAACGGTGTGCGTGGCAGCCGCGTTTACAGGCTCTGAGCCGTGGGCTGGCCGCCGTGCCGCTCGCTTGGTGGCTGCTGGGGTGAGCAAAGGGTGGGAGGGAGCTGCACCCTGGGCGTGCAGGAGCCCCTGGGGTGGATGCGGCCCCGTCCGTGCACCATCGCCTTGCACCGCACTGACCCCTCCGCTCTGCCCCCCAGCTGGTACTTCAGCAAGATCAGCCGAAACGAAGCCGAGCAGCTCCTCCTCTCGCCTCCCAACCAGCACGGCTCCTTCCTCGTCCGGGACAGCGAGAGCAGCAAGGGCGAGTACTCTCTCTCAGGTAATTTTGTGGCAATTATCCAGAGAAAATGAGCACAGGGAAAGGAACCAGGCTGTTCCTTAGGCGCAGCTCCTGGCTTGGTCAGCACAGGGTGAAAAACACGGAAATATGTTTAAAGCGCTTTACAGCATCTTGTTAAAGTGAATTGACTGCTTTCTAAAAGAATGGGGAAAGCTAATAGATGCAGGTATGGATTGCTGAATTACTGTGGCAAAGGAAAGTATGTTGTTCCCATCTGGGGTATGAAAGCCATAAACAATTCACAGCGGCTTAATGATGGTTTCGTAGTGCTAACTCCCAGGATTTCATTCCAGCGGCTTTTATCATCTGAGGGTTGTCTAAAAATACACCGCCACTCCAGGTCACCAGGGCCTGGGCTGCTCCCATGTCCAGAAATCTGAATTCGGGGAGTTTCGCACCAGGCAGCGCTGGTACGATCTGGTCCAATCCACATAAAACCAACCTTGAGGCATTCATGGCGAACCCTGCATCCCGCCCACCGGCCCCCCGGGCTGCGGCGTGCCTGCAAGAGGTCCAGCCGCTACTGGTTTATCCACCTCGAGCAGCCGTGAGCTCTGTCACTCTCCGAGCAGTTCGTTTGCGTGGGGGACTATCCCTGCTAATAAAGCATCACCTCTCCAGTCCAAACAAGCCCCCTCACAGGAGTTTTCTGGGCCAGGAGGTGGGCGCAAAGGGGGTGATGGGGAGTGGGATGTAATACCCCAGGGGTGAGTTGGGTTGCTTTAGGGTGAATTAATAGACCCAGTGCCTGGAAAGGAGAGAGGGTGAGAGCCAGCAGCGAGGTGGGAAGGAGCCGGTGATTGCACGAGCTGAGTTTTCGCCCGCCTGGGCTTCCCCGCAGTACGCAACCACACGAAGGTCAGCCACTTCCGAATCTGCAAGAGCCCTGGGGGCAGCCTCTACATACAGAAGGGGCATCCCTTCCCCGACATGGAGGAGCTCCTCGCCTTCTACACCGAGCACTGGAAGGTCATCCAGAGCCCCTTGCTGCAGCCCTGCAGCCCCGCGGTGCGTACGCCAACGGCGCGGCTTGGCCAAGGTCCCAAAGATGTCCAGGGTGGAAAAAGGAAGGAGAAATTAGGGAAAAATAGAAATGATTAGTCTATCCATTTGGGATTTGAGCTTTGTTAAGCTAAATTTAAAATACACCATTAGGATAGCTGCCAGCATCACTTTTTATCAGCTGTGTTAAGGCCAGGGCATGGCATTTATATGTATTTTTGACCAGCCAAAATGCCTAGGCTTTTCTGAAATGTCTTCTCCACATCAAAGGCTAGAAACTGCGTTGTTACAGATCCCTTTGATACTGAAGCTGGAAATATGTGCGCTTCTGATTTTTTTTTCCTAAAGTATAATAAGACCACATTACTTTTATACAGTTTTCATGCCAATTAGTGTGGCACTCATAAATCCCATTAGAGTATTCATCCCAAATTTCCAACTCATTTCCTGATTAGAATTCCATACACCGATTATGACTTAGAAATAACAATTAAACATGTGAATAATTTGGAGTGAAATGGAAAGGTGTAAGATAAAAGAAATGCTTAATGAGCTGAAAGTCTAAATCAGCCATAATATGCAATAATATTCATTTACTCATTTTTATTTATTGGTGGAAATGGAGAAAAGCCACCTTTGAGGTCTGATGAGTGAATTATGACTTGAATTCCTGATATCTCATGTAGTGTCCGAAAATCTCCCCCCTTGCACACATTGCCTCCCAGCAGAGGTAATGATGCAGAGGATCCCCATGGGCTTTGTGCCCCCCAATGAACATTTCAATGAAAAGCAAGGCACAGGCTGCAACACCAGTGCAATGCAGGTGGTGGAGCACCATGTCTTGCTCACTCCTCCGTGGCCACCAGGCCTTGGTGGGCACCAAGAGCTGGTGCAGGCTCCACCAGCAGGTCCTGCTTATCCGGCTGGTCCAAGCATCAATGCCCGTTTCACAGACACCCCCTGAGAGGGACAGCTGGGAACGTCCGCGCTGGGAGTTCACCCTGCGGAGGAAGCTGGGCGAGGGCTACTTCGGAGAGGTGTGGGAAGGACTGTGGAGGAACACAGTGCCGGTGGCCATCAAGATCATAAAAGGTAGGTGGAGGAGCAGGTGTTAACGCTGGCCTACTGGGTCTCTCATTCACTGCCACATCGTTCACCCCTTTTTGTTTCCTAGTCCTCTTGGTCACTGTGTCTGTCTTGTCATGCAAACTGTAGTAAGACCTGGCAAGTAGTCACTGGACTACTTCTGTGTACCCAGCTTGGGCTTCACCTTTATAAAATGACTCCATCCAGTAGGTTTGTGATAAGTCACATCAAGTCAAGTCCAATGGGTTTGTGATAAATCAAGTCCTGATGGGACTATGATCCTGAAAATGGGATCCAAAGCCCCATGGAAAACATCTTGTGGCTGTTTGGATCTGAGACACAGGGTGTGCAGACACGAGCTTTGAGAGCAGGGGTGGGCTGTGAGGAGGAAAAAGGTCCTCGTCCCAGTTGGAGGTGCTGAGCTCCCAATGTCCTCGTGAGAAAGTAGCTCACGACGGCCGTGTTGGCTTTCTCCCCCAGCTGACATGAAGGCAGAAGACTTCACCAAGGAAATTCAGAACCTGAAGCGCCTGAGGCATGAGAAACTGATCCAGCTGCACGCCGTCTGCTCGCTGGATGAGCCCGTGTACATCATCACTGAGCTTATGCGGAAAGGCAACCTCCACAGCTACCTCAACAGTGAGTACCGGTGCCAGCACCATGGGGAGTGGGCTCCTGGGGCAGTGCTGCTCTGCAGGTGCTTTTCGTGCCCTGGAATGGCCCTATGAACCCAAGTGAGGACCCTAAGAGAGAGTCATCCTGGTTTCCACCCCTCTTAGGTCAGTGGTAATGCAGAACAATCCAAGGTCACTTGGTGGAAGTGGTCTTGGGGTCACCCAAGATCCAAAGACACGGTCTGGCGTGATCCTTTTTGTGTCCATGTGGGTTGGGACCCTATCACTCCCTGGGAGCCCAACTGTGCTGGTAGGAACATTCATCCCTCCTTCTTCACCCACCGTGGGCTGCTAGCTCCCGTCAGTGGACAGAAACCCTTCTGCTGTGCTTGGGCAGCTCTGCCTTTGTTAAAAATGAGATGGCCAAACCTCCCCCTGGGCCCAGCAGCATGGTTTTGTTCACCTGCAGAGCTGGTAACTGGCTGTGGTCCACTCATCACCTGGCCATCAGTTTATTTTTCTTGGCCTTTCTTTTCCTGACCCAGTAATCTGTCTTGAAGGGAAACAAAACAGCTCCCACCAAGACCTGTTTTTCTACTGGGTACACCCCCCTCCTCTCCTGCACTGACCTCATTTTTGGTTGGGGCTCCAGCAGCATTTGGTGCCAGAGGAGCAGGAGCTTGCAGGTAGGATGGATTGAAAGGCTCAGCTGGAGATCTGCATGGTAGAAAGTCACCTTTAGCTTTGAATGAGCCACAGCCATCTGTGTCCTCCTTGCAGTGCAGGGTGCTCTTCAGAGCTCACCCCAGTCCCATTCCTGAGGAGCACATGGCTGTGCTGAACTTCCCACGTGGCACAACCAGGACGGTTAGGCAGGACCTCCAATTTGAGGTTTTATATGTTCCCCCGGTCCCACGTTGCTGGCACAGGGTCTCCTTCCAAACCAGAACACCCAAAATAGATATTGCTAAACTGCGCCCAACGCTTGGATCGTCTGGGTTAACAGGTCCTGAAGGGAAGTCCCTGGACACCTCCCACCTGCTCAACATCGCCTGCCAAGTGGCAGATGGGATGAGGTACCTGGAGGAGAAGCACATTGTCCACCGGGACCTGGCAGCCAGAAACATCCTGGTGGGAGAGGAACTCACCTGCAAAATTGCCGATTTTGGACTTGCCCGGCTCCTCAAGGTTGGTCAGTGGGATCCTGTGGTCCCTCCCATCATCCCAGACCACCAAGCTGCCCCATGCTGCAGCCGTTCCCCTGCCAGCCCCTTTCCCAGCCCACAGCCCCAGCAAAGCCCCAAAAGCAGCGGCTGGGTTCATCATACCATCCCTCATGACCCATCTCCCATTGCTTTTCAGGATGACATTTATTCCACCAGCAGCAGCACCAAAATCCCGGTGAAGTGGACAGCCCCGGAGGCAGCCAACTACCGCACCTACTCCCTCAAGTCCGATGTCTGGTCCTACGGGATTCTGCTCTATGAAGTCTTCACATATGGACAGATCCCGTATGAAGGTAGGGCTGCCAGCCCCCTCCAGCGCTGCTCTGACCACGTGCCGGGCAGCTTGCCCATGGTCCCCAGAAGCCAACATGTCATGAATTGTTATATTGTCCCTTCCACAAGGGATGTGGAAGCAGCTCCTAAAGCATGAGCAAGTTATTGTCCACTTTGGGGATTGCTTAGAGGGATTTTCAGTGCTTGCAGAGTGGGTGCAGGAGCTGGGGGCAGGAAGGTGGTATGGGCTGGATGATCTCCCACAGCCTCTTTCTGTGGCAGAAAGACACTGTTTCACAGCAGCGCCAGTTGACATCTTGGCCCACTGCAGGTGTACCTTCAGGGCATCCTTTGGGGACATTAGATTCAGGGGCATCTTCTCCTTCCTTGCAGGAATGACAAACCAAGAAACCGTAAGGCAAATCACCAGGGGCTACCGCCTTCCCCGGCCCTGCTCCTGCCCGCCCGAGATCTACAGCATCATGCTGGAGTGCTGGAGCGGCAACACGGAGGAGCGTCCAACCTTCCTGGCCCTGCGGGAGAAGCTGGGCTTCATCTACAGACGGCTGCTCAGCTCCCTCTCCTGAGGGACCCCTTCCACCATCCTTCCCGCACAAGTCCCTCCAGGCCAGCTCTTGCCAAGAAGCTCCTTTCTTCTGGTTTGCCCTGTGACAGGGCTCCAAGGAAAGCACATCTCCCCCAAAACCAGCCCATGGTCCCTCTCGGTCAGGATGCAGGGAAGTGGCCAAGGGAAAAGGCAATGAATTGTGGAGAACTCATTGCCAGCGCTTGGCTGTGTAGCGGTCTGGAAAAGCCCTGTGGTAGTGAAGGCATCACCCAGAGTTTACATCTTCATTCAGCCAGTAGGGTGGGAGGTCCCTGCCGCTCCCCACGCCAACGTGAAGGTTTGCAGTTTGTGTTCAGTTGTGGCTCCGCTTGATTTTTCTTGTAGTGTGTGTCCGGTGTATTTATCAATAAATGTGTGTGCATCCATCCACGTGAGTCCTTGCAGGGCATCGCTGGATGCTCAGCCCTCTCCACGCTGCTCCCCTCCCTTCCCGGGAAGCAATGGTTTGCAACCAGTCCCACTCTTACAACCACAGATGTAACCATCTTGGGGTCTTTTTGGCCTCTGTTCATCCAGGTGTGCATTAAACCATGTGCCTGTGCCACCCCTTTCCCAGGCAGCAGCCCTGCTCCCCCCGAGGCCCCTCCACAGGCAGCTCCTGCCTGGGCTGCTCCACTCTGGTTCCTTCTCTTGCTCACCATCATGTGGTTATTCTGAGAAAAATGTATATCTGGGTTCAAATAGTTAATGCCTGCTTAGCCCAGGTGCAGGCAGCACTCGCTAAAACATTGCTTCACCCTGTTTTGCTCTTCAGCAGAGCCACGGTGCAAAGCCAAGAGATGCTCCCACCGCCCCCAGCTCCTCGCCGAGCCCCTCTCGCCGGTCCTGGGCTACGGCAAGGCAGGAGGACCTTGAGCCTCTTGTCCCCCCCGAGCTGAGGGGAGCGTTTGCTCTGGCCAAGCACCTTTCCCCCCCGCTGTGCTCGCTCTCGGAGGCCGGGCTGGCCTTGGCAGCGGGGGAAGGACTCGCTGAAAGCAGCCCCGGGAGCAGTGCCAAGGCCTCGGGCTGGTGCAGGCAGCCTCGGGCTGGCCCGAGTGGGGCTGCTCGAGCACTGACACGCTCGGGGCACCGGTGGTGGGGAGCGTGTGCCATGGGTGAAAGGCAGCTGGGGCTGCCTGGGTTTAGGTTTCCTCCTGACAAGCACACTTTGCCTGTTCGCAGGAGACGGGGGGACCGGTAGGACTGAAACAACAGCAGGGTTGGACTATATAAAGTTAATAAAGTTTATGCAATACTCTCCCTGTCGGAGCAGCATCTGTGCTGTGCAAAATAGCAGAAACAAGTCTGGCTGTTAATTGAGCAAGTCTCTGTGCACAAGGGGCCTGGAAAGGGGAGGTGGGAATGTGGTTTAGATGTGTGATAAATTCTGATCAGGCCACGCTTCCTCTGAAGCTCAAGCAAGGGCGAGGCGGCTGCTGAGCCCTTGGGTGCTGCGGCTGTGCCCTGGGAAGGTGGCAGCTCCGGGTTTGAGTGTTCACAGCTGGAAAAAGCAACAGGTTGGGTTTGCTGTGGTGTTTGGACATGGTTGCAAGAGGAAACCCTCATCTTGCAAAGCGTTTTGCAGCCTGATCAAACACCCAAGCGGAGAACACACATATGCACAGCCCACGTCCCCTCCTATGAGAAACTAAAGACCGAAGCCGTGTCCGGCTGGTGATGGATTTCGTGCATGCCAAGAAAGGGCTGGGACACGCGTGGTGCGGGCACGGCAGGGCTGTTGCAGCAATAAAGAGATTAAATTTGCCGGTCTGGCTGCCACCAGATGGAGCTAAAAATTAAGCAGGAGGAGAAGGGTGTGCGTGGGGTGCCCATGGCGGTGGGGCTGGCGTGGGGAGCAGCCGTGCATGGCCGGGGTCCCTCAAGAAGCCGGCGGGGCTGGCAGGGCTGCAGGCAGCCCTCCTGCCTGCACCAGCCCCGTCACACGCGTGGCCCCAAAGCGGCTCGCTCTGCCGCAGCGATGCCACGGTGGGTGGTGTGGAGGGGGGACACGGGGACGTGGTGCTGCCCACAGCAGCTTTGCCTTCCTCCTCCACAGCTGCATTAAAAGCCGATCTGCTGCTTGGGTTTGCTCTCCAGCACGGTCTGCTGGGGTTTGGCATTTCTCTGAGTCATTACTTGCTTTCTAAAAGTAGACAGGGTTGGGGATGGGGGCGGGGGGGGGAGCCCAGATTTTCTCACCTTCTCCCAGGATCTCAGCCTGGGCTGGGCACTGCAGCTCCCCCAAAATCAGGGTCGCTACAGGGACTGGGCTCTTCCCGAAATCCATCCCACAAAGGCAGAGCTGCTGGGACCCCGGTCCTGTCCAAACCCCTCTGGGGTGGGCATTGCAAATACTGTTGTTAAAGACATTCGCCTGCTCTGGTTTCAGCCTGGCATGTGTCCCATTTGCGGCTTCAACTTGACCGAGTGGCATTTGAAAACGGCGTCAGGCTCATGCGATGTGTTTGAGTCGCACAGTTTGTTTCTATTTTTAAAGTTCCACATTGGCCTTTGGAGGGTGAAGGGGAAGCAAAGCTGCTGGAGGAAAAAAAAAAAAACAAATTCCCCAAGCAGCAAGAAGCAGGCAATGAAAGGAAATATTTCTCACGCCAGGGCTGCGGTGAGATCTCCTCCAAGGGCAGCGGGGTGGCACGAGGGCCAGTGCAAGGGCCGAGAGGGAGTGGAAAGCACCGGCTATTTTTTTTGCCCAAATACGTGAGTTAATCAACAGTCAAAATGCGGCGCCTCGTCCAGCGGCACGAGGCAGCGGCGGGGCAGCAGACGAGGGGACGTCCGTCCCCCGGGGGGGGCTGGTGCCACCGGAGGTGGGTGCTTGCCCCTCCGATAGCAAGCCCAATGGAAAGGGGGATGCTTAGGGAGGGGTATGGTATATAAAGAGCCCCTTTGGTTGTCTCACATCTGTTGCCCAACGAACCCCTTGCTGCCCCATCGCAGCGGGCAGCCCAATGACCCAAGACACAGGCAATCAGCTGGCAACAGCAGCGGAGATGAAACGAGCACAAAAATAAATGTGCTTGGCTGTCAGATGCTTTTCCTAAACATGGCTGAGTGCCTCAATGGGGCAAGAAAGGCCCCGCAAACACCAGGCACCCAAAGCGACCGAGGTGCTGCCGAGGTCTTTGCTCCTGGCCATGCCACGAAGCTGCCCGGGAGCACAGTCTGGGGGGGCCGGGCTCTCCCTGGTTTTTTCCCTTTTTTTGGCCTCCAGCAGAGCAGCAGCCTGAGTTTGTGAGACACTACAGACATTCAGAAAAATCCCCTTTAATTCATCAGGGCTTTTTCAGGCAGTTTTGCTCTGCTGGACAAGGAGCCGCTGGCCTCAGGGCAGCCACTCACTGATGCTGCGGTCCCTGCTGTAAATCCAACCTGCCTTGCAGCACCGTGGGAACGAGCTTAACCCCCATGCAGCGTCCAAAAGTGGGATGGAGGAGCATCGATGTGCTGGTGGCATCGCAGCAGGCGGCCGGAGCAGCTCACCCAGAGCTGGGTGAGGCCAGAGAAAGTGCCCAGCTGAAAACCAGGGACGCCAGGATTTGTGCCTTTGCTCTGCCACAGCCTCACCTGGGGACAGTTGCTGGGTTTGACCCTCCACGATCATGAGACCAACAAGCAAATACGGCAATATTGACTTTACCTTTATGTGTCCACACTTTAACCTGCAGCTTCTAAGGCTGCAGGCTTGAAAAATAGATTTGTCTCTCCAAAATCTGGGGCTTCTGCTAGGAACCAGCAGCAGATGAGACCCCACTGCTCCCCCAAGGCATCCCGGGGCGAGCAGCAGCCAAAGGGGTTTGCTGCAGCATGCGAAGACCCCCAAGCAAAGCTTGCTGGTATGAAGCAGTGCCACAGCCACCCTTCCCAGCCCTCCAGCCAGACAGCACACCTCATCTTGTCTTACTTACAAAGGATATTTTTTTTTTTTTTCTTGATTTTCCTGTGTTTTGTGAAGTTTACAGGCTGCCGCGTGCCTCCTGTGAGCCACAGCCACACGCGCGTAGGTGCAGCCCCCGCAGCAGTGCCCAGCACCAGCAGTTTGCTGCCCGGCTGGAAGCCAAGTCAGATCCGTTGTGGGGTGCTGATGTGCTGCTGTGGACATGGAAGTCACCCGCAGGGTGCTGGCAGCCTTGGGGGTCCAAACCGTGCGCCCAAGGCTTCTGGCCCGGGGCAACCCTCTGCAGCCATTCCCTTTGGATGCACGCACTTACACAGGGGGAGCGGAGGTCCCAGTCCTGTCCCGGCCCCTCCCAGGGACAGGGGGGACACAGACCCTCTGCCCTGATGACAAGGACCACTGCCTGGAGATGCAGAGGTCAGGGCAAAGCTCACCCAACATTTTTCCCTGCCAGCAACAAGGAGCGAAGCTGGAAGCGACGCTGGATGCCTCTGCAGCGCAGACAAAAAGCGAGAGCAGCCACCTCCCGCCCGGCTGCTCCCTGGGCCAGGCAGCGGGGAGCTGCCTGCACACAGCTTTGCCCTTCGCCCCTGCCTGCGCGGGACGCCAGCGGTACAAAGTCACCACTCAGGGGTCCCGCGGCCCCCGGCTGCCATCGGGGCTGCAGCACCTGGTGCACGCAGGCACCGTCCCATATCCCATGCTGGGGCTGAAAGCAGACCGGAGCGGGAAGATTCAGCATCTTTAAATCCGCCCCTGCCAGGGTTTTGTTTGCCTCCAGCAGGAGCAGAGACCTGGCCCCCCTTGCATGCAGGCACCTGCAGGCTCTTGTTTTCTCAGTGCTTTCTCGAGCAGCACTACCCAGCTATCAGGCAGATCACAGATGGGCCAAACAGCCAAGTTGACTAATTCAAGGCAAAAATCAGCCAAAACACCACTTAGGGCTGCCCAGGACATGGGCTCCAGGGCTCCCCAGCCCAGTGCACCCCCAAGCTGCCATCCACACCATGAGCTCCAGCCTGACATCAGACCCATGAAACGCAAGCCCTGAGCAAGCCTTCTCTCTGCCCTCGGTACAGAGGGCTCGCTCTGCACCCAAGTCCTTCCCCCAGCCCTGAGCAGACCCGGCTCAGGCCCTGGCACTTGCTCCTACCCCAGGAGGCACCGGAGCAGAGCAGGGCAGGGCAGCAACATGCTCGGGGAGCAGAACAAGCTCAGCGCCAGCAGGGACAGGCTGTGCAGCCAAGTAAGGAAGAAAGGGTGGGGGAAGCATTTGCAGCATCGCTGCAGCCAAGCCTGATCTTGGTCACAGGCAAAACACACGCGTACGGGTGAGTCACTGGCATGACCGTGCCATCCGCCGTCACCAGGCCCTGCTGGAAGTGCTGCGGTCGCGCTCTGCACCATGTCCCGGTCTGGCCCCACCAACATCCGCGCTGCTCTGCCCTCCCACCCCGGATGTAGAACAACCCGCAGGGTTTTAAAAGGCTGCTCGACTTTATTAGTTGCCGTTGTACGAGTACAAGGTAAATAAAACGTGTTACCGAGTCTGCGCAGAAAGGGCGTAGTTGCGTTAAGAAAGAGTAAAAAAGCTGGTGTGGGAATTGTCAGGGGTTTGCTGCGTTTTTTTATTACAAAGCAGCACCTTTGCCTTGCAGCAGCCTGCCTACTCTACGGGGGGAAGGGGCTGTGCCCGCCAGCGTGGAGAGCAGCCGCTGACCCACTCACGCCGAGGGCCCGAAGCTGGGCTCGCTGGCGTGACGCCTCCGTCCTGCTCCTGGGGCCGGCACCAAGCCACACGCCATCGGTCCTGTCGTCACCTGCAGCGCTCCCAAGCTGCAAGACAGAGCAGAGAAAGGGTCAGGCCGACAGCAAGGCCTTGCGCTGTCGCTCTGCATTTATTTCTGCCGCAAAGGAGTCGGTGCCCCGGGCATGAAGACGTCGCCCATCGGGTCAGGATGCTCCTCGGGGGACGCAGCAGGGATGTCCCCCGCTGCCCTGGGTGCTGCACTGGCACTCCCCCGCATCACCTCGTCCAAGGAAAGCACTCACTTCTCCGGGGACTCTGACACGGTCGTCATGGCCGGGTGAGCCGTCTTCCCGAAGAAGAAGCTGGCCCACCAGTGGTCGGGGTCGGACTTGGGCAGACCTGGGGGACAGCGTGTGCCAGGGAAAGTCCGGGTCAGTACAACCCGGGCAGCCCTGCTACCACCCTGGACGCATCCCACAGGAGAGGCTGGGTCACCTCCAGTAGGATTTGCAGTGGAGGGGCCGGGAGCAGAGTCCCCCCACGGCCCCAAGCCGGGACGGGTGGCACCTACCCGGGGGGTGGGGGATGACCTCCCCAGAGTACTCCGAGCTGCCGCAGGAGCTGTTGCTGGATGTGGAGCTCAGGCGCCCTGTGGAGAAATCACGGCCATCAGAGCCAGCACTGACCCTCGGTTGTGCCCTGGAAAGCAGGGCACAGCCTTGATGTGGCCGTCCCGGGGGTGACACGGCTCAGTCTCATCACTACCTCGCTCCACAACTTGCCCAGCTTTAGTGCCAAGTCAATAAAAACCACTAAGAAGGAAACACTGGTGAGATGACAAGTTAGCCAAGAGCAGGTAGCAGAAAAGCACCTGAGCACCTCTGTAGGAAAACACTTGCAACCCCAAGACCATTATTTAAGGGCTTTGCATCTGTATGCAACACTTGGGAGGCCTCTGCAGATGACTTGAGGCCAAGAAGATGCAGATTCCTGCACATTATCCATGCAGTTTTAGTCCAACTGCTACAAGCCTGTTACTAGTTTCAGCTCAAGGGGAATACTTTAATTCCCTCTGGTTTAGGCAATCCAGAAAGTCTCTCCCCTGGAGATGTACCAGTAGCTGCCATTGCCCAGACTGGGTTTGCAGCTCGTTTCCACAGCAATGACACAAGATGCATTTGAAGCCGTCCCCTCCCCTCCCCTACAACCTTAATAACAAGCAAAGGAGATTGCAAGCCCCATCTCCAGCTGCCACAGCTGGGCACGGGCTGCGGTGGCCCAAAGGAGGGTCCGAGCAGCAGGAGGGACGGCTGCTGGCTGCCCCCCTTTCTCAGCAAGGAGCCGGCCAGCTCTTGTGGGGCTTCACCTGAAAGCACACACCGGAGCCCAGCTTCATCTCTGCTGGAGCCGCAGCCCCCGAGCCTGGCAGAGCACCCAGCCCGCTCACCCGCCGCCCCGAGCCCGCCCCAGCCCCGAACGCGCGCCCTTACTTCTGTAGTAGTTGTGCGTCGCCATGAGCGAGCCGCTCGATGGGATGGATGCCATCGTTCTCGATCTTGGTTCTTGTGCAGATCTAAAACCTGCGAGCAGAGGGACGGCCGTCGCTGCAGAGGGGCCGCGGCACGGCCCCCGCAGCCCCCACCCGCCCGGAGCCTGACCTGCGCCCACACACGAGAAAGCTGCAAGAGGTTAAATGGTACCAGTGTGATTTCTCAAGAGATTTGACATGCACACCTGCACAGCGGCACGGAGGCTAGTGCCCATAGTGCATGCACGGGTTAAATCCGCAGCTGTAGAGCTCTGGCTCAGAGCTACATGCAAAGCCAAAATAATTCCCTTGAAAACGACTGCTTGCACAGAGCACAGGCCTGGCAAGTCTGCACCCGAACCCCAGACGGGTGTTTTGCTTCCGTGCAGAAATCCAGTTCCCCTCACTGTATCAACAGTTGGGAGTTATGAAATCTCAGGCAGAGATTGCATAAGTAGCGAAGGAGTGTTTTGCTCGGGGCACATACCGAGGGTTTTCGTGCAAGGGGTTCCAGCCCCAGCCCGTCCCCGGCAGCGCCTCCGCCGCCCCCGAGCCGGGGGCAAACCTGCCTGCCCTGCACCCTCACTCACAGCGCGGCCCCCCCTCCTGCGACGTCTGCTTCCAGCAGGGCCAAGAAGATTCCTCTCCCTGGCCCACAACATGCCCAGTTCCGAGCTGGAGAAATGTTTTTCTCCTCCTGGTACAAAGCGCCTCCCTGCTCAGATGCTGACTCTTCCCATGCCCCGTGGTCTGATCCCTTCTCGTTCGAGCAAGCAAAGGTGCCAACTGCCAGCAGAAGCCACAGCCCCTTGGGCCTGCAGGAGGGCACCGAGCCCCACCGTCACGCGGAGGAACAGCAAATGCACCGACCCGCGCTGTGAGCCGGGCACAGGGGAGGCACCCAGCGCCCTGGGACCCCCACCGCCCCCCGGGCATCCAGGTCCTCCCCAGCTCTTGATGAGGCTTTCCCTGGTCTAACGATGCACCCACGTGTTGGGTGTCCTGCTACAAAATGTCCTCTGCGCGCTGAAGTCCCCGTTAATGCAGTGGAGAAACTGAGGCACGGAGACGTCTCCCATAAGTTTCACCCCAAAGGGACTCGTTGCAGCCTTGTGGTTCACCCTTTCCAAAGCAACACCGCCCCTCCCTCAAATTCCTACGGGCCGCCCCGTTCACCCCCCCACCCGGGGCTGCAGGCCCGGTCGCAGCGCACCTGGGCTGGGCGGCGGCGGGGTCCGGCGGGCGGGCACTAGGGCCCCGGGGGCCGCTCGGCGGCGGCGGCTGCGGCTGCGTCCGCTCCGCTCAGCACCGCACGGCCTGAGCCGCGGCGCTGCCGGCCCCGCCCCCCGCCCCGCCCTTATATCCCCTCGGGCCACGCCCCGAGGGGGTGCTCCGCCAATCGGGGTGGGGGGCGAGGCAGGACACGCCCCTTCCCCGCTGAGGGGCGGGGCCTGCGCGGGCAGGGCGTGCGCAGCGTCGAGCACCGGCGGGGCGGCCGCGCTCGCCCCGGGGTTCAGCGGCGGGGGGGGGGCCTTTAAAATTAGTGTATAAATGAACAAATTAATGAATATGGACTTGAGGGGTGTCGGCGCTGCCTGGGCTGTATCGATCTGGGGGAAACGGCTTTATTTTAGAGGAAAAAGTCCCACCCGCGCCGATGTACAACGCCTCCGGATTTGGGTACCGGTATAACGCTGTACAGGTGCCGTTACGCGCGGAATGGCAGGGCCGAGTGCCGGCGAGCCAGGGCAGTGCCCCGTCCACTTAAGGAAAACGACAGAAAATTGCTTTCTCTGCGGTTGAAAACACAAAGGGAATCGGCTTTTAAGTGTCCGAAGAGCGCTCTGGAGGGACGCGAGAGCCCCGCGTTATCCCCGCAGAAGCGGTTTGATATTTGCTGTAGCTAAAGCGTTACTCGTTTATTCTCTCTCCCAAATTCAGTAACGCTTCAGAGCAGAGCGCGGCGGCCCGGGCACGCTGAGGGCTTGCAATAAAATCTTGCAGTTTGGGTGCAGCTGTCGGAAACGGCGTTTTTGGGGGTGATGCTCTAAGCCATTTTAGGGTTTGGAGACAGGAGGGAGCCCATTTCCCAACCTGGGCTGCTTCTTGCACAAGGTCTTCATGCAATGGGGTTCATTCTTCCCCCCGCCTGAGGGCTTTGTTATTAAGCCAGTTATTCGTTAAGCACTGGGGCAAGCAGCCAGCTTCAGGGGAGCCAGCGCTGGGTCGCTCCAGGGGGACGTTGATCTCCCCACACAGATCATGGGGCTGCAAAAGGGCCGAGCTGCCCCTGGGGCTGTGTTTCTCAGCAGGGCAAGACCCCCCGGCACGGGGACGCTCCGGGTGACCCGTGTCCCCAGATCCCCCCGCCTGGCCCGCGGCACCGAGGCAATACTGCTGCCATCGCCACTGGGACACGCTCCCAGGAAATCATCCAGGACAGCTTCAGGGAAAACCTTGGCACCACAAGGCTGTAAATAAATTGTTTATTTTCAAAGTCTGCCCCAGAGGTTTAAGGACCAACACAAGAGCATGCGTGATCCAGCTCGGGATCAAGTTGCTCCAGCTGTGCCTCAGTTTCCCCAGTGATGATGCTGACTCAGCGCTTTCCAGGGAAGGAGTTGGCTAAAGGCTGTGATGGACTTTGAATATATGAATCCCAACAGGCAGTTTAAACATCCACGTGGCTGTTTTCATGCCCAGCATTAGGCTTCGCTGTTGTGCCTCATGATCAGGTTGGATCAGTGGTTTGATTTCGGGGTCCCTGGGACCCCCAGGCCAGCATTCGCTCCCAGGCACGCCAGCTGCGAAGCACGGAGAGCTCTAGGGCACAGGCTCAGAAAATTTTTCTGGCCCAGAAGGGAAAGACAGAAAGACTAAAAATTGTGTCCTTCAGATCTGAAAAGTCACTTTTGTTTTAGTGAAGCTGGTATAATTTCTCAGGTTCCTCCTCAAATCCTTCCTGAGAGATGTATCCCTGCACCCTAACTCCCTCTAGTAATCTACAGAGCAATAAGAGTATATTGATATAGAGAGTATATTTTATAACGGAGTATATTCTTCCCAGCAGGTACAGGATGGCTTTGTACCCCACCGAGCCTGAGCAGGCTAATTGCTTTAATTAATGATAGAGCAGAGATGAACGAACGCTTCCTAGGCCCTTTGTGCAGCGACACCACTCGCACCCACGTTTGGGGCTGCTTTTTGGAGGATCAGCTCATTAAGCAGATAGCAGCGAGGGCGCGAAGCTGCACCCACAGCAATGGGGGATGAATCGGGGCTTCGCTGGTTCGGGGGGACCAGCCTCCCGCCTGGGGGAACTGCAGCCTCCAGCAGACCGTGACTTGCTCTGCTCTTCATCCCACAGCCAGATCCACTTCGCCTTAGTGATGCAGCGGGAGCAGCGCCGGTGGGACAGAGCAGCCGGGGGGACTGATGGAGCATCCAGTCTGGTTTCCCAGGACGAAGCCTGTCCTGGGTGTGTTGAAGAGAGGAAGATAAATTTCATTTGTATTGATCAAGAATCAGTTGTTTTAAAAGCAAGCAGACGACAAGATTTGGATAGATTTTCTCTTCGATTTTCCTCTAATTAGAGCCTCTGAGTTGACTGCGACTCTCCTTACAGTTTACTTTTGAGCAAGGTTTCTGTGTTTTCCTTTTTTGTTTTTTAAATCTGTGTCCCTGGGCTCCATGTTAGAGCTGGCAACAGGCTTTTGTTATCTGCTGGTTGTGTGTGCCGTTGGGAAATTGCCTTTCATGTCACATTTTGTACTTGACAGAAACATCTGGAAGGCAGCAAAGGCTGCGGAGCTGGAGGAGCCTCTGCCTCTGGACACCGCCAGCCCTGGCGGGACGTCCCAGATGGGTGCTGGCTAATGCTGGGGATGATGGGGCACCCCAGTGCCCAGCCAGTGAGGCTTAATGCTGCTGCCAGATTCCCTCTGGGGATGTGACATCCCAGTGGCTTCAGGAGTTTGGTCAATGGTGAGAAAGTCACCCAGCAGCCCCTTCCCCACCATCCTGCACCAGAGCACACGACAATTTTCCTCCTGGGTAAGAAGGCAGCGCTCAATCCCGGCACAGCAGAAATGCAGACTTGAGTTCTCTTATAGTGCTACAGGGCCTGATCCTGCACTGCTGGGAGTTTTGCTTAATTCCCCCTCTGTTGAGGAGCTCTGGCTGCAGAGGAGGGAGCAGGCACGACCCGTGCTCAGGCTCTGCCCTCCTACTCCTCCCGCGCTGCATTTTCCCGGCTGCGTTGCTCAGTGCCAGGTTTGGAATTCGGGCCGCGTCCGCCCGGCGCAGGCAGCTGCTGCCACCTATGGATAAAAAACAGCCAAAATGTTCCCCCCAGACACTGTATTGGGGCCATCCTCAGCTCTCTGCCCAGGGCAGACCCCACACTGGGGTCAGAGCAAGAGTGGCTGCGAAACCAAACCCATGTCGATGACCGACACAGACGCCTGGGCACCTTCCTCTGCCTGCACAGGTTTAAATTGCAAAAGGGGATGTCCTGGACATGCCAGGGTTGATTTTCCTTAAGCACAACATGAGCAGCATATTTTACCTGTTGGCTGGAAATTGTGCTCTGCCTTTCTGGGATATCTGCAGCAAAGTGACCCAAGTGCCACCTTGGTAGGAGAATAAACCAAAGTCACATCGGGGCATGCCCCGCTGTCCCCGGGGTGATGGGAGCAGCTCTGCTCTCCTCACCTGCAGTTTGGGCCAAGGGGTGCAGGCATCCAGGGCTGATTTCCCAAAAATTCCCCCCAGAATTCTGAGTCTGATCTAAAAAAATGCAAATTGTGGAGAGAATTAGGTAGAAAGTCACAAACTGCCTCATTTGCCTATGCAAAAGGGGTGTCTCCAATTTGGAAAAAGCAGTGAAGAGAGACTACCGCTGCTTGCTGTAGTCCAGCAGCTTTAGGTGAACTTGGTCCCATGAGTTCCTGACTTTTGGCCCATCTATTCCTCTGGGCAAACTGGAAAATCGTCTTGCAGAACCCAGCAGCGGTGCTGAGCAGGATCCATCTCTCTATAGAAAACTCTGAGACCAGCATCTCCTTCGTGGAATCGAGGGAGATTGCACTGCCATTCAGTGAATTCAAAACAAATGCAAACGAAGTCCTCACCAGTATAAATCCTTGGGCTTTGGTGGGGGTTGGTTCACCAACAAATTTTCTCATTAAGTTCCCTGATACTTATTTCTCCCTCTGGATGCATCCAAATCTTATGCCGTTAAGCCAGGTATCTCCATTAACAGCCCTTCGACTAAAGCAATCAGAAGCTATGAGCAGCCAGGGCTCTTTTCGCTCAGTGGCTGTGGTTTAATAAGAAAAGCCGTCCCCAGAATTAATGCAGACTTTTCCTAACTCAGAGATGTGCACGGCTGCCAAAACAAACACATCAATCTGTTGTAGCTTGATACGGCACCAGGCTCCCTTGCTGTAAAGCCAATGCAGTCCAGGAGCTCCCTAGCATCCTGCAAACAGCATTAAACCACAGGGCGGAGGCGTCTCATCTCACTTGGGCTTGACCTAGATCAGGGCCCGTCCCCTCCTCAGCACCTGCGGAGATTTACAGGATCATCTTCTTGCAGCCCTCGCAGATGTTACATCCAGACGTCAGAAATGTCAGGGTGTCCCTAAAGAGATGCATTTGAAGTGGTGTTTTTCTCCTCCCCTAGAGTTAAAAAGGATTTCAGAGCATGGAAATGTCTGTTCTGGCTGCTTCCCGGATGGACAGCGGCTCGGTCTGAGCAGTTTTATCCTCCACAGCCTCCTTGCTGCCAGCAGCATCTCGGAGAGCAGGAAGAAATAGAGTAGAAATATTAAAATGACAGTGGGGAAGGTGAAGGGCAGTGCAGGAGTGAAAATCTTCAGAGGAAATCCGAGTTTAGGGGAGGATCTGCTGTGTTTGACCTGGGGATGTGCACCCAAGGGCGTCTTATAACCCCTGGGGTTCTGCTGAGGTCAGAGAGGTGGGACGAGGGAGCAGCATCGGAGGGTGCTGGAGGAGCTGCATCCCGCAGGGATGAGTTTCTGATAATTTTATCTCTGAGACCACCACCTCTCTGGCTGAATTTGGGCCAAGAGCCTGCAAGCTGCATACGGGGTATGTGCGTGTTGTGGTTTCTTAAGGAAAGGGATTAAAAATCAGCCCAGCCTGCCAGGCTGATCTCTGTACCGGCACCCACCGAGGCCGGCTGGAGGGCGAAAGGTGGTGGGTGAGTCCCTGGGTTGTGTGGGGCTCCCAGCTCATCGGGGATTTATGCCACACGCAGAGATTTTGCTTCCCTGCATCATTGCAACAGGATTCACAGCTTAAGGTGCCACTGACGGGGTCAGGTAATGCCACCGGGGGTGGCCCAGCTCCTCCGGGGCTGCCCCGATGGCCCCGGCGCCTCGCACCCTGGGGACACCTCTGCATTGCTTTCCAGTCTAAATGCTGAGCCTTAGCAACGTCTGCTGCTCATATGTGGTATTTTAATAAAGGATGGAGAGTTATTAAGGCCAGTGAGTTACCACCGGAGGAGGGATTTCACCCCATGAATGCGTGATGTCCAGCCGTTATTAAAAAGTGATTAAAATGAGAAGCTGTTCTGCTGCGCTCCCAGGGGAGCGTGGGCACCGGGAGCTGACGTGGGAGCTGCCTTGGCACCCACGGCTCCGGAGGCTTTCCACGGCAGAGCTGAGTTTTAGGTGTGAATACCTACAAAGCCTGGCGATGGGGCAGGGCTGATGCAGGGTGGAGGGATTTCCCCGTCTCGACTCCATAACTCAGCCGTTTGATGGGAAAGGGGTTTCTGGAGGAGAATCCCCATGGCACACCTGGAGCCACGTGCTGCCGCCCACACCCAGGGTGGACGGGGACCGTTTTAAAGGCCTTTAAGCATTGTCCCTTCAGCACTGCTACCTCGGATCACCTCGGGCACCCAATGGTTATGGCTACACCGAAACCCCGGGGGGCAGGTCCCAGCGGTGCGAGCGTGATGGTGGGTCCTTGGGTGCAGCCGGGTGCAGCCCGCCTTGCAGAAGGCATGCTGCTGTCCCATCAGGGGTGACACCAGACACCGTCCCCAGCTGGCCGGGTGGCTGGAGGGCTTGGGCATCTTGTTATCACTTCCAAAGTTTATTTTTAAACCTCTGGCTCCAATTTAAAGGTATCAGCAGCATGCGCTGAGTGCAGGACCTCAAAATACTCCCCTCCTCCTTCTTCCCATGCCTTTCTGTCCCATCATTTCTGTCTTCATCTCCCTTCTCCAGGCCTACAGCATGAGCATGAGCTGAGAAACCTGCTCACATGAAATGTTTCATGAAATCTTCTCCTGTTTGGTGCCTTGGGCTGCGAGTGCTGCCAGGCAAACACACAGAGAGGCACGACATGTCAATGTGGGGGCCTGGAAAGGGTGACCTCAAAGCCAACCCCATGTAAACGTGCTCTAGAAACCTCTGGAAGATGAAGCGGGGAATCCCATCCCATCTTAACCCCAGTTAAGATGGGGTTTAACTGAAATGGGAATGCCTGTTGTATGTGCACCAGCTTTGACACTTGGAATTGCCATGGGATGTTGTATAGACAAGGCGAGGATGGCCAATGTCTTGGTGTTTTGAGCTTGATCACTTCCAGCAGATGGTAAATGCTGAAACATCTGGGTGCAAAGCCTCTGCAAAGTCTCCAAAACTGGTGTGGAAGGAGCTGAAACCCTGACCATGGGAAGAAGGAAACCTAACAGCGTTCACCCCTTCCATAAAGCTGCCCCTTGGAGGACAACCACTGCCCTACACGCTCTGATCTGCTTTACCAATGGCTGTTGCATGAAGCCAGCATGAGGCCCTGCATTTCTTCCTTTCAGGGAAAATACCTCTATTGCTTTGCATGAGAAGAAGAAAGAAAATAGCGATTTATAGCCATTCCTGTGTCCAGCCCGGACTTTTCCCCGGCGAGAGCAGGGCGTCTGGAGCGACATCAGGGCAGGCATCCCTCGTGGCTGCTGTCTGCTCTGCCTAAACCCCCGCCTTCAAAGGAGACCTGATGCATTTTATAGAGACAAAACCACAGGCGCTCAGTTAGCTGAACGCGTTACTCACGGGAAGAAACACCCCCAGCGCGAAGGCAAATTCAGGCAGGCAGCCTGGGGTGTTCGCATCCCAGATACATACAAATTACCGGCACTGCGGATTATTCACTCTCCCAGTCACACCGTGCGGGGCCTCCTTGGGGAAAAAAAAAAATCTCAATTATTATGTTTGGGCAAATGGGAATTTTAGCACAGCTTAAAGCATCAGATCCTCACCCAGGGGCTGTGGGGCTGGATGGGGTTGAGGTGATGAGGAAAGGGGCAATAGGCACCTGCCATGCGTGTGTGCAGCCTGCCCTTCCCTTTGGGGGGGGTCTCCATTTTCTTGAGTGATCCCAAATAATTTGGTGATGTTTTTTTGCAGGGGGGATGAATCAAGCCTAAATAGGATGTACAGGAATTGTTTCAGCTGGGACCTGAATCTGAAGCCAGATGGATGGAGACGAGGCGCTAAACTTCAGCCGCCCACGGATTTTGCCTGCTCAGGTCTCTTTTATTTTACATAGCTGAACATTTAAGGACAGATTGCCACTATTTTCCAGGAGGGAAAATGGTTCCACTGGGGCGTGACAATTGAGTTTGATGGTCCACAGGGACTGCAGGTGTTTGATGAAATCCTTTTCTCCGGGCACCGGCCGGACCTGGGCGCACCGCTCTGGCTTTAAGCTTCTTGGAGGCCGGGCGTAAGGTGGCTTAACCGAGCCGGGATTAGCCAGGTCTGACAGCCCTCTCTCTTACTCGTGTCCCGTACTATTTATAGTCCCACGGGCTGTCAGCCTCTGTTTCATTGTAGAAGTAAAGCACAGCGCACTGCCCGTTTTTGTTTTTTTCCCTGCCTGGGAAAAGGGGTAAAAATTCAAATTCTCTTTCCTGGAGAAGGAACGGAGAGGAGAGCTCCATCACACACCCGCCTGGCCCGAGCGGCAGAGGGACCTGGGATTTACTCCATCTCCGCAAAGGCTGAAGTCTTCATTAGCAAACGCAGCCTCTGCCCTGCTGAGGGCAGTTCCCAGGCTGCCTGCAGCCCTTGTATAAAAAGGGGAGATTATTTCTTGGCAAAGCACTAAAATATGGGTAGGAAGAATGAGGGATTTATATACCCATCCCTCCTACGCGTTATCGCACTTGTTGTCTGTCCCCGGCACATCCAGACCTGGGGTAACACTACAAAACAAGGCTGGGTCAATCTCTTTAAATGCTGTCTTAGAGCCTTCCTCTTGGAAGTTTCTTTTTATTTTTCCTGGCACTCAGTGCATTTTGTGTTGCACAAGGAATGCTGCATAAAAGTGAAAGATATCTTTCCTATCATATTTCTAAGAAAATACCAGTGAACTATAACATTCATAAAAAAATATTCTCCCTTTAAGCATTAATGAGAGGTTAGTGACATTTTAGTCTACATGATGTTTAAGTTTTTAACCCTTAGACCGTGAAGGTAAGAGTACCTTCCTAAGAGTACCTAAGAGGACCTGATTTAGCTGTTAAATTCACTGGAAGGATGGTGTGGGCCATAGAATTGGCCTGGACTATTACATAGCTTAATTCAAAATTAGCTTTCTTTTGGCCTATATTTGGCTTTGGGACACAGAAGATTTTGCATTAGCCCTGCAATTGCACAGCTGACACAGGTATAAATATTCTGACCACTACATGTTATTTTTTTTATGCAAAGAAAGTTTCATGGTATTACTGAAGGAGATTACTTATGGTTTCCTTGCCCTCCTAGGACTTGAACCCCATCTCCCATTAAATGAGATGATGTTAATCAACCACAGATTCTTAAGCAGCCAACATATGTGTTGGAGGTGCAGAAATCTGTTTTGCTCTATTTGTCCCTTGCTTTGCTGTTTGCTCTGGGGCTAATGCATCTCCACCGAGGCAGAAATGTGGGTCAGTGCCTGCGGGGCTCTGCCCAGGGATGCGTTTCTCCGTGTGCCGTGCAGGGACCCTTCTCCTCCCAGCACGTGTGGGAAACCAGCCCTTCTGCACCACTGGCCCCACTGGGAGCAGAGCAAGGGCTGTGGTACTTGGTGGCCCTGGGCCCCTGTCCCATGCCAGCCCTGTCCCTTCACCCCCAGGCTGCCAAGGGGGACCCATGGGAGTCCAAGCCCCACTTGGCCTCCATCTACCCCACTCCCCCTGGACCAGGATTTCCATCATTTCCCCTCTCTTCCAAAAAGCCCTTCCTTCCATCTCATTCTATCCCTCCATCTTCCTCCCATCCCTCTATCTCCAGTCTCTCCTTCTCCCCAGTCCCTCCTTCTCCCTCTTCTGCCTTCGTCTTCCATCCCTACATCTCTTCTGTCTCTCCATCTTTTATCCCCTCCACCTTGCTCCCATCCCTCTATCTTCCATCCTGCTGTCTCCCTCCGACCTCTGCCTTCCATCCTTCCATCTTCCCATCCCTCCATCTTCCACCCCTCCATCTCTCCCCCACCTCTCCATTTCTCCCATCCCTCCGTTTCTCCCATCCCTCCATCTTCCTCCCATCCCTTTATCCCCCATCCTTCCACCTCCTTCCCATCCCTCCATCTTCCACCCCTCCATTTCTCCCATCCTTCCACCTTCCCTCCCTCCCACCCCCGTCCCCCGTCTCTCTCCCCCCCTCCCGCCTCGCCCTGCTCCCTTCTCCTCCTCCTCCTCCTCCTCCTCCTCCTCCTTCTCCTCCTCCTCCTCCTCCTCCTCCTCCTCCTCCCCCCGGCGCGCCTCCTCCTCCTCCCCCGCCCGGTACCGCATTGCCGTAGTGCGGGGGGGTCGCTGCATTGCGCTGCCGCCGTCAATAGGTGGGCCCCTCCCGGGGAGATAAAGCCGCCGGAGCCCAAGCTGGCAGCCTCTGCCGCCCCGACCGCCGCTCCGGTAAGAGCTCCGCGTCCCCCCGGGCCGCGCCGGGACCGGGCCGCTGCGCAGCGGGGGGGACCGGGCTTTGGGAGGGGAGCGGGGCGGGGGTCCTGCCCCAGGGGCTCAGTGCATCCCCCCCGTGCTGTGTGTGCGTGGGGTGCTGCCGGCCCCCGGGGTGGGGGGTACCCCCGGGTGGGGAGGGAGAGGATGGGGCTGGGCCATTCCTTCATCCCGCAGGTGCCTCTTCCCGCAGGTGGGAAATAACCCGCTCCCCCCGCAGCGTTTAGCTCCCGGGGGGGAATAACAACAATAATAATAATAATAAAATAAATCCCCGGTTCCCCGAGCGGCCCCGCGTCTCCCACCCCGGCGCTGGGGGTGCGTGCGGGGGAGAGGGACCCGCACCCAGGGCTGGGCGCTGCCGGGGACCGGGCACCGCGGCGGAGCTGCAAAATGGCCAGATCCGGGCTGGAGCTGTTCAAGGGCAGGGGAGGGACAGGGCAGCCAGGGCTCCCGCTGCCCGGGGAGGCTTCTGGCAGGGGATGTTATTGCCCGCATGACTGAATCGCTGTTAGCGCAGCAAACTCCTCCTGACCCCCTTTACTTTTATGGGCAGATTCGTAAAATTGGATTTTATTAGACGTCAAATTAAAGCTCCTAATTGTGCCGGGTTTGTGTAGCAGCTGCAGAGCCATGGTAACGCTGGGAGATGCCAGAACAGCTCCCCGGATACATCGATTTGCGTTTTTAGCCTCCTCCCTCTGTTTCATCCAGATTCATGGCAGCAAAATATAATAAACCCCCCCACCGCAGGCTCAGCCCATGCCGCCGAGCTTTCGGCAGCCCCGCTATTTGCAGCCCTGCTCGGGGGAGCCAGCGAGGGCTATTTTTGTCCGTCCCATTTTGCGGACACCATGTTGTCACCCGAACCGTGCGCGGCTTGGGAGCGGCGAGGGCAGCCTGCAGGGACGGGCACCCACGGCTCCTCCCAGGGCACCCATGACATGGAGGAGATGCCCTCGGGTTTGGAAAGACCGAGAAGGCAGCAGTAGCAGCTCGGAGCCCGAGGAAGGTTTTCTAGGGAGGAAGGGCACCTTCGAGGCACTGATGACGTAGCCCTGGGAACTGGGGGTCTCCAGGAGCGCGGTGGAGGGCAAGGCGCCGAAAAACATGGTATCTTGCTGAGACTTGGAGGCTGTACGTGGCGGCCAGAAATAGCCCAGCTGGCCGCCTCCGGGGGCGGGCTGGCTCCGTCCCAGCGCGGGCAGACCTGCCAGACGAGGCCGGGCACCCCCGGCTGGGCTGGGACGCGTGGTCCAGCGGGAAGGTGGGGCGAGGGGAGGAGAGCGGAGCCATCCCCGATGGGCTGGGAGGGTGCTGTCACGGGGAGTCCTTTGACACGCCTGCCTCTTCCCCTGCAGCCTCCCCAAAAACGCAGCTGCGTTCCCACAGCCCTCCCCGCCGCCGCCCGCCCCGGCCAGCCCCGCGTAGCCCACCACCATGGGGAAGGAGAAGACGCATATCAACATTGTCGTCATTGGGCATGTGGACTCTGGGAAATCCACCACCACCGGGCACCTCATCTACAAATGCGGGGGCATTGACAAAAGGACCATTGAGAAATTTGAGAAGGAGGCTGCCGAGGTGAGGAGCCCGTCCCTCAGCGTGCCCCCCACCCCACACTCCCACCCGCAGGGATGTTCCACACTGATGCCCCACAAGTGTCCCACGGGCAATATTCCCCTTTTCCTGGTGCTGCCCTTCTCGTACCTTCTCTTTCTCCCTTTGTTCCCATCTATTTTTTTCCCTCTGCACCCTTGGGTCTTCCCGACTTCTCTGGCCTTGGGAAAATAGGCCATCTGGGCGCTCGCCACCCTCTTCTCGGGAGCTGGGGGACTCCCTGCCGCAGGCTGCTAATGAGGGCAGGGGCACGGTGAGGTCTGCAAGACGGGTTAGGGAACCGGCGGTGATCGCCAGGATTCTGGAAGAACCACAAGCCGTGGTGCTTCAGGGCATGAAATTCCTTCTAAATATTGTGCATGAGGAGGAAAACCTGATAATCTCTCACTGCCTAGTGCAGGACTCGCTGAATTTCACTCTGAAGCATCTGCTTCCAGTGCCCGCTGGGGACAAGGTGCAGCATCAGCTGGACCACTCGTTTGATCCAGTTTGTTAAAAACCCCATTCTCATTTTTCTCAAGCGTATGGCCTGATGTGTAGCTTGGTTGGTAGTCTTTAATATAGAAAAGCTGGCGTGAAGTATGAGCATTGAAGTTAAATCCTTTTGTTTAGCTCTTATATTGCTATAAATGTCACCATTATAATAGCGTATGCATTTAGCAGGCTGTCACACAGTAAAGCACCACCCAATACCTATAATGTGGCAAACACAGAGATTAAAGAGGAAGAAATAGTCTTGGGGAGAAAAATGTGAATTGGAAGCTCTCAGAAATTAATGATGGTAAATTCTAGAGAGGTGGGTGAGCCAGGAAAAGCCTGGCTGTGTTATTGATAGGGCAGATCTGGCCTCTCAGAAGATGGCTTGTCGTCATCATTCCAGGAATCTTTAATGCAGATATCCTGCGATTTTTTTTTTTTTTTTTTTCTGGATAAGGTCCCACATTTCAATGAAAAAGAGAAAAAAAAGCACAAAGTTTACAGAGCTGCCACTCTTGATTAGATGTTTTGCTGTCTGTCTGTCTTAATCATTTGAATTTGCCGATAGCATCCGAGCAAACCACCCATTTTCCTGCCTCACTCTCAGCCCTTTTCCCCAGCCCTTCATACCAAATCATCTCTCCCCCCTGGTTTAAAATGATCGCTGATATCCCTCTATGTATTTCCTCCCTTTACCTACAGATCGGATACAGCGTGATTAGGTTATTGTAGATGTGATTGCGGCTATTTTAATTGAACAGACACTTTCACTGACTTGCCAGAATACGCGGGGACTGGAAGCTGCTATTAATAGCCTATTGACTGAGCTTACAGACTCCATTTTCTGATGCAGGGCTGGGGAAGGGTTTTCTTCCATTAGGTGGCATTCGCAGGAAATGGAGGCCTGCGTGCACCCAAAAAGCCAACAAAAAACCTAGGGTCTGATTTTATTTTTTTTTTTAAGAGAAAAGAGAAAGGATTATTTTTTTTCTTTTTTGACTCAGGGGCAAAGGTAACAGTATCTCCGAAAGAAAAGTTGTTCTATTTAAAAAAAAAATAAATCATTATTTGTGGTCTCCAAATAGAAAACTGTCCCTCTGCTGGGGTTCGATCAAGGAAAATCAGGCTGGTTCTGGCACTGAACAGGGAAGGTATTGTGCAAAGCTAGATAATACCCTGTTTTTTTGGGTTTTTGTTTGTTTGGTTTTTTTTTTCTTTCAACAACAGCTCGGGGTAACTGGATATACCCCGTGAAAGGAGGGAAACTGTTCACTAAATAAAGGCTCTCATTTGTCTTCAAGTTACATACGATGCCAAGTTCTGGGGGGGTTTCGCACGAGATGACCGGCTGCTTGTGTGCGTGGTTGCAGGTGCCTGCAAGAAGGTGCTGGTTCCCACCCTGCCCCAATGGAGAGCCAGGGGTCTGCTCCGTGCCTCAGTTTCCCCATCCAGAAGTGAAGGAATAGGCTGCCGATGGGTGAAAGGCTGTGGGATGTGCTGATTGAGCTCCTGCCCGAGAGCTACCCGTTATTAATGCATTGCACAAAATGCGCTGTTCCTGGGTGTATCGCTGCCGTTGACAGCAGTAAATGAGCGCACTCGAACAACCCCCTCCCTTTTCCCCTGGCAAGAGAGGGGTTCCATGTGCATGCTGCAAAGGGTTAACCTCCGAGCTCCTGCTCTGTCCCCTCACTAAGCCTGATACCAGGAGGATGCTTAGGAGCAGAGATTTGATTCTGGATTTTTCCACCCCCCTGCCTGCCCTTCCTGCAGGTGTGAGAGCTCCCAGCTGCCCGGCGGGGATGCAGCATCACCCTTTCCACCCGGTGTCCCCTCCGAGGAGGGGGAGGCTTGCCCCTGGCTTTAGGATTTTGCCCGTAATCCTTCAGAGCAAGCTGCAAAGTCATCGCAGCACTCAGCTGTTACATAAATGGGCCGGCACCGTTAATTCCTTGTGCTGCCTGGGGCTGGAGTGCGGGAGCCCGGGGCAGACCAGCCCCGGGCACGGCGCGGGCAGGGCAGGTTCAGACGTGATGCTGCGTTAGCCTTCTTGGCGAGGACCATCACTGAAGCGTTCGCTGCCTGCGATCAGGAAGCGCTTCCCTCTGGACCAGTGATTTATAATTGGCCATAATGAATTTTACGCATTGATACTCCAGAAGAAACCGCAGTTGCAGAGAACACCGGGATGGATGGATGGGAGTGGAGTATCACAGCTCTGTCCTTGAACAGTGGTCAGAGCCCATTAAATCATCCATAAATTACCTAAATTCCATCTTCCATCTTAAACAAAACCTTGCATCTGAGGCCAAGAGCTGATGATCGATGCCCATTAACCCTTTGCTTCGGCCGGGCTCCCCAGCCTGCCCCGGCACACAGTGTGGTCAGCAAGGGGTGGTCTTGTCCTGCCCCATCTCCCCATTGGCAGGATCCCAGCTCAGACTGGGAGCACCGCCTCCGTGCTGGGGGGAAAGTCCGGCTTTCCCTGATGGCGTGATGTCAAAGCACATCAACCCAAAGGAGAAAATGGTTCAGAAGTGCCATCGTGGTTTTACCAAGGAATGTGCTTTATCACAGGGCAGAGAGACTTGCCGCAGCTAATCGCACCTAGCATGATTTTATGCATTACAATGTTGGCTGAGATTTTGGCCATTTGGCAACAACAGTTGGTCTGGCTGCAGCTCACAGTAGCTTTTCGTGTGAATTCGCACACTCTCTGGCAAAAATCAATCATGTTTCTATTCTGCTCATAGCAACCATCTTGCATTTCATTTTCTTTTAACCCATTCCCCTCCTACACTCCTGTCAGTTATGGGCTCGCTCATACAGCAATGCCCTTCCTTTGGTTAATAGATTAAAATGCAACAAT
Source organism: Platalea leucorodia (assembly GCF_965183815.1). NCBI lineage: Eukaryota > Metazoa > Chordata > Aves > Pelecaniformes > Threskiornithidae > Platalea > Platalea leucorodia. The sequence continues at coordinate 15,121,020 of NC_138835.1, read as the reverse complement.
AAGAAGCTTTCCACCATTGCTGTAATTCTGTAGCACCAAGATTTCCCAGCAGCAGCACAGGACCATGGCATTTCTTGGAGGAGACCTCATGAGTCACTGGCTCCAGCTTCTCCCCATCCACTCACAAATTCACTTCACAGCTCATCTTCCAGCCTCTCTGCATCCTGTTGAGGAATGCGTTGAGAGCAATATCTGCTTGCACCTATATTTATTAGTAAAGAGATCATTGCCATTGGGTTTAGGGAATTTTGCCTTTAATGTTTGCAACACGACCCTCTGCCTATGTGAGCTTGGGCTGTGCTCTGGAGGGTGGGTTGCTGGCACCAGTGCTGTGGGGTTGGGTTTCTCACTGGTTCTTGCCTTTGTCTTGGCCAGATGGGGAAGGGGTCCTTCAAATACGCCTGGGTGCTGGACAAGCTGAAGGCCGAGCGCGAGCGTGGCATCACCATTGACATCTCGCTGTGGAAGTTTGAGACCACCAAGTACTACATCACCATCATTGACGCACCCGGCCACAGGGACTTCATCAAGAACATGATCACCGGGACCTCCCAGGTGAGAAATGGTGGCCAGGGGGTGGGAGGCTGCCAAAGGTGGGAGGCTGAGGCTTGCTGATAAGCCCAGGGTCATGCAGGTGCTGTTGGAGTCCTTTTGGAGGTGGGTAGCTGAGACAGCAGACATCAACTGGCATTGAGCAGGGTCCATGCAAGAGGCTGGGTAGCACCAGGGGACCCAGCTCACCACGGTCCTGCACCTCCCTGGACATCTGGGAGAAAGGGCCGCCTTGGGCACAGAGGGGTGGTTTCTCCACCCCGTTTCCCATACTTGGAGGAGGTGGGGATGAATACGGCCTCTCTGGGAGGTGGGATGTTGTGACCTACAGGCTTTTGTGTGAGGGTGGCTCCCACATTATTTTAGACTCAGCCAACTCAGGTATACAAGAAACTTCCAACAATCGCTTAGGTTTCATTGGCTAAAGGAGACTTCATGGGTCTTTTCTCCTTCCTTTTTCTCGAAACTGCTGTCCTTGTCCCATCACATTGCCAAACTCCATGGTCTACCCTTCCACGGTAGGGCGGTTTGCCCTCATCACACTGCAGGACATTCCTGCATCTCACTGTGGTTGACAAGTGCTGGATGAGCCTCGCTGCATGCCTGGTGAGATTCCCATTGTGATGCCAGTTGGGCCGAGCATGGCTTTCCGTCAAACCCAGGCAGCTTCTGCGGTGGGCTCTGGGTACAAAAGTAAGCCAGGGAACAGGGTTTGCGTGGCTGTAGTCTCATCCATCACCCAGGGAGATTATTTGCAAGACTTCAGTAGGGGGGTTTAGATAACGCCTTGGCTGTGCATCCCTGGATGATCAGAATGGTCCTGGTTAGAGTCATGCAACCTGGAAGGACCCACCCTGGTTTCCAACCCATGTTGCAAAACCATGCACAGTTGGCAAGTCTAACAGTTAGGTTAGTTTTAAGGTAGATCAGCAGGGTTATGGGTAGCAACTGGCAGGGAGTCTGTCCAAACCATGAGTAGCGTTCATCTGGGACTTACTCAGAGCTCTCAGGGGTGTCACCAGGAGCAGTGCCCTCTGGGGACAGAAGCAATTCATTAGCTCTCTCCTCCCAGGCTGACTGCGCCGTCCTGATCGTTGCTGCCGGCGTCGGTGAATTTGAAGCCGGTATCTCCAAGAATGGGCAGACTCGTGAGCATGCCCTGCTGGCTTACACCCTGGGGGTGAAGCAGCTCATCGTGGGCATCAACAAGATGGATTCCACAGAGCCCCCATACAGTGAGAAACGCTACGATGAGATCGTCAAGGAGGTCAGCGCCTACATCAAGAAGATCGGCTACAACCCGGCCACAGTTCCCTTTGTGCCCATCTCGGGCTGGCATGGAGACAACATGTTGGAGCCCTCTCCCAATGTAAGTGTGTGCCTTGTGTTAGACTTTTCCCCCCATCCTGACTATCCTGATCCGGTCTGAAGCTGAGCTCCGTGCTCTGAAAACCACAGGCATGTTTCGTGCACCCGTTGTGCGTAATGGCTCGCGTTGCCAGCATAGATGTGTTTGTCACGTAGCTCTGATTGCGCCGAGCCGGGATGAATGGGTGCACTGTTCATGGGCATGCTCGTTGCTGTACCACGGCCAGACACCCCAGCGGCTAAACATGAGCATCTTCAAGAGATGATAGCTTTGCTCCTGGGATGTGATTTGAAGGTTTTGCATCGTCAGATCCATGGTGACATTAGAGCCATCCGCAGCAATTGTCACTCTCAGCAGGAATGTCGTGTGTTTTTAGGGCATTGTTTTCTGAGGGAAATAACACGATCTGGTCGCAGGCTTGTAACGGCTCCCGCCACGCAGCTGGGCTCCCACATGTTGGGTATCGGGTGCTGTCTCCCATCGGTGCCGTATGCCACTGTGACAGCCACACCTCCAGTTCCAGTGCTGGGATCTGACTTCTTAGGGTGGCTTTTGCTTACTTGGAAAGGTACCAGGTTTCCTAGAAACCATGGTTTCCTAGAGCATCCATTTGGGATTGGTCTTTCTCCAGTTGATTTTTACAAGATCTCTCCTTCTGTGCATCAGTGATGGGGATAGTGGGGACGCAAAGGCAGGGTGTTCTGGGTGGGCCCTTGCCATTATTTCATATGACAGCAAGGGAGAAAGAAGAGCTTGAAGAAGGATGGGGGCTTCTTGGCTGGCAGGCTGCCAGTAGCAGTTGTTACTCTGACACTGGGTTTTTTTGGAGAAAAAGCTACCCCAGCTTTAGACTTCTAAAGAAATTATCAGCTGGAGAGTTCTGGCCAGAGGAAGGTCTCCTGCTGGCTTCTGGGTGACCTTGAGCAAGTTGCTCAGACCAGAAACCCCCAGCCATCCCTTCTGAAACCAATGGGAAATTTGATGCTTCCGGGGGCTTTAGGACTTCGCCTGTGGATTATGGGTCAGGGCTCTATGACGAGGGAGGCAACGTACGAGTACAGCAGCAATTGAGGGAGGTCAAGGATTGCAAGCCTCAGCGAGAGGAGTGCTGCAATGCAAGCTCACGCCATCATGGAACGCAGCTCACAGCCTTGCACGGGAAAGGCAGCTCACTTGGGGCTGGCTTGGAAGGAAGGAATTTTGGGGGTGCTTGGGAGATTCCTGTCCCCTGTGGAGCAGAGCTGGGCTAAAGGTCAGCCGTGGCCATGCCAAACCCAGCTGCATAGTTCCTGGGTGCCTCAAATCAGACAGGCCCCAAATGTCAGCAGCTGCTGGGCTGGGAAGATGATCCTGAACAATTCTCCTATTAATAGGCTGCAGAGGGGAGGCACGGAGCAGGACGGGCCTTGATGACCCCTTCCGCCAGACGGGTCTCAGAGCATGTTCTGAACGTGATGCGCTGCCCAAGAGAAGGCAGGGGCCAAAATAACTCGCCCCTTTGCTGTAAGGAGGCAGCTGGCTCCAGGGTGGGTTCCCAGGAGCTGCCCGAGCTGGGGAACTGGGAGGAAAGCCTGGCAAGAGGGCTGGACCAGCATGAGCTTTGCTAGAAAGGGTGCAGGGTCCTCCCCATGCTGTGGTCCCCAGGAGGTCCCCATCCTGCCTTTGCCAGGACACCGGCTTGGGACAGACTCGTCTTTCCCATATTGCACCCCATCTAGGAAAGCTTGAGCAGGAAGCCAGTGTAGATCTCTCTCCTCTCATTCCTCACCCGAAAAAGCTCGGATTTTTTTCACTCACAATTTCTGGAGGGGTTTCACTAAAGCACAAGGCAGTCAAGTGTCTTGTCTGTCTGTCAGGGGACTTATCAGAAAGTGGGGATTAGAGCCGTGATGTCCCTGCAGCTCCTGTCACCTCCGGGCGAGGGGAGATGCGGTGGTACGTCAGGCTGGAGCCAGCTCTGCGTGGAAGACTCCAGCCCATGTCCCTGTTGCACAGCAGCCCCCGGCCAACTGCAAAAAACGACGGCAGGACTGCACTTGCATCAAAGTTTGACATTTGAGAGCTTTTGGCAAATGGGGTTTTATGTGAAGCCAGCTTTCTCTTGCTGCAGCCGACAGAACGGGGCCATTTGATGTGGTTTGGGAGACTTTCACCCTGTGGGATGCTGCAGCCCAAACACACCCAATCTGGGGTGCAAGGGAACGTGGTGACTGGTGGCTGCAGCCTCACTGTTGGGGAGTGCAGGGTGTGTAAAATCAGAGAAAGGTGACTGTTCCATAAAATGCACTTGGGGTGCAAAAAAGTTGGAGCTCAGCTGTTATTTATGGGGGCTTGAGCCTGCAGTTTAGCCTGTCTGGCTGCGGGGTTTGGTCAGAATCCTGCTTTTGCCATAGGAGTGGTAGAATAGGAATTGCTCTTTGGGAAGCAGATTTGGGGAATATAAGAGAGGTTTTGCTTGGGTGGCTCTAGGAGGCAGCACAAACCAGGTTTTGCAGATGCATCTCACCCTGGGGCCATGCTGAGGTTTCTCCGAGTGAATTTGGTCCCAGAAGGTGTCAAAGTGTGTCTTTATCTGATTCTTGGGATGTCCGAAGTTTTCTGGGTAAAGCATTGAAAGGAAAAAGGACGGCTCTGACAGCCAGGGGTCACAGGGCAGAGGCTGCCATTTCTCCATGTCCCCAAGCCGTGCAGGGGCAGAGGGACGGGAGCCGCGGGCACGCGGGTGGCCGTCACCCTCCGGAGCAGAGCCCGTGGGCAGGCGGCTGCCGGGGCAGCTGCTCGCATGGGCGCCTGCCCGGCGTTTCGGGCTGTGCGACAGCAGGCTGGGGGGAAGGTCTGAGTCATCCTGCGCATCACATGCGGCTCCGTCACCGGCTGGATGGATTTATCCTTTCGCTGAGCTGTTAGCCTGGTTACTGGGGCCGGCTGCATGGCAATAGCTGCAGTGCCCTGGGAAGGATCCCTCTGCAAAAGTGTCCCCAGGCTCCTCCTGCCGGTGTCACCAAGGAGGGCTGTTGGTGTCAAACGTGACCCTTGAGGGAGGCTGACCTGAACACGTTCGATGGAGGCTGAATTCCCCAGCTGGACCCAGCTCTTCCCATCGCTCCTTCCCGAAAACGGTGCAGACTGCAGGATGGGAAACCAGCCTTGGCATAGCCATGTCCTCCAGGGATGGCTGTGAAACCGGGGGCACTTTGGGGGGTCCCGTTTCACCCCTAGCCCCAGCCCCATACCCAATGCACTGTGCCACTGATGTTGGTGCCTAAGGGAAAAGCCACATCCGTAACGTATGCGATGGAGCTGGGGCACACAGGCAGCATTTCCCACCTGAGTGAGAAAACATTGTCTAAACCTCTCTGTGCAGAGGAAGGGGGAATGGCCTTGCAGGCTCTGATCTCTGTTCTGTCGAGGTTGTTTCAGACCCAGGACTGAATTTTTGTTGCTAGCAAGCTCCAGGCATTGCTACAGCTTCCAGATGTGCAGCATCACCCCAAGAAAGCACTATGGTTCCCTGCATCAAACCATGGTCTCTGCTGAGCATATTTCCCTACCTCTCTGCCTCTCTTCTGGCCAATTTTAGCTTCAAGGGTCCAATTTAGGGCAGGAGCAGAGAGCATCTGTGAAAAATGATCCTGCCTCTCGGCAGCCGTAGTGTAAGCACCAGGTTTCCAGCATCCTCCCAAGCCAGGGTTTAAAAACCAAACGCTGGGGGGGTAATAGCAGGAGCGAGCGGAGAGGAGGGTCTGTCTGGGGCTCGCCTGGAAGAAATTCAGTTCCCAGGAGTGAAGGCTGGGCACTTGGTAGCTGGGTCTTGGCTGGGGACCCTGTGGTCCCCGTGCCATCGTTGCTGGAGGGCAGGATCCAGGCAGCTGGCATGGAAAGGCAACATCCCCAGGTTGGTGTTGGGAATGGGGACTGTGAGTTTGCTGGATTTAAGCACTTCCATCCTTTTTGTCCTGTTAATGGATGTTTTGCATGTTTCCAGGAGAGAGGGAGATTGAGCAAGGGGGTGCAGATAAGCCTGCAGGGCTGGTGGAGTGAGAAGAGCTCCCCAGTCCCCAGGTAAAGCCAGGACATGATTGAACTGACTCCGTGAAGGTTTTCCTGGTGGGACATCTCTCTGGGATCACCTCTGGATGCTGAGGATGGGCACACTCAGTGCATGTTGTTGCTGCTCTGTTTCCAGATGCCTTGGTTCAAAGGCTGGAAGGTGGAGCGCAAGGAAGGCAACGCCAGCGGGGTGTCCCTCTTGGAGGCCCTGGACACCATCCTGCCCCCGACCCGCCCCACAGATAAACCCCTGCGCCTGCCCCTCCAGGACGTCTACAAGATTGGAGGTGAGCAAAAGCCTTGCCACAGTCCCTCTTCCCTCTGCTTTAGCTGGAGTCTTCGTTCCATGGGAATTTGGGAATGATATTTCCATGTATTGGGAAACTAGAAGGATTGGACTTAAACTTGAGATAAGGTTAGGGAGAAGGGTGTTAGCTCCAGGGCAAAGACCCCATTTACGAGTGAGCTGTCTGAGGTTGGAGGGTGACATGCCCAAAGGTGCCCAGGCACCGGAGCGGAGCAGCAGGTTTGTGAGCAATCCTCAGGGAATACAGGCTGCCAAAACGGCTGCAAATTTGGGTGTCCCAGAGGTCACGGCTGGCAGGGCAAGATGGAGGCAGCAAAAACGTGCTGGGGCCTGGATGAGGGACAAGGCCAGCAGGGAGGGCCACTGGTGAGCCTGGTGCACGGTGGCTTGGCCGCGCTCTGCCCGTGCTTCCCAAATGCTGGTGTCCATCACTGGCACCTCCGTCTGCCGAGCTGGACCACGGCGCCAGCCATGTAGGGAGTGCGTCAGTCAGCTCACATCTCCCTTTCCCTCTGGAGCGGTGATGGGGACACTTTTCTGAGCTATAAATACCCCATGAGCTCTCTGACCTGCTGGCAGCAGTGGGCAGCCCTGACTCCCCGGCTGTCGGATCAGGCAGGCACAGCCGTTTCCAGACCTTTTCCACACTTTTCCAAGGATGTGGGCACTGCAGAAACCAGGCAGGGATTGAACACGGGTTTTAGCAGGCTTTTTAAAGCAGTCTTTTGTTTGCAAGGAGATGAAAGGTGGTGAGCAGGTCTGTGTCCTCCCCTAGCTCAGCTGGGGGCAAGAGATATGGTTTTACCATTAGTCAGGTCCTTAGAGAGCCGAGACACGGTGGGACGGGGGGAGGTGGAGGCAGCAGGGTGGACATGGAGGAGCGGATGGGTCCAGCCAACCTCCCCAACCTCTTTTCAAGCTCGTTTCTTTTAATGATTCTTAACCTGGCTCCAAAGGTGACTTTTCCCAAAGTCTCCTGATGACACAGGGTGTAAAATGTCTCCTTCATTTAATTAGCCACCCTCATTCCCTGGCACAGCTGGGCTTCATCCCATGCTAGTGGTGTGGCCATCAGGGATATGGAGCGTGTTGTTGCATGCAGAAGGTGCCACAGCTGCTGCAAAGGAAGAGTTTCCAGGGCATGTGGGTTGCTCAGGGCCTTCTGATTCTGGTGTTACTCCGTTTTTACAAAACATTGGGTAGTAAGGACAGACTTGTGGTATTTTTGAAGACCCTAATGTTGATCTTGCACTAAAATCTGGGTTTTTTTGTTTTGGAAGAAGTAAACCTGGTCTTTAGTGAAAACCACTGGAGATATCTTGCTTTTGCTGCAGCCAGGCTCTGGCCCAGGGATATGCCAAGCAGGTTACATTTTGTTCTGCTCTGTCCTTGTCTCCGCAGGGATTGGCACAGTCCCTGTGGGCCGGGTAGAGACCGGCATCCTGCGGCCCGGCATGGTGGTCACCTTTGCACCCGTGAACATCACCACTGAGGTGAAGTCCGTGGAGATGCACCACGAGGCCCTGAGCGAGGCTCTGCCAGGGGACAACGTTGGCTTCAACGTGAAGAATGTCTCCGTCAAGGACATCCGCCGCGGGAACGTCTGCGGGGACAGCAAGTCGGACCCACCGCAGGAGGCAGCGCAGTTCACATCTCAGGTCAGCAGAGCTGGTGGTGCCACCACGCATGGTTTGTCACCATCCACCGGCTCTCAGCCTTGCCCTGACACCGCTCTGTCCCCCAGGTGATCATCCTGAACCACCCCGGCCAGATCAGTGCCGGCTACTCACCCGTCATCGACTGCCACACTGCACACATCGCCTGCAAGTTCGCTGAGCTGAAGGAGAAGATTGACCGGCGCTCTGGCAAGAAGCTAGAGGACAACCCCAAGTCCCTGAAATCGGGTGATGCGGCCATCGTCGAGATGATCCCTGGCAAGCCGATGTGTGTGGAGAGCTTCTCCCAGTACCCACCCCTTGGTAAGGGAATGGCTCTTTTGAGGTCTCCTGTGGAGGAGCATGAAGCCTCTATGATTGTAGAGCTCACACCAGGCATGCTGAGCCTCTCCCAGTAGCCCCCACCAGTTAGACTGGGGAGGGAGCTGAGCATGTTTTGTTGCTCCCCCACGTGCTGCGGGTGAAAAATCTGATGCGTGAACTTTGTTAGGGCCGATGGGGTGGGATGGGCTTTCTGCTGAGCTGGGTTTCCAAAGGCAGGGCTGTTTTTTCTGTCTGGGAGCAACAGGGCCTTTCCTTCAAAGTTCCTAAACCCTGATAGTTCTGAATGCAGAAATGTTTTTCAGTTTCCCCATCTCTGCTCTAAAACACAACTGGTCAGGAGAAGAAACAGGGAAGTTTGCTCAGCAGAAGACACCTTTTAATGCAGGGAAGTGCTGTGCTTTCCTTGGATGATGTTGCACCTCTGGAAGCTCTAGCAATGCTGGGAGCTTGCAGAGGGCAGATGTGATTTAAGTTTAATAAATAGCCATTTAAACAGAGAGGAGCATCAGGCTAGCTTGGTGGTCAGAGCAAGCGTTAGTGGCTCAGGGCTCGTTCCTGCAGGAGCCTGCTCCCAGGACAGGGGTAACGCATGGCACCACGAGTGGTGGGTGGAGATCTGCCGTCACCCACCCAGAAGACCTCAGCCTTAGGGAGGGCAAGGCGGCCGCGTTTCACTCACGTCCCCCCTCTCTCCACCCCACAGGCCGCTTCGCTGTCCGTGACATGCGGCAGACCGTGGCCGTGGGCGTCATCAAGAACGTGGAGAAGAAAAGCGGTGGGGCTGGTAAAGTCACCAAGTCTGCCCAGAAGGCCCAGAAGGCTGGCAAATGAATTGTGGGCTCCCAGTGCATTGCGCAGAAACCATCCCTGACACCAGGACGCTGCCACCGTCTCCCCCGGGCGCATGTGTGCACATCAGCTTGTAAGAGTTTATATGTCAACGACTGGATGCTCACCATTAAGGTCCAGTGGAAATTCTTTAAAAGGAAAAGCATGTTCCAGCGTTTGTGAGGCTTCATGTTAATTTTACCAATAAAACTGGTACAACATCCACAGTGGAAAAAAAAAAAAAAACAAACAAAAAAACCAAAAAAACAAAACAAACCAACCAACCCAAAAGGTGTGGAGCTCTGTGTGTGCGTCTGTCATTGAGAGGGGCTGGGTTTGATGGGTTTCCTGGAGTCCCACTTAGAGCAGATGCTGGGGACGGGCACAGGCAGGGCTGGGTTGGAAATGTGGAGGGAGGAGGAGAGCTTGGCACCCATATTCAGGGTGTCACCCAGTGCCCGGCCCTTCCCCAGCTCTCGCCCATCAACCGGTACAGGTGTCTGGTCTGATTCCCCCAGCCTAAAGCAGGGGCTGCTCTTACAGCAACCTAGGTTTTGATATTGTTCTTAACCTGCTCAACCTTCTAATATCAATTATCAGTGCCTTTATTCTAATTTTTTTCCATGCAAAATAAGTTTAAGTTAGCCCCCTAAAGTTATGCCATTTAAAGAGAGAAAATACCATGCCCCATGCCTCCTTGAAAGGCTGGCAGCATCACTTTTATTCTTTATAATACCCCATCATTTTGGGAGAAGTGGCCGAGGCTGCCTTCCCTCTACACACTTCTTTGCCTCCCACATGGCAGATCCTCCAGCCCTTTCCAAACAACATGACAGGAACATTTCTCCCCGACTGAAGCCATGTGCTGGAGCCCAGATGGGACTCAGGACTCCCAAGAAGCCCCAAAACTCATGGTCTTCACCCAGGATGGTGTCTTGACTGCCATTGCAAACTTGCAGCCTGGGGCAAGGTCTGCACCTCTCCCCACTCCACCCAGTGTCAACTGTCTCAATCCAAAGGATTGTGTTTGCCGAGTGTTTAGGACTGACCAAAATGCAACAGCCGGGTGCTTTGAGGGGGAAAGGGTGGGAGCACCGAGCACGGGGAGCAGTGGGAGGTGGTACGGCGGGACAGGGCGGTGGAGGGAGGAGGTGTGAGGGTGCTTCTGGGGACATTTCCAAGGGACATTTCCTTGCTGAAGGTGGGGTTGGCAGCGTGCTGCGGCATTCTGAGGTTGTCTGTGCTCATGGCTCGGCTTTTAGGAGGAGCCGCAGTGCCAGGAGCGGACGCCACGCATGGGCTCTGTGAAGGATGGCATCATGCGAGGTCCTTCCCAGGAGAGCTCCAGAGGCACAAGCATCATTACTGTTTGTGTTGCAGGAGCCCTTAGTGATCCTAATTAACATCTGAGGCTCTGCAGCACTAAGTGCCCCCAGGCAGAGCCTCAAGGAGCTGACACCAAGCTGAATTACAGAGCGCGCTGCATGAAGCCACTGCCGCCTGCTCCCCCAGCACCGTCCCCATCCCATGCACCGGTCTGACAGCAGACAGACATGCACCAGGTCACTGAGCCACCTTCCCCAAAACTGAGCCACTGAGGCTCCTCGTCCCTCTTCACATCCCCAGCAGCCACCAGCTTCCTCCATAGAAATCGATTTGATGCCCAAGGTCTTTGCAGAATTTGGGGTCTATGAAGCGCCGTGTCCTTGGCATGCCACAAATTGGAAGGGGATCTAGGGATCCCTCCAGGCACAGCACGACTGCGGGAGAAGGCTGTTTTCCCACTGATATTTTAAGCTCATCTTCCAGCTCCTCCTGCATTTCCCAGCTCCCGAGGCATGTTGTCCTTGAGCCAGAACGGCAGACTTGTGCCCCTCCCTGGGTATTTCCAAGCAGGGAAGGAGAACATCATCATGTGCATGTTTTTCCTCCATCCTTAAAAGCAGCAGGAACAGGAACTCCTGTGGGAACATCCCTCCCTTGCTGTGCAGGAACCTCCAGCTCTCTGGTCCCCAGTGGAAGCCAGTCCCTGGCACAGCAGGAGTGGGGACAACCTTGGGGTCAGGTGAGGGACAGAGAAGAGCAGATGCAAAGTCTGAGCCTGGTCCTCTATAGCTATTTTAAAAGCAAAACCAAGTTTAACAAACCCACAGCTACGTTTCCATAGAAATATGCCAGGGGAGCTGTGAAAGATGCTCTGGGAGCAATGCACAAGTGGTGCAGTAATTAACAGTGTAGCTGCAGAAAAGGAAAAATATAACCCCCAGAGGATTTAACTCAAACCTGCTCACAGCTTGAAGCAGGTTCCAGTTTTCAGCCTCATTTCAGTGTGGTTGGTACCCAGGTAATCTGCAGGATCAGACAGAAGAGGCAGGCCCTGAAGTGAGATGTCTGCAGCTGCAGCATCCCCTGTTTTGGGAGGTTTGGCTCAGGCTCTGTGGAGAGACAGAATTAACAGAAATATTCTAATTTAGACCCACTTCAAAGCATGAGGTTCAAAAAAGAAAATCAAGTATGCTGAATTTCTGGGGATCTCAAATCAAAATCAAATGAAGCCATGACCTGCCTCCATCCAAACCTTGGGTTTGAAGACTCATTATGGATCTGGGTTTTGGGACTAGATCAATGACCCACCATGTGCAAATCATTGCCTGACCCCGCAGGGCTTGCAGGCACACTGGGGATGATGCTCTGTTTGGGGTTGGTGACGCATTTTGGGGTTCTACCAAAATTATAAGCAACCCAACATCACCCCGAACTGGGCCACAGATGGCTTTCAGCAAACCTTGCAGCAAACTCAAGTTGATTCGAGAGCCATCAACACCATGAGAAAGCAGGTGGGTGTTGCGTGGCCCATGGCAGGTGACATATAGGGCTGTGCTGGTGAAAACAGTTTTAAAACACTGACTTACCCTCTGATTCCTCCCCGCCATGGCTGGGTGTGCTGGGACCTCACAACTGAGAACTCAGAGGCATTTTTCCCTAGCAACTTTCTGGTTTTTGGAGACATTTTTCATCACTGTCCTCCCTGCGGGTGCCACGGTGGAGGCTTCCCCTCCGTAGCAGTCTCAGCGATGCCATCTCGTGGAAAGAGGGACAAAGTCCTTCTGGAGCAGCTGCCAAGGAGAGGAAATCCAGCCCCACGTCCCAGCTCTGCAAAGCCTGGCCCTGGCAGGCAGCGCGTCCATAGCAAAGCGAAGGGTACAGCCTCGGGAGCTGCAAAGTGCTTATTGTTGTTTCTTTGGAGACCAGAGTTTGCAAATGTGATTATATTACCTGAAATTTAAAGCTCGTTGGGGGGAAAATTGCTAGAGGTTGCAGGAAAGTTGAAAGAGCATCAGGGCTGGCTTGCTCTTGAACTCCAAGAGGGTGACTGAGAAAGCTCTTCAAAGCTCTTCAAGGGGGTGATCGAGAAACCAATGGATCTGGAAAAAGAAGGAAGGAGAGGGAGGTGCGGGGGGGCTGGATGTGGACCAGCATCCAGTTTCCAAAAGGGACGTCATCTCCAAGGTGCAAGCATGCCCCATGCACAGCATCGCACTGATGCCTCGTTGGGGTTTCCTGATGGGGAAGGGAAGACCCCACGAACAGGACCACCCTCCAAGGTGTGAATGGACACCTCTGCCCAGCCCCAGCCCGGTGCTGGCTGCTCTCGTGGCACCCATCGGAGAAGGAGGAATGAGTAACTTCTGCTTTCCCACCTCCACTCCACGGGCCTCGTGTCTGGCTCTGCGCTGTTAATAATTTAAAGTAAGTTTCCTTAATCCACCAGAGCTGATTGGCTGACTCAGCAGGCACTTTGGGCTGCTCTAAAAAATTTATAAGGCTTTTGCAAGACTGCAAGTAGAATCCATGCTGCAGATGCTGAGCTGGGTGAATTCGAGCTGCCCGCTGCCCTTCCACGCTTGGAGGCGAGTTAAAGCATCAACCGCAACCCCTCGTCTGCCTGCGCACGTCCCTGCAGAAACCCAGCACAGGCAGCGCATCCCCAGGCAGGCTGCCGGCCGCCGGCACGCCGGTGCGGAGCATTATGTGGCAGCTTGGACATGCGAGAAAGCCTCTCCGGTTAAGGCAGTGCCTTTCCTGTTGCTCCCCTCATCTGTCACCAGTCTCCCAGTATGTTTTGCTGAACCTTAACTCCACGTGGGCAGTGAGGTGCTGCCTGTCTCCTGTTGACTTAAAAGTCATGATGACATCTGGAGCATTTCAATAGCGTTTGAAAACACACCCCGCTATGGGGGAAGACCAAGTGGAGATCTCCTGCTGTTCCATCCCGTTCCTGCTCCCTTAGAAGCTGATGCCACCAGCTGCCAGGGAGGCCAAGGCACGCTTCCAGTCCCCTGAACACCAGCATCACCAGGCAACGTCACCCAAGTGCGTCCTCCCATTGCCTGCTGGTGACGGAGGTGCTGAACCGTCTATGGCAGAGGAGGGAATGATGCAGATGCAGCACGAAGTCCATGACTACGTGACCTCGGAAAGTCGGTTCATCACTGACCAACATCTTTGCCTGGGAGCTGCATCCCAACAGCAGCCGCCTACCTTCTCCTTGGTTTCGCAGCACATTTCACCTTGCAAAGCTGTGCTGCCAGCAGGTAGCTCTCCATCTGGCATGGACATAGACCACCGCTGCTCTGCTCCCCAGCCCATGTTGCCAGGCTCAGCCTCCTTCCCAGAGCAGATCTGCACGGTATGGAGCACCCAGGCCTGAGCAAACGGGGCTGGGGCTCCCCCGCCAGCCTGGGCAGTGCCTGGCCCAGCGGGGCTAAGGAGAGCCGCAGGCAGGAGCTTTGTTCTCCCTGGGGTTTTTGTCCTTGGGACCAGCTTTCTGTAGGGCAAGATGGTGACACAAAACCCTCAGAGTAAATCTCCTTGGGAAACATGATGGGTAGATCAGAAGGGGGTAGGAAAGGCTGATCAGGGCAGAGAAGAACCTCCCATGCCTGGGTGGGTCTCATCTCTCCATTCTGCTTCCACCATGCCCCATCACAAAGTGCATCAGCCACCACTGGCCAAATCCTACCCCAGAGAGGTACAAATTCAGGGAGGAGGGTAGCAAGCCGGGCCCTCCCCCACCATTTTGTACCATGTCAAGGACCAGATCTGGGAGGGTTTTACTCATTTCCTTTAACCACCTCCCTCTGCATCTCCCCATTATGATCCACATTTTCGGTGTGAGCCCGCGGTGTGCTTGCAGCCAGGGGAGCACAAAGCAGCGGCTCTGGCCAGGGCGATGCACTGTGCCACATCCTCCTCTGGGCCTGTGCCTTCACCTCTCCCCGTGCAAAGATTTGCTGATCTGAAGGAGAAACCTGAGCTGTAAGACAGCCCAGGGCCGAGCTCCCAGCCGGACACCCCCTCCAGACACCCCCTCCTGCCCCTGAGTGGTATCACTTAGCCACAGCTCGGAAGTTTTACGTAGAGATACTGCAGCATCTTCAAATAATTCATTTCAGCTCCGCTCACAAACACTTCTTCCATGTGTCAAGCTGCCTTGCAAATTTAGGATGGCCTGGTTTTGCCTAGTCTAAATGATTTCTAATCGCCCCTTGTCTGGCACTATTTTTCTGCCTTATATCTGCTAAATGCTTTTTGCAATCCCGGCCAGCAGCAGCGAGCGCCTGCCCACTGAGCACTTAGGAGTGATGAGTCTGGAAGCGGCCAGCCTTTGGGATGGGGCTGCAAGAAGGGCAAAGAGGGGAGGATGATCCCCAGATTTCGTTGTGGGGAGCTGATGGGGGTGACAGCAGTTACTTAGCGAAGGCTGCAGGTTTCTGAGCCCATGTTTTGGTGTGGAGTGGGAGTACAGGGGGATTCGTTACCTGTGCCAGTCCCTGTTGCTGTTCACACATCAGCGTGATGGGAAGATCCTCTGCGATGTGCACCATCTCCAAGGACACAGCGTGGACTTCTCCTCTGGCACCGACCTGAAGGACCGGGGTGATGAGTGAGGGCAGCCCGTGCCAGGCGGGAGGCGGCTGTGATTAATGGAGCTGCACCGGCGTCTTGGATGCTCTCAGCGGTTCCCATTAGAGCGATTGCTGGGAGGGAAGCGTGCAGCAGCAGGTCAATATGCTTTGGTGCCTCAGGACATCTCCAGCCATAGAGCTCCATGGGGACCATGGGAAATGTGCAGGAGAGGGGGACAGGGAGGGGTGGCTGAGGCTGACCACATCTTCAGGGGGAGGTGAAGTCCCTCTTGCAGGGTGGCCTGGGCAGCTGGGCCACTGCCAGCTTGCTGTCAGGCTGCAAACACAGCTCATTTTTAAAACCACTCTCCCCTGCTCCACCCGCACGCACAGGCGAGTACATGGAGATGCTGAATGAGAGGTTTCTCAGGCACAGCCAGAGCATCCGGATGCCCAGAGGACGGGAACATCCTTTGGACCAGTGTGCGCAAGATAAAGTTGCAAGAAGAAAACAGGGGCTGCATGAAAATAAGGCTGGAAGTGAGGAAAGGTCATCCTGCAGACACAGCGTCAGCTTTGCCCAGGGAACCTGCCCCGTGGGCCCGCTTCTGCCCGCCTTGTCGAATCCCCGGGCACCGAGACGTTTAGCAGAGGCTCGCTGCCCCTCTGGTGCTCCCCACATGGGATCCAAAAGCAGCCCACAAAGAAGCAGTTTCATGAGCAGTAGAACCAGGGGGTCCGGTTTCCCATGGATTTGTGTTTTGAAAAGTCACGGGTGGGTCCTCTAATGTCCAGTCCAGTTGTGTGCATGCATCACCATCTCCATCAGGGGGGAGATTTCAGGATTTCTGTCCTCTTTCTGTTCACACAGTTTCACTTGTAGCAATCCAGAATGTCCCCCTCTACCTTTAATGAGCTAAGATAAAAATTGCCCATAAGCTCTGCAGTTATTAAAGGAGAGAAGAGTGAGAGAGGCAGATGCACATACACCAGCTTTCTTTAGGAACTCAGGTTAAAGATAAATAAATCATAAACCCTTGTCCTTTCATGTTCTCTTGATTTCCCAGGTGTCCGGGCTGAAAGACTGAAGCAGGCCTGCAGCAAAAGCTCATGGTGCAGAGAAACTATGAATTTAGTTACTTCAAGAGTTTTTCTTTGCCTACGACACATTGTATGCTGTGACAGAGGCAGGAGCATGGAGACAGGCAGGTCTGCCTGGCAGTTTCCCAGCAGAATACCTGCATGTTTTAACCTGAAACATGGATCAAAAGTAACCCTCTTAATTAAAAACAAAACCTAATCTTCTCTCTTTACCATTTTTAAAAAGAAAAAAGTTACACGAAAAAATTGGAAAGCAGATTTTTACATTTGGAGGGTTTTTTTAATCTCTTTGCATAATGAAAAGATAAAATAATTAGCTTTAAAGCTTTTCAGTATTTTAGTGATTGAGTTTGGCTGTTTTGCTTGCCAAAACTGGAGATTTTTAACATTTCAGCAAGAAAAAAAAAAAAGGAAAAAAGTTTGCAGCAGGAAAGAAAATAAACTCTTCCTCCATGCAGGTTTGGAGCTGTTACATCTTTAAAGCCAGAGGGGCCATCGCTCCCCATGCTGCCCCACTCCTGCTTGCAGGAACCCTCCCAGCCCGTGCATCGCACCCCATTCCCCTGCTCTTCCCCAAGGGCTGCCCCACCGCCGGGGCAGGATGGGCTCATCTCCTCCGAAGACCCCCTGTGATCCAGCACAGCTCCCCAAGTGCTGTAACACCTCCACAGAGCAGAAATCCCCCCCAGCATCTCCTGCCCTGCTCCCCAAACCCCCTTTTATCCCCACAGCAGCCTACAGAGGTGGGGTGGAGCCCAGCTCTGGAAAGTCCCTTCCCTCCTAACCCAGGACACCTGGGACCATTTGGAGCTTATTTATTTTAATTGGCTTCACCCTCCACTCTCCCTGCAGCAGAATAAAGCACGGCAATCCAGTGTGCTCCTGCACTGTTCATCTCTCAGGTAAGACAGATGTGTCAGAGTTGTTAGCTATTTCAGTATGAGATTTTTCTTTCTGTTAACAACCTCCAGTCCCTAAATATTCATGCAGGTTCTAATTCCGCTTTGAAGTTGGTGGGAGGCAGGTGCCTGAATGGGAACAAAGCACCTGATGGGCTTTGTGGGACTGGGTCCCAGCCGGGATGCAGTCACGGTCCTGGGAGGTGCTTTACTGGGAGCAGACTCAGCCCTGAGGTGGACCCTGAAACCTGACAAGGCTGGAAGAGCTCCTGTGCAAAACCAGGTTAGTTTTATTGCTATAAACCTGTATGTTGTAAAGAGCAAGGCAGTGGTTTGGAGAATTGGAAGGGGGCTGCTGATGGGAAGTCTTCTAAGTCAATCCACATCTCCGAGGGGTCACCCCCAAGGAGCTCACGGGGAGAGGAGGTCCTGGAGCAGCCTTGTCTTGGGGAATGAGGTCTAAGAGCACAGAGGTGACAGCAATTTGAGTTGTGTGGCTTTGGTCTTTGTGGGTGCAGGTAGAGGCAGAAAACCAGGGAGGTCAGGAGGAAGAACGTGAGCACTGGGAGATGTAAGGAATGACTAAGAGAGCTAAATTTACAGAGTCTGGGAAAAGGAAGGCTCAGGGGCAGCGTGGTCACAGGCTAAAAATACCTTCAAGGTAACAATATAAATGAAGAAAGGGAATTGTGCGTGCTCTCAAAGGAGGCTAGGGCAAGAGCCAGAGCTGGAGGCTAATGAAGGAAGCACGTAGCGTAGAGATGGGGAAGGAGACCTCATCGTGGGGAATTTGCCTGGGGAAGGGGTTGCTGGGGGCTGAGCAGGGCAGAAGCAGAGCGGTTGCAAGGTGCAAGGCAGAATAGGGCGGGTGCCGGTCATTGTGTGACCAGTGGGTTTATTTTCAGATTTGTGGATGCTCTGAGCGTAACCCGGTTTAATTCAATAGAATTCACCCTAGCTTTGCTTTTCCCCATTGATTCTCCTTCCATGTGCTCAGTCAAGTAGCTGTTCCTTCCACTGATTTTTTTTTTTTTTTTTCTTTTTACAGTTAGGTCTCCACAGCACAAATGAATATTTAGACCTCAGCAATTTTAATCACTCTTACAAGGGAGAAACACAAACTTCCTAGCTGAGAAGGGAGTGTGTATGTCTCCCTTCTGGGTTAATTCAGTGTAACTTGGGGAGATATCTGTTTGTGCAGTCAGATGCTTCCAGCTGCAGCTCAAGCTGATCTCATGTGGCATGTTTTGGCCCAGGTTTTGCTGGATCAGCCTCCAGTGAGATAGGTGCTGTCTAAGAACAGGACGGAAAGATGGATGGTGGCACAGAAATTTTGCGTCCAGTAACTATGCAATATAAAATAAGTAACTCTGTCAGCACGAGGCTGAAGGAAGCCTGGCTTCTTAGCAGTGTATTGGTTGCAAATTCTGATTGAAGCATTTTAGTGGCTGGGAGGGGTGGTGTCCTCCTGGACACCTTCTCTGGTGTCTAATAAAGATGAGATTACACGTCAGGATCCCCTTTGGAGGGGGAAGGAGGAGGCATTAGGGAGCTTCTGCCTCTCTCTAGGCTTCTAGTTTTCATGAAAATTGACACAAACTTAATTAGTATTGAGGCTGATGACTGTCAGATTTCATTGAAACTGGACAACCATCTGGTGCATCTTCATTTTAGGCTGGTAAAAAAACCCAAAACAACAGCGGTGATACTGTGTTTGAAAGTGAGTGCCAAGAAAAGCCTTTGCTCTTTGTCCAGTGCCCAATTTGAAATCCTCTTGCTCTTGAAGTGGTCCTTCCACACCAGTGTCTTCATCTCTGCTCTTGGTTGCCACAGCCCCAAGGGCTGGAGTGACCGTCCCCGCTGCAGACCCCGGGTTGCCCACAGCAGAAGGCTCAGGCCAAGTCATGGGTAGCTCCAGGAAAGAGATTTTCAGATCAGTGAGACAACGCTGCTACACCTGCCTTTAACCCCGTGACCTTAGCAACTCTGGATTTATAATGTGCTTTTAGCCCCTTCCTTGATCCCATAAACAGGGCATGGGTCTGCAATCTAATTTAAGCTTATTCAGCCAATTTCTGTCTCTCACCAAAGCCCCATTTTCTTATGGTTCAAATGACAGCAGTGATAAGCAAACTCCCTTCAGTTTGTTTTAACATGCCCTCATCTAAATGCTGCCTTCACCGCCCTACAAGTTCTCTGCAGCTGCGCCTAAATCTCCCCATCCCAAGTGCTGAAGCCTTTGCTGAGCATTGCCTTACATTTAAGCCAGAAATACGTATTCCCTTGTCACGCTCCTCTTCCTCCTTTGGAAATCTGCAGATTTCTTCGTTTATGCACAAGAATTTCTTTCTTACAGCATTTTCCCCTGAGGGCTCAAACCTTAACACTGGAGAAGCATCACCTTCCAGGTTGAGTTCCTTGTATGAACCAACCTCTCTCATGGGTCAGGGCTCCTGGTTTCAACACCAAAAATGGTTTGGCACGTGTTGGAAAGAGTCCCTGTTAGCCAAGAGGTGAAGACACATGTTTAACTGATAAACATGGGTTCCTGGGGACTGTTTGCTGCTCAGAGAAGAGGATGAGGTGGTGAGAGGTGTGGGGTAGCTGAAGCAGAGGAGGGAGATGGGTGGACACTGGGTGCAGAAAGACTGAGCTGTTCATGCCCTTGGTCTTGACAGGTTAGTTTTGCTCCGATGGTGTAGCCTCCTGTACAAGGGGAGATAAAGCCATCTGCTTTAGGTTTTGAAAATAGCTCTGGAAGAAAGCTGTGAGTGACAAAACCTGGCTACAGGTAGCACAGTTCACACAAACCCCCAGCTGGGCGGGCATGGAGAAAGGGCTCTGGTCCAATGTTTCAAACAGAAATATATCCCTGGAGTCATTCTACATATTTCACACCAGTCATTTCTAATACGTTTTAAAAATCGCCAAGGGACAGAGCATGGACTTTCTGTATCTTAACATAGCTTGATAGGTTTCATCTTACTTTCAGGGTCTAAGCTATCTGCCACGGTATTTGTGTTTTAAAGCCATCAGTAGTGTTGAAAGCAAAGAACTGAGTCAGTAATTCTGTTTGTGGAGACATAATGTCCTTGGATCAGATAAAAGCACCTTACCAGTACTGCTTTTATATACCTCATTAATTCACACGGCGTTAGTGGCTGTGTCTTTTCTTCTGCTCCCCAGGAGCAGTAGCAACACGACCAGCTTCATCTTCAAAATTACCTGCTGCAGACTCTGTGGCAGGACATCGCAGCTTGGTTAGTGTTTGGATTCCAGTTGTTCCCAAGAGACCGCTGATCCTCTCAGGGTTGCAACTCGCCAGGCACGGTGCAAACCAGATCAAGGGAGAGCTCCTGGGAGCTGGCGTGCTGGGGAGGAAAGCGGGATGCCATGTGCTCGGGGTCTCAGCGCGATTTGGTGGAGGAACCCTGTTCTCATGCCACCCGAGGCAAAGCCCTCTCCAAGCAGCCATGCTGCTTCTGAGCACTTAACTGCAACTTGTAGTGCCAACCCATGAAATATTATCTGTAGAGAGGGAGTTAGAGATGCCCTAAGAGCCCAGGGTGAAGAGAGGGAAGGGGCAAGGCTCGAGTGGGTCTTCACCCACAATTCCAGGCCTTTTCCACCCCCCTATTTATATAAGGAGACCATCCTTGGTGCCACTTGCTCACAAGGACTTGCTTGTCTTTGTCTGAGGTTTTACCTCCCTCCCAAGTGAAGCAATGAGCCCCGACAGCCGCTACAACCATGCTGTGTCTTTCCTCAGCCCATCCATGGCTTGGGAAGGATGAAATCCCATCCCCTCCCTTGGCCCACTCCTGGTTTTTGATGGTCTTGGAGATAGATGATACCCAAAGCTGTGCTGCAGTGTGACACCACAAATGACCAACTAATTAGGGAAAGAGGAGTGCGATGAATTTAGATTCTTCTTTAGGGCTCACAGACTATTAGTAATCTTGAATTTGTTAATTGAAAATTGCTTCCTCTGTTTGTTGTCGGCCTTTTTGTGGAGGGGGATATTTCCTGCTTTTGGACTGCGTCGCTGGATCTATAATAATGCACTTTGTACATTAGTGCCAGGCACATTTGTAATTGGCTACCCTATTAAAGAATACTAATGATCTTACAAGTGTTCACAAATAATGAATAGAAGGGCCCCTCGCTGAATTGAGTAATTTATTCACTGACATACTTGCAGATCTGTTTTTCCATTATTTAACCCAGCTTTAGTTTTCTGCCTGCCTTGCAGAGATGACTTCTCTTTTTGCGATGCGCTGGAGAGAATATGGGTCACAGGAAACATACTGTTCATAAAAATGTAGGGCTGCTCCATGCTGGCTCCTCTTCTAACATACATGGTAGGAGCTGGAGAGCAAGCGGCAGCAGTTTTAGTCTCAATGCTCCTCTTGTCCATTAGTTGTTGGGGTTCTCCTGAGGAATAAGGAGAGGACCAAAAAGCCAGGTCTTGAGAAATGCACTCTGGAAGGTTATGCTGATTTTCTAATTTAAATATGGATTTCAGGAAAAGAATGTCAACAATACAGAGTGGCAGGACTGGTTTTCCAACTGCTGCCCCTCACAAGAGAGGAAACTGAAACACAGCCCAGCGCGGTTCCTGCAGGCCATGAAACTTTGGACAACCTTTTTGCTGCTTCCCTAATAACCACATTGTGGCAAAACACTTTGTGTTGAAAGCAGCAGCCTATCTGAGCTTGCAATTTTATTTACTTACAAAAAGCCTTGTCCTAAAGCGTTGTTTACCGATGACGAACACGCAGGAGTGTGCAGTTCACAGATCATCTGTGACTTGGGTTGCATAGAAAATTCACTGCAGTAGCAGTTAATGGTCTTGGGCTTGATTTTGCTTGGTTGCAGGTCTTCCCATTGCACTAAATGACCCTTTTCCATGGAGGATAATTGCGTGGGGCGGGTACCTCTGTCTTATCTCAGGCTGCTGCAGCTGACTGTGTCTTCTCCTGAGCCTTGTGAAGATGTGTCAGGAGGAAATATTCCTTGGGGCAGAAGCCAGTCATGGTGTATGGGGGAAAATGGTAATGCTGGACCATAACCAACAGGGTGTGTTAAAGAGCTGATTTGGGTCAGCACATCTGGAGATGGACTTCCTATGCTGGGAGCTTGGGCTCTGCAGCTTGGTGACCACATCACTGGAGTTCTGGTGCGTGAAGTAAGCTGAATTTGGGTTTCCATGTCTGAAGAGGGCAGGTTGGACCTTGGGGAAGCGTGGACAAAGGGAATGGCTTTGCACCAGGGGATTTGCGGTGAGGTTAAGCAGGTCTGGTGGCTGAGTGGGCATGTGGAGATGGGGCATGGACTTGGGTCCTTCCTGCGAACCTGCGGCACTGTCTGCACCCGCTGCCAGTGGGACCACGATGGAGCTGTGGGGATGGGCACCCCAGCACAGGCTGTTACCCAGTGCTTCTCAGGGCGCCTTTGCAGAAGGAGCCCACTCGTGGTGATTTTGGGGAGGGGATGCCAGAGCCTGGTTTTGGGAGGGGACACTGGACCCTAGCTTGGGGGCAGGGGAAAGATGGCAGCCCTTGATTTTAGAGGAGGATGCTTCGCGGGGATGCCAAAGCCTTCGTTCGTGGGGATGATGCCAGATCCTGATTTTGGTGGGAGAGGCCAGCGCCTGCTTTTTTCCTTTTGGGTGGAGGGTGGCAAACCCGGAGTTTTCGGGATGGGGCGGGGGGGAGTGGGAGAGCCTGATGTTGGAGGGGAGAGGCCGAGGGAGTCCAAGGGTTAAGGAGGCGGGCGGCGGCGGCGGGGCGGTGCTGGCGGAGCCGATTGCAGCCGGCTCCTGCGGCTTCGCCTGCGCCGGGCGCGGAGCAGCGGCGGGGAGCGCGGGCGGAGCCCCCCGCCGCCCCCGGCCCCGCCGCCATCCCCCCCCTCCGCCCCGGCCGCCACCATGGTGCAGAAATCCCGCAACGGAGGCGTCTACCCGGGGCCCGCCGCTGAGAAGAAGCTGAAGGTGGGCTTCGTGGGGCTGGACCCGGGAGCCCCGGACTCCAGCCGGGACGGGGCGCTCCTCATCGCCGGCTCCGAGAGCACCAAGCGGGGCAGCATCCTCAGCAAACCCCGCTCCGGGGTCTCGGGCAGCGGGAAGCCCCCCAAAAGGAATGCTTTTTACCGCAAGCTGCAGAATTTCCTCTACAATGTGCTGGAGAGACCGCGGGGCTGGGCTTTCATTTACCACGCATATGTGTGAGTAACAGGGTGGGGGGCAAAGCCGACGGGAGAGACCCCCCACCCGGTCGGGCTCTGCCCTTGCCAGCTCCCTCCCTCCATCCCCGCCACCCCAGCCCCCAAAATGCATGCCGAGGAGGAAGGATGCTCCAGCTGCGGGTGCAGGGAGGGGATGCCGGGTACCAGGGCTGGTTGGGGAGCCCCGAGGGATGCTGCGGGGTGGCGGCGGCTGAGCCGTTCCCCCCCCAAAGCCCCGGGGGCAGCCGGGCCGCCGCTGCATCCCTCGCCCTGGTCCAGCCGGTGCCCGGTGCAGGGCGGCAGGGTGCCCAGGCAGGCTGCGCCCGGCGCCCGGCGGTGTGGCGGTGGTGGAGGCAATCCGGGGCGGGGAAGCTGCCCCTGCAGAGCCGGGGGGTGGCGGCTCCCCGGGGAGGTGCAATGCACCGGGCCCCCCGTCTCCCCCTCCCCTGCCCGCTCCTGCTTGCGGGGGAAGGGGCTGCTCATGCGGTCGGTGCAGGGGGCTGGAGCAGCGGGAGTGATGGGTAGGGACTGCTCCTCCGTCTTGCTTCAAATCACCATAGCAATGCTGTGAGCAGAGGAACAAAAAAGCTCTGCTCAGGCACTGTCTCTCCTTCCCTCCTCCCCCCCTTCTCCCCCGGCCCCATCTTTGGCTGCTGTGTGGCTGCGAAGGGCTTGGGGTTGGTTTTATGGCTCTGCACTGGGTTCTGGAGGTATTTCTTGTCCCCCTGTGGGAAGCGGCTGAATTGGAGATGTGTCTAGAAAGAAATGCTAATCAGTGTCTGGGGCTTCCTGACTGCACAGGGATGGAGCGGTAAACAAAGGAGCAGTCCCGGGGTGCACATTTCCCCGCTGTTACCCCGTTTTTTTTGCCAGAAATGGCCACATCCGACCCGCCGTTTGGCAGAAAGATGCCCATATCTGAAGGCATTGCTGCATAGGGAGAGCAGATGACTTCCCGTTGTTTAGAGGATTGCAAAGGGAGGGTCAAGATAAATTGCTGTGTTACTGCAACTCCCTTCCCTCTGGGACTTTCCACAGTCCCACCAGGCTCTTCTGCAGGCCTGGGCTCGGGCTCGGGTGCTCCTTCCCTTGGTGCCAATGTGTTGTTTTTTCTTTTTTTGTTCGCATGTTTTTCATCATGGCTAGGGCCTCTGTCAGCCCCAGCAAGAGGATTTTTTGGGCCTTTTGTGTTGGTTTTTTTTTTTCCCCTCATCCTTTTGCTGTTAGGCTGTTCTTAGGTAAGGTGTTGGGATATGCTTTCTGGTCCTCAGCCATTTTGTACATTGAGGCCTTCCAGGGAGGTGTTGGCGAGTCCAGTCGGAGAGTCGGTGAGATGCTGGCTGGGTGGAAGGGGGAGCTTTGCCGTGCACTGCAGCGAGTTGGGGTCCTTGCGGGGAGCTCTTTTCCCTAGGGAAATGGGAGAGGAGAAGAGGGAGCTCAGATGCGGGTACGATGAGGGGTGTGAAGTCCAGCTCTGGGAGTCCTGAGCATCCTCCATGCTCAGGGCCATCCTCTGGAGTTGTAGGTGGTTTGTATCACAAAATCCTCCAGAATTGTGTGGAGGGGCCGAGTGTTCACATTGTGAGCTGGGTGCTGGGATGTGTGCAACATACACTGTGTGCTGTTAAATACAGGTGGGACCCCAGCTTGGGGACATTGGGGTGACAATGACAGAGGTGGAAGGGGCTGAAAGCCAGATGGCAAGCGGCAAGGGTAGTCCTGACCGTGAGGGCTTTATAAGCATCTTTGGCTTAAGACAGCTGCTCTGTCTTAACTTCTGACCTGTTTGGCTCTCTGTGGTGGCATTTGCTTGGACAGCCAGCAGTCCTCATGGGGCAGAAGCAGGGGCATCCCAAAATGACCTCCTGCCAGGGTTCGCTGTCCCATGAATGCCCTGTCCCCGGCGTCAGGCTGGGGTGCCCCTTGCCTCTCACCATGTAGCTGCATCCCCCCAGCCCAAGCAGCTGCATTTCTCCTGGGCTCGTGACTGCACTTGTACCTGCCGTGGCACCATGGGGAGCTGTGCCCTCCCATGAGGGACGTGGCTTGGGACGTGCTGGGAGCTGGGCGGCCTCCTTGGCTCACCTTGGGGTAGATGCCCCAGCAGCTGGGAGATGTAACCATTGCAGAACCATCCTCTGACCCCCGCTCACGCACCCGTCGGGAAATGGAGGCTGAATTCAGGGCTGAGGTGGTAATTGCACCAATGTCTGTGAAGCATCAGTGATATAATTAATTTTTTACAGTGTATCGGGAAGTTATATGGACTCCAG
The DNA here is from genome assembly GCF_965183815.1 of Platalea leucorodia. Taxonomy (NCBI): domain Eukaryota; kingdom Metazoa; phylum Chordata; class Aves; order Pelecaniformes; family Threskiornithidae; genus Platalea; species Platalea leucorodia. The sequence goes on along the minus strand of NC_138835.1, from coordinate 15,095,507 downwards.
TCTTCTGAACTGTATATACGATAGGTTTAGCCTTGGCAATCTGCTAATATATTATTTAAAGAGCTGAAGGCTGTTGTAAACATCATAAAAGTCACTGGGATAAGCCCCACACACCGGTTACCGCCCTTTGCTGCCCAGGTGAGCCTGGTAGGGCCCGTGCCAGATCTGTATGTGTTTGAAGGGGGTTTCCTGGGTTTCTGTACCTAGAAGTCTGCTATCCAGACTGATAGCACAGATAAAAACCTCAGTGGCTGCTTATTCAAAGATATGGGAGGATGAAGAGATTGGCTCAAGGTCATAAAGTTTGTATGGGAGAGCTGGAGCCACCCCTGATGTCCCTATGGCCGGTGCAGGGCCCTACCTGTGCTATTGGGGTCACACTGTCGTCTCCTGCCCAAACCCCCATTTTGTGCCAAAGCCTTGAGCACCAAAGCACCTTTAGCTTTCGTAGCGCAGGAGTGGGAGTCCGGAGGGAGGCTGCGGATGGGGGAGCCCCGTCCTGCCGTGACTCGGGCTGTGCGCTGCTCAGCCCCTCCGCCACTGACCCCAGCTGCCAGCACCCCTGTTTCTCTGCTCCTGCTACTCACAGGGACTTTCTTGCATGAAGATTTAGGAACTATTTCCAGCGTGAATGAGTTTGTGACCCTGCAAGGCTGGATTTTAGCTTGTGGAGATGCCTATAGACCCCACTGCATTTCTAGGTGTGGAGCTGCTCTGGGGCTGCAGTGTTGCTCAGGCAGCCTCCCTGCACCCAAATGCCAAGACAAAAACTGTAGAGACTCTTCCAGCATGGGCATGTTTCAATAAATGAGAGGTGCCTCTGCATAAGTACCTTTGATAAATGCCTGTCTGCAGAGGCCCATCTCCCAGGCCGGTATTGCACTGGCTGATTGATGCACTGTCTTGACGTGCCTGTGCAAGTTGCGTTATTTCCAATTCTGCATCCTAGATCCAATCCATCTGATTTCTTTCCCCACCTCTTCTTCCTGTTACCGCTCATTCCCCTTTGCACCATTTCATGCAGAAGAAAACAGGGAAATTCAGAGCAACTCCCACCCCCCAGCCCCAAACTCGTTAACGTGGTCTCATCTCAGATGTTGCCTCTGTAAAAGTGCTATTACCTCTGTGAGCAAAAGCACTGCTTTATATTTGTGTTGTGATTCATTTTTATACTTAGTTATACTTCCTACACTGACACAACTGGGTGACCGGCTCATGGTAGCTGTGTGTGTACACAGATTATATAGAATATATGTATTTTGCACAGCCCTGTGGACGGCTGAGCCTGAGAGGTCCTATTTTTGAGCATGGCTGGAGGTGGACTCTGGCTCCCAGAGGTCTGAGCCTCCCCTATCTCTTATCTTCTCCCAGTATCTTTCTTTTTTTATCCCCCCCTTTTTTTTTTTTTTTTGACAGAGCCTTAGCAATGCAGCACGTGGCCTCATTCTGTTCAAGGTTGAGCTGAAACTTGAAAAGTTGAGCTGTGCCTAAATAGCAGGGCAGGCTTTTTGAGGGATGCAGCAGCATTTAGATCTCAAGGTAGTTCTCTGCACGGGGAGGCATTTTGCTTCCAAAATGCTTCCATTTTATTTCTTTCAATAATATAAATATTTTTTTTTCTTCTAGTCCTTTTACATTGGTTATTGTAGCCTGTCCTGAGCTCAGTGGTGCTGAGTTTGAAGGGCTGTGATACTCGAAAGTGATTTTTGTCCCTGCCTGCCATCTTATTTCAGGAGGGGTGGCTGTATTCTGTGCCAGCCTAAGCGAGGTACTTGCACTGGGCACTGCTGTAGCCCGATACATCTGGAGACACATTTGCTGATCCCGTGGGTGAGCTGCTCATGTTTGGTCCCTGAGCTGAAGACGAGGGGGCTGGATTTGGGGCAGTAGCAGGAAAAGAGCCTGTATTCAAACAGTTTAAAACTGTCTGCACCCAGGGCCAACGTAATTCTTGCATTTCCTGCTTTGAATTTACAACCTTAATGCGTCTTTTTAACTGCGTTAAAAATAGTTTGGATGCATTTTTTGTCCGCATACTGTGCACCATACATTCAGTTAATTAAGCAAGTGCATGGACTTAAATTATAATAAGGAAGAACATTTTCTCCCTGTCTAATTATATCAAAATTTCCTTGTGCCATCCCTATCCCCTTTGTTCTTCCCTTTTAACCCAGCCAGAAGCCACCTCTCTCTCCAGAAACACTCCTCTCTGTGCTGCCCGCATCCTGGCATGGCCACGGTTGGCATGGTGGGAGGATGGAGAGTTGATGCAATTACTTCCCTGAAGGTCCAGGGTTTCTCAGTGCAGAGGTGGCCTCTTTTTGTGATGCCTTCCACTCCTCAGGGACTGACGAAAACATGGTTATTTCAAATAGATCCATTCCTAGATAATCTTTTGCATCAGATTGAATGACTCTGGGAACCCCCCAGCCATTTTTCTGCTGCCTGCGTTGGGTTTTTAGGCAGTTCTTGTGTTTTGTTTTCCACTTACATTTTTTATACTTTTTTTATGGCATTTGCTAATTAGGGCTAATTTTAGTTTGACAATCTCATTTATCCATCCCCAAGCACTGAGGGGTTGTGGTTCATGGCAAGCCCTCACCCACAGTCAGGGATATTGCTGGCAGGTACGATGCCACCAAACTCAGCCCTTCCACCAGCGACATGCAGGGAACTCCTGGGTTCTCCTCCCCGTGTCCTAGTGAGTATGGGGGATGAAGGGGCCAATACAGATCTCCTGTAAGTGCTGAGTTTAATGGAGCTGCTGGGCTTTGGCCTCGGGTGGTGATGCCCTCAGCCGTGTGGTTAAGTCTGTCCTGGGGACCAGGGAGACCTCCATGGTGCAGTGCCTCATGAGCTCCTCTCCAGCTGCTTAGTCAGAGCTTGGTGGGAGCAACCTGATTTCAGTCGCTTTAATGTGTCACGTTCCAGTCGTCACATTCGCCCCACGCTGACATTAAGGAAACGAAAAACAAGCCGATCCTCCAGATGACCTCCTTTTTGCGCTGCAACACACCTCAACCAGATGAGTCTTCCTATGGCTCAATTTATTATAAGAGGGAATAAGCCAAAAAGCAAGCCCCAAATCCCATACTAAAGGGAAGATGGGCATTGCTTAGAGAGATGCAGTTAGCAAAAATCGGATTTCTTGGGTTTTTTTTATTGCATTGCAGCAGAGGGAGGGGACGTTAGGAGGGTGAGACACTGTGCAATTCATTTGGTGGGGCAGGGTGAGCAGGGCAGAGGGTTTGCCTGTCAGTTAGGCATCGGTGGGGTTTCCAAGGATAAAAAGCACATAAGTTTGGTATTTGGCTTCTGGGATTTAAGTAGCAAACACTTAGCCCTGCATAATCCTTTTTAAGGTAGCCTAAATGCTTAGCTGGTTTCTTAGTTCTTTAGGGACAGATTCCTCTTTAAATTGTGGTGGCAGGGAGGTGTGCCAGTCCCTCTTTCTGCTATGTAATCTCCTGTAGAGAAGATACAGGAGAGCCAAGAAAGATGAAGAGTAGTTCCTATAAAGCATTTAACTTTGTCTATGGTGTGCTTCTCAGGAAAATGTGAGCCTGTCCCTATTGGTGTGATGTCCCCAGTTCCCAATGCATCAAAGAGAGGAGGTCTCCAGCACTGAGACAGGCATTGCTACAGGATAATGCAATGGCTTTTAGCCCCCGATGGTCAAAAAGGAGCCACAGTTCAGAACCAGTTTATTGTGGGGGTCTAAACTGAGTTTCATGAATGTATTTAGATGAGAGCTGTATTGCAAGGTGATTTGACCAGTGAGGACATGATGGCAAAACCAGGTAGTGCAGAAGGGCACTGGGCACAGTGGTTTGGCTGGTGCAGCTGGGTCCTTCACCACCAGATGTTTAAATGGCTCCTAATTGGGTTGCAAGCCAAAACCACTCAGGCTCCTCTGACACTCGCTTGTGGCAAAAGATGGCCCCACCAGGACTGCAGGAGTAGGTATTTAAATCTGGTCCCTTGGTGCATGTGCCCATCCACCCACAGTAAAAGAAAAATGTCATTTTTCTCCAGCAAGAGCAAGTTGTGTGATACTTCAGCGTACTTGATCAGCTCACTGAAGCTGCGGGTGACCTTGGATCCCCACGCAGTTCTCCTGGCCTTAGCCTGGATAAACTGCAAATGCAGCCTTCTATGACACTTACGTTGAAGGTGTTTGGGGGGGGGGGTGTCATGTGCATTTATTCTAAAGCACTGAATTAATTACATGTGGTGTTGTTTGGTATGGAGTATCTCACACAAGTCACAGGCCGGGACGGTGAGAGCTGCATTATTACAGCCTCGGGGCTTCTTGACTGTCTAACTGCCAATAAACAAGGGAAACTGGAGCATTCCTCCAGATCTCTCTGATCTGCCTTTGGTATCGCTCCAGCCTCTTAACATGCTTTTTAGATGCGTGGAAAGCTTTGGTGTTGGTAAGCATCCATCCAGTGACTTTTTTTGAGTAGATTGGATGTCAGAGGGCAGCCTTTTCCAAGGCATGGGGAGCAGAAGACCTGCGAGATCTTCTCGCCTCTCACTCTTGCTGCTGCAGGGAGGTGATTTAAAGCTACATCAGGGTCACTGGGACTGCTGGGTGCAGGAGCAGCCTCGGCTTTGCAAGCCCTGTGACTGAGCAGTCACTTGATTTGTTTCAGGATGTACAATGTCAAGACATTGCAGGTGGAGTGAGCTTTCAGGTCGAATTTGGTGATGCTCAGATACCTGCTGGGTTCCTCACAGAAATCCCATAGCACCCTCAGTGCAGATTTTGGGTGGGCAGGTCTGCCTTCTGGAGATGCCCATTTCTCTCTGTTGATGACAGAGGGAGCCTAAGTTCCCTTGCATACCTTAGGTGAAAGCTGGGTTTAATCCAGGTGGGATTAATCCAGACAAGGAGGAGGTAAGACAGAGCCTGGCACAATTTGTAAACTGAAAACTGGAGTGAGTTGAGGCATCTCCCACCTCCTGCCACAGCCTGTAGGAAACTGATGTTCAGAGCCAGAACTACCCTGTGGACATCCTTCCAGGTAAGGTCAAGATGAGAGATGGGGCTGGGCCACATCGAAACAGGATGACCAGAATCTGAGATCCACATTTACTCAGCCATGTTTGAGAAAGGAACCTTTATAGCAAACCCTGATCAACTTGTGGACCTGCAACCCAAGACCCAGGGGAAATCAGAAGATAATCAAGCCTCATTAATACTGATTATAGTTCTTAAGCAGCTACGGTTGTGTTTAGGCTCTCGGAGGAGGCTGCCCAGTGGTCAGTATTCAGTCAGAGATTCTCCTTTTTTAATGCCTGCCCTGGGAGGGTGGGACAGGGCAAAGAAACATGAGGACAGACAAGGTCAGAGGCAGTGACTGCCCCTGCTTGGGTTAGGAGGCCACCGCTCTCCATCTGAGGATCCTGGCAGTCCATCATGGCTGGCACTTGGTCTCTTCAGGACAAGATTGAAAGAGGCAGAGATTTTGCCTTCTGGAGGGTCTTTCCCAGGGATTCATAAATGCCTCATTTGTAAAGAAACCCCAATCTGCCTGGAAGTCCTGGTTTCTCATTTAGAGCTCTGCCAGCCTGGGTAGGTGACAGTGTCGAAGCAAAATACGGCTGGGGCGATTGCTGAGCTGCTGTCACACACTGCAATGGATGAGCACAGCAGGACAGGCAATCCTAATGCAGCTTCCATAGATATGCTGTCACTCTCTGTAAAGTTATTATGATGCCCGGGGGGGGGAGGGGAACTAGCAGAAATCCTGACTCAAAGGTGAGTCACATACACCTCTTCTCTGTCTTGTGTGAATGCAGTAGTTTGTGTCTGGCTACCTGCTGTGTGTGTTTGTTGCAACTTTGGTTTGATATGGTTGGAAAAACTAATATGCAGTGCAAAAGAAAAAGAAAAACTTCAGTCAAATAATAGTTAAAATGAATACCAAGGGGAAAACAATACTCTCTTAATATTGCAGCAGTGTGCAAGCACCCCTAATGGAAATAGAATTCTACAAGCTTCTGTTCTGTACATCGAGCCAAAAAGAGCCAGTCCCTGCTGTAAGGACTTATTGTATTGAACAGATAAGACAGATGGAAGGCATAAAGTAGTTGTTGGGGGACTGCTGGTAAATGTTATCTTTGCTCCACTCTTCTTTTTAATAGTATTTGCCCAGCTTCTTGTTTGCTTTTGAATTGGTGCGTTGGTTTCCATTTGTGCTCCTTGGGTTTGCAAAAGAAAGTGGGGTTGGCTTTGGCTAGAGCAAATGAGCCAGCCTATCTTAGCGGTAAATCCCGTAGTCTGAGGACCTCAGCAGGGTTAACTTTGGGCTGGGAGGATGAAGGCACATCTTCCCTGGGACATGGATCACCCATACTGGGGCAGTTTGCTGTGATCTTGCTGCTCATTACAAATGCAGTGTGTAGAGGGCTGGGAACTGGGCTTGCCGGCTTTCTCACTGTTTGAGGGTAATATGTGGCAGCGAAATGACAGCACTGGGAGACTTTTTCTCCTGCATGTTTATGGGCTTTCGCACAACTTGGAGTCTCGAAGTGGCCATTAATTGAGTTTATGCTTGCTCAGAGGTTCGTTACCTGATCTGAGGAACGTAATAAGGGATGTAAGAGCACTCCATCTTTCACTCAAGAGGAGAGCAAAGGAGTAACATAAATATCTGTGTATTATAGCTGGACAAACAGGGAGTGAGGCCGTGTTGCCTCCTGCCACTTCAAGCTATATGGTGGTTAAACCTGAATGCTTCCAGGAGGGGCAGTGAAAAACAAAACCTCTCCCCAATAACAAGGACCATTCATTGCTCTTGAAGCAGGTAGGCTGCACGAAGGGCTCAGGCTGGTGTGGCCATTGGTTCAATGTTGGACATTGGTTTAGTTCTGTGGTTATTCATCCTTCCTCTTCCTATGTGTCAGGCAAGGCTGGAAATGCCATGTCTTGTCCAGTTAACCTCTCGCTGGGCCTTCCTCCAAGTTTCCTGGGGTTTATTAGCAATGATTCGTGCTTTAAGGACTAGTGAGATTCCTGAGTCATCTCCTTAGGCAGGGAGCTATTTATTTCAGTGTGTGTGTTACACTCCCTGGGAGTGGGTGTCTCTCTTCCGCTTTTGGATCCTGCCCTGACTCTATATAAAGACTCCAGGCTTGAATGAGCAGCAAAACCAGCCCTCGAACTGGCTCCATCGTTTGGAGGCTTCGTACTGCTGATCCCTCTCCTGGCTGAAGGAACATGGCTGTTTGGAGCATGGGTAGGAGTTTGCATGGGACATTTGTCCATCTTGGGGTTGCATAGCTGCTAGGACAGCTCGTAGGGACACAGCGTGCTGTGTGTCCATGTCCAAGAGCAGTTCTTGCTCTACAGTGGCTCATGACCAAGGGGAAAGCATGATTTGTACCTCCTTTTCTCTCCTGAGGTTGATTTGCTGATGCTGTTGGGTTTTTGGTCAGTGGGATTTTTCTTATTTAGGAGAGATGAGATATATCCGAGTGGCTGTAATTCTCCATTGGTATCAGAGCAGGGACTGGAGGTGCCATGGGCAAATGCAGATGGGCTCCTCTGAGACATTGACAGTGCAGGAGCTGCCAGGTTTGGAGGAATTTCACTGTGTCATTTCTCCTGGGATGGCTCCTTTCAGACACATCCCATGCTTGCTTGGTGGCCTTGCAGAAAGCTGCCTTGCTGCATATGAATTTGGGAGTTTGGGGGTGCAAGGAGAGCCCCTCATGTAACAGCTCTCTGGGGAGCGGCAAAGAAGCCAGCATGCTAATGGCAATGTTCATCCAAAAGCTGTCTTCACACCCAATTAAGCATCACCCTGAGCCAGAGGGACAAGTCCTCATGTCATTATGTCTTGAACTAAATTGCTGGCACTTCATGAGGGCTCTGTCTCCATAGCCTGAGGGACCGATGCATTTAACAAAGGTTTTTTTTTTAGTGCTGATACGGATTAATGTGACCTCGTGGTTTGGTCCTTGTGGCTACTGGATGCGCATCACTGTGGTTGTCTTTTTCTTAGTTATGGCTATTCCTGTAAGGAAGGAAAAAGACCTAGAGAAAAGGAGAATTTCCTGAGCTCTTTGTGATTTGTCAGGAATGACATGCAGTCATGGAATTTTGCACTGAATTTTTCTTTTCCACATTTTTCCCTTTAACAGCTAGATGTTTTTAATGCTGTTCTTGTTTAGCAGCTTCTCTCTTACCATACCAGCTAATGAGGAGTAGGAAGAATTTCTGCATTGACCTTTTGTTGCTGCTGATGTTTTTCTTTTCTGCAACAGGAATCAGATAGAATTTGAAACCTTCTCTGAGCTGCCCCTCCAGGCCCTGAGCCTGCGCTTCCCTGATGCATGTTTGTGGGTGGTGGGAGCACCTCGAGTCGTGCTAAATGGCACAGAGCGAGCTGCTCGGGCTTAGTCTGTGAATCAGTAGATTTCACATCTGAGCCTGGAATAAATAACACAATGTAGGTCTGAACTTGGTTCGAAGTCGGCGATGGATTAACTTGCCTTCGTATGGGGGGGAATGATTTGAGGTTGTGAGTATATGGAAAGGTAATGAAAGTGCCTGAATAAGATAAGTGAATGGGACTCTAAAGATGTCTCTGTTCCACTATTTCTACGAGGAGATGGGGATGTAGACATCTACAAGTAGGTGAGACATATCCCAACCTCAGGTCTCCACCCTGTGCTATGGAACAGCCAAATCTGGGAGACCTGCTAATAGACAGGGCTTGACATTGCCTGGGCTTGACCCATCCATGTGCCAGAACTTGGGCACCAGGAGCGCACCTCTGTTGAATTTGCCATTTTGGCCGCCCCTCTTTGCAGACACTCTGCAGAGCAAATAAGCCTGCCGTGGGCGTGCTGTTGGCGTAAGGCACCTGCCCAAGCCCCAGCTCCCTGCAGAGAAACGGGCTGAACCTCCAAAGCGAGTCCCAGTCCTACCTAGCCTTGGTCTTTTGGCCCTTCTCCACATCAGAGCAGATGGCTATTAAAAGCCCCAGAGAAATTCATTAAGCTAATGGATTGCCAGCCTCCATCTGTGGCCGGGGAGGCCCGTCTACCCTGCAGCCGCATCCCCGTGGGATGTTGAGCTGGGAAGAGTGGCCAGAGCCAAGCCCGACCCTGCAATGGTATTCCTGCCGGCTGCAGCGGGCTGCTGGGATGTGCACCCCATGTGTGAAACACAGGAGCTGGTAGAGCAGCCCGGGGAGGTAGCACAGACCTGATGGGGTGGCTTACTTATTTTTCATTTACTAAAAGCATAGCAGAAATTAAATGAATATTAATTAAACCTTTTATTTTTTCCTCTCTCCTGCTTCCTCTTGCTCCTTACTGTTTCTAGGGAAGACTGAAAAAAATGTGCTAGAGAGGAAGCTAAACTCTGAGCATCCTTTCATGAATGCAGAATATGGCCCCCATGGGACTGCAGGGAAAGGCCCTGTAATTACAGGGAACGTCCTGCGAGGCTGGGTTACACAACCAGGATGGAGAGCTGCTCCTGCTTCAGTTTAGCAGCAGGCTGATGAGGCTGTAACTCAAAATACTACCTGGCTATTATCCATTCATTGCTTTTTATCACTGTCGGTGTCCTCAATGCACAGCACAGACCACTCGTGAGGCTCGGAGCCAAAAAGGAGGTAGGAAGGAGCACACAGGATCATAAAAGGGCCATTTGATATTTACAGTGCCTGGTGACATAATTCCCAGACAGCTCGAGCATATCTCGGAGCCGGCTGACGAGTCGCCGGGGAGATCTTGCTACAATGCCACCAAGTGAAGGTGACTCCTTCCCAGCTCTGGCAGGAGCAGGATGCCCTGATGGAGAAGTCGTGCTGCGGCGGCTGCTCGTGGGCTCTGCACCGGCTGCTGCCACCTGGGTTAAGTGCCAAGTTAGCGGCTGGGAAAGGGATATAGGACTGTAGCAAGTGCCTGGAAATGTCATATAGGGTAGGATTAATGCCTTGGCTGTGGTGCTGGGCATGCCCTGGTGTCATGTGCTGGAGGGCGTTGCTCTTGTGTGCTCCCGGGTGGCTTTGTGCTGTCACTTAAGATGCTGTTGTTGGCTCTGGTCCATGCGAGCCTTGGTTACTGGTGTGCTTTGCAGTGGTTTTGTGCCAGGCTTTATTCTACTCTAGAAGGTTTTATTGGTTGCTGAGGGCCACGGGCACGTCTTGAGCTGTGCGTGGGCTTAACCTCAGCTGTGCCCCTGTGTGCTGGGGGGAATCATTACCCCTGTTTTCCAGTTTGGGAGCTGAGGTACGGAGGAATTCAGCGACACGGGACGCCTGCGGCATAATCCAGCATCCCTGCTCCCCGTGCTGTAACCCTAGCCTCTGCCTCCTCCAGCAATAATAACCATTTCCCATATAGATAAGGAGACTTCAGCATGTATACTTGTCCTGTCAGGCCTTCCTAGGCTTTGAATTATTAAATATTGTCTCTGATCTCCATTATAAAGGTTGTTAGAACACAGCTACTTATCAGAATAGAAAATACTCCGTTTCCGTACTTTAACAGTTGGCTTCATCTCCTTGTGGGATTTACAATAAATGAGAAGAGTTAAAAAAAAAAAAAGCAAAAAAAAAAATCATGAGAGGCTGAGGTTGGAAGTAAACACAGAGAAGCAACATCTTTGCAAGAGGATGTCCAGTTTTCTGTCCCAGTACCCACGTGGTCCCTGGTCTGTATCTTCTGTCTGGAACAAAATCATGTGCAAATTTATTAGCATTAATAGGCTGGACAGTGTTTGCTGCTGTGACTTCCCCAATGCCGGATTACAGATTGCGCCCCGGGGGTGCCCCGTCCCACACCCCCATCGCCCTCTCCTCCATCAGCTGGCAGAGACCCCAGCGAACCGCCCTGGCCACGTTTCTGAGCAATGGCTGTACGTTCGCCTTAGAGGGAGCATCAAGAAGGTGCAGATGCAGACTCCAGGCAGCTGCTGAGCTCAGTGATGGGTTTGTCGTTATTTCTGAGAGCCTGAAGTCCTGGCTGCAGTTTGCTGTAATTTCCAAGGTCAGATTTTTGCTTGCTACTTGTAAGAAATCGGGTGGCACCTGCTGCTTTGCAAAAGGCTGGATTTGAGCAGCAGTAACCCAGGCCATGGTCCTGCTGGTGGTTGTTCTCTTGCTCTAGAAGTGTCTTGTCCCACAGCCGGGCATGTCCATGCCCGGCCACGCACTGCCTCTACCAGGCACCTGCAGCATCCCTGAGCGGAGCTGCTTGATGTGACCCAGGCAGGTGATCCCTGTTTTTTCCCAGGGAATAAACCATGGAAACTGGCTTGAGAGTGAGCTGGAAAGTGGAAGCAGGGTCACGGTGCTGTCAGGCTGGGTCTGATTTCCTCTGGACCCTGTGGGAGAGGCACTGTTCCCTTCTCACGCTCCTGAGTTAAGCTGCAACAGCTCTCCCAGGGAGCAGCCAGGCAGCAGTATGGCACGATGCCGCCGGGCTGGGGGAGCTGCTGGGAAACTTGGATCGTGCCTGAGAAAAGGGGGTTAAAAGCAGGTTTTTGCAAGCCTTTGCCTGCCATTTTAAATGGGAACGATGTTTCCCTGGCAACGAGATGGATGCTTCCCAGCAGAGCATATGGCTTCCATCGACTTTGATTTACCGGCGTGTTGAAATGGCAGCTAGATAATCTCTCTTCAGTTTTAATGTGTCCATGCCCTGTGTCCCTGTTACTTGTGAGCTTTAAAAGACCGTGGGTCCAGCCCCTGCGGTGCTGGCCTTGCTCCCAGCTTGTCCCAGGGCTGGAGCTGCCAGGGTCCCATGTCAGGGCTGGGTCTGGGGTCCTTTGCAAAGAGGGACCCACACAGAGGACCCGAGCATCGCCCAGAGCAAGGAGCTGCAGGGTGGGCAGGAAAACCTTCCCTGCCTCTGCTGCCTTTCACCAGCTGAACAGCTCCTCCTCCTTGGAGAATATAATCTGCAGCCCTCTCTTCCTATTCTCCTCCTTGCTTTAAATCATTTTTAGATGTTTTCCACCTTTCACCACACAATCATCTGCCTCCTGCAGCTTGCTATTTATTGTTGTGTTTACTGGCACAGGGAAATAAGGAGAGGGAACAAACCTGTCATTTGCTGAGCGGGGGAACTTGGGGGAGCTGGTTTCTGCGAGCTCGTGGCTCTCCCAGCCTTGCTGGCGTGTGCTGGCCCCACCGAGCTCGCATGGCAGCTGCCTCTGAAGGGCAAAACCAGGGTGCCTTCCTCCTCCTTGCTGCCCATCACTGGCTCCCCATTCTTTGGCAAATTTGATGAAACAGGTCCAAATATTAGACGGTGACAGCAAGGCAGCCAGACAAGGTGATCGCATGAGCCTCGTGGCCTATGGAACCAGGATAGCCGGTGAGGTTCCTTCACGCACCCAAGTGGTGCTGGGGCTGGTTCCCGGCTGCCCGTGGCCAGCTGGTTTGTAGCTGCGAGCAGCAGCGAGGGCCAGGCACGGGGCTTGGGAACCGGCTGGCTAGGGTGGCCTTAAATGAGACTACAACGTGGTGCTGGCCCGCGAATGGCTGTACTCCCCGCTTCCATGAGGGAGGTTTTTGGGGAGCTATGGGTGAGACAATGCCTCCTTCTTTGCAAGTATCCAGGTGAGCCAGAAAGCCCTGGTCTGCACATACTGGCTCTCAGCCCTGATTGCAACAAGCCCCGCAAAGCTGCCCAGCCTGAAAGACTTTAAAAAGGAGGCTCCCTTGTAACTGAGGTTGCCTTTATTTCTTCTGGCAGGACCACGGCTTTCCCCTCCTCTCGGGGATGTTTAGCCCTCCGGGCAGCCTCTCGCCCTGCAAAGGGCTCTCAATGATGGGGGGCTGCCCCGCTCCTGTCGGGGCCGCTGTCATGAGCTGGCCGTTCTCTGCCATAAGCAAAGGAGACACCGACATGGGTGGTGGCAGGAGGATCTCTCCATTGCTCCTGGGGAGCAGCGTGGCCAGGGCAAATCTGGCTACAGCCCAGGGAAGCTTTACTGCTGTAGAGGGGAGATTGATGGAAAAGGGCTTTGAAGAGTTGCACCTCCTGGAAGACCCAAAATAATTATATTGGTGGAGAAGTTAAACGGAGCTTGACTGGCAGCTGTTGTGATGTTCTCCCCTCCCTGCGGCATAACTGCCTGTTTCAGCAATTTTTTTAGGGCTAAAGAGCGCTGTCTTTTTAACCCTGAGCTCTCTGGAGACCTGGGTTTGTTTTGCATCCCTTCACCCTGAGCAGCTCCTCCAGGCCTGCCTGTCTGCATGGCCAAGGCACTGTTCCCAGCAGAAACATTCCCATCCCAACAGGAGCAACTTCATGGACATGAAAAGCACCAGGGCCGTATTCTGCCACCTTTGCTGTGGAGGAGCGTGCCATGCTACTGATGTGGGGAAGGGATGCAGAGCTCTAAAACTGCCCACTGGCCTTTTATTTCTTGTTGTTGGACCTAATCCTGTGTCTTTCTGCGTGCCAAACTCAGGTGTCTCTTGGGCATCGCAGAGTTTGGACCCGGCTGAGCTGGACCCTCTCCTGTGGCAGGGCAGCATCCTTGGCTTTTGGGGTGTTATTCCTGATTTGCATGGGTGTGACTGGGGGAGAGTTGCAGAGAGGGAACCTGGTCCTGCTGATTGTAGTGCTCCTGTTATTCCTCTGGGTATATATTTTTTTTTTAGCCAGCTTGGGGGTCATCATCTTCTGGGGACTAAAATCGAAAGGCTGTGAACCAGCTCTCCTGCTTCTTGGCTCTGAGCTCCTTCCTAGTCACTAGCTGGGACAAGAGAAGTAAAACTAAACAGATGGCAAAATTACCAACTCCAAGACATATTATACGGGCAGTTTGCAAATACTTCCCCCCCCCCCCCCCCCCCCCCAAGACTCAGTTAATTAAATAAACTGATGAGCAAATGAAGTTAGCAGTGCTTTGGTAATGCTTGCGTTTTAAGCTTTGGCGTTATCCGTTAGCCTCTGGCTCCAAGAAGCCACATTCTTGTCTTCTCATTATTGAGGCATGAAGCCAGGGATGGACCCAAAATCTCGGCCGTCCTTCGCTGTTAGCTGGGAGGGAGTCCGAGGGCACAGCTCTGGGGTATGACCCTTACAGAAACATAAACCGTGGGCTGAGGCATGAGGAAAGTGAGATTTTTAAAGTCAACATAAGGACTTTGAGCCATTTAGTTGTTTGCAGTGGGTCTGAGATGGTTCATGCGCCTGTTGGGAGCTGCGGAGCCTCTGTGTCGGCAGCTCCCCACAGATGCTCTTGGCGAGGATGCTCATTTTAAGGGTGCTGCAATTCTTGGTGCTATAAAACTAGTGCAGAGTTGGAGACAGGGAAGCGAAGCTAAAGGAGCTCAGCAAGTCAGAGCTTGTCCTTCGTGGGCAGGAAACCTCGGGCTCCAGCTAAATAGCTGATTCTGGGACAGACCTTTGAAAAACCAGCTACTATTCCTGTCTGCAGCAGGAACCAGCCCTGCACATTTTGAGACAATCTTCCTATCTGCAATTAGACCAGAGCCTATTTTTGTATATCCCATTCCCTCGAGGAATGTTTAGATCAGATGCAGCATTACATTTTACAGGGACATCTTGCTTTTAGCCCAGTTTTAGAGCTCAGTTAAGTCAGGTCAAGTGACTTGCCCGGGTCAGTCAAAGAAGCTTGACCTCTGCAAGAGGATTTTTTATTCCTGCATGCTCCAACCATATGGCATAGCGCTTGGCTTCTTAAATTTGTTTCATTTTTTTTTTTGAGGTGTTGCAGAAAAGCAGGGCTTTCCCCTTATGAAAAAGAAATAACTTGATCTTCATATACAGATAAAGGTTAGCTTAGGAAGGCTTGTATTCCTGTAGACATGAATAATGATTTCTCAGAGGCAGGGAGGAAGCAGAGGCTCTTTTGGGGGAATACCCTGTGGGATGAAACAGAGGCAGCGCTCAGATTTCAATCTGAATAATATGGGTATTGCATGAGACAGCAACTTTCCCTCACATGAAAATCAATGAACGTGCTCTGAGTAAATGCCTGCGCGTTTTAAGAATTACTTAAATGTCCAATATTTTATACTCTTAATTTACCTCCCAATGCACCATTATTGCACCGTGGTCTTTAGGATTCTCTCCTGTGAACCATTTCTGCAGCTGCATGAATGTATTTCTCCCCACCAAGTTTTTAAAAGAAAACCTCAGCCCGGCGGTGCTGAATCGCAGCAGAGGCAGAGTCTTCTGGCAGGTGCACGGGCTTGATGAATACTTTGGGTTTTCCTCCAGACATCTGGCTCCTCTGAGGCTGCGTGCGCAGGGCAAGGAGAATACGCAGACAAGCAGTTCCCAGTGATTCATGTTAGATGAAGACAAAGAGGAACATCTGAGCTAGAACTTTGCATGCAGTGATTATTATTAATAAGGCTTTTACTCTGAGTTGAGTAAGTTAAATGATTAGAGCCCGCCTGTAAAACAAACAACCGATTCCTTAAATTTAACCCCTTTTCCTGCTGTAAATGTTCAGATCTTGATCTCCGTTCCCTATCATTTCCAGACGGCTTTTGTTCTTTGAGGCTTCAGTCCAGGAAAGCTCTTAAGCTCACTCTTGCTTGTAAGTGTGGAGATACATAATCCTTTGCTGGACAAGGGACAAGATATGTCATGTAAAACCCATTTCTACTCAAATTCCTGCAGTTCATGAGTTCAGGTCGGGACTCTGGCTCTGGCCATTCGGGGCAGATGATGCTGTTTCTTCTCCCTGACTCTGTTATAAGCCAGAGGGAAAGGCTGGAGGAGCTCTTGGAGAGGGAACTCATTTCAAAAGTGGTGGATGTTGAAGGAGAAAATTTATGTGAACCCATATCTTGCCCTTTTTCTGACTGAGAAATGTGCTGCCTAAATGAGGGAAGGCAGAGGAAGAGAAGTTTTGTGACTTGTGCCCGTACAGTAGGGCTGTGGACACCTATTCCTTTTTCCTTAGTTTGCTGTGATGGATTTGTGAGTCCTCCTTATCTGCCCATAAAGCAGAAAACAACCTTCCCCAAAAACCTGATGCAAAGGAAATCTCATCCCCTGCTACTTCCCTGGGATGTAAATGTGCAGGCGTGTTTTGGTAGCTGCAAGGGGAGTCGAAGCACAGAAGCAGGGCACATCGCTCAGCCAGCGGCGCTCCCACTCCCGGCCACGTGTGCGGGGAAGACCCCAGAAAACCTGATCTGCTGGAAAAACTGCCTCCCATTTTTGCCACGTTGCTGTCACGCAGCAAGGAGGGCAGATTTGCTGCATCCGCGCGCAGGGGCCGGGGGACGTGTCCCGGGGGCTTGCAGGTGCTGGTGGCGCAATAGGGCTGATTGAGGAAAGTAAACCCTCTCATTTTCCTTCCCATTCCAGTGCTGCTGCTATGGTTTAGGGTCTCTAAGACCTGCTCCTCTGTAGCCTGATTAATTCCCTGTATCATTACCCACCTCCTGGAGCACTGTTTAATGCAGCCTTGCTGTCCACACCTCCTCCGGGATGCTGCTTTGGTCTTTTGGAGATGCTCCGTTGCATATTTCACGCCACCATCCTTAGTCCACTTTATGGCTTTGTACAAACAGGGTGCTTCTTATCAGGGCTGTTCAGCCATCAGCTCAGTGCACGGAGAAGGCACAGGAGCTATTAACATTGTCCCAGAGAGGCCTCTGCTAAAGATTTATTAAAGAGTTTATAAACCATGAGAATCCCTGCCCTGGAGCCAGCCTGCGTGTTGCCCATAAACAATGTTTTCTACCCGCACGGGTGCCTGGGGAGCCTCCAGGCTCCTCCGAGGAGCAAGATCTGGGCTGGGCTCGGGTGAGAGGACAGGGCTGGGCATGGCCGAACCTGCGGGGAATGAGACACCATCAGGAGCTATTTTTGGAAAGCAGAGAGCATTTATTAAGGCACAGGACCAAAAGGCAGGACTCCCCGCTTCTATTTTCAGCTCTGCCAGTGACAGAAGTCGCTTTGGGAGATGATTTTGGCTGAGACTGAGGGATGTGGAAACCCGGAGTGAGGCATTTAGGCTCATGTTTAGCCTTGTAAATGAATAGCTGGGTTGCAAATCACAGCAGGATTGCTTACATGAACAAAGATGATGGATGCTCCTGGCTAAGGGTAGGTGCAATACGGCGGCATCTTTACCCTGGAAAAGTCATGGCATTATCAGAGTTTTGCTTCTGATTCACCAGGGACTTAAATTGAGCTGTAACTAGTCCCATTCTGATTATGAGGCCCTTTGAGTTTTAAAAGGCATTTGCCGATCTCTGTTTCTCTTTGGTATGGGTGTTCTTTCACCTTGGTTTATTGTCATTGCTGCATTTTCATGGCGTTTGACTTACACTGAAGTTTTAGATAATGGAAAGCCAGCATTTTACAGAGACCACAGCAAATGGATTGCTGGGATTCCAGATGGATTGCCCACAAGCATTTTGGTTTTATTTTAGCACAATTATCAATGCCTTATTTACATCCCCAAAGTAATTTTTGTGTTTTAAATGTTTTAAGTTGTTTTCCATTGTGCAGCTCTGAAATGCCTGTAGTAAAATACTCCTTCCTTTCCAGCTTTGCTCTCTCTAATTAAACAAGTCATTAATTCTCTTTCCCAATGCCAGGGAAAGCCAGTGAAGTGTGTAACTAGCCCAGTGGCTTGTTACAAGCTTGTGCCACCTCTTTGTATCGTATCCATCTCCTTTGCATCCAGGAATCCAGTTGCTAATTATTGGTGCTCCATCAGAGGAAGCCCAATGTTTTTGCATGTCAGTGAATGTTTTTTGAATACAAGTATTTCAGGAATAAATTTAAAGGTCTTTTAAAATTCTTATGTAAATTGGTGTGTAGAGTCCTTTTGGAAGGCAAATTAGATGATTAACCTGAAAAGCTTTATGATGATTTTGTCATATGCTTTTACTGAGAAAAAGAGAAAAGGACAATCTTTCCTGTTTCAAGTCATTTTAAGTTTTTTTTTTTTTTTTCCAAGAGGGAGTTCAGTAATTTCTTTTCCTAATGCTAACGTGAAGCACGGTGGATATGAAATCTGGATATGCAGATTTTGTGCTGGGATTTATAAATTGTAATAAGAAGCTTGCATGGGTGTTTTAAGTCATCATAACCTTTGGATGTAAAGCCAGACTTTGGAGGACTTTGGATTTATTATATTAGCAGCAGTCAGATTTGCACAGCTGAGTCTTGGCTGAGCTTAAAGGTCTAAGCAACAGGCGTGGGGGATCCCGGAGCAGCAGAAGGTGCTGGGTGCCTGTAGGAATGGGTGGTGGGTGAGAAGATGCAGTGACATGAGGTGTCCTTCACTCATCACTCTACGGAGGAGACAGAGGTCCAAAACCACACGCTGCCCTTTGCATCCTGGCCTGGGTTTGGGAGAGGCTGGTGCTGGCTCCAGCCGTGCATTGTGTAGGACTCAGCTCCTGTCTGCTCGGGAGAAGGATATTGTCTTCTCCAAAGCTTTAAGCAGAATTGGCATATTTAATGTAAAAATCATTAGACGGGACATAATTAACGTTCCTTATTGCACATTAACATTACCCAGAGTCAGGCTGCAGACATAATTTGCTTTGATTAGATATATAGCTTTAAAAATTAGATTCATCCCAACCTCTACACTATTTATTGGCCTGTTTCCCTTTCCCTAGCTATCCATTATTGTCTGGAGCCCTTTCCTGCACTGTCTGGGTAGATTAGGTGAAATTAAAGCAAAGTCAGCCTTCCGGTTCCCCGCTGCCCTCCCTCCATGGGAGCTCAGAGGATACACACAGTCTCTGGTGTGGATGTACCTCTCAGCTTTCTTCTTCCACCGCCCTGTCCATAGGGGATCTTCAGCTCCTTCAAAGCCTCCTAGAAGCCATATAGACCCCAACCATTCTCTTAAGTCTCCTTTTACAGCCTCCCAGATGTTTGTAGACCACAGGGTCAAGCAGAGCAGCCGTGCATCACTGTGGAGCTATTTTGGGATGCTTGTGCAGCCCACCCTGTGATGAGCCAGTGCCTGCATCCCTTGCTGGCAGGGACCATTCCTTACCCGGTGGCTGAGCATCCCCATCGGGACCGAGATGGGGAGGCTTTGGTCCACGTGGGATTTGGCCATGGAGCTTCCATGCTTCATTGAAGAAGCTGACGCCTTCCCCGTTGCCTCCCATGCTCGGCAGCGCTGTAATTAATGCTGGCCCTGGCAGCGTGATCTGCATCAGGTCTCCCTGGCAATCAGAGCCCTGGGGAACGCAGAGCCGAAATTACAGCAGCTCTGAGCTGGCCCCAGGGAGATGAGGGGAAGGGAGAGGCTGGGGATGAGGCTGCAGCGATGTGCTGGGGAAGGGAAGAAGCAGCACCCAGATGTCCCAGTGCCCCAGCAGCACCCGCAGCTGTGTCGTCTCTCCCCGCATGACCACTGCTTGTGCAACCCACCCTTGGAATCTGAAGTGATAACGTGATTTCTTTTCCTTTCTTTTTTCTGCCCCATCAATATATGTCTAGTGACAAATTGAACATACAGGAATCCCCTTTCTCGTGGCGTTTGTCCCTGCCAGGACTCATCGTTTGAGTGTGGCTTCATTCTGGATCCATCTGAAGTGGTCACCTTCCCCAACACGGTGTGCAAGTCTGTGTTGATATTGGCAATTTGCTTTCAGCACCTCCTCAGGCATTTTACTGTGATGTTTGCTCATACAATTACAACCCACATTCTACTTCTTTAATCAGAAAATGTAGGATTTTTTTTCCCCCCGATCCTTTTCCATTATCTTTTTCTTGTTTTCCTCTTTCTTCTTTCATTGATTATTCATTTGTTTCTCACTCTGATATAGGAGTTTGCAGCAAAATCTGGGCCACACCAGGAGCGGGGCTGCCTGACCCAGTTGCAGCTCCTTCCCTCCAGCAGCCGGGGCTCTGCTTCCCCTGCCACGGTGTGGGCAGCAGCGGGGTCCCGTCTCCAGCTCCCAGGGCCTGGCCCAGGCAACTCGGAGGGATGGATAGAGTCCATTTGGCTGCAGAGCAGGTTGTGGTTGGCTTGTTTATAGCAAGGATTTTAAAAGACCGGCTTGGGGAGAAAAAAAAATTTTAAGTGAGACCCAGAGCAGACATTAAGGGACATCATGAGTGGGATTGCAAGGGACGTTTTCTTACTCACTTGAGGTTGTTTCGAGTCTCCGGGTACCAGACCTGGTGTGAGAAGAGGGAATTTGCAGTGAGAAATCAGGCAATTGTCCTTATCTGGTCTGCGCTGAATTCATCTTGTTGCTGACAAAGCTCAGCCTTGGCTGAGATGACTCTAAAGGTCCCTTACCTCCGGCCGGCAGGGACACTTCAGCCTGTGGTTCGAATAAATACTGCAAATCCCCCTATTTTTACTTGTTACCGTGACATTAACAGTCATTGCAAAGCCACAAGCACGACCCAGTGGTGTGAAACTCCTTTTCTTTATACAACAAAAAGGAACAGCACCCACCAGCTGAACCGTACCTTATAAATATTCAATATGCAGTTTGTAGGAATGTGAGACAAAGCCAGACAGATGAATTATTTAATGCTTTTAAAGAATGCAGCTTTTAGTTTCTTCCTGCACTGGCCTACTTTATCAGTAAATCGATCTTTAGTAAATTAATTTCCCTCCTTTTGTTTGAGCAAGCAGTGGGCATCGCGGGCTGGTGGAAACTTTCTCTGTCCGTGAGCAGATGCCAGGACACCTCTGTAGCTGTGGACTCGGGCGTTGAGTGTCAGAAGAGAGTCAAGCTCCTGTCATTCATTGTGTGCCTTTTAATTTGCATTAGTGCATCCAGCATTCACGAAAAGCCCAGAGCGGGCAGTTTTGATGGGGACAGCTTGTGAATGACAGGGTGGTGTGGCACTTCTGAGGCTGCTTTTGGGACAGCCCATAGAAGTAGATGTCAATGAGATTTGGATGCATACTGTAAGGGGGTTTTGAGAATCCCCTATCATTTTTGTGGCAAATAAAAGAGGCTGAGTGAGCTGATATCAAAGCTGGGTCCCCCAGGCTCCTGGCAGGATGGAGCTCCTTTGTGTCCTGCGGGGCTGGGACAGAGAGGCCAGCCCAGCTCCCTCCCCGATGGCAGGGTGTCTCTGCCTTCATACTAAGGTACTGACAGCACCAAGATCACATCCCTTGGGCTGGATCAAACCCCTGCTGTGTCCCGTGTCTGGCCACAGAAGAGCATCCACCTCCTAGTGATACTACAATAAATCTGGGAAGTTGCCAGCCTTTCCAGGCAGTAAAGAGTTAATCTGGAGTACCTGCCTAAAAAAGGAAAATTAAATCCACCCAAAATGTCCTACCCTGGCAGGGATGGGAAATGCAGTCCCACTCCTGTGTAAGCTTTTGTGGAAGAAAATGCATAAGCAGAGCATCAGAGGAGTTTTCTCTGGGTTTGTGTTCAGCCCGTGCTCCTGCTCGTTAGCCAGTCTGGTCACCCGTTATCACGTTAATAAATGAGCATTTCCCTGCTTGTTTGCATGCTTGTTGAAAGCACGTTGCAGTAAGAGCTGACAGTTCCTCGGGGAAATAGTATCGGGGTTATCGGAGCCCCTGGAAGGGGAATTGGATTGGCACTGGCCAAACTGGGAACAGTCCAGTGGGTCCTTCCATGCACAACCTTTCAGTTATTAAAATCAGGGAATTTACTTT
This sequence comes from Platalea leucorodia, assembly GCF_965183815.1. Classification (NCBI taxonomy): domain Eukaryota; kingdom Metazoa; phylum Chordata; class Aves; order Pelecaniformes; family Threskiornithidae; genus Platalea; species Platalea leucorodia. Next base: position 15,073,894 of record NC_138835.1, on the reverse strand, counting down.
CTCTTTTTATGCAGTGTTGTAGCAGCAGCACAGTAAATATGTCCAAAAATGCTCTCTGGACTAGTTTGAGCAAATGTGAACAACAACTGCTCTGAAGACTGACATTCCTTCTCTCTGTTTTTATTTTTTATTTTTGTGTTACATAGTTTTCTACTAGTTTTCTCCTGCCTGGTGCTGTCTGTCTTTTCGACCATTGATGAGTACCAGAACAGCTCAGAAGGGGCCCTTTACATCCTGGTAAGTTGGGGGTTGCAAATGAAGCCACCAGTGAGGCATTAAAACAAAGTCAAAAACACAATAAAAAACTGAGGTTGGGAGTGTTTAACTGGGGCAAGAATTTAAACTGTTGCTTGTGAGAAGGGGACCACTGGGACCTGCAGGTAAGAAATAGGGAAAATGTGAAAAGGAGAAATCTGTGTCAGGAATAAACTAACAATAATTTTAAGGATCTTTTAAAACCTTTCTTTCTAAACTTTTTCTTTTTTTCTGCATTTACCTCCAATTGCAAAATACAGTAGCAAGGCTGATCCCAACTGAAAAGCAGTTTAATGTCCAACAGCTCCTAGTATTTAAAGCTGCGGATGCACTGCGTAGGGAGCAGCCCGCGTAGCTCCCTCCTCTCCCACACTATAACATCCCTGCAACTATTTGATCCGACATCAAGCTGCAGAGTTTTGTTCCTTAAATAGCCCGGCATCCCTCGCACTGACAATGTGGTTTCTGCCATCAAGAGCCAGCAGAGATCCTGCACACGCCGCCACGTCGCGGGGCTGCCGGCTTCGCGCGTCTCCTTTCCTTTTGTCTTTCTTCCTCTTCCCCAGTCCCTGCCCTACATTGACATCAAACGATGCTGCAGGCTAATGAGGGCTTTGTCAGGTTGGGCACATGAGGAAGCTGAGGCAAGCACCGCTGGTAAAGAAATCGGAGGGAAGGGAGCGTGCGCAGGGTATTTGGCTGGCGATGGAAAGAGCCGCGATGCGCAGCGTCGGCGTGCTCGCTTGGCATCAAGGGACAGAGAATCTCCATTGCCCCTGCACCAGATAGCCCAGTACACAGAGACAACCAGTCCAGAAAAAGCTCGGATCCTGTGGAGAGTCCTAGGATGGAGTAGCCAGTGATTCCCACCTCTGGTCTTCCCCAAGCTGCTCAGTATTAACCTAGTCAAGTCCTGGAGACTAGTGGTGGGCAGATAAGCAGGTACTCATCAGTCTTATGATGAGGGACACAAACACAATATGAGAAGCCATAATACTCTAGTTCACAGGCTAGAATGGGCAGCACGTATAATGGGCAGTAGGTATAATGGGCAGCCCCCTCCCCTCAGCACCCCAGGGGAGGGCGAGGGAAAAGCACAACAGCAAAGGTCTGACAGTCTTTCCAGCCTGGGCTCTCCATTTAACAGTCCTGGTGCGGACAGCTCTGCATTATATTTTCTGATGTGTGCAGAGTTTAGGTTATGGGTTTGTATTTGATTCTGGAACGTGCTCTCCGTCATGTTTCTTTCTCGACTAACGGCGTTGTTTCCCTTGCAGGAAATCGTCACCATCGTGGTGTTCGGGGTCGAATACTTTGTGAGGATCTGGGCGGCCGGCTGCTGCTGCCGATACCGGGGCTGGAGGGGAAGGTTGAAATTTGCCCGCAAGCCTTTCTGCGTCATCGGTAAGACCTGCCTCCCTGCATGGGATTTCCCAAACCAAAATGGCTGTTGCAAGCTTGCTGGTATGGTGCTCTGGTTTCTGGCATGCATTTTGGGGGGTGATCCTCAGCTGTTTCATGGTCACCTTGAGGAGGGAAAGAGAAAAAAGGCAAAAGTCCTAACCCACAGCCACCGTTTTCCTTATTCTGTGCGATGCCCACCCTGTTTTCTGCAGACCTGGGAGCCATCCCGTTGCCCTGCGTACCCCAGACATCGCTGACAGCCACCCACAGCCACAGAAAGGGGGTTCAGCTGGGAAAAGCTGAGCGTAGGAGCTGGGATCCTGCATCCAACCTCAACACCAAATCACTCACAAGTCGTTGAAACTCTGTGTCTCACTTTGCCTTCCCTGGTGCTGATGAGCTGCCTCACAAGGGAGTTATGAGATTTAATTAATTCTTGTTTGCAAAGTACTCGGCGAACCTCTTGTGAAAGGGGCCATCTGTGCACAGCAGTTATTTTTAATGGGGTAAGGAGTGGGCAGAGAGGCCACGCCATTCGCTATGGAGCCCGCTTTCAGATGTCCAGGAGCTGGCAATGGTCATATGCAGGATTTTAGCTTATTCCACAGAAAAGCACTCCTATAAAATTTGCATAGAAAACTAGGGAATAGGGAGGTTTACAGGATCTTTGCAAGGCTTATTTTTCTTGGCCTTTTTCTTGGACTTTCTTTGTCCGTGAGCACCCTAGGATTGCTATGGTGGACCTCTAGATTTTCATTCCCAATTTAGACGGGGGAATTCACACCTCTAGACAGCTCTGTGTAACAGGCAGCTGCAGCTGATTAAAAAAGAGCATGCGTTTTGCAAGGATTTAATCCAGTTTAGCAGTGTTAACACTGAATCATATCAGAATTCAGGCTTTGCAGTAGTTGACACATTTTCTATGGGAAGGATGAGTGTGGAGAAGGAAACTAGGATGTTTCCATAAGGTGTGTAGTGGCTCCTTTCATCCAGGTTGAGATTTATGCTGTGTCCTTCCAGCACAAGATACAGCTGGTGCAAGATCCCTTTCACGCACAGCCTTCTGCTGCCAGTGGCAGTAGGAGTGCCATCCCATTGGGTAGTGGTTCAGCAGCATTTCTTCAGCTTTCAATGCCCTCTGTTCGTGCAGACATCATGGTGCTGATCGCGTCCATTGCCGTGCTGGCGGCGGGGTCCCAAGGGAACGTCTTTGCCACCTCGGCGCTCAGGAGTTTGAGGTTCCTGCAGATCCTGCGCATGATCCGCATGGACCGGCGGGGCGGCACCTGGAAGCTCCTGGGCTCTGTGGTCTACGCACACAGTAAGGTGAGCAAGTCCCAAGCAAGGACGTTGAGTCACTCTTCATGTTTCTCCCCATCAGAGACACCATTTTGGTTCAGTTCTCTACCCCAAACATCTCCCAGGCCTGGGTAGATTGGAAAGACACCGTAGAGTAACACGGGGAGCAATGCAAAGTCAGAGACACAAGGTCCAATGGAGCCCTCCAACCAGTAAGGAAAGAAAGGAGGGATGTTTAGATGTTTTCAGGGAATATCTTGACTATAGTGACCACCTGGACACTGATATAGCTCATTTCAAAGAGTTAGCAATTAGCCAGCAGCCTCGTTAAGCACAGGTGGTGTTGTGAGCACTTTGTCTAGGACGCACGCTTCAAAGTGGATGCATTTCTGAAAGCGCATCCTGCGAGCAGCAGCCTCTCGCAGACACGATTACTGTGCTGGGTTCCTCTTCCCAACGTGAGATGATGTACCAGTCGTAGAACCGATCCCTGGTGTAAGGCACTTTGGCCTTTCTCCGGTTTGGGAAAAGTTTGTTTATCATATTTTATTTGTTTCTCACTGATGGATTTGTGAATTTAACATTTCTCCTCTTTTCTGCACTTTTTCTTCTGAAAAGCTTAGCCAGCTCATTCAAAATTTTGTAAAAATCATAGGGAATTTGTGCATCTCTTTTGTCCACCCTTGTATTAACTTCATCCAAAAACAATCACTCCTGTGAATTCTGAATTAAAACTTCCCTGAAATTGGGGGATATGGTATCCAGACCCCAGCGTTGTAGCTCCTTCCCAGTTAGTGGAAGGGAGCTGCCCTAAGCAGAGTCCCCAGGGATTTGGGGTTCCCATGTCAGTTTTAACCCCACTTCCCCGTGTGAATTGGGGAAATATTCCTTCTTTTTTTAGTCTCAGTTCCACATCTTGAAATAACAGAGCTATTAACACTGCCTCTCCTTCCCCATTTGCTGTATGTGTTTAGGTGATGGGGTTTTCAGGACAGGGATCGCCCTTGTGTGCGTGGCAGGGCCGCCACCAGGACATGGTCCCATCTCAAAAAGTGGCACAACCGATCTCCAAGCGAAGCCCCAAAGCCTAAACAAATGCAGGGAAAGTTCAGATCCAGCCGCAAGCAAGTAACACAGTTTTTGGAGATGAGTAGCAGGATTGCAGTTATTCTCTTCTGTCCCTTAATGATCTTGCAGGAGCTGATTACTGCCTGGTATATTGGCTTCCTGTGCCTCATCCTGGCCTCTTTCCTGGTATACTTGGCCGAGAAAGGAGAAAATGAGCACTTTGATACATACGCAGATGCACTCTGGTGGGGTCTGGTAAGTGATTCTCCTAGAACAGCTGCTGGTTGTTAAAATAAAATGTCCATTAACCCTCCATCTTCTATCACTTATGTGAGGAATCAGCTTACAGAGTGCTTAGTTAACATTTTTATTAAATGGCTTCGGGCTACTCCATTTAGCTCTTTTTCTTAAATAAACTTCATAGAAAATATTAGGGGATCACATTTCTTGAATTAGCTGGAGCTGCAAGGAAACTGGGAACTTGTGTGCTCTCAGTGGTGGGATTTAGCTCTGTCGCGACAGTAGAGGTGGGATAAAGACCCCACGCTATGGGGTGCTTTGATCATAATTTTGACAAGTATTGCTGCCTTCTAATTATTTAAAAACGTACTTGGGCAACGTGCTGTTACACATGCTGGAGTAAATTTTATAAAATTAATAGGGTCTAAGTAGCAGAAAGACTTCAGCGCTGAAAGCGCTCCCCTTTCACATCTTTGCTGACAAAGGAGGAAAGGGCAATACTTTTAGTTTGCTCTGTGTGTGTGTGTGCATGTGAATTATTGGATTACCGCTTAACAAAGAGAGAATTAATGACGTTGTAATCTTCTTGCGTTATTGTTCTTCTGCTCCGACACTGTGGTGCTAGTTTGACCTTGATTACAAAGCATGTAATGAAAATCCCAGATCTGATCAAATCCCAATAACAGGCTTGGGGAGGAATCGGCTGATCAAGCAGCTCCTCTGTTCCAACAAAGGGAAAGAAGCAGTAAATTGCTTTTCAAGCCCCTTGGTTATGACAGAAAAATTTAAAAAAAGCCCAATTTGACATAACTAGAATAAACAATGAGGAAAAAGTGACAGCCCAGATTAGAGCTCAGTCTTGGGAGAACCATGTGCAGATTTATCCCTCCTGCTTCCCAGGCTGAGAGCGCCTTTGGCAGAGCATCACCCCCCTTGTTTCAGGATGTGGAGGTGCACCAGCCTTTTGCCACTGAGAAGTTCAGAGTAAAATTTGAGCTTCATTAAAATAAACAGGTTTTGTCATTGTCCAGCTCACGGGTCCAGAACAGACAGATGTTGAGATGGGCAAAATAAATCAAATTTCAGGTTCAGAAACTCATCCTTTGGTCTGACCTTAGCGGATGCAATCCTTGTAGTTGTCTATATAAATTATAAAAACTTGTAAACCAACTTTGCAGCGATTATGGAGAGAGCATTGCTTCTACTTTGTGTTTCAGTAAGGAACAGCCATGTAGATGCATTTTCTAATCGCTTTGTCAAAATGGCATCTAATTGATAGGGCTTTTAGTGGGTCCAATTAAACAGTGCTTTGGGATCGTGCTTCCATTTGTGTAAAAGTGATTTTATTCTAAGTCGAATGCGTGAGGTGTCCAAAGCCACATCAATGCGGTGTCAGCTCCTGTCCCTGGGGCCAGCTCTGTCCGTGGAGGCTATGGGACGGGGACAGCTTCCCACATGGCACAGGGACCGTCGGGGTCCATTGCGCAGAAGTCTCAAAGATGTTCCTAATCAGACCATCTCTCCCTTCCTCGCCCTGCCAGTCCCAGGCTCTTCAGATCCTCTGGGAAGCCTTGGGGGATACCTGGCATTTCCCACTAGTGAGGTCCATGGACTGAAGTGGGAAAATGCGTCTTTTCCTGCAATTTGGAGTTCAGGGGATTCTTCGTCTCCAACAAATCTCTCGGCTCCTTCCCCTAATCGCACACAGCAGCTTGCCAGCACTCTCTTACTGCATTGCAATAATACTGAGGAGGAGAAAAACCATCCCTAAATTAGGTTGTATGAAGCAGCTGTAATTCATCCTGTTGGGCTAATACGCTGTTTTTAAATAGGAAGGGAGACTGGCTAATAGGCAGTGCTGGGAAGATTAGGAATAAACAGTATCAGATCTTTATGCATTCAAATAGCCCTGCCTTCTTTCGTGAGATGCCAAAAGGGAGTTCGGGGGAACTGTGCCAGTTCGCTTCCTCTGCTGAAGGCAAAAGCCCATCTCCCGGGGGAGGCTCCGAGCTGCCGCAAGGCTCTGCACCAGGTGGCAGCTCTCTGTGTGTCAGCTAAAGGCAAGAAAATCCTCCTGACTGGTGTCAAAACTCAGTGTGTTGAGTAGGGGAGGGTGGCAGTGCTGTCCTGGGTGTCAGGGCATCGCTGCTTCCCACAGAGGTGCCCATCCCAAGAAGCCGGGGGTCCTCCCAGGTGCCGAGCTGCACCTCGACTTGGTCAGCTCCGGGCATGTGGTGACCCTGGCTCCTCCATGTCCCACTCTGGTGTTGCGGGAGTTTTGGCAGTGTTATTCTAGTTTTAAGGCTGTCTGACTGAGGGCTGTGCGGTCATCTCCTCTCTGCAGATTACTCTCACCACCATCGGCTACGGGGACAAGTACCCGCAGACCTGGAACGGGCGGCTGCTGGCAGCTACGTTCACGCTCATCGGCGTCTCCTTCTTCGCCCTTCCTGCCGTAAGCGGAGGCTGCAGCGTCTCACTGGGAGGGGGGCTGAGCTCCGCCGTGCTTTGTCCTCGGCCCCTGGGGCTGGTGGCAATGCAACAGCTACGTCCAGCGGCGCGATGCACCCAGAGACCTCCCAACTGCAACTGCTCCCTGGCTTTTGAGTCGAAAAAAAAAAAAGGGAGAAGAGGGGAAACCATGTCTGAATATCCACAGCTCGGTCACTATGTGTATGAGCAAATGGGATGGAAACTGTAGATTTGGCACTGCACAAATATTTATTGAAGTGAAACCATTTTTTTTCCTGCAAAGGGCTGTTCCTGGGGGTGATTATGCCATTTCAGCAAATTACCCCTGTCCCTTTCGCAGTGCATTTCAGTGTGTTGCATGGATCTCGTTTTCCGCTATGGGGATAATTTGCCGAATGCCAGCATGGTGTGGTTATTTTGTATTTTATCAGCTGGCTGGAGGTAGTTTGGTAAAAGCAGCAATTCCAGTGAGTGCCAGCAAAGTCGCTCCCCACTGCTGCCCCTTCATGGGGATTGTGTCTGCCAGGGCTGCCCTGGATGGAGGCTTCTCCTTCCTTCCCCCATACATTTCAAGCAAAAAATGAGCCAGAACAAACCTTTGGAGGGAAAACTGGCTGCAACTTTTTAGTGAAAACTTAGCTAGTGCCTTACTAACTGCAAATTTTTGTTCTCTTCCCCAGGGCATCTTGGGTTCGGGGTTTGCTCTGAAGGTTCAAGAGCAGCATCGACAAAAACACTTTGAGAAGAGGCGAAACCCAGCAGCGGGCCTGATTCAGGTGAGGATCGCATCCAAGGAGCCTTGGGGTTACATCATCCTGATTTTGGGGGTTTAATAGACTTTTTAGAAGTTGGGGAGGAGGCAGGCAGGTGAAAAATGGGGCCGTGTGTGTGAGGTGTGAGACAGCAGCTGGTGACTGGTCTTGTCTGGGAATAAATGCCAGGAAATCAGCCATGGGAAAATAGCATATGTGGTAGGCAATCTGGGGGAGAAAAGGAACGAAATCCAGCCACACAGCAAGACAAATGCACTAGGACAGTCTGTTTTCACCAAACTTCCCCCCCGCTCCCCCCCCCCCCCCAAAGAGAATATTTATACTGATATAAAGTTACAATTGGAAGCATTTTCTTCACGGTAACAGATGTCTGCGCAGAAGGCTGGCCTTAGTGATTTGAAATTAGTCATTTGACATTCCCCTGCTCCTCTCTCTCCAAATTTTTTAACTCCTTAATGTGCAACAACACCCATTTGATACCTGACCTCACCCTGACAGCGAGTGCCTGGTACCTACAGCACTTTTAGCTGGCCTTACGTGGTCAGGAGTATCACGGTACCACCCCAGGTTTGTCAGGTATCAAATTAAACAAAAGGCAAAATGTGGGACCCATCCCACAGAAAACAGGGAGGACTCGGTGTTGGCTGAGGTTTATGAAACCGTAGGTAGTGCTGGCCATTCCTGGAGCCACCATCCCACTGTGTCTCCTCTGCAGGCTGCTTGGAGATTTTATGCCACCAACCTGTCCCGGACGGACCTGCACTCCACCTGGCAGTACTACGAACGCACCGTCACCGTCCCCATGTACAGGTACCTCCTCCTCTACCTCCCTTTTCCGCTGCCTTCCTCGTGATCCCACTGTCTCCATATTTATTTTTGTTATCTGGATATATATTTTCATTTATTTATTTACTTTTTTTAGGTTGAAAAAGTTGATTTCAAGAGCTCTTAAGGGCTGGTATACTTTTTCTTTTGGAGATTTTTTGCTTTGTTTGTTTTGTGTATTTCTTTTTGACTTGATTTTAATTTCCCTGTTGTGTTTTTTTTTTTTCTTTTTGTGTCTGTGTGTGTACGTGCTCTTCTTTTCACCTTTATTTCTTCACGTCTGCTGGTAGTTACATTGTGTTGTGACAGTTGCCGTGCCCAGGTGTGAAGACCTCCCTCCTGAGCTGCCCTGGATTGTAGGTAAACGCTGCCCTCGCCCTGCGTGCAGCTCCTCGCGCTCGCTCGGGCTCTCCTTGCCGCTCCAGCTGGTCTCTAATGGTCCTTCTGCCTTTCAGCAAACTTCTGCCCCTCCTTCGACTGGCCCGGCTCTCTCCCCAGGTGCATTTGCCCTGGGTCCCCCTTTCCTTTCCTTGGTTTTTATTCTCTAAGAGGAGAAAAACCAAATCAGGATTCAGCAAGTATTTTCCCATTTCTTGCATTTCATTTATCCATCACGATCTGTTGACACGAGTAGGGAAGGATGGCGGAGCCGTGACGGATGATGCTGATAAAGCACCGCTGTGTTTTAGCAGTATCCATCTGGCTTACTTTAAGGAGAGGTAACTCGTCATCATACCCAGGCAGCTTTTTCAGCTGAAACAGCACAGGTTAAAGCAGTGCTGTGGGATCTCACGGCCTCTTGGGATTTGGAGCTTCATGGAGATGGGGACAGTCCCCTGCCATGCCTTGCTGCCCTCCAGGACGTGGGGAAGCACTGCATTCCCTGTGTCACTCTTGGGGTTGGTGGCATCGAGGAGGCGGCTACCCCAGAAGCTAAAATGCAAAGCATTGTCATTCATTTTACACTTCACACTGCACTGCATCATGGGCAGGGCCGTGCATCCCTTTCTGGTGTGTTTTTAGGGACTAGCCAGATCTCTTTGGGTTTGTACAGGAGTCGGACGTGTTGGTTAGATATTCCTGTAGCTTTGCACGGCTTTGTTGGGCGTGATGGGGCTCCCTGTGCCCCATCTCCCTGCTCCCAAGCAGGGCTGTGGTCCAGCACCAGGTCGTGCCACTGCAGGTGTGAATCCCTTTGAGTTTTCCCATGTTACTGGTGCATTTTAGCCCTCGGGCAGACAATCTGGATATATTGCCTAGGGTAAGCGTTAGCCTGTATTTGAAACACAGCGGCCAGCCTGTTAAACCATCTTAAAAACCTGTTGGAAGTCATGTTGTTGTGGGCAGTAAGTTTTCATTGGATTCACTCCCAGCCTGTGTCTGATTGGTTGCTTTTTCCCTAGAGATTATGAACCGACTTCAAGATTTTGCTTAAAAAAACTCCAAACCAAAACAGAACAAAACTGCTTTCCAATAGCATTAAACCCATCCCACATCGAAACTCTCCCTCCCAGTATTTGACCGTCTCTCTGTACCTTTGCAGCACTGGCTGAGATCAGCTACTGGAGAGGATGAGGACCGGAGCCTGGTCCAAAGTCCGCTGCAAAACACAGAAAGCTAGGCACTGATTTCAGTGGACTTTGTCAGGTTTTACTGCTGTTTGAAAGACTGAACTTACCACGCAGCCAGGCATGCAGTGACACCCTTTTGCACAAGGATGCACTGGGGTAATTACTTGCTACTTAATCCACTTGTTAAAACCTGTATTTCCCATGAAATAAAACTAAGCTAAAGAGCTCCAGAAGAGGCTAAATCAAAACTTTGGGGAGGAGAAAGAGCAAAAAATGCAGTTTAGTGAAGAGCCCAACTATCTTGAATAAAAAGGCAAGAAAAAGTTGTAGCAGGGTCCTAGCAGTTTTGCTGGCTGATGCTGCGGGTGCTGCTCCCAACGCTGGCCCCAAGCAGCAGCATCACCCTGGGCTTCCCTAGGCACAGGTTTCTCCTCTCCCAGCTTCACCCTTAAATCCCAGCCTCTGTCTGTGCACAGGCGAAGTGAACATCACCTGGGAGAGTGAGCTGTGGGTGTGCCGATGGATTCAGCTCTTAGTCACATTGAATTTTTTTACCAAGAAAGCAGTGAACCCCTTTTGAATGTATTTTGGATGCAGTCAGATAAACTAATTGGGGAAAAAAAAAATTAAAAAAAGGGTGTAACTGTATGTTCTGGCTGCAGCTTCCATCACTCACACTGTCCATCTCTCCTTGTCTACCCACTTCACTAAGCCAGCTGGCGGGCGCTGGCAGCCCTGCGCTGGTGCAGCCTCTGCGACACGTCAAGCCCCGCGCCGCGTTACGGCGATGGCTGCTGACGTGCGGCTGAAACGCACAACGTGGTTAGGAAGTGGGTTGGAGGAACACAATATCCCCGTCTCCCTCCTGGGTGCCTGCGGGTGATCTGCAGTCACCGCTACCTTGGCACCCTTTCTGCTCAACATTGGGCTGCTTATTCCTCATAGCAGGAGCCCTGTGACTTGAGCTTGCCTGTCTTCCCAAGGCATCTCCAAAGACTGGCTGCTTGAGATGAGAGATTTGTTACACATGCCTTGGAGGAGTTCGCGCGTCACCGGAACATTGCTCAAATCACTGCAGTAGAGCTAGTCTCACTTGTTTGGGGAAAATATGGTGGCCTCTGAGAGTAGCTTAGATTTCATCTTGAAATTCAAAATGTGGTAGAACCAAATCTGAAATATGCACAAGGCTCCTGTACGTGCAGGTACGGTTTGGGTTTGTAATGCATGCATAGCTTGCTGCGCCCAGACATCGTAACCCATTACACATCAGCCACTGGATTTGCTGAAAAAAAGTCTACTCTTTATTGTCAGTCATGAGAACAGGGCCTCGATCTCAACTGCATTCAGGTATTGGTCTTCACTAAAAAATCCCCACCGGCACCTCATGCCTAAGTCAGCAGCCCAGCCCAAGAAGTCCCCGGCTGGTGGGACCGAGGGCTGCGGATGTCTCACAAAAGGTCTCTCAGAAGCCCCCACATTTTCCCTGCCCTGTGGTGCCCATTTGCTTTCGGAGCAAGGTGCCAGCTGCCTGTCCCCGAGGGTGACACGGGTGCGCAGTGGTTTCTGAGCCGGCTGCAGTGGGAGCGAGCTCAGCCCATGCTCCTGTGCTCACCTATAAACCTGGTCACAGCGCATCTGCTCCCGGGGATACACTTCGTTCATATGCTAATTTTCTTTATTCTGTTTCTTTCCCCCTTTCCTCCACCCCACCTTCCCCCCTCTTTTTCTTTCTCTTATCCCTTTGGTTTTCTTTGGTGAAAACACTTGAAAAGCACGCAAACGCAAACGTACGGTGCCTCCAGGTATGAAGTGCATGTGACTCTGAAACTGTGTGTCATGTCACTCCTTGTTCTTCGTTTGGGACTGTAACATGCAAAACCTTTAATTAAAAAAAAAAAAAAGAAAGAAAAAAGAAACCTCTGAAGATCATTTTTTTTCAAAGGAATGTGAGTGAAAGCCCAAACCAGACTCCCCATCCTGCTGCCTACAGGTTAACTCCATGCACCTCCATGTACATTTTAGCTATTGGTAGACACAAGTGCTGGGAAACTGTCTGCCAAAATGACGATTTGAGGAAGGAGAATGGGAGAGTGCTTGATAAGCTTGCTTTTTTAAGGATGATTTCTTGATGGTCTTACCAACCTCCTCCAATTCATACAACGCTTAACAAGAAAACTTCCCTGTTCATACTTCCATCTTCCCTCTGCCGTCACTCCTGCGTGTTCCCCTTCCTCCAGCCCTCTTTTCCCATCCTTCGTTGTGTCATTTATCTCGCCTCATGCTGTAGGAGCTGTGCCTACCAGGTAACGCTAGGCTTGCTGAGTTTGCTGGTGTGGTGGCACCGTGGGACGCATCATGTGCAGTAGCACAGAATAAAATCACAGCTGTGCCTGCTTTTGAGGACAACATCTCGGGGAGAGAGACCTGGAATGCTAAACTGAAATGATCATTCATTTCTTCTGGTAATCCAGTCTGATTTTTGGGAAAGGGATGTCCCAGCTCAGCAGGACTTTTCCATTTCAGTTTATTCTTCCAAGGCTGACCTAGAGCCAAGCAGTTATTAGTCCCAGTTATTCAGTCTGGGACTTAACCTTTGGGGATCAATCCAAATGCAAAGACCTGTATATGGCTGTGTAAGATTTATGATAAATAATATTATCTCAGGTTCTGCAGAAAAGAGTAGATTTTTAAATCACAGGCGTATTTTATATGAGGTGGGTATCTGAAGGTGTAGTCAAGTCAATATTTTAATACGGTGAATAAATGGCTTGCATTTCAAGACTGTGGGCCAAGCTCTGTTCTTAGAGCAGTTTAAATCCTCACTGGATGCATTAATGCGCTGTTAGAGCCGATGTGATTTAGTGCCTGATTTCCAAACCTGGTTCCAGTTTTCACAGATGCAAGTTTTACAGCTTTAGTAAATCACACTTACCACTTTGTGTGGTTAATTTACAGCAAATTGCATCAATGAATTGCAAGTATAATATTATGAATGCATTTTCCTGTTGTGCTGGACAACAGCCTGATTTGAGAATCAAACGTTTTTCTGCTGCTGGGAGTGAGATAAGAATGTGCCATTTCCATCCCATTTCTTAATAAAATATTTTATTATAAGTTTCATAAATGTTCTTAGTTATGAAAAATAGCTTAGGCTGGAGACATAAAGTCATGGTTAGGGTAAAAATTGGCTCCTCATAGGAACTCCAGCACAGCATGGAGACTCATCTAAGTCCCCATCCCATTCCAGCATCCATCTCCTTGTCATCCTCTTCCTAATTGTTCATACTGGGGCTGTTTAAAAAAATCATCACCGTCTCTGTGTGCGTGTGTCGTGGTGCGTGCGCGTTTTTGTGTATACTCCCACCCACTGTTGTGTGCTGCTGCCCTCCTCGTGTTGTGGGTTTTTGATGATGTCGTGGCCGGAGGCATGATATCCCTACTGTCCCCAGGTGCTTGAATGTTATCTGTGCTACCAGGAATAGCAAATTTGCCTTCCCTTTGGATGGGGGGAGCTGGCAGCTGGAGTTAGTGTGGCGTTTCTCTGTGCTCTACTGGGAGGGGTGATGGAAGCAGCTACAGGTACCGCTGGGTCCCCTGCAGCAGCCGGCGACTCGGAAGTGTTGCTGTGGTGGGTGGCATGAGCTGTGTGTGTTCCCGTGGCGTGCAGATCTTCTCACCTAGCTCCCCTTTAACCGAAACATGCTTTCCTTGCTAACAAGTGAAACACGGACCAGGAGGAGAGAGAGAAAACATGAGATGCCCCAGCCGGAGGTGCTTTCTCCACGTCCCTGGAGGACACGGTGGCACCTGTGGCACCTGTCCCCTGGGCACGCACACCAGTGCAGGGTGCCCTCCATCCAGCATTTTATAGCAAAGCTCAGTTAAAGTGCTGTGCAGAGCCCTGCCTTTTCTTTGAGGTTCTGGTGAAATAGTGCAATGCAGTAGCTGTTCCTAAAGCTGCTCTTGTAATGACAGGTTAGGCTGAGCACTCAATTCAGGCTAAATTTCGAGTAAAGTACGTGGCTGAGGTTACACCCATTTTTAATAATTATAAAATTATTTTATTACTATTATTCAGTAAAACATTATTTTTTCCACCACACGTGTACCAGGCCCATCACCCTACCACAGAAATGGTGAATTTCTGTGTTTGCTTGTGTGTCTTTACCTTTGCATGGAAGCATCTGTGGTGGCCCAAGAGATTGCCACCTCCAGCACAGTGTAAACCTTGTGTTGTGGGCTAATGCAAAGGAAGGAGCTCCTTTTGGGCTCCTGAATGCTTCAATCTACTGAGCTAATGAGCTCTTCAGCTCTGAGGCTTGCATCGGTGGGAGCCCTGGATTTGTGATCCCAGCTGGAGGAACTGGGGCTGTTGTCCTATGTTCTGCTGGGTATGGACCTCCCTGAGAAACTAACTCTCAAAAGAACAGTTGTGCACCCTTCCTTAACTGCTAAGTATGCTTTGTGCTTGATTTTATGCACCACCTTCTGCCATCTTGGAACGAATCTGCAAACCCTACGGTGGGTTTGATGGAGGTGACAGCCCAGCACTCATGCACTGCGCCACTGCACCAAGGTCAGCTTCTTCCTGACGTCTTGAGTGAAGAGGATCATTAATTCATCAGATCAGGATGTGCTCTTCTCTGGATGGAAGTGAACAGAGCTGGACTGGGGAGCCGAGCCAAAATTTTCAGACCTATTTTTATTCTTTTCTCCATACTTAGGATTGGAAAATTTTCTGATTGCCTCAATCTTGTGAACACCAAATCTGCTCTGCTGAACAACTGTGTTTTTGAGGATGAGTTTTGTGCATGCAGAGGAGAGGCTTTTCCAGTTGTGGTTTTGTTTTTTTTTTTTTTTTTTCAGTTAGAAGAAAGCTGTGAAACTATTGGTATCATAATGGCCGAAAAAATATGGACATAAATATCTCTGCCTTTATTTTACAGTAAGCAGCAGCCCCATTTCTTACAGCACCTCAGCCGAGACCAGTCTGTTAGTCCGCAAGCACTTGCACCCCTTTCCTTCCAGTCCTAATTGCAGTTTTGGGACAGTTTGAGTAGGTTCTTCTTGTTTTCATTAAAACCTCTGTGGCTTGTTTTCCAGCAAAGCCATAAGTACACGCTGCCTGGGGGTTGTGGCTGGGCTGTGGCCCCAGCTGCACAGATGTGGGCAGCTGCAGGCAGCTCCCATCCTCCCCTTCGTCCCTGCGCTGGTGCATCCCCCCGCTCGCTTGTCACAAGCGCAACTGGAGGCGGCTGCTGTGCTGACTTCGCACCCTCTGGGCACAGTGATGGCATGTGGCACTTCGACAGTTTGACAAGGGCAAGGTGGTGGCCCAGAAAGAACTTTGCAGCAAGCCGTGGGATGAGCCCTGTTGGCCTTGACCCCAAATGCAGGGTCCCCAAGCACACTCTTAAGCAGATGCTGCTCTTCCCAACCATGTGCAGCGTTCTCATCCTCCTCCTGACACCTCCAGCTCACGTCTTTCTTGGTTGAAAACCTGAATGTGAATATCAGCATTAAATATTTATGGAGCAAGCTCCAGTCTCCCAGGGTCTGAGGGAAGAAACCAGAAGTGGATGTGGGAGCTAATTCAGTGGCTTTTAGCACAAAAGCAGGATAGGCAACAGGGTGTTTGTTTGTTTGTTTTTAACTATTAACCAGGATTCCCATTGTCATGTTCTTTTTCTTTGTGAGAAAAGAAGGAAACTCATGGTTCCTAGGAGGCAATGATACATGATTTTGCCTCATCGTGGGGCAAAACCTGACATGGACAATAGGGAACTGGTTAAACTTGACCCTTGAGCACACTGCTGTTTCTCCTGGGATGCTCCTAGCCTCGTGTCCCTGTTTCCTCTGCCCCATAAGCTGCTTCTTCCCATGCCTCCCCACATTCCCAAGAGCAGCAGGGTTGAGTTTTCCCATTTGCCTCCAAAACTGGAGCTTCTCTCTACCTCATACACAGCCGAAGCGCTGACCTCCAAACATAGCAATGCCAACCGCTAGACTACAGGTGATGAAACAGCTCTCCTGCCAAAACACTGCTGTGCTGCTCAGAAACCCTGGCAGCTGCTTGGTTTTTGGGAGGTTCAAAATCCGGTGGTGCAGCCAAGTTTCTCTCTCTCTCTTGCCGTCACTCTTTCTCTCTTCCCCCACCGCTCTGCCTTAGGAGACTGTTGGAAGTAGCAGCCAAACCTCTCTCCATCCTTCCCGAGCTGTCCCCCACTTGCAGTTGGTGGCACGAAGCTGGTTCTAGTTGAAAGGCTGGGGCAGTGGGGGAAGTTTCCGAGACAGGGGGCTCTGAAATCAGCTCTGCCTGAATATTAATGGTCTTTATTTTCTCCCTCTAGACTCATCCCTCCTCTGAATCAGCTGGAGCTTCTGAGGAACCTGAAGAGCAAATCGGGACTGACATTCAGGTTAGCAGCAGAGTTAAGAGAGCTTGGAAAGCACACACTTTGCAACCTTATTCTTTTGTTTTGTTTTGTTTTGTTTTTTCTTTTGTGGGTTTTTTTTTTCCTTCCTGCCTTTTGCATATGGACAGCCTTGAAGATGTGAGAGGTTTTGGCAGCTGGTCCCCCATGGGTCATTCAGTGACCTCCTCCCCATACCTCTCCCATGCTGTACATGAATTTCTTCAGCCTAACTTGGCTCTGGAGTAATATTACAGTGCTTGGCTGAAAATGCAGTCGTATTTTCAAAGGGTCTGATCAAGGTAGTGTTCCCAGTTTTCCTCTGACCTTTCTGCTCTTCACCACCCTCAGAGGAGATTCAGGCCCACAATGTGTTAATTAATACCCCATTCCCTCCAGCCTTCCCTCGCCTCCCCCAAGAGCAGGCAAGGTCGTAGCGGTGAGAAATTTTTGCTAAATTTGCTGTGGCAAGGTATACGTGATTGCCCCAGAAGGCCAGGAGTTCTGCAGCTTAAATGTATGTTTGGGAGGGGTAATTCTTGATTTTTTAAGCAGGTGAGATGGCCTCGTTTGGTGAATGGGGAGTGTGCAGACCCCAGGAGGGATGGAGAGATGCTGGCCATGCCGATGGGCATCGGGGCCAGCTGGGGAGGGGTGGGATGGGACCTGCCCTGGGCTGTGTGTCTCTGCAGAGAGCAGAGATATGTAGACCTATGGGTCAGACTGCAAACTTTAAGATGTGAGTATCTGAGCTAGTGACTGAGGCTGGGCTTCCAGGCTTGTCTGAGCAAGGAGCAGAGGGTGGAGGGATGTTTTTTTAGTCTCTCCAGGCTGCTGCCTTCAGCCTAAGGGAGAGGGGTCGGGGTCTGTGCCGATCTCGGCGTCTCAGCGGTCACTGCTGGGTGGAGGCAGGGCCGGGGCTGGTACAGCAACACGCTCAGAGGCAATCGAGCTCCTCCTGCCCAGGTCTTCTCGCAGTCCGGTTTGTCCCTTAGACCGTCTGGTGTTAGGGGAGGCAGACCCTTACCTGCTGAGAAACACAGTCTGCTCCCTCTCTTGTGGGGCTGCAGGGGCAAGGCTGCTTTGGGGACCCAGATTAAATGCAATTTCCCAGTGTGAAGAAGCTGTGAATCAGAGTAGTTGAAGGCAGAGCAGGTTTTCCTCATTGCTGGAGGGAAATGCCAGAAAGATGCCTGGTCAGTGAAGCTGAGGTATTTTTTTCAGTGTGGCCTTAGCTTGGCTTGCAGTGTTATACCTACCCTTTTGCAGGTGTTCAGCTCACTTTGTCCTCAACGTCAATGATTTTTCAGGGCAATCAAGTGGTTTGGGGTCTCAGTAGGAAACTGCATACAAAAATTGTGGTGTCCCACTCCCTCCAACGTAGCCTTTGCCAACTACTTTGGCAAAGTAGCTGTCAAAGGCTTTGGAGGCAGAAACCCCACCTGGGGTGCCGGGATGTCAGGGTTGGGGTCCACGCTCCTTCCCGCCAATGTCCCTCTCCCAGCACCACGTGTTAGCACTGCGGCATGAAGCCATGCATCAAGAGATCTGACGTTAGCTCTGTCCCAATGGCCAGGAAGGAAAAACAAACGCACCAGGGGCACGGGAGCTGTTCAAATCCTTCCCTATGTGCAGAACCAACTCAGGGAGGTGCATTTCCAAATGAAGGGGGCCGCTCTCTGAGCCCACAGAAGTCCTCCTGTGCTCACACAAATCACACGACCGTCAGGTGTCTCAGTCATGCGTAGGCACGAGGATGGGTTGGGATAAACTCTTCAACCCTGTGCGTTGTATGTGTCTTCTCTGAGGTTGTGTGAGTCTCCAGTGATCTTCTGCCCGGGCCAGAAACTCCAGGAATTAAGTGCTCCTTTCCCTTTCTTCTGTCCACAACTTCCACTTAGTTGTATTGTTTGGTATTGTCCTTTCGTTATGTTTTAACAGTGAAGCAGCAACATCTTTTGCCACCTGACACCATGCTAATGTACTATTGCTTCTGTTTAAAGGAAAGAGCAGCAGCCCGAACCATCGCCAAGGTCTGTATCACTGCCAACACGCCATTCCCATGCATTACCTGTAGATTTCTATGTACGTGTGTGCGTGTGTGTACCATGTCGTGGCGCCATCGAGGGAAGCATTCTAGGTATTAACGTGCTTTTTCTGTGCTGTGGCAGTCCAATGTATCTACGTGTATGCTGGACCTTAAATCATGTCTTCCTTCCAGTCTGCCTCGGGCTGTAGCTGCGAGGATAGCGAGGCTGTGGGGGCTAGAGAGAGTGGTGGGCAGCACGGGCAGAGCTGGCAGGTGTTTATCCGGGATGACAGCAGGGCTTTGGTTTATGCTGCTTTTTTTTCTTTTGTTGCTGGAGTCATAGCTGAAACAGTACAATGCAGGCTCAATGAGTGCTGATGGGTAGGTGATGCTTTGCCTATGTCTCCATCACCCAATGCCATGCCAGGTGGAGGTGACATGGGAACATGAAGCCATCACCATGTCACAGAGTTAGCAACTTCTCCTGAGCTCCTCTCGCTGCAGGATACTGCACGGGGCTGCGTGGACCTGCCGCTCCGTGGGACACAGAAGGGCTCTCTGACACGGCACGACGTTGCATGGCAGAGACACCCTTTCTCCACCCCATTCCCTTTGGCCTCATAACGTCTGGATGAAGCACAGTCCCTCCTCTGTCTTCCCTCCATGCCTCGAGTCCGCCGTGCAGAGAGTGCTCAGCCGGGCGCCCTCTGAGAGGTGGTGAGCACCTTCCAAGGCCAGCCGTAAATCTCACCTGCGGGAGAGCTTTTCTCTATTCACATGTCCCAGGGAAAGCAACAGGGCTGGTATTCAGGATACTTTTAGGATGCTTTTCATCCCCTTAGAAGTATTTAGTTCTGGGATTTTTTTTTCCCTATATTTTCCCAGTTCTTTTAAGAAGTAATTCTGGGACTGAATCTCATTTTTTTCCTTGGGAGGCAAGATGCAAAACTGATGATCTGTGGAGATCATCTTCTTGGCTTTCAGATCTTCCATCTCACATCTCAAAACATAGCTTACAGCCTAAATATCGTAAATACTGAATATGTTTTTCAAAAGTATAACTAGAGCCTGGCATTTTGCAGATGTAACTTTCTGCTGTGCCTTTTAGCTTATAAGAGGCCAGAAACTAGTTTTTTCCTGGCATAAAATCCAACCAAAGATATCTGGGTAGATACGGTGCTGACTAAAGGGAGGAAAATGTCATCCTTCCCCACCCCCCTCCTTTTTTCTGTCTTTCATTTGAGCTTTTCTTTGCAAGCAGAACCTCCGTAGCACTCCATCCACTTTCCTGCCAAATGAACCAAATCTCCAAGATCATGTTTCAACTATCCAGATTTTTTTTTCCCCTACTTGAGGGTCTCAACCTGCGTAGCTAGAGCAAAGGCAGCCTCCATCCAGCTTTATTAAAGCAGGGAGCATTATGTGAGAAGTGCTCCCTGGGAGCAGACCAAGGCTGAAATCTTGGCCACCCGCCCGTGGCATCAGGAGGGTCCGCATTTCATCCCAGGGGCCTGGCTGCTCTGCTGCCCTGTCTCAGCCAGTGACATACTTTGGACGCATCAAAGGGTAAATCCACATTTCTCACAGGCATATGACTCTGCAGTGAGACAAAATCTCTGTTCAACCCGATCAGCTCCATAGCCGAGGAAATCTGAGGACCAATGGTCCCCTGTAGGGTCACACCAGCCAGCATCCCTGCAATTGCAGGCACTAGTCTTATTTCTGAGGCACTAGTCTTATTTCTTATTTTTGAATCTCAGTCCTGTCTTGCAGGGTTCATTTTCACCACTTAAAACACTAGGTTGGATATAATATTTCTTCATAGAGGTTGCAGGTTTTTCCCTGTTCATTTTCTACCTTGCTTTTTTAATCTTATGTCACAGAAAGAAGTGAAAATAGCCTTTCACTGCCCTTTTTTCAGAGTATTTTTTATTATATATAGCTCCTTCATCAGGGTCATTTCCAAACGCTGCTTTCCTGCTCCTGTAGTCTATCTGTCTCTGTGACACTGATGGGTTTTGTTGCCCTCTGTTGTAAGATGCTAAACGTGAACCCAGGAGTGCTTAAGCTGAGGGTCTGCAGCTGCCGTGTATATGGCATTAGAGTGCTTTCCATATTGTTTGGTTCAGCTGCCATAGCAGAACCGAAGCTCTTTCCTGCTGTGTTTTGTTAGGGCAGTATCAATTCTACTTGCTCCCACTGCCCTTTTCTGTCTGATAACATCTCAGACCTCAGGAAGGAACTTTGCACAGTAGTCCCTATATTCAGGGGGCCCCAAATCACCTGTTTTCCCAAATAAAAGTGTCTGGATCTTTTACATTCACATTCTAAATCTCCCACCCACTTTAATTTCCAACAGCCTCCCAGTGATGCTCAGTGTGTCATCCTGCCCTTAGAAAAGAAAACTCGTCCTGTTTCTCAGCCCACCCGACAGTTAATCATCCAGCCGTGGTCTGTCGCCGATGGCTGTTTCACTTAGGAAACTCCTGGGGGTGAATCGTCTCTCATAGCAGACCCCAGCACCACACTTTTACTGCTTCAGCTGGTAAAGGATTTGGCACTTTCCATTTCCATTGATGTAGGGAAACATACAGTCTCTCATCTGGACATAGTTGGATCTTCCTCCCGTTGTAGTTATGTGTAGGGAGTGGCTGATTTCCTATATCCCTCTTTCCACAACTGATACACCACAAAGTCCTTACAGCAAACGGAACAGAAACAGCTTTTTCACTATTTTGCATCTTAATATATTTTAAGGTAGAGAAAGGATGCTGGCACGGCTCGTGGGAGCATGCTGTGCAAGACAAACGTTGCCTTGCAAGGTCAGGGAGCATCCCAAACACCCCACCAGTGCGCGGGGCCGCTGTCGGGGTCTTGCTTATGCACCAGCGGTGATGCTGCCCTCTGACTCCGGTGCTGCTGTAGCCATGCTGATTTCTGCTGAGATGGCACTCGGAGAGCTGCTGCCTGGGGTGGGAGGACATGGGGAGGCGATGGGGTTACCGCGGTGGAGGCTCAGGGCCACCTGGAATTACTCGAGTGGCTTTTGATTTGGTCTTGGCGTAAAATGGGACAGCCGATCTGAGAGACAGGTTATGTCCTTTCTCTATCGCTTCTGTTTTGTTTTTCACTGCGAGCTTGTCTTCGTCCATCTATGACCGAGTGCCGGCAAGCTGTGTGCTGACCTGTGCGGGGGGACAGGAGCTCACCTCCCCGTGAGATGGAGCCCAGGCTGTGATGAGCAGAAAAGATGCTGGCCTTTTTCTACATGCTACATACCTATTCCCCCTTTTTATTTTCCTCCCTATTTAAAAACTGCTTACAGGGCCTCCTCTGTTGCCCACCGCTTTGGGTGCTGCGTCCACCCTACCATCTGCCTTGGCCAGGAGAAGTGGCCATCTGCCCTTCCCTGGGCTGGCGGCTGCTGCAGGAGCAGTTAGCACCGATCACGCCTCCGAGACCACGCTGCTCTCGTGCAGGGGCCAAATATGAGTCCTCTCTGCCTCGTAACCCCAGGGCTGCTCTGTGGTGGGACTTTTCTCACCCCTCCTGCTACAGAAAGCCAGCAAATCAGGGTGGTAACAGGGTTTGATTACTCCTATGTTAATCAGGCTGGAAATTCGCTGTGGCATCTCGTCTCTGTTTATTTTGTCTTCTGATTGTAACGTCAAAAAGACAAATATATGGTTAGCCAGGACTACGGAGGCTCCTATATGAAATGTGTGCTTCAGATTCTCTTTAACAGATGGCTTGATAAACATCTGAAGGCATGCATGACCACATTTCTTCCGCTTGTATTTTCCAAAATATGATTGGGTGAAAAGCTAAAAACTAATGAACCAGGTGATCATAATAATACATTAATATTAGAGAAAAAGAAACAGAAGGATTCCAGGGAACTGGAAAGCTAAAACTCAGATTACTTTGTCCAGCATGAGATCAGTCCTGTAGGTAACGAGAGGAACCTCTTTGGAAGGTTGTCCTCAGCTGTGGTTTGTCCTTGACCCTAATGAACTCAGCAAGACCTTGGCCATTATATTGAGTGAATGCTGGACTGGGCCATCTTGTAATGTGTGTGTTTATCTGTGCGTATATCTATCTATCTATCAATGTATGTATATGTCTGTCTGAGATACACACAACGTTAATATCTCTGTTCAGGGGTGTGATTAAGGCTTTTGTATGCACTGGAGGATGCCTTTGGTTGACTCAGTGGGCCCCTGCTCATCCAGCCTAGGGTGTCCGAGGTGTCACTAACCGCTACTGCCCGTGGAAACCGGTGTCAATCACAGGAGCCTGACGGGCCATGTTAGCCTGGGTTGGCGTTTGACCTTCTAACCAATTAAACTGGTGCCAGAGACTCATGCTGGGACTGACAGTAATCTGGAAATAATCAGTTGCCTTTAGGGGAGCGGATTATTTGCACAGAAAGGACTGCATCTTTCCATAGGCACTGCAGAGGAGACTAAGAGGAGAGTAACCCAGGTGTCTCCCTGAGGCTCTGCATGCCGAATATCCCACTCCCACGCCACGATGCTCAGACCCCAGCTCCAGAACAGCCCCGGTAGCACCACCAGTCCCCGGGGCTCCCTGGGGTTGCGGGGTCCCATTGCGGGTGCCTAAGGAGTCCCCAGGATGCAGCGGGTGGTGTCGGCTGAGCTTGTACGGGATGCTGCAAAGCAGAAAGAATTCCTCCAAATTCCTTTTGTGTGTGCCCGTGAGCTCCTCCGATTGCCGAGTTCAAGTGTAAAACGAGATTGGGTTTTTATGCCCTTCAGCCTTTTCAGTCTGTCCACGAACTCAGCAAGTGATGCCCGCTGGTGGCCAGGTGGGGTGATGGGGGCCACGTCATTACCCTTCTGCAGGTAGAGGGCTGCTCCATGGCGTGGAGGACCCTGGTCGTGGTGGCGATCTCCTGGCAGGGCAGTGCCTGAGCAGCGATTTGGGATGGGCTCACGGGAGCTGTGGTGGTGCCTCAGCAAAGCCAGTGACTCCCCAGAAGTGGTAGGGCCCGTCTAAAAAGCGTTACAAAAACCAGATGCGTGAACACAGATGTTCAAATCCTTTCCCATGAGGGACTGCACCACACCCCGGTTTTATCTATTTTTATTTTTTTAAATGCCAGGCTTAATATAATGCTATTTCTTGTATGAGAAGTGCAAATAATTCACAGATTAACTAGCTCTCTTTGTGAGGTTTTTTTTTGGGAAAAAAAGACATTTGAACTTTTTGGATGTTGTTGGACAAAACAAGTTAAAGTTTTGGCCCTCCATGGCTTAGACAATTAAAAAAAAAGTCTTTTTTTATCTGTTCAGAGGAAGAAGAGAATACTTTTTGTTTCCAATGCAGATGAAAAAATCTTCCTGCAGGACTCAGTCAATTGTAGATGAACTGACGCCACCAATTCAATGCAGAATGCATCATTTCTAATAACAACATTTATTGACCGCAGTGAGACAAATTTCAGAAACCCTCTTGATTTTTTATTTTTTTTCACTTAACGCTCAAACAGAAAAATCCTGTCATGAACCCGGCCCTCAAAACACCTGTCTTTTAAACCTAGAGTCAGTAATCAAAAGTTTCCTGTCTGGCATTTGCTTCCAGGTCTAATTTTTACTCTCCCCTCATTTCCAGTAAAAGCAAACCGTGCAGAGAGTCACTATGCGGATGCTGCTCAGGAAACTCTAGGTACCACGGGAAATGCGTCGCACGGAACTAATCAAAAGCTGCACGGCTCATTCTCCCTCTGCCCTGCTACCACCCGTTCTGATCACTTCTCTGCTTAATAGAGGTACTAGATGAGTAAAAAAAGGTGAAAGAGCCTCCCCATTGCCCGCTCAGAAATTAGAGGCTTCCTTGTCTGCTAATCATGCAGAATATGTGATTCAAAGAGATGAGGATGGGGAATTTGGTCTGGGCTAGCAAGTCAGTGTCTGCTCAGCAAAGGAGGAGGCCAGGAACTGAAGTTTAACAAATGATGGAAAATTTAAAAAAAAAAAAATTAAAAAGACCCCTTCCTCCCTATTGCTCCATGCCTCCTCCACATCCAGGGAATTCTTGCAAATTGAATTGCACTGTACAGCAATATCAAGTTAGTAGCATGAGAAATACCAGCTTCCTACCTCTGCTCAGTCACCATTCCTTTGGCTCTCTGAACACTACAAATTGACCTTTCCTAGTCTTGTGGCCTTTGGAAGCCATGGCTTGCCTATCTAGCACCTCTACTACGCAGCTAGAGAAGGACTAATCTCAGCCTGTCCCACCAGACGTAGGGGATACGGGTTCCCCTTAGCGTTGACATTGGCATTGTGAATGGTTGTTTCTAGATCCCATAGGGAACAGACAGCTAGAGCAGAGGGCTTCGTACCAGCAGTGTTTTCATCTTCTTCATCAAGCTGACAATTGTTAGGCGGCTTCAGAGAATTCCCAATGAGCATCCCTTAGTGCACCCACCTAATGGCCATAAGGGTACACACATACATATATCTGATTTTACTGATGCATAAATACATCTACTTCCACGCCTGCACTGGAAGGGTCTCTTCCCCCGCCCCAGACACTGCTTCTCAGCAGCAAACATGCACCTTCTTGAATTACCAATGCCCAGAGTTTGCATGCCGTGAATGCTGGCAGGTGAACCCCCTCAGCTCCCGCAGCCAGGCAGGTGGAAAGCCCAGGAGTGGCAGGGCACTGAGTGATGCCGCATGTTTGTGAAATCGGATTTTTGCATGCTCTTTTTTGGAGTCCGTTTTAATTCTCAAAATCACCAGTCTCTGTCTCCCTCAGAAAGCCAACAAACTACAGTTTTAAAAGTACAAAACTACAGTTTTAAAAGTATATGTATCTCTGATTTTCTCCATTAATTGTTCCAACTTGTATCTTTTCTTTTCTTGCTACTTTTTTTCCCTGCTGGCTATTTTTATTATCTGTCAGACTAGAGGCTAAGACTCATGCCTGAGACTTGTGTGTACCAGAAGCTCAGTAGTGTGGTAAATCCCATCCCCGAATGGGTAACAAAGAGGAAAGGGGCATGATCTAGATTTCATAATAAGCAGTTCTCCATGGTAGGAAATCCCCTGTACCTGGATAAATAGCCTGAATCTTTGAGTTAGCCTCCTGCTACGTGTTTTGACAGTACTGTGGCCTTCCTTGAAGTTTATCCTTGAAAGAATTGGTTTAAATATTGGGTGACCATCAGTTGCACAGGCAGCGTTTCAATACATTTCCAAATGGCAAAGATTTGGTCAATAGTCTAGGTGAAAAAAATACCATTACTTTTGTAGTGTTTCCATTTGCCAGGTGAGGTGGTTTTATCCTTGGAGGTGGAGATGTAGTACAGGCAGGGACTCCTCCCCAGAGAAAGGCTCCTTTCAATTGCTTAACATTGAGGTTATTTTTGGCAGAGATTAAAACAGGCAGTGATATTCGTAGTGCTGTCCTCTCACCTGTCCGTGTCCAGTTCCGTTTTCTGGAAAATCAGCCACTCTGATCTTAGTGTCTTCCTTGCATGTCTTCCTAGGCATGAATTTTTAATTGGTAAAGGTGGTATAATTTTTTCAATTTTCTACTGAATTCCTTCCCACTGTGGTCCTCATTTCATCTCCCCCATCTTGAGTTCTGCAAGGGAAAGGGAGGATGAAACAAATTATTTTCTCAAGATCTTCTTAATCCATTGGAGACCCTGAGAAGGAGGATTACAGACTGTGGTTCTTCCAGTCAAAAAGGAGTCTTGAACTTTGGAGTAACTGCAAGGGCATCTTTGTTATCTGCATCCATCCTGAATGTAGTGTTACACACACTGTGCTTTAGTAAAACTGTAGGTTAACTGTGAAGGCACATAAAAATAATTCAAATGTCTTGTTTTCCTGGACCCTTGGGCTGTCTGCCTGCAATCCCCCACTGCACAAACTCTTAGGGGCAGATGCCAGCACATTGATGCATCTAAGGCTGAGCGCTAAAAGCCTTCATCTAGGATGCATATAACGAAATAACAGCAAATGATGAGGCAATCATGGAAAACTCAATGTAGGTAAATTAATGGAAAACTCCTTAGAAGCCGTGGTTTCTTAATGTACTAAACCAATGATCCCTAGTCAATAAATGCAATAATGCATGCATTTTTAGAGAGTAATGTAACTACACCAAGCCAGATTAGTAAGTCTGTCATTTTCTGCTTTGTAAGAGACTTTCCTGGCATCTACTCAGAGAAATGAAGGCACCACAGAGACCTGACAGTGGGAAGAAATGGCACACAGACCAGTGAAGGAAAGGTGTTTGCAGAGCCCTTGACTGGCCTGCAGGTCTGGGTGTAGCGTGTTTCTTAAAGTCTTGTTGAGGAATAATCAGCCAGCTCAAAGATGCACTCTAGCTGTTTTGCTTTGCTCCTGAAATGCAAAACAGCTGAGCTGGCAAATAGCACAAGGTTGCTAGAAGATGCAGGATATGTGTGATGTGGTGTTTGACAGCGCTCAACATCAGTTTGGGAAAAAAAGGCTGTGTGTTAGGAAGAGAGGGGTGACGGTATAACAGCAATGCTGCAAAATACCAAAGGCCAAGGTTAAAGACGTGTCTGGCTCCAGTGTCCCTTCCCTTACCCAAGGCCCCCTGCTCAGCCAGGATTACATGGTGGCTGCGGGGGTGGTGCAGCTCTGGTCTTTCCCATTATAATTTCAGTGACTCCCTTCAACCCAAGTCTAACACTGTGGTTGTGGACAAGGAAGAGAAGAGGGATTACTCACCATGACATTGATCATTGGCTGACCTTTTGTTTTCCTTATGCCCAGGTTGCTCTGCTTCTAGAAACTCCATTCTCTGGGCTGAATTCACCTTTGCAATGGCTTTTCTGAAATCACTGGAGGCAAACCAGGCTTGAGCCTGGTCCTCTCTTGGTTTCTGCTCTAGTCATGGCGTGTTACACACACAGATGTATTTTCCTTTCCTTCATGTCTCCAGTAATTGGTTTCTGCCTCTTATTCACACCTGCGACCAGACTGGAGCCCAGTGATAGCCACAAAGGCTATCATTCACTCCTGGTTTTAACAAGCTGTTCTCATATGCCATGAGCTCAGCACAAACTCTGCATTAAAAAACAGCCTCATTTCCCGACAGGAGATAGCCTCTTTCTCCTGGTCATAGATTTCAGAAGAATGAACACTGTTACTGGTTGAGTTTGTATGCAGAGATGGATCCGAGTCCATGTTGGTCTAACTCAGTTTGGCTAACGTTTGCTGCCTACAAAATGAGAGGAGAAAATGAAACAATTGCTCAAGCGTAGTTTAAAATCAATGACTCAAAGTTACGGGTGATACTTTTTATTGATCTAAAATTACTGCTAATGTAATGAGTCCACATTTTTTAAAAGTGCTGATTTAATACTATGTTTTATGATTTAATACTTAATACATATTCCACTGGGTTGAATGAACCCCAAACCAGAGGGTTTCAAATGGGAGCTCAAACTCCCAGCATCCTAAGGAGGCTGGTGGCAGCTCATTTGAAGGTTAGTTCTCATGCGTTTTGCTGCTGAGCGCTGGGCTCTTGGACCTAAATGAACCTAAATGCAAAGCCCGCTAAAGCAGTGAGCATCTTTCTATCAGCTGTGGGACTGTGGATAGGTCCTCACGTGTTCATCCAGCATGGACTCTCGCTTTCTGACTGGCAGCAGAGAAAAAGTCAACTCAGTTTCTATCCTTTGTTAAATTCAAGTCAAAAGCTGAAAGTATTGTAAGCCTTCCCCAAAGTCAGCCTGGAAACATTATAATTTTTTTGTTATCAAATATGTTTTTAATAGGTGCCAACTGAAGATCTAGGAACTAAAGCACGCCCTATTACGCTGTTACAGCTTCCCATAATCTTTGGCTCTGGTTGCAAAGCCACAGTTTTCTTTCCCTTCCCTTCCCCCTGGAACGAGCAGGGCGCCTGCCCCGTGCTCGCGCCGCTCTCAGCTATGACGATTGCAAGCTTCGGTTCATGTTGTCGTGTGTGGCTGGATTACTGCTTTCCTCATGTTCATGTCACCAACACATGCACTTTCCACCGAACTGAGGCTCATTTACCATCTGCTTGAGTGACACCTAAATACCACTTCTCTGAGACACTCTGCGTCACTCTGCATGACTTTCTGGTTGAACGAGAACATGATCTTGGATTAGCTGACAACTTATATCTCTATATATGTCTATATTTCTTTTGGACTCTTCCCTACCAGCTCCTGCAGACCCCAACAGCATCCTCCTCTGCAGGGACTGTACTTGCATGTGATTCCAGGTGTTATTTCCAATGAGAGAACTGCATGGCAGAAGGAAAAATTCAACTAATTGTTCACATTGTCTCATGTCATCTGTGTTAAAACAAAGAAGTTACATCAGGTGTTGGGTTTTTTTCTGAGTAGTGAGTACTCAGGAGCAAAACCCACCCAGGTCTTTATCGTTCATCAAATTTCTATGAGATTTTTTAATGTGTAAGAGTGTTGCACCTCATGTTATCAGGCTTGAAACTCTTTGCTCATACTCCTCGCCGAGTTCAATGCTTTCGTTTTGCCTTTTGTGATTCTTGCAAATGTTTGCAGCACATTTATTATGGGAATGGAAAAGGGGCCCCAAAGAAAAGGCCCTGCTTTACTCAGTGATAGGCAACTGGTTTCACACCGAGATCAGTGATGGGAGCAACTCTGCAGAGGATGAGGCACAAAGAGATTGCTTTGAATTCTAAATATCGGTGTGTTGCTGATTCATTTATATAAAATTTATTTTTAAAAATGACTAGGTAGTTCAAAGTATTAGTACTACTGAAATGTAGTAGATTCCAGGAATATTCTTCTGTAAAATCAATTAAAAGAAAGAAAAAAAATCCAATTGGCCTATTTAGGATCAAATGACAAAATTTCAATCTGGTTTCTAATCCAAGAAACAAAGAATGAGAATTGCTTTTAAAACTTTGGCTCATTATGTAGGATGATTTTGGTAGCATCAGTGACTAAGGCTTACATCCAGAAAGGTATTTAGGCACATGCTTGTTCCTAGATTCCCGTGTGGATTTGTACCTCTGATCTGA
Organism: Platalea leucorodia; assembly: GCF_965183815.1. Taxonomy (NCBI): domain Eukaryota; kingdom Metazoa; phylum Chordata; class Aves; order Pelecaniformes; family Threskiornithidae; genus Platalea; species Platalea leucorodia. Next base: position 15,044,493 of record NC_138835.1, on the reverse strand, counting down.
TTTTCAGCTACGCTGAACATCTGTTGGTCCCATGGCTTTCAGACAGGCTCTGCAGGTGGGCAGCACACTGGAAATGAAATCTCCAGTGCTTACCTATGCAGTTTCACTGAATTAAAAATGCATCATTAATTGGATTAATTCTGCCTTTTCTAACTTGGTCATGAACAAATTTTGTTTTCTCTCAAGTGTATCTTTCAACTCGAAATTGTTGCCCAGCCAAAGGCCACAGATAACCCTGCTCTGCAGCCCAGGAGCTGCTCTCCCCGTTCCCTGGGCGTTGCATCAGGGCAGCGGTGCCTCCTCGGGATCATGCTGTGCAACTCCGGAAAATGCTGCCTAAGCACCTTTCTCTCCCTGTAAATGTTCGACATCTCGCAATGTAAAGTGACTTTGTAAAAATAGCACCTTCTTACTCAACAAATCTGCTGCCTGTGTGTCTTCGAGTCACGTCTTCTTCCTTTACTGACAAAAACGAATGTCTGTTCCCGTCAGCCCAGTACAGCTGATACGGCTGGGGAAAAGGGAGCTGCATTTTGCTTTGCTTCAAATATCAGCAGCTCAGTCTGACTGAAGAACCTCGTGCCAGTTCTGAAGGCAGAGGAGGGCTGTTTGGCTCTGAGATTTAAGGTGGCGTTGCTGAGAGACAGAAAAAATACCAGATCTTTGGTTGGTGACCTGGAAATCTGATGTGGAAATCAAAATTCCTGCAATGTTCGTCCTGCAAATTGAGTCAGAGCGTTTGCAGCAAAACGATAAGTGGCTACTGCAGTGGTACAGAGTATTGGGAATTACATCCATGGTTTTACTCCGTTTTGATTTCACTGTATGTAAAATATTAGCTACCTGTGCAAGTGCCTTGCACTGGTTGTCTAACCTCTACTAATGTGTTTTAATAATCAAATACTATTCAGAAAATATCAAATTATCCAAAACTATCTGAAGTTTGGTTTCCCCAATGCTGTCTCTAAAGTTTGTCCTTTAGTAAAGATTCACAAAATCTTTTTGTTTTGCAATTTTCGTGTGAAAATTCAACATCTTCACTTGGGTGAAAGTTTTTAATTACAAATTTCAGAATTTGGAAAATAATTAGAGCTGGGTCAGCAAAGTATTTCTCAGTGAGATCATCTCTGTTTCTGGAGAGATCTTCTTTTCAAACCATAACTACAAGGTTTTAGAGAAATGGGATTCTAATAGAAAAACAACAATAAAATGCCATATTCTGAAGTTGTAAAATTTTATTTTGCATGTTTATGACACCCGTAGGAGACCGGCAGATAGATGTTAGCTAGCTTTTAGATGGAATCTTTATAGGATACAAAGGAGTTGCACATTTAAGTGTTTGTATTTAAGTATTTAAATATATGACTCGAAAAAGAGGAGCTCTTCAGAATATATAAAAGGGGCAGATCGTGTTTTAAGAGGGAGGAAATACAGGAGCTGAAGAAAGGGAAAGGACAGGTCTGAGCACCAGAAGTGAAGTGTTTCCAAGAAAGTTAAAAGTTTAAGATAAAGGCTTTTTTTAATTGGTATTTTCTTATTAGATATAGGGTTTTGGAAGGCAGTTGTGAAAGAAAAGCTTCCTTGCTTGTGATCGGAGCCGATCAGTGATTTAAGGAATCATAACCTCATTGTTTAACGTCATTCTGTCCCGCCAGCCCTGGCATCCCACAAGGGGCTTCTGTTTAAGTCCTCATTTTCTCTCTCTTAATACTCATTCCCATTTCACTCATTATGGCGGAAACATTTCTACAATGCTTTCTTTAAAAAAAAAAAAAAAAAAAAGAAAATAAATATATATATTTTTTTAAAAAAAGCCAACAGCAAAACTACATCTCACTGCTGCTTGGAAGTGCTCTTGGTTTCTAATGGCTGGTGGGGAAGGACTGCGTGGTTTCCAGAATGACTCCTCCTGCTGTCTCCTTTTTGTCTTTGTTTCAACGTGTTTCTCTGAACAGTCAGAAGGTCAGTTTGAAAGATCGTGTCTTCTCCAGTCCCCGCGGTGCTGGCACCAAAGGGAAAGGCTCTCCACAGGCTCAGGGCATCCAGAGGTCCCCCAGCGCTGACCAGAGCATCGAGGACAGCCCAAGCAAAGTGCCCAAGAGCTGGAGCTTCGGAGACCGCAGCCGAGCCCGGCAAGCTTTCCGCATCAAGGGAGCGGCGTCACGGCAAAATTCAGAAGGTGAGGGCTTGGGGCACCATGCTGGACCCCAGATCCCCAGCTGGCCCCGACGTCCTCTCCCTCCCCACCTAAGAAGGGCAGAGCTGCCAGCCAGGGTGCTTACCTAGGTCTCCTTCCCCTTCCAGTCCTTTAGCCTGGAGTATAATAAGAGATAAGAAAAACCCTGCTGACACCCATGATAATGTATATATTTATGTATATATGGATAGGGAAGGGAGGAAGAGTCAGGCACCTAGAGATGGATGAGAGCTGCAGCTGGCATTGCTGGATGTCACCATAACATGTCTTGGGAAATGCTCCCATCGGGATGCTCAGATATCTCTGGTGCTTCCCCCTGGGATTGCTCTTGGTGATCCCACTTGCCTTTTCTTGTGTGGCACCAGCATGGGAAGTATTAATGTGTTGTCTTTATTCCTCCCTCTTCCAAACCCAGAAGCAAGCCTCCCCGGAGAAGACATTCCTGATGAGAACAAAAGCTGCAACTGCGAGTTTGTGACGGAAGATTTGACACCAGGACTGAAAGTCAGCATCAGGGCAGTGTGGTAAGAGAGGGAGAGTGGGGAAGCGGTCTGGAAAAATAAATAATAAGGAAAAAAAGGAAATTTAAAGTCCAAGCAGACATGGCAAGTGCTGAAATGTCTGTGCTGCAGGCTGTTTTTCCCCTGGGTGGCCTGCCCTCCTTTACAGAAAATTCTGCCAGAAAGGGCAATTTTTGCTGAGGGAAGGAATAAATGGAGAAACAGGAAGATCCCCTGCAGGGATGCATCCAAACAATTGTTCTCACCAGCTTTGAGATTTAATGCTGACATTTATAAAAGCGGTGCAGAGAGGACACTCGCACAGCTGAGTGTCCAAGGGGCATCGGGGACCCCTCATCGCAGACAGGGCTTCAACCACGAGCCCCCGCAATCCCCTTCCCCTCTCCTATTGCCGCATCCTCTCCCAAACCCACAGGGTTGGGATTTATTCCATTTTCCTTCCAAAGCAGCTTCCTGCGCTGTTTTTTATCTGCCACTAAGCAGGTCAGGCTGCAGCCCAGGGACTATATTTTGCCTTTCCTCCCCATCTCCTGCAGCATTATGAGATTTCTCGTCTCCAAGCGCAAATTTAAGGAGAGCCTTCGGCCCTACGACGTGATGGATGTCATCGAGCAGTATTCAGCCGGTCACCTGGACATGCTCTCCCGGATTAAAAACCTTCAGGCCAGGCAAGAGACCCCTCTCTTTGCTTCATTTTTTCACTGTTTTCTGTTCGCTGTGGAGGTATTGCCAGGAGAGAGACACTTTCCTTTGCAGCTACAACTTATTCTTTTTCTTCCTAAAAGAAAGCCTCAAGGAAAACATCAATGCTTGTGGCTGGAGCCCACAGGGATGAGAAGGACAGGGACTGCAAATGGTGGTGTTATGCTACTAAAACTGCCTTAGTGCCCACCTCAGGACATACACACAAAAATCACGGCTCGTCCTCCTACTTTACTTTGGGAGTTTCTGTCATTACAGTATATCCCACAGGTAAGGTAGGTGCGTATCTCTGTGGTCCTCCTGGCAGGACAGCAAAGGTTTGGTGCCCCAGCCTTAAGGCTAATGTGGCTAATTTGGTGCCTTTCTGGGATTGACACAAAATAAAATCTGGTGTGCTGGTTGTGACCCTGCTGCTACGGGCAGGGGGGCAGCAAGGAAGCAGCGGCTTCTCCAGGCGTTGGGGCCACTAAGCCATTTTAGGAGGAATTCCTCCTCGGATGGCGGAGTCTGCCAAAAATACGTGCAGATGGGGGTTTCTCATCCAAGCCCACCAACGCAGGTGTGGTTTAGCTGAGCTGCATTTCAGCCTCTGTGCCCAAATTTTAGGGGGAGATGAGTTAGTTTTAATAGGGGAAGAAATGTGAAAAGGGGACAAACAGAACCAAGAAGGGCATTTAAAATTTCAGTTTCAGCTATGATCACCCAATTATTTCTCCTGCAAAGAAACGCAGATGAATTTGTTCCCCTGAACAGAGGATCTGAGCTAAATATTTTTGTCTGACCACTTCTCCCTTAGCCCCGAAGTCCCACCTTGAAAGCCAGACCCCAAACCTCAACACCCCCCTGGCTGTGTTGGCTCAGCAGAAGTAACCCCAGTTCTGCTGAGCTCAAAAGACACCTAGAACAGAGCCAGGGCTTGGCGGTAGGCTATCTCCAGTCAAAATAATATACCATTTACTTTTACACTTGGAGAATCAAAGTATTTCCCTCCATAGCTATGGCAGCCCAGCTTGCTCTGGAAGCCATTGGGGAAGTTTTTCTTTCATTTCAAATGTGTCTGGGTCCCTGCCAGAGTCAGCAAATGTGAAAAAAAATGTGTTTGGGTATGCAAACAGCTAATACGAACCCCAGGAATGGAATAGGAAAATTGTCTTAGGTAAAAGAGGAATCTCTCTTCTGTTAATCTCTCAGAGACCATTTTAACTCTGCTATTTTTGGTGTTCAAACAGCAGAGGTAACTTTCTCAGCGTTGCTGCATGCTGTGCGTTTCCCATTTCCAGATATGCAGCCAGAAGGCAAATTCTTCCTTGTGATGGAGACTAAAATATCCTGGAGAATTTCCTCTCTTTGAGCCTCTCACCCCTGTTCAGTACGAATTCAATGATTATAGATCCAAGATGTGTAACTGAATCTGGAGAGGGAAGAGAGGAGGAAGGGATTTATATTTCCTAACTTTAATAACCTGAAACATGAGGCCTCCAGGCTGCCTCCACAGTGGGTAGTGAACCATTGGGGTTGTCATCTCCACTGGCTCCAGGTGAGACACCTGAGTTTTCAGCACCCCGAGCTGGTGCGGCAGATTGCCTCACCGTCCGTGCCAGTCTCCCATTGCCAATCCGTCAAGGTGATGTGCTGCAAAGACAGTGTGGTTTGGTTGGCTGTTTTTTTGGGGTGGTTGGGGTAAGGAATTGCAGCTTTCAAAGATCAAACTGATTTCTACTCTTAGCTGTACCCATGGGACTGTGAGGCTGAGGTTGCTGTGGCTGGACTAGGCTAGGGCTGCCATCCACCCCATTGCAAGGAAGTCAGGAGGACCGGGAACTGCTTTAAAAGGGTGAAGTACCTGGATTTGGGGTCTAGGGCTACAAGGCATCTTCATTGGTTTCCCTGTCCCCACCAAGCAGGAGATCAGTGATGGTGACAAGAGCAGACCCCCTTGGGGTCATCCTTCGAAGCACTCCTCATCATAGCCAGATGGGCACCAGGAGGTCCTATGGCTGGTCAGCTGCCCAGTACAACTAGAAGGGGCACCCTGTAGACGAGGTGTGTGCCTGGGGTGGCCATGGCCAAGGTTGGGACAGGACCAACTGGCGCTAGAAGTACAGTTCACCCATGCAGTGGAGCCCAGGGAGGTTGTCACGGGGCAGCTCAGAGGAGAACAGCTATTTTTATTTCCCTTTCCTTCCACAATCAAAGCACTGTGTTCTCCGTGCCAGCTCAGCTCGGCCGGGCTGGCTGCGACCTCCTGTAGCCAGGGCTTTAGTGGATTAAAGCTGCATTCAAGCAAATTTCTGGGGTGTTTACATGCACTTTCTTCTTTAATCATTAATGCCTCTGTCACTGTGTCTGTAATGTGCTCTTTTCAGTGTTGTGTTCACACTGTCTCGTGTCTCATCCTGACACCTTGCCAACATGGATGTCTCCCATTCATTGAGTTATACAATCATGCAGCGTATCTCGCCGACTCCAACAGCTCATGCTTTTCTGAACTAGCTGAGGATGTGTTATCTAGCACTGGAACTGAAAGGAGAATGAATATATGTTTTTTCATATCCAGCCACCTCAATGGGATATTGCTACACATATGCAAATATATTCCAGAGGGTAAAGCATGTTGCCTATTATATCTGGGGTGGGGGAATCTCCTAATGATGTTTCAGTGGTGCCTAAATCTCCAAATCTTACCCCGGGGTGAGTAAGACTGGCTTTCACCAACAACCAAGTGGTAGGAGAGAGCCTTCTGTTTCTAGCAGAATATATTTTCAAATTCTCTCTCTTTCTCTCTCTGTCGTTCTGTTTTTCAGTTATTTCTTTCTGCAACTTTTCTGACCAACTTTTCTCTACATGTTGCTTCATTATGCATTTTGCTGGTGTCTTTTTTCTTATTTACTTTGCCAGGATAGATATGATTGTGGGTCCCCCGCCCCCTTCAACTCCCCGGCATAAGAAGTATCCAACCAAAGGACCCATGTATTCTTCCAAAGAATCTCCCCAATACTCGCCTAGGTTAGGATTCACCAAAATGCCGCTTTCTCTGGATTTTTCATTTGCTTAATGTCAAACCCCTTTCATGCCAGTTATATGACGGCATTTATCACTTAGCAGTGCAGCTTGCTAAATCATGACTCAGAAGGGCTTGCTACTCTGGGTATGCTCCAATTTACTTTCAGTAATGAGCTTTCACACTAGGCAAACCAAAGGAAAAAAAAAAAGGGACATTCATACAGTCATCAATAACCATCAGTTTCTTCAGCTAGCATATTTTCTATTTTCAGTCTTCTTCTAGGTGTTAGAAAGCAAAATTATATCTTTTTAAAATCTCATATTTTATCAGGCTACCTTCAGATGTAAAAGGTGGAATATTTACCCACAAAGCCAATATAAATGTTCTACTTTCTAAAAGATGAAACACTCCACACACAAGCAAAGGAGCCTCTGCAGCTCTTTGCACTAAGAAATGAGTTTACTTCAGCGGGCAAAGTAAGAATGAAGTGTTTCATACCCGATGAACGCAGTGGTCTCTTCTTCTTGCTGATGCAACTCTACCAACCATGGAGGAAAAAATTGTGTTAAAATATTACAACCACCAGACTCATATTAAAAAGAAAAAAAGATCCTGATTTTGCAAGCAAAAAGAAGAGCAGGAGTCAAACCCAGCCCTCAGTCACGCAGCAAGATTTTTCTCATTGCCCTTATTAAGTTCTCTCCTTAGGTAAAACCGTACCTGAAGCCGATGCCACGAGGAACATATTCTCACTGAAGTTCCCGCTTGAGGGCATTCTGAGGTCTGCTCAGCAGGGCCATGAGCTGAGCTCTATTTTCATCTTGTATTGAGACCACTGGAGCCCAAGGCAGGTATAAATATTTGCCAGAAAGTAATTTTCTGTGCACAAATAGTAGGTGATGTTTAAATGCAGCAAGCTTAGCTTCAAATATTTTTTTTTCTAAATATACTTGCCCTCCCTAAGAGCTAATACGTGACAAATCTCTTGATTTTTATTTAAGCTGCTCTGAGTAATCTTCACTAGAGGAAAGTGAGTGAAAGGAATATTGAAAGCATACCTTTTCCCACTCAGCCAGCTCAAAGCTTAAAAAAAAGAGAGAATTTTGCTGAAGCCCCAAGCTTTATGCTTGGAAAAAAGATGCTCTCAGAAAAGCATTTTTCCCATTTCTCCTCCCTGTCAAATGAGGAGGCTCAAAACTAGTCTTTAAAAATGAAATAACTTTCTTATCTGCAGCAACGTTTTGATTTTAAAATAAAAATATATATTCAAATGGATTTTGTTGCATTTAACCTATAAGATTAGGTGTGCAACCAGCCTTCACTAGAGGCAAGGTTTTCATGTGAAAGCTTGTGCCTTGTACACAGAAAAGGTGATCTATGGATACTAGGGGAGGAGGCCTCAAACTGGGATATTTATTTTATTCACTCCAACTCTGTTACTATATCAGCTTAAGGCTGTATCAGCTTGATGACTTTTCCCCGCCCTGTTTTTACAGTTTCTGCTGATGATGGCCAGACTAAAACCTGTTTGTACGTGCCCACTGGGCTTCTGAGACATTAAGACTATTTTTTATTATAGCTCTCTTTCTAAATGAATTGAATTTCCTCATTTCTTCTTTATGGAGCTGTGGCTGAGAGGCTGCAGAAAGCAGCAGAGTACAGAAGGCTGCTGAATTCTCTGCTCCCACCCGTTAAAAGGCTTATGCTGTGCTTAATTTTCAGCAGCCTGCATCCTCCCACAGACACCAGTGGCACTTGCGAGGTGCTCGAGGTGCCCGATGGATGGGAAACAGAGCTCTGAGAAGCCCCAAGCCCAAATCCAAAAACTCTGGGTCAGGCTCTGGTGCTGCCATGGCCTTCATCATCTCAGCACCACGTGGGTCCATGCCGTGGGGACACATGCCGTGGGGTCCCCATGGGCTGTACCAGCCTCTCTTTTTTAGCCTGCACACCCCTGTTTTAGCCAAATGCTGCCCAGATCATAAGAAAACACCTAGTGAAGGAAGAGAAACTCAACTGAGTGATGTCCCATGAGCTATCTGAACCCTGCGGATTGCGTTGTGGTGCTCTAGTGACAAGGGCTCAGTTAAGCCAAAAGTTTTCTGCAAGTAGCTCCCAGCAAAGTCAGCTGGAGACTAGTGGATGTCCACTGCTGTGGTTTGGCTGAAGGTGTTTGCTCCATGCTGTACACACAGACAATTTGGATTAAATTCCCTTGATCAGCTAATTTAACATAGAATAGGTGCAACCTCAGCTGTAATTTTTAGACAACAGATATTGGTCAAAATACATCTAGAACAAACTTTATTGCCAAATGAGGAGGTAAGTAGCCAGTCCTGTGACATGGATGAAGGGGGTTTGGCTTCAATGCCTGGATTGTGTACAAAAAATTAAAAGAGATAAAGAAAAAAAAGAAAAGAATTGAATATATATTCCCAAACACTTCATTTTTATCTCATTTGAGCCGTTTGACCTTTTGATGTCTGCTTCTGGCCCGAGGGTGACATATTACACCTCTTTGCATGCCCTGTTAGCATGAAGCATAATGAAGCATGAGAAAACCTGCACTGTGGCTGATGCAAGACTTTACATTTTTTTTGTATCATTAGAAAGAAGGAAAGATATCAAAGTTCACTTTAAAGAGCAACCCCCTTTCTCTCTCCCTCCCAAACTAAGACCCAGCAGAGCCTATCAAGGACAGCAGATGGCACAGTTTGTCATGCATCGTTAGAAATCTCTGAATCCCCTTCTGCCATGAAGGGAGAAATACAGGGCTGATTCTTCCGAAGCCTCAGCTGAATTATTCCCTGCACACGTGTATTCAACACAGCCAAAATAAGCGTTGGGAAGGCACGAGGCTCCCCACGGGATGTAGTGCAGAAGTGGGGTTTGGCATCTCAGAAGATTCGCAGACACTTGTCACACAGTAGGAACATACACTGTCCCCCTCTGCTTGCAAAGGTGGAACATATTCTCTCTTCTTAATCTTTTGAGCTTTGTTGCCCAATTTGGACAAAACCTCAAACTCTTTTATAATGGCTAAAAGGCCTTTCTGTGCTTTGCGGTGATCAGCTAGGCACAGGTGGGTTGGGAGCTCACGAGGAAATTCCTCTCTTCTCTTGTATTGGATAAGGCACAAATGAAATCTCTGTGCTTTGCTGAGGGTAGGAGCACTCTCCCCTGGTCTAGCTGCTGCCATGGAAAGCAAAGGGGTAGGAGACATCGAGCCTGGTTTCTCCCATCAAGAGAGAAGGACTTGGTTCACCATCTTCTCCCTGCTCTGCACTGAAGTCAGTGGCCCACAGCTGCCCATTTTGCCGTCCTTGGCGCAGACCCTGCCTCCAACGCGAGATCTGGCTTTCTGGTTTCTCAGACCTGTGGAAGATGACCACCTCAGGAGTCAGGACTACGCTAAAATATAGCCACGAAGGGAATGAATCAAGCAGGAATTCTCCTGGGCTCTGGTATCAGTGCTGTATGGGTAAGGGCTCCTGAATGCTTTATGGGTGAGCTCTGTGAAGGGCTTCAGTCTGCTTTTAAATCACAGCAGGTCTACAGGCAAGTTGTGTCCACCCTGAAGGTGATGGAAGAAGTCAGTGCTCTTCTATATGATACTAGTGATCACTCCATCTGTGGAGTGCCAGCTGGCCTCCTGTGCTTCACATGGGTCACGTGCGGTTCATTTAATGGATAGCTCTTCTTTTAAGGACATGAAAGAGAGAAGTCCTTCCTCAAATTCTGCAAGATTAGAAGTAGGGTTACACAAGACTCTCTCTGCTATTATGATATGCCTCTGTAGCATGGCAATGTTCAGGTTTCCTCTCTGTGTTACAGTCTGTCCTGCCTCCCTGCTCTACTCAGCAACTGTTGAAGGACATCTCATTTCCATTAGTGGACACATTTCAGTGTTAGTGCTGTGCTAGATGGGACACGAGGACAGAGCAGCCTGATTGTTCTTGGCCTTCTGCAATATTCAGTAGCATTTAGACTTTGGGCCTCTTTAAACACGTGTTCGTTGTTTTACTAGTCTACTTGCTTGTGCATACAGGAGAGGAGTTCGTACAGTGGCTGTACTACGCCTTGACTTGTGATTCCAAACCAAGATAGCCCGAGGTATCCAATTTAACACCTCCTTGCTTACATGGTAACAACATTGTCATAGGATTTCTTGTGCTGTATGTCACGTCAGTAATTGCATCCCTTGTGGGGAATTCCTGTACATGTCAATAATTTGCTTCTCCCATTACAAGAGAGAAATAAGGCATGCATATTCCTCACACTTGTGATTATAGCACTTGGTGCTCCTTGTACTCCTGTGCTTATATTGCTAAGCAAACATGACTTTTTAAACAGACCTTTTTAAACAGATTCTGTTGCATCCCTGCCCAAATGAAGTATCTTCTGGGATCAAAGATAAACTCTAAAGTAATCGTTGGCTTATATTTTCTGTCTTTGGTGTGATGTGCTTATCCACTTCATCTCTTTGAGCCAGATCTTCTGGTGCTGTAAACTGCTGTTGCTCTAATACAAGCCAAGAGAGCCACGCTGGTCCATGCCCACTGATATCTGTCCCTTAATGTCAACAGCCAACATACATATTAAGTCCCTGTCAAATGTAAAGAAAACAGATGGCTCTTGTGTTGGAAATAGCCTCACGTCTCATTCCTTTCCTTGGTTTTTGTTTGTTTGTTCATTTTCCCCTGTCTGTCTGTGTTCAGCTCCTTCCTTTTCCTCCTCCTGGTGCATGGACCCATGGCCCACACGGCAGAACTGCGTAAGAAGCATTTTGAGTTTTCCGCTCAAGATACCTCAACTTGGTTTCAGTCAGATTAATTAACCCTTCTTTTCCCCTGCCACCTTTACGTTTGGTGCATTATGCAAGAGTAAAGTTTGCCTGGCATAGAATTAGGTTATGAACTGGGCTGCCATTAAGAAGCTGTTCCAAAACTGAGTTGCTCCCCTGACTTTTGAGGTATCAAGAAGCTCCAGTGTTTACTCCCTAGAAAATTTATAATTCGATGCCTCAAATAAAATTGACTTCCAGGTCCCAAACTGGCTCTGCCCTCCTTCTTCCTCTGCATACAGAGCTGTATGTCAACCCAGGTATTTCTAGAATGGGAACGAGGAGTTGCAAATGTAACATGTGTAAAGAAGTCAGCGCCAAACAACATGCCCAGTAGCTTTAGCTGCTGATTTGGCAGGAGTGTCCTCTGCTGTTACCGGCTTGGAGCCCTGCTAATAGACAACATCTAATGACACAGTGTGAACTGCAGTAGCGTTGAGACAATTTGGTAATGTTTGGCGAGTTATGACCAAATTCAGCCTTGAAGTAATTCCACTAAAACAGTTAGCACTACACCTGTTTGTCTGGATCTTAGGGCAAGCGGCTCATTTTTGTGGACATGAGAATTACACACTTACATTTGCATCGAGGAGAGGAAACTGCTGCAAAGACTGAAAAAAAATCCCATTGACATATGCTAGACAGAAAACTTGATCTTCTCCCAAAATAATAATTTCTCAGTACAAATAAGAAGTTAATTGATTTGGAAGAAAGCCAATTAAAGAAATTCTTTGCAGTGGGTAAATTTACTGTGCATAATGTGCCAGGTTTTATCTGTATAAACAGAAATGGATAATTTCAAACTCTGCTAATACCGCTCTGAATTTTGCATCTGAATTAACACTTCAGTGCCACTGCGTGTCTGTGAGTAATTTGGAGTGTTAGTTGGGAGAGGGGCTGTTGCTTTGTCCCACGGAGGCGCGACGAGCGGAGCCCTCCTCACCTGCTGCCTCCAACTGACTCCAGGTCCTTTTCCGGGGGCGGGGGGGATTTTCTGATCCCGGTAGAGTTGACCAGATCGTTGGGAGAGGATCTTCCATGACCGACAAGGATCGGACCAAAGGTCCGTCGGAGGGGGAGCTGCCTGAAGACCCCAGCATGATGGGCAGGCTTGGAAAAGTTGAAAAACAGGTATATTGGGTCAGAAGGGAGTTCTTATCAGAGGGTGTTGCATGCATTGTGTTGTTTTTTTTCTTGCCTTATTTTTCACCAGTCGGACATTACCATTTAGAAAAAAAAGTAAGAGCTAAGAATATTTTTGAAAAAGAAACAAGGTAGATGCTGTGAAAGGGCACTAAATGTCTTAGAAGCCTAAGTACTCCTTTCAAAACAGGCACTTTGGAGTCTGTGACGTACAGACTTTCTTTTTTTGGTGAGTCTACCAAAAGTCTACATTATTTTTGAAAATGGCACATTAGTTTCTCTGCCACCATACTAGACATGTTTCAAATGAGTCCATAAGCCTGGTTACTGTAGCTGCTGGCCTCACCAAAGATGAAAATCTTCCTAGAGGATAAGGCTCAGAAATCCCCACGGCCATCTGAGCCCAGGCAAGTGCCAAGTGCAGCAAGGAGCTGAAAACCACTGGCAGGATGCAAGTGTGCTCCAGCTTTCCTGGAATTTGGTGCATGTCAGAAAGATTATAGGAGCTTAAGGAAAACTCCATAAAAAAGTGGAAAATTAAGGGTTTTTTTCGGAATAGGACAATTAAATATTTACTAAAAGTTTCAGTTTGGTGTAGGTCAGTGTAGGCAGAGGTCATCTATGAAGCCCAGGCCCCCACTCATGCCTAGGTGGGTTGGAAGTTGCTTGTACTCAGGATGTTAATTTGCTTCAACCTGCAGACAGTGTGTAGCGCTGTAACTGTGGTGTTTTGCAGGTTCAGTCAATGGAGAAGAAGCTAGACTTCCTGGTGAACATTTACATGCAGCGGATGGGCATCCCACCAACGGAGACAGAGGCTTATTTTGGGTCCAAAGAACCAGACCCAGCACCTCCCTACCACAGCCCCGAAGACAGCAGGGAGCACATTGACAAGAATGGCTGCATCATCAAGATCATCAGGTCCACCAGCTCCATGGGTCAGAAGAACTTCTCTGCCCCACCAGCCCCGACCAACACATGCCCGCCCTCGACGTCATGCCAGCAGCAGGTCTACCAGCGGCAAAGCCATGGGTCCTCACCTGTCGGAGATCCCGGCTCGCTGGTCCGCATCCCACCTCCACCCTCCCACGAGCGCTCTTTGTCAGCGTACAGCGGTGGGCACAGGGCGAGCGCAGAGTACCTGAGGAATGAAGACATTACAACCAAACACCATGAGAGTGCCATGAGAGACAGCGACACGTCCATCTCCATCCCCTCGGTAGACCATGAGGAACTGGAGCGCTCTTTCAGCGGCTTTAGCATCTCCCAGTCCAAAGAGAATTTGGACATCCTTAACAACGGTTGCTATGCAGCCGTGGCCAAAATCAGACCCTACATTGCAGAAGGGGAATCAGACACCGATTCTGACCTCTGCACGCCCTGCGGTCCTCCTCCCAGGTCGGCCACGGGCGAGGGACCCTTCAGTGACATGGGCTGGTCAGCCCCCCGGCAGTGAAGCCTTCTCGCAGCCGCCGAGCCACGTCCGAGCGCTGGCAGCTGCCCGCTCCAGCTGTCCATGCATCGAACTTCTCAAGGAGATTGACAGCTAAGGTTTTCCTCCTTCTAGGACATCCTTAGCTGGTGGATAATTTCTTGCAGCTTACTCTGGGGGGGGGAATGAGCAGGTCCGAGCCTGCATTTGTGGAAGAGGTCATGGTGGTGAGCGAACTGGAGCCGTGAAGTCCAGATTTCTTTCATACTCTCTTTCTAAGATCATTAGGTGAAATTATTTCATGGTACAGGGTAGGCAATTTGCATTTCTTAGGAATCTTCAGAAGTGCAAGGCAGGAATAAATCACCCAGCCAGGGCTTTTGGAGGTCACAGAAACTGGTGGCTGTCAAGTGTTACATGGGAATTGCCACACCATGGCACTGGTGATTACACCTTCAGGTGTTTTGGAGTTGCGGAATGAACACGTGTATGTTTCTGGCTTAGATTTCAGGTCACTTGTAATTATGGGGGGTTGCTACTCTGTGGTTCCTCATTAACTGTCAGGAAGGTGGCATAATTCCAATATAATACATGGAAACGTTGCGTTGGCCCCTGGAGGAGAGGGATAGTGCCTCGAATATTTGCATGAACAGAAGACATAGCCTTAAAGTAGGACAGGTTAGGATACCACTCTGAACCAGAATGGTTTGGAAATTATCCCATGTTAGGATACTGAAAAACTCAGAAATATGAGTTTGAGTGCAAAAAGAGAGACAACCCTGAGGGCAGAGAAATGAGACAGAGGAGGACAAGAGACTACGGGGCTGGAATTTTATGTTTTAAACCATGTATTATATTTAATTATCACTCCTCCCATTGACAATGGACCTGGAGGTGCTTTGGAAGCAAAGGCAAACCAAAGGCAACCCCTCTGGAGGGCTGCCACGGCGTGAAGCTGTTCTCGTGGCCAACAGTGCTGTTGTGAAGTCACAGCCACCAGGCCAAAGGGAGAGGGTGAATATGCAAGATGCTCTGGTCCCCGCGTTGCTGCGAGTTAAGTGCTGAGCTCCATCCTTTTGAAGCCCTGTTGGTCAGAGCGGGCACTTTTCTTACAGTTTGCATTGTGCCTGAACACTTTTGCACACACTATGCCCCGTGAAAATTTTCCCTTTCTTCTGCCCTGCCAAGAATCTCGCACCCATGTTCTCGGGACATCGTTCAGTTTTGTTTGGATCCCTCAAGCTGAGTTAAGAGGTGCTTCTTCGTTTCTTCATGGTCTTTCAGAAGCCTCTTACCTGTGCTTGCCCGCAACTTGTGCCAATCCAAGTCTGCCCCGTTTTGTTGTTGTTAAAGTACTTTCTCTTGGAAAAATCATTGTGTCATTATCGGGAACCTCAGCAGCGCATTCAGCTGGGGGAAGGCGAGGGGAGAAGTGATGCTCAAAAGTTTCTTTTGGGACCAAAACAAAGTCACAAAGTGATCGTTTACGTGGATAGGTTGGTTGTTTTTTTTTGCAAGGGGGTGGATCAGGAAAAGTGTGTTTGGGATCCATCTCCAGGGCTGGGACACCGTGGCTGGTGTTGTGCCTCTGAACCCTCCCATGCATCTACAGCCCAAATCCTGTGCATGTTTTCTGCTGGGTTGTGTCTGTGATTTCAAACCCTGTCTCTCCACATTTTTCCTGTGTTGTATCAGGAGCCTGTTAAGGATACTTAGGTGACAACTTCATTTCTGTGTGGCCTTTGAGAGGTTGAACATTGACTTGCTTGGGGTGAAGGGAGAATCACAGCCTTTTTCTCTCCTCCTGTTTGCTTGACCAGAGACAGCAACCTGGGGAGACCCAGGACTATTTTGGCCTTAGGGAAGATGTGGGTGCAGTCTGACAGCTTGCAGACAGGAAATAAAACCATCCTTTTGCTAGTGCTCAGGACCAACACCCAGGTCTTCACATGGGATTGAGGAGTGGGGAAAGGCTCTGCACAATTTTTCCTGCCATTTTTCACCATTCAGAGGGGAAAACATCTTTCTTAGAGGCTTCCAGCCATGCTAGTTCCTTTCTTTCCCATTGATCCATTTTTTTGTTACCTCCTGCAATTTTTCCCTCTCTGCTTGTGTTCCCAGATTCCTTTTGGCTCCAGATTTCTTTGCGCAAAGTGAACCCAGTGATGCCCTTGACTTCCATACAGAGAAACCTTTGAGTGCAAAATGGCTGCAAATGGTGCAGATTTGCCCCTGGCATGCTGCAAAATGAGATGCCTTCTGGTAGAGCAAGAAATGCCAGCAGGTCCCAAATCAGACTTGGTGGCATGTGTTTTCTAGTGACCACAAGAATGGAAATTGCACTGGGTGAGGCAAAAGTCAACATTGCTCCTGCCAGCTGCTCGCTGCAAGTTTTGGCCAAGTCAAAGATAACAAAGATTTATTATTTGTTTGCAATTACTTTTTGAGACCTGCTGGAAATTTGGGACAGAGGGTATGATATAAAGGCAGGAACTCCAGATGAGGATGAGGATGATGTCATATGGTCCTAACGCAGCGCAGGTACATGACTGGTCTTTGATATAGGAGGCAAAGTCAACGTGACTTCAAGGCACAATTTTTGCAGGATGTAATTTTCATTATGTCCTAACTGGCTCTATTTTGAAAGTCCATTTCCTAGTTCTTATTGCAAAATCCCTTTCTCCTGCCCAGATGATGTTACACCCTTGAAAGCAGATACTCCCAGGGTATCCCAAGGAGACACAGTTCCACTATGTCCTCTGAGTTTTCCACAGACTGAAATCTGGCAGTCTTTTATCTCCTTTAGGGACTGCATAGGAAGAATTATGTTTTCCTTCTTCAAGTAAGTTACTACACCAGAGTTTATAAAGAGCTTCTGACTTGTAGCTTTAAAAGGTGTTGGATTTGTCCCACAGTCACTGATAACAGAAAAGAGGTGTTATATATATGAAGCACAGATTGTGTCTTGCTGCTACAAATTTCACATTATAATATTTTTTGAAGGTGTAAGAAATATTCCACCTTTATCTGTGGCATCCTTTCTAAGAAATTCTGACACACACCTCCATCCACAACCATGCCATAAATTGCCACTTCTCATTCATCCAGGCAAAAAGGCTTGACCTGGATTTTTGGGTTAACTTGCACCATAATTAAGTCCAAATAATGCTCCTTATTTCCATGAAATGATTTATGCCTGCATAAATGATAACAGAGCCTGCTTGTTGCTTATTGTCATAAAGACTTTCAGTCCTGTCCTAAGTCATAGTCCAATATTTCCTGCAAAGTCTTCACTTTCAGTCCCTCAATTCCCCTATGCCTGTATCACACACTCCTGGTGGTAATCTCCCACAAAAAGTCTTATCCACTAGATTAAAAGAAAATAAATAGGTTTTGTTTTGCTAATAAGGCAATCCCAATGATAAAGACCGTTAAAAGGATGGACAGGCAAACTTTGTCCCTCTGCTGAGCTTCTCTCAGGCTGATCTTTGCTCCCCTGTTCCTCCCAAGTCTGATTCTGTATTTTTTTGGAGGACAAAAACAGGTTTTAGACAATGCCAAGTGTGGACAGAGGAGACCAAGGAGAGCTGAAGAAGATGTGAAAGCCAAATTTCCAGCAGGCCCTCTTGAACTGCTCTGGGGGTGCCCATGCCCACACGTGGTTGTGTGCACAGAGCCCGGTTTCGAGGTGCATCTGTGCTGAACGTGAAGCCGTGGCCTTGGACCAGGGCCTGGTCTCCAAGAAACTTTTGGACTTTCTTTTTCAGAATCTGGGTCTAGGTATGGAGAGAAATACTGCAAATGGCCTCACCTGCGGGATGGGGCAATCCCTGAGACTGGGACCTGAAGCTACAGTCAGTTTTTGTGTGCTTCAAGTCCAAGTGTGAGTTCAAGTTGTCTCACGAGTTCATGTTTCCGAACAGAAGATGTGGCTGGAGATGTTGGAATCTCTGTGCAGGTGGCCTTTAATAACGTGACCCCGAGACACAGGAACAGAGCACTAGCCATAAGTCGAATTTCCCAACATTTGGGAGGGGACTTTAATGTTACTCAAGTGCAGATTTTGTATGTGAATTTCCTTGTTGACTCATTTTCTTATTAATAATTTTTAAAACAGAAATGTCAAGGAACTCACTGAAAACAAACCTCTTGTCCAGCTCAGAAAGCCATTATATTTCTTTAGACAGACTATGTGATAGATTAGGTTTTTCTAAAAATGTATTTTGTTTCAAATGCTGCTTAATAGATCCAAATAAATTCTGCGGGGTCATTGCTATTTACAGATAAATAGGTATATTTTTACATTTTTAATTGATTTTTAAGATTTTAAATTATGTGAATTTTTAGAACAAGTTTATATAATCTACCTGAGAAGCCAGAGCATCACCTCAGATACAAATGTTCCCCTTCCTAACAGTTACCCAAGAGAAAAGAAAAACACATTTACTCATGTTTTTCTCAAGAGGGAGCTACTGCAAACCTCATTTCCCTTATATACTCAGACCACTATGGTCACAGTAACATTATTGCTAAAAACAAAACGTAAGTATTAGAAGAGAAACTGAAATTCCTAAGGAATTTACCCAAGAGTTACCCCATATAAAGACCCTTAGCAGTGAGTATTTTATTGGGAATGTTAAAAAGCCCAGGAGCAGGCTAAGGATTTCTGTTTCTCCATCCATGCTCGTATGAACCCTCAGGTTGAGCGAGCCCTGAGCCTCCATCCCTTTCTTCCCAGCACGCCTCTGGTCCTCCGACCCATGCCCGCACACCCGCATCCTCTGTCACCCGCTCTCCATCATAGATCAGCATCTTCTGTTTTCATCAGCTTCCTTTTCGTGAACCAGAAACAAGGAAATCAGATACAAAAGCTCCTTCACCTGCAAGTAACATTGAGGCTGCGACATGGAGGGCCGTGGCATGAGGGGGAGGGCGGCAGCCCCCTCCGAGCCCCGCGTGGGTCACTGCTGCTCAGCGGTGTAAAAGCAAACTCTTGCTTTTAGCACACAAACACCCCGACTTTTCTGCGTCACAGAGCAAAATCTGCTTAGAGCAAGGGTGTGGGTTGGTTGTTTTTTTAACAATAACAATAGGGTTGTTTTTTTTAATAATAAGGATAATAATAATGCATAGGAATCTTCTTTAGTATATCTTAGTGTTTGATGCCCCAGTGACACAATACTGCTTGCCTTATATTAGTGTCTAGAGGGAGAGGGCTTACACACCTTTTGATACAGTATTAATCATGCTTATAATTTAGGTAGCAGCAAGGAGCGGCTGCTGCAGGAGGAGCAGCCGGGTCCTCTTTAATGTATGAATGTGCTTTCCAGACTATCTCACTGACTGTACTCTCAATTTTGCCTGCTACTGCATGCAGCCTGAGATGAGTAGACAGCAATACGCTCCAGCTGTATCTGCACTCCCAGATTGCTGTAGTACCTGATGAGGTAACATTACCAAAAGCATCATTTTTGGGAGAGGCTGTCCTCCCAGTGACCCATCACATAGGGTGCTGCGGTGCTTCTGTAGGTAACACTGTTATATCAAGTGTCTTTCATGCTGCGGCTGATCATTGCCCCATCCCTCTGATACAGCATGCACAAACTCCACTTCTACTGCTTGTAACTAAGGGGTGAAAAACCCCACGTTTGTACCTGTGGTTCCTTGAAACGTCTACATGGCGAGGAAAAAATACAAATTGTGTTGGCTGTGCATAACAACCTCCTCTCCATCCAGATGCCTCTGAAGAAGAGCGTCCCAGATAGCCCTTTCTGAGGGTTTGGAGGAGCAGGCAGAACAAGGCAGGCAGTGCCAAAGATGGAGGCCTGGTCTTCATTTAGGAGATGCTATTTGAACCCACACGTGTGGGACTTGCCATAAGTCTGTTTTAATTCCCATAGGCTTCTCTCACCTGCATCCAGCTCTGGTGTGCATGTGCGTTTGTGCCTGCAGCCCAGCCCGAGGGGCAGGGAGGAATGTGACTCCCAAACTTTGGAAACCCTTCTCTGGAAACTTCATCCACCCTTGTCTACAGCCCTGGGGGGTCTCGGGGACCCTGCAGCTGTGCCATACCCATTCCTTATGGAAGCATCTCTTACTCTCCCTACGGAGAGGCACTGAGCTACCTTCATATCTCCATAAATGTTTTGCGCAGTTCTCCCTGCTGTAATACCAGACTGTCATGAGGCCTTCAGGGTTGGCCCATCTTGCTGGTGTTTGCAGTCTCTTGTATCTCTTTGCATTGCTGCCGTAATCTAGTTTGACACCGGTCACATATCCTCACCTTCCTTGTCCAGGCTATATACAAGTGAAGATGTAATGTGAGCGCTCTGCTCTGAGACGTGCTTTTGGCCTGGCATCACTAGATGAACCAGAGAACCTTCATGTTTTGTTAGCATGACAGTTTTGCTTTTTATTGGCAATTTGCTTCCTCACTGAGCCACTGTGGCCTCAACACATCCCTGGTTTGTTCTACTGGAGCCTTTCAGTGCAGGGATGGAGTCTATTTTGCCCCTCTGTACAGTGAGTGCCCTGTAAGGGCTTGTCCCATTGGCTTTAGCTGATCGTGGTGAAACAGGGATGAGGGTTTGGTTCAGGTTTTCTTGTCAAGCTGAACATCTCAGAGAAGAGCTTACAGACTCTAACAGTGTTGATGCTTTTGCTCCCTGAAGCAAGAGCTGCTTTTGAGACCCCAGTCCCCTTCAGCGGTCCACGCATGTGGCTTTGCATGCTAGGCTCCAGCTTGATACTGGGGAGAAACAGAAAGCAGCTGGCCCAAGCTGTGCTATTTCCAAAGCTGCCAGTGAACCTGGAAGCATCTTGCCCTCTCTTAATTCCTGTAAATACAGCCACAGATGAATTGTTCAAGCAGCATCTATTTGCCTAGTCCTGAGAAACTTAAGCTAACCGCAACCACAAAGCTTTCCAAAACTTGGTGCCGAGCTCAGGCTAGATTGCGCCTGCAGCTATGCCTATAACTTTAGGGCAGGGTTAATGGTTTCAGGTAGAAGCCATGCCAAAATCTCCAGTTTGTATGGTTCTGGCCCAAAACCAAGGCTGAATGTCATGCTGCCAGTGAAGCCTGCCCGGAATTTCAGCTCCATTTGACACTGATGACTGTGGACCAGGGGAGATGCTCTCTCCTTCCCACTCCACACAAGAAAAGGTTGGCACAAGCCTTGCAAGCCAAGATGAGAAAATACCTCCTTATTTTAGCGTGCCATGGGCACTTCTCATTAAAAGTAGAAGCAGCATTTCATGGTAATCCCTTAAACCTGACCAACACAGTGGCCATGACCCAGTATTTGACATATGCAGTGGTGCTCATGAAAGGGATTTATTACAGATGTGGTTACAGAGGGCTCAGTCCTTTAGCATCTCTGTAGGCAACATGTTCAGCCTTGCTGATGACCTGAGGGGAAGTCATCAAAGCTGGTGACAGGTCTTTTCTGTCCTGCCTGGTTATTCACACTGGTCCAGCATCTTCCCTGGAGCTAAAGATATCCCATGCTCCTATCAGCAGGCAGGATGGGGACCCTTCTGTGTTGGTTACTCTTCCCCATCACCCAAATCCAAAACCTAACCCTAAAATTCGAAGTTTCTTCACTTTTTCTCAAAAAATTAGCGCACGGGGTAGAGAACCTGAGACTTTCAGGAACACCGAGGCAAAACAAGGTATAGCTGATA
Source organism: Platalea leucorodia (assembly GCF_965183815.1). Taxonomy (NCBI): domain Eukaryota; kingdom Metazoa; phylum Chordata; class Aves; order Pelecaniformes; family Threskiornithidae; genus Platalea; species Platalea leucorodia. The sequence goes on along the minus strand of NC_138835.1, from coordinate 15,022,965 downwards.
AATGACAGAGATTTTGTTATTTTAAATCAAGAGAAGATTTTAAACATAGTTGCAGTTGCTGCACGGTATATCAAATGCTTTAGGAGATTCAATAAATTATTCTTATAAATGTTTTATTCTTTTATCAGTAATTCGTATAGGTGGGTGCCGCTGTTCTTATACAGCAATGCTCCACACACTGAAACTATATTCCTGTTTCTCCAGTATAGACATTGTATTTATGAAATTTATCTTGCTTAGTGTCACTTTGGCACACTATCCACATATACTGCACACAGACTGCACATTGCATACCAAACGCTGATAGGTATCACTCCGTGTAATAAGCATATGTGCGTTGAACAGACACCAAACAAAGCGTTACCTGCCTAGTTTGTGATGTGACTCAACATAACTGGGAAAAGAGGAAAATGAAGAGCTTGTTTTATTAAGAAATACACTGCATTTGAATGCTTCTTTAAACAGATTTTACCAGGAAGCTAAAATAAGTGAGATTGCTTCTGCAATGTTACTTAAAAAATACCTGAACAAAACAAACACACGCAGCCCGAAAATACTTAACAACTACTGTATCTCTATATATTCTTCATTGCTATTCATCTGAACTGTAAATTCTGTACAGATTGAATGAAGTTCACAGTTTATCTTTGTCATAAGCTGCAAGATAAAAGGACAACACAACTTTGGCTGCAAATGCGTGTGCACGTTGTTTGCGTACATGCATATGCGTATTGTACGTGCATGTGTATACAAACACATGCACACGCACGCTTTAAAACACATGAAGCTGCATCTGAGATGCACAGGGGTAAAAAAGTTCTTTTTTTGGAGGTGGGAGAGTGGGTAAAACCAAAACAAAACACTACTTTAATAATGTATTTCTATCAAAAAGGAGGATTTGCAAAGGGGATTGATGTCTAACTGCCATCCCAGGGAGAAATCCCACTTCTGAAGGCAGCACGGGCCACACAGCAGAGTGATGCAGTTGCTTTAAAAGATAATTTCTTTGGCTTCCTAACAAACAAACAAACAAACAAACAAACAAACAAACAAAAGAATATAGCGGCCAGTGCCAATTCCAAGTCCAAACCAAAAAGCCCATTCTTAGACGTGTGGCCAAACAGTTGTCCTACGCCATCGGAGAGCCAAGGGCAAAGGCTTTACGTGCTGTGAGAGGGTGACCCTGACGGCAGTGGTGCCGGCTGATGGGCAGTGCCATGGTGTCCCGCAAACCCGGCATTGCGTCCCCCTTCAGTACGGGCTGCTGCCCCAGCAGAGATCCTGCTGCCCTGTGGGTCCTGCTCTTACCTTTGCCTACATATTTAAAAAAGCCCCTAGTTAAGAGACATTTAAGAAAAGAATCATCAAAAGCCCATTTTTGATCTTAGAGTTACAAAAGAAATGACAAAGTTATAATCAATAAATCTGATTTTCTGAGCAGGTCAGCCCCCAGACTCCGATTGCCCCTATATGGAGATATCACCAACCTCATCAAATGAATCATCCTCTAGGATTTAATTTTGCCCATATTTTTGCAGATATAAGATCTATATTGGGTAGAACTTATCCTTCAGTGTTTAATCTAAATCAAAGGCACGAAGAGCTAACTCTTCCAGTTAAATACTGCTGGATGCCATTGAAAAAACAGTAATCAGATTTTTGCAATGGCCTGAAATTCGTCTCTAGGTCCAAAGTTATCAGTTGTAAGAGCCACTTCAGTCCCAAACGTGTTTCTAAGCAAAGGCTCCATCCATTGCTGGAGTATGTCGCCATTTCCCTGAGATACCTTCAAGCTATCACAGTTTATAACAGGATCTGGCTCATTTGGCCTTAACTAGGCTAAAAATGGTTCATGCATTTGTCCTGACGGTGAGCTAAGAGGTGAATTTCACACTGGGACAGGCCGTTCTCGCTTGGCGCGAGTGCAGGTGCTGCACGCCCTCGCCTCCCGCTCGTAAAAATCTGAGGCTCAGTTGAGCACGAAAGTTTGGTTGTCCTTTAGAAAGCAAAGACAGCTGCTGCTTTGCTTCCTTTAATTTGCTCTGTTGCCTTGGCTTTTTTGCACTTTCGTTTCATCTCCAAAGAATCTCTCATAATGCCTTTGGTACTTATGTACAATTTTAAAACATTTTGTATGTATTGAATAGTACACACTTTCTCTTGTAAAATAGCAATCGGCTTTTTTTTTTTTGGTGAATGTGTAATTTCCTCTGTACATTTCAATCATGACTTTGTGCAATGTACATTTTATAGGGACAGATGCCAAGAGAATGACCTGTAGTTTTCTAAGGGAATAGCTAGAAGCCGAACGACACAGTCACAGATGGTTTTACATTAGCACCGCGGAAGAGCAACGTAGCCCAGACTTTTACACCGAAGCGTTGAGCATGATACAGCGCGTACCTTCACATGAATGACTGTGGCAGCTGCAAAACTGTATATGTGAGATATTAGAAACAACAGCGACAGTTGCAATCAGAAGGGAAATGGAGGAAAATTAAATAATCACAATCATTGATTTAAGCCTCAAAGCATCAGAATGGAAAATTTGCATTCAGTAAAAATACCAGAGATTTAACCTTCGTGAGATGAAATACACATTTATTTTTCTTTGCACTTCTGTTCACTTTGTTTGTTTATTTCTGGTGATTTCTTGGTGCTTTGGGGATGTATTTAATGGCTGATGAAGAGGAACGAGATGGTGACTGAGGGCCTGACCCTTCCTGGCATTAAACCTTCACACCTCCCTTTCTTACTTCTAACATTAGACAACATTTTTCTTTCTGGTGTATAAAATCAAGCCCAGAGATCTCAAGTGCCCTCAGTTACAAGCACACTGTCCCTTCAGAGTCCTTTAGTAATACTGATTTTCTTAAGGTTAGACATCAGCCACATCCTGACAGATAAAGGATGGTTACCAAAGCTCTTTGCCCTCCCGCCCCATTCCAGCTCCTTATCACTGTGCTAAAAATTGAGGTTGGTTTCATCAAAGTGGGCTCAGAGCCAAGGAATGGCACTGGAAAGGGCCCTTTATCTCTCCCACGAGTTATCTTGCTTACCAGGCACCAGTCCTAAATTAAGAAAGCGCATGCTGGATTTTGGAGAGCTCTCTAGGAGCAAAGTGGATGGACTGACAGTATTTTCCACAGCGAGGCTGGCTGATGAAACAGCAGTTCCATTTTGCAAGAGAAAAGGAAAAAAGTAAAATCCTTCCCTCCATACTGATATTTTTTCCAGAAAGGTGAAGTATGAGAATCTAGATGAACGAGTGCCTGGATTTTAAAAAGCCTGCCAGTCATTTGGACAAGGCAGTAAAAGAGGCTTGGCAGAATAAAGAGTTTGCTTCAGGCATGGCAGCCCCCTGGTTGTACCAGATGACTTGGCTCGAAGCCTTCAACAGCTCCCATCCTCCCGAAAGCTATTAAAGAAGGCCAGGTGCGAGCGTTTCCCAATGGATACAGCACATTAAGGTGTACTTAAATAACATCGTTATATTTTATCTCATTATGTTTCACACCAGTGAGATAGGCAGGAAATTGCTCAGCTTGCTAAATCACATTCCCCTGTCACCTGAACAGGCTCGTGCGTTGGCGTGTGCTGCATCCAAACGCTGCCCTGCAGATGCCCCTGCCACCCAAACAGGGATGCTGGTGGAGCCAGAGGTGGTACCTGCTGTGCCAGAGCGGAGCCGAGCTGCCCAGCAGACCGGGAGTCCTTGCTTGCATGTCCACCAAGCCAACAGGGGAGACCACGCAGGAGGAGGCATTGCTTTTTCTTGGCAATTGGCCTCAACTGCCCTGACAGACTGGTCCAGAGGAAAAATCAGGAGGATCCTTTTCCCCTGCAGTGGCAAACATCCCTTTTTGTGGAGTAGAAATAAATGCTGGTGCCTTAGAAGATGCAAACCATCCAAATTCCCTAGCATTGCAATTGCCCTGGCTATCATAGGAACATATCTACCTGGTCTTCTCACAGCTAAAGCTCCTCAAGGGAAAATGATTTTTATTTAAATTCTCTGGGCAGGAATATTTCACCCTCTGTGCTTTATACCACATGGTCTATCAGGATGCCAGGAACTGGGTCCTGAGGAGCTGCGATAACAAAACAACATTGCGGCAACTCAGGGACACTCCCATGCGAGTTTACAGCCCGTTGACTCCAACCAGGCAAAAGCAGCTGTTTTAAGAAGTTAAGTAAAAGTTGTTTTCTCGAATGAGCATGGTTATTTGGGATTGAAGATGTATATGCAGTGACAGGGCATGAACTTCTGCAGGATGAACTCATTGCCAAAAACTCTGCCAAGCTCTGTTCCTAAGCAGAATCCCAGTCTGGGTATTTCTGTGCCTTGTTCATTGACTAATTAAACCATATACTATCCTTGAAAATTAAAGAAACATTTCTTCTTTATTCACTGAAGCGGTAAGCAGGAGTTGTGACAAGAGGAAGACTCAGGTTGTAAAATCTCAGTCCTACTTCTGGGCACCCAATTTAAGACACCTTGAGCTTCTCACTCCAAGGTGAAAAAAAGCCAACTCCAGCTTTTGATCCCAATAATACCCGATTCCAGCATTCGGGTTTCCAACCCTGGGTGGGCAGAAACCTTTTTCCTTTCCAAAATTGTGCAATAACTCAGTGGCAGAACCATGAATGAAATCTCTCCGATCCATTTACTGCTACTCCAGCACTGCTCTGGGGTATCATTTACCTTCATTACGTTCTTGGCCGTGCTCTCCTGTTTCCATCAGTGGTAACCTAATGGTGGTTTTGAGCTTAAAGTATCTTTCTGGGAAGAGAAACCTTTTTCAGCAAGGTGGTCACTCTCTTTTTATGTAGGGAAGTTAATAATACATAGGTAAACAGAAAGACAGACATAAAATGAAGTGGAAGGAAGAGGAAGAGGGCACGGGACACACTTTAAAAGATTATGTGATTTAGCATGGATAAGGAATTTGGTGAATAATGGAACATGGGATTTTTCACACAAAACTCATGAGCAAATTTTTTATCTCCTTGCCCTTGAAGGGCTGTTAACAAGAGGCAAGTCAGAGATGGAGAGATTTTTGGATACAACAGAAAAGCCAGTAAGATTACTCTTTAAACCATTGAACTTAGATGCTAAATAAAACAAACAAATGCCCCTGAGCTCCTCTTTCCCCTTTGGCTTTCAGAGATTTCTCAGCTTCAGGCGAGTCAGTCCCAGGTTCTCCCCCACGACCAGACCTATCAATTGCACATTACCTGATGATTTATTGAACAAATGTTTTAGATGCACTAACACACTATCACTCCATCTTCCTAGTACCAAAAATGAGTAGAAATCCTTGCTGTTTCTTTTTCTTCCTCTGCCACTGGTCAGCACTGATGTGAGGTTTTTGTTGATCTGACATTTCTTTAATTTTTGTAGCTTTCTGCTTAATTCCTTTTGAATCACAAAAGCAGTCCATAGGTTTGGGGCTGGTTCTCCACATTAAGACACAAACATGGTCTCCATATCTTTTCAGGTCCTCATTTCTTTAGAAGACAAATGCTAAAATGTGATTTTATTCTTTGCCTTCTCCTGACTCAGCTGAAGCTTTTACTGAAATCAGAGCATGAAGGAGCCAATGAATATAAATCAATTAAGACAGTTTCAATTAAGTGGTTAAACCAACTGGCAGCACACACTGAGGCATGATAGATTAACTGGGAGAGCTGGTGCACCACGTAATCCCAGCTCCTTGCTACGCACAAACAGAGCTTTGCTGGAGCAAACACATGGAGGCGCATTTTCCTTGGGTGGAAAGGGTTTGAAATAGTAAATAAAAAAGTAATCTCAGAAAAAACAGCTCCTGCTCAGTAGTGACATGACCAAAGGAGGTGATGATACCTCTACATCTCCCTCTCCCAAAGATCCGGGCAGTGGCACCGCTTCAAAACCACCTGCATTAACTCATCCCTGAGCAGCACATTGGTGCGCATATGTATTGCATGCATTGCACGAATTCCCTCCAGAGGGGCTCAAAGCTGAAATTTCCTCTCCAGTCCATCCTGCAGAAAAGTCAGAGCTCCTCTTTGCACGGAAGGCAGGCTTGCTGGAGGCGTGCAGCCCGCTGCGGAGCCTGGACCCTAGATGGCAGAGCGAACACACTGCCAAGCACCGCACTGGAAACCTATCTCCTGCTGCAGAGCATCACCTAAATGGGAGCAGACTAACTTGCTCCCTTTTCCAGCTGAACTTCTGGGTCCTTCAGAGTCCAGAAAGTCACCTACCTGCCCGGTAATTATAGATAAGCGCTAATTGGACAAACACAGTGGAGATTCTGGGGACTCCTAGGGAAGCATCCCTTACGACCAGCAGCCTCAGAGCTGTTTTTTCTGGGGAGAAGCAGGAGATTGCTCCCAGAACTGAGCACACACACAGGCTGTGCCCACAACCCCAGCTTAGCAGTGCAGAGCATCTGGATTTCATTTCTCCTAAATAAGGGAAGAACACAGGCAAAGTTTGGGGTCTCCCCCGGTTTTAGGAGGTCTCCCTTAGGATGTCTCACCCTTGCTGTCTGTAGAGTGGAAACAGCATTGTAGGCAAAAATAAAGGGATTCAGTGAGACCGGTTTCCTAAATGGGGTGAAACATGTATTCTTGTAAGGAATGGGGTATCTCTGAAGTGTGCAAAGCTCCCGGGTGGGCAACTACCAAAGGCTCGAGTATTAATGTCTCCTGGCCTCTTGCCCTTCAAGCTGAGGATGGTAGGAGGAGAAAAACATTTTGGTTTTGTTCCATGATTTATTGATAGCATCGAATATATTATTCAAAGCTTCCTTCTCATCTGGGGTCTGCAGGCTTTCTAGTTCAGTGTCTCAGGAAAGGCTGGGGTGGGGGCAGAGCCTGTCTCATCTGCCCCGGGTGAGTTTCACCCCTGGTTTTTCTGTGGGTGCCTCGATGCCGCGTGCGTCAGTCCAGGGAGGGTGAACCAGAGCAGGGACTGGGGTATGCTCAGGTCTGTCCTGATTTTCACCCTTATGTGATAACAAAGATTTCTAGTGTCAGGGATGAAAAGATTAGGTCTTTAATAAAGTTGGCTGTTTCTAAATTGAGGGATGAAGGGTTCCTAGCGTGAGTAGGGGTGGTGTGAGGGCCACCTGCACATCAGGTCTTCTCCTGCTCCAGCCCATTCATCTGCTGGTGGCACATGACAAAGCCGAGTGTCTGCAGAGGTCTGAGTCAGGGTGTGAGTCCCTCGGGAGCAGCAGACCTGGGCACACACGCGTCTGTCACTGCCACCACATCCACGCTGCCCATCGCTACTCTGAAATGTCAGATGTCCCATTTGCACTGGTCCTCGCTTGGGCTTGAGTGGGGAGGTGTCCTGGTTTCAGCTGGGATAGAGTTAATTTTCGTCTTGGTAGCCGGTATGGGGCTGTGTTTTGGGTTTAGGATGAGAACAATGTCGATGATACACTGATGCTTTGGTTCTTGCTAAGTAGTGCTCAGCTGTTGCTAAATAGGTGCTAAGTGGGGCTCACACCGGTCAAGGACTTTTCAGCTTCCCCTGCTCCGCCGGGTGCACAAGAAGCTGGGAGGGGGCACAGCCGGGGGGGGGGGGGGGGGGCTGACCCAGACTGGCCCAAGGGCTATTCCATACCATATGACGTCATGCTCAGTATATAAGCTGGGGGAAGAAGAAGGAAGGGGAGATATTGGGTATGATGGCGTTTGTCTTCCCAAGTAACTGTGATGGAGCCCTGCTTTCCTGGGGATGCCTGAACACCTGCCTGCCGATGGGAAGTAGTGAATGAATTCCTTGTTTTGCTTTGTTTGCGTGCACGGCTTTTGCTTTGCCTATTTAACTATTCTAATTTATTTTACTTCAATTATTAAGCTGTTCTTATCTCAACCCACGAGTTTCCTCCCTTTTACCCTTCTGATTCTCTCCCCCATCCCACTGGTGGGAGCGAGCGGCTGCGTGGTGCTTAGTTGCTGGCTGGGGTTAAACCACGACAGGAGGTTTGAGGAAAAGAAGTAAGGGCAAAAATCTGCATTCTTTGTCCTCAAAATAAGGGGGAAATAAAAGAGGAGAAGCAGGATGGTCCCCGTGCTGACCAACCGATCAATGGCGGCTCCTTGAGCGCATGGACCCCTCTGACCCTGCAAGGGCAGCTCAGCCCCAGCCCTGCTGCTATTTCCCTGGTAAAATAGCACTTTTAGATTAATCTCCTGTGAAAGAGCAGTGCCCAACCAGGACAGCATTGGCCTGCCAGGCTGTGCAGCCATGACCCTCTCCCCAGCAGAGGGTGCAGGAGCTTTATTTCCAGAGTCGGTAGTTCATCATTTGGCTAGTTTGGGATATTTATTAGTGCAGTGGTGGTAATGTGGTCCTGACTTCTCTCGCTTGCATTGTGTCCTGCAGATTATGGGGGTTGTGCTCATCTCGTCTGTATCCCAAGACTTGTGACACTGTCCTATGAAAAAGGAATTAAGCTCCCACATAGATTCAGTTGTATTTCAGGGGGAGGAAAATGTGTACTATCTTCCCCCATCTTGCATTATTGCTTGCTTTCCTGGGTTGAGCAGTGCTATTTAGCTAATGCACATACAGCTCTTTGAAGATGTATGGCACTTTGTAAAGTCTTAGTATGATCACTCTGCATTAGTCATAAAAGGCAATGGTGCAATTCATCTTCCACTACAGCGTGGAAGCCTTCGGGACCAGCCGGAGAGCTGATTTACTTTGTCTCTTCCTAATGGAGAGAGGCTTGGGAGGCTGAAGCTGGTCTTTGAAGGAGGTGCTATGTGATGGATATTGATAGGGGTTTGATACTGAAATGGGATGAGATGGCTGAGAGAGGAATAGAGGTAGGTTTTTTTCAAACCAAATTTCTGCAGATTTCTAGGGTACAAAGTGGGAAAGGTGGTTTTATCTAAAATGCAAGAGAAACTGTTTTAACAGGCTGGAGTTTTGCAAAGGTGGGAGTAAATACCACTGGTTCTGCAGAAATATGAGCTCTTCAGCAATCTCATTTCCTCGCAGCATCTCAGACTGTCTCCTCCGATGGCAGAGCACCCTGTGCACTCGCACCGAGGCACAGGAACAGCACGGGGACATGGGGAAGGCTCCTACTGCTGCCCAGGGAGAAGGGAGGAAAAAGAGCCGAGCAACGGATTGCTAACACAAGGTTCAGCAGCATTTGGGAATTTTATCTGCTGCAGTATGGGCTTTTTTTTAAGAGTACATCTTAAATAGGCTCTTCACCACAATGCCTGCAAAATGGGAAATTTGATCGAACTGGCTGAATCTCAAAACTGCACCTCAATCATACCGGGTAAATGAGGTGGGGGGGAAAGAAAAAAAGAAAGCAAGAACCTTTCCCATTCCTTTCCTTTCCAAGATTTCCATTAACCAGAAACCTCCTGTTCCAGCTGGTGGGATGAAAGGTCAGTCCTGTGCCGCGCAAGGAGAAAATTCCTTTGAAATGTAGGGGAATGGGTGTGCCAGGTGCTGAGCTTTATTCGCCACTCACCCTCTTGCTGCACTGGGAAGAAATGAGAGACACTGAAAGGAAGGAGCCGGCTGAAGAATGAAAGAGAAGCCAAACTTGGCCTGCGATGATAAATCCTCCTGCTTAATAAAACACTGCTGGGGAGCATCATGTTCTTGCCCTGCTTCCAAGCAGGTTAGATTTGCTTCCCAAAGTCTGTTTTCTCCTTCAGTCTTCACAGATATCGATCTGTATAAAAATGGATTTTAGAAAAAGGAGGTGAGAAAACAGCCCCATGACCTTCCCATTTATTTAACCGTCAGAGTCTCTTGAAAAATATCTTGATTATAGCCTGGCAATTTTCTCCAGCTCCTCTGGAGCAGGAAGGCAGGGCAGCTGATATAGGCAGGAGGGCAACACAAGCAGCAGAACTTGCCTCTGTAATCTGAAAAAGGACTTATTCCAGAGGGCATGCAGTGATTTCTTTGTCCTATTCATCCCTCTGGGCAAAGAGTTCAGATTGGTTTTGTCTGAACATGGCTCTCGGTTGTCTGCTGGCCAATGGGTGCACCTCCATTGGAGCTGCTCACATTTATAAGAGCTGATGAGGTCCTCCATTACCCCTGCCCAGATGAGTTCCTCTAATTCACATCATGTGGGATGCCCAGCACCCTTCTCAGGAGCCACACAGCTGGGCTTTGCCCAGGGACACTGTCTCCAATGCCACGTGTGGCTTGTGGGACAGCAACGAAGATGCTCCCATGCACTGCTCGCATCCCGCTAAGTAAACCAGGTACATCCTTCGTAAATAGTGGTGCATGAAGACATCACAAGACATGTGCATGGGCTGGTGATTTAGTGGCCATGACTGAGCATAAACACAGCTTGTGGGCTCCTACAGGGAAGGCATCACATACGGCCAGAGTCTACCGAAGGCAATGCACACATGGTTTTGGAAAAAGTCTTAAAACCTTTCTGGTTATGGATGTTGTATTAATGTGTAGTCAGAGAAATTTCCAGGCATCACGTAGGTGTGGTGGCTGATGAGATTGCTATCCGATTTCTGGAAATTCTTGTTCTTGTGAGTCCTTGCACTCTAGTTTTCATTTTTGTGTGAGGCATTATTTGTTCTAAGCAAAAAAAAAAAAAAAGAGCAATTTCTACAGAGGAAGAAAAAGGTTTTGTTCTCTTGCCTTTGGCTAAAGTATCTTTAACAATGTTGGCAAAATAGAAGAAAAAAAACTAAGTTTTGTTTTTCACAGACAGGTGGGCAGACAGCCAGAGGGCTTGCAAAGAAACCTCCAAACTGAGACTCGTGACCTCTCCCTCCTAGGCACAGAGATTTTTCCCCTTGGCTGGGGGCTGTTACAAGAAGCTGCTTTCTTTGCAAGGATTTTTAAAAGCATTTAATGAGTTCCCTGTTCAGAAATCAAAAGCCAACAGAACAGCATCACAGCCTACTCTTCACCTCTGAAGGATACCATCTCCAGTGTATCTCCCTCTCTGGAGCAGTAGAGGGGCATATAAAATGAAAATAAACAAACATCCTAAATATCTGTAATTCCTAGTACTCCCAGCCACCAGCTGTAGGCACAGTTGAGCAAGCTTTCCTTGGGGTCTACACAGGGACAACTGCTGAAAGAAATACTTTGCTGGAGACACTCTCATTAATTCCCCATGTAGACAAGACACAGAGAAACGCTGATAGCTTCTTCAGATGTTGAGAGCTCCAGTTTTGTGCCCTCTGTAGAGCTGCAGATGCAGAGCCTTGGTCGATCTCTGTCATGCTACTATTTGCTGAGTGAATTAAAAGTCTGCGCTTATCATGGGCACACAAAACAAGTGTTACCTCTGTAATTAGACTGTTAAACCACAGCACAAGCTACAATTTCTCATTATAATAAACTAGTGTGTTAGCATAAGTCAATCAAGAGCAGATTTTAAAACTAATTGGTTTAGATTTTGAGCTAACATCTGCTTTGGTTATTAGCTCTTGGACACTTTGTTTTTAATTGGACAATTTAAAGAAAATGCTATCCAGTGCCTCCGGTCTTTCTTCTACAGAAAATTTCTTTTTGAAGAAGAGTTCTGTAAAAGTTTGCCTTTCTGTAAAGAAATGTGTGTGGGTAAAAATTTATGCAATAGCAACAGTTACAGCTATTATTAACTGTAATGGTGGCCAAGGTACAAAACTAAAAGAAACAGAAATTGGGTAACATTTTTGAAAGGTTTAAAACGCACCCTCCAGATCTGAGCACGGTGTCTTGGAGGAACCAGGCATCTTGCATCTCATAGTTTCTTCGTGTGCTGGAGATGCTGTTCCACTTGGGGTTGTATTTTTTTAAAGTGGCACCCGGGGACCTCCCGTGGGGTCCCAGCCCATGTGCTCAATGCAGCTGCTATGCAGCAGCCTATGCTGATGGCACATGCTGGCAGAAGAAAACCCATTATCTCCTGCACAGCCAAGAAACAGAGGGACAGAGAGACAGAGGGAGCTGCTAGAAATGGCCCATGAAGTTTTCTGTTACAGAAATGGATCACATGGACAGAACTTCAATTTAGAGAGCTGGAAATACACACCAGATGGAAGAGACCCGTTCGTGCCAGAGCAGAACTTGGCAAGTGACAGCTGAAACTGTTGAGATAACATCAGCTTCTGTTCCATTTGAAAGCTGTGTTTATTTTTCTTTTTAACCTGAAATCCTGTTGCAAAAAAAATGAGAGCAGAAGAGATTTTACAGCACGTGAGGGAGAAGTACCAGGTCACAGGCTGAGACAAGACCCTTGAACTGCAAAAGCAACATGAATCCTGGCCCATCCCTGCTGTTTGTCCTGCTGGTTTTCAAACCACAGCCTTCTGGCATTGCCAGACATCTCTTCTGCTACTGCTTTTCAGCAAGTCTGTAGCCAGTTCTGAAATCATGCTGTCTTGATCATTACTGTCTCCATAAGCTTGGAGCATCCTCTGTCTGCTTCTGCTGTTGCAGTCCTTCCTTGCGACCCCTTGTCCTCCCAGGCTCTCCTCCCCACAGAGGTCTCTCATGGGAGGTCAGAGCTACCCTGGTCACTGCTCCCACGGAAACGATTAGAGACCCTTTCCAGCCCACTTTTCCCTTTCCAGCCCAGATTTCTGGAAATAGCAGCCTGCCCACATTTGGACACCTTGCCTGAAATGAGGCAGATGAAGCCTGTAAAACTCTTTCCCTGACATTCAGAGCTGCTAATTTTTAATGCAAACTGTTGCCTTGGTATTTGCATTTGAAATGAGTTTGCATTTCCTTAACTCTCTTGCCACCCCCTCTGCAGCTATATAGACTCTGTAATTTTACAGGAGCATTCGAGACACCAGATTGTCTCTGGGAGCTTTGCCTGTGTCCCCAAGATGTGCAGTTCTTGAAACACCTCAGTAAAAGGATGATGCTACTGCCCTCCTCGGCGCTGCCGAGTTTCATCCCAACAGGAAAAGCCCAGTCCTCATAAACCAGTGGCTGGGGAAAAGGACCATTTCTGGCATGCTCCGTATTCCTAATTTTTTTTTTTTTTCCTGTTTTTGTGGCTTGGGAGTTGTAATCAAACCATTTTGTTTTCTCAGACGCATGTAAGAACAGTCAGTCATTCAGTGTGAATTAGCTTCTACCAAGCATGATATCCTGCAGTAAGAATAAGATATAGTGTAGATGATCAAAGAGTCCTAGTCTCCTTTGCTTGAGAAGAGAACACCATGAGAATAAAGCAGAAATGGAAGATGATATATTAGGTGTTCTTCATATCAGGTTCTTCCAACATTTTTTTTTTAAATTGGAATTCTAATCAAATTACTGACATGTTAGGGAGGGTGGGTGCTACTGCCAGCTAATATAAATGTATTTATGCAGAAAACTCTCATCAGTTTTGGAAGTTTACATTAAAGCCAGAAAAATAAGAAGTCACACAGAGCTCAGTGTGGGAAAATCCTGGAGTGTGAAGGTTTCAAAGGGACAACCTATCTCCAGATTTATATACACCAGCATTTGCTTGAAAGCAGAACCCAGTTTATACGTGAAAATAAGGATTTGATTGCACATAGCCTACCATGTTTGCTCATAGTATGGTGACAGATTTGCAAGATGGAAAGTTAAAGAGTACTTCATCACTCTCTTTTGTAAGGGTGTTTACTGCAAGAACTCATTGTAGCTACCAGGTCCCTCTGTTACTACAAACCTGCACAGAAACTCACATCTAAAAAAAACATTGAAAAAAAAAACCCAGCTTTTGCATATGGGTGTTCAGTGCAAATTGAAAGAGAAGTGAAAGGATTTAGTGCCAAGCGTGAGCACATTTCTGACAAAAATGAATCAATTCCAATATACTCAGGGTGAAGAAGGAATTTCATGCTTTGGTAACTTTTCCTGACATTGTAATTTATACAGGCCCTGTCTGTATAACCACTGAAGTGCTGAAACCAGTGTTTTTCCAGAGTAAAACACAGCTCATTTCCCCTGTGTGACACCACACAGAGCTGCTGAAGCTGGAGGAAACCTCTGGGTGCCTCCTGCTCCAACCCCCCCGCCCCAAGCAGGGAGGACTACGACATTAGACCCAGCTTTGAAGTCAGACCAGGTTGCTCAGGCCCTTTTGCAATCAATTTTTGAATGTCTCCAAGGTTGGAGACTTCACAGCCTCCATGGGCAGCCTGAGGGCTCTGCAGGGGAAACCTGAAGCTGAGCAGCAGAAGGGTAGACACAATGTTGACTCTGCTGATGACCCGGTGGTGGCTGTTCTTATCAAAACAGAGACAGCACTCAGTTATCTAAACTGCATAGACCCGTACAGAAGTGCTATACTTTCCTTTTTCAGGTTTTCTGCCAAATCACGTAAGCACATAATCAAATGAAATCAAGTTATGGCATGACAAGTTTAAGCTCACCAGATGAGCAGAGTGGAAAACCTTATACATGCTTTTATCCCTTCAGATGGCGAAATGTATTTGCTTAAGCTTCTCTCATTAAGTCAATCTAGCATGATCATACTATCTGGCACCCTGGACCCATCCATGCTGATGTGGAGGCTAGGATTATGGAAACAAATCAAGGCTCTCCCCTCAGTCTTTCCCTTTTCCTCTCTACACAACATAAGACAAGGCAAATAATGCAAAAACAAATGCAGTTTTGTCAGGTGTCTGGATCACAGGAAAAGTCAGTGCTATTCCCTTTTACAGTGTGATAAGCACTGAATACGGCAGTAGGAGATAGTCTGTGGGCAGTAAGCAACGGTTTGGGAGGTTTAATTTAGTGCTTTCTGCAACAGCACAATTCGATCCAGTATGATAGCATCTGGACACAAATAATGTAATTCAGCCAGGCAGCTAGGGGAAGGAGATACTTTTACTGTCCTGAGAACCACAATATGGCGTGATTTCAGACTATGATAATGAGCATACCATTATTTTTTCACACCAAGAGTGATTGCATTCAAGTCCTTTTGCAGCGTTACAGCTGACAGAGCTGGTCTCAGCAGGAATCCCAAGGAAATGAGTCAAAAGCCAAAATTCATTCCCTGTGGGTAGAAAAGAAAAACTTTTGACAGACAAAAAAAATTACCTTGATAATATCTAGCCCTAAAACGTCCAAATGTCACCAATGCACTGACATTTCTGCTGCTCTGCAGGCACTGGCTACTGGGATTGACACAGCATCCACAGCGTTACGGCTGACCAAAAGAGTCCAAAAAGGTCTCACATGTCTTAAATCCTGGTTTCTCAGCCTAAGATGCAATGTTGTGACCCCTTCTGTTAACTCCGAATCCTAGACTTAATTTTTAAATTAAAAGAGGAGGCTGTCTAGCCTCCATCTATGAGCTTGTCCCTTGCGAGCTTTCTGGCGCATCCATCCCTCCCTCCCTCCCTCCCTCCATCCAGTCTTTTCAGACCATTTAAACAGTACCTTCAGGTGGCAGGCTGCAGAGCTGCCTTACAACAGATTAACCACCAAGGATATTTCTTCCAACGCAATTCAGACATCAACCTCAGGAGACATAGGTTTATTCACCTAACTGCTCTCTTTTAAAACTAGTGAAATTCAGAGTGTGCTTATTCGATTAGTAATCACCAAATTATAGCAGTGTTGGCTGGAAGGGGCTTCTGGAAGTCTCTAATCCAGCTTCCAGCTTGAAGCAGGACTATTGCCAATGTTTGATCAGCCCAGCCATGGCCTGAAATCCCTGACCTCATGGGTTTTATCCCTGCCCTTCACATTGTCCTATTTTCCCATATTTTTTCTCACTTGGTTAGTATTTGTATTACTCTGCATCCAAGAACCCCTATCTGACATCATGCACCTCTGTGCAAAAAAATGCACAGATACATAACATGTGATTTGCCTGAAAACTAAGTAAGCAAGAACTAGCACTATCTTCATTTTGCAGTTGGAGACGCATGGAGGTACAGATCCATATATTATATGCCGTAGGGCAGATGAAGGGCAGAAGGGACACAAGAAGAAGGAAGACTGTGGCAAAACAAGGGACTGAGCTTGTGTCTCAGGATACACACACAGACATGCTGGTGGGTGTGATGGATGGGGAGTGCACACAGAGAAGTGTCAAGACCTCAGTATCCTGATGCCTGGAACAAACTGGCTCATCAGAGTTCAAAATGATTGGTGCTGCCCAAGACTCATCTTTTGCTATCTTTTGTCTTCTAGACTCCAGCCCAACTTTAATCCAAAGCAAGAAAATCTCACTGGTCTCCTACTCCTTTCCCGCCACAAGAGCATCCTCAGCAGGGGCAGTTCTTGCTGTTCTTCAGATTTCTGTCATCTTGCAGCAGTTCATGATTTTCTGCAATGATTTACTCACCAAGAACACCTCAGAATCAGTGGTTGCAGGACCTGGACTTGTAATCTATTCTGGGTAAGGAATCCATCTTCATTAACTCTGTAAACAGCCATGTGCAACCAAAGTCCTACGTTAATAATAACTGGTCCCACACTTGATTAAAATGGAGGCACAAGTCCAACACTCATTAAATGCAAGGGCCCAAATCTCATAAACATTCCTAGTGCCTTAATTACACTAGAACAGAGAATAGATAGCAGATAGTCATGTACTTTTTGACAGACAGTTGCTCTGTATTACAAGGGCATAGGGAATACAAACCTTATTTGAATGCATCAAGAAACGGCAGCCCTCAGAAAAGCCTGAAGAAAATGTCTACCATATTCTAATGATTTTTTCCAGCTAATTTTCCACTTAAACAAGGGAGCAGTATCAGTTTACAATCAGCTGCGACTCTGACACTAGCTCTCAGTGCTTCCTTATCACATTTACAATAGCTCTTTCATACAGCTTGGTTGGAATTAGCATTCAGGACCAGCAGCAATGCAGGCTCCCGAGCCAAGCACCTGTATACGATAGGAAATTAAAACCAGGAGCCAGAACTGAAAGCCAGATCTTGCATACAAGCAACCCAAATCTCCAGAGATGTAGTATAGACTGGAGGATTTCATGCTGCATTGAGCATGAATGTAGCCTGATTTCTAGGTCCAAATCTGTTCTTATTAAAGTCATACAGAGCAAGAATAACCCACAAGGTAGGATTCGGGGTTGGGGACTCTGCTTTGTCACAGATTAATCTTGATCAATCGCTTTGCTTCTCTGTCCCGCAGTTCCCTGTAAAATGAAAGCAGCAGTTTTTCTCCATCCACCCTTCAGGCTGTGAGAAGTTGAGATCTTCTGAGTGGGAGAGGGCAGAGGGACTGTGCAGCCAAGTTGCTTGGGTAAGCTGTCCAAATGCCAAATACTTATTTGAGTGGAATACATGAAAAATCCCACCAAAAAAAAAAAAAAAAAAAAAAAAAAGAACAAATTCCCTCTTTCACCAATTAAAATGCAAGTTTATGGAAGAGAAAACCTGCCTGCATTGAGAGCTTGGAGTCACTGGCTGAGATCACTGCTTTCTCTGTTTCTGAATGTGCATGAAGTTACCTGAATATAAAGCCTCTACGCTTACGCTTTAAGCCTTGTCTGATCACGCAGAGCAATCTAGCAGAACAGTTATCTGTTGCAGGCAGGCAGCTCACGACGGCTCCCAGACCGTTGTGCCTGTTCCTCCCTCTGTTTGGAGGAACGACGCTGATCTCCCTGATCAAGCCTCTGGTCACGGACGGCTCCCATCAGCAGCAGCTCCCCAAACGGGGCTCTGCTATCACCGGGCTCCAGCTGCAGTTGGTGCCTCTCCGTCCCTCCCACCTACAGTGCCCCACCTCAGACACCTGGCTGCTGCCACCACCTTGTAGATCTTTCCTTAAACACAGGCTGAAAAAATGAAAAGGCAGATTTTTTTTTAATTCACAGCCATTTTTACAGTGTCATAGACCATGAAAAAGTAAAGATCAACTTCACCTTGCAAACAGGTCCAAGGGCAAGGTACCTGCCTTGTAGCACTCTGTCCTGACCCCAGAGCAGCTTTCTCTCCTCTCAGAGGTAGGGACCACCTGGTCCCAGGGTTTTAGCTGGTCACATCCCTCTGGGAGAGGGGGAGGCTGCAGCTTTTCTCCCAAGGGGGCCAAATTGCTGAGCTGTGGCCTGCTCTGTGCTCTGAGAAAGGAGCTCACAGGACTTTGTCCAGACAATGTCTTTTTTTTTTTGGCATGCTGTCTTTCTAACCTGGGGTTACACACTGTAATAGTTTTTCTGTTGAACCCCAGGTCATAGACAGCAGAGCCTTGCTGGGGAGAAGTTACTTTGTGAATCTGGGCTGTGCATCTGAGATGCCTGCTTCCACCACAGTCACCACAAGCAACAGGGAAGAGGACGGGGTGTGCTTCTTGCATTCAAGGCATGGCACTTGGATCCTGACCATTCAAGTTGGCCTAAAGGAAGCCTGTGATGAGCTGGTGGAGGTCAGACTTTCAGATGCTCACGGGTTACAGTCGCTCACTGAGTTAGGAAGTGTTTTGTAGCACAAAGACCCATACCCTGTCTTGTAAAAGAGAGGCAAGAGCCATCTTAGTGATGAAAGACAAATGTATTAATCTTCTTCTCACACCTTTCCAAGCAGGGTTGAAATGTTTGCCAATCCTTAGTTTATAAGAGGTAGATAAGAGTCTGTAAAAACAAGATTATGTTCACTGAACACTTCAAAGAGAAGTGGCAACAGTTTCATGCAGCAAAATCAGCTCTGCCTTCCCTGCATGTGCAGCCGGAGCCCATCGGGAGGTGAAGCAAGCTCTGCCTCGACCGAAAGCATCAAAGGGACTGACCCCGTCCTTGTCCCCATCCTTATCCCCAGGACAGTCCCTGCCATCACACACTCAGCCACCTCCACAAGGCACGCTGCAAGCACTGCAGCAGCTTTCTCCTTCAGAAATATTAAATCTCCATTTCATTTCTCCCTGGCATTTTCTTTTCATTCTGGATGGCACGTGATTAAAGTCCTGATTGGCTATTAGCTTATCAACACCATCCCTAAGTACTGACCAACCCATAATAAGAAAAAGCAAAAGGGAAGAAAAAATAATTCAGTGAATTGGCTCATTTAGCTTATAAGGACTTGCATGAAAAAATTAACTGGAATCCTCTTGATTGATATTTTGTAGTGAAGGATGCCCTTGGAGGAAAAATCATTATGGGGAGTTATAAAGTGAGGGGGAAAAAATATTGAAAAGGATTTGGGTTCATTCTTTCATCTTACGCAAAGAAAATGAAGAAAAACAATTATTTGCGCCCAACCGCTATTCCAACCTCCACAGGCTCTGAGTCACTCTAGCATGCACAATCTAAGGTGTATCAAAACCTCATTTGGCTCTGGCAAGCTCTTTCAGTCACATCCACAGGTTGTCAGAAAGCAGCTGAATTTCGTCGTTTTCACTGGAATGATGCTGATTTGTATCCCTTTGGTGATCTGGCCCTACCTATGCCAGGCATGACACAGATAGGGGCTGGAGAAGTTAAGGTGATCTAAATGATACTTCAAGAGAATTGGAAGCCTGCTAAGACAGCAAAATACAATGATGAGAAGCTAATGAGGCATTTAGGGAGGCAGAGGAGAGGGAAAGCAACCTATCCCAAAGTGATACGAAGGAAGGATCTTAATTACAGAGCTGAAATACAGATATAAACCTGGTTTGGATGTGCCTCATTTAGTAGGGGAAAAAACCATCCCATTAAAACAAAACATAGACCCTTGCTCAATGCTTAGAGCAAGGAGCAACACTGAGTGCACAGCATCTGTCACTGTTATGGTGAGCAGGGCTCCTTCCCCCAAATGTTGCGTTGAAGTTAAATTCAGGAGTGAGCTCTAGAGCCCTTCCAGAAATGGGAGGAACCTGCCTTGAGCTATGTTTAGGTTGGGAAGTGAAATGGAGAAAATATTCCTCTTTTTTCATCATGGGTTTTTCTCTTCTCTGCCACCCCACCATAAATTTGGGGCAGTTCATGTTCCTGAATGTGCTGTGGACTTTTCTCAGGCGCTGCTGCTCTGTTGATGTGCTCCAGCATGACAGTGCTGTGTGTGCCAACACGGAGGTTCTCCTTTCTGGAGGCAACTCTGCAAGGATCAACACTTCCCCTTACCAATTATTTACTCCTCATTACAACTTGGAAATCTATTTATTGCCAAATTGTCCATCTTCAGCCAGGCTACATTTAGAATCACTCCTTGCTGCCCTTTCCTAAATATAAATCGCTCCTGCTATAGTTAGAAATGTATTTAATTTTCCTGTATTACAGGAACTGATCTAAAATTCAGCACAATCTGAGGATTCTCCCTATCTCTCCTCTTGTTGGGTCTTGTTATAATAAAAAAAGAAAGTCAGTGAAATCTCTGACTACTTGTGAAAGAGATAATGGATTCATGTAACCTAGGTCGTTTGAAGCACCGATAGAAGCTCTTTATTATACATAGCTGACTGGTTTCTCGGTATGTCGGACAAATCAGATCAAGCTCTACAGGTTGAATGAATGTATTCATGTGATATTTTATTCAGATGTGGCTGCACGGACACAGCGCTGGTAATATGGCATTGCTCAGCAGGTGCTGAAGGCATGGGAGATGACACCACTCAGCTTAGGTCTCTCTGACAACGTCCCAGGGGGGTCAGACTTTTGCATAGCCCCTTCTGGGCAGGCTCTGCCTTCAGCCCCAACCAGGCAGGGTTCACGTTTCATTTGCTACCAGAACAGTCCTATAAATAGGATCCTCGCCTAAGCCTTCAGACAGCTGATCCTGGCCTCTTTCCCAGCCTCCTTAACTGCCCGAGCATCCCTAGATCAGAAAATGGTACTAGCCTGTCCCTGAAGGACGTTGTTGGGCTGTTTTTGCCAGGATAGAAAGTTTAGGGTTGAAGCTATGAGATCTTCCACATTTTGGACAGCCTGGGAAGCTGGTTTCCTCACTCTAATCTGCTTATTGCACATGATTATATTTATAATGCTGAATTACTTGTAATTAAGAAGGGCAGCAAGGTGGCAAAGTGACTGCCCTTCCCCTGCCCCATTTCCCATGGTCCTTTCAAAGGACAATCTGTCAAGTCTGCAGATAGAGACCATTGCCACTATGGCTTGGGTTATTTACCGAAAAACAGCTCTTTGGCATTTTAAGGGAGGAGAGGTTTGTGAATCTCCTGCGAAAGGAGGAAGACAGCTGAGGGACTGTAAAACTTTTTTCTTTTCTGGAGACAGGGTAAAGACTTTCACACATGCTTAGAGTCACCCCAGGTCTTCCTCTATTGAAATCAAGAGGAATTGTTAGCACTGAATGGGAGCTTTTGCTGGGGAGGATTGCCTGCTTTTCAAAATCCTATACACTTTTTTTTTTCTTTTTAATTATTATTTTAAATAAAGATAGTGGGAAATTCCAGTGAGAAACTATCTGGGCTGCTCAACAAGAACATGACAAGGGAGAGTGTGTTCTGTGGGGGGGTGGTTGTTTGTTTGTTTTAATTATTAAACCTCAGATGAAGGTCCATGTTTCACATATTAGCAAAACCTGCATTTTCCATCTTGCAGTAAACAGGTATTTAGTTTTCACTTAGTAAACCGAAACTTTACTAAACCTCCCCCTTTCCGACAGTAACTTCATGGTGAAATTCCACGCTAAGCCCAATTCCCAGCTCAGCGTGCGCTTTGTATTGACAGCTCCCATTAGCAAAAAAGGAGGAAGAAAGGAGTAATCTGCAATGAAACACTTTGTATGAGTCTATTAATGTTTGATCGCTGGTGCCCAGAAAGAAAATGATAATAATGTATTATTGCTGAAGGCTCTACACAGCCTGGAGAGGTGAACGTCGATATGACAGCTAAAGCAGTGAGGCACAAGTATGAGCACCAAAACCAGAGACATCCACCAGTATGTTTCCATCGTACCATTTACACTTAAAACCAAAATAATGAGAGAGACTGTGAAGGTATGTAGCTCAACTTAACTCAATGCAGATGTGATGATCTTATGTGCATTTCCTTTACAGAAGGTGACATCTCCAGGGGTACCAAGCAATGCACTGCTATCCCCCATAACTGCATTTATGTGTCTAATGCAAACATCACCTTCCAGAAAAGATGGCAGAAAACTCCTCTCCAAAAAAGCCCTCACAAGCTGGTTGTGTTTGTGATACTCGTTAAACAAATATTAGTGAGCAGGATGGGACCACCTGGCTCAGCCCACCTTGCAAACAAACAAATCCACTCAACATGGCAATGCTACGCCAGCAGGAAGGAAGGTTGAGTGTAGAGTCCCTGCTCCTTTTTGAGGATAAAGTGCCTGAGATTTTTAAAAAATATTCAGCATATTTAAATGTGTTTAATAACTGCCTCTGAAACCTAAAGTAAGAGACCATGAATCTTTCTCTTTCACTGGCTAAAAAGCCAGCCAAAATACAAGATGAGATGCATTATAGAATCTTAAATGAGAACCACCCAAGGAAAAGCGTATGACCTTAAATTTAAAAATATGTCTAATCAGAGCTAGCTGCTAAGAAGGGCATTATTACACTGTCTGAGGAACTGCCAATATCGTGCATTTTTCTCTTCTCCAGCAAGACTGACAGTGCCTCTGGTCAATGCCATTAGACTAAGGCTCATGGAAGACTTTGAAATGTTTTTCTTCCAGAATGAAAGGGAATGAGTCAGATCAAAGTTGAATAATGCAGGCTAAAAAGCCCCTCTTTTCCTCTTCCACTTCCTAATTAAGATTAGTGTGTAATCTCCATGAAGACAGAGGTTCAGCAAAACCAAGAAATGGAAGTGCTGCAAATACAGGGCCAGAACCTTTCTTTGCTAATTGAAGCTTTTCAAGTAGCCTCCACAAGCCATGAAGAGACAAATTACCCTCCGGGACCAGCTGAGTAGGAAGAGGAGGATTGCTAAAGACAAAAGCAGGAGGAGGAGAAAGGGAAAAGAAAATACTCTGAATCATATTTTAATGGGAAATTTCCAATTCCCTTTATCAGCCTGTACAAACTTCCCAGCTCTACGTGGTCCAAGATTGGTGACATTCACCCTAATCGTCAGCCTGAACACCAAACCCAGCCATTTCCAGTGCGTGGCTTTAGAGCAGCCTTTAAAGGAAATAACACTGACTGTCATTTTGGGACAGTTTATGGTTTTTGCATATGAATATGATGATTTCTTCCAGAACAAACTCAGTGCTGTTAAAATTGAGCAGCTGAAGAGGCAGAAGGTCTTAGCTGCTGCCTTTTTTTGCAGGCAAAATGTAGGGAATGGAGGCAATGTTGGGTGCTGTGGACCTCCTGGCTCTGGCTGAAGGGTTTGCCTGTTTGCTTGCTCTCTTCTTGCTTGGCAGAACAACTTGTCACAGCAAACCAGAGGATCCCAGGGACTGCTCAAAACTGTGCCTGGGTCAGCCTGGCCTCTGCCTGGCCCAGGGTACAGGCATGAAAGAAAACTGTTTTGCAATAGTTTGCTTAAGTAGGATTTAGTTCTTTTGTCCTGCTGTCTCCAAACGCTACTGTGTCATATTGTATCCCTTGCACAAAACCTGACCCTGACTCCTCTGCTCCTAGCATCTGGCCAGTATTAAACAGTGGCCTCGTGGAAGCGAGGTGAGCCAGGAGGATAAATAATTATCCTTTGGTGTGGTGAGATGGGCTGGGGGAAGGCAGGAAGAGATTAAAATAATCTTTTTGGAAAATGGATCAAAAAGCTCTAAGCCGAGATTATCCACAAGCCAAGCCAGGACCAACGTTACACATTAAATAAATAAAAAACCCCACTATTAAAATGAAAAGTCAGAAGATTGACGTAAACCCCACGGAAATTCATAGCTAGCTCCCTCCCTGGCTGTTTAGACCTAACAACTGCAGCAGAATGACAACAGACAGATTAGACTCAGCAGGGCGCCTTTCGAATCTGTTCCACTAATCGCCTTCTCCCACAGGCGTATTATTATCTAGTGTGGGTAACACCACCTTGTTCCCAGTATATCCCCATACAGGGCTACCAAGAAACTCTAGTAGGGCTTTTCCCCTTTTCCCACTGGTGACAGATTGGGGCAATCCATCTTTAAAGGATGCCAAGAGCACGGAAGTTGCACAAAAGATAATGAGTAGATGGTTTTGTGATTTTCAAATTCATGACAACAGGGGGTTCTGCTACTTCTTTTAGCATAAGAGAAGAAATGCATGGAGAAAGTGTGCAGTTACCAGCGCATGCCTGTCTCCAGAGCCAGCAAGGCATGTGGGGACACAGAGATGGGCAGGGTAGATTTGTGGGGACAGGCAGAAGGTAAGAGGGCTTTTGTGTCACCAGGAGCATCATTGGGGGAGAATCCCATGCCCTTGTCCCACAAAGAAATCCCAATATCTGTGAAGTGAGGCTGCACCTACCACTGCTGGTCACTCCTGAGCAGCTCTCTCATCCCAAGGAGGGTGAAGGGGGCAGTTCAGAGACTTGGGGGTGGAGTTGAAACGCAAAAATGTTACATTTTGCCTTCAATTTCTAGTTTCCCAAAAAAAGGATAAATATTTCATGACTCCTTTTGCTTAAAATAAAATGCTGTGAGTCAGAGAGAAACTGGCAGCCAGTTCAAGTGGGCAATGTTGAAAGATGTAGCTGGTTGTCTTCAAGGTAAAATTCCATGGCATAGAGTAACTGATAAAGGATGCTGGAGTCAAGGTGACAAGTGACCATTCAAGAACACTTGGCTGAAAGCTCAGAATGCCCCAATTTCTTTTTATAATGGGATTATGATTCAAGTTACACAAAGGGGATGGGCCAGCCCCTAGGAACTTCTTTGCATGCATGTGGTGGGCAAGAGCAACAGAGGGGCTGCTTGTTGTCCAGCCTCTGGTCCGTCCAGGCAGAGGGGAACAAAGCAAAAAGTTCATTTTATGTTGTTGGATCATTTCTTCCCCTTCTCATCTCCCTGACTTGCTGCTGTTTTCATTTGCTAGCATCAGATCGTCTTCTAGGCATGGATTCAGTCCAAAGCCTGGGCGGCTCATCTGCATCCCTCTTTCACTTGAGGAGTAAATATGGCCCTTCTCCCCTGGCAGTGCTGAGTCATTATTTTGCCATAAAGGACAGTCTGTTCTGCAAAAGGAAAACGGGTCTCAGAGGTGCATTTTTCTACGCTTTGTCAGACACAGAATTTGTATAGACATGCGTGTAAACAGAAAAGGCAGCGTAGGTCCCAGCAGGGGTGAGGAGAGAGCAGAACAAAAGCTCAGACATCAGAAAGGATTTAGAGTGATCGGGAAATGAAAGGAAGGACAATTTGAGATGGGGAGAGGGAAGGGGAGATGAGAGAGGGGGGCAAATGTCGGGAAAGATAGAAAAGAAAGAAAGGGAAGGGAAGAGGGGGGAGGGCATCCAGGCAAGAGAAAATGAGATTGCAAAGTCATTAAGACCAGACAGGCAAAAGGCTGTGTTGTGGGGGGTGAGAGGACCCAGCGTTTCAGCAGAGAGAGCCCAGCGAGTATATCTGGATGGGGCCAACCTCCCTTTGATGCTCAGCCCAGCCTAGTCCATAGGTAGAACCAGCGTAACAGCTATTTTTAATGCCCTGCTCTTTCAGGGCTCTGCATTGCGGTGCAGAGGCCAGAGTTTAATTCCCACCTTCTTCCCTTTTCCCGAGGGAAATCCACAGCTCTTTCATCTTCCAAAACACCATCCCTGCCCAAAGCAGGGGTACAGCAAGATGCCCTCCCTCCCTGGGGCTCACGGCAGGGCTGGAAGCAAACCCTTTGCGGCGGCTGAGCCCCCTCTGCCCTCAGAAGTGACAGGAGGTTTATTTTACACAGGAGACTTTTTCCCTACATTTTCACACTGCCTAGGACAGCAAAGCCCTGTCTTTCAGCTCTTGCGACATAAATAAACGAATAGAGGTGTTTCTTCCTCACCTGCATGTTCCCAAGTACCCTGCAATAGACTTACCACCTGCCTCAGCCCTATTACATTACGCAGTAGCATAAAACTGTTATTTTGTACTGACTTAAAATGAGATTCCTGGATTATGTATGAAAAGATATCTTAAAGGTAAGAGCCTGCATGAAGAGCAGGGAAACAGGGAAGGCTGTGTGCCACTCAGAAGGCGAGGTGTTAGACTCAAGGTCAGTAAATCAATCACCATCCAGGAGACAGAAAAGAAATTGGACAATGCAGAGTCTTTCTGACACACAGATCCTAAACATAGTCTTTTGGCATGGCTCCAGTGACACAAATAAAGGGTTTCATTCCCTGAGGCACCCTGGATGTTTCTCCTTTCAGCACCTGGGCAATTCTTCTTCCCACAGTTGAGACAGCTTTCATAATCCATCGCTACACTTACTTGAACTTCTTGCCCATCCATCACACATGTCAGCTCTCACAGTAATGTGAACCTCACACTTCACATCCCTCAGACGCGTCCTTCCCCTCACAGGGCTGACTTGCCCTCAGGTTTCTGTCCATGGCATGTCAGCACCATAAATTATTATTGCCAAGTGAAAATTTGGGTCTGCTGAGATAGCCCAGCAGCTCTTTCTTCCACCCTTTACCTTCAGCAATGTACAGCTCTAACTTTCATCTGACAACTAAAAAAAATAATCATCTGCTGCTGCCTCTTGTTTTTTTGCCAAGACTAGGTTGAAATATTTGATTGACATGAATTCTGTCTAACTTACATGTGTTTATTTAAAATCCCAGCCTGCCTGCCCTCTGCTAAGAATAGCCCCGGTTGACATCAGCCACACTAACTGTATGTGCAAATGAATCCAAATATCCTCTCAAAATAAAAAAAAAAATCAGCAGGTGCAGTGCAGGGACCTGTAGAGCCAGCCAGGTAAAATGCGTGGGGGATTTATTGTCCAAATGCCTGTTACATAAAACCGGTGCAACTCCTTCATATCCCGTGGGAACATGATTCATAAGACCATATCACTGCACCAAGGCTCAAACGTGTCATACAATTAAATGTGATTAACCATCTTCCCCAAAATCAGTTCAGTCATTTCAACTCATTTTAGCCATTTTTCAGCGTGACTGTTGAAAAAAAAGTTATTTTAAGGAACGGATAACCATGGGGGGAGAGGAAGAAACATCTTCATTTGTTGTCAGAACAAATTAGCTGCCCAATAGGTGGCAAAGACTCAACTGGGCACTGATGCCATCTGACACCTGCGGTCAGGACACAGCCAACTCTCCGACTGCTGTGACCAAGTGGATTTTTGCTGGTCACGCAGCAGCGTTAGAGAAGGCAATGCCGACCTGCGGTGAGCATTGCTTCAGATAAAGCCAAGGGGGTCCTGCTCAGGCTGCTTCAGGGTTTGGTTGGGTTTTACCCTTTCCAGTTCTCCCATTATACTGGTTTCTTTCTGTCCAAAGGAAGAGAAAACCTTGTTATCCCACTGACAAGATGACAAGTGCAAAGCTTGTGCCAGTCCAGATGACATGGAAAGACTGTTGTTCCAGCAAATCTCATGCTGGTAAACTGCTTCAGGGTGAGAGCCAGAGATTGGACCCAAAAAAATGAAAAGCGCAACTGCATTTCCAGCTAGAACAGCAGCTTGCTCTGCTTCCCTCTTTTTTTTTGCCCTTGATCAAAGTCAAGCTCTTGTTAAGAAAAAATCTTGCCAGCTACTAAGATATATCTGAGAGCTACCACAGCCTTTATTTTCCAAGGTGAATAATGACAGAATCATAGAATCATTAAGGTTGGAAAAGACCCGTAAGATCATCGAGTCCAACCGTTAACCTATCACTGCCAAGTCCACCACTAAACCATGTCCTCGAGCACCACGTCTACACTTCTTTTAAATACCTCCAGGGATGGAGACTCAAACCCTTCCCTGGGCAGCCTGTTCCAATGCCTGCCAGCCCTTTCGGTGAAGTAGTTTTTCCTAATATCCGACCTAAACTTCCCTTGGCGCAGCTTGAGGCCGTTCCCTCTTGTCCTATTGCTTGCTATTAGGGAGAAGAGACCGACTGCCACCTCGCTACAACCTCCTTTCAGGTAAATGAATAGTGATGAATATTTGCCCAGGGGACAACTTACTTCAGCATATCAATTTTTTAAGGTATCAGTCAAAAAGTATATTTGCAATGGGCTTAACAATGCCCTCCTCTGCCATTCCAGGAGGGAAACCCTGGACAAATTTGTACTGTTAGGTCTAAAACAGTAACACAAGAGTGATATGAAAATAGGGATCCAGCAGTCCTCTGGGTATGTGAGAAATCATAAGTCTTGCTGTGCAGAAGAAGAGCTCCTTTCCCACCAAGAGCAGTTGCCTGTTCATTGATGTGCAGATGCTCAGAGGAACATGGGGGAGATCAGGGACCTGTACATTGTAATGAAGAGCAGATTTGGGGTTACTTCCTCACTCCTCATGCACATGCTTCTCTTCTCCATGCCTCCCCAAGTGAATCCTTAAGCCTGCAGTAACTTGCCACTGCCCAAACACTGTTAGAAAGGTTTAGGAATAAATAACCCACTGCACACCCTCCTCCCCCACCCACTTCCGCACATCTTGAAAGACGACATGGCATAAATTGCAAGCAAAAGTAGCTTGGAGAGCGTGCAAGCCACATCTAATGACACCACTCAGCCCCTAAATGGTTGTCACTCCCGTTGCAGAATTAGTCCTGACAAGGAGTCATTATCCCTGCAGTAAACACACGCAGAGTGCGTAGCAGGCTGTCGGGGCCAAGAGATGCTCCCAACTTTATTCCTTTGATGGTGCTGCTGAAAAGCAGGCTGATGCTTGTCACCTTGAGGAGATGCAGCGAAAGCAATGGTAATTTTCCATTTGTGTTAGCAACCCCCCAATTCTAACTTCATGCTGAGCCTCAAGCAGAGGGGTTCAGAGTCTGTTCTTTCCTGTCGTAAACTCACACCTTTCTTTGCAGTGTGATCTATTTTCTTTCGTGCAGCCCATCCCTAGAAACTTAAGTGCTTCTCCTTGGTGCCTGTCCCTCCTCCAGGGCTTCAGGTTGTACTGACCCCACCAGAAAAGAGGCGCCTGCAGCTCTGTGAATCAGCTTCCTCCTTGTTTCATTTGTAATAAACAGAAAATATTTGGGAAGACAGGTTTTAGGAAGAAAAGCTTGCAGAAAAGAAAAGGCAGAATCCTCCAACTAGGGACTCAGAAAGCAGAAGACCCGCAGTGTAACGCTTCATCTTTTCAGCTTTTTCCTGCCTTCGCTTCATGCCTTCAAAGCTGTTGTTCCCCATGAAATTTCCATTCTCCAGTCTTACCCTTTCTCTTTTTTTCTTTTCTTAAAAAGCTAAGAGAAAGAGAATAGAGCTAGGTCTAATAGGATCAGCTTGATATTCTGCCTGACTCCTAATATATTGAGTAAAAGCAAATTAATCTATGCTAAGAAAAGATATTTGAGTTTTCAGCCAACATGTACCCTTGCATATAAAGACAGCTTTTCCCTAGCATGACCCATTCCCTTCTACAGTTACCTGGTTTATATTAAACCATGCTCGTTAGGTGCCTTCCTATAAGGGCTCAGTGCCCAGCATGCATCTGGCCTTTTGCATTATGCAGGACAAGTTCACCTGGTTCTGGAGAGGTAGCTGTTGTTTTCCTGGCTTTTCCTGCTTGGTGAGTGAACGATTCTTCAATTGTCATTTTTCTTTCTGGTTAACAAAGAGAGTAAACTCCTTTGATTGTTTCTTTCTTACCTCTGTCATTGAGGAATTAGAAGCCTGGATATTTCATGGATGTTCTCTGAAACTGTATGGGTGCTGGGGAAACCTCTCCCTGCTGTAGGCAAGGCTTTCTCCTAGCCTGTGGGCTGTGTGTTATTGCAATTTGTCTGTCTCTGCTCTTCTTTTGTGCCCTGTGCTCAGCATTGCTGAACACAGAGATAGTAAAACCCCACTGCAGCCCCCAGCAGCTCCTGGGGCAGGGCTGGAGGAGCATCCTCAGGATCTCAGCATAGCTACCCCTGACTTCTCTGTGTCTGCGACTAGGTGTAATCAGAGCAATATACTTTTTGTGTACAGAAGGCTTACATCAAGCAAACCTAAATTCCAGTTAAATTTTAACTGTCCTGTCAAACACACACGTGAGAAGACCTGCCCAGACTTCAGTGCTTACTTAGAAAGCCATGCCTTAGTATTGAGAGTCATCCTAAAAGACTTCAGCTAACAGCATTGTCATGTGGATGGTAAGTACTAGGTCCTCCCCTCTAACAGTCAATTTAAAGGGTATATTGTCCCCTCCTGGGGTGATTGTTCCCAATATTTTCTGGGAAGATGCTTCATCTCACAGCCTGAGCTGAAATTCTTTTATGAGGTTAGAAGTGAGGCAGTCCCTGGAATAAAAATACAGTATTTTAAAGGAGAGGAAACAGTGGAAGCAAGTCATTGCTATGCTGTTGTTGCATGTGAGGGAATGGCTGATGAACTATGTAGAACAGCCCATTCCTGCAGGGCAAAGTTATCTCCCTGCTGCGCTGACCCCCTGGCCTCAGCGAGTTCCTCTGCTAAAGACCGAGCCAACGCACCACTTAGCTGGGGCACAACAGGGGAAGAATTAGGAATCCTCTTTGGCTCAGCCTGAACGAGCAGCTCAAATCTGAGTGTGGTCCTCACTCTGAAATGCTCCAGGATTTACGAACAAATACTCACAACGTACAGAAATCACAGTTCTCTGCTGCACAATAATCCCAACCAACCAGGTATTAAGGTTAATAACTCTCAAAAACTCTATTCTCTCCATGCACATCTCTATAAGCATATGAAGCTTTGTTAACCCTATTAAGACAGACCTCACAGTTTGCATAGGCTCAGTGAATTCCTTCCTGCTAAAGCCTTTCCAGTCTCCCGTTTTCTCTGTAAAGAGGTGGAGCATTAGCCTCCAACTCTGCTCAGCACCAGATCCTGCGCAGAGATGATCCTCTTGTGAGGAAGGTCCCACGTTTCTCAAGACTTTTAAATCCACTCCAGGCTAAGTGTGGATACGGGTTTATTCAGGCAGAGGCTGTCAAGTATTTCTGCTAATTATTGTCATTATTATTTGTTTAAGTGTTAGATTTCAAATTTGCATCATGCTGCAAAAGTCGAGTAGGTTGGTCATGCAGCTGCCAAGTGAGAAACCACCCATTGCTTGTCTCCATGTACCCATCCCACCATCCTTGTACTGTCTGAGTACTTCTAGCTCACAGCACATTGTATTTAAAAATATCCAGATAAAAGATTTTTCTCTTCTATGTGGAGAGAGCAGATGACCTCTGTTGAAAGCTGAAAAAATGTTCTTTTTGGAGCCTGTTCTTGGTCACTTGCAATTTTTAATTTCACGAGGAAGGGAGCAGATGAACTGGTTTCCATCCATCACCTGCTGTTTTTAGTGCTGAGCTTGTGGAACAAATCAACCAATCCATCAGAGCCAGCCTTAATCTATTGCTGGTAACTGATTGAAATTTAAGGCCTGGGCTCTGACAAACTGTGGGTTAAACTGTGAGATGCTTTGCAAATACTGTGTGTGCCGCAATGTCAAAGGAGATTAGCCACAAGTGTGGTTAGCTGGTTTTAGGACCTAGTTTTAGCTATTGCTGCCCAAGTCCTCTTGAATATTTGGACTGGGCTTTGAAGTTTTTTTTCCTTGCTAAATCACAGCAAACACATAATAGAAGCATGATTTAAAGCCAAGACTCCAGCAAAAATAAAACCTAATGCCTCATAGCAAGCGTGAGGCTGATGAATGTCACCTTATACTTCTATCGGTTTGTTCGATACCCTTCCCTAAGTGAGGGCTAGCATGGGTTACCTCATCCAATGTTATCCAAATAAATTGTTGAGAGTTCTGTTAGGAAAGAAAAGAACAAAGCAATGAGTTTATCTCTATTTTGTACCCCTGCCAAATAAGCTGGGTGGGTAAAATGGGCTTCCAGTGCCAAAAAAGCAACCCTGACAGATCTCAGACAGATTTAAGAATTATCAAGAAATGAAGTCTTCTTAAAGCTATCACAGCATCCCAGGCTTCTGGAAAGAACTGAAATGTTAGCATAACACAGCATAGGCCATTTTTCCTTGTCTTTCTTATGATTCATTCCCCCAAAATACCTGTGGCACTGAGGTGCTCTCCAAAGTGTGTCTGAATATGGCTAGAAGTCAAGAATTCCTGAGCTCTTATCCTGACTTTGCCACCTTTATGTCCCAACAGTTTTGGGGCAAAGGTTTCACTTGGATCAGTGGCTCATAGCTGACTTTTTGTCATCGAGGGGAGTAAGCAATTGCTCCACCATGATGCCATGATTTTCTAGCAAGAGTTTATGCTTTCTTGTTGAGTGTTAAGCTGGTTTTTTTTTTTATCTCTGAGGTCCAGTTAGTGTGCAATGATGTGTATTCACCATAGGGAAAGGCTAAGGTTGATAGCAGGGGTTATTCTCTGTAGCTGACAGGTTTTGTTAGAAGCCCTTTTCCCTGTGATCAGGCTGAAATGTTGCTGCCTTGTATCCAGTGGGTTATAAGGTGGCTGAAAGGGATGGAAGAGCCTCCCCGCTGGGGAGAGGAGGTTCTGGAGGCAGCCTGAGTCACTGGGTGGAAAGATGCTCAGGGAGGAGGGTGCTTATGTTGTCTACATTTGAAAGAAAATCCCTGGGAAGCACCTGCTGTGTGGGCTGTATCCCTGGGACAGAGAGGAAGACATGAACTTCCAGACCTTGGAAAATTGCTCAGTGTGTTCACCTACCCTAAGGCAAGATCAGCTCTGCTGAAACCATCTGCTTGTAGTCCTCTTCATGCAGAGCTTGTAGGAGTCAAAGCTCCTGAACAAGCACATAAAAATACCCCAGAGTCCTGCTCAAAACCAACTTGCTTCTTTTTTCTTTTCATGCAATAGTGGAGCCTGCAAGGGTCTTTATGGGCAGAACCAAAAAAGCCCATATTTTCAGAACAGGCAAAATAAGTCAAATGCATCTTCAAGCTCCTGGATAATGAAGCAGAAGGGAAATGACAAACCCCAGTGTTCCCCATGGCATCCAGTAAATAATGCAATACACTCATGAAAGGAGAAAGCAGGGGCGGGGGGGAAGAGCTAGAGGTCATGCAGAAAGGCGCATCTATTGCTGGCACAGTTAAAGAGAGGGAACTTTGTCCTGGATACTAATGGCTGTGGAAAAGACACAGCAGCTAGGAGATGAACCTGAGTGGGGTGGTGGACGTGATAAGACTCTTTTGATACAACTTGAGGCAGGTAGCAGCAGTGGTTTGGTTAGTTTTATATGTACAGGACTTTCCACTTTTTAAAACCAAGAGGAGCAGCCTCTGCTCTCAGCTGCACCAGGAAGAAGCAGTCAGGGAATCCCTTGTTCCTGCCTGGCCAGATGGATGGTGCATAACTGCAAACAGCGTTTGGTTCTGGGGACTCCATTTCCACTTATTGCACACAGGTTGCAAGAAGAGAGATGCTCTTCTTGTGGGAAGAGTCACCAGATGGTGCTCTTACACATGGTCATAGCAGGTTGTTGCCTGCAAATGCTGTAGAAGAGGGCTGGCTCGCTAGTTTGAGCAGTCTTTGGAGTAAACAGTTGCATGCAGCAGAAGACTCATCCCTAAGATAATGTAGATTGTCCATAAGATGATTGCAAGTGGTGGCACTGGATTAAACTGAGAAGTTGTCTTATCTGACCAGGTGCATGCTCTGAGTCCACAGACAAGCTAAGTACGTGGGATAACTCATCTCACTGTGGGCTGGAGGCACACATAGCTATTTCTTGGGTTTCACTTGACTGGTAGCATCTCAGACTGTTACAAACCATCACTTGTAATTGCCTGATCATATTTGTTATCTCCTAAGACAGTTTCTGGACATCAAATGTTCTCTTGGTACTGGTCAGCTCAGCATTACCATGGCTATCGTAGGAACGTGTAACCAGCACTAAATAGGAATCATTCATCTAGTGTACAAGAAACAAATTTCACGCAGCTCTTGAAGAACTCAAGTCATTGACTTCTCTTCTAACAGGAAACCAGTCTGGGATGGTCCAAACCTGTTCCTGTCAGACTGGGCTTTGCAAGTATCTGCAAAGCTGATTCACACAAACAAATGCAGGAGTTGCGTTGTCTTCTTGGACTCTTGAGGAACCTCTCTAGAAGAGGTGGACTGGACTTTGAAGCTTGGTTGCACTTCATTTACCCCCTATCCCATTTGGTACCTTTTGAAGTTTCCTCTCACTGTTCCTCATTGCTCAGGCTCTAGTGTCCCTCTCAGTGAGTGAAAATAAAAAATATACATTTAAATATAAGCAAATATATATGGTTTTTACATTAATATAAATATATATATACACACACCCCATACATAAATATACGGGGGTTTTTTAAGTCAGGTTTTAAAGAGTTTCTACTGCCTGCTTAAAAATAAAAAATCTTTAGGGAAAATGCAAACCTATAATTTCTCATGACAGTAAAGTTATGTTTATTTAACCTATTTCCTGTGCTGGCTTTTAAATCTTGTCTTGGAAAAAATGTTATGCCTATACGTTATCATTTTTTCACAACTTGGACTTTAAAGAAAATGATCATCCATGAGCTATTTTTTTTCAGATCTTCACAAACTTTAAATAGCATTTTTATGCCTTCATCACAAAACCAGTTAAGCACTAGCTGACTAAATGCATGAGCAGAAATATCTCATTTTGTTCAAGCTTTTAAAGTCTCCTTGTCAACAAATGATTTGAGCATCTCTGCAAAATGTACTGTCACTTTTCTGCCATCTGTCATATGTCACTCTTTCTCTCTTATTCCCCAAGGAGAAATGTCAATCGCTGATTTATATGTCATGTTTTCCTTTACAAAGGAAAATCCTGCTAGGATACAAATGAATTTTGTGGCTCTTACTCAACTTCACAGAGGATATTAATTGTTCTCTTCCAGGCACTATGTAATTCCTTCCTACTAACATATTCTGTTTGTCTCTTTATTTTTAATTTTTTTTTAAGAAGCCATACCTTCTGTTCATTTTAAAGTAAAGCGAGCGTAAACAAGTTTCAGCAAAAATACTAATTGTTCGTTGATACTGGTGGGAAGATGCTACTGTGGAATCAAAGGACTGTGGATAAGATTAAATTAGAGGGGAGAAACATTATTATAATTACTTAAGTCTAGGACAGCCTCAGACTCACAAGGTTTGCTTTTGGGAAAAATATTTTTAAATCATCTGTGGCAAGCCGTTTCCAATTAACTCTCACTTACTGTGGGGTAAGAGCTTGCATATGGGTAGACCAGAACAGCTGAACTGTTCAGACAGAGATAGACAGAATTGAGATATCCTTTTGGTTTTAAATCTAAGGAAGAAAGGAGGGAAGAGATCTTTTTACTGCTGTATATTTAAATTGATCCATTTATATAGCGACTGCTGTCTGCCCAGCTGAGGAGTCTGTTCATTCATAGAAGAATAACTAGTAAAATCCTGTTTTTCTACCCATGGAAAATGAGTGTTAATGTTGAACCGGGGGACCTCCTCTTTAGCAGTTTTTGGCTCAAGAAGTGTGATGATGGTCTCTGACCTTCCCTTCTCCTTGGATGCTCCTGCTGAGCTTCCCATCATCTGGCTCGGAGCCTTGTGGGACGAGTAGTGACAGAGGCACCATGCTGCCAGAAGGGAAGCATCACAGTGGGTTGTATTGGAGAGGCAGAAAGAGGCCAAATTTAGAGAAATGGTTAGAAACCTATTTGAAACTCTCTGTGCTCTTATTTGCTTGTAAATGTGTGGGCAGTGGAGGAGTGTCAGATGGAGGCAATGCTTTTGAAGCAAGGGTACCTGACTGCAGTAACATGGAGGAGGAAAGCAGGGCTAGTGGTGGCCAGCAGTGGACTTTTCCTCTTTAAGGGGAGGAAAAAAAGTTTGGGAGCTTCCAGAAATTTTGGTCACAGTCTATACTTCACTCTCAAAGGAAGATTTATGCTTTTGAGAGAAGAAAGCTTTGATACAGCATGTAAAGAACCTAATTTGCAAATTTTAACAGTTGCCATGTGTTTATTTCTTTTCCATGTGGATTTGATCACTTCTGCTCTCAAGCTCTGGAGAGTCTTCAACTGATGTCTAGTATTTTCACTCTAGCTTAGAAAAGATGATGATTTCAAGATTTAATTAAAAGTAACACTCATACTGATTTATGAAGTTTCCCTATTGCACATGGACGTACCTGCACCAAACTGCTGATGTAGAGCAAACGGTGCTGCTCCAGCTTTGGGAAGAGCCTTGGCTTGGATCAGCAGCTCTGACTGGTTACGAGGTGAAATGTACTGTCGGGAGCAATTGCTTACAGCCCCTCTCCCCTGCCTCAAACTTCCACCTTTCTTGGAAAACTCCAATTACTCTTCTGTTTAAAATGCCGTTAAGAGAAGCTCAGGCTGTGGGGAAGCAAGCTCAGGTAACCTTCAGTTGGATCCTCTATGGTGAGATCCACTAGCAAAGAGTCACCCAGTGCCCCATGACCCTCCGCTGCCCCTCAGTATGCATTTTTCTAATAAACTAGGACTGAAACTTGAAGTGAATTGAGCAATAGGACTTTTGAGCTGAGCCTCTTCAGTAAAAACAGGTGCAATGTTAAGCTAAATAACAGATGAATAATTTCAACAGAAGAAGGTAACACATTGCCTAGAGGAGCCCTGATGATGTCATTACCTTATTTTCCCTATGCTTGTGATGACATGCTGTTTCCAACAAAAGGTGAAAGACTACTCACCCCTCTGGATTCCTGTACATTACAAATTAAATCCAGCTGAAGCTGACTTTGATTTAAACACCCTTGCAGTAGGAACATTGGCGAGCTGTGCTTCAGCTAATTAAACTTTCAGCAGTTCACCTTTGTGAGAGCTTAATTAGCTGAGATACTGCCTTCTCTATATTTATCTTGTGTGTCTTCCAGAGATGCATATCGAAAGCAGGTTTGATTTGCGGGTTGTGTAACCACAACTGTGCATAAGATTTTCTCCTCATCTCCCCGGAAGGATAAGTGCTGTGTAGGGGTCAATGGGTAAGACTTTTTTTTTACCTGAAGCCTGAATATTCAAGGTACCTGTATGTAATTTTAATTAGAATTGCACAGTGAGTTGTGTCAAACGCTGTCAGTGCTGAAATTGCAGAAGCAAAGCTGTTGCATGTGCCTCGTATATCACCTCTGCTGATATTTGGATCAGGAGCATGAAAACCATCTTTGATAAATGATCTTTACTTCCAAATCACATCCACTGTGTTTAAAATAAAGTACAAAAGCCACTGAAATCCCACCCCTGCCCTCTGCATAGCACATGCCCTGCAACAACTTTTATTCTTGCCTGGATTTCTCGATGTTAAACAACTTCCTCCCTCCCTCTCCTCCCTGCTTGTGTTGGTTGTTCAGTCTTTCTCATGTGGGAATGTGGGTGCTGGTTTCCAGTAGCGATGGGGCAGGTACTGCCTTTACTGGGGGCAATGTGTGATGCTGGGTGGGTGGGAGAGGGACGAATGACTTGTGCATAGTGCCTTTTCTCCAAACCCATGTGTCAGTTCCTCCAAAATCCTGAGAAAAGCTTAAAATCATGGGACTTCAAAGATGATGCTGAGATTTATTCTCATGTTTGATTTGCTTGTGATTTCTTAACCTCTTTTTGACTTTAGCTGCAAATATCAGATTTACAAATTTACATTTAAATTAATATAAAAATAAGATGTTTTTCTGGCTCCACAATGTGTGATTTTAAAGGAAAGGCATTTCACAAGAAAGCTTCATGAGAGTTGGGCTCAGAAAGTCTTATTCATGTGTAGCATTTTCTCAGGCAGGTATCACTAAAGTCCTTCAAAACCCTGCCTCGGTAGCACAGACCTAAACCCAGCAACTCAGCCTTGCCTTCTCTCTCCTAATGGTTTCAGGGCCCATATCCCAAACCTGTGAGCATCATTAAATCTGCAGCTGCTGTAACCGTGCGATGCATATCACTGTTTGACTTGCACGCTCAGCTCCAGAAACTTTTCACTCCTCCTGAGAAATTGATATGACCAGTGGCTTCCCTGAGCCTGCACAGAATGCCACACACAGCCCAGGGTGCAAATAACACCTTGATTCCTCAATGTATCTCCAAACTATTGTAGAAATAACAAGTCAACCACTGTTTCTATTAAGGTCAGGTCATCTCTCATATATATCCCAAGAAAAGTCATTGTCCTTCCCTGTAAAATTAAAAAAAAAAAAAAAAAAAAAATCGTATAAGTGCCACAGCACACTGCAATTCTGGAAAAGAATTGCTTTGAAAGTACATATATCACTGCCTTTCCCCCAAAACTACCAGTCCTCTTGGAGAATACTTGTGTATAGTCCCTAACAGAGCAATAAATATTCAGCAGGGCTTTGGTGGATGGCTTTGGAGAACTTCTAATTACCTCTAATTAGGCTTACAAAGCCTCCCTTGTGCACACTTAGCTAATTCAGACTTTTCTCACTGTCATTTTATTTCTCCCCTAAAGGCCAGCTCTCAGCTCCATCGTTCCCATGCAGCATCCTCACATGCAGCATCCTTCACCAGGAGAACAGATCCAGGAAAGGGAGGTGGTAAATTAAAATGGGGGCCCAATGGAAAGGGACTGTCCTGCTGGAGGTGGGACTTGAGTGCCAAGCCTGGGAAATGCAGGGAAATCAAGTTGCTTCCCAGCAGTGTGAGCTGGGAGGAGAGCATGGCCAGCACCATCTGGGTACAGACCACAGCCTAAAAACATGGATCTTCATGGAAATCATTGCCCTGCTTGGTGCTGGGTCTTATTTTGCCAGGAATTAAGTGCCTCAGGATTGATGCTGGCCACTTTTTCATTTTGGATGGTAGCAGCATCATCCCATCTTCCCCAGGAGATGCTGTTAGGTCTGGCTTTCCCAAGTGTAGGCTCTCAGTAAGCCTCTATGCCTTGGAGGCGTGTCTTGGGGACTGTCTGTGCTCAGCCCGTGATTCTTTTTTCTGATTTATACAGCACTTGGAGGTCTTTGCACTGGCAAGTGTTGCTCCATATGGCAACTTGGCCTTTTTAGATGTGAGCAGTTCCCCTGTACCTGGCTCCTCCCTATCCAAGGAAGAGCTAAAGTCAGAGTCAAGCATTGAGTTGAGCCTTATTAAGAAAGTCCATGGGTGGCTGTGTCACCCTGAGCACAGATCCCATGGGTAGGGGGTCATTCCCTTGCTCCCAATTCCAAGCCAGCTCCAGGCAGCACCTAACCCAGAAATGCCCCTTTCCTTTGCAGGGTGCCATTGGAAACACTCCCTATGGAGCACTATTCCCCAAATGCTATGGCCCAACCAGCATGCCAGCTATTCTGGGCACCAGTCCTTGGCAATGCTTTCTCACCACATCCACCACCACCACCAAACATGGGGCATTTCCCTGTTCCTTCATTTGGCTTTCACGCAGGGTGATTAGCCTCTCCATAGCTTCAATGTGCTGCGATTAGCCAAGCCCCAGCACAGCAATGGCAAAGTTACCTGTCCCTATATGATTAATGAGTATCTGAGAGCCTTGGGGGGAGGGGAAACAACTTAAAAAAAATTGAATGGTGTGATAAAGGAATGAGTGCCTGGAGCTAGGCAGGAGGCACCCAGCAAAGCTCCCACTATCCCAAGGCCAGGTCATGCATCTTGCTCCAAAGGGCCAGTGTTGCAGTTGGGCACAGCAGGGATGGGATCTCTGTGTGTCTCTGAGTCTTCACAGCCTTTCTGAGTTAAAGCTGATTTCTGTAGTAGTCATCTTTCTCCCTGAATTCCCCTATCCTTTATATCACTGAATTTTACTTTAAAAGCTGTTTTTAAAAGAACTCAGGCTGAGATCTTACAGCGGAGCTAGATAAAGCCCTGTGGATAACACAGCAGCTGCGTGGAGCCTTCCTTGGCAAGTAAACCCTTTAGAAATGAAATCAACCTAGGCAAGCAGCTCTGGGCAAGTGTTTGTAACCCTGTCCCTATTCCCGCAGTCTCTGTTCCCCACTCAATTTACTGCCGTGGTTCCAGCCCCAAAGCCTTTGGATGATGGTCTTCAGAAGTGTACAGTTCCCTTGCCTTGGATCAAAACACCATGTGCCTGATTTCCTCCCAGGTTCACCTTTGGTCAGGGCTGACTGTTCAGATATGGAGGCAGGTAAATGTCCTGGTCCATATTGTCCTCTTCTGGCGTAGTACAAAGATCTCTAACCTAATGAAGTTCAACAAAGGCAAGTGTAGGGTCCTCCACCTAGAGAGGAATAACCCCATGCACCAATACCGGCTAGGGGTTGATCTGCTGGAAAGCAGCTCTGTGGAGAAGGACCTGGGAGTCCTGGTGGACAATGGGTTAACCATGAGCCAGCAATGTGCCCTCGCAGCCAAGAAGGCCAATGGTATCCTGGGATGCATTAGGAAGAGTGCGGCCAGCAGGCTGAGGGAGGTTATCCTCCCGGTCTACTCTGCCCTGGTGAGGCCACATCTGGAGTACTGTGTCCAGTTCTGGGCTCCCCAGTTCAAGAAAGATGAGGAATTACTGGAGAGAGTCCAGTGGAGGGCTACAAAGATGGTTAGGGGACTGGAGCATCTCTCTTATGAGGAGAGGCTGAGAGAACTGGGTCTGTTTAGCCTGGAGAAGAGACTGAGAGGGGATCTTATCAATGCTTACCGACATCTTAAGAGCGGGTGTCAGGAGGATGGGGCCAGACTCTTTTCAGTGGTGCCCAGTGACAGGATAAGGAGCAACAGGCACAAACTGAAACACTGGAAGTTTCATCTGCATATGAGGAAAAACTTCTTTACTTTGAGGGTGGCAGAGCACTGGAACAGGCTGCCCAGAGAGATTGTAGAGTCCCCTTCTCTGGAGATACACAAAACCCGCCTGGATGCGATCCTGTGCAACCTGCTCTAGGTGAACCTGCTTTAGCAGGGGCGTTGGACTAGATGATCTCCAGAGGTCCCTTCCAACCCCACCTATTCTGTGATTCAGACTGTCAGCTCCTTGCCTGCTCTTGTGCCATCTCTTCCACAAATGATCTCCTGCCCCCCTCCACAAAACTGATAGCTTGCCTCAGGCAACATCATTCCTTGCAACCTAGCAATTTACACCTTGCTGAAATGATTGCGGTATTGGAATAACATCACTTCTGCATGGGACCTGACTTGATTTTTAATAAACTGCAGGGCTGGTGTGATCGGTACTTATGAGTCACTGGCTGTAGCAGAGCTGAGCGGCTCTCTGCCTTCAAAACCAGTTTCAGTGAACCCCTGCTCAGAAGCCTCATTGATTTTTGTCTGCATAATTTATACATTTGTGTTTGCCTTCTGTGAATAAAGGAGCAAACAATGGCTGGGTCTGCTCACAGAGGCAGTCCTTTGAAGCAAATATCCCTCAATGAAACACTTTCATGAATTCCAAAGCTCCTTCACTGATGGGAGAAGAAAATAAAAAATACCAAACCCCAGCAACAAAAAATGTTATTGTTGTGTGGGTTTTCAAATCTAGAAAGTTTTCCACAGTTCTAGCAAACAACATTTTCAGAGTAGAACAAGCCATGCCAAAATGTGGCCAGAGATTTGGCTTTCTAAGCTTGCTTGTCCCCTGAAAGGATGCAGCAGCGGCACTGGCAGAGGGCTGCACGCTGGTGCTGGGTAAAGGGCTGAGAGCTGGGACTGCCAGGTCTCGGGGTTATATTGCAGGGCTTGCAATGTCTCAACAGCCTCAGCTACTGAAGTTAAATAAGGATCTAAGAACCTCTGGGTTTTGTTTCTTTCTTATA
The DNA here is from genome assembly GCF_965183815.1 of Platalea leucorodia. NCBI lineage: Eukaryota > Metazoa > Chordata > Aves > Pelecaniformes > Threskiornithidae > Platalea > Platalea leucorodia. Next base: position 14,981,368 of record NC_138835.1, on the reverse strand, counting down.
GCTGTAAAAAGTCTTGGTCAAGAAGTGAAGTGTACGCTCTCTGTAAAATGGGACAAAAGAGGACTGAAAAGAAACCCCATATACATGTTTTAATCCTATGATTTTTAAGAAAACCTCCTCCTTTTTGGAGTATGACTCACTTTGTGGGCTCTTTTGTTTCTATGTTAAGTAGTCAGCACTTTTTTTCCTTGCACAAAGCAAAGCTCAGCTCAATGATTTGAGTCTTCATTAAGGACAAAGATGAGAAATCTCTCTTCAGCAGAGAGGACGCACCACAGGAACCTCTTCTGATGGAGATGTTTGAATACAGAGAGCAAAATGGCTCTTAGGTCCTGGCAGTATGGCATTTTATGTTAGCTATTGTGTTCGATTTTTCACTCTGTGCTATGTGGAGCTGTCTGTCTGATTTCCATTTTAAAAAACCTGTTGCTCAAGGAGTTTATGTGTGTGTGATAAGTTTTATGTACCTAGGCCATGGGATCAAACTCAACTGCTCCCACATGGGAACAGCTCTGCATCCACCAAAATTCTCATCCCACAAAATGGACGTAATCTGTGATTTCAGTGTTCTTTTCTTCCAAGAGCCTGATTTGGTTCCCCTACCAGTAACAAGATCAGACTGAGAATATTTGAGGAATCCTAATATTTTATTGTGAGCACTTTCTGGACAGGCAGTGGGGATAATTTGCCCATGCCTGTCTTTTCTTCTTTTACACAAATCTTACTTCTTGCTGCAGCCCACAAATCAGTCAGCTCCTCTCTGACTGCACTAAAATTCTTTCATCAGGATTACAAGAAAAATGTTAGCACAAGCCTTGCTACTGACAAGGGTAGGGTTTGTTGTTGTTGTTGTTATTTGCTGCTCATTTATCCATACCTATTTTCATGTGAAATAGTCTGGGGAGTCCTTTTTCATTTCTCTCCTAGTCCATAATGACAAAATTTGAAAGAATGGATGAACTTTTACTCCTGATGGTCTGGATAGTCCTGAGGACTTCAAAGAATGTAAGTAGAAACATGTCACTGTTTTTGGAGGTGGTGTACAAAAAGAAATATGCCAGTGCCCATTCCTCCGAATTTCTACCACCAGCTCATTCTCAAGAGTTCAGTTGAATTTCCATCATCACAGATGAGAGAAGTTACCTTGAGTGTGGGTATCCCAAATGAGGGTTTCAAGCTCATGGAGCAGGAGATTGTTCAGGCCAAGGGTTTTGTTCTGTAAAGGAAGGAGACGTTTGATTTTTGAACCCGGAGGCCAGAACTGGGAATGGATTTCTATTCCCCCAAATTCCATTCAGAGCTGAATGTCTGATCTGAAACCATTTCCAGTTGGAAATATGCTACAGGAGATCAAAAGAGGAATATTTTATCCCCTTAGAGAATAAACTTTTATGTATATTGCTCAGTGTAGAAAATGTCGTCTTCCTGTTGAACAGTGAAATAAAAATGACATGACTATTTCCATTTGCCAAGAGCATTTTCAGCCTGAGCCAGCCCAAAGGCACAACTTGGTATTTTCAAGTGTCAATCAAAGATGCTTTCCCTTCAGCTGGTGCAGGGTCCAACAATAGACCATATGGGACGTTAGTCTATGCCAAATGAAGAAGAATTGAATCAGGAATAAAATACATCACAGTATCTTCATGCTAATTCCAAGCTCTACAGTCATCATGATGGGAGAGGACTTATTGTAGTCATGCCAGCCCAATCATCTTCATTGGCAAAATAAGAAACATCACAGGTATAAATATCCCTACACTTTGGGATATTTAGAGTGGCAGGATGGGGCCTAAAGACATCATGATAAAATTTTTGCAAAAAATAACTGTGTTCTTAAGTAGCAAGAGACTGCTGTGGTTGCAGACAATACTTTGATGGGCATGGTCCAGATCTCCAAAGATATTCAGGCACTTGAAATCAAGTGTTTGTGTTCCACTACTCATATTGAGCAGTACATGGTGCTGTAAATAACCACTGTGCAAATACACATGCTGTACGTCAATCTGGACCCAAGTAAAGGCCAGTGTGTTATTAATATGCAGGACTTCTGCTTTGAAAGCAGGCAAAGAAACTGTAATTTTAGAGGAAGATAGTATAGTTTTTGGAAATCAGTGGGAAACGGGTGCTTTTGGAAAAACTTCCTCCTTAATCAACGAAACCCTTGTGATCCAGAAAACTGTGGGAGTAACAGATGGCTGATGTTTCTTTTCATGTAGGCCAGTCAGCAGGAAAATAATAGAAGCATGTGTCTTAATGAGCAGAAAGAAGATGTGAGCCTGAAGGTACCAGTAACGTGGGAGATGGGTGCAGACAAACCAGGTGCTACCTTCCTGGTTATCGAAAGACTTTCTTATCTGTTGCTCAAAGAGAGATGTGCTGGGATCTGCGAAGGGAGAAAGGATCTTTGGCCCTAATTCAGACTATTGTGGCATCTTTTTTCTGGAGCTCTTGGACTGCCCTCTCTCCACCTCCCTAGGTGCACATTGCAGAAAGGCAGCACCCAGATCAGATGCCAGTATAGTGAGTGTGGCCACAGCTTGTATAGCACCCATAAGAAGATAATGCTCTGAACCCTCTTTTTTTTATTTTTTAACTTTGAATGCAGACTTTATAGTCGGTACCAAAGGTCATCTCAACTGGCTTGATTATAGCCAGTCTACCAGATGGTAGCAACTCAACAACTCGCAATTCCATAGATTTCCTAAAAAAATCTTTCCTCCCCTGTTTGGACAGTACTTCCGAAAATTCACATCCTAAGACTGTCAGCTGTATATGAATGAATCCAGACAGTAATGAGGAGACTGATGGAAAAATAAAAAGCTGGAACAGAACTGTCATTACAACATCTACTGCAGGAAGATTTTGGACAGAGCTTAAGGAGGTGTGTGTGTATATATATATATATATATATTTTTTTTTTTTTTTCACCCTAGCTCTTCCAAACTTAAGAAGGACAAAATGCTGTTGAATTCTGGGAACCACCAGAAATCAGCATTTCAGGGTTTCTTCAGAAGCTGTGGGAAAGCTGCCCTTATTTCCCGCACAAGCAAGGCAGGACCCCAGTGCCAATGAGTGTGAGCCAGTTACTACTCAACTATAATTGAGATTTAAGAGCTATCATTTCCTATTGGTTAACCAAGGAAATATTTATGGCCAAAGCTTGGTGCCAAGCACAATATTTATGACCAAGTTTTTAGCACTGACTGCATTTTTTAATGCTGATTTTTGCACAGAGGACACAGATCACATTCACACTGATGTGGGCATGAAACCGAAGCCTGAAGTCATCAAGACAGAGCCTGGAGCAGGGCCTATCTCTGGCAAATCTCATCCTTGCTTTCACAGCAGCCTCAGTGAGAGCACTTGAAGTAGACATCAGAAGGCCTGGATTGCTCTGCTGTTCACGCCTGGCTAAAACAACCTCTGCTCAGGGTGCTGATGTCTGGCATGGGTGTTGCTCTAGATTGTGTCTATGCACTGAGATCAAGGGCTTCCAATAAAAGTGGCACCTCCTGAGCTTCACCAATTCAAACAGAGGTGGATGGAGAAGCTCTCAGCTCCTGCTCTCCAGCTGGACAGGTGGTACATGCACCACTGAGCCCCTGATGTTCATAGCCCAGGGTGTTCAGCAGATTTATTTCACTTTACATTAATACATCAGGCCAGAAGCTTGGAGGACGTTGTAACTTATTCAGCCACCTCATCTGGCTAATTACACTGTGGCTCTGATCAAGCCCTGTTTTGCTTGTAGCATGCCACGCCCTCAGACAGGTTTGTACTGGTTGGGAAGATGCAATCTGTAGCTGGTGCTGATTATGGATTATGATGATTATGTCTTAACTCCCAGCTCAGTAATGCATGAGGATTTCAAGGCAACACAATAGGTTAATGAATTAGGGCTCTTGCCCTTGGATTCAAATCTTAATCAGCTCACAGAGAAGAGGGAGAGATGTTGCATTAGCAATACTGCCCTGCTGTGAAGTGAATATATTATCTGCTCCATGCCCCATTGAGCAGCTCCACGTGGCTGTGGGGGCTGGCCTGGGTCAGGACTGTGGTGTCCTGGCTGGAGGGCATGTGCCTGCGGTGGCCCCGACTACCTGGGGCTGGGCTGCCAGGCAGTTTTGTCTGCTCACTGTGTGCACTTTGTGATGAAACTAGTCTAGAAAGGAATCACGTGGCCAATGCAGCTTTGGAGCATCTCATGTCCGATGCATTGCTCATCGTCAATGGAAAGCTGGTTTCTTGCTGTGGATGCTGTGGTTGTTGTAAAGCCATGACATTGCCTTTGTCCCCAGAGTCTGATCAGTGCCATGAGGATGCTCTAGGAAACAGTAAGAGGCTACAGTAGTATTGTATGGTTGGAAACCCATCCACTCCACAGCCAGCTTCCAAGAAGGAAAGAAGCCTGGGAGAAGCCTGGGCTTCATAACCATGTCTACTGCTTTGGAAATAATCATTACTACACTTGCTTTTTCACTGTTGTTTTTACTCCCATGCAGGTGTCTCAGCTTCCCTTCATGGCCAAAAGTCTCTTATACAGTAAAAATGTTTGATTTAGTTAAAAATGTCTTTCAAAGCCTTCTGGCACTTCACAGACAATCTGAAATATATATGAATAAATCAGAGTCACTCTTGTGAGGCCAGCAGTACCTTGCAGATTTCCCCAGAGGCAGACTGAGCCTGCTCTTCTGAGAAACAGCCTTTCACGTCCCTCTGCTCTGCTCATTTCAGTGCACATTTCACAGAAAGAAGATCTCTTCCCCCTTCAGTGTTGGTTTTCTTCCTACTGCTTTTGCTCCACCTGAAGTCTCTGTTGACGACAAAGCAGTTAGGAACAGGAGAAAGAGATCTTCTTTATGACAGGAATGGAGACAAGGAAAAAAAAACAGATCACTTTTGAATGCAAAGATGGTGTTTCTCAAGCTTTCCATTAACTGGCTTTGTCCCCTGTGTCAAGCCCAAACAGGCAGTGAGTAAGGAGTTATTATCATTATTATGTCCCACTTCTGTAGATTCAAACACTCAGATGACATTTTACAAAATAAACAGAGGCCAAGGGCTTGCCCTGGAGAGCTGGCAGTGACATCCAAGGCAAGACAATGGAGAGAGAGGGCAAATTCAAAGAAAACATGCAGTCCTAGGATTCCCTGTTAGTGCCTCTGCCTCGTTGAGCGGCTGAATTTTTTTCCATTATTGAACTAGAAAGGGCTAAAATTGGGAAAATACATGCCAGAGTGCAGAATGCAAGACAGTGGATTCAAGAGTTACCAGGTCCTTGCAAAATCATGGAATTCTACAAATTGACCCAAAACACTTGAGCCTGAGCTTGTTACTGGCTTGTCTTTATCCCAGGGATAAGACTGAGATTTTATTGAAAACCTTGGGGGAAACACTGCCTTAGTTCTGTTTAGTTCAGTCTACAGTCTTCAATAGCTGGGATGTTTGCGTTCAGTTTTTTTTGAACATCTGGGTTACCCAAATTATCCACATCTTTTTCAGACAAAGGAAGATAATAATAATGAGAAGGCTCAGAGCCGGGTGCCTGAGAATCAGGCCAGAGCCACAGCTTTCTCCCACAATAAAAAATCATTACAACCTTTAAATGGCATCTTTTGTCCCAGTCAGACTGAGTCCCTTGCACATGTACCAGTGGAAGACATTGCCTTCCAAATACACACAGGAGCTGATGGAAATTTTGTTATGGCCCAATGATGCAGAAAGAAACTGGCAGTGAGATTTAACAAGGTCACTTCAAGGCACAGAAACCTCTGTAAAATATGCTCATTTCCCACATCATATAAAAACAGGGCCAGGGAGGTGAGGGATAAACCTTTCACTTATAGGAAATGATGATTTACGATTAATTTCCAAATGAAGGAAATCCTTTTTTAATCAAAATAATTTATAGGGTTAATCCAAAGGCAGTATTTGCTTGCCAGCTCCCTTGCTCGCCAGCACAGAAACCGAGGCAAGGTGAAGATGGATGGGGTTTGTCCATGGGATTTGAATTAACTCTGCACAGGAGGGGCTGTAGTCAAGGATACCTGTATTATTTATGGCCACGGTTTTCAAAAGGGAATAGCTGATCTTGGATCCCTTGGGTTTGGTTGCCCAACGTGTGACCTGCGCAGAGTACCAGCCTCCTTGAAAAATGGCCTTTAGAAATCCTGTTTCCCACCATGAGCCTTTGGGAATTTATAAGATTTGTTGTATCTGGTGCTTGTTGCTGGAACCAGAGGGGCTGAAACCCAGGATTCCCATTTAAGGCTGCTGGGTAGGAACTGAGCAGCGCTGGACCCAGCAAGGAGCAGAGGAGCGTGCAAACTGCGGTGACATCCCCCTCCCTCCAGATTTCATAGAGCAAAGGGGTTTAAAGAAATGGGTTTTTCTGGTTGCTGCATGGATGTTTGGGAATGTGTGGTTGTGGTGTGTGACTGAGTGATGCTGGTTTTACCCTGATGAGGAATGATTGCCCTTCTGCTACCCTATTGCTGGCTGTGGGAAGGAGAGGTGCTCAGTGCTGCACAGGACCTGGCTCTCAGGATCTAACCCACGCTTCAGCTTTAAGCTAATTTGATCTCACATCTGCTGTTTATTAAATTAACTCTGGATGTTTCCCTGGAACGAGCACTACAGATTTTTATAGCATGTCACAGGTGCTCAGGTGCTGCAATGAGGGTCAGGACACTGAAAGCAAGGCAGGCAAACCATACAGGAGTCCATACACCCAGTGGAAAATATGGTGGGGTTTGTCACTCGAAAGGCTGGCAACTGTTGAGAAAGAGATGAGACAAGGAAAGACAAGACAAGACGAATTTGGTACTACGCTGATGTTATTTATAATCTCACTACAGAGCTAATTTCTCTTGTGGCTTTAATCCTCCCCATTTTCAGCCAGCAATCTATTATATTGGAAGATATTTGAGATGCTTTGAGAGTAGGGAAATTATTATACATAAAATATGTAGCTAGTATTATTAGAACAGACTTTGATTAATTTTGCAGCTGGCAAAATTACCCCTGCCTGAAAATGAAATCCATTTGCTATCCTTGTGGAAGTAATTGTGTTAATATCAAAGCTAGTTTTAAAATGAAAGGGAGAGGGCTCTACTCCATGTCTCCCGTGCGAGGAATCAGGGATGCGAGATGAAGGGCTAGAGTGATAATTCCTTGCTAACACAACATTATCCTTTCCTCCACAAAAAGTCTTCATGACTTCAAGAGAGTTATTTGTGGCATATTTAAGGTACATTCAAGTATATAGGTGCATTCAAGTAACCTCTTGTCTCAGTTTCACCTTTGATTTGCATATTGCCTATGGGCAGAGACTAATATTTGTATTTGTACTACGTGTTTGTACAGCACCAAGCACAGCAGAGCCCTGTTCCCATGGGTAGGTTCATCAGCCCAATAACTGTCGGCAGCAAAGATACGTACCCAGGCCAGAAATATCTCTCCGGCTAATTACCCTGCTAGTCTATAGGAGTGATTTTGAAAAGCACTTGGACAAGATTAAATAGACGGCTTTCATTAATTAAGAACTGTTTGGGCTTCAGGTACTATGAAGATCTCAGATGGCCCCATATCCACCACCTTTGGCTGCAGCTGGGGGTCTGGATCTCCCCCTTTATTTCTCATGCTAAAAGTTTTCCTCCCTGCAGCCTGTTTGCTGGAGAGTACAGATTCTCTCCTCCTCCTAAGCAGGAGGTGGGCAGGTCTAACTACATTAAATATACAAACATACTGTGCTCCCTCTCTGCTCCACCAAGGGCTGGCGTGGGCATCGGTGACCCATCAGCAGCAAAATCTGAGCAAAGGCTGCCCAAAGGGCTGGGGGAAGGGTGAAAGCAGCAGCAGCAGCAACAAATAAACCGAGCAGCCAAACCGCCCCGTAAGAAAGGGGAGAGGAGCAAGCAGGAGAGCCCGGGGAGGCTGTGCATTTTGTGGCACTTTACAGGAGCTTTCTGCAGCCCTTACACATCTCTTGCAAGTGTATGTGCATCGGTGTCCCAGGGAAGAGCATCCTTCTACGAGGAAGAGCTGGAAATCATTCAGAAGAGAAAGAAAAAACAAACAAACCACCAGCTATTATCCCTTCCCAGAGGCAGGTGAGAGGGAGAGAGAGAAAGGAGTTTCGGGGAATGAAGCTGGAGGATTCAGAGACACAGAGAGGAAAAGTTGCCCTGACAGGAGACTCTGCATACTAGAGCCTGAGCTCTGCTCCACAATGGGATTTCTCGTGTCTAAAGGAAACCTCCTTCTCCTGCTGTGTGCCAGCATCTTCCCCGGTAAGTTTGAGAAAGCTTTTCTACCCCTGCTCTGCTCTTTAGCTCTTTTCTCCCTTATCCCTCTCAAAGGCATGCTGTGAAGACCGGTCCCTGTGAAGGAATTTCCCCCACTCCTGCATCCTCCTGCCCCATCATTGCAGGTCCCCTAAATACCAGCCTCTGCCGAGCAATGCTTTGCCTTCATTTTCTGCTCCTTGCCTGGTTTGATGGGGAAAGGGTTAAAGCCACGGTGGGGAAGGGGACAGGAGGGAGAATACAGGCAGGCTCAGCATCCTGCTTCTTGCCTGGGTTTTTCTTCCCTGGGTAAAGTGTGTTAATGTGTCTCCGGGCTACAGCTCTGTCTGGGGAGAGCGCAGCCAGCGCTCAGCTAATGCTTCCCTTTGTATAATCCAGGGCAGCTAAAGACTAAGTAGGAGCCATATTCCACGAGAGATGCGGGGAGAGCCCCCGGCTCCCTCTCCCCGCCGTCCGTGGTGGAGGATGCATCTGCGTGCAGCCGGCACAGGAGCACAGCTCCCCCGGCAGCCCCTGGAAGAAAGGTGGCTTTAATTTTTAATAACCAACAGGCACCTCCGATGGTTCCTGTAGCATACGTGCAGGGTCGGGGCTGCTCCTTGCAGCCTCCAACTTTTAAAGTCATTCTTGTGGGAAACTGCGCTCTTGTTATCCAATTTGTGCTCTCCCCCATCCTCTTCCTTCACCCATTGTTTTTGTGAACGACCAGCTGTGAAGGTTAGTTTGAAGAGCTGGATTTCAGTCTGCCTTTTTTTTTCTGATGCATTTGATGCCAGATTTTATGTGTAAATCTGATCCAAAATCCCTGTCTCCCAGCAGGAGGCTGCTTTTTCCTTTTTGTCTTGTCCATCTAGCATCCCTCTTCCCTGCTCCCAGACTTTTGTGTTAGAAACTTGCTGTGAAGTGGCCATAAAAATTAAATCAGATTCAGGGGAGAATGGCCCATGTAGTGTTTTTCAAATGGTTTTACTGATGCCCCCGCTTTCTGCAGACCAATGCTGCTCTGCAATAGAAACCTACACTGGGAATTGGCCATGGTGGATGAATAGAGTGAGAAATACGTGGCAATGCCTGGGGTAGCAGGGAGGCAAGTCACCAGGGTGGCATCACTCTCCCATGTGTCCCTGCTTGCCCATTGCTGGGTTTATCCTGCGGATCCCTGTCGGAGAAGGCTCCAGCTATGCCGGCACTTGGAGCTGCAGGCGTCTCACGCCACTGTGCCCCATGCCTTCCCCACAGCCTTCGGTCACGTGGAAACCCGAGCCCATGCGGAGGAGCGTCTCCTGAAGAAACTCTTCTCTGGTTATAACAAGTGGTCCCGCCCCGTCGCCAACATTTCTGATGTGGTCCTCGTCCGCTTCGGCTTGTCCATTGCCCAGCTCATCGATGTTGTAAGTCCAATCTGTTTGTGCAACAAGTGGCCAAGATTAATCAGGCCGGGGCTCGGGGAGAGGCTCCTGTACACGTGGGTTTTACTGGATGACCCAGGGTCAGGTTGGGAAGACTTTGCTCTCAGCAGAGAAGAGTTATCATGCAGACAGCTCTGCTGGAACGGGGGATGTGAGTAGCTGGCCATCAAAGTGGTTCCTTTATTCTGCAATTATTATAGGCAAAATCCCAAATTCCTTATCAAAACCTGCGGGACTGATCACAGCAGAGCAGTGGAGCAACTGGTATGAATGCCAGAGAGTCCTGGTTAAGGAAAAAAAAAAATAGCTGTTTTGGAATTTGAGCCATAATCATTAACAGTAATTTACACAAGCTAATAGGAACAGTGGTTTACACATCTCTGGAAGATAGCTTGCCTGAAGAGCTTTCTGCAAATGAAAGTTTTGAGGGTTTTTAGCTAATCTGGCAGATATCAACAAGAAAATTGCTTCTGAATGTCTGCTCAAATAGAAATTACATGTGTGCAAACTGCATATGCTATGTATAGAACGGAGTGGTTTGCACGCCGGACTGATGCGCACTGAAATAGTATTTAAAGGATTACTCTATCAGAGTGTGTTGGGGTCAAATGTTGAATCCAAAGGAGATCCCTGCAGGGCTGCAGATGTTAAGCACGCACACACAGGCTTCCTAGCTTGTACAGATGCTCCTCCCGCATGCTTCTCTCTCCTGTCCCTGTTTGCACGCCACGGTTCCCAGGACAGTGTGTTTGTGTAGATGCGCATCTCTTGAACAAGTATCGGCCTCGCTTTCGGAGGCTGTGTCACTTTTTACTGTATTTGTGTGGCAGAGTAAAAGGGGTGATAATGGAAAGTGTAATGCAACTTAAAGACATTACTGGTGTATGACAATCATAACAGATGACTCTCCACAACTTTTTATATTTTGAGATAAGAGTTTTGAGATGCAGAGGAAACAGAGCCAAAGTGGTACGGGAGGTGGGCAAAGACACTAGTTGCTAGAGAGTTGCATCTCCTTGTGTACAAGCCATCAGCTTCCAGCTTTGCAGCACAGAAACGGTCTTCCATTCCCCTCCTCTCTCTTAGTTCAGCCTGAGGGATGCAGGGCTGTTTGCAGTTGCTAATGTTGAAGTTGCATGGTTCTCATCTGAATAATTGATAAGACTAAAGATGAGACATTAGTGACTGTGGAGGCATGAGATAGACTTTCCATTATGCAGCTGCTGAATTGTGGAAGAGAGAGGATCGATACACCTGCTTCGTAGTGCTTTTCCCAGTTTACTTAAGAAGAATTAATCTTCTTAAAATCATGTCAGTGGTTAGAAGTGCAGCTAGCAGGCAGTTCTGCACCGGGGTGAGTGGGTACAGCTGGAGGAGAGCTCTCATCCCCTCCTGCCCCAGTCTGTGTGGCTGGGGACTGATGACACCCCCTGCCACCACTGCAGCACTTCAGCTGTCTCTCCCCCTTCCCGACAGCGACACCGTTTTGGTGTAGATCCCACTGCAATTGTTAGACCCGACGTTCAGCTCCCAACGACAAGAAGTCTGAAAGAGAAATCAGAGCCGTATTCAAACCCCAGCTCCTGCTGACAAAAGCTGGGGGTGGGGGAACAAAAATCAATGTGGAATTTGACATCCCTGCATGTCCTTACCTCACCCTGGTGTGCTGAGGGTTTTCTGAGCCCCCAAAAAAGTGGTACGGGATCAAGCATGTGTCTAGCAGCAGCCACTGAGAAACACGTTTGGACTCCTAAGCCCGTGTCTCTGCAGGACCTCATGTACTGTGTTCACCTTGAGAAAAGAGGCCAGGCAGTGCAACCATCAGCTGAGGAATCACCCGCAGCCCTCTGGGCTGGCTCCGTGCAGGAGAAGTCAGCCGTGCAGGCGGAGGAGGCAGTCAGTCATTAGCACATTGCAAACCCCCTGCGAGATAAACCCATGGGACTAGAGTTATGCTTCACTTGGGTCAGGAGATGGCAGAGCCCTCAGGGGTGGTGATGGGCAGGAGTTTCCACCAAGGGTCTGCACCCAGCCAGGGAGGAAAATTCCAGTAAAGGGTAGCACCTGTGAGACTTGGATCCCCAGTGCAGGGATGTGGTGGAGACCCTCAGATGCTCGAGTTGCAAAGTGGTAAGAGAAGCAGATGCTCAAGGATTGGTCCAGTCCAGGGCATGGCAGCCTCCCCCAGTGTCATTCCTCATCTCCCATTGGCACCCAAGGAAGTAGCTGGGTATTTTCCCTTTCTTTATTGCTCATTTGAATGTTTTTTTGTATTCCTTCCTCCTCCATGTTCTTCTTGTCCCTAACTCCAGCCGAGGGTATCTCTGATCAAGTTTTACACTTGGTGCCACAACAGCAGTGAGGAGGCTCAGCGAGGGGGAGGCACAGCCCCACCCCTGAATCTCCTGGCTTTTAATGTTCAAAATTAAGCCTGAACTGCCACAAGAGCAAGGTTATGACGAGCAGTTTGCTTTCAAATGAGCCCTGTCAATTGAGCTGGTTTTGATGCCGACCAAAGAGAGTGAGAGAAAAGAAACAAACACACAAATAAGCTCTGAGCTCTTGTGTGACACTTAAATCAGATGAGCTCTAGGCTCTGCCCTGCATAATTCATCTTAGTTATTTACACAGGGGTTGTAACGAGCATGCAAGGCAAGCAGCAAGCAATAATTAATTCTACTACAGTGCTGCCAGCATTATATCTGCCTTACATTATTTAAAAGTATATGTACTTCCATACTATTTGTACTTAGAGTGGGGAAAAAGTCTAGCAAGTGACAGGATGGGTATACACCAGGCTGTCCAAGGGTTATGTGTCAGTAGAGTAGCTTGGGTTTATTCAGAAAACCCAATTCATAGTGCTCTAAGTCCACGTATTTGGTAGAAGGAGAAACATTGCTGAGCTTCATGTTTCCAGAATTGTGTTCACAGATAATGTGTCACAGTAGCAGTGCTAAACTCTACTTGCAGATGAAGCTGAGCATTGTAATCCACGCACACATGTGTGAGTAAGGAGATATATATATCCATTACTCCCCTTCCTTCAGTGCTCAGGTCAAAGCCAAGCTTTGGAGCTCTTTCCTCTGCCTGGCCCCATCATCCTAGGCTGAATCCATCAGCACCGAGGAAAATCCCAATAAATTCAAGTCCGTCTGCTCACAAGATTGCTTAGGTGCAGGCTCAGCTGTTCAGAGGTATCAGGCAACTGTGCCCTGTCCCATGTTAAATGACAGAAACATCTGCTTTTTATTTCCAAGATGGAACTTGCATTTATTGCAGAGGTGATTTGTAATTACAGAAATGAAGTACAATTAAGGGAAATGTAATGAGTTCCTTGGGCCACCTCATCTGCTTCTGTAACCAATATCTGATCTTGCATTTCAGGATGAGAAAAATCAAATGATGACCACAAACGTGTGGGTGAAGCAGGTGGGTACACCAAAATATGTGCTTTTCCATGTTCCTTTTTGGTTTTGCAATCTGAACTCTCCCAGCTTTGTAACCGCCTCGTTTTTGGCAGGAGTGGCATGACTACAAGCTACGCTGGGACCCCCAAGAATATGAAAACGTCACATCCATCCGAATTCCCTCGGAGCTCATCTGGAGGCCAGATATTGTCCTCTACAACAAGTGAGTGTGAGCACTGTGGGCAAACCCATCCTTGCAAATTTTCTCTGCCCATGGTGTTAAGGTGCTTCTTGCAATTATTCCTCCTTATTTTGTTCTCTGTGGTTGAATTCCATGTAGATTCTCATCATATCTGTCCCAGACATGCCTTAAATGACATGACTAACATTCATCACAAGGGCATTGTTCTCCTAATGATCCTTTCTCTGGACAGAGAGTTTTGTCAAATACATAATTAAGCTGGATTTGAGCTTTCAGTCATCTTCAATTCATTTCACCAAGGAGCTCTCCCCTAATTCATCACCATCAACTGGAAAAGCCAATTACTGAGGATGGGCTTAAATAAGGAAAATGTGCTGAAACATGTCAGACTTGTGTGCCTACAAATACAAGTTTCAGGTCAGCCCAATACCATTCTAGAATTATTCTTAAATACATATTTGTTCCTGATCCCGAATGCTTGAAATCTGTCTTTTGAATGGACACTTCCTAGGAAGCAGGTGGTGATTTTCTTCCTTTCCTTTGGAGCATGTTGATATTCTTAGAAAGACTGTCCAAGTGCCAAGACTGTTTTCTCCTTGGCTTATCATACCAGAGCTCTCCAGTCTCCTAGGATGTAGGATATTGCAGTCTCCTTCCCCAGCACAGGCTTCAGAGAAAACAGTAGCTGCAAGCATCAAACAAAACCATCTTTGCATGTGGCTAACACTCAGAGAAAACACCCACAGTGGAAGCCAGGCTCATTTTTAATAAACAGTTGCCTGGTTCTAGTTTGATATGATTTTGCTTTTGTTTTTTAAAAAAATGGCTGAAGGAGGAATCCATCCAGGGGATTGTGAGCTTTGGAGACTATGGCAATTGTTGTCTTTCCCATTAGCTTGTCTCTGATCCTCAGTGGTGTGGAGGGATTGCAAACCTCTTGGAAATCACTGCATCCTCACATAGCACCTTTCAGAGATTAGAACAGTGGAAATGACTAATTCATAGGCACTTGGACCTTCCTAGCCTACAGGGACACACTCTGAGCATGAATATTATATTACAAGTGCCTCACATTGCAGCCAAGGAAGGTGTTCACAGCTTCCACTGGAAAAAATAAATGTCCTTGTCCTTCTCATTGCTTAATTAATGACAATGGTAAGGATTATTATTTTTGGAGCTTCTGGTGGTTGTTGTGGTGGACCATAGTGCCAAAGGAAATAGTGCTACAAGAATCTCCACTGCCTAGGGGACCTCTGTGCTTCAAACCATCCGTTTGCTGGAGCTACTGGTACAAAAGAGCCTAATGTGTCATCTCTGCATCTGCTCCCTTGCCTCACCGTGCTCACCACAGCTGATGACCGTGGTCCATGCAAGGAGGGCCCTAGCACTAAAAATGGAGTCCTCAGTATCTTTTTGTGCTCTAGACATTTTGGGACCTCATGCTGAATGCAGCCACCAGAGGTCAATGGGCACCCAGACCTCTGAGCTGGGTAGACTTTGGCTTCTGCCCCTTGCATACTTTGCCCCTCTGCTCTGCTGTCCTAGTTCACTGCTGCTGTCACTTGAGCAATTACAGGGACTCCAGGGAGCAGCTGCCTATCTGCTGGCCACAGCGGCTATTCCAGAATGTCCTCCTTATCGTCTTCTGGGGTGCGAGTCTTTCAGCCTTGCCCACCTTATCACTTGACTCAGTCTGACTTGCAGGAAGGTGTGGCAGATAGCAGGTACTGGTGACCTGCTACCACGCAGGGAGACCTAGTGCCCCAACTACCTAAATCCAAGCTACTTCTCTCCCTTTATCCATACTTGCCATTAATAATCATGCATTCCTCTGTTGATTGTCATGAGTCTATCATGCATTTTTAATTGGTTGCTTTATCCATGAATTAAACATGGCTGTAGGCGCCAACCATTAGCCAGTCAGTAATGGTTTTCCATTAATTCTATACCTCTTTACAGCTATATTTGCCCATGTTCTTTCATACAGTCTTATGTAAACTGTTTTCTGCCCTGGGATATACTTCTCTCTTCTACCTAACTTCCTATCAAACACATCTGAAGCTGCAGTCAATATCTTAGTTGCACTGCTCTAACAATCAGGTTTCGTGGGTTTTAGGGGTTGCAGGGCAAATGCAATGCATGCAAGACAAAACCTGTTGCATGATGGGACACCAAGGTGAGGCTCTTCTGCATGGCAGCTCACCAACTGCATAACCAGACAGTGTTCTCCTTGCGGGCATCTCAGCTAGAAATGTTTCAGAAAGAAAGCCTTTGCAAAGACAATGGCTAGTCATGGGTAATGATAACAAGGACTCCACCTCGTATTTTACATACAGGTATTATATATATATTGTTTAGAGGGGATTTAAAGTACATGCACAGACTTCTGGGTCCCTAACAGCAAGAGAATTGTGCGCAGAGACCTTGGTGGAAGAGAGAGAGTGGCCACACTGGCTTTTTGCACTGTTCAGGCTTTTTAACGTGAGTTATTTATTGCTTACCACATGCTCTGGCAGAAGTACGGTATTTCTGTTTGGGATGGTATCCTTTGGAAAAAAGACTTTCTGGACAGGAGATTATACAAATGCCTCTTTTGTTTTCATCTTGGGGTATATATAGAAATGCTGAAATTTAAATTGATTTGAGATTTACATCTTTAAGGAAACCTATCCCCTTGTTGTGAGGTTATTCTCATTTCTAAGCTCATTATTGTCAAAAACTTCCATTTATCCACTCGAGAGGCCCAAATTAAATCAGTAAACTCAGCTGGTTTGGCCTGGAGAGTATATGTAGTTGTCAACATTCATAAAGAATGTAAAACCAAATTAATATCGTACAGGGAAATTAATATGCTGTTGAATTTTCAGGCTTGATGAGATAAGTTCCAAGACTCTGTAAACTGTTTCTACTAGATGTGACAAAACATATGTATAACAGAGGAATATGAGTTAATAGCGAAGTGACAAAGCAGCCTCTTCTCTGCCAAGGAGGCCAGCTGTTCCTTATCTGAGGCTGTAACGGCTCTTCAGACACCACCAAATCATTTATAAATGAATTATCTAATCCTCTGTGTTGACTTATTTTCCCATTCATGAATGGACTTTAAGCACATTTTAATTTTCCATTGTATATTTAATGTAAAAAAAAAAGATTTTTTTTTTTTTTTTCTAATCTGGGAATAAGCCCTCGGGGCCACATCTTGATTTTTTTTTTGCTTCTCCACCACTGTGTTGAGCCATTTGGACCCCATGCAACATAGAATCTCCAGAGGAGAAAACCTTGAAACTGCAGGTTTGCAGCCAGGTGCTCCAACTGCTAAAGGCTGCCTAGGGGAATGCCAGACCATGTCCTTGAGCCTAATGGATGGACAGGGAACTTGAAAAGTGAGCTTCCCTGGCTAGTTTTCAACTGGATATTCATGACAGCATTTGTCTTCTCTAGCCTGATGATTGTAAAACCTGCAAAGAAGCTACTAGGAACATTTAGACTTCAAAATTTTCTTTTTTTCTCAATAGTTTCTGATGTTAGCTTTTCCAAAAAGAAATCCCTGCCTTAGCCTCCATAGTCACAAAAAAAAAAAAAAAAAAAAAAAAAAAAGAATAAAAGACAAGATCATACATGAAGGGAATTCAAATACAAATGTCTGTAATTAGGAGCAGGAAATATCTTGAGGAATTCACCCAGTGGTAATATGGACACAAAGGATTACTGGACTGGGTTAGAAGATCATCTGGCAAGCAGCTTCTGAAAATCATGAGAAAGCAAAGAGTTCTTTTGAACTATACTATAGCAGCTTGTTCGTTTGAACTATACTATGATGTTTGCAACCAGGGAGACTTATGGAGGAACACTGGTTTCCTTACTCATCCCAAAGCTGTTTGGAGGAGAAATACCAAAAGATGCCCTAGTCTAACCTTTACAATATTGGAAACATACTTGCCATTTTTCTTTGTGTTTGAGTGTGTACTTGCACAGATCGTGTCATTTTGCTCCAGATTGTACTTATTATAGGCCCATAATCACTACTTCACACTTAAGGTTTCCTGATTCTTCTGCGAGTTTAAATGACTATGTTTCTGGAGAGGAATTATATCTCTAGATGCCTTTGAGGTTTGCTGCCAAGCTCGATCCAGTAATACAGGAATCGATAGGAAGAACTTTATAAGAGGGTTCTCTCTCATGGGCTGTTCCTGAGTTAGCATCCAAGGACTTCTCCTACCATTATGCTAAGGACAGAGGTAGAGTTTTGCCTACAAAATGCTGATGAGGATGCTTGGCAAAGGGAAGAGTTGAAGGAAAATGCAAAAAATTAGCACTGTTAGAGCCTTCTCAGAAACTTGTGCTTATTTCATCGTGTAGCACAGCCATTTCTGAGACAGATGCCTATTTTACTGAGGAATGATCAAAATTTCACTTACCAATGATTTCTAAACATCTGAAGCAAGCAAAAGCTGGGATGGGACCTACAGAAGTACACATCAGCACACTGACACCTCCATCTATGTACCCAAGATGTGCACATCTGTTTTGTACCCAACTGGCCAAGACCTTGGAGATTTTTAAAACCCAACTGGAGAAGGTCCTGATCCTCTTGCTGCTGACCCTGCTTTGAGCAGGGAGTTTGGACTTAACAGTCTCCAGAAGTCCCTTCCAACCTGTGAATTTGTAGTTACCATTTTGGTAGCACAAAAAAATTGTTAGACAAAATATTCTGTGATTTGCCTTTGGAGAGTATTTTAATCTGAACATTACAGAAGCATCTCTTTAATGTCTACAAAAAGGGTGCAGGGTACATTCTTTAAAGGGGTCTTGAAACTCCAATTTGTCTTGGTTACTGGTGTTCCATGAAAAATGCTTTAAATGAGGACATTCTAGCTATATCCATATATGTATATAGCTAATTTTCAGGCTTTTAAAGCTGTTTGGATTTAAATTGTATCATCAGAAATTAAAATAAATGTGTGCCTCATTTACATACATTCTGAAAACATTTAATTTTGTGAAATGATATATCTCCCAACTGCAGGGAAAATAGAAACTGGCAAAAAAAAAAAAAAAATCTCCATCAGCAGAGCTTTTTAATGAAATAGGGTTGATGGCTGCCAGTAAAACAAGGCCATTCTTGAACCCTATAAACTTAGAAGATTTTAGAAGAGCAGCCTTTATTCTCAAAATGAGGAATCAAAAGCTGCGGAACACAGCAACACTATTTCCGTTGGCAAAGGAATAAGCAACTGTCTTCTCTCTTTATTGGTAGGCACTGTTGTATTTGACATGAGAATATATGAGCTCCAGTACTTTATTATTGACAGATTTTTAGAGCTGTCGGGTCAGAGTAATCAGGAGAGCCTGACTGTCTTAATTCTCAAGTTCTTGTGATGTTTACCTTGTGCTTGCTCCTTCTTCCAAATGTTTTTTCATGACAACTGTCACAACACAGTGGTCTAGACTGAATGAGATGAAAATGTGCTACCCCTATAAAGGAATGACTTCAGAATTTCTCCGTCCCACTCTATCAGCTCTCCCACCTTCCTGTCTAAGGAAATATTCATGTTATGCAGTCAAGGCTGTCGGCACAACTGGGCCAAGAATGGGTTTTCCCACAGCAAAGCTTTCCACAAGGGAACAGGGTTTACCCAGTCTCATAACCGCAGACTTCATTTGCAGTCAGTTGTCTCAACTTCATCCCTTGGAGGAGATTGGGGAAAGGCTTTGGAAGACCATTGACAGCCAGGTGACCTTGTTTGCTCCCTCCCTCATGTCAAGAGGAGCAGAATGAAAGCCTCACCCAGGGTGAAAGCATCTCTCTAGGTTCACCCCGCACTGGCAGGGCGCCAGCAAGCATAGCTTCCAATCCAGTAAGCATATGCTCAAAGGTCCAGTGTGGGTGGTAAGCTTGCAGAAGGAGGCAAAAATATGTGTATGCATGAGAGGTTAAGACAACTGCAAACACTACCTTTGCACAATATAGCTGGCTTGGATGCAGTCTAAATACAACAGTATGGCTAATTTTCCCTGCTTACAAATTGCTCAAATATCTCTACATTGAACTGCAATAGGAAGTTCAAACATGCCCAGTAAAGTCTGGAATTACTTCACAGCCCTGTTAGGTTGGTGAGGGAGAAGCAGGAGGATCCCAGGGCGTCTTATGGCTCCTCAGAGTCGTTAGCTGACTCTCAAATGCACGAAGGTATTCTGCTGCTGGTTTCACTCCTGCCATGGCACTGCAGGCAAAATCCAGCTTGGAAGGCAGTACCAGTGTTATTTGTAATAATGTGTGAGCTGAAGAGGACCCAGGATGAAGCTGGGTTTGTTAGGCAAGCAATTAAAAAATATCTTCCTCATCAAAGAAGCAGATCATTTATGGAAATAATTGACACACGAGATCTGCAGCATCACACTGGTTACATCTATGCTTGCAGAAGAGAGGCGTGTGGCTAGTCACGCAGAGACTGCCAAACTGCCAGACAAGACATTTCTGGGAATGAAACACAATTATGTGAATTATTATTGTTCCTGGATGAATTTTTAGCAAGAGTTTCATGCCCTTTGTCCAACAGTTTTCAAAAGGAAAAATGCACACCTGTGTTGTTTACCCAGCCACTTACACATTGCTCTACCTAAGAAGAGAAACACTAGTGAATGCTCATTATCCCTTTTCTGTAATATAAGTCCAATTGCAAACATGTGGTTCCATTAACAAATGATTTAATCATGCCTCAGAGATCTAATTAAATGCAGAACTGGATTCCAAATTCCTATTGAGATTTAGAAAGAAAACCACCGAGAACAGCAAACACTGGACTGTCACTTGCTGTGCATGTTTCATGTCTCAATCTGGCTTTACAGTGCAGGCAAAACCCAGAGGAAAAAAACAGATGGTTTTCATCCAAGGAAAGTGGTCCTGGAGTGTAAATTAGGTTTAAGAAATAAGAGGTAAGAAAGGAGTTGGATGGATGATACAATGGCATTGCTCGGTTTTATTTGCATCGGAGTAAAACACAATGGTGGTTTTGCCTTGATCCCTTTGAGACAGCAGTCCGTGTTTGTACCTATTTTTAGCTTTCCTGTCTTAAAAAAAAAAAAAAAAAAAAGAGATTTTAAATCTTTAGAAAAAGTCCAGTTCAGAGGTCAAAAAGCACTGGGTTCTTTTGTGTTCTTTTGTTTTTTCCAAAATCTGCCACAAAGAGCAAAGGCTTTCCATTATAGAAACAAAGAAGAGTTTAGTAAAAACCTGGTTCTCCACCACACAATAATTCTGAGTTTATTTTTCCATTAATTCAACCAACCTGGAAAATTGTCTCAAAAGATAAAGATCTGGGCTGTGATCCTGGGGGTCGGGGGCATGAGCCATCTCTGCACAGATATCGTCTTAGCCAACAGAGCTCACTGAGGGCCAGATCCTGCCACTGATTCCCAAAAGGAGCAATAATCCACCAGCCTCACTGGAAGCCAGTGTGGTCATGGACTGATGAGGATGCTTCACAGGGCAAGACGAAATATCAGCAAATTTTTCTTTTTTTTCCTTTTGCATACAAATTAATGGATAATCTCATAAAGAAATAAGTTTAGGGAAGTTCCTCTGCCTTCAGCAGCTTGAGGGGCCCCACTGGCTCGTCCCTGTGCTGTTTATCTTGCTGCTGGTGAGGAAGAGGAGAGGTGTGACCCCTGTGACCCCGTCGCTGTATGGCTGCTGTCATGGCACATCTGAGCGCTGAAGCAGCAGAGCAGGGCCAAGGGGGTTTGCCGATTGCTGAAAAAGCGGCTGCAGGCTGGATCGGCTCCAGCCGGGAGGGCTGGGCAGGAGCAGAGAGCTTTCTATCTATATCAGCCTGAATAATTCATCTCAAGTTTTTAGCAGAAGCTCTCCCTCCCCTGCTCAGCTTCCCCTTTGTTTAGCAGCTTTGCTGCTTGCGACTCGGCACCACACAACAGCCTTCTTCCTCCGTATCCCCGAGCTCTGCAGCGGCTCGAGCCGGGTGTGTAAGGTCGTCCCCAATTCCCTCCCTGCTTTTTGGATGCTCTTTTCTCTGTTCCTGTAGCTAGACTAGAGGGCATTGCTCTACAAACAGATTCCACCTGCTTTTTTTCAGTTGGGATTTCAACCTTTCAGACATTTGCTCATGAAGAAAAAAATTGCAGCTCTATCCAAACCTCACACACATTTTAAGGCTCCTTGATCCAGGTTGTGACTGTCCAAGGATACCAAAATCTTCTATCTGCAAGTAGAAATCAAGGGAGAGAGAGGATTTGAAGTTTCAGCCAGTCACTGCACAAAGGGGCTGCAGATGTAGTGGCTTGGTTCATTTTCTGGTGAAGGTGTAACTTTGTGATTCAACACCCAGCCTCCATCACGATGATTATTCGAACAAGGAGATATGTCACTTGTGCAGCTCTGAACGCTTTGGTTTTGCCTTTTTGTGTAAGCTAACGCAGGCTGCGGATCCTGCAGACACTGCCTGGAGGAAGGACGTTGCTGTAGAGAAGGTACCTGTGGACTTGGCCCCAGACGTGGAGGTTAAGTGTCACAGTCCATGTGTCCTCCTCACTGAGAGCAGGGGAGGAACAGCGCTTCTTGATGGCATAGCCATGCAGGGCATTAATTACCTGCTGCACTAATTGAATCTATTAATGGGCTAATTTCTTTTTGTGGCCTCCACACACAGGGGCAAGCAGCAGGTTCAATGTTTAATGTGTAGTAGCAGAGCTGGGGGTGTGAGGAAAGAGCAGACTGTGGCAGGCAGAGGACAGGGCTGTCTCCAGGGCTGGGGATCCCATTCCCAGAGTTTTTCAGTCTCCCTCCTTTCTCCAACACTATTACAGCTCGAGTATGGCATTCCTTGGTGGTCTTTCTTCCCCCAAATCCCCAGTGCACTTGCCTCTCCTGTTGCCTTTTTTGATCTCCTTCACTTGTATCCCAGTCCCCATGACAAGCTGGAAGCAGCCGGTGTCATGGGTGCACGGCACGGTGCTGTGGGAAATCAGTGAACTGATCAGCGAAGAAAAGCAGATCCAAACTAAAATAAAGCTGTTTGTTTATGCAATAGCTTCTTCACTGGCTGGAAAGTAGCTTTCTGATATAAAATCCTGGGTTGTTATCTATTTATCTTATACCAGCACACAGACCCCCAGTGAGAGTCCCTATAAGAAGACACTGTAAAAGACAGCTCTCTTCCTGACTGGGAAATCAAGAGATTAACTTTCATTATTCCTATTAATAGGATGTTCTTGCTGTTTTTCATGTAAGAGACTGAATGATTACCCAACACTCTTTCATTTATAGCAGCTGTCACAATTAATTCTGCAGAGCCCACAGCCACACTACCTGATAGTGGTTCCTCCCACCTCTCTAAAGCAAACTCAACCCTTTCCAGGACATTTATGGGACACCTTTGAGGAAAACTTCTGTACATTCACCTCAAGGACCTGACTCATGCAAGGTGAGGGCTGACGTTTGCATGCAAATCCAGTGCTTGCATAAGCCAACATAATTCAAAACCCACTGGATAGAGTGGATGGATCCAGTGTTTGCACATGATGTGCCTCTTGCATCTCTCAGGTGCCCTGAGTGCATTTTTGGAAGCCGGGCACTAAATATCCTATATTTCTTTAACAGAGTTGAGATGTCCCAGAGAAGCCTTAGTCTTTTTTTATCTTCTATCTCTCCCCAGTGCTGATGGTGACTTTGCAGTCACCCACCTGACGAAGGCCCACCTCTTCTATGATGGGAGAATTAAATGGATGCCACCTGCTATCTATAAAAGCTCCTGCAGCATCGATGTTACCTTCTTCCCCTTTGACCAGCAAAACTGCACAATGAAGTTTGGCTCCTGGACCTATGACAAAGCTAAGATAGACTTGGTGAGCATGCACAGTCACGTGGACCAGCTGGACTACTGGGAGAGCGGGGAATGGGTCATCATCAATGCTGTGGGCAATTACAACAGCAAGAAATATGAATGCTGCACAGAGATCTACCCTGATATAACTTACTCCTTCATTATCCGGAGGCTGCCACTGTTCTACACAATCAATCTGATCATCCCCTGCCTGCTGATCTCCTGCCTGACTGTCCTGGTCTTCTACCTGCCCTCTGAGTGTGGAGAGAAGATAACCTTGTGCATCTCTGTGCTGCTGTCCCTCACTGTGTTCCTGCTGCTCATCACAGAGATCATCCCGTCTACCTCCTTGGTCATCCCTCTGATTGGAGAGTATCTTCTCTTCACCATGATATTTGTTACCTTGTCTATCATCATCACTGTCTTTGTGCTGAACGTGCACCATCGTTCCCCACGTACCCACACGATGCCTGACTGGGTGAGGAGGATCTTCCTTGACATAGTCCCACGCCTCCTCTTCATGAAACGTCCCTCCACAGTGAAAGACAATTGCAAGAAGCTCATCGAATCCATGCACAAAATAACCAATACACCAAGGCTTTGGTCTGATATTGACGTGGAACCCAACTTCACTACCTCATCTTCCCCCAGCCCCCAGAGTAATGAGCCATCACCCACATCTTCCTTCTGTGCTCACCTTGAGGAGCCAGCCAAGCCTCAGCCTATCTGCAAGTCCCCTTCTGGGCAGTACTCTGTCCTGCACCCAGAACCTGTACAGGTGACCTGCTCCTCTCCACAACCCTCACGCCACCCCCTGAGTGACATCCAGACCACCTCCATCTCGAAAGGCAGATCACTAAGTGTTCAGCAGATGTATAGCCCCAATAAGGCAGAGGAAGGGAGTATCCGCTGTAGGTCCCGGAGCATCCAGTATTGCTACCTGCAGGAGGACTCTTCCCAGACCAATGGCCAATCAACGGGCTCTCCAGCATCCCAGCGGTGCCACCTAAATGAAGAGCAGCCCCAGCACAAGCTCCCTCAGTGCAAGTGTAAATGCAAAAAGAGCGAGGCAGCTGGCACACCAGCTCAAGGAAGCAAGACTCAGAGCGCCAAAGAACAACATCTTGTGTTGATGTCCCCAGCCCTGAAGCTGGCAGTGGAAGGGGTTCACTATATCGCAGACCACCTGCGAGCAGAAGACGCGGATTTCTCAGTAAGTATGCTAACTGAGCCTGCTCTCCTTGGGTAAGTAAGTCAAAAATTACCTGCTAAGGAAGCCCCACCAAACCTGGGGGCCATACAGAGAGTATAGTTGCTGATGCAGGCTCAGCCATCCCTGATATTGTGGCTTTTGAACACATTGGCCACTATAGGCACAGCTGGAGGGTTTGTCCTTGGGATCTTGGCAGGCATGTGGGCCAAGGGGGTAGCACAACCAGACCATGCTCAGGGCTGCTCTAGAACAATAGGATTCTCCAGCAGAAAATAGGAGTAAAGTTGTTGGGTAGGAAAGAAGCAGCTACGATTGTGAAAGAGACCCAAAAAGCAGTCATCTGGTGGGAACGTAGCAGACTTATTCTTTATAGAGAAGCCTCTGACAGACGGGGAATTCACACTCTCTGTTTTTTTATTAGGCGTTGGCTCTGGCTACTGAGCCTAAGAAAGCAATGTCCCAAAATAGATTGTGGATGTGAGAAGAACGTAGTAGCATGGGGACATTGCAGGGTATGTTTAGCTCTGAGTGATGTAATTCCTCATTAGTGGACTTCCACTGGAGCAGTTGGCTCTGTGCAGGAAGGTGGGTGGACAGACGAATTTCACACTTACTCTGAAGAGGTAAATACGCCTACAAATAGAGAAGGAAAATAGAGGCCGAAAGGATTTCTTTTAATGGAGATGGTGATGCACATACAAATGCCACATCCTTTCACACCTCTTGTAGCTCTTCCCCTGCAATACTATGGATACGGTGTGCTAGCTAATTATGGCCACAAGGAAGGAAGCCACAAGATAACCTGAAGTTAGTGTTCTTGTTAAAGAAAAGTCTTATCTAGCTTTTCCCAGACGGATCCGTCAGCAAAAGGTACTTTTCAGCTGTGCTTACAGTTTGATTTTCTCAAGATTTAGAGTCAGTGCAAGTCATAGTGCTTTTATGCAAGACTTCCTGGGCATGAAGAGTGTCTTTATATTTGCATTTTTCACAGCACTGAGCACTTAGCAGCAGCAACAAAAGATTAAGTGCTACTGTCCATTTATATATGTGTTGGTACCATAGTTTGAGAGGACTCTGTTCTTTAACGTATTTCACTTCACAACATCCCTTTGAGGAAGTAACTGTTTATTCCTCATGTTGAGGAGTGACAGCCAAAATACAGAGATGAGGTGATCTGTTCAAGGTCACAGAACTAATCTGTGGCAGAGATGGGCTGTGAATCCCCATCTTCATTAGTTGACAGCCCAGCACTTTGCTGGGCTAAAGCACTTCACAAGCACATTAGGACTGCGGGAATTAAACTCTGCTCTCTCATCCTCGCAATAATCACAAGTAAACCCATGGAAGTCGGTTGATTTTAATTCACTTGTTTCCCCCTGGTGCAAATGAGAGAATATTACAGCAATAATACTTCCCATTTCAACCTATTCTCTTTCTGCAAAGCTTATCGGTATCATCAAGAACTGAGTCGATGAATATCTTGGGTTCTTTCCATTTAATCCATGATTGCAACTTTCTTTAAAATTAAAACAGTCTTCAGAAGCCACGAATTTTTTTCTTATACCTTCCACTACTCTTCCCTCTTGAAATGAAGTGATTATCCTGAGAAAGCTACTTACAGCACTAAACATCAAAAGCAGAAGAAAAGGAGCAGTTTTGAGGGCTCTGACCAGACCTCCTGCCAGCCCAGGCCGTGAGCAAAGGCACCAGGAAAACACCCAGCAATGAGCGGAGAAGGGTCACCCCCAGGACCACCAATGCACCAGGCTCCCCAGGAAGGGTCTGCAAACCTGCCTGCAGTTTTCTGCTCTTTCACAGCAGTTGTAGTTGGCATGGTAGGCAGAGGTTGGGTTTCCAGATTTGGGGGAATAATTGCTGAGCCTGGTCTGAGGCTATACTATTTTCTTTTTCTGGATCCAAGTAATGGCAAGTGGGAAAGCACATTTTTTCTCCAGGTCGAAGTGACAAAGAAGAAGGAAACATGATCATCTGGAATTGAAATTTACTGTAAGGAGCAGAACTGATCTAATAAAATGATAATTTATTGGGGAAAAAAATCAGGACTCAGAAATTTGCTTTCATCTTAAAATCAAATTGTGGCATTTCTTCATGGAAGTGAAGTCTTAAACAAATCTATCAGCAGACACCTCTGATGCAGCTGCAGCCCCTGAGACACAGCTCACTGTCTCTTGGGTAATATTTTCAGAGACATGCACCCTCCCAGAACGAGAACAGAGCTTCTTTTGAAGTTCCTGGGTTTTTTTTCTAAAGCACCATTGCCACGGGGGCAGTGCTTCTAAATTAAAAGTAAACAGCTCATTTAATTAAGTAAGTGCTTCAGCAAAGAGAAAATGGGAAATGCAAGAGGCAGTTGTTTGCTACAAAAAGATAGCTGCAAACAATACAAGCACAGCGGTACACTGGGGAAAACGCAAGACCGAATTGTTCCAGCATGTGGTAGAAATGCCATTAGAAATTAATTACAGACTGAGAAGCAAAACAAGTTGCATGTCACACGCCAGCCAAAATAACCAGACACCAACAGCACCGTCTGGAAAGTCTTGTCCTCATGCCTGTGTGCATCTCCGGACTACTTTAATAAGAAGACTTGGAAGACAGCTTAAAAATAAAATAGGAGAGAATGTAGCTGAGGGGGAGGAAACACAGGATAATCTCACTGGTTTATTTTTAACAAAGTACAATAAAACCAGCCGGGACTGCTCTAATCTGTGCTGCAGGCTCTGGGTCCTGGGGATCAGATGTCACCAAGGCACCTCAACCCTCCACTCAAATCCTGGGGCAGGATGCCCTGTTCCCGCTGCTCGGACCTGCAAGGAGCTGGACCAGAGAAGAGCCGCAGATGCCCTTACTTTTCGGGAATTTGGGGGTGGGGGAGTCAGCTGGTTCCTGCCCCTGATCCTCTCCCAAAAATAGTTTTGAGCGAGCTTCTTAAAAACTAATCAAAACACAGCTCAGGAGTTGGGGTGGCAGATGTTGACAGCTGCATAGATGTTGTCAGAGAGGCCTCTGCGGATCACGCTCCACGTGAGGTGCTGGACCACAGGGAAATGCTACAGCGCTGTCAGAAAACAAAACAAAAAATCCAGGTAATTTTTTTTTCCTCCTACTCTTTTTTTTTTTTTTTTCCCCATTGTCTCTCCATAATTTCCAATTTCACCCTTTTGTGGTCTTGGTCTGAAGCTGGATATTGACTTTGCAAACATCTGATGCACTCCCAGCCATCATTTTCAAGATGGGCTGAGTATTTATGAATACACCATTACATTTGAAAGCAAATTTCTGTTGAACTTTTCAAGTTGTTCCTCTTCTCCCATTTACCCCTTTTTTTCTCAAAAAGAAACTAATCATCTAGTTCATTTCTTTTCTTCGTGTGATCTAGCACTTACTTTTACTAGCACGAATATTCAAAAAAGCTTATTTTGCCAGAATGGGGCACTATTTACTCAATCCAGCTTTCCAGTTGGAAATCAGATGGTAAATTCCAGATTTTCTTTACACATTGGTTGCATCATGAGACACTAATCCCATAAACAAAATCATCCAGAGCTTGCTTAGCTGGCCTTCTCACCAGGAATTTTAAGCATCAGCCTCACTCCAACTCTCAGCAAGTGATGAATAGATCAGAAAAAGTACAGCAAAGGGGAGTTATCCACTGAGGCCTTATCCTTGGGATGAGAGAATTCTTTTTGATTTCAAGAGTCACTATTTCTTTTACTCTCCCTAATTATAGATGGATGTGTTAAGGGCTGTACGCTCATAAACCAACCCGGTTTCCCCCAAGAAGATAACAAGCTTCAGGATGAACCTCAGTTGTTTACCTCTGCCTGTTGAATAATGAAGACCTGCTTAACTTGGTGCTGCTTTTAAAGGGAATAAAATTATCCATTGCATGAAAATATTTAACTGATTCTTACACTTCTGAAAGATGTTCAGGTATTCCTGAAATTTAAGATGCTTTGTTCAGAGAAAAAATGATGGGAAAAGCTGATATGCTCTCCAGCGTGTGCCTCATTTCCCAATTTATAAAGCTGCTTACTGAGCCAAGGAGCTGGAGCAATACCAGATGATTTAAGGCCTAACAAAGCAGTCCACATGGCAAATAATGAGAGGCTTAAAGAGCTCACTTCGCTGGCATTGCTTCAGCTGAACGTTGCCTGCGTTGAGGCACAGAGTGACGACAGGTACTTTGCAAATACAATGGAAGATTCATGATCAGTTTGTGAAGGGTTCAGCGTGCCAAAATGAGGTAAATGCACATACCTTACCTGCAAGGAGTTATTCTCTTAGCTCAATAAAATGTCACAACATTGGTCACAGAAGCCAGGATTGTATATTCTCTCCGACACATCATGATTTCTCTGTACCACCCACAAGGTATAAGATAAAATTCAGTGGTGCATCCATGACTGATGAGGAAAGAGAAGACTCAAGGTGAGTTTGCAGAGTCACTGTGTTGTGCTCAGAGCTTGTTTGTTTGGTGCTTGCCAGATCATAATATTTTAGGACCTGAAGTTGCCACTGTACCTGTGAAAACATCATCTGCTGCAAATGGCTATTTCATTGATATTTGGATTGTTTCCCTTACCAAAATTAGTTTTCAGCATAATCAGTAAATTCTTAAAAAAAAAAAAAATTAAGCCAGGTCTCATACGAATCATGTTTTAGCTCACACCTACTGTTCTGGGCTACGCCCTTATTATTATCTGTTTAAAACAAACGTAGGCTCTGTGGATGAAAAGGCCTGTACCATTAGCGTTACATTATAATTGTACTGTGCTTTTCACACATGCTACAGCCCAATGTACGTGCCAGCTTTGGGCACGGTGAAGCCACTGTTTGCTCAGGGTCACAGACTGGTAGGTGCAGTAAAGCAGCCCCAGCAAAGCGCAGCCTTGGCTTTGCTGCCTCCTTCTCCTTACACCACACTCCTGACTTGCTACAGTCACGGCCACTTGAAGAGGTTTGAGCCAGCTCCTGCTGAGATGTTTTCCCTAAAGAGTGAGGCAGCATGCCAAATTTCAGCCCTCGGGTCTATTAATCACCAAGTGGTATATTGTAAGAAATCATAATGGGTACAGCCATATCAAATAAAACTTTGCCATCTGATCAGTCCTCTTCCTGGGAAAGAAATTAATAACTGCAATGTAATAAAAGAGGTTTTCATATGTATGTGGTTTCTTACTTAATGAAATAGCCATTTACAATTCTTGCCTGATGGTATTAATAAGCACTAGACTTCCCCAGAGAGGAATTGCTGGAAAATCCTCCCACAGCAAGCTAAAAGTGGGGAAAAAGCAGGGTGAGAAAGCCCACTTCTTTTATTTGCTGGTTCATTTTCACTACTTACTGACCCAAAACTGTAAATCCCTTTGCAGAAAGAGTTTGGCTTCGTTAATCTGTAAGCAAATCTGTTTATGAGCATGGGGAAATGAGTAATTTCTTTCCCCCTGACCCCACCCTCCCCAGTTGGAATTGTAGCCTCGTTTACACACCCAGTTACAGCTGTTGCTCATGGAAAATGGGATAGTGAGTGTGCAGATGAGCTTAATTATCCACAGGCGTATCTCGTCCCCGGGGAGCTGTGAACAGGGTTTGCAACTGCACATGCACACCCATGCAGTCTGGGAATTTGTCTCCCACATCAGCGACCGATAGAAAAAATCTTTGCCATCATATCAGACCACTAAATGTAAGCAAGACCTTCCCCTCCTATCTCTGGACTTAAATTAAAACATCCTATTTTGGAATAAAACATTAGCAGTCTTCATAAGTTTTAATCTCAAATAAACTTTAGCAATCGGCCTTTCATCTTTGTGTTCCCAGGTGAAGGAAGACTGGAAGTATGTTGCGATGGTCATTGACAGGATCTTCCTCTGGATGTTCATCATTGTGTGTTTGCTGGGAACTGTTGGTCTCTTCCTCCCACCGTGGCTGGCAGGGATGATCTAAATATAGCCACATAAGGAAGAAAGTATATCCCACTCTATGGATTTTAGTTCATCTGGAAGGAAAGGAGCAGAGAAATGGAGGCAGCCCTTTGAATAATTTACTGCATGTCCGTGCTTGAATTGCTCCAGAGCTCTCTGGGAATACTTTCCAAGGTTGCATCGTTTTGCCGAGCCATTTTCATCTCCTCCATCTAATTTAGGGGAAAAGTTCTTATTAAAGTTTGTACATAGCGTGGTGGCATTCATTGGCATATACTCAGCAATGTAAGAACACGAGCTCGTTCCCTAAAGCAGCACATAAAGAGGCTTCATATCTACGAACTAGCCTCTGGCAAATTAGCTCCAGTCGTCTTCAGAGGTCTCAGTGTGCTCTGCCCAGTAATTTTGCCCTGTCAAGCTGAAGTGGTTCAGGACTGCGTGTCCCTGTATGACTCATTTTATAAATAAAATTCCAGATTTGGGATACCTGTGTAGCTTGTGGTCTATGGTCAGCTGGTAAAGATGGACAGACTAGAAAGGCTGAAGGAATTCCTCAAGGCAGCTCAGCCCCTTTGGGACCAACAGTGATCATTAGCTCACCAAAACACAATAGCTATGGTCTTTATATTGACAGAGTTTACTTTGGCCAATACCCTTCAGAAACCATGGTGATTATAGCTGAGTGAGGATCATGCAAATGGAGGATTTGGGGTTAAGATTCAGACCGTGTTGGTAAGACTTTAGTGAGCTTTTAAGGGAAATTTCCTGGATCCAAGTTATGGCAAAATAGCAGAGAGTCGCCCTGAGCCGAAAAACCCTTGCTATAGGTAGGGAAGGAACTTAGAGATGGGGAAGCCACAGCAGAAATCCAGGATGGTGCATTAGCGTAATAAGGAAACGTGCCAGTACACAGGGAAATCTGAACAGGACACACAGCCACACTTGGGAATTCAGAATGGTACTTTGCAGAAATTACAGGTTTTATGGCCTTAAATTTGGCCAGTTGTTTCAGCAACTGTGCTCTTTCCAGCTCTCTCCAAACTACACTAACTTTTTTTGCATGTCCTGTCCTTGCTTTGGGATCTGCAGTGAGAAGGCAGGGACAGGCACCACTGGCCAGAGGGAGGGGGGATGTTGGAGCCCTGTCCTACCGCAGGGAGACATCGGTGCACGACGGCACAGCTGAGCCAGATGTGTGGGCAAAAACTGGAAGACAGAGGGTAAGCATGAGCTTCGGCTATCTTCTGCCTTTTCTCTGTATGCATTTGCAACCGCAGGAGTGACTACACCAGGACAGCCCGTAAGTCCGTCCAGCTCAGCATCCCCTCCGTTCAGTACTTTTACAAACCCACCGTTCCCACCCTCATTCCTGATTGCTGGGTGCCAGGTGGGATCAGCACAGCAGCACCCAGCCCAGCCTCTCCCTGCTGACTTCAGAGGTCTCATAGGCAGAAGGGCTTATAAACATTTTACCACAGTGTGCAAGGAAAGGCAGACATAGTCTAAAAATACAGGCTTCCCCCAGGACCTGCCGTGACTGCATGACTCAAAGCCCAGGATGGCAGCCGAGGGGCTCTGGGCTTCACCCAGCATCTCCTCCACACCCAGCGGCTGAGATCAGCATGCACGAGACCGTCTCGCCACTGTGAAGTTTACTGCTAGGCAGCTCTGGCTAGCCCAGAGCTTTGGAGAACACACACCAGGAGAGGCAGGCAGCTGCCTGGAGGCCAGCACAGAAGGTCCCAGTAGAAGCCAGAGCCTTGGGTAGGTGAGACCCCAAGTGAGATGTGGTAGCCTGGCACATGAGGCTTGCTCATGCCACATGGCTCAGTGAGCAGCAGAGAGCTGCATAGGCTTGTGACAGTAATGCTGGAACTGAAACAATATGGTTTAAGGAAACTTCTCTGAAATACAAGTTATTGCATTCAGTCCAAGCAATACAGGCTAAAAATGAATGCAGTGATCAGCCTGTTTGGCCTCATCTAAGAAGCTACAACTGACCCCTGTGTTCACAGACTCAGCCAAGTGCTTAAAATCTGTACAGCTCACAAAAATGTAGAGCAGCCGTGTCTTGGGCCAGTTCCACGAAGAGCTGTGCTGGCACGGTGCAGGGAGGGAGGATGAGGGAGCCTGAGCTGCTGCTGCTTCTTTGCTTGTTTTCAGAATATAGAGAGACTCAGTCTTTGGAGATGCTAATTTATCCCTTTTCACAGTCAGTGAGTTTGCTTATGGCAACGAAAGGAAAACAAACAGTCAAACATCTTCAAGGTCTAGTGCATAAATGTACCAACGCAGCTGCAGTCTGCATCGCGGCGGCTTCACGCCACCGAGGGGGACGGGTTATGGTTTGTGTTGCAGACAGGCTGGGCTCCCAGAGGTGGCCTTATCCCTCTCCAGTGCCTTTTCGCATTTCAAGTGCACCGATAAAATAATCATGAAGGTGGGACGATTTCTGACCCTAGGCATTGCTGGGTCAGGGGCATCATATCGCCAGACTGCAGCCATGCCCACGATGGCTGTTTAGAGCTCTGACTGCAGCCTCCTCCACCTCCTCCTCCTTCTCCTGAGCCCATGAGCACCGATAGCAACAGAGCAGGTGGGAGGCTTGACTGTGCATGCACATTTTTAGCAATAAAACCATATGCACTTTCCAAGCTAGGCTGGAGACTCAGCAGCAGCTCGAGTCTCTGCTCACATTTCCCAGTGAATGTGGGCTCAGGCAGCAGCGGGGCGATGGCCAAAGCAGACCAGGGGTGGGGACCCACAGAGGAGAGGTTTAAGAATAGATTTAAGAGCCAAATATTTAGGGTGGCATATTGGGAAATTCAGTAGGGGTAGGCATAGGCTGTACTTTGTTCACAGCAAAGGCCCCATCTCAAGTTTTCACCTTTTCTGCAAAAAGTTATTGCCAGTGCACACAGTGTGAATGGCAGCGTCTCAAGGGGAGCATTGCACAGTGACAGCAACGGAGCAGGACTACCTGGCAGGGACATGAAACTGCAGTGCAGCCCCTGGCAGAACTGCCCGGCCAGGCAGGAGGAGGAGGAAAGGGCCACATGCATCTGCTCCATTAGCACATCAAAAATATCAGGTGTGATTAGGAGTGCTAAGGATGTGGTTGTGTCCCTGAAGAGTCAGAGCCACTGCGGGATCACAGGGTTTGGCAGGACAAGATAGGAAGTGACAGCTGAAACCAGTTACGAAGATGTTACTGGTGTTTGGGGAGAAGCTCTGATAATACAGGTCACTGGCATCCTCTGTTTTGCTAACATCATAACATTTTTCATACAGTGGCAACTCCATTTCTTCTCACGTGGCATTAATAGTTCCCCAGTTTAAAGTTCAAATGAAGTCTTGCCTTCTGCTTCTCATGTACCTCCTTGTAAAATCTAAGGGGAGAAAAGAGGAATCAACACCTACCACTCTTTCTCAGACAGGTTATTCCAACTTGGAGGTTGTTAAGGAGGGTGTTGTCCCTCCGTAGGATTCAATGATCAGAAACTGGAATAAAACTGGGACATGAGCCAGACTATAACTGTAGAATAATGAATAATTCTGCTATTCCAAACCCATGAAACACAAAGAGAGAGTCTTTTAGCATATGAAAGACTCCAGGAAAATGTATGCAGCCAGGCTGTTAACATTTGCAATGTTCCCAGCTCAGAACTGATTCCCAGGACTTGACTGAACAAGCTGACATCAGAAGAAGAGTGAGGAAGCAAGACTGGGATACAGCAGGAGCTCTAAAACTGCCTTGGAAGAGACCCAGAGCAAAGTGGTTTTCAGGATCTGGGAGTGCAAAACTAAGCTCAGAGACCCCAAAGGCATCACAGAAAGCAGACATAGATGCTGATCTTTTCTGTTTTATATGTGGAGGAGAGATCATACCCTCACCACAGTGTTTCACGCTTTCCCACCAGCACAGCTCATTGGCCATGAATGGCAGAGGACCCAAGGCATAGAAACCTGACTGTAACAACCTCAGTTACCAACACTTTTCTGTTTTTCCCTACATCTTCCTTCTTCTGGTTCCCTAATGCTCACTTTGTCTGGGTCATCTTCCCAGCCATAGGACACGCAGAGGATTTTATCTGCAGCTGGCTGGTAGGATGATCTATGTAATCCTCATTTCCCCAGCATTTTCAGGACTGTTTTCCACCATCTCATCTCATTCTCCAGTGAGCTAATTCACATAGCTTGTATCACCTCCCTTTTGGATAAGTTTCTCTCGAGACATTTATCAAGAAACTGGACTCAAGGAAATCCACTTGTGTAGAGACTGACAGGCAGAAAGATGCATGTGTGAGATGTAGGATTCGCACACAGTACTAAGGAAAATGCCCCCATAACAGCCCCGCCTGCCTTGATAGCCCCTGTGGGCTCTCCCCCACTGCAGTGATGTCCATTTATAAGACCTTTCATCCCCACCCAGGATGTCGTCTTTGTTTCCAGCCCTTTAAATCTGGTCAAGCCAAGCTGTTGAGCCCTGGAGAAAGCCTTTTCAGAGCTGCTTGTTAGCAGTGTTGCTGGTTAGCCCTCTGTGCTTATTCTATCTTACTCCTGAGACCAATTTAATACCTTAAAATGATGCTTGTAGCAAAAAAATCTGTCTCTGAAAGCTCCTCAGCCTCTGCCAGAACCCAGCTGCACCAGGTGGACCAAACTCTGCAGCAGGGATAAAAATCCAAATTTATTACAATTTAGGGACTGGAGGATAGAAGTTTTAAAGAAAGCGAAGATATGATGTCACACGACACACTGTGTGGAAAAGAAAGTCTCTATGACACAGATTACTTAAGAGCAGTAATAAGAATGAGCAAATCAGGACAAAGGATTTTAACAAGGACTGAACAGAAGGGGAGCTAAACAGGCATTAGTCTGCAAAAGTGAAGGAATGGCAGCAACTTGTGGGATTTCACAAGGACATGTTAAACTTAGGCACTGAGGTTAATTCAGGTTTATCCAGAAAACAGGGTTAAATCCAGAAAAACTAATATCCAAACTTTTACTTGCAACAATTAAAGCTTTGAGAACAAAGTGCCTGCTAAGGAAACATCTGCAAGAGAATTTTCTAAACCACTTTGCCAATGAATGACAGTGTTCTTAACTAGTTTGCATTAGAAGTGATAAATTGGGCCAGAACAGTACAAAGCGTGCTAAGGAACAGCACAAGAGGGAAAACAACAGGTTGTGTTCAGCAAAGAGCGTGGGGTATTAATGCTCACAAATGGCTGGTTTCTGTACTCACCGACAGAGGAGGGAACGGCAATTGGGCTGGGCAGGGTCTCCGGAGCCTCCCTGCGCCTCCACCTTTAGGGCTGCTGTGTTTCTCCAACCGCTGAAATCTTTTCTTTTTGCTGTTTAGTAGCACGCAACATTCATCGCTGGATTAGGACACTCTCAGTGCCTAAAATATCTCAGCAGAAATGCTCCTTGGCTTCAAGGAATTGGGTTACAAAGCACTTTTACATATGCTCTGTGATACTAGGTGGACTAAATATCCATGATTTCGAGTAAATAAATCCACTCATGGGACAAAGTTTAGGAACATAAATGGAGAAGTTGTTTGTGCAGGTTGTGTGCCTCCTAATCAATAGCCCTTCTGGGACCCAATTTTGTTAAAGTCTGACCCTTATGTTGTATCTGAAATAATCAGACAAAAGCAAATGTCACTTGAAATTCTATCAAATAGATTCAATCCCAAGGCAGGCAGTGAGGTGATGTTAGTGACTTTCAAAAACAGTGGATAAAGAAAAATAAAGGAGCTCTATCTCAAATCACCTGCAGTTACTAGATTTGAACAGGCAGAAGAGCAAGTTCAGAACAGGGAATTTGGCTGCACTGATTTAAATCGGAAGGGAAGCAGAATTGCCTTCGAAATGCAGATGTTCCACATTGAACTGCTTACCTTCCCCAGTCTGTGAGCGTTTCATGGGAACAATTTTAGGTTCTGCTGTGCAGGGTACCCCTTTTCCCTGCTGGCCTTTTCCTGCCCACTGCTTTGCATCTGCCAGTTATCACAGCTATTGTGTTTTATACCCAGTGCTAAATGCAGAACCATTTTGAATGCAACTTAATGGAGGTTTGGTAGGTTTATATTTCAGGATGCCTTCATTTTTCAGAGAATAGGGAAAACAGATCAAAAGCTCTTTGACCTGTGTAAATGGAAACATCTACAACTCCACAAGATGTATGCAGGGTGTCTATCCCAATGAATGCATCTCTTCCAAACACCGTGTTCCCAATGTGCTGTATACTTCAGCTCCTCTGACCTCTCCTTTTTCTTCTGGCTGGAGCTTTGTCTGCGGCAACACTTTGTCTAAGCTAGAAAGATTTCTGCTTTATATGTCAAGGCAACTCTGGAAAGCTCCAAAGTGAACAGAAATGTTATTTCTATCAGTGTGGTATTTCTATGCATTTTCCTACATTTTCCAAAGGGGATGTATGTCATACTGAAAACATTAATTCTTGGCAGTTTCTAGAGAACGAACATACATTAAGCTAAGGACTACTTTAAATACTTACAGGATGCAGTAATCATATTTTTATGTGACTTTTGTTGTAGGATGACTCCCATACAAGTCTGATATGTTCAAATGCTCCTTTAGCAAAAATTTTTAATTCTATAGGATTTTTCCATAATGACAAGAAGAAATATTTGGATTCCATGTCTAAACAACCTAATTTTCTTAAGGTGGACCTCTTTCTCTTTGGTATTTATGTGACAATCTAGTTTCTAAATGTGGATGTATTTGCTGTTAAGGTTGGCTATAGCCATATGAATACCCAGCTACCAGTCTGCATGTAGCTGCAGAGACTGCACATCCAGACTAAGTGCACAGGAATATGCATGGTGCTCCATTTTTTGCCTCTTAGCATCTTTGAAAAAAAATCTATGCCGATACTTTTTGCTGCATTCCACTTTTGCAAAAAATGCAATGTTTTGTTGCTCCAGGTTTAAATCACAGTTCAGACACAATTGTTTCTGAAGCAGGGGCAGTAACCGAGCATAGCCTAAAGTAGCGATTGCAAAGGAGGAGCTACACTTTTATCAGTATCTGTACAGTTTGTTGTGGGTACATATTAGACTATGGCTCATGCAAGGAGAGGGGTAACATGACAATTACCTCCATGTCATATAGATAAAATTCAGACTCGAAGCTATTCAATATTCTACCTTATAAAAGGAATAGCTACTCAGACTGCAGGAGGCAGAGATGGAAAAGGCCACTAGGTTAATCTCCAGCTCCTCTTGGTACATGGCTGTGCCCTGTCTGATCTAAGGCTTTGCTTGACAGTTACCAAGCCCCAGAGAATGAGGCTAAATGGTGGGGTTTGTCACATCATGGGAAGGTTATGGCGCTGTCTGCGGTGCTCGTGTACATAACACCCCTGCAAGGAAGCCATCAGCACTTTGCCAAAAGCAGAAACGGTCAAAATGTCACTAGACTTTGTTACCTTCTCAACCAACAGAAAATGCAGTTTTGCTCCGGTGGATTTGCATCTTTGGGCATGAGGTGCTGTTTTTCTCTGTGCTGGGGACCCAGAAGAACAAGTGACAAAAATAAACCACAAGCAGACTAATGGGCAAAAATTAGCTGTTATTTCTGAGCATTTCAATACATTATTTCTTTTTCTTACAAGTCTGTCCCCCTGCACTGCTGACTGCGTCTTTCTCTTGCTGTGGGACGCGCACTGCGAGTTTGAACACTGCCGCTGTCCAGTGCTGAACAGGCAGAGACTCATCCGAGCACGGGCCGCTTTGGTGGCTTTCGTGTTTGATTGACTTGTCCATAGGGAAACGATGGGACGTTAAAAAAAACACAAACAACACATTTGGTGTTCAGGTTGCTGCTTCTCTTGGAGTGCGTGAAGCTTTCACCCAGAGATTTCCAGGGCAAGGCATCTTCAGCTGCCTCCACACCAGCCGTCAGGGGATGAAATCTGTGTGTGGAAAGGAGATGAGGCCACTGAGCAAATGAATAAATCAGTATCAAGTACTGAGAAGGAATGGTGCAGAGTTCATTCTTTTCCCTGGTAAATGATTTGTTCGGTGCCGGTGATTTTCTTCATTTCCCAGGACTTTGTGCAATTGAGCCTCTGTGAAATGTATGTGTAGGAACTGAGATATTGTTCCTCTCTATCCACCACGGAAACATGGCCAGGGACATTAAGAACTGAAGATACCCCCACGATCACTCCACCTGCTTGACTACTCCTGCAGTTATGTGTTAGTCTATGAAGGATGGCTGAGGAGCAGTCAGTTGAACTGGCTTTTATCCATATGAATTGCATGTGAATCATCCTGATTGCTTTGCAAAGGAGGCTCTTGCAGGACTGACAGTGCCTGAGGGATGAACAGAGGTCTCCGCCCAGCTTAAGAGAAGTAACCAGAGAGACCAGTTCTAAAATCATAACTTTTGCACTGAGATAGTCAGGACTTACCTCTTCTACCCGCCCTGTAACATCCAGAGATATCACAGCCCCCTGGATATCCAGACTGCCCAGGCTGCCCTCTGACACCGGGAAAACCTTGAGGACCAGCATTTCCAGGGTAACCCTTTGGACCTGGTTTCCCCAGCACAACTTCTCCTGGTGGGCCTGAAGAAGGAGAAGCACTGTAAGCTGTAGCCCATCTACTTTAGCTGCTTCAGTGTAATACCTCTTCTGTATTATCTCCATCCTACATGGTGGTTAATTTTCTGAGTATTGTTTCCTCATTTTGGTGGAAAAATAGGACCTGCCAGTTGGAAAACCTCTTCTGAATCCCAGTAACTAGAGGGCTTATTCTTGACCTTAAGGGTGCCCAGCTTGGCTAAAAATGGAGCCTGGCAGTGAGAATCCAAAGTCCACCTATGTGCCAATGCAGAAAATCAGCTTAACCATGCCAGAGTCATTGGTTTTTGTTTGTCTTTACACCTCAACTATAAAAATTAAAATTCTCTTGATAGTGCTCGGTTTGTTACATCAGTGGCAAACCTCCCACTCATTCCAAGTAACAGGGATCAGGATGGAGGAGTACACCAAATCCTAACAGATTACTCAAAACCCCCTTGTGTTTCACGAGCTGAATTTTCAGAGTTTCTATCCCCTGAGCATCTGATCTTGCATGCAAAAAGGCAGCAAAACTAAAACTCCTTGGATGTATCTCAGCTCCTTAAAATACATAATTACCTGGGAATGGGTACCAGAAGGAGGAGGCTGCCTGGAGCAATCTCTTACATCTTATTAGAGAGGAACCATCCAGGATGCTGCCAACAGTGCTGCAGTGGGAAGGTCAATCTGCCCCGCCAGGTCCTAAGTCTGAATGACGCTTTGAATCTGGCAGTTGGTGAGCTCTGGATGGCCCCACTGGGTCAATACAAAGAGGTTGTATTCACTCTACCTGTTCTGCCTCTGGGTCCTTGGATCCCTTCCTCACTGGCTCCAAGCATCCCTTTTTCTCCCTTGGGCCCTGGGGCACCTAATCACAAGTAAGAGATAAGTGTCACTTCACTGCATTTTGAATTTCAACCTGAATTAATGCTCCCACCAGGCTCTTATTAGATGTTGAAGTGGAGTCACTGCCCCTGGCAACACAGAGAAATATCCGTTTCCTTTAACTCTGTCTTGGCACCTACGCTCTTTTCCAGAGTGGCCAGTTGACCATGACAAACAAGGTTCCCACCAGCATTGATTTGCAGCCTGATATGGGTGAAAATGGAGATTTTTCACAGAGAAGTTCAAAGTGCTGGTGTTAGTGCACTGGCCCGAGTGTGAGGTCCACTCCCATGCTCTTCACATGGATCAGACAAATGACAAAGCTTAACCGTCTCTTTGACAAGCTGCTGGTAAGCCAGGCTTGCTGTTTTCACATGAAATTGCTCGTGAAACCAGTACATCTCAGTGAAACAGGCGCATTTTGACAAAATTCCATTTTTCATATTTTTAAGATGAAAATATTTTGATCAGCCGTGTCCTTAAGATTGTTTTTCAGTGAGATCTGTCTTCTCCCATCTCCTCGCTCGACAGGCTGGAAACATCTGCAGGTTGTTACTTTCCTTTTCTCTCAAGTGACATTTTGATAAGCTCTGCAGATACCAGCTACGACTGAACAGTGCCAGAGCAAGGAGTTAAACAGCAAGTCTCTAGTTACTTAGAGGTGTTAGGACACTGCTGAAGCCAATGTTTTTCATTTTATTTTGACAGATAATTACTTCAGCCACTGACAAACGTTGTCTGCAAATCCAAGCAAAACATATTCCCACCATTCACTCACTCATGTGCAATAACTGACGCCACTTTCTGAGATTACATTAATCTATTTCTTTAGTCATGTGTGAGGTTTTTGTTGTTGGAACCACTGCTCCAGAAACCTACTTCCACTTTCAGTATTACTTCAGTTGCCTCACGCCTTCCTTCAGTGTTTTCCAAGACTTGTCATATCTGCCCAGAGGCGATCCGTTCCACCACCACATGTTCATCCAAATGGCTGTTTCTTTTGCCTTTCTGTAGCAAAACCCCCCTGCCCCCTAAAATCAAACTGTCCATCCTCCAAAATCTGCAAACTGACCTTCCTCTCAAAAGCAGAGCTTGCAAAAAGAGTGGGCTGCATCTGTCTTCTCCCTACTCTTTGAGCTATCTAACTTGGGTTACTCTTCCAAGAAGAGAGAAGGCCCAAAGGAAAATAGTAATCAGATGAGTAATATTGTGGGTTATCTTTACACTACTGCTTGAGGCACTAAAATTCTTAGTTAAAGTATCAAATATACAGCAAAAAAAATGCTTACGAATGCTTCTGTTCTTACCTCTTTCTCCAGGATACCCATCTTTGCCTGGCTGTCCAGGGATGCCCTTTTCTCCTCTTTCTCCGTTGCTCCCAGGGGGACCTGGCGGACCTGGTGGTCCTGGTTCTCCTGGTTTTAACTTTTCTTCCCAAACAGGAACTGGCTTCCTTGCATGTTCATGAATGAATGAGTCAAATTTCAACACATGAGCTAAGAAAGGAAGACAGAAAATGAATGTTTCCTTGGCTGGGAAATTCAGAAAAGAGAAAAAAACAGAGGATGTTGTCTAAAAAGGTACTTAAAACTATCAGTTAGTGCTAAAAGGCTGTCAGTCCAAACTGAGAAAACCAGAAGCTGAAGAGGAAAATGGGCAGCTGAGTCATGACTTTGCTGCCTGACCTTGGACAAACCTCTGCTTCTCTTCATGCATCACAGCACAGGAGCTTTACCAAAAATGCCTTGTCTCAAGAGAAATCAGCACATATCACCGAAAGAATAATTGCTTTCAAATTAGTTTCAAGCTTTTCCATTTGAGAAATAAAGGAGTCTTTGCAAAGTGCCAAAGGGTTTTCCAAAGAAATATTTCACAGGTCTCGGTGCTAATGCCGCCCAATAAAACCAATGTAGCACTGAGAACCTGTGATGGGACGTTTGCTGTGCGTGGTGCTCAGCATGGCACAGGACGGAGGAGCTCCCTGGATCACCACAGCTTCATGCTGTCTCCCCTCTGATTTTGTTCACCGCTGCTGGAGAGGCGTGAATGCACTCGGGAGCTGGGCTGGTTGTACTCACTCTGAATCATCCGCTCACAAGCCTGGCTAACGAGCTGGTAGATTGTGGCCAAGGACTGTGGTTCCCCCTAAAGTGAAACATTTTTTTTTATTTGGAGGAAAAGGAACAATTAATATCTTTTAAAAAGGATCAATATCATAATGCATGATAGCTTTCCTCCCATTTTTTTTGTCAGCTTGAGTTTCAGAGATATTAATTACTGTGAAATGCAACTTTATTTATTTATCACAAAGCTCTGAAGCCGTAAAATTGAAATTGGGGAACATCAATAATTGCTTTTCTCCTGCACATCAAAAAGCCCGGACCGAATCTCATTAATTACCGAAGCTACCAAAAAAGGGAGAGTAAATTTCACTCTCAAATTTTGTCAAAAAAGATGCTAAGTCTATAACTCGATGTTCTGTGATATGTAAAACATTTAATATGATCAGATATTACAACGTCCTATCTTTGTCTAAATCTTTTATGAATATTGATTCTTACTGTATTCTGAATAAGTCATATCTGAGGGGTTCTTTAGAAAGTTTTAGTAAAGTGGGGAAAAGTGATAAAAATGCAAAAAGCTGCTTAAAAATGAACACTGACTCTATCTGTGAAAATTCGTAAGCAACACACTGCGTACTTCCAAAAACACTTGTAAAATACACGTCTCTGGCTGGATCACTGTGCAGATTACCCAGACTTAAATAAAAGCTTGGCGCAACACCCAAGGGAGGGAAAAAAGAAAGTTCCACTGCAAAAAAGTGTATAGAAAAGGAAAAGCTAGTGGGAATGGAAGGAGAATGGCATTAAAAATTTTAATACTGAAGCATTAACTTGAGAAAAAAGCCGCCCATCAAAAGCAGCTCACTCCTGTCTGAAGCCTAATTCACATAAGTCAGTCTTGGCAATGAGACTCAGACTTCTAGAAAGCCACAGGGTTTCTTTTTAACCGAAAGTAAGGATGAGAAAAACTTCCTCTCATAATAAAATAACCTTCAAAGGCAGCGTAGATCTCCTGACATCAAATGCTCTGTGCTGGGCCATGCCAGAGGATTATTACAAATGAGTCCCCTCTTATGCAATACATTAAAAAAGAGCAACTCAGTAAAGTC
Source organism: Platalea leucorodia (assembly GCF_965183815.1). NCBI lineage: Eukaryota > Metazoa > Chordata > Aves > Pelecaniformes > Threskiornithidae > Platalea > Platalea leucorodia. Next base: position 14,938,392 of record NC_138835.1, on the reverse strand, counting down.
AAGTGGTTTTGGTTTTTCCTTCTCCGCAAAGAATGGATTTTCAGTTGGCATTTCTTCTTCATTACTACAGTTGATGGTAGGGAGCTCCTGACTGCTGCAGGATTATTTATATCCCACCAGCATAGCCAGGGCAGGTGAGTGGAAAGGCAACAAGATATAGGTACATGAAATTATTCAACACTAGGAAGGTTTATACGTGTAAGCACAGCTTGCAAAGCACGTTACCACATCCACTCTTTTGAGTGTAGGATACAGTCACAGTGTTGCTGCCTAGCACCACAAAAACTCACTTTCTCTCCTCTTTCTCCTTTTGGACCCGGCAGCCCCTACAAGGAAAGAAAAGAAAAAATAGAAGTCTAGGGAAAGGAAGAGCAGAAGAAAACAAAAAAATCAATGGGAATGTGGAACATGGAGCACAAAGTTTCTTTCCCACACTCTTGTCGTTTCCTTGACCTCACGACAGTGACTAGAAGAGCTTCAAGTTCATAGGAATATTTTAGTTTCTTTTTCAAAAAGAAAAATAAAGCAGCAGCTAGAGCAGTGGCATAAAGCACCATCAACAGGGATGGAGAAATTCCTCAGACACAATCTTAGAACAGATTTCCCAAAATAGCAGGTGTTTTTTAATATCTGAGAAGAAGAAATAACTGACATTTAGACCTGCAGTTGCCCCTGCAAGCCCAATGCTGGCTACTCCAGCTTGGGACTGACTCTCTTGCTTTATTCTAGAATCTTACACGAGAAATTTGTTTGGATGTTGGATTTTGTGTAGCTTGTGAATCTACAGAGAGCAAAGGGAGGTGGGATTTGTTAAATGCTTTATCAACAGTTAAGTAGCCTGGGCTTTGCATATCCAGACATCTCCTTAAGAAGGATGAGTGTGAATTAAAACTATTCTTTAGACTCCGAGGGAGAGCTGCTGTGGGAACAGCTTGTTTCCACTCAGTTATTTCATGTCTTGGCCTTCTTTGAGACCCAAAAGCAGAAACTTACTGTTGGCCCAACGTCACCCGGAGGTCCCTTCTCTCCACTGCTGCCTCGGGAGCCTGTCACTCCTTGGAAACCCTGCAGACATTAATTACAAGACACATATAAAAGTCCACTTACTTCCTAACTTTCTTCTTTTTCTATTCAAGGCTGACATCTCCCTACATCTCCAGGGGCACCAGCAGTTTGAGTTTAGAGGACTCTAGCAAGGGCATTGTAGCCTTAAGGTTTATGTCAGTACCTCGTCCAGCCACAAGTTCAATGTTAAGAGTATATCATGTATGAGTCATGTTCACATCATTTCCTATTACTGTCTCAATTACGGTCAAGCCAGCAAAGCTGAGTGTTGCCAACAAACTGCAATGTGTTTTTTACCCTAGAGGCTTTAGATCCTTCATTATATATTCACATTTAGACATAGCCTAGAGCATAACCCTTTTCTTCAGCCTCCTAATACCATGCTGTTGTTTTCTTTTTCCTTTAAGACCTGTGTTTGCCTCTAATACTTTACAACAGTAACAGCAGCTTAGAGATTGGGAAGTGCCTTCTTTGGTCATCTCCTCTTCATGAAGTTTCTGTGCCCTTTGGAGCCATAAAGGGAAGAAAAAAAATAAGCCAAGAACAACCAGTAGAAATACTTTCTTTTATAATTTTCCAGCTGTTACCTTTAAGCTCAATAGAGATTAGCAACTATTCTGATCAGTGAAAATGAAAGAAGTCTTCAAGGCAGCACCAGAACAGCTTTCAGAGCCTGCTCTGAAGGCTACAGGGCTTTCCTCATATTTAGAAAGCTGAGGTTCAACCCTGCCGGCTCCACATCTTCCCAGGATGAGCAAGTTAAAGTTATGAGCTGAATTCAACCTTAGCTCCCATAAATGCCTGACTTCACCACAACTACTGTGGGGTCTAATGCAAAGACAGCAGTGAGCAACCTCACTCTTAAACCATTCAGGACTGCCAAATTCCTTATAGTTCAGCAGTGAGAATCAGTAACTACCAGGTCCACCACCCATCATCTAAGACCAAATTTGGTTTCATTTCCCATGTAAAGTGAAGTGTACCTGTTTCACAGAACTTGGAAGGGCTGTGGTGCCTTCAAATTAGCAGATGGATGTAAATCAACAGATCTTAAGGTTCTGCTATCCTGGGCACAACAGAGTGTGAATACACCTATCTACATAAGGCCCTGGCAGCAGATATGGGAAATGGTGTAGGGGGAAACCTTTCACACTTGTCTGCATCCTCCAGCTCCTGCTGATTTCAGTCTAACAAGCCCATATACCTCAAACTCAACCAACAGTTGAAAAACAGTAGCACCACAAAGCAAAAATAGCAAAACAAGCATCTCCTTGCTGGGTCAAAGCTTCTCCAGAACTTGCCAGAAGCAGCCAAGGTTTTTGCTTCTTACACTGACGGTGGCAGGCAAAGTGGACATGTGCCATATATTCCCCGTGATACCCTGAGAAGGGGTTTTGCCCTGACACCTCTGGGTGACAGCTTGTCAGCAGAAACCACAAGCCCTTGCTGAGGAAGAGATTTCAATAAGCATCACTCATAGTGAGTACTCACCCTTGGTCCAGGAGGTCCTGGAGGCCCAGCTGTGCCTTCTAGTCCCCTCACCCCCTGCAAAGCCAAATCCAGACATTTTTTAACGAGAGGATTCAAAGAGACCTAGTAAGCAATGAGGTGGTTTTTCTATGTGCTGCTTTTAATAGGAGCTTGCTAGGAATGGGTAAAAAATTCATCTGCCAAGCAGGTAAGAAAGGTGGCACCTGGTCAAATCTGGCCAAACCTGAGATGACCCCATTTTTTTTTTCCCCCCAATCCCTCTGGCTTTGTGAAAAGACCATTCACTTATGCACTGAGTGCACTAGGAAAGCTGGATGTTTCGGGTCTCTGCTGGTACGCTCACAGCAGAATCATAGATACCCATGCATGAAAACTCAGAGATGAGGTATTTTACCTTTGCACCTTGAAGACCATCCTTGCCTGGAGCTCCCTGCACACCAGGAATGCCCTGTAAATCAGAATTGCTGGGTAAACTTGGCATCTAATTATCATTGCCCTAATTCATCTTGTAACAGGGGACAGAAGAAAAAGACGGAAGGAGAGAGTTATTCATTAAACAGAGCAATCACTGTTATCCCACCTTTAATTTCATTCTATCTAGCTTCCAGATCGTAGTTACTGGGAAAAATGGCAAATCTTTGAGACAATTAGAAGGAATGGCGTCTACCGCTACCTGCATGCCAGGACTTCCAGTGTCTCCTTTCTCCCCTTTAATTCCTGGTGGCCCCTTGGATTAAAACAGAAGCACATAGTTAGGCACGCTGCAGCATCCTTTAAGGCAAACAGCATCCTGCTGCTCCACATCCACGCCCCAGGCTGTGGTGCTACAGGGTACTTTACAGCCACAGCACGTGCATGGGGATTCTGCCATCTCAGACTTGCACGCAGCAGCCTCCACCTCTGTTCCTTGCCAAGCAATGATGATCATTGCAAAGAAAAATGCCTGAATACTCCACTGGGCTGTTTAAAGGCACATTAGGGAGAGTCTGGACAAAAGCAGTCTTTTGCCAGAATGACTAAATGCAGGGCCTCTTCAGCATGAAAAAAATTATCATCATCTCTCTAGTGCAGCTGTCCAGCTGTTAGTAAGGATGATGTAAATACATAGATCACATTTTGGGGGCTTTATTGAGACACCCATGTTCTAACTGAAAAGAGCAAGTGACAAAAATAAGGCAGCGGAAGAGATCACATACCACAGGACCCTGAACCGTAATTCCTTGGGAACCTGGAGAGCCTTGTTGGCCACTAGGACCCTCTGGCCCTACTTGTCCAGGTGGGCCTGGTTCACCCTAAAGCCAAAGACATGAAATCAAACATAAGGAAAGAAAGCAATTAGTGCCTGCTCTCCACATGTGCTGCACTGCACAACCTGGGTCAGCATGAACTGTCTACAGGATTCAAGATGAAGTCAGGACCGTGAGGGGGTCTCTAGTAACCTCAGCTGCCTTTGCCTTTTAGGTCCAAGGTTTTGGTGCATCTTCCATGGGAGAAGACAGCAAAGCTGCAGATGGTGCTTTGCAAAGCACAATTCACCTTCCCAAGCAGCGGGTCATTCCTGTTATTCAAGGTGGCCAGAGAACAAAGGGAAATGTTCCTTAACCCATTGCCAAGATCTGCATCCATTCTCAGTCCTTCCTCAAAATCTTTCGCCTATAACCATGTTGCTTTCCCAATGTTATCCCAAAAAAGGGGCAACCAATGGGCTGGTCTGGCTCTGCCTTGTGTTGATCAGTGGACACTTGCACCAGGGCTTGCTCTAGTCCCCAGGGTTTGGGGATTCAGACCCAGCCGTTCCTTATGCTCATCTCAGGGCTGCTCCTGAAGGCTTTGTGTGGTTCTTGCTCTGCTTTGCTCCTCACGCTGCTCTGCCCCAGAGCAGTACCAATCTGTCTGATTTGGAGGCTTGGCAGCCAGAACAAGCACAGCACAAAGACTGACCATTTTCCAGCAAGGCTGCTTTCAGAGAACATTGCTGACCACATACATTGCATTAACTCAACGCAATCAGGCTCATCATCTCAATTTCCAAAGCCCAACTGAGCATTTAATTAATAATAAGAGAACCCATCCTCAATGAGTCAGTCCTTAAGGCTGTGTCTGGGCACTGCATGGTGCAGTGAGACAGTCCCCAGTCTAAGGAGTCCAGCTCAGACCAGGAATGCACACATCCAGCTGCACTAACTGAGGAGCCTGCATTCCTGTGTCATGCCTCCAACACAGCCTGAAGCAAACATAGCCAGTGGTAGTGCTGAGTATCAGGACTCACCTTGGGTCCTGGCTCCCCCTGCTCCCCTTGCGGTCCTCTCCTCCCAGGGCTGCCCTGCCAGTAGGACACAAAGCTGCTGTTACGAATATCATAATCCTTATTGCAGTGTAACCGAGAAGTTGATGCACTCTGCTGTGCACAGTGAAAGATGTTTCCTGCTCCAGAGAGCTTGCAGCAGATGGAGACAAGAAGAAAATGAATCAAGTCACCCAGCAAATGTGGAAAAGGGGAGAAGAGAGGACAGCACAGCCCCTCCGTGGCAGGCGGTGGGTACGCTGCACTCATCACCAGCGAGGAGAGATGAACTTCCAACCGTTCAACCTCCTCCCGCCAACTCCCCCAGCAAATCCATGCTGAGACAATAAATGGAGAAGAGTTCACATATGAATGTGGGAACACACTTGAGAAGAAAAAGAAGAGGTGCTCATGTCTACAATCCTTTGGGACTATGTTGTTTTTAATAATATCATCCTGAGAGGACAGACACATGCTGAGATCAGGGACAGCAACCAGCTCTAGGGAGACCTGGTTTAGCTCTGCATCTGCGTAACTGCTGGACAGAGAGCAGAAACCAATCTTCTGGCATGAACCACCAGCATGTGAACTTTTGACATCTTGATCTGAAAGTTTCTATTCTTGACTCCAAAAAACCAATGGATTTGGATTAAGAAGTACAGGCAGGGAGCTTTGGGAAAGGTGCTTTCAGAAGTTCCCAGAAGCTCATTTCAGAAGTCAGCTGGACCTGGTCAAAAACACTCATTAAGGACAGTGATAAATACAAGGTGGGACATAGTCTTGCTCACTGGAGTTTTAAAAATAGCAACGAGTGCTCTTGTAACTGCAGCAAATTACCAAGGGTTTAAGGGTGTGAGGATAAGGTTATGTGTCAAAACTGTATTTTCTCTAATGCTTAAAAGTCTTGCTCTTTAAAGAGTTGTACTGTGGAGATGTTTAAACCACAGGGCAATGCAAGCTGGTAATTATGCACTTAGGATATTGAAGCAAACTGTGATAGTGGAGTGTGCTGTGTAATTAAACTTCCACCGCAATGAGCACGTAATTACTCTGCAATGAGGCGCTGTTCCTTGCAAAGCGTGGAACTGAATTCACAGTTAAACCATAGTAATGCAAGGGGTGATCTGAAACCTTTTCACATGAGCAAGGACGCCAATGGTTTTTTAATGGTTATTTTCCAAGAGAAAAGCACCCAGAGTGGGGTGCTCTGGACAGGCTGTCAGGTTTCAGCTGCCTTGTGCAAATAAAATGTTTTTCCTCAAACTTCCAAAATGCAAACTTTTTGATAGCTGCTTCCTAGTTTTTAACTGGAATATTTCCTTCTACAATTTAAGCCCATGGTGACTCTTCTGCATCCATGATGGGTAGGGCAAAATATTGCATTTTCCCTTTATCCCTTTATGTTACATACTTAATGACTGTTTCGCTTCGCCCCCATTTTTTTCAAGGTTTTCTTGCAGGTCATGTTAACTGTAAAGAGAGAGAGCTTTGGGGATAGACAGAATCGCAGTCTCCCCTTTCTCCTCAAACTGCCCACCCACACAGACACGTATAAGGCTGCCACTTAACACAGAAATCAGATAGGAAGGTTTTGTGGTGGTTCTTTTTCATTTACAAAGAATTTCAGAGCCTCTGGTGCATGAAATCTCTGCAGGCACCGAGGGTGACCCGTCCTCCTCTCCTAAGAGGATGAATGTGGCACCAGGAACTGCTCAGCCTGTTCCCAGCTGGAGCTGTTGCACTGCCAGCTCCCCGTCTCCCCATTTCAGCAGCATCTGAAACCTCAAGGACACCTCTCAGCCTTGCGCTGGCACGAAGAGGACATCAAAGCTCCCTGAGATAGGACAGGAGGAAATGGCCTCAAGCTGCGCCAGGGCAGGGTTAGGTTGGATATTAGGAAAAATTTCTTCACCGAAAGGGCTGCCAGGCCCTGGCCCAGGCTGCCCAGGGCAGGGGCTGAGTCCCCATCCCTGGAGGTATTTAAAAGATGTGTAGATATGACGCTTAGGGACATGGCTTAATGGTGGGCTTGGCAGTGTTAAGTTAACGGTCGGACTCGATGATCTTAAGGGTCTTTTCCAACCTAAATGATTTTATAATTTTAAAACCTCGTGGAGCCCCAGGAGCGTTATCCTCGTGCCCGAAAAAACATGAAGCAACACCAGCGCATGCAATATACTGCTTTCAAGGATCTCATGGAAGGGTGAACTTACAGGGGGCCCTGGAGGTCCTGGCAAGCCCGGGCGGCCAGAAGTACAAGAGCAGGCAGGAGCTAAGGTAGGGCAGGTCTCCTCGTCCCTCTGAAATGAAAGCAACGCAAAGTGGCATGAGCAGCTGCGTAGCAAGAGCGGGATGGATTGGCATGGTAACATTTTCAGTGTTTCAAAATTCAGCTGGCGAAAAGCAGAAATTTTCTCTACTCCACTGAGAGATTTTTGTGAACAACCGAGTGTTTTATTTTTCTGTCAAATAACAAGTTTAGACAAAAAAAACCCATGAACTAGTCCTGCCTGAAATTTGCATAACGCATACCGGAAGATAATTTTCTCCTTGCTAAGTATTTATACACCCCGCAAAGCAGCTCTCTGTGTTGAGAAAACTTGAAAGGAAGAGCAGGGGGATGTTGTGACTCAGGGCTGAGGTGGCAGCAAAGCCATAGGACTGTCAGGGCTGCTGTCACAAGTGAGTTCATGACAGGAGGGATATACACGGCACCGGGATTTGGAGTTTTCTTTCGTTTTGAAGCAAACACAGTTTTGTTCACTTCACCAAGAAACACACAGGTGTTATTCCCAAGAGAAGAGAGGAAAAAAAAATGCTTTCCCTCTTGAGTCTATCAAAGTCACTTGTGGTGTCACCTCAGTGCCATGGACTTGTTCATCATCCCCAGCTTCATGTCAATTAGCAGAGGGTCCCTCTTGTCTTACCAGTGCAGGGAGATCACAGCATCTGTCTTCCTCTGCCCCTACGCTGCTGCACACGATCTGCAAAGACTGCAGCTGGAACTGTGGAAAAGAGAGTTTGACAAGAAAGTAGCATTGGCACACACCATTCATCACCAAATCTCATGACATTCAAGAGCTAAAAATAATATTTGGTGATGATTTAACAGGACTCCTCCATATGGTCCCAACTATAATTGTGCCCAAAAAAGCCATGACATGAAAAGCACCCCTGGCCACTGAGTGTTTTACAAGCCCTCAGGTCTCCGTGTCTTGCTGAGCAAGTCAACAAGCAGCTTCACACCAGCAAAAGCCAAGTGTCCAATTTACTCACAATCTTGCAACAGCGGGCAGGTTCTCAAGTAATTGGGCTTCAGCATCACCAAAATGTGAAGGCAAACTTTGCTTTGCTCCCCTTAGGGGCACGGAGGTAAGAGTAAATGTGGCAGCAGCATTTCCCAGGACAGACGTGATCCCCTCCCAAGAAACCCCAATCTGTCTCTCATCACATCCTTCACAACTGACACATCTTCCCAATCTGATTAACAGAGGAGCACACGCTGCACAAAGCCAAACCAAAATAACGAGGCAGAGACTTTTTTTCTTTCCTTGACACCATTTCTCATCTTTTTTTTTTCTTTCACTCCATGCATTTAACAACGAGCAAGCTGTACAAACCAGGGAGTGTGACATGCAGCACACAGATATAGATGAGCCTCGTAGATCAAGCGGCATTTAAAGGTATCTTAAATTAAATAAGGTTCCATGATAACCAGTAATGAGACACTCTGTCTTCTCAAGGGCAGAGGAGCCGTGGAAGACATGAAGCTTTGCTGGGCTTGAAAGGCAATGGGAGTAGGGGCAGCACGAAACTGTTCATTATTTAGCTGGATCTGTCTAGCTAAGCTGCTAGCAGGGAGAATTTGGGAGGGACAAGGAAAGCACAGATTCCTGCCTTGTTGGCCACAGGCTTGTAATCAAATTGCCACAGAATTGATTTAAGAAATAAGTAAATACTGTTTGACTACCACTGTCCCCTGGTTTGTTACACAGCTGACCCCATATCTTACAGGCAATTCCAATGTCCACTTTTTCCCTGGTATATCCCAGACCTCTGCTTCTCTCTTTGCAGCTGGGGAGGCATATGGGACAAACTGGTTTTACTGTGCTGCTTTGAGGCAAGGGAAGTTGTAAATCAACTGATGCACTGTTTTCCCCTGGACTCCTAGAACTAAAAGCAGAGCCAAGGAGTAAAAGCTTCACACAAGTCGTGAATGATTTTCTACAGTCCCACTAGCACATTGTGAGTGATGAACTTGCCCCTTATTCTGCACATATTTAACATTCCAGTTTTGTGGAGTAAGTATGGCAACAGACTGCCAGGCATGGCATGCGTGGGTGTTTTTGCCCTTAGGGCCGCGCACCGGGCTGTCACAGGGCATGACACCGAGTCCACGCCTTCCCTTATTCTTTCCTGTTGTAGGGAGCGGGCTCTCTGCAGTGCTGTGCGATGCAGTAAGGACATACCCGCAGGCTGGCACCGAGTGTTTGTGTTGATTTTTTTTTCAAGTAACAGCTGACAAAGAGCCTCTATACTGAAGATTGTTTTCCTATCATTTGCATGCAGATAGGCAAGCCCAAACACGCTGGAGACCGAGGCGCATCCAGCCCTGTTGCCTTCAGTCACCAGCATTTCCCGGTATCGCTAGGGGGGGGCTGATGTGCACAACCTTCCCTTGCTGAAGCAATTCCCAAAGCCTCCTGTCTGCTTCAGCATCTTAGCACAGGATCTGTGCTTTTCCAGTCCCCAGATGATGCAGCCAGCTGAAAGCACCTCCGGGACACGCTCACGCTGCTGCCTCTGATCACAGACCTCAAACAGAGGTAGGAGGCGAGGGGGAGAAACGCCACGCTAGGAAAGCTCATTAAAATCGCAGAGATCAGCGGGATCAGGACACAGTCATGCGTCACAGCAGCGTTTGGAGGCATTCAGAGCGAGAATGATGCGAGATGGCACTCCTCTCCATCTGCCCACCCCAGCCAGCTCCAAATTTAAGCCTCCCCACTCTCCAACAGCACGCACCGCTGGGGACTCACCGATGCGGACCCGCTCCTGGGTCCTCTGGTCCTTGTCACTTTTCCCAGCATGATGAAGCCAGCAGTGGAGATGCTGCCAACGGTGTTGATAGGTTTCTCTGCTATTTTCTTACAGTCCAGATAGAGTTTGATCTTGAAGTGGCTCACGGCCACGTGCACCTGGGCAGCAGGTGGAAAGAGGTGGGTTGGAGCTCCGTGACGAGATGGGGGAGTCTTTTAAAGACAGTAATGCCTTCTGCCCAATTCCCAGATTACTGCTGTTACTAGTGGTGTTTTTCTAATGACCAAATGGACCAAGGGAGCTCAGGAATAAGTTTCAGTATATGCTGTGTCTGCTATGCAACACTGCACTTTTCCGTGATGTTCCCTCACCTCTCCTTGGGAGAAGCCTTTCTGGAGTTGTAGTATTAAATAATTCAGTTTTCAGAACTAGCTGAATAATGAAATTGCCTACAGATACTGATAGAAAGTGCCCATTGCTCATTTGGGTAGACCTTTGCTCTGAGGACATAGATAGCCAAAAAAAAAACCCCTGTTATAAGTGATAGGGTGGCTTTCTCACAAGGGTAGGTTTTTTTTTTTTTCATTCCTTCCAGCACTAAGTGGTCACCAAAATCCCAAATTAAAAAAAGTTTGATTTTTCAATTTTTCCTGATTATTAAGACCTAAAAAATCCTCAGCTTTGGAGTTTCTGGCTGGGAAGAAAAGAAATCAATATGTGGAAATCGTATTTTGAACATGGGATGAACCTTAATTCTTCACAATCATAAACTTCAGCATGTCAAATAGGTTCACCAGTTCCCTAGCAATCTGGATGCAAAGCATTTGTATAAGCATTCCTCACTTTGAACAATACACATTGATGGCATAACACACTCAGACTGGAGTGAGCTCGTGAAATACATTTCTCCCTCTCTTGATAAGGACCTTATGAAAGCTCCCATAGAATATCTTCTTCACTTCCTGCTGGTCAAAGGAGACTTCCTGTAAATCAGCCTTGTAGTCGTGATTGAAATAGGTCAAGGATTTCTTACTGGCTACAGGGAAAATAGGACAAGTAACAGCTTAGAATTAAAAGAGAAATTGATTTCACCCACATACTGAACAACAGTAAATAAATAGGCTTAAACATGGTGAAAGACTTCATATGTTATAATCAAAATATTTCTAAACAATGCAAAAGAAAAATAATACATACAAATAAAGAATATGTTACAAGTAGACTAAAAATGAAAATATATCTTTTAATTGCACCAGGCAGTATTTAAAATGCAATGTCGGCAGCAACAACAAAGCTTCCCAAAAACTGCTGCTGTATAGAGAAAAATATTAAAACTTTCCAAGTGAATACCATTCTGCTTGCAGAAATATATGCAAATACCTGAATTTAATGTATTCAACAAGAAACCTTACGGTCAAGGTTGACACCAAGGAGAGGCTGAAAGTCCTCGTCTGTTATTTGCCACACAGCGAAAGGCTCCTTGGGGGTCTCAGGCAGGAGGCGCAGGAGGATGCTGATGGTGTGCTCGGGTGGGATTGCAAAGAGGTGGACATCGCTGGAACGAGACAAGCCGAGCAAGCATCAGTAGCTTCAAGCAGCGAGAGCCAGCAGGCAACATCCTACAGACATCGTGTTTCTTGGGCAGGGTGGCCTGGAAAAGCTTCACCCCGGGAGCTGAACATGATATGCCAGGAAAGCCTGGTCCCTATATTTTGTTCATCCCTCTCAGGCTGTTGAAGCCTGTGCTGAGTGATGAGCCCTTGAGGGCTTTCCCCTCGTGCTGTTGGGGAGACCCAGGTGGAGCAGTTGCGGTCAGTCCATCCATGCCAGAGCTGCCTCAGGGAGTGCTCAGAGGGCTGGAGCACCTCTCCTGTGAAGAAAGGCTGAGAGAATTGGGGTTGTTCAGCCTGGAGAAGAGAAGGCTCCGGGAAGACCTTATTGCAGCTTTTCAGTACTTAAAGGGGGCTTATAAGAAAGATGGGGACAAGGTTTTTAGGAAGGCTTGTTGTGATAGGACAAGGGGTAATGGTTTTAAACTGAAAGAAGGTAGATTTAGACTAGGCTTAAAGAAGAAATTTTTTGCTATGAGGGTAGTGAAACACAGGAACACGTTGCCCAGATTGGTGGTAGATGCCCCATCCCTGGAAACATTCCAGGCCAGGCTGGACGGGGCTCTGAGCAACCTGATCTGGTTGTAGATGCCCCTGCTCATTGCAGGGGCATTGGACTAGATGACATTTAAAGGTTCCTTCCAACCCAAACTGTTCCATGATTCTGTGATTCTATGAATGCTAAGACACAGCGAGTGCAGCCTTAATGCTTTTCAAAATAGAGCCCAGCAGTAGCTTACAAAGCATCCCTGCCAGGCTCCTAAACACTCCCCCAAGTCTTCTCTTCAAGGAGGAGGAATGGTCGTTATGTATCATGGGGTAAATCTTTAAGCCTTGGCAGAAATCTGTAGAAGTGTCCTGCGGGGATAAGCATAGAGCCCACAGAAACGCCCCTCCGGGTCCCCACGTCCCAGCTGCAAGATTTGGGCTCAGAGCTGGAAGCCGTGACCACGCAGCAATGCCCATCAGCAGCTGCTGGCACGACCCAGCTCCCCCTCCGCAGCCGCTGCCAAACCCAGAGCACACTGGGCAGGAGCAGCAGTGAGAGGATACAAGGCAACGACGAAGGTCAAATTGGTTATGCCTGAAATACCTCTGTAATCTGAAACAGGACACATTTGCATGGGCATATACACAACTCATCAAGCAGCTTTTCAGGACTGATTCATAAGTAATGTCAGGTTCTTATTTCTTTCTCTGTTTCTGAAGGAGCAATGTCCTTGAAAGGCATCTGTACCAGCTGAACAAAAGGATTTGCCCATAACTTTCTGAGTATTTAAACCAAAGAGTTCTCTGAATCTCCCTTACTCTGTTTACTCTAAGAAGCTTTGCTTCTTTAACTAAGATTAAACTGAGACATTGCCTCAGTAATTAGGCTTTAAACAAAGCAGCACTGAACATCAGGAGTCAGATAATTCCTGATTTATAGTTGTAAAAAATGAGTGAGGTCATGGGAGCTGCCTCGCCCACTTGTGACCCTGCAGAGAAGCCTTGTATGCAGTGAAACAGGGTCAAGTCACAACCCGGAGTCAGTGGTTATTCCCTCTCATCAGTAAGGACCAAGCTGCAGAGAGAAGCTGTGAGACAAGTATTTTCTAAAGCAAAGATCTGTCTCCAAACCAGAGATGGTGGGAGAAGGGATTGAAGATGAAAATGTGACCTCAAACTGCCATCACCAAAGTGTACGTGGTTGTGGACAGAATGCCTAAAGAATCGTGCAGTGTCCATACATGATATGATCCTTATGTCCATCACAGTAACGGACACTGCTGGAAAAAGTGATTTTGTAAAAAGAAAAAAACTCACTGTGAAAATGTTTGGCTGCACAAAAAAAAAAAAACACATAATGAATAGCTCTATTGTGTCCTCTTAACTTCTGTGTGACATACTCCATACTCATCTTGAAGAAAGTCAGAGATTAATTTCTTAATTTCCTTATTAAGGAAAAATACTCTGTCATTCTTTTCAGTCTACCTATGGTTTGATTTAACTCATTATCTTTATCATTTCGTTTTGAAGTTGCCAGTGGGGCTGCATCATTCACCCACAAATCAGCAATCTTCCTTTGCTGTGCGCATAGCTAATGCGTATGCATGAGACCAATGATGAGGATGACACCGGTCACAGCTCCGCTCCCACCTGGTCCTCAGGGTGAGCTGAGTGTCTCTGAACAGGGTGAAGGTACGGGAACCGCTGAACACGAATGGCTCCATAGCTACGCCTTTAATGGAGGCATATTCCTTCTCTACTAAGCCAAAAGCTTCCATCATATCAAACCCTGGAAGAGACAAAAACAAACAAATAAGTGGTTAGAAAAGAGTGCAAAAGAAGTGTGATTGCGGAGCAGGTAGAATTAGCCTCTAGCTAGCATGGAGAAGGCAACAGGAGAAAACACCATAGCAACACAGCCACCAGCAAGGCTGTGCAAACGCACTAGAAACCTCGAGTGTGCTCCACAAGTCACAGCCAAGGAAAATGGTTTGTGTCTGTACCCTCTGCACACATTTGCTGTAATCTTCTCCTCTTGGAGAAGAGTAGACTGAAGATGGAGGCTTTCGCAATTGTGGTTTCAAATCTCCAGAATGAGAAACAAATGAGAAAGAAGTTACTCCAACAATTTCTCCTTTTCAACTAGATGCAAAAATATTATCTTCAAAAGACATGGAATCAGTCCAGTAATTGCTACCAGGGAGAGAGAATTATTTCTGCTCTGAAATGCCTTATATGTAAGAGTCAGAAAAATTAGGAAAGAACTTTAAAATATGAGCATTTCCATTTCTCTCTGTTTTCATGAGACACCCGGGGTGACCTGCCTTATGCGCTCTACAGAGATTCTCCCCTGACATCTCTGACATCGCCTCCCTGGCTCGTGCAGCTTCATCCCACTCTCCCAGCTCATCATTAAAGCTCCCAGTCATTTTCTCATTTCAGTTTTCTGTTCAGTAAGACAAGATCTTGCAATTGGGAGTCTTTTTTTAGTTTATCTGAGTTTGCAGCAGGCTGGGATGAAGGAGATAGATAGCTCATTCTTTAGCAAATGGAAAGGCTACAAATTCATTACAACGCGGTGCTTTCAGTCTGGTTTCCCTCACCCCTTCACCGTTTACAATCTTCTGCAGTTTCCTGGCTTGAATTTTTATTTTGCCTGGGGGTTGGTCCAGGGTGCTTTTTTTTTTTATCTTCCAACAGCACTAGGGAGTTTGCCAAAAGAAATTACCTACTTGAGAGCCATTTATCTCTGATATGGAGCTTCTGGCATGGGAACTTCCTTTAAAACATGCAGGAAATAGTGTAGTCTAAAGACTGAAAATAAGGCTTGAGTCACAATTATAAACATATTGTAATATAATCATATCATTATCATATCGTGAATCTGCCATGTCAAGGTTTCAGTGAGCTGCTAAGGAAATGGGCTACTCCTGCCACCTTTGTCAAGGAAGAGAAGGAGAGATCAACATTTATTGTGGCTTTATGATTTGATTGCTTTGGCTTCTGCATTCATAGGCAGGGCAACAGCGCCAAGAGCCTCCCGGGCAGGGATGCACATCCCCATGAGCTGCAAGTGTCGGGGGGGGAGCGGAGCGAAGATGAAGTGGCTCAGTCACGGAGTAACAGCAGAGCTGAGAACTGAAACCAGTTTCTCAGTCTCACCCATATCACAAAGCTCTCTGGGAAGGAGGTGATACCACTTTATAAGCAGAACTAATTCTAAGTAACAAACACATACAGCAACCCCAACAGCATGAACTGGGGTTACAGCATAGACAGGAGAAATGGGAACTTGCTACCCTAGCAAAGTCCATACAGCCTGACTGCAGAGAACTCTTCGGGTATCCATACCATCTCTAGAGGATGCAAAGGTGATCTCAGTGACAGACAGAGTTTTTCTTAAGGAACCTGTATGAGTTAGGAATTGAAATCCTCTTGAAATTCTACAGCCATTTGAAGCCTAGCTTCCTTAAGGCCAGTGAAAATCCTGGCATTAACCACTAACAGCTGAGAGCAGAGCTGGTGGAAGAGCAGGAGCATACCAATTCAGTTAGTGCAGAATATTCTTCTACCTGATAGAGAATATTTTCCTGTTTCAGTTCTCAGACTTCTCCCCTTTCCCTCAGGACAGGGAAACCATTTTCCTCCTCCTCAGTTCTTGCGTATTTCTCAAAAGAGAAGACCAGGTAGTGTATTCACAGCCCAGCACCACTGGGGTTTGATATGCTACTGTACCTCGTACGGAGTCTTCGGTAGAGCCGATGGTGGGGCAGACTGTGAGAAGAAAATAAAAGGGAAAAACTATTAGGGAAAAAAAGACAGTAGGAGATTATGGAAGCGAAATAAGCACCGTTCCTCTAGGCAGAGCAATGGAAAAACACAGCAAAATTTAGAATATTCTACAGCTTAATTCAGAGCCTGGCCTTTACCCTTGTCTGTATATATGGAGAGAGAGAGAGAAATTATGTTTATGCAAACATAAAGGTTGTTCCTTGGCTTGCCCATCACAAAAATAAAAATACTGTCTTTCATCATCAAACATCTTCATGATTGCTTTCTTTTGCCTAAGTCACCTGGCACTTTACAATATGAAATACAAGGGAGCATCATGTTCTGCAAGTTTCTCTTTAAAAACAGACATCAAAACACTGATTTTTTTTTATTTTTTTTTTTTAACCAGCGCTTTTACTGCAACATGCACCTTAATGGTGTTGTAAAATAAAGAAAGATATCTGCACTTCCAAAGTTTGTACCTGAAATTCAAAATACACACAGCAAAAATATATATCTCAACCTGAGAGTCTGGCTTTTGAACTCTTTAGGGAAACACAAACAGTTTTGGCAAAGTTTTGCAGTTTGCCTTTCAGAATTTCCCTTGATGAATCCTCTAAGATACCGAAGGACACAAAGCAAAACCAGAGGAGAAAATACTGGGACATGAAGCTGGAACACGAAGCCCCATGGGTATGAGCACTCTCCATTTAAAAGGCTCAGGTAAGCGGGTGTTTTAGAAAACAGCGCACAAATGCTACTTTCAATTATCTGCTGCCATGTAAATCCCAGGCCATGGATGCCAGATGGAGCTGGGACAAAGGGAATGCTTGACGCAAAATGAGAAGTGTCCCTGAAAATCAAGGACACTTGACAAGATGGGCTATTTCATAAATGGTTTTCTAGGTTATCAGTATAATAGAATCGAGCAGATCATTATATTGAGACTTCGTCATAGCCTTGTTATTGCTATTCTTGCATCAATGCCATTTCATACCTCATCAGAAAAGCAGGGCTTCCAATTCTCCATACCTAACTTTTGTAAAATGTGTAAAAAATTTAAAGGGGGTGACTTACCCTCCCCAAGGCACCTGGCTTTCCTAACTCTATAGGAGTCTCAATGCCATGCTTCACGACCAAGACATACATCAAAGAAAGGGCACCCAAACCTATGGCTTTGATCATCATGGGACTGCTGAAGGAGTTAAACCACAAAGACTTACAAGTTGCCATGACCTCCATTATTCAACCTGATGCATACATCCATACCATAATCCCTGTAGAACTGGGTATAAAACTGTTGAAGGCATCTATGGAAATCAGTCAAGAAATCAGCTACTGAAACTTGAGCCTCAAAACCATCTCTTTGAGCTTTACCAGCCCCTGGTTGTGGAGCAGTGTCCTACATCCAGGATGATCTGACTTACATCTACAAGCTATACACTGCTCTTTCCCTTCCCCTTCCAGAAAGCAGCCAGCTTTCCAAAGGCAAAGCATTGCTCAGAATTGAAGCATGATTAAGAAAAAAAAAGAAATCCTGCCTATAAGCAGGCTATAAACTTGCCCATTTACCAGGTATCTGACTTTCTTGCTTGGGAGTCAGGGAGCTCTTTCTGACCCTTGTCCAGACCCCAGGGCCCCTCTTGCTGACATCCCTGGCAATCCTCACCTCCTTCCCAGGCTGAAGGCACTTGGATTGCTCACGATTCTTTGATCTGGCAATGCTCAGCTTCAACAAAGCATATCAGACTCAGGGTAAGGATCCCTGACACTGACAGTGTGCAGTTCTGCTTTGAAGATTTTTGCTAGCCTTTCCAGCCTAGGACTCCTGCTGTCTTGTTGTTCTCTTTGTTTTTTGTTGTTCTTCCCAAGTCCCAGCCAAGTGCAGTTATTCACTATAAAATAAACATTCACTCCTGCAACGTCAGACCATTTCTGTCAATAATTTGGTTACGCATCAATATTTGAGGCTTTTACTGCACATCAAACAGTTTTCCCAGCATTATTACATATCATCTCCGCCTCTTAAAAAATGTTACTTTATAAAACATACAGAATTTAATATTTCTCCTATTGTCTTTTCAGCTATCATAGCCAAACACCTATATTAAATTCTACAAGGTGACTTATCAGCCTTATTGGAGGATTGTTTTCTGCTTGAAAGTTCACAGAATTTTTCCACTGTGCTCTGAACACCTGTAGATTTCCTCAATAAGCCACCTGAAAACTTGGTCTGCTATGTTCTTTCTTGGGTACAAACTAAAATTTTCTCATCTAATCTGCTTCATTCTTCCTTCGTGGCTTCCCTCAATACATTTTAAAACTGAAGTTTTGTTTAGAATCATTTCAAACAGACAGGAAAAGACATTCCTGCCACAATATCTGTATTCTAATATTTGCTTCTTAACAACTTTTTATAACCCCGTTAATTCAACATTTCTTGCTAATCCGTTTCAGTTTGCTTTATATCAGCATATGAGAACATATGCTCATTAAATTTAATAAGGGACTTTACAAGGAACTTTAATTTAAATCATGTCATCATTCCCTTTGCTCCATTTTGGTCAAGTTGTGCAGAAATCCTCTAAAAATACTATCAGTCGCTTTACTAAGTGAGTCTGATTTTAAGAAGTTATGTGGTTTCTGGCTGCCCTTGGGCGGTCCCCAGAGGCATCTGTCAAGAAATGGCATACCCGCTCCTGCCTGCCCTGCAGAGCCCACACCTCTGCGATTTGTTGCTGAAAAAAACCCAAACCACAAAGCAAGACTTTATAGGAGGTGATTTACCCTCTGGTTTTGATGGAACAAATCCTCGTATTGAAGGGAATTTAGACAACACAGGAGCTGAAAGAGAAAGCAATGCAAGCATGAGCTTTGTTATTCAGGATGACAATGCCCGGCTCAAGACCCGGATGGTCACCAGCCCTTCCCGGTCATCCTGGAATTGAAAATAATGTACGGGAGGAGTGCAGAACTTGACGCAGGATTTTCCCTTTTCAAGACTAGTAGTCTGCCCTGCTGAGCAAAACCCTGGCCTTGGCCATAGCCCAGTGCAAGGACGGACATCACTGCCCCAATAGAGATTGCCTCAAGACTGATGGATGGAAGGTTATGAAGAACATGCACATGCCGACTGATACACTTACCTGTCCGTCCTGTTGTGGATGTGCTCTCGCTCTCTCCCGTGTAGTGGATAGCAGAAACAATCACCTTGTAGGCTCGATCAGGCAGCAGTGGCTGCAGGGTCACGCTGCTGCTTTTGCCAGAAGCCATGATCTACAGCAGGGTGGAAAAAGGGCCCAACATTTGGGCAGGCTTCCCGTTATAGCTCTTACTTACACCCCAGAGCTACACAGAGGGTTCTAGTGGTGAGTCCTGCGACAGCAGGGCTCGGCGCAGCGTCCCTGCTTAGTTCAGGCAATGGTGAAAGCAAGCCAAGGAAGCCTGGCTATGCACTGCCATCAGAGCGGCCATGTCCAAGTATTTCCCTATGTAAAGACCCCCATATTCCCCATGCAAATGGGTCAGAAGTGCCTTATAACATGGTAACCAGTCTGGGTTTGAGCAGAAAAACTGGGTTTTAAAAGGTTAATGTTTAACCTCCCTAAGTCAGAGGGGCAGTAGGTTTATCCTTAACCCCTCTGCCTCCGAGAATTCCCCACCCCAGTTCAGGGAGGGGAGAAAGCTGCATTATTAGCAGCTTTAATGGAGACAAATGTCTTAATCACAAAGAAGCCTGGAGCTCCCCTTCACAAAGCAACACAACAGCAAGCCAGAGGAAGAGATTTGTTTTGGTACTCCTGTGAACCACCTATCCTTATGGTAAACCCTACTGGAGTGAGCAGAGCTCCCCTGGTCATGAAATTGTCCCCATGTCCCGCTGGTCCAGTGCCTGTCACCTACGAAGGAGCTGGAGACTTACTGTTTGCTGAGCACCAGCGTCAGAAACAGGGTTGTAGGTGATTTTGTAGTGCTGTATGCGGCCATCGGGGGGGGTCCAGTGGACCTGGAGGCTGGTGGGGGTCTCTGAGTCGATGAAGAGGTTGGTGGGTGGGCTCCGAGAATCTGTGGCAGGGATTAAAGATGAACAGCATAAAAGGCAGGTAGTAATGTCTATAAATGAGGTCAGCAGCACTTGCTTCCAAGCACAATTCTGAATGCTTCAGTGCTCTGCTGTGCTGTTAACCAGCACTCGGAGCAGAAGAAGTCACCTTGGGGACCAAGGAAGAGAGAAAAGAGATCCTGGAGGGATGAGGATTGTCGGAGTACGACACCATACAGCTCAAGCGTCCAAAAATTCAAATCCTAGGACCTGGAAAAAAATCTTGGAAGGACAGGAGAGTCCTGGAAGCACAAGGACAAGAGATCCTTTGCATATATCAGAGACAAACACCAAAGGACACCCTTCATAAAGGCCCAAATTACAACTGAGTTTCGTCAAAGATCTGGAGACACACTGGCCAAACATCTTGATTGCTGGTTAAACCTGGATCACACTTCAAAGTTAACCCATCATAATATCTAATATTTTCCAGCTTTTTCTTTCTATTATAAAATTATTCTCAAAAAACCCAGAGCAGCCAGCACACAACAGTTTTGTCTAGCGCTTCTCACACCAACACCCACAGCCTCGAGGAGGGGATCACATATAGTGCCTGAGCTACTCTCCCTTTTCTGGCCCTGCACTGCGATGTATGGATTTATCCCAAACAGGCGATGGGCTGAGCCATGGTCAGCCAGAAAAGGGTTTGCCAGAGACCAGATCTGAGCAATATTTAATTATGTAAATGCAGTTCTTTCTCTGGGGTCCTGCTGTGTAGCAAACTGTACCTGGCGACAGAGGCTGTTATGCTGGAGTGGTTTATCTGAGCAGGGGCTGAGAGTGAGTAAGAGAAAGGCAGAAGGGGCTAAATCCATGCACTGTTTAAACAAGGGGCTGGAGAGTGTGGGGTCATCTGCTCCTGGAGCTTGTTTCCAACCAGCATCTTGTTCTGCGTAAATGCATGTGCCTGGCCCTGAACCCATGCTGGTGCGAAGACGCAGAAGTCTTGGACATTTTATTCAGAAGAGACTAAAAATTATAGGTGAGCCCTAAATGCAGTCAAGGACACACACCCAGGCTGAGATTTCTATTCTGCAGTTTTACCTGTAAAGCTCTTCTGCCCACCCAGCAAAGTCTAGGGTGACCTTAGAGCACAGGTTGAATGAAGATCGTTTGCATCTTCATTGATTCTCCTTCCCTTTTCTGTATAAAATGAGCTTATTTTACTGAAGCTGAACCAAGTTTGCTGGCAGCTGAATCAGACTGGAGGCTGTTGCTGTGCATCACCGCAAGGTAAAGCGGAGAAGAAAACAAGTGTGGGAGGCAAAGTCATTTCAACAGCACTATTATTAGTGCTGTGCTGTATGTCTGCATCTCTGCTGGCTGCATTGGCTATTTCCTTCAGCTGAGGTAAGTGGAGACTGTTTAAGTGAACAAAGGAAAAGTTAGGGAAAGTCTTCTGAGTTGGGTTTATTCTGGAAAGCCCCCAGGCCCAGCAGAATTTGATGGCATGGATCTGACAGCCAGGGGAAAGGTCACCTCCCAAAGCTGCCCAGGAGGAAAGAAGCATCTCCGACAAAGAGGACACCATCTGTGCCTTTGAATACCTCTTGAACTTCTGCTCCTCCACAGGAGGAATCCCAAGCTGCTTGCTCTCGGGTCTAACCAGCATCACAGGCACATTTTTAAGTAAGAGTAAAACCCTGGAGTTTGGTCCATCAAAATACTCGTCTGCAATGATTATATAGGTCATGTTTTTTCCCCTCGCTGCCACAGGTTGAAGCTTCTTCCCCACTTTCAATCCCTTTTATTTGCTATGTATGCTCTGGTAGGAAGACCTCATTGAGGAGTCGGATAAAGAACTTGAAGACATTTCTTCTGGAGATGCTTCTGGCACAGCTTAGCTAGAGGAATGGGGCACGTAAGCACTTTGTAATCCACTTCAGTGCAAAGTCATCCAGGGTGTCTCAGCCCAGCTTCAGCAGCAGTTCCCAGCCAAACTGCTCTCTCCTTCTTCACACGGAAGAGGAGGAGACACACTTGCATGCTCTACTCCAGTGGCAGAAACTTCCAAGAGACACTTTCTGAGCAGATGGGGAGGGGTAACATTACCAAATTTGTGAAGAAGCTCTTCCTGAGTCCATATTTACTAATTTTTGTCTCACCTTGCCTAAGATGAGGGACTTCTTTCATGGCCCCACCTCCGTGGTTCTTAGTCTGATGTACTACATGGGCTGCCCTATTGCAGCCTGGTCCATTTTTCCCTCTGCCTGGAAAAGCCCGTGTTAGCAAACAACTGAGATTCAGAAACACAGTTGGGATATGGTGGCTTAGCATGTAACCGTTCCTCCACTGAGCCTGGGACACAACGCAACTTCACTTTAAACTTCTGGGTAGGATTTGAGCTAAGCTGGGCAAGGATGGTGGCAGCATAATTTGACTGACAGGTTGAATAACTTGTTATACTGCTGAAATTCAGTTACATATACAGTAGACCTTGCATCCAGGTTCCCAAGTCATGTCACAGCCCTTTTGCTGTGGGGACAGTCCCTGTGCCACCATGGACTGCTAACATGTCCTCTGATGCTCATTCACATCACTGCTGCCTCAGAGCCTCAATCCTGAAACCCTGTGGCAGAAAGAGATCCTGCTATCCTTGTCCTTCAGAACAAACAGGTGACTCTTACTTTGTTCAAGCTCCTTTTCCTTAGCCTGGATGAAAGAAATTCCTCTCAGTACAAAAAAAGAGGTCCCTGTCTGCTTCTCAGCAGGATCAAAAGCCACCCCTTCCAGCATCTTCCAGGGATCACCGCTCAGCAACACCTCCGTGTCCCAGTACCTTCCTCTCCCAAAGAGCAACCTCTGCACTCCCACTAGCTTGCATGAAAGGTTTATATATGTTTGAAGTACCACTAAAGTTCTTTATTAATATGACAAATGATCACTGAGTAGAGCCTTTGGTCAAGGATGAGGACTTTGTTACACTTGACAATTTATAATAATGTACTGAAAGGAGAGCTCTTAACCCAAATGAGACTTCAGTCTAAATATAACAGAGAGACAAGTAGAAACATCAGTTCTGTGGATAAGCACACGGTAACAATTTTGTTATCCATGGCAAATACATCAGTGTGCTTTTGTTCCTGCTCTGCCTCTTGGTAAGTCTGCAGAGAAAAGTTTGCTTAACTGGGTTACTGAAAAATAATCCTAAACTACTACTTTTTTTCCCTACTCAAGACTAAGAATTGAAAAAAATCCACTTGCTCCATGCATTTTGCGACAACTAAAGCACTCCCTTTGGCACCAGGTTTTTGCTTGGGTTTCAGGCTCATATAAAAGTAAGGTGATGGCAGAGAGGGTTTGGACTCATGGAAGGAGAGAGGTGGTTGTCAGCCTGTCATTGCTAGTGCAGCCACCGTGGGGGGGTGCCCTCCGAGCAGGAGGATGCCCAGACCACCTGGCACTGGTGTGGGAATGAAATTAAGGTATCATCTCAGTTATTTATGCTGCAATGATCTCACTTCATGTAAATAGTTAAATATTCAAATAAATAATAATAATAATTTTTTTGAAGACCAAGGATCTGAGTTTTTCCAGCTACACATCTTAACTCAAAAGTAATTTTTACTCCCTCTCGCTCTCTCTGAATATTTAATTACACCATTACAACTTACTTAGACACTGAGTGCTGAGCTAGATAAGAAGGGACCTGCACCATATCACTGTCTTCAACTTTTGTTCCTTTTCCAGCTAAAGCTATTCAACTATTTTAAGTTGATTTCATAAACATTTTGAGGATAGGTATCAAGCCATAACTTTGAAAAAAATTTTCTGCCTGCCAGGAAGAAGAGAAACCTCATCCCAAGCTTACCAAATGACACACCACAGTGATGCATGGTTTTGGTTTTTATAAAAGGGGATGATGTTTCTGATGACTTATCGTCTGTGAGGGACTGGTGTCTGCAGGATCCCTTGGCCTTGAAATGGGTGTTTCAGGTGGGGCGAGAGGGATTAGGGGTCCTGAATAAAATGAACTTGGCGTTCTCACCTCACCCCCAGGGAAGGAACGTGGTTCCATTTCACAAAACCAGCATGCAGAGAGCATCGCTCTGACCTGGCATTTTTTCCCTTAACCTCTAAAGAAGAAAGTATTCTGGGGAGGATGAAGGTCGGGGAGAGAAGCTTGTGTTACCAGTGCTTCCTGCTGAGTTTCACTTCAGCCACTGCCCTTAAACTTCAGTGTTTCTTGCAAATTCTACCGAGACATTTTTAAGAGAAACTTCATGACTTGACCTATTCCTATATAAGGGGATGCTGCCAAGGGAGGAAAAGAGAAAAGCAATGATGAAAGGAAGAGTGGTTTCTCAACCTACTCTAACGCGTACTTTTGTTTTTGTTTTGTACAGCCTGATCACTGCTATTCACCAGGTTGCAACACAAAGTCTGCCATCCTGAGGAGAACTAGGTAGCTTTTGTTCGTGTTTCGGCCCCCAGAATTTCATTTTATGATGAAAATTAGGGTGGAGAGGACTGATAAAAATCAAACCAAGGGTTTGGGGTTTTCCAGGTAACATAAGAGATTGCCATGCTCTAGCTGAATGAGTTACTATCCACCAGCTCTGACATGTAGATTGGCCCTGTTAGACATCTTAACCACTCATAATTGCACAGTACAACATGGTAGCTTTTGCTTGAAGCAGTGAAGGTTTGAAGAATAACCATATCCCAGAATTTCCCAGAGTCCCGCCTACTGCCACGTCTTCCCACACATCCATTACACAAACCTTATTCAATTTGCTGGCATCCACAAGTTTCCTCTGAACTGCCCAAGATCAGCACTGCCTCCTGGAAACCATCACCCATCCCTTCTCCTGTGCCACTTCTCCCCTGTGGGCATTTCTTACTTTAAATATTAAAAAGAAAGAAGCACCATCAAAGACATCGATTGCACATGTAAATATTGGCCCTGAGAAGCGTGTGGCACTGTCCTGACTCCTCATGCAAACTGACCAGCAGCACCCAGCCACTGAGACTCTGGTTTGGCTGCCCGGCTGCATACCTGATTTCTTTGACCGCTTTACTTTCTTCATGCAGCAAGGCAAAGTCTGACATCCCTGAGGCATCCTCGATCCTGAACAAGGACAGCAGCTGACAAGCAGAAGTCAAATTGCCTTCCATGTCCCACCAGGGTGCCAATGCCAGCAAGGACCGGCTTGTTCGGATATGCCTTGAAGGGCACCATCACATGCCATTTGTGGTGGGCTGAGGGACCTTCTCTGACATTTTGTAATTCATGGCTTAAAATGTAGCCATTCATTTTCCAAAGCCTCTAAACAGCTCTAATTGTCCCTTCATCATTATATACC
This sequence comes from Platalea leucorodia, assembly GCF_965183815.1. NCBI lineage: Eukaryota > Metazoa > Chordata > Aves > Pelecaniformes > Threskiornithidae > Platalea > Platalea leucorodia. The sequence goes on along the minus strand of NC_138835.1, from coordinate 14,913,234 downwards.
TGTAGGATGCTTTCATTTACTTTTTTTTCTTGTCAGTATGCAGCTCCTAGGTACTTGCCTGAGGTGGCTTTATATAAACAAATGTTATTATTACTCATTATTAATAAAACCTGACTTTCTTATTCCAAGGTTGCCATTTACTCTGAGATTCATCAGCTCAACACCAGCTTAAATGAGTTCATTCTGCAAAGCAGAAATGAAAGAGCTGAGAGATGGAGGAGAGGACTGCTGCAGTTGGATGAATTGCATTCCATTCACTGCCAACAAAGCCATTATACAAGCAATATTAATTAAGAGGACCTCTGGGAGTGCCACTTTTTAACCTCATATCCTGCCTGTACAAAGCAAGATTTAGATAATGCTTCCAGGCAGAGTCTGCCTGCAGGATTCTCTCTCATTTTTGTAAGTGCCTTCAGATGAAGCACAGCTCAGCAATGACGTAGCTGAAGAAATCCTCACCCGCCTTAACAGACGATATTTTACTAACAGGAAACATCCATTAGGCAGCACAGTGATACGTTCAGCTGAACACCCTACAGAAAGGCAATTCATTTGCATCAATACACTCTACAGAAGCAGGAGGGGAAAGCAAAGTATTCTACATGAAACACATTGCAAGGGTGTGAGATGCTTATAAGATGCACCAGCCTGCTTGTGTTTGCCCAGCTTATTTTTCTCAGGACAAATTCAGAACACTTTAAGACAGAAGGCTAAATATCTCTGGCCACTTTCAGACATTCAGGTTTGGGTTTTCAGAGCTGGAGATGACCAGATCTGAGCTGCTGGTCTGTGATGGGTTCTGAGGCGTCCCGTGCCCTGTTTATTATCCCTAGGCTGTGGATACCGAGCACTGATCACTTACTGGTCCTGTGCTGAACAGAAACCGTGTCACTTCGAGCCCCATCCTTGTAATAGGCCCAGATGGATATTTTATAGTCAGTGTTCTTCTGCAAGCCTGGCAGGACAGCAGTTGCCACATTTCCAGCGATGGAGAGCTGCAGCAGGGGAAGAAATGAGTCAGTTGAGTTCCCAGGCATCCCCAAGCTACTTCATGCTGTCCAAGTGTCTGTCTCACAGATTGCCCGTAGGCACAAATGAGTTAGCACTGGGCTTTGGGGACAAAGTCTACTGCTGTGAGTTGCACACATCTAAGCAAAGGCAAAACTCCAGCCCTGATGAATGCAGAGGAGATGCCCATGTATTGCTGCCCAGTTATATTCAGCAGCTACTTCAGTATCATGACGCAGAGCTCTGACACAAGGCAGTCAGCCTGCCCTGAGCATAAAATCCCTTTGCTCAGTTTCCAGCTTGCAACCAGTTTCCAGATGCGCTGGGGACAGAAGCCCCAGTATGCCCCTATTCCAGCCCAAATGTGAAGCACTGTATGAGAGACTTGTGTATTTAACCCACTTCAACTGCTCTTTGCACTCAGACTGAAAATAGGGGCTTGAGATGGAAGAGGTCACCTGGTCCATGCCTGCCCCTCCTGCACCAGCTCTGTCCCTGGTCATTCTCCTCTGTGTGCTCCTCAGTTGGACCTCATCCTTCTTGAAGAGCAGTATCCCAAAAAGTAGTCGGTGCTTAGTAGCACTGAGGAAAGCAAAAGTTGCTTTACCTGTCTTAGAGGTGATACCTCTAGCTAGAAATACTTGAGTATTATCTTTGTCTTTTCCACAACAACTTGACATTGTGGGCTGGTAATTCTCTGCAACCCCAGATCTTTTTCTACTGAATTGCTTCTTAGCAATTTGTTCTACATCCTGTATACCTGTAGTTAATTATTCCTGCCTAAGCTTAATACTTTCTGCTTGTCCCTATTGAATTTCATCCTTGAGATTTTCCAGAACACTTCTGCCATCTTCCCAGAGCCTGTAGGACTCTGATCCTGCCATCCCGCTGTCTGTCCCACTTCCAGCACTCAAGGTGACAGCTCCATTGAACAGAGCCAGACACAGGACAGACCCTGCCTTATGCCATAGGCTCCTTCAGCTGGGTGCTGAATTGTTTAACTTCTTGAGCGCATGAATCTGAATAGTTTTGCACCTCCCAATGTCACTCTTGCAGGTGAGTTCAGAGCCATTAAGCAGGCACAAAGCCAACCGAGCCTCCCCAGAGCTGTGCATGGGTCCATACCTCCTGAGGTTTCTCTCCACTGACTGTGCTCCATTTGATCTGATAGACAACCACATCGGAGGCAGCGACAGCTTCCCACTGCAGTCGGAGGCTGTTCCCGGAGAGCTCGGTAACCTTCAGTGCCCGCGGCGGGGGGACCTTTACTGAGGGATGCAGAAGGAAAACCAGCTGAAGCGCAGGCGCTGACAGCTCCTTGTCAGAGCCAAGGTGGGGAGCAGATGGTCGGGGAGCAAAACATCAACCAGGCAGATGTCTGAGACCAGCCTGTCTTTCACTTCTTCAGACCCATATGACAACAGCCATCAGGACAGAAAGAGGTAAATTATTTTTAAAACCCTAATTAAGGAGGATTATCTCATTTGTGGAGAGGACACATACCACGCTGGTATTGTAAAGGGGAGAAGGCTAGGAGGGCTCACAAGGACACAGAGGTTAATGATACATCATGCTTTTTCTTCATTTGCTTCCTTTCTCTATTCCTTCCAACTCATTTAAAACATAATGCAGTTGGACGTATGCACACGCAAAGAACAACAGTCATCTGGGTTTTGTGCAAGGGCTTTGGCCCTCAGGCTGGGCCACCTTCACCTGTCACCAGAGAGATGCTTCAGGGTACCCTTCAGTTCTGGGGTACCCACCAATGCCCTCGACAGAGCAAGACCTTACAGAGACACAGGTCAAGGTCCCTTTGGTTCTACTAAGGGGGCTTCTCCACTTTGGCACTTCACCACTTGGGTAGGTGCTCTACAGTGGTCAATAAGCTGCTGGGACCAATCTTCAAAGCATCCCGGTTCAAATACACACAAGCCCGTTTTGTCACCTGTTACTGGGACCAAAAGTGTTTCCATTCCCTACTTACAGGTGGTAACGTTGCCTGTAATTGGAAAGGAGTCCCCTTCATCATACGTAGATCGGACACTGATGAAGTATTGGGTGAGGGAGGACAAAGGTCTCAGGACAGTGGATGTTGCAGTGCCAGGAACCTCCACCTGCAGTGGAGGAGTTGTACGAGTATTAGGAGAGGAGCATGGGGACAGCTGCAGAGGGGTCAGCACATGGGTGGCAACTGCATACAAAGTGCCCATTTCAGAGTTAAAACACTGCCAGCAGGTAAGCCCTCCCTGACCCACGCAGCTGAAGGAGAACAGGGCAGCATCTGACCTCCCAAATCTCTTTTCCTTCTACCAACCCCTTAAGGACTCACCTCCCCAGTGTTGCTCCCTCTGCCAGAAACGTAGGTGACGCGGTGAGCTTTCACGGCCGGAGACGCAGCCTCCCAGCTGACTCGAACGGACGCGTGGCTGAGCTCAGAGAAGCTCAGGTACCTGGGAGGACTCAAGGCCACTGCAACAACAGTTAGTGACAGCACGCCGAGGTTTCACAGGCTGCACAATGACAATGCCAGCAGTTGCCTCCTGCTGCTCTTAGAGGACCCCACCTTGAACTAAGAGACTCATTCACCACGTGGGGAAATATTCTCTTTATGTCACTACCACACATGCCTCTGGGATGTCATGAAAGGCTACCTGGGCTTCAGGTGAAGAAACAGACAAATAATTCCCTTTTTCTCCCCAGGCAACAAAGACCGCAGGGAACAGCTCTTTTAGGAGTCCTTTTTTACCAGGGGAAAAATCACTCCTTTTTCACAGCTCACCATGTAATTAGAGATCCCCTTGGGGACCAATATTCACTTAAGACCAGGCAGGGAAGAGGCAGCGTGTTTACAGCCACATGCACAATATGGGAAGCACCTCACTTAACACGTCTCTCCTTCCTTAAGTGTTTAATAACAACTCAGTAAGCAGCAGCAGCACTTACGGGTGGTTTCCTGGATGCTGGCTGGATCACTCGCATCTTCCCCATACATCGCGTACACCGCGACAGAGTACTCCGTGCCGGGCGACAGCCCATCCAGCAGGACCTCAGGCTGGGCCACCTTCACCTGTCAACAGAGAGATGCTTCAGGGTACCCACCAATGCCCTCGACAGAGCAAGACCTTACAGAGACACAGGTCAAGGTCCCTTTGGTTCTACTAAGGGGGCTTCTCCACTTTGGCACTTCACCACTTGGGTAGGTGCTCTACAGTGGTCAATGCTCTGCCTCTTTTCCCAAGGGACACCAAGGACGTTGTGGGTACACATCACCCTCTCCTGCTCTGGTCTGCAGAGGTGTAAGTCCCTCATACGGAGATGATGCTGGCTGTTGTTCTGGGTGGGATCAGGGGGCACGTGAGAGATGTGATCCCACTTTGCTCAGACACATGGAAAGCTCTTGCAGAAGAGCTGCCTGCTGCAAGCAGGCTGGGTTGCTGCCACCTGCTGCTAGCACGGCACGGCCACAGCTCTCCTCCTACAGCCTGCTCGCTGCAGAAACGCGCCCCAGAGACTTTCAGGAGCCTGCACACAACGGAGCACAGTTTTATGAAAGGCTGGGAACATCTTAATGCTGGTTTTGCAGACATCCCACAGCCTTAGAGCATTGCACTCTTGCAGTGTGTAGGTCAGGTAACTGCAGAAATGTTCTAATATGCTAAAATACAATTTTAAATGTCGGTCTCTCTTCAAACATTCTGAATCTTAAAAAACCACAGTCATGCACTGAAAGCAGAGTATAAGCATTAATTGCTCTGTTTTGAAAACCATTGTGCAATTTCTCCTATTGCTGTGCATTCGGGGGGAATCTGAGGCAAAGAGGCAATACGTGCTCCCCCCACTCCTCTTTTTTTTTTTTTTTTAATTCATATCCTCAACCTACAGATACTCCAGAGAACTCATTAAAATGCACACATTACAAAGGGATCTTAGATGTTTTAAGCGATTTTCCATTCATTGAGCGTTGTTTTATTCTTATGCAGTGTCACAGGTCTGTTTCTGGAGGTCAGCGAAAACTGCCCTAACAAACTTCCAATTAACATTTTAAGATAAGCAAAGCAAAGACATTTACGTCCAGCCTCAAGGATACAGCAATTACACTTAGGGCTGTAGAGAAATGAGTTCAGTGCCTGGGTTTCCAGGGCTCCATGAGGCAGTCAGTTCTCTCCCTACGCCTTAATTTCCCACATGAAACCCTCACAGTTATAAATCGCTTTGAGATACACCAATAAAAAAAAAAATCTTCCATGAAAGATGTTGCTAGCAATAATGCTGACATTTCTTTTTTTTTTTTTTTTTTTTTCAAACACATGATACCAATTCACAAAGGTTAGAATTGGAACTAAACTCAGCCCAGGCAGAGAAAAAACGATATTGTCGTTATTCTCATGAACTCTACCTCTGTCGTATAGTCCTCTGCTCCGTCAGGGGCTGCGGAGCAAAGCACCAGGTACTGCGTGGCTCCCTGGGCTGCCTTCCAGCTCAGCCTGATGCTGTTGTGGGTCAGCTCAGAGACGCGCAGGGAGCGAGGGGAAGCCAAAGGTACTGAAGGGAAAAACAAGGCAGAAAGATATCTTCAGTGTATGAGGTCTGCGACAGCTCAAACCCCAGAGGAGACCTGGCTTTGCGACGGCTACTGCAAGCTGGTGGACATCTACCCCACATCTAACACAGTGCAGCAGCCGCTTTACAGAGAATAGGTTTAATTCACTTGGAGCCCAAGGATAAAAAAGCTGCAAGGGTTTGCAAGATATTTCTGGCATGGTGTGTTACTGCGACATCGGTGGTCGCCTTTGCAGAATGACGTAGGTGAAAAGGGACCCCTGAAGGTCTCTGGTCCAACCTTCTGCTCAAAGAGCAGGTTGCTTAGGGTCTTGTCTGGTCAAGTTCTGAACATCTCCACAGATGGAGATAGCTGTAGACAGACTGAACTTGAGGAAGGGGGGGAAAAAATACAATGTCAGGCTCCACTCTGAGATGGTCACAAAGAAAGAGCTTTGTTCACCTATCATAACCATGCATTAGCATAATTCTCTCTACTCACGACCTACATGTGGAGGTGACGCCTCTCAGCCCATCCCCAACAAATGTGTCATAAATAGGAAACACCGACACCAAATACTCCGTGTGTGAGGTCAAATTGGAAAGCCGCAAAGAGGAGACTGTTCCATCTAAAACCACCTGAAAGCACAAAGGAGGGCTGTCAAGACAGGGAGGTGCTGGCCACTCTTTAGCAAAGGAACGGCTGAACTGGTCGTCCCTAGCAAGCGTGGCTTCTTTGTGGCAGATCTGTGCCCAGAAACATGAAGTCCAGTTGCCCTCTGAATCTTGTGGAAGCTAGCATCTCCCCAAAATAGAGAGGTAAGAGGCAATAAGCTTTCCTGTCCTCTAAGGTTGGGATCTGTGCAAACACCAAGTACAAGACTAATCGTGCTCTCACTGAAATCAATGGAAACCCATCAACAATTTGGATTTGCTTTTCTAAGTCATATCCATCACAGATCAGCATCCTTGGACAGCTCTGAGTACCTGTGTGTGTCCTCTTTGAGTCAAAACAGAAGCTTTAGGGAGGGGATAACACTGCATAAGAGAAAAATTGGCATCGGCATGGCTTGCAGTATTTCTAGCAAGATGATATTTATCTGATGTCCTCTTCTATCTTGTCATCCTATCAGCTGATCACATTTACACTCAGTATGCATTTAATTTCATCTCTGGCTTTAGCTGATGTCCCACAAGAACTGCGCCTCTACTTTCCTCTCTTTGTCTACTCAAGTCTATGTAACTTCCCAGCCACCATCTGGAAGATACTGCAGTCTCAGATGTCCAGAGAAAGGTCTCTCACCTCTTTGGGGATACCACCCTTAGATGGATAATACACAATCCGATATTTCTTTGGTGGTCTCACAGGAGGACTCCAGGTCAGGTGCATGCTCTTAGAGGTCACAGCTGATATTTTAAGGTCAGTTGGGCTCAGCTGGGGACCCGTGTTCACAGGGATATCTTTCACAGTGCTGCCTAGGAATTAAAAACACATTTACTTTCTTATGTTCAGACTTCTCATGCCAAATGTACTTTCCAGCTCATAAATATGAGTGACGTTTTTCAAATAAAGTTACAGTCTCCTTCCCTATAGAGTATAGAAACTGTTCCAAACTGCTCTGAAATAAATATTTTAAAACTGGGCATACAGAGAACATAAATACTCCATAGAGAACAGGCTGTATATTTTGCTGGGTGCTGGGAATATTTTTTCAACACAAGTCTGCATTTTTGCCTGCATCCAAAAGATGACCCAGCTTTCCTCAATCTTGAAAATTTGTCAAAATGAACAAGTAGAAGCTATTTTAGTTTCTTTTTTGAGCAGCCCGTCTTTCTTTAGCATAATCTTCACCTTTGAAAAACGTCTAATTTTATCAAACAAGTACAAATTAATAAGGATGAATCAATGTATTTATATGAATCTCCAAAGCATTAAAATAAAAGTATGCTTGAAAGTCAGACTTTCCCATTCTCCTTAGGCAATCTTAGAGCAGAGAGAGATGGAAATATGTACACGATATTTCTCCTGAGGATCTAAGCTAACATCTGGAGTGGTTTTTCACTCTCTTGTTCATCATACAAGCTGCTCTCCAGCAAAGGAAAGAAATAGGCTGTTTGGTTTTAACTTGAAAATGCCTTGGAGAACTATCATTTAAAGTAAAGTGTGGAGAAAAAAAATGTGTTTAGATGTTTTATCATCTCCTCTTCCTACCTCCACATTTCCTCCGTACACTCTCCCTACTATATTCTCAAATTAGCTTTTTTGCTTTTTCTGCCTCCTCCTGGTTGGAAGAAACTCAGAAAAGGAGATGGTTACAACACATTTATCACACCATATGTTAATGGAAGCGAGAAAAGTCCCCTCTTCCCTACAATGGTAGTTATTGTTATTAGGTGACTATATCCACCAAGAGTTATCCAAACCCCTGGTAGGAATGGCTTTATTGGCTCACAGACGAAAAGCAGAGAGCTAAACCAAGAGCATCAGAATGGAAACATCTACATGGTAACGTCTCTCTGTAACTTGTTAGAGACAGCAGGGAGTCTGCAGTGGAGTGAGAGTGGAAGAACTGCATCCAGAGGGTCTTGTAGAAGGCAACGATCACAGAAGAAACTGGCCAACACATTGATGTGGCAAGGACCATTGTCAGGCAGCAAGAGAGCTGAGCAAGGAGATCAGCACTGGAGGAGAAGAGTTAGGCGGTGCTGACAGGGTGGTGGAGCTCATGGAGGGAAAGGTATGAGAAAGGGTTAATTCTGATGGCAAGGAAGGTGGATGGTGAGCAGAAGGAAGCTCAGCCCTCACTGAGGAGGTTTCACTTCACCTGCATTTTCCTTGTTGCTCTTCTCTTTGATCCTGGTGCACAGGACCCGGGTGAGCCTGCCAACCAGAGAGCTCAGCAGTGGGAAATCCAGCACGTTGTACACCGTGAGCTCCAGCGGCTCCGAGGCCACCTGCTTCAGCTCTGCTTCATCCGCGTTCTTCACCCCTGCAACCAGAGCAGAGAACGAGACTGAAAAAAATCCCCAGAGAGGACCAGCTTCTGCCTCCTTCTTCTGTGTTTTTTGTTCAGGGGCAGGATGGGTCCACTGTCATCCTGCTCTCCAAGCAGAGCTTCCCAGTCATTCCAGTGGGGTGGTGGTATCTGAGAATGGCCTTGGGCTTTCCTGCAGCAACAGCCTCAGTCCAGCCTGGGAAGGGCTTTCAACTCTGTGGGCTCAGAAGGTCTTTCGTGGCCTAGAGACAGTCTAGTGAATCTTTCTTCTGTTTTCCTGCCTCCTCATCGCTTGCAGGCTTTGCTACCAGGAAGACAGCTATTTTTCATGCTAAGAGGAAGTTGGCATAAATGGGGGAATAAGTGAATGAATAAACAACAATTTTATATTTATCAGGTGCCAACACTCCCCACAGAGAGTCTGTTGTTCATCAGAACATCACACTGGATTTCAAGAGTGTCACAGATGAGCAAAAAGCAGACCATTTATTTAGCAGAACTTCACTATCACAGAGCATCCTCCATCCCTATCCTTCTGTTCTGCATCCTCATTAACCCTCTACAGACCAAGCCCCACGGCATACAATTTATTTTGCTTCCCGGTGCTAGACTCAAGGTCATCCTAGCATTGCCCAAGCAGTACCATTGCCAGATGGGGATCCCACCTGATTTCTCAAGTCCAAGACCATTGCCTTAACAGCTTTGCTAGCCTTCTTCCCGCTTGCTCTTGCACTCAGCTCCTGATGTTCGAGGACCAAAGAATGTGATCTTCCTCTAACCAGAGCGGAAAGGCAAAGATGCCAGCCAGGAACAGATCCCCAAGTGATTTCAGGTACACAGTTGTTAGTCTGTTGTGCTGCGCAACAACAGCTGAGGCTCAGCAGCTTCACTCAGTCCATGAAAGCAATCACAGTGCCAGCCACTTAGCTACATAACCCTATGCAATACACCCTTGCTTGTGTCTTCCCGACAGAAATCAGCACTTAAACTTTTGGAGATTGCAATTTTAGGTGAGTTTTCTATGTAACTTTATTGCCCGTGTATTAGTCGAGCAGACTTGTTTAGTCATCAAGACAGGGCTGGTCAAGGCCATTTCATGTCTCATTATTGCTGCCGGATAGCAAAGAGCACATAATGTTATTATTCAGAGAAATGGAAAGTTGTGAGCGGCAGTAATTATAAAGGAGGTCTCCAGCCCTCCCCAGTACAGTGTTCTCTCGCCTAATTGCTCAGCTGAGAATGTTGTTCTCGTGGCACAGGTCTCTGAGGATCACAAAGGTCTTTATGGATGGGAGGTGTGAAATATCTCGTGTGAATGAGAGTTCTTTCTAAACAAACAAAATCCCTTTTGAAGACACTGCCTGTGCTGAATAAATGAGTTAATTTTCATCTTAGCCAGAATGTAATGAGGTCTTACCCATCACCTTAGTGTTAAAGCATCAGGATGCTTCTATCAAAGTTCAGGGAACATAACATTCAGTTTGAAGAAGATCAAAAGTAGGTTGACTTTGTCCTACTGTTTTATCAATGGCTGTGATCTTACCAATGGCAAATATCTCTATGCCCAGGTTTTTCAACGTCTGAGCAGCCAGGTTGGCGTCATCCTGGGATTTTCCATCAGTCAGGAGTATTACCAACTTCTCAGCCTCCAGCCGGGCACCAGCATCTGTTTTCAGATTCTGCTCCAGGACGTGGGTCAGTGCCAGACCTGGGGAGGAGCAGAGATGGATGGTGTGCTACAGCCTTGCGACAACCCCCTTGTTTTTACTCTTTTCTCTGCCCCCATTGCTTTGGTCCCCATGGAGGTCATCCCATGGGAACATCTTTCCCCTCTGCAGCCGCACAGATCATTTAACAGAGACCTGAGAGCTGGAGTTACCTGTAAAGGTGTTGCCGCCCTTGTACCGCAAATTCTTCACAGCCTCCAGCACCTGGTCCCTCGTAGAGTAAGCACTCAGATCCCACTCTGTGCGGGGATCGCTGCTGTACTGCGACAGCCCTGGGGAAGGCGAGAGCTATTGGCATCACGAAAGCCAAGTTAAGCTGCAAGAGGAGATTCGTTTTGGGGAGGCAGCATCAGGCTTGCCATGGGAGGATGACACAAAATAATGAATGGGACTGGGGGTGAGCAGATTTGGTTTCTAGCTCCTCTTCTCTGCATGGTCCTTGTCATGCAGGCAGCAAGGTGATGCCTCAGACCCCACTGGGTACACTTACCCCTGTGGTGGTGCTCTGAAGTATTTGATAAGGTCTCAGTGTTAATCGGGGTCAAACTAGTCGGCTGTAAGGAGTGGGAAGGATTTACACTGTCCTGTTTCATGCACAACCTGGCCAGTGTCATCTGCTGGGGTTAGCATCACTCTGAACTGGAAGCAGCACCGTTCTTAGCTGAACTCAAAGCAGCTCCAATGCAGCATTGCCACCATATCTGTCTGAGCAGTGCTGTGGAGGCTGAGCACCTCATCAGAGGTAGGCAGCAAATCCCAAGTGTGTCTCAGCATCAATGCCTGATGTGGTGCTGCCCAGAAGATGTTTCTGCTCACTGTGCAACTATTTCTTACAGCCACTAGAGGCCAGAACTTGCTACCAGATGGGACAGGCTGTCAAGAGCAACAAGCAGGACCCCATCCTAAAGGAATAAAAGCTCCTCAAAGGAGCACATAACCACAGGAATCACCAAGGTCCCTTCGAACACGGACTTCCCAAGGTCAGGAAACAGGAAAGTGTCCTACCTACTCTTATCTTGTCTTGGGCAATACTGAATGGGGAAATCAAATTGCTCAGAAACTCCTTAATGAGCTTGAAATTGTTGCGTCCGATGCTCCAGGATCCATCCACAAGCAGGATAATATCAGTCATTGCCGATGTGTCGCATTGAAACTGGGAACCTGGGAGGGATAAGGTTTGATATTGAGAGAAGCAATTGTAAAGGAGGAAAAACTGCATCAGTCTTAAGATAAAAAGCAAATCTGCAGTGTAAGGCCTTGTCTGGATGGTGGATTGGACCATCTGCCAGCCTGACACATCCCAGCATCTTGGGAAAACCACATGGCTCAGGGTAACCCATCTCAGTACCAAGAAACCGAGTGGTGCGCAGCTGCATTTCTGCAAAGAATGGGTTAAAGCTGTCAGGAAGTGTGTGCCTAACCCAAGCACTGCTCTCTGCAAGCTGTCAGCTCCCTTAAGTCTCAAACCCAGCCCTGTGCTTCCCTTTTATCTAGCCTAAGTCTCCAAGAACTGCAGGTGATTGCTTAATTCCATTCCATCATGAGATCCCGTGGGCTATAATTATTTCGTGGCTTTACATTAAATCCAATCTCTCCGTAAAAACCTGCTGGCATCACAGATACTCAGGCCCCGCCTCTCTCCCCACCCCAGGCCCGCAGCTTAACAGAGGATAAGATAGGGCATGTTGCTGATCAAATGCATCTTCCCCAAGCATTTTTTTGGATGGGAGGTTTTCCATCTTTTATGGAGGGAAATAGATGATCCCACCAAGGTTCAGTGGGCTGCAAGGAGGTTACTCTTCTATCTCTTTTCACAGCCATGGATTCCTCCTGGTCTCAAGGGACCAAATGAGGATGCTCTGGCCAATCCCATTCCCACCACTTCAACAGTGCTGTGAGCCATCTGCCCTGCCATAGTCTCAACTGACGAATCTGAAGGATCATCATGGATCAGTTATCTGTGAAACACGAAGAACAAGTCCAGGGGGTGGAGCAGGTTGGGTAAGGAACATCACTGACGCGCCCCTCCCCTTCTGAAGGCTTGGAAAAGTCCATTGCTTGGGGGGGGTCTGTTGAAGAATACAAACTCTTGCATGGATCTGTCAGAAGGGGGAGGTGGCAACACGAAGAGAGAGAATAGTGGCAAATCAATAAATTAAATCATCTGGAAGGAATTTTTGGCCTAGCTCCAGTTTGCCTTAAAATCTGTGATATTCTCCAGAACTCTAAATTTCTCCAGTGATCCCTGACAGTTCCCCAAAGTATGACCTAGCAATTGAAAGCACTGTCGGCAGCACTGTACTCCTGAAAATCTTGGTGACAGAGAGTGGGATGGAAAGCTTGTATTCAATGAGTGTTAGGGAAAACAATAGGGAAGAAAGAGCAAGATATGTTTGAAACCCCTCTCACCTCGCCTCAATGAATCCTTTGTGGGTTTTTCTTTTCCTAGAGACTCTCGCTCCGGCTTTGCAGGAGTGCGCTGGGATGATTTTGTGGTTGTTGGTGTTGCTTCTGTCACACTGGCCTCCACAATGGGCTGGTTTCTTGTCGTTTCTCCTGAGCCCTTTGGCTGAATCCCCTTCTGTCTTTTCTTTTCAGCTCTGTCCTTTGCTGTGCTCCAAAGAGAAAAATCCCATTGTCCCTAGCTGTGTTATCCCCGTGCAACCTGCTCCACTCATCGGCTGATTTAAGCCACATTTGACAGAGGTGTAGGGGCTTGGAGAGGATAAAAGTCCTACAAGCTTTGTGCAGATAGGTAGCTAGATAAAGGAGACCATCTTCATTCATGCCTTTCTGAGAGGGCTGCACACGGGCTCATGAGTTAATAATAATGTTAGCAGTGGGTCACATCAAAAGTGTGTCCTTCCCATTATCTTTGATGATAAAAATATAATGCATGTTTATAAAGTATAAATCAGGGAAAACATACCATGGCACCTGATACCCAGTGTATTCTCCAGACCTCAGCAATCTGTGACTCTGAAACATCCTGAGCCAGTGCAAGTCTTTCTGTAACATGGCTCTGATGGATCTTTCTTCCATCAACGCATTGCCTTTTGAACTCATGAAAACCTTCTTGCCAGATACATGAGAATCTATGCAGTTATATACAGTCCTCAGCCATAGGGGAGGGCTCACACCTTCTTGTAGCCCATCTGCAGCCAACCTTGGGAAATCAAGCACCATTAGCCCCAATGCTTAGGAAGCAGCTTGTTCTCAAAGGATCCACTCTCAGTTGAAAGATATGATTGTATCTGCTGAATCTGAATACCTGTCAGCTCCAGGAACGCATGGATGTGCTTTTTCAGGTTGGCTGGCACAAGGGGCAAACATTTTTACGTTGCTTACTGTGTTTTTGTAGTTAAGAACTGCATGCAAGGGATGAGACTGGGATAACATGTCTCACTGTATGAATGTCCCTGATGAAGTAGGGGTTGCAGGTAGTGGGTGGGAGTGGTTTTAGGGACAGCTGTACTTAATGCTCCAACCATGGCAGCATGGCAGAGGCCGTGGCTCAAAATCAATCCAATGTGACTCCAGGACGGTCAGTGCACCCACCTGGCTGTGTCAAGACGGTGTTCAGGGGTGGTGGGGTGGCCTCTGCCACCCCACTGTGCTCAGCTGCTGAGCTCCCCAAAGAGGTGAGGTTCTTTCCTGATGCAGCTCCTGAGTTTCTTCGGTTATTTCTAGTCTGGGATGCATTTTTCAGTTCCTCTACTGTAAGAAGACCAAAAACAGAGAGAGACAGTCAATCTAGACAGGTCTGTGAGTCACAGTCCATCCCTCATCCCCTGGGTCTTCACCATCCCCCTTCTCAACCTTCCAACCAAAACAGTAACAGGCTCTGTGATTGCTGCATAGTCTATTGGGCATACGCCAGAGGATGAGCTCTGAGAAGCCACATCTCCAAGAGCCTCAGGAGCTCTCTGAATGGTAAAAGGTATCACTCTCTACTTACTCACAAATTTCCTTTTGGCAAACAGGGCTTCGTGGGAGCCGTTGAGCACGTAGACCTGCAGCGTGTATTCCTTGGTAGGGCTCAGCCCCCCCACTGTGGCTTTGGGAGTCTTGGTTTTCAGCATGACTTCTTGCTCCGAGTCCCCTGAGGTGGGATGAAGCCACAGTTCAGAGACTGTTAGAGCTTAAATTTAAGCTGACAGTAGCTGAAATGCAGGGAATGTCTGCCTAGGGACCCCAGTCAACTCCTATTTCTTTTTTTTAATTTTATGGATCTCTGATTTTTGCTCTTCTTCCCAATCCAGAGTTGAGAATGTTTAGTTTGTTATTTATTTTTTAAATCCCTGATATGTGCCCAAAATGGAAAACCAGTTCCCACCCAGCATTAGTGCAACTCTCACCAACTTCTCAGGGAGTTGCTGAATGAGAAACCGGTCTTCAGAGGGTAAAGACTGGGCAGTTGCTAGTAAATACTGCTTGTGAAAACATCCAACCAATGGATGTGCTTGAGGTCATACGTGACAAAATGAGGAAGTGGCTTGGTGTCTCTGGAGGTCACCACTGGCACTTGGGACTCATTTTACTTATCCCAGCCACTCTCGTTGTGCTGTCTCTGCAAGCCCCATCTCTCCCCAAGGGCAGCTGCTCTCTGCAGGGAGACAGCTCATTTCTGGGCCAGCACTGCCTCCAGACCCCTCCAGCCATGCCCAACAGTGTTGGGACCTGCCCTGGGGCTGTGATGCCTTGACCAGTCAAGAACTGGGGCATTTCTGCACGGGCACGGCAGTGAGCAGATGGAGCGAGGCAGCTCTGCAATGCAGCAGCCAAATGCTGCACCATGGTCTCTGTGCCACACAAAACAACGGGAGAGAGGCAAACTAGCTCCCTAAAATCCTCTGATTAAGAAAGGTCTACAAGCTTTAAATTATGAGGATGGATGTGTTTCTGACCCCATCATCCCAGGGCTGGAGATGGAGGTCCCCAGCCTACACAGAGGGAAAGCCTCAGGCATGTGTCGGTGGGGATTCCCTGCATTCCCGGGATGCTCATCGCTCCCTGCTGAGCTGAGGCCCAGGGAGGTGCAGGGCAGGGAAGGAATGAGAAACCTCCTGCTTCAGCTTGGGAAACAGGTGGGGGCTGAGCTAAAAGCGGGTGGGTGATCACAAGAGCTCTGCCACACGCACTCCTGCCTGGCAGCTCCCTTCTCTGACTTGCTGGGAGAGCGGCAGCAACTGAAACCCAAATGCCAGCCAAGCCTAAGGTTGCCTCCAACCATTGCTCCCTGCCGAGGGACATCGTGTCCTTCCAACACCACCAGGTTCAGCATCCGAAGTCAGGGAGAGCTGGAGCTTGGCAGATGTAGGGAGCTGGGGTTCTGAGCCCCCCAAGAACTTCCCATCCCGTGTCCCTGGAGGTGGGGGCACAGCTGGGAGCTCCAACAGAAGAACCAGACAGTGAACCTTTCCTCATCTTTTTTCTCACACAGTCCCAAAGAGCAACACTTTCTGGCTAAGCCTTTCCCCTAGGATGAAGAGAGCTGAATTTCATCTCTCTCTTCTGAATGAGTGATAGAGGGACTGTGCCTGCACTGCATGGCACTACAGACTGCTCTCGTGATGGCCAGAAAATTTTCTTGTCCATACTGTGTGTACAGACCAGTGGAAAGTTTTGATCTAGATAATCAACACTTGAAACTAGAACAACCAGCAGATAATTCCCTCTGCCTTGCCTCTATCACCTTAAGGTCTAAATAATGCTCTTACTTCAGTCCTGTTGTCCACCAGTCAAAAAGTGGGGCGCAGTCCCTCACTCATACACAAGTCTCTGCTGGGTCTGATGTCCAATGCATTAGCACATACCTGCCATGGGCTTTACCCGAACTTTGTAACCGTTGATGTTCCCTTCGGTCTCTTTCCATTTCATTTGGAGCCTGTCTTCTGAAAGGACAGTGAGTTTCAGCCGGCCTGACCCTGGGGAGGAGATGTGTCCATGCTGTTAGGGGTGCAATTCCTCCCTCTGCACACGCACGCACAAAACACCACGTATGCCATCTCCTCTATGGACACGGGAACAGTCGCAGCACAGAGGAAACCTTCACCATCCCATGCAAGTCCTCAGCATCCTCTGACGCTGCACAGCAATTCCTGCAGTCCCCCTGCACCTCTGCCAGGCAACCTGCCACGAGCCACTGCAATTCTGTAGCCTCCACCCTATGCAAAGAGGAGTTTCTCATGCGCTTGAATGCAGCCTCAATATATACTGCTGCAAACAGGGAAAACAGCCTCCCACAGAAGTGAGGGCTTTCTCCGCACCCCTGACATCTTGGAGGCTCATCTCCCGGGAGCTTTCATGCAGGACATTTTGTTTCAGCAAGTGTGTTTAGTGCAAACATCTGAAATGGGAGGGCAGGAAAGAGATAAAAGGGCTCAATGAGGCTCCTCGATAGGCTTGGGCTGCTGAGAAATACAGAAATTCCCCAGGTGATGGATCCCATACTTCTGCAGAAAGATAATTTCAGAGGCAGCTCCAAGGACCAACTGGGTTTAAGAAAGAAAGAAAGAAAAAAAAAAAAAAAGAAAAGAAGAAAGAAAACCTGATAAAGTGTAAATAACAGTTCCTGGCAGGACCATAACTCATGGGCACCAGCTTGTATCAGTTTGCTGCAGGGAGCAGCAAACTAAATGACAAATCCTTAGCAAAAAAATCATATCAGACAAGGAGGTAAAAAGAAGAAAGAGCACATTCCCTTATCATCTCCAGATTTCACCGATATCTTTTAAACCCCAGCTAGATGTCTGAACTCATGTGTCACTCTTTGAATCAATGATTCCTTGGTTAAACACAGCTGTACTGTCGTACAAATGTCACCATATGAAACTTTTTCGCTTGACTGGATACATGATGGCAACTCAGCAGATTTATCTCCCCTCCTGCCTGACACCGTGCCTACAGCTGCCTTTCCAGCAGGCTGCCCTAATTTGCAATGAGTGAGCGCATCCTTTGCCTGTGCCCTACAAGCATCTGCACTCAAATGCCCACCCTCATCTGCAGTTGTTACCGATGTCTTTCCCTTGACGTTTACCCATAAAAAAAAGCTTAGGGTGACCTGGAGTGTCCTGCTCAGTGCTGGCAAACTGTGTGTTGGACAGGACTCCTCAGGTCCCTATTCTGGTCTTGCCTCACATCCAGACATCTCCTGGCATCTTTGCCATGAAGTCACAGCCCAGGAAAGCAGTGAGAGCTGGCAGTGAGGACTTGCTTATCTCAGCCCAACATCTGTGCCTTAACCTTTCCTCGTAGAGACTTCCTGCAGGCTGCCCAACAAGCAGATAACTATTTTGGGGAAACAAAGCTCAGATTCACATCTCACCCCAGGCAAATCTGAAGGGGAAGAAAGAAAACATGGGGAAGAGGGGTGAGGGGCAAAATAAAATCCCAGAATCATGCCTAATAGAAGTGGTAAAAGATCATGGAACAATGAGGGGAATTCATAGTTAGATTAAACATGGAGCTGTCTTCTTTTGGCCAAGTGTGGTCCAGCTCCTCGGCCATCACTCTAGGAGCTGGGAAGCTAAAAAGGCAAGAATGTCCCCAGACAGACCAGAAAGGACAGCATCCTCTAAAGCGCCATTATGTGCTGGATGCAAATGAATCCCAGCGCCATGAAGGCTCCACTGTCTCCCTGCCCTGTGTTGGATGTGCATTATTTGATGCTGTAACCTTGATCTCCGGCTGACAGGGAGTTAAGCCCAGACTTAACTGCAGAGGCTGGTCTGGAAGATACTCTGAAATGCCATTGCCTCTCGAGAAACCACTGACCACTTCCACTGAAGGTTCAAACATAATATAAAGGTGGATCTTCAACATCAGAAAGACTGTGGTGAGGTGCTATAGGTATTTTCTGATCATTTATGGTACTATGGGAGCCCTATATGTTACAGGAGGAATGCCCCTCACGTGCTTTCTTATCCAGATGTTGCACCACGTATCACCATATACCCCCAAAGCAATAGTTTCAGAGTACAGGACAGACGCAGTGACTAACAAAAGCAACACCGCTTTTTCTTCCTATTTCTCAAGCTCCATTTGCAGATCACATAAGCACCCTTCATTGCTTATACAGGCTGAAATGCATTCCTGGTGCGAGGGAGCGGCATGCTGAACTGCTGCCAGTGATGAGGACAGGCTTTGCAGGGTGGGGAGGGATCGAGATACTCTCCCCAAATGGGCCCCCTCATCTCCTGGTGCTCTTCACGTGTGCGAACGGGCTGTTTGGAGCGTCACCACCAGACCCCAGAGCACAGCAGCCCCCTGAAATCCTGCGTGTCATTGGGAATGTCCCAGCGGGAAGGGCTCAGGCTGAGCAAATTAACCCAGGTGACAGCCAAACCATAGGGAATTGCCCAGAGCAAGGGCAGGACGGCTCCTTACCTTGGCCCACTCGTCCCCAGACATGGCTCGCCACAGGCAGGCAGGCAAAAAAGAAACAAGTACGAATCAGCATGGTGACCAGGACCTATGAGAAGGCAAACATCAGGCAGGAGAATTAAAAGTTACATTTCACCATGACAATACCCAGGCTTTTTGCAGTCCTCAGTTAAGGGACCACAAGCTGAGATCTACAACTCTAGAAAGAGTTGTATGAAAGAGTGGATGGAGAAGCACATACTGAATTTTCCTGCAATTCCTATACATTATTTAACATTCTTGGTCTCTCCAATACAGCTGTTCAATGCCTTGGACCAGTACTAAATGGAGTTTATACACCTGATGGGGAGCAGGCTTTGACCCAGTACTCCTCTCAGCCTGCTTGGTCCTGGAGATGGGCACTGCCCTCTTGGTAGGACGATCCCAACAGTGGTACAGTACGTGCTGGGTTCTGCTCTGATCACAGAAATAAGCAACATGGGCCAAATCACTGGACAGACATAGATTCCAGAACGACTTCTAAGTACTACGTAAGTAATTATTTCCAATTATCATGGCCAAAATCAACACAGGTATACAAACACACAGCATCTTTCTCATGTCCCTGCAATGCATACACTGATCAGAAGGGAAAAAGCATTTAAAGGAGCACTCTTTGGCAGACAAGCTCCTCACACCACAGATTTAATGACCCTGCAGTCGCTGTGATAAAGCAATTATGCAGCAGGAGGGATACCACAGACCTGGCTGACTTTATATGTCAGCAGTTTAGAAACAAGGGTTTTATTTCTGATTTTGTGGCGGAGTTCCTGAGAAGTTACATTCAGGACTTGTTGAGATAGTCTTGTTTTAATTTGTTCACCTGAACAAGACCGAAAACAGATGCAGCCACAGACATAATCATGGCAGAGGATCGGTTTGACTTAGAAGTAACCTCTGCAGCATTGACAAAGCTGGCTGGCTAAGGACAGCCAGCCTACAGCCCACGGGCCTCGAGCACCTTCAGTTATCTTTGCTGGTCTGGATTTCAGTTTTATTCAGTTTGGGTCAGAAATGTCAGGTCAACATAAAACCACCCTAATGGAAACAGTGCCTCCCCCTCATCTCACTCTCAATATACCAGGTTTGAAACATATGCTCTTGGTCTTTTGCAACGCATCATTGGCATCTGTCATTTTTGTGCTGCACTTTTCAGCCTTATTGCTTTTGGCAGAACCAGACCATACACAAGTTTCCTCCACTGCCGTCTGCAGTAACATTTCACTTCTGTTCATTTTGATGGACAGGTATTTAAAGGCTCCTGGCAAATGCCTGTTTCCCCTCAAATACTTCAGCTTTTTAGAGATTTCAAGGAAAAATAAATATGCATGTGAGTGACCCAGCCATGATCTCCTGGTGTTTAAATAAGTTCTAAATTGTTGGAAGAATCAATGGAAAAATATACAAGTTATAACAGGGAGATGTTAACCACCCTACTCAGTCTGTGATTTTTTTTTTTTTTTTTTTGATTGAAGATCAGGTTATACAGAACAACTGCAGTGTAACTGAAGCCCTTAGCCATGGGAAACACTTGTTTGGGTTTTTTTTCCAGCTAATAAAATGAAGTCATTGCTTATAAAAAACAGCAAACATTTTAAAAGTGGGTTTCAGGAATCTGTCACCTCAAGCAAAGCAAAGTCTGCCCTGGCTGCAGAGGTACCTGTGCCAAACAGCAGCAAGAAGCCTGAATTTTTGAAAAATTCCCTGAATCAAAAGTTCATTTGTGCCATTTTGCAATGCCACCAAACCGCTCCTGATTTCCTCGCAACTTCCCCGTGGTTCTGCTGGCAAACGGGATGCCAAACTCTGGCAAAAGCACTGGGCTGTGTATGGTCTTTTCATGTTAACCAGGGTTGTACGGGATCTGCAGTCCAGTGAAATAAGCCCAGGGGCTTCTCCAGCCTGCCCTGAACTGGGCTTACTGCGGTGCCCGATTCAGCCAGGAGCTTCCACCCTGATGTGCCTCTAAGGATGAGTTCAATATTAACCCAAGCTGGATCCAGTAAATCCCCAGGGTGTGGCACTTTACTGGGACTAAAGCAAGAAGCAGGGACTTCATCTCTTCTTCCTAGCTCAGAGGCAAACCCACCGCTATTTTGCCTCTTTGCCAACATTCATTTTCCTACCTGCAAATGCCCCTGTTGGAGATGGTGGAAGACACACGGCTGGAGGAGCTCTCTCTTCCCCACCCTGCAGAGCTCCCTCTCCGCAGGTTACCTGCTGCTCCCCAAGCCCCCACCGGGTCTCCATGGTCCCTTCCCATCCAGTTTTGCCCTGACTGGTGCCACCATCCAGCCAGGCTGAGCTGCGGACCCTGGGACCGAGGGGACCGCAGTGACATCAGCCTGCCTCCGCACGCCGATGCCGCTCTCCCGTTACTCACCCAGGGAAGGAATTTGGAGACAGCGACACATGGAGCATGTGGCATTTCCAGGGCCTGGAAAATGGATGTGGGGGGGACACAGCACTTCCCGCTTGCCCCAGCTGTATGCTCAGAGGGGATTTGGAGGTTAAGGCAGTCAGAGATCCCCTTATTTGTACAGGAAATTTTTAAAGTATTTGCCTTAATTAAAGAAAAAAAAAAATCTATGCAAAAAATCCCTGCCACATGGTTAAATCAGCACAACTAAAAGTGGGGATCGGGGGGCACTGCGAATTATTTCCACCCTCCACAGCTGCCATTTGGGGACATTTCCATCATTCCTCATCCCCGAGGGCATCGCCGCCTCTGCACAGCAGCGCTGGCAGCAGCAGTGTCCCCTCATGGCCCCCTCACTGCCGGACACACGGACAGCGCCAGGGACAGCCCTGCGGCAGAGACCAGCGACCTGCCCGAGGCAGCCAGCTGCACGGAGCAAATCTGTCCCACACTCCCCGAGTGCTTTGCTAATTAAAGGAACAGATTAAAAAACCCACTTTCATCAACCCCTTTCTGTTTTGTCATGGAAATCTCCTGTATTTCAGTTCCACTATTGAACAAAAATCCTCAATTATCCTAGCGCCAGTCTCAAAAAAGTCAGGCACAAGTTTCACTTCTAGGCTGAGCCTTTGCAGCTCCCCACAGCCTGGGCAGGCTTAGTAACACCGGCTTGATGCAGACCCACACCACACCTCCAGGTGGGAAAAACCCACCCAGACAACTGCTATTGCTAACAAACCCTTCCAAGTGCTGTCCTCTCTAGCAGCAATTTCCTGCAGGTTTTATATTATTAACCACAAAATAGAAGGAAAAAAAACAAACCAAGTGCATTTCTCACAGCCATCACTCCAAAAGGATTGCCAAAGCAGTCCTGGCACTATATTTAGACCAAACCTGCAGTGAATGCAACTCTTGAAGCTACTTCACCAGAAGAGGATGAGACCTGCCACCGCTGTGCAGCATCGGCAGCGCTGCCCCGAGCTGAGCTGCACCAGCCCCAAGTTTCCCAGACACCAAAACCCTGCAGAAGTTCCCTGTTCTGCCGATACCCACGCACGCCACAAAACAACACAGCCCCTCCTCGGCATCCCTGCGAACCGAGCCCCAAAGGGGAATGAGCCACAGACCTCTGCGGAGCGACGCAGCTTTCCCTGGAGTCGGCCGGGAGGTGCGACGAATCCAGCTACATTCTGAAATTGTGGGAGAAGCAGCCCTGGCGCCTCATCTGCTCCTCGGCGTGATTAGAGATTTCAATTCCCAGACGTCAGGAGGAATAAGGAAGGGGAGGGAGAGCAGGGGGAGAGGGACAGCGATTCCCCCACCTCCCCCTCGCCACACAGCAGAGAGCACTGCTTGGCCCCTACGTGCAGCTAAATAAAGCCTGCACGAAAAGCGAGAGACTGCTTCTATGAAAAACAGTAAACAGCTTTTAGTGGTTTTGCTAACTAAATACTAAATATATGTCTAGGAAGCTGCACACTGATTTCCTAGAGCGCAGCAACAAGTCGTGGCTCCCGCCCACTGTCAGACTCCCAGGGATGAAGTCATTCACATCCCATTCACATCCCATTAAATATTTTTGAGAGCCCGGCGTTTGCACTGAAGGCAAATTGCATTGCATTTCTTTAAGGAAATTAAGCACATCTGCAAGTTTTGCAAGGCCAGAGGCTGAATCACGAACTGGAGCTCGATGGTGCTGCAGGCTTCCCAGCTGTGGGATACAGCCCTGACCTCCACCAGCATGGGGTCCCCAGCCCCCGGAGCGCCTGGGAGAGCTGCCCAGCTCCGCACCAAAACTTTTTTGGCAAGATTTTGTCCTCGTTGCCAGGAATGGAACAACTGACAGTGGCATTTCTCATTACAAACAGAGGCCAGATTTTCAGCTGCATCTCGGGGGACTGTCAGCATCAGTCTCTCATTGCAACAGAGCGAGCTGCAAGAAACTCTCAATGGCCGTTCTATAGGAAACACAGGCACCTTGGAAAGTGTCAGCTCAGATAGGGAAAAAGAAAAAGGAGTTGTAAAGTATTTGTGCACACTAAAGAAACATTTGGTAGTTCATTGTCGTTTTGCTTTGTAATCTAGTAAGTATTTAAAAGCATCACAATATACGGGCCAAAGGATAACACCAAAAGAAATCACTTAAATCTTGTTAAGAGAAAACATGGAGCATTTGGTAGCCTGGGGAGAGAGAGCTGTCACTGCCCTGCACGTAAATACCACAAATTACCTCCTCTGTAATTCCTACTGGATTTCAGCAGTTGCTCAGCTTTGCTACAGTTTCCTTTAAAACTAAGAGGAGGCGAGAAAGGAAAGACCACAGACCTGCACTTCACTTTCAGGGAATTCAGCTCCAGAGCTAAAATTTGTGCTCTGTTTGTGTCAGAAAAATCTGGAGCTGCTTCCTGTGCTTATGTTCGGGCTCTTGCTTTCTGGCCTGCCTTTCCCAAGGTGCCCACAAAACGCTGTGGTCTCCTGGCTTTGATTTTAGTTCAAGCCCTGCACTCTGGGTTAAAACTTGGGGCCACCTCAGACACCCAAGCCCTCCCTGACCAGCAACACAAACCAGAATTTAAAAAGCAAAAAGGCAGACGGATGCTGCTTTGCTTGTGCACTGAATGCCTGGAAGTAACAACTGTGAGTACATTGACAAATGGCTTAATAGATTGTCTGGTTTCACTTAGGGGCTGGAAGGACCCCAGTGGATTATCAAGGCAAACATCTCGCTTGGACCATGTTCCAGGAACGCTGTGCTCCAAGTCGTCCTATTACCTCCGCACCAGCGCTGGGGGAGCACATATCCCTTTATACCAAGGAAAAAAAAGGCAGCCAGCAGTAATACAATACCTAATATACAGCTGACACTGGATTTTCCAAGAAAGTCAGCTCCCACTTTAACACAAATCAAAATTACTATTTCTTTTGGGTTTTGTTGTTGTTGTTGTTGTTGGGTTTTTTTGGTTTTGGGTTTGTTTGTTTTTTATTTTTTAAAGACATGGTTGGTGGCCAAAAGAGCTGCACTGAGGGACCTGCCCTAACCAAGAGTGCTGGAAATTATCCTGCTGTACACACAGCATTGCAGGCTAATCACAAGCAGGATGCTCAGCGAACTGGAAAGCAAGAAACCTCCCCAGTTTCTTGTTATCACCTGTTATTCTGTATTTAGTTCACTTCCAGGGTAATCTGTATGTGAATATTCTGCATTGCCTGCAAATGCAGTCATCCTGGGAGCAACAGGGCCTGGGGGGGCTGGATTTTGGTGGCTTTAACTCATTTCTGTTCCCTTCCAGAGTCAAACTTCGACTATGACACATTCCCTTGGGGGCAGACGCTGTTTAGGGTCTCTCCCCCACTGCCTCCCGTCACTAGGTTGGCAGCAGCCTGTGATGTTTGGGACCTCTGCCTGGCTCCATGCCAAGGTGAAGCTGGTTAATGAATTTGTGCCCCCACCCCTTAATAATGCTTAAAAAGCACAATCATGGAAGTCTCACCTGTTCAAGAAACAGCTGGAAAGAGCAACCAGTCCTGACTGTGAGCGTAGCTAAGCCAAGAGAGTAGCAGGAGCCTTAGACTTTCTTTACAAGGAAGCATACATCACTGTATTCATTTCCTTATTTTCTTGACAGAGTCGATGGCATGGCTTATTGGGCCATCTGGAAAGCACATTGTGTTCTCGGTAGAGTGCACAGACAACTCAGGGGAGCTCAGACGTACTCACTTGCTTGGCATCAAACGTCTTGCTGCTTACCAGCTTGTACCACCTGCCTTGCAGCTTGGCTGGGTGAATGGCTTGTCCTAAGGCTTGGTTTCGTGATGTGCTGAACTCTCCCGCTGGCATTAAAAAGGACCTGCAAGAGCTTAGACCCTCTCAAGATCAGGTAGAGACAAATATTTCAACATCAAAATCCGAGACTTGTCCATTAGAATGTATTTATTTGAAAATATAATTAAAATGACTGACTAACATTTCACAGTGAATGGTCAAGCTTGGTCCCTCCCCACAGTCCATCCTTGCTTAGTGGAGTGTCCTGCCTTTCCAAACAGCGGTGGGATGAGACTCCTTCACTCATTCAATGGCTTCCATGACTTCCATCACGAGAGTTCGTGGTCCTGTCATGATGAGGCTGCTGATGGTCTGATAGTCCAGATGCAAAACGTACATACCATTCACTGAGAAAACAAACTGGCACACCTGCAAGGAGAGAAGGGCAAGTTACCTCCAGCCGATGCCTTCATGGCAACTTCTGCCCGTGACTGACTAGAGCCAGAGGCTGCAATGCAAACAACTTGCACAAGATCCTGCAATCCCTAAGGCATTACCACTCCATAAGCTACACTAATAACCACTGTGCTACGATCACAATATCATAAAAAAGGGACCAAAGGGATTTAGACTGTGAGCTAACAGAAAGAGACTCATTTATGAGCAGTGGTTCATTTCACAGATGGAAATGAGGCACAACATTAACACCTAGCAATCTGGGAGCAAATGAGATTAGGGAAGGAGAAATTAACTGGGCTCTTGAGTAAACGAAACAAATTCAATCCTTCCAATCCTGCCTGAAGCAAACAAGGAGTCACACTCTGCCTCTGAAGAGTCCCATTATATCAAATATCCATGTGACTTTAGACTCATATCAGATTGTAGAAATTAATCCCTTGTTGCTGGGGTTTTTATAGGGAACTGTGAAACTCAACATTTCTTCCATTCATGCCTAAAACTCTACACACAAAACCCATACATGCCTGGGTCTAAAATGAGTTTCAAGACCTCAGTTCATTTCACCTGAGCTGGAAATACTGAAAGTTACTTGATGAATCAAATCAGGGCATCAGTCTAAGGTTATTAAGCTTTCATGTATATGGAAAATAGTTCCACGTGGAACTACGTTGTTAGTAGCAGAGAAACGCAAAATGCGTTACATCTCAGGAGCTGTGAGAGCAGGTGATTCAGGATACAGCTCTGCTCCTTCCCTGCTTCACTGGGGTTATATACAGTTACCAGAGCTGAACTGGGAATTCACTGCTTTGTTTTTAGCAGCTCCAACAGTTTCGACAGCTCCGAAGTCTACCACAGGGACAGCTTAGTTTTGACAGAGTTTTCCAGTTTTAGCTGCCCACAGCCCCGGTGCTGCCCTGGCAAAAGTCAAATCCGCCGCCGTGCAGCCACGCGCAGTGCGCTTTGCCTGCGGAGAGCATCCTTCCCTCCGCCGCTCACAGCGCTGCCGGAGCTCCACGTGCCGACTCCATCCGACTGATCTCCGCTGCAGGCATTATCACGGAGGATGTGTTCAGCCTGAAAAGCTCAAACAGGACATAAGTCCTGCCTCCTATTAAGTCGCCACGAGTAAGAAGTACCTTCATCCCTGCAGCAGCAGCGGGTCCTCCTGGGTCCACTGCCTGGATGTGGCAAGGTCTTCCTCCTCGAACCACGAACCCCCAGCCCACTGCATCCCCCACAATCTACAAGCAAAACAAAAGGGTTTTAAAAAACCAAGGAGAGCGCTGGATAGAGGAGATACAAGAGTTCCTAGTGAGACGGAGAGCTTTGCTCATGATCCTAAACAGTCATGGGTGGGTGAGAAAGGGCTGTGCACCGAGATGCAGAACCACAGATTAACTGCTCTCTGCAAAGCTGCTTTCCAATTAATATTCCCTGCCAGCAAGTGCAGAAGAGTGAAGCACAGGCAGCACGAAGCTGAAGCGCAAGGCATGCGCCAAGAGCACGTGGAGAACATTTCCAGAGCACGCACGGGGTGTCTCTTCCTTGGCACAGGAGAGCATTTCCAGGGTGGAAGTAGCCACCCTTAATTTTTACCCACTCTGATCTCAGTCTGTCAGAGCAGTTTGCTGTAATACTGTGGCCATCTGATGTGACTGAAAGAGAAAAGGAATTTCCAAAGGACTTTGCACATTATCCATATAAATAAATAACAGCAACTGCACAGCTAAGCAGAAAGAAATAAGCCTTGAATGCCCAGGCTGGCAGGGTTGAAGGGCAGGGCAAGAGCATTCAGGAGAATGGCACGTCCTCATACATGCCACACTAATCACCAGCTTTATCTTTCTTGCTCCTTCCCACCAATTTCTACAGCACAGTTAATTTGGGAACCTGATCGACAGCTCCTCTGTAACCCCACTTGTGTCAAACCAGTATGGCAAGACAGCCCTCACGCTTCCTAAACTGGCCACTGTGAGATTCCCCCTTTCAAAGGCAGGCAGGAAAGGGCTGAGAAGTTTTACCCAAAAATAAACAAGCACGATAGGATCTGCAGGGCAGGAACTGTCTTGCAACATTTACACCCAGCACTCTCCAGCCGTGCCTTGACTGGTCCTACAGCTTTAGAAATAACTAGAAAAGCAAAAGCCCAAAACTCAGGTTGTCTGCAGCATCCTGGAGATTTTGCAGGGTGTTTATTTTGTCCATGAAAAAAGCTCATCATAAGAAAGGCAAGAGTGACCCTCGGATGCTCCCCGTTCAGTGCTGCTCCGTCAGATGCTGATGGATCATATCAACACACCTGATCTGCAGCAGGAACCCGAAAGATGCATAAAGCCGTGCATAAAGGTGAAATCTGTGTGACAGAGGATGGGTGTCAAAGTCTCAACTGTCACAAGACTTGACTGATTCTATAGTTTGTATGGAGCTGGATGAAACATAAGCCGGCATTTTTCTGTCCAGGAAACATTCTCTTTCCTGATCTACCCTTTTAATATGCATTAAACTAAAGCAGAGGCTGCACACATTTCCACCCACAAGAATATCTGCAGGCATTGACCCACTGAGACTCACCAAGAAAGAGCCATGATGATGTGAGATGCAATCAAGGTTTCAACATACAGAGGTCAGAGCAGCAGACAGCTATCAAAGAGCAGTCAGAGAGCTCGATACTGTTGGGTTAGCAACACCATTCACTATGGTCACTTACAGTTAGTGTTTTCTTGATGTAGGGGGCCCCAGGGGACAGGAGTTCTTCATTGGTGACAGGTCTCTTTAACACTAGAGCAGAAGGTGACAGATCCTGTCAGAATCAAGGGTTTCATACAGTGAAACCTCTAACAAGGGGATTGCCTGGGGATTGCCATGGGCTGGAGAACAGATCATAGAATCATAATCATGGAATTGTTTAGGTTGGAAAAGACCTTTAAGATCATCAAGTCTGTTAACCCAGCACTGCCAAGGCCACCACTAAAGCATGACCCTAAGCACCACATCTACATGGCTTTTAAATCCCCCCAGGGATGGGGACTCAGCCCCTGCCCTGGGCAGCCTGGGCCAGGGCCTGGCAGCCCTTTGGTGAAGAAGTTTTTCCCAATACCCAACCCAACCCTGCCCTGGCGCAGCTTGAGGCCGTTCCCTCTCGTCCCATCGCTTGTTCCTGGGGAGCAGAGACCGACCCCCCCGGCTCCAGCCTCCTTTCAGGCCGTTGCAGAGAGCGATGAGGGCTCCCCTCAGCCTCCTCTTCTCCAGGCTGAGCCCCCCCAGCTCCCCCAGCCGCTCCTCCCCAGCCTTGTGCTCCAGCCCCTGCCCCAGCCTCGCTGCCCTGCTCTGGCCACGCTCCAGCCCCTCTGTGCCCTTCTTGGGATGAGGGGCCCAACACTGAGCACAGGATTCAAGGTGCAGCCTCACCAGTGCCCAGTACAGGGGGACGATCCCTGCCCCGGTCCTGCTGGCCACACTATTTCTGATAGAAGATGTTAGAACCAGCTGTAGTTACTGCACACAGAAATCTTTGCATTCATCTCAATGTTTTTCAAAACACTTGCACAACTTCTCAAATCAAGACTCAGAGGTGAGGCTGACCCTCTCCTCCTGCAAGTCACCAAGCTGACAGTGGATGGGTTTGGACCTGAGGCCTGAGCTAGCCCATGCCCTGAAGGAACAGATGTCTCCTGTGCAACGACAGGGCAATGCAGAAGCCCAGACCTGATTTGGGGTTGCACTCAGCCACAGGAGGGAATACCAACGTAGGAGTAGTGCCGAAGTAGGGGTTGGAGTTTCCAGCGAGGGAAGTGATGCTGCTCCTTCGAACTGCTGAGACAATTTTGATCTCCTTGTTGGTCTGGACTGAAAAAGGCAGAAATAACAATTACCCAAGGAAGGAACAGACTAGTTTAAAACAACAAACTTCCCCCACCAGCCTGACCCGCATCTGAAAGGTAAGCATGCACTGAAGATGGCATTTTTGCTTAGAAAGAGTAACACTAGCTTCAAAGAAAGATCAAGAGCTGAGTTGATGGTGAGTTGAGTTATTTTCCTGGGACAGGGAGCTGTGATAGAGACTGCCACTGCATCGTGACATCCACCCCAAACCAGTGGCAGGGGTGGCTACTTCATGGCATGCCTGGAGGAACACCCTACGCTCTGCTGGAGCAACACTCTCAGCTCAGGGATACTCCAGTAAAATAATCCTTGCTTTCAGACCCTTCCACAAACGCATCCACAGTTACCAGAGAGAAAGCTGGTGTTGCCGGGGTCCGGGTTGAGCTTGCGAAGACAGAAGGGGCTGTCTGGGCTCTCAGAGAGGGCGCGAGAAGAGTTCTCGTTGAGTAACTCTGTGAGACGACGCCTCCGTCGAAAGTTGATCCAGAATTGGTAGAGGATGTCACTGTCAAAGAAGTGATGCCTATTGGAGACTAGGAGAGAACAAGGGAGGAGGGAGAGGCTGAGGGGGTGCAAAAAATATATAGCAAATATACTGAGGGACCCAGATTAATTGCTTTTAATGCCTCTGTGTCCTACTGCAGTTTTTCTGACTTTTTGAAAATGCTACCTGCAGGGAAGGAGGAACAGCAAGACCACCTCCCCAGCAGATGCCATCTCCCAGGGGTGCGCTACCGAGACACAGACCTCCACCTGCCGCTGTCCTAAGAGGCTCAGAGGATTCCCTGCCTTCCGAATTGAAAGCGTAATTCCTGCAGATGGTTATGATCTCCAGCCAAGCAGAGCTGAGCATTACATCCTCACAACCCGGCCCTCCAAACCCAGGGGTGAATCCCAGTCCTGCAGCCGGAGGCTTTGAAGAATTGAAGAGCAATAGCTCAGATTTCAACTCAAAGCCTTTGTGGGTGGTGGAAGATCGCTCCGATTTCAAAGGTCACCAGCTCCAAACATAGAACTAAAAGGCCCCATTGCCATCACCAAGTGGGCACTTGACCAGCACTTGTTGCATGACATGAATGGGGATTTGTTCCTAGCGCAGCCTTGACAACTATGCTCATCTCTTGCTTTCCATCCCGGCTCCAGCCAGGCCTTCACTCACCATGCTGAATGATCCCATGCTCCAGCAGCGCTCGTCCCAGCTCCACCGCTTCCTTTCGGTTCTCTGCTTCTCCCTCCTGAACGAGCCAGTCAATCATCTCGCAGCCCAGGAAAGTCCTCTGGTACTTCACCGAGTTCTCCTCTCTCACCTTCAGAATTGACTCTTCCACGCTCACCAGCCTGGCACAGAGGTGGGACAAGGCTCCCGTGATGCTGTACAGCCCTGCCATCCCACGCGGGTGCTGCAGCCAGCCGAAGAAAGGCCAA
Organism: Platalea leucorodia; assembly: GCF_965183815.1. Lineage (NCBI taxonomy): Eukaryota > Metazoa > Chordata > Aves > Pelecaniformes > Threskiornithidae > Platalea > Platalea leucorodia. The sequence goes on along the minus strand of NC_138835.1, from coordinate 14,882,592 downwards.
GAGAAGCGGGCAAAGCGTTACAGCCAAAACATTGCTGCCTGGGAGCAGCGGGAAGGGAGGGAGAAATGCAGAGCTGCAGTCAGGCAGCTCTGTAAATCTTCATCACCGCGGAGGAAGCAGCTTCAGCGGAATCAGTTCAGCTGTGGCCTCAGCTAAAGACCGCAGGGGAAAGCCAAGCAAGCAATCGAATGCACACAACAAATGGCATAGTCCGAATTGATGGAGAAGGTGCATTTCAGTAAACACATATTCAGTTTGCAGCATATGCGAGAGCTAAATCCAGTGCCTCCACGAGAGGGTGCAGCGGGCTCAGCCATGAGATGTGCTGGATGCTCTCCCCGGTCCCACCGCCACCATGGCCGAAAAAAAGCGAAGTACGAGCGATGCACATCTGCCAGAGGGTCATGGAGACAGCTGAAATCACCGCCCACCTGGCTGAAGGACTTCTCCCTCAGTGCCAGTTTGTGAATCTGATTGCCAGGGTTTGAGGACGGGGAAGATGTGAAGAGGGGTGTTAAAGGGGTCCAGAGGAGGGTCTGGGGTTCAACCCAGTCTAACAAAATGACTCGTGAGGTGCCAGGGAAGATGGCTTGGATTTAGAACCAGAAACAATCAACACAAAGAAAACTAAACATTTGGAGATGGAGGGAGTTTTCTTTGCTGTCTGAGAATTAGTTCTTCCATTACAAACTTTGCAAATAGGCTAAGCGAGGTGCAGGGATCCAGGCCCATGAGGGCCCTGAAGATCCTATACCCCGCTGAACCTGGTGGGACACAAGTCCTAATAGTTCTGGTGGAAGCGGCTCACCCAGGGGGGTGGGGGAGTGCTGGGAACAGCCACTGGACGTGCCCATCCCAGGAGCGCTCCAACTGCAGCCTGGACCCTAGCGCTGCCCTGTACCAGATCCCAGAACCTGCACTTGGGTTGGAGCCCTTGAAAGCATCCATGAGTTCAGAGTACAGCTCCTGTCCCAGCCCCAAAGGGGTCAGTTGTCCTGTGGCTGCGACAGGGCTCAGGAAAGAGCATTTCCCAACGCTACAGCACAGGGTACAGAGAAGGAAAAGCCGACTGTAGTTGTGGCTTCCAGCTGTAGAGCATCATCAGCAAGCACAGCCAGCAGACCGCACTCCCGATGCCCCTTGCTCAGAGTTATTTTGCAGGGGAAGGACTCACGTACTTCTCGTAAAGACTCTGCCCTCTCATGAAGACCTTCACGTCCTTACTGAGAGGGAAGGTCCCGTCATCCTTGCGGAAGCGGTACAGCAGCTTGGCATCCTTGTAGTCCGAGTGCTCGTCGCAGACTGAAAGGAGTTCAGAGCAGGAATGTCAGTGCTGCGGGCGTCTGTCAGTCTGTAAGGGACAGACAGAGCTGCACAGAGCACAGACTCAGCAGGGTGTTATCTCCAGGTTAAAAGCTAGGGGGGCTGCATGCGATGTCCTTCTCTATGCCCCTCGTACCATGCAGCAACCAGCATCTGAGCCTTCGGTCCCCAGATGAGGTGCTTACAAATGCCTGCAGCCCGTGCTGGTGGGAGAGGTCAGTTCCACTGAACGGACCTTGGGAAAGCTTGAGTTTGAGTCTACATTTTGATCCAGACACTAAAATGTTCCTTAGAACAAACTGGGAAGTTTTGGGGGTTTTTTGTTGGTGGTGGTTTTTGGGTTTTTGTTTTGTTTTTAGTTTTTAAATTTAAATGTTGATGTTTTGGTTTAGACTAAAAGAAAATAATGAGAATTGTCTCAATCAGCTTTTTTTAGAAAGCTACTGCCACATGTAAGTAAACTTGGAGGACAGGAGGAAAGAAAAAAAAAAAACACTGCATCCAAAAACCCATAAAATCACCTCTGTCCCTGTCAAAAATACTTGCAAGCCAAAATGTATAACACCACCAACTTTTCCACACCATTTTGTGCCAACGCTGCCCAATTCATTTGCATGGCAAACTGATCTCAGGAGAGACATTTTTCTTCAAAGCTAGGCACATACAACTGGAATAATCAAATCTATATAAGAAGCCTGTTTTATCTTGGGGATGAGCACACAATCTGTAAATGCATGGCTGTTAAGTGCATGCAAGATTTAGCAGGCAAATATTTGGGATACAGCTTTGAGAAAAAATTGCCTGCAACAGATTCCTAGACTACAAGTCAAAAAAAAAAAAAAAAAAATTAGCCCCAAAAAATCACAGTCCAGCTCTTAAATCAGTCAGCCTGCCTTTCTTCAAGTCCACCCATCTGAATCAAGGAGAAACCTCAGCAGTAAAAAAAAAAAACAGAGTAAAGAATATGCCTGGAAAACAAAGCAAATTAGTCAAAGGGTAAAAAAAAAACCCACAAACATTTCCTCGCTAAAGTAACATAATCCACTAGAGTGAAATTCAAAAGATGCAAGATATTTCTTGTGAAAATTTTAACACTTGTTCATTCTTCTGAGCAGACTGGCAAAACTTCATTCCCCTTTTGGCGAGCAGCTCAATGTTAAAAACTGTCAGATTATCCGGAGGTCATCATTCCTCCTGCGCAGTTGTCTTGGTGTGAAATGAGGACGCTAAAGCCCGTGACTCACCAAGCAAGAAGGCAGGTCAAGAAGGTTGTTTTAAAAGAGGAAAGTTTGCATCTTAACAACTGCAAGGAGCAACAATTCGGATATCATTGCAGCTGGGAATTGAGCATAAAACCTCACAGGACTGCGCCCATAGAAAACCAAAGCACTTTTGCTATTTGAAGACCAATTTCAACGCGTTTCCAGCATGTAATAGAATAACAGCTCAAACCACATCAGACCGTTAAGAGGCAGCACAGACAAGGATCTTCATGAGATAATTATCGTCTTCTGGATCCCAGCGGAGAAGAGGGCAAACAATTTAGACAGCCAATTGCAAAGCACTTAGCACAGCGCTGTGGTTAGCAGGCAGCCCCGTTTCCATAGGACTAATGAAAATTAACGGTCATAAGGCAAGTTGGAAAGTCAACTTCTGCGTCCTGCCAGGAATTATCACAGAAGCAGGAGGGACGCGTCCGCGATAAGCAATCAAAACAGCACTGGTACCCAGTGCTGCACAGGTTTAATTAACTAATGGATTTATTTGAAACTGTCAGCTGGCGAGATGGAAAAATAATCAGTTTTAAGTGTTAATGGTTACTGAGAACTCACTGTTTCAGCTTTATGCTTTTGTGATAAAGCACAGAGGCAGTTTATTTTTATTCAAGGTAGCTTAATGTAAAGGGCATTAACCTCGGCAAGTAGAGATGGCAACAAAGAGTGTTTGCATTGAAGTAGTCCAAGGCAGCTATTTCTGGACCCTAGAGAAGAGGGGGGAAGAGAGGGCTGAGTTTGGTATGGCTGTCATCTGCTTCTGCCTCCTCAGCTTCATCCTCTTGTGGCAAACTACCACCAACTCCAGGTCACCATAGCCCGTGTCCCAAAGACTTGGAAGCAAGAGGGCTCAGCCAAGAGTCAGCAGCTCAGCCACAACCCTTCCCATCGAGGGCCGTGGTCTCCCAGGCCTGTTTGAAAATCCAGGACTTTTGTTCCTGATTGGGCCTGAAAATCACATGGAGAGAAACGGCTCTTCGCTAACATGAAGCGCTTGTTTCCCGTTGTTATATCGGGACCAAGGGCTGGACCTTGGAGATTGCTCTGCAGCTCAGGGACAGGCAGAGACCACAGTACATGACCTGAGTTAATCCAAAACTGTTGGAAGTTCCAAAGAATTTTTAAAAAGAGCAAGGCCTGAATACTAAGAGCTGGGCTTGAGCACCAAGCTGCTTTTTTTCCCCTCTTCCTTCCCCCCCCCTCCTTTTTTTTTTTTTCTTTCTTTTAACAGGTTCCACAGGCAAGCCCTTGAAATGGCATCACACACTTAATTCCCAAGGGAAGCATTCCTACAGGATTGCTTCAGCCCCAGGTTTACAGGTACCAGCTGACTTTTTGCTTTGAGTGGTGTTGACTCCACACCCCTACTTGTCCCACCCCAGCATGGATGGGGAAAACTGAGGAACGCTGGGCTCTTATGGTAAAAAAATAAAAAAAATCAACTTTCCTGCAGATGTGAAGCATGTGTTATCATTCAGCTTCCTCTTCTGCATGACATAAACATGAGTTAGACCAGCTTCTGTAAAAACATCCACCACCGGCTGCCGACGCAATTGCTGTAGGGCAATATAGGTCAGGCATTACTGAACTTGCTGTCAATTAAAAGCCACTTCAGACACTGTTTTACCAGTGCACAGCCCACGTCCTTTTTCTCTGGGGCAGGGAACTGGCACATCCCCCAAAACAACACAGCTTCACACAGATCCAACCCCATACAGCCTCGTGCCTGCCCATCATCTCCCAGCTTCTCCAGGAGCCCTCACCCATAGGAAGGTCATGAACCTGGCCATGCTTCCATATCCTGGGCTGATGGACACACGTGGTGACCCGAAAGACAGCCACCTCCCTGGGGAGGCTCAGCAGGTAGCAGAGAAACCCACACACCGTGATGGATGATGTAATGGTCCATCAGCTTCTGCATGAGGCGGATGCCCGTCTCTCGGTCCGGTGCTTCTTTGTGGTCAATCAGCCAGTCTGTGAGCTCCTTCGCCACGAAGCAGTTTGGGTATGTTCGGAGGTGGTAGCGTCTGTCCTTAATGAGCTTCCCATCGTGGAGGCGAAGCCTAGAAAGAAAGGCAGCCATTGAGCATAGCTGGTATTACAGGGGAACTTGCATCTGCCCAGCTTGGAGAAATCACCGATTATTTGGGATTTCTGGCAAGCACCCATCGACATAAGTTCAACCAAACCTCTTTGCTTTGCAAGACTGCATCAGTCAATCCTAAGGAGCCTCCCTTCATCATCCCCTTCTCTCCTACTATCACTACGCAGGTTATAGAATTGCCTGCACCAGACGTAGCCTGACCCATACGTGTCTTTTTGTTCTCAACAAGCCTCTAAAAAATACACAGCAGCTAACTGGAGTTTGTGAAGAGGGTCAAAACACAGAAAAAAAAAAAAAAGTACTTACATTTGTCATCTTGCCACGGTTCTGTGTCTAGTTCTCCTTCCCCATAACCATGAAAGCAGGAATGTAGCTGCCCCCAGGACAAACTCTTAGTCATAGCTCAGGGTGGGAGCGGTAACGGGAGCACTCATTTCTCCTGTGTGTGTCTAAGAGACGAGTGCCAGGCGGACCCCATGCACTACCTCCTAACCCAGGTACCCACTAATCCACAGCAACAGTCCTGACATTTTCTGGTTCAAACTGGGATAGGCTGGGACAGAGTTTACGAGAACAACAAGCATCCTATCCTGAAAACCCTGACGTTACGGCTAGTTGGTGACTCCAATGGAAAGATATATATGGGTGAAGGTTACTCAGGTGAGTATGGCTTTGACTTTTAAAAGGACCTTAACAACTGAGCAAGCCACAGGGCACAGAGATCTTATGTGTTGAAGCCAAAGCCAACCCAGCTTGGCAGGAGATGTGTCCAGGAGCCAAACTTTTGCCCTGTAGTCATAACTGTTCCCAAAATACTAACCCTGGAAAATGCCCAGTGCACGCAGCAGACTGAGAGGGGAGATGTTTAATTAATATCTCCTCTGTAACTCCAGGATGTTGCTGGTTTCAAATTATTCATTTCAATTCACAGTTTTGCCCCAGGCCAGCGTATTTTACAAAGGTATTAATCACTGCAGCCTTTTTAAATTTAATGCCTCATGTTCTTTTGTTCTTTTTGAAGAAGTTATGTGTATACCACATCACGTTGGACAATAGTTTCAGGCACCATATGAGAAGTTTTAAATATCCTAAAAATCTATCAGGTAATAATGGATTATCTTATATTGTAGGACTTACAAATACGAGGTTCTCAAAAGTCTTAAGGTAAAAACTTTTGTTGAGTGAAGATTTAGTAATTGATTGACGTAATTAATGCTCAGGCTACTATGAGTCAGAATAACTCTACATAGTTTCAGACCGTCCAGGTAACTAAAAAACTAAACCAAAGATTCATGCAGAACCAGCTCCTGGTCTTGCCTTTGACTGGCCTCCCTCAAACACTGAAGTCCATATTCAGTGTTTTACTCTCTCTACCTGGAAGATTCATTCCCGCAAGTGACCAGCGGTCATTCCGCATGTGGATTTTACCCAAACAGAGCAGTCCACCCTACAACAGACAGCTGCTTGCTATTTTTAGAGTTTTTAGCTTTTTCCTTTATTTCACGGTCCGCTGTCAAAATGCAATCAGACCCAGGCAGCAGCAACCGCAGAGAGGCTCCCCACCCCGACATCCCTCTGCTGTGGGAGAAGACAAGCAGTCATTTTTATATGCTTGCTTTCCTTAGTAATCAGCAAGTGGGATGCCACTTTAGAGGCGTGTTTGGTAGAGATAAGAAATGTTTAACCGAGAGTACTCTATTGCTATCAAGAGTCTGCAGGAGTCTATAAAGACTATATATACACACACATGCATATGGACACACACACACACCCCTTCACCCACAATAACACATAGACCATAATCACACAGCACCTGAATGGAAACTGGTTGGGAGAATACTATTTCCCCTATAGGTCTTTTTTTATCACGTTTCAGAATACTGCAGAAAACACACAGATCTTGTAGGGGAAAAAAAAGAGAAGAAAAAAGACTTTCAGCAAATAATACTACTAAAACCTAGGATTTAAAAAAAATAAAAATGAAAAATACACTTATTCTGAAACTATTCTATTGGGAGCAACTGCCAGGATAGGAATTAAGTGGTATTTAAGTGCCTCTGGAGCAGCAGTCTCTTGGACCTTCTTTTTTTAAGTTTGTGACGTTTGCCCTCTTGCCCGCAGAGCCAGGGCAGTGGAAGATGCACAGCTTGAGTGTCCTTGTGGTCTTTTCGCTTTCCCCTTGTTTACAGTTTCCCATCAACCATGAGACGACAAATTCTGTCCTTCAGACGCAGAAGGACATAATACCAACTGCGTCTTCGAACAGTTCAGCTGACGCTCTCTAGAAACCAGTCCACGTACGATGTTGCAAAAGCAAAGCCAGTGAAACTATGAGTAGTTTACAATCGTGCTTCCAGATAAAAAAAAAAACTTAAGGAAGGATGTATAATGCAATATAGTGAGTTTTCTAGATGCCAAAACCTACCCCATGTACATACTACTACTTCAAAAGGAAAAAAAAAAAAAAAAAGCAGAATAAGACAAGGAGAAAATGCTTGCTGGAACATGAGAGCGGACTCTTATGAAACACTCCTGGCTTGGCAGTGGCTGCGCTTTCACGTGCGTTTGCTTTGGGTAGGCTGCGTTGGGTAAGCAAATTGTTTCTTTGTCAAGGTCACTAGAAAGACATCATTATTCATCCTGTGTAACCTTGTCGAAGGGGACATCCGCAGCAGTGTAAATAGAAGAGAAAGAAAAGAAAAACACATACAAACCTCTAGGGAATCAAGAGTTTAAGTCACTTCAGCAGTTACAAACACAAGTTCCCTGCTCCTCTGGCAGGCCAGCATTTTCCCAGCAGCGTTACGGGTGTCCACTGCTGGAGAGCAACCCCAGGAGCTCCTCTCTTGATTACTTCTGTGTGTTCACATTTCACACAATTTCAGAAGTGAGATTCTAAATCAGAGGCTTACTCCCAAGCAAAGGGCTTTCTGGTGTTGGAAAAGGTGCTGCTTTTACTGTGTCATAGTTGCACAGCCAGAGCAATCCCTGAAGCGATAGATACTCTGCACCAAGAACTTGCACGTGCCTGCATGGAGTGGGAACGTCTCCCTGCAGCGCTCTCCATCACCTCCTACCCATGTAAGCAGACCTTGAGCGTCTCAAATGCCAAGGTGGATCTTTCAAGGATATTAACTCTGGTTTGCATTCCCACAGCAGTTAAGAACACATGAATGGCCCTGGAAAGATGCATCATCCGAAGGATCTTTTCTGTTCCTATCTTTAGAGAAAAAAAAACAACCAAAAACAAACAAAGAAAAAACATACAAAAAAAATCCACCAAAAAACCAAACGAGCAAAAACCTAAGTGCTCAGTAAAAGGCGGCAACAGCTACAACAGCATATCTGCAAAATAGCTGCTGGAGAGGCACATGCAGGCAAAACGACCACTGCAAACAGGCTCAGCAAAACCCAGTTTGCTGCACTCCCAGTCTGCAAAAGCACCAGTACAGTCCGGGGGAGAGGGGAGAGCTTTGCACGCCTGTGGCAGCCTGGCTAAAGTGGTACAGAGACATTTTATTTTCCTGCTTGTATTTAAATGTACATATAGGAAAAAGGGATTTAAATCTCAAAAAGAAATCCCGGCAAGCACAAATCTACTTCTCAGTCCTCACTTCCAGCAGTGCTGAAAATTTAATGATAGGCATTTTAAGGTCATTCTGATCACGAAGTCTGGTCTTTTGAATAACGGAGCCCAGAGGCGTTCACCTGGTGACCGCCACATCAAGCAGCGTCCCAGGATTCCTCCAGGAAGACATCCCCACTTCAAAAGATCAGAGTTCAACAGAAAACCACCAAACCTCCTGCGGACACAAGATTTTGGCCAGGAACACCAACTTTGGCATGTTCAGCTACACACCTTGAAGTGAGCCCAATTTCCAGAGCATCAAGGTATGAGCACTTTATTTAACATCGTCTCAAGTTTGAATATCCAAATAAAACACTCAGCGCCTTTGAAAATTTTGGACAGTGGCTGAAATCAGTTTTCTTCTTCATAGGAGAAAACCTTCCTTCTCCTCTCACTTTTTTTGTCCAAGACATAAATTTACCAAGTACATCTTACATTTAAGAGCAGTTAATAGAGCTTAACAGAGCTATTAGAGAACAGCTGGTTCCCTTGACCATGAGGAATACCCAGAAGAGAGTGCACAAGGACTTGTCTATACTTGAGAAATTCAGATTACAGCAGGGTGTGAATTCAAAGCACTGTAGCTGTTCCAGAATATCTCTGTGCAGATAAGCCATTTGTTGCAATTAGAAATGACTAATTGCGCCTCTCTTAGGGAATACCACCCAGGAACATGCAATGCCCAGTCAAACTAGTGTGAGTTTTATGCAAGTTTATATGTCTGAAAAAAAACGATCGACAGCGGGAGATGTGCAGAACAAGTCTGAGATAGCAGCCCTGTCAAACCCAAGACCAAAGTATCAGGGGAAATTATCATCGTCATCTTTTTGATGGGGAGAGACTCAAGACCCAAAACTCCTCTTCCTCCTCGATGGAGTAGAAAGCAGCGTCCCCGTGGAAGCGAAGGGACCCTGGCAGACACAGCCTGAAGCACAGGATCCACTCTCCCCTCGATTCCTTTAGGATCTGTTTTGTTCCCGGCCATCCCCACGAAGCATTCCCTCACCCCTCGCTTGTGCAGCTATTTCTGGCTGGGAAACGCATCCTGACACTGAACAGACTCAGTCCTCTGGCCAAACCAAACTCAGAGGGATTTGCAAACTTGCTGGGAAGCCAAAGAACTGTAAAGATGAAGCAAAGGTTTATTTGGTTAAATACAATAGCGGGGAGGCAGGGCAGGAAGCGGAGAACAGGGAAAAAAAAATGTTTGAGATTTTATGTAGATACAACAGCGTTGTATCTGGTTGCCCAGAGAAGCTGTGGATGCCCCATCCCTGGAAGGGTTCAAGGCCAGGCTGGATGGGGCTTTGAGCAGCCTGGTCTGGTGGAAGGTGTCCCTGCCATGGCAGGGGGCTGGAACCAGGTGATATTTAAGGTCCCTTCCGACCCAAACCATTCAATGATTCTATGATTAATTGCTGATCGAGGTTTACAGAGTCAGGGCAGACCACGAGACTCCTTTAGATACTTCTTGATCCCTTACCTGGGGGAAAGCAGGGGAGCACAATGCAGAGATTCAGCCTCCCCCATCTGCTGTTGCCCGAGGCATCATCCAACCTCTCTGCCTCAGTTTCCCCATTGCTACCTATTGGACATCCAGTTCCCAGGAAGATTCATATCACTAACTCCTTACTTGCCAGGCTGTAAGATCCTCCAAATACAAGAGACAGACTCGAGCGCTCAGGGTGCTCTGCTCTGCATCACTCAATTCTCCTTTCAGCCAGACAAGCTGCAGGGAAGGAGGGGACCAGCTGCAGGCTGGTGTCCATCTCTTTGCCCTCCTCCCCAGGTTTTACACCCCGTGCTGGCCAGGAGCTCCTTCCAGTCTTTCTGCAGTGGGAACAGGCTCCTGCCCTGACCGAAGCAGAAGGATGTGACTGCTGTGTGCCAAGCCACCACCAAAAGGACCCACCTCTCCATCACTGTGAGCGCTGAGTACTCCGGGGTCCTTCCTTGGCACTTAAACCCGTTACTCACGAACACCGCTGAAGAAGAGAGCGGTCCTGCTGGGTGAAACCCACCCGCTCTTCTCCGTGCAACAACGAGCTTGAGCCTTTCAAGAGCAGGTCAGGGGCGTGAAGCAGCCAAGGCTGCCCACGGGCGGATTGGGTCTGCTCCCCGCGCTGCGCTGTTTGCAAAACAGCACGTGTCTCCCAGCAGCGCCGTTTTAGCGTCTGCCGGGCTGCGAGGGGAGAGCTCTCGCCTCTTCTCTCCACTCGTACGTGCTTCATACCCCTCCTGTCACCCCTTCCAGCAGAGATCACCTGCAGCAGGTTCACCCTGGGGTAGCAAACTGAACAGGAGCAGGCAGTTCAAGATTGCAACCTGCTGCGATGGGCTTGGTCTGAAAACTGTCAGATTTTGGGAGCTCCCTAACCAGGAAACTCCAAGGCACTCCAGCTATGGGGGGGAAATATGGGTGCCCCAAAAAGTACATATATTTTGGGTTTTCTATTCAACTTTATCCCAGTCACGCTAGTGGAAAGATATTCCCTCCCTGCACAAACTTGGCCTCCCTTCAGGCTTTTAACATCCTTTTTAAAGGCTCAGGGTACATTCATGCTGGCAATAAGGAGTGAAGTTTCCAGACGAATGTTGGGAGGAAAAAAAGAGTTGGCATTATTGGTTTTCAGAAGAGTGTAACATTTGTACTATGCCTTTACCTTGCTTATAAGAAGTAGCACAGTGTGCAGTGTACTAGAAGAGCTCTGTTCACAACCAGATTTATTGAATCCCCTTCGCCTCCTTACAGTCACAACCACCAGATGGTCCGGGATCACGCTCCCGTCCTGCAAAAGGTGCAAGGAAGCCACGTCGTTCCCCTTGCACCCACACTGATCAGTTTTAACACATCTTGATTATTTTATTTTCTCTCTGAATACCTGACCTCCTCCTTTGGCCCAGGCTACAGGACCCATTTTAAACCTCAGTCACTCCAGAGGAATAAAATACTGGAAATACAAATATGAATAAGCTTGCCCTGCCCAGAAGATGGAAGAAGTCATAACTTTATGTCTCTTGCACTGGGTTATTGAAATGAGGCAAGATCAGCTGCTGCTTTTCCCTATAAGGGAGTTAAGCTTGTTTTCAAAGCCTTGCTTACAACACGGACTGCAAACACCGCAAAGGCAGAAAGGTTGATGCAGCCTCCACCCCCAATGGCAGCTCTCCCAGTCACTAGCTACGGAAAAGATTTAATTTCTGGAGCTAGGACAGTAATATTTGTGAAGGACAATAGACTGGAAATGTGGCTAACCATCACCACATATTTAAAATCCAGCCACTTTGGGCATGGGCTGTGTTTTCAAGATAGGGCAGTAATCCTTAGTTGGAAGTTATCAATCCTTGATACAATACAAATAATAATGCTAAAGCTAACGTGACTCACTGAGAACGGACAACATCGCAACACAGAGCTAATTTTAGGAATCTGATGCTAGCAAACTTGGGCTCTGGGCTCTTTACATTATTCAAGGATATATTTCCTATTTTCCACCCACGTTTCAAAGCAAAGCAGGACGACTCCAGATACAAACAGGCAAACTCTGCTCAAGAGCTAGAAAAGCCTGCAGTCGCCTGCTTAGAAGAAGGGGGGAGGGGGGGGTCTGACCCCAGCTACACAAGGAACAGGTTTTCTCAGTGACACAGGTTTTCTTGCATAGGAGAATGTATTTCTGTCTTCATAAGAAAAAAAACCTCAGAAGTTGCCCAAGAACTGGGACTACAAACCAGCAGAAGTTCCCAAAAGTGACTTTCAAGAGAGGGAAGACCCCACGTGTTGCTGTGCCAAACAGTTCAGGTGCACGGCACCCATGGGACGAGCTCCCAAATCACCCCCGAAAGTCCGAACGCCCCCGGAGGCGGTGCTGTCCCCATCCAGCCAGGGACCAGGGACCTTGGGGAGGCTGCTCAGTGTCACCACATCAGGCTCTGGGTTTAGGGGAGGATGCAAAGGGATTAGAAAAATCTGTTGGCATCTAAAGCCACCTGCCAGTCCCCTGGCACCTGGAGATGAAGGCAGGAGATGCCCAGAGAGGAGCAGCAGGAGAAGGTAATATGGGAAAGGACCTGGCTCACCACTGGTTTGGTGGGTGAAGGAAGGATCAGCAGATACTGGGGAGGGGGAGACACCAGCACCTGGGGGAAAAGCACTTGCTCAAGGATAAAGCTTTGAGCCTCCTGCTAATGGGGTACAGTCCAGAGCCCCAGGGCTAACCCTGGCCACAGCCCTGCCCCAGCCTGGAGAAGGGCCCCATCCCCTCCTACCTCAGTTGCTCTCCAGCAATCATCACCTCTGCCCTGTAGTGCTGCTCTGTGGCTTTCTTCTTCAGGCTGCTGCTCAGGCTCTCCATGCCGGGCTGGAGGCGGGGAGATGCTCCCGGGGCAGCCCCGCACACCCCATGGGATGCGGGTGACGAAGATGCCGGTCCCCAGCCCGCTCCCCAGCCCGGCTGGCAAGGTGCAGGTAGGCAGCCTGAAGCTGCTGGCTCCAGCTCCCCGCCTCTCCTTCCCTCTCCGTAGCCTCTGGAGGAGGAGCCTGCTGCAGTCTGATCCTGGCTTTGCTGGCTTCTCACCCACTCGCTCCAGCCCAGCTTCAGCCGAGAGCCGGGACGGTGGCAGGTCTGCTTTCCAGCAGGCTGGGGACAGCGTCCTTTCTGCTTGCTCCGTGTAGATGATTCCAGCAGGCTCCGGGCACACACAGGCTGTGGGATGAGTGTGGTTTGATTAGCAATAAGATGGACAAAGCACTTCCTTACGCTGTCACTTTCCTACGAAGGGTTCAAGATGTGCTATTCCCCGATGCAAGCCATGTGGCTTGCTCCCAGCCTCTTCCCTTCCCCTGCTTTCCACCTCTCCCCAGAGTGGGCTGCATCCAACACTTGCCAAAAAGCGGGCTCAGCGCAGCTTGAGCCCTTCCTCATGGTGGCAGCCACCACAGAGGTTGGATGGAGAAGCACAGGCTGTAATTGGCAAGAGCTGGCACTGACGACTCTGGGACTCCGCCGGTGCCAAGCTCTTTGCCTGTATGGTGCTACAGCCTTTAAAATCTACCTCCAGGCACTGGTACCTGCCTCAGCTACTACCAGTCATCGCCATTATTTGAGATATTTTCTGCAGGCCAGAGCTGACCTGAAGGCGATAGTGTTCAGCAAACAAATAGGCAGAGGAACTGGGATGTGGAGATGGTTAATTACATCCATCATTACCATCAGATGCATGTGCAATTATATTTCCATTAGTTAAAGTAGGAGTGAAAAATACTGGCTGTCATAAAGGACCAAATCTCGGAAACACAAAAGAGGGAGGAAGCCTATCAAAAGAGAATCTGGGGAAGGTGGGGGTGAGGGAAGGGAAGGGACTCATGGAATCACAGAATGCCTGAGTTGGAAGGGACCCACAAGGATCATCGAGTCCAACTCCTGTTCCTGCATAGGACAACCCCAAAAATCACACCATATGTCTAAGGGCTCATTAGCTAAAATTGTAATTGTAAATTGTATTAGCTAAGGCAATTCTACTTCAATTTGAAGCCTAATAAAGCAGCAGTAAACTAAATACTGTCTTTAATTAGATCACCTATAGCAGCAATTCATCAGCCAGCAGCTAGTTAGCCAACATCTCCATCGGCACAAGCAGACCCTTCCAGGCTTACCTTCCCCCAACGCTATAATATCGCTAAATCAAACAAACTCGGGTTAGCGGTTCAAGAAGCGCAGCACGCAGCGGCCAGGGCCAGGGTCCGAAATCAAAGGGAGACCTGTCTGCCTCCTGCCCGGAGGAGCAGCGAGCCAGCACGTGGGACCACGCGGTCTTGGCGCTCCCGAATGAGCCTGGTGTCCTAAAACACTGCTCGCTGCCTGCAGTGGTAGGACAGCAGGCGACCAGAGGAGGAGCAGCTTTTACAGAGCGCCTGCCATGCTGGGTAAGCTGGCCCTGGGCTGTCTGTGCTTCCAGTGTCTTTCTTACAGTTGTGACCTCTCTCCCAAAAGCAAATCATTGAAACATTTTTGTTGCCAAGTCCTAAGAAGTGAGGCTTTAGGTGGTGATAGCTGGGCTCCTGGATTCCTAAGAGGTGGATGCTGAAACAGTTCAGAGGGGAGAACAGATGCTTTGCAAGCTCTTCAGTGTCCAGGCTGGGGTGCAGAGCCCAGTAACAGCCAGCTGTCGGTACAGTCGCTGACAAATGCTGCTGATTATTGCCAAGTCAGGAGGGGATTTTCGTACCATCCCAGGAGAGACCCAGCTCTTGGGTCTGCTGTTCTGCAGGTGCCAGGGCACGTCTTTACAAAGGCTGAGTACACGCCACGCAGCTCGTTCCTCAGGGTGCAGTTTGCAGAATCACTTTGCTGAGAGCCGTAGGTGCTGTTGATCGCTCATCTGGCAGCCACCTTCTCCCTGCGGGGATGGCTGCAAACTTGGTTGACTTCATCTGGCACCCTCTAGGTTTTCTGCCCCATCAGGCTTTCACCGATTTGCACAAGGGCTTCCACCATGTCCGTATCCTTTCTGTGGATCAGGGTGCAAGCACAGGTGTCCCGCGGAGGGCACCACTGCCCACCTGGATGGGACAGGCACCTGGCACCAGGAGAGACGGCGGTACTCCTGTGCAAGCATTCGGGGGGTGCGCTGCCCATTGCCAGACAGCCAGGTACAAGCATAGTCTGAGCAGAGGGGAGGAGGTGGGAGAAGATGTTTCTGCACATGCAGAGATGGGACAGAGCAAGAAGGAAGAGGTGACACAGGGTAAAGGCACCCCTGTAGCTGGAGATACGCTGGTCTTCCTCTGGCCAGCATCACCCCTGGCTCTCTGCTGACGAAGGAGCAGCAGAGGTGTAGCTAGCGGGGCTGAACAAATCTCAGTCTCAGTGCTCCCATCCAAGTGAAACAGCCGCTGCAGCCCGGCTGCGTGGAGAGGAGCAGCGATGGGCTGCACCAACAAGGCTCCTTCTATCCAGGCTCTCCTGGAGCATACTCTCCCCCATGTCCTGCTGATCACGCCACGCCATAAACGCAGGAAAACAGGCTCCCCTTGTGCGCACAGGCAGGCTCAGCCAGCAGCTCTCAGGCTGTCTCCTGGAGTCCGCGCCGACATCGCTGATGCTGGTGTGTCCGTTCCAGGCTCAGCAAAAGGGCCCGTACGGCACTCCCGGGGCAGGCAGGGCTCGTCCCTGCCCAGCGCTGCAGCATCCTTTGCTCGTAGCACGAACGCGTGCCGTGGGGAGCGCTCCCCCGAACCTGCCCGTCCCATCGCTCCCCCATCACAACACGGGCAGCCGGCTCCCACACCCTGCCCGCACGCGGCAGGGCACCGTGTTCATCCTCAAAGCTGAAGTCCGGCTCTCATCCATCACTCCCCAGGCCGTCCAACCTGCAGAGCCACCACAGACCCCGTCCCTTCTCCTAGCCTGTGGCTACTTTGGAGTTTGCCAAACAGCAGCGCCTGCAGACAGCTGCTTTCCTGCACCCACTGCATGCACAGGGCTGCTTTCAATCATAGAAACGATAGCACGGAGCTAAAAGCAGAATGGTCTAAGGTTAATGCCACCTCATTACCAGCAGAATGGGTTGAGAGGATTCGCCTGCTGCTCTGGCCGGTCCCATGAGCGTGTCCTCTCACCGTGGAGGTGCACAAGAGACCAGGGGTTCCCCCTTTGCTTTCTTTCTGGGTCTCGTATTCTTCACTTCAACTAGGGAGAAACTGCTGTTTTATTCATTGGATATTAAATGTCTTCCAAAAAAAGAAAAAAAGGAAAAAAAAGGAAAAGGAGAGACTATTTAAAGCAAAGCTCCAAGCCTGAGAGTGAATATTTTGCTGTTATAGTAACAAGGTAAAGGATTTCAGCTCTTGCCAGCTTCTTTCATGAAAAACACAGAAGGAAAAAAGCTTATTGCTTCCATAAATCACCTTGTAAAATGTACCCTTTAAATTAGACATTAATGTTTCTACTTAAGCCACAAGAACAAGGAAAAGAAGCTACTAAAATTATATTATCTCCTCTTCTGAAGCCCTCAGAGGACTCGGCCAAGGGAGCAGCGGGAGGGCACGGCAGGCGGCGACGTCCAGGTCCGCGGAGGCTGGCGGAGCCGTGCTTCGGAAGCTGCCTGCGGGGACGATGGGCAGCCAGACGGACCAAAGCTTCTCACGAGAGGACAGAGGGCCACTGTAAAATTACACCTGCTATAGAGAAGGTGACCACGGAGTAGTTGTTCTCTCAACAAGGACCAGGGCCAAGCTCATAAAATGGGTCAACAGGCTTGAGACAAACTATAGGATTTTTCCCCCTTCACCAGCATAAAATTAAATTGTGCAGTTTATCACCACTGGATATTAAGGCTCACACTCTAAATGGATTAAGAAAAGGGATTAGGCAAATTCATGCAGGACAGGTCTTGGTATTGAACATGGTAATCCAGATGCTTACTTCTGTCTTCATTGCTGGAAGCTGCATGAATGCATTAGCGGAGAGGCTACTCACCGTTTCTCCTCCTCTTTCCCTGGCATCTGCTACTGGTCCACAGCAGAGCAAGGATCCAGGCCTGGAGGAACCTCTGCTCTGCTCAGCCCAGCATCCCGAACGTCACGACCTTGGGTTTTTACACTGGCATTTAGAGGGAAAAGTATCTCATCAATTCAGGAGAAAAGGGATGTTAAACCGAAACCAGGCAGGCCGTGCTCACAGCACCGAGCTCTTACTTAACCTCGCGGGCGTCCTTTGCAGATTTGACCCCCTTTCCCCAAAGCATTTTGCATCGCTGAAGGGAATACTCACGGGGCAAGCTGCTGTTAACTCCATCCTGGAGGCGAGAGCATTTCAGGGCTGACATAGCCCTCGCTGTGTCTTCCCCGCTCCCCATACGTGCAGGGATTAATGAGATGTAATTAGTTATTGCCAGATCTACAGATGAAAGGTGCTATTCATAGCATGGCTTTGGAGTCCAAGGCTACAATGAATACGCATACAGCACCGCAGTCACTTCGTCTAGGTTTCCTCCCCAGAGGAACTGTAGTGTCTGGATTTTTCTGTTTCAATAGATTAGTGAGTTGTTTGACTCATTAAGTGTTCAGAAAGGATAGCGGCACCTCTGGATACAGCCAGTTCTCTAGGTTTTCAGCTCCCAACATTGTTACAACGTCAAGTAGAAGGTTTAGCACCCCATCTCTTTTTTTTTTTTCCTCCTTTTTCCCAAGCAGGGCTGAAGAAAAGACAGGAGGGAATTAGATGAGTTTATTTTTAAATTATAAGTGCACAAGTTATTGAAAGATAAAAAACTATTTGTAAAGCATTCCTTTTCTGCAGCAGCAAGTCGGGGTGAGCACAGAGGACAGCAGGAGCTGTCACAGTCATCCTTGTCAACCACTGCAATGTTTGCCTTAGTCCTTTGCCTAAATTTTGTCCTCCCCACGGCAGCCCAGGCTCTGAATTTCAAGCAGGCAAGCAGAGAGCTGCAGAAATCTCCCGTGCAGGGCAGGAGAGCCTGGCAGCAGCCTGAGATTCAGATTTTTCCTGCTCCGAGCCAGCACATACAATGCCAGCAGTCTGCAGCGGGCAATCAGCCATCGCTTCTCGCCCTACACACTGATTTTGATTCAGCTTAGCAAAAGAGTTCACAGCCAACGCCAACACAATAAAATCCCTGATTTTGCAGGGCTTGCGTTTCCTCTGAGTGCGAAAGACTGCCCCACGCCAGCTGACAGCGAGCTGTTCTTGCCAGAGACCATTTTCCCGGGGGTAACTCCTCGTCCCAGCGAGGTGTGCTCCCCTGGGCTGGAGCCCCGCCATCTGGGCCGGGCAGCAGAGAGCACGGCGTTGTTTGGGAGCCAGGCTCTCCCTGCTGCATTCAGACAAGAAGTTTATATTTGGCTGTAAAGCTCACAATCCACCCCTGGGGCTATTTGCTGCTTAACTCCTTGATGTCAGTGCCGCAACAAATTCTGGAGGCCACCTCACAGCAAACACCTCAATAGCAAACCAGTTAAAACAGCAAATCAGCAATACTGGGAGCATCTTTCATGGAGATCTCTATCCAGCAGCACCCAGGGGAACGGTCTCGTAGCCATTAAAGCCAGCCTTGAGATCGCTGTGCACCGGGGAAGCGCGTTGCACCATGGAGACTCCTTCGTTTCTGTGTTGGAAGCTGATAACGAGAGTGGACAGCAGCGTTCTTAGAGCTCGAGAAGTTCGGGAAGATTTATTACCTCCTACTGGCAGAAAATGAGCACATTATTCAGCGATTTCTCATTAGCCAGTTATAAATCTAAGCTGGAGCTCTCATGTCATTGAGTGACCTTCGTTTTGTTCCAGAAAATAAATTTGGATGTTAGAGCGATATATATTGCTTCTTTCCATGGAAAAGAAGGACTGCTAACCCCAAGCAATCAAATATAAGTCAAAATAATCTGGCTGGCTTCAAAACAGCAAATATGGGGATCTTTGTTTCCCTTAAAATACAGCTCAGGCAAGGTTCTCCAAAACTACAAAGAATAGAACTTTAGCTTGGGAAAAAAATAACAAACAAAAAACAACAACAAAAAAACCACCCTGAAAAATGAAATTCTCCCACAACTGCATTGCTTCAGGACCTGCAGCTTTAATGAAAACACCACCAAATACTTACCTTCATAATGAACTAATAAAAGTTGTCATTGGAAAAAAAAACAAAGAACAAGGAACAACAACAACAAAAGAAACGCTCTTATGCAACCAGGCGTGGGACCTGCGTCATCTTCACTTCCCCATTCCTCAACAGCTATTAGAAGAAACATTAAAAAACTTTCCATAGTCCTTAACTGTCAGCCTCCCATGCCAGTGCTCAGGTGTGAGACTCGGAAGCAGGCCAGATGAGTTTAATTCCCTCCATTCACCCTATGGGTGAGGCTCTTCAATGTGTTTTTTGAGATGACAGTCGGGAATTGCAGACCACTGTGACGGGGCCACGGGGGCTGGGGTCGCGAGCTGCACCTCTGCTGCTCCAGCTCCAGAAAAGCCTCCCAGGGAGGAGCAGGCTGCAGAGCTGCACCCACAGCCCTCCAGCACGGTCTGGAAACCCTAACCTGGGTCAGGGCCGCGCCAGACGTTGCACAGCACATGCAGGGGCTGATCCTGGACCCACGTTCCTCCCAGAGAAGAAACCCTCAAGCTTTGGAGGTGGGAAAGTCTCTGGTCTCATGCCGTAAGGGGAATGTGCTCGTTACGTTACAGCTAGCCTGCACTGAACACAGCCGAGGGAACGGCTCCTGGCAGGGTAAGCGTCGCCCTGTCACGATCCGTTGAAGAGAACCGTTGGCTATTGCTGTGGCACACCTGTATCAGGAGCGATGGAGAGGACAGCCCTGTCCTGGCTCCGTACGTGCTTCTTCATAAAGAAAGGGCTGGTACGCTGGTTTAAAAGCAAAGGGCTGGGATAACAGGGGTTAACGTAACAGCCTGGAACCTGGTATTTGTTAGAGCCTGAGCTTTAAACTGCCTCCATCCAGCCTGGTGCACTCAGCCAGAGAGAAGGGAGAGCCAAATCCTAAGGTAGCAAGTAAAATCGAAGGAGTGTGGGTGGTTGGGGGAGAGGAATTCACATCGTGTAGGCTTAACGCAGCATGAAAGTCAAAGGCAGAGGACAGGACGGGGCTGCGGATAAGCAGATACACAGTAGGAACACATTTCTAACCCTGCATCCAGCTATTCCAACCTCCTGTAAGCTAGGCTCCTTCAACGGCCACGCACAGTAACACCATCCCCTCTAGAGGAAGGAGGGAGAAGTGAGGCTCTTCACCAGCAGCGTCCCTCTGACCACAAGCTCTGAAAGCAGCATCGTCCGTGTGAGCTGGGACATTGCCCCAGTCCATCATCATAACCAGTGCAAGAGAGGGTTTCCACTGGGACCGATCCTGAGGAGTTTCAGCCCAAGGAGCACACCCTGCAGAGCCTAGCTCGTGCTAAGGCTGCACGAGCAAACGGACAACAGCCCAAGGAAGATTTACTGGTCCTGAGCTGGTGCCATGCAGCAACTACTCACAGTACGAGCGTTTCACACTGGCACCGACAGGCAGGCGTAATTCATCTGAACACATCAGCTTCAGTTTTCTCGCCACACCGCCTGCTCCGCTGGCAGCGGCGGCCAGGCACGGCTCAGCCGCTGCAGCCCCGACGCCTCGCAAGCTCTGGAAGGAGATGGGCCATGAACGGAGGAAGGCAGGTCGGCCTCCGGACTGCACCGCCGGCAGAGCCCAGCGTGTGCGTGGCCTTTTACAGGTGAAAAAAAGCCTTTCATAACAACCATCACAGAGAGGACAGGCATTTAACAGACGTGGAGACAGGGAAGTATTCTGCAGAGGCGTAAGTTAACGAGCTTGGATATCACTAGCAGCCTAGGCTACACAAGAAGTATTTATTCCGCTACCTTGATAAGCTTTGTACTCCACACCAAATTCCATGACCAGCTTAGAGACACCTCGGTGCGGGCAAGAAGTTTGAGAGACTGACGAGTGGTTTTAGATTCAGACTCTCTCTATTCTTGCCTGTACTGCAGTAACACAGGGGAGCCTAAGCTGAACAGTTAAGCCCTGTCCAGGTAGACTAAATTCACAATTCAAGTCCAGTGTATCGCCTTGAGATACACCCCAAAAGTGACAGCTGATGGCTGGAGTCAAAAGGAAATTTGTGAACGCAGAGTTAAAAGAGCCATTCACTCTTGAACGGTAACAAGCTTCTATGCAATAACAACACACAGAAAGGTTTCTGTAAAGAAGAAAATTCCTAGCTCGACCTTGATCACAACAGCCTTTATATAGTCTGGCACATCAGTTTACGTACGTTAACCGTCCATGTCAGCGGAGTAGGAAAAAAAAAAAAGTATATAAGTGGGTTTTGCCCTAGGTAGTCAAACACTGTTATATTTAAGGCAACTTGAGCAATCCAGTGAAGAATTGCTGATAGTAAGCAGTAGCACTTTAATCTGAAGTGGGGAAAATTTTTTTCACACTCCAGCCTTTCTGTGTTTCCCGGCAGAAGCGGATTTATCTATTGTAAAATTCGACAGCCTCAGCAAAGCTGAACAGCCTCTCGGAGGGAGCACGCTTTGGCAGAGCTTAAAGGGAAAGACAAAAACCGGTTGACGAACTGTGAAGAGCCGATAGCACCGGATTTTCCTGCTTGAGCGGCGATCCCGATCTCGGTGAGGTACAACACAACTGTATTGTTGGCAGTCCTTCCAACCAGCCCTGCCGGAGAGACTCCGTCTCTCCCACTTTCCCTCGGTGACTGCAAGTACAAGCAGGCTTCTCCTAGGAGGTTTTTTTGGTATTTATTTCATCTTTTCCATTTTTAGCCAGTTCAAACATTGCCATTGTGGCGGCGTTGGTGAAATCGAGAGCTCGGCAGAGCATCGTTTGAGGATAGAAAAACCTGGTGAAGTTTCATCTCCCCTAAACCAAAGATCAGCGACTTGCTCAGAAGGGGAGGCTAACCTTTCTTTCCCCGTGTTACCGATGAGATGCAGCTTCTTGCTGACAGAGCACAAACAGCTGGAGCCCAGACAGACCGGCAACGTGCCTTAGCCTCCCTGCAAATCAGTGACTTCACAGATGATGAACGGTCGCGCCGCACGTACGTCAGAGCTTTGGGCTTTACAGCTTCCCAACAGGACAACCCCGCTGCTCTTCACTTTCCTTGCAGGACTTCCAGTTTTCACCCACTGGCCGCGTCCTGCAAACCTTTGTCAAAGCAGTGGAGAGGGGAACAGCCTTCGCCCTGTCCCAGTGCCTGTTTTGTACTGGGGTGCCTGCGGACTGGTCTAAGCCTGTGGAGTTTGGGGAAGGTAACGGTGGTCAGCCAGCTCCTGAGCGAGCCAAAAGCCTGTTGCAAAAGGAAGAGCGCCTGTTGATGGACCGACTGGAAGGGGGACAGCGGGTGAGAAGGGAGACCAGGACACAGCCCCGCTGCCGGCTCTCAGACACCTCAGAGGGCACAAATATTTGGGTCCTTACCATCAGGGAGCTGTGAACCCCAGGAAACCCGGGCAGTCATCTTCCCAGCCTGCATCTGCTATAAAAGCATACATGAACCGCTATATAATGGTAAAACAGCTTAAACTGAACGTGCTGACGTTGCCGGGACCAGAGCACAAAGATGAGAGCTGTGAAGGGACAAAACCATTTACCCAGCAGAAGTGAACTGGACAGCGTAACTGCAGCAGTGATCTGTTCGCCCTCACGTCAGTAACTACTGTGTTTTCTGGTCTACAGACTCCGCTTTTTCCATCAGCTTTTGCTGATTGTGCTCAGCTTGAAATTCAGAATACACATTATTGCTTTCCATAGTATTTTGTACGCCCTTAGGTCACCGGCCTCCATACGCTGTCAGAACAGATGGCCAAAAGCCTCCCTCCAGAACCTGCGTATCCTGTTTACGCGAAGTAATCCCAGCTGAAAACTTGGCATCCAACCCACAGAGCAGCCCTTAACGCAGGACGTCACGGCAAGAACGGACACAGCCTATCAGTGGAATAACACCAGTGCCGTTACCCAACCCAAATGTCCGCTTTTTTGTGTAAAAAATCAATACATTTACTTCTATAAGGCAAGTAGGATTCGGTCCTGCTGACCACGAACATAATAAAAGATATTTTAAATTTACATAAAGCTCCGTGCAGCCATGAATCATCTGGAGTACTCACGTGGCTATTTGGCTAACGAAGGAAACTGGAATCTGAAGCATCACCACCAGCTGGAGGATTTGTGAGTGGAATCTCACTTCTTGGAAAGAAAAACTGCTTTAAAAGTTACCTTTTCTCCTGTGATAAGTGCCCTTGCAGACAAGCTAATAAAATGTCAGAGTACATAAATCCACTTGCAACCACTTTAATTTCTATTTTATAGTTCTCTTTAAATAAAGGAGGCAACCAATGTCTTAAAACTGTTCCTAATTCAGAGAGATCTTAAATTAGCATTCAAAGTTAGACTATGAAACTCCAATGAAATACAAAGATGAAGCACCTGGCCCTGGCTCTCTCATCAGCACTGGCAGCTCCCTTGCTCCCCCATTACTGGCAGTGGAGAACACGCCGACGCCAGCACATCAGGACACACGTTCCCGCTGTTGATGTCCGTTACTCTGCTCCAACAAGACAATTTTAAACTCATATTGTAACAATACTTTCCTACTTTCTTAGTTACAAAGCATTTCGAGTTTACTCTGTGATGCTAACCATACTAAGAACTAATTTAATTCATTCAAAAGGCCACATAAGCTGTACTAACGCACATGGGGTTAAAATTAACCGAAGTCTCCTGAAAAAGGGCTAAACACCATTCTGCTCCATATCTCTTTGCTTTATTATAATGCTCTTTAAAAGATGACACTGCAGTTCAAGTCCGGTACCACTCTACAGAACAACGAGTAGCGTTCACTGAAATTGCCATTCCTGTGAACTTCACAAAAAACACGTCAGGAAAATTAAAGATACAGTACTCCATACTGACCAAGATTCTGCTGGCACGGAAATGAAAGAGGGCTCTACAACTAGAGGTCACTAAGCCGTTACAATCAAACTCTAATAATGGACATCGAAATGTTTCTTGGTTTCTGTTTAAATCACTGATTGCTCAAGCCTTTCTTGACAGGGTTACTGAAATTTAATATTGCCAAAGTAAGGTGAGAACTGGAATACCTTGGTAGACTGCTACTCTCCAAGAGGACCACTGTATCTTTAAATGTATCCTGGATTAAACAACAAAGGTTTTACCTACACTTGTTAAATTATTGCACAGATCATTACACTGATAAATACATTATGAACCCATGGAATGTTATACAGTCTGGCCTGGAAAATAAAAGCAGCAGCACTATCCTTGAGGTCTCAGCTATGAGGGAGAGCTGGCCAAGCAGTTTTTGAAATGTTCTAAGTATTAACAGGTTTCAAGACACAAATGAAACATTTTAAAATAATCCCTAACTCCTAGGATTAGGTTCCTGGTTCAGGAACATTCTCTAAGACTTTCACTCTTTTGCAAGTGGCACTTAGTTTGAATGTCTTGAAGTGTTCCTTATTTCAGACTACCTGTAGGAATCCAGCTGCTCTGTATTTTCCAAAGCTGAAGCCATACAAAGGAATAAACCAGTCTGAAACACTAGGAGATTTAAACCAAACATTGCAACGGCCAATTGTTGCAGTAGGCATTTCGCCTTCTGCGCTCTCTCCTGGCCATTTGCTTGTACGGCTTAAAATTGATAACACACAGTGTGGAACTGAAAGGACAAAGTGGAGCCCTCTTCATCCCCCCAACAGATGAAGCACACAGTGACAGTGAAGCCTTGCCGGTCCACACGCTCGCCCAGATTCAACGGCCGTATCTTCACGCAGACAGGCGGCCTCAGCTCCAGCAGGCTGCACTCAATGCCTCTCTTTACAGTGCTCACAATCAGGCCAAAAAAAGAGGATTTTGGGAGAGGAGCGAGGGATAAAAAAAAAAAAAAAAAAAAGTCTAATTCATAACCACTCACTCCACACATGCACCTTGACTGAATGCATTCCACCAAACTGCAGAAACTTCCCAGCCATCTACACTAAAGAAAGTAAAATCCAATAAAACAGAGGCTTTGCAAAAGAAAATGCCCTCACTTCATCCTCTCCTCTGGAAGACAAGGTAAAACTTTCAGATTCAGACAAGTCATAAAAAAATACCGATTTGCCTGGCAAAGTGAGACCCATTGGTACACTAGTTTTGTAGCTGCAGTTACACTTTCTGCCATTCTATTGGTTTTTTTTTAGTATCTTCCGTTAACACCTTTCTGGGAGTTGTAGCATTTTGTTGCCTCTCGACAGCACTGCAAAAAGAGAGACAGCAACTGTTCTGTCACTGTCTCCCCAGCTGGAAGAAAAATCATCACCCAAAGCTTCTGCCTGAGTAGGGCTCTGGCTGTTTAGTTTAATTTAGAACATAAAGTTTCAAGAGATACAAAAATAAAAACAGAAGAAAAACAAATGGCTCATGCCAATCGTAGCTGCAAGTGATATATAAATAAACCGGTTTTCTCCTAGGCAAACCACACAGCTGAGGAGAATGTACGCATACACATCACAATACCGTTGATTGAACCGACTGAAATAAAGCTTATCCTGCTACGAGCTATTTCAGGAGGTTTATGAAAGAGAAACTGTAATAAATTTGTACACAGGAAGCTGAATCAGCTTCACATCACTCCAGACAAGACACCAGCAGTCAGACAGTGCAACCCATCGGATGCATGTTGCCATCACCGCTACTGCAAGACTTCACGAGGACTGACCGTCAGCCGAGGACCGGGCAGTGCCACTTCACGTACATCACACGGCACCGCCTTCGGAGTACATGCATTACAGTTTCGTACTGGGCAGCAGACAAATGACAAGTAGGTAACAGAGGTGTATGCATAAAAATACAAAGTTACGTTTGACATGCAATTAAGCTATGACAAAGGCATATTTGGAACTGGAGAAAAAGCAGAACGAAATTCTCGTTATACAGTCAGGCTGTAAACATCTGCCAAGGGTACCACAAGCAGCACTGTAAACCGAGATCTCTTGTGCCTTCGGCACTTCCAAAGGGTCAGCGTGTCAGCAAGAGCGCCTGGGGCACCTCGCGCGGCTCAGCCTCGAGCAGCACCGCGTCCTGCTGCCTGAGCTTCAGAGGCCACGCCATCGGGAGAAGCGAGGGGAAAAAAAAAGAAATCCCAGCTCTTGCAGGACAGGGCTAGAGAAGACTAGAAAAATACTTTGTTCACCATCGAAAGATCCTACTAATAGAAATACAGAATCAGACTATAAATAGAGCTACTTCTACTTAGACTTAAGCCTTTAAAATCTGCTACTTTTGAGGTGATTCATGATTTTCCTTCCTTTTTAACCTCTTGCTATAAGCTCAAAAACCTCTGTGAAGAGAAAAAGACATGAAGCAGTATTTAAGGTAACTTTGACAACTTAGGCTGGTTGGTTGCTTGAACAAATTAACTAATTTTAAAAAGAAAAGGCTTTTTAGGTATGTATTAAGATTTACAGGGTCCACAGTAAAGAACTCCATGCTGGTAGTAAAGCAGACTATGCAACGACATCATGATTTGAAGTTTTCAAGTGAGCTGACTGTTTTTGGGCTGAACGTACATTTACAACCCACCCCCAAACCAGAATGGGGTACATAGGACGCCTTTGTCGTTAAAGTCACAACTCTTCTGTGGAAGTTGTGGTTTGTGTCATGCAAAGCAATTTGTTGGGTCAAAACTGAGACATAACTGAATCTTCTATTCCATTCCTTAATGCTGACAAGGAGTTTCTAAAGTTTCCAAAATAGTGTTTCTTTAACAAGATCCAGGAAGAAAATGTAGAGAAATACATGATAGAAACAGAGATATAGTTTGACATATTAAAGATTAATGTGGAAAACATCTGCTTAACTTACATTTTACTATTAAACCCAGACATCTACTCATCTTGAAAGGGGCTTGCAGCTCGCCTCTCTCCTCGATGTTCTCATATTTTCCACCCATTTTTTCTTACTGGAATCTTTTTTATAAATTTGTTTCACTGCCAAGTTGCCAAACAGATGTCCAAAAGGCCATAAGCAGCAGAAAGATTTCATTTTTATCAGAACAGATAAAATAGATGGGTAGAAGGAAGAAAGACAGAGAAAAAACAGAGCATATAAAATACTCAAACTGGGGGAAGAGTGTAGGTAAGGAAGGAGACCACAGCTTTGCATTTTATCTGCATAGGAGAGCTGCACTGTGCAAACTCTTAATGCATAGAGCAAGAAGGGCAAGTAGAGCCATTCTGGATATCCCTTGATAGCTCAGGTCAAAACTGTGAGTTTACACAAACAATTATTTAGCTCTAGATTCCTTATTAATTCAAAAGGGAGAAAATAAGTTTTAAAAGACTAAAAAAAAAACAACCACCTAATAAAGTTTAAAAACAAAGCTCCAATAAAAAGTATCTTAAAGACCATCTTGAATTGCCAGACTTAGTATGGTCAGAGCAATCCATAAGGCATTTGGACTAGATCTGTTCAACTGCAGCTTGCCTATTTAACGGCTATCTTCTCAAGACACAACCTGTCCTTCGTTTGCGTTAAATACCCCAGGTCATCTCAAATTATATGAGGACTGGATGAATACCTATTAACCTACACATGCAAGGCTGTGCCATGAAAGTGTGCTTGCACTGATTTTTTTCCTTTGAACATTCGTGTGAAGAAAGTCACTGTATCCAGCTTCAATAGTGCAAGGCGAATATAGTTATCACTATCCTTAAAAAAGGGAGAGCCACCTTTATGTAATAAAAGATTCAGATACTTTTTTTTTTTCCCTAAACCGGGACAGAAGAAAGGAGAATGAACGGGAAGCACAAAAGTAACAGATCAGTAAGGTCAACCAAGATACTCCAGTTGCGTGTAGAACTTCCTCCCCGCAATCAGCCAGCATAGCCTCCCTTTCCTAGCTGTGCAAAACAGGGTTAACAGAGTTCTACCAGTTCTGGTTATCCCACCCATCATCAGCTGAAGATGCCTTTTTCGTTGCCTTAGGAGGTTTTTTGGTCTTGCTCTCCCCTCCTGTGTTTTCCCAGTTGGTCTCCCAATTTTCCCAGCTGTCGCTGTTACTGTTCTTGTTGTTGGAGACTGTTCCTGAGCCCCACACGTCCCAGCTATCAGAGCTCTTCTTCTCTGTGGAATTGTCCACATAGGTCCAGCTCTCACTGCTTGGAGATTTATGAGCTTTTGGTGGATCTGAGTTGCCAAAGGTCTCCCAGAAGCTTTGATCTACAGCATTGTTCTGGTAGCCCTCCCCTCCACTGTTCTGGTAGCTGTCTCCCTCAGCTGGTCTTTTATGGGGTGGGGAAAAAAAAAAAGAAGGTAGAAATAAATTAGTTATGACAAACATAATAATAAATGACCAAAACCAAAGAAAACTGTAACGCTACTGCCCTTTGCTTAAACAAAAACTGAGGATAAAGGCAGAAGAACTAAATATATTGCCTTGAATGGCATAAGCTTGTATTCTAATTCACAGATTTTTGCTAACAGCCTTAAGTGCTAACAGGCCCAGGGCGGGGGGATATGCATTTGGAATAATTTTAAAACCAAGGTGCCGTGCACTTTTGTTCTCAGTTTAACAACTGTCATAAACAAATATCTAGATGGAATTCCTCCCATATTACACACAGGAGGACTACTAGCAAAGACAGAATAATTTCTTCATACTTCAAAATTACCTGCTATTACTATACTGCAGAGAACATACAGGAGATAAAATTATGTGTTTAAAGAGACAGAGAAAATAATAACAAAAAAATACCTTTCAGAATTATCATCTGATTTGCCAGAAAAAAAAGTGGTGACATCTCGCCATCCCTTACTTCCAACTCCCTGAACCTAGAGAAAAAAAACCACACTCCATTCATTTGGACTGAACCGACACCTCTTCCAAGTCCAACAGCAAAAGCCGTAACACATTCCTCCACTTGTTCAGATAAAGAGAAGACATTTCATCAGAAAATTTCACTCACGACTTATTAATACTTTTGACGGGCAGTTACGTGGTTGATGCAAAGAACACACAGACAGCATCGTGCTACTGGAAGATGTGAAAAGTAGGTCAAGTTAAGCTTTTTCACCCATCATTGTCAATAATGGCTTTTGAATTCTCTCCTAGACTTCCTTGACAAACATGCTGGAATTACTCCTTACATAAAATTAAATTGAATGACAGCACTGATGTTTTGATGTTACGGTTCATATAACTAGTATTTATATTTTTACTGTTCTACAAAACTACTTTCACTCCATTGCAGTAGTATTATTTCACTGGCCATGCAAAACAGGCCAGAAGTTGAGTTCTAGAATAAACATGACTGCCAGGAGAATCCTTTGGGGGTCATTATAATGGACTGGCGTTGGATTAGAAACACAAATTCTGAAGTGGCACCCGTGGAAGTTACTATTCTAAGTTACAAATACAGAGAATGAATCCCAGAATTCAGACTTAAAGTTGCCAGGCTCCAAATGGAACAGGTAACATCGCTTATTTTATTCAAATATTGCCAACATTTAAGGCACTAAGCCGGTACAGATAGAGCTTCCAGTGCTGACTTTCACGGCGCTAGAAAGACAGACCCTCCTAGGTAACACCGTCCAAGTTATCAAAACAGGTATTAGATTGTGCAGGACTTCTGTGCTTAGCAGTTGTAGAGAACACTTACCACATTACCAAGTAACGATAGCAAAAGACAACAAAGAAAAAAGGTACAGATCATTAGTAAGTTTAACTGTACAAATGTAACGCAAGCTGTCTCCATATTCTCTAGCAGACATTTTCTTTTTGTGTTTGGGACGCTGCCTGTCTTGTAACTCTACATCATGCCCTCGGTGAAACTATTACGAGGACTACATCATACCCGTATAGCTTTTTAACACCCCAACGGAAGTACTGCATACTGAAAATGACACTTTCAAAATTTCTGTATTCAACACAAGCAGAGACTAAAGCTGCATCGTGGTTTTGCTTCACTACAAACTTTTCATAAGAATATGGAGACTGGCTTACTGTTTGGCCTCCTTAAAGGCAGGCAGGCCACTTCATACCTTGCTGGCCAACTGTGATACCCCCACGGTGACCTCCTCAAATATTTTCCCCTCTTTCACCTACGTGAATCAAAAGTATTGGTAATTAGTCATAAAGTAGTACTGAAACCTTAAGACAAACTTACTTGTGCTTAGCAGCTAAAAACAAAAAGTGTAAAAGAAATCCCAAACTGAAAGGGAATCAAAATAGACTTAAGTCAAAACTAGCAAAGTTAAGAAAATGAGATATAAAGCCCATTGATCTATAATGGAGTGAACCTCAGGCCTTTGAGGTTTGTGGGATTTTTCTACTGACAGACATACAGTTCGAGGAAGGTACCATTACACTAATGCTGAGCATAAAAACACCAGTACAAAAAAAAATCTGCAAACGTGACATCTTATATTTTACTATATAAAAAGATTTGGTTGGGAGAGATCAAAAACCTAATCAGATCCATTGTATTCTCTATCTTCTATACATGCTTATTTAAATATAAAAAGGGCTTCAAACTTTGGTCAACCAGAACACAAATGGTGCCTTTCACCAGCCGTTCCAAAGCAAGTGACTTCATATAACCACCTATGTGCCAGGCAGTGGCCACTGAATACTTACTTCAGAAAGTAACACTTATTTAGAACTAACAGCACAACATCCTGAGGGAAACAGACTTTTTTTTTAATATAGAATGCAACATTCTTCATTAAATTGTCCTACAAAATAGAAGTCAGCTCGAGGAAATGCACCCTAAAAAATCCCTGAAAATAATGTATCTAAGCACTCTGAAGTAAGTTGTGGATAATTCTAGGGAATAGGAAACCAATTAACAGTCTTCTCCTGTGATTTGAAATACTATGTAAAGAACGTTGAATTAATAAAGGTAATGCAAGAGAAATTATTTTCGAATGTGATTAAACCATTCTTTCCAAATTGAAAATTAATCCATATCCCAAAGTGGTGGCACTGCTTCTCTTAAGAGAGCAAAATTAGCCTGCTTTATCAAAACCAATGTATTTTGGGAAAAGGTACATAGGTAAGTAGAGCACCACATTCTCAGAAAAAGACTTCCATCAAAATTTTGGAGCTGATCCAAAATTCTGGAAGCACAGAACAAATGCATGCCAAACGGAAAAGACGTAAAAGTACATTTTTTTAAACATATGAAACAGGAAGGCAACGTTTGACACTAGGGAGAATCTCTGACTGAAATTTGTGGTGTCGGTGATCACTAGTCACTTATGAGGACAGCTTTCCTTTAGTCCTAGTGACTATCTGTATTTCCTCAGGTCAGCATGGGTGTTTTCTTCCAACTGCTGTTGGAAGTGCCAATAGCCACATGCTTTTGGTCACAAACAATTGTAAAGGGAAGATGAAAATCTGCTTCAAACTAGTTTCCTAGAAACAACAGTTACTAGAACTGCTAATCAAAATGTTACTTTAGACCACACTTTGTGTATGAATGCATGCAAAACTTGGTTTTAGCTGACTAGCAGAATATTCTGAACGAATACCAAGTAAAGGTTGCAAGAACACATCACTGCTATCGATAAATTGTCGCCATTCATCTTAGACATATACTTTGCCCCAAATTCTGCTGCCCCCGATGAGGCAGCAGATGAACTACAGTGGCTCAAAGGTGCTTAGTTGAATTAAAACAATGCTGGCAGGCAGATGGATAAAACACTATGAACTTAACACTCAAAAGATACTACTAATAGGGTTTGGGGGTTTTTTTAATATTTTGATATCCATTTAGGGTGCACTTTCATCTTGTCCCATCTTCCATTACTGAAAGCATGAAATCTATAAAATAGTATCTAACGGGGAAGAATGTCACAGACTCTTGTGGACAGGAGAAAGATCTGCAGAGGGAAATTCCCCTCATTAACCTTTCTTTGCTAACATACTAGCTTAGAATTACTTGATGCTTCCCCCTTGCTCCTGGGCTAGCATATGAAAAAACAGAAGGACGCACTGACAAACTGGGCAGTTGTGGCAGGAGGAAACAATCGCTCCCGAAGTCGGCATAACCACGTTCTGCAAGTAATTTACTAGTTCCAAAGTTACCTTTTCCTGTGCAGGTTTGAGAACATTTTCATTTAATGTCTGACCTAACTCTGATGCCTATTTAAAAGCAAAACAAAAACAAAGTCAGTTATATTTTCTTTTAAAAAAAAAAACAAACAAACAAAAACCACAGCCAACATCTTCTGCAGGCTAATTTCTCAGCAGTATCTCCAAAAACACGGGAAGCCTTAAGCTTTGATTCATACAAGCAGAATGAGCTGAAAAGCACACACAGTACAGTGCTGCAGAAAACATTAAAAGAAAATAAATTACAAACAGATGCACATGGCAATAGGTTGTTGGAGATGCCCAGAGCCCAAGCAAAGTCTGACCTCGCACTGGAAGCGGAAGCAATGGTTCAACCAGCAACAGCCTAGAAGATGGGCCCCCTGCCAATGCCTGCAGCTGAATATTTGGAAGAACTGACTTCATCCACCCTTATTTTTCCTTACTAATGGAATTACTTGTAGAATTAGATCTTTTGGGCCAATTTTTCACCAATTCTTCTGTCCTGTAGTGCTGCAATTGTCATCTATTAATAACCGCCTAATTGTTTCCAAGCAATACACAAGAGGCAAAGCTGTGACAGAAGATTTTTGTAATCTTTTTTACTGCCCCAGGTTTGCAGGGAGAGGAAGCAATGAACTTCAGAAATCTATTGCAATCCAGAACAAGTGCAAGGATATTGTACTTCAGAGGCATCTTACAAAAATGTAAGCCCACAGTGTAAGTCACAAAATTACTTTCATAAGACGATAGTGACACAGACAGCAGGGTTTGCAAATGTTTCGTTTGAAATCATTCCCTTCCCTACTACCAGAATAAGCCTTTGCCTGATTTAAACTTTTCTTCAGAATTGCCATATTAAACTGATTACCTTCTGAATTAGCCCAATTAATCCAAAAGGGCCAATTTTCTTGGAGACAAACATCAGTCCTGAACATTAGCAGAGTCTAATGAAGTTTCATTTCCTAAGGGTTTATATCTTATCGCTAACATCGGTTAGGGTGTGAGCCTGCATTCATGTCCTGGGGATGGAGCACCTCGAGCATCACAGATTCCCAGGTGTCTAAAAAGCCTCTCCCTTAGCCACAGCACTACTAGGATCTCCCCACGACCCAACCACCACTACCTCCAATACTTCTACTTCTTACCAGTTCAAAAGTTATTTGAGAAGACAAAGGCAAAAGGTAACCCCAGTTCCACCTAGTAAGAAACGTGAATGTGAATCACAGAGGCTTGTTTCCATTGGAAGTGAGGCTAGAAAGTGTTTAAGAAAAACAAGAAAGGGGATTTTTCATCTTTGAAAAATCCTTCAGAGTCTATTAAACCTGGCAAACGGTTTATGTTATATAATAAAGAGTGTAATACACTAGAAGTTCAGGTATGCTAAAGTGAAGTCATTGCTAGAATGAGGAATAACTCTTATATTATCCCATTTACTCCACCACCTCATTCCGTAAATACAGAAAGGGAAGATTTGGATACAATTGCGTTTCCATCTGAATCGCTTTTTCACCTTTACTGTTGTTGAATTTAGGATAGCATCCTAACCACCATTAAACCACTACATAATGGGGCATTTATTAAAGAATCTGCCTTCAACCAACACCCCAGGGTAGTTCTTGGTATACTGCATTCCTGGATCAGACATGCAAACGGAAATCCTGAAGTCATCTGTCTTTATGAAGAGCATGGACAAAAGTGCAACATGTTTTCTGAGAGTGCAGAGCTTGGGTATCTCTATCCAATTTAACCTATTTTAAATAGGTTTGAAGAAACATTACCATACGAAACACACAACATTATTCTAAACAGATTTGACTGAAGGCAAAAAAAAAAAAAAGAAAAGACAGCTCAAGAGCAAATGCACATATTCAGCACGAACAGTGACAAGGAGTCCATGCACAAGAATATATGTGAGGGCGTTACCGGCTCTGGCTGCTGCTTGTAGCCCCAAAACTTTACCCAGACAGCAAAAGAGAAAGAGCAAGGAAGGTAGAAGCAGCTTTTAGCAAGGCAAGTTAAGTAGCATGAACCTTTTCCAACTTTAACATCTACTGACAAGACAGACAGTGAATATGTTTGGTCACTGGACACCAAATATAATTTTTAAACAATGCATTACATCAAAAAGATGCTAAATCTGTTCTACAGAGCAAAAGATCAGATGTTTCAGGAACAAAATTTAAGCTTCAGTAACAGCTTCGACTTTAGAGCACCATGTTGCTGCGGTCCTTGTCAGTAGATGTGATGAGCTTTTACACTTAGTATTATATTTACACTTGCTCATAATAGTAAAGAAAGAACAGTTTTCTAAAACAGAAACTGCCAGAAGCAGTAAAAGAGGAAGACTTGTAGAACACTTAGTTTTTCTTATGTAAGCCAAGCAGCAAATACTTTAAAGCTTCTAAATATCAAGTTTGGGTGCTTTAACAAGACATTTTTGTTGCAAAACACGCACAAGTTTGGCTCGCGACGTGGAGTATTAATATCCTACTGCATACGTGTTTCAACACCGATACCTGCAGGTTTGCCTTCGTTTTGAGCACTAGCATCCTATGCATATCAGAAAGCATGCCAGCCTAACGCTACACATACAAGAAGAGTTATTGTTCAAAGTAAACCTCCCTATATCATATATGAATATATGCAAGCCTTCTCTCACTCAGAACTTTGGCACATGTTATCTTTTACATGTTTTTACATTTGTATTTAAAACTTTTCCATGCAAACAGATCTTGCTTATGTCAGAGCTCTGTGTAATTGAGGTCTGACTGTCTCTGTTTTAACCCTAGTTTGAAAGAGGAAACGCTTCTGTAATTGCTACTTTTTTAAATACACACAAGCAAGTTAATTTAATAACGATATTAAGCAGTTCACATTTGTAATATCTTATTCGGCTTTAACAATGGAAAGATGGCTTGCATGATATTGTATCACCAAGAAAACTACTTCAAGATAGACCACATTTAAGGGTCTCAAAAATAAAATAAGGGTATTTCAAGTTTGCGAGCATGAATTACAGCATTTCATTCTACTGCCTCTCCAATACACCCGACAGTTACACACAGCAGAGTATCACTGTTTATTTCTTGCTTAATTTGATCACTGCAGTTGATTGCAATTCCCATGGAAATAAAAGCTAAAACCTAAAAATTACTGTGCACTATGAAGGAAAAAAACCACACTGGTCTGCTGATGATCAAGTCTAAATCAATTGCTGCAGGCAAATACATGATATTTAAAGCCAGTTACAGTCAATAAGACAGAGCTAAATCTATAATCACCTTTTGACTTGCTTGAGATCCAAATCTGGTAGCCTGTGAAAAGAAGCAAATACATTCAAGTTTAAAAATCAAAGGCTTTATTCCTAGTAAACACACCCATTTAGAAATGTTACATGATCCTCTCCCGGATGAGCAGACCTTTGGCAGAATTTCGCAGCAAAGTGAATATCTGTATCATCACCTCTGGTATCCCAGATTGCTCTGGGAAAGCACTGGTCTTTCTCAACTTACAACAGGGGGAAGGAAGGGTCTTCAACACAGACTAGACCTTGGTGAGCCAATGCAGATGAGTAGCAATATTTTTGTTTCTCATAATGTCACCCAAAGTATTTTTCCTAAGAGATAACTGTTATGCTCATGGAAGTTTGGAAGAATACTGAGCAAAACTGAAAAAAGTTGCAATGCACTATTTTCACAAAAGAACATTTAATCTCTTTCCACCATCATCTATGTAAAATGTAATAAATTTTTATTTCCTCTGGTTTTAGTCTACAGTTAGTTGAACGTCACCTAAGTGTGCAAATTTGCAGAACATGCAGAGCCTGAAGACCGTGCCTCAGTTTCTCCCAAAGCATCCCCTCCAGGCACAACCTCTGCCCAACAGGCTTTCTACTTAAACTGACAAAAAATGCTGTAGTTAGAGAGAAGTCAAAGGAAGGGGAAAAAAAAATATAAAACCATCAGCAATTTGTAACTTGGTATTAAATTCCTGCTGAAGAATGCAATTCGGCCTTATTAGGCATAAACCAAAATTTCTGCTTTATAAGTAATTTTTTTTTGTTTCTCAAGGGAGTGTAAAAATGGCAGCTGAGTTCTTTCTTGATGCTTACATCCAGTGGACAAATTTACAAAAATGTCCATCCAGAAACATGTGAAATAGTTAAGGTGGAGATGTGCATTTGATGTGCATCTATTTTATACGTCATAGGCAAAGATATACAAAAAAGCAGAGTTTAGTTTGTCTTGGTAATGCTTTTAAAGATACATCCCTGTTAGAACACGAACAGAATCTCTGAGTTTACAAGAACGACACTGAAATACATTTTGTTTACTTACACCCTCTTTAGCAGCTGAGGCAATTTTGCTTGCTCCAGTTGTAAAACTGCTCCATCCCTTAAAAGAAAGTGAGTGTCGTAAGCTGTGTGTGAATAATAATAGTGAATAACCAAGAGTTCACTATGACATGTTAAATTAAGTCAAAATGTTCTCCAGTACAGCTTGTCCTGTAGTCATAAGAACTACTCGCTAGTAAGAGCGAAGATTATAGTCTCTCACTGTAATATAGTGATGAACTTCCATTATTTATATCAAAACAGCTGCAATTTGAACAAATCTGTTTCAGATGTTATTCTACTGAAAATGGCTACATGAAAAAAAATTCCTCCCCACCCCCCAAAAGTGAGAGAACAAAAGACATTGAAACCTTAGTAAACAGAGATTGCACCTTCAACAAGTAAGCACTGCATGGGGGGGGGGGGGAAGAAAAAAAAAAAAAAATCAAGGAGCAGCCAAAATGTATGCCTGGAAACAGCTAAAGAGCAACCAAGAATCAGTGCTCAAAATCATGAGGCAGCAATTCATAAAATGCCCATTCAGCAATTTGCCGTTTCATAATAAAGCTTCAAACTGCTTGTTTCCGGCAAATTTTATCTTCAAAAACAAAAAACCAAAGCTTTATTTTGCCTCATTGGTTCTTGGAAGACCTGAAAACCACTGGCCATTTCTTAAAAGACTTGTCTGTAACGAATCAGAACAGCTTTCTTCTAACTACTGATTGTCAGATTCTGATTAAGAA
Organism: Platalea leucorodia; assembly: GCF_965183815.1. Taxonomy (NCBI): domain Eukaryota; kingdom Metazoa; phylum Chordata; class Aves; order Pelecaniformes; family Threskiornithidae; genus Platalea; species Platalea leucorodia. Next base: position 14,845,530 of record NC_138835.1, on the reverse strand, counting down.
ACGAGGTAAAAGAAAGTGGAGTGGGAGAGTTATTCTAATGATTTTTTTTTTTTTTTTTAACAAAATCATTAAAAAATCACTTCTCAATTTTTTAGATTTCGGTATTGTTAGCAACTCATTCATCCAGAATCTGCCCAGTAAAACAAGTGGAAAAAACCTCACCATACTTGAATGCATAAAAAACAGAAAAAACTTTAACGTGTCTGTGGTTGTCCTTGTATGTGATAATGAATGAAGACACAGATATAAGTTTGGTTTTTTTTTTGTTTGCAGATCATCACCACCTAATTTTAAGCTGTTCTACAGAATCTTTTAAACAGGGTGCTACGAATGCAAGGTTAATATCCAAGTCTACCACTGCCTTTTATCAATTCGATTTCCATCAAAGTGTGCATGTTTTATTTAGAGTGTGGATGCTTTGGTAACGTATTACCTTTTGGGTAATTTCCATACAAAGGTCGTAAATAGTAGAATCTTTTTCTCATTACCCCTTCTATTTAATTTGACTATGCCACATATTTAGATTGAGGGAATGTCTTTTAAAAAAAGCAGCAAAAAATATTTTTTGCCTATCCTTTTGAAGTCTCTTTGTTAATTGTCCTTCTTGTCCTATGCTGACACACAGAAATATAATCATGTCGCCAATTGCACAAAAGGCAAAGTGATGTGTCTTGTAGTTTTTATGTTAAGCAGAGTCTCAAGGGACTCAAGACAAACCTAAACTGCAATTACATCTGCTCTTTACAGAACGAGTTGGATAGCGTAGTCAGTGCGAATTCTACAGAAAATGCTCCTTCTGATACGTAACAGCAGAAAATAACGTATAAAGAAAAATGTAGCATGTGTGGGGAAAAACAATCAATCATATGCAGCGGAAGGAAAATTGGTTTCCTCACGAGGATGACTATGCATGCAAATATTCAGTCTCACTGTAATAAACGACTTAAAATTGCGCTGTAGTGCGTATCTGTGGTCACAAGAGGGCATTTTAATCATAAGTTTCAATGAGATCATGTATTCAAATAACGGTTGACGGTAACTCGAACAGCACAGTGTCATCTCTCCATTGCTGTCTTAGCACATCTGCAATACATTACAGATGTGGCTTCTAACCTGAACTCTCTGGCCTACAATCTATGACACACCTAGAAAATACTCAGCAGAGCTATACTAAACGCCCTGTGGGATCACCTGGGATACTGTTCAAAGGCTCAGGCATTACCTTTTTCTATTATGTTCTAGTGAAATTATTGTATCTTTTGGGAAAAAACAAAAACAAAAAAACAACAAAACAAAACAATGGAACCTGGTGTGGATATTTAGACCGATGATACAATGAGGCTCTACAAAAGACTACTAGCCACTAACCCTGGTAGAAAACCTTACTCTACTTCAAAGTGACTCTGAATCCCAAATACTGTTCAGCACCGTAACGCTGCAGGCTACCAAAGCACCAATACCTCCCTGACTGCCTCTGACTTGATTCTCATTTTCCTTCAACAATGCATCTTTCGCTATCTCTACTTTAATCGCCACAACTGTTCAGCCATATGCTGTTATCTCTTCACACCCTGTCACAAGTATTTCAAAGGTTTTCATCACTGCTTAGGGCTTCTGGCAGCCACGTACACACGCATTTCAGTCGTCCTCCACTGAACACACCGAATATGGTTAATCTGTTCAGAGCATTACCAGCCTAACTGCTATTCCCAACAGGTAATTACTTTTTTTTTTTTTCTTCCCTCCAAGCCCTGTTAAGTATTAGTTCTTAAGCCATCGCTATATCCTCATTTCCTTATTTCTATGAACTGATACCAGACATAATTCTTAAGTTTTGCTCAAGTTTCTCCCTTCACTTTGCCTTTTAAAGTCCACCAGCATCTTCTTCACTCTTTGAGAATATAACCAACACTCTGCATCTCTCTGTATCTACTTGCAGTCTTTAGCTTCTCTTCCCCATTTATATTATCCCATAACAGGGGATAAAATAGAAGAAAATAGTAATTCAGGTCACAGAAAGCTTCAGGCATTTCCTTACCGAGTACAATGAAGACATAGCATTATTCAGGAAGTCATCCTCTTTTTTTGGAGGGTTTACTGTGTTTCCAAACCCCACATAGCGATTCTCTTGGCCACTACCATAAGAAAATGAATAAACAGTATCTGTATTAGCGTGCTTTCATTAAAACCATTAAACAAAAACTGGAAAGCATGAAAGAATGACAATTGTTTAACAGACTTTACAATACACCTGGAAAAAAAAAGTCCTGAAGCACCTCGCACCCAAAATAGAAAACCACTCACTTCATAAAGACATAACACCAACAAGGATCCACTGGTGAATCCTTTCAAATTAGAGTGTCCCCGATGCAAGCTGATGTGGTCTTAGTGACTCTCCAGGATTAACAGATCACTGATATCAGAAGTCTGAGTAAATCTTAACAAAGTGATACATGAAAATGCAAAAAGGAAAGAACTAAGAAAACGTTGTTAGCTTTATAAATAACCCCGTTTAACTCAAATCACTACAAGATACTGTATACACTAAAAATTCCCTAGTTTGGAGCCCACCACATTAACATTTTGAGTTATAAGCTCTTTGTTCAATGCTATTCAAACATTTTTGTTATACAAATGTGTTAAGCGGCGCTTTTCCTTCCTCTTACCCTTACTCTTATCATACATTACCAGCATATTTTTAATAGTAAACAAGATGTAACTGTTAACTGGTGAATCAGGACCACAGCTGTGTAGCTGTAGTATAACATCCGCGTCTTTGTTACGCTAGAAGGCCAGGCACTCAAAAAGTTAATAAATATTGCATTACCCTTGGTAGGAGTTGACATCATCATTTAACCACTCTTCAAAAGCCTTGTCAGAAGAGGCAGTTGCAGTCTGCGATTGTCCAGCAGAACTACTGAAATGAAAGATTTAAGAATCAAACTGCGTAAAGCAAAAACCGCTAGCTCAGCAGTGCAGCTTGACATATATCACCATAACACAGGTGCAAAATTGATTCTTTCTTTCCTCTATCAAGTAGGGAACTCTAATGCAACCACTAAAAGCCACTGGAGTATTGAATGAATAAAGCAACAGTAGACCCAGACAATGCTACTCAGACTACAGCTAGCCCCTGAACTTGCCGGATGATGGCCAGGCACAAAGCTCTTCTTCGCTTGATTTACAACCGCTTTTTCAGTTAACTTGATTCTTTAGTGCAAAGAACAACACACGCTACATGCAAAAGCAGAAAAACACAACTGCCGCGGTCCAGCTTTGATGCTCCCGTTAGTAATTAGCACCGTAAGGAAAAAGTCTGGTGGTTCTTCCCTGGCATTCAATCCCAAACTGGAACAGCACTGCAGTTAGGGCAAGGCTGGGACACGCTACGCGTGACTGACACAGTGACGAGTCTCAGGTGCACTGCAAGCCAAGATAAAACCCGCATGGCTTCTCCTCTGCTCTTGCTCACTTTTCTTTGCCATGGTTTAAGGTTCAGGTGGAGGAGGTGGGAATTATTACAGACATTAAAGCCCTGCTACCTCATATTCCTTAACTTCAGCAAAAGAAATGCTTGTTCAGACAACACCATCAACAGAATAAAACCAGCAGACATTCAAACATTGGGTTTTGATCCTGCTGTAGCTACATCAACATTCGATAAAAAGAATACATACCGATGAGTGGAAGAGAGAGACATTTTAGGCTGAGGTGGGGTCCAGTTCCTGGCAGGAGATGTTTCAATGGACCACTCCTTGCCTTCAGCTACTGTAGCTACCTAGAAGAGGTAGGAAAACAATCAAGAGCACTAGGTCAAAGTTTTCATACAAGTTACACAGCGGTCCTGTAAAGTGAGGACAAGTCATTTTTCCAATTTGCTGCCAGCTGCATAGTTCAATTAACTTGTCTTCACAAGAAACCGATTTTTTTCTGAATACCAGGCTAGTAATGTTGAATTGAACACTGATTTTATTTCAGGCAACTGATTTTTAGGCAACTTCTTCACACAGGCAAATTTGGTTTGAAGAGGAAAGACTAGGTTAATAGAGATGTAAGCACTAACCACAGAATAATGGAGGAACAGAAAGAGGTGGACTTATACTCTAGCATAGGGCAGCTAAAACACATACACAGAATTTAAATGTTCTCTCTCCCTCCTTCAAACAAAGGACCTGAACTTCATCTCTTCACGCCATACCGCTCCTCCAATCCAAGTCATTACTTCAGCAAGTTAAGATAAAATTTCCAAAGCCTTGCCACAGAAACTCTAGAGTCCCCCATTTCATACATTAAAAGGCCTACAGCACAGAACTTCTTTGCTTTCATCAAGATACTCCACTTCAGCCAACCGCCTCCTATTCCTAGCAACTTCTAAAGATGCAAAGAGACAACACACACAACAAACTTCCAAGCTGCATGGACATCCCGGCGAGTACAGCATGGACCTTTTTACCATTCCCGCGGCAGGGTCAGCAGGAAAATACAGTATCTTTGTAACTCTCTAAGCTCACGAGTTCAACTTGTTTGTCATTTCATTTTTGGAAATTCCAAGCCTCCACGAAATGATAATGCCATTACAATTACTAACTTATTTGTTTATAGGCCTGCCAGTGTTTGGCAAATTGATTTACCATTTTGTTACTACATACACAACAGATTTATCAACAACCACTTTGGATAAAATTGTACTGCTGAAGTAGTAAACTGTCTACTGCAGATTGGGACAGCTCCACTACCTAATTGCAACAAATTGCAGCAGTGAAAATCCGAGCCACCTCAGCTAAATGCAGAAAAGAAAGTTTCTAAAGAAAATTCTTGCAAGAGTTGGGAAGAAGCACTCTAAGACCTACCCCTTTCAAGAACGATTGCAGAGGTTCAAAAGGTTGCTACTTTCCCTCCCTCCCGCTTCAAAAACAAGTGCTTACAAAGTACTTTGACATTTTCAGATGGTAAGGGAAGAGGACGTACACACAACTGAACTCACCTGATCTCTAAAAAGAGCTGCAGCTTTGCTGTTGTACTTCTCTTGCATTGACCAGCAGGGATCATAGTCATCCTGAGATTCCAAGAACTCTCGAAATTTGCTATTACCTCCAGCCTTCATTTTCTCCAGCTCAATATCCTTCCATTTGTCCATGGTTACAGAACGTACAAAACTGAAAAGCAGTTTTAAAAAAAATTAAAATCACAGCTTATTATTAATTTCCTGCTATATCAGCAGGGACAAAAAAAAAAGGTTATTACAACCTATCTCAAAAGTTGGGAGTATAAACATGTTAGAGAACACTCTCCAAGTAGAGAAAGATAGATCATCCTAAGAAGGTGGTCAGAGCCTCACTGAAATAAGCTAAAATCCTGGCATTTACTGGCACTTAAAGAAGACAGTCAACAAAAGGCAAGTGACAGAAAAAGCAACTTTCTTCAAGCCCAGAAATTAATCTCACTCACTATATAAAAGAAACTTTTCCCGTACTTCTTCACTCTGAAATTTTATTTTCCTGTCTCTTTTCACAGGCACACTTAAGTGACCTGTGAGGACACCTCCTGTCCCACTCCATGCTTCTGCTCCTAACAACCATCAAGTACTGACAGCTCAACTGTTTAAAACAGCCTACCCTATAACCTGACCTCGTCCCCATCCATGACTGCAGTTAGCATCTCAACGCTGCTTTGAGCCATAAATTCTTGCTACTGTTCATTAAACTATATTAAAAAACAAAACAAACAAACAAAAAACCCCAAAACGAGAAAAAAACCAAACAGTGCCCTGCTCTTAAATACAAGGTCACCGGGTGGGGGGTGGGGGTGGGGGGTAAAGTGAGACATCATCCTCAAGAAGGCTTTTTAAAACTTTTATCTTAGCCGATTTCTTTCTTTTTGTCCCTAAAGAAATACCGTTCATCATATCCTCATCTCAGTAATTTCATTTTTCCTTTCATGTAACATACGGAATAGTTCCAAACTCTCACTTCCTATGCCATTTCTACTCATTAATGAGCTCACATCACCCCTTGAAAAGCAAAGCACATACTTCTGGACGGCCTCCTTGCTTTGGTGACTTCCCTCCTGGACTTTCTCTCCCTTCCTCATTTGAGCCACTATCCCATGCTCTGCCCCTATTACACACACATATACCGGGAGTCTCCAGAACACGTAACGGTTCTTATCCCATAGATTCCCATCTCAGTTGAGTATGTTTCTTGGAAAAAACAAAAACTGTCATTTATGTTACCAAAAAAAAAAAAAAATCTCCTGAATGGAATAAAACTGCTTTTATACACTTGCGTACACTACAGAAGCATTCTGTAAGCATACTGTGACTTTTTTTGCTCAACTCGCAAGCTGCTCTAGCACTACTTCAGTTTTAATCGATAAAGATTATAGAAGATTAAAAGAATGGCGTACAAGGACTAGTGCAGTATTACCAAACGCCACTGCACAACCTCAAGATGCAGCTAGAGACATTACTTTCTACAACTGGGCATGACACAGCTGCCCTGGTGCAGCACACGCCCCAACTAATTACAGACAGGGCACAAAGAGCAAAGCTCGCTTTGGAGAGAAGCATGAAGCAAAACTGCCAGGGAAATGTTGGAATTGAGGCATTCTATACCCTTCTGAAACAATACATTCTGCTCACAGCCACAGTGCACCCTGAGGTAACCCAACCCAGTCCATCGTCTGCTTGAAAGGCTGACCTGAGGTGAACTCCCAAGCCTCGGTGTTTTCCTGAGCACTCAAGACAGATCCAAATTCCATAGGTCACACTCACCCACTGGGGGTTAAATGCACCACATTCAAAACAGACCTGCGAGAGAAAAACAATTATCTCTAACACTCAGTCATCACTTGTCCATGTGAAGTTATCACAGCACAGCTCAAAAAGTCAAATCATGAAAGCGTTACATGCAGAAAATAGTTTCAGAAGGGAGAGTTCTTAGTGTTTGGAAACACCTTCCCTGACAGCATAAGCTTCCTTCAAATATTTACTTATGCTGCATGGAAAGAAATACTCATTAACTTGCCTGACTTGGATTGTACAAATTACTGTACCGACTACCAAAAGCAGTGAGGAAATACAGATGAGCAAATGGAAATTAATGAGCAAAGAATTCAACTTGATTTCACTTCCATATTGTCTTGACGGAGGAGAAAGTAACCAAACTGAATTCTTGAGGCTTCCTTGGCAAAATAAAGATGCAACATTTAAAGTTTGGAACATTTATTCAGTCATACTACAGTTTGGCAGTAAACGATAGCAGATTTAAACAGAGGTTGTTCTTAAAAATAGCTTTATTGCTCATACAGTGCAACAACTTAAGTTCTTATGATTAGAATCACCATTCAAGGTTTAATGCATTGATATAAATAAAACTGAACCTGTCCATGGGCTATCACATTTAAGGTAGCATATGATCAAGCTACTTGAAATAGATCGTTTTAATTAAGCTGTGCCCAAAGCATCACTTGTTCAGCAGACTCCAGGGGTTACAGCATAGAACTTCTGAAAGACTTGTGCCAAATACGCAGCAATGTATTATAATACATATACGAATAACAGTTACTGGAACTAACACAGATATCAGACATCCAAATTTCTATGTTACCATTAGTTAACCATACCAGTGCTGTAAAGACAACAGCTGTAGCAGACCGCCACATACCTCTGGAGTAGGTAAAAAGAAAATTCAATTCTACAAAACTACTCTAAAGAAGATTATAATTTTCTCACATTGTTCTCATCTTGTGCTCTCACTTCCTTGAGAACTTTCCTTGTTCTTGGACTTGCCATGATTCTACAAAGGGAGAAAAAGAAAAAAAACAAGTCATATTCAAGGATTTGATACTGGTAAGACGTTCAGTACCTCACAAGCGTATCTCTTTGAAAAAGAGCTTGCAATCTAAACCACTGAATCACAACCAATTGCAAGGGAAAAACAAACAAACAAAACAAAGCACCATAAACCCCACAACCTTACTTTTCCATCTACTTTGTACATTTTGGGGGATTTAAGTCATCTTAATTCATTCATTGGGAAGGTGTCACTCAGCCATACCTGAAAAGGGGGTGGGGGGGTGATAAACACGGAAACTCATCTATGGCATGTGTTCTATCAAAACAGACTCTTACTTGATGCTGCCCCCAGACCCATCCGCTACCCATTCTGAAAGCGCTTTATAATCATGCATGATGACACGGGACCACATGCATGCAACCAAACAGACCTGAGCAAAAAATAGCAGAAACTCTTACACTTAAGAGTGCTGAACACATTGCTAAGAGAGTGCTTTACTGGAAGATACAAAAAAATTGTGATTTTCCAGAAATTTGCTTATCAGTTGAATTCTAAGAAAATAAGTCAATTATTGGGACCTTTTACACAAAATAGAATTCTAATGCCGACAGTCATGTCTCGCTGGCAGACCACATCATCTTACTCTAATTTTTAGGAAGCATGAAACGCAGCAGCAGGGAGCAGTGTCAAGCTACAGATAAAATTCACATAAAGAAAAAACAAATGTGACTCACACACAGCACACAGCCTGGAAAAACTGAGAGTACACAAAACACTCACGAGTAAAAGAAGTACAGTGTAGGGTGCAGCATAAGACTGCAATTTAGATAAAAAATGAATTCACATTTCCAACTAATTTGGTAGTACGATATTTAAATTAACTTTAAATAAATAGTATCTCTTCTTCCTTCTTACTTCCAGTCCATCTTTTCATTTCTACTCCAGAAAACAAACTTCTAAGACATAATAAAAGACAGAGAAGTCACCAAGCTGACTAGAAACAGCACCAACTACTAGATGTCAAGCTTATTGGTCAGTCAAGATACAAAGCGAAAAATAGCAGTGCCATGTTTTCATCAAATACTGGTCTGAGAGGCAGAAACGCCTTAACGCAAGTCTTTGACACTTGTTCACTGTGCTATTTGACTAAACAGTCTTAACTCCCTAAATTATCGATAGGATTAACAATCTTGCAATAATTTTAGAAGGTAAATGGTAAAGCTTTAAATACAATTGCCGCAACCCAGTAGGGGACGGAGGGAGAACACATCTTTAATTAGAAAAGGAAGGCTATTTCCTATATAAAGGAAAACGCTACAGGTAAGAAAACGTTAAATTTGTATGATTTTGATAACGTCAATTTCTTAGACATCTCTGAAGCAGAACAGCCTTCCTGCGAACTGCAACCACAGCGGTACAATAAATAATACAATTACACGCACCACCAGCTAAGACAACATGATTCATAAAGAAATAAGCTTCACATCGTACCTACGTATTATCACGGTTAAAAGCAGAAGTTATCTGTGGCACAGCTCACAGCCTTTTATCTAAAGCACTTATTCCTTCGCAAACATCTTGTTGACAAGCACTTAATTCTCGGTAATTTAAGGGACAGTGTTTTCACTGACGTTTAGAATAATTTGTATTAGACAAAAACAGGTTAGTTGTGAAAAAGAAAGTGGTTTAGACTGAAAAGGTTACTGTAATTAATGGTGAGTAAAAGCTTCTAGTCATCCTGCATCGAATTAAAACTGAACAGAATTATTTTCATCAATAACCAAATGGAAACTGCGTAACTTTCAGAGAAGGGAAACAAAAGTGTGGCAAGCGACCCCTTGTATAATGAAACTCTCCAAAAACATTCCAATAACACTCTTTAATTTTATGTAACTTACTCATGCGCATGTGAGGAGGGAGAGAGCACTACACATAAAACATGCTTGCTCATGTCTTTGAAACAGAGACCATAAACCCATTTACATGAATCGAAGTCCACGTCTTCAATTCTAGTATTTGTCATTGGCAAGATAAGGGAAAATTCTCCCTCTGCAGTACAGAAATGAAGCAAATACCTTAGCAGTAATAGCCAGACAGACAGTTGTGCATCCTTTGGGCCCTCCTCTTTGCCATTTTTCTTATATTCTCTTTGCATGCCAGCTCTCCTTCCTCAGGGCTGTATTTCCCAGAGACTTCTTGTATGCCACCAACAAGTTACAAGGTCCCTCTCTTTGGCTGGCCGCTCGTTCCCCTCACTGCTGTCCTTCCTTTACCATTTTTTTCCTCCTTTTTCCCAGGTTGTTAAAGCAGGTTTTCATTCAGAATAACAAAGAGAGGCAGACTATATGCAAAGGCCTTCCAGCCTCAGTGGCAAATGATCACTGCTGGAGTGGAACAGGAAAGCCTTTTCCCACTCCAATTCCCCATGAGCCAGGAATTTTGTACTGGGTAGAAAGAGACATCCATCCTACCACAGCCAATATCCACGCCATCCCAGTGTTCACATACAGTACGAGTTTCAGATCTCTGACTCTACACTGACAGAGCAAGCAATTGCCTTTGGGTCTGCCAAAACTGCTTTTTTTGATGAAAACTTTTAAAAAAGCAAGACTTTAGCCAACTGCAATCTGAACACATGCCCATTCCAGAAGCACCAAGTTCCCTGACCAAACCACCACGTCTGTCTGGTGAGAAGGCAGAGCTTCATCCACACCACGTCATCCAAGAAAAGGAGGCGGTAACTAAGGCCACCAGCTTCTCACCGTTCTCTCCTCCACCAAATCATTTGGGAATGAAGGAAAGAGGGACAAGGAAAAAGAGTCACACTCTAAGCTTTCTAATAGGTAACATCTTTAGAGGTGCCTCGTCTATTTTCAACTATGTTTGCCCACAAAGTTGTAAATGATCAAATTACCGTTGTTTAACACCCAAAAGCTGAGCCCTAGTAGCTGACTGGGCACATAGCCACTGTGCTGTTTAAGTTTCAGGAGTAAATACTGAAGTAACAACTGTGGGGACACCTTAAACAAATATGCATTGCTTTGATCTGACGTAAATAGACACAAGCGGTAAAGAAAATGTTTAGTTTAGGAAAAAGTTTTCATTGAAGAATGTAAATATTTTGGACTGAGGGTGGAAATAGACAGCTTCAGACAGACCACTCTCACACTCTTATTTCCCAAACAATCTGCTTCCAAAGCAAAAACTAGACGTGCACAATATGAGTTTCCATGTTAGGAATCTTTAGCTTGCTAAAAGCGAGCAAAAAGGCAGAAGTGGCACTAGACACTTTTAGCTGGAAATGAGCTGGAATAGGACTTTGCTCCTCTGACGTAGCAGCAAATTCACACAGCAGACCTGTAAAGAGCTTTGCAATCCGGTACACGAAGATTAAGCGGGTGACGTGGTCTGCGTGACTTCATGGTCCTGAAGACTCCCTACGGGTCTCACCAGGGCAAAAAGGCCGCAGAGGCCTCGTCAGCTGAAGAAATGCTTTGAACCAAACGCTGCCACCCATCTCCACGGGGCAGGCAAGGTTCGCTTTCAAATATATATATATATCAGAGACTGTTGCAGACTTTTAAAGCCGTGCAGGTTTGTGTCCTAAGAAGCGCGGCCAGCTTACCAAGAGCTTCACAGGGGATGCGAGGAGGGCAATTTCTTCACGCACACCTGTGGTATCCGGATCCAAGCCGAGTCCCGGAGGCCTCCCTCAGAACATGGCCGGATTCCCGGCGAGCACACCGGCCTCTTCTTTCTAGGAAGAGAAAAATAAAATAAAGAGATAGATGAAATAGCGGGAGGAGGGAAAGGCCGTCGTGAGAAGTTCAGGCCTCCTCCCCGCCACGCCAGCCGGGCACCAGCACCTCCTGCCTTCCCTCAGGGACCGTCCTGCGTGACAGCCCGGGGAGGGAAAGGGCGGGGAGCCGGCGCTGAGGCACCGCCACCGAGACCTACCCGCAGCCCGGGGGAGATGAAGGGGAACCGGTAACCCACCGCCTCTCCTGACGCGGCACCCGCCGCTCCCGGTCCCGCCCGGCGCCTCACGGCGCAGTCGCTACCCGGGCCGAGACCGGCGACGTTGCAGGGCCGCAAGGCATTGTGGGTGCCCGCCTTAACCCGCTGCGGCCCGGCCCCGGCGGGGAAGGCCGCGGAGCGGGGCCGGGGTTTCGGCCGAGGCCCCGGGGCCGGGTTCCCCGGCCCCGGGGCCTCGGCCGAAACCCCGGCCCCCATGAGATTACACCTGAACCCACAGAATATTGAATTATCAAACTTCATTTTTTTTTAAGGGAGAAGAAACGGGTTTGTTTCAACCAAGCAAAACCGACGTAAAGCTTGGCAGCGAAGGTCTGCCCGCGCTGCGCTCGCTTCAGTTCCAGGCTGATAAAAAAAACAACACTCGGTGGTTTAGCTGGGAGGGGAGGTTGCCCATAAGGTTGAATTAAATCAAATTATAGAATCGTTTAGGTTTTAAGACTTTTTAAGATCATCAAGTGCAACTGTTAACCTGCCAAGGCCACCGCTAACCCATGTCCCCAAGCACCACATCTCCCGGCTTTTAAATCCCCCAGGGACGGGGACTCAGCCCCTGCCCCGGGCAGCCTGGGCCAGGGCCTGGCAGCCCTTTGGTGAAGAAGTTTTCCCCAATACCCAACCCAACCCTGCCCTGGCGCAGCTTGAGGCCGTTCCCTCTTGTCCCATCGCTTGTTCCTGGGGAGCAGAGACCGACCCCCCCGGCTCCAGCCTCCTTTCAGGCCGTTGCAGAGAGCGATGAGGGCTCCCCTCAGCCTCCTCTTCTCCAGGCTGAGCCCCCCCAGCTCCCCCAGCCGCCCCTCCCCAGCCTTGTGCTCCAGACCCTTCACCAGTCATTTTATTTTTTTTCCCCAGTAATTTTTGTGAACTGAGCAGGGGGGGTTGCAGCGGAGGCCGCGCATTGCTCCTAGGCCAGGGGAGCAGGTTGAGGGGGCTGGTCTGAAAGCACAGCCCTCGCCTCGCCTGCTGTCGGAGGACAATTTCCATCCATTGCTCTCCGAAGATAACTCTCCAAAGGTGAGGGCGTGTGGGGTGGAAAGAGGACCTGGAACTGCTCTGTGGTGGTTGGAAGCATGTGCCAGGAGAGCGCATTTATGCTATCACTGATTTCTTTTTAATAATCAACTCTAGACACTCCAGAGCAATGCTTTAGCATTTACATATGAATCCCACAGAGACAATACGCTGCTCGTTTTCCGTGCAACTCCTAGTCTGGCCTTCGTACTTAATAAGTAGGCTGTTACCTTACTATCAGTGCATGGGAGATTAAAAGAGCCATTTTCATTACCATTAATGGTAGCTACATACATAACCCCCTTGCATCAACGAGAAGATAATGGGCCCTTAAATGTGCATGCGTATGAATGACAGAGGGAGGGTACGAAATACAAAGCAAACTCGGCTTAATTTGCTCTTCCAGTTAAGGAGAAAGTGGTCTCTTCTGATAAGCACCATTATTTTCTGATAAACATGAACTAGTGGGCCATGAGGTTCCCGTTATACAGATGCTGTATTATAGGGTCTAATGAGAATATTAGTCTTTGTTCCCTATAACTGGTAGATAGTCCAGCGATTGGTGTTGGCGGTGGTTCTGCAGCGGGTCTGGAAGGGCGCACGTTGCACATCCAACCCTTGTGCTCACAGCCTCAGGGGAGCAGTGTTGGGCAACGTTTTTCATCCGTTGTGGTGCAGGGCTAGGAGACCCATGCCTCCCGTGGTCTTACTTTACCAAACATGCGTGTTCACACGCTGTCTGGGCAGCAAACTCTTGCAGTGGCAGCTTTGTCTTTCTGGGATCAGAATTGCTATTACCAAAGACTCACAAATTAGTGCTTCTGTGTTCACTATAGTAATAATATTGCAGTTTGCCCTGAGCCAGGAGTCATCTTTAACCCGTGATGTACAGTGAGCAGCAAAGACTTACTGACCGGAGTGAAGGCTGCAGGGTGGGACTATCTGGTTTTCAGTAGGCATGAAGGGAAGCCACAAACATTTGCCTTTCTTAGCAAGCAAATAAATGCACGCCATTCCCTGGCAAGTCCAGTTTGCTCCGTTCCCGGAATTTGGGGTGGGTGCATAGCTCTCTTCCCATCTCTGCAACGTGACGAATTCCTATTCTAAGATAATAGATAATGCCAACAAGGAACATTTAAAAAGGCATCCTGCATTGTATGCCCTACTTCTTCCCTTTCTCGTTATGAATTGATTCTAGCTTGAAACTGAATTACAAATATTTTTAGCACAATTGCCATTGTTACAATTGTTATGCCCACTGCCAAGCACATATGAAATGTGACGATAAGGAACAAATTACGGGATAAAATAATAAAATACAAGGCAGGCACAGTCCCTTTGAGCTGTTTTCCATGTGGAGATTTTTCAGATAGAAATAATTTTACTTGGCGACGAAAGGATAATACTCAAACATGTAAAGGGTAGTCCGATTTGAGAGCACAGAAAACAACGAGAGCCCAATTCTGCAAAGATTTCATGAATACGAGTGTCATAATTGCAGTGAAGAAGACTAGGAGCAAGTGAAAGCTTATTAAGATAACCTACCTAGTGTGCAATTTTGCTTGTAAGCTAATGATTTTGAATGATGGCTTTGAAACTTCTCAGGTTAAAAAAAAAAAAAAAAAGGTCTCTGGAACAGGATTTAAACCAAAGAGCATTCATTTTCACTTTTTCCTCTTTTACAGATTCCCAAACCCTTTCTAATCTATTAATAAGACTTGATTTTGGCTATTAAATATTGCAATAAATGAAGTGGCATTACCACGCAGTTTAAATTGCACAAAAATACCTGAGGAATTCTCTTCTAGAATAGCTGACAGCATGAGCTTCAAATATTAAAGGAAAAAGAGAAACAACAAAACCCTGGTTTGACTTGTTTATTAACACCTATGTGGGCTGAATACAATACTCGGTACTAGCAGCGCTTGGCGTGGACTGAGAAGCCGTGGATTTTTATTGCCTTTTTCCCTCCCAACACACCTGAGATGAGCCACTATATCAGAGTAATGTGCAGGATGTCACAACGCTTAAACTGAGGGGGAACAAAAAGCAACAGAGATACCCTTGTTAGATAAATCTATTTAATAAATCTGAAGAGCGAGGAGCAAGGAATAGACCTGTTTGCATGACAAATGTCACCATTCAAGTTCTGCGTTGTCATTACGTGTGACTTCCGTAACTATAACTGTGTGAATAATAATAAAACCCCGAACTCAGCCCTTTTAGCTCCATGAGTACTCTCATTAATTGATGGGAATGTGATAACGCCCTTTTCTTGGCGTTTTTTTTGGTACTTCTGCGTGTTGCATGCTCTGCTAGCACCCTGTGAACGGTAAGCAGGTTGTCACCAAAGACTTAATCTCATTTTTAACTTAAGAGGCTTGAGAACTTAGAGTGACTTCAGGAGGTGTCTTATTTTTGTAAATCTTGACAGCAGCTCATTCCTAATAGCTTTATGTCACCTAACAAAAAATATTAGAAAAGTAATGTGTGAAATATTTTCTGCCATGGGATGAAACATCAGCCCAGTTGTTATTAAATGTTTATTTTTTATTATTATTTATTATGCTGAATAAATAAGCTTTATTTATTATTAATTATAGCATTCAGGGCTATTGATATTCATTGCATGTGGCAGCCACAGCATAGCAACCTTACCCAGCTACAATGAATATTGCCATTAGGTTATAGAAATGCCACGTGCACTTAATAAAATAATCACTTCCCTCTCAATGTGCAAGGCAACATTACTTTGTCCTTCCTTTTCAGCTGAGAAACTCGTATTTAAGGGCTTTTCTGATACATTTCCTCAGTTAACTTGACACTGGCAAAATCTGTAACTACATCTAATTACCAGTACGGCCCTACTGGTGGTCAGGCAAGAGAAGGCAGAGTTTAGTCCTACAGCTAAAACACGGAGTCCTGCCTACACTATGGATCACACGCCACAGCCTCCGGCGCTGAATTTCATGTCTAGCTCTTCAAAGCACAGACAAGATCAGGAGAGTAATCAACGCCCATCCTTTCCCTGCATATTTATAGGAAACTCACTTCTGATTTGAGCTCACCGTGCCCACTCCTCCATCCAGCTGGGAGTGAATTTTAATGTGTGCGTTTCTACTATCAATCAGGTTAGTAAGACGTCCTTTCATTATGTTTTTCCACTTCATAGCTAGAGCTGAAGAAAAGCTTAAGCAGCTACTTGTATTTAGAGACCCCCGTCAGACCTTCTGCCTGTGCACATTTTTGTCATTTCAGGGATGAGGCAAAATTTGGAAAGTCTTTGTATGAGATAGCAGGAAGCCTCACCTCTGATATTAAAACAGCAAACAGAAAAGCAAAAGCTTTTATTTAACAAGCAGCTATTACTACACGCAGCTTTAATTTTGCAGTAGTGTCACATACGTGTGTGTCCCATCCCAGTTTGTATCATTGGCAACCAAAGCTACCGAAGCGGCCACCTAGCGTGGTCCGGGCAGGATGGAAAAGCCTGGAAGTGCTGCTAGCTGCCTGTGTCTGCTCTGTGGGTATTCAGAATGAACTTGGGGAGGCTGGTTCAAGGGGCTTATTTCCAAGGCAATTAATTCTTTCTAAAGTAAATGTATGTAAAAAATGCTCCTTCAGCCTGGTGGCACCTGACACTGCTGACTTCTTAATACATATTAGCTCTCACTGGCTGGGATTGGAAAGAATATCACCGAAAACATGGCAGAAAAGTCGCTCTGGTTTATGCCTGCATGTGTTTGAGCAGCTTCTGACTGCAGGTCTCATACCTGCCTCGGGGCAGTTCTCATACACGGCAGCTCCTGACGCCGTACGCTCGTGCACACACTGCTGTAGATGTCCTTCAAAAGACACTTGGAAAGAAACTTCTTTTTTGATTTCTTCTCCATCGTATCACATGAGACTCGTTAAATTGGCTTGGGGAAGTTCGTAATCAACTGAGAGGAGAAGATGATTCCTAAGCAAGTGGGGAAGCAGCTCGTCTCAATGAGAGCGCCCTAAGCCGCTGCCCAAAATCGGAGACTGCGCTCACCCTCCAGGCTCTTTTTTTGTCAAATCATTTGAGAAATGCAACTGTTGCATGGAAACCTTGAATAATCACTTGGTATCGATACCCAGGGACCTTGGCAGCTGCGCTGAATTACTTCTTGGTCACACTGCCTAGTGAAATTGCAGCTGGAAATGTGGCTGCAATCATGCCAGCTACTCGGATTGCATGGGCTGAGATGCTGGGATGTCAGCTGTGACAGCTTGCTTCTCCTGCGTGAATTAACCCTTCGGGCACTCCCTCCTCTCCACTCGAGGCCGTGCCTATGGAAGCACCCGCGCCGTTTACCCGGGAACGCTGACATGCAGTCCCCACAGCTGCTATGACCCTAATTCGAGCAGCTTCTTCCCAAAGTAGTTCAGTCGTTGTTTCATGTTCTCGGTCTCCAGGTTGTGAATAAGACAGACTGGGAATTTCAGTGAACGAGGGAGGCTCCTTGGTGCTGCTGCTCAGGTGAGGTGTTGGTCCGTGGCACAAGGCACCCCCTCGGGCTGACCAAAGTGCTGGCAGGTTCCAGGGTGTTTCTGTCTCTATATTTTTCCTTTGTAGTCATGGAGAAGCAGAAGAAGAGTTATTTGAAAGGCTGCTTGTGGGGTGTTATGGCAGAATTGTCAAGGCATCTTATTAAAGCTATAAAAGAGTGAATTTGAACCTTGACTCCGCTGTAGCGGTAAATGGGTGCCTATGTGTTTGATCCAGGGGAGGAAGGATACCAGCCAGGTTTCCTTTGCACAAGCCCTTGATCATACAAACGAGGCAGCTGTATCAGCTAGATGTGGACAAATTGTTCACCTTGCTATTATTCTGACATACCGGAGAGCTTAGCGAATCTGCCTTCCACCTCTGCCATCTTCCACTTGCTCATCAAAGAGTGATGAGAATTTGTTGTGCAGCTCAGCAAGTTAATATTAGGGAATTACAAATGCGGAATGTAGATGATGGTGGTGTAGAAATGCCGGAAAGCCTGATTAGGAGCTGCCCGCCCCCCCAACATCCAAGACTTCACAGGGATGAGAGAGAAAACGACAGATTTCACACACCAGTTCTGATAAATTTTACAGATTGCCCTGGGCAGCCGGGGAACCATTTCAAAGCATAAAAGTCATTGAGATTGTTTCCTTTCTTGTGTAGTGCTGAGAACAATTTTTAAAACATTGTGCTTTCCTCTCGTGGGCCTGTTTTTCTCTGCGATGTGTTCACCAAGCTGCAAAAGGAGGGGAAGAGCAGAGCGTGGTCCCTTTGGACATCGCCTGCGGAGGGTCTGCCACTGCGGTGCTGCTCAGTTTGGGCTCCTCTGCCTCTCTGGTCCCTCTGGAGAGAAGGAGGACGTGTCCGTGCTATTGCCACCTCCTCGAGGTCTTCCACTGTGAAAGTCTTGGCTTCAGCTGGCTTCAGTCCCAGAGCAGCTTTGCTCTGTAACAACTCTCTAGTTAATACCCCAGGGCAATGGGAGGTTTAAAAAATTACAAGTTTAAAATGAGAAGGTCAAAAGCCTTTGCCCTTTTTTCATGATCTCCCTCCCTTTCTAGCTGGTTCAGTAATCCTTTTCTATGTAAAACGTCTTCAGAAAGACACGTGGGAGTATCAGAGAGTCCAGTTCTTATAGCCAGACCTGACCGCCCGAGGTGAGCGGTGGCAGCCTCTGGTCACCAGCAGTTAGGTCCTGTCACTGCAGCCAACATTGCTCTTTTGCAGAGACAGGGCGGAGGCTGGTGCCCTTTCCTCCTCCCACCCAGGACGAGGATTTATCCTAAGCCATTTGTACCCGTCGACATTTTAAGCATCCAGAGTGTCCTGTGGCAGGAAGCTTCACAGCTCACCCAGCTCTCACGTGAAGACTTTCCAATTGATCGTTTTGAACGTGTCCCCTGCGAAAAACTGCTGTGCACAGTGGAAAGCTGCCATCAGTCAGGCGACTGGCAGCGGGTTTTACTTCTAATTTGCGATAGAGAAATACGATGTGACACGCCACCTTGGGAAGGCTGCTGTCTGCCCTGGGGGAGGGGAGCGGGCTGGCTGATTAGCTCCTAAGGCCATAAAGCACTGGGACAGGCACGTTTTGCCTTTTGGATTTGGCATTGATAAGGTTGGCGTACTCTGACTCCACTGTGTTTGATCAGACATCTGTAAAGGCACTGTGGCCCAGATGAGGTTATTAAAATGGAGAGGAGGTGAATGTAAATGAACTGAGCAGAATAATGCACCCCACGTGTATCGTGGGATGTAAGACCATCTATAGCTTTCAGCAGCTGTGACAATTACAGGGTTTGGGCTGTGAAGAGATGTGTCCCCAGCTAATACTTTTAGCCTCTATTGCTCATCTTGATCTGTCAGAGCAAGGAGGCTGCAGATATGAGAGATAACAAGCTGTGCTAAGATACTGCTGCTTTGTTTCGAGCTTGCTAACTTTGCTTCTTGAGTTCTTCTGAAGTAAATCTGTAACTTCTTGGAGTAATTTGGATGTAATCAGCCAGGAACAAGTGATAACAAGGTCCCGTTGTGGCAGGTTCATCTCCCCTAGCAGTGCAGCTGGATCCATGCAACCTCCCCAGCACGACAGGTTTGGATGGGAAGAGGCTCCTGATTCAAGCACTGGCTGAGAGCAGGGACATTCGGTCTCTGGAGCATCAGAACCTGAGGCTGATTCCCAGCTGGATTTCATTGCCTCCATGGAGTCAGGATGTGACCAGCATGTGCATCAGGACCTTAAAGTGAAGGAGCATCCTCGGGAATTAAAGGAGGAAAAAAGAAACAGCTAGGATCTCTCAACATACCTGTGGCACAGCGTTTGGAGAGGACTGCAAGAATGGCTGTCCGATGGAGAGGGCTGGAGCTGCCGGCGATTGCCTTCCTCTGTGTCCACACATCAGGGATCGGTATCCCTGCTGGGAATTCCTCAGACCCCATCCAAAATCCCTTCATCAGGAGAAATCCTTCTTGACATCCAGACTGGACTCTCGCAGCAACATTTTGCCCATCGGAAGCTGGGGATGAGGTTATACTCCAGGCAGCAAAAAATTCAGGATACTGAGCAATTTTGGCTTTATTTCTTGTTTGCTAATTTAAAGTCGTAGTTGGTTTTATGAGTTAAACTCTCAGGGTAGATGTGTGGCCCTGCAGCACTCAGGCGAGAATTCGGATGGCCAGGACTTTGCACAATTTTTCGGCGGTGCCGGCGGCTGCTGTGGCCGTGCCAAGCCGAGCGCCGCTGTGTAGCGGCGCGTGGGGCTCACTGGCGGCGTACCGCGCATCGGGGGTGGCGCGGTGGTTTGGCAGCCTGTGCGCTGCCTCCTCCAATGGTGCCTTGTTAATCCACCTGCTAATTAAATAAACCTAATTAGGATCTAAGTACTATGTGTTTTATTCACTTAGGTCCAAACTCAGCTAAGCTAATATTTCATCTCATGGAAATAAGGGATTTTCTGGAGGTCTGCAGGAGACTTTTTAATTGGCCTGCAAAGAGTAACCAAAAAACCAAACCTGTTGTCAGGAGATTCAAACTCATTGCACCTCCACTGGTGTCTGTAATCGAAAGAGGCTGGAGACCACGGTACAGAAGCAAGCGTCCAACTTTTGACATGTGAGTAGCCCCACTAAAACCAGTGAGGCTACTTGGGTGCTTAAAGGCAGATCCCCTCTGTGTCCAGGCCTCCCGCTCTACCAACGCGGATAAGAAATCATACAAATGAAGATTACAAGATCAGGCTCTGAGTGTTTTAAGTCTCTCTCTGAAATACAGGTTACATTATCCCTGTAGTTTCACCCTTCTTAATAAGCTAAGGAGAGTCAGTGTGTTTTCTTTCAGATGCCTGGGGAGTCCCAGCCAACACATGGTTGCCTTTTACTTAGCTTATCAAGATAAAAGTGCAGGCGGAAAAAATCCTGTTTATGTCAAACTGAGTATTTCAGCTGTTTCACACGACGTCTCCTTTCTAGTACAACAGAGTTGGAAAATAGCTATGCTTGTGGGAGGATTTTCGAAGCAGGAGGCAGTACAAGAGATGCGGGAAAGCTTAAGAAATGGCAGAAGGGCCAGGCAGTAACGTGCGCGGCTGCCAGCCAGCCTTCCCCGTGCTGTTCCCAGCAGTTCCCAGAGCACCTGGCACAAACCAGCCCGACCCCAGCCTGCTCGCAGCAGTCTTGAGCTCCTGTTTTAAGTCTGATGTCGGGTTGCCTGACCCTACAGTGCAGTTTCGATGCAGTTTGTAAGGAATGTTTCATCGTCATCCATTAAAAAATAAATTGGTCTTTGTTCCTATTGCCTCCGCCATCCAAAAACCATCTTCCCGGGCATACAAATGCTGCCAAAGCTTCTTCAGTCGACAGGTTTCTGGGTGATGTAAATTGGTTTTTTCTCTGGGTGTATTCCTCTCACCTATAATAAAATGTGTTTTATTGTATCTGACTGCATTAATTGATGCCCTGGTTGTGTGTGGTGCACAGGTCAGACAATCAATATACTTTACCATTTAAAACCAGTAGGATTTGTGATCAGTTCAGAGTCTGTTTCCTAATCTTAGGTATTCAGAGTTTGCTTGTTTGTTTGTTCTGTGTCTCCCTGTGGCTGATTTGAATAACAAGTGTTGTTAATATAAGGCTTTTAACATTCATAGCACTTTAGGACTAATCCTGCTTCCTTGGGGTATAGTCAGGCAATGCTTTCCTCGAGTAAAATGATAGAGCCTCTAACATTTCAGCTACCCTCTCCTTCTCACAGCCCTGCAATAAGCAGTGTGGCACGCTTATTTAAAAGGAAAGCAGAACTGGTGGCTCATGGTACAAAGTCGCACCCTGCTTTGGGGGCAGAAGCAAAACCCTGACTTGCTTCAGGAGAAGAAGGAACAGCCTGAGAGTAACGGAGCAAACTGTCGTGCAGCCGTTGCAGTCACTGGCGATTGCAAAGAGACGACGTCGTCATCGCATGAGGCTCTCCCAAAGCTTCTTGTCCTGTTGGGTTGAGCTTAGCGACAAATCTGTCCCAGTCCCAGTGCCTGGTGTCTGACCTGCTCCTCGCTCCGACCAGAGGCGTGTACGGCAGGGAGGGCTGACGTGGTCCCGTGTCTTCTGGACCCTGCTTCTCCTTCTGGAGAGGAGGCAACGTGCAGGACTCGGGCACGTTAAGGGGGTGGTTGTGTGCTCGTGGATTTGCTCTGCTATTTGCAATTGAAGTAGACTGACTTGGTTTTCTACAGATGCAGGGTATGGTGAGTGGTTCATAGATGGTGCTCAGGTAGTTCTGCTTCTTGGAGAGATGCTCCCCGACCTCCCTCTGCTGCTAGTCAGCTGTGATCCATACACAAGCCTGGGTATATACCTTAAAGTACCCACAAACATACATTTTAAATAATTCCTTGTCTTCTCCCCCTTTCTAAGTTTGTCTTCCATGTGTGCTCTCGCTGACAAATTTTATGGGAAGAACAGTTGTATTTTAGGTTAATTCTGGGCTGCATGATTTTTAGGGCGAGCACACCAGCACCTGCACGGGAGGAGGGCGATGGGCATACGTGGAAGGGGGAGAGGAGCTCCCAATTCCCGTCCCCTGGGATGTCCTAGGGGCTCTGTGTCCTGCACACACAGCTTGCCTTCCAGCGCACCCCTGTGCCCCGGCACAGACCGGGCACCCCCGGCCAGCGCCGGAGCCAGCACCGCCCGGGGAAAAGCGGCCCATCACGGGAAAAACCACCCGGCGCTGCCCCGCCAGCCCTCGCCGAGGGGGAACGGAGCTGCCCCGGCTGCGCTGCTCCGCCCGGCTCGGCCCCCCGGGGGAGGGCTCTGCCCGGGGGCCGGGAGCATCCCGCGGGGGCCGGGAGCATCCCCCGGGGGCCCGGAGCATCCCCCGGGGGCCGGGAGCATCCCGCGGGGGCCCGGAGCATCCCCCAGGGGCCGGGAGCATCCCGCGGGGGCCGGGAGCATCCCGCGGGGGCCCGGAGCATCCCCCGGGGGCCGGGAGCATCCCGCGGGGCTGCGGGGCCGCATCCCGGCGGCGGCAGCAGCGAGCCCCCGCCCCGCCGGCCCTGCCCGCCTCCGGGACGGCAGCCGCCGGCGGGGCATTGCCCTTTTAAGCTGTGGTCCCGCTGCCTCCCCCCCGGCTCCCGGAGGGGCTCCGGCAGCCGCCGCGACCTCCCTCCCTCCCTCCTTCCCTCCCTCCCTCCCTCCTTCCCTCCCTCCCCGCTCCCGGCGGCGAGCGGCAGCTGCGGGCCGGGGCGCGGAGAGCCCCAGGGCGGCGGCGGGGCCGCAGCGAGCCGGGCTGCCCCTGCCCCCGCTGCTCGGGGACCATGGGATGCTGCACCGGGCGCTGCACCCTCATTTTCCTCTGCACTTTGCAGCTGGTAAGTGGAGGCGCTCCGGGAGAAGGGGGGACACGGTGGGGAACGGGGGGTTCGGCTCCCCGGGACGGGGACGGGGACAAAAGCCCCCCCCGCGCCTCGGTGCCCGCTGCCCCCGGGGCCGGGAGAGGCTCCGGTCCCTCCGCAACTTCGTCTCGGAGGAGGAGGGAGGTGGAGGGATGGCAGGCTGCACTCCGGGGACGCTTTGCTGCGCACGGGGGGAATTTACCGATGCCTAAAACTCGAAGAAACGGGTTTTTTTAAAAAATAAGTTCTCAGTTCATAAGTTTGTGCTTATAAGATAGGACTAGGAAAAAAAAAAATCGGTCTGTCAAAGGAGTCCCGGCGGGCTCGGTGGCGGTGTTGCAAAGCAAAGCAAGGCAAAGCAAACTTCATCCGTGCTGAAGCCCACCGGTACCTTCAGCCTCTTGCACGCCCAGCGGCAGGGGAGGGCTCGCCCGCATCCCAGCCCGCTCGCCCGCATCCCAGCCCGCTCGCCCGCATCCCACCCCGCTCGCCCGCATCCCACCCCGCTCGCCCGCACGGTGCTGGCTCGGAAGGAATTATTTCAAACCTCCTCGGGATGAAGCGCTGAGATAGAATGTGCTTATAAATATACGTGTATTTATTTAGGAGTAAACTTCCCGGTGTGCGGCAGGCGTGGTCCCTGGTGGGCAGGGGTCCCCGTCCTCACGACATCTGCCTGCATGTCAGGGCGAGCCGCGACAGACAAAGGTCTGGCTGTTCCCCGAGTGCCTGCGCATCCAGCCCGGATCCGGAGGGTCCCCTTCTTGTCAATAGCTAATGGGCTCCAGGGCTCCTCGAGCCTTAAAAAGGAAATGACAGCATCTATGTATTTAATTTCATTTACTTCTTCCAAATTTGCTTTATTTCGGAGCATTAGCAGCGTGCAGGAAAGGGCAGGCTTCCTGCTAAGTTCTGTTGAATAGCAAGGCAGTGCCAAGGGATGAGTCTGGTTAAAACTCTTTGTTTTGGAGTTGCTTGCTGTGACAGCAGCGTGTTTTCTGCGAAGGGACGGCGAGCGAGCGCTTTGCTGGAGGTGGGAGAGAACCTCTCAGGAGTAGAAACCTGCTGGTTCGTAAATGTAAGCCGTCAGGCTAAAATGGAAGGGGAAGGGGGTGAGAATGCAACCCTGTTAACTCCGACCAGCACAATGGGAAGAGGTGGATGGAAGATTTGACTCGTAGTTAAAGAAAATACAGAATAGAAGTGGCGGGGGTTTCTTGCACAAAGCGTCTCGCTAGGCATATTTATGAGCGAGCTGAATGGCTGGGGAGTGTATTTAGTCTCCTGGATTATTTCTTTTGATTTTTCACCCGTGATCACAGAAGAAAGAAGCTCTACCCTGTATTACATTAGAAATTGGCACCTCGACACTCACTGTCTCTTAAACCCACCACTGTGTCATCCTGCTTTCAAGCACACACTCACACACACCGAAGGAAAAAAAGAAAAAAGAATAAGAAAGAGAAAAAGCCATGAGCTGCTGGTGCTGTTCTTATTTCTGACAAGCGTGGGAGTTTTCTCGTATCCAAGATACAGGGACAAAGAACCCCCAGCATTTTATTTTCCTTAAGACCCTCCTCCTCGAAGAAAAGAATCAGTTTGGCTCATTCTTAAGCAAGTTTGGATGCCTTGGCCGTGGTGATTTCCCATGGCACTTGCTGGGTGAATTGGTAGAGCTGGAAAAATGTGAACTATGGTGAGGGAATTCCTGGAGCTGCGCTCCGATGGGGGTGAGGTCAGGAGATCCTGGCCGGTTCCCAGCAAGTGCCTGGGTGAGGGTGAGATCCAGACTGGTGCTTTTTTATTATTTTTTTAAGCAAACTTTGTAAATCGGCACATCACTTCCATATCAGTCCAGCCAAGTGATCTGCAGGACTCGCTGCTGCTCAGGGTGGGTTCTGCTAAGACAAAACACTGAAGCGATCAGGCCAAGATCATCAATAAATTATAATGACACGAACTTCCTTTGTTCCCCTCATGTCCCTGCTCGGCTTCATTCGATACTTTGAACCCTTCCCAGTCTTCCCTGTGTGCTGCCAAGCACCGTGTCTCCCACTACCAAAGTCCCAGGGGTGAAATCCTGGCTCATCTATGGTCAGTGGATGCTTTGCCTTCACGAAACACCACCCCCCCCCAAAAAAAAAAATCAAATTATGAATTTGAGTTGCAATGCTTCGTAGAGGTTGTTTTATTATTAGGTGCAAGTAGTTGAGTGCGTGTGTGGGGAAGTGTTTGCACGCTGCAGCCTAAATGTTTCCCTGGAAAAAAAAGGCAGAAAACAAACATATTCATCATCGCAGTGTATGCTCCCAAAGAAAAAGTTTGTGATCCAGTCGGAGAGCAGAACAACGTGTGAATTCAAGGAGCTGCTACACAACGCGAATACCAACTAGATCTTCAGCCCCCCACGGGCTGAGCGCTCGTGGCGCGGAGGGAGGAGGAGAGCCGTATGCGTCTGTCTGAAGAAAATCAGGGCTGACTCCCCAGCGGTTTGCTAATCAAGGGGGGAGGGAAGGCTGTAGTTTGAATAAATAATTTGCCATGTTCCAATTTTAGGTTATTGTTTCCTTGAAACGTCCATGTTGGGCTCTTGCTTTGCCGATGGGTGCTGCAGGGAGGCTGCGAGAAGGTTCTGGCTCTCCCTCCCCCTGATCCCGGTCTGTGTCCCTGTCCCCAATCCTTCCCTTCTTCCCGATCCACCCCTGTCTTCAGCAGGAGTTTGGGGGGACACTGGCTCCGGTCAGGGCCACCCTGCAGATGAGCTTACCCTCAGCCGTGGCATGGAGGAGGACCGTCAGCAAGGTGATGGGCTGTTTGTAGCCCAGAGTTTGTGCATCCCAAGGGTGTTGTCACCTCCCAGGTCTCGCTTTGCCCGAACGCATCTGCCGTTCCGGTGCCGATGTTACCTACAGCAGCTGGCCAGCCCTTGCTCGTCCCTCCCAGCCTTTGGGCAGCCGCTTATTAAGAAACACGAGCAAAACTTAAAAGAGGCATAGGCCTCCCAGGAAAAAAGTCAGGACTCTGTAAGAGAGCCTCCGCAGAGGGTTAAGAAATGTCCCGTGTAGAAATTAGGGTTGAAAAAGGCTTGTCAAGGGCAGGACTTCTGATGCCGAGTGGTACGACAGAGACTGTCGCACCCAGCAGGACTGCGGGCTGGGTGGGTCATGGTGAGAAACCGCAAACGAGGGCTGGGTCTCAGGCAGGGAGATATTAAAAAAATCATTGATTTGCTTCTTTCCTCTCTGCCCGCGTGAGATTGCACCCAAACGGCGTATTTTCTGGAGCAGTAAGTGATTGTGCGCTGAAGGCACTATGTGAATTTATTTCCACCGAGCATGGAAAAATTCCCTCCCTCCCCGTGCCCTGTCCCAATAAATCAAACAACTGTAGTTTCTTTACATTCTGTCTGCGGATGGAGAGCTCAGATGCCAAGCAAAGCCTGGAGACAATTTTACAGATACATTATAAATCCCCCTAGAATAAGAGCTTCTAATGGAAAAAGTGACTAATACTTCAAATGAGCACAGAACAAGGCACCCTGGGACGGGACTGCATATTGAGACTAACCAAAAGTAACTATATACCTTTATTTATTTATTTTCTCATGCTCTCTTTCTCCCTCCCTCCCTTCTCGGCGATGCCTTTTTAATCTCTTACAGAAGGGGGTGACCAGTTCTGGAAACTATTTGAAACCAGCACAGATCCTTCTCTAACTGCTCTCTTGTAACTAAAGCGGTTGTGGCAGTCTGATCGAGGCGTAAAGCGATGAAGAGCACGCAGGGGGTGAGGGCAGAAGGGGAGTGTGGCAGACAGGCGGTGGGATTGCTCGGCAAAGCGAAAAAAAAGCATGAGTTAAAATAGGTGGGCTCGATGGGACCGGCACACATGGGCTGCAAGAGGGAGGGCGGTGGAGCATCTTCCTACCCAAGGGAAGGAGCTACAGGATCGCAGCATCTGCACCTTGGGGGTTGTGGAGATGCCTTTCTTGGCTTTCTCCTCTCCATCCCAGGGACATTTGGAACTGGAGGCAGGGTGGGGAGAGCAGGACCCGTCCTTCCCCGCTCTGCGGCTGCCCCCGGAGCTGGGGCGGTTTGATGCATCTCCTGGGGGAGGTCTGAGCTCGCCCAGCTGAGCACAAAGCACTCGAGGCGAGAGCAGGTGCGAGGGGAAGCGCAGCGTCCCTTCGCTCATCGTGCCGCTCAGGACCGCTCCAAAATTACCCTGTGTTCTCCCCAGCTGTTTATCTCCTCCATGTTTTGTGCTTAAATTATAATCCCTCTATCTTTCGTGCATATGCACAGCACCTAGCACCATGATGGCTTGAACCTTTCCTGAAGTCCTTGAACAATACTCCAGGCTAAATAATAACGTAAGTCTAAAGACTACGTTTGACAGATGCTGTCTTCTCCGTGTCTGTTCCAGACAAAGGAAAATTAAAGCTGTGCCAATAATAGAGCTCGTCAGCATTTTCCACTGAAGCTGACTTTCAGTAGAAACCTGGGGATTTGACTAAATGAATATTTTCATGAGAAGTATCTGCTTTCCATAGACAATTCTGAGTTTTTCTCCCAAGTTTTGGCCAGAATATTTTGGCAAAAAATCAAAAATGTGCTGGCAAATGTTTGCTGTGCTGGCAAACATTTTTCATTTTGGAGTTGTGGAGCTTTTCTTACAAAAAGTTGAATTTTTGCATGAGGAGACTTTTCTTTTTTTTTTTTTCTTTTTTCTTTCCTGAGCAGCTGAAGTCGGTACCGCTGTAGCACAGTGGTCTGAGCCCAAGAGCTTCTGAGCGGCACAAGGGAAGAGGGGCTTGGGGGGGTGTTTGGGATGTGCCCGTTGCAGATTGCACCTTGCCTGGCAGCCCACATCCGCGTTTCCCAGAGCGGTGGCGGCGATGGCGAATGACTCACAGGAACCACGATTCTTTGTGTCCCCTAACCAAACCCATCTCGCGCTTTCAGACCAGGAATGAAATTTGGCAAAGGCCAAGCCAAAAAGCAGCTGAGGGCAGGGTGGTATTGAAGTCAACTCTTCTTCTTGGAGAACCAGGGCGTTATTTCAGCTGACGCGGTATGTTTGCCTGACCGCTCTCTGATTTCTCCCGGCCACTCTCTGCTCCTGTGCCTTCCCCTTTTTCCTCTCTCCGAGCACCGGGGCCATGCGAGAAGAGAAGGAGGCAGTTTTCCCCCGATGGGGAACCTCTCCCCGTGGCCGGTGCGGGGTTAAGGGAGCGCCGCGCCTGCCAGCCCCGAGCTGACGTTGCTCCATTGTGTGCTAATAATATACGGAAACTCGGATCGTTTTGGCCGGGGTGCAAAATGGAGCTCTTCCAAGAATCTGCTCCAGGGGCCCTCAAGTAGGAACTTTTGGAGAATAAACTGAATAACAAAGGCCAGATTGTGATCGCTTTTCCTCCAGGAAAACCCTGGAATAGCCCCTAGCTTTTCGAGCACTTAAGAAAATGCATATGATCTAGCGAGCAGTAAGTGCCCCAGCTGTAGCATTCCCTTTTCCCATTAACAAAGCATTGGGTTTGAGGTCAGTAGAACTAAACCTTTCTTTCTTATTTAAAAAAACCCAACAGAGATAATTTGTGATTTAATGTCCTTATGCTTGCGGTGTTCCCTTTGCCCCCTCTCCTCCTGGGCTGCAGTAGATGTGAGGAGCACACCTACCTGCATAGGTTGTCTCTCTGTGTTTAAGTTTGGTAGAAAGAGAGTTTTCAACAAAGTGGAAACTTTTCTCTCAAAAGTAATGCGTTCTTCTCCCATTCCCCCTCACCGGAATATGAGGAGGGAAAAAAGGACATTTCTGGGCAAAAAAATGAAAATGCTCTGGCATTTAGCAGTGTTTGCTGAAAATGATGGGGAGGGTTTATTGTGCCAAACCCCAAATATTTTCAACGTTTCAGAAGTGTTTTCAAGCTTCTGTAATAAAGTTGAAAAGTCTCACTAAAAAGAAGTCAGTTTGGTGTTTTGTTGGGTTTTTTTCTTTGCAGTTGTGCACTCCGGAAGTTTTCGTCTTCCAAATATTTTTGACATCATCGTGTCTCCCCCAACTTGGGTTGGGGTTTAAGGGGAGAAGGCCTCAAAGAGAAAGCACAGGCTTGGGCATTCCTGCAGGGTAGTGGCTTGCTGAGTTGACTCATTATCTACTCATAGGCCAATGGGGTTTGGTATTTTTATTGTAGAAGGAAACCCAATGAATAAACGCGCTGCAGAACTGTCAATCTGAGATATTTCATAATCATTCCAGAATCACAATATTACATTAAAGTTCACGGGATTTCAGAATAAGAATAAATGACTTCTGCTTCACTTGTTTGTTGAGCTCTGATAAGGGTCAGAATCTTATTTCATCTTTCTTGCCAGAGATGATAATAGGGATTACAAAAGCGAGGATTAATAGTACTAAATGCAGGGAATCAGTAGTAAAGTAATAATAGGAAAGTAGGTATTAATAGTAGGGATGAGAAAGACTGGAATGACTGAAATATCTGGCAGAAATCTTTGAGATGGGGTTTCAATAAAAGTGCTGCTTCTCACCAGCACCTCTGTGTTTCACACTGAACTCGGAAAAGTCAATGGTGATGTTGCTCTGGCTTATCCCTGGGTTAGCTGAGCCTTGGGCCCGCATCTGAAAGTCCTTGTGAAGCGAGGAACAGAAGTTTTATTTTGCTTTATATTCCGTTCCGAGGTTTCACAGGCTGGAGAGGAGCGAGCAGCAGTTCTCTGCTGGGGCAAGATCAATAGATCCTCCCTTGACTTCGCTGTAGCTCGTTAACACCAACCGTCTTTTCCGAGGGATGCTTTTTGGTCTCATTTCCACAAGGACTTAATTGCCATTTTCCTGGTGTCTGTGGCTTGTTCTCAGCACAGCTGCTTCTGTGTCAGGACGGTAGACACAAATATGTTGTTTATCAGGGAAGCTCACGTCCCAGATTTTCTCTCAAAGGTGAGGATTCATGGAAATTAGGGGAGCAGCTTTTCTGATCCCCTTCCCCCTTCATCCTGGATGTTGTTTGGGCGAATCTAGGTTTGGTAATTGAGGTGTCAGATTCCCTGACACCTTTCGGCTGAAAGGATGATGGTGTGGAAGCGGTGACCTCCGCTGCCATCTGCCACTGCTTAATGAAAATATACTGTGGGAATCAAGGCAACAGCTTGTCTTCATCACCTGCTTGGAGAAGGCAGACGTCAGGAGTCGCTGTGCCAGCTTCCTTTGCCACCTTTCAGCGACTGGCCGGCCCTGCAGGCAGCTTCCCACCTGCTCTCCAGGCTCTCTCAGGCCAGGAAAATATCTGCTTTCTTCCCTCTCTTTTTTTAATCCATTTTTTTCATCCAACGCTCAAAACTCTAGAAAACGAGGACCATCATCATATTGTTCCTGCGCCAATGGAGCAAGCACACAGATGTCCACCCAGGTCCTGGTTTTCAGAAGCGTGGGAGCACAAGGTGCCACCCCGTTAGGGCAGCAGGCAGCGCCGCTGCACAGCGGCGGGCGGGAGGGCTGCGGGGGGGGATCCAGCCTTCCTGCCCTTCCTGCACTTTGGGGCAGCCCCTCACCACGCAGACTTGCTCCCCGTTGCGCTGCCCTCAGAGGAGACAAGAAAGCAGCTGAGGATCTCCCTGATGAGATCCTGGGGGATGGGATGCCTGGAGAGGGGTGGGCCAGGCTCCTCACCCTGCCTCGCTCCATCCCACGTCCCACAGAGCTGCCCATGAGCTCGGTCTCCCAGGTCTAGGAGGGCATCGCTCCGCAATAGGATTTCTTTGCTCAGCATGGTCCTCCGAGTCTCTTTCCCTGTCGTTGTGCCATCCCCGAGTGACCTGCGACATCACTGACCTAAGGGAGGTAGGTCCGAGTGATACAGGACAGACTCTCTCCTTCATTACTGAGCACTTGGGCAACCAGTCACCTGGTCAAAGACACAAAAGAACAAGAATTGAATATTACTGAGCGTAGTTGAGTTACGCTTCTCCTCAAGAGCTAAGAACGCTTAATAAAAAATGAATCCTGGTGCTCAGATGAATACAGTCACAGCGAACATACCAAGCCTGGGAAGAAGCCCCCTGTGACCCTTCTCCAGGGAACGGGGACCTGTCCTGTGTCTGTGGTGACTCTGACAACAGCCTTGGACCCATTAAAGCGTCTGGTGCTGAATTATATTTCCCAAGCGCTATTCTCTGCAGATAGTTCATCCATAAGCACCGTTTCATCTGAACAGAGAAGGTGAGATAGAGGACACTACAGAAGGGGATGGAGCATTTTATTACCTACACAGAATTTATAAAAAATTGAGCGTAACCTCGCATGGAGTGCTCTGTATGGTGTGTTCATCCATCACAGATAAACAGCCTCACCACAATTAACAGTTTGTCACTGTCTATCTTCAGCTCTACCTGAAAATTACCTCTGTAGTAACCAGAGCTCAACCTCAGTACCGGGACGGTTAACCGACCTGGAGATCAGGAGGAATCTAAATCCTGGCCTTACTCAGATTTGTTCATATTTAGGAGGTTTGGACGTTATTTCTACAGTACTACAATAAGACCATTGCCCTGCACATTAGAATGGTTTCTTTGTGTTGGGAGTATATGGGGTTGTACTCTGAGGTCTACAAGCAAACTTTTCCCCTACATGAAGCTCAGCAGATAGATGGTCTTTTTGTGGAGGGTATGCGGCAGGATCTTTCCTTAATATTACTGCTGTGTTCCAGATACTCAGGAGTGCCTAACTCCAGGCTATGAGGCTTGGGAGCGTCCTTTCCTCCTTTCAGAGATGCTGGACCCTTGATACTCTACCAAGAGGGAAATAGTCCCACTTTAGTAGAAGCACCACATCCAAATGCTCCAAGAACCAGGATGTAGTCATGGGCACTTAAAAAAGCTTTTCTGCTTCCCTGAGAAGGAATTATTGAGTGAAGCTGACTGGAGGAAAACTCCTCCTGAACCAAAGACCCTCCCTAACCAGGACAAGACAGAGCTGGCCTGGTCTGACTGGCTTTGACCTTCATTTAGAGGCCTTGAAAGCAGCAGAGACTGCATGTATGTGTTTACCAGCTAACAAGTCCACAGAGACAAGGTCTAGGTCCATAGGCTGATTAACTTTGTGGAGGATGACCAAGACCTGAGTCCTCAGACTTGGGTGGACTATTGCACTTCCCCAGAACCCAAAACACCTTTCAGGTTCTGGGCCAAACACCTCCTGTCCAGCTGCAGCGCAGAAGAGCTTCTCCTGCAGCTCTTCCCTGGAGGACGATGATGAGAACAGCCAAGTCTCTGGCCAGATTTGAAGACTCTGTGCATGTAGATAGCTTGCATGAATATCTGAACGACTGGCTACTTAGCCAAATCAAACCCAGTTCCTCATTTCCCATGGCTACTGGTAATCCGTTAGCAGCAGATTTCCATGTGTGAGATGAGAATGGGCTCTGACAGGCGGCTGGCATCCCTCGCTCCGGCAGACAACGCACTTCTTGTGATATCATTGTGGGAAAGGCAATACACCTGCTTATATTGTATATGTACAGAATTAGGGGAGAAATCTGATTATCCTAATTACTCAGAAATGCTAAATATGTGCAGAATACAGTTTGGCTAATTAGCCTGGGAGATTGCTGGCTGTTCGGCAGGGAGGAGAGCGGGGTGTTGGGAGAAGCATAACGGGAGTTCACAGCCTGCGATGTGCCCTTTGCTTGCTGAGCATGTGGAGAAAAGTGAGCGTGGGGGTTTGGAGATGTGATTGCCAGCCTTAAAACAAATTACAAAGCTGGGAAAGGGCAATTCTTTTTCAAATGTCTGCCGCTTTTTAGGATTCTGGGTCTTCAAGTTTCCCATCTCGTTATTCTGAGAGGAGACATTCAAGGGAAGGATGGGTCTGCGTCGCTGTGCAAACAGCTGGCGAGGGCCCCTGCACGGCACCTTCTCCGAGGTATCTGCTCTGCGGGCTCTTTATCCTGCCTTTGTGCTGACACAGGCAGATTCTCAAATGCTCTCAGAAGCCCGAGGAGACCTGGTGGTGGTTGGTTCTGTGAATGGTGCTGCTTCGTTTGCATTTAATGGGCTCATTTGCACCACAGAAGCGCATGTTAGAAGAGGTCTGCTGGCCCCAAATCTGACCTGCTTTTCCCAGGGACGCAGAGGAAGTCAGGCAGATGCTAGGCAGGGTGGAGGGTGGTTCATGCTGAGTACATCTCAAGGTACTAACCCCCAGGTGTCTAGATCCACAGAACCAGGCTGGTTCCTCCAGGTCTGTGCTGGACATACACCCACCAAGCAAACCACGGCACGTACGGGAGGGCTGCAGGATCCACACCAGTGTGAGGTCGGGACCGCTGGCATGCACGCCTCGGTGTGTTCTTGGGTCCTACGCAAAGCTCTGCCATCAGACCAGAGCCCAAACCCAGATCTTCTGGATATAATCAGTGCCCAAAGTGCACGTTCATCCGTTGCTCCCTGTAGCCGTGCTTCCTCGTGTCTTTAAATAACCCTGCCGGCTTTTATTCCTGACCTAGCCAGAGACTGACGTCTACCTCAAGCTTTTCTGACGAGGTTAACCTTCCTGCTCTTAAGTCACTGGCCAGACGCAGTGTGCTCAGGATCAGTCCTGCTGCCAGTTTAAAACAACATTAGCTGGGACGTTAGCTATGAGAAGCTACAGAAGCGTGCAGGCTTCCAGGGCTGCCACTGAAGCAGCTTAAAACTGAGTTGTGTGACAGCCTGAAAGAATAGATAGGGTGATATAAAAACTCTGCCATGGCTTCAGACTGTGTCTCCTTTCTGATGAATAATGGCTCTTTGTTTTATTCCTTAGATGACAGGGCTGTTACAACTGCTGAGAACTATTCCAGTGCTAAATATATGGCTCTGTAATAAAGGCTCTGCAATCTATGAACTGGGACTGAATGGATACTTGAGTGAATCACTTAAAGTGCGATGAATTTCTGAAGCAGCTCATAGTGACAGGAGGTAGAGGGGCAGTAAACTCCTTTGCAGATCGCTTAGCCAAAGGATGCTTTCCTTGCATGGGATGTAACCCAGGTTTCGTGGCTGCCAAGTTTTTCCCTCGCGGTGGCTGCCATGGCCATGTGAAGTTCCTCACTCCCCATTTTGGACACTGACCTGCAAACAAAGGGCGTTTCAGCTGGAGCTCCAGTGTTCGGTGGTGAGGCACTGTACAGATTTTCTAGGAGCAATCCTGGAAACCCAGTCCTGGCAGACTCCGTGGGAATGCAGCAGTAAAGGCCTCGTTCACCTGTAACCCAGGGCTGAGAGCTCAGCGGGATTTTGCTAGACCCCATCAGAAACAGCGGCAGTCCGCAGCCTGCTATGATAAGGAGGACAAAGCTGCTTCTTACCGCTGCAGCGTTGTCATGCTGGTGGAAGAGGCGATGCACAGATATTGTTATCGCTGTTCTGGAGTTCACCTCGGAGCCTTGCCAGATTAAACTTCCTTGAAATTACTTAATGTAGCAGCAAGGATTTGAATTTCCATAATGTGGATTGGCACTTTTCTATTTTAGCTAATCCTTACAGACAGAGCTGCAAGCAAGAAGATGAAAAGACTTGAAAAATATGGTCAGAAAGTTTGGAGTAGGGACAAGCCAAAGATGCCGTCGTTCCAAGGATGAGGAACCGTCTCGCACCTCCAAGGGGAGCAAGCAAGGAGGCAGGGCCATGTGCGGACGAAGCTTTGGTAACACATGCTAATAGGGGGCAAGTCTCTGTCCCCTTTCATGGCCGGAGGAGACACAAGAGTTCATGGGTGCCCCACATCTGAGCTGCCCGCGGTTCGGGGTTCAGTCCCTGCAAGGTCACCAAACTCTTGCACTGCAGAGGCAGAACCGCTAAAGATTTGCTGCAAATGAACTTTGCTCTCCAGAGCTGCCAAAGTGGCATCTATTGACCAGCCTCTATTTTAAAAGAGGGGAGGAAGGGGAAAAAAAGAAGGAAAAGAGAAATTCAGCTTTGCTGTTGAATAAACCATGAGCCATTGAGGAGCTGCGAGTCAGCAGGGGAGGGGTAGGGGCAGCGGAGAAATGAAGGGGACGCAAACGTCATGCGAAAAATGAAGCGCAGGAGGAGCCTGGCCATTGTGCCACACTCTTGGAAACTTAATTGGAGAGTCGGTTGGTGGGAGGCCAAAAGATGTATACAACAAAAGAGAGACACTCAACTGGACTGAAAATGCAAACAAATTGGGTAGCACAACAGAAGAGATAAATTATGCTCATAAAATAAACAATGGCTGAGTGACACTGGATAAACAGTTAAATATAATAACGCCACTGTTTGTCTCAGCCATCCTAATTGGGAGGCTGGGCAGCATCCAATGAAAACTCTGCGTTGCACATTTTCCCTTCATAATGAGGGAGGTTTTCCCTCCCCCCGAAAGCCTCCCTCCAGCCCCATTTAGCAGCAAACTGAAAGGCCTGGTTTCATTCCACTTTCCCACAGCAAACTCATCCTGGCAGGAACTGCATTAAGGAGGACAAGTAGAAAACGATAATAAATTGAGGACTTGCTCCTGTTTCACCTTGTGACAAATCTGTCCAATGGGTGACTCGGGGAGGGCGATAAGAGCACGGACTGGGCTGCCGCTTTCCTTTTGACGCTTGGTCATGTGGAAAATAATCCCATTCTAGCCCTCGCTCAAAAGGGCTTTCCTTTAAAAGTAATGCTTTTTAAAAGGCACTGAATCCTTATTTACACTGTTGGAAAGCCAGCAGCTCGCCTCCATCAAAGTGAACATCACGGCTCTCATTTCATCGTCTGCTTGGACTGAAGAGCAAAAACAAAGGGGATGCTGCACAAAAAGTGATACGGTCAATGCCATGAATGCAAGTGGGAGAACTTCTTAAACCTTAGCTTTTTTTTTTTTTTTTTAGCATGATACTGTATTGCTAATAAATCCCCGATGAGAATCTTTTGTTTCGTTGAACTCCCCTCAAGTATAGCAGGAAAACACAGCGGTGCAGGGAATGGCGAGCATGAGAAAAACACGGGCTTAGTGCCTTCCACCACGGCTCACTCTCCCGCTTTGAACCCCGACTCTCCAGCCTGAGGCACGCACCTCCACACTCAATCTTGTAGCAGAGATGCGCTCTTCACTTTAATGACTACCCAGAGCAGGCTGCGCTTCCCAAGCTGCTTCCTCAAGCCGTGAAAGAGAGAGGCTGAACTTCAGCCTCAAATCTGTGTCTAAACTTTCCGCCGTCTCCATCCTTAGGTATTTACTTGCTTAATCT
Source organism: Platalea leucorodia (assembly GCF_965183815.1). Classification (NCBI taxonomy): domain Eukaryota; kingdom Metazoa; phylum Chordata; class Aves; order Pelecaniformes; family Threskiornithidae; genus Platalea; species Platalea leucorodia. The sequence goes on along the minus strand of NC_138835.1, from coordinate 14,809,035 downwards.
GTTTGAGCAGTTCAGTTTCTTGCTTTTATTGACCTAAGAAAAAGCAAGCTGGATCTCCACTTCCCAGCCTGTGACGCTCCTGGGGAGCCCACGGCCGAGGAAGGAACCCAAGAGGTGGTCACCCTTCCTCGTCTCCGAGCGAGGTCCCGGCGACGCCTGAAGTCATCTTGTGTCGCACAAAATTGGCTTCGCCTCCTAAAGTGGCTGGAAAACTGAAATATTCCTAGTTTACATGTCTTGAGGGAGGCAAGGGAAGGTAGATTTGTTACCTGTAATTACTAAGGTAATTAATCAATTGTTTAAGTACGACTGGTTTTCTTCCAGTGAAGCAATCGGAAGATGAAAGTCAATAGTGATTGATTCATTTTCTAGCCACTTTCTAGAAGGGAAGTTGTTTGTGGGGATTGTGGTTATTGGAAAATCCCTGCAATACCCCAAAAGCCTCTGACAGTCCCTGTTTGTGACAAAATAGTTGTTTTCTTGTTTGTTCCAATTTAAAACCCTTCCTGTCAAAAGCATTTTACTGGAACCAGAAGCTGCACCGCTAAATGTTTTTCATGTCCAAAATACTCTTTTCTTCCCAGTTCTTTCTCATTTCATGCTTTGATGACAGGCCTGGAAGTTTGCTAGTACATTCATTAGGGGAGAGTTGGTCAGTATTTCTTCACTGACAGTTGTTTTTCAGCTGAAAAAATGGCTACATGTTTTTTCAGCTATAGTTTTTCGAGGGAAATTTTTCTTTTGTCCTTTTTTTTTAACTGAAATAAGCACATTTTTGTGTTAGGCTGTTTTTTGGCAAAGCACAAGCAACAGAGTGTTACTAGTGATGGTTAAAACTCAGCTGTCGCAGTATGGGTCATTTTATCCTGACGATAGCGTGCATGAAATGCAAGCAAATCGCTTGGCCCATTTGCAGCCAAGCTCCTAAAATACCTCCAGCTTCTAATTTGCCTGAAAACTTTCTGCATATTGCCATGACGTGCAGAGGGGAAAGTCTCCTGGGTCGGTTTTGATATATAAACCCAATCACTTCTGCAGTATTAGCTCATCTGCTCTGTCCTGACTTCCCAGCTGTTTATTAGACTAAAGTTACGTCCTCCGGCCGCGGAGGGCGAGGTAAGATTAATAGCTGAGATGAGCAGCAGTGGGGAGCCTGGCAGATAGACTGACTGGGCATCCTTTACTGGGCATTGCTGGGATTTAGTTGGAGCATCAACGGGGCTGAATTTGGGGGGATGCAGGCACGGGAGCGGGGGGAGTTTACCTCTGGTTTGAGGACGTGACTGATGGGAAAGGTGAGGGGGCTGGTGCTGTGATCATCACGGGGAGGTCCCCAACCTAAAATGCCACCTCTCTTTATGGGCAGGCGGGCATCCAATAAAAACACTATTGCAATGATGGTGCGGTTTCTGCTGATGCAGGATGATTAGTATGAAATATTAAAGAAGCTTTTAACAAATACAACCTAAGTCTCCAGCTATCCTCTGTGTAAAATGAAGGTGTTATTTCTAATTCCACTGCATAGATAGGAAAGCTGACAGTTAACAACCGTGCTGGAGGGCTTTGGTGGAGGCAGCCGGAGCAGAATCAAAGCCAGGTGATTGATCTGTATTTGGGGTAACACCAGTTTGTGCTGCCCGGTGCGGGAGCCGGGCTGGGTGCCGGTGCATCGACGCCCCGATGCCTCCGTGCTGTTCCCATGGAATCTTCTCTCCTGCTCCGTCAGGCCCAGATTTTAGAGAGCCCTTCAGCACACGACGGCAGCTGGGCGGACGCTGTGCCTCCAGTCAGCAGATGCTCCAGCGCTTCACTGAATGAGGGCTTCTGTCTTCCTCAAGGAGCTGCTGCTCCTGGCGTTACAGAGGGGCAAAAAGCATCATATGGAGCTGCTGGCAGGCGGGAAGGGAAAGCTGTAAAATCATGGGGAACGCATCCCTTCGGCTTCACATGTCTCTCCCTGACCCCCCAACTTCACAGCGAGGTATTAGGAAGCAGAAGTGCTAAGAGCACTTCTCTGTGTCCTGGTGGGGGAGAGCAAGTCTTGCTCTATGAAAAAGGGTCCGTTTGTTCAGTAATTGCCAGTGGAAGTTTCTGGGTGGCTGTGCTCTCTCCCCTCCCGCCGCAGGATGATCACAAATTGGCTTTCCTTCTAGGAGCAAAGTTGCAGCAAGACCATGGCAGATCCCAATTTCCTAGATTATTAATAATAACAATATCATTTTATTTCTCCCCTATTTCTCACCCACCCTGCGCTTCCCTTTTAATGAATTCTCTTCTCTCGCTGTAGACTCCGCAGTGACACCAGCCTGATTTGTAATGTAAATAGGCAGCCCAGTGTAAAAGCGACCTGCAAGAGCACCGCAGGGCTCTAATTATAATTTTCATTAAACTCCTTCTGTTTACGAATATCCAAGCAATCTGGCATTGCAGCGGGAGCAAGAGGAAATTAAAGCAACACTAGCACTTAGCTACAGTGTCAGGGAGCAGGGACCCAGCTGTGGAGCAGAAACTGAAACAAGGTTCCTACGGACAAAGTTTTGAAGAGTTATTTCAGCTTTGGCATCCTTCCTCTCTCGAGCTTTTACCCCGGTTGCAGAGCTTGCATGTTTTTCCTTCAGAGGATCTGGCTGGTGCAAGTGTTTTACGCGTGATCTATTCATGACCTAATTAAGGGGATCAGCTGCCAGAGCTCCCAGTGCGATGTGCAGCGTGGAGCTGGGGGAGAGCGGCCGCTGAGCCGGCCGGAGCAGGACGGGGCGGGTGGAAGGTGCGGAGCAGAGGGAGAGGGACCGTCAAGCAAAGAGGAGAGAGGGGAGCTTTATCTAGCAAGGCCCTGGGGGGTTTCCAAAAAAGATCAGTGATGCAGGGACCATTTGTCCACAGGTGCTGGGGAGCATCCTGCTGAGTTCAGGAGCACTCTGACCCACAGAGCTACGCAAAAAGGGGGGCTTTGCTGCCCACGCTACATGGACACCAAGAACCTCTCATCCTCATATTCCCCTGGTCAAGAAAAACAGCTTCCGATGGCTTTCTGTAGGTGTTTTGCCTTCAGAGAGGCATTTCTGTAGCTCAGGCTACAGCTGCCCCTTCCTGAGGAGGACGTGCTGCAGGTGCCAGCACGGCTGAGACTCGCCGGGGTCACTTGTGTTCATAAAGCTAAAGGCAGGGGATGTTCTCAGCGTCTCTCGGACACGGCGAGTCTTTCTTGGGCTGTGTGTGGACAGGACAGAGGAAAAGCTGAGCTTGGCTTTTCAAGCCTGAAGCAAGAGTTTCTTCCTCCTTTGGGAGACTGCCAGTAGTATATTTAAGGTCATAATTCAACTTTGGGGTAACCAGAGGCAAAATAAAATTTCAGTTTGCAATAAGTGCCTATAAAATAGCAAAGATAGCCATAATTTTGTCTGAACTGGGTGAGCCCAGCTGGTATCTCAGGGGCTTTATACACCCTGTGAGTTTTGGTCCAACCCCTGAATGATTTTAAGTCTTTCTAGTGCACTCGAGAGCTCGTGGGGATCTCCGAGCTGTTCCCAAACTGCTGCTCCCACATCCAGAAGGCTCCAGAGAGCTGCATCATTAGGAGACAGGCTGGGCAGTCCTGGCCCAAACAGTGCTTCAGGACAGCCTTGCACCTTCTGTGCAAGTCATAGAATCATAGAATCGTAGAATCGTTAAGGTTGGAAAAGACCCTTAAGATCATAGAGTCCAACCGTTAACCCAGCGCTGCCAAGTCCACCACTAAACCATGTCCCCAAGAACCACATCTCCCCAGCTTTTAAATACCTCCAGGACTGTCGATGTGTTTGCTCTCTCCCTCCAGCAGCAGAGCTGGCTCTTTTAGCTAAGCAGACAATGCTTAAGATAGCAGCTCCAGAGAATATAGGGTATATGCCCCATACCAAACAACCCCTTAGCTAATTTTTAAGTATTTTCACTTTTTTCCTGCATCCCTGTCATGTGAACGAGCCCAAACTTCGGCTAGCCTTCCTGGCTGAGGCAGGGATTGCAGAATGTAATGCCCTGTTGGTAGGAAATAAATCTCGCTATTAGAAAATTAAATTCCTGCTGATCTCCAACACTGCTCTGCCTCACAGCATTTATAGTGTTTAGATGGCTTCATAAATGGCAGCAGATCTCCCGAGGGAAATGGCTGGTGAGTTAATGGCACATCTTTAACATACTTCACTCAACAGGGAAATTTGTGCTACCGGTGGGAGAAGGCGTCCCCCCCAGTGCTAAAGCTGTCTGCCACGCCAGGATGCTGTTTGTGGGGAGCAGCAGGGATGCTTGCCCAGGTTCGTCAGTACGGGGCGGGCAAAGATAGACTGCAAGGCCTCCAGGAGGCGAGGGAAAGCCAGGACTGCCACAGGTGTGGAGCCTGAGCCTGGGATAAGGCTGTGCCTTACGGAGCACCTGGCTGATAAAAATGTCAGGCACTTGTTGAAGAAACTCATTATTTTTTATGTCTGTTGCAAATACAGTCACGTCCCCTTCGTTCCAGTGCCCCCTCTCTCTGCTGCAAAGCTGGAGAGCCAAAGCTGAGCTATGAAACTGAGGGAGGAGGAAAAAGCTCGGGGCGGGGGGGAGCATTGTGGGCACAACAGATTAATTTAATTATGTTTGGGAAACTTAGGTTTGAGTGTTGACGTAGGTTACAAATAAACCAAGTTTGTCATTCTTGCCAGAGTGCTTTTTTGCCTGGATCACAAAGGCACCTGCCTATTAATTTAGCCTGATTGCTAATCTTGGCAATCAGCAATCACAGCAGCACGCAGCACTTAGATGCTATCAGGAGACGCAAGCAGGAGCGAAGGGAACAGAGCAGCTCGGGTGTCTGATGCTGCCGCACAGACACCTCTCCGCATCCCCGAGGGCTGACTGAGCCCCGAGGCGAGACGTGGTCCAGGAAAACCAACGGGGCCAGAGGCTGCGTGGGCCGTACCGAGCACAAGCCTCACCGGGGATGTAACTGACCCCGATTTGGGAGAAGTTTAGGCAATAAGGGCAATAATTTTACTGAAACGTTCCTCCTAGGAAGCAGTCTTTTTCCTGGGAGCTGTATTCTGAGCACCATTCAGAAAGTTGTTCCTCCGCAACGTTATGTGCAAGAGCCAGCTCATTCACTGCACTGCTGCTCACCACGCTCGGGGGGCGGCGGAGCAGGAGGGGGTGCCACGCTCGCACTGCACCTGGGGATGTGCCGTTTGGGGGGGACCGTGGACTGCCTGGTCTTGCTAGATAAAGTACTGCCAGCTACCACCTTACAGCCCCGCGCCTTCTCCCTCCCTGCACATACCCCTGCTGTCTTGCCCACTACGCGGCCCAACCCAACACTTGGGGAAAAAAGGTTTAAGAGGTTTGTGTGCGTGAATGCTTGTGCGTAGCCCATGTTTTCAGCCGAGCAAGGCTGGTGGCTATACGTGAGGTAGGAGGAAACCTCAGTCCTTCTGAAGCTGGAGCCTCAACTCCAGACACAAACAAGCGGGCTTCTGCACCGCTTCAGTGCCAGTCTCATCCCTTATGTTTAGCAAGGATTGTGCCTTTTCTGGAATGCTAAGCAGCATTCGGGCGTGTGGGACTGCATAATGACTTATCTTTGCAGCTAGGATGTTTCTGAAAGGCATTGGCAGCAGAAAGCGTAGGGATCAAGGTCAAAGCAGTGGCACTCCTGAGAGCATCGTTGCTAACACACAAAATGACGCCGGGAGGGGAGAATCCTGAGCACAAAGGTGCCAGACCAGGGGGAAGGAGGAGGTGAGGACTCAGCGCCGGGCTGTTTAACAGCAGGATGCTCCGGCCTTTGGCAGGGAAGTTGTGCTGAACCACACCGAGGGGCTGAGTCTGCCCAGCCTCCGCGCAGGATGGTACTGGGGTGGGAGAGGTCCTGATCCTCAGCTCCGGCATGGTGCAGTCAGAAAGCTGTGTTTGCTGGAGTCTAACAGCCCAGGAGCGGGCAGTCCCTGCTGCAGGGCAGCGACCTGGTGCGGGGCTCACGCCAGCGATGGGGACCTCTCCAGCTGCCTTGCGGGGATCTTTGGCAGGCATTGGTCTTCCAGGCCACCGCAGTGACCGGGCTTTGCTTCCGAAACAGAAACGATTTAAAGATTTAAGGTTTGCTATTGGAGGCCTCTCTAATATCTGTGTGAATAGAGGGGGTTTCAGCAGCTTCTGGGGAGAAAACGGACCAAACCGAGCAGAGAATGAGGTTTATTGTATCCAGTGGCCAGAGCGACCAAAGATGTCTGAGAGACAACGTGACAAACAGAGACCTCCTGTGCAATTAGTCTCTTGACCTCTGTAGTTCAACGAGGGATGCTGGGAACGGAGCTGTGGATCACAAGGCCCCGAGGAAGGTTTCCTTGACAACACTTACTGAAGAAAAATGAGATTTCACGAATGCAGCATGTATTAGCACGTGAGAGGCTGACTTTAGGAGAGACAAGGACGCGGCACCTAGCAGAACGAGCCCCTTGATTAGGGAGATGTGAAGTAGTGGCTCAGTGAACTGCTTTTTCAGTTAAACTTAATTAAACAGCTATTACAACCATTAATATTTATTTAGAAATGCACCCACTGTGGTAAAAGCAGGCTTACTGTTTAATAATTTTTCTGCCCACAAAATCTTCTCCGCCTTGAATAAGCACTGGCACACAGAGGGGAATTTTCTGCTCACTGCTGATAGTTTCACCACACTGCAGCTTGGCTTTAAGATTCTTTAGATCTAGCATTGTTTCACCATTTACAAACACAAACCAATTGTATAGAAAGACTATGTATAATGATATATCATAATAATAACAATAATACCAATACAATAATAATAATAATAAACAGAGCAGACAGGTGTTTAGTGTTGCCAAACTTAAACTGCTTGAAGGAAACAAAAATAAAGATATTTGTGTTCAAAACCTAAAGAGATATATTTTAAGTTATACATTTGAGACTTTTTAATTTCTTCCTGCTGTTTCAGCTAGCTGGACTTAAATTTTCATCCTTATATGATGTCTCATAGGGATAGCAGTACTGTGACTTTGCCCTGAACTCAGGCCGTCAGCCACTGCATAGCCAAAATACCTCAGGAAATCAGCGCAAGTTTTTCCTCAAGAAAAGACCCGTGACCTTTTTCAGTGAAAGTCTTGGCCGCTCCGATGGTGTTTGCACAGTAGACAAACAAAGAGCATCTTCTTAAAAAGCAGAGCCAGTTGGCAGGGAATCAAATGCTGAATCAAGGCCGCGGGAGGCAGCCAGGCAGCCCTGAGCATCGCAGGAGCGCGGCGGGGACCCAGGGCTGCAGTGAGGCTCTTTCTCCGTTCAGGCTAGGGAGAAAGCAAACAGAGGGGTTTACATCGCAAATGTTGGCTGGGTTGAAGCTGTGGATACGCCCGCAGGGGCCCTGGGTGGCTGCGTACAGCACTGAGCAAGGGCAGGGCAGGAGCTGGAGCAGTCTGTGAGGCTGTGTGTCCTTAGGGCAGTGAAAGACGAGGAGCAGCAAAAGAGTTTTCAAGTTGCTCTTTTATAGGCCAAGTGGCAAATTGTCTAGGTTGCTGGGCAAAACATTTTTTCTTCTTTTTTGCAGGAGTATCTCCCTTAATTGCTGGCTGGCCCATAGCAGTAGGATCAGCCTTTCCCATTTGCTCCATTTATTGCATGCTTGTAAATTCATTTCCAACATTTGATTTTAAAAAGAAATCTCTTATTAAAGCTGAACTTGGAAAGTGTAAAAGCAGGCTTGCTTGCAGGAACGGATACGTATGGACATGTGTGTGTGTGTAGGCAGGGCATCCTCTCTGTGTGTCCGTACCTGGCAGTGGTCTTTCTGAGCACCTTGCCTGCATCTGTACGAGTCATGTCAACATCTGGAAAGTGATATTTGTTATTTTGTGTCCCAACTGATTTCAGAAATGCGGTGAAAGACCAAACCAAATAGAGCCAAACCAAATAAGATTAAAGGCTTTAAAAGCTTAATAAACTTAGAAGAGCAAATCCAGCTGATAACATGGCCTTGATAGTAGGCTACAAAGGACAGGGAGTTAAAGAAGTGGTTCATCAGCACCCCTTCGTCCTTGGCATGGAGGCACCAGGGGAACAGGTTGAACCCTCCAGCTTATCAGCATGACTGGAGCAACAGAAGACAAAGATGAGGGGATGGAAAAGATTTGAGGGACCGGAATTTAAACAAGCACCCCCCCAGCCCGTGTTGAATCGGCTCGGAGTGTCCTGCTGGCATCGACATCTGCCAGTGACGCTGTCCTGCCGGAGCCACGGGAAACGCAACTGGAACGGTTTGAACCCCCCAACAAGAAACTATTCCACATTTTGAGATGTTTTCTAAGACCATTTTCCTGTGCTGCCGCGGGCTCCCTCAGGCAGCGCTCCCCTCCAGCTCCGGTACAGCTTCCCTCTCTGGTGAAGTTTTAATGGTGGAAAGCCCTTGAGCATGGCCCGTGGTGCTGGCTCGCGGAGCCTCTCTGCGCTCACGCTGTGTGAGCCAGGGGATAGGGCTCTCGGTAAACTGCAGAACATCTTCTCTGCCTTCCTTATCTTTCCCGGCTGTATAAATGAACGATAGCCCAACAGAGAGCTTTGGCTTGTTTTGTTTGCCTGGCTGACAGTTGCTTCACATGGTTATTTGCGATGCCAGTTTCACTCAGATCAGCAGAAATGTGGTTTATTTCAGGAGAGAAAAGTCTGCCACAACTATGCTGATTTTAGTACCGCAACAAATCATTTAATTTAAAGAATGAAAGGTAAAAATGTTCTATGGGCTAGAGACGCAAAAGGAGCAGAAGGAATCCTATTTTTAATAAGAATAGTCATAAAGAAGAAAAATCCGTCCTCCGTGATGAAAAGGTCCTGTCAGCTTTGAATGGGTTGAAACCTGTGCCACAATGTGTGAAATTTCTCTTTACAACCAATATCTCTAGAATATAATAGGCTTTCTCGATAGAATGGTGTGAATCATCGTAAAGGACGCTACAGCAAGGATATTACTCTGCAGAAACTTGGCAGCAGCAGAGAAAGATGGCATTGCCCCTGCTCAGCCAGCGGGATCAAGAGAGGTTCGGTAGGAGGGAGCAGATACATCGGCACCCGTAGGCACGCTGCCATTTCTGAGCCAGACTGAAAGGCAGGACTGAAGGGTACCACGACATTCGTTACATCCCAACCGCACATCAAGGCCAGCTTAGCACAAACATCAGCCCTGTTTACCTGCAAATCTCAGCAGCGTTTAATGGGTAAGCTTTGCACACAGACCTGTAGTGTAATGAGTGAAATGGCTGTTTATCTATTTGTTTTTAGCAAATATTTTCTTAATTATGCTGGGTTCCTGGGGGAACAGGGACAAGTCCAGGGTAACTCCAGGCTGCATTTCTGATGCTGGATTGCAGCACAGGCTCACTACCTGTGTGTCTGTAACACAGTGTTAGAGTTTCAACAGTAGCATTTGTGCTTGTCATCAACACACATCTTACAGAAAATTGCTGTTATTTTTTATAAGTGAGGAAACAGCTTGCCTGAGCTCGCACGTCACGCAGAAGCGTACCGACCCGGCTCCCGCTCCCCTTCGCTGAACCAGCAGGCAGGCACAGCCGATCTCTGTACCAGCTGCGTCACGCCCGCAGCTCGCAGGGACACAAAAACATAAAAAAATGCAAGGAAAGTGGCAAGGGAATGTAAATCAGGACAGAAACAACCTGGAGACAAGGGCAATCCCAGTGAGGAAGAGGGAAGTATGACACGAAGCTAACTTCTAGGATCATGGGGAAAAATCCAGAGTGGCCAGGACCGGAGGCCTCTCTAGGAGCTGTGCCCCAATCCGAAGTCAGGGCAGATCGGCAGGTCCGTCTCCAGGAGGGCTGGGTACCTCTCACTGCACAGACCAATGTTTTCCCTGGTCCAAACAAGCAGGAAACATCACGAAGGTGTGGAAGGACAAGCTTTCCCCTTTTATACAGCCCTAATGGCAAATGGTCATTTGTGAGAAGAAAACACCTTTCCAGATGTGGATGCCCTGATTCTAGAGTGGGAAAACTCATGGCAGAAGGCGTGGGTGGGAAGGATCTGTCTTTATCCCCTTTCCAGGGCCCGAAGGCACGAGGCGAAGCTGAGCAGGGCGTTATCTCTGCGGAACACCCCGCTTTGTGGCCCCTGGCTAACCGATGCGCTGTGCGGCGCATACTCCCGCGTTAACCTAACGCACAAAGCCAATTAAATGCCTGATTGGATGAAGCAGTCACAGTCAAGTGACCCATTGCCAACCAGTCAGGATTCAAAGTTTCCCAATATCGTTAAGGTACGTGCGTTAATCCCCTCCTAAAAGATTAAGCGTTTAACCTATTACTGCTGTTTCTGATGAGATACAGAAAATCTGCTGTGCTCGGGGGGAGAGCAGGCTGAACGGTGAAATGAGCAGCATTTGCCCTGTTCCAGCCCCGGAGCCCCGCGCGTGGCCGTGCAGCACATCTCATGGCGTCTTCCAGGCGGTTCGCGCTGATCGGAATGGGGCAGTGTGCGTTGCTTCGAAGGGAAGACCGATTATTTTGCAGGAGAGACAGTTTTGGAGACTGCCTCTGTTCCCTCCCCACTCTCTCTGTGCCCCTTTGCCAGTGAAGAGAGATGGCAGAGAGGGAAACCTGCTTATCACCACGCTGCCTGATCTCCCTTAGCCAGGGCTGCTACAGATTTCTTTGAAATACAGGGGTTTGTTGAACTTCCAAGGTGGTGTTGTGAGTTGCAATACCTTCCTAGCCCAAGAGAGGTGTGAAGGTGATTTCCCCACTGATGCGGGAAGAAGGAGGGAACATGGTCATTTGATAGATGTGGCTTCCCGCATCGTGCGGCTTGACTGGGACCTGCAACCACTCACATCCTTAAATGCTTTAAGCCGTTACAGACGCTCCAGTGCTTGGTCCCCAGCTGCCATTTAAAAGCCAAGCCAAGAAAAGATGTCACATAGCTGAATACACACAGTGGACGAGGATCATCCATGGTTAATGTCTGATTAGTAGTTAAATTAACTATCAATGATAAATTGTAATTATTTATTTAAGTGAAAATAAATAAGAAATGCAATAATGCAATCCCAGCATACTACTATGATAATTAAACAGACTTTGAAATCTTACCCTGACAGGGCAATCTCCTGCTGGGCCGCAGCACTAGCAAAGTCGCTGGGCAATGGAGGGAGGTTGGTTGCACTGCGTTAGCACAGGCAAGCAAAGAGGAGATCTCTGCACAGGGCTGGGCACTGGGGAAAATCCTGCAGGAACCGTTTTGCCCCCTCCACCCACTGTTTCACCTATAGACATAGCATTTAAAGGCTGGGGGGATGTAAAAGCTAGCGTGCAATTGCATGTTTATTGTGCTCTTTCAGCTGCATGTGTAACACAGCCGTTCAGATCCAGGTGACCAGTTGTTGCTGCTACACAGATGATGGCTACAGAGAAAAACACATCTTTATGCAAATATGATCTCAAAATCAGGCTCAGCACTTCAACAGTAATGGAGTGTTATTTCTAGAACTTAGTACTAGCCTTGAACCATGTTATTAGTGCAGGAGAGGAACACCGTCTGTCCTCCTGGAAAACCGATGTGTTTGCAGAATTTCTTTGCTGGGTGGCAGCATTTCTGTGGGGCGAAGGTGAGGAGAGAGTTTCCTCCTCTCTCTCACTTTGATGGATCTGTGCTGGAGAGCAGAAACATGAGAGGTGTCAGGAATGATGGAGTGATGCTGAAGGCTCTGACAAATGAGCTCCTGAAAGTCCTGCTGCAGCCATTTAAGATGTTACCGTCCCGCTGCTCCCCTCTGCCCTCTGCCAGGACCACCTCCCCATCACAAAGTGCACAGAACAGAGGACGTGCCCCCACACGGGCACTGGAGCTCACTGGTCTGCGTTAGCTTAGCCATCGGAGGAGATGGGATGAATACAAAGTGGAAGGGGGAGCGTGTAGACACATGTTCTGTCCTACTGACCTGGTTCATAGGCAGTAAATTGCGTTGGGAATGGAGTAACATCTTCAGCTGCTGCAGTGATTTGCTCAGGGAGCGTGTCAAAACCTTGAGGATAAACATCACGAACCCAGAAGCTGTAACTCTCCTTTTCCTCCTCCCTTCCAGCTTGCTGCATTAGAGAGGCAAGTGTTCGATTTCCTGGGCTACCAGTGGGCCCCCATCCTCGCCAACTTCCTCCACATCATCATCGTTATCCTTGGCCTGTTCGGCACTATTCAGTACAGACCTCGCTACATAGTGGTGGTAAGTAATGTTCGTTTTGTTCAGAGCCGTTCAAAGCCTTTGGCAACCTCTGCTCTGGTGAGATACGGCAAGTGATGAGGAACTGAGTAAAGCCCTTGGGAAATCAGGCATGAGCGTTATAAACAATTTTAGCAGGTGTTGCTGTGCTTAGGAACACGTTGTTCAGTGTGCTGCACTTTTACTGTAGTTACTCCAAACTTGGAAGATGTCAGAGGACTGTTACTGGTACCAAAGTAACACCGAGATACTGCACAACAGACAGGGAGAACTAGATGCTGGACAAAGGCATGGCAGCAGCTCTTCCCCTCCCTCCAAACTTCTGCCCCCGTGTCTCTAATCGGGCAAGAACTGTCTGCACACGGGAAACAAACAGAGGAAGAAAAAACAATCGCAGTGCTGACTCGGGGCATTGAACTGCCCCCAGCTGCATCACATATAAACTAATTCCAGTGACTTCCTAATGTTTATTGCTTCTTTCTCTCCCCCCCCATTCCCTTCTAGTATGCCATCTGGACCGCAATTTGGGTCACCTGGAACATCTTCATCATCTGCTTTTACTTAGAAGTGGGAGGGCTCTCAAAGGTGAGTAGGAGCTTTATGGGTGAGTGCCCAGGCTTTGCATCATGGGGGATGGAGCTTAGCTGTCAGCTAAGGGAGGGGGTGGCTAAGGTGGGTGGCAGGGGGCTGCCTTGCTGGGGGGGAGGAGTACGGCTTACTGTGTGGTAAAAATGGGGAGCTAGTACTGATTTCTGGAGTCCTTTGCTGGTGAGTGCAGGTGGTGGCTGGAATAAGCCCTGCTCTCATAGGAGGTAAAGTGCATTTGCTTTTTAAGGGTGAGAGCAAGCCTGGCAGCAGAGCCGTCCTGGGGGGAGATGGGGTTTGAGGGGTCATTCCCAGCCGTGCTGCAGAGGTGGCTGAGGAAGGCTATGAGCTAACTGGATTACAGCTGATCCTCTTGTGATCTGGTAACACCTCGGGAAGAAGGTGTGTGACTCGGAGGGGAAGGGTCCCCCGCAGCAGCAAGCGTGCTCTCTCTGCCAGCCTGGCCCAGGGCAGAGCTGCAGCAGGGACTCAGCCTGGCTGGGCTGGCTTGGACCCAGGACTTTGCTGTACCTCCATACCTGACCAGTTCTTGATGGTTTTTTGCCTCCTGGTCCTGCTGAAGACCTAGTGCACTTCAGCAGCAAGGGTTGTTGCCACACCAGGCAAAATATTTCCCATTGCACCTTTTGGGAGAGGCTCTTCTCTCTGCCGAACAGAGAACAAACTGGAGGGATGCTGGGGAGGCTGGTGCATCTCCTCTGGATGTGGCCTCAGAGGTGATGTGGCTTCCCTGTCTTAATTCTTCCTTCTTAAATACAGTGGTAGTTATTCGTGGCTTGTGGCCAGGGGTGTTGTGAGTTAATAAGTGAAGCTCTTTGAAGGTTAGATAAGCCAAGTATTGCTGTCTGCTTAATGAGGGGTGGGTCAGAAGTAATAAAAATGGGAAGCAGGCCCTAAATTAAACCTGAGCTGTAAGCAATGAATTACTAAGTGTTGCTGTAGCTTAGCAGACTTGGAGTGATTATAGGACGCAGGTTCATTTTGGAGCGCTCTGGCCTAAATTCCCAGGTCATACATCTAAGTTGCAGTCATAATTGGAACCGCGCTATGTTTTTTTTATCAGGCCTACAGCAAGTCATGAGTGACAGCATAAATCCTTTGCAGATAAGAAAATGTAGCTTCCTAATTCCTCAGTTAATCTCCATTTCCCCTCTCAATTATCCACAGAAACTTTGAGAGAGTTCTTGCCCAAAACAGTGATTACTCATGGTAAAGCTCAGCCTGAGATGATCTCGGTGTTGGCTGTGGCCAACTAAAAAAGAATTTTATGTAACTATTTAAGCCTTCCCTTCTGCGGAGGAAATATCGGCTTGATAAACTGCTCTGGGAGCTTCTCTGACAGCCGGTGTTTGCTTCCAGCCAGCTGATTACTTGTGTTTACTAATCCCAACCTGCCCTGCAACACGTTGGGTTCTGTTCCGCAATTCAAACAGCACAGCAAACTCCACTTTCTCCACTACAGAGGAGCTGCATCTGATAACCTTGCTCTGTGCTGCGGCTCATTTTAGCAAGGCCAGCACACAGGGAACCTTTATTTAGCCTACAGGATGATTCTTGTGATTGGGGACTTTATTATAGAATTGGGCTGCAGTATAAGTTGTTATTGACTTAGTGGACTTCCCTCTAGAGCCGTAATGAGAAACTCATGCTGTTAGTTTGGTGGCAACTGGCAAGAACAAGAGAGTATTTGTGCTCATTTGGTGGTGAAATCCTTTACAGCCTTGCCTCTGTTCTTAATGAGTTATTTTCATTTAAAAAGGCCGTCTTGTAAGAAAAATGCATGATGCTGCCTGCTTTCCTCCTTCTCCCCTCTAACTGAAGTTATTTGGGTCTTTGTAATGGCAAGACAAAGCCCTGACTTCCACATGAGGACAAAAGATGATACACTTGAGGAAAGCAGGTTTCTGTAGGACAGCGTGGCATTTGCAGGCTGGACTAAAGAGCAGTGTTGCTCTCCCGCTGCACCTCTAGAAACCTGATCCAAAGCCAGCCGACATCTGCAGAATCTTATTGATCTCTGTAGTCTTGGGATCAGACCCCAGAAGGACACCTGGGCTTGGATGAACATGCGTTGAACGGGCCCTTGGTGGGGGCAAGGGCAGGGTGGTATCAGCCAGGGGTTACGGCAGCGGTGCTGCAGAGGAGCAGGTACCTCTGTGTGCCCGCAGCGGCCTTGGGAGGAAGGTGTCCTTGAGTTCCTAATCAGAAGTCAAAGCTTATAATTAGCCGGGCAGTAAGCAGGTAGATTGCAAATATTAGAAGAAGAGCTTTTGGTGGAGTGAGGCTGATGGAGCTGGCCAGGTAAATACTAACTCATTAACTACTAGACTAAGCATGAATGTGCCGGGGGGGTGTTTCGGGCAGGGCTGTCTCCCTGTGCAAGCCCCTTGAGCGGCTGACAGCTCTGAGGAAGGTCTTCAGGTGCCGTTTCATCTGTGATTCCTGGTGAGCCTGTGGGAGAGAGCTGGGGGAGTGGGAGAGTAGCATTCCTGCCAGCACCGTGCTCGCCCCTCTGTATTCCTGACAAGGGCAGCCTGCCAGGGAGATCTCTGTCAGCAGCTAGCTAATTTATAATGACAAAATGCAGAAAGGGCAGTGAGCTAGAAAGAAGGGAGTTTGTTAACTTGGTGGCTGGTAATGACAGCCCAGTGCAACTGAGACAGCTGATAACTCAGGTGGGGTGAGAAAGGGGGGAAAGGATCCAACTGTTTCTGCTGTAACTAGTTTAGGAAGAGCCTGAAGAATTGAAAAAATGAGAAAATGGTTATGTGCACTTATTGCAAATAATTCTTTGGGCTCTGGTGCCTAGATGTGATTTCACGGTGGTGAGGGAGTGCAGGATGGAGCAGGGAGGTGCGGCGCAGTGAGGGCTGAGCTGAGCACGGGCGCTTGTTCTTGTGCCCCCCTTGCTCTGGGTGCCCGGCTGATCCAAAGAACAGAAACCAGGGGCACCACGGCTGTGGGGTCTGTGAGGTGGGGTCCCATGTCAGCCCACGAGCAATCTGGCAAAGGGCTTAAGAAACTATCTCTTAGTTACAAACGCATCAGTGGAAGATGGGCCAGTAGGTGCATGGGTGTTGAACTGCAATTTGGGGGCTGGCTGTTCGCTTTCCTTTACCAAGCAGTTGCGTTATAACTACTTACTAACCATCTGCCTCCTAACTGCTAGTTCTAACTACCCTGGATTATTTTTTTTTTCCAAAAGGAAGATGTTCTTTCCTGCTCTGTGAATCTATTCTCTACTTCTTGGAAGAACTAAACTGGCCTGATTTCTGTATTTCTATCCTGTCGTTTTTCTTAATCTTGCAATCTTTTCTTAGTAGGAGTAAGAGTGTGAAATACGGCACAGCAGAACTTCGTTAGGTGGCCAGACACAAATGGATCAGCAGAAGTGTCTAAGAAAGCACTTCCCTTGTTGCCGCAAGGGCTTCCCTAAGTGTGTAGCCTATGCCAGCTTTCCTGCAAGTGCTTTGCCAAGGAGCAGGCAAGAGATACAGCAATCTGGGTTTGAAGGGCTGCTTCTCAGCACCGGCAGCGAGATGGTGATGTGCCTCCGAGCG
This sequence comes from Platalea leucorodia, assembly GCF_965183815.1. Lineage (NCBI taxonomy): Eukaryota > Metazoa > Chordata > Aves > Pelecaniformes > Threskiornithidae > Platalea > Platalea leucorodia. Next base: position 14,792,619 of record NC_138835.1, on the reverse strand, counting down.
GCTCTTGGCAGCATTGCCTTGCTGGCTTGCTCTGCTCGCAGTTCTGAGCACGCTTGCAGCATCTGGGGGAAACGCAGCCTCTCCGAAAGTGCTGTCCCACTGCTCTGCGGTGGGGCTCGCAGCCCAATTTCCAGATTGCTGTTCCTCCTCCTCGGGTCTGTTCCTGTTCCATCTCCCTCTTTTCTCTTTGTCCATCTGGCCGTTTGGTTAGGTGAATTGTTGGGAGCGATCTCTGAAGTTTCTAGGCTGTGCTTGAAATAACATGTTAAGCTTCTCCCTGTCTACTCGAGTGTGAAACACAGTCCCTCCTGCAATGCCCTAGTCTGAGTTAATTATTAAAATCCTGCTGTTAAGACATATGAGCATCTGTCTGTCCAGCTGCCATGCTGATTGACTCTTCATCATGTACTTGAGAAACATTCAGAGAGGTCTGAGGAATTGGTGTTGTGTATTTCAATGTATTCCTTTGTCTTTTCCCTCTGGAATTATTCATCTTGGAATGGTGAATTTTTTTTTTTACCCTTTCTTTATATTCTTTCTTGTCTACCCCGTGCTTTGATCTGAATCCAGAGCCATGGTGGTGGTCTAAATCTCCTCTTGACGTGGAAGCAGCCCTTATTAGTCAAACGGGGGGTTATTTGTATTCCAGACAATCTGGACAGCATCTTGGGATGACTTTGTACCTGGAGAAAATACTGTGAGGAGGATGGGTAAATGCATGCGTAATTACAACTGTCCCTCAACTCCATCTAAATTTAGAAACTGGAAGCCTGGGATTTGGCCTTTAAATGCTGTGGCATTGTCAACAAGGCTGCTGAGAGACAACGAGCGTGCTTCTCTCTCGTCTCGGGGTGATACAGCTATTCAGCACGCATGACTAAAAGATAAACATTATATTTCCTATTTTGATAAGAAATGTTTCCAACTGAAAAGATTTAAAATGATTCTGCTCTCAAGCTCTGGGGGCTCCCATACAGGGTTCAATTTGTTTCCAGAGCCATTACAGTGCTGGCTTGACGGATAATCAAGGAAATTTGGGGGGAGGCAGTTTGGAAGGCTGTTAACAAGAAATAAAACCATCTCTGATAGTGTCCCTTAGAAAATCATTTCAGAACAGCCTTCAGAAAACTATTTTAGAAAACGAACGCAGCTGGCTCTGTGGGTGTCAGAGGTAGGTGTGAGTTTCCCCATGGGACACAGCGGGGTGAGGCTGGGAGCGGAAAATAGACTCTGGGAAATGTAGGTACTACAGTTTTAGTGCTGTTGTCTTCCTTCTCACACTGATGGCAAGTGGATGGCAACCAGGTGCTACAACAGTTCAGAGTGAGATGTGAGATTTTTTTTTTTTTTTGGCTGGCCTTCAATGTGCTCCTGAGAAGGAGCTTGTATCGCTCTTTGCTCATATTTCTCTTCAGGCTGAAGGTTAAAGAGGAAGCGATAGCCCTTCAAATAGCAGCCTGCCAAGAAACATCGGGGAGAGCAGTTACACGCAGATCTCTCTCTCTCTCTCCCTACAGCAAGGCTTGCTCACTTCTGGGACTCATTAACATCTTCCAACCTGCATACCACTTTTGGGAGTATTTCAGTGTGTTCAGACTTCAAATGCATTGCAGAAAGGTTTTGGGAAACAGCTGTTTCCTAAACTTTATTGCAACTGGTTCTTTTCTCCTGATTTTAGTGTGCTGTTCCTATTTCATAGTTTCCCTGCTCTTCAATCCTCTCCTAGCAAATGAAGCTCGCAAACCACAGGAGACATCCTGAGATTTTTTTTTCCCAGTCTCCCAGCAAGCACTGAGCAACTGGAGGTCAATTAAGTGATTTCCTTGACTGCTCTTTTATTGTGCCCCATCAGAGCAGGTATCCTCCGAGGACATCCAGCCAGGCCCACCAGCAAAGGAATGGCATTGCTTAGGACGTTGAGACCCTTTCATTCATGCTGTCCTCGTGCCCTGCAGTGCTCCAGCGAGATGCTTGTTCAGAACGGTGTCTGTGTGAACGCAAGGGCATCCACAATCCCAGTGTGCGATCAGTATTCATTTTACATCTGTGAGATGGATGGCTCATGTGTGCGAGTCGTTGTGGTGCTTTTAGAATCCAAATGTGCTCAGTTTTACCAATCTGTTCTTAACTGAAATATAATTTTTTTTTTTTTTCCACGGAGCTGGAGCATGATTGTAGGCAAAAAGCAGTGAGTGCTGTTTCGGACCTACTGTTCCTCCACCTGCCCACCTCCAGCCCAGCTCCTGTTCTGCTTTTTCAGCCTTACTTCAGAAGCAAGTGCAGCTTCTGCAGCAAAGTTAAGCCAGACCCAATTCTATAAGGACTGACAAGAGGGAGATTCAAGAAGGAAAGCAGCCTGTTTCTTACTTTGCCAAATACACACAGACGCCTCTGTAAGGAGTAGAGAAGGTGCTGAAGGGGCTCTTTGCATCGGTGAGGCAGAAGGTTTGGGAAGGCACCATCTGTGAGCCGGGAGAGGGAAGCCCTGGGGACCGAGGTTAAGAGTAGATCCTGTGGTGCCCTGTGGAACAGCTTTGTTTCTGTGCTAACTGGGGGAAGCCCCAGGCAAAGAAACAGGAATTGAGTCCTTCTTTGGAGAAAGATCATTCTTTCCTTCCCTATCCAAAGTGGCAAGTGGCTTGTGAGAGGGAGAAGAGCAGAGCAGCTTGGAGGGCTGGCTGTCTCCAGGAGGAAAAGCTTTTGCTGGGGAAGATCCATGTGTCTCAGAACATGCAAACTTGGGAGAGAAAGAACAAGCTTTGCAGAAAAGATGTGATTTGGTGGATATGTGAGATATCTGTGGGCCACTGAAGAGCAATGCCCAGCAGAGGGAGCAAGCCAAGGACTCTTCTGCCAAAATTGTGAGAAGCTGGAAGAGAAAACTCTCTAGAAATATAGATAGCACAGCACCTTGCACTGTGTGTGTTATCCTGTAGCTGCCAATCTAATAATTATTCCCCATCGCCTTTAAAATGCAGACAGCTGCCTTTAAACTTCCAACTGTTAATAGAGTTTTCCCTATTGTCTTTGCTATTCAGGCTGCTTTTGCACTGGTGCCATACTTCATCTCTGTGCCTTCTTCCATCTACTGTAAAACACATCCCATCTGTTGTGGTGATTATGTCAGGAGTTTGGCAGCTGTCTTCTCACTTAATTGTCCGCATTTCTTAACATGTGCTTTGTGCAGCATATTTTAATAACAGCTCTGCAAACCGTTTTTCAGTATCTGTGGTGGAGTGGAGGGTACCTACACAATGTGTGTAGTGGGGCACTTGGTTTCTATTCACAGGTTTTCTGGCTGGCATTCAAATTTTCTGCTCTTGTAACTCAAGTTTGCCCCCGGATACAAACACGGACACAGAAAAGTGTATCTGCAGGACTACCTGGCTAGGCTCCTTGGGTTGGCAGTGGAAACAAGTCCTTTCTCCAGCGGGTAATTCAGAGCAGGAGCCTGGATTAGCTGCTCCGAATCTGTTTTTCCCTCTTGACTCTACGGGGAGCTGAGGCAAAGGAGCTGCCACGTGAGGTTTCCCACGTTAGGAGGTGTGACCTTCTTTCCTACAGGGACTCTGTAGGGCCCTGGCATGAGCAGTGTGAAGTAGCATATGGATAGGTGCTAAAGCTTTTAGTAATGGTTAGGTGGGGTGTGTATATCCAGTACCCATTTCTACTCTGTAGAGAGACACAGAGTCTCTGCCTGAGAATTTTATAGTCTGTCCTTCAGAATAAAACTTCCAAGCCCTCGCCTTGTTTTGTGGTCAAAAGGGACTGTTGATTCCACATCAAAGTGACCCGAGAGGGCTGCTGGGGCACCCAGCACTTAGCACGCATCCGTGAAGTGGTGCAGCTGATCTATTCAGCCAGTCCCGAGTTTGTCTTTTACCGTCTGCAGGGAGGCTTTGCCGTGTCCTGTAAGCTCAAAATCCCAAAGCTCTCCCGGGTACTCCAGCAAGTACCGCTCTTTTCTCAAGTGTGAGGAAAGTGTTGTCAGTTTGGTATGCAGCCAGGTGCTCATTTAAAACTCCTGCACTACTTGTGTGGCATTTCACTATGTAACCCCCACAGTGGCATGGTTTAAACTATTGAACTAACAAAGACGAGAAGAGCAAAACAAAAAGCCTCTCTTGGGGTAGAGATGATAAGGAATTGCTGGGGAAGTGTTTGCAAGAAGCTGCAATCATCACCGTGAGGTCAGCTCAGCTGGGTAATCTGACCTGAGGCTGGCAGCGTGTCGGGTCAACAGAAGACATAGAAGCACCATATGTGAAGAGTGTGGAAGGAAATCGGACAGAAATGGTAAGGGAACTTGTTAGATGTGTTAAAAGCTAGGAACAGAGGAAGATCTGTTGGGTTTTGAAACTCACTTTAGGGTTATGAAGTTCATATTTCTCAGTCTTTCTGATTTAGAAGCTGCTCAGTCCTGCTTCTGAAGCGCGCTACGTGATGGTGAAAGAGCTTTGTGGAGTGCTGCAGGACTGCCTCAGAAATGGTTCCCACCGCAGAAAAACTTATAAGGAACATAAGGCCAATGCATTTTGATCTGTGCTATTGTTTCTTGAGGGTGGGGATCTTAGAAACTTTAGTTTTTCCATTGATTTTAGTATCACCTCCATCTGACAGCATATCAGACACTCTTATAGTAAATGGAGATCTCTTGGCAACTCTTCTCTTTAGGACAGTGAACTCTTGACATTCAACATCTCGCGGCACCAGTCATGGTGGAGTGAAAATGGTCCTGGCTGTGTACGGAAGGAGGCTTCAATGTCTGGCATCAAAGGGCTGGATAGCCATTCCTACATCTCTGTCATAGGCTGTGCCCTGGAGTACCGGTACATCGAGGTCATGCACAGCTCCTTCCAGATCCTGATCGCGGTGAGTACATCGCCGAGAGCGCTGCAGGGTAGCAAGTGTTGAGGAGATGCTCTTTGGTTTTATTTTTTTTCCAGGCAGCAATTTTCCACCCCATTTTGTATCAACTGATTGCAAAAATCTCTGTAAATGTTCGTTTATTTGTTCTCCTGTTCTCTTATGAACAATATTACTTGAAAGAATTGGAAATGGATGCCAGCAACTTAGCATCTGAAGTAATGCATCACATGCAACCGCACAATAACAAATCACTCTGAATCCCTGTTGGGGTGTGGAAATTCATGTTTTGGCAAGGACAGAGACCCTTCTGAAGAAGGATGTCTCTTATTCCACGTGACTTAGTAGTGATGGGTGACGGAGCACATATGTGCACATTTGTTGTGAAGAAATAAAAGGGAGAAGACCCTTATCTCCAGAACATGAAAGAAACTTTAAGGAAGCAGAAAGCAGCTTATTTTCTTTCTGCTCACACCTAAGATATATGCACTAAATGTTTTCATCAACTCTTTCCTCACTGGAGTCTTCCCCGGGCTTTTTAAAGTACTCTGCAGTCACGTTCACTGTTAATTAATTGTTTCTCACTTGTCTGTGAAATTAACTGAAACAAAATGTCCATTGTCCCCCTTACTTCATCAGTACTCTTCCATTTTGTAGCTGCTGTAGAGTTAGCAGCCCGCATCTTTCTAATCTGCTTTGGTTGTTACTTTGTGGTTAATGGCTTTAAGTACAAATGGACGTGGACTGGTGAAACGTTTACATTTCAGCTTTCAGTTTTGGCTTCAAAAAGAAGGGTAACTTGCCATGCTTAAATGTTAAAGGATAACAAATAGAGAAACTCCAAGCTTCTGGAGTGCCAAGGACTTCTCCGCACGTTTTTGGTTCAACTTTCCACTGTCTTGATCCTGCATTTCCTATTAGCTGGGATGATCTGTGTGACCCAGTGAACCGCGGGGCTCGGACCCCCTTCTTGCCCTGTCGCAAAAAAGAGGCAGACGGAGAAGCTCCTGTTTCCTGAGTTGGACGGACTCCCTGGCGTGTGTGCTGGCTGTTAATACGTGGTTAGTTCTCCTTCAGGGAAAATGATCTGCCTTAAACTGTCTGAGAGTTGCTTCGATGCAAGTGTATGAGAGAGGCAAACCTATGTATCCAGAAGAATAGAGCCTGTTGTCTTTTATAAAGGACTGTTAGCTGGAACAGGATTGATGCTGCTGAGCTGGTGCTGTTCCTGAGTTTGGTGAAACAACTGACAGACTTTGAAGTCAGAACATCCCTGACTTTTAAAGTGCAGAAGTATGTCAGTGCTAGCATCCTTCCTGAATGCCTGAGCTGGCACGAGCCCTGCGCCCCAGGCTGGAGGTTCAGCCCACAGATGGTCCTGAGTTTGTTTGGAATAGACCTTTGTTTTATGGCAGCTTACTGACTTAGGCACACGGCCCCGAGCTAAGTGATCACACCGATATATAGGAGTCTGTGTCTCTGGGAGTGTTTTCTCCTTTGCTTCTGCCCAAAGGCACATGACAGTATTCTCTGTGCATCTGCAAAACACCACAAAGGGCCAGATGGGGAGACAGAGGAGGGAACTATAAGATAAAATAGGATTCAGGTAAATATTTTCTCTTTCCTGCTCCCTGAGACTTAAGTTGCAGTGGATTTTTTGAATCCTAAACCCTGGAAATGAGGCTAAAATACTTGTATTGAAGCCCCAGGTCTGTAACTCCTGCTGGCTCAGAAATGCTCATATAATTTTGTCATGTGGTGGGAGAAAGAGAGCTTTTCCTCTCGGCTTTGCGGAGGTAAGGCAGAAAACAAGCCTTTTCACTTTCTCACTCAGACCTTGCCTGAAAACAGTCAGCCAGTTCTCTCCCTCTTTAGTCTCTGAGGGTCAAACTCTTTGATCCCTGCCAGTATCTTTTTCTATTCTCTTTATCTCATTTGAAGGCAGATTTTATTACAGGCTGCTGTCCTTCCCAGAGCGCCTGGCAGGTACTGTGCTGCAGACAGGCAGGGAGACCAGATCGATAGTACAAAAACATGACTAGGAACTTGAAGGCTCAGGGGTTGCAGCAAGGGACATGACCTAGTTCCCTCCTCGTCCGCTGCGCGTTTGAGACTGGAATAGTCAGTTCCCTGTGAAGAAGGGCAAGGGACAGGCAAAATTCTGCTTTCTGTAGTTTTTTGGTTTGCCTAGTCGTTTTTGGAAGTTGTGGGGGGGGGGGGGTTGTATTTTGGGGTTTTCTTATTCCAGATAGGGCAGTGTGAAATCCATGTTCTTTAACTATGCAGTACCCAGCTGTGGAAATCTTGGTTGTTCTCTGGAAATGCCAGTTCCTTCAGGCTGTTGAGCAAGTGTAGTGCGCCGTATTGTGTACTTGGGGTAAGGCTCGCTGAATTCGATCTTGCGTGCCAAAGGAGAGGGAAAGCAAACCTGAACCCATATGGTGAGCACAGTGTTGGCTGTCATCCTGACTCCTGCTGACTATATTAGCCTGCTCCTGGGCATACATTTGAAGATACATAAGGTCTCAGTCTGCTTTTGCTCAGAGCTTGTCTGTACTCCTTGAAGGCAAAAGCAACTCCTTTAATCTGGAGCGCGATCAAACTTGGGCATATCAGTCACCATGCACGATACAAGTAGCTGTAGGGCCCAGTACAAAAATCTTTCTCAATGCTTTAGCACAGAACACATTGGAGGAAAAAGCTTATTGTAACAACATCTTGAAGTCTCTACTGTTGTAGAAATGGCACTATAAAACTAATCCTACCAACCCAATTAGGAAATGCAACAGCAACTAGTTTGTCAAGAAAAGAAATCTGCTTTGGTTTTATCTTAGCAAGGATTCATCCTGCATCTCCCCAACTTGCCAGCCAGCAGGGAGAGGAGTGATTTCCAGTTTTGAAATACCTGGCATAGCTCTGGGCTGTCCATATGGTAGTTTTGGGAGTGGGGAGGGTTAGGCTTTTCCTGAGGCTCCATTGAATGGGATGGAAATTGGAACCCCAACTGAGAGAACTCATTGCCTGCCTGTCTGCTGTTTTCGCTCAGACTGACAGGTTGGAAGGTTCCCAGGAAGGCAGCAATGCAAGCCTTGACAGCAGATGTTATGTGAGAAGCAACGCACAAGAGATGCTTTGCTGTTGGCAGAAGCTTGATTTTCAGTGGTCATAATTGCATCCAAAGAATAAAGAAGGTCAAGGAATCAAAGGATTTTGATTGCCTCTTTTTGGCTATCTGGTCACAATAGCTCTTTCACGAGCTGGCTTTTTGCTTTCTTGTAGCAGAGATCTCATTCCCCCCCTCTTGCACTGATGAGAGCATATACACTTCATTAGCTCTGAAGTGAAACCTAGAATCCATCTGCCCTGAAGGAGGAGGCTCTGCACAATTCTCTGTGGTGGAAAAACCAATGGCAAGTTTTTCTATTGAGAGAAGAGTTGAAGAGCCCAGAATCTTCACTAGGACACTAGACGAAAGCTAAGATTTTACACAAGCAACAGTAATACCTCCTAAAATTTGCCTTCCTATCCTTCCCGTATTTTGCATGCTCACAGCCAGCTGGTCCCTTTCTGTAGATCTTGCTGTAGTTCAGCCTTTCTGGCTCCAGCACTTTAGTTCAATGCTGCTGTTTGGTGAACACTTTTCAACTCGCTATTAAAAAGTTAACTTCAGATGACGGAGGAGCAGAGGGATGTACAGGCTTATGTTTTCCTCTTTCCCTTTGGGCACACTTGTCTCTTCCCGTCTTTCCTGCTCTGTTCATTTGCCTGCAGAATGCTTGGGACATCCCAGCTCCATCCTCTGTTGTTGGGCAGCATGTGCATTCCCAGGCTCTCTGACAGGCTGACTGAACACACCTGCCTACAACATGTGTTCCTAATAAAAAGCTTAATCGGATACTTCTGCAGCCTGGAGGAAGCTGGTACTGAACATGCAGAACAAGCAGAGAAACAGCAGCAGAGGCTAAAGCCCAAGAACATTCTTTGGGGAATTAGAGCAATAGCTTAGTGTCATTTTACAACACCGACGTTTTCCCTCCTCTTCCACCTCCCCTGCATAATTTGCAAAGATCTAAGAATTACTGCTATTTCCCTGGGATAGTAGAGCTTAAAGCCCTCTTTTGTATTGACATTAGCAACCAAAATGGCACTTTGAGCAAGAGTGAAATTACTTCCAAATTCTTGGCCTCTGTGAAGCTTCCTGTTCTATGTTAATTGCTGCTGAACTTGGTGATGTTTGGGGGCTTGATACATCTTCAAGGATGCAGTCAGAAGGGAACCGTTGGTGTCTCTTGGAGTCTGCTCATCCCACATACTTGCAGACTCTTCCAGTGAAAAGGACTGGACAACAGGAGTGACATTTCTCCTCTGCAGCTATATTTCATTCGTAATTCATGCAGAAGGTGAGACATGGGCAGTCCTGGGAGTTCATTTAATCCCTGAGGTGATATCTTTGATTATAGTTTAGGTCAGCCCATATAAAAATGCAATTCTTGTTTATGTTGTACGTCTCTTCCCTCCTCGCTACTGAAACTCTCCTGTTCTGGCCAGGTCACAAGACCAGCAAAACTTCTTTGAATAAAAAGTGCCATTAAATAAACAATTTTTTTTATTGATGAAATTCATGTAAAGAAGGAATGGATTATAAAGTCAATAATAAGTAAACTTTAAACACTAAGCAGGTAATTTTGAAACAAAGCCAGGAGATGGAAGAAATAAAGAAAACCCTCCACTCCAGTGGAGCTGGAATTAGGGATTTAGGGAAGTTCACTTAATTCACTAGCTTTCGGTTGGTTTGTTTGTTTTTCTGAATGCAAAAGGTCACCTTAGTCATAAAAGGAAAAATGTACGGGGTGAGAGGAATGATGGTTGAGGGTTATGAGGCATTAATTTCTGTGCAAAACGGACTTCCCAAGTCAATCTTACTGCTTGCTTGGTGCTTCTGGACTGTGAACAGTTTTCAGAGGTTTAACAGGTTCCCTGTGACAGTATAGCTGATATCGTTCATGCGCTCTGCCCAGGTAAGTCATGTTTACTGGTAATACTAACAGGAGTTCCCTGACACAGGTATCGCACAAGGTTTGTGTGCACGTGTAACAGTGAATGGATTTAGGGCTGCCACTTTGTATGGCTGCTAACCCACAGTTCCTACTCTGCGGCATGATAGAAAATCTGGGCAAAGAGAAAACCATCCTAGAGTTCCCTTGGAATCGGGGCACACATTCAAGATACATCTTTCCTGCTTGGATATTTGTGTGTATGTAAATTGCATGATTTGACCTTATATCCTGTAAAATGTAAAAGGCTGGATCTTCAAACTATGAAAATGCTAGAGCAAGTGCAAAGAATGTGTGTAACCACACTCCTAATTTGATCCTAGGGTGAGAACAAACGCCCTTACAGCGGTGACCAGAGCGTGCAGACGGGTGGTTAGGCATCTCAGTGAATGCTGGGACGGCTTTGAGCTGAAGCACTCTGGTTTTCCGAGAGCATCCATAGGCGTTCACGCCGTTAGCTGCCGCAGCCCGGCTGAGGAGCGCTAGCTGCGGCGGTCGCAGCCAGGCCGGCCCGTGACGCCGGGCACCGGAGCAGCCGCGGGGGCTGCGTCAGCACCACGGCCAGTTCCTGCCCTGGGGCCACTGCCCCCGAGAACTGCCCCGAGCTGCCCCCAACTGCCCCCGAGAACTGCCCCGAGCTGTCCCCAACTGCCCCGAGCTGTCCCCAACTGCCCCCAACAACTGCCCCGAGCTGTCCCCAACTGCCCCCGAGAACTGCCCCAAACTTCGGAAAGAAAAAAAAATTCCCCGGGTTTTCTGTTAGCACACTACAAGCAATAGAAGAGAAGAAAAATCTCTGATTATTCTGATTTTTTTGGGTGTGTTTTTGTTATTGGGTTTGGTTTTATTTTTTTTTTTTTTTTTTTGGTCTGCCTTTAAAAAGCAATGGTTCTACTCAGAGGCAATTCTAAACGTCAGCAGGGAAAATCAGATAGATTGGGCATTGTGTGCGGCTTTGTGGTTACCATCATGCCCAGAAGGAGAAAGATAGATAGATATATATTTTTTTATTTTTTTATTTTTTTTTTTCTCCTGTATGAAGTCCTCTGTAGCTCATAGAAGCTTAGTATGAAGCAGCCCTGGTTTCAGAAATGCAGAGCAGGGGAATGAGTGAGTGCACAGAGCGACCTCTCCCACACAGAGGTACTGGGACACGTTTCCACAGGGCTCACCCAAGAAGAAAGGAGAGAGATGGCTTGTCTTTCAGACGATTACAGAAAATTGTAAAGGAAACACAAGGCTTAGTGATGCTGCAAAACATTCCGTTTCCTTCCAACAAGGTGTGTTTTGTCGGGGAGAGCTTGAGAAATCACAAATGCCTTAACTCCCCAGTAAAAATCTCATTATCTTGGCTTTTGTTTTCTGGTGTGATGTATTTTTCTGTCATATTAAAAATGAATGGACTCTACTTTTCAAGCCCTACCATGCATCATTCTGTCTTCCCTTGGAGTGAGTCACTGCGTGTTACATTCCAACCCTTGTTCAAAAGAACTGAGTTCACAGTGGAAAACAATTATGTCTCACAATAACTTTACTAATACAGTTACTGTCAACCGCGATCTCGCTAAGTGGGGTGTTAGGTAAAGATGTAAAATGAAGGATGGAGAGGATATTTGATTAACAGGAAGAAGGCAAAGCAAAATAAAACCCTGCTGGATGGAGAATGCTTAACTCCCGTAGTACCAGGAGTTTGTTTCCCTGTTCAGGCTGAGTAACAACTTGCTACTGAAATGGAATGAGGCAGTTCTGATGTTTTAGAGCTTCTACAAACTACCAACTAAGGACAGACCCGCCAGGCTACTTTAAATTGCTTTTTTAATGTTCACTCTAGTTTTCTGTTGTAAAGACTGCTCTGAGCAACGGGTTGACACGAGGGCCACACCACGCCAGGACGGCTGTTATTTGAGAGGCACCCTGTTTCGCTGCTCCTTCCCTGCTTCTATCTGGTTCCCAGGAGGGGGAATTTACTGCTGGCCTATGCAATCTCTGAATTAAGAGCACTGCTATCGTCTTTTCTGTTTCTCACCGTGCTCTGGCCCATCTACTGTGCAGGCCCAATGCTTGATTAGCTCACGCAGAAGTGTTTATTCTCCAAAGATGGAAAGAACCTTAGAAATTGTAGAGCTAGAGTAAGACTGGGATTTCTTTCCAATGAATTTTTGATCTCCAAGCCGAAGTTACTAAAGATTTCACTGTCTCTGAACATTTCTGCCAGTACATCACCATTTTTATGGTTAACTTTCTATCTCATCTGCATAAAAACTACTCACATCTTGTCGGTAGCTCCTGCACCAAAGTCATTTCTCTTCCTTTGCATACCCCTTCTGACAGCAATACAGACCTGATGAGTTCTTGTCCCTGGACCTCTGTTAATAAAACCTACTCCTGTATGTCTGTGTGTCTGTCCTGTACGTAGTCGTCTGTCTAAAATTTTACATAAGGCACTCTCCTGCATCCTCATCACTTCTTAGAGAGAGTAAACTTAGCACAGAGCTTCAATGTCAACGAAGCGAGCCCGTGTTCTTGCCAATCGTTCTGGCAAGAGCAGGCTGCTGCTCTGAAGGTGAGGATGGGTCTTGCAAGTTTTTAGTTTGGACCTTTGAGTATGCTGCCAGCAGTGTCTTCCCTTAAGCCTACACCCGCACCCCCTGCCTCACAGCAAATATGACTTGGCCTCACCGTTACAGCAATGCTGCCGAGCTGACAGTCAATGTTGGCTCTTGAAGTTGTGCCAAGTGGGTTTTGACCAGTCTCACAAGACTGATACTAAAATGATGTATTCTCTCTGTTTTCCAGCTGGTGGGCTTTGTCTACGCCTGTTATGTTGTTAGTGTTTTTACAGAAGAAGAAGACAGCTGTAAGTATTTATCAACAGATCCCCTGGCAAAGGTTTTACTAAATTTTATTTCTCTCTCAGATGTTTGTCTATCAGGACTGAGTTGCCATCAGACTTCTTTCTATCTCTCCATCTATGTGATATGGCACTACCTACCTTTCAAGGAACAGCTGTTTTTACTGTGAGGTTTTTTTCCCCCATGTCACCATGTGCTAGATGCTGTAATTCTGCTTTCAGCCCAAAAAAAGCTTGGTGTTGGCTACTCACTCAGGCTGGGCTTTAGAGAAGCTGGGCAGCTTCCTCTGTTCTCAAGTTTGTAAAGCTCAATACCACTGAAATATTACCATTGTAATTAGGAGTACCTACAACAAAGAATACAACCCGATACTCAAGCAGGCCACCTGCTGAGTATCATATGCCACAAGCCGAGGATGAAGCAGAGCATGAGATTTCTTGCCAAGAACCAACCTGACCACTTAATTTAAAAGCAGAGGAAGTGCTGTATCTGAATTACAAGAAGGAGGAAGGAGCTGACTCTCTCACGTTTGGTATACAAATATCTTAAGAGTCATGACATATGTCAGAGAAGAGCAAAGACTCAGAGGAATCACACGGGTGGCTGGGTCTGTGGGATCTATCCAGATATCTATAACGTGGTCCTGGATTTCCTTGCCCTTCTAAAACTCCCTTTGAGAACAGTAATTTTGCAAACAAAAGAATGGACGCACAGGGTTCAAATCAATGTGAAGTCTGATTTCTTTGGCAATGCGTTGCCTTTCTGTGTTTGAATTCTCAGCATGTTTCAATCACTAAAGTCTTACTGAAATCAATGGCTCTAGGCCAGTTTACTCCAGGTAAGGATCTGATCCAAAGGTTTTATATCCAAGTATCACTTCTTTAAGATATTCATTAGGTTTGTGCAAGTAGCTTTGTTGTTTTAAAGAGCAGCTGGCTCTGGATTTTAGCTGAAAAACAACAGCTTTGAACTGAATATTTGAAAGTATGTGAAGAAGGTTGATTTCACAGGAGTGAGATGAGATGCATTTGCTTATCTGACTTGTCCTCCTGTTTTTCTGTTGCTTCCTGTGTGGCTGAACTCATTCTACCGATTGTATTGATCATTTGTTTAGAGCTTGGCAGTGCACTTAGCGAAAGTGCTACATTATAAGCAATATTTTAAAAATTACCCTATAGCTCTTCTATTAGCTGAATAGCTTGAGTTCTGAGCCCCTTTTGAATATAGTAAAGTAATAACTTGACAGAGCTCATTTTTATAGTAGGGATCTGTTAGGAGAGGCAACCACATGGAAGGAAGCATTATCTAGAAAGGCAGAGCTGTTAATTTCAGGATACATATTTTTTTTCCACTAACAAATTCCTTTTCCCTCCCAGTTTCCCAGCTTGGAGTTAAAATGCCAGCTTGAATAATTAACAATGACAAACCATCAATATTTCACACTCACAGTGGTAGATCCTTCCAGTGACCTGAACAAATTTGACCTGCATTTTAATTTTCTCTTCCATTCGTGGTTTCCTTTAAACGTGGCTTTGATATGCAGCATGAAGTAATTATAAGTGCTGAGGCACATTAATCAGGAAGCTCATGCTAACGTGATTTTCATGAGAAAACACAGCAGTAGGGATCTACTCATGCTGAACTGTGGGCAAGGATATTTTACGTGTGCTAATGCACTGTAATATATTGCAACAATGAACCAGAGTTAAGATTTTTTTTAACTTGGATTTTGAGTTCTTCCAAGCTTGGGTGCTCAGATGATAGGACTTTGGTTTGTTCCAGGTACTAAACAGTTACTGAAAATTGCAATTCTTTAAGGTTTCCTAATTTAGACATTCCACAACTGAGGTAATATAGTTAGTATCTGTTTCTTAAAACTGCAGACTGTCTTGATTTTAGAATACTCAAACATTTTCAAAAGTGGCTGAGAAAAGGTCAATTCTCACTGGAACTGCTGGGAATTATCCCGCCAGTTAACTTTTAGAACCTCTACAGATTTTGCCCCTTAACTGACAGTTGTTCCAAAGTCACAGGATCAGCAGGAAGCTATCCATTAAGATGGAATTTGCGAGAATATGTTGTCTTTGGGTTTCTAAATATATTTTAAGAGGTTTTTTTTCACTTCCAATATATTTAGTAAATATTTTTTCTATCGTTTTTTCACTAAAAAATACCAAAACTCTTTAGCTAAAATTTAAAATAATAGTGCCACCTTCAGGAAAGAAAAGTAAACAGGCATTTATATAGTTAATAAGACTCTCCAGTTATTTTTTAAATGGCATTTGGACCGGATAGCTTTCACACTTCCAAACAAAATGTACTTGGCGCCAAAAAGTGGTCTAAGCTGGATCTATTTTAAAGGTTTTTGCAAGGTCTGCTAGGTCAGTCACAAATCACACCACATCATACCCCTACTGACCTGGCTGCGCTGGCCAGCTCAGTAATACAGACTTGGCCTAATTTCAGGGGAACTAAGAGAGACTTGGAAAATTCTTCTATGGTTACTAAGGGAATTGTCACTTAGAACTTTCCTTGTTTAGTTACATTGCCCTTATGTGAATACTGGAGAAGGGAAGCATTGTTCCTATTTGTATACAATTAAAAGAAATTGAGTTGGCAGAGGGGACGTGAAAAATATCAGAGCTGAAGATAATGAGGTATTTGCAGTTTTCCAAAGCTGCTGTTGTCTGTCTGGCAGGAAAGACAAGTGGGGCAAGAAAATTCCCACTTCGCTATATAACCTTGATGGGGACTGCTGTGCTGCCAACTTCTCCGCTGGCATTCACTCGCGAGCCATTCCCCAGCGTCCTTCTTTCAGCACATCGCTGAATGGCTGAGGCTTTGTCAGCTCAGTTCTCCTGTGAAGTCACAGCATGGTGGCGATATCCAAGGAGGCAGAGGGAGGCCCTCTTGTTTTTCTGGAGTCCTTTGTTAGCTCTCTGCTTTAAGTCTTGTGCTAGCTGAATCTCCTCCTTGGCACACTTGCCCATCCTAGGAGATCCTGGAAAAGAGGTCTGTACAAGCAGAGATTTCCACCAGGCAATCCATACCTGAAAAATCATTTTTCTGTTTTCTCACTAATTTTTGTGTTATGCCATGACATGCACCAACTTTCTCTTTCATTTCCTTTCAACTTTCTGGCCATGTTTGTTTATTTATTTGAGTTTTGATTTTTTTTCAGTTGATTTCATTGGTGGATTTGATCCATTTCCTCTCTACCATGTCAATGAAAAACCCACCAACCTTTTGTTCAAGCAGACATACCTGTAAGTATCATCTCCTGTGCTAAGAGGCTATGCATGCCTCTTAGTTTGATGGCTCAAGGGTGCCACAGGTTTGGGTTTTTTCCTCCTTGCAGGTTGATTTCTCCAACAGGCTTTTCAGGCATGGAAGGAATGAACAAGTGGACACCAGAAGGGGTGAAACTGCCTCTCCTTAGCCCCAGGTTGCCAGGGTGAAGCTGGTGTTGCCATACTTGGCTTATGGCAGCGCTGTTTGATAAAATTTATGCAACATCTAGTTATTTAAGCTGTATTTTAGCTCTGTGGACAGACAGTCATAACTGAGCTCTGACCTATACATCCATGCAATTTTGATCACTGGCCATGTCTTTGTCATCCTCCAATAATCTTCTCATGGTAGCACCACAAAATTTGACTCTGTCTTGGGTATGAGGTCTCCCTGTATCTGCTTGTACTTCTAAGGAACCTGTAGGATACAAAGCTAACACACCAGTGAATTAAATTAAACCAAGCATTAGATGGTTTGTATGCAGGATGGCACAGGTTTGCTCTTAAGGTTTCATTTCTTATTTTAAATTCTGTTGCCTACAAGAACAGAGGCTTCTATGTGTGGGGCATCCCAAGAGTTCAGCTGAGAGCAGGGAGCAGAAAGGCGACTTGTCCACAGCAGCCCCTCTCATACCACTAATAGAGATCCATTGTTGAATTCCAGCGTCTGCCCTCTGATGATCCCCTTCCCACTGCTGAAGGCACAAGATCACACTTTCACACAGTCCACTTAAAAGCTGGTTCGTAATGAGATTCTCAAACATAAAGGCCAGTATTCTCTGTTTAAAGCAGCAATAAGATCTGAATTTTCGATACTCCTTAAATCTAGCTGCAAGAAGGCAGTTCAACGCGCAGAAATTTTTTCAAGCAGCTGCTAAGGGAGGTTGTTTTTGGGAATAATGTTACCAGAGAGTCCTGCCAAAAAGAAGGATGTGAGGATGGGGGAGAAAAGTGGGGCTGAGGGAAGAAAAACTGCCCCCAAATAGATTTGTAGATGTGCCCCTCTAATGTAGTATGGACTTACTACCCACTTTGTCACTGCAGCACAAGACCAGGAGAACAAGTCATTTTTGCAAAGCAGTTAAATTCCCTGTAACTTTGGGGTGCAATAGCATTATTAGAAGGGATGCTACAGGAGATTAAATATTGATTTCCCTCTCATTTTGTCACAGTGGGATGGAATTTTCCGTAGTCTGCAGAAGCTGTGGATCTTTAAGCAGCTCCCTGATTTACTAGCTTGATACAGCAGTGTGCTGAAGAAACATCACACTTTTCCAGTATGGGGCTTGGGCTGTTTTTTTCTTAAAATGACAAATTCTGTTTGTGAAAGAAGCTAGTACTTATAAATGAAGCTTCTATATGGGGAGATAGTAATATGAACAGAAGCTAGGAACGCAAAACGTCCTTACAAGGGTCTCAGTAAGATGGTAAGCTACTAATGAAGTACACGGATAATCTTCTTGTTCTTCACTTCCATTCTTCACACCATCACTTATCAATTGATAGCTTCTGCCAGCACAATGTAATATTATTTTCTGGCCAATGGGAGATGAAAACGGCTGCTGAGCAGTAGATAAGCTGACTCTCTACAGATTTCACAGCAGCCACCAAATAGCAATTTTCGTTTATTTATTTCAGCCTAGCTCTTGCCTTTCTTCCACATGTATGAATGGGAACGAGAGGAGGAACGGATACTTGATTCCCAACTACTGATGCCATGGAGTTTTGCAGTCTGGGGCACTGAGTGCCAGATGCCCTTGTCCTGCTGTGAAAATCATTTCATGATGACTGAAAGCATTTTCTTTTTTTATATCCTGTTCAGGAAGATGCAAACCAACAAATACATCCAACTTCTTTCAAGTTTAAATTTACAGAACAGCTAGGGGTCAGGAACATGGACTTTCTGTTTTTAAGTCCTTTTTGTTGAAGGAAATGCTGAATGAAACCAAATCTATTCTACAGCTACTGACTTGGAGCTAACTGCAACCATGAACTTTCATTTTAGGATGGCATCACCCCATTATCAGTAGTTAGCTGCTCTCCTGACAACGCACTCGCCCTGTTTCCACAACTCTCTAACAGGATCACTTTCCTTCATTTCCTAATGGAATTATCCTATTCGCTCCAGTTTTATCTGCCCTTTTCTGATGAAATCACACTCTTTCCTCTCCTCCCAATGTGCCCTTTCCCTTGTCCTGGCTTGCATTTTTCCCCAGTCTCTCATCTTCATCTCTCCAAATTTATGAATTTTCATGGATCTGAAGGCCCCACAGAACAATGACATTGACCTAGACTGATGTGCACAGGTTAAGTCCAGGACCAGCCCCCATAACCTCTGTATCAAGCACGCAGCCTATGAGTTCGATAACTTTGAAATATGCTGTCACAGTTCAAAGACATTAAAGGGAGACTGCTGTGTTCCTTGGCAGCCTACTTCAGTGGTTATCAGCTGCTAAATTCAGTATTCAAAATGTACACGCAACTTCTGGCCTTCAGCTTCCATCCACTGCACTGAAAAAAGTTCTTAAATACCTTTGCCTTGTACTAGGAGGAAAAAACATCTCCCCAGACTATTACTGAGAATCGGTACTTCCAGACCACAATCCAGTTATCTCCTCGCTTTATCATGGTAATCTACTGACCTCCTTCACTTCAGTTGCAAGTCTCCAGTTAGTGGAAAACCTCACAAGTTATCAACAGCCAGGTGTTATTTTTCTTTTTAAAAACAAGCCAACAGCAACAAAAAAAACCCCCAACCAACAGTTTTGTACTGTTGCTTACAAAGGCAGGATTTAAGCATGCTTCATCTTAATTAGCACCTCCAACACTCACACAGCAACAATGAAATTTTATAAATACAGTTATTTCTATTTCAGGTTCCATGACTGCTTCTGTTCTACATTTCATTGACTCCAGGGGGGGTTTGGTTGTGATGGTTCCTATTTCAAGCCACAAGCTTAATTAAGAGAGACTCAAATTATCATGAAAAAATTGTTCTGGCAGTTTTACTGTGTAATACAATTACTCTTAATCTCACTGCTGCTTACCAATCAAGGCACTGCACTAATTATTTAATAATAATTTATTAGGAATTTTGATAGAAGATATGCTAACGCCTTCAGTGCATGAGTTTCTGGGTCAAAGTACTTAGCCAAAGGATAACACATCACTTATTGAAAACCAAAGTTATTCTCCTGAGGCCAAAAGGGAACATTTCCAATGAGTTTTCAGGAAGCAAAGGCTGAGCTCTTACCCCTCCTTAGCTAAAGCTCAAATTCAGGCCATGCCTGCTTGCACCACTGTCTCCTCCTGGGCTGCACAGGACATCAGCTCTGCGTCGCTTTTCTTCTTGTTCACTTGTAGTAACAGAATTCTCACCATTTGAGGCAAGGAAGCACTCTTGCACTGATAACCGTGGAAGGGTTAACCAAGACAGCTTTGAAGTTTCTGACTAAAGCTGCTATCTCCAAGCACCCTGCAATACTGCCGAGACAGCAGGAGGCCCAGAGCATCACAAGCATTTGTCAGCACCTCCTGCCCGCTGCATCCATTCAGTCTTTTGACATCACTCTCGGAATTTGTTTCAGACAGAAGCACTGTGCAATCTCAATTATAAAGCAGAATAGTCCCAAAGCATGATTTTGTACATGACTTAGTGCTAAATCAAGAACCTGCCAGATGCAGGAGGGAGTCTCTATTTCTTTAAAAGGTGGAGAGATGGGCAATAGATCTCCCTGCCTTTTAAGACTGTATTTATGAGGCCAAGCAATGAATTGCAGTTGTGAGGCTCCTGTCCATAACACTGACTAGGATCTGAGACCTCAAGTACTGCATTACGTTTATGGCTCGAGAGCTTTAATTTGATTTTAGTTGTGTAGCCAGATTTCACTGACTGCTTTCCTCAGCTCTACCAGTGGAAGGGACCATAGGGTAACACAAGGTGTGACTTTTCTCAGATGCAGACTTCAGCATTGACGGGGTAGCAACAGGAGGCATTGGTGAATTGAATGATCTAAGGCTCCAGTTGGCGATGGCTCACTTTAATACTCCCTAATCCATTCTTTTGTGGTGCAGTCTGTCTGCTGGCCCTAGGCATGAAGCAGCTGTGAGCGTGCAGCATTAAAGGACTCGACCCCATGTAACAGTCACCCACTTATAGGTTGAAAGTAGGTTCTTCAGTAGATCAACCTACAACTGATAGGTACAAATACACAACTAACATTCTTCAATTAAAAAAATCAAAATCCAGACTGAAACAATGCGGGAGAGGAAAGGGGGAAGAAACTAAACTCCTTTAGGATTGTTTTCCCCCCCCACCCTCTCCAAACTTGGCTTGATGACCAGAATACTTCACAAAGGAAACATTTACTTAACAGGAAAAAAATCCCACTTTGTTTCGAGGAGATAAAAAAAAAAACAAAAAACAAACACAAAACAAAATGCTTCTGCTTTTCTTTCTAGGTAGACTTTTCCCCAAACAAACAATTTGCTGAATATCAACAGGAATTTGCAAAGTTTTGATCAACCTGAAGCTGCATGTTTGAGAGGTGATGTCTCAGCTGAAACCATTCACTCATCTTTACTGCTGGCTACAACAGTAGATCTGCTTATACTGCTGCATCTACACAAAAAGCACATCACCACAGTGGCAAGAAGCTACTTTATTCTAGAGATGGCCCCTAGCTTTTAAAACTCCTAACCAAATTTTATGCAGCTCCGGATGCTGAGAATACATAGATCTAACACTTTGGCTCGTATCTAGTCCTTAGTCTAACTGCAGTATATTCAGGTCTGGAATACGCATAACATTCTTTGCAGACTTGAAGACTACTTAACCACATTACCTCTGAGCTCTCAACCCTATTCTTCATCTGTAGTCAATCATATTTAAAAACCCAGAACAGGAGAAAAAAAAGAGTTTGTAAGTTTGTCCTCATTATTTCCACGCCATTTCTGTTATCTTCAGGAAGCAGCTTAGTTCTTGCTCCACATTGATGCCCTGCCTTCACTTTCTTTCCTCCCTACAGGCCTGCGTAAATAAAGAAGAGCCAGAGGATGGATGAACCTTGCACTCCGCCATCAAAGGTGCTGCAGGAAACAATCCGCCATGGCCTGGATCTTTGGCAGAGGAAATGCAGGATGGTGAACTCCATTCCATTTTTTGTTCCTTGTTTTCTTTTCAAATGCAATGAATGTACGTTGAAGAATGGCCATGTGGTTGGTTTTTAATTCTCCAAGTGCCCTGACAAAGCATTCCTACCATAGTCTGGTGGTACTGGCCAATAAACAGCACAGGCCTAAAGACCTCAGGCAGAACAAGTTCACCGAGAGCCTCTCGAGATACAGTTGAAGTCGGAGCTGCTTCCTTGTGCCATGGATCCGTAAAGAAGGAAGCACTGCATAACACCCCGGGACATTTCATATGTTTTGTAGTTAGCCTCTTCCCCTTGTTCTGAAAAGAGCCTAAATCCCCTAACACAACTTCATCTCCTCCCTGCCTGTATAGAACTAGGTGGGGGCTATTTACATTTGAGTTATTTAGGCTTCTTTTTTTTTTTGTTGTTTTGTGGTTTTTTTTGTTTTTTTAAGTTATAGATGAGAGCTCTTCCCTTCTTCCCTCCCTGCCCATCCAGGACTCCCTTCCTCATCCTCTATTCTTTAGACAGGGTCAGCACCTTAGCAGTAGGCATTTGTCCTGGATTTCAGTGTTCTGTGACCTAACTCCTGTCATGCTGAACAGCTAAAAACTAGTACAAGCACCAGATCTTTACTCAGCATGGAGCCTAGCCCCATTTCAACATGCCAAGCCATTCTCAGAGCAGCTGTAGCTTACTCCGGGTTTGTCCATCTACATTAACACTGGTGTAGCCATATACACAGCTGAAACCTGCTGCAGGACACTGGAAAATGCCTAGTTCTTCATGGATCACCGATGGTTTTGTATCTGCCTTCCTCACCAAGCAGCCACGCTTATTCCAGGCACAAGCCTGGCAACATCCTGATGGAAGGGGTTTTTTGTGACAGGATAATTTTGAGGGGAGGGAATGGGCTGAAGAAAAGGGGGAATAAGTATAATTAAAGTTGCATTAATGAGCTGCAGCGATTAATTAAAAAACAAACAAAAACCAATGTCAGTTTTGTTACCTACATCTCCCAGCATGTTAAGTGTCAAGCAGAGAAAGAGCGCTTGTCAGCCATCCGTGGCACATTCCAAGCACGGCTGTAGTTCTTTATCATCTTGCCTAATCTGTTTGAGATTACTTGGCATTTTTGAGTAATGCTTTTCAGAAGAGTCAAGCTAGAAGCCATGCTAGGGAGGGGAAATGTGAGGGAAGAATTAAAAGAAATAAAAACATTAAGTGCTGAGTCAAAGACAGAATGATGCATCTTTCTTTGTCCCATTCCAAAGGGCCCAGGAAGCAAAACCCTCTTCTATAAACTCAAAAGTATAAGCACTAAGAGAACATTTTTTTGTTTCTGTGCAGCTTCCATTCCAGATACCCACTGCAACATCCTGAGTTCTCATCAGGTGCAGCTGTGAGTGAAAATGTTGTCTTCTATAGGTATTTTTCCTTCTTTTAGCCAGCAGAAGCCACAGCTGCTGACTGAGCAGAACAGACAGCCGACAGTTGCTGGTGTGATACTAGTTTCATCAGTTGAGGAAGAAAAAGCTCAACCCTCTTTAAAACAGCTCTGCCTGAGAAAACATAACTACCTCCCATATAGTCAATACTGTGCCACTACCGAGTTAAAAAAAAATACCAGTGGAACACAAGCTTCTCCATTTAGACAGCACACATAGCTGTGCGCATACACAATTTCTTAGCACTTTCTCCACCTCTTCTTCTATTCAGTTCATTTCCGTATTATGCTCATTCCTACTCGCCCACCTGATGTTCCCTGGAGGGGCAGAAAAAGGAATGGAAGAATACATATCCTCTAGTCAATGAGACTGATCCATGAAAGGCTTCATTTATTTGGGGCTTTTGAAATTAGTCTTCCCTTTCCTCACCAGAAAGCACTGACTTTACACTTTTTGGTTTAATACGATTTCTTTTCCTGTGAGAGAAATGTTGTCCATCAGACAGCAGCATTCTTTATTGGTCTTGCTTGAGTGCAACCAAAATTCAGCACAGATGGTGGAGAAAGCGGTTTCAGCTTTGAACAGCTGAAACATTTCACTAGTAGTTTCAGGAAGAAATTCTTCTAGATGGTCGTACGAAGTCAGAAGGAACTCTCTGAATTATTTTGAGGTATAGAGTTAAAAACATGCAGCCATCTCCAACTGACCAAGCTTTGATGCCACATTTACTAAGAAAACTGATCAAGAATACTTGCCAAGTACCCTAAAGAGACTAAGCATCAAATTGTGCACTTAATGGCATGCCTCCTGACTGTAATACACACCGGTAAAGATCAATTAAATAAATACAAGTGTGATGACTGAGTAGCTCCATAACTACCACCCTATGTTATGGTGAACACAGGTAATTAAGTATCTTTTAATAGAAGTAAAATAAAGGTTCAGGTAACCCTATAGTATTTGGTATCAATGACTGACACAAATCATCACAAAAATCACTCTGAGAAGAAAGAAAATAAGACAAGCTACCAAGGATCATATTCCACACTTAATTACCTCCTCTAGCTTTTATTAGCAGAGCTAGTCATCCTTCATACTCCTGGTCTGCTTGTGCTAGACCTGCTCTAAGGACTGCGAGGTCATGCAAAGACCCTGTTCTGTTAGGCCAGGGACTCCCAGTCGCTTGCCTCTCCAGCGTGCTGGAAGAGCAAGGAGCAGCTGAAGGTTTGCTCCAGTGGGTTCCCTTATCGCCAGGTTAGGAGTGCCCTCTGTTGGGGATAGGCATCACTGGAGAGGCTGCTAGTCAAAAAAAAAAAAAAAAAAAGAAAGAAAAACAAACAAACAGACAACGTGTACCTGTTTCTGAAGGGATATCTTCCCATAGAAAAAACGGCTCCACCCTTCCAGATGTGGCAAAGCCACAATTTTCCAAGTGTTAACTAAAAGAAGCCCCAGAAATAGCTTGTATATTCACAGCCTTGTAGTCCTGTTGATGCTCAGGCAAGGTTCCAGCCACACTGAGCTGAAATTTAGGAGGAAATAACACTATTCCAACACTGAGCTGGTTTTGTTTTCCCTTCTCAGATTAGCACACCTACTTAAACTGTAAGCTTTTGCTGTTATTTATGGAGGCAAAATAAAGCCAATGATAGCCTGAACCCAGACACAACACCTAATTTGGCATGGTGGTACAATTCTGTTCCCTGTGAAAGCTGCTGTCTGGCAAAGACCCACAAATTCCTCCAAGAGTTGGAGAGTTTAAACCGCTCAATCGGTAATTTCTCTCATCTTTTCCAAGAGCTGCATTAATATTACCTTCTTCTGAAGGCAAGGATGAAGAGATCTGCCCTCCCAAGTGGCCCAGGGATAACTGACACCTTAAAGTTACTCAGAGACAAGCCTATAACCCTGTTCAGCACCCAGGGCTGGAAGCAAACAGAAGCAACTCCGCAGCCTGTGCTCCAGTCTCTGCAGATGTGTTTAAGAGCCAGGTACCAAAACTCTGCGTCGAGTTCAGATGCAGAATTCTTCCCCACTTACACAGCTTCACGTATCGGGTCCTTATCCTCCTGCGTACTTACACCTTTTGTGGCTAAGAGTCTGGAGGACCCACATGCCATCTTGTGAATTCCAGAAGGAAGCCAACGGATGGTAAGAACAGTTGCTTCTCTCATTCGTGCCCTTGTAGCGCTGAAGGACAGCAGCTCAAGTGATCTACAACCTGATGCTGCCCCATCATCTTAGGACACCACCGCACCCCCTCCCCCAGTAGGGCATTATACTAGAATCAGATACTCAGACCTCTGTAAGATAAACAAAAGAAAAGCTTTTTATTCAGTGAAAAAGAACAGCTAATTTTAAAAAACATATTTCCTTTCCCCTGCAGTTAACAAGCTATGGTATTGACAAAACTTTCTCTTTTTGGCTACATGATAGAATGTTCCATTAAAATAAGAATCATCAATTTAGCCAGCAAACAGAAGTCCTGAAATGGCAAGTCTCCATCGTTATCTTCTAGTAGGATAGTACCCAACAGCCAGGGAAGAGGCTCTGTACAAAGCTTCCATGAGATCATCTAGTGACCCTGACCATCAAAGAGCCTTTCCCCTTCTGTCTAGGGAGGTCAGCTGAGAGGAAAGAGGTTGGAGAGTCTACAACAGGCCAGGCTTTTCACTTAGTTATGTGGATTTAAGTATTACTGAAACATTCTGTCAATTGTTGACAATGCAACAAGGCGGGGGGCGCTGGGAAGACAGCAAAGAGCTCAGAAGACAAAGCTAGATTCTCCCTCCCCCACAATACACTGCTGCCGAGTATTCTAGTCTCAACAGAATGCATTTTGCATAAAAATACTCCCATTTTGAGTCAGACTTACTGAAGGAAGTCATCAACCCCAGCAGAATAATCTAAACTGCTAAATGAGAGAAAGAGAACCAGAGACAGTCTACTGAAACCAGCCCTCGATTTCAACACAGAGCAGGGATTCATTTGAGAATGCGAGAATTTGGAGAAGGAGAATCTCTGTCAACAAAAGCGTCTTTTTGGAGGACAGAAGAAATGAGCAGAGTTTTTCTGGAGCAGTCCTACAGCAAGAGTAGAGCAAACCAGCAACTCTGTAAGATAGTGCCTTCTAGTAAGTTTTTACACTTATGCCAAGCTACCCTGCAAATAAGATTGCTCCAGCATCAGTCGAACTATTTACTTGTTTTCTTCCTCTGCTGTGTTATGAATGAGTTGTATAGACTTGTCTTTCCCCTTAGGCACATCGTCGTTCAGGACATGAAAGTCCTCACGCTTCCCCGGATGACCGCTCTGCAGATAGGACACAATCTCAAATTGAGGGCACATTCTCCACAAGCTACCAGGTGGCCACAAGGAACAAACACAACAGACACATCTCTGTCCATGCACACTTTGCACATCCTTTCCTCTTGCAGGCGTCGGAGCTGTTCTTCTGTGCTCATCTGAGACTCATCTTTACCAAAAAAGAAAAAAAAAAAAGCCCAAACTGTTAGTATTATAACAGCTCCAGAGCGCCAGTCCTGTCATCTTAGGAAGTCACACTGCAACTTGCTCATCATTTTGTTCAGAGACTGAGTGTGAAGATGGCAAAGTACCTCTCAGGCAAGTTTCATTTAAGGTGAAAAACTACAGCTATTACAGACTCTGGCTTATCTACACAAGCTTCAGCATATCTACACGTGCTGGACTGAGCAGGGACAGAGATCAGCATCTTTTTACTGTAATATGTAGATTATCCCGATACACAAAAAAGTTTGGTTTAACCATCTGCTTCACAGTGCAACTCTAATTCCTGAATAAGGCTCTCTGTGTTCAGTTACCATTCAAGCTAGCACACATTCCCCTTCAGGATTAAAAAATGAATTAATACAATGACCACTAATACCATTACTATAAAAAGTCATCCCAATTACGCCTAGGCTCAATTTCACCACCACTGTCAGCCCAGTGCACCTGATTCCTTTTGTTGCACAGATTGCATTTCTTCTCTTGAACTTGATGTCTCGGCCTCTCTCTGAACAGCATCTGTATAACCAGGAAAGAAGATGGCATTAAATGCTACCCCTTTCCTCCCTCTTCAAACAGCACTGTTTAAAAAGATGAAATATCCTGGATTTCAGTAGCCTTAGGTTAAACACATCTTTACTCCACGGTTAACTTCACACACTCAGCCTGGTGAAGCTGATATTCGCCGGGGTGCTTCAGTCGCTATGTATGTTAACCTCCCTACCAAGACATGTCCACATCACATTGTATTCACAGCAAAGTTGGTTTATCCATCAGACAACAGGAGCCATCAGCCACTCCTTCCTGCTCCTGTGCTACTATTTAGTCACACTTTTGGTTTTGTGGAAAATTTTTTTTTTTTTTTTTTGGCTCAGCTAAAGAGATGGCAGATAGCAATATGGAGACAGGAGCTTTGGAAAGCAGGCTTGCTACCAGAGAAAGCCTGTGTGGAACTGCATCTTCAAATAAATGTCACTTGGCAAACAGACTCCACAAAACAGATAACACAAGACAGACGTAGATAAGTTAAGGAGAATATATATTATCCAAACAAACAAAAAATATGGCTATTTCTGATCAAGCCATTGATTCAATTTTGAATTGGCTTGGAGTACTCATCCATCCTAGAAGCCTTGCTTCAGACAACTGCTTCTGTCTGTCTGCATCAGATTTTGTGCTCTACATCATGCAGCTGTCTGCTACTGCAGGTCTAAGGGCAGCAGAAAACATCAAGGATATCTACACCATAGGCTATTGGAGGCAGATATAGTTACTGATACCCCAGTACTCACAGCTCCTCCAGGTTTCTTTAAAGAGAACCTCATTCTTCAGCCTTTCAAAGGCAGGCAGGCTTGGGTACGTTACTACTCTTAATTCCAGCCTAGGAAGAGAGAAGGCAGACCCGCAAGACACTCACAACAGTGCTCAAGATGAAGTGAATAAGAAGTTAAACATCCACCAAGAACGTGGGCATGCAAGTCAGGCATACCTCTGCTTTCCTCCGCACTGCTGCTCTCTTCCCAGTCTGGCTGAAGCAGATCAGAAATCAGCTCAGACTCAGAAAGGTAGAGAGTCCCAGTCAGTATGTATTTGTTCTCTACCAGGTTAGCCACACAGGTGGGGTCAAAGCCCATCTGCAGGACATTCTGCACTATGGTAAACTGATCCAGAGAAGGAGGAGCCCAAAATTCCCAGTTCCTCAGAGGATCTGTAAAGCAGTGAGCAGATACTTTACCAAAAAGGGAGAACTTTGGGCCAAAAGTATGCCACTCCCTAAAGCTGTCATATATAAAATGGCACTAATATATTCTAGAACATTCCTCAAACTATCTATATTGTTAGATCAACATCCAGATTTACAGTTTTTACTTCCAATCATAATTCACAAGAAAGTGATCAAAAGCAATTTCATAAAAGCCAAGAGACTGATTTTGGATGGTTTATTCTACTGTATCAGTGAACCAAGTCTCCCATGTTTGGCCCCAGTCCAGAATCCTTATCTATGTTTTCACATCCCAGAACAGAAGTCTCGAAACAGCTTTCGTGAAGATCAAGTGGAACAACCCAACTGAAGTCTCTCCTACCTCATAATCTAGCTCAACCATTCATCAGTAAAGACAGAAATGGGAAATTCAGCTGGCAGCCCCTTCAAAGGCTTAAATCTTTAAGCTCATCTTATCAGATAGGCTTTTCAAGAGAATGAGAAAAATCAGTTTTCCACAGTTATGGGAGCCGAATTTCACCTACTTAAATTTCAAGGAGCAGCTCATGAATGGGAATAGATCCACAGGATCGACACTTCCATGAACAACCGGACCCTCTAGCTGTTCTCTGGTCTCCTATCAAGTATGTTTAAAATGCTGTAGTCTGAAAGACTCTACAGACAGACAAACAACATCAAGAGCACGGACAAGTCAAAGGAAAGTTAAGCAAGCACCCAAAAGTCACATGATTATCCAGACTAGCTAAATATCTCTGGCCTTAGACTAAGAGCTCTCACAAGAAGCAGCAATTTTGCTTCTCGTGCTAGAGACCATTTCCTAAAAATACAGAGAAACAGCTTCTAGAGTATCAAAACATCTCTCAAACACCATGCCTACAGAGTGCACAGTAGCTTAGGTGAGGTAGAACTAAGACAAAACACCATGTAATTATAGCACTGACCTTGGGAAGCAAAGGAATCTTGTTCGGTCCGATCCCAGGAATCTCTCTGAAAATGTCACAAGATAGTCACAAAAGAGAAGCATGTGTTCAAAACTCCCCCCATCTACCAAACCCCCATCCACTCTACACAAAATATTCATGACTCACTGGAGATATCAGGGTGCTAGAAAAGGACTCCTGAACACTGCCAACAAATTCTCTCCCCCTGGACCGCAATAAAAATTCACACCTATAAGCAGAAAGATTTAAATACATTAGTACAGGATATCTCAAGTGAAAGGAGCAGTAGTAGTTTGAATTTTAGAAGCAAAGGCTGCTATCAGGTTATGAGCAAACCGCTATATTCATTAAAGAAGAGGGAGTATCACGGTCTTTCCTCCCCCCCTTGCATGAAGGTCAACAGTAAGAGACTCATGATCCCACCCTTAATTCAGTCTTCATGTTTGGCCCAAGATGAGCTTTGGAACAGATCACAGAAAATGTGATAATAGACCAGTTCACAGAAAAACACAAGAACCGCTACAGAAAAACAAGGTTTACAATATCTTTCTTTTTGTACCTCAGAGTGGTAGAAACCAAAGCTTTCTTTGATGTCAAAGTGATTTGAATTGAACTTTTAGATGGTGAATTCTAGGTGAAATTAGAAAATCTGAGGTCTGCACTGTGCCATTCCACCTAAGCTTGAAAATTTGATTTTGCTTTTAAAGTAAGAGGGTCTAACTATTTAGGCTTTGTCACTTCTACTTGCACAGTTCTTTTTAAAAAACTAGTTACAGCTTAGACAACCATCATCTAGTAGGCTTCATCATTAACACAGAACACTCCAGCGATAAATCAGCCTTTGGAATAGAAGAGGTAGCAATGCCCGAGATGAAGCCTAAAGGGACTGAAGCCGACTGCGCTGGAGGTCAGCGAATTATTGTAAGGGATGACATATGCGGAGAGACACCAGACACATCAACTACTTTTGGGGAGGGTGGAAAGGGAGAAACAGGAGAGGAGAGGCAGTTGAAGATACGATGGTTAGGTTTTCAGGCCAATCTTTGGTTCTTCCACATGTGAAGGGAAAATAGGACGAAGGCACTTTTGGAAGACCGTACAGACTAAGTGGCTGACCTAGAAACAAATTTTCTATCTTGACCCACTACTAGGGTCCGAAGAGGGTCCCTTGCTGAACAACTTCAACTTCGAGGATTCAGAACCTGTCTCTTGAGATTTCAGGGATTTCCAGAAGGTTATAAACTATTGCAACAGTTTATGCAGTTAAACATGATTGAACATACCTGACTAGCTTTCTACCTAGCTAGAGCAGGTGAAAAAGTCTCAGACTAAGCTAATAACAGAGCCTGGAAGCAGCGCTTATTACCAGTACACCTGTGACTCATTTGTGTCTCAAGTGGGAGTACCTCTATCTTACAAAAGAAGAAATTGGTGTGGAATGCGCAGCATATCTTTTGGTCTTACTACAAGGGACATTTGCCAACCAAGACTGACTTACCCCGGATACCATTTGGCATGTTCCCTCCAAGGATCATCTCCTAATGACCAGTTCCTCACACCTCCATCACAGTAAAAACACCTCACTACATCATCTTGTCCTGAAAAAGACACAAAGAGATTATTTGACATCTGAGACACTATGCTTTACTAGCCCTGGATGAGAACCTGGGGAGAGATTCAGCACAAAACACAGGCTACCGGACAGAAGAGACGAGCACATGACAATTTACCAACACTATGCAAGTTGTATAGGCGCAGGAAATCCGATGAGAGTTTGAACTCCCAGAGCTGCAGCTGGTTGAGACGATTCCAGAACTGGGTCACAAGCTAACAGGCAGCACGCATGTGAGCACCATCGCTCCCATGTACGCACATACCTATCCAATTGCCTCTTGCCTGCATTTAGAGTAAAGCTGTAATTAATTATAAACACACTTTGTTTCCTAAGCACAATCTGCCATAAGCAGCAGCAGGCAGTGTCAGACGATGTACATAGCTTCCATCTCACGGGCATAATAATTTGCCACAACGCGGTCCCAGGTTATCCACCCTGCTACTGGGCTTCTCTTTGCAGAAATCACAACGGAAAAAAAAAAACTTAAAGCCAAACACAGTTAAGAAAAACTGCCTACAAATGCCCTGCCCTAAGGACAACGAAACAACATCAGTAAAGGCTGCCAGCAAGTTGGGGTCACAGACACAATCTTCCAAACACTCTCGTGTTAGAGCAGTTTGGCTTAACTTGAGGGCTCGGTTCCAGCGTTCTCCTGCTCAAGTGACCGCAGGGGAGTGCCATGTCAGGCTGCTGCTGCCTAATGAGTCCCCAAAGTAAGGCTCCGTGCTGGGCTCTCAAACAGCTGCTCTGCAAGTGATAAATCAAGTCCAACACAAAACACAGGGGTTTTTTAGCTGCAGACACTGCTTTGTAGTTTATTCTCTGTTCCTGGCCATGCTGGTCTTTTGTGTGCCTTAAAAATTAATAAAAAGACAAAAGCAGCAGATAAGCTAATATGCCTATAATGCTCTTCCATTTAGGGATGCACGCTGTTTCACCCCTGCTACTGTGCTCTAAGCAGACAGGTACAGATTCTTAGTATTCACTGGATTTATAGCAAGATCCAGGTTACGCAGTTTGAGTGAAAATCTTGCAGAAGTAGAGAGACATACTAGCAAACTAACCAGTCACCTCCCCTAACTCAAGCTAAAGGAACAGAAGGTTCAGTTATTTAGACATACTTTCCTACGTGCATGTTATTCACCATGTTGCAGCTCAGATTTTTCCAGCTATCACAACATTTAAGGCTGTTTTTTTCCCCCAATTCCCATCTTTACCAACAAATAGTACTTAAATAAGTGGAAAAACGGGCAATTCAATTTTACTTCAACAATGAGAGCGTGAGGCATTCAGGACGCACAGGTTTGTTTCTGCTAAGGGAGCTTTAGTTTATGGACCCTGCCTGTCGCTTCTTTCCATGTCTCTGTTTGACGTGCAAATACAAAACAAATAGATTCCTTCGTATGGAAGAAGTCACACTCGCAACAGACAGAAATATCACTACATTACTAGCTTTCAAAAACCAGAAGGATCCCCTCAATATTTAATTACAGTCAAGCATTAACATACTGTAAATTCTGACTGGTCCATCCAGGGAGGAGTACTTATTCAAATCTATTATCTAACCAGCAAAGCCTTCTCAAGGGGAAACAATGATGTTATATTGATACTCACATGCATATGATAACAACAAATATTGCTTATGTTCCTCAAAACAAAAAGTATCTTTTTTTTCTTTTTATTTCTGTATTACAAGTCCAGGGTCCTTACAGCAACAAGCCACAGTGACAGCCGAACGGGCTGACTACCTCAGGTTTCACTCAGATTTGGCTTTATGAGAAGAGAAGGCTTCAGTGCAAGACAGAGTTTATAGAAAACACGACGTCCCAAGTAAGTGCCTCAAGTCCTTTTAGAAGTGCAAGTAATAAATAGGCTCAATGGATCTTGAAGCACACATTTCTCTGCCAGTAAAACATGTTTAAAACATGTCACTTCTTCCACTCCTGCTGGTAAGGGAATTGACTCACCAGTGGACCCCTCAGTACTCAAAGAGGGGTTAACCTAGCAGTGAATTCTGCACAAGCAGCAAGCGCAACAGCACAGGCTGAACGAAGGATGTGGTTTTAACTACACTACACATACCTGCAAGTATTTGGGAAAGCAATAAAACATAGTGACACCTTCAAAAGCCAACCTGAATAAGACTTAAAAACATTTCCCCGAGTACCTACCTGTGTAAAAGAATCCTGCTCGAGCCAGTTGCTCAGGATGCATGTCAGTATATTGCGGCCAGTTCTGAAATGTAGATAGTCTCATCTCCTCCGTTACCATCTCTGGGTATTCTGGTTCGTTGGGCAGGGCTGTCTCCTCACTGTCTAGCCCCTGCAACAGACTGAGGAACTGCCCGTCCACAGTGTCAAAGATTTCCTGAAGAGGAAGCATCTCTTGGTTCCCAACATCCTCACCACAAATGAATTTACAGGAAGGGAAGAACTTCAGGTGCTCTGCCACTGGGCAATCACCAGGTCCCCAGTCCTTCAGGACACCACCGCAGCAGAAACACTGCACTTCATCTCTTGGACCCACAAAGAAAAAGCCAGCCTTGACCAAATCTCGGGCAGACACAGGTGAGGTGCCTGGCCACTGCCGAAAAGTCCTCAGTCTTCTTGCTTCATTCCTCATGCTGGATTCAAACAACTGGCAGCAAGCAGCCCTGAGCTCAGTCTCCTCTGCTGGTGTCACGTCCCCCATGGTCGCGTTCTGAAAGAGAGGAGGAGATAACCCAGAGCGGTCAGCTGGATTCCCGCTGTCAGGCAGCACTCACCCTGCGTTATTTGTTCCTCATCCCCACGCGTATTCCAGAAAGCTCCTGGTCTTGACAAAGCTGAGCTTGTTTCAGAACTGCAGCCCAATCAGAGATCCGGTGCTGCCGTACTCTGCTGTCGAACTTTTGCTGAGTCCCCACTAGTGTCTGAAGGGAGGGGACCAGCACTTTCGGAGCCCCGCTGCCGATTTACAGCAGAGTTGCTTGCGGGAACAGATAGCGGAGGGGGAGGGCAACACCTATCCTGCCTCCCTAGCAGGACCGATCCAGCGTTTGGCATCTGATCTGCGTGATAAATCCCCAGTCATTTTGCTCAGCCTTTAAATTAACATTAAAAAGACTCTTTTTTTTTTTTTTCCCCTAAAAACAGATTTAAGAAGGCATGCCATAACAAAGCAGAGAACAACCACACCCAAATAACTATTGTCTCATAATGTTCAGTTTACAGCCAAACACTACACAGAATATCAGTCGATTTTTCATAACCTTATTATGCTAATTAAACAGTGACTATATAAAAATATCTCTATAAAAAAAGACAGGTCCAGTTTCTATAGGGGGGTGCCCTTAAATCAAAGATAAGACATTTTTTGCCTGTGGCAGTTCTGTGCAAGAGGAAAAGTGAAATTAAAGAAGTTACTGAGTGCCCGATTATCCAAGCCCTCATCCTACTTGGGTAACAGCCCTTCCCTGCGCGAGTAAGCTAACCTGCAACCCAGCTACTGCTTCTAATACTTTCTGTATGGCTGGCAAATACATTTTCAAAAGGTCATACAATTACACAACTGAGAATCAGGACCAATTTAACTAATCGCTCCAAAGGAATTCCTTAGAGTGAAGTCACTACACACGTGACTAAGTGGTAGGTGCAATCAAATCCATTTTTTAAATTAAGTACCCTGAAGATCCCTCCACCACCGAACTCGGTAGGTCAATTCATCC
This sequence comes from Platalea leucorodia, assembly GCF_965183815.1. Taxonomy (NCBI): domain Eukaryota; kingdom Metazoa; phylum Chordata; class Aves; order Pelecaniformes; family Threskiornithidae; genus Platalea; species Platalea leucorodia. The sequence continues at coordinate 14,758,461 of NC_138835.1, read as the reverse complement.
CAAGGAAGTGCTAACTACTGGTTATCAGAGCTAAGCATTACAAGCACACAGACAAAACATCACACAGGCAAATACTAAATTAGAAAAAAAAAAAAATATATACACACCCCCTAAAAAGATATGGTGTTTCCAAGCTGGTTCACCAGATTATTAAGATAATAGATAACCACTGCAGTGCGCTCTTTTGGATAGGCACTGTAAAAAACAGTCAAGGGGAGGCCACCAGGATAGCAGCTACTCTGCAGTAAACACAGTCACCGAGACCGTTAAGAGGCACTCAGGCCACCAGCATCTCTGAAGGACTCGTCCTCTTAGTTAAGTGCTGCAGTACATTCAGGGGGAAAAAAACCCCAACAACTTACAGGGCATTTTAGTTGCAAGACCTGTAGCCAGCGTTAACAAACCGATCTTTTACAGGTATTACACATTTAGTGAAATTTTAAAAGCAAAAGCAAGCTTGCTCAACCACATGCCTCTCAGTGAAAGGCAGCAAGGAAGAGAAAGTTCATTAGCAACCAGAATTTTCTTCTATAATCATAGTCACAGAAACCAGAGCTGCAGGAAAAGAAGGCTCTAAAAGTTTGTTTTAGAAACTGTGCTTTATTTAATACAATAAAGTAGTTACTCAAGCACTATGTTACTGGGTTAAGGAAAAATCCATGCAGAAAGAAAAACAAACCAAACCTATTAGTCACTGATACACAGCAGAATTTGCAAGCTAAGCAAACTTATGAGCATGCAGTTTTTTAGCCTACACAGCAGATTTTGCTCTCAGAACACAGAGAAGCAACAGAGACGTGCATCAGGCACAGCGCCACAATATCAGTGTTTCTCTCGTCTTTAGCCCTAACAAAACAAAAACCATTCTTAAACTATGACAAACACTGTTTTCCACCTAGAAGGTGGCCAAGTTATCTTAGCCTACTTCCACTTGAGAAGTGCACATCAGAGCAAGCTTCACAGCACAACACAAAGAAAGAAAATGAGTTTTGCCACCCAAAAGCTTAACAGCTGAATCAAGCTTTTTTTAAATAAGAGATGCATCACAGGAGAACAAATATATTTATCTTTTGTTTATGAAGAAACCTATTATGGTTTACCTGCATTAAAGACATTTATAGGCTCTGCAGAAGATCCATTAACCTGGCTAACAAGGCTCTGCAAACCGAATGGATATTTTAAATAGCTACAACACCACTAAAAGCCAATATTGTCCCACAATCCACTACTTACACCTACATAATAATACACTTCCAAAGCAACATCACAGCTAATATCAACAATTCCCTACGATTAGCACAGAACTCAAAAAAAAAAAAAAAAAAAGAGAGAGAGAGAGAAATTTACCTGCAAAATGCTTAAAAACAAAACAAAATAAAACAAAACACTCCCAAGAACTAAGACTCTCACAAGCTTCAAGCTACCCTCTTCTCTTCTAGGCAATACAGAGGCCTTTTGCAAAGAAGCAGAAACCTTTCAAGGCAAAAGTGACCCCACCTGACACAGAGGCCATTTCTAATGCTTCGTTTTCCCCAATTGGTTGGGTTTGTGCTGAGATTCTCTAGTGGCTGAATAAACAGTCCAAATTTCATCTTTATAAGTGGGAATCACCAGGGAAAGATACAAAGTTAAGCTCAAATTTCCTCCCAGAAATAACCGTTTGGGCCCTTAAAAAAAAAAAAAAAAAGAAATAATAACCAAGCCTTGTGATCTTGTTAAAACCTCGCACAGCACCGCTCCTGACGTCTTGGCTCCTGTGACATAATGATTGCAATCCTCCTGTTTTGCTATAGTACCTTTGCTACTGCATCCATGATTTTTTCTTTAATTTCTATTGATACAATAACAGAAAGGAGCATAATCATCTTCTAAAAGACTGTCCAGATGTAAGTTATGCCATATATCAAATACGCCGGGGTATGTCACACGGGGGCGTGAGAGCAGTTCCCTGTGCAGAGGGCGATAGCCCTCTTAGCCCTTGCAGCCATGCTGGGACTCTGTATTAACAGTATTACCGTGCCTTCTTCAACTTGCTCTCACACGTGTATGCTTTGCACCTTACAATTTCCAAGAAAATGCACTATAAGATTAACAGATAATAGCAGCAAGAATTTACTCAGGACAGCTTGAATGCATCACGTTGCCTTTACTTTGGGAATAAAAACTGACTCTTTTGCTACTACTGCATCTTCACGATTTGAAATCTTTCTATTCTTCTGCCTTGCTGTGGTCACAATGCAGAATGAAGGATTTTAAGGCTAGTTTTGAAAGGTGCAATTACTTGAAAATGTGTTTTCCTCTACCTCTTTTCTGCCTGAGAAGATGCATGCAGCTTATTCTAAACTGTGTGCTTGACAAAACATAAGCTCTCCATGTGAACACAAGAACACGAGCGTTTTATGTTTGTACAAAATGATAAATTACAATTTTTCTTTTAAGAAAAAAGATCCAGAGCCCTTTTCCTACAGGCAAGCCTATACAAACATTTTAATTAAAAAGAACAGTGTTGAAACTTTTTTTAATTAAATACGCGTTAATGAAAACCCCTGAGCAGTAGAGGGCAGTGCCTATATACGGAATTTACAGAATCTTGCAACAAGCGAATGTGGTTCTCTTTTTTTTGTCCGTAATGAATTTAGATGTAATTGCACATTATCTTCTGCTCCACAGATCCTGTTCTTTATAAGTCCATATTGATTTTTGAAGAATGTATCCTAAAAATATAAGATACAGAGTTAAAATGCTTAAACAATCTGCCAGTGGCACAGGGTAGCCCTGATGCACCATAGCGCGGTGGCAAAGGTGCAGCGAATTGCCCAGCCTGCCCAGTTCCCCTTGCTCTAGGGGAGCCCCAGGGGGACTGTTACAGGGGGAAAAGCTGTATAAAAGCGCAGAGGAGCTGAAAGGCAGCTTCTAAGTTAATTTACGCAATTTGCCTGATTCTGGCAGTGATTATTCGGGGTTTTTGTTTACATAACATTCTTTCTTCATGCAAGCTTAAAGACAGGTTTAAGGTTGGTTTTCTGTGGGGATACACTTAGGCGATTTTGGGGAGAAGGTTTCACCAAGAAAGGGAAGCTCAGAAGGACTAGTGAGAGGACTGCAGCAGCAGAAGATGAAGTGACACCAAGTCTGGCGCTGACAGCAATTAAAAATAAGTCACCATGGATAAATGATGGGGTTTTATTTTAGCACACTAAAATTTTGAAAGCAAATAACATATTCAGAAATGTGTTGTACGCAACTAATATTGATCTTTTTTAGCAATTCCCATACATTTTTAGTTCCTTTTCAGAGAATTAAGATGTCCCGCTGAACTTCCAAATGCTTCTTAAAACAAAGTGTGATGAGCTAACGACAAACAAATGCGGGAATCAGTGAGCATCAACCAGGATGAGAAACGTAGTAACTTCTATATTGCTGAGCTCATTCCAAGCATAACTGGAAACCAATAGTAGACAGTGATTTGAAATAGTCTAAGAAGAAAGGGAAGTAAACATAATTAATCAAAATACGTTTGGTAATATCAGCCTGATTTGGAAGGAAAGTAATCAATAAATACAGGGGCCGGAGTACAGCCAGAGGCAGCATGATAAAGAGCTCGAAACAGCTGAAGTGACTGGAACCCCTGGAAAAACTCCAGCGGAGTTCGGCATCTCTGACCTCCAGGTTCTCCACAGCCGTAAGCGGATGAAGCTGTTCTGTGACTGTCATTACCGAAGAAGCAAAGAGGCTGGGAACACGAAGAGAGACACCACAGCTTCCCACTGCAGCTGATGTGTAAGGGGGCTGGATATCAAGAAAATTTATAATTCCTGTTCCCACTTGCTCAGAACCGCTGTTAACCGCTCTATGAAGACAAGGATCCATTTTTCAGAACACAACGTTCAGACTTTCTGATATAACTGCTTTCCAGCCTGAAGCAAAGTAGAAAAAAAATCATTAAATTTGTAGCCATAGAAGTAGGTGACTGCTGCTATTTATCCATTTAGGGCCTCGCTTTTCCTCTCCTGGCTGCCTTCTCCTTGTCTGTTGTCCTTCATCTTCCTTCACGCTGGATGGCCAGCTGGTATCATCCTGCAGCAAAATGCCTGCGCTCTGCTGCTTTCCTAAGAGTTGCTGGCACTATGTTTCCTGCAACAGTAAAATCTCCAAGGCATCCATAAAAGAAATCTGCTCTGGACAGGCAGCATGATCCAACCCAGTGCATAAAGACAGGACACGCTGAAAAGTGACCGGTCACACCAGAGACAAACACAAAGCCATTCCCTTAGGGCAAAGCTCAGACGTCTCACTTTGCTTTTTCATCCAGCTCAAGGTCCTTTCTTTTACCACAACAAGGACTGCTACACATGAAAGTGCTTAAAATCAAATACTGTTAATGTACCAGCCCACGGGAACAGAACACAGTACATATCAAAAGAAAAACCTGCAAAGCACAGCAGATAGTAAAAAAATCAACAGAGGAACTGCCCTTAAAATCCGACTGTGATTTGAAAGAAAAGCAAACTAACACGCTACTTCCTTGGAAGGAGGAAAATCAAAGTGTTTCTGCCACAAGCCATTACTATGTTTTACATTGTTTCATAACTTCATGATTTCAGTGTCCAGCCTATCATAAAAAGTATTTCTGCTAGAGAAGATGGAGTGGGTTGAAACCTGTTGGATGCTTTTTCAGAAGGTAACTGGTTGTAGAAAATAGTTTCTTTTTTATTTTTCTAAATGGCTTTTGGAGCTGAAAATTTTGAGAGTTTCTTTTTCAAGAATGTTTTTTTCTCTTTGTTTTTTTACCCCTTCTTGCCTCTGCCAGTGAACACAAAACATCATGGGGGAAAAAAGGAAGAAAGGACAAAACCAAAACCCACCCATTACTTGTTTTTTTGTTTGCCACAACGTTCTGAATACTTAGAAAAATCTGTAAAAATTCAATGCTGCCCCAAATTGAATGAACTGTTTTCAGTTTTCAGCAGGTCAATGTGATAACCAAAGAGCAAGCAGCATGCTTAGAGGGCTGAGCAGCAGCACAAGGATTAGGAATACGAATCACAGTTTCAGGAGAGAACTGGATGGCCAAGTACAATTCCCACAGTGAGCATGGAAAACGTGAATGATATTCCCTTTCTTTCTCCCTTTGTGAGTAGGATCTGGCTGGTTTCCCCAAAGATCAGTTGTGCTTCCTTTCCTCTCTATTCCTGCCTCTCCCTCTCACTGACTCCGATCATTTCCCGATTCCTTCCGATGCTGACACGGAGGAGCCTCACACTTGTCCCTGTTCCCTCTACCTACCCGAAGCCTGGCAGGAGGTACAGGAACAGGGGGCATGCAGCCTCACGTAAACCGGGTGGCATTGCTACTCCAAATCGTTCACAAATAAAACTAACAACTCTTCAGAAGAGATTGCTATCAGCTTCTGACTAATGTATGTTCCACCATTCGGCCATTAATTACCTTTAAAGAAGGATTTGTTAGGCATTGTTATGACTCTAATGGAGCTTATCCTACTTTTAATTAGTGGAAAATCAGCCATCAAGGAACATGGAACATCTGATTTTCCAATTAAATTCTGCTAGTTTGGAATGTGTTTTTATTGTAAAGAGATGTGCCTAGCTGCCTGAATATTGCTTGGACAACAGGCAGAGAGATCTATTCTTGAGCTATTCACACTAGCAATCATCTGGTTTTCTCTATGCAAATTGGCTCGGAATAGGTTTATTTTGTGCCTGTAGCAATAATCAATAGCAAGATTGAAAGACGAGGAAGAAAGACAAAAGACCAACCTGAAGGGCGCTGCAAAAAGCTGAAGTGAAAAATGGCTCACCGTTTTCTAATAAGTAAGCAGACAGACTGAGCTTACAATTTAATGGAAGCTACAGGACAACAGCAACAAAGAGCTGCCCATGATGAAGATCAAGAGGGAGACATGGGTGAGTCCTTGTGATCAGGCGTTGCTCAGTCGAGCTCCTTGCTACAGCTTTTCAGTGAAGTTGTCTTGCAAAGAACAGCACGTGCAATGATGATGTCAGATGATACCTGTTCACAGGCCACACTCTTTGCATATGATTTCCCTTCTCATGTTTCCACAAACAATGTGTCAGTGATATGAAAAACAGGAGAGGAGAACAGATACTACTTCTCTGCGTGTCTGCTTTTATTTTTCACCCTAAAATGATGGCAATTAAAACTGGAGCCTTGCCTTGATTACATCCCACAGGGGCGTGGGGTGCAGGAGGGAGGCGATTCCAGCATGGCAATGTTTGATTTCATCCCCCTGCTCACAGCAGACAGGGCTGCAGAAAATCTCTGTAAAATCTAAAATTGAGAAAAAAGAAGTATTCTGTAGTTTATACATGAACTCTTCTGAGATTTCAGAGAGTGTTAGCAAAGGAAGAAAAAGATATCTGTAACTTTTTCTTATACTAGAAGAACGTTCCACCATGTTTCTCTCAATAAAGCCAAAACCAAACAAAACCCTGTGTGTTACCCCCTAGGTGACAGTGTTACACTCCAACAGTATCCTGAGTTGATATAATTCTGAATATTGCCTCATCTATATGCTTCAATTAAGACTTCTTGTCTCACTGGTTTTGTTTCTAGAAGATTGTGTACTTCTCAATGGATAGACAAGATCATTCTTAAAGTCACCAGGAAGAAGCAATAACCTACATTTTCCTAACGCAAAATTAAAAATAAATGTTCACACAAACATGGACTTATGCCTGACATGCTCTGTCTTTGAATGTAAAATCACAGGTATAGCCTAACAGCTTCAGCCGCCTGTACCTTAGGGCGCTGAAGCAAATACAGCTCTAACATTCTGCCTACATACACTCATGGCTACGATGATTCATAGTCACGTAGTTTCTATATCAAGACTAGTGAACATACACAATCACATGGACTTCAGAGCAGTGCCCACCACCCAAGTAGCCAGGACAAGCCTTTCCCTTTTTTTTTTTCCAGATGGATGTTCTACTCCCTAGCCATGCTGCTCACTTTTCTCTCACATTTGTTTTTGAACACTGCTCTTTAGATCGCCTTTCCAGCTCATCTAGGGACTCTCAAGGACAGGCTTACTGACTTTGTCCATAGCTATAATGTACGGCAAACAGAATTAAGATAAAACATGCCAATTTTTACTTGCTACCTAAGCCAAACAAAGAACCCGAAGCATCTCCAGCTGCTGAGGATTAATGCACTACTCCTTCTTCCTTATCTCTGGATGACTGATCAGAAAAAGGACAAAAGAAAGTGGACTATTAATTTCAGATGTTTTATTAGAATAATAAATACAAACTCAAACTAACAACTTCCAAATGGGAACACAGGGAAGACTCTGGTTTTAACTGTATCTAAAGGAAAGGACGATTGCATTGTTTAGTATCTTTCACGAGAAGAAGAATTTGCCGCTTTTACCCCCAAAATTAAGCATGGAGATGTTACAAGTAAGACTTTGTAACTTCTGGAACTACTGTCTGGTATGGCAGAGTCTTAACTACTTTGGTCAGAGCTCTAGCTACTTGTGGACAGCAGTGATGGGACTGGATACAAGCAGCACACAAGTTGGTACCAGGCCCAGTTTGGGCCTCAAGTTATTACCTCAGGCAATAACACAATATATGATACACATGTTGAAGGCCTGATTTTGATTCGTCTTTCTCTCAAATATGTTCTTATATTGCTCATACCTAGAAACTGTAAACAGTGCATGCTTGTGTCAAGAAACCTACACAAGAGGTATGTTCAAAGCCGAAAGAGACTTATCAAACTAAATCTCTGCAGGTATTTTGATAACTACCAGAAAAAAAAAAGAAACAGGTTTCTGGCCAATCTAAAGACAATTATTTCCATTCTCCAAACAGATGTCAGACATCTATATAACATGTTAAAAGATAATCCCAGTGTCATATTGTTAATCAATGAAAATTCTTTGTTACAAATCCTTTTACTGCACCTGTTTCCAAAGAAGTCAAAAGAAATTATATTCTACAAATCTCATTTAGTTGCTATCATCGGGTACCAGCATTGTTTAGAAGCACTGCAATGATATTTTCTTTTGTTGTGGTGTAAGGGGCTCCCAGTCCACCACACTCTCACTGGGCACTGAGTGAACCATCATTTACTACGCTTGTAAGTCAGCAGGACAGCAAGGCCTCTGGGTGTTACCATAATACAAATAATGAGAAAGCAAAACCATGGTGATTTCCGTTTCATCACAAAACATTTATGACTTGGTCATCAGAACTCAAATAGATTTGAGGCAGGTTGTCACACAAGTTTCTGTATGATAATCAGTATATATAATACACTACGACCTGCAGGACCTCGGGGAGGGCAGGAACTGCCTCTTTGTTCTGTGCAGCACCTGCAAACTCCACCTTGACCAAGGGATCCCAAGCAGGACCTAAAAACTATTAGGAAGTAGCAACAGTTCTGGTCATTAGCTATTCCACCCATTCAGAAAAAACAAACAAACAAACAAACAAAACCCAGCCCACTATGTACAAGAAGCAGAACTACAACCACTAATGAGGTAGAACAAAATACTAGAAATAAAAGGCCATTGCTTTCATTTAATCTGATTTCTCCTTAAGCCAGCCTTCCCTAAAATTACAGAGGTTCAACTTTGGCATAAGGCAGCACTGAACGATTACACTTCAGGCGTCTCATTCGATACTGCCTCACGTCCTCACCCTCGCTCGGACGGGTGCGTAGGTAAATGCCGGGTCTCCCTAAAACCACTGACTCCTTCTTGGCCCTGATGAAATCAAGCTATGCCGAGGGGCATGAGATTTCACCCAGGTTCTGCAACCGGAAGGAAAATAAAGTGCATTAACCTGATAAAACCCCACGGTGTGAGCAGCTGCAGCCAGCAGCCAGGCTGGTTGTCACCCTCTGCCAGAGGATCCCAGCCGCAGCCACCGCGGGCCCAAGGGCCGGCTCCGCGCCGCCTGCGGGCCGCTGTGAGGGGAGACCGGCCTCCCTCAGCGCCGCGGGCCACGCGTGAGCCTGCAGGGCCGAGCCCAGGGGCAAGGGGCCGGCAAGGGGCCGGCAAGGGGCCGGTACGGGGCCGGTACGCGGCCCGGCAGCGGCGGGGCGAGGGGGGCGAGGGGCCGTGAGGGGAGCGGGGACCGGGCCCCGCCGCCCGCCCGCGCACGCGCTCACGCTCCGCGCGCCTCCCCGCCGCCCGCGCCCGGCCGTGCTTTCCCGGCGTGCCCCGCGCGCGCTCGGCGTTGACGTCACCGCAGCCCGGCGCCCGCCGCCATTGGAGTTGGAGGCTCCGGTTCCGTCCCTCGCTGCGGCCCCGACGGCGGCGGGCAGGCCCGGGCGGCGCGGCCCGGGGCGGGGGGGCATGTGAAGAGACGGGGCCGGCAGGGCGAGGCGAGGCGCGGGTCCGGCGCCGGCCTACGGTCCCCTGGGCGCCCTGAGGAGACGCCGAACGGCGGCGCGCGCGCCAGCGGCCCCTTTCCCTCCCCCTCGGCCCCGGCCCCTTCCCCTCCCCGGCCGCCGCCTGAGGGGAGAGGCGCCGCCGCCCCTCCGCCAGGCCCCGGAGCTCCGCGCCGAGCGGCCCTGCCTTCTCCGCCGGCCCTCTCTGCTGAACCACGGCGGCCCTGTACATGAATTATGTCTGCCACAAGCGTTGACCCTCAGGTAAGCGGCGAAGCGGAGCGCGGGGCCTGCGCCTCCCCAGCCGCGGGCGGGGGGTTTCCCCTGCAGGCCGGTGCCTGCCTCTGGCCCGGGAGAGGCTTTTCCTCCCCCTCCCGGCTTCTTTGAAGGTTAATCTTTCTGGTTAACTTCCCCCGTGGGCACAGCACGTTCCCACTGCCTTTCGAGAGCCGTGGCCATTTCTAAGTAAGGCCAGTGCTGAATGATGCGTGAAACGCGCTCCTCAACCCCAGTTTAAACAAGCCCTGATAAGTTGTTAGCCATTTTTATGAGCCTCTTATCCCTCCTCAAAAGCTGTGTGTTTTGCAGTGACAATATAAGCTTTGTTTCTAAAACTAACTTTTTTATTTCCCCTCTCTTTTTTTTTTTTCTCCTTTTCCTTTACCGTACCATATGCCATCTCTTCCTAGAGACCGAAAGGACAGGATAATAAAGGTGAGGATCATGCTGAGATCTGGTCGATTAAATTGTTACTGTAACAGCTGAGCTATGCAGGTACCTGTAGGTGAGCAGAAAGGTATTGCTCTTAGTCCGTATGGATAATGTCAGGAACAAAGGAAGTCGTGCTTTGTTTCAAAAACAACATAAACCGTTATTCATACAAGCTTGCTTGCATCCCACTTAATGCTACTGAGGTTACAGTGGGAAGGACTGTCTGTTAGTACTAAACGTAATAATGCTCTTCATTTCCTTAAAATAAAGAAAATTTCTACATAAAGTCACAAGGATATGCCTATTCAATATGTATTTTTACATACTTTTGCATAGTCTCTTCCTGCTATATGAGTACATTGCGTTGCTGGTCTGCTGTTGTCTGGTATATGTTCTAGCTGTCATATATAAGCCTACAAACTTAACTATTTTTCATTTAAAATTACTTAAATAATTAACTTCTGATGAGATAATAAGCTTTTTATAGTAACTTCTGTGTTTCATTTGAAATTAAATTTAATAAAAAGTCGTCTAAGAAAATACCTTGATTATTGCTTTGGTTGCTAACAAGCATGTAACTGTTTAGGCTTAGAAACTAACAATATTCAACTCATAACTGCTTTTTAATATAACTTAACCTGCCTTAAAAGTCCAGCTACTTATAGTTACACAAAGTCTGACACTAATTCCTATGTTTGCTATTTCTAGTTACAGAAAGTTTGACACTATTTCCTATGTTTGTAAATATTCTTTTACCTTTACTCTCCCTGACAAACTTTGCAGAAATATTCTGGTAAATTCCCAGACTTGTTTGCTAAACATCCTATTTGGTGTAGCCTTATGTTTAGTTTAGCTGTTCTGTGAAATAGGTAAATAAAGCAACTATCACATAAGGTGTTTGACCTTGTTTTCTTAAATTTAAAGTAAACAAATGAAATTACTTGAAGTGACCTAATAACAGTTTCGGTTTTGTATATCTTTCAGGAATGGATTTTGAATGCTTTTCATGCATTATTTTATGCTTAAGTAGGCCTTTGATTATGGCAGTTATCTCCCTGTTACACATGAAAAAGTTGAGGCTTAAATTTTCCTGAAAATGTCAGGATATCAAGGCACTTAGCGGTCATTATTTCATAACTAAATGTAACCTCACCTCATCTTATTTTAGCCACCTTAACTTAAGCAAGCAGTGAATAACGCATGCTGGGAGAACTGTGAATTAGTTTCTGAGAGGTCTAATTATGGACCAGAACAATAGATGTTGTTTCCCAATATTTTTCACAAAATTCTTGTCAATAATTATGGTTTTGTTCAGATGTAATTCCTGTGAGTTGTCTATTCACTTTTGACTAGAATTTTTTTTTTATTTTTTAAATTTACTCAAATTTAGTTTCATAAGCAGTAATATAAAGAGAAACCGTTTGGGGGAAAAGTGTCATCCCTTGGTCTTTTTATGAGTCTTCATGCTTTGAAGAAGAAGTACAGATTTTCATAAAATAACATAGGGTAGAACGCTTTACTGAAGCGCTGCTGAGCAGTATTATGATATGTTGTAACCTTTTTCTTCTAGTACAAAATGGTTCGTTACATCAGAAGGATACAGTTCACGACAACGATTTTGAACCTTACCTTTCTGGGCAGTCAAATCAGGTTAGTGTATTTTTAACTTAGCTTTTTTTTTTTTTCCTTAGGCATGCTGTTGGTACTCAATTCGTAGGATTGTGTTGAGGGAGCAAATTCCTGACATAGAAATGGAAAAAGAAATGACTAGCATATTGTGTTACTTGGTAATACAACTAGCGTTTGTGCGCACAAAGCTAATATTACTCTGCATGTCCAGATGGCCACAAGTGAAAATGAAGTTAATGCTCCAACTAGTATCTGCTGATTGCTCCTCAAATTGCAGGTTGTTGGTACAGTTGGACTGTGACAGAGTCTTTGATCTTACAGTTCTTTGGTAGATGAGTTGCCTGTGGGAGTCTGAAGGTTTTGCTTTTGGGCTCTCCTGATTTGTATAATTTGTGTAATTCTAGAAACTAGCGTAGTTGAAATCTGGTTTTGATGCTTTCTGGATAGCTTGTAGAGCTGTCCCACTTGCTTTTTACACTTCAGCTAATATTGTTCTTCTTACATGTCCTCTGAAATATCTTAAGTATTAAAAATGTGTTATTTTAAGAGTAAGGCACTGTAATGTAAACTCTCAGTATAATCCAATTCATTATAATGTATGTTAAATCAACATCCATTACTTAAATACCATTATAATTGAAAATGTCTTTTCTTTTTCTAAGTAACTTTTTACTTAACATTCAAATCTTTAAAGTGAACAAAGTGTATGGAAACTGGAGATGCAAAAAGTTTTCTTTCACAAATATACCGTTTCAGAGAGAGACCTACTGAGGTACATTGTTATTTCTTGGCAGAAAGGCTAAGTGTTATGTTTTAAAAGGGAAATTTATAATTCGGCCTGAAGCAGATAGGTGCCACTGTTAATATTAGTGACATCACTGAACTTGCAACCGAAAATTATTCTACATGCTAAAAAAAAGGTAGCATATAATGTGCTGTTCTGTTACGTTTGTGGGAATTGTGATTTAATGTTGAACGCTAGAGCAAACAGTTTCCGTTAAACATTTTTGTTAGGGCAGTCAGATAGATGGAGCTATGTTGCAAGTTTGTTTTGGATCATAGCAGCTTTTGGGAAGGGTGCAAACTTTAGCACAATGTAGATATACTTGAGCCCGTTTCCATCCTGGAAGCCATCAAGACACACCACTGCGGACGTCAGGACAAGTGTATGTATGACAACATGAATTGTCTTCTGAGCTCTGCACTGTGTAGGTTCTGGCTCCCAAGCTCCTCTTCTCTGGGATTAATGTACTGTAGCAGGGATAAAAGCAGGAAATTTGTGGAAAAAGGAGGTAAAATATTCTTTTTTTAATGCAAAATTAGTTTTGAAAGAAATTGAGGTTTTCACCTTTCTCTATTTTTTTAAGTTCTACTTCATCACATTTGTATGCAATTTTTAGTTACTCAAGACCAAGATATGTATTTTCTAATGTGAAATATACTGAGCAGTAGACTTCATACAGAAAAAATGTAGAACCATCTATTATAGTTTAATTCTAGGAAATTAATCTTAGCTGCCAACAAGCCCAGTTATTAGGTTTAAATGGACAAATTGCTATGACTGCTAGAATTTCCATAATTCTAATAAAGTTTTCTTATATGGAAGTGTAGCTCCATTGACCGATTTATTTATGCTGCAGTGAGAAACTGGCATGCTGCAAGAAACAATTGTGTGGGTCGTCTTACAATTTTAAGTGCAAAGTGACAGTAGCATTAATTAGGACTCTGAGGTTTTGTACTGAAGGCAACCATGTTTCCGAACAAAGCCTTATTATCTAGTTATTCAGTCAGATTTATTCAGCCCTTTAAAATTACTGTAAAATATAAGTGACTTACAAAACCAGATTTGAAACCAACTGGATATTTTAAAATACTTTAAGAAATTAAAACCCCAGCTGATACAACAATGTATTTGACATCAAAGATCAAATGTAGTTTCATTTTTTAAAAAGTACAAATTACTCTTTAAAATGAGTATTGAGTATGTTATATAATCAAATAAAATATAAATGACTTCCATCTTTCTGTTGAAAACTGCTCCTAAGTAGTGGTGCCTTCTTTCTTTCCATAGAGGTTCTAGTATCCAAGTAGCAGTCGTTAATACAGATCAAATCTGAGATGCGATAGCTTTTTGTTATAAAGCATGCTAAAAGTACTTTTAAAGAGAACTGAGTGGAGTATTCATATACAAAGTTGTACTCAAAGCAGGAAAGGCATCCCTCCCCCATGTAATGTCATCCAGAACCAAAAGATTGTCCATAAGTGCCAGGCAATTACTAGTAAGCAGCATACTTTGGGAGAAAGAAGGATTCCTTTCCTAATTAACAGAGTGGTTGAGGCTTTTTTTTTTTTAATTAATTAAAAAATATGGAAGGGTGCAGAAAGGTCAAGGATAAGTTTATTGAAATAAATGTACTGCTGTGAAGGACTCCTGTCAGGGTTTCTTTTACACACTCTGGCATAAAGCCAGTCAAAACAGATTGAATGTTTTGTAAGGATGTCTGCTGAAACTTTCCTTTAATCTTGTTAGAATCCTTGTGGAAACTTTACAGGCTGCGTGACAGGAGGTGACAGTCTCGGGAATTGTCTAGAATCCTTTAGCAGGAGTATTTTAGGACAAAACACCTGCTTTCTCTAGGCTTATTCTTTTTGGTCTTAAATTCTAAATCTGTAGAATATATGAACATAAGTATCCTCGAAGAACTTTTTATGTGTATTTGCATGTAAATAAAGGCAGCATGAACAGCAGCAGAGATTATTTCTTTTGAATCAATAACACTGGATTTAGGTTGTTTAAATCTCAGAAGTGGTTGCAGTACTGTGTGTAAGTCTTGGAGGTGTTTTATAGTATCATTCCGTATATGGAAAGTAAGGATATTGAATTACTCCGGCTTTGGGGTGTCATGGAAGGGAGTAATTTAAAAATGAGCAATACAAATGACTCCGCGTATCAGTTGGGTATTATGCTTACCTTCAGCAAGGAGTTGGTTTTTTTTTTACTTCATTTTTTGAATGAGCTGAGAAATAATCCGATTTTTAGAAAAATGACTGAAGTTCCAGTGCAGTTTTGCGGATTTTGCAGATATAATTTTTTTCTCAAGTTTGAAATCTTACAGTTTGAATGAAATCTTAGTTCCTCTTTTTAAAATAATCTTTCTCCATGAGTAAGGAAAGGCCAGCTACTGTCTGACTCATTAACAGGAGATGTTGACCTTCCCTCCCCCTCGCTGGTAATTACAGTCAGAGTGTCAGTTTGGAAGGTCTCCAATATCTATGCTTCAAGTTTATTTAAAGAGGAGTAAAACCTATTTTAGAATATTCTGTATTTGTTCTTTTGCATTGTTGAATATGACAAACATACGGAATGCTTCAAAATCAGATGTCAGCAGATTAGAGTGGAAGGAAAGGCTTCTCAGCTTGGTCTAAGAAGCCATTGAAAGGGAGGAAACACTGCAATTTCAAAGGGGATCTGCTGGTTTATAACCAGTCAGTCTCTCCTTTCATAGAGTGGAAAAGATGGCCCGTTTGGAAGGACAGTCAGAAACAGTCTTGCACATTTGTAACTTTACTACTGAGGGAGGAAGAGACTTGCAAAAGGCCGAATAAGGTCTTTCTCAAACAGTTTGGATGGCTTATGTCACGTGCCATGTTTGCATATATTTGTCTCTGATATACCAGTCACCTTAATTTCAGTTTGTAGTTGTTAGGTCTACTTACAGCAAACTTGGCACGCTTCTTAGCGTGTGATCTCACTGCGGTCCTATGTCAGAAGTAGCCTTTGCATGTTTTACCGCTTCAGGTATGTTTTGCTTGTTGGGGACTGTTGACCCTCAAAACAGATCCATAATGAGGACTAGTCATATATTCTCTTATACGTGCTGCCATATTAAAGTAATTTCATCTAAAACTTCTCCCGGGTAGCGATCCAGAAATACTAAATATCCTTAGTTCTGTGAGACACAAAATATATTGTTATATAAGTTCCTTGAAACATTTTGGGGTATTGGTAGATTAAATAATTCTAGAAGAAGCCATGAAATACCCTTAGTAATGTAAATAAGTTTACATGGTTTCAAAATCTCAAGTACTAACCTCATTGTGAGCCACTAGTCCTGGGATGTATTATAATTCCCCAGATACTGCATTTTAGCCCTGGATCTTTTTCGGAGTGTGAACTAAGATCTGAAATTAGAAATTAAATTACCTTGTCTCTGTTGTTCTTTTCTATTTGGTGATGAACAGTGTTGTGGCTATTTATAAATGAAGGGGGTTTTTTATATCTGAAGTTACCTTTTTTTTCTCTTTAACAGAACAGTAGCTATCCATCAATGACTGATCCTTATCTGTCCAGTTATTATCCACCATCTATTGGGTTCCCCTATTCTCTCAGTGAAGCACCATGGTCTACAGGAGGAGATCCTCCTATCCCGTATCTCACCACCTATGGACAGCTCAGTAATGGAGATCATCATTTTATGCACGATGCTGTTTTTGGACAGCCTGGGGGTCTGGGAAATAATATCTACCAACACCGGTTTAACTTCTTCCCTGAAAATCCTGCCTTCTCAGCTTGGGGAACAAGCGGATCCCAAGGACAGCAGACTCAAAGTTCAGCATATGGGAGCAGTTACAGCTACCCGCCTAGTTCCCTGGGAGGTACCATTGTGGATGGACAAACAGGATTTCATAATGATACATTAAATAAAGCTCCTGGAATGAACAGTATTGAACAGGGAATGGTTGGACTGAAGATTGGTGGAGATGTTACCACTTCTGCAGTGAAAACAGTAGGTTCTGTTGTCAACAGCGCCGGGATGACAGGTGCCCTCTCTGGTAATGGTGGATCTAATGTAAACTTGCCAGTGTCTAAACCGACTTCTTGGGCTGCTATAGCTAGCAAGCCTGCAAAACCACAGCCTAAAATGAAAACAAAAACTGGACCTGTAATTGGAGGAGCGTTGCCTCCTCCCCCTATAAAGCATAATATGGACATAGGTACTTGGGACAATAAGGGTCCTGTGGCAAAAGTTCCTGCCCCCCAACAGATACCTTCTCCTCAGTCTGTACCACAGCCACAGCAACAAATTGTTCAGCCTATTCCAACTCAACCTCCTCCATTGACTCAGCCGCAGTATCAGACCCCTCAGCAGCCACCCCAAAATCGCTGGGTAGCTCCTCGCAACAGAAACGCAGCTTTTGGCCAAAGTGGAGGAACTGGTAACGACAGCAGCTCAGCTGGCAGTACCCAGCCTAACCCCGTTCCAACTGGCGATTCCCATCCTGTCCTTGAAAAACTGAAAGCTGCTCACAGCTATAACCCTAAAGATTTTGAATGGAACCTTAAAAATGGACGTGTGTTCATAATAAAGAGCTATTCCGAGGATGATATTCATCGTTCCATTAAGTATTCTATTTGGTGTAGTACGGAACATGGCAACAAACGCCTGGACAGTGCTTTTCGGTCCATGAATAGCAAGGGTCCAGTCTACTTGCTATTCAGCGTCAATGGCAGTGGACACTTCTGTGGAGTAGCAGAGATGAAATCACCTGTGGACTATGGCACCAGCGCAGGTGTCTGGTCTCAGGACAAGTGGAAGGGGAAATTTGATGTCAAGTGGATCTTTGTGAAGGATGTGCCCAACAACCAGCTCCGACACATCAGGCTGGAGAACAATGACAACAAGCCTGTTACAAACTCCCGTGATACACAGGAGGTGCCCTTAGAAAAAGCAAAACAAGTGCTTAAAATTATTGCTACTTACAAGCACACGACCTCCATCTTTGATGACTTTTCTCATTATGAAAAGCGCCAAGAAGAGGAGGAGGTGGTGCGGAAGGTAAACTTATTAAAAAATTTATTTTATACACAGATATGGGGAAAATGAAATGTGAAGGCTGCTATGGTGGAAAAAATGTAAGTAGGAATTCAAAATGTTTTTAATACATCTCAGCTTGATGGTTTTATGTGTGTTTAGCAACACAAAAAACAAACCAATGCTTATTTGTCTGTGACAATTCCATAGCTAATGGGTTTCAAAGCAGAAAGTTAAGCAATAATGCAGGTAAAGGACATTATGTCCAGTTGTTTGGAGTTTGATTTATTTTTTTGTCTTAAAATCGTTAATAAACTAGAAATTAGTTTCTGTTTCAGAATTGGATTCTGCCAATGACTGCCACTTAAGTTTTTTGCTTTATACATATGAGGTGTTTTCCCACTGCTTGGCTGGAACTGCGCTATCAAAATTGATACCTGTGCTGGCATTTGCAATTTGTACATCACCTTTAAGAGCAAGAAGCTTGATCTTCTTTCTTCAGTTGATCTCTCTGGAAAAGAAAGAGTTGCATAAAATTGCTGAATAGTGCTAGAAAGATTGCATTTCTGCTGCTGAAGTCACATGTATTATTATTTGGGTAAATAAAGGTTTTCAGCTCTCAGGTCTAATCTGTCTACTAATTCTTGAAAAGAAGTTTTGAGTGAAGATGCAGCAAGAGAAATGTGGGCAGTAACTGGGGAAGTGTAGTAAAAACTTACATACGCTTTCATGGCTCTAAGTCCACCGCAAGAGACATCTGTCCCTATCCATCCCATGACCTCAGTTTCAAGAATGCCTTTAATTAGACAGTCGAGAAGTAACGGAGTGACAAACTAATAGGTGCTGGGATGTGTAGTTACTAGCTAAGTAACACTAAAAGTTGCTTGATATTGATGGTGTTTCATAGACTTGGTTGAATAGCGTTTCAAATAAAGCATTTATTTGACAGGCTAGTTTAGCGCAGCTCACACTTGCTTCAAAATGTTTTTGAAGCACAGACTTAATGCATATTCCTGGAGCTTAAATTGAAGTTGCCATTTTAAAGGTTTTATTGGCATTTAAAAGTGCAGATAAAATTGCTTCAAACTGTCTTCATGGAGTGTACCCTTATTAAATGATGAGAGAAAAGGAGATCAGTGTCTTAAGAACTTTTTAGCTCAACTTTTCCTAGCCATCAGATACGATGTGCATAGCATACATAACACGGCAGGGAAGGAGAGCTTAAGATTTGAAGTTTTTCTTGTGTACTCCCTGTGGGGTTCCACAAGCTAAAACCGAAAAGCCTTTACTTCAACACTTCGTTCCTTCAGTAGACAATTAGCAATTCAATATTTAATGCAACCTGTATCTTGAAGAGAGGTGTTCCCTTATGTAGTGAGAATCTTGAATAGGTCAGGAGGCCAGGGTTCCTTTGTCCAGTGTTTACAGTGTAGGGGGGTGATTGTTTTGGTTTTTTTAATGCTGAGTCTCCCTGTGATTTGCTGCCCAGTCTGGTGGGGAGAACAGTGTGCGTGTTTGAGGAGTGAGAGTACTGGGAAAGTGATAGGAGATCCAGTCGTCTTGAACAGTTAACTTACTGGCCTGAGGGAGATCCAGATGGCGGCGTGCTGAACGCCGAACTTCCTTTGCTTTGTTGTAGCTCAGGGGGCTGATGTTCAACTGTTGGGCTGATCTCGCTTTGGGTTGTTTTCATATACACAGCTATTTCCCACGTTCAGTTCACGTACTGATACAATATTCTTACTGAAGTCACTGCTGTATAACAGGATCAGTTTTTCAAAATAATGCATTTTTTTTCCCTCATTCAAAACTGAGGCTCTAGTTTGTATGACGCATTCAGAAAATAAACTCTGAAGTCTAATTTAACATTTCTTAGGTTCCTCCAAATAGCTTAGAAAATAGGACAATATACAGACAACTGAAGTACACTGAGGAATATGATAGTGCTAGAGAGGTAAAGCAGATGAACAGTGAGGGAATGAAAAATAGGATACTGCTTGTTGGGTTGCATTCTATAAAACTATTGTCTGGAAAGTTAGTATTTTCCCCTTCATTGACTAAATGGACTTTAGAAGTCCAGCTGATTACTAGAAGGGTTTCTTTGTGGGATATGTACACTTCTTATTGTTGGGAAGTTTGTGCTATTGAAGTTGAAGCCTTCCTGTTACGGAAAGTTAACCTTCCTATGACAATAATTTTTGAAGACCCTTATTGCCAGTTAAGGTATCTTATGACCTAATTGACATTTTCAGATGGTTGTCTGTATATGTACCATCTTAACTGATTTTCAAGTTGCTATGTGTTTTTATTCATTATACTCTGTTTAGCAGTAAAATTACTTGTTGAAATTTTGTGCTTCCATTTCACCACTGTTGTGATTACAAAGGGCCAGAATTCTTAAAAATCTCTCCATGGAGGGCTTGAATGCTTTTTCATTTATACATAAATATTTAGTAGGGAAGAATAACTTCATGTAATCTTTACAATGCAAGCCACTAGCATTTCAGTTGTGTTCTTTAGATAGTTACAGTTTGTTGCTAGCCAGTGTTTCCGTAACGAATGCGTGCAGAGGAAGCTCCACTGTGTGCTCTCTGAGTTTAACTGATCTAGGAAGCTCTCTGTTAACACCAAATCATCAAGTGTGGATTGGGCAGGTGTAACGCTGGATGAAATTCACTGAAGTGCCAAAGATTCATCAGTGTTAGCAGCACTGCTCAAGGACTGTGTCATTATCTAGAACCAAGGGAGGATTTGTTCGTGCTGGGACGTAAGTCCAGCTTTTGATTTGCCATAGTAATAAACTATTTAAGCCCAGTCTGGTGACCCAGAACCTGGGAAAGGAGCGATAGAAGGATATTGGTGTCTGGAATGAAACGGCAAGAAAGTGAGAGGTACGAAATCTTCCCTGACCCTCTGAGCATTTCTCAGGCAGTTTCCAGGGCCACTAAAAGAGAGCAGCTTCTGTGATGAAAGCTCATGCTCTTAAAACATAAAAAAAGTTGCAACGTGGGTGAAAGAACATCCTTAAAAAGAAAATGCAGTATAATGTGGCATTAGTTATTAACATTCCCTAGAAATATGCTTGCATAGTCTTAACAAAATTGCCTTCCAAAGTTCAAAAGCTGGTAAAGAAAACAAACTTGTTGCAGATTTTGGTATTTTTATTTGCATCTCGTGGTAGGACAGGTGGGTTGATCTATTGTCAGCAGTTTGCCTTCATAGATCTGTATTTAACTAGGTGGTTGTAGTTACTCTGCTGGACTGCTGTGCTGTCACCTCTCGTCTCTGTCAAGGCACTTGGCTATTCCAAGGTCTGCACCTTGGTGTTGCGCTGGAAGAGCTGAGTAGTCTTATCTCAGAAAGCTCCTGAATCACCAAGGTTACCGTTTCTCCTTTTGGGTGATTAAATATTGCAAAGTGTTAGCTAGTGCATATTGGCACTTAGAAATACTCATTTTCTTCTAGCACTGTGTAAGTATTTCCTTTCAGTGTGCTTTCTGTGAACGCATTCATTGACGCAGAACTTTTAAGGATGGAATATTGTCCTTCCTCCAAAACTAGTTAAAAAAAACCATTTCTATTTGAAGATTAATACTAATTGTGTTTCCGCATATAAAGATAACACTTAGATTTTTGTGTCAGAAGATGAATGCTTTCATCCCACTGGTCTTAACGAATAAAGTTTAGTAGGAAGGTTGACAGCTACTTCAGACTGAGATGAAGGGAACAGAAGTTTGACAGGGATGAGTGTCTCTAAAATGGAAGCTGCTGCAGGTTTTGTGAAAACCTGTTTCTCCTGTGTCTGAAGACTATCCGTATTAATGTCACGAAGGAGAAGTATGCAGCAGGAGCTCCCCCGTGAGATATCTGAGAATTCCCCTGGAGAAGGGAAACTATGAAGGCTCCGGATGGATCTTCAGAACCAAAATGAACAAAGCTTTGTTAGTTGTTTACAAAACTGCTTGTTCTTGCTTGCGGTAGTGCTAAATAGCAGTAAGGAAGAGAATTGGAGAGTTAGAGCTTCTAAAAAGCAGCCATTGTCAAGAGCATGAAGAGTTGTTGCATCAGTTTCCTCCCCATCAGTTTATATGGTTTCAGACACTTTGTAAAAGGAAAACTCGAATTAGAGTTGAGAGAGAAAGCAAGCAGCAAGGTAGGAGGAACTGCTTAATAACTTGCTCAATAAATAGCACTTTTTGCTGAATTATAAAGCCTGAGCTGAGTCTCTGAATGCCATGAGCATCCTTTTTAGGTACCAGGTAGAAGTCTTAGGTGCTAGCCTGTCTTCTGGTTATGTGGGACTAGTCCATTAGAATGGAAGACTTTGACT
The DNA here is from genome assembly GCF_965183815.1 of Platalea leucorodia. Lineage (NCBI taxonomy): Eukaryota > Metazoa > Chordata > Aves > Pelecaniformes > Threskiornithidae > Platalea > Platalea leucorodia. The sequence continues at coordinate 14,736,594 of NC_138835.1, read as the reverse complement.
TTTAAAGAAAGTGGGATTATGAGGGTCAGCGGATGACTACATAGAAAACTAAAAGTAAGTTATGTAAGGTGGCAATGGGAAAGAACGGGCCGATGAGCATGGTAGGGCAGCGAAGCAGAGTAAAGGGGATTTGCCACCTTAGAAATGGAAGTAGGATGGAACAATCACTTTTTTTGGAAGGCTGAAAATGGGGTTGATATGATTCAGTTTCAGATTCTTTCTAACCACCTTTTGTTTGAAATGTCAGGCAGCCCTAAGTTCTTTGCATTAAGAACATACAACACCTGATATGTTCTGAGACTCTACCGCTTAGAAATTACTTTCACTGACAGCTCATTGTAAGTCAGCAGTTAAAGATAGGAGGAATATAGATTTTAAAAAAAAAAAATTATACCACTTTATATGGTCTGTTTTGTTGATTTGGTAAAACAATTTTGCTGTCTCCTGTCTTAAATCAGAGATTAAGAATTTATACTAGACTTCATTGACTTAATTTTATTATGAAAATGGAAATATTAATATTCTGCCTGGTGACTGAAATCAATATATTCCATTTAAAAAAAACTTCTGATTTTATGCTGTGACCAACTGAAGTAGCAAATGCAGACTGTTACATTTATAATGTTTGGTGTATTTGCAAATAAGCTTTACATCGCAACAGAAACAATTCCGAGATTAATTTTAAACAGAGATTCCACAAAACAGGTAAAATCTGAAGGCGTTAGTTTAGGAGCTGACTGTTGTTTATGCTTAGGCTATTTCGCAATCTTCTTGCTTGAAATAGGATTTGGTGCCATATTCACGCATTCAAGTACAGCACACAAAGGAGAGTTTTTACGTGCCTGTGCTGCAGTATACAGCCTGTTGTAAACACCACTGGGACGGAACGGAAAACAGTAAGGCTGAACCCTTCCTATTCAATCTCCATGGTGTCTTAGCTGGAACCATGTGCTGGCCTAAAGATACAGCAGCAGATTTTATGTAGCTTGCCTTGCTGTCTCCTGCACGTTTTGTAACTTACGGGGCACCTGAAACGATTACTGAAGGAGTCCCCCCTTTTTGGTTCTTGCGTTGCTCAGCTTGTCCGTGTAAGCCCTGTGCAGAGCCTCTGCTCTAAATCGGAGCAGAGGCATGACTGTTTTTACCGCTGGGAGAGCACAAGTTAGTTAGATGAAGACTTACAGCAGTTGAGGGATGCCTGCAGGTATTCCTTAGATTGTCTGTTTTCAGCGTTTGTGGTTAGCAGAAACTTTTGAGAGAAACTTCAAAGAGCCTACTGGCTTCTGTACTAGGACGCTTTTAGAAATTCTTGGGTTGTTCGGTCTAGCCGTGCTGGTTTTTATCAGACCATGCAAAAGCACATAACTTTTCTTCCACCTGATGATGTTTCCCCGCTCCCTGACTTGTCACGTATTTCACAGGGCCTCCCAGAAGAGCTGACCGCATAGGGAGCGTTAGGAACAGACTTTCTAGAGAGCTCAAATCCTACTTTTATTGAATGTGACTAAACTCTGAAGTCACTTGAGTGCTTCAAAATTGTACCGGTTCTGTGGAGTTTGCTAATCTGCTATCTCCTTTCTGCTCTTGTATTCGTTGTGCTACTACTGCAGTAGCTAAAATAATCCAGAAGGTAGGATATTGCAGGTCGTGTTTCTGCTTGGGAATGTTGATATTCCGTACCTTCCTTATTGTGACCTTCCTCTGCTGTCAGTTTGAAGTGACCATGCAGGTATTCGTTCAGCTGTTCCACTTCAAGCTGCACTTGGTATTTATCAAGTCCTTGGGCTTGTCGGGTATATACAATATATTTATAGAATGTAGCAGCAGTATTTTAACAAAGTGTATAATTGGGATCCCATTAGTGCTGTTATATTACTAAAAACTTTTTGCTTGTTCATTTGACTAAAATCTTTCTTAACCTTTAACTTTTTTCTCTTTGCAGGAACGTCAGAATCGAAACAAACAATAAGAATAAACATATACAGTTTGATATATATACTAGAACTGATATTAAATTCGACTATGAGAAACAAAATTTAAGTATACTGGTGCTGTATCCTGGCATCAGGACAAACTAAAGCTTTCAGCTCCGATATATCTTCTCGTGCAGGGGAAATTAAGTTGTCGCATCTTTAAGTACATTGTAGTTTATTTTTGCCCAAGTGGGTCTGCATTAATTTGTATCTTTTTTTGTATGTAAAATTCTGTAGAAATCATTAATAAAGGTGTGTCTTTTTATTTTTTTAAGTTGGTAAACAGTTATATTAACCTAATGTGGACCTATACATGAGCATACTAAAGCGTCAATGCTTCCCAAAGACTTTATTTTGGCACAAATTATGTTCCTAGCCAGATATAAAGATTATGGAGAATACATCACAAATCTTCCTTTACCCTCCTCCCAAACCCTTTTTCTTCATGGCGGAAGTAAGAAACCATGCATTGATTTTTGTCATTTAAAAAACTTTTAAGATACTGCACTTCAGAATTTTGAAATGAAAAAACTAAATTTCTGATCACTTTGTGCAGCTGCTATGCCTCTTTATTTATCTGTACAATTACACTTTTAAAATTGCTAACGCGCCATGTTGGTTTTTTCTGTCTAGTAGAAAATCAAATTGTCAGTGAAATTGTTTCTCTGGAAAATACTTCCCTTTCACATTCTGTTAACCAGTGCTTCAGTGTGCATTCGTTATACCATATCCTGCCGGGAGTGAGCGAGATGCTTTCTCTCAGCCATAATTCTGCTTTACGGTTTTTGTAGCTTAATTAAATAATAATGTGATGCTATCAACATTGCAGGAGTTTTGGACAATGTGTTTAAACCTGTTTCAGCTTTCAGGTGTTATTAGTTAATTGCAGATCATTTTTAATCCTTCCCTTCATTACTCCCTCCCAGCCCTCAAATCCTAATGCCATTTAAAGTTTTTATACCAATAATGCTGAGCTTTAACGTAGGAACTAATAGTATGGATAATATGATGGATTATGCCTCAGATGTTTAAAATTGACAGTGTGTATGTCTAATTTTTTTCTGTTGGATGAGTAAAAAAACCTGTTTTAAGAAACTGAATTTGCTGTCATGTTTTTGTGGAGTGAGGGGACCGTCGGAGAACCTGTCACCAACTGGAGTTCCAATTAAGCATGGAAATGGTGCTCATGTCCGCTGCTCTAGCACACTGAATCTGCACGTGTTTATTGTAGAGGATCTTTTATTATATTAGAAAGCAAGTATCTTCTGAATACTATTTACTCCAAAAGGACCTCCAATTTAAATAAAGTTTAATCTGTATCATTTAGACTTGTATTTAGAACGTATAACTCTGTCTCTGGACTGTTACTGCCTGTAAGGGGTAATGGACAGCATCAGATTAACTTTTTCCTCTAGGAGAATACAAGCCTTAATAAACAATACATATTTAGCAAGTTTGATGTCATTTTCTTTTTTTTCCCTACTTTCAGTTCTCTTCCGATGTTGTAATCACCCTTTATGCCAACTCGTGAGTTAAGTCTGATTTGAGAAGTGTTTTGGTTGACTAACTTAGATGTTTGCTATCAGCGTACTTGATAATTGCAGAAGGGTTTCGCAGGACGCTGCAGAGGAGATCAGAGCTGCTCTGAATGTTGCTGTTCCTCAGAGGAAACGCGCGCGCGCAGCGGCTGTCACTTGTACTTCCCTTTCTCCTTGTATGGTAGAGAAGCTGGAGAAGGAATTGGAAGTTGTCCTGTAGCCGTCAGGAGGCAGACATGGGTCACCGGGAGGAGAAGAGAACTTTGCAACTAGAAGTAAAGCTCTGAGCCGTTCCTCTTACAGCAGTGGGCTGTATTTCCCAACTCCAACTTCAGTAATGATTTTTTTTTTTTTTTTAACTGACTTTTTGAAGCAGTACTGCATTTTATAAACATGTTACCATCTAATAAAAGCACCTGCTGCTAGTCTCAGTCGTTATGTCAGGACACTTGCAACTGGGGATTCCAGAGCCAAAATGAATTCAGCTCCATCTGGACCTTGAAGAGAAAAGTTAGTTACACAAGTTTTACTTTTTTTTTTTTCCCCCAGATCTAAAAAAAAGAAATATCTTTGCTGTGATATACCTGTAGACCTCAGGTAAATATTTCTAAAAAATCCAAAAAACACCCCCCAAAAAAAACAAGAAATTGAGAGCTTTTAGCTGAAACTGGTTTGGCTGTATTGTTAGGAAACGTTCTGATGTGTCTCGGCCGGCTGTCTGGCTTTGTGGGGAGCAGAAAAAATTCATAACAGCTTCAGCATGCAGAGATTTCTTACAGCTACTGCAGCGCTGTGGCTGGCTTGTACAGCCCTCTCTGACCTAAAGTGGGGAGAAAATCGAACGGCGGGTAAAATCGCTTTCCTTATGACCACGTTCAGTGCGAAGATAACTGAAATGCAGACTACTGGTCGTTCTAAATTTTAATCAACTGTCATTTCAATTTAAAGAGACACCTCAATTTTTGTTTTGCAGTGTTCAAATTATGCCATGAGGGGGGAAACAGCATCCTTCCAGTGTCAGTTGTAAAATAACGTCATGTCGCAGGTCTGTCTTACTCTTTATTTAATCTAAGTAATAGTTCTAAAAGGACTTGCCTGTGTGCTTCTGGCATTTGTGCTTAAATTCCCTCCTTAAATGAGTTGCTTTTGTTTGATGTTTTTAGAATTTGTGAGTGTTTGACAGTATCCCTGCTGCCTTCCGCTCCAAAGCCAGACGTAGCAGGCAGCACCGAGTACTGGTTACAGGGTGAAGTGAAATGGTTTCTCTGGCTGGATTGCGGGTCGGGGGTGGCAGCACATCGTACTGCTCTGAACCTGGGAACGTTACAGCGTTAGGGGGAAAAACTGTGTTCATTTGCAGGTGGTCACACCGAAAGTAACAGTGCTGAGTACTTTATGGAGATTATATGTGTTGCTGTGGATGGTTTTACGTGACTTGAGCTTGTAGAGAAAATGAACAAGTTAAATTACACCGAGATGTAAGGACAGAAACAGGCAGACAAAAATAAACGAATTCATGTTCAAGATTACTGCTCTGCCATAACGCAACGTGCTCGTAAATTAAGGATAGACTTTGGTTTTTACCTTACTCGTTCTTGGGAAATGGAAATAGGGGATGTCAAATTTAAAACCCTAATTTTTTTTATTTCCTTTCACCCTCTGAAGGCCTGTTGATAGTAAAAGATGTGAGTGTTTCTTCACAAAATATTTGATTTTTGTTTGGAGAACTTGGTTATATTAATGGGTTTACTCAAAGATATTAGTGAGATCTCAGTGAGAAAAAGAGTAGTATTTATCTCTCAGTATTAGACTGACCATAGTGCATTAGAGAGCACGGACAAATTGTGACAGAACGTGTCTTTGCTTTTCCTCTTTAATAATGAGTGATCTTATTTGGCCAGGGAAGATGGAAATTCCAGTAAATGTGGGCATTAAAAAACTTGTAGGCAAAGATACTACAAAACTATCAAAAGCAAAATAACTGTTGTAACGTTACTGCCCTTTTCTTGGACACCTGTTGAGAAGAGTAGTTGGGGGAGCGAGGGAAGCTTACTTAAAGTAGCAGATAAATGCAAAAATGAAGCACAAATAATATCTAATGGGGGGAAGGCGTGCTTTGATCTAACGCTCCTTCTCCTGGTGTCTTTCTTACTTTGAATTCTTTATGTTGAACAATCTGTTTCACTTGGAAAAAGCTCTGGCTTTTTCTGACAACAGTGCTCAGCATCTGCTCGTTTTAGGAGAAAGCTGTTCGCTATTTGGGGGAAAGTGCAGGATTTTAATTGCAATTTGTGATACTGCCCAAGAGTCGTGTGAGCGTCGCTGGGGCTTTTCCTGGGGTAACCGCCTCGGCTGTAGCCTGCCTCCTCCACGGTTCCTTGGGAGCAAACAGCTCTTGTGCAGCCTAGTTTTAGAAGTAAGGAGGTCGAGTCAAAATGTTGAAATGACTGAACTGGGGTGTGCCTTGGCAGAGGGAGGTCTTGGATTTCACGAGTAATGCGGTTCAGTCGGAGGGACTGTTCGATAGCTGCCATCGTTCTCAGTACTCCTCCCAGTTCACAGGTATTGGCGCTTTGACCTAACGTTAGGGTGAATGGGATTGCCTTGTGTGTGAGTGTTACTGATCTCACAGCTTTCCTGTCTTCGGAAAACTTCTGTGGAAGAAAATCCTTTAAAATTGACTTGCGTATTGCATATGCAGTGATGTGTTGCATATGCGATGCGATGAATCTGTAATAGTTTTCATTTCCTAGCAAGAGTATAAGCAGGGCAGGGCTTTAGGAATTCCAAGGACAGCTTTTGTTCCCTGGTGTGATCCTGGATTTATTTCCTTATTTTAAGTAGGATCATAATTTCAGGGCACCTTTGTAATCCCTTGGGAAATCCTACATAAAGAGAGCGCTGGCTTGACTTCTGCATCATCTTCTTCCCTCCTGTAACGTCCCTGATCTCCCTTCTGCTCGCGTCCCCGAGGTGAGTGAGTGACAGCGTGCGGAAGACCTCGGAGACGTGCTTTCTTCAACGCGCAGGACCGTAGAACTGGCACCTACGCTGTCTTTTACTGATTCTCCTTTAATTTGGAGAGCGTAGGAGGTTTTATGCCATCTGTCTGTTTATAAGTTATTCAAGAAATTATTTTTACCTGGGATGTTCCCATGACAACAGACAGTTGGTAAAGTCTTCACCAAATGCATTTCTAATGTTGTCCAACTGCTGCTAAATCGATGGGATCTGGCGTTTTGCTGTGGTTTCAATAATTAAGACAGTGTGAAAGAGGTGTAAATACTTGTTGTGCCAAATCTGCGTTCTCCAGGTATTTTTAGATTATTAATGCGATGCATTGGGCAGTAATCCATATCACAAACAACCTTCTTGATCCCCCCCCTCCATTCTGCAGGCTGAGAATAGGAAGAAAGTAAACTTTATCAGTTATCTATATGTATATCATTAGGGAGCTTTTTTCATCATTCGTATCCTCTGTGTAGTCCCTCCATTAAAGTATTGCTACGCTGCTATGTTCCCGTTTACGGCATTATTGTAAACTGCAGCCCAGCTTTGATTTCTGTGCTCTGCTCTTGTGGATCTACAAGTTGTAACTTCAGCAAGGCGATTATTGATACCATCTAACTCTGCGAGAGCGCTCTGCAGCCCCCTGCAAGTCAGCGGTCTGTAAACCCTCGTAAGTTAGAACCCGCTGCTGTAGGAAGCGTTCGTGCTGCGGTTGGCTCTCCTGTAGCAGCAGGTTTTAGTTAGCCGAAAACACTGACCGCAGCGAAGCGGAACGCGCTGGTTCTGGCGACTGAAAGCCCTGTGCTGGAAGTGCCCGGCCTGCTGCGGAGGGCACGTTGCGGCAGGTGGGTGTCATTTGGCTAACGAAGAAGCAAAGCAGATTAGTGTCTGCACCTGGCTGGGGATTCACTTCCCAGTTAAAGGCTCTGCACAGGCCAGTCTGACCTTAGACTTGCTGGCAGAGTGGCTTCCTTTTCACCCCTTTTGGGGTGAAACTTCTGGATAAGCGGCACATTCAGGCAACAGAGTGAATGGTGGAAGGTCTGGGGATTTATGGAGACTATTCGGCTTTGTTACCCCATCGGTATGTATGGAAATCCTTTTCTAACATAAATCTTGTTTCATATGCATTCGTAAAATGCTGACAGAATACAATTATTTGAGCACAGATAGTCTGAATTTTAGAGAGAAGAATCCTTCAGAGGTCTGTAACAAACCAGTGCTTTTGTAACCTCAAAAACTGTCAGCAGAGGCTTTGGGCCACTTTTAAATAAGCTGCTATCAGGAGCCCTCGAAAACGCTTCTGTGGAAGGGCAAGATATTTTGATGTTTTGGCCTGTAATAGTCTTATTTCATAAATACGTCAGTGGCATTTATCGCTATCTGGCATGAAAAATTAGAAATGTGTTAAGTGCAACTACCTGGTCAACTTTCTAGACCTCTGTTCGGATGTTTTACTCGTGCAAAGCCTTTCGGGTGCTCTGGAATACAGGAAAGCTGTGATCCTTCCCGTTCCTGCTGCTCGGGTTTGAGATGGGACAGAGCCTGGAAGGCAGGTGCGGGGTAGGACAGATAACAAAACCGTGCCGTTGCATAGGTCTTTGGAACTGTTCTGCTTAAAGATTGCATGCTTTAGTCCTTAAAGGAGGTATTTTGTACTTTCCTTTCAGTGCTCCGAGGCAGAGCAGTGTCTAGGGGTAGCAGCCTGAAGTGGCCGAGGACGGAGGCTGCTTGCTGTCGGGGAGATGTTAGGAAGGAAGCAGTTACCAGTAAGGGCTCCCTTTCTGGGACGGTATTAGATTCTGAGATACCAAAGTAGGTTTTCTGGCTTAAGCCACTGGCAAGTTGCAATATTTTACCCTTTTCGGTCCCCATGCAAGTGGCGGCATAACTTTTTTGAGATCTCCCTTTAAATCAAAATACTGAATTGTAGTCTACCGAAACCGAACTGTGTGCAGCAGTTGGACGGTAATATACTCGATCACGCCAAATTCGGTGCTTTTTCGTTGCGCCTTGATTTATACGTCGTACCTGCTTAACTAAGCTAGCTTATTTCACGGTGTTCAGGCTTTGGAGCCAGGGTGCTGTAGTGATTTCTGATTTTTTTCATTAATGCTACATCAGCCAACAGAAATGTGGAACAAAAGAAAGCATTACGGAGGCGGAGCAGCGTGTTGCGTCACTCCAGCAGGCGTGCGGCATTTTAAAAGCGAAGGCGAGGGAGACTTCTTTGTGTCCTCTACTTTTATATATTTGACCTCTGTAAAACAGAAATTACAACCGCAACATTAAAACTGTAATAATTCCTTGTTTGCTCTGACAAGGAACAAGAGTTCCTAGTTTTAACCCGTTAGTCTGGTAAGGGTGTCTGTCGTTGCTCCTTAGCCGGACACTTGGTTCACGTAACTTGATGGTTCATTCGTCATCATCAAGGTTAGAAGCACGGCAGGGTTTCTTGGTCCAAAAGCTCTGTCTTTCTAAAAATGCCGCTTCAGAACTGGGGGGTGGTGGGCAGTAAGTCAGGAGAAGATGCAAAAAAGCCATTTTTACCAGCTGGGAGTAAAGACAACTCCAAAAGATTTCCTGATGCTGAGCAAAGAGCAGCACTAATGAGCTCCTAGGGGAAATGTAATCTGCCCACAGTGAGTAAAACAGTAGATGGGGAAGGAGAGTGATTTTTATGAGCCAGGTATCATTTCAGATTTTTCCTTAACTTGCTGACCTTGCTGAGGATGGCAAAACACTGCATGTTGCTAATTCAGTTATTTCAAAGCATGTGATAGGGGAAGATAAACCCTAGAAGGAGAGTATTCATAAAAGACTGGCAGACAGGGCGATCTTTAGATGGGTGTTTTTAATTATTATTTTTAATCCATTAGGGTTTATTTTAAATAATAAATACAACCGAGGGTGTGAACCTGCAGATGACAAATTGCAGAGGTTCCTCCTGTTAAATTTCAAAAGCCTCCTGGTGAAACGAGAGTGGGTTGTGAGGCATAACCATCCTCAGGAACGTACACAGAATTACCCTCTGCTCTGGTGAATACGACCGTGTTACGGCTCGAGAGGGCACGCAGCCCCTTTCCTTCTCGGCACCTCCTCATGGACTGGTGCTCTAGAAAGTAAGTGGCCCATAGAGGTAACGAAGAGGGCGAGTAAAAAGATACAAGGCGTTCATGAAGCGGTGCTTTTGTGCTTTTCAGTCATTGAACATACGCAGTTTTTCGTTCAGAACTACTCCGGCCATTGAGGGCATGAGTAGTCAAAAGCCTGTAGAAAAGCTTGCTCTGCAAGCGGAGCATACGAGAGGCTCCCCGTCCGTTCTGCAGCGTGAACAGGGAGGCGTGCTGGGGGCCAGGGAGGCTAAACCTGAGCAAAGCGGGGGCCAGGGTGGCAAATGTGAAAGTACTTCTGTGATTGAGTTGGTTTTTGAGGTGTGAGGGTGTGGTTATGTTAGTGATAAATGGAAAGATAGGAGGAGGGGAGGGAAAACAGGTGATGCACAGTACGTATGGTCATCAGCTTCACCAACGCCTGCAGTGAGAAGCCCACGTGGGCTTTCCCGAGAGGCTGGTGGCTATTAAAGCATGCCTCAGTTGTTGCTCACGTAGCAATAAAGAAGCCGTTTGAATTATTCCCAGGAACCCAGCTGTGCCATTAGTCAGTCTGGTGAAGTTTGTCCAGAGGCAGAAAGCATCTCTTGCCTGGTGACTGCAGCGAAGGTTCAGTCCGTTTGGAAGATTCGTTACAAGCGCCATCTCGTCGCAGAGGAAGGGGATTTATAGGCAGTACCTCTCCGACACCTCTGCCCGCAGGAAAGGTTGTGCAAACGGGAGCCCCACCGTCCTGGAGAGTTAAAATGGATTTTCTTTGTGATCTAATGTTATCGTTTCCAATGCAGTTTTGCAGCTTTCTCAGACTTCATTCTACAAGGCACTTTTCGTCCTCAGTGGAATAAGAACATTCTGCAGACAATAAGCCATTAGTTTTTCAAAGAAATCATGCTCTGGAATAAACACTGGGATTTCTCCACTAGAGAGTAGCTTTCATGTACATCGGTGTGTATATTACATATAGATACGTATACACATATACTTATTTATATGCTTCAAAGAGAGGTACAGTAAGAAATAGCGCTGGCTTTTTCTTCATACGAATGAGAAGGTGGTAACTGGTGCTGGGTGTCTGAGCTGAAGCGAATTGGCCCGGCCCCAGGCACTGCTGATTTCCACTAGCTGGCAATCTCACCCTGGTTCTTGTAAGAAATGCATTAGAAGTATTAATGATGGTAACAAAGAGAAATGTGGAGTGATTAAAAAGGAAATAAAATAGCAGAGGAGGGAGGAGGCACAGTGTACATCAAAGGCTGTTTTCGGAGATACAGAGCAGAGAAACCAACCCCTTTTTCACATTTTTAGAATGCTTTTGGCAGAGAAGGGGTCTGGTGTGATGCCCAGTTGCCCATGCTGTAAAAGCACGTCCCACGGTGGGTGACTGCAGCCCACCCATGAGAGGGGGGGTTTCCTTCCTGCAAGAACTTGCAGATAAATAAAAAAGCAATGGGTTTGCGAAGCTCTGTAATTCTTTTACAATGTAAAAGCACTGATAAGATAAGAAGGATTTTATTCAGTATTATCTTTTCTCTAGTAGTAAAGCTGGCTTAAGACACTTCAGCTATCTGTCACTGAGGGCTGCTCCCCTTCCCATTACAGTCCTGCCTGTACTTTTTTTTTTTTTTTAATTGAACCCTAATGGTAAAAAACAAAGTACCTTGTTTCAGTGATTGGTTTTACACCCCAGGCCGCACAGTTAGCGCAGCGAGTGCAGGGTAAAGGATCAGAATTAGCAAAGCTGGAGAAAATGCGATAGCAAGCTGCATGCCAAGAATCCTACTGCAGAGATCCTGATCGTCTCGGTGGTGCTAATTTGGTCGCTGCTGATAGAGTTAACGGCGTTGCCATGTCGGTGGCGATCAGCAGAGCTCAGATGAGCCAAAGGGAGCTAGTCCGTGCTTTGGCTCTTTCCATACGTCCAACTGCATATTTAGGATGCCTTTGTAGCGATGTTTGTGACAGGGCAAGGCCTTTGCGTTAATTTAAACTTCTAGATATATATGGATCACTCTGAGGCGATGTGATATGACTGTTAAATTGTTCCAAGAGTTCTTAACACCTGTTGAATTGAGAAGTAAATTCATGTGAAAAATGAAAATAAGCTGGTTTGTAGTAAATTGTCTGAGTCACAGAGTCTTTTGGTGACCTCCCGCGGTGCCTCGCATCCTCCTCTGGCAAATGGATTCATGAACTTCTGCAGCCTCTGCTGCTCTGGGGTCAGGATGTGTTTCTTTTTCCCTTGTACTGAATGCTCCAGGAGTCAACCACGTTTTAATTTTTTTTTTTTTTTTTTAGTTGCCCCTATACCGTGCTTGGTAATAGTAGCTCACGGATTTATGAACTTGAATCTTGGCTGCCACGGTAAGATGACTTCCAGAACGCAGGGAACCCCTCTGGCTGGGGTCTTCGAATTGATGTACCTAGAGCTAGAAGCGGTCTGTCTCAGCAGTGTAACAGCCACGCAATTCAAGGATTCAAGGACTACAGCTAAAAACCTCATCTTTACTCCAGCACGACAAAGACTGAAGTTTTCTCTTATGTCCCTGCTCTCCGGTTACAAAGCCCCATGAAGTTAGATGGGTTTTAGGTGCCATTTGCCTGGAATTTGTTCCCATATGCATCACTTGCAAAACTCCTACCAAAGATAATAGGTACAAAACGAGGTCTTTCTGTCCCTCGCCTACCGTTCCCGTTTGCAGATTTGCGGAATGCATGAAGGGAAGGATATGGGGAGTGTAACTCCCAGTTAGCACCATCTGGCCTAGCTCACGCGCGGGCTTCCCGCGATGCGATCGCAGCCACGCAACTGTTCCATCCCCACGTAGATGGGGCCTGTGCGTGCTGCTGGCACCGTTTGCTCTGAAAGGAGTTTCTGGTTTTGTTTTTAAAAAAAAAAAAAAAAAAAAAAAAAAAACACCCAAACAAAACAAACCCAACACCATTAGAGCAGAAAAATGAGGGAGAGAATACAAAAAGCAGAATTTCAGCAGCTCTGTTTGATAAAAGGAGAGAATTGTTTGTTTGGGGCGTGAGGGGTCGTGGAACATGATGTTCAGAACCGAAACACGGCTCCTGCCCTCGGGAGCTCTCTGTCTTACCTTACCGCCTTTTGTTCTGCTCCAGACAAGCTGGCTGGATTGCTCCATCCCAGGAATCATTTCCTTCTGACATAAAAGGTTTCCATTAATACCTTCCTGCTTGCATCTTTGTTTCTGGGCAATTTCCAGAGCATTAAGCCACAGCACATCCACTTATTCTGGGACTCCCCATCTCAGTCATTAGCTTCTTTTGCAAAGCCTTGGCCACTGCGTGCTGCAAACCTAATTGTGCTCTGCCTGTTTCCTCCGCTTTGACTGCTGTAGCAGTTACAGTCTCAAAGAGCTCCATCAGATTAACCACAACTGTTCCTAGCTGAAACCACCTTGGTCCCTATTACTCAAGCTGTGCTTTTGCATTTGATCTTTTAAATGCTTTGTAATGCTTACCCCACCATTGACGTGAAGCTAATTGGAATGTAACTTCCTACAGCACTTCTAGATCTTTTCCTGTAACGATGCCAAAAGCTTTCCTATCTCTGGGGCCCGCACCTGAATTTAGCTGCAAAATGACAGGCTCTCGGGAGGTAAAGTTTTGCATCAGGATTTTGGTAGTGTAAATGTCCGACTTTGTCTAGCCGTTACTTGGTAGCTGCACTGGGAAAGGGGGAAGCCTTCGGTGCGCAGGGTTTGTGAGCCAAGGTGCTGCAAGAGCTCCCCAGCAAAGCATGCAGCAAGGTGCAAACCCTTGCGCTGCCAGCGAACGGAGTCTACAGCAGAAGTCTGCCAGGCAGCACAGTAAAAGAGCCCACCGTGTCCTTCCGCTTCCACTGGCCGGTTTCCAGTGCTTCTTTGCTATGTCCCAGTTCCTCCCCTTATTGTATTTCCAGACACTTAGGTGTCAGCTTCTCACGCCTTATGCTCCAGGCCTGCAGCTTGGTTGCCCCCAGATCTGGCAGCCTCACGTCTTGGCATCAACACTGCACAACCTTTCTTGCTGCAGGACCCCGTGGGATGACTGTTAGGAGGGTACCAAGCTGAAGTGACCCCTCTGAAAGGGATGTTGCCTGTTGCCCCTGTACAAGCATGCGATACAAGACCTCTCTCCTGTGAGCTGATGTACAAGCTTTTGACAAATGATCTCGTGTGCACGTACCCTTCCTTCCCCCTGCTTCTGCTTCTTTTTTTTTTCCATCTGAATGCAAGAGACTTGACACATCACATCAGATGTTTTCTGTAGATCTCATTTAAATTTCACTCAATTAGAGATGCTGTTGGGAAAAAAGGGAGCTAGGAGCAAGCTTCCTCTGTCATGCAATAGCTAAACTCAAGCTCAGCAGTTACAGGCAAGCCTTTGATCACTTCTTTGCACAAAACATGAACATCACTAAATAAGATGGCATTTCCATATGGGAAGGGATACAAACTTCCCTGGAATAAGGGGGGTGGGCAGGCAGATTGGAGGTTACCGCTGTGCACTGGAGTGTTAAAGACCATCCAGTTTCCCTGGAGGCTGGGTACCCCAGTTAACCCAGGTGGGGCAAGGCTGGGGAAGGGGAGGCTTGGGCTGCCTCTGGGGCTCTGGAGCCAGGGAAGGAACATGCTCACGTGTCTCTCGGTTGGGAAGCCTGTGGAAATGAGTGAAAGGAGGGAGAACTAGTTACTCAGCTAAGGGTGAGCTAGGCGAAGACCGTAACCTTCCACCCCTATGGGGAGAAAGGGCTTCACGTGGTCTGCTTTATCGCAGCACTACTTTGCAGACCAGCAGGAAAGGTTATGTTCCTTGCACGCTTCCAGCCTTGTCATTTTAGACACAAGCTCTTGGCCAACGTCCAGTGCGTCCGTAGAAGTGGTGGCCCTGGCATCCAGTCTTGCTACCTGTAAGATAAAGGACCCGTGGGTGAGCAGGTCGGCTGGTGTTTTGAGTATCCAGAGAGGGGCCAGGGTGCGCAGGGAAGGAGCCGGAGCACGCATCTCCTGACACAGAGGAGTAACCCAACGCCTGCTTTGCATCTCGCATCGGCAGCTCCTTTCCCGCAGCTCCCTGCAGCCTCTTGCTAAGATGGAGAGCTGGTGCCACCTTGTGCACAGCAGCAGCCATGCCTCCCACCCGAAGGAAAGCTGCGGGAGAGCAGCCTGCCCCTTCCCGAGGAGCCTCCTGCCCTCTGCAGAGGGGACCGGAGGCACCAGGAGCAGAGGTGATGGGTAGGAGGCTGCTGCAGGGTGCCTCCCGCTTTGCCTCTGTAAGGCCGAGAGGGCTGCAGAGCTGAGGCCGGGTGGCAAAGCCAGTGGGGGACAGGGGCGATGGACTAAAAAGCTGAGGGTGAAAGAATCTGGTAGACCATCGCTTCGGGTTCTTTCTGTAAATGCCAGAGCATTTACAGTGTTCTCAGTGGCTCTCGCCACTGAGAAAGCGAGGCCGGACCAGCGGAAGGAGGCAGAATCGCCTCCCCAGTTCAGAATGAAATTTAATTCAAGCCACAGTCTTGAAACCGAATCCGTCGCTCGGTGCCTGCGGAGCCGCGGGATGCCGAGTCGCTCACCGGCGGCTGGGCGACCGAAGCGGCGGCTGGGCGACCGAAGCGGCGGCTGGGCCAGCCGCAGGAGCGCTGCCTGCAGCAGCCCTCTCCTCTGATTCCAGTCCCAGTCCCGGGCCCTGGTGTCCCTCAAGGAGAAGTGGCAGTGGTGCCATCCTGCGGTCACCTGGGCCTTTGCAAGAGGGAGAGTGGCTTTGTCCCGCTATTGTTTCTTCTGCTTCTGCAGGAACTGGTTTTATCTTGATTCTCTCTTTGTAATAAGGGTGATAAAAGTTTAAACAGGTATTGGCTGCTTAAGCTGGGCAGCAGCTGCCGATGGGGTTACTTAGAGGGTTAGGAGAGCAGCCTGTGGAAACGATCCCTGTGCTCCGAGTTCCCCAGCCGCTCTGCAAGCAGCACGGGGAAAGCTGCTCTGAAGCCCAGGCGTGCTCTGCGGTGCGGGAGGCTGTCTTGCTGAGGGTCCCTTACCTTCTGGTGCCAAAACTCTGGCAGCCCAGGCTGGGCCAGCTGTGCTGCAGGTGAGGTGAATTGTCCTGATAGCCTAAAAATTCTCCTCTTCCCTCCCTGGTGAGTAGGGCAGAGAGAGTCCAGGGTCCTTGGGTGAGTGCTTTGAATCCTTCCCTGTCTGGCTCTGCAAGTCCCCTGGGCATGTCCTTTTCAGGGGGACAAGAAAGCTGCAGATACAGCTGTATAATATCTATATATAATCCTATACGCATCAGATTACTGCTGTTTTCCTCTGTTTCTGCAGACATACCCAGGAAGGTGTGCAGTTCATTGAGAGGGAGCTATTAGGAGGTGAAAGAAAACAGCAGTCCCTCTGGGATGTCACCTGGGGGTATTACAGCTTGGTAATGCTGTCAGTTGGTTTTGAGCTGGCTTGGGACAAAGCGTGTGAGGAAGTGATCCCAAATAGGATTATTTCCATAGGATTGAGGCAGGTACGTGCCATTTCTGTCTTCCTGGAAAAAAAATGACACCTTGAATTTGATCACTTCTATTGGGATGCCTCAACCTTGTTCTTACATGAGGATGACAAGCCTGGGCTTTTATAGGCACTGCTCTCTGTCATTGCCACTCGAGCAGTGGCACCTTTCCAGGTCTCTGTGGTGACACAGACGAACCCTTTGGGCTTAGGAAAAGACATGAAGATGGTTGGGGGCTTTTCCATTCCTCTGGAGGAAATAGGTGAATGATGCCACCTTCTGCTTGTGGCACCTCCTGGGTAAGGCTGGAGGGACCAGTGCTACCTTGGCACTTCTGCTAGGTGCTTCTTCGGTGTCTTCCCTAGGCAGGAATTTCTCCTCCTTCCCAGGTTGTTCCAGTGCTTCTCTATCCTTTCCTCCAGAAAGCTCTTTTCCTGATACCTGAATCATTCCTGCTGCAGGTCGGACCCATTACTACCTACACAGCTATGGAAATCGGGTGGTTCCCTCCCCTTACCAAAGGCATAAAAGTGCCTTTTATGCACTTGGCTGTTACCCTCTTTCCCCTAACCTCTTTCTTAGGTTTTCCCACCCATGTCATCCAGCTTTCCCTGGAGATCGGGCCTCTGCCCAGCTTTGTTTCTCCTTATCCGATTTGCGGGCAGTCCCTGTATTTCTTGACGTAGCTCAAACCTGAGGCCTCCCTGGCACACGCAGCGGGATGACAAGACAGCTCCATCTGCCCTGTGGTGATTTCAGAGCCAAGTTACATATTTTTTAACCTGTCCTTAACGACTGGTGTCAGGACTTTTATAGGATGAGGCAGACATACTTAAAGCCATTCCCTGACCAGTTGTCATGTAAATAAGGAGTGGAGACCGGTGCTTTATGTACATCTACAAGGAAAGGGTGCTTAGAGGGATGAAGGTAAATCTTCCTTCTTACCCCCAGCTTGGACCCAGCTGTGCTTTTCTCTGGGGGGGGAATGTTTAGCTCTCCTGAGTGTGGGGAAACTGTACAGGGGAAATAAGACGCTAATTTGTCCTCTGTGGTGACTCCATTGTGGAACGGCCTGATCCAGGCCCACTGTTGCAAAGACCAGCTTGTATTCCCCAAGGCTTTTCCATCAGGAAACTGGATTTGACTCCACTAAAGCCATGACTGGCACAGGATAAATCCTCCTTCTGAATGAAAAGGAGGTGTTGCCTGGGGTCGGAGGTGGCTTGGTGTTGGTACTGTCCTTGCTGTGTGACTGATGGTGTTGCTCTGGGGGCTTTTGGCATCTAACCAGCCTGCAGGACGTGTGACCTCCTGAAGGAGGTGCTCCCAGCTGAACCCTGAGCAGAGCCTCTGAGCCCGCCGGGAATCGCTGTAGGATCACTGGCAACCAAGGCTAAGGAGCTGGCTTTGGCACAGAAGTGGGACCATGTCCCTGAGAACGTGGGATCCCACCACTGAGCAGAAAACCTGATGGAAGGCAGGGTGGGGGCACTTTTATGGACATACGTAGGCCTCTGTGCAATAACCCTCCGCTCCCAGGCGACTGAGCCTTGACTTACCTAAACAAATAGGGGTCAGTATAGGAGCAGAAAACACGCGGAGTGAAACCATGGCGGCTCCATCGCCGGCCTTTCTTGCTTTTCCATCCGCCAGCCATAGCTGATCTGACTCTTGCTGGCTCGTGCTCTTGTCTCCCTTGATTTCAGACTGGCGTGAAAGGCTCATCGCCGTGCAGCGGCCCCAGAGCCCGTGACCGTGCTTGGCGGGGTGTGTGTGAACCGGCCCCCCTCGGCCGCGCCGCAGCCGTTGGCTCGTGCGCGCGCGGCGGGGAGCGCGCTGGGGGCAGTTCCCCCGCAGAGCCCCAGCTGCAGCCCGGGGCGGGGGGCCGCTATCGCCAGGCAGGCTGGAGCAGTACGCGTGGTTGCGTTGGAGGGGCCTTTGTGTGGGGGAAGAGGGTTACGTCTAAGTGATCTAACCTCCCAAATCCCCTCTTGGCTAAGAAGGAGGGGGCACATTGGAAGCCCAGGGGAGGAGAGAACACTTGAGATTCGAGGCAGTCCTGTTTGCTGAGGAGTCTGTGCGACTCCCTCCTCTGCAAACCTGGAGGGGGACCTGGTCCAGGACGAGGATTTGGCTTGCGCCATCTCGGCACAATCGGTCTTGGTTCTCAATCCCCTTCGTGCCCCAGTCTGGGGACCAGGCCCAGGCCGGTCCATCGGGCCCCGTGCAGCCCCCCAGTTACCTGCGTTCCTTCCGAGCTGTCCTTGGCCTCTTGGTGGCCCCTGGAGGGAGCCAGCAGCTTTCCTGCTGCACTGCAGATTACCTTGGAGTGACTTGCTCCCTTCTGTCTCTTAATGCCAGCTTTAGGTTTAGTGGCATCTGGCTCCCTGCACTCGGCTTCTTACCCCTCACTACCTGCTTTGCAAAGAACCAAGGACTTGTTCAAGAGCAGAACTTCCCTGTGGCTGGAAATCTGCCCCTGCAGGGTTGGATGGAGGAGATCGGGGTGGTACGGATATCCCTTCCCCCAGCAGTGAATGCAGTCACTGCATAGCCCCTGACTTATGGTGGGGGCAAACGAGGTCGAAATGTGTCCTGTGACCTTGCAGCGCTTGATGGACGTGGGAGCAAGCAGGTCTCCGACACCTTGGTACTTGTGCTGATCTACTGCGAAAGAGGGAGGGGAAAAATCCAGCTTCTCTTAAAGATCTCTGTGCCTCTAGAGCCCTCCCGATGAAGCTGGGCCCTCCTGCACCTTGCAGCCTCTTGCCCTGTGAGCTTCTGCAGTCACACGGTACCTGGCCTTGCTGGAGCAATGCTCAGGATCAGGTCCGCAGGAGAGGAGCGGGTTGCGGCACCGCTAGATGTGGCCGTATGGGCATCGCGTGCTTCCTCGCTCCTGCCTCTGGCCAGGGTTGGAGGCACGACCCGTTCCCGACTGCTCGGTTGTGCGACGCCTGTGCTGCAGAACAGCCTCGAGAGCGGGGGGCAGCTACCTTCCTCAACACCACGCTGCTGTCCTCCGAGGCCCGTGTCCTCTGCTTCTTCCCTTTCCTTGTCCCGCTTCCCCCAGGAGCCCTGCCTAAAAGTGTCTGCTTTGCACAGGCGAGCGTGAAATCAAGCAATCCCACAAAGTACAGTAAGGTTTTTCTTTTCCCCCTCTCCTAAACAAGGAAAGTGCTCTGCTACTGCCATCTCCATTGCAGACAAGGTCGTGTGTCCCACGTCAAGCGCTGCAGGGATGGAGGATGGAGGTGTCTATGGACTCGGTTCCTTGGACAGACGCAATGCTGATAAAAGTGGAGCAGAGATGAAGAGGGGAGGGGGTGCAGAGAGTTGTGTGTATGCGGCTGAATCCAGCTATACATGGCTTTTTGCAGCCAAATAATTAAATCTTCCCTTGCCCAAGCACAGCTCTCAGGAGGCTCAAACTCGGGGCTTGGCGTGTCTTTAGGAAGCTGAAAACACGAGTCTTACAACAGAGATTTATTGAGGTCTAAAGCCTAACCTAAGAACCAATGTGGGCTACTGCAGTCTCGCTGGAGACTGTGAAAGGGGATGCGTCCCACCTTGCAGGCTGCGGTGATGGAGCCCGACGGGGCCGGAGGTGGCACGGGGCGGCTGCGGTGCTGCAGCCCCTCGCCTCGCCAGACCTAGCCGGCTTTTGGAAAAAAAGCAGGCTCATAATTTAGTTCTGGGAATAGTTGAGTGGCAAAGGGGCTCTGAGGGCGGTCAGGCAGGACGGGACCGTGGAGCCGTGTTGCGGCTCCGCAGCGCAGCGGGGGCCGTGTGGCCGAGCCCCCGCGCAAGGGAGGAGCGGGGCCAGGATGCGGGAGCAGGGCTGCGGGGGCCAACGGCAAAAATAAAGATAAAAAAAGGCAAGCGAAAAAATAAAGCAAAAATCACCCTCCCCTCCCCAAAGAAGCCCTCCAACGGGTGTTTTTTCAGGGAGCTTCTGAACAGCATTGCGGAGTGCAGCGCTATGAAAGGGGGGGGGGGGGGGGCGGGCTTTGCATGGGAGAGGGGGTCCCTTTGCATGGGAGAGGGGGCCCTGGCTCTGGGGGCGTCCCATTGCACGGGGGGGTCCCTCGCCCCCCTGGCCCCCGCCCCGCTCCCGCGCGCTGCCCGCGGCCCCCCGGCCCTGCCCGCATTGTCCTGCCGCTCCTCCTGCCCTTTGTACGCCGGGAGCCCCCGCAAGCCCCGGCGCTGCCGGAGCGGGGCCTCCCTCCCCGCCTCCCCCCGCGCCCCCGTTAACGCGAGGAGCCAGCTGCCCCGCCAGCCGCTGCCGGCATTGTTACTCCTATTTGTCAAAAGGCCGAGGATGCTCCATAGATCGCTCCGTGGCTGTTGTTAAGTGTAATTAGAGGGTTTATGTCCCCAATTTCCATGAAAATGAAGCTGTGAGGCTCCTCTCTTGGCATTCACCGCGTGCCTTAATTGTATGGACATTAAATCAAGGTCCGCTGTGAACACGCAGAGAGGGGCTCGGGCTGTCCCCGCTCGGAGCGGGGCAGGCGGCGAGCGGGGCTTGCGGGAGAGAGGGTGGGGAGAGAGAAAGAGAGAGAGGCTGTCAGTGCAGGGTCCACCCCGCCGGGGTCGCCGGCCTCCCTCCCCGCCGCCCGGGGCCCCCCTCCGCCGGGGCGGCCGCGGCGGGGCCGGGGGGACGGAGGGGGGGGGGGGCGGTTGCCTTGCGGCCGGGTGCCGCTGCCATCCCCCCCTCTCCTCGCCCTGCCGGGGTCAGCATCGCCCCCCGGGCCCCCCCCCGGACCCCCCCCCGCCCCGGGCTCCGCCAGCCGCCCCGCCGCATCGCACCCGGCCAGATGCTGAGCGCCGGGCGCGGAGCAGCCCCGCGGGCAGAGGGACGGACAGGCGGACACATCCCGGCCCTGCTAGCGCTAAAAATGCGGCTGGTAATAATAATAATCATTAATAATGGAAATAATAAAAGCCGAGAGCGCCGAGGACAGCTCGCAACAAACCTCCGGCTGCCGGTGCGGTGCGATGCGTCCCGGCACGGAGGCAGGAGCCGCGGCAAAGCGCCGGGAGCTGCTTCCCAGCCCCCCCGGGCCCGGGGTCCCCCCGCCGGGCCGCCGCCGTCCGAGCCCCCGGGAGGCTGCGGGGGAGGCGGGGGACCCCCGCTTCCTCCCCAGGGCAAAATGAAAATCCCGCTCCTGTGGTTTTTGTCTTTGCTCGTAATGCAAAGGAGCCGATTTCTCTCCTCTCGAAGGGAAACCGGCGGAGGTTAAACACGCGTTTCCCATCTCTCCGCTCCGCCGCGGCTCGGCACAATAATCGCTCCACTTTAAAAAAAAATAGTAATAAAAAAAAATTGAGAGGGATCGGAAAAGGCTAAAGCAATTAAACCGGTTTCGTTGATCGCCGTCGGACTTAGAGGCGCCTTATGAATTTAGGACGATTTCTCTCTCTAGATACCGCGTCTGAAAATCCTCCCCCCCTCCCCTTCCTCCCCTTCCTTTTCGTCCAAAAACAAAAAAATTTAAAAAAAAAAAAAAAAAGAGAGAGAGAGAAAAAATCACAAGCCCATTAAGGTCGCTTGCACAAGGGGAGAAAAAAATCCTGATGCTCTTCCAGGTTAGCAGTGGAGCTGGGTGGCTCTCCCGCCGCTGTGGCCCGAACCCCGCGGCAGGGCTCGGCTCGGCAGGGCTCGGCTCGGCAGGGCTGGGCTCGGCTCGGCAGGGCTCGGCACGGCTCGGCTCGGCTCGGCTCGGCTCGGCTCGGCTCGGCGAGCCCGGGGCAGATTTACCCGCTCCGGTGGAAGCAGCGCCCGGCGGCTCCGGCGGCACAAACTCCGCTGCCTCGCTCAGATCCAGTGCAAACGCCCTCCCGTGGCTCAGGACGCTTGTTTTTGTGTAGGCAAGCCGGAGATGAATAAGAAAGGCGCCTAGTCTCTCATTATCTTTGCATTTCAGACTTTTTTTCCTCTCTTTTTTTTTTTTTCCTTTTCTCTTTTTTTTTTTTTTCCTCCTCTCTCCTCCTGCCCTGGAACAATGCAGAAAGACCTCATCAGAGTGAAAACCAGGCTCCCGCTAGGCTTTAAAAGCAAGATGAACTTGGTGCACCACCCATCTTTCTCTTCTCCAAAGCTCTTTAAAGGGGTTATGAGGCGTCTCTCTCAATTTATCCCTTTTCTCTTGATCTTCCTAGCAGAGGGGTTTGGGGTCTAGTCCTGGCTGTTTCAGCTGATCTCATCCAGTCTAAGGGATTAGAGCTTCTTCTCCGCATCCCGGCTCTCAGCACATCTGCTGATTGGGTTCAGCACAAGAGGATTACATTGGGACCCAATGACGTCACCGCTAGGACATAAGTTCTCCTCCATTAACCAAATCCTCATCAGCAAGATGTCCTTGAAACTGGAGGAGTAACATTCAGGACTCCATCGCCAGCCCGTCCCCACCTTCCTCCCGGGCGGGCTGCTGGGGCTTTCGGAAAAATAGTGTTTAAGCTTTGAGCACTTGCAGCTGCATCAATAACGTACCGCTACGGGCTGGAGGATCGAGGCGTTATAGGAGAGCGCGTACCCTATAAATAGGGTTCTGCACCTAAACTGTTAATCAGAGGAGCTTTATATATTCTGTTGCTTTTTCTTTTTTTTTTTCTCTTTTTTTTTTTTTTTTGGTTGGGAAGGGAGGGGGTGGAGGGGCGGAGGGGGAGGGGAAAGCTGCATCCTACAGTTATATTTCCAAGCTCAAAAAGACATCAGCGATAATTTTCTTTAAAGCTGACATGGATGTAATTTTAAAACATGTTTTCTTTTTTTTTTTTTTTTTTTTAAGAAATGTGTAGGATTTCGCCCCCGTTCTCTCCGAGAAGAGACAATGTGTCCCGAGTTATATAAAGTAAGAGGTTCCCTTTAAATATACAATAGGAATTTTGTATTTTGGGGTTTAATGCTAGATTTTTCTTAATATTACATGAGCACAGACTCACAGGAGCGAGGACCTGGAAGGAAATGGCTTTGACTTCCAAGTCACAAACCGAGAGAGCACTTTTTTTTCTTTTTTTTTTTTTTTTTTTTAAGACTTCCACCCTGGAAAACGCCGAAAGCACCTATAGATTCGCTGCCCTCAACCTGCCCTAACCCACGCGGTGGCATTCCGGCAGCTCTCCCCGCCGCGCCGGCCCTCTCAGCGTCCTGCGCTCCCCGTTTCGCCGGTGGCTCGCTACATCCTTCCACCACATCCATTTTGCGAGCTGGGAAGCGGTCAGACATGGGTTTGCTGCGGCTCTTGTCGGTTAAACTTACAGACCTCATCACGGGGCGGCTGTTACAATGGAAATGGGCACCGGGATTTACTTATTTATCTAGGGCCGCCGAATTTCATCTCTGGGGAGAGAAAACGTGTTTAACAACAAGCAGGCTATGTCCAGCTAGGAGAGGTCTTGCTTAGAAGCCTTGCGTGTTTAATTTTTCGGTAAGCAAGCTGCTTCTTCACTGCTAATTATCCATCCCTCCCCCTCCAGACCCCCCCCAAAAAAAAAAATGTGTATACACGCACACTCACGCTCACATAGATTTTTCTGATGGGAGGTGCAGCTCTGTGCGTTTCTACACACCCTTATTCCCTCTCTAGAGTAACTTTTATGGCCAGCAGTGCTATGCGTATTCTCTAGAATAGCTTTCAGGCAAGGATTTATTTGCCTGTGTGTACTTCCATGCACTGTGGCGTTTTCCTTCTTCTTAGGAAGGGGGTCAGGCGGGGGGAGGCAGGGTACAGTTGTTTTGATGGAAGGCATCTTGCTCCAGCTCTGGAAGTCTCTCCCTGCCCCGGCAGTGTGAGCATTTCCAGGACAGCTGGGTCATAACCGCTGGAAGGGAGAGATCTATCCCTTCCCCACCACAGCAAAGCAATTGTTCTGAGGATGGCGTCTCCCCTCCCGAGAGCCGTGCCATGCCAGACCAGGCTCCGAGGGGGAAACGGCCTCCAAAGAGCGGTTTGTAAAAACGACTAGCTGGTGGGCCACGTTTGGCTACCGACGAACGAAGAGGAATACTCTGCAGCGAGGGGAAATACCACCTTCCGAGCTCAAGAGCCATATTTAAAAGGCAGCCACAGCACTGTGAGCTCTGTCCCTGTTTGTGGGTGTTTTTCTCTTCCTCTTTTATAACGCTGCAGTTCAGGACATAGGCACCAAACCGGGGGAAGTCAGTATTTGATGTTACGCAGTGAAGGGAATTTTCCCTTAGCTTTTCGTCTTCTGAAACTTAAAAAAAAAAAAAAATCTGCTTATTTAGAGCCTATTCCATATTGACCTATTTACTCCGACAGTCCAAGGCTCTCAATCTTTTATCGATTTAAAAGAAAACAACCTAAACAAATTAACACGGAGGAAACCGCTCTTCTTATCCCGAGGGTTTGCCCGGGGCCCACCCCCGGGGGAGGCTCGGAGCCGGCCCCGGCGCCCGGCCCGGAGGATGCTGCCCGCCGGGGAGCTCTGCTGCGGGGGCGGCGGGGCGGCCTCCCCCCGGCCCGGCCCCGGCCCCGGCCCCGGCCCGGCCCCGGCTTCGCTGTCCATGGTATTGAAGGAGCGGAGCCGGCAGCGGCGGTGAGCGGGGGCCCACGGTTCAGTCCCGGGGGGGGGTGGTGGTGGTGGTGGTGGTTTGCGGTTGTTTCTCCCCATAAAGAGGTGTTTTCCTTCGTGCCCCCTTCCCGAGAGGTCTTTACCTCCCTGCAGGAGGTCGGTCGGTCTGTCTGTCTGTCACCCGTGCGGCAGAGCGCTCTCCTTCGCCTGCCTCTTTCTTCCCCCCGTGAATCCTCCCCGAGAACCTGCGGGTTTTTATTTTACTTCTCCCCCCGCGGAGGGACGCGGGGATGGGGTATTTTGACCCTGCTGTCAACGCGAAGCCCCGGGCCGGTGCCTTCGCGATGTCAGCCGGCAGCGGGGGAGCGCTCCTGCTCGGCGGGCTGGCGGCGGGGTTTTAT
This sequence comes from Platalea leucorodia, assembly GCF_965183815.1. Lineage (NCBI taxonomy): Eukaryota > Metazoa > Chordata > Aves > Pelecaniformes > Threskiornithidae > Platalea > Platalea leucorodia. The sequence goes on along the minus strand of NC_138835.1, from coordinate 14,711,521 downwards.
TTCTCCTTTAAAACAAACCCCACCAACAGTTCGGCCCCTCTAAAGTTTACCATTAAATCCCCCCACCGGCTCGTCCCCCGCTCCCGCGGCCCCGCAGCCTCGTCCTCAGTTGCAGGCTTTAAAAGCAGGCTGAGGTCTGGCTGCTATTTTATTAACACTTCCAGTGAGACATTTTGTCTTAAGCACGGCCCTTCCTTAATCTCTAATGCAGCATTTCTACATCCCGGAAGAAAACAGTCAGATGATTTGCAAAGGGCCGTTTTTTTTTTTTTTTCTTTTTCTTTTCTTTCTTCGTCTCCCCCTCTTTCGCTCTCTGCCTTTTTAAACCTACCACCTACTGTTCCCCGAACAAAGAAATCCCAGAGACAAGCAACATGCCTCCACTTTCCTTCCATTTCCAAACCCCGACTCCGCCATGCATAGATGACCACATTAGAAAAATACACAAGATTGAACCCGAAATCAACTGCGGCACAACAAACCATAGAAAACGTACGCTCAGCCCTGTCCCGGCCAGCGTGACACACACGTACACACACACACACACACGCACACGCTGCGGAGCGCTCACGAAACACCCCGAAAAATTCATCGCCCTCCTCATTTCTGCTGAATAAGTCAATAACAAACCAGCCTTTGTCTGTCTGTTTGCCACCAGGACGCGGCCCAGGTACCGGAGCGGCGCTCGGCGGCCGGTGCCCTGTCGCCATCCCGAGCATCGCCTCGGAGCTGACCCGCAGCCTGGTGGAGAAAGCAAAATCTCTTTAAAATGAAGCCCAGATCTCTTTCAAATCTCAGAGAAAGGTTTCGCAGCTTCTAGGCCTCTCCTTTCTGCCCCAGAAATCTCGCCGCATAGGAAAGAGATCAACAGAGTTTGGCCCCTGCTATAATTTCAGGCATTCTTCTACATATTTTTCTTTTTCTTAGAAAGCAATTCATTTTCTTAGAAAGGAATTACACTTACAAGAGGCTTGGGAATCAGATTTTTCTATCAAGTCTCCTCTCCCTCTTTTTCTCTCTCTGTCTCCTTTTGGTCTTCTTGGCTGCTGCAGGGCTTTTTTTTTTTTTTTTTCCAAATCTGTAATAAAAAAAATAAGTAACCCCCCTCCCGCCCCTCTTCCCCTAGAAATATACAATTTGCTGATTTGCAAAGCCTCTTCCTATGTGGAGGAAAGCTGCCTGCTCTCCCCACGACTCGCTTTCCTGGCCTCCCAGCTCCTTGAGAAAGGAGGAGGGCCTTGTGCATTACAATTCCATTCAATCTCATTCATTCTTGCCTCTTTCTAACGGTCTTTGGACAGCAAATCCACACCGACGGGGGGTCCGAGCCCCCTCCTCGCGCCCCCCCCAGCCTTAAACACACACAATAGCCATCAGCTAACAGCACAGCAGCAACTTTGAAACATTCAAGCTTCTGAAGTGAAGAATGCCCGCAGCTCCCCAACCCCCACCCCCGCCACTTGTTCCTGGGCTTGACATTTAAAAAACATATAATGATCTTAATTTTAAAAAGGGGGGGGGGGAATTCCTCACTTGGGTCACACATGGTTTCGCAGGGCAGAATTCTGGTGTCAAGAATTTCCTCTGCAGGAGAGGATTGCTCCATCACATAGCTAATTACCTGCTTCCCCTCTCGGCGCTCTGCGCTGGAGAAAGGCTTTTTTTTTTTTTTCCCTTCCCTCCTTTCCCTAGAGATGTTTATTTGGCTGTATCAATCAACAGGACGGTTTCCAGCCTAATTTTTCCCAGTCACCTCGCGAAGGCACATCCAAGGGCTGGGAGCTGCTGGGGAGGGGGGAGGCTCCTGGTTATTGTGTGCCCGTGGTGCAGCACGGGCGCTGCGCTGGTGCGAGCGGGGCTGGGAGCGGGGACCGACGTCCCCCGGCGTGGGGGGAGCCGCCCTGCGCCTGGGGGTCACCCCGCCGCGGCGTAAGGGGGGTGCGTGGCCCCTCCCCGGCCGAGGTGGCACGGCTGGGGTGAGGGGTGCATCCCGGCGGGGATGGGGTCCCTCTCCCCATCCCTGTGCAGGGCGAGGTGTCTCCTACCTCTCGGGTGGGATGTGGGCAATGAGCCACCATCTCCCCCCTCGAAACGCAGCCCCTCGCCGGGGCTCGCTGCCCTCTCCCTGCCTGCCCAGGCTGGGGGCTCGGGCCCGACCACCTTATCCCCGTCCCCAGCCTCTGCCGGCTGCTGTGCAGAGCCAGGGCCAGCCTTGGACAGGCATTTCACAATTTCCCCACGCCACCGCCGCCTTTTGCTTTGAGGCTTATATATTTTCTCCTCTTTCCTTTTTCTGAGTGAAGAAGGTCGCTTTCATCGTCTCTAACCCTCTGCTCGCCCCCTCCTTCGCCGGGGAGCCCCCCAGCTCCCAGCAATGCTCCCCCAAGGCCCAGGACGTTGTCCCAGGGTGGGTTTTGTCTGGAGATGGGGAGGAGAGAGGTCCTTGTGCCCGAGTCCCCGCTGCTGTCCTCGCTGAGATCACGGGGTCTTTGGTTAAGGGCTCGGCTGAGGGCTTCAGTGGTGGAGGGGGGTCCCTGCCCTCAGTGCCCCCGGCTCCCCTGGGTCTCCGGGCACTGCCGACTCTCCCCGCCAAGCCCGGAGCCACCGTCCCCTCCCCAGTGGAGGGGGACAGGCCCAGGGATGCTCCCAGTCTGCAGGGGTCAGCCAGGCTGCTGATACCCCCCAGAGATGGAGGTTCCCTGGTCAGGAGGAATGGGGACCGGGGCAGTGCAGGCACCTCCTGGCTTGGTTTGGCTTCCAGGAAGGGGAAAGGGAAGGGGAAGGGGAAGGGGAAGGGGTGTGCAGTGGGGTCAGGGCTCTGCTGTCCCCGCTCGCTCCCGCACTGGGATTTTGCAGCAGCAGCAGCAAGCGTTAGCGGGAGGGGGAGGCCATGACTTCGCTGTACATATTTAAGGGAAAAGTCCAATCCTAGAGGCAGCCTGTGGCTACTGCAATTCTTTTAATACAATTAAAAATCAATGACACTCTGTGCACGCACACAAATAAACATCACCCCTCTGCATCCCTGCTTCCCTGCCCACCCCCTCTTGAGGCCGGTGGGGAAGGCATCTTCTCCAGAGCCTGTTCATTACTGCTCTACTTAGGTGGGGAATTGCTTAACCGGTCTCTCTCCAGTAAATCATATTAACTCCAAGCACAGCTATTTATAAAATGTTCCACAGCCCAAGAGTACGGCATCCAGATCACTCGAAGAAAATTAGGCGATTAGGCGTGCATAATCCAAGCCCAGTGCGTCTATGTACAAAGCCTCACCAGCCGGCCTGCCTTCAGCTATTCACTGACATTAAAGAAATCACCATTTTTATTGGAAGCCCAGCCCGGGCCCAAGTCCCAGCCAGGGACAGGGAAATAACCTTTTGCAGGGCAGAGCATTCCCGGATGCCTTCTGATGGCTGGGAAATGAAGCCCAGCTTGGGAAAGCCTCCCCTCCCCAGCCCTGCTTCTTCCCTTCCTGCAGAAGGGCCCCTCCAAACATATAAAATGCAGCACTCCGGGCTGGGTTTCTCCCCCCTCCTCCTTTTGCGACCCATTAAACGTCTTCTATACATTTCCTCTTCATCTTGTCAAGGCCAGTTGCTCTATGACTGCTGGTTTCCCAGGCAAATCACACCAATTTCTGAGTTGATGTTGAAGGTCCACATTGGCTCAGCAGGGGTCCCAGCAAAGCACTCATCCATGGAGCCAGAGGTCAGGCTCTGCCCTGCTTCGCCAGCTGAATTATTATTATTTTTTTTAAAGTCGTGTTGCTCTTTGAACATTTACAGATCTGTTGGCGACGGGGATAACAACAATAACCAAAGGAAGGGCGTCCTCGCTGCAGACGTGCTTCTGAGCCTTTCTGATATTAAGGATGCTGAACGGGGTGCAGCTCCTCCGCCTTTATTTCAGCCTAAACTCTTAAAGCAAGAGGTTTTTAGGAGGGTCTAACGGGGTGCACATGTGCAACCCCCCCCCACCTACCCCAGGCGAGAGCTTTGCCCTGAGCACCAGGCAGCTGCAGGCGCCCGCTGCACGGCCGTGCCCCTCGGGGTCTGTCCACGCACGTCCAAGGCTGTATTCACATTTTAAAAATATTATTCGCTTAAGGGTATCTGGATGCCTCATCTGTGCCTTGGCGCGGGAGCGCGGGCCCACGGACAGCCGCGGGCAGGCTGCGGGAGGGCGCGCACGCCGTGCGCGCACAGGCAGGAGTGCGAGCGCTTCCCTGCGCGCCCAGACCCTGGATGTTCGGGGCAGCGCCCGGGACGTGCTGCCACAGAGGTTAAAAATAAAATAAACCTGGTTCCTGCTTTTGCACTCTTACGCTCTTTTTCCCTTTCTCCCTTCCTCTTTGCCAGCTTTAGCATTTTTAATTAAATTACAAGCCTCAATAATGTTTTCCTAACTACAGTTCCCTGCTTCCTTGTGGAGTAGCATGTGGAAAGGTATAATTTTGCAAACAGTTTCTTTAAGAGCTGGGCCTGAAGTACCATCAGCGATGTGTGTGAATAGAAAAAGAAACACCTCCACAAAAGAAGGGATTGTTAATGGAGGACAATCCAAAGGGGGCCCACTAAGGCCTGTCCTTTACAATAACGATGGAGGGCGATGATTTGAATGCAGGGGGCCCTACTTTCAAATCTGGACAAAAACAAAATGGTAATAAGGGTTGAATCCCTCACTGGTCAAAGCAGTGGGCAGCAACTGGTCTCTTTAACTCCCCCCACCCCCTCCTTCCCCCAAATCAGACCCCAAACAAGAGGAACTCTCCTCCTCTTTAACTTTATTTCCTTGATTAGCTCTAAAAAAATAATCGCCCGGGTGGACTTAGGGGAAGTTTTTTAGGGCTGTTTGAAAGGAGAGGGCTCCTCTTCTGCAGGTGCTGGGGGGAACGTGCCTCGCTGCGGGCAGGTAAGCGCCAAGGGGCTTCTCTTTCTTACCACGCTCGGGGGTTTCTGAGGGCTGCCGGGGGTTTCTGAGGCAGGAGCCGGGATGCGGCTCGGTAGGGCCCTGCCTGCACGTAGGGATGCTCCGCAGAGATGCTCTTGCCTCCCTGGCTGCCCTGCCTCCAGATGTTGCATCATTTCGCGGGGTCAGTTCATTTTATAACACTGCTTGTAGCTTCCTCGTCTTGGAGCCAATTAAACCCTCGCGTTCGAGTGGGGGAGATGTGGGGGGAATTAATAATTACAGTGCTATGTTTAAATACCGCTCGTCACTTGTTTAATGGGATTTCTGCAAAATATTGGTAAACGGCTCTGGAAAACCGGGCGCAGGCTCTGCCTGCACCGAGGGCCGTGGGAGGGGGCTCTGGCTGTGAACGGGCCCTGAACGCTGGGCAGAGGGTGCCAGGGCTGTCCCCTTGCTGGGGACACCTCCAGCTGGTGCTGCCCTGCAAGAGCCCCCCACGATCCCCGCCCCATCCCTCCAGCTTTGCTTTCCCTGCGTCCCCCCCACTCAGCCCAGCCGTGGATGTTTATCCCGGCCGGGGGGTTGCAGGAGGGGGGTGCTCAGGATCCCCCTGTACCTCGGCACAGCCCCCGACCCCCCAGGCCCCGCACCCCTGCCCTGCTCCCCATCGCCTGCTCGGGGCAGCCCCGCGGCCGAGCGTGGATCTGCCTCGGGTGGGGGGCAAAACAGGAGCAAATGCCCCCACGGCGCCGGTGGGCACAGCCACAGCCCATCTCCCACGCGTGCGACGCTGCCCACTTGTCAGGGACGGCTTTCTACCCCCATTTGCGTGGCTATACCAAACACTCCGGGCTTTATTTCTCTCTCTCTCTCTATTGCATATATAATTGGGGTGGCCTGTATATTTATACGGCCAGGCTGCATGTGTGTTTACACACCGTGTGTGCTTGTAACACCCTGCCTGCTCCAAATCTTTCCAGCTGTGTTTGTACAACTTGCGTGGCTTATTCAGTGCGTGTAATATATATCTAGTTTATGGAGATATTTTGCAGAATATATCTTTAAATTCCTATAGCTCCCGTGGGTCCCAAGCCGGTACGTCTGCACTGCTGTCTGTCTGTCCATACATGCGAGGACACGTCTCTGCCTCGGCAGCCCCGTCGGAGGTGTCCGCAGCCGCGTTTCCCCCTTTCACGCTTAATTTCGGTGTTGTACCCCTCGGTTTTCCCCGTGGAAGCTGAGCAGGGGCTTTAGCATGGTCGTTCCTCCACCGAGGAGCGGGGAATGAGCCGGGGACGGGCAGGGCTGAGCCCCGCTCGGGCCGCAGCATCGCGGCACCCCCCTCCCCTCCAAACCCGCGCCCTTCCCGGAGGTAACTCCAACACTCAGAGCTGCGTTTGGGAGAGCAGCGTGACATGAGGTAGTGCCACCAGGTAGGCGATGGGAAGCCCCTTTTCCTAGAAAAAAATCACGTTTCATCAAATGTCTTAATTTTTTTTGCTTTTAGGGAATGCATTTATCCCGAGCCATCCCTAGGAACGTGCTCCTGGCCGTGGGGGCTTTGGAGAGATTGTTTTACTCTAAGGAAAGGGGGAAAAAAAGTATTGTCATGGTGGGTTTTCCACCCTCCTGTACAAAATCAGCCCACCTCTCTAAGGAAGGTCCCAGTAAAGGGGAAAGGCACCTTCCTGCTCCTGATGCTCCACTCGCCCAGCAACTGCTGAAGGGACAAACACGCGTTTGTGCTTTACTGGGCATCACTGTCGTCCCTTTTCCTCTTCCTTTATTTACCAGAAGTGCTTTGAGAAGGAAAAAAAGCTCTCCCCCTCACCTCAAGTTTCACCTCTCCTTAAATATTTGCCCTAAAAATATTGGTCTCTAATGGAGGCAGAAGCCTGTTTGATTAAAGAGAGCTTTCCAAACAATTTCAGCAGGACGTAAACAGCCCGGCAGCATCCGCGCCGGGTCCGAGCCGCCGCCGCAGCCCCCGAGCCGCAGCATCGCTGCCAGCCCCGCGCTGTGGCTTTGCCGGGGAAAAATCAAGTGTAAATACCTGCAAATACCACTCTGGCAGACATCTCTGCCTTTGATTCCTCTGTGACAAGCATGACAATCCGCCGAAATGAAGGCACCTCGGAGTTCATTATGAGAGGGGAAAACTACTGCATCTTTGCTGCTGCAGCATCAGATCCGTATTTTCTCCAGCGGAGTTTTAGGGGGGGGGATACAAATGTTCAGCATGCATTGAACTGACGCTTTGGTGCTATCTCAAACCATCAGTCCCGTCTATTTGGGATTCTGGGGAGAGGTTTCAGTCTCGGGGGTTGGTTGTGCGAAGTTTGATGCAGTAGTTTCTGGAGGGAAGAGCGTGTTTGTAAACAGCAGCTCTGCTGCTGCAAGGCTGGCTGGTGGAACGCCGGGTGATATACGGTGATGGAGTTTTGTCAGTCCTGCTCTCCCCGTGAAATGCGCTGATAATCTCGCTTTAATGCTGAGATTTAAGGCGGAGGAATAATGCAAAATAAATCTTTGCGCGGGGAGAATTTGTATAATGAAAACTGTGAGCTCAAATATTCCTCGTTCAGACAAAACAAGAACATATTTAACAATGCCTAGTTAAAAATAAAGAGAAAATCTATTAATGTAACAACTAAATTGCTATTATAGGCATCAAAGCACCCTGATGCTTTGAGGTAACTTTATTTCCATCAGTCTTTTTAAAGAGCACAACATTAAAAAAAAAAAAATCCCTTACCATCCCGCCTCACTGAAACCCTGCCATTTTACTCATTAATTTTGTAATTAATCAGTTAAGAAGTTCTGACTTATTGGATTAAAGGGACGGGGAAATGCAATTCCGCCCAGCCTAATTTTAATACGCCATTGTGAAATTGCTCTTTTGAGCCTGCTGCCCCGGCTCCCGGCCCGCTCCGAGGGGCGGGGGCGGCGGCCGCCGGAGCCCCGGGCCCGGGGGGGAGCCGCCGGCCGCGCCCCCGCTCCCCGCGCAGCCCCCGCCGCCGGGCCCGGGGAGCCCCGGGGCGACCGCCGGCCCCGGGGCCGGGCCGGGCACCGGGGGAAGGGGCTTTCTCGCCCCTTTGCAGCTGGGGAACGGCAGCGCTGGGGGGGCACGGGGGGCGTCCCGGCCCCGGGGCTCCCCTCGCCGCCCCCGGGGCTGCGGGCATCCCTCCCCGCCCTCCGCGGCTGCCTCCGGGCAGAGGGTGGGTCTCCGCCGCCCCCTCCCACCGCCGGCCCGGGACGCGGCCCGTCTCCCAAAACACAGGGGCAGAGCCACCCCCCCGCCCCGCCCCAGCTCCCCGAGAGCCACCCCTGCCTGTCCCTGTCCTGCCTGCCCTGCCTGTCCCTGCCCTGCCTGTTCCTGCCCGCCCTGCGTGCGCCTGCACTGCCTGGCCTTCCCTGCCTTTGCTCTGCGTACTTCTGCCCTGCCTGTTCTTGCCCTGCCTGCCCCTGCCCTGCCCTGTTCTGCTCGTCCCTGCCCTGTCCTTGCTCTGCCTGTCCCTGTCCTGCCTGTTTGTGCCTGTCCTTGTCCTGCCTGTCCCTGCCTTCCCAGCTCCTGCCCTGGCTGTCCCAACCTGTACCTGCCTTGCCTTGCCCCTGCCTGTCCCTGCCCTGCCTGCTCCTGTCCCCTCACCAGCCTGCAGAGCTCCCCGCAGCTGGCGGCCTCTGCCCTGGGCCCCGGGGCAGCGGGGACAGCAGTCGGTGGATTTGGAGGGAGGGTGGGTGCAGTTTGGGATGGATAAACTGCAGAGCCCACCCGGCCATCGAGCATTTGGGGGGAGGAGGAGGCGAGCTGCCAGGTTGGGGTTTCAAGGGGATCCAGCCTCTCCCCATCGCCCATAAAAAGGCGCTTGGGCGTTTGCATCCCAGAGGCTTTTTCCTCTGAGCGAGCACCGAGTGGCACCTAGCTGGCGTGTCCCCGGAGCCACAGCCCGGGGTGTCACAGCCAGCGGCCCGGTGGCCTCCTCCCGGCTCTCTCCTCCAAAGACGCTCCACGTTTGTCCTTCCTCCGAGACACGCGCGTCCGCACAACGGGCAGCGCGGTGCAGGCAAGGCTGCAGCATCCACTGGGGCCGTTCCCCCCTGAGTGCTCGCACAGCCCCGTGCGGACCGAGCGCCGTGCAGGAGGCAGCAAGCAAGTGAAACAGCCAGAGATTATTTTTTTTACAATATACGCTTTGCAATTAGACACGTCCAATGGATTATTTCCCTACCTCTGCCTTTGATCTTTTGAAAACTAGACAGCTTTATAAGTACCGTTCCTCTATTTTCAGCCATTTTGCATTTCTTGTACAATTAATGTACAGCAGCGATCCGTTGCTTTTCTTCTTCTTCTTCCAATTCTGTCCAGAACAAACAGGCACTCCTGTCCATGCTGCCCTGGTGAGATTTATTTCTTCTTTCTCCTCGTGTCATCACCGACAGACTAGAATAAAAAAATAGGTATTTTGCTGGACAATTTTGATGAAATTATGGATGAGGTGTAAACCCAATGCCCTGAACCTATTACACAAGATCTGTTACTATTATTTTGTAAACCCAGCAAAACTTACATATAGAAATGGATGCTCTATGCTAATTATTTAGTAAAGATTTTTTTCAGCAGTGCAGCGTATCTCTGGAGTTTCTGCATTTGTTTTGCGCTTAAAAGAACTTGGTGCAAATGTAATCAGCACATTAAAGTGCATCTTTCATTAGGGGACAGGGAGGAGGGAGGGAAGTGTGTCCCACCCGTCTCCATGCCATCTACCAGGTGACCTTGGAGCAGTTCATTCATCTGGAGTTCTGTGTTTGGGTATTATTATTATTACTATTGTTATTATTATTATTATCACCTCTTTTCCCCTCCTCATTGCCAAAATTCCCAGCCTCTCCCAAGGCACGCAGGGAAAATCCACAGGGTTAAAGCACTTCCCCTGGCTTTGCTGCTGGAGATGTGGCCCGTCGCCTCCAGAGCTGGAGGTGGCAGGGGGTGGTGGGGAGAGGGGTGGGGATCCACGCCAGGCGCCAGCACCGAGGGGACCTCTGCTTCTCGTTTTGTGGAGGTGGTAAAAAGCAAAGGCAAAAGCGTTTTTCTAGGACAGGAGATGGGTTGGGGGGTGGTTTAGGAGATCTTGAGTGGATTCCATCCAACTCACTCTTTTGTTACATAAAAATAAATCACAGAAGATGTTGTCCCTCCTCTTGCTCTGCACACAGACGTGAGAAGGGGCAGCTGGGGAGGTGGCCGGGGCAGGGAGCCCGTGTAGGACCTGCCCGCAGAGATGTCAGGTCCAGGCTCGGCGCAGCACCAGCAGGGAAAGATCAGTTGAATGTCACCCTCTCCAGTGCTGAAACCTTTCTTTATCACTTCCAGCTCTGCCTCTTACCCTGCTGGGCTTCTCCCACCCTGTCCCCCTGCCCATCCATACCCTGCCTGTCCTCCCAAGGCATCTCTCCATTCTCCCTCAAAAAAAGATGAGCAGAAACCTTGTCCTGCTTCTTTCTCTTCTTGCTCTCTCTTTCCCTTGCATTGGTCTCTGCTCCTCCTTTACTTCTCTCTGGCAGTCCTTGCTCTCTCTCCCTCTGCAAGCCCTTTCTGTGAGCAAGCTGTTCTCGGTGGGCATGGAGGTGAAAATCCAGCTGGAGATGATAAAATCCACTGGCTTGGCTATTTCTACCCCTAAAGATCGTCCCTCTGTGAGACACAAGAGAGAGAGACAGACATCGTAAAGGCATTTTCTCACTCAGCCTAAGCCATGAATTTTAAGTCCTCAGGACAGAGACCATTTCGTATGGTGTGTGTTTGTGTAGATTCAGCATAAGGCAGGGACCATACTGTTCTTTCCCCAGTATTTCCACTTCCCTGACTCCTGCAGTGCCACTGTTTCATCTTTACTAAAGACAGATAGATTTTTACATCCCTCTTTTTCTTCCCATGCATCTGTCTGACTTGCTCTTTGGGGTTTATAGTTTTGGACGTATTGTTTATTATTCATAGTATTAATAACAGGTATCATCCTGCTATAGCAATTAAATAATTAGGGAACTCATTCCGGTTTGGTCAGCCAGAATGCCCCATATGGCAGAAATATACCTTATCATGCAAAGAACTAAACGTGTACATAGCTGGGCACTAAGTGTTAGGTTTAGCTTTCATAAACTTAAATATGTGCATTTCTTACCCAGTCAGATCCTCCATAGACCCATAAAGCAAGCGATACCGTGATCTGCTCTTAAGATGCTCTAAGAGCTTGAAGAAATTTGTTAAGAGTGCTACTTCTGTAGGCTCTTGTTACTATGAATCCGTGACGAGATTCATTGTTTGCCTTTACATCCACTTCTCGGGGCTTTCCCAAGCCCGGGGTAGCTTCTCGTTGGAACGAGGGCATACTGGTTTTTGTGAGATGCTGCTGAAAAAGGATCATTACCCTTATTCTGTAACAGCTGATCCATTGCAAAATGGCCCTCACGCTACCCTGATCCATCCCCTCGCTCTGTCTGGGGCAGATGACTGGACCAACGCGCACCCCAGATGGTGCAGCACATGGATGTTTAACTGGTGGAGCAGTAGAGCCCAGCCTGCCTGAGAAAGCATCTCCCCGCTCGTCCATCCTTCACTGACTCCCCACTTGGCAACAGATGTGGTTTCATTATGGCACAAGGAGTTCCCAAGGCTCAGAGAGGCTGGCGTCGGTAGAGACCCTTCGCTGCATTGAATCACAGCCATTTGCAAATGCCAAGTGGATTTTTCTCCCCCTCAAATAAAGAAGAGAGGCTAAAGATTGTGAGAAGAAAACTAAAGAAGTCACAAGTCTGAAGGGTGTTTTCCGTGCCTGAAGAGCTGTGTTAGGTTTAGCTGGGATCGCCAGAGCTCTGCATCCCTGCGTGTCCCCACCACCCTTCTGATGAAGGGAGATGAGTTGAATTTTCAGCCTCTTCAGTTGCTCATTTCCCATGACAAGACAGTTCTAGTCCAGCAGAAAGTTCGTTGTTTTATGGCCTGATTTCATTCTTGGACTTTTTCTTCCCATCAGATTCTGTTGTTCTCCGCGTGTGTGAGAATTCACTTGTGTATTAGCAGAGCCCAATCCTGAGCGGTGCACAGTTGACACATGGACCACACCGATATCTCTGGGGTTTTTGATCCAAAGACTGGAAGCTTCTAAACAGGACACAAATGGAAAAGTGATGGTTATCCATGCTTTTAATACCTTTTTCTATCTTGATGATATAAACCTCTAAAAGGTTAAGAAATAAGTGATCGATTGGAATCAGAGTAAATAGTAAAGGAAGAGAGACGTTCACTCACAAAAGGGTGAATCATTATTATTTTTTTCTCTTTCTTCTCTCCCCTCTGTGTCTGAAGGACAAACTTTGTCCACACACCAAAGTTTAGCAAAACTGGAATAAAACCCTATAGAAGTGAACCATGACATTCTAAAAATAAAAACAGAGCCAGTGACTCTTTGCCAAGTACTCCTTTGTTTAAAAGAAGGGGAGAACGTTATTTTATTGTGCACGATTTCAACAAATCTAATTTCTACACTTGAATATGCAAACCCTAATTTCAGTGAGGTGTCTGTGCCCAGAAAAGACCAAGCCTCAAAGATTTTTCCAAATGCCTCTGTAGGAATTTGTAGGACCAGGTCAAATAATTTTAAAAGCCAGCGTTAGGAAAATGAAAACAAACTGTTGATGACCTAGAACATATATATAGAGAGAATGAGATGATATAGCTACAAGGTCATAAATGCTCAGAATATTAAAATAAATAGCAGAGCTCTTGAGTTAATGAAAAGCCAGTTAGGCCAATAAACATCAAAAAGAACACATATGAACAAACGTCCATCCTTTCAGTTCATCGAATGAGCGCTGTTTACAGCTTTACCAGATTTTAGGGCCAGTTCCTCTTGGAGTGGGCAGTAAACAAGTGAATCAGATGGTCCGAATTTCTCAGCCATGTGTAACAGAGTCCAACAACAGGCATTCCTGGCTAATTGCTGAGCATCCACGAAAATGCAGAGATGCCGTACGCTCATGTGGATGCAATATGTGCGTGGCTATATTCATACACCTGACACCCTACGCACAGCCTAGGCTAATGGGTTGCATACAAAGGAGATATGAACATATGACAAAAGAGAGTCCAGCACCAACCCTGAAGGCACAGCTTGAAATCTCTTCTGCGTCGTTAATATCCAGCGCTGGCCTAGGGGCTGGAGCCTTTCTGCACGGCTAAATCTGAGCCCATGTATTCAAATGATCGCAGGTCAGACAAGAATATCTCTTGTCCCTTCTTTTCTGTTGCTCCGACCTCCCTCTGCACGTGTTTTTTATCCAACAAAGAGCTTGTACCCAAATTCGGTATTCACCTCTGTGATACGGTGTCCATCTTGGCCACTTCGCGCTCCATCTGTGATCTGTGAGTTATGGAGAGCGCTGAATTTCACCCCGAGTATATGCGGGGAAGGCAGGAAGGCTGCATTTTGCATTTTAAATCCCCAAAACATATTTTAAGGGTTCTGCTTCTGTCTGTTCTCCAGTTCCTGAGAAAAACTCAGCTAAGGAAAGATTTTGGTAGGAACCCAAAACTGACATTCGCCTGCCTTTTCCAGGTAATGCATATGCATGCATGCAAAACTCAGGCATTGGTTGTTTCTGCCTCAGGATTAAAAGCTATGGCATGAACAGAAATAGAAGACCATCTTTACAAAATTGCTTTTAAAAATTCCATATGCCAGTTGCATACCCTGCAAAGATGTAGAGCTTGAGTAGTGGTAAGGAGATGAGGCTGCCAGCCAGGAACATGAGCAATAAGCTCAGCTTCCCGGCAGGTCTGTTCTTTGTCTTTGGGTCATTTCTCCTTCCCCAGCCTGTTTTTCCTTCTCTAGAAGCAGGGAAGTTAATGCTAAGTATTTATTTGTATCTCAGCATAGTCCTCAACAGGGACACTTCATTTGTGACCAGGAGATTGACCTCACATTTGCCCAAATATCCTGAGTTGCTCTGAATGGACCTTTATGTTTGGCACGTACAAGAAATACAGGGACAGCTCTCAAAACTGCTACTTAAAACCCAGGTGGGTTTTAAAGAGGTAAATGGCCCATCAGAGTACCAGGAGTTATGTATGAAGAAGATACGTAGGACAGCTTCTTGAAATACAGAAAGAAATTGAGATTACGTTGGAAGAGAAGTAGAAGTGTCCTAAACCCCTCTGCAATTTAGAAAAAAGCAGCCCCGACTTTGGTTGTTGTTAGGAAAACAGCAAACCAAGTCCTGGTTGTTCTCCATCCCGCTCTGAATGACTTTTGGGTAGAAGAAATCTTTTCTGCTTTTAAAATAAATGAGAGAGCTTCACAATGCCAGGGCCATTTAAATTTACAGTGAAATAACGCCAGGAAACGATTTGGGCTCCAATTTGTATTCCCAGTGTTTTCCTCCAGCTGAGGAACACAAAGTTACACTTTCTCCCGTGGCTTGGTGGTGAGCGTCCAGCCCCGCCGCCCTGCGAGGCTGATGTGAATGTAAAAGCAGAAACCGAAGGAGCCGTCCAGAGCAGAGGATGCGACCTTGCTTTCCCGAGAAGCTGCAAACGGAGCGTCCCGGTCAAGGTCACACCCTGCAAGAGACTTTTCCCTTCCCTGGATGCTGGAGGGGATGGGAGAGCAGGGCTGGGCGGCTGCTCCCATCTGCCCCCCCTAACTCTTTGTTTCCCACAAAAGATGAACCTTCCTGGGAACGCTGCGAGCAGCGCTACAGTACAGGAAATTTTCAGCAGCTAAAAGGTCTATGATTTTTGTCCAGTGCAATTGAAAAAAAAAAAAACCAAAACACAAACCACATGAACTAAACAAGCCATAGGAACCTTGCAGATAAAATACTGAAATCCTTTGGGGAGGGGGAGAGGTCGAATTTACAGTCAGGAGACTGGAAATAGTGGAATGGTTTTCTCTTGCTCTTCCCTGAGTGGTGGTGCAATATTTTGGAGGATGCATTTTGCCTCTTTCCAGGCATCTGTCACAGAAAGGATTTCTTTGGGTTGTTTTGGGAGGTCTAGGAATTGCCATTTTCTTTCCCTTCAAAGCTCCTATTGGAAATGTCAGGAGCCTTCCTGTTGATTTTCCTAGCCCTTCATTAATCCATTTGATTTACTTTTGTTTGAAGGAAAAATGAGGTGTTTCCTGCTTATTTCTAGCAAAAATCTCCAGTCTGCTTTTGTAGCTGCTACAGCTTTGTTTTTGAAAAATCAGATTTTAATCTGAGAAAACATTTTGAAGTGGCGTGATTTCAGTGTGGAAATTTGCATTAGCTTTAAACGTGTTTGCATGATTCTTAATACAGTGGAAGTTTTATATTTCCCAAAACTTTCATGATGTTTAAAGTCAATCAAAGGAAAAGGTCTTAGGGAGGGATAATTGCAAATACCCTCTGTAGAAACAATTTGAAACAGGTTTAGTCTTTTTTTGAAATATTTCAGCTTTCCGAGATCCGGGTTGGAGCCTCCTTCTCCTGTGATTAACTGGGGCATCGCTGTTGTCTCGGTGGAAATATGAACTAGTGCCTTTTTGTTAGTGTCTTTTGAAGTCGGTTTGGAGGATGAATGCCCAGACCCAAATTGCTAACGTGAAGCTGCGCAGTCCTGGAAAAAAAATTAGAAATTATGTTAGCAGGCAGCTGAGAGAGCGAATACCTGTTCGTGATCCTCTTTCGACAAAGATCGGAGAGTGGTACGAAAATGTGACCGCACAGAAATCGAGCGTGAGGCTACAAAGTTTTTTTTTCTATATTTATGTTTTCAGACTTGGGGCTCAAAAATGTTGTGAAGTTTCTGTGCCAGTTGTGAGCAGGCTCAGCGAATCCCCGCGTTCCAGCAGGGTATGGTCTTATCCTTTGGGTAGCTAAAGTGGCACATAGGAAAGAGAGGCTAAGGAAGATTTACATCATTAAGGCTTGAAAGGAGGATGCACGTAAAAAAGGTTTTTCGCTCTCTTCCCTCTCTCCTTCTTTGCATTGGGATGATTTCTATTTTATTTATCTATGGCGAAGGAAATACTTCCTTTTTTCTCCTCTAACAAAAAAAAAACCACAAAAAAACAAACAGAAATTAGAGCTAAGAAATCAACCTTTGCAAACTGAGCTGAACTTGCCCATTCCCCCTCCTGGCATTATTCTGCATAAGCTGGATCCATTTTTCCCCACTGCAATCAGCTGTGAAGGAGAACTTCCATTGATTTCACCAGGAACAAGCTAGAACATGTTAGATTTAAATATTTGAATCCTCAGCTGTGCTACCCAGGCATGTCAATCTGTCTTAATACTTTATTTCAGGTTATTATATTAACAAAATTCAATGATATGCTATAACAGAATTGCATTACAGGCTATCTCTGTGTTTTGAGCTATCATACTCCATACGCGCTGGCATTCCTTCTTTGGGTGTGAGCGAGCGATCCTATGTGAGCTGTTTCTCTAAATCCACTTTGAATACATTACGTTTTTAATTCTTCAAGAAAAAAATCCTGGAGCAACAACCAACCAAACACAGACATTTCTTAGATTGTGAAACCAGATTCTCTCAGGTTCATATCTCAAATAACGCAGAGAAAGAGCAAATGCTCTGGGGTTGGATATAGGCTGTCAGACATTACAGCAAACAGCACTAAGGGATACTTCAGCCAAAAGAGAACCCAAATTAGTGACCTCTATTAGGAATAAACCGGTCATGCACCACAAACATGATTCTGTAATTAAAACCCTCCCTGGCACAGGCACATTTGATGCAGAGTGTGTGCGTCGAGGCACACAAAGCAAAACAACTTCACTGGGAGCGTTAACTTTTCCAATCTAGTTCTGGTGAAACGTTGAAAATACAAGCTGGAATATATAGTATATAGGGGAGCATCGGTTCTTTATAGCATTGAGATACACGACTCAGATGCACGCATGGCTGCAAGGAAGGAAAAGCAAACAAGGGAACAAATCCAAACCATATCCAAATGTGGAGCTTAATCTCTCTGTTATTTAGAGACAGAGAGTCCGTTGCTGCATACCAACCTCTCCCCGTTTCAGATATGTACCGCAGCTTAGCACCTCTCTCTTTCTAAACTTGGGCTAATTCTGCAGAGCGTGTTTTTGGCTTTCTGTGCAGACTGCCCCGAGCTTTGCCCGCCTCTGCTGGGGTGAATTCCAGCACCGCTGGGGCTGCTCTGACATCAGGCGCCTTTGCTGAGTCAGGTTCTGCTGCACGCCCCACCATGCAGCACACTGCATCTGCTGGGGGGGGTTAGAAAAATAGTGCATTTTTAACTGTTTCCTGCATGAGGTCATACTGCAGCAACCGGCCGCGCTGCAATGGAGCCGGTGGTGTCTGCACCAGGGCTGCTCGCTGGGGACGGCCGCTCCGGGAGCTGGCTCTGTGGAGTCTTTCTTCTCCAACAGACAATTTAACCCTTTCAGCTTTCTGACAGCTGAATAAATAGGCAAATGAAGCAGGGCTTAATCTAGTGTCCACCCCCTCCAAAGGCTCTGTATTAAAGAACTTCAGGAACTAATTGCTTCTGTAGTGCTATTGCTGCCCTGCGACTGCTGAAAGACTCCTGGAGGTTTGCCTTCGGTCTGTACTCTAAGTGCCAGCCTTATTTTGTTAGAATTTACTATATTTCCATATTAAAACAGGCAGGCCGGGGAGGGGGGGAAATGGAAGAAGAAAAGGAAAAGAAAAAGAGAGACTCATTAAAACTGCATCATGTCACCCTGCTGAACTTCCCATCCCTCCACTTCCCCCTTCAATCAGCAGCAGGGATAACAATTAGATGTGATAGCTATTCCTAACAGGCGGCAGTCAGTGCTTGCTGCTCCAGCTCCGGCTAAAGCAGAAGAACCCGAGCTCATCCCCTGCGAGTTTGTAACTGATGAGGCTCGGATTGCTAAATAAACCTCTCCCAAGCAGGATAGGAACCGTAGGGCTTTACTCCTTCCATCTTTCTTGCTCTGGTTTCTTTTCCCACTCAGCCCAGCAGCACCAGTGAGTAGCACAGCCCATCCCGGGCTGGGGCTGCAGCTTCGAGTCCTGCCCCCAGAGCCGAGGGACCCCCGGCCAGGGCAGCAGCAATGCTCAGCGTCACTCAGCCAGAAAATTTGGTATTAGGAGGGGGAGAAAAGGTCACCTTGGAGAATCAGAGATAGAGAGTTAAAAGAAAGGGGCTGGGAGTGGGAGAGAGGGAGGAGGTATGGGGGGAGGTTGAGGAGGGAAGGGGGGAAGGGGATGTAGGATTTCTAAGCAGGCCTGACCTGGGAGGATAAAATATCCTGTTTTCATTGGTTCAAATGAACCATTAGGGAGAGAGTAATTTGTTGACCTTTTTGCTGCCTTATCATGAGATGAACAGCCTTAACATGGGCTTCACATTTGCCTTAACCCCACTGTAAATCATAGAAGAATCGTCTTTTTTTTTTTTTTTTTTTTTTCCCAAATATATAAATAAATAACAACTACCAGCAAAGGAAACCGGCCAGTATTTTGAGATGATTTAGCAAAGCAAGTTCAGGTGGCTATGTGTGGATATGTGCATTGGTTAGACTCTGTGGATGACATCCGCTGCCTTCCTTAATTGTTTTTGCTTTCTTTTGGATAAGCAAGTGGGAATCAGGGCTGTGCAAAGGCTCTGCTTCCTTTGGGAATTAAAACTGGAGGACAGTGATTTTCCTTTTATTTCCACCAGCCTGGCTTGGCAGCAGTTCCAGTGAAGTCAGTTTACGCTCTCCCAAAGCCAGTCTCTTTCCCCAGCTCCTGCAGATAGTCTGGCATGATTTTGCCCTAAGACAGGCAGGACCGACATGAGTGTTGGGTTGAAATGACAGTTTTAGAGTTCGCTGTGGACCTTCCATGCAAGGTTGCCATCTGTGCAAGGAAATCAAGCTCGCAGAGTTTGGAATACGTCAGCTTGCTGGGGGTGTACCCAGGGGCTGCTCATCGCTGAGCCCAAACCACACTCAGATCCTGCGAAGGACTGACTTTTCTTCGTTTTCACTCTAAACCTTGCTTTTCAAACTTTGGAAGCTTCACAAAAGTCTGGATGCTGAGCACCAACAAGAGATATACCCAATATATTGCAGTAGACCCAAGCATTTTCAAAAAGCATTGGAAGTTGTCTGCTTTGGCATAGGAAGAGACCACCAAGAAGCTTTCCCTACAGGCAGGCTGGGTTTGGATTATCAGTCCTGGGGTTTCTTGCATTTGCTGTGAAGTAGCTGTTAGGGATGAGATGGGATCCTGCCAGACAATTCCTGCACTTTGAGGAAATTCAGACTCAGCTGCAACTCCTTAGCCACGGCTCCCGTCCAGCTGAGCCCGTTCAATGGTTCCAATCTGTCTATGGTGTTTTGTTCAACTTCACCCATGATATTTTGTTGTCTCTCTCTGGTGCACTAGGGAAACTGTACCACTTTCACACTGAAAAAATTGTCCAACTCCAAATAGAAAATTACTTGAAATTGTAGGATAGCCATGATTTTTTACTTTGCGACACAGCTATGTTTTGTGCTTCCATTGCATCTCTTATTATAGGAAATTTAGATATGGAGCAGAAGCATCTGGCCTTCAAAGAACTCTGAAATTGCCATGGGATGTTATGATAATGCTGCTTTTATGTGACTGATCTTTTCCATTTGTCCTTTGCTCTCTAGGTAACAGCTTGGAAAATGTCACCTTTTCGTAGGTAAAGAGAATGCTATTCTGTGTAGGGTTTGTGATATGAACTTTTATTATAATCATTCTACATGAGATGCAGATCTTTAAGCAGCCAGCAAATTCTTGTCAAATGAACCCAAATCAGGAAGGTCAAATGTTCTCATGGAGAATGTGAGATAAAGATGACTTCTGTGCCTGTTCTTGAATATAGCATCTTCTTTGATTGTTCAGAAAGATATTTAAAATTACTTCTAGCAGCAGGCTGGGTAACAATATACCCGTGGGTGCCAGGCTAAAAATAACCGTTGGAACTGCATTTGTACTACGCTGTGAAGTATGTGATCGCTGGGAGAGATTTCAAAACTTACTTACTTTCTTTTTCGCTTTCTGTCTTACATTAATTACACTTTTCCTACATATCTCTAACATATTGGATGTCAGGTTTTCTTCCTCAGTTGCACGTTCACCTTGGTTTTTGGAAGGTGTTGCTGGATTTTTAGTGGCAGTGTAACTACTATGAAGTAGGATTTTATTACATTAAGAGTTCAAAGAAGTTATTGTTAAAATAAATTACAACCCAAAGAACAAGCACATAGAAATAGGGTTTTATAAAACCCTATAGCAATGGTGTGGATCCTGTAGTTTAACCAAAAATCAGTGAAAAATCAATTATAGAGCTTTATTTTAAACCTGTTCCTATGCAGTGCTTTCAAAGTAAACATTACATACAACATGCTGTTATATGAAAGCAAAAAAATGTGTTAGTTAATCCAGCTTCTAAACTGAAGTATATTTTCCTTATGGAAAGTGAATGAAACATGTGTTTAAAGTGAAAAAAAAAAAGAAAACCCAGCAGAAACTAAGGGGGGAAAATCTCTTCTAACAAGGTTTCTTTTCTGTTTGTTTTTTAAGCTGGTAGCATCCTTGTATTGAATTTTGAGGTAAGGGGGGGCTGTATGGCAGGGAAGGGCTCCCTGACATCTCTGACTATGTCCACGATGATGTTTGATCTTCATCCCCACTCACATCCCGGTGCAAGCCCAGCCGACGTCTTCACTGTTCGCGCTGGCCCAGCACAGCACTGCTGGTGCAGAGCACTCTTGGGGGTGGAAATCTGGACCTTTCTGGTAACTTAACGGAGGCTTTCATCCTTCGTCATGAAGTCCTGGTACACCAGGGACAGCCAGAGCTTAAGATACTGTCACCAAAAATGTGTAGATTGTGTGATCAAGGCTCTGGCCAAGTGTCCGCGAGCAGTGCAGATGTAATCAGAGGGACTCTGGAGCTGTGTGAATTTGTGGTAGGATGGAGATGAGGATCTGGATCTCCTAAGTCCCGGGGTATTTTGTACCCGTGGCATGATCCCATTCCATCTGGCTGCTCGCTGTGAAGCTCCGTTACCCCAAGAGAAAGCAAGCGGGAAGTTTTTGCAAAGGTGCAACTGAAGCGCAGTGGAAGCTGGGGCAGTTGGTGCCTTTGGAAGATCTCCGTCCCCCCACCCCATCTTGTGTGTGCGCCTGCTGTCTGCTCTTAACGGCTGCAGGGGCACAAAGGTACTTACTGTTGTGGGGACAGTCTTTTGCTTTCATTTTCTGCGTGTTTCTCAAAAAAAAGTCTCAGTAACATGCCCATATAGAGAGGATTTTCTTTCCAGACGGTTGTGAAATTCACTGTCGAGAATTTTTTATTAAGCACCTTGAAATTTATGTAGTAAATACAGACTGTTAACAGCAAAAAGACAGCAAGACACATTGCTTATGTGGCCACCAGAGATCTGGGGGGCCCAACAGAGGAGAGGAGGTGTTGGTGTGCCCGTTTGCTGTTGAAGAAACTGAAGCGTAAACTGTGGTGGTGCAGGGAGAAACCCTAGACTAGGATGAGGACAGGACTGGGACCTTGTGGAGGAGCCTGAGGATGGGTGGAGGAGCTGTGGGCTCTGCCACAGCCTGTGGCACTGCAGATGATCTGCGCTTGGCCGTGGCTGAGGCATCGCCAACGCCCAGCATCCACAGACGCATCCACACAGCATCCACGGTCCTTCCCTACGGGGCTGCCTGGCTCGCAGGATCGCCTTCGTTTCTGTACCTTAACAAATATCTGCGGCACAGCTGGTGGCTGCTCACACCTTTCCCCCTGAAATGTAGCTAAAAAATGAATTCCAGATTTCATGAAACCCAGAAGGGACAGGAAAGAGGCTGGATCTGTCCACCCCTTTCCCGGTCCCTGTATTTATCCGCCTGCGGAAAATGCTCGGAGGTGGCTGGCAGAAGCTATATTTCGATAACAAGAATGAAACGAACATGTGTACACAGTTGTTTTCCCTGACTGGGGTCTGCGTAGTTCTTCCGGAAGGTTAATAAATGGTATGCAAATCCTCTTAAATGGCCGTGTTTACACCAGAGCTTAGTGGCTCCAGCCACGTCCTCTACTTTTAACTCCCTAAGTTTTAGTGCAAAAAGAATTTGCTTCCCCACACTCTTTAGAGCCCTCCCAGGTTTTGTTCATGCTTTTGTTCAGCTATCTGTTCTTGGGATGATAAAGGACATCACCAGAGGAAAAAAAAAGCTAAATTTGCCTTATTGAAAAAAAAAAAGAAAAGAAAAGAAAAAAAAAGATGTTTTGCTTAAAGACAGGAGGCTACTGTAGTGTAAAATGAATGATTAATAAGGATAAGAAAAACCTAGTTCAACAGGGCAAATGCTCAATAACAGCTCGTTTAATCATTGGCAGATTAGCTGCAAATGCAAAGTGTCTGCTGCACTGTGTTAACTCGTGCTGTAAAGTGTTGGCTATTTCTTTAATGACGGCATAACCTTTCATTGTGCATTTATTTTAAAATCCGGTCCTTAAATGTTGGAGTGTTTGAATTTTTTTTTTTTTTTTTGGCTTCTGCTGCCCTCAATGAATTTTACAACACGGGAACATGCTGTGAGTTGTGTCACCTTTGCAAATATTGCCGGGCTGGAGTTGTGTCTTTGGGGGAGAATCAGATTTCATAAGGTACA
This sequence comes from Platalea leucorodia, assembly GCF_965183815.1. Taxonomy (NCBI): domain Eukaryota; kingdom Metazoa; phylum Chordata; class Aves; order Pelecaniformes; family Threskiornithidae; genus Platalea; species Platalea leucorodia. The sequence continues at coordinate 14,688,919 of NC_138835.1, read as the reverse complement.
GGCTCAGCTTTGGCAACCACTGACTCCTCTCTCTTGATTTCATTTTCTGGCAGCACTGATGCAGTCCTTGCGTAATTGTCCTTATGAGAACCAAGTACACCATAACAAGTGCATTTATTTGTTACCATGAGGAGAGTTGTCTGGCTTTGAGAAAGACATTGATGTAAGATCTTCTCTTGAGCAATATAACCATTGCAAACAGAGGATCTGATTCCTGAAGGTGCTTTTTAAAAATATAATTATTTCTCTTGCTAATTGTCCAAAGGATCATTTCTTGTATACAGATTGTATTCATTATTGACATTCGTGATGAACATAGGAGCCTCATACTAATGGGCAGTGGGCACTTTGAGGAAAGGTCTGAGCAGCTTTCCAGGATGGTGATGTGTGTTCGCAGCTTTCCAAACCGGGGGAGACAGTCCCCGGCGTCACCCGTGGCCTCAGCTTTGCAAGGCCAAACAAGGCAGGCTCTCCCACTCTCTTTTACAAGAGGAGGGACTGTTTCCCCACATCATCTAAGTAGCCCTTCTCTGCACCTACTTCAGCTTCAGTTTACCTTGCTTAAGCATGGACTGCCACATCTAGGTTAGTGTGGGATGTGAGTAAAAGTATAGGTGTAAAAAAAGAAGGTTTTGGCCAAATAAAGGTGCAGAATTGGTGACTGGATGAGTACTAAGACTGATACAAAGAGCTGAGCTGGGCTGGGAAACAATCTATTCGTTATTCACAGTGGCCTCCGCAAGCAAGCCCTGGTGCTCGGAAACACTGTGGCTGCTATTTGTCACGTCTTTGTGGGACTGGCCACTTCAGCCTCATGGCATCGCTCCCCACGTGCAGGTACGTTCTGTGATAACAGGATAAGCGAGAGGCAGTTTCCCTGATAACACATAAACATTTGGTTTCAGCTCAAATTCATAGTGTAAAGAAAAATACTGTTTGAAAAAATCTGGGTGAGCTTCCGTGCAAATGTTGTAAATACTAGTTTGCAGTAATGTTGATAATAATTCTATTTTGCATTAGTATTTTTGTTAGTTATCAATCATTATCGTCCAGTGTTTTCAAGTAGCAAGCATTGTTTATCAGTAAAGTGCACTTCTTAACCAAGCTCACTGTTCTTTCCCTCCTCGAATGTGTTTGACCAGCTCTCTTGGCAATCGTGCTTTCTGTTGCATTGTAATTCTGCAGATCACTCATCACGTTGCAGAAGAGAGAGAAACAAAGTAGTGTGTATAGGAATTTGATCATCTGAGCTGGTTTTAAGCTCATTTCAATTAACTTGGTAAACTATTGGAGATAAGCTGCCTCTGCCTGGAGTCACCTTCACTGATAGTCAGCAATGGGTGCGAGATATATGAAGTTCACCATAGATTCAAATTTATCCCCAATAACTATACAGCGATGAGAGGCTGATAATGCACACTCTGTCATTATCTTTAGCACTTTATATATATATTTGGCTTCCATGGCAGAAATGTTCTCGTGGCTGTTGTAAGTGAGGCATCACCTGTGTAACAGATTTTTTGACGCTTCCACTTGCTTCTCAAATTCAGAATAAAAGGTGTGAGCGTGATGGGCTCCGAAGGTGGTGGGAAGACTGAGGAAGACACAGGAGAATCGCAGTAGCTATCAGAAGGTCTTACGCAGACTGGAAGCATTGGCGTTTCCCGTTTGCTGGTGGTACTGTATCACAAAATCTGTTTTTTAGGTGCACGACAGCATTATTCCTCAGCAGGACAGGGCTTTCCAAAGCACGTAATGGCCTTAAGAGCATGAGTGCATGGTCTGTGGCCTCTGGTATCTGCAGAAACCTTTTCCTGGCAGCCACCTGGGTCCAAAGAGACATCAGCATAAGCAGCTCCATAGAAATCAAACCCAACATGAACAAGGGGGTCAGGAGCTTCATAGATGTGCTGTTTCCTAAAGCTTGATGGCAAATCCCAAATAAAAGGTTGAACTACCTTACAGCCCACCACAGCCTAACACCTGCTTTTCAAACCATTCTGCAAGGAAGCTCTGCTACAGCGTGTTAGCTAGTTAGAGGCCCCCAAGCATTGGCAAGTTTAGAGATGATCTCTGTTTTAGAGATCAAAGCTCATGACAGGATTCAGTTATGTTTAGAAGACAGGCGATCAGGGACTAAAACTTTGCATAGGAAAGACGGGCTTGGCATAGGAAATGTGGAGTGATGCTGAGGTTTCTTCTTTGACTGTTGGTCACAAGTGGAGGACTAACATCGCTACGATGTTAACTGAGTACCCAGAGAGGGCACGTTCATTGTAGGCTGTTCAGCTGTACTGTGCACACTTGGCTCCTGTTATATTTCCCATCCCATTCAGGACTTTTTAAAAAACAAAACATATAACCAGACTGCCAGAATTTGTTTAATTAGCAATTCTTTTTCTGGTACAATTTCTTTTTTTTTTTTTTTTAATTTGAAAGGGAGCATGAAAATCTACATACATACTCTTTGTTCCCCTTGGACTGATGTTTGTTTCTGTATAAGGTGGTGTAGGCATTTGGCTTTTGCTGGCTTTCAGAGCAGCAATGATAGCAGGGCTGTTACGAGCAGGGAGCAAGAAGTGCTGCTGGGCACTGGGAAAGCAGCTTTGCTTCCCCCCCAGCTGCCGTGCCCTCTCGCTATGGGGAACAGAGCCCAGCTGTACAGAAGCTATGAAAAAAAGCCTATGGGTGATGCCACTGAGTTTTTGATGTACATTTTCTGATCTCTTCTGCTAAGCACTTAGACTGTGTCCTCTTTTATGTGTGTGTTTTCTGTGTTTCTCTGACACCAGACCTGTGCTATTAACAGTTGGGTTCTCTCTGGTGAGGAACGGGGAGAGTGATCAATAACCAATATGTATTTCATAAACACTTAGCCAAGGTCAGTAAAACAAACACAGGAACAGATACACAGTACCCTCTTGCTAAGTCCATAGGTCTCTAGGGAATATTCATTGCTATTGGGGTGCAGGTGTTATTTCTGCTTCTCTGTTTTAATTCAGTTGGTCCCTGAAGAATCCTTATGGGCTTTGGAGACCTTCTGGCCACACCTTTTATCAGCTAACACTATCCATCTGTGGCACCGTGCTGGCCTTTCGTGTGACCTGTCTTCTGTGTGACCCCTCAACTATTTAACCCTTCGATATTGTAGATCTGCTTTTTCTTGCACCACAATGGAAGTAGAAAACCAGCTGTACGAGCAGCTCCTGCTGCTGCAGAGGTGTCCATAACCAAGGGAGGCAGGTGGACACATTTAACTAACGAGTTTTGGTGGAGCATTTGGGCCAGTCCTTGCAAACAGCCACTGGAGGTCATTGGAAACACCTGGGTGTGATGCTGGGGCCTTACACAGGTGGGACCACTCAAGCTCAGTGGTGCAGCCAAGTTTATAAGGTCAGTCAGAGAGGCTGTTACTTCTTCTTCTTTCTGATCCTTGAAGCACCCAGGTCTTTGTGGATATGAAGCCAGAAGGTAATAGCTCCATCTTTAATTCTTTTTATCTTAAACTGTTCTTTAGAGAAATGGTTTGTTGGACTAGTTCTCCAGGTGTTGGAGTAGCCGAAATGTGGTTTGAATATTTGGATTAGTTTGGTTATTTGAGAAACTGCTATCCTAAGTAAGAGAGAATGTTTCTGTGTGTGGGTGATTAGGCCCTGGTACTGCTCTGCTCAGATTAAAAGCTCTGTTTCTCTCCCTGTCAAACACTGTAAGGAAGGAACTTCATCTCTGTAAACCATCCAGTTTAAGTATTTGAACACTAAGTGGAAGTTTCTGGTGATCAAAGTAATTTCCTTGAATAATGTATTCATACATAAACCTGAAAGAAATGTCATAATTGCAATAAGGTGTCTCTGGGGAGTTTGGTTATCATGATATAATCACGTCCCTGGAGAGTGAGAGACACGAGGCATAGCCTTGTGCTTAATAACACCCCAAGGGTGTGATTATCTCCTAGCAATCGCACCCTCATTGTGCCATGTGGCCTGAAGAACTGCAACAGGGGTGGAAATCCACAAAATTTAAGCAGAGGCAACAAAAACATGGAAACCTTGGGTATTTGGACACCAGTTTCTGCATTCTTTTTTTTTTTAGATAAAAAGAAAAAAGCTAGGAGCAGCATGATAAACAGCAGAGAGTGAAGCTGTTTTCTTGCAGAGCAAGAAAGAATGGGATGCAGTATCTGTCCTCAGCCATCTGCTATGCCTTGTCCTGCCTTCCCTCTTGTATTTTTTTTTTTTTTTTAATCCACCAAGTTGAATTAATGTGGTAGGGCTCGTTCTGACGCGGCACAGATCTGACAGTGCGTTGGCAAAGTGGCACGCTGCCTGCGGTACCTGGGCACAGGAGGCAGATTGCTTCCTTCTATGGAGAAAAGCTTGCAGGGAAGGACGAGGGGTGGAGGATGGGGAGCAGAGCGACTCTGCGCAAACCACCCTCTCCCCATCCTCCTCTCTTCTCCCAGACTCCTTCTGCTCCAGGGCGGTGGGAGAAGGGAGGGTACGAGGCTCGTGCCTTGGTAGGAAAGGCAGGCGGGATGCGGTGTTAGATGGTAGCCGTGCTGTTTGTGTAGGAGGCTCTGAAACCCGGGGACCTCGCTCCTCGGTGCGGATCTGCCGGCACGTCTGTAAGTTGGATATAGAGGAGAGATCTCCTTGCAATAGCCAATATGGCTTAAAGTTGCATTATCTTCTGTGCGGCCTCTCCGTTGGTTTCCACAGGGGTGTGATGTGAAGGGAGGCTGTTAACGGGGTATTTGCTCCTTGCCCTGCTGCCCCCGTTGCTCCCCGTCTGCAGATGCAGAGCACGTTACGAGACCTTCGGATGCTGTTGCCGAGACTGTTCTGAACGGTCTCGGCAATAGGATGTGGATGGGACAACTGGCTGCAATACTAAAAGAAAATCACTGAGGTTTGGTTGTGTTTAACTGTAAGGGCAAGAGGAAAGAGTAATGAATTCCCAGCCCAGCCCTATTGCTTTGGAGGGAGTCTACTCATGCTGCTTACGGAGGTGATTTCTGAGACCCGTTCCCACATCTTTTCCTGAAATGAAGCCCTGAAGTTGCTCTATGCTTATCAGGAAAACGGACAAGTCAGATATGCAAGAAATTGGGTTTTGTGGTAGATATTTCTCCTAATTCTCAGGCGCAACCCATCTAAAATATAACCGTATGGGCCTACTGCTGTAGAATTTGATTGGAGGCATATACTATTCATCAGGGAGAGTCAACATCTTGCTTCTCTAAGTCTTTTTTTGTCCCTATGATTGAAAAGAGCCACAACTTGACTCTCTTTTGATAGTGTAGGAATAAAGTGGTTGCCCAGAAAACAGGAGGTTTATAGCTTCCCTCCCTGCTCCAGCTCAACATGCACAACCTTTGTGTGCAGAAAAGAGGCACCTCCTATATTCACAGGATGCTGCAGAAAATATATCACGTTTATAGCTGTTAAAAAAAAAAAAAGCTGTTGTTTAAAATCTATTGTGTGCTCTCTAAGGTTTGCAAAATCAGAGTTGTTTGGGAGAAAAATAATTTTTTTTTTTTTTTTTTACTGAGAGCTGGATGGTGGTTATCTAGGTATGGAGAAAAAGATATTTCATTGTGTGCTTTGTAGTTTGCAATGATTTGCAGATGTGGGTAAGGAGGAAGAGAAGGGCCAAAATTCCAGCAGTGCCACAGTGCAGCATTTCTGATTGTGGTGTTAAGGGTTTTGTAACAAAATCATGGTTGTTTTCTGCAGCAGAGTCCCTCCCTGGTTTGTGGTGTGTCCTGTCATTGCTTTACTCTGCTTTTAACAGCTGCAGCAGAAGAGGGAGGATTTTTGCTAGCTAATGAAGTGCACCTTGAGCTGTCCAGGGTGGCAAGTTTGTGTTTTTGAAGCCGAACTAAAAACTGTGCCAGTGTCGGGTGTGCTTGGGACCAGTCAGTACTTGTTCTGGGCCCTGGATTCAAAAAGGCCAGGGCTGCCTGTTTCCCCGAGCGAGTGGCCGTGCTCTCCTCCGCATCCCGACTCTACACTTCACCGTCCTTCTCTGGGACTGTGAGCGTGGGGAACTTACCAAGCACTTCTTCGTTTGTGAGATTTTTCACATATTTCCCAGGGCTGATGAAAGATTGGTAACAGACTTGGTAGGGCCTCGCTTTATCAGATCAGCCCTCTTGTGATGGGCAGAGAAGGTGTTTCTCTTCTGAATAGTTACTTCTGCACTTTGGGTACTGGGCAGCCTTTTCTAAGAATCCCTTTTAATTTGGCTTTTGGAAAAACTCTCCATGAACAAATCTAGAGAAAAATCCTGGAGAGAAGGGAGACTAAAACAAGTTTGAGAGGTTGGGTGCTTATTGCCTAGTCAGCTTATTAGATTTCTTCTACAATGTTTTTTTTAAATCTGAAAGCCCCCAAGGTGTAACTAGCATGCTTTATGTTTTTATAGAGTCTAGGCAATTTCCACAAATTGAAAAATTATTTTAAGCTTTCAGAACATGTCAGGATGATGAAATGAGTAAATTCTGTCTATTTTTTTTATGACGTTTTCTCATTCTTGTGCATGGTAGCCTTATTTTTGTTTACTGTTAGATGATGTCAATGAGTTCTGAGATGGGTTGTTCATTGTTAAAATAACAAAACATAGATTTGACCTGAGGGAAGAAAATGCATGTGAAAGCAGATCTAGCACACAGGAAAGCGGGGGAACGGCTGGTCAGGCTGACTGCTCTCGACAATGTCTCTTTAAGAAAGCTCTGTACTCTCTTGCAATGTTAAAGTTGCTAAGGTAACTGTGCATTTTTTTAGAGCACAGCAAAGTAAATAGGTACATGACCTGTATAAATTCTCGGTGCATAAATTACTAGAGCCCTCAAGCTAGAGTAACTTATACACTTCCTTATTTCCAAATGACTTTTCAGCTTCTCTGCATGTCTAATGCATAAGAATTTGATGTGTGCAGTTCATGCTGCAAAACATCCACAGGAAAACCTGGAGCGCTGCTTTCTTCTATGGTTTTGGTGCAAAGAGGAGCCAGTATGGCTTAATGGGTTGTAATGGGTCCTCAAGGAGAGGACGAGTGGCTGAATGGTCGTCTTCCCTCCAGACTTGGACCCCAGCAAGTTTCACCAGTTCATTTCTATGTGGAAGTGTTGGCATGATCCTTGTGTTTGGCAGGCAAAGCAGTTTGGGCTTTTGCTGGAAACCTGTCTTCTGCCTGCAGCTTTGCCTGATCACGTACCTGGGTGCGATTGCTGTTCCATGAGTTGTTTGAAATAGGCTGGCTGGGTCCAGAAATGGTAAATCCAAGGTACCTCAGTGAGTCCTACAGCATGTGCATGGGTCTAGTCTGCATCACTTGCAGCAGCAATGTTCAGTGGCAGCTCTGCATGGTCCCTCTTGTGCAGTCCTTGGGTTGCAAGAGGCCGGACTCTCTTAGAAAAACTGAAGTTGAACAGCTTCTGCTTTGATGCCAAATTCTACAACCCGCATCCTTCTCCTTTGTCCTCTTTCGCTATTGTGTTTTTGCAGCATCCCTGAATGCAGAGTTGCTGGAGGGGATAACGCAGCTCGGCTGATTTTATGCCTGTGCACACCGTTGCTGTGTCTGTGCACACAAATTGTATGTGTGGCTTCAGAGCAGTGTTGGATGTTTGGGTCCTGCTGTCTTATCATAAAAAGGTGTCATGCTCCTGATTGAGGTTTCTTGTACAGAAATATGTGCGTATACACTGTGTAACACATGTACAGTGATTTTTCAAGCTGTGTTAGGCCTGCTGCACATATGCTGCAAAAATAGCTTGACCACTTGCAGCAAACCCAAATGCACTGAGATGATCTGTGCGTGCACGGGGGCCACTTGACTGGGGTTTCTGGGTGCCCCCGTGGTAAAAATCTCCGTACTCTATCCAGACAAAACGTGCTGAAAGAGGGCATGAATGGGGGCATCCAGGGGCAAGATAGCCCTAGCTTGGTGGGACTTACTGCTGGTATCAATTAGGAGGTGATATAATCTTATTTCTAGAAATATCTGCCTGCTAACATCAGACTACCCACATGTGCCTAGCAACATCCAGAACACAGCTCTGCGGTGAGGTCATGGACCACCGCGGGGAACGCAGGACTGGCAGTGCCAGTTCCACAGGCTCCTTGTCAACAATACCATCTGCTGGATGGATCACTGCTTGGAAAGGGATGGGAGGACGTGGCATCTGACCATGACGTGCAAGACTTATTTTCATACTTACCTGTGGATACGGAAGGGCCCCCGTATAAAGAAATGCTTTGGCAAGCTTACCCCCAGCATCCCATTAACTTCTGTGCTGCCAGTTACTAGGGGTCTGGCTGAGACTACTTGGATCTCCAAAGTGGAATCAGCTTGTGCTGATACAGTCCCAGGGGATGTCAGGTTGGAGAAATAATTTAACTTGGTCCTTTCCTTTGGTTCCTGAGTCCTTTCTTCTTTCTCAGCCAGAGAAACACATCTCCAGAGACTTCTCATGTGGTGTAGGAGGATGTGAGCAGCCCAGTGTTGACAGACCCAAATGGTATCTGGAGGCCAGTTTGGAGGGCTCCTCCCCAAGCACCAGGGCAGGTTCACTGTTAGTGGTGGCACACAAGGTCCCACATCAGGTCTTTTACAGTCAGGCTGCTGGTTCTTCCTTACATGTTGTGGTTTTACAGCAATAGCGATCACTTGCCAGAGGCTACAGGGAAATGACCTGAGAGCATATCCCAGCAGAGGAACTGGGAGCTCAGTTTTGGGCATTGAAATAGGCCAGATGTTTAAGTAGAAACCATCTCAGGAACAGGAGGTTGAAGGATCTGCTGTGGGGAGAAGTCTGATACCACAACTGGACTGATTTGGTGTTTGCTCACATTGTTGTACATTGTCTTATTTTTAAGACAGAAATAAGTAGATCTGAAAAAGTCCCATCTGCTCTAGTGGGGATGGAGCCGGTAGGTTCTGGTACAATTATACTGAGACTCAGTGGAAAATACTGGAGAAGTTATGCAGAGATTTTTTTTTCAAGCAAACCAACAGGAGGTGGGAACACTCCTTCCCTCAGCTTTCAAGGAGAGTTGCTGTCTTATGACTCCTTGCTGCAATGTAAAGTTACTTCCTTCCTTCAGGGCAGAAGCTTTGCAACCAGATTACTTTAAATCAAGCAGGAAAATTCAGCAGTCGATATATTGCTTTCTCCCCAAACCCTGCGGGCTGGTTCCCGGTCCTGTAGCACCGTCCGTGGATCTCCCATCCGTGCTGGGTGACAAAGCTGTCCTCTGGGTCTGTGCAAGCGGGGGTGTGCGCAGCTTTTTTTTTTTTTTAAATGGTGCACTATTTTCAGGAGGAGATGGACTGGGCTGGCGTGGGGCCAGAGGCAGCCCTCTCCTTGCCAGGAAGCCAGATGCATGGTCACATTGCCTGGCTCTCCCTGGCAAGGCTGGGAAAGCTTCAGCAGGTGTGATCAAACAGCATGCGGGAGCCGCAGGTTCAGAGCAGGCTGCCTCCGAGGTACCGCTAGATTTGTCGTCAAGCCGTGAAAGCCCCTGGACAGCAAATGTTGCTGCATTAAAACAAAAAGTCCTTGGTGGGTCTCTCCTCTCCCCGGTGAGCCTGGTGCATCCTCCGTTGGGCTTGCACGCTACGGCTTTAAGGGATGGCTTTGGAGCAAGGAGCAGCAGCAGGATGAAAAGGCTCTTTCCCCCGCCCTCCTCCCCCCCAAAGCCTTCCACCTCCTCAGCAATGTTGCAGAGAGAGCAGAGACTCACAGTCAGCAGACTGCAGTGACAGATGGCAGGTCATAAGCCCTCTTGCTAATCTAACACTGCAAAAGAAAATAGGGCTGGGGGTGATTCAGCTGCTAGGCCTCAAAGCGAGAGGATGACGGGATAGCATGCTCCTCTGACATGTCCTTGAAGGATGCTGCATCCCAGAGGACCGCGGGAACAAAAGTAAAGTGACGATGAAGCAAAAATCTGTTTGCAGAATAAGGCAAATTTTGCTAAAAATGGATAATGTGCTCAGAGTCGTTCTGAGTAATTGGATTTCTATTAGCAAGATGCAAATATTACTAACAGAATTCTCTAGCAGGAATAATTTGTGCTCTGGATCTGAAGCTACCTGGGCATGGTTGTCTTCCTATCCTTAAATTGTCCACTGACCAGAGCTGTCTGCACCCCTAACTGTATTTATCTTTCAAGCTGTCTCTTTGTATGCGTGGATGTGAAAGCAAGCTGAATCCATTTAACTCAGCACAGCATTCTGGAAACATTCATGTGGCAAGAGGAATTTCTTGGCATTTATAAGCTGCGACTTGCATTTAAAACTAATATTTTTTTTTTTCAAGGAAGAACATAGGCTGCATCCTGAGCTGCCTGCTCCTGCTGGCAAGCACCCATCCTGCTGAAGTGGCAAAGCTTGTGACACTGTATTGGAGGCCAACGTCAGAGACTGTCGGTTGCCTCCATCCTACCATGAAATAGGTTTAAGGTTGGGAGATGAGCGTTAGTGATTCACAGGAAAAACCTTTCGGGGGCACGGAGGAGACTAATGCTACAGATGATTCTGGGTGGGATGGCCCCAGTGAAACCAGTGGGACTGTTCGCTATGGGAAGCCCCTTATTAAGAAGGGGACAAATCAGACCTTTAAGTGACTGGGAGTAGGGACTATGGGTCAATTTTGCAGCTATAAAGCACTGTAGCGCTGCTGAAATAGATAGGGCTAAGGACATTGGGGTCCTGTCTACTGAAGCTGCAATGGAAGACACACGCCCTGCTTCATGCAGAGCTGGTAGCTGGGCAGGTCCTGCTAGCCCTGCTGGGTCCCTGCTGATGTCACTCTGAAAAAAAAAGGGGGGGGGGGGTTGGAATCAGTTTGTTTTTAAAACTGATTCCTGAAGAGAGAATTTTAGGGATTTTTAAAATGAAAATGTCTTTTCTTCAGTGGAATGAGTACCTGTACACAACATTCTTCATATTTTCTGGAAAAGAAAAAACTTGTTAGAAAAAGCTTTTGCAAAGGTGTTATGGGGTTTTTTTCAAGCTACAATTCAATTATTTTTAACTGAAATGTTTCAGTTGTTGCCCCCAAATACTTTTTTAAAAAAATGCAGTCTTGAAAACATTTTAAAGTGATAGGAAATCAGGAAGTTCTACAAAATCATTTTGCTGGAGGAGAAACACTTGTGGGCCGGTACCAGTCTTGACATCAATTCTGATTTTTAGCTTAGTAACAAGCTTGGACTAGTAGAGTGCAGAGCAGTTTCTTCTGGTCATTCCTGGCTCCCGTTGGCTTTTTTCTTGGAGGAGGAAGGAAAAAGAGATTTTTAGAGAGAGGACACCGCCTGTCTGTGTGCTTCTGTATCCTGGTATTGTTATAACGGGGAAAAGGGATATGGAGAAGGAAAATGTTCTTGTCACAGTGTGTAGCTAGAACATAATATAATTGCAATGTTACATTCTGTTGGCTCTCCAAACCTTTAGGAATGTTGTCAGTGCTGAAGTGGCCCAAGTTCATGCCATTTTGAAGGTCTGTCCTGAAGTTTGTCTTCATGCAGAGTTGAACTGGCTTTACACAAAGAAGTGATGCTTAAAAAGTACCAGGAAACGGGATGCTTCTACTTCAGTGATGTAAAAACAAATATAAATGGTCACGTGAAGGTTTGGGATGAAACTAAAGCCACATGGTGTGCAAAGGCAACCCATCAGGAGGTCAAAGGACGAAAGAAGAGCTGGCTCATTGGTTTGTTTTGTCCTTGAAGCGAAACTCTTTGGCAACTTCGTACAGTCAAAACTAGAGGGGGGAGTTTGCGTGCCAAGGACCAGCTTCTCTATCATTTGGGTGCAAAAGGAGAGGTGTGATCATGTTTATAAGTAACTGTGCATGGGAGTGGAGGGAAAGGTCTGAGATGACACAGTGGCTTCTCCCAGCTCCAGGAAGGCTTGCAAGTTGTGCAACCCTTTTTCATATCCGAGATCAATCCCTTCGAAGGATCCCGCACTACATTGCTAATGACCCGCTCATTGATCTGATGGGAAAGGTCCATTTAAAGGTGCAAAACCCCCAACAGATGACTAAATGTAATGATTCTTATGACTGCTTCTTGGAGAAGATTTACCCTTTCCAAAATCCAATATAGATCAACCTTTGCACCTGCGAGCTACAGAAATACAATCGCTTACTAAATGCTCTGGCCTTTGCATTGTAGTTTGATCCTGGGAGGAGATACCTTAGAAAAGGGTTTCACCAACTTTTTGTCTAGGCAGATGGCAGCAAAGATGGTTGAGATGGGCAAGGAGGATTTTTTTTTTTTTGCTTAGTAAAGACATACTTTGCAAGAAGGTACAATTTCTAGGAATGAATGCCATCAAGTAACATATTTTCTTAATGGTAGTGATGTGGGGCCTTTGATTTATCTAGCCAGGGGCACGATCTTACTGAGAACCCATTGGGCTGTTTGGGAATCAGAGGAGCACAAACTCTTTCCATCTGCTCAAAAATCAGGATTGGTTTGTTATGGCTTGGCTTGTTCTTGGAAAACCAGGTTCTTCCCACTGTTATACCACTGAAAATCTGACCTGGGAAAATAAGTGCAGATGCAGAAGGTAAATCTATGTCCTTTGGCACACATGCTCTGCTGTTGGAATACTGAAGTAAATAGGATAAATATATATAGTTTTACTGGAAAATAAAGCAAATATAGAAGGGAGATGAACAAAAAAGTTGTTAAATGCAGTGTCCTGTTTTTAGAGTCCTTCTAGTGTAAGTGTAGCCAAGGTGCAGGAGGTGAAAGAGCTGCTAGCTTCAGTTATGTGATGATAATAATAAGTAGTAAAAGTAGTGGCAAAGCTGAAGGAAGGAGCTTGGGCAAGGGAACTCTCGCTGTGTAAGTCGGTTTGTGTAATTCCCACAGCTCTCCTTATCTCCCTGTGCCTTTGGTTGGCATATCAGCCAGACAAAGAGCTTAACACAACTTGGCATAGCGAGTGGGGAAATTGTTTAAAATTTCCAGCAACTGGAACAATTAAGTAAGCTTTCGAACGAGGGAGAATAGTTGTCCCCTTAGGATTCCTATCACCGAAGGATAACATTTCCAGGCTTTGTCCAGCAAGAGATGTCACTTCATTTACAGAGATCTTCACAATGTTGAGGTATATTGGATATTGGTTATTATATGTGAAAGACTATTGGGAATCACTCAGCTGGGCTAATTGTTCCTGGGTTCAGGGCTGATGGAATTTTAATTTTAGTGGTGGTGGCTGGAGAAGTTTCCCAGAATTATAAAAGATGATGAAAGAGCCATGTTTTTTAGAAGTAATAATGACGTCCTGGATTCAGGGAATTTATTAAGACTTCAGTCAAACGCATCCCTGAATAAGAGAGCTTCCTGAACTGGGACTTACTGCTGTCAGCTGCCTTTTGGGATGGAGATGGGATGGGAAACGAGCATCTTCTACAAGAGATGACTGTCGCGAGGGCTTGATTTCCTAACAGTCATGTTGACATCACATTCTTCAATGTTTGTTTTTATAGCTTGCAAAAAAAGAAGCGTTGCTCTAGTTTGTGTCACTGCTGATCTTTACGTTCTTTCTAGGGTGCTTCTCTTCCCTTCCACTTTTCTTTATCGAAACCGCGCCGAGGATGCGTCATGCCTTCACAACCTGCTCCCTTTGGATGGGGGGGAAAAACGGAAAGGGGTGGGGGGAGAAGCGACGAAATGACTCTGTGGTACTGTATAAATAGTTGCTTTATTATCATAAAAAAATTGCACTCTAAAGATTTTTAGGATCAAAACATAGCAAAGAAAATGTAAAACAAAATTAAAATGAAGTCAGTATTCACATTGTCAGCAGTTATTTTGTCACTGCAAAGCATCTCCTCAAAGGAATATTGTGCAGCACAGCAGCAACCGAATGAAGCAAGCAGCTCCGGCGTTTACTTAAAAGGGAAGTGCAGGGACATCTTCAAACCGCAGTAATGGATCCCTGGGGTTTCTCTAAGTCTGATAGTGGCACTGACATTTCCTGTGAAGTTGGAGGCTGGCAGGTTGTTAAAACTTCCCGGTTTTTAACTGCATCAAGTGTTGCTGTAGTTTGTTGAGCGTATAAAATCACTTCTCCACCTCCTCCTTTTTTTAAAAAAAATTCCAGATATCAATAAAGAACTTGAGAGAGGAAAACACTATAATTATAGCCAAAAAGCTGGCACAATGCCTGCTGTATAAACCCGTTATTTTGGTGGCATAGAATTCGGTACTGGAATAATTCTCTGGGTGGAAACTTGGCAAACATGATCTCAGCCTGTGAGCTAATCTTTTCTTTTTCCTCCTGTAATAACATTTTTTTCTTCTCTACAGATTTAGCCATTTTAAAATTGTGCATCCTATTACCGAGATTGTGTATGCACAAATGACCTATGTTATGGGTCTCTGGGGTGATGTGAATGTAGACAAGAGATCTGCATGTTAGATTAAAACCCCTTCGCTGGAAAATTGGTACCCTGTAGATTTAAATACAATTAGCCTTGATCTGAACTGCTGCCACGATGGGAACTGGCTATAGCTAAGGGTGATAGGGGAGGACTGGGGCCTGGGAGACCCTGGGCAGCGTTTGGGGATCAGGCTTTTGGTTTGCTCTGTGATGGGGAACGTTTCTGGTTTGACTCCTCGCCCTTTCAATCTCGATAGCCTTGCAGCTGTTCGTGTACTAGAGCTCACTGGCCTTGAGAAGTAAATGCCTAAATACTTGCATAGATTTGAGGATCTGGGTCCTTTGTGAAACTGAGATTGTTCTATCTCCGTAGCATTGTAAGAAGCTTCATGAGCCATGCACAAATACCAGGCTTTATTGTTAGCCCTTATTTTTAAGAGAGCTGAGACACCAGGACACCTCTGTGAAACTGTAGAGAGCTCAGATAATGCTGGGCTCTAGTAACAATTTTTTCATTTTTACCTACATCTTCAATTTTTAAAGACCAGTATGTTTGCCTCCACTTGCAGGTTCTGGGAGTTGCAGATGCTATGGGAAGAGAGCGAGGTTTGCATTGAAATTCATGTCAGCCTGCCATAAACATCTTTCTAAATGAATATAATAAGATCAAATCTATTACCGCCGTTGTCGCTCCGTCCGGAGTGCCTTGCTGCTCGGGTAGCAGAGAGACTGTCCGATGTGTTGCGACTGCCTCGGTAGGAGGCCAGGGGGCAAAACTGGCCTGGTGATGCTTCAAAACTGCGCTGTAATTAGTTCCACTTCCCTGCAGCAGAAAGGGGGGACTGCAGCTGCCTTTGAAATCTTCTTACTAGAAAGTGGGATGTGCAGTTTGCTGATGTGCTAATTTTCAGAGAAATCAGTCCCTCGATGGGGGATTTTGTTTGAGGGCTTGGAAAAAAAAGTGCTGTTGGAGTTGAAGTGGGCTGAGACCAGAGATGCTCTGTAGCTGCTTGTGCTTGCTTTGGGTGGTCAGCAAACCTGCCTGTAGCTTTTAACCTTTTCACCTGGAGACACAAATGTTTTTCCTCCAGCCTATGCATGGGCTTGACTTTGGGCTTTTTGTCCCTGCTCCCAAGGTGGTGCTGAATACAGTTTGCAGCAGCCTGCAAGAAGCAGGGTGCCTTGGTGGCTAGGTGTGAGCAGCATTGGTGCTGGCGATCAACCCCCTATTTATTACCTTGTTCTGTACTAAAGCTAAGTGTGACGCAGGACAAAGAACTTAATATTGAAGGCATTTATCGGCTCACAGGATGCGTTTAAAAAGATGATGATTTTTAGCTAGTATTAATTACTATGGCACTGCTGGAGTAAATGAACCTTTGGTGCTTTGCATCAGCCAGAGACTGTCCCTCTGGGGTGGTCACTCTTGAACCTTGCTGGCTGCTAAAGGCAGTGCTCCATGTGCTTGGGTTGCAGTCAGTGGATAAGCCATAGTAGATTTTTGAGGCAGGAACAGCACTTGAAATAATTTACCCGTTCGAGTTGTTCTGGGCAGTTCTGGCTGACAAGGGAGACAAGACTTTGCAAATGAAAGGACAATACTAAGGGTTGTGGTGACACAGGAGTTACAAGCCAGATCCAAAGCACCACTGAACCTACAGAAAAGCTACTGTTCCTTTGGGGGGGACTTTGGATCAGGCTGACTCCTGTCTCCAGGATGATGTGGCTGCAATTGCTCTCTGCTCTTCCCTTTCAAGATGCTGAAACGATGGTGGCCAGTGCACAAGCAGGTGCTCACCGGAGCAAGTATGTGCTTTGGTATTTTTTTTGCAAGTGCTCCGAGCTGCCTGGGCAAAGCCAGTTCTGGACCCTCAGCTGCACAGCTGCATTTGTACAGCTCGGTGCTGAAGCTGATGCGCTCGGCTGATACATCCTCTGCTGCAGCTCTCAGCAGGGTTCTTTGGCTCCAGCCCAGCACCATGCTAAGGTGGCCAGAGAGCTGCTGGAGGAGGGCAGGCACCCATCCAGCATGTGGCAGAGTGCAGGTCCTGAATGGCTCTGCCCTTTTTCTTCAGTGGTGTGTGTTGTGGATGGGTGTGAGGGTGCAGGATTTTACTCCGTGATGCTTCTCTGGAGGAAGAAATTGGGCAAGTTTGGAAGAGGTTGCCTCATGGGAGGGTAGAAGACCTAAAATGATGGTGCAACTGTTCAGCAAGTGTGATGCTGTTCTGCCCCAGCACTGGAAACCTAACAGTTACTGTTTTGGTACAAATGTGCAGGGCTTGGGAATGACAGCTTGTGGGGGGTTTGGTCTTTTGAGAGCAGGATCTAGAGAAATAACCCAAGCCTTCCCCATCGTGCTCCAGCTGTGACCACCAACTGAGTCCTGAGCTCAGCCTGGCCCCAAGGGAGCAGCCAGTGAAAGGCATTTAAAAACAGGAGGCTGCTTGGCTTCCCTGGTGACACCTGGATAGAGAGCCCTCTGCAAGTGTTCATGAATCACGTTAAGCATGAAGTATGCCCCAAAGAGCTCATGCTCAAAAAAAAAAAAAAAAACTCGTGAGGGCCCAAGGGGGAGGGAACCCAGTGTGCTGCTTCTGCCTTTTCCAGAGTTCGTTTTTAACCTTTGCAGAATTCCTGTTCACACTGCAAAACTTCTCGGGATCGGAACAGAGAAAAGAGCATCATGGAAACAAAACCAGATTATTAACTTCCCTCTGCAAACCCAAGTCCGTCTTCCGGGAGGGGAAGGTATTTTGGTGGGTTCTTGGTCCCTGGGAAAAGGATTTACATCTTTCATCTTTGCTACCCCCATGGAGGAGAAGGAAAAAAAAAAAAAAACAAAACAAAACCAACCCTCAAATATTTTATCTTGTTCTGCAGGACCCTAGCAGATCTCTCCCCAGGGACCATAAATTTTTTCCTAACTGTCACCACTGCTCCCGAACTCTGGTGCAGCACATTGGGAGAGTGAGCTTTGTTCCTCCACAGCGCAGAGGACATGCCACAAATAATTTAAGGGACCATTTTTCTTTTTATATGACGTTAAATATTCTTTACTTAAAAAAAAATCATCCACACCACTTGGCATAAAGTAATATATCCAGAAGAAGGGCAGATGCTGTTTAATAAAAGACACAGCGCTTGCCTCTGCTCTGCATCTAACCTCCTGAATCTTCTCCCCGGCGGCGGCAGGGAGCCAGCCCGCCCGCTCGCGCCTCTGCTGCGAGGCGACGAGGCAGGACAAGAACAAGCTCAGCGCTGGGCCAAAACTCTTTAAGGACATCGTTTGTACCTGTAATTCGACTGCAGGAAAAAGGAAGTTGTGATTTCATTGAAGCTGGCTGGAATGATGATTATTTTTTTTTGCATCTTCCAGTCTTCAGTATAAATCATGTATTCAAATCTCAGGCTGAAGTTGGTGCTGCGGGAGGCTGGGCTGCAGCTCTTCCAAGGATGCGTCCTCCAGGGCTTGCTCGGGTTTCTATTCAGAGGGTACGATCAAGTCTGGAGAGGGGTTTTTAATAGTAGTGGAGAGCTGGTGGCTGGGAGAAAAGTCCTCTTGCCTCTAAACAGATTTGACCAAGAAAGCAGTAAAAGAGCAAATGTATAGAGTTTCTCTGCTGGTATATTGTATTGGGTCTCTTTTCAATGGAGAAATGTGTAATAAACTGTCCACAAATAGTTATCACAGCAGTGAAAAGCAGAATGTACAAATGGAAAAATCTGATTTCTGACTCACCTCCAATTTGGGGGGAAATGGTGGGAGTTTGATCCCCACTCTATTTCTTCCCTTTGCTTTCCCTGCTACAGAACAAAATTGGAAAAAAATAATATATAGGGAAATGACAACCAGCAAAATGTTATGGGAAGGAAAGGAGTGAGTCAGAAATGGAGTAACACCAATCCAATTGCTTTTCAAAGACCCTAAAAATATTGTCATGATTCAAGCAAGTGAAACATAAGGACACCTTGTGCTTGGAGAAAAGCAGGTTATTTTCCAGTCCCTCACACTGTCATTCCCCAAGCAAACTCTCTTGAAAACCTATTCCTCTAACCTTTCTGTTTCTTTAATGGAAAGTTCGCCACCTGCTTATCTCATTCCTTCTTTGAGCCTGTGAAAGGCACCTTCGCTTGTTTCCAGAACTTTCCTCCAGTGCCAAGGTACATATACGTTTTACCATGTGAGTAGAGATTTTTGGAAACAAGACTTGACTGGACAAACTTTGGGATTTCTAGGTAAAATAGGAAATGTTTTCTTACAAATTTAACTACTGTATTGAAACTTCTGATGTTTGGGTTCTTTCGCCTTTGTAATATATTCTGATCTTCTTAATCTTTTTTTTTGTTGTTGTTTTTGCCTAACACCTTATTTATAATTTCCGAGCAATTCAATTTGGGTATCTGAATGCATGCATTTCTGGTGCAGGGCTGGATGATGACTTGCAGATTCCAGGTTTTGTTTGGCAGCTTCTTGTTCCTTGTAACAATTACACTTCAAACAGCCAGGAAGCCAATTTTAGAGCAGCACAGAAAGAATTTCATAGGTAGCATGAACACAGTCAATGCAAAACCATCTATGCCCCTGCAATGCAAACACTGAAGAATTCCTATAAATTTAACTATGACTATACCAAAGAGGTGCTGGTGGTGTTAGCAGGACTAAGGTCTCAAGATTATAGAACTGTTCAGGTTGGAAAAGCCCTTTAAGATCATCAAGTCCAACTGTTAACCCAGCACTGCAAAGTCCGCCACTAAGCCATGTCCCCAAGCACCACATCTCCTGGCTTTTAAATCCCCCCAGGGATGGGGACTCAGCCCCTGCCCTGGGCAGCCTGGGCCAGGCCCTGACAGCCCTTTGGTGAAGAAGTTTTTCCCCATACCCAACCCAACCCTGCCCTGGCGCAGCTTGAGGCCGTTCCCTCTTGTCCCATTGCTTGTTCCTGGGGAGCAGAGACCGACCCCCCCGGCTCCAGCCTCCTTTCAGGCCGTTGCAGAGAGCAATGAGGGCTCCCCTCAGCCGCCTCTTCTCCAGGCTGAGCCCCCCCAGCTCCCCCAGCTGCTCCTCATAACACTTGTGCTCTAGACTGTCAAATTGTCAAACTGCTGGGTTTTTTCCTCTTTTTTTCCTCAACTTTTATATGAGTTTTCTTGAATAACATAGTATATGTTTGTGTGTTTTTATACTTATGTCGTAGTGTGGTTGATCTGGGTACACTAGGCATCTGCCTTGCGTGGTTCCCATCTATACCGTGTTAATTATATTGCTCTGGTGACATAATAAACACTGAGCGAGTTGTGAATAGATTATTTACGATGCCACCTGAACTCTAAGTAATTATAGCTGTGTAATTTAGCTTCCCCCTATTTCATTTTATATATAATGCAATATTTCAAAATATTCCAGTGCACATCTATCTTTAGCTCTGTGTTTGAATGAATAAATTGTGATTCTCTTTCAAAGGTAATATATCAGCAGTGCCCTTAAGGGAGGGCGCTGTAGCTCTGTCAAGAACAATCCATAAACTAATTCGCACATAAACAGAGACAATGGATACTTACAATGAGCGCGCACCTTCATTCACAGAAAATAATACTGTACTTACCTGTCTCGGTGTATTTAAGTCTAATGTTCTACTGTCAAAGTACTAAAGGAAGGTATACAATATGTCTCAGCCTAATAGTTTTTAACACAGGACTTTTCCTCTGATTTAAGCTGTTGGGACAAAATTAGTATCAGGCAACAAATATCTTGCAGTAAATGGAATGAAAGTATTAATGTTTACAGCTGGAGAAGTAAGATTGCTTCTGTTGGAGTGTTGAGGCTGATTGTCGGTATTTGTTTATAGGCTGCAAAGATTCAACTTCAGTACTTACTACAGCAGCCTGGGACTTGGGAAACTAGCCCTTTGCGTTATTTAGCAGTTACTCGAGGAGGCAGAGTTAGTGCTGCTGGAGCGCGAGAGGCCCCAACAAACCTGGCGCGAGCAGGGATACTCGGCAGCTCTGGGCACATCCCGGGGCGGTGCTTGGGCATTGCCAGCAGTACTGTGAGGGTGCTGGTCCCTCTTCCACTGCTCCTGGCCCTGACGGGGCAGTACAGGCACGTGCTGGGGTGTCTCAGCTCTGTTCCTTGCTCTGCCACTCAACAGCCATTGACTTTTGGACAAATGGCCCCAATCTCCCTTTGCTTCTGTTTCCTCAGCTGTAGATCCTGCAAAATAACACTTGCTTTTTAAATTGATGAGGTTACGTTATTCAGTATTTGACATGAGACAGGTTGCTTCTCTAAAAGGTGCTGAATAAGTTACAGACTTAAATGATGCTTTCGTGCTGAATTAGGAGTCAGGAAATCAGCCTTAAATATTTGCATTTTTATTTTGCAAAATGCTTTGAGATCCTCATATCAAAGGCAATGTAAATGCAGTGTATTATCTTGGTATATCCTTGAAAACCCATCCAGTATGATTTTGCCCTCTTTTTATTTCCTTAGAGCCTTGTGGGCTCATTCTTCTACTTCCTTAACACAAAGCCATGGTTAATGACAGTGGCCTTGAATGGGTGAGTAATGCTGCTGGCCTCCATTCTGCAAGAGTCATCGCACCCAGGGCTGCTGCAGTACCAAAGATGTGCACACATTTATGTCAATTAAAAGGTACTTAAGAGAGTCAGAATCTTTTTTTTTTTTTTAATTAAAAATGTCAGGATTCAAACTTTACATGGGATTTGTGATGGCTCCAATTCCCGGTTGGCATGTGTGAGGCAGCACCCAGGAGATTCCAGGTTTCCATGACATCATACGGTAACTGTGAGCCTATCAGTTAATTAAATACTATATCCATGTATTCTAGTTAATTGATGCTTCCTTTACATGGTTTATTGTGCTGCAAACTGGTATTGCTTCTGTCTCACTGAGCAAACACAGAGAGGGAGAGAAAGAGACGGTGGGATGCTCCAGCTCGCGGCTCGGGGAGAGGGAGCTGTTGGCACGCCGCGCTGTGCCCAGGGGCATCCTCGAGGAGAGCCCAGCGTCACCTACACGCCAGGGGTTTTTTGGCTCTGCGGGTCAGATGGAGATCTTTGATGAATGAGCTGAGCTGAGCCTTGGGAATGAATCACAGGCACAAGCAAGCCGTGCCTTTTTCCAAGTCCAGCTTTGTCTCAGGCTTCTGTGGTCCTGTGTACAGAGATGAGGGTGTGCAGAGGAGGGTGCCCCGTTGTATTTATGCAACGCACAAATGTGGCATCACCTCTGCAGGAATGTGACTCTGCCTAGGCCACGCTCTGGGATGTAGCTGGACCTCCCGCATACTGGTCTTAAGGGATGGGAAAAACATCATCTTTGTATTTTTAGTGTATAAAAATATTTTAAGTCAGGAAATCCAGCTTGATTGGGAGTTGGTAACATAATGTGTTCCGGCAGTGGGGTCTGACCACTGACCTCCAGCTGCACACCTCAGCCTCCTGCAGCTTTCCTAAAGGGTGTTATACCCCTCGAGTAAAAGCAAGCCCAGGTTGGCTGTTGTGGTCAGGCCACCTGCAGAAAAGGGCAGGGCATGTCACCAGGCTTGCTTAGAGAGATGAGCATGGTGTTAAATGATGTGCACACAGTGACCATGACCTTGTCCACTGACAACACAGCCGTGTTAGAGTGGAAAGATGATAAAATTCATAGTCTCCACAAAAATTCTACCTGATATCTGCCCCTTTCCTCTGCCCTGGTCAGGTCCTGGTGGCAAAAGTCCAGGGCTGCCTTATTCCCCTTGTGTACATTGGAGCACTGCCTGTTCTCCTCAAGCTTGAGATTCAACTACCACTGCAAGGAGGAAAGAAAATATTTTTATTTAAAGGATTTCAATCCAGAATGTAATTTCAGCAGCTTTTTACTAGGAGTTCTTTTGGCTTGTAGTCTAGGACTGACAGATTTTCTGGTCTCCTGTTCTGACCTTCTGCTGTACTGGGGTGATTTGTGTGCCTGTGTGTGGGAAGGAAAAGGGGATCTGTTCAGTGCTGAAGCAGGACTGAGAGCACTTGATTCACCGAAGATGAAACAAAACCCAATTTTAGCTCAGGCTCCAGATGTGAAACTCTAAGACACATCTGTACGCTGCTGTGCACTGCTGTGTCCATGCTGATACTGGAGATCCTAAAACATGAGACACTGTCAAGTTGGCAGCAGGAGCATTTCTTCACTTAAACTCCCAAGGAAAAGCTATTCCAAAGGTTTCAAATGAGAACATCTAAAGAAAAAAGTGTCATACCCTATATGCAAACCAAACACTGGCTACCTTCTCTCCCTCTTTCTTTGTCCTCTTCCATTCTCTCACCTCTTCTTTCTTGCCAAATGTATAATTTTTCCTCTTCTAAAAGAAGCTGAGACACTGCAAGTGTGATGAGAAACATTTCTAAGGATGACCTTGCAAGGTTTCCATCTTTACTCTGTCTCGGCAACTTCCAGGCTGAGTTTTTTCCAGCTTACAGTTCTTGTCCACTTGCAGCTCCATACTTGTGAGGGGAAGAAACACCATGAGAGCTGCCTTCCCCAAAATGTTTGCTTGTCGGTGCTGGCCTGGCCTCCTTCCAAAAGGCAAAGTGGCCCCAACCCTGTGAAGAGACACTATAGATGCAGCCAGGTTCAGATGGGGGTGGAATGCAACAAATTTACATACCGTTTCAGTAATACCCCTCCAAATTACCACCTCTCTGATCCTACCACCAGGCTAAGTGCTGCAATGGTGGTGCACTTTGGGAAATGGTGCTGTCTTCTATTAAAGGCAGGTATTTTTTTCTGTAATTCTCTTTAGTGTTGCCTTTAGAGGCCCCTCTATGTGGCTCCTTTCACTTCTAATTACTGCACTAGGAGATTACAGTGTGGTGCTGGCGACAGAGAGAGAGAGGAAGGGGGAGGAATGGGATGGTGGAGAGGGAAAGATTTCTGCGGTAATTTGCATTTAAAGCTGGCACTCAGCATTATATCTCCCTGTTCACCCATTGTCTATAAACATTTTAGCTCTTCCTTCTGCCTCATCAGAATGAATTAAGCATTTTCATTGCACCACCAGCCTAATTAGAGTCATTTACTATGTTGACACAAAGGGTTTTTTTATGAGCATCTCAGCTTTAATACACTACAGCAACATTGGAAACCTCCGATCAAAAGGTAAATGTTTGGGGGTCAGAGATATTTTTCAACATTCTCCCAAGAATACAAACAAGTTCCTGGAGAGGTGACGTGCACGCTCGTGGCTCTGCCGGGGCCACGGTGAGTTTGCACCAGTGCACTCGCGTGCTGCTTCTGCCTCCCAGTTGCACTTGTTGAAAGGAGTTGGCTCAGTGCAGGGGTGGCTTCGTGTTCTGCAAGCGCCGAGCAGCACAAAGCGTTTGTTGGGTGAGTGGGTGAAATCAAAGGGCAGATACTTGCCATGGGTGGAGGGGGCACAGAGATGGGCTGCTCTGATTCTGAAAAGTCTGTGCAAGTTGAGCACATTTGACTTGCGGTGCATCTCAGGGCTTCCTTGGAGCTGGGGTCTCCACATGGGTAAACTATGCACTGAGGCTTGGAGGTTTTAGGTGGGTCTTGATGTCTTGTCGGCTGCAGTATTGAGTGAGGCCATGCACAGCCTCTTGCACCCACCGTCAGGACAAGATAGCAGGACATGAAGTCTTCTGGGTTTTGGGCGCCCGTGTGCACACCAGGAACTAAAAAGAAGATTGTGTCCTTACTTAAAGCCAGAGGCACTGCTTTTGACTCTCCCTAGCCTGATTTTCAAATGTGTTTGTATTAGCACAGGGAAGTTATGTTACTCATGACCAAACCCAAGAGAGCAGGAACTGGTTTCAAGTTGATTTCAGAGAGTTCCTCTTTCTGTCCTTTCCTAGTGTATGTTTTGTCAGTGTCACTTTTCTCATGCAGGAAAATTTTTTGGTTTTGCCTGTTTTAAGGGATTTGAAAACCCTACTCAGGATCAACTAGAGCGGGAATTTTTCAGATGGGTCTGAGGAAAGTTCTTTTCTCACCATCTCTGGGCAGACTGCTCTTAGTACCTGACCGTGTGCATGTAGAAGTTTTACAGATTTGTAAGATAAAACTGACTCAGCTCTACACTATATCATCGTTTTGGAGTGCAGTCATCAATCACAAGAACAGAGACGTGCAAGGGCATGACATATGCAGGACAGCCAAGAAAATCCTTCTGTACTTGCATTTTCGCTAGCCTCCAACTTGTCAGGCTGTCCAGCAGACTTCTGGAGTCAAAGGTGACCTCAGGGCTGCTCTTGTATGAAGTTTCCATTCACCCTGTATTGGAGAAATACCATCCACCACATAATCATAGATCCAGATGACTACAAAATTTATTGCTGAGAATCCTGTAGAGTGTGGATACCAGTAAAATATTGTGGGACACTGGCTATTTATTTCAAGTTAGAAGTGAAGACCTTGGTTGTCAGATGTAACATGAACTTTGTGCTCCTATGGTGGTGCAAAAGGTCTGAAACAACCAAATGGGATATGCAAAGTATCAGGATTACCGAAGAGGTATGGTGAGGGTTTGTCTGGTCCAGCACCCTCTGTCCAACTGTGGAGTGGCCTCCTGACAAATACAGCTATTCTTTTTCTGTATCTCTGCTTCCTGACATTGTTTTTGTTATTCTGTCGTTAGGTATAATGAGATCTTTTAGAAATAAGTAACAACTAGTTTTTTAGGAGGAATGGTTCTCAAATAACTCTTCATCAGCTGCAGACGTTGTCATCCTGCTGTTTGTGACATTCCCCAGGTTGCTTGAGCAAGATGAGCTCCAAGATGCTCAGGACAATCTACTGGCAACTTCACCCACTGTGAAAGCTTTTTCTCCGTGTCTTCGGCTTCCCATGTTGCAACCAGTTACGAATCTAGAAGGGGATGTTCCCTCTTATATCACAATAGTTCCATTTCTTTAAGAGCTTTTGAAGAGGGAAGTGGCCAGAAGCTTTTCAGAGATGCAAGTGTCGTGTCACAATGTGTTGCCTTTGTGTTGGGTGAATTAGTCACACCTCACAAATCTACCACAGATCTTGGGAATTTGTGTGTGTGTACATAATTGTACATATTTTTTGCTAGCTATGCGAGTCATATTTACAAGTCTGTAGTCCTTGGGTTCAGCTTTGGAGCCCTTTTTAAAATTGCTGTGACATTTCACGCCTTTATCGTGGCTGATTTCTTCTTGGATTCCTTCTATAAAGATGTATTTGCCCAAGGCAAGGAGGCCATCCTGTTGGTAAAGAAGCCTGGATGCTCACAGAAATCTTTGCTGTAGGCTTGATCGTCAAAGTTTTGAACAGGAGATGTCCCCGGGTGATCTGGTTGTTCAGGTTTCTCACAGTCATCAGTGCCACTATTGCGAGGAAATCTGAATAGCCGTCTTACCAGAAATTGTGCAGATTGAGAAAGCTGTTGCTTTTGTAATAAAGAAATGGTCTATAAAGCCATATTTGAAAAGTGTGCATCAAAATGTTTTTTTTGGAATTTCATAATGAAGATTATTTAAAAAAAAAAAAAAGTAAATTTCATAGAATTACAGCATGGCTGAGGTTGGAAGGCACCTCTGGGGGTCATTTGGTCCAACCTCCCTGGTCAAGCAGGGCCACCTGGAACCAGTTGTCCAGGACTGGGTCCAGACATTTTTTTTTTAGTATCTCCAACGATGGAGACTCCACAACCTCCCTGGGCAACCTGTGCCAGTGCTCAGTCACCCTCATAGTAAAAAAAAAAAAAAAAAAAAAAATCATTTCCTGATGTTCAGAGGGAACCTCCCATGTTTCAGTTTGTGCCTGTTGCCTCTTGTCCTGTCACTGGGCACCACTGAAAAGAGCCTGGCTCTGTCCCCTTTGCACCCTCCCTTCAGATATTTATATACATTGGTAAGATTCCTGCAAGCCTGCTCTTCTCCAGGCTAAACAATCCCAGCCCTCTCAGCCTTTCCTCGTATGTGAGACACTCTAGTCCATTAATCACCCTTGTGGTCTTTCACTGAGCTCTCTCCAGTATGTCCATGTCTCTCTTGTACTGGGGAGCCTGATCTGCAGGCGCTGAAGGGATGTTCCAAGCAGGGGAACAGCTTCAATAGCTGAGGTTCCTCTAGCAATCGTCGTCACAACCATGGTCGGCACAGGAGATTTCTGGATAACATTTCTTTTAGAGCAGCTCCTTGTTCTGTGGTGCGCAGGTCTGTCGCTGGCTGAAAGCTGTGAGTCCCTCCCTCACTCTTGCTGTATAATACAGGCATTGCGTTGCAACAGTCCATGATATCAGCTACCCAGTGTTTTACTCTGTCTAAATATAATGTGTAGCAGATGTGAATTTAGAGTGGGGACAAGGACTTAACTCTCAGCTTTCTGGATTTTTAAGGAGCTTTGGGGGTTTTCCCCTATTTAAAACTGTTCTTAAATGCAGTGTTTGCTTGGTCTGCAGGAATGGCATCAGTTTCTTACTGGTTTTAACGATTTCTGTATGTGGCAGTGTTCATTTTCCTAGCTGTAGGTGCTTTTATCTTTTGGAAAGGGGAGCAGAACATCATAATCTTCTAGGATCCTCATGCTACTAGATCCTAGATCAGTCCTTGCTCTGCATCTCCTCGTTCCATGCAGGAACTCAATGCTGCTGCCATGCGCACCGCTCCACGGGGTCAGTGCTATCCTCATCCCCATGAGCTGTGCAGCATGGCGGGGAGCAAGGAGCACCCACAAGGGGAGTCCTAGAAGTTAAGAGTGTGAATTTATATGTGTCTCCCCTCTTTGTGAGAGCTGTCATTACCTTACACGCCACACAAAATCTATTTCTCCCTCTTCTTGAGTGCCGTGGTGGAGCTTTCAGTGTGTTCTCATGTGTACATGTATGTGTCCGTGCATAGGCACACTCAAGCTGGCCGCAAGCTTGTTCTTTTCTGGGAAATTAAATACTTATTTCCATAATCCTTCCAGGCCTAGATAAAGCCTGATGCTTCCCCTGAACTCCTTAAACCAGTTGCTCCACTTAGATGTGGTTGTGTCCTGTGCTTCCCAAGTTAGGGCCAAATTCCAGCCAGAGCGAATAGTTCCTGCAATGCAGAAGAGGAGCAGGATGGTCTGGAGGAAAAGCCAGATCTTATAAATGTATCCCTGGGATCACCAAAGCCTCAGGCATCTCTAGCTACATCTGCATCTAGTAATTATTCTACAGACTACAAGGAACAGTGAAGTGTTGCTTCAATTTACGCATTTGCTGGCCGCTCTGCATTTGTTTCTTAGTCAGAGACTAATGGGTAGAGCACTGGACTGGAACCCAGGAGACCTAATTTATTTCAGGCTATGCTACCAGCCTGCTGGGGAGCTCTGACCAAGCCTTTTTCCTCCCTCTGCTGTTTCTTCCCCTCCGTAAAGCAGAGATTGCGATAGTGAACTTGTTTGTAAAGTTTCTGATAAAATAGCACCAAGTAAGAATGAGTATTAATAATGTAGTCCATTGCTATGAAAAATTGATTTTAGGCACCAAATTATTAGAGGAGCTAGTTAGTTACCGTGTTATTTAAGTGCTAGTAGTAGGGGGAGAAATTTTTCCTATCTTTTTTTTTAACCGGTCTGCTAACTGCTTTGAATGTCCACGGACCAGAAACTCGGGGCTGGGGCTAACGTGGCCGATAACAGAGCCTGGAGGAGGGGGAAGATGGAGGGAGCAAGGATGGGGGCTGAAGAGGAGGGGAAGGTGTTAGAGGGGGAATATTGGATGGGAAAATAGAGCAGAGTGGGCAGATTGGAGAGCGACAGATTGTGAAAGCGGGGGAGAGAGAGAGGGGAGAAGAGATCCTATTAGAAATACCATGTGTGTGCATGCATAGAGGGGTATGCACGCAGCAAGGAAGGGATGCGGTGTCTACTGTAATATTATTCAAGCAATCACATGTATCGCGTATTAGATAACTCTTCTGGTTGGTTAGCATTGCGAGGTCTGTAAACGTGTTTTGCTTTAATCCCAGGCACATCACGTTTTTAATCTCAAACGCACTAGGCTTTTCCTGAAGGGTTTCGGGGGGTTGTTTTTCAAGAGCAGATAGATGCAGAAGTTCAGGATTGCCACAGCTTTGGGGTGCTCCTGCTCTTGGCGGTTTGGAGGGGGCTGATCGGCCATCAGGTCGCTAGAAGTGAACAACGAGGAATTTATTCTGCCTGGGAAAATGGCTACTGCTTTGACACAACGTGCACAGGACGACTTGTGGGGGGGGAGTTAGATGGGAAATAGCCTCCTGGAAAATATGGCATTTCAAAAGCGGATCAGAAAGCCCTGAGCCCTCCTCCTAAATTGTTGAAAAATCAAACTTAAAGGGTCTGAATTAAACAGGCGAAACATAAGAAATGTCGAAATAGGGCTCAAAACTCCGTATTGACACCATCAGCCTTAATTTACTCCAGAGTGCAGGAATAAAAATTCATAGAGACATGATGAAAGGCTGAGAGTATCAGACAGAAATCCAGAGACTTAACCCTGAATTTACTGCTCCTGCAATGGGTTTGCGGTTAGAATATTTTCCATTGTGCAGATGTAGATTCGGGGTTTGCATTTTTGTGATTACTTTTTTAATAGTTTATAGAATTTGTCATATATCTTAGAACCAGGATAGATGCTGTTTACTGTCATTTTTCTGCATGTGTGTGTATGCCTGCGCACACATGCACATGTCTTGGAGCATTTTTTTTATCTCAGTATCATTCACAATATAAGCACAATAATCGGGTAGTTCTTACTCTTGTGTAGGTTTTGAGCTAAAATGCTTTTCACAGCTCAGGGATGCAAATTTTACCCAGAATAACATTATTTTTAAAAAAAAAAAAGATCCTCCTCCAAGTAGAAAAGAGACTTTGATTCACATGCAAGGGAGACGAAGAGAATTGGCAAATTGTGGGCAGGTGCTGGGCAAGCTTCCTCCATATGAATTTGTTAATGCGTCTTAATCCTGACCTGCAACACCCCGCCTGGCTAATGCTGTGGCCTCTCATGACCAGGAATTGCAGACTGCTGAGTTGCATGGCACTGGGGTGGGTTTTTGTCTTTTTTTTTCTTTTTTTTTCCCTGTACTGTAGGTTGCTGACTACGTTTCATCTGTGACCCAGTTAAAATTTGAATCCAATTCTCTAAATTTTTTGTAAGAATGGAATTATTCTACTTTTCTTTGTGTGTGTACATCTATGTTTGCATATTGCCCCCCTGTGAAGAGATTTCCCGTGTACATAGATGAAAATGTATTATTTTGAAAAAGAGCCCCCAATATATATTTCTTTTGATTGAATGTGGCAGCTTAACGTGTTTTCTTTTCTTAACACGTTCTTCCTTTTCTTTTGTTGTTCTTGTAATTTGTAAATAGGTAATTATTTGTTGTGGTTTTCTTCAGATTTGGGTAAATGAAATGTGTTACCCCGCGGAGCTCAGTGTTGCTATGCAGATTTCTGATTTTGATGGCAGAAATGTAAAGCCCTGAAAAGAAGGGTGGCATCTCGGCAATCCGGGAATGCGCACACCAAATCGTGCCTGCGATTTCATCCTTCCAGCAGCGTTAGCCTGTGCGGGGTGAAACTCGAACAACTCGTGGAGTCCAAACAGGTGCTAAATGTTTGGTTGCAAATGAAAAGACTAAAAGTTGGGATAACGGCGTTAATAGAGGGATGATGTACACACAGCGAGTTTGCAGAGAAATTGTTTGTAGTGCTCCCAGAATACAACTTGCGCAGGAAAGCATTGTAATTCCCTGTTTTCCACATTTTAGTGGCATGCTGGAAAAGCAACTATCTGTTTTATGACTATATATTTATACAAACGCATAAATATGTGTATTATCCAGCAAAATAATAGAGAACCTTGTATGTACATGGAGTTTATATAATGGAAATTAATTATTTTTTACTTTGCAGTTAAAAATAATGCAAACTTTCCCCACTCAGTTGTGCTCTGTCTCACTTCATTCCTCTTCTGCTACTTTTCCCTCTTTTTTTTGCTTGCAAGTAGCTGAATTGCATGCGCAATATTGGAAGTCAGTGTTGTCCCTACCCCGCTGTAGACTCTGCCTTTTTCTGCATCTTTTTACTTCAATAGCTGACAAAGACACGAGCCCAAATGCTGGGTGATTACGTTCAGGTTTTCCACTCTACCCATCAGATATATTACTTACAACTATTAATAACTCCCCTCCAGGAGAGTCATAACTATCATGTAACTGCATCTTTCCCTGAAACAGTTCTGTATACGTAATACAAGAACCTGAAAGGGAGTTTTCAAAACAAGCCAAAGAACATGATGAAAATGAATGTATTTTCCCAGGTTAAGTTGTAAGGGCTGAATTTGCAACTGTGGATTTTTTTTGGCCAACAATTTTTCATTTATTTTTAATTTAATCACATGTTTTAGTTTGCAGGCACATTCTGAAAAATGATCTTTATAAAATATGCAGTCCTCTTTGCAGTCTTATTACATCACTACTGCACTGGGAGAAAGACATCTCTCTAGATTGAAAACCATTTTTAATGAATTGTTGTTTTATTTTAGGATCCCTTTAGGTTTCCTAGAACATTCGGTCTGAGTCGTCCGTCTGAAGGAATCCTGATCTTACAAATCAGAATAAAAAAAAATATTCCGCAGCCCTTGACCTGGCTCACAGCAACTCTCTGTGTTATAAAACAAAGGGCCGTGGTGATGGGGGGGAATCCCACTGTGAAGTAGAAAATCAGCATTATTGCTTAGCCGTGGATTTGGAATTAAATTGCACATGAGATTTAAAAACTTGATGGAAATCTGTGACCTTCTGGCTTACCTACAACTGTAGTGGAAGACAGTGACCCTAGAAGAACATGATTTACTGGTGGAATAAAGTGAGCCATAAAATCTGAGTAGGATAGGTTATTGTCAGTGAAAAGCATAAAGACAAGAAAAAAAAATCTAAACCCTAATTGCCAGTGTAAGGAAATATAGAGGAGGAAAGAGGGAGATGAAGGGGAGAACAAGAGCATCCCCAGTGGCAAAATGGTTAAAAGAGATTACTAAAATCCAGCAAAAAATCAAGCAGTCAAGTAGTTAATTGACTTTGCTTTAATCAGCCCAATGAATATTCATTAGTGTGCTGGTCCTAATCATGGGGGCCATGTTGTCCGCATTTAGCAAGCGCACGCTCAGCATCATGCATGCCTCAACAGCTTCCCTTCCTCTCCGCACTGACATTAAATTTAGAGGCTTTGCGCCTTCCCAGCTCGCAGGGAGCGGGGATTGGCCCAGCTGCTCGGCTCCAAGATGCCATAGCAACCCCTGGCTTGTTGCCTTGGCAACATTTTTTTTTTTTAATTTTTTTTTGTAAGGGCCTGAGCCAGTAATCCATAGGCTTAACGTAGAAAATATGCCTTTGTGGGGCATGTGTATATAGATATATAGATGTAAGGGAGAGATTGAATGGGCGGAAGGCGTGCGTGTCTTCTATTGTGCGACTTTAACAACAGGAGTGGGTTGTGGGATCTCCTCCTTGTCATCTCGAGCTGGGTTTTGGGTTATGGGCTTTACATCTTTTTTTTTTTTTTTTTTTTTTAAAAATGCAAAATGCGCCAGCTCTCTGGCTGTGCGGTTCATTTCCAGACCTATCCAAAGGGAGGAGAAATAGTTCTCTTCGCCATAATTCTCCACACACCCCCTCACCGCGGAAAGAAGCAGCGACTGCTTTAAGAGATATAGGACCCTATTATTCACATCGAGTTGAAGTTCCTCCTCCTGAAGGAGGTGGGTCTGGAAATGAGCTGCCCCATAAATCAATGGAGAAGTGCAGGCATGAAACTGGAGTCAGGCAGCGGTGAGTGCGTCTGCCGCTCCTCACGTTCGCGGCTGCTTTCCCCTTCTTGCGAGGGGGGGAGGCTCCTGCCGGAGATTGGTTCAGCCAACGCAACTCCAACCCTGCTCCAGTCTGTTAATATTCCAGATGTTGCTGGGGAAAAGATGATGTCCTGATCCCGGTGTTTTAGGAGTAGCTTGTGTTTCTGCCTTCCTGAAAGCAAAATGTGAAAAAGCAGCAAAGTCCCCAGCTGTGTCAGACCCAGCATTCCTAGCTTTAAAAATAGAATTTAAAAGAAAAAAAAAATATATTCAGAATGCCTGCAAGGAATTTTGGAGCTGGGAAATCCAAGTGATTAATGTTGTCTTGTAAATAATGCTCATCCCTTAAACAAAGTCCTGACCTAGTGAGGCATCATCTCCAACGGAACAAAATAGCTGGAGGGGAAAATGCACAAAATCAGCCCGTCCTCTCTGGACTGGGCTGTGAGTGTGCGAGGTGTCTTGTAAAACACTCGGGGTAAAGAAGAAAGTTGCACAGGAATCCAGAAATAGTACTGCAGAAGATTGAGCAATAGGTGCTTTCAAAAAAGCATTAGTGATTTCCTAATATTCCCTTCTATCGTGCTTTTTTTCATAGCTCTTAAGATAGAGCAGAAGTGGCTACAAGCAAAAAACTAATTCAGAAGCTGCGAGAGGAATCGGGTTTGGTCTCTACGAGAGTTTTTTTTTAATGTTTCTATTATCGTTATCTTAAATTATTCAAAAGTGTCATTTTGAGCTCACGGTGCAGGCACATGGTTTAATAAAAGCGCATGAAGAAGGATCCTCTTTATTTCAAAAAAGAAAAAGGGGAGAGTTGTCCTCACTCCTGCCCTCTGTACCAGCAAAGGTCCCGCGGGCCCAGCATCGTACCCCGGGGGGAGCGGGGCACGGGAGAGGGGGCTGCTTTTTTGGCCCATCAGGAAAATGTTTTGCGATGATGCTAAAAATTTAGGGATATTCAGGGTTGGTTTCCAGAGCAGTTTTAGGGTGGCATAGGAAGGAGCAAACCTTATTCTCCACTGATTCCCATGCGCTGAACAGCACCAAAACCCCATCAGAGGTCTGTGCAGCGTATGGAGGGTTTAGGGCTCAGGATGGCGTATTGTGCGTTGGGTAATGGTCCAAGGACCGGTTCTGACCGCTGTGGGTGGGAAATTGTTTCTCAACATCTGCACATAACAAGATAAGGTTAATCAGCCTTCGATTCCCCTTCAAACAGAGCTACTGTGGTTTTCAACATTTTTAAGTGTGAAAGGAAGAAATCTGCCACCCACGACCAAATGTCAAAATTGAAGGCTGGTGGCTTGATCTCCGAGGTCTTCAGCAGCTCCCATCTGGCTCGGGCAGCCCCGCTGCCATCCTGAGCACAGATCACTGGGGTCATTTCTGGCAGGGAGAGATGGAGATTGTGGGGGGAGAGGGTTTTAGGATGCCTTTTAGGTGTTTGTGGTTTGTTGTTTTGTTTGTTTTTAATAAAATGAAATCCACCAGTAATTATAGCTGCAAGAGTGGAGGGGAGAGAGGAATTGTGAAATGCATGAATCAAGAAAGGCTGCTTTAAATCAGCTTTATCAGAGTGGCTGGTAAAGATCATTTTATCCCATGAAGCATCGAGGCAGAAGGAGTCATAGGAGCTGAGAGTGGCAGAGCACTGATGTGAGACAAAGAGCTCCTGGGGAGGGAGCGAGGAAGAAAAGTAGGTTAAAAAAATACTTACAGTGAATTTCCAGGGGAAATTTGTAATCTTGATAAATCCATCTTTCTAAAAAAAGTTGTTTGGGGCAACTTCTCAAATGTATTTAAGAAGTCCAGACCAAAGTACTCTAGAGCAAATCATTTATGTAGCCCTACTGAGTAGTATTCATTTAAAAAAAAAATCATAATGGGAATAATTTTATTTTTGTAATCATATTTTGTTGATTCAAATCTCTGGAGTCTCTCTGCTTCCATCTGGTTAAACTGAGGGCTGTAGGTGGTCCATTGAAAAGACATGATCAATTAATTTTATATGGAGAATGTAAAATCAAACACTGAGCGTTGTGGCACTGTCCCTTAGGCTGGTAGTGCCACGGGCTTGGTATCTTCCTCTCGGTGCTTCGGTTTGAACGTAGTTTGTGCTGGTACAAATGACTGTAGGATGCATGGAGGTGGAGAGGATCCTTCCGCTTGGACATCAGCACAGAGGAGAAGTAAAAGTCAATGGGCACCCGTTCACGAGAGAAAGCAGCACGTGCTGCTCGGAGGACCCACCTCTGCTCCTTCACTTTGCGTTTGGAAATGGTCTGGTTTGCCGTAGTGTTGGTGGAGCTGGAGGAGATCGCCCTGATTTGTATGGGCGATCGTCCTGAAAGTTGTGCTTGATGGTACCTGGAAATTCATCTCTTGTTAACCTTGTGTGGTTTTTATTGTCCAGTTGGGGAGCAGAGAAATACACTGAGTTTGGTGATAAAGTGCCCAGGTGAATATAATGAGATGTCCCAGTTGTTCTGGGACCAGCCTCCATTTCAAATGTGGCAAAAGGTGAGGAAGGAAGGGGCTGGAAGGAGAGGTGAATACTTCACCCTTCAAGTGAATAGAGATCAGAGCACTGATGTTTTCCAACAAAAATGAAGATATACCTATGATGAATATTTTTTTTGCAAAGTTTAATCTGATCAGCTGTAATACTAAGCAAAAATCAAAATAAACCATAAAATGAGTAGAGCTTTTTAAGTGGCAAGCTGATGTAATTTCTTCTTTTGATTTGTTCTTACAATATTTTTTTTTTTTCCCTCCTCTAGCTACAAGAAGCCCAGTGAAGCAGTCCCTGTTGGGGAAAAAGAAACCCCCAAGCCCAACCAGCCAACATCCAAGGTAAGCATCAATTATTTTTTTTTATTCATTCTTAAGTTGTCAGTAACTCGGGTTTCTTTAAACGGATTCTAAGCTTGGAGTACAGCAACGTTGTATCTGCTGAGCTACAGAGCCCGTGTCTGCACAGAAATGTACTTTTTTTATTAGTGATGCAAAACCAGGGATATATTCCTCCCCAGGTATGCCCGCTAAAGGTAAGCACACCACGTAGGGTGCAGATTTGATATGACTACTCCTTCCACACAAAGGCTGCTTAGAAAAGCGCAAAGCATCATCGCTGGTACCATTTCACGCCCGGTGCCTTCAATAAAGCTGAAGGCAGAGCAGGCAGGGGCTGGAGGTCAAGGGGCAGGCTTGGTTCGATGCATCGCACAGCCTCCCTCCAAATCTTACCTGCCTAACCTGCGATGCTTTTGCAGCGAGACGGCGTGCAAAACAATCCCCCTCTGTAATTAAAGATGGAAAAATCCCTTCTTTTATGCAATTGTGTCTTCTCTCATCTCTATTTTTGTCATTGGCTGACAGGGTGGGAAAAGAGAAGGAAAGGATGGGGAGGGAGGCACCAGGGAGGGGAAAATTACCACCAGATCAGGCAATTGAAGTGAGAAGGGAGGGGAAAAGGAGATGCTAATTCCTGAAGCTGCCCCCTGCAAACAGAGTTCAGGCTCCTTTACAGGCGCTTGAGCTTGGTAAGTCTATGTCAGGATCCAAACTTGGGCAGGTTTTTCTTCCAAAGAGGGATCATCCCCTGACTTGATGCAGCAACATCAAGCCATGTGCTTCTGAAAACACAAGGCAGCCATGGTGGTCGGTGCAAGGCCATTGCGCTGCTGGATGTTTTATCCTGAACTCCTGGGGGCATCAGCCAGACGGACAGTTGCTACTGTGCCTCCTGAGTGATGCTGCTGTCAGTTGCAGACAGAGTTCAGACTGGGAATAAGGAGTGGGTTAGTCTGTGCCCAGCACCCTTCCCTCAGCCATGGCATGCTCCGAGCAGAAAGGCAAAACCAAGGGTGTTATCTTCTGCTTGTAAACTGTGGCAGTGCTGCAAGGATCTTGCGTTTGGTGGCTGCCGGCTGAAATTGGAAGGAGGCCCAGTGCTTGTCTGAGATTTACTGATTTACAAAGTTCTCTAGAGGTTGAGATTTCAAAGAAGTTTGGGTTTTGGCTTGGAAGGGTTGGCTTTTTCAATGAGAACCCCGCTACTACGCAGCTAGCTGCAAAGTCTTGAATCAGGAAGAATACGTTTTGTTAAATTGTTGTGCGGAACAATGATTTTGGAAAACAAAACGGCAGCAACCAGAAAGAAAACCCCAACAAACAAAATAATATTTATTTCTGCCATGGCAGCTCTGTGAACTGAAAATGGGATGTTTTGTTTCGCTGGGCTTGTATGCAGAACATGATTGTATCCAGTTGCAGACAAAAAAATATGTCTGGGCCTTGGAAGGGGGAAGAGGAGGGTGGGAAGATCTATGTCTGCAGAATCACTGATGCAGGAAGATGCAAGTGCTGTGTTATGTCTAGTTGCATCATGTGTGAATCCATCAGCGACTTAAAGAAACAGCAAACGCGGTGCAACCTCTTACCGTGGTTTTTCCATCTGCTCCCTGATCCGCTGGTGATAAATGTTCGGCTTTGCCATCTTGTACCCTCGAGAAGTCCTTTGTGGAAGCTTCTGGTGATTTTTCTTAGCTGAAAAAATACCCAGGAATCTCTGAAAACTTTTGTGAAAAAAACCTTTGTCAAATTGCTACGGTGGTACGCTGTGTTGTCATTAAATCAATGAAAAGTAATGTTTGTTGATGACTTTTAGTAGGGTGTCTTTTAAAAGTTTTGTTGTATCCTGACTTTACACACCAGTAAGATAAGAACTATGGGTGGCAAAGTAACTGCTTGAGCTTCTAGGTTGGACCTTTGGGCGCCAGTGTGGGACTTGAGTCCGCAACGTGCTGATTGCGAGGTCAGAGCTACTCTGTGAAACCGCTGATTGAGGTTAGTCTTGGGAAGAATTGTCCTCTTAAACCCTCGTGTGTGGCTTAGTGCTTTACTCTAAACCAAATCCTTCTCTCTTACATCGCTCGTTGAATCTCGGGAGAGCTGTCTGCCTCCACAAGGAATCTGTCAGCCTGTTACCAACAGGCTCATATCCACGGCTTGACCTGCTCAGGGACTGACCGTTTTCATTTTTAGCCTAATTTTCTCAGGAAAGCAGTTCTGTGCCATCCCAAGCAGTGTGTAGGTGTCTCTGTCTATCAGTTTCCATAATATTTTTCAAGCCTGTCAGCTAATTTCTACCAGTTTTGACAGAGGTAGAAGTCTCAATGGTATTTAATTCCTACAAGTTTTCCAGCATGGGCAGTGGGGGAGAGGGGAGACCCCATCACTGCTCCCCCTGAAGGGAAGGGAACTGCACATTTCCACCTCTATTAGACATTGGAGACCCCACCTGAGTTGTCTACCTCAGCCGTAGGTATTTTTGAAAAATCAAGCAGAAACACCACCAGTTCATTTATTTGTTATTTGCTTCCTTACCCATTGAAGGATTTGTTTTTTCAAATGAGCTGTGGAACAATGATGATCAACACAACGTTTCTGGGGAGCTTTGGCTCTGTTGTGTGCTGGGCAGGTCTCGGCACGTGGGGGTTGGCGAGTGTGTGGTAGGAGCTGGGTCAGAAAGCTGGGTGCTTCTTTTTCTACCTGTCCCAGGACCTCCTCTCCCAGGCAATACAACATCTTCATTTGTAATGATTATAAAAGCCTTTTTTAATTGACATCTTAATTACTGTGGGTGGTTTCAGTATTAGTCGTGTTGGTACCATGTTGATTTTGGTCATTGTACAGGAACACCTATAATTTCACTGACCCGTAATGAGAGCAAGGATGGTGCTTGACACAGCAGAACCTCCCAAAATGTTTTCAATGATAACTGGGACCATCCTGCCTTTGCTCTGCAGTAATCGCAGGAATAGCACATTAACGGGAGGCAATGGCATTGCACTGATCTTAGGCATGCTTTGTGCTGCTGAACTTAACACTAACACCTGCATGGGGAATGACTCGGGTAAGACAAGAAAGAAGCTGAAAAACTGTGCACTGCTACCACAGAGATCCTATAGCGGTTACACATCCACTCCATTGTGCTATCATTTGTGCACATGAGTATATTACTATAGAAGGACCGTTGTATTAGCAAAGGCTACCTTCAATGGTGGTAATTTGGTTTTGTCATGGTAATACAATGCCAATACACTGCAGACACAAAAGTGAGTTCTGCATGGCTTGGCAAAGAGATTTTCACATAGCTGCTGGGTGAGTCCATTGGTTTCTCACTGTTCCTAAACAGGAATGGGTCAATGGTAATTTTTAGGAAGGCAGATGCCCCTTGCTGAGCTTGTCTGACTATAAAGTGCTACACAAGACATGCAACGTACATAGCATCCTCAGTCCCTCTGTGTAACTTGCAGACTGTTAAAACTGCACAGCAGGAATGAGGACTCTTTTAATCCACTGAATTTGCTGTTTAGCATGACCTGAATAATCCGGTAGGGCTAACGTGATCTTCAGCACTAGCACTCAACTGCCTGTTATCCTCCTTGAAGCTGCAGGATATCAAAAATATCTGACTGGTTTGGACCGAAGAAAGTTGCTTGGATAGTGTCTGTGTGTAATTTGTTTTTCAGTGACATTGTTCCAGGCTATGCTATTCTCAATGCCAGTAAGTCTCTGTTTCTGTGTGAACCTTTAGATAGGAGCTCTCTCGATCATGCTACTTCTTCTGTTGACCACAGCTGCCTGCTCATCGTTACTTCCTTTATGCTTTCTCTTTGGTGGGAAATGAAAAGCAGAGGAGGGCAGAGGCAGTGTAGGAGAGTTAAAAATGTGTCAGTAACTGCCTAGCAGGAGGCAGACTCTTTCCTCCAGATTGCCGGATACATGAAGGTAGAGCCTTGATTGGTGTAAATTGCTGTAGATGAGAAACTGTTCTTATTCGTTCAAATTTGTAGCAGCTATATGGGTGTTTAAAGTCTTCCCCCTGTTCAGCACCATGACCAGCAGCAGCACAGAACTGGTGGGATGATGGATATGAAGAATAAGACCAAAACGGCTTTTCCCATGGCTGGTGATCTTGATGGTCAATGTTTGGTTACATCTTTCCACACACAGTAACTGGCTGAGCATGTGTTGTCTTCCTCTCCGATCTGCCTTAAAGAAATAATCATGTGGGAAAAGGAGGTGTATTTTTGGGAAGGGTCTCCTGTTACTCCAGAGCTCTATAGCTTTGTCTGACTTGTAATCTACCTCGTCCTTTCTATCACTAATGTT
Source organism: Platalea leucorodia (assembly GCF_965183815.1). Classification (NCBI taxonomy): domain Eukaryota; kingdom Metazoa; phylum Chordata; class Aves; order Pelecaniformes; family Threskiornithidae; genus Platalea; species Platalea leucorodia. Next base: position 14,649,476 of record NC_138835.1, on the reverse strand, counting down.
AAGAGCTTGTCTGGGCTTATGAGAAAAGGATGTTGATAAGGCAAACTTTCAAACCTAGCATCCTTAAGAGGGCATCCAAATGCTGCACTGTACAAAGGGATTGAAATTAGCTCTAAATGCAGTTGGCTTCACCTGCTTTATGGAAAAAGAGAAATATATTTTAAAAGGATATGTTTCATCTAATCATGCTGGGTTTATCAAGTGCAGAAAGATGTCTCCTAACAATACCCAGGAAGATTACAATTGTCAATCAGAGCCTGTTCTTGCCTCCTTGCTTCCCTCCCCTGCCGCTCCGCTTTTCCTGGGCGTAGCAGCACTGAACAAGGCCAAGAGTGTAAAGAAGTATTTAACCATCAAAAGACAGTGCCAGCCAAGCATGGCACCGACTTTCAGCTCCTAAACATGCCGATAATGAAGTTTTTAAAGGGAGAAATATGCACAAAAGCTAGAGTGGAAGCCATCCTCTGTGGTCCTATGAATGGTACATGCTCTCCTTCTGGGGCTTCTCAATACCACGAGGGCTGCTGCAAAGTGGGCAAAGCCCTTCTTGAAGCTTGAAGGGCTCCTGGAGCTTTTCAGCTCATTGCAGGATCCTCAGAAACCCTCAGCATCCTCCTCCTCTTGGCACGCAGGGTTGATAAAATCAGATCAAGGCTTAGCATTTCTAAACAAAAGGGAGTGGTTAAATGGGCTTTTAAACACTGGAACCTGTCCAGCTTGTTGGGAGGCAAAGCCTGGAGAGGCGGGGGTGAGGAGAAAGCACAAGGTGCCAAACTCGGAGTAGAGTGGCACTTGTGAGCAAAGTTGTTGGAAAGTCATTTTGTTGCTTGTGTTGTGCAGGGTGTGTGTGTGTGCAGAACAGATTGGCAGACGCCTGTGCCCACGAAGGCGGGCTGGGGGCCGGGGGGAGGCTGCTTTGGAAAGGTGCCAGTTGTTCCATGGGCTTTCTGCCATCAGGATTTTTTTTTTTTCCCCTCCTTCCCTTCCTCCCCATCCCAGCCCCCAAACGCACACGAACAGGCTGGCAGGAAGAGCATGCTGAAAAGGATCTGACAGTTTGAACAACACTCGATGACTTAGTTTGTTTTCCCTGACTTTGCGCCAGCAAGCAGGTCTATGGATGAAAGACTTTATTAGGCTTTTAAAGCCACTGACATAGGTCTTTCTTTGACCTGAGGTACTTGAGAAGAAATGAAAACAACGTGTAACTTTCATGGAGTTGAAAGACTGCCCAAATTGAAGAATACAGTTTACAAGGGATCCAAAGTATCACAAAACGCTTCCCAGGGTGAAGCGCAGCAGAGCGGAGCGGGGGGAGAGCCTGTCCTGGGCAGAGGGAGAAGACGTTCGGTCGCTGCTCGTGATGAGGAGAAAAGCTGATCCAGTTAATTAGGATATGATGAGATGATAGCATCCAGCGGAAGGTGCTGTACCTGTCAGCAGCTTTCTGGGTGTCCAATGTAGGGAAGTGATGGAAATTAGCACTCATTACCAGGAGCCTGTAACCACGCAGGCAGTCCCAGAGCTGCCTGGGTGCTGGCACAGGGCTGCGTGCTCAGCGCTGCAGCTTCTGCTCCACCCGGCTCTGCTCAGACCTGTTGGGAGAGCTGTGGCAGAAAAGCCATGCACTGTTAGCAGTGGTAGCATCCACAAGGAAAATGTAGGACAGTTGGATCCTCCTCCTACAGTGATGCCGGAGAGTCTTAAAAGGGTCAGAGCTGGTTCCGAATATTACCTAAATTATCCCCTCTTCAATCCTCAGGGGTAGAGTGAGAAATTCTCATTAACTTTCTGTATGCCTACTTTACTCCTCAAGGAGCTTGGTTGAGGGATTTTAACAAGAAAACCAAGAATTAGGCTTTGCTTATAAAAAAATAAAAATAAACAAGCCCCTCGGTGAGGAAAGAGAAACCATCAAAGAAACTGCAGGTGCCAAAGAAGGAATGGTGCAATGGATGCTAGAAGTAAGTAACTGTGTGAAGGAGCCCCCCACTTGGAAAAGTAATAAAAAAAAAAAAAAGGGTGATTCATCCTTTTTTTCTTTCTAAACCCTCATAGAAGGAAAAAGATGGCAGGCCAGGTTTGTAGAACTGAAATAGTTTCTCAAAACTGGAGACCAGATGACTGAGAAACAAGAAATACGGATGCTGGCTTATCAGCCTTGGAAAAGAATCACAGAAACTGAAACTGCATCTATTTAAGCCTCAGTAGGCTGGGGAAGGAGTTTTCATGGTTACAAGCCATGACTGAGAAGTTTTTCTGGAGCTCACTACAGGCCTGATCCTTCCTCAGACTGAAAATAAAATGCTGCAGTCAGCGGAGACCGTGACTCCAGCAGCTCTGGGATGGGCCAGAAATGTCACACGAGGACACCTTCTAGGAAAACTCCAGGGAACCACCACATTTTCCTTGCAGGGCTAATAACACCTCCTGCTCTCTTAAAACCTTGCTCTGTTGATAGCACGGAGGGATGAGGACTTTGACGAGGCCCTGTTCAGCTGTCACCGAGGTGGATGTGACAACAGCCACCTTTGCACAGAGCCACCGCTACCTTCAGTCACTTTAGCACAGCTTTGCTCTCTCCAGCAGAATTGCTCTCCAGTTTGCTTACAGGCAGGATTTCCAGCAGGCTGACGTGGAGCTGCAGCTCTGTGGCAGTGTTAGGTGGCACCTACTGATCAGCAATACAGATCTGCAAAAGGCACCCAGGGGACTGGGTTTGCACAACATCTCCCTTGCACCCGCAAATGGGTGCTCTGCGTAGATGTGCCTCGCAGAGGGTCTGGTGGCTCATTGGGATCTGTGCCCCGTGTGGAAGCAACACATGAACCGTCTCTCCAAAGGTTTGATGTTCACAGTGAACTTGTGAACAAGAAGCCTGGAGGAGGCTGACTCAAACACAGAATTTGCTCCTGTCCCTTTTGTTTCAGGTCCCAGCGCCACCTTTGTGTGCGCGTGTGCAGGAGCACGGACGTGTCTGTGTTGCTTGTTTCCTTTCTATAGGACTGAATGTTCTGAGTGATCGTGTTATTGTATGTGTCTGATGAGCCATATGGAAGCTGTGAGGCTTCAGGAGTGTTTTGGGAATATAATGCCAGGAACTGATAATCTCAGCAGCTCTTCCTTCTTATTATCGCATTGCTTTTGCTGCCATACCCACTTAGTCCCTTGAAGCTATTTACGCCCCTTCCCCGAGAAGCTGGTGTTTCCCCACCACAGTCTTCGTTCTCCACGGGGTAGAAAGGCTTTGGGAAGTGCTGTCTGAGGCTCATTGCGACTCGGTAATGCTTTGCAGAGCCCGCTCTGTTGTCAGGCTGCCTGTGAAGGGTTTGTAGCATGAAATAACTCGGCCTCTCTGATCGGAAAGATTCAGGTTTTGCAGTACTATTAGGCAGACAAAAGGTGAATTAGCCCCACTCTGTGAAACAGCCCTGACATGGGGTGGTGCTGCTCTGTCACCAGCGTTATTTTGCAAACTGGTTTTCTACGGTCTTTGATTCCAACAAGGCAACTTGCAAAATACACAAAGGATCAGATTGTATCTCCTAGCGCTGGCCAGCGTTCCCTTCCTGTGGGACATCGGCGGCTGCTGCTTTCTCTCTTTTCACACCTTTGCTTCTCCTGACCTCCTTCCAGAAAACCCACTGGCAGTTGTTTAACAGTTTCACTAGCGCGTCGGGCAGTGGGCACTTTTCCATACTGTGTGTTTTTCTCCTCCTGTGCTCGAAGAGCCTGTTCTTCCCCTGCACCTGTGGAGCTTGTTAATCTCTGCAGAAGATTCAATTCCTTGACTGTAGTCCAAGCCTGCACCATCTGAAGCAAACTGCATCCTCCTGCCCTTTGAATGATCCTGATCTTATCTTTTGGTCTGGCTCAGCTCTGCATAAGCAAGGGTGGTTCACAAAACTGGGGTAAAAGGGGTGAACAGCTTGAAAAATTATAATCTTGCCCTGAGATGTGATGCTTGACCCAGGGGTGAAGTCGGGGCTCCATGCATCTCCTCTCCATGGACGCGACCTGTTAACATGGCCGTACTGGAGAGCCTCAAAGTACCAAAAATTATGATCCTGCATGTGACTGATGAACAGCTAAGCTACCACAGGGATAACAGCGCCGTCTCCTGCAAGGGACCTTATCAACGTGGGGTTTTACAGCCCTGATGTTCGACCAGGACATCTCAATGGTGCAGCTCTTTTCAAGGGCTGGGTGGCTGAACGTCCACCGAACGTCCTCAGTTCAGCCTGGAGCAGTTCAGGATAATTTCTGTTTATGAATTGACTTTTTTCATGCAAAGGGCAGGGAGTGCACGACCCATGCTAAAAGTTTGTCTCTCCTTGAACGGGTGAACGCAATGTGACTAACTGGAAGGACTTTAATTATCACCCATTTCTTGCAGCACTGGGGGAGTGTCTAACCTGGCTTAAGTGCTCTTTGAATCCTTTTAACCCCTTGAGTTTTCTTAACCCCCGTGATATATTTTGTGATCCCTGCAGCCTCTCTGTGCTGTGCTGGGGATAAATGCCAGGCAGTTTTAGCACTGCGCGTGTTGTGCACCCAGCTCATCCCTCCATGGGCTGTTCATTTCCATATGAAACGTTTCTTTAAATAGCAACAATCTTAGGGGCTGATTTTATTGTCCTTGCTGTGGCTGATATCAGTCATAGTGCCCTTTTGAACGTCCTGACTTAGTGTTTATTTCTGGTGATCTTTGTGGCCCCATAATTACTTCTTACCCACCCATTTTTCATACCAGAAGTCCTGCTCTATGGTCTGGTCCCAGACCTCTGCCACATTCCTGCCAGTGCCACGTGTCTCTGAGCAAGGATCTCGCTCTAGTGAGAAAATCCTGGTCTTTAGGATCTGTCTCAGCTTCCCCAAATCTCTCCCCAAAGGAGTAAAGGGGCACCTGCATCACTTTTTGGCTGCCCTGGAGAAGAAAGGGAAGAGAGACCATGTCCCAGTGCAGGAGGTGGTGGGGAACCCCACGGGATGCCCACGCGCACCCGTGCAGTGCCGGAGCTGGCTCGTGCGCGAGGACGACCTTGGCAGAGGTGCCCGCGCGCAGCCTCGGCGGGCTGGAAGCAAACCCCGCTGCTGTAAAGGACTGAGTGGAGCACGGGGGGGAAAAAAATTTCAAAAGCACCACATAGCACTTCCAAAGCAAGAAAGACAAGTCAGTGAAGTAGATATTTTGAGCACTTCTTGGTGTTTCTAAGAGGATTGGTTTTAAATAAAAAGGTTTGTAAACAAACAGGTTTGCTTTTTCAGTAAGTCCCTTTGAATGTATATCTTTTTTGATAATGAAACCACTTTGTGCTTGTCCCTTGTTTCAATTTCCTTTCAAATTTAAATTTCCCTTATAGGAAATAAATGTGCGTGATTGTTTCTGAATAGCGTTTTCTGTTAGTCCTTGCAAAGTTGTCCATGTACATACATATATATTTTTTTCTCATTTTTTCTTCTTTTCCCCAAATATGTGCACTGATCTTCTGTGTTCTTTTAATGTCTTCCAGGAGATTTCCATTCCCCACATCAAGTCTTCCTAAATTGTCTCTTTAATCCCTAGGTTCTTAGTGCTTGGCAATGCTACTTGTTCTGAAGTGCCGTGATGGGAAGGTGGAGGTTTTTATTTCCCCCTCATTAGCTGCTTTTAACATTCACCTCCTTTGTTTGTGTATCTTCTTTAGATTCCCTTCCCTTTGTGGGCAGGGCTTTGCTCTTCTGAGGTGTTAATAAGCCTCTGGCAGAGACGACATCTGTGGCAGAGGACATCAAGTTCTGAAAAACATACTTCTTGTGTTATGAGGCCCGTTACCTCATCTGAGCAGCAACTACAGCTTTTAAAGAGCAAGGACAAAGGAAACACTGGCTTCGGGCTGCTTCGTGGTGGGTGTTTTTTTTTTACATATCAAGACTCTAGCTCAAAGTGTTTGTATGGGAGAGGGGGAAAGAGACTGCCGAGGGGAGGAACATAGAGGAAAACTTGTGAAGGGGAAAGGAAAAAGAGAAGAGGCTATTTAAAAATACTGTGCATCATTTAAACCAACACCTAGCGAAGGATAAAGGCTTTACAGCGTATATACGTGATCTATCCATCTGTTCATCCCTTTTATCCAATCCTATAGTCATGGGTATCATGAGAAGGAATAAGAGCAGTTAAAGCCTCCCCATCACAGGCATGTCAGATGTTCCACACTGAACAAGATCAAACCAGGGATTTGCAGCCTGTGGGATGCAAAAAGATGTCATGGAGGGATAAGTGCTCTTCCCTTCCTATATGGACAAATGGGAGGGGATTGTTTTTAGCAGGATGGAGAGGGGGGCACTGGCATCACCCACACAAGGAGATGTTAATGGCTGCCACTCGCTGCTACCCGGTGTAACCGTCTAAAGAGTTGCAAACTGAGTGCATCAAGACCTTATACCTCCTCCTTAACCTTTATTCTGATATGACTTATCTGCTAAACATTTTAGGGCAAAAAGAGGTGCTAATTCAGACTTTAGGCACTGTGGGAAGTGTGTGGACTCCAAAGTAATTTTGAATTAGGATCAAAGAAATCAGTTTTGTCTCCTCCTCCCATTCCACCCTCCTTTAAATTTCCTGTGATTTACCCGGGAATGTTATTTTTGCAATATTTTCATTAATTTTGCGTTGTCCCACAGGATGTTGTAGTGGAAACACGACAGTATGCTTTCTGGTCTGTGAAAGTCGGTCTGACATGACGTACTAGGTGACATATTCCAGTCTATTTTTAACGGAAGGTATCAATTAGCTGCTAGCTGAGCACCTTGTTGGCTATCAGATGGTTCTGTTGTAGCAGTTTCTTAGTTGTTGGTGTCTTGAAAGCTGAATAAAGCAAAAAGGTTCACTGCACAAGCTGCAGATCTTGATCTTTCAGTCTCCAGTTGCTGGTGCATGGAAGAGAAGTCCTTGCCACAACCTGGGGGACTGACTGATGGCGGTTATGTCATTGTGCCTGAACCATGTTGTGCCTGTGCCGTTACACAGCTCTCGGCAGCAGTGGGGGTCTTGGACTGCGCTGCCTCGATGCTGCTGCTTCTCCTCATCAAAATCCCTCCCCTGCCCCGACCCACCGCATGGGACCAACCTGGCAGACCCCGATGTGCCTCCCTAAGCAGCGAAAGCCCTTTGCCTGGGGGTTGCTGTCGTCTCCCCAAGGACACCTTTCCTCAAGTATCTGTTCTCAGCTCCTGAAAGGCATCCAAACCCCTGTGTGAAAACTGAAATGAAAAACTGGCTGGCACATGTTTTCGCGGTGGAACTAGGTGACTTCTGTGCCTGCAGATTGACGGTATCACTGCTGCTGGCATGACAAGTCCCTGCGTGGTGTAACCCTGGCACCAATCAGTGCCACGGATGCAAGCTAGCCTCCTCTTTCATTACTCTCAGTAGCTCCTTCCCTTCCCTGCTTAGGAAAAAGAGCTATTTATGGACCTGGACAAGGTGACCTCCATATGGCAGATTCTGCCACTCACCGTGGGGACTCGAGCTAGGCACATGCTCCTCGGGCAAGGCAGAGAGACACTCTCGAGCGGTGGGCAAATGCAAATGTATGTTGCTTTCAAAGCAGCAGAACACTTTTTTTTTTTTTTTTTTGGAAGAAAGAGACAGTAAAAAAATAAAAATAAAGACTCAGAAAGCAAAGACTTCTGACTTCCCCCATGCATTTAAGGAAAACAATGCATTTCTGCAGATTGCATGTTTGTAATATTCTGAAGTTTTATCTGGAATATTATGAAAAGAAATAATATAAATACTTGTCTATATATTCCCCCCCACATACGCCCAGAAGGCGAGAACTTGATTCCTGTGCAAGGATAGCTGTCTTTCTCCCTGTAACATCAATCCCCACTTTGTTCCTACCCTGGGGAACTGCACAAAAAGCAGTCTTCATTGGGCAAAGCTGTGCCAGTGTAAGCAAGGTGACCCAAATTTTTAAAGAAAAGGAGAGGCTGAGGGGAAGGGTGAGGAAGGAAGAGGAGCAGGAGGAAAGATGCAGAATCCCCCTGGATGTGGAGAGGTGCCGTGCCGGGGAGCGGCTCTGCAGCTTGGCCGGGCTCACGCAGGTTGCATGAGGCTGCGTTTCTGCATTTGATCCGTTTAATTTGATCAGGCATCGGTGGAGTTACACAGCGACCAAAGTTAGAGGAGAGGAGCTCTGTTCCCTGCAGTTTCAGATGAGTAAAAGTGCAGATTACCACCGCCTTTCGCGCATTGTGTCCTAGAAAATGTAGGTGAGCCCAAGTGCCACCGTCTTCATGCCAAATTCTGCTATTCAACCTGCATGGTGCAGCCCTTTTGGTATAAATAGATTTACGCAGGTATAGCCACCAGCTGGTATTTTTTTTTCCAAGTGCATCTAAATAACTGTCAGTATTGCAGTAACAAAATTCCAATTTTAGTGAAGAATCACTCTTAATTATATCAGAGCACAGATTCCCTTGCAGCTCTACAGCCCTAATTTCTAGCTGTGGGACCCAGACTTCCCCTAGGCTGCACTATTTTCTGTGAAACCCTCGGGGTGTAGTAGTAGGCTTTCAACAGAGGCATTATGTGCTGAAAGATCCTAGTTGCACAAAATGGCTTTAAAACATATATAGGCGATCTGTAAGGCGAAGAAGAGCATATTCTGCCCTGTGTACCATTGCCTCCCATTGGATTTCCTCGAGGCAATGCAATTCTCCATACACAGCTTCCCAAGTGAAATGTGCTGTTTGGGTTGTTGCGGGACATATGCAATGTACAGAAAGGCAAGATCTTGTCTTGCTATTTGTGGCAATTTATATTTGGAGCTCCTTGAATAATACATGCTAGATCTTAAGTGTTTCCTTTTATGTGATACGTATTCAAAGGTAATTTTTTTCATTATCTGATTATTTTTGCTTATAGTTTTTTGATATATGGTAATAGAGGTAAACTAGTAAGAATCACCTCCTTTTAATGCTGAACAAGGAACTTTATTGCAATGAGCAAAACAGTAGCAGCTCAACAGTTTCTGTTTTATTGGACGTCTGAAGAGATGTGTTGTAACGTCTTCCCTCTCCCTTTCTGCTCAGCTCCTCACTAGTACGCTCGTCAAAAGCAGGTACCCTGCTCGTAAATCCCTTCTTCAGGCAGCGATGAAAGCAAACACAATGGATACGTATTTTGCAGCCAGCAGCAATCCATGGGTATAGACGTGCACAGAGTTTCACGAGAGACATACATTAAAAGTATTTAAGAGTTTGTTTTAAAGGATACATTAAAATCTATCTTTGTGTTGATGCATAAGTTTATGAATATGTTTACGAATCTGAATACCTTATTTTAAACGTGAGGAGGTGTCTTAGGATGGTATTTTGGCTCTCTCTGTGCAGATGCATGTGAAAATCCACATTTCGCTAATCACAGCCATCGTTCTGCTCTCTTCCCGGTTGTGGTCCTGCTAGTTAGGTCTCGTTTCCAGGAGTGCCCGCCCCGTGCCAGGCTCAGTAAAACAGCAAATGAGGCAGAGTCTCTACCTGGGGGGGCTGCAATCACTGTGATTTTTCAGCCTCTGAATGCAGATGCTAGAGGCTTCATTAGAGAGGCCACATTTGGAACTGTTCTCTAGGGACAGGATCCAATGTCTGTTGAAAGGAGAAAAACAAAAACCTCCCATTGACACCAATTTTAGTAGGTTTTGGATCAGCCCTTAAATGTTTTTCTATTCAGCATGTTTTTGTTTTCCTCTTTTGAATTATCTTCCCCCCCACCCCCTTTTCCTTCATCCTTTCCCTTTCAAAATCAAAGTCGCCAAGTCAGAACGTGATTCTGCTTTCCAGGCTGGGCAGATTCGATCTGCAGTGGGAATTTCTCATAGAATACAAATATATCTGGAGGATGCTAACTGTCCTGCGTGACCTGCTGGCTGTTACTTGCTTACGTAATTTATTTCAGAGTTGTTTGGTTGGGGTTTTTTTCATCAGGATTTATATCTAAAAGTACCTCTCCTAAGCTCTAGATGCTCACTAACCCTTCCCAGCAGCCTGCCAGTTCCAACCAGCCAAAAATATATCACCTTACTTGGCTTGTGGGCATTTTTGTATCTTTAAAAGTTAATCCAGCTCTAAGCTGGATTAATAATGGAACATCCCTTTAACCAAAGGCATGTAAGGTCAAGGCAGAGCTATGTGGATATTCCAGGCTGGTAACCACAGAAGTAATTTTTTTTTTGTCCTATATAGGACCCGATATGATTTATTGCAGCAGTATTTTTCCTGCTGAAGTGAAGGAGGGAGCAGAGGAGTGGGAATGGGGCTAGGCTGAAGGAGGAACAGGCAGTCTGAGAGGTCAATGGTGGTGCAGGGTATCGGATGAGCAGGTACCTAAAGGGAAGAAGACAGATCAGAAAAGCATCAGCCTTTCGGTGGGGGAGAGTCGGAGGGCGAGACGAACTCGTTGCACAGATTAAAGAGAGGCAGGCTGGCACGAGGATGCCTTTTGAGATGCTGGAGCGACAGCAAGCATGCTCAAGCTGCGTTCGCGTGGTTCATGTCGTCACCGGGGTACTTTGATGTGCTCGGTTCGCCTTGTAAATCCCGGCTGTCTGTCATTTATTCGGCAGCGTTATATAATGCGCTGTTAAGATCACTGACTGTGCACCCTCGGAGCAGCAAAATGCTTTTCCCTGTTACCCCTTGAATAATGAAGACACACGGAGATCTTCAGATGCTCCCCTCCTCCTACTTTCAGTTCAGAGACTTTAAAAATAAAAAGGAAACGGAGGGCCTGGTTTTTGCTTCCACGCGGGGCTGTTTCTATCAGTGGGTGCTTGACTGGAGCCAGTCGAATTGGCCTGGGGTTGGAAGCGATGCAAGAGCAGCGTCAGGCCTTTTGACCTCCGAAAATGCGATGGCAGAAAGGTGGTGGTTTTGTATCGAAGCGTTGTCCTCATGAAACACACATTGGAGTCGGATCCAGCCGTACGGGTGTTAAACCACAGCGAGCCCGGACTCCTGAGGGCAAAAATTTAGGCAGCTTGAAGTCTGCGGTTTGGGGGATGTTATTTTTCTCTTGAAATATTATTCTCTTCCTTTTCCTCTCTTGAAGCCCAGAAATCAATGCTTTTAAAAGATCCCCGATGGACAGGTTTCTGAAGTGTTCTCTTTATTGTCTGTTTTAGTGCTTTCCCCCCCCTGTTTCTCCTGCTCTCTGACAAGAGTTGCTGGGGCGGCTGGAGCGGGGAGGACACGCTGCATCTCATCAGTGAGGGACACGGGGCAAACCATCACGGCTCCTTCCCCAGCGTGCTCGTCGGGTGGGCTGTCTGTACGGTCCGAGGTTAAGGGCTGTGTCTAGCCCTGAGACAGTGGGTGCTTTAGGGATCTGGATGGATGGAGGACTTCAACTCAACGGGCAGTTGTAAATCAGAACTTGGTTAGCCTTAGTCTTCAGAGAAAAAGACTGATTTGGTTCTTGCTTTTTCCACCCAAAGCCATTTCATTCACTCCCTTGGAGTCTTCCCAGCAGAGCCTTCAGCTGTTTGGTGCTTTAATAAGGCTATAAAGAGCAAATAATAGAACAGAAACAGGCTGTAAATTTCTTAAAGTGGGGGATTTGTCCTTTTCTTCCCAATGCTTCCAGGAGCCAGGGCAGCGGCGGCTGGCCGAGGGGTCGAGCTGGGCACCCCGACTCCATCAACCGTCAGACCCTGCACTTTCATAGATCACGTTTTAAATTGTTAGAGTACAAAATTTGGATTTGAACATAAAATACCTTATAGCTTGGACTGTTCTGGGGGAATCGTGCTTGAAACACACATAGGAGACATATTCATCTATCTATATATACATACATATAGTTATTGCTGCTGAAGCATGTTTATTGAACATCTCAACATGTTTATCAATGATGGATGAATCATTGATATTTTTAATACCAATTCCCCAAAATACTAAACCCAAATGTGTTAGGCAGCGAGATCACGAACAGGGCTGCGCAGAGATCTCCTAACCAAGCTAAATGCTTCTTTCTTACCTATAAAAACCCATGTTATAAGATACATTAGCTGTAAATTCTTAACAGATGGGGCTATAACAAGCTGTTAGAGAGCATCTCCTCTGCTGTGGGGATGCACTGCTAAAATAATGCCACACGGCTCTCTGAGCCCTAACGAAACTGAGACGAGCTGGAGGAGGAGGCTGTCATCTGTCTAGGTGTTGATGTCCTGCTCGTCACTGAGAGATCTAGTCAAGCAGTTGACCCCCTGTTAAACTCACTCAGCTCCTCTGCATATTTACGGAGGCACGAATGCCATGACAAGAGTTTTCTCTTGTTAAACATGTGCCTTTGCTGTCCCGAACGTTTCACGAGTGATTTGGAGATGGTCTAGAGAGTGGGAGAGGTTTTCGGGCAGGCCACATGCATCCGTGGTACATTAAAGAGCCTGTTCTGTGCTGGGTTTTTTCCTCTCTCCCAGCTTTTCAGATGATGGAGCCGGTGGCGGAGACCAGTGGCGGAAGGTGTGCGCAGTTATGGGAATGTATATAAGCAGCAAAGTGTACACAAATATATCTAGATGCATTCAAATACTTGTGTAATGAGCAAACTTGTTTAACTATAGCAAGAATTGAGGAGTGGCTCATTTTCCCAGAAAAGAAGGTTGATCTACAACATTTCAACATGATAAAATAATTAGAATAAAAAGATTAGAATTATTTTTATACAGAGGTGATGTATTTCATTAACCCCCTGTAATCCAATTCCACTATTCCTTATGAACGAAGAATGCACTCCCACCTACATTGTGTTTGAGAAGAAAATAAGTGTTTTTTCCTGTTTTTCTAAAATACTTTGGCCTTAATCTTGCGTCATTCCCCCCCCACCCTGCCCCTGACAAACTGAAGGTCTTCCGAAGCCTTGTAAATCAGTGCTCCGTAATCCCATAATGAAAAGCAGGATTACCTCCAGTGTAACACGTGCAGGGCACATCTTTGCATGATGCTCACGTTGGGTTTATTACCTGGCTGGAGGTGTCGGTTGTCCGACACAGAGGCTTCCCTGGTTCCCTGCAGCACCTTCACCCCACGTGAGCTCCCCTATCCTCCGCTGTGGCGGTTTGAAGGATTTCAGTCTACCATTGTATCAGGCAGTTTGCCCTCAAACTGAAAAAGGATCAGGAGAAAATTAAAATGCTCGCTAAAATCATTTAACAAAAAAATTAATTTCCTTGTGTTTTTTTTTCCCCCAAAATCTATGAGACTACCATCCATTTTAAAGAATGCATCATTCTTTAAAAGTGAGGATTTAATATTTAAAACTCAGCTCCAACTGTTGGATTTGGGCTCTGTTGTAAAATCAGATTGAACTTGCTCTTAGCTGTACTCAGCGCGCCGGCGCAGAAGTGGCAGGCCCGGGAAATGGGCCCCCTGTGCAACTTGTGAATAATTCAGGTGCCTCAAAATCACACAAGGGAATATCTTTTTTTCTTTCTTTTTTTTTTTTTTTTAAATAACACCTAATCAGCCCTCGGCACACAATGCCACAAGAGTTTAATGAGATTCTAAAAAGAGCCACCTCTAAACAGCTGCCGATTGAGCTTGTGTGTGTAAAATACATAATTTTGTGTATGGGTGTGTTTATGTGTATATATAAACACAGGAACGTAATAAAATAGTTGGGGAAAGTACGCTCATGAACGTTTTAAGAAAAAGGGGATTCAAATGAATTCGGTACGACCTAGCTGATAGGCTTTTTTTAAAGTGATCTTCTGAATCTTCAAGATGTCCTTGTTTATTTTCTTTGATTGTGCTTTGATTTAAAATTCTAGGCTCATTAAATGCCATAAAAAGAAACATTTACATAATTTACAAGCTCTTTATATGAACATTTTAATAAAAGAATACACCTTTAAATCAAATCACAAAGGCACATGACATCTTTGAAGGAGAAACTTATATTCCCAAACACAATAAACATTCTTCTATTACTATGTTAATTTGGAAAACAGGTCATGGGAAATTAAATTGCTTAAAATAGGTCACCAATTATAACTCTGCATTCTATTAAAGCAAATGCATCTCTGAAATCTTTATTAGTTTATTTTAATTAAAGGCAGAAAAATATTCAGTGTTAAATTATTGCCATTTGTACGTTTTACATTGATATGGACACACATTTATTATGCGGTGTAAAATGCTGCACATCTTTTTCATTATGATGCCTGTATTGTTCTTAGTTACTTTACCCATAAAGTAAGTCTATAATAACGTTGTGTTTTAAACATAAAAGGAGGGGAGCCCAAATTAAGAAATGGTGCAAATTTAATTTGATCATTTATAAAAGGAATGCAAAAGCAAATGCTATCTGTATTTGAAAGCAGTTATTGACCTCCTCAAAATTGTTATAGTGTAGGAAAGGCCTGAATTCCATTTGTGTCAGGTGTTTGTACGCAGTATTGCTGTTCGTATTATGTTTCTAAATTAAATACATTGGGGTATATTCCCCATTGATGTTCTCTCATAAATTCATTAATACTAATGGTAATTATTGTACAAGCCTATGGTGAGTGCCAGAATCTACCCCGCATGCCCATGTTTGCAAACACTGTTCCCAAATTATGGTTGCAGCCTTCAACAGAGATTGAAATGAGTATGAGCTGAGTGTCTAAATCCCCCGGGCCACACTGAAACTCCAGAGCTAGCCTGTGCGCACACACGCTCGTCCCCGCACAGATCTAGCTAAGGTGCGGTAAGGCAGGCTTAGATATAATCTGTTCCCTCAGGCTGAAAGAGGGGCCTAAAGTGGCTTTAGCATCAATAAATACCAGAACCATGTGAAGGAGAATTTCACCAGTGGGCACCATGAAGCAGGAATGTGCACAGCCGTGGTGGGATATTGCCCCTGCGCCGGTTCCGGCTCTGCCCTGCCTCTTGTGCTTTCGGAAATAAGGAATTGTTAACTTTTTATGCATGTAAGAAATGAAAATGTTGAATGTGTGCGAACCGATAGGATGTCAGTAATGGTTTTTATGGAACACCAGGAGCACCTGCGTGGGGTTTTTAGGATCATGTTAAGGAACCGTTCATGAGCATACCGGCGCTTGAATTCACTTTGTGTTCTCCTGTTGAACGTGGTTGCCCAGCCTGGCTGGAGAAGGTCACCACGGCTTCACAGAGCTGTTTAGAAATGGTTTGCCCAGATGCCATATAGGAGTTTTATGCTGTAACCCTTCAAAATCAGGATGGTGAGAGGCTTGGATGCTCCTAAGAATGAGCAAAGAAACTTAAGTGCCCTTTTACCTTTAAGCTGTTAGTTCAAATTCAGCTTCCTTTCATGCCCAGTGGTC
Source organism: Platalea leucorodia (assembly GCF_965183815.1). Taxonomy (NCBI): domain Eukaryota; kingdom Metazoa; phylum Chordata; class Aves; order Pelecaniformes; family Threskiornithidae; genus Platalea; species Platalea leucorodia. The sequence goes on along the minus strand of NC_138835.1, from coordinate 14,634,147 downwards.
TCTGGACCCCAAGAGTCCTCTCCCTGCTTGCGGGGCTGTTTGTAAGCCCTCCTGCAGGCTTCCAGCGAGCTCAAGGTAAAGTCACCACCTTCATCCCTAACTCAAATTCTTGTCTTCTGCGAGAGGAGAAGCAGACAGTTTTGTTGTTCAATCGTCTTCAATAAAGACCCGCCACAGCAAAGCAGAACAGGACAGTAGTTTGGTTTCTTGCCAAAGAAGTCACCTATAGATTTCTTGTGCACAACTTTTTTTTTTTCCTTCTCTTAGCTGCTCAAAGCACGTCCTTAAAACAGGCTCAAGAGATCTTTAAGTCTAAACAATAAAAGACCTATTACTTACCTAGGAGACCAACAACAGCTCTCAAGGGTAAACCTGCATTAATTATGTATTTGTGCATTTGTACGTTATGCATTTAGACAGCATATGTGTTATTTGCTGAATAGCTGGTAATGGCTGTGAAGGAGTTGTGATGATCTAGGGTAAATATGGATGTCTGAGGATTTGAGGTGAAGCGGGCGACACAGAAGCTGGTGACGGAGCACCAGGCACCTCACCTCCCTCGCCTGGCTGAATTGTGCCCGCTGATATTTTGTCAGCCTCAGGGTGATGTAAACATGAATGGTGGTAACAGAAAGCCACATGCTTTTGCTGTTAAGGTCCTCAGATTGTTTTGTAGCCAGAATCTACCCTTTCAATAAACTGTATTTAGTTTGGTGGTTGCAAAAGAAAGGAACGCTTGTTTGCGTGTGAGTCCCTGGAATATGGAAGCTCTTGAAAATTCAGACTTTTTCTTCCTTGTAACCACAAATGTAAATTCTCTTTAAAAAAAAAAAACAAAAAACAAAAAACAAAAACAAAAAAAAAAACACAAACAAACAAAAAAACCCAAACCAACTCAAAGCATATACAGTACTCCTGTCTGAATGCAGTGCTTCCCCTCTATAGAAACAACAGAATTTCACAAAGGATTATTATCAAATGTTGCTATCTCCTGTGCCACCAACCTGCATGCCAGAACCAGAAGTCGAACCCAAACCCCAGCCCGGTGCCATCAGCTGTGTTGCTGCTGTCACAAATCTGGATTCAGCAGAGACTCTCCGAGAGAAACCATCCCTCCGCAAATCCACCCCTTCCTCAGGGGCCCAGTGGTGGGCAGAGAGGTGCATTTTGGCCAGTCCTTCCTCCCTTCATTTTGCACTAAAAGGCGTTTCCAACAGAGATGCTTGCTTCCTGCGTGCCTCTGTTTTACTAATATTTATTCAAATGCAGTGTTGTAAATATGAACTAGATGGTTTTATGTGGATAACTTTCACTAGCGACTATGTGCAGCTATTATATCAGGTAGCAGTAAAATAGAACAAGCAAATCTGAAAAAATTAAGATCCGTCAAGCACTTTCGTTGATTCTCTTCTGGAATCAAATTTGCTGAAGGTACATAAAAGTGGGTTATTACTTTTCTTGAATAGTGTGTGTGTATGTATCTCTTCCTACCTTTCTTACAGCTGGAAGCAGTTCCTTGTTTTCAATAAAGCTCTAACTTAATGAGTTACAGTCATTAATGACCACATTTATCATCTCTATTTCTCTCTCTGGACCTGATACTCTTCCCATTAGAGCCAGTGAGCATTTACACTTTTGTTTGCAGTTTTGACTCTGATACCTGAGGAATTTTCACGGACGTAAGGGGTCTCATATCACAAGGGTTGCTTGTATGAGTTAAGCCTGATGCGTTGCAGGATTGGGTCCAAAGATGAGACGTGTTCTCTGAAGTCCCGAATCAAGAAAGTATTTCCCTTAGAGAGGCACTGAAACATATGTCAACATGTCCCTGCAATTAGTGGGATTTAAAAGTGCTTAAAATTAAGAATCAGCTCAAATATGGATGGGTTTCAGTCTGTTCTTAAATGCTTTCTTGAACTGCGGTTTGGATCTGCTAAGTTTTACACTGAACTCATAAAAAATAATTTTGGTATATTTAACACAAAATGCAGTCAGCTGAACACGTTCACCAAGTCTGCGGCTGCAATTCCCTATTTCTGTGGGAAGAGCATTTGGTTTGTTTTAACTTGCAGGGTATCAGGTTTGGTTTTGGTTTTAAATCTTAGTCTAGGCGCTTCAAAATGAAAAAGTTCAAATTATACAACTGTGCAAACAGCATTACTATAATCTGCATAAAGATGGGTCCGGAAGAGCTGTGGTATTAGCAATTCATTAATATGCAATGAAAAGCTTATTTGCACTTTGTCTAAAAGTAACAGTAACTTCAGTTTTTCTCTCATTTGCATAAATGATACAGCACAAGACTAAGCCACTCCAATAATAGTCCTTAATAGGATAATAATTTAAAGATTTTACGTATAGGCTACTGAACTGTCCATTTAGGCACATTTAAGTTAACATACAATATACAGCTAGGAGGATCATGTTAAGGAATGTGCTAATTTACTGAATGTAGTTTCCCAGGCAGCGTTTACAGGGGTCATTTTTCATGAACTACTGTAGTCACTTAAATCATAATATTTCATAATAAACATCAAAGGCTACTGTACGGTGGGGATCATAAAAAGGCAACAAAGCTGCCCTGTGCTCGTACGTGCCTTCAGCCTGGACCGCTGCCTGGCTGGGGGAGCATCGTCCCTGCTTTTCAATCATGAGAATTTTAAACATATTTACAGCTTCATACCAGCAAAGCTCGACATATAATGGTGCTTGCTAAACCTGCATTAATGACCAAAATAGTCTTCCCTAGAGGTGCACTTGCCCTCTAGAAAATAAATCCTTGCCTCTAGTAGATAAACAGCCACGTCTTTGCTCACAACAATCCTGCTGCTGAGAGTTGCGGCGCAGTTCTGGGAAAAGCAGCCTCCGAAAGCTGCTCCCCCTGTGCTTCTCCAAAGAGATATTTATTTTTTCTTAAACTTGTGCTTATAATCCTTCAGTGCTTTTTGGGATCGGACCCACTGGACTGCCAGCACTGCCAGAATTGATCCCCTTCACCCAAACATTTAAGCATTAAGCACTTAAGCAAAACATGCTTAATTTTAATTTTAAAACCTGTCCTTAAGACCAGCTGGCTTCACTGGGGCTGCTCGTTTGCCGAAAGTGGAGCCCATCCCTGCTCCATGCTGGAATGGGAGAAGATGCTCAGGGTTGATACGGGCTTTAGACAGGCAGCGGCCGTAGGGGGATGGATTGAGGACCTTCCCTTTTCCCTTTCTTTTTTAGCAGAAATACCATCATATTTCAAGGCACACACCGACTGCTCCCCGATGGCTTTAGGCAGCTTAACCTGTGAATTGCCTGCTAGAAAGATCCTTGCCTTTTCCTCCGGTACCGGCCCCTGCGGCGGGTGCACCACGGGATCACAGCCCTTCTGCGCTTGCTCTGTTAGCATGAAAACAAAGATCCGTGTAAATGAGACATCGGTAACAAAAGGAATCACACCGATCTTTCTCAGTGCCGTTTCCCACGTGCATTTAAATGGTGGAACTTGAAGGAACTAAGCTGAAGGTGTTGCCTGTTGCAGATGCGGAGACAGTTGTGAACAGCCTCTTCCAAAAGCGTAGCAGCTCCATCTTCCCTCCTCGCCTTCCCTTCCCTTGGTCCAGCAACATTTCAGCTTCAGAGCTTGATCCTGAGCTGTGCTGGCCACCCATTAATGTCAGAGGCTTCGGAGCTGCTGATGGGTACAGTTATGTCCTTTTAAGCAAGGTTTTCCTCTCAGAGGGGATTTTTACTGATACAAATCCATTGATTTTTGTGTGTTTGGCTGCCGAGTTGCATGCGAGAGCCTAATCAAGCCTAAACGTCTCTAACTTTTATAATACTAGCAACCTCTCCACAGATGAACTCTGATCTGAAATATTCATTTTGGTGGCACATCTTAATTGCATTGCAATTATTTCTGAAGTTACTCTGAGTGCTTTTCCTTTGCTGCCTCTACATTTTCCATAGACTCTTACAGCATTCTTTAAATCAAATGGTGCTCAGATACCATGGTGATGGTTGACCTTATTATTATGGGTGACCTCTTTCTTTTGGCCTCGGACAGCAATGGCTGACAATAGAGAAGAGCATTTGCTGTTTCTGTGTCAGGATATGTGGGTGTTTTACAGTCCGCGTGCGAGATGGTGGGCGCAGATTAAACTGTGGATTTTAAATCATAAAGCCTGAAGAATAAAAAAGTCAAATGTGCAAATGCCATTATCAGAGGCTCAGCTGATTTCTTGACACTGCCATCAGCATCCCTGACATCACGAATTCCAGTTACAGGGAAAATAGATTACACCATTTTTGCAGGGGTGGAATATGTATCTGCTGAGAAAGCAATGTGATTTTCTGCCTTGGCTTTGTGTGTGTGCAAGCACGTACTGGGTGGGGAAGGGTTAGATATTCAAATCTTTTGCCTCCGTAGCATAAACATCTTGATTTAGTCTTGTATAAAAAAAATAGGGTAGGAAATTCAGCCCGCAAACATGATCTCATAGGGGTGTCTGTCAATTCATTTTTCAAAATAATATATGTATGTGTACACACACATGCAAACACAGGGAGATGTTTCCCTTTGGACTCCAAGATTTTCCTTACTTTATGCACAACAGCCCTGGTCAAGCTCAGGAGAATAAATTGTAAAATGCTATAGTGTGGATGGATCTATAAACCAAAAAATCCTTATTAGAAACAAAACAAAAAAATAATAAACTGAGTCAAATTTCTGATGATTTTATTTAACCACGGGTAGGGTTTGGAATTTGCAGCCTGAACCTTAGAGACTCTGAGCTGGAGAGCAACCGCTAAGCTGGCTACCCAGCAGCCAGTTACACTCCTGCTTTGAATGTTTAAACATCCTCCAAACAGAATGAATTTTTCATCTATCACTTCGGCAAACAATCTGGCTCCTGTGTGCTGAGGGGATGAATAGCCACGCGTGTGGGATCTTAATGGAAAAAGACAAGAAAGCATGAAGTGATGCTTTTTAAAGAGTGTGAGAGGAGCCCACCTCACTTGCGTTTCAGGAGTTTGATGTCAAGAATTGCGTTTTGCAACAGCATGACTTAATAAATTTTCCCTTTGCCGCCTTCTGTGGCGTTGTCTCCTGCCCCAACAAAGGGCTTTTCACTCGGCGTAGTTTTGGGTTGCGGGATTTTTCTTTGGGTTTTGGAAGCTCACACCTGATTTAAAGAGGCTGTGACAACGCCTTTTGAGCTACCGCTCCCCTGGCTCGTCTTTCATGCGCTGCAGGAGGCTTTGATAGAGCACGTCAGCTCGTATCGTCCTGTCTGCAAGGCTGCGAGGAAGGTGTCCAAAAGATGGACCATCTCCCAACTCCCTTCTGTTGCAGAAACACAGGCAAGAGAGGATATTTATAGAAATGAAAGCGTCTCTCTACAGTCCCCACCACATTTCCCACTTCTTTGTAATCTTTGTTCTCCATATTGTTGACTATCAGCTTGGCTTACTATTTGTAGCACTCTGATTGCTTGTAAAAATAGCACATTTCCTATTATATTTCTTTTATTTTTCTATTTCTGTTTTATCTTTATGCTGTCAAGGTTTTAAAATGAATTTCCTCCTCCTAGCACACTCAGTATTTAAAGAAAAATTGCTAGATCAATGCGACTCTTCCAATCTGATCTGTTTGTTGTCCTGATTCAGAAGTCCTACACACGCATGCTGGTCCTTAGCCTGTAGTCAACCTCTTTAATATGATTTCAGGAGTCTTGTTATGAGAAGCTATCGAGACTAGAAGTAGTGAAGCTCACAATCACTGATAACGCATTTAGAGGTAGGACAAATGTGCCACTCAAAAAATAAAAAAAGTTATCAAGGGAAAAACACGTGGGCTAGAATTAACTGAAAATGAGTTATTTGTACATTACATTTTAGGGGAAAAAAACTTTTAAAAAATTTATGCAAAAATATTTCAGCTTTGCTTTTTTTTTCCCCTTTGCTGTTCAGGCAAAAAGGGATTCAGAGGAAAATGAGAATCCGGGGTGAAAAATTCAGAAACTGAAATATTGTGAAAATTTTTCATTCCAAACTGGCTTTTGGAAAAGACTACTTCCTTTAGAAAAGGCCATACAGGAGACATTTTAGCACCTTTAATTTATGTGCCACCCCCCCCGGAAACAGATGTGGGGCTAATCCAGCCCTGGTCAGCAGTGCCAGAGCTGACAGAGTTGAAATGCTGATTCTCCCACTCATGTGGTCAAAGACAACAGCAGTTTTCAGGGGTTTATTCTGTACAACTGTTCAAAATATAACTTTAAAATATTTTTTACTGAGTATAAGGATGAGGAAGAAGAGACACCTGTGAGCCTTATGGGTGTTTCACATGGCGCTCTGTCCTACGGATGTCCATGCAGGAATGCTCAGTCCCACCATCACAGCATCCCCAGCCATTTGTGCCCAGTACAGCACACAGTTTGAGGCAAAGAGAGAGGAACTGGTGTAAGGCACAGAGGCTGATGGTTATTTTGATGGATTATATAGCATTGCTCCAACCCCAGCACTGCCTACAATCTTATCATCTTGGCTGCCCTCACGCGCTCGGCGTAAGGTGTCCACGGCCTCAGCCAGCCCGTGCCTCCAGGGAGATGTGGCTCTGCCTTCCTCAGGGAGATACTTTTGTGGGTAAGAGACTTCAGCTTGCCTGCAGAGCACAGGTTCCCAGAGGTTTGCACTTGGAAATTATGATGGCAGCATTGCATACCCCTTTGTATTCAAAATCCCGAGTGAAGTTGCAACTCATGCCACTGGTTCAAAAAAAAAAAAAAGTTTTAGACTCTAACATGAAAAATTTGAGTTGTTTTGAGTTTCTTTTCTTTGGTTTGAGCCATAGGGCCACTTCTTGGAATAAACTATTTTAATAAAGCTGGAAAGCTGAGATTCTTCCATAACACCTTTCCAGGAGCTGAAGTCTGGAGAGTATCGTGTGATGGTATTTTGCAAGAAAATCTTGACCATCTTCAGCAACAAATTGGCCCTAACTGTGCTGCTGGAGTCACATATACACACACGCAGGATGGTCACTCGATCATATTATAGCTGATTGCAAACTTGACCACAGATTGAGCAATTAAAAGTGTTTTGAGGCGGAGTTAACGTTGTCACTGTCCTTCTCCTTGTATGGAGTGCAGGTCCGCTCAGTGGAGACACCTTGTGCTGAAGTCTCCACTGTGGATGAAGTTATCTAGGGACAGGTTTCCCCCACCAGCAAGATGAGACTTGCTGGGAGACAAGGGAAAGAGAGGAAATAGCAAGCCTTCAGCTCTACCTCCCCCAAACCCCCCAAATACTTAACGATATCTCAGTACCTGGGACAACCTTGGACATTGTTGTCTCACCATGAAATTTCCAAAGGTAACAAGACAGGATAGCTCAGAAACAACTGCTGGATGTGTTTGCTGCCATTTTCCTGAGAGTTTTGTTTTGGCAAGAGGGGCATGGCAAGCTCATCATCATGAAGACGACGGAGACATAGTCTCTGGCTTGCCCAGTCTGGAGAAGGTGCTTGGATGCAGTGCATGGGGTTTAAACCCCAACTGATGTAGGCAAGGGTTTGGTCCAGTAAGGCCCCGGGGCTGACAAAGCCCTGTGAAGAATTTGCCCATTACAGAAATACTGTAGGACCATGGTTGCATGCCAATCTCCAGAGTAAAAACAACTGAGAGAGAGTTGGGGCTGGAAGAAATATGTTGGTAAAGAGGGGAGGTAAGCCCCCGAGCATGCTGCGACTGGCGTGGTGGTGGGTACCGGAGCGGGCGTAGTGATTCATTTAATTACCAGCAGCCTCTCTGGCTGCTCTGGCTTACACCAGTGGCTGTAGAGAGCTACTTGGGGCAGTAAAAGTTAATGGTACGCGTGGCTGTGCAGGATGGGGCTTCTGGAGCACCTTTTCTTGGGAAAGCTCGCTTTTACGCATATGTTTCTGCCCTCACCGTTTTAGTCTCAACGCTTGGAAAACAATTTGTATATTAAAAGCTTATGCTGCAAAAATACACCCCAAAAAAGAAGTGTGAGGCATTAGTATCCCCTTGTCATTGCGTTTTTATGGTTTCACAAATGTACGCTGCCAGTCTTTAATTGCAGACAACACGCTGCAAAGCAAGGCGGGATATCCTTGGTATGTAATAGCTGGCCAGAATTAGGCAATAGCTTTGCCCCACCCGCAGCACCCTCGGTGATTTCCTACAGTACTCAGTACAGTCGTCGGTATGTGTGGTGCATTAGTTAAGTTAATTACAACAGCACAGAGATTCATTGCAAATTGTTCCTAGTTAAAACTGAAAATTCACTGGAACAAGGAGTGCTAATTATATTCCACTTGTTACTGCTGTGTCTAGTTAATATTCCAACAGCTGCTTTGGCAAGATAATGATGGCTCCAGCAGAAATTACTGAACAAATAGATTTTTAAATCAGTAACAACATATTTACCAGGATTTTTTTTTCCCTCTTCATACACAAAGTTAAGCCCTGCCAGAGTTGAGCATTCATATTCACTGAAAAGAAGAGATAAAAAAAATCAACATTGCCATTATTGTGTTAATTTGGCACACTTCAAAAAAAAAAAAAAAAAAGCTAAGCAAGAAAATATTATTGATAAGTAAATGTTTCTGTCCTCTTATAGGGGTATAGTGCTCTTCTCGGGTTCACAAAACCCAGTGTAGCTTTTTGGTTGACCACATGCGTTGTAGAAGGCAGCATCGAGAACGGCGCGAGCGCTGGAACCTCACGGCGGACCGTTGCAGTGCGGCACGGCGGGGATTTGGCTGCTGCTCGCCCAGGGCTGCTTCCCACTTTGTCACTGCTGAAATGCGCAAATGGATTTTTAAATTGCAGTAGTGGCAACGTGGCTCTCTTACTGCTCTTACTAATGAAGTTTAGGCATTCAACAGGGAGAGATGGTTTCCAACGCCTGCTTCTAGCACAAAGTTTCTTGAGTAACCTAGAGCAAAGTCTTTCTTATCCTGTGGACCTTTACAAAGCATGCAGACTCGCTGCACAAATCATCGTGCAGATCTTGCTCTTCCTCCACAGTCTGAGTAATGAAGTTAAATGCTTGTGAGACCTTGTGAGGCAGAGAAATCCTTCCATTAAAGCTGCAGAACCATGACACGGTAAAGGCAGGAGCCGCCTTCTCTGCTGAGGAGGAGCAGCAGAGGTTGCTTGGGCTTTGCTTGGCACGCAGTCGTCTTAACCCACAGCTACACTCTTTTAGACAAAAGTTTCAGGTTGCATCTAACACAGCAGCACTTTTGACCTGAAACAAATCATTTCTGTGTCTGAGACAGCAGAAAGTTTCAGGACTTTTGAGTGTCGACGTCTCTGCCTGGAGAGGAGCTCTGAGCCTCCTGCAACTGGACTCACAAACTGTCCATGTGCTGCAGCTTGGACTGGCGCTGCATCCAAGCAGTGATGCACAGCTGCGTTTCAGCAGGACATGTGCACACGATCAGCCAGCTTCTGTGCCTGGCTATACCCAAGACAACTCATCTCCAAAGTTTCCAGATTTTTATCAGTAGAAAAGCATCTGCCTTACAGAGGCGTGTAAGACACCACCACCTCCATCCTGCCCTCTGAGCAGCTGAGACACAGCAAGGTGGAGAGAACCACCTAACCTCACACTGAGGCAGTCACCTAACCAAGAGTCACTCCTCCCATCTTGTGCGCTTATCGCTGGGTACACACAGTAGCCTCCGCATATGAAAAGATGCAGGACATTTTTAATGAGTCGTGAACAAGAAGTTCAGCTGGTGCTGAATGTTTAAAATCAGACGCAAAACAAACATGCTAGAGTGTCTGGGGTTCTTTTTAATGGATAGCACAGCTTCTGGTTTATTATTACTGCTATTACAGTTTGCAGCTGCAAAATGATCTGAAATTTCAATAGCAGCATGCCTCTTCATGCTGCTACAGGAACGTATATGCTCAGTTGTATAAATCGACATGCACCTCTCATCCAACCAGGCTGGAGCTCTGGATCACACCATTTTGCAATTCATCTCCCGAAAAGGGGAAGAGATGCGCTTTAACACCTCGGCTAACAAGGGGAAATGTTTAGCAGTGCTACCACTGAACGAGCCTCTACTTTTCGAGGGAGAGCGTGCAGCAGGGCTGTCCTGCTGGAATTACTTACATTTTCAATTAGTTTTCTTCAGAGAGAGGATTTTCTTCCCACTTAGTCATAACACCAAAACGTGTTAAATAAATTCACTCTGGGTTGTTCCTTGTCTGGCAAAATAATTTGTGAATCAAGGTGGGGGGAAAAAAAAATCTAGCTAGCAGCAATTGAACATACAAAGTGGGGTGACCAGTAACTGCTGCTGAGCCAACATTGATATATGTCCTATGGTGTCTTATGGGAGGTTTCTAATTGCAATATGAGTTTGGTATAGTAACCTACTGGGAGAAGGGGAGAACGCAATTGCTTATCAGTTTATCATTACAACCTTTTATTAAGGTTTTTTTTAATTAAAATGGAGCGACAAATGTACACTCTTATCCCTATAAGCAATCTTATCTAGTGTGACTGCTGCTATATTAGTGAACTAAATCCTCTTGATTACATTGGATGTGATCTTATGAAGTATGACAGCTTTACATATTAATAATAGGAACTGTCTGAATAGGCTGTCGCATGACCCTCTTCTCTGTGGCTCTCCACCAGCACAGTTTTAATCTATTTATCTCAGTTGCTTTCCTCGATAAGCTGTCATACTCTCAGGAAAGTGCAGTTGTCCCCATTTCACAGATGGGGAGTGGAAGCAGAGTCCAGGAAAGAGCTAGGACCAAATCCCCAGCTCCAGGGCATTGACCACAGCCCCTTTGTCCCAGGAGCTCCAGCTCGATCCCTCCCTCCTTTAGCGGTGTGGAGCAGGAGGGACCTTTTTTATTCTCCTGATCTCAGACTGAATCTCCTGGTGTTCCCAGCATCAAATTTCTGCTTGCATGAGATGAGCAACCGCTTTTGTGTAGTCACTTCTGCAGCACCAGGAGCGAGGGGGCTATTCTTCTGGGTGACTTGCCTGTGCAAAGGTGTGCCTAAAATGGGTGTGCAACCGAGTTTGTGGGCCCAGGTAGCACATGCATACAACTGAGATGACAAAATGAGAAAGGGTGCCTAAATAATGGGACTGAAAGAGTACACTATATATCCAACTTTATCATTATGAACACAGGTTTTGTATTATGTAGGTACAGGCTCTTTATTGAAATATTTTTGACTAGCATTGCTCTGACGGAATAAAATGAAGGTCTGTGGCATGATGAGACTGTTGAAGGATGAAGAGGGCTCTTGTTTGCTAGCTCGTTTGCTCGCCTGCTTTTCCTAACTCTGAATTAGGATCCCCTTTAGGCCAAGGGAAACCAGAGTTGCTCCACAGCCACTCAGCTGCTGTAAATGCGTGCAACTCCAGAGGTGCGGAGGTGTAAGAGCCATTCGCTTCCAGCTTAGCTTTACAGCAAAAAACCACATACTGTCCTACTGTTTCCAGTCAGTGGCCCAAATTCCGCTCCCCGCAGCATCGGCGCGGCATGCTGAAGTTAACGGAGTTGTTCCAGATTTGCCGCGGCGTGGGATGGAGCGGTGTGCTCCTGCGGAGCCGGCTCTGCTGCTGTCGGGAAGCTCTTAACATCTGCACCTTTTATGACAAGCCAGCAGAATCCCTCCAGAGCTGGTGGGGTTTTATGGCAGACAAAAAATCAAAGCACTCTCTGTGGGTTAAAATTCAGAAAATCTGGAGATACAAATGAATGAAAAGGAGGCATGGGATGTGCGATGCAGTTTAACTATCGTAGTGCCCTCAAATCATAAATGCGGCTAGAAGCGATCTCTGAAATCCTGTAGACCAACGTTAAGCCAAAGAGAGTCCCAGGCACTTAGGGCTTCTGTGATTGTGTCTAAATTGGAGTCTGAATGTCTCTTCCCACTCACAACTCCGCACTGCAGAATTGTTCCATTAATGCTCGATTTCCGTGTCATAGAAAGTTTGGGGGAGGTTGTGTTCAGTTTTACCCTTGCAGGTAGTGTTACCTTGCTTTTTAACTTCCATTTACTTCTCTTCATTGTGTTTAGAAGGTCAGTTAATTACTATTTCTGCTTTAATTCTGATTTGTTATTTCAAACTTCACCTCCTTAACAGGAGGCACCTGCTTTAATAATGATGTTTCATTAACTACAAGCAACTAAAAGAAATAGCCTTATTTCCCTAGAAATTCCCTAGCTATTACAATGGTTCTCCACACATGTTTATATGACTTTTATGATTCCTTTCAATGGGCTAGTTCAGAGGACCCGTGGGGTACCTGGAGGATCAGCACTGGTCTTTGTAGTCTAAAATATATAAGCAGTGAGGTTTGCTTCCTGTGCAAGGAAAAAGATGCACAAGGAAATGTCCCAGAGAGTCCAGAGGAGAAAAAATAAATCCGTTCCCCAGGGAAACTGGAAACACTGATGCCCAATGGCTCATCCAGGTCTTGGTGGGGGATTTCAGATGGTGCAGCTTGACCATGGTGTTTGTTACCTACTCGCACCAATGATGCATCTTACCAGTTGCCGAACATTTGGACACCTGGGAAGTATAGCTGCTTAGATAGTTGGTCTAATATATGGTTTTAGAAAGAATCTAGTTATGGAAAAGTGGGTGTTAAATACATCTAACAATAAATCTTCTGTACTGAGATTTGAAAATATGTCTCTACCTGTGATAAAAAGCATGAAAATATAAAGATCGTTAAAAACAATCAAGTTCAAATGAATGTTTTCAATACTTGGCCTAAAGTTAATTCAGAACTGAGGCTGTTTCCTTCCATGATACCTCCTCCACTTTAACAAATAAGCACCGAACGATTAATCTAAAGGGCCTCAGATGCCCCAGCCAAACAGTTGACGTGAATAATGGTTATGGCCTCACGTAATACACAAGGATCATAAACAGTTAATCTTCACCAAAAGGGAGAGTGAAATATTGTTTGATATCATTTTTAATAAAGAGAATAAATTAGGCTTTAAATATCATAGCACATCTTTAAACGCTGGTTACAGCTCCTGCACGCAGAGCGAATTAGCAACTGAATAAGTGTGTCAGGGGTTATCGGCTGAATTATTACCTCCCGGTCCACTTTGCATTATACTGGCCATTGTGTCCATGGTAGCTAGCAAGCTGGCCACCTGCTTACGATGGCTGTACAGATAACCAGCTTTGTCTGATGAATTAAAATGGTGGCTTTAATCTTGTAGTTAATTCCTAATTCCACTAGTAACATCAGTCACGTGAGAGAGGAACGCATTGTTCTCCTCTGTTTACTTATTGATATTTTAGGTTTTGATGATGTCCAGTCTTCCCGCAATGGCAAATTTAACTCTTCAGGTCTGGCCTGGAAATGCAATAGCTGCGGTGTTTTATTATTCACCGTAAACCCAATGTTGGCAAACAAAAAAGGAAAGGGTTAAAGTGAAATGCAGTGCACGCGTCCCTTCCCTCTGGCTGTGCATCAGATTGAATTCTAAGAAAGATTGATGGTGGGCTTTAAAATTAATTGCAAGTACAATTGTTATTATTAATACACATGCATATAGATCTAACAGCACTACACGAGTCTTAGGAACAACTGTGCTATGAGAAGGTAAATCAGATGTAAATGCATAGTTTGGTTCGATTTATCGAATAATGCCCACCTTTGTTATAATGCCGCCTTGAAGAGCAAGAAATAGTCATTAGAGCAGTGGATGCAATGAGGCTGATTATGTTGGGGTTTACGGCAATCCATGAGATTGTACAACAGCAGTTGTGAGAAGCGGTGTTGTTTCTCCTTGCACGGGATTGTGATTTGTCGTACTCTGATCTATCCTCCTGCTTTAGGATCTCCGCCGTCCCCGTGAGCAACCTCTGTCAGCACTGCTAGAGACTTACAGTGCCTTGGTTTCCCTCTTTATAAAACAGAGTACTTCATGATCTCACCTGGCAACCAGTGGCCAACAAGCCATATGCGCACTAATATATAACTCAAACTAATGTTAAAACTATAAAGATATTTTCTCCCTTCTTTTCTAAAGAGAAGGACAAACACTGCTGGTATAAACCCAGATATCCTGGTATAAACCCAGAATGTCCCTGTGGAGGCCACTGGTAGCATGATTCATTGCTATGATGAAGGATAAACCACAGCGTGGTGCAGAGCCCCCGGCGTGGCTGTGTCTGAGCCGCCTCTGGATTCAGGAGCATCGCCGTGCCCAGGCAGCATCATAGCTCGAGCATCTCGCACTGTGAACACAACCGTGCTGCTGCTGGGGGTCAGGCTCGCGATTCTGCACGGCATTGCTGTACACGGTTCAGGTACAACCACTTGGCACTAGGACAGGGATCCCCGCACCGTGTCCGTGACTTGCTCCAAACCCAGCATCCCTCCTGCCTTGTCCCCTGGGAAAAAGCCCATGAGTGAGGGTGACTCCACCATCATCCAAGTTGTACTGGCACTGAAGGCAAATCAGTTCCTATATTTCTAATTCCTGCTGTTCACGTGCCTTTTTAATTACACCACCTAAAGCATATTTCCAGAAATATATGCATTTCTCTTTTGAAAAGAATCCTACATTTTGCTCTGCATGGTTAAAAAAGGGGAAGAACTTGAGCATATCAGGAAAAAATAGAACCGGAATGGTTTTCTTTGTCAAGAATTATTTGATCTTTTTATTTTTGAGGGGGAGGAGGGAAATCCTAAACTTTGCATTTCAATGGATTTTTTTATTATTATAAATCCATCTGTGCACACACACACACACACAAAAAGTCTTTTCTGTTCTGTACAAGGCACAATTTAAGGCAGCTTTCAGAAATAAAAGGCAGAACAAATGTTATTGTTATTCCCAATATACAGATGTTTATTCTTATCTTTTTCCCCCCTTTTCCTTTCTTTATTTCTACTACTGTCTTTTCGGTGACATCATAAGTAGGACTTGTCTCTTTATCATCTTGCAAAGACTTTTGTTTTCTGGGACAGGAGCCTATTATGTCGTCACACACTGGAACAGTAATAATCTCCCCCCTCACTTGGAAGTCTTAATAGAAGACAATGAAAGAAACCATATTGTTTTCTGCTGGCACTAAATAAAGGAAGCAAGGGAATCTGAAGGGGGGAAAAATTACACGAGAGAGGCAGTCACTCTGGCATTTTGCTTTCTAAATTAATGTTTGGGGTAAAGAGGGAGAGGGTTTCCACACTTAATAGACAAGGAAGGACATCTTAATTGCTAGGTCAGACACCAGGCTGAATGGCACGTCAGGTAAGAGGACCTGATCCTGGAAGGAGCTGGGCACCTTTGGGGAAATGAGCTCTGCTCCTTGCTTTGCGGCATCCAGCCGCTATGGTTTGCCTTCAGCACAAGGTGACATTTTGTAGGCAGAGTTCATGCAGCCTCAGCTATCCAGATGCTGAAGCACTTGAACAGCTCCAGTGCTGGCCTGTCCTCTCCAGCTGTGCTCCACCTCCCTGCAGCTGGATGAGTGGGCTTTCAGAAACGTGGAGGCTCTTCTTGTTGCTTTCCAGGTCCTTTCCTGAAGCAAGACAGCTGGCACAACCTTGCCCCTTGCTTTTCTCTCAACAGCCAGTGTCCAAGGGAACATCTGAAAAACTCAGAAATATTTTGCCTGTACCTTTCTCATGGTCACAGATGCATACCTTCATCTGAATCTGATGTTATTCCTACTACAGGACCTAAACCTCCTCTCCAGTTTCTGGGATGTTCTCCTCTTTGACTTTCCTTTAAGCAATAAGGGAGGGCTCAGACCCTCAGGGTAGGAACAAGTCCTGGAAGATGCACCAGCTCCAAAGGGCAATGTCCATCTAAAGGCTTATTACCCTGCAAAGGAGATGCTTGTGTAAGTTATGATGATGAACATCTGGGTCATTGCCTAGCTTGTTCTACCTTCTCCTTTCTCCCTTTGGTTAGAGAGAGATGCTTTCTTGAGAAAAAAGGGTGATGCTGCAGGGGGAGAGTATTTTGAATAGGCAGGATTTTGTCTTCCTGTGGGCAAATAGACTAGAACTACTGAAACAAAAGCAAATCTTTTTATTTTTTCTTTTTTTCTGTTCCTCGTCTATGTATTGGGAGACAAGCAGATAATCCCCTTACTTACTGTAACACTGTGCAGCAAAGAAGGCAATATAATAATATCATATGGGAATTCAATGTTCTTCACACCATGGCTGCCTCTTTGGGAGTTACTGTGTCTAATATGTTATCTCTTTCCATCTCTGGTTTTCAGACATATTGAAGTGCTTGAAAGGAAAGATAATGTATACAAAATAAATGTACGTTAAATTAATACTGTGACACAAGAGTGAGCCTTGAATTCCCCTTTATGAAATAAAAGCCATAGGAAGAAAGTTAGCATGTATGGGGCCAAATTTTCTAGGATAGGTTTTGCTCCAGCTGGAGAGACCTTGTTGTGAGTAGGGCACCAGCTGGGAAGGAGAGAGGTCTGTTCTCTATTTCTGTTCCTGCCATTGACCTGCTCTGTGACCTTACCTCGCCTCTTTATTTTCTCTCTCTAGCTAAAAATATCGCTTCACCTAAAAAGCAGCTTTTGCTTCTTGTTCTTTTGGAGCACGGCTGGGCCGTTGGCCCTCAGAGCTCTCTACTCCCATATAAACCCCTGAGCAATACTTAAATTCCCTGGTTTCACCAAGTCTGGGGCTTTTACATGGGACAAACTAGGCAGTGCTTGTGTGCTCCTCAGTCATAGATGGCAAGGGTTGGAAAACAGCAACACAGAGTGGTGTCAACCCTATCACTGACAATCCTGCTTCAAAAGGGAAACCTGTCCATGACCTGCAACTCCTAAAGCACTATTTTTTTTTTTAAAATCTAATGAATCACTCATATCTATAGATTGCATTGAAAATATCCTCCCAGGCAGCCCCATCAACACTGAAACTCATCCCTTTAAGAAAAGTGCTCCCGGAGGAATTTTTAAGGTGCTATCTAAAGTAACGTAGCACTCTGATAAATGAGCAGAGTAACGTTTTCCATTGAGGTAAATATTTTCCAGTAAGTTTGCTGTGTACATTCCTGTATCAAATAATGTTTTCATGCAAAGCTCTTAGAGAAAGCAAGGTCTTTTATCTTAGAAAGGTAATCTCTTCTAAATTGGCCTTAGCTCTGCTAAGACTGTGAACGATAACAGTTGCAAACCTTATGACTCGGAGCATGTTGTGTGGGCTGGATAGAGTCACAGTGCACATTTCTGGCTGGGAGAAGATGGTCACAGATGCTTTTCCAGAGGCAAAGCTGCATGGAACAAGGCCTCTCTCTTTATTCACAAATTGCCTTCCTCCCCTGTCTCCCTTCCTCTCCAACAAGCAACGTTTTTCATCCTCTTCATGCCTCCAGCTTGAATTCTGAGCACTTTTCTCAAGGGGTTGGCTTCCACTTGCAGTGCTGGGCAGCTTTCTCGCTCCTGTGATGCCATTGCTTCAGCCTGTTCCTACCCCAGTGCTCAGAAACCCTCCTTCTCCTGGTAATGCTATGGGAAAGGCACTATTCCTTTGAATCCAGAAAAGGTAGAAATCCTTGTGACATTTCAGTGAAGCCCTCTCTGAGAAGGCTTGCTAATGCAAGACTGTCCAGCTCTGCCATCTCAGAAGCTGAGAAGTTGTCAAATAAGTGGTAAATCCCACACAGGGTGAAAAAGGCATTCTGGTTGCAAAGTCCAGTGATATAAAAGCATGGGTGCATTTAGTAATCTGCGTGTGGTGTGTTCATCAGGTATCCCCAGAACGGTACATGTCACAGGCTTGTCCCTTTTGCAGGTAAAGCCCACTCATTGCTTTGTGCGTGCACACCCGTTGCAAGCAGTGACAGCAGAAGTGAACTCAATCGCTCTTAAAAGAAGTCCTTTATAGTCGGTGGCACAAATACACAAGGCATTCATTGACTTTCAGACATGTTTTCTCATAAAAGAAGTCTGCATACCCTGTCTGAACACTGCCGTGCCTTATTAACTCTCTGCAATATCCATGCAGGATTGCAGTTTCAAGCACTTGTGATCTAGGTCAGACCTGCAGAAAAGTCCAGCTCCAGATCTGATGCACTGGTAATAATCTGATTTTTCCAGACGACTTCCTGGCATCTAACACACTCCTAGTGAAGTGCCCGCTCTGTAACCGGCACCCAGCCTGCTGAGTGCTGCTGAAAAGCTGGATCTGCTGATACACACCACATTTATTTGAACACCTGGCGATCTATGACTCTTAAATTTTATAAAGACTCTCTGACACTCCATCAGTGTCCTCATTCATTTGTCTTTTCAGTTTACTAACCATGCATCTGTTTCTCCATCCTCTTTTCATCTCTAAAACCTGCCCCTCAGAGAGAGGTTCTTATAGACAAGAAGGTCCTGGGTCAAAACACCTTGAAATGGTATACGTTGGACAGACAGTTAAAAGGCATTTTGGGTTCAGAAGAGATAGAAGGTGTTTTACTGGACTTTGCAGAAAGCGTTGTATTTAGCCTGACTGAGGTTTGAGATGTATTTGCCTTTTCTGAAGCGGTTCAGTCGCTCATTTCTGTCAACTACCAACTGTGTCCTTAATTCCACTGAAGTAGAAAAGATGTTGCTAAGATCAGCTTTTGGTCTGTATCATTAAAGCTTTTCTAAAAGCAATTAAATTGCATACTATTGTGAAAAAAGGTGTAGAGCAGAAATCACCCCGTAGTGTTGTCGTGGCAGAATGATTAATGATTACCGTTTCCTTCCCTCTGCCTCTTTAAAGTGGTGCTGACTTTCGAAAGGGTGGGTTTTAGGCTGAGAAAAAATATTGTCGAAGGTCTCAGCGCTGGCAGCGGCATTAGCATCTTGTTAAATTGCCAATAACATTTCAACCAGGCTCTTCTTTTGATTTGCTTCTGGTCAGCAGAGAAATGAGTGCGAGGTGCAAGGTTTAGGCGATGCTGCCTGTTGGGTGGTGGAGGCATGGGCAGATGCGGGTCGATGTGCCTGGAAATCCCACCTCGGTGCGTCCGAGTGCTGGCTGTCACCTCACACCCCTGTAATCAGATATTACCCGGATCACACTGATGTCACCAGAAAGTTGAAATGAGGGTAAGACCAGAATTGCTGCTTTGTAGATCTTGTGCCTCTTTTCTCCTCAAATATACAATTTCTTAGTTACATTTGGCTAATATGAGCAAGCTATGCATGTTAAAATATTGGTGAAGACAAATTAAATCATAGATCAGGGAGATCATGATCTCCCAACCTCATTTAAAACTTGCTGCCTTGACTTCTCTAGTTTCACCTTAGAAACCACAAACTCACCTTTTTTGCACGCTCCATATTCCAGCCTCACGTTCAGATCAGTGGCTAACCCCAGACCTGAGCTCAAATAAATCATCTCTGTTCTCGTAGATGTGATCCAGTGGAGACTGTGACATTTAACTTTTCCTTATGGTAACTAAGGAAACTCCCACAAGCTGATGTCCTACCAACTGCCTTTTGTGCTCACGCAGCGACAGC
The DNA here is from genome assembly GCF_965183815.1 of Platalea leucorodia. Classification (NCBI taxonomy): domain Eukaryota; kingdom Metazoa; phylum Chordata; class Aves; order Pelecaniformes; family Threskiornithidae; genus Platalea; species Platalea leucorodia. Next base: position 14,614,628 of record NC_138835.1, on the reverse strand, counting down.
CTTGGCTCTGGGATAAGAACATTCCACCCTCGTCTTCAACTTGAGAGCCAGCTTGGGTGGCTTTCAGGGCAACACGTGGTTTCCAGATGCGTCTGTTCTAATCTGAACAGCTAGAAGGGACTGACATTTGATTTTAAATTGGGCGTTTGTGGAAACAAAGAGCAGAAAAATCGCTGTCCAGATCTAGCTCCAGAGTAGAGTTGCGACCTTCTTATATATCAGCTCGATCTGCCTGGAAACAGCCGGTTTTCTACTCCTGCCTCTTTCCAGAAAGCCAATTTGTGGATAAATTATGCACCGGGATCAGGACATAACCCTTGGCTACTGTTTCAGACATTTATCCTCTCCCAGATCAAGTGATGCTACTCAAAGACATTAACTTTCCCCAGCTGTCTATTACCAGCCCTGCGGGTAGGAGTGATGGTATGTGCACTCCCTAATCCACTTCGGGCAAAATCAACCAGGTTAGTTTAAACTGCCAGCGACTGCAGGTAGGAGATGGATGACCGAGTGGAACTGATTAGGGAGCGCTCGCACGCTGTTGGCAGGAAGGAAGGAAAAGCTGGAGGCTGGTAAAATCTTCAATCAGTTCTGCAGTTTGCAAAGAAACATCTTTTTGTGCTCTTAACTTGCGCTCTCAGCTACTTTGGAAACATTCTCGCATGAGGACGAAGTGGTGCGTGGAGCCCAATGCCAACTGCACAAACACAGCCTTGCGATAGCCGGTGTCTGTAAATACGTGAACGGGGCTTTCCAGGAAAACTCCCTGCAGTGAGCACTTCTCAGAATCATTTTACCTTCTCTCTCTTTTGATTTTGTTCTTGAAATTAGAGAGGATATCTCAAGGACAGTCTCTGAAATGAGAATGAGGAGGAATTTTTTTGTACAGGGAATATGGAAGGAACTATCAGGAGAATGATATCGGGGTTTAAAGTGGGGTTAATGACGGGTATTTTGCTGTGGATGGTTGCAGCCAAGAAAAGCTATTCATGGGAGAGCAAGGACACACAAAATATCTGACCGTTAGTGTAAGATCAAAGGAAAATAAAAAGCTTAGAGAGGAAAATCTTTGTCTGGAAATGATATATGGGCCTGTGGATGAAGGCTGGCCTCCAGAGGTAAATGTGCAGGGAGCTGATGGGGATTATCAAAACCTGGGGAAAGATATCAAAAAAGATGGAGAAAAGCATTGCCAGCTAATGGTGGAGATTTATGGATCTGTTATGAATCACATTGACCTTATGAACCACCTTTCTCTCTCCCCAGCACCTCTTTTGCCCTTCCTCTTGATGTCCCTTCATTACTAAAAATGCGTGTTCCCATCCTCAATTTCATACATGGGAACACAGTGACAATCAGTCCCATTAGTCTTTGGAGCTCCAAAGACATCGGCTGAAGGTTTGAACAATGAGCAGAGGATGCCAGAATCCTTTCTTTGTCCAGATTGCAGCCGTCACTGCAATCCTAGAAACATTGTCCTTGAGCAGCAGCTCTCCCCTGGATTTCCTTGAGCATTTGCTTAGTTCCTGGCCCTAAGGAAGGTAAAAACCCAGCCTGAAATACAGCCCAGTCTGGGAGAGCAGGCATTTATGTGACTGCGGAGGGATGCCAGCCTGGGAGTTGTTATCCCCTGCCCATCCCTCCACTTGCAGATGTTTTTCCCAAACGTCAGGTTGGTTGACATTCCTGGAGAACAAGGGATAGAGAAGGTGTTCCCTGTTGGAAAAAGGGAGAAGCCAAAATGTGAGAACACGTTCACAGCAGCAAGAAGTAGGAGGAAGGCAGGGATAAGGAAATGCCTAGGATCTCCCAGAGACGTAAGGAGGTACAGCAGAAAACTCTCCTCCAGCTGGTTTCCTCCAGGCAGGTAAAATACGGGGAATCTCCTATTCCAGCGCAGGTTTTTGAATTGCCTGTTGAGTAAATTGTGGTTTTCCATCCCCATTACTCTACTGGTAGCTATCACTCATAACACAAATATACAAAATAAATTAATTAAAAAAAAACTTGTAATGATTTTTCCCTGCTTAAGTTTTCAATTACATCAGCTATCTCATACTCATTAGAAAGACATGAGCCCATATTCATTAAATGCAAAACTAACTTTCCAACAGCAAAAAGGCTTGGGTGAAGAGGGTAATGATTTAATTTTCTTCATTTCAGAGAATTACATCTCTTATCCTGGGGCAATACGTCTGTAAATGCCGACAAAGTGCTGTTTCAGACTCAGTTTAAATTCCTAATTTGGTGGAGCTACTTGGTAGGAAAGCATGAGTAAGGTCCAGGCCCCCATTTTGTCTTTTACACTCGACCAAAGCAAAATAAATGTTAAAATTATTCAGGATTCCAGATAATATTTTCAAAAGCGACCATCTTCAGAAGAGTATTTGTCTACATTCCTCTATATTCATCCCTAGAAATATTAGCCCATGTTTGTAAAGATTCTTCTCTGCCTGAAAATTCATATAAATGTCTAGTGCAACGTTCAAAACTTGTGGCATTTATCTGCTGTTAAAGACGACATTCAAGAGCTTTCAAAAATCACAGTGTTCCCCTATGCACCTTCAGGTGCCCAGATATTTCTAATATTGCAGTAAAAATTAATCTCTGAGTGTGTAGATGTGGTTAGTCCCTGTCTGTTGGAGAAGGAAGGACTTCAGCCACAAGTAAAACTTTAAAAATTGTAATAACGATTTCTTGAACTTGCCTGAGTACATCAGGTATTTAATTCTCTTTGGGTTTTAGTGTAAACTGCATCTAGATCTGTGAGACTTTAAAAAAAAAACCTCAGTACTAGGGGACAAGAAAAAGCAGCTGGTTTTTCTTCTAAAGATCTGCAAAATCACATACTAGCTTCTGCATGTAAATAACTGAAACGGAAAGTTTGCAACTGGCAGAATTTTGCCCATGAGAATAAAAAAAATCACAAATCAGACGGCATGGTTATGCATCCCCTGAAGGCTCCTGGTCCTGGCAGTTTCATGAACACAGACTGTGTGATAAGACACACTTGCATTTCACGTGCAAAGTTGCCTGTGAAACTGGGTTTCGTTAAAACAGAAATATCAAAATATAACAACAAATTTCAGATATGTATCTACCTTTATGGAAAGATACTATCTCAAAGCAAAAAATCATTAGCTGTGTACTTGGTCTTTTACATAGTATATGTGAGCAAATGTGTGCTGCTCCTTCCCTGCGTCTCATCTTGAACCATCTGAACTGGAGCAAACAGGGAGGGTATTTTCAGTTCTAGTGCAGTGGCTTTGCAGTGACCGTTAGTATCGTTCGTTAAGAGGTGAAAGTGGTCATACAGTGCACCAAGGAGAAATGTCAAAAAACCTACTCATTTTGCCTTTGATAAATCTTGCCCCAAGTCTTGAGCATGAATCTCTGTCTTCTGGATGTCAGTAGGGCAAAGTCCCTTGGACTTGACTTAGGAAATTATTTGGGGAAAAAAAACAACAACAAAAAAATCCTAGAAATACACGTCTCTAAGACATCTAATATGTTAGAAAACTAATTTGTTGATTGACTAAAAACAAAAGTTAATTTCTAATATGTGCACTTAATTGTGTACGTTGCTTTTTATCATCATGGATATTCAAGGTATAGAAAAATACTTCTGGAGCCATTGCCCTCGCCTGCTCACCTCATACATTACAGTCACATAGGAGGACTGAACAATTGCATTCCTAGAAAATATGTTTTTATCAGTAAACACTGATAAAATGGATGCAAGAAACACTGATTAAGTGTAGGCCGTGCCCCAGAATCCCAAAACTTATAACCTACACAAAGTATATGCTTCTTCTGTATTTAGTCATCAGATATCTTTGATAACGTGAGACCAGAGGAGACAGATTTGTTGTTTACTAGGTAACGCTGTTTTCTAACACCACTTACACCCATACGCATCTTTGGCACGATTGTTGTTGCTCCGTTTTATAGAAACTGTGGTGAAAAAGTTTACCAGTTTATAAAAGGCCTCTAAACCAGTACTGGGCAAGCCTACGTGCCTTGGCTCAGCGGTGCCGCAGCGTGCAGTCCTTCGTAAGCCCTCTCAGCTAACATCTTCCCTGTTTGTGGGTCTTCAGAGATACAACTGTGACGTTCCTGTTTGCCTAGTGCTTGCTATAGCTGGTCAAATTACTGGGAAAACCCAGAATTTCCAAAATTCTTACTGGTTTTAAATATTTTTTCATGTATTTCTTCAAAGTTGTGCGTGACTTTTATGAGATATATCGGAACGTTTGCTGATTTTTTTTATGGACTGAATCAAATCATGAGTTGAAATGAAAAATTTTGATGGAAATGTCACAATTGTTTCGGCAAGAAAAATGTGGCCAATGCCAAAATTCCAGGCTGAAAAGCCATTTGGGTTCAAACAAAAAAATCTTTCCTTAGAGCCATTCTGGGCAGCTCCCCGGATCAGGTTCTTCCCACCTGACTTCCCCTGTAGCTCTCCAGTTTTTTTCCATTCTCTGTCCAAACTAATGAAACAGCTGCATTTCACTGGAGGGAGAAGCAATTTTTATATACAGTGCCACTTAGAGAGCCTTGCTATAGCATGTGATGTGGGGACACCACCTAAATGCCAGCTCAGGACAGCAGCACAAGCTGTATTTCAACAAGCCTCTATATTGCAGTAACTTGCCGAACAACATCTAAGTGCAGATATTGCTTTCAAGCTAAGTTTTTCTCTCTTGAAGTTTTCCACTCTGTTTAATAAAGGAGCAGCGTCAGGTTTCTCATTTCTCTTTTGCTGGTGGTGGCTACAGGGCTCTGCAGGCAGAGCGATCGAGAGAGCAAAATGTTCTGAGCAGCAACTCAAAAGAGATGTGAGTTTTCTTCTAAAATCTGGGTCCGTGTTAATGCATAAAGATCAGCTCTAGTTCCAAAATAGCTACACAGGGCTTTGTGAAAGTCAGCAAGCTCCGGCTGTGAAGTCAGCCGCCCAGCATGGACCGAGTTAGAGAGGGGTACGTGGAGCATTTGATCATTTGGCCTTTTTCTTATGTAGCCATAAAGATAAAATACCCTCACACCGCTCTAAGCCTATCACAGGGCAAACTAAGCTGGGCAGCCGGGGCAGGATTTGCTTCAGTTTGCAGAAACCTTTGCAAACAAGAGAATTAAAACCTTGTCCGCATCCCAAGTGTGTGGCCTGGGCTTCACCCATTCAATGCCGTTAAACCTGCAATTTACAGCTTAAACGAGGTGGTTTCTGTGCAGAGATGACTTCTTCAAAGCGGGGCAGGACACTCCTCAAGGAGGACCTCTTTGATATGATTTCCTAAATGAATTTTTTGAAGTTGTTTTTAGGCAGGATTGTGTTCAAATTTAGAGGTCAGATTCTGAGTTTCAGCAAACTGCCTGGATTTGGTTCTCTGGGGGGGGAATTGCTCAGTGGAGGATGTTGTCCCACGTGGGGATGAGGATGAAGGATGTCCTGAGGGGCAGAGAAATAGCTCGAGAGACCTCAGGCTAAACTCCCTGCTCTGTCATAGCCTCCCCAATGGCCTCAGCTCCCCCGTGGAGACCCAGGTCACAGCTCTCCCTTGGGGTATTGGAAAACACCTCCCTGGAAGGCTTTGTTAGAGGAACCACAACTGAATTTTTGGGCTGTCTGCTCTTCCAGCAAAATGGAAATAGTGAGGGTTGCAAAGTAGAGTCCATCTAAAAGTGTGCCAAAGAGCCACCTCCAAAAATAGTGGGAGTTCAGAGAAGTGGGTTTCGTGGAAATAGTGCAACAAGTGAGTCACCTCCGTCCTCCCCGAGAGAAGAGACTAGTGCGGGTCTAGATGAAGGCAGCAATCGCAGCCCAAACTGCCTGCCCCCGGCTCACGGTGATGAACGTGGGACCATTTTGTGGTCTCCTTTCTAATGAGAACGACAACCTCTGCCTTCCTTTCCTGAACACAAGCCATTCTCCCAAACCAGTTTTCAAACCTCCTCCTTTCCCTCATGCACTTTACACAGCACTGAGTGTGGACGTTTTGCAGTTCCCCCAAGCATCTCCTGATTTCTGCGGGAGAGGACAAGGGCGCAGCGGGATGGGAGGGAGGGAGGGAGAGAGGGAGGACCGCCAGCCGCAATTCGAATCTCATTTCCAGCCTCTTGCTGGCAGTATCCCGTGAGTTCCACATCACGGCAATCTTGACATAACCTTGGAGGAGAGTCAAGCGAGAAATCCCGAGGCAGCCTGTAAACGCCGGGGGAGAAGGAAGGGGTGGAGGGGAGGACGGAGGACGCAGCCTTGCAGCTCTGTGCTCTGCCTCTCCGCATTGGAGACGTTCACCCTGGGTTTGAGAAAGGAAACGGTGCTGGGAAGGGGGGAAAGCAGTGGTTGTAACTTCTTTAAAAGTTATTTTGTATGATTCGGGGTAGTTGGTTGTCATTTATTGTAGCCTAAAGCATGAAATGAATTTTGGGATATAGGCCTGTGACTAGAGGATGGGCTATTTCTCCTTGTTAGAAACGTATCCTTCTGTCTGCAGTAACATTTTTTTCCTCTGAACGACTGTATGCTGGTTGTAAATCTCAGCAGATGTAGTGCAAGTCGGAAAAGAGAAGTAGCGAGTCCATTTTGTTGCTGCATTTTGGAATTAAGATCAAATTTCAGTTGTGCTTATTTTGGATCGTTACTGTGCAGTAGAGCGGGGGGAGGCAGGATTTCCAGGGAAGTCCTGCAGGACCAGAGCAAAGCAGCATCCAAATGACTGCCAGAGTCTGAATTGTGCTATTTAATTCCAAGTAACTTCATTTCCTTCACCAAACTGACTCCTGAACTAGCTTCTAAATAACACCCGAGATATTTAAGAATATATATTGTAAGTCCTGGATCCTGCAACTCATAGCAAACAGGAAAGCTGCCATCCGACTCTGGAAACCCAAAGGGTATCCCCAGATGTCAGCTGGACCCCACAGCGCTGCCTTTGCCAGCAGCCGCAGGGTATCCCAGATTAATACTGTAACACGAGCACAGGAGCTACGTGAACATGTTGCGTTGTCACATCGGGCTAGCTTTGCAGAAACATCTTTCTTTCAGACTCATCCGAAGTCTCAACACTACGTGATTTTAAGTACGATGATTTTTCTGTCAAAAATAAACTTTGCTCTCGAAATAATTAGCACATCATCAGTTGGAAATAAGCCTCATCTTGAGTGAAAGAATGGAGTTATGTGGGTTATTTTTAAATAGCACAACAATATATGCTAGAGAAAAAAATCGCTTAAATTATTTACATTATTTACACTATTCTCCTGAATGGCATCTTCAAAAACATATTTTTTAAAAAATGGCATTATTAATTGAAGGGGTTTTTTGAAGAGTATTTTTTGAAGTTTTTGGAGAGCTGGTTAAATACTGAAAATGACCTCAAAACATATCACAGAATTATTTGTCATTTTACTGGGTTTTAGATCCTGTGTAGGGTTTGGACCAGTGTAAGCTCCTTCCCGGGGTGGGCGAGCATCTCCTCACGAGAGCGGATCCAGGGCAGTCAGACTTCAATAATGTGGGGAATCAACCATCTGGCCCCAAACAAATCGACTTACAGCCTGATCCCCCAGCCCTTCGTGGGTGTTGTTTTGCCCCTGTGAGTAGCCCCAGTGCATCTACTCGTGCGTGTAGGAAGGTGCCCCGCGCGGAAGGAGGTCACGCTGGAAAACATTGTGCTTGGAGATGGAGACTGGGTGAGGGACAGTGTTAAACCAGACGGTGTTTCACGCCGTGGCTTATGCCCATCAGCAGGGCGTGGAGGCTTCAGCACGAGGTTTGCTGGCAAAAACAATCATTTCAATACTCAAAGCTTGTCCCCTCAGTTTATAAACCAAAACTCCCCCGTGTATCCCTGGGACGGATGCGGGGCTTTGGGGGGCGCCTCCATCTGCGCCAGCCCGCTTTGCAGCGAAGGACGAGCAAGACGGGGTAAGATCAGGCCTGAGCTCTGCGCCGAAGCCTGACCCTTTGTTTCGGCGGTGTCTCTGTTGGTGACAGATGGTGATGCTGTCCTGGTGAATTTGTTACCTTCTCGATGACATGCAATATGTCTGCATCCTGACAGTGAGAGGAGAGACTCCAGCTGTCCCTCCAGTAATTGACAGCAAGGAGCTGTTTTCACTTTTGACAGAGCTAAGAAGCATTAGCATCATATTGGCTACTAGGAGGGGTTTTATTATTATGTTTATCATCTGAGAAAAGTCATTGTGATGTGGGACTGGGTGGGTTTTTTTTTACAACTTTGCTCCTGCAGCCGCCCGGTCCTCCCATTGCAAACTGTCGCATGCTCCAGCGGAAAAGAAAGGGAAGGAAATGTGGGCTCCAGCCACCTCGTCCCCAAACGAGCCCCGCTCCTCTCACGCTGATGGAAATGACAAAATCCCACCTCCTTTCTTCACAAGCAGTGGGGGAGGCAGGAGAGGAAGGATTATTTTAGGATAATGAAAGTGCAGAAACTAGGTTGCCGAGGTTAGTCGGGAAGAGGTCCTGTACCGTTTCTTGCATGGCTGACGCTTGCTGAAGTCGCTACTCTCTGTCAGAGTTTGAACAGATCCTCTGCTCTTTGGAAAGAGAAAGAAAATAATCTTGCTTTTCTGTGGGTTTTAGGCTCTGCTGGATGGCATTCTGGATGATTTATGTCCGGTTTGCTTCCCTTTCCCTCTTCCTATCTCGCATACATACCCCTCGCTAGCAATAAAGGGCACCTCTCCCATACTCTCATGGACTCCGCAGCAGTCTTCACTCTATAATAAGTCCTTAATAAGATTGGGGGAGTAAAATCAACTCTGAGCACATAAGTCACAAAGACATCCATACAACAAAGATTCCTCCCTAAATTAGATTGGAGCTGACCTAAAACAAAGGTTGAGTCTCATTGCAGATCTAGCAACAGCAAGCTACCGAGACAAGCAGTCACTTCAGAAAGAGCTGAATATTTCCCATTGGTCCTACCAGATGTAGTTTTCTGTGTGAAAACCACACGTTGTTACACTGCTGAAATGATATCGGAGCAAATAAGCCATTGCCATGAAATTTATTCAGGGTATTCACACGATTATATCTATTGTCCTCTCGGTGTCTTCTGAACAGAGAGGTAAGGGCCACCCATGCTTTGGGCCACTCTTATGTCTTCTGTGTTCATCTAGCACCTATAGCCATGGGACACTGGTCCTGTACTGGAGGGTGCTGATATCAGAAACTGGTGTTTCATGCTGGATTAATGAAAATCTAAGCATGAGAAAGCAACACAACCCATCTAAAGCGATCTCAAAAAGCAAGGTTTTACCTGGCACGGTGACCAGCCCAGCGCTGCTTTTGTATTTTCTGGTCCGTGGAGCGGGGTGTTGGCACGGAGAGGGCACTCGCTGTAACGAGGAAGGCAGGAGTAATGAACGGTACATGCTGCACGAGCAAATTTACCTCTGCAGGAGGAACCAGAACTTCAGCTATCTCTCAGTGTTCGTTCCATTCTCATTTCAAACTATTTCAAGACTGGCTATGATATTTGAGTATTATAATCCCACTATTTTCACTGCATATGTGACTTTGGATATTCCCAGGGAATTTTTAAAATCTCCAAAGTGACTTCTGTGATTTCTGAAGAAAAAATAGTACAAACAAATAAAATACACGGGTTCTGCCAGGTTTACAAAAAGTCTTTCAAAGTTTATTGAATTGTAATGTTGAATCTTTCTTTAAAGAAACACGTCTTCAACTCTCTTGTGCACAACCAGGTCCTTTATGAAAACAAATCCACAAAGTAAAAAATGCAAAAAGTATTTGTCAACTCTGATTTGTTATTAACCCAGGCATTTTAACAATAGTTGCTACAATACTTTGCCAGTTTCTTCAAATGAGGATTGATTTTTAAGTCTCATTGAATACCTTTGTTGAAAGGTCCTCCTCCCAGATAGCTTTAATTATGCAAGGATAGCACTCTGATGCGAGGCTGTTTGTGCTGACTAAATTCTGAACTTATCGATCTGAAAGCATGGCACTGACCTCAGAAATTAGCTGGCTTGGGAGCAAAATCAAACTCCTAAACTCATATTGGTGTTGACACGAGTGCGTGACAAAAACCCAAGCCAAGTTAGTTCTACGCAGTAAGCCCGATTGCTGGTCCTGATTTGGGGCCAAAAGCTTGACTCATACCTTGGGCCAGAGTTTGGAGGAGGGTAAATTTTACTTTCCAGCCCTTTCATTCAGTAATTCCTGAGATCCAAAGCTTGATGCAAAAGAAATGCGCATATCCATATCTGTACAGGCAGGGATGAATGACTGCTGCTCTGCATTTGGGTTTAGGGGCCAGGACCAGGACCCACCCAGGGGTGCAGAGCCCCTGGAAAGCCCGCTGCCTTGTTTAAGAGTGAAGTAGGTCGTTTAAAAGTGAAGTAGGTGGTTTAAGAGTGAAGTAGATGGATGCCATGGAAGACCCGTGCTATCTGTCACGTGCCTTTAAGAGCTGGTATTAAATTATTCCTATTCCTTTCAATACCGCGAGATGTACTGCACCTTCCTGGTTCCAGTTGTGAAAGAGAGTGAGGTAGAGGGCACGGGACCAAGAGCAAGGGGGGAATCCTCTGCGTAACCAGTATTTGTCAGAAACAGGAGTAATTGCTGCTCTTTGGTGTGATTTATTGAGGTAACAAAGGTTAATAACAATGCCACTCAGTCAGTTTATTCTATTCATTTTCATGTCATTACAACGTATCAGGCACGGTGCATGTTGCAGCTGGGGTAAGGACTGCCTCTCTCCCGGAGAGATGCTCCTTTCTTCCCCCTGTCCCCCAAAGCCCCTTGCCGGGGTGGGCTGGGGGCTTGGAGCTTGGAGCCGAGCTGGAGCATATCCGCACAGCATGGTCACCGCAGGTGTCGAAGGACTCTCTCACTCTTTACACCTCAGAGGCCTGAAATTTTAAACAAACTATGGAAGGAGCTAGCATGAGTAGAAGTTAACGTGGGGCCAACGTATCAGAGCGATGCTTTGCTGGAAACATGTAGGAGTGAGGGCAAGAGTGGGCAGTGAGGGGGTGGAAAGCAGCCTGCGACAGCAGATATCCCCACGGGATGCCCGAGGGATGGACGGGGCTTCTGTGGGAAGAGGGGGATAATGCAAAGGAGCCGTCTGTCATGCAAATGTGGTAGCGAGAGGAGTATTCCTGGGTGAGCTTCCCGGTCTGCTCCGAGGGAGCGGGAAAGGCTTTATAGTGGGATGCTGCTGCCCCAGACCTTGGGGCTCTGCTGGGGAAGCCTCTTGCAAGGGGAGAAGAAGGAGGGGCAGGAAGGTGAGCAGGGCAGGTTGGGATTACTTCATTGTTTTGTTTAGGATTTGGCAAAAGCCAAAAGCCACAACTGAGAAGTGTGGAAATGAAGGAGGCTGGCACTTCAAGCTAAAGAGATTCTTTGTCCGTTGATGAGGCTGCCACGACCCAAACCCTCACCCCGGCTGCCCCCGCCTACATGAATTTGTATTTATGGTGTAGGGATTTAAAACACACTCCAAGCTGAGCCTTCATTTATCAGCAGCTTTCACTGAAACCTTCTTGTTCTTACCACAATCTTTTATTACAAAGAGCTATTTTAGGTGGTCACAGTATCTTCTCTGGGCTTGCAGAAAGACTTCATCAAGGCTTGGAAACTTAATGGCAGTGTGATTCCCTGCTTTTCAGGAGTCGGGGCTTGCTGCTGAGTTGTGTGCAAAGTCCTGCAGGAGATGCAAAGGGCCAGAGTTTCCAGAGTTGCTCAACAACCACAGGTCCCAGCAAACTCAAGCATTTCCACAAATCAAGTCAGTGCTGTAAGAAATCCAGCAGACCTTTTTTCCCCCCAGCACTGAGTACCAGTGTCCACGTGTGGTCTGGCCGCACACACAACCGTGAGCTTAGCCTGGGTCCATCCTTCAGTTAACCTGTGCTCAAACGTTTGCGGTCTTTAAATCTCCACGTCTCCACCCCAGATGAATGGGTGCACGGGCTGCTCTTTGTGTGAGAGAGGGTTAAAGAAAACCCAACATCTTGCTACAGATCATCCCTCCCTTCCACCCACTTCGACGCTGGCAATCTCACTCTGTTCTTTCATCCAAGTGGGCATCAGCACCAGCCCCATATTCATAAGTGTCAAGAGGTGTTGATGCACACTGCATACGGCAGTCGGCTGCTTTTGCCCACCCCGGAGACTAAATGCCTCGCACCTCCACTCGGCTGCTGGGACTTGGCTGGCTTTCAGATTTTAATTTTTAGAAGGACTTTGAAATTTTTCCAGCTCGCTCTCTGCTGTTTTTCACCGCTTGCTCAGTGAGGTACCTGGGCTGCTTTGTTCTCAGAAATGCATTGATAAATTAGCAGCCGCAAGCTATGGCGAACGCTGCTTTTCTACATTGTTTTGACCAATCTTAGCTCCTGTTATAAGGCATGAGATGGACAGCAAAGGACAGCAATGCCTCAAAGTGCTACAGAAGTGTCCATCTAATTGTCCCTGCTGCAGTTTAGGGGAGAGGATGTGGATAGAGTTAGCTGGAAAACAGCAAAGAGAAAGACAAACCTTCACCCACCGTGGTCAAAGTCCTAATGCCGATGGTGGAACATCCAGCTCAGGTGTCAGCTCAGCCCCCAGCTGTTCGAGAGAGGTGGTCTCGCTCAGAAATCAGCCTGCTGCAGGTTTTCAAAAGGATCCTATGACAGTTTTTGGTATTGAAAGAATTTTTTGTATGGATGAAAGTTTCTTCAAACATTTTTGGAATATTTTGGAAGTCCTTGAGTATTTTCTTGATGTTTTCTAACCCTTTGGGGACAGGCCATCAGGGTGCATGTTTGTTGATATCTCACACACATGACAGCAACCCATGGAGGAATACTGGAGCTAGTTAGCGCTGCCTGGCTTGGGACTGAGATCAGAGCAGTAAGAGCTGTATGCAGATCCAAAACTCAGCCAGGAGTAGTTTGGCATATCGCGCAGTACAGAGAACTGTGTTTTTACAGGTATCTAAGCTAGCTCATTTAAATCGTGGTCTGTAAGTCTTTGCTTCTTTGGGGTACTGGCAGCACTTCATGACTAGATCCAAAGTTGTCTGGAGAATCAAGTTTTTACTCTTCCGATAAAAAAAGTCATCTCACAGTAGTTTCCAAATATATTGGGTTGTGAAAGGCTAGGACACAGTCCAGGGTTTGCAGCACTAACCCATGAGGCTCTAGCACCTGAGATCTCTAGGGAGGAAAGCAGAAATCTGCTCACAAACCTCTTGCTCACCCATCAGCTCAAAGCCGGTCCATGAACTCATGCTGTTGCAGAGTCCCAACCTGCGCTGATACCATCAGGCCTATGGTGACTTTCTATAATGCCACTAAACCAGCCTGTGACACGCTGGGTGGGATTCAGTTGCCCGAACATAGGTGTCTCTTGGGGTCAGAGGTGCCCTGAGGTGTCACCAACTGCAGTTCTGATGGGTGAAGGTTACTCATGGCTCCTGTGTCGTATTTGCCAGTCCTCGAGGACGACTTGGTTATGCCACAGAGTATAAAATAGCCCTAAACCTCCATGTTTGGAAGGCTGAATGCAACTGAAGGAGCACAGGGGGTCATGGGGGTGGCAGGGTGGGGATCAAGGGGAGGAAGGTCCTTGGAGCCAGAGCATGCCACTTGCTTTGCTTTGGTGTAGCTGTGTTGGTCTCATCCATCATCATCCTCACATTTGAGGCAGATGCCTCTCAATCCTGAGCCTCTCCCACTGTCACGCCGGCCATTTGGGCTCCACTGCTGCATCTCCTGTTAATCCCTCAGCATTTGAAACCCTCCCGTCCTTCTCGCCATTTCCAAAGCTGTTATTTGCGGTGCTGTTGCAGCCTCTTCGCACCACTCCTGCTCTGCCCTGCTCTCCCCATCAGCCCTCAGATATCACCCCCTGTTTTGCTGCAGTTCAAGGCAGAATTACTCGTTTTCAGCATGGGACCCATTGCCGGATCCAGGCTCAGCGCCTGTCCGGGGAGCTGGGGCTCTGCTGGGTTTTGGGACAAGAGGTGTTCGTTGCACAAACCCATCCCTCACTTCAGGTGCTACACGGCACCTCCAGTCACTGCTTTCAGTCGAGAAGCCCAAGGGCTGAATGGACATAAGGAAGCATAAACTGAGGGTGGTCTTGGTCCTTTCCAACATTGCTTTTGGGTCTTTGTATGTCCATTTCCCCTCTGCAGTGCTGTGAAACTTTTTCCTTCAGATACCCCCCAGTTCTCCAGAGAAAGGAGAAATACTTTTTCTTTAACCTCATGGAAGCTCTCAGCCTCTAAAACATACCCATGGACATATGTTTGTCCTTCCTTTAGTAGGGAAGTCAATAATTTCTCTCTCCCCCTCCAGGTCCCGTAGCTCTTGCGTTTGAGCAAGACCTTGGGCTGGAGCAGGATGAGTCCCACTGACCCAAGCTCAGCTCACGAATCGCTGGGTTCCTCCCAGCCCTCCCCCATCTTGTAACATCAAGGTCTTTCTTCTTTGTAGCAAGGTTAGGCTCTATATGTCTTAACCATATGCCCCAAGTGAGGAATTCATTAGCATTCATTATGCATTCATAAGAAACAAATGGGCAGAGGAGTGGGAGGTATTGCAATTCGTCTCAGCTGCTCCTTCACACCCGGCCTGGCGGGAGGGGTACCCGCCGAGCGCGGGCGCTGGGCCCCCGCCAGCCCCACCTGCCCCCGCCGCGCCGGCCCTTGCTCCGCTGCACGCACGCGCGCACGACCGGCCACCCGCCCTGGCACACCCGCCGTTGCACACCCGCCCTGGCACACCCGCCCTGGCACACCCGCCGTTGCACACCCGCCCTTGCACACCCGCCCTTGCACACGCTTCTCACACCGGTGGGTGATTTACAAGTTCTCAGCTGACAAGCCCCGTCCGCCTGCATGAGTTCCCCATCGGTTCATTTAACTCTACAACATAAGCTGATTACAGAGGGAAATGGCTGAAACATAAATCTGGCTTCTTTCTTTTTTTCTCTCCTTTTTTCCCCCCCGTGGTGGTAACACCTCACTTCCCTCCCCTGCTTCATTTCCCATTTGTTCCCCACGCAGGGAAGCCAAGGCAGACGGCTACGGGCACCGCCATCCCCCGGGTCCTGAGACATCCTTGCATGGAGGGAAGAAAAGAAAATATTGGTGGTTTTAAACAGTAGCGAGCATTTTTCACTGTCTCAGAGACACAGGGAGTGAGTCAGCTCAATCCTTAGGTGTAATCAGTATCTGGGTGAGAGTCTGGGTCAAAATAGAGTTAAATACATTGTCATAGGGTAATGTCCTAGGGCATGGTGCACAGTGCAGGAGAGCCCTTGGCCCAGCTCTCAGCTCACGCCAGTGCAAAGAAGCCCTTGCTTCAAAGGCACCAATAGCAATAGCAGTTGTGGGTTATTTTTTAATTTGTACCTTCTTCACACTTGAGAATGACGAAAAGGGTTCAGCTACCTGTGAGAGCACAGCTTGAAGACACAGGTAATAGGCAGGAGAATGGTGAAATGAGCTCTGGGTCTTGCTGCAGGTCTCCCTTAAATGTGATGGGGAACACCCACCCAACCCGGGAGAAACTGTCTGAAGGGAGAGATGGTTTCCAGAAAGCTCCTAAAGAGAAACACAACGCGCTCTGTCTCTGTCCAGGATTTGGGCTCCCAGCTCACTCAGGAGGGGGTTTTTGAACCTGCCTGGGTTTCGGCTCATCATTTCAGAGTAACATGGACCCATTTTGGTCTCCTTTGACAAAGCCCATCCCCTGGAGCAGGAAAACGCCGCTAACGCTGCCACCTGCTACTCTGACATTTTTTCAGTGCATCTACTGAGCAAATCTAGAATCCAACCCAGGGAAAAATTTATAGGTCTCATCTGATGTGTTCAGAGACAAATTCCTGGTGTCTTTGGCACCCGAGCATCATCTGGGACCCCTCCATGGTGAAAGACAGCTCTTGGCTAGAGCCGTTTCCGCTCTTTGCTGTGCCGCTGTGAAGCCCAACTTGCCTCCTGGTGGAAGGTCTCATTACAGCAAGGACGGTTTCGAGCTCCAGGAGCTATCAGAAAAAGCAGGACATGAGCCGCAAACGCCTTCAGACGAGCCTGACAGGGAGGCGGGTGACTGGCATGGTGCTAAACCCATGGTTTTTTAGCTGGTGGCCCAGCTCCATGCACACCATTGCGGCACTGCATGCTGCGGGAATGAGACATCCATGTCATGTACACCAGCACGGGGGTCTCCTAACCCAGCAGACCCCAAAAGCAAAGCAAATAAAATGAAAGAGCCCACAGCCCTGGGAACTAGTACATGTCTGCTATGCTAGCGATGCTGCGGTCCTCCCCACAAGGTCTCTTTTAGACAATAGAATATCTCTTGCAACAGCAAAAAAAAAAAAGCATTTATGGGCCTTTATCCTGCTGAATGAGGGCAGTAGCCAAGCACACAGGTCCTGAGGAAGACTGCGTTAATGCAGCTCAGTGCCCAGCTGAACTTACAGATGCCTCATACAAAGGTTCACGTGATGTTCCACCAGGTGAGAGGGCTTTGAAGTATATTTTATTCTGTAATCAGAGCTGAGGTTTTCCTTCCTGAATCACAGTGACACAGGCATAGCCGCGCACTCCTCCTCCTGTCCTGGTTGGTGATTCCCCTCGGTTTGCCAAATCACTCTTCTCCTAACCAGCACCTTTAAATTGCCTTAGACATCACTGCCACGTACACCACTGTCCTTCAAAGGTGGTAGATAGCTGTAAGCCAGAAACGTGTTAGAAATGCCTCTGTGATGAGTGCTTGTGCTCCCCTTGTGCACGGGCATTTTTAAAGCAAGGAGCTGCCGATGAGCAGAGATCCTCGGAGGGTTTCAGAAGTGCAGGTAATGAGTGGAAATTTCAAGCTATTGAAAATCCCAGCAGGTCTCTGTGCGTCTCCCAGCTCCCACCCCCAGGCTCTGCACACTCCCGCCCGTCCGTGGCTCGGATGAGCCTGCGCAGGCATCCAGAGCCACATTTGACTGCGCCCTGCACAGATCACTTACGCCGCACGTACAACCTCCAGCACAGCATCTCTGCCATAGCTAAAAACTCATCTTTCTCTTTTTCCCCAGCTCTGCTGTCAGAGCAGTATCTCTTCAGACTATAACCTAGAAATAGCTGTATCTCAGCCGCTTTCTTCTTGCAGGCAGGTCTTCTCTTGTTTGCTTTTTTTTTGCATGAAACAAACTTCATCTTTGACCTGGAGGGAACTTTAAAGGGTTGGTAACTGCTCATATCTATAAACTTCTAACCAGTACATGGCTCTGGCTGTCTACCTGACTCTCCATCCCTGAAAGGGCATAAAGGCAGGGAACAAGCATTTGCTTTGCAGCGAGCAGAGCTACTCTCCAAACAAACACCGAATCAGAGCTGTGTGGCCCCCTCATTAGCAGTCTAACATCAAGGACTTTCATGCAGCAAAATTAACTATTTTTTGTAGGATGTTTAACAAAAGAAGAGATACTAATGAGGTTAGTTAAAGGGTGGCCCTCTTTCATTAGCTCTGCTGGGCTAAGTCTGCCAGTGAGGAACTATCAAGAAGATTGCTTTTTTTAATTACTCTGTTAATTGATATAAAACAAAAAGGACGCAGATTAGTTGCATGCAATTAGCAAATTAATTCTTGGCAATTACAGACTTAATAATGGAGTACTTTTGCTGCTGTGTGTTGGATTCCGTGGCCTATATTCATTGCCTGTATGAGCTGAATAATTTATTTTTTATTTATTTTTAAAAAGGAACAAGAGTTAAATATAGACATGCACACGTTTCTTTGGAATTCTCTCAATAGCATGATGAGGAAGATAAAAGTGCATTTTTCACCTTTGACCCAGCAGGAGCATCTGTATCGCCTTGTTAACACCGAAGCCTAAGGTGATGGGTAACACAGCACTGCCAGATAGATGCCTCCCTGCCTAATTCTGACTCCTGTGCTTATGACTTCAGTGAGACAAGAAGTTAGGCACAAGTTTCAGTTTCTTTCTGAATGGGGCCGACAGGCAGGAATATTGGAAATCAGGTCCTTAGAGTCTAACCTCAATCTAGGACTCTTCCCAGGCTGCAGCACTCTGGCAGAGCAAGTAGGCTGAAAAATACCCCAGTTCTCCTTGAAAAGTCACAGTTTTGGGGTGATTGCTCTCGAATGATTACAGCAGAATAATGATGGTGGCAAATTCCCTGTGTGATACACAATCACCTGGCAGTTGGATGCTCTTCTCTTTCCTGGACACTGCAGGAGGAGGAGGAGGGCTGGCGGACAGCGAGGTGTCTGGTGGTGCTTCTCCATTGACCTTGGGTGGGCAGGACGTTGGGATGGAGAGGCAATGGTATGTCCCTACGCGAGGAGTGAATCAGCACCGAGACTGAAATACCTCACTGTGTTTGACTCCAGACTGGGTGAATTTTATGTTATTTAGCATTCAGACTGAAGGTCTTGTTGGGTTACAGTATTTTGGAAGAGGAGGAGAAAGCAAAGCAGGTGGGAATACCTCCCCTGAAATCTGCCCTGTTGCAGATGGGCTGGGCATTTCCATGAACCACAACGGCAGCAAGCCAGTTATCCATGCCCGCGAGACTCTCCTTGGGCCTCCGCTTTCCTCCCTCTCTCTCCTCTGTTTTTTCTCCACCTGCGGCTTTTCTTTCCAGGTGAACTTGTGGAGAAGTCAACGGTCATGTCCATTGCTTTGCTTCTGTTGCTTTCCATTTTTCTTATTTTACTTGAGACTGAGCCCATGTATCTCTGCAGGCTGATCACAGGCAAGCAGGGATCGTGGGGAGAAAGGGTCTTGGCAGCGAGACACACACACAGAAACAGAGATGGACACATACATATGGAAAGGCTTAATCCACAGAAGTTTAGAGGAGGAGAAGGATTTTCTTTCAGATTTTAGTCTGCTGGGGATCATCGTTCTGGTCTGTATTTGGAGAGCACCTAGCACAGCAAAGAGCCATGGTGGGGGCTCCTGCTTCTTTTTTCAGTCAAATTAGGAGTAGCATTAATAATTCCTTTTTTTTGGATTGTAAAATATCAGCGAGGCTGGTTGTGCAGCACGGGTAACAGAGAGGTGGCAAACAAAGGAGTCCATATCCAGTGTGATTAATTTACAAACTGAAATAGTGGTACTATGTTCCGTGTTTCCCACTGACTCGGATCTTTACAGGGTGTATAATACAATTCAGCTCCTCTGGTCAGCTGTCAAGTACTCAAAAATGTCCTTTCTGGCAGTTGAGAGACCATATTCTGCTGGGTAATTGCTTTGACTCCATATATTAAAACAGTGAAAATAGTCACTGAAGAGGATATTAGTGCATCTATTTCTTACTGTACAAGCCCTCGTCTTGTAAATGAGGGGAGGAGTGAAACCCTCTGCGGAGAAAGGACGTGCAGGTGCGTGTGCAATGAGCAGTCATGGGGAATCTCTCATGGGAACAAACAGCCTTGCAAGGTTTCACTGCAAGAGCAGGAGGCTTTCTGCAGTCATGCGTCTCCCTTCAGCTATTTCAGAGCTTCCCAGGCTTAAATCTGCCTTTAAGTCCTTATTTGGAGAATACCTGCTAATTTCATTGTTGCTTTTAAACTCATATTAACAGTGTTTTTTTTCTTTAACCCATTCCTTTTGCTGCTAGCTGCTGTCAGGAGCTTTTAGCCAAGAATATATAATTTTCATGCATATAAACAAGGCTGTATCCATCTTATTTCTTCTAAAAACCTTTTTAAATGTAAAAATATCGGACACACTGTAAGTGACTCTCAGGCAAGCAAGATCTTCAGGTGTGTGCAGTGTTTTGCTTCACATGAATTCTCAGTATTGATAGGGAGGAAGAAACCTGCAAAGGGAACAGATAAGATTCACTCTTAGAGGACTCTTAAACAAGAAAATAACCCAGCAGCCAACAATTAGATAGTTTTCTTACAGCTTTCCAAGCCCAGAGTTTATTTCCAAAGCCTCACTTCCAAGTACCAGTTTCTCAAAGAGTTGTTTAGCAATGAATTGCTGATTAGTTCAAACTTAAAGCACTGGCACCACGAGCATTAACATACGAGATGGGCATGGCGAATGTAACCGAGCCAGTGAGCACCATGACTTCTCAGGAAGCATTGGGCTTCTCCGTGTTTCGAAACAGTTGTAAAAATCAGAAAGCAAAAGCCTGAAAAGCCAGCTGTAGAATGAAGTCAGGGACTCCGTACCCAAGTGCTAAATGTTTGCATTACTGCAAATCTGGCATTTTCTCCACATTAATTGTAGCAGCTATGAAGCTGGGCAGTAGGAATGCACCGAAGCGTCTGCAGAGAGCCAGTGGCTGGGAATGGTCAGCACAAATATGTGATTGCAGCTTGAGGGTCGGATCCTGCCTCGTTTCCCGCTCCAGCCAATCTCTCTGACGTGGAGCAGGTTGTGACCCTCATTCTTTTGTTTTCCCCCAACGCAGGACCCCAGAGCAGAGGCTTTTAAAGTGCCCATAAAAACCCTCCACTGAAATTCAGCCCCTGTTTGAGGTGTAGGGAGAGCACAGGCGGGACTGAGCTGTGACCTGGCCCCAAAATGTTCTCATGGAAATTGCCACGGAGCGGGCAGGGAGCTTGGCACCGAAATGAAGGCCATGGGGCTCCCCATACCCAGGCACCATGGTGGGGCTCTGCTTCAGGCAGAGCCACCAGTACCAGCACCCAGCATGTTTGTCCTCCCTCCCCAGTCCTAACTGGGGTGGGGAGAGCCAGCTGAAATGTCTTTTTCCCCTCTGCAAGGAAATCTGGACTTTGAAGGCTGCTTGGTAGAGGTTTTTGAGGAAGCAGCCACACGGGAAGGCAGCTTGCTGCATTGTGCTTTAATTTTGTGGTGTTTTCTCTTTCCTCCTCTCACTTGTCTTTAGTACGTGGCAAAGCCCAACTATTGTTTAGGATATATTCCTTCCCGTTTATCCAAGCTTTTCAAGGGGAATTACTTCATGTAACATGTCCTCTTTTCACTCACTATTCCTCTCCTGCAAAAACATGTGCCTTGCTTTAAATTCTCTTCTTTTTTTTTTTTTTAAATGAGACATCTTGTTTATTTTTTTCCCCTGTCTTTTCTCCCCCCTTACTGCGGCTGCTTCTCCTGCTGGTGCTGCATTGCTGGTTGCCAGAGAAATGTTTTTCTTTCACTTTTATTGTAATTTATTGATTTCTTTCCCCCTTATGGGCTCAGAACCTTTTGCTTCTACCAAATAAGGCACTAGGCATTAACAACATACTATACACAACTTATAGTTAAATTAAAATAATGAGGGCATGCTCATGTCAAACACAGTCAGTTAGAACATGAGAAGATCCAAACCACATAACAGAAGCCAGCAGCATTATCTGTCTGACCTCTCCCTCTCTTCCCACACATCAAGGACATTTTTTCTCACACTTCTGAGGGGTTTCTGCCTTTCCCTTGGCTCCGTAGCCAGCAGTCCCGCCTGCTCCCCTCTCCGTGTGCAAACGGGTTGCGATTTGCTGGATTCAATCACTGCTCCCTCTCCAGAGGCTCTAGGAAGGAAAGCCAAGAGCATTGACTTCAAGGAATTTGCCCCATCTCCTCTGTTTCTGATGTAACTCCCTCCCAGCCAACACTCACATTCCTCTAGGAGAACTTCAGTTGTTATTTTCAGGGAACCTCTACAGAACTGGAGGAATTTCTTTCCTCTCCAGCCCTTGCTCAGTGTCCATGGAGCTATACCCCGCCTCTCCTGGGCTGCTTTGATTTCCACTCCCTTTTGCAAAGCGTAATCCCCACATGTGCAAAGATCTCTATACGATGATCTAGGAAGGTACGATCTTCCCCATTACAATTATTTTGGTCCTGATTATCTGAGATGATGCTCTCCCACAGATCCCATTGGCTTCAGAGTTGCATGGGCTGAGATCTTACAAAATGCAGATTTTTGGGGACTAACTTCCCCAAAATCTGTCCGCTAGGATCTCTTCTGAGCTGACTCTGAGCTTTCAGAGACCTCTGTTCACATGGCACGTAGACTGGAAGCTAACTTATTAAAATGTACTATATGTTTGGCGTTAATTTAAATGAGAAACACAAAGCTTAGTCAAAGATTTCTATGGATGGTGTCACCTTTCTACCCAGCCACCAACCTGCAGGTCCCTTCTGCTGCTCTTCCCTCTCACCTCCAGTCTCTTGACACGACAGCAGCTGTGTGTGCAGCAGGGTAGGAATTGCATCTGGTAGTGCCCAATAATGTTTAGGCCAAAACTCTTCCATAAGTAGTTTTTGGTTTTTTAAGCTGAGAAAAACACTTGTGGAACGGGGTGCTGCTCTGGGGCTGGGTCTCCTCAGCACTGTCATAGTAACAATTATGTATATGTTGTTTTTTCCAGATTTTTTTTTTCACTGACTGCAGCAGGACTAAAAAACAAAATCAAAAAAACAAGCCAACATTCAAAGTATCAGCATCTTTTTTGCAGATTTTTTTTTCACATACACAAACCTTCAGGGATAGAAAGATGCATTTGCCAGTTTGTTGAGATATACATTAGTCTTCATAAGTATAGGTTCAAGAAGCTATGTCAGATCCTCCAAGTTTTTCTTACACCTACGACCATATTTCATCAATAAATTTGCTATCTAGACAGTACACAAAACTAAAATTGGACCAGCAGCTGACAGCCTGGGGACTGAGCGAGGGACTGTCAGAGCTGGCAGTGTCTGCTAATTGAGTTAAAGGAAAGACACCCTTTTTCTTAACTGGGAGAGTCTGACACATTTTCTGGGGTCAGGCAAAATGGGATCCCCCCCAAACACTTACCAAAGGGTCTCTTTTTAAGCAGCAAGACAGGCTTGGATGCAGGTATCCAAAAGCTTGCATGGTTCAGACTGTGTTATTTGCTTTTTCACAGTCAATAGGCAAGCGCACATGACAACAAAATATTGGATCTCGCCTGCAGCGCCGTATAGCCTTTTTCTTTAATGTGCCAGCACTGAGAAAGAAACTTCCACAAGTTGTGCAAATCACTGCCGGTCAAAAGAAAACTTCGCTGTAGCATGAAATGCAAAGTGGCACCTTAGATACAACTAATGGAGCTATCATGGTCCTAAAAGTAACTCTCAGGGCACCTTAAAGGGATTCGTTTCTTCACAGTCAGCCTCCCTGTCTTGCGGGGACATTTTTCATTGCTTGTCTCTCAGTCCCCATTTGGACTCGTTGTTAATCATCAGGCACCGGGACTTCCAGGCATGTAAGAGCATGCTTGGAGAAAGCTTGGACAATGCATCATTTCAGGTGAGGATAATACTGAGCTCATTATGACCTTGAATATACTGCAGATAAAAATACTGTGCAGGAGGGCTTGGAGATCTGTTCTTGGAACAAGAGTTCAGCTCAGGCAAGATATCGGGAGTGCTGAAGGAGGCACCGCAGGCTTGCAAGATCCAGATGAGGACAACGGAGGTGTAAATCCAGCGCAGGTCAGCCTCTGCCTCTGAACCCAGCGCAGAGCTCACCCCTAAAGCTGCCTCTGCCAGGCCGGTGCAGGGGATGGAGTCCAGCCACGGTCCCACATCAAGGTCCAAACTGGTCCATTAATGGTGGATGTGGCTTGACTAGCTCACAGCCCATCTTTAATATGCCAGAAGCCCCTTTGTAAAGAGAAGAACCTGATTGTGGAAATGGAAGCGGAAACATCATTACATTTTCAGAGTAATGAGCTAGGCCCCCACCCTGTAGCTAATTAAAACTGTGGAAGTCTTATTTCAGCAGTAATCAACCTAAATCTTAGCTACAAGCATAGCAAATATATTTTTCAGTGTGTGTGGCTTTGCTTTTCTGTTAGCAAGCGAGCAGGGGAGGAGATAGTGTGTTTTCTTCCTGTGTGGCAGGAGAAGCTGCTTTCAGCTTGTTCCTTGACAGTGCAGGTGATGCGGTTCCTACAGGGGCAAACACAGTCATTCTGCTCTTATTTAGGTACAGTCACCAAACACGGCGATATTTCGGTGCTTTGGGTTTTCAACCTGATCTAGGATGGGCAGATACTTTACAAATAATAATCAAAAAGGTAGAAAAATAGGTAACTCATCTCTCTTGAGCTTCAAAAGTGGGTTGGTTCAAATTTTAGGTACCTTGTTTCTTACTTCATCTGCATTGCCTGTTCTCCCCAGCTGAGCCACATTAATGCAGAGGCTGAGATCCCCTTCCCAGTATTTCTAAATGGATGGAGGAATCCTCCTGAGGCACATGTGAGGTGAAGATGTGTAAGAAAAACCTCAGTTTTGTATTCTAATAAGAATTAGGCATCCAGATCTCTCAGACAGCTTTGCAATTTCAGACATGAAGCACAAAGGGATCTTCTCCCTGGCTCAGGGGCATGACACACTCTGTGGACCTGGCACAGAACTGCTCCAGTCTTCCCCACTCTCAGCAAATTATGATTTTCTTCCTCAAAGGCTTAATTTTATTTATATCATGAAATATGTAGTTGTGGAAAAATCCTGATCCTTTAGAAAGCTGCAATACTGGCAGGCAGGCAGATGCTGCGTGTGCTAATAGGGAAAAGATAGAGCGACCTTTTTCTGCTAGCTTTTTTGGAAAAAAAAAGGTATGTTCAAACCACTAAGCACACAAACGTGTGCACACACAAACCCTCCAGCCTCTGCACATGCATTCACCAGGGGTTCAACTGAAACTCCAAATTGTGCAGCCGTGATCTGTACAGATTAGAAGCGGGCTTAGATTGCAATTAAGTCAAGGGAAGTCAAGAGCTTAGATAACAATTATCGTTTTTTCCTATTTGGAAGAACCAATTGGCAAAAAAAAAAAAAAAAAAGAAAGAAAAAGAAGATTAAAATACGCTATATCTGTGCATGTACGCTAGTAAATTGTCATTAAACAGTTCCATCCTTATTGTACAAATGGAGATACTATGAAATATTTGTAATTAGGAACACAATTTATTAAAGCTACACTGTCTTGGCTTGGTGCTGTTTCACAATCAAATGCAGTTGGGGATTTTGCAGCCAACCATTTTTAATCACCGGAGCACTTCATTTTTAGTAAATCCAACCCTAATTTTTGTTATCCCCTGCTGGGCTTTACTTGAAAAAAAGTTTAATTTGGTTGAGATCCCCTCAAAATCATCTCTGCTTAATGCCTTGCAGCCTTCTGCAGTCTGTCTGCCCATTTTGCACAAAACATACAAGCAAGCAGTAATCAGCAACTATACCCAAGTCTTGCATTAAATGTCAGTTTTGTGCTTTGAGATTTTTCATGTGCTTTTTGCAAAGTGTGTAGCAGGATGCAGCCCACATAAAAAGAGAGATACAGCAGAAAAATAGTGTTCATTATTGGAGAGAAGTAAGTAAACGGTAAGAGATGATTTAGAGATCCTGAATGTAAAATGCATGATCCAAACGTTCAGAAATGGACTGCTCCTAGACTATCAGGAGTTGAAGGTCATGCCACATGTCATTGGAAAGGTAATTTTCTCTAGATTTTGAAATAGGATCTCAGATTTGACCTATGCCCTCTGTGTCAAGAACATCTGGGCGTCCTTAATACATCTATTCCTTTTACTTTTTTCCTTTTTCCTTTGTTCCCAATGCTGGAGGACAGACTCTGGGTTTGAAGAAAGAGAAAAAGAACTACTGAGTTTCAGTTTTAGCATTGCCATGGACTTGTCTGTGACCCTGGACAAGTCATTTCATGCCTTTTAGTCCCCCCTTGTCATTAAGATTTGTTTGGTATAGAATAGAAAGCTCATGTTTAGGTCTCAGTACTTGATTAATTAATGCTCGTAAGTTATTTTGTCATCCTCACATGAAATAAGTTACTCACAGTGCATTCAGAAGTGCTTCCATTGGTTTAACAGGTTTGGGAATGAGATTTGTTTCCCATAAATAAAACAACTTTTTTCCTATCAGTAGGAATTGAAGTGTGATCCCACAGGGTGCAAAATAGTATGAATAATTTGAAACACTTTTATCGGATACTTTACCTTTGGAAACCAGAATTAAAACACTCTTCTCTTAAAAATTCTGCTCTTGTTGAGCTCAGCTAGAAATACAGATGTTTGCTGCATCTGGAAGCCAGGCCATCAGTTTCTGAAGTCAGGCATGCAAAAATATAATTCCCTTTGAAAAATATAGGTGCCTATGTGCTTCATTTTCCCTCAACTTTAGATGGGGAAAAGTGAGTTTTATCTATACAGACTATAGGGTGAAAGGAGGAAGAGAAAGCAGAAAAGCTTCCAGGCAGTCCCTGCAGACACCTTTCCTCAATATTTTGAGACACCCTCTCCACATAAGTCACAATTTCTGCTTTTGTGCAAAAATCCAGCTCTTCACAATACTTGGGTTCCTGATTTCCAATGAAGTCTTCAAGAAGTCTTCAAGAACTAGAGGCCAAAGTTGCTCCAAGGCTTCCATTAAAATCCTTTACCTTCAAAAAGATCTCCATTCACACCATTAGCAGTGCTGCGGTGTAAAGAGGGCAAACATCCATAAGATAAATGTTTTCGCAAGAGTAACAGCAGTGTTTGAAGAGGGGGGAGCTTACTCTGCTGGTGTTGGGCATTTGCACTGTGGTTGCTGAATGAAATCAGGGGAGCACTGCACTGCTGATCGGCCCTAAAATCATCAGTGCTTCATTTTTGCTTTAGCATCCGCCTTGTCAGAGTCCCGTCTGAACCGGCACGAGCCTGGAGAAGTGCCGAAGCAGAGCCTCTGCTCCGCCGGGATGCCCTTCCCGACAGCCTGGCTGCCCGCAGCCCCGCGGCCATCACTGGGCTCCTCTCTTCGGCTGCCGCCCCTTCAGTTCTTGTTTCTGTTTATCTTCTCCTTATGGATGGAGCCGAGCTAATCAGCTCGATGGCCAGGATGCGTGTCGGAAAACACATAAAAGGATTTAAATCCCTTTCCTTTCCTTCAGGAAAGCTTTTCCCTGCAGTGGGAAAGGGGTTGGTGCTTCTGACCGCCCCCGTGGTGCAGGAGAGCAGGGGGATCGGTCGTGATACTCGGGGGCAGAGCAGCTATTTGCAGACACGGGCTTGGGGTTCATGTCAAATTCCCAGCTAAACATCCTGTCTAAGGTGAACTTAAAAACAAAGTCATCTTGCAAATGGTTCCCCCAGCAGGTTGAGACATGCTGTTGAGGATAATGTTAACTCCCTGCAGTCTCAGAGAGACAGGGAGAAAGCAGCTTATTTCCATATCTTAATTAAAATTTCCATTAATCCCATCTGAGGCCTCATAACTTCAAAAACTTGGACAAAAAAACCCAACACTTATTTCTGATAAATATTTTAGACTAATTGTTCTGAGGTAGCAGACATCTCTTGCTGGTGAATATCAACTAGCCATGGGTCTCGCGTACTATTTAAAGGCGAACCGCAAGGGTTTTGTTTGTTTGTCCTCTGAAAATTACTGAACATCTTAAATGCCAAAGATAGGAGGCACAGAGAGCAAAAGCACTGGGCTGAGCTGCATAGCCCTAGCTCACGTAGGATTGCTGTGATTGCATAGAAACACGGTTCTGCAGTTTGGCGGCTGCTTTTGTGTCTCGCAGGCGCCTTCCTGCAGGCTCCGAGCCCCGGTGCCTCCCGGGCACGGGGAGCTGCCGGGCAAAGGAGCTGCTAGCTCAGGACAACATCTCTTCATGATGCTCTGTGCTGTGTCTTTATTCTCTAAGACAGAAGGGTGTTTGTATAAAAAGCAGATGAGAATCAGGGACTTGAAAGCAAACCACACATTTTCCTCAGCCATTCAGCTCCCAAGGCACGAGCCCAGAGGAACCGCTTTTTGAGGGGAGGCACGGGATTTGTGATGTGCATCAAGGTGGAGATGCTTATGTCAGGGGAGGAGTTGAGCACTCGGGATGGGACCTGGCATTGCCTTCCTCTTCTGCCCCATCCCAGGGCCACGGGCTCCTGGTTTTCCTTACATGCAAAGCCTCCATGTGGCATGGAAAAGCCACTGCTCCCTTGGGCGTTTATCAGGAACCCAGCTGAGATCAAGACTTTTCCCTCTGTGGAGGGAGAGAGGGTTTCTCCTCCTTTAAACCAAGATCACAAGCAATACCTAAACACCTTCTGCCTTAATTCCACCAGTCTTTCCATCTTCCCATAGCTCCTGCAGCTTTTCCAGCAGTGATCCCAAACCTTCCTAAAGAGACAGAAGAAAGAGCACAATTAATGGCAGTTTCAATCACCCGCCTGGCCACAGGAGATGGCTGAGAAATAGCAGCAAGATTTAGAATGGGTAAAAGAAAAAACACGATAAAGGGTTTTCCTTCACTATTTAAAATCATGCTTCTGCCCTGTTCCCAGCTGACTGTTTTTAAAGTCTGGGTTAGAGAGGCTGGAGTAGCATTGTTGGTGCTTCTGATCAAAATGAAATCTAACATTTTGAATATTTTTTAATTATTATTCAGTGCACCCAAGCAAAGAATTGAAAACATTGGTTGAGGATTGCCTGACAGCAGGACTCTGCAGGCTCTGCACTTCAGCCAGGTCTATAATTAGAGCCTAATGGGGCAAAGGACCCCTTTGCCCACCTCCAAGAGTGCAAAGTCTGCATGTGCTTAAGGGTTGCTTCTCCCAAGACCCGAGCCTACAGCTGGGCTGTCGAGTTCAAGTGTGGCTCTGGGATCTTCAAGGATGGGTGGTTTTCTGTTCGCATCTTTGCCGAGGGGGAGGGGGAGAAAAGAAACAATACATTGTCCCCTGCAGCAAATTGGAGTTGTGCATCTTAATTATCTAAAAACTCTGCTTTACCAAAGAGAATCCAAGAATAGTGGTTGTTTTACATATTAGCAAAATTTTCCATCCAGCTCATGACTGTAACTATCCCAGATCCAGCAGCCCTGGAGTCACAGCAGTGCCACAAAGAGTGTCTTTTTGCAGGGATTTATTGTTACCCCCTCAAACTCCTTCAGAGGCAACTGGAAAGCTGCAAGTGAGGAGGAGACCCAGGGTCACCCTCCCTGCACCTCTGCCACCCCAGGCACTGCGGCAAATTGTCACTTGTGTGACAATCAGAGGAGCCTTCCTAATGCATTCACAGAAAGGCATCCAAACCGCTTGGGTAATGCAAAGAGATTTTTAGCGTTAAAGCACTGGCTTTGAGGAAGCGGAGGGAAGCCGGCGAGGGGAGCAGAGTGCTGGGAGGCAGAGCCAGCGGGAGCCTGGGGCACGATCGCCAAGAGCCTCGACTGTCCCTTTTGCTCGGTGCTAACATCACCAGAGCCCAAAGCCCATCTTCTACATCCCCATTTCCCCCTCTGCTCGCTTTCCTCGCTGCCCAAAAGTGGGACACTGGTTTGGGATAAGAAAATATCGGTTTAGGCTTTGTGGAGCGCAGATAGGTTTGGGGATTGCACAAAAGTGGGCATCAGTTGTGTTGGGTTTGGGCTCTTTCCCACGTACAACTCAGCCTTGTAGACAGCTTAACAAATTAATTTAATGATCTTCCACTTAATTTTAATTTTAATTTATTAAATATTAATGTATTAATTTAATCCATGGAAAGAAGCATTTATTAGTGTTTGAATGCATGCAGTAGTAAGCAAAATGTGTTTGGTTTCTGTTGGGCGCCAGAGTTGGAGATGTTTCAGAGTTTCTGTTGGAGATGCACAGAGAGGGCTCTCCATCCCCGGCACTTTGTTGCGCAGCATTAAGAGGTTTAATGGCTTTTCTGATACCTAGGTGAGAAATGAACCGGGTAACTCAGCTGAAGCTGAAAGCTGCAGTGGGAAGGATGGGGATCTTCTACTGGGGCAACACTGGGAATTTGTGTGTAACCTCCCATACGGTATGGCTGTTGGCGTATGGAAATGTGAAAGGGAAGAGCTCCTCTCCGGCTTTGCACTTATCGTGTAAGTGGCAGCCAAGGAGAAGAGCAGCCATAATTAAACCGTGATGTTGAGCCCTGGTGCCCCGGAGGTAACATCCTCGAAATGAACTGAACATTGAGAATGGCAAACTGCAAGGGACGTAGTGACAGATTCTCCGTGGTCGTAGATCACCTCTGAGTGACAGAAAATTGGACAGAGATCACGAGGAAGGCAGGAGAGAGCATTGGGGACGGGGGAGGAAGGGAAGAAAACAACTATTCCTAAAACGAGCCTAAAATCTGCCTGGTTGCTAGGGAAGTCGGACTCCTGGTAAGTAATTTCAATTTGTACCTATATTTATAACAGTATGAAGATACGTTTTATAATCTGTGTAATAAAGAACCTCATCAGCAACTTCTCAAAGAAACTTGTTATTACGGAGAATGACACTCTAATTGCCTCCAGACATTTAGCTTGTCTAGTGAGTGAAGTAACCTGATAAGCTATTGAGCTATTAAGTGATGTAGAATCAATTAATGTAGTTAGATAAGAAAGTAATACCCTACCTAGGTAAACTAAGTAATATGTGTCAAACTAGTCACTATTAATTCAGGTCCAGAAAACCATAGTAGACCAGTATAATTCCCAGTAACCTTCATAAAATTGAGGAGGTTATATTTTGACCAAAGAAAACTAGTTTTCAAAAGATCATTGATGAAAAAAATAAAAAAAAATAAAAAAAAAGAGAGAGACATGGGGAAAACACACCGTGAATTTCCGCGCCTGCACGGGAATGCACGCAGGGCTCAGATAACCGGCTGTGCAATTGCCTGCGTCCCCTCTTGCACGTGCAGGCTTGCACGCACGGCAGTGGAGAGCAGCGTACACATAACCGTTAATGTCTCGATATCCTTTTAGCTTAACAGCAGAGTAGGCTTGCATGGCGTGGTGAAGTTGGGCTGTTAGCTGGTACGGCTGACATACGGACAAGGTGACAGATGGGGAAGGGTCACGGTGCCTTGTGTAGATACAAGCAAGAAATGTGTGAGGACCCAGTTCTAGTCCCAGTTAATTTTGTCCCTGTCTGATCTAGCTTCAGGTGTGATTATCTAGAGTGTGTTAGAGCGGAGGAAAGGAGAATGGGTGAGAAATTATCATCCTGCCTGTCTCGCTGCTGCTGCAGGTTTCCTGTCCTGATATATTGTCTCTGTAGTTGGGGAGTGCAAAGGGAGGTTAATGAATCTTAAAACATTTGCAAGTGGCACAACGTAGCTCCAAGCAAGCCAGGGTATGTGGGAAAGCGAGCGCAAGTCCCCAGGTCTGCGTCGCTGTGCTAATGTGCTCAACGAGAGCTAATTAGCCCTACCTGGGAGCGCACAGCACCCTGGGGATGCTGCAGCGCTACCGACTCCAGGGCTGGCTGCCCTGCCTCCAGCCCCGCTGTCTCCGCACCCCTGTTTTGGGGGCTTTCCTTCCATCTTCTCAAGTTTTTGGAAAGAGATGTTTTTGGCTATAAAATTGCAATCTGATCTAGGGCTTGCTGTAGGGGTTTGTTCTCATCCAAGTCTCCAGCCTGCCTAGTTATGTGCAGCATTATGTACCCTGCTGCAGTACTTGGAGACCCCTGGAGTGCGTGGGCCAGGGTTTAGAGCTGAGTCTAGGAACATTTTGAGACTTTCTCCCAAGATCAGGTCCATTATGGAAAGAGTGTTGCTATGCATGTCTTGTTTGTACAGACTTTTTGCTCTGCTGAAGGACTCAAGGCAGTGTGTCAGAGGTGGGGGAACACCTCCAGGTCCTGATGGGACAGTTGGCATTAGTACAACCTGCCATGGTTAGGTACCAACCTTGCTTAAAGCTCTTCAAAAATCCTCGGAATGGCTATTTGCAACTTTGGAAACTCACAGTCCTTTGGAAATCTGAGCCCAAAACTGTGGGGGAAATGGCAAGCTCTTGCTGGAAGCTTTATTGTGTGACTTGATGATCTTAAGGGTCTTTTCCAACCTAAATGATTCTGATTCCATGATTCTATGCTGTGGATGATCTTATGACGGAAGAATATTTGGGGAAAAAGCAACATTAACATCCCTAAAATGTCTTCCTTCCAGCCCATTACATGAGGTGTAGCCACATGGTAAACTTGATATTCCTTTTGTTTGAGATCTTCTGTAAAGGACCACAGCAGTTCCCTATGGACCACAGGGCAGCAGTAAAACACCGATCAGCTGTGTTAAATGCAGTAGAATAAAAATAACAATAGTGAATATTTTAGTGCTTCAGCTCTAGCATTTAGATGTGGTACAGGATTTGAAATTTTGTTTCTGATCTTCTTTAAACAAGAACAACTCAGAGCCATCTGAACTGATTTGCTTAATGTGCTGTTCAGCATTCACGGCGTAAATTGAATTGTTAGCCTCTCTGTCTTTGCATTTGAATGTTTTGTTTCTAATATTACCAGCAGAGCAACCGTCCCTAACTGAATTGTTCTCACAAGTAATGTTGATGCTTTGCACTCCCACTCAATTGATGTCATTGTGGCCACTGACAAGAAGGTGCCTGTTAGAGCGAACGGGTTGAGACCAGATAAGAGGAGAGAGAGTGACAAATCAGAAATATCTCATTTTTCATCAGAGGTGTTCTTTATTTCAGAAAATTCTTTTTGCCAATTCCCAGTTACTCGCTTCCTGCGCTTCCGACAGAGATGGGCTCGCGGTTGCTTTACAGAACTTGTGTGCTACCCCTCCCTGAAGCCATACAAGAACCAACCCAGTCAGATCGCTGAGCTAAAGCTGGTGGGGACCTAGCCTGGATGCGTCTGCACCTTTGCATGCAGTGTAGAAATGTCCATCATGAAGTTTTCTTGCAGCTGAGCATCAGCCCCACGGCGCTCGTGTGTCTGCACAGTCTTTGTGTGCAGTACTGGGAGAGAACCCAGCTCGCCCCGTGCCAGCTGGTGCAGATTGTCCACGCTGCTGGAAACCAGTATCTTCTGGGGTGGGTGAGCTTCTCCCAGGTCATCTCAGGGCCCATATGGAGCCACTAGAGCTCCGATATATGTATAAATATATATATAAAAATATATATATATAAAAATTTATATATATATAAATATTATAAATAAATATTACTGTTTTTCTGTCCATTGGACCTGAAATAACAGAGGAACATGCAGCAGCTTGACAGCTGTGGACTTCTGGAGAGTAAAGGCAGGAGTTGTTTGGGGAGTCTGAGCCTGCAAGACCTTGTGGGGCTGGTGTTTTAGTGCCGCTGTGGGGAGAGGGATTTCAGAGCGTGTCTCTGGTGCAGACATTAGCAGACAGCTGGTGCCCAGGTCCCTGTACGCTGGATCTTGGTCACAAACCAGCATGGGTGCAGCGGAGCCCATCAGGGACCAGAGCCTGGGGGTGGAGAAAGGGCTGGTCCCAGTGACGGTACAACCATACCTGTCAAGAGCTGAGAAGCAAAAGGAGGGGCTTTGCAAAGTAAATGTAAAAGCTGTAGGAAACAGCAAGGAAGACTGAGTACAGGATTTTGGATATAACAGAAATGAATTTGTCACTACTAGATCTCAGCAAAGTTTCAGAGAACTATTAGCAGAGAAAGGGAAAGGTAAGGCTTGGCTCTGGGATCCTTTGTATATGAGTAACTGTTGTGACCTACGTGGTGTTCAGCCCTTTCCAGAGTTTGATGTTTCATACGTAGACAGTTGCCAGGGGAAATTTTGCTTACACCGTAATTTTCCATTTGCTGCTAGACTTCAAACAGATGAGTGCAAACTGTTCTTTCTGCAACTCAGGAGATAATTTTGCAGTCAGTGTGAACACTGCGAACCTTCTATTTTTTTTCTCTAATAACAGTTTGGCAAATCAAAGTGTCTGTTCAGTTAGTCAGTAAAAACACCTAGGAACCATGCAAAAAAATACACAGGCGTAGGGATGAACTCTGAGCTGGCTGTGTCTCAGATTAGATATTCTCAGTGATTGGGGGTATTGACCATTTTTTAATTTATCTTGTCTACATTGAAACAGAAGTGTCAGAGATGACTACAGAGGAAAGAAACTCACGCATATTTTCTAAGTACTTTTATTTACACAAATTCCTTTGCCATATTTTCTGACATGGTAAGGCAATGGTCATCAAGATAAATTCAGAAATCTAGCCACTACTGAGAGGAGGTCAAATGGGGAAAAAAAATGAGAAAGAGAATATTTGTGCTTTGTAGGGTAGAAGTTAGGGAGACATGATTGCATTTCTTGCCTTTCAAATAATTTCCATTTTAAGCCAACAACCCTGATGGTGGGACAGCAAGTAGGAGGTAAGGATTTTCCCAGTGAATGATTTTTAATTAGTTAAAAAAACTGGTAAATTTTGAGACAGTCACCCAGATTGGTATATCCACAGTAAATAACAGCAATAAACTCTCCCCCTCTAGTTATGTCTTGCATATATACAAGCACATGCAAGCCCAGGTTAGCAAAACCACACTTTCTTTTGTTCTCTTTGTTCCCTTTGTTCACTATGCAGTAATGAAAAATGACAGCCATATTTATTGTAACATTCCTCCAGGAATGCAGAGATAATTACCTGCCCTTAGCATGGGAGAGGAGAACGAGTGTGAGCTCCGTCTCCTTCCAGCTCCCTGGAATCCAACCGATGCGTTGGCGTGAAACGCGAAGTGGAGGACGTCGGGAGCAG
Source organism: Platalea leucorodia (assembly GCF_965183815.1). Taxonomy (NCBI): domain Eukaryota; kingdom Metazoa; phylum Chordata; class Aves; order Pelecaniformes; family Threskiornithidae; genus Platalea; species Platalea leucorodia. The sequence goes on along the minus strand of NC_138835.1, from coordinate 14,580,120 downwards.
AGGAGATCTGCTATCTTGAGAGGTTGTTTTTAGGGTTCAGATTTTTGTTGTTTGCAAAAGAGCACCTGAGAAGAGCTCGAAAGCCTCTGTTAAAAGGGGACTGCTTTGAATTCCTCCAATACCCTCGCCCGTTTCTAAAGAATAGGTCTCTGCATGTTCATTTGAAGTAGTCTTGACTTTATCGATGATACCCCTGTTTTCATGTGGACTCTTGCAGGGTCTGCCCAGGCAGATCTGACTTCAGGCCTGGCCATTTGAGCAGTGAGTGAGTCATTCCACTTTCCATTAAAGAAAACCCAAACTTCATCCTATGTCCTATTAAGAGGGGTTGTGGTGTTTCTGAAAAGTACTAGATGAATAAGCATTGGAACTGAAAACCTCTGATCTAACCAAAAATAAAATCATTTTGGTGCTGTAAGAGTATGTGTGACCTGGTTCCTGTTCACCCCTCTGGGGGGTGCGGTGGCAGTGAGCTCGATGCTAATGCTACAGCCTGTGCATAGGGAGGATGGGGGACCCGAGCGTGCTTCCCTTCCCACCGCGCAGATGGCCACCCTCTCCCTGCGGTGGGAGCCCCGGTGTCAGGAGAGCTCCTGCTTCCCTCTCTGCCTCTGCTTGTTTGGGGAAACACCCCTGGATGAGCATTTCCCCATAGCTAAGATCCAGTGCAGAGACTCAGGGGGGACTCTATCACTTTTTCTCTTTTGTTCAGCCCGGTAGGAACAAGGACAACCTATCCCAGTGAGGTCCACTCAGGTAACTAGGTGCCTCCCTGTGGTTTTTAATGATTGTTTTCTAATATGTGTTCCTGTTTAATGGGAATTTAAAAACAAGACCTATTTAGCCTTTAATAAGAGAAATCTTTTCATATCTTAATATTTTTGTCCTCTGCATTTATTTCCTTACTAGCTGGGATTTTTCAGGCTGATTATGTTTTAAGGTATTAAAAATATAATCCATATGATATATTAAAATATAATTAAAAGTGTTATCATATTTTCAGCAGTGTGTTATGCCTAGGGAGATTTTCCAAGTGCGAATACATTTTTGCATCACCTGCACTAGTGAGGGAGACCAACTGACCATTGCTAACCCTTCTTACTGATAGGAAAATGGAAACAAAAAAAGAAAGGAATGATTTTTGATGCTTCCAGGTGTTTCACCTTCAAACTGTTTTCTTTCTGATCCAGAACGTCTCCCAGTGGTACAGCAAAAGGAGTTAAGGATTAAGTTCATACCCTGGATTGCCACGTTTTTCAGGTTGCGATAAAGTTGTGGCATGGCTGCGTGATGGGGATATGGGTGGCCCAGGGACGTGGAGCGGGAGCTGTTTCACATGGCCTAATCCCCTGCCTGCAGGAGAACAGCGTAGCCTGTCCGTGGCAGAGCAGCGACTTTTGGTGGGGGCTCGGGGAGCCAGAAAATGGTTGCAACACAGCCCTGCAAGTGGGAATGCACGGCTTAGTGGGGCTGCGCATTCAAGAGAGTCCTTCTGGAGACCTTTCTGTGCTCAGAAGGACCCCTTTACCCTTGATATGAGACCCAACACTCTACCGTCCCAAACTGGGGTGGGAAGTTACTGGAGAAGCCCTGTTCTTGGGTGTATGTTGTGATTGCGCCCTCATGGCCAGCTGTAGGCTGGATCACGTTGCAGGGCGTGGTGGTTTGCAGGGTACGTTGTATAAGCCAGGCAGAATGGACATGAATTCTGGGACTTGCAGCTGAACTCCCCAAATCCCTGCCCATCCCTCCTCTCCATCTCTTGGCTCTCCAGTGCCATTTTTCAACCATTGGATGAGACAGGGCGCTTTGCAGAAGGCTGATATTCATGATGCATAGCAGTGAGCGGGAATGCTGGTGACATCTGGCTGCAGGGAGGGAGGTGGGCATTCACTGCTGAGAGGGTCCAGCAGTAAATTTTCTTCGTGGGGAGGAAATGGGAGGAATCGCAGTTCACGAGTGGGTCTTGAGCTGGAGGTATCTTGGTGCAAACGAGATTGAATGGCTAATAGGACTGTTTCAGTGGAAGGCCCTCAATCTCTCATCTTCTCTCTCCCATACCCTGAAGGCATTGCCCTGGGAATGCTGCAAACCAATTTATTTCTGAACTGCCTACAAAGAGATGGAGGGTTCAGAAATGGAGGATTTGATGGCTGAAGGATGAGTTGGGGGGTGGCATCAAATGACATTGGTGCAGTCAGAGTTAAGCTGTTGTGGGAAACTCTGCTCACAGTAGAGTTAGCAATGGGAAAGTAATTGAAAATAAATATAATCAAGGTGTCTAAGTGTTTTAGGAACCTGATTCTCTTTATTCCTCCTCTCCTCTTTTTCTCTGTACCCCCAGGAGCTATTTATGTTCCTACAGCTCATATTTTCAACAGTCTTTAAATAAGTGTTTAATGGGATTTATAAAAGCACCTGAGCAGGTTAGATAGGTTATAATTCCCACTGATTTCACTGACCTCTCTGTAGATGGGACACAGGCTCTTATATCACACAGGCTTATTTGAAAATATTATTCAAACTATGCCGGAAAATGTTAGTCATATTAGATTTGTGGTTTAAGTTCTGGGAGGTGCTATCAGAGTTGGACTGATGCATAAAAATATAAATAAACATAAGGGTGTCTCGGTGCCTGCCTGTACGTGTGTGTGTATAGTCTTTATTGGAGACTGAAAACCTACTGCCTGCTCTTTGGTTTTCCATTTTAGCTGGCCTATTATCAGAGATTTCTGGAGTGTTAGTTTCATAAGTAGAGGTTATGATACATTGCAGGCCATCTCTCCTGCTGGGGAGCAAAATGAAGGTTTGATAATGAGATCGCCCAAAGGCAGATAAGAGCTCTAGCTTGCTGAACAGTCCCTCAAGGTTTCCTGTGATGGCAAAAAGGAGGGAATGCAATTTATTATCCTTCCCTCCTTGTACCTTCCCATTGTTTGAGAAGTCAAAGCAACAAACTACGCGCGTTCAAAATAAATAAATTAATAACCAGAGCAGGAGACCTGGTGTGTTGTTGTTTTGCTCTGAAGAAGGTCTGTGATTTACTCTAACACCATGAAGGAAGTCTCTGAACTCCAAATCCTGAAATCCCATTTAAAGGACAGGCTCTCTCCCCCTCTTCTCCCGCCCTCTCCCCGCTAGGATGGATACTCTAAAATTGAGTCAAGTGCTTTATCTTGATAGAGGATGGAGGATGGCTCCGTAACCACTGCCGATAACCTCCCCATCTCCAATTCTGTTTGCTCTTCTTTCATGCTAAACACTACAAAGTGCATTACAGTAAAGTGAAAGGTCAGATTTAAGCTGTAAAACACGGAAGATTCAGAGCTGAAGTTGCCACATCATTAAGCCACAGCATCTTCATGCTTATGTTTTCTAGCACATATGGTATATAAAATCACCTAGTGTTTCACAACCCTCTTAAATAATTAGGCACAACAGGGTTTGCTGGGTGACCACCTGGATAAAGTCAAAACAGTGGCATCTGCATCAACCAGATGGGAGTCTGCTCCTCGCTGCCATCAGGAAATGGACAGCCGACTTCCACTCGAGTGAACCAAAAGCTGCCGTCTTCCAGATAAGAAAGCGAAAGGAGCGTTTAGGAGAGAGCGATAAATGTGTCTTCCTTCAATTTTCAGGTTAGCGAGTCTCTACTGAAACCAAAAGGAAGAGATCCTGTTCCCCAGCCTGAGAAGCAGCAGTGAGGAGGCAAGGTAAATTTGTACCTAATCAGCAAACCATGTACCTGGCAATGGTATTTTGAAGGCAGGTTGAACAAAGGCTTGTATTTTTATTTGTTTCTGTCATTTAAAAGAAAAAAGTGGGGAAGGGAGAATATTAGCAGTTTAGTGCGAGGCTCCATTAGATCAAATCAGTGCCAATGATAGTCACTTATTTCCTCCATTTCATAATGATTTACTCTATAAATTAATGTCCGCCTATTTAAACACACTCAGTGATTCAGTTCTGGGTACCATGGCAATCTGTGACAGGGAATAGGGCTGAACCCACCACTCATATGGCTCTCCGTGCTGTCATTATGCTATATGTGCGCCGACACTATGGTAATGGGGGGCTATGTGAGAACGTAGACAGATATTATGCAAACATATACTGACTTAAGTATCAATCTGTCACTGGTGTAACTCATTGTAATGGCTCCACCAAAGTCATTACAGAGTAATACGCATTACAGCATGCTAAACATCTATCATGGGTGGAGGTTCAGAGAAGCCATGAAGAAGCTATAAGAAGCTACCAACATCCAGATCTGGAAGATATTCAGATGTCAGGTTTCAGTTCAGCAAATCCCTAGCAGAGCGTTTCTTTTCCCCCCCCTTTCCACTCCAAAAAGATGAATCTGAAATAAATGGCTTACAGCTTTAAGAAGAAAAAAAAGAAAATCGTCTTGAGCTTGTATCTATGAAGCACATGCAAGTGAACTGCAGCAGTTAAATTCAAATCTCTCTCTCTTTCATAGACATACGCACAGGCACAAATAGGGTTTGATGGTGGGAAACCTTTAGCCTGACTGTGCTGCACAGCGGTTTTAGGATGTGATCCCTTCCCCTGTTACCTTTAGAGTCACTCAGCCCAATTTTGTGGTACAAAACCTTCAGCATGAAGTACCCACCTGGGACAGACATATTACTGTTCTCTGGGAGGGTTAATTCTGTCCAGATCCAGGCTAGTCAATCTGAACCTGTGTCCCTCTCCAGCTGATCCACGTCCTCTGCCCGCCCCCACCTGGATGGTGTATTGGCACATCCATAACCTAGATCAGTCCTTTCTCCAACACAAAATTATCCCCGTTAATAACCACCAGGACTCTTCAGTCCCAGGTTTTGCAGTGGGTCATTCCTCTTTCTGATGAGCAAGATCCTGTTCAGGACCAGACTGGGTAAGATACCTCTTGGATAATGCTAGTGACTTAGGGCAAGCTCTTCCCCTACTCTGCGTTTTTCGGTTGCTTTTCAAAGAGCGATGCTGCAGCACTGGCTCAGCGATCTAAGGCGGAGAGAGCGTCTGGCATGGGCAGGTGGGGGTATTTCATTGTTCAGTGCAGACTTGGCTATTTTACTAGCATAATATACGTTCTTCAGCCAATCCAATGGATTGGAAAAGCACTCTATATAAAGGTTAAATAGTTGATGCTCCATCAACATGTATGGGAAGTGACACACAAATCCAAAGTGATCCAAAGCGATTGGCTCAGTCTCCAGCCAGCTTGGTGGTGTAGCCGAGGATAAATGCAAGTGCACTGATTTCTAAAGTGAGTTTACCCACTGCTTACTGCTCAGCCTGGGCGCTCAGCAGTGCATTTACTCACTTTTTTGTGTACTAAAGCAGTACTGATACAGCTCACAGCATCCTCAAGCAGTTGTACAGAGGGTCAGGAAAGAGGCTTAATAGACTGAAGGTGCCTGAATGCAGTGTTACAGTAAGTAACCGACTCTCTTAAAAAGAGAGACTGGTAAAAGAAAAAGCCCAGGGAACAAACACTGGATCTGTTGTGCTGTTACCATTTAACCTGCATTCACTGCCAATTGAAATGCACTTTACATTACTTCAGTCAGATACTTCAAAGGAAATCCTGGAGATGGGAGCACTTAAGCAAGAGCACTTCTGGTGGTAATGTGTGTATTTGAAAGCCTGGCAATTGGGAAGGTTGTGAATGCAGCAACGTATCCAAATATAGCTGTAGCTTGTTATATGTAAACGACGAGACTCATTCTGATATTCCTGCTCCTATCCTGCCCTTCTGTCCTGCAAAACGGTGTGATTTCTCCATCTGTCAGCATCTCCAGTATTTCTGTTTGCATGTAACAATGTTCGCCTGTGCACATTATCCCACACGGCAGCTCGGTGAGAATAGCTGATGTAGTACCAGGTTATAAAAAGCCCAAAGGAGACATTCAGGAAAGGCTCTTTGAGGAAAGTATTGCTACTTCTGCAGTACTGCCTGAGCCTTACAGGCCCACGGGGGAAGGCAGAAGTGGCAGGCGAAGCCACGCATGCAGCTGAGGGCAGGCAGAGGAGATGCAGGGTTGGTGCCAGCTTTGGGCTTGTTGGGTCAAGCATAACCAAGAAGATTATCGGGTAAAGGTGTATAGCTAGAGCAGGTGAAACCCTGTATGGAGGCTCTCAGCTCACAGTAGTTAAATCCTCCTAAAGGAGAGTACTCACATGGAGGTCCAATGTGTTTTATTTTGTGTGTGCTGGGCGTTGAGTCCATGTCGCTTCACCATGTCCTGCAATGTGAGATGTGGGGTTTTCCACCCTCAGACTTTTGTGCCCTGACACTTGCACTGGGACTGAAGAGCAGGCAGTATCTGCATCTGCAACGAACAGACTTTTGCAGAGTTTGCTGGAACATAACCTCTCCCATTTTCTACCACGCGTTGGTGCATGCTCAGACTGGAGCACGTGGCCAGGTGTGCACGTGAATGTGCAAGGTGATACTAGTGAGTCTCAAAGAACTCCCTGTTATTTAGACATTATTATAGGGTAGATCTGCTGCAGCTCACTGGGAGACATAAAAGACACAGGACCTAGCAGGACATACAGAGCACATCATATGGCAAGGGCAGTCTGTGAAATGTCGGACAGCATATGGGCAAATCCCAGTGACCCAGGGAAGAATGTATCAGCCAAACTTTTCTGGTTAACTTTCTTGGAGAAATGTGTTGCTCCGTTGCCTTCTGCCTTTGTATACAACCTACTCTCTATCTTCGTCGTCATGGTGGACGAGAGTTTAAAAGATAATTTCCTTTCAGGTTCTTGGTAAGAAACGTCTCTTTATGGAGTGGGTTCATAAAAGGTAGTTCAGAATACCTGACTATAGGATAAGAGAGTGCGATACCTTGGAGCTGGGGAGAAGAGCCACAGCTGCTCTCTTTTCCCCAACACAAATGGGAAGACTGTGAGAACACATTGACCTTTATTCAGCGCAATTAAATGCCATACAAATAAACAGCTAATTCTGTTTAGCAGCGTTGCTGCTTTTATCTCCCTATGGCCATAACCAGGTAAAATTCCCCTTTGCTGATCTGACCATGTGTTGACACATTTAGGGCTGTGGCACGCGAAGCAAAGGTCCTGTTTGCTCTGTCCCTGAGCAAGGACATCTTCTCCTCACTCCAAACTCTCACGTAAGGTTTGGAAAGGCAGCTGAAGGGCAGGCGTTGCTGCCTTTCCAAAAGGCAGGGAGTGGGGAGGGTGGGAGGAAAGGTTGTGTGCCGCCACAATGTCTGGGATGGTTCCTGCTTTGCAGGTGGAAAATTGGAGCAGTGACTGCCCCAACAATGCACACAAGAAACCTCCCCCCAGTAAGGGACAGGTTCAGAGAGCAGCATCTCCAAATGTATTGCAGGCAGTCTGGTAGCTCCACCTCTTATTAATTTTGCTTGATTTGCAAAGACAGTTGTAAAAGACTCTGGTTCAGTATCTACTGATAGTATCTGTGGGTTTTGAAAGTATAATGACATCTTTTTTGTGCCATTCACATGTTCATCCATAGGGCTGAAATCTTCCTCTTCTTGAAAAAGCCCTCCCCATCCCACATTTCACATTGACGTCCCGTGCTGGAGTATGATCAGCCTGTGGTTATGGCACAGCTCCAAGCTACTCAGGTGATTCTCTAGAGATTTTAGCTGCTAAAAATCAAAAAAAGTCTCTACTGAGCATGTGCAAATAGTAATTTCACAAATGCATTTAGCATGGCCAAATTTGAACAGATTTTCATGGGAACTTCAAAAGGCAAAAGACACATTCCCAGCATAAAATCCCTCTGCATCCCCCTGTAATAGTAAAAAATTTAACAGAGCAGATTGCCGTTCATTTTTTAACATGGGGAAAAATACTTGTTTTCTTTTCTTTTTCTCCTCAGAAATCTCTGATCTATATTACTTGATTTTTTTCGGAATTCACCTTCACAAAATTTCAGGCCAAACCATAAATTCCCAATAAAAGCAACTACGAAGGTAGTCCTGGATTTAAGACAGTTGTCTCTAAAGACCTGGATGATGTACCCATTTCTACCTCTCTCACAGAGTTCCTACACCGTGTGCTAACATTTCTGGAGTCATTAATAGATGCAAGCTGCTCATGTTGGGGTACCACGCTGGCCTTAGAGGGGTGCTGAGCTCCCCCAGTCGCATCCAGGCAGCGTAACAAAGAAAGCAACCTGGAGTGTGAAATACCCAGTTCTGCGTCATCAGAAATTGGGTACTGCAAATCAGTGCATTTTGGTGAACTTTCTGTTTGTGACTCAGCACTTTCCTCTGTAAAGTGGCAATAATGTCACCCTTCTCCCAAATTAATGCTAAACTGATGAATGCCATAGACAAGCCTAAGAGGAAATTAGTCATTGCCTCCAGAACAGCGTTTTAGTAGTTTACTGGAAAGAAAATCTTGAATAGGTGCTCTTTAAAGGAGCTCTGTACTTTGCGCACATGGACGGTTGGGGAAAAAACGGCATGTGAACATTTAGCTCAAAGATAATGTAACCATGTATATGCCCGAAAGAATCAAATTAAGATTGTTCAGGTAAATATAATTTGACATTTCCAGGCTATGTATTATGCAAAGATTGCATACATAGTATCTTTATGCTCCATGGTTGCCCTGAATTCCAGATTTTGGGATCATAACCTTAGAAAGGACAGTCTTCTGATGATATTATATTGCTCCAGGAACACCTACCCATCTTCATGGTCCTCCCTCCTTGTCGGACCAAGCTGCCAACTGGAGCATGCTCTTGGGAGAGTTTTGAATTAAAACCAATCAAAGGGATACCTTCAACTCTAGCCCTTTCCGATGCTATGATAAGCACAAGGCTCATTCACTAGGTTTATCATTTTTTCCCTCCTTCCACAATCTGAGCTTCAAAGATTCAGTTCCTCCTTATCTCGGACCAAAGGGCTGCACTGAGCCTGGCTTGCTCCCTGTGCCTAGGGCCAGCCCAGCCACGAGTCTTTCTTTCTAGCTGACCCCAGAGGCTGTGGTTTGAGTGTGGCCAACATCAGATGCATTTGCTGCTCTTCCCACCACCCTTTGCCTTCTCTTCCTCTGCATTTCTGCACCGTGCCATGACTGGATGTGCTCTGCTTGTCACGTGCAGGCTGGGGGGGTAACTTTAGGCAGGCAGCCACAGCAGTCATTAAGTGCTCGGCAACTTCCCACAGCCTGCCATGAACGGTTGTTATCAGCACTAATTAGTCCACGGAGGTATTAATTGCAAGAAGAAATGCTTACTGGAAAAGCGCACTAGTCTCCTACCCTTTTCAGTAGCAGCTTCTTGAGATCCTTACTCGGGACCTGTGAACAGCCACCAGGAGCGGGCAGATGGAGAAATGAGTTTAGTAGCTCCTCTGCAAAGCTGATAAATAGCCCTGAATTAATCTAACCCTTATAGATACAAAAATATATACACATACGTGTTTAAGAGCCCTGTGATGAGATGTGCAGCTTTTGCCAAGTCCTTTCATGCCTCCAGCAGTCCAGGATCTCAGTCTTTAGGGTCTGTGTTGCTGAGACCTTCCTGACATCACCCAGACCTATGTTTGCCTCTCTGAAATGGAAACCTGGCTATTCCTTGCTGTCTGGGGTGGCATCTCACAGGCAGTCTGGTTTTCTCCCTCTCCCTCATGCTCGTTGAGCACTCCCTGTCCCATATGCACTCTCCTGATCCAGCATAGCCAGTGATCCTGACCTGGAATCCTACCCCTGGCTGAAAGGTAAAAGCAATCATGCAAAATCTCTTTAGGGTGCTCAGGACTGTGATTCGAGTTCATATTTTAGAGTTGAACTTCTGGAGTAAAAATGCTGGCCCAGTGAACCAAGAACTCAGGAAACTAGATATTTTTGGTAATTAAAATATACTGGAAAAAGACATGCAAATTCCCTTGTTGAGATTTGTTCCTACCACACAAGCAAAGTAGCTTTGTTGCCATTTTATTTATCATTTCAACAGATACAACCTGTTAATTATTTGTAGCACGTTCAAGAGTAAACACGCACTCCGGGAAGTGAAGCGAAGGCTTTTTAAGTTCAGCTGTTTCTGGTTCCCTTCTGCTGCACACAAATGTCCTGAACACCACAGGCAGGGCCACAGGGCAAACAAGAATCTGTGTTCGTTTCTTCTTTTATCACCAGTTTACAGGTAAAGGCACTTTTTCAGTCCGTCATCAGATATTCCATGCTCAAAGTGAGAAAAGCAGGAAAATGCTTCTACCTTGGCAGCATCGTCTCTGCGGAGGTCTCTTGACTTTGCTAGCGATCAGCAGGGACAAATATATGGGCGGAATTCCTCCTTGTTCTCATCTCCAAACCCACAAAACTCTTGAATTAATTTTATTTTTAATTTCATAAAATAAAGTTAATGCTTGAAGTAGGAAACATTTGAGGACAAGTTTCAGCTCTGAGTACTTTATTATGGCTGAGTTTTAATCCTCGGTCCATAAGAAGGATTATGCTGAGAACACTGACATCACCTTAAATATAGCAGCATGAATATGCCACTGTAATAAATCTTTTCAGCTTTTAATTTCAATTCTAGAAAAACGTTGGTTGAAAATATCTTCTTTCCCAGTAACCTTCCCCTGTCTCAAACGTGCCCACACTCCCAGACACCATCTGACACAGCCTTGTCAGTCAGAAGGGTGAAGAGGTGCTATCTCCACCCGACAGAGCACGCCTCGAAAAAACCTTCTGCCAATCCAGATATAGCAGCAAAATGCTGATTTTACCTGTTGCAATTGCCATCTGGGGAGAAGGGATGATAAAGCATCTTGTTAAGCCATAACAAAAAAAGTTTGACCAGTAAACCTGAGCTCACACTGGGAAAATTGCCCCCTTACAACTTTTTTGGGGAGACGTGATGAAGGTGGAGGTGGCCTCGATGCGTGGCTCCCAGGCTGTGCTCAGCAGGAGTTTGCTCCCGCGGCTCAGGAGGGGGATGGGACCCAGCAAAGTATCCAGGAAGGGGAAATTTGATTTATAAGTGAAGCATCAGCAGATGTCTTAAAAGGTCTCCTGAGAGTTTGTAATACTCTGGAAGAGCCGAGAGTAATAAAATGGAATAAAATCGATTACAGAGCCAAGTTTCTATCCCAACTGCCACACCTAGAGGAAAATGAGCACTGCTTCTATCAGGCAGAAGGGACTCTGCAGCCGGGGTCTGAATGCTTTCCTCCCCCAAAGGCGAGAAGTTGGGAACGGTCTAGCTCAAGCTGAGGTCTGACGACCTTCAGCACCAGGGCATGTGCTTCACCAGGTATAGGAAACGTCCTCCCGACCGTGCCGGTATCGCTTGGCACTCGTGATTACCCGGGGAGTGTAATTGCCTCTTTTGTCTTCAAGATATCCTGGGACTGCAGATATGTTCGGAGGTTTGCATGGTGACTAGAGTGACGATAATATCTAGGTTTCTTGCAGAAATGTCAGATGTTGAGAAGTTGGTCTATAAATAACACAATTTTGTGCTCACAGAATATATGCTGGTTGCTTTTTATGAATCGACATTACAGTTATCGTAAATGGAGTGCTATAGAGCCAGTTACTACGGTACATAGATATCACCAGTTTTGGCCTGCAAGTGATGTGCTAGTAGTATCCTCTCTGGCAAGCGATGTGAAATGTTACAGCACTCATTTTGCTAGCAAAAAAAAAAAAAATCCCAGCTACAACATCATCCATCTTTTACTGCATATGAAATATTATCACCAACTGTCGGTGGGAGCACCCGAAGCTTTAAGGCTGGCCTGATAACACACCTACCATCCAAGATAGGTGCAAGACAAACATGTGGAACAGCACTGCTGATCACTACTTCGACAGCCAGCGTTAATGGTACGGTTTCATGGAAAAGCGCAATTCACAGCATTTGTGGGTGAACATATGCAAATCAGCATATAAATCAGGCTGATGAAGCTGCAGCAGCCACCACAAACCAAAAATAAGTGTCTCTTTTCCCTTTAGGCTAACACTAGCACTAGCTGAAGTAGCAGCTGCACGAGCCTGATGAGGCCCAAGAAGGCCATTAGAGTCTCGATCTGTGGTTTTGAGCTTAGTGGACTGAATGCAAAACCCTCTTTGCAAATTTGTGGTCCGACTAATTTTTTTTTTTGTTAGTTTGATCAGCATTGTACTGTTGCATATGTTTTCCCAAAAGGGTCTGTACTGGGCTGTTACACGGTGGGGAAAAAATGACTTTTTGCGTTATAGTTCCTAGCTTGAAATAAACATTGCAGTCATTTAAAACAGGCTCGGTTTAGAGTTGGTAAAACCTTTGGTGCAGCCTGATCTGTCTCCTTTAAGGCTGTCAAACTGAAATGAATTAAAATGCAGAGAAAATTATTTAGAAAAGAAAATGCAACTTCGCAATTTAACTTTGCTACAGGGATAAAGTTTTAAGAAATGATTAGCAGTTTGGGTGTCTTTCGTCTTGGGAGCCTGAGGTTGGACTCATTAAAGAGAAACAATTTTCAGAAAATATTGAACGCCCACCTTTGGAAAATCTGTTCTCTGCAGGTAGCTAAAGATGGGCCCTAAACTCACTCTGTTTGAAAGGCTCAGCTTAGCCATAAATAAAATGAAAAAAAAAAATTTAAACCAGGTACAATAGAATAACTGTGATACTCCACATGCAGCAAGGCAAAAAGATTCTTTGACAAAAGGAAGCACCAGTGTAAAGGCAGCGGTGATGCTCATGTTAGGAGATGAGGTGGAAATAAACCTTATTCTGGGCTCGTAACAGTAGGCACAGGGTAGCGGTAGGACAAGAGGGAAGGGTGGCCGATCTTCATCAGTTCTGTAGACAGAAACCATGAGGTCTCCAGGATCTTGGGACTTGTTGCTGCTGGTTCTGAAATAATGTAAATTCGAGGACCTCTGTTTGTATTTTTAAAGGGATCTGGCTGGTGGACTTCCTTTCAAGATGATCATTTTGATGATGTTGGGATTCTGCTGCTTTAAGAAAGACGAATTAGGGAATTTGAAGTCTTAGATGTGCATCTCATCTTTTAATTTAAATTTAAATAAATAAATAGCTGGGAATAAAAACAGAGTGATTTGGTGTCACTTCCAGAGCTGAATAAAATGCTGAACCTAACTAAAACCCACCAGTGGTGAAAAATAAGCTAGAAGTTTAAAATTAATCCCATTATTGTGCCATAAAACATTATTAATAGGTGTAGAGGTTTAGGCAAATCCTGTTATTTTAATACTATCCTTTCTCCTAAATATTTCATAGCCAGTTTTTATTTCTTTTATTAAATGTTCCCTTTAGAAGAAAGATAAACTCCCTATTAGTGAAGTTCAGAAGCACACGACCTGCAGGGTCTAGCGATGAAGATTTTTAAAAGGATCTGTAGGAATTAGCAGTCGTAGCAAAGGGGTGAAGAGGAATTGCTGAGCACGAGTGGTCCTTCAGGCTGGGCACCGCTGCCTCACCCCACCTCTGTGCGGGCCCAGCACACGGCTACGTGTTACTGCAGTATGATAATATTGCATTTGCAAGATGATAATATCATGCTGATCAATTCAGAACCACAGAAGACCATATTCTGTAATCCCTGTGTGCACAGAATAATAACCACACTTTGCAAGTAGTCCCATTCATTCCAGTGGGACTCTCTTGTAATCAATATATTTGTTTCCAAATTATAGTGTTATTGGTCCAACTTGATCTTTATTCCCGTTAACCAATTGCATGTGCAGAAGGCCTGGAAACGATGCCACAGCGAGGGCTGCTCTCGTCCCACTCCCATTGTTCCAGGACTCCAGTCCTCAGAGTTATTGTTCAAGCTGCCAGTTATCTCCGAGTGCTCCCAGCAGATGTTGGGGGGAGGGGGCATTTTTTTTTTTTTTTTAAGAAGTTTGCCTCTTTAAGGACCAGCCCCGACGAGAGATTAATTCTGTTTGCTCTCCCCTGCACTGTGTTTTGTCTCTTTAAGTTGGAAAATATTTAGAGAGGAAAATGTGTTTTCTTGCTGTTCAAAATAATAATAATTTGCCAGTGGAAATTTATTACTGACTTCAAAGGGAGCCCTAAATTTGCTGATAGTAAATAAGGGGCAATCCTGCTTTCGCTACAGTAAGCGTAGCTACTCTTGTGGGGTTTCGTGGGCACTGATTTGAATGCAGAGCTGTCCACAATACGATATTTCCATTCTGTGAGCATCCTCCAAAGTTCAGCATTTATTTTTGTCTGTGGTGGAACAAAAAAAAAGAATTTTGGGCTGGTTTTTGAAGACGTAGGATTGTATCAAAATATAAGTTTTCAAATCAAAAGCTAGCTATCATAAGAAGGTTTCTTAGATTTGGGATTGTTGGGTTATCTTAAATAGAAGAGTCTTCTGGGCTATCACCTGATCTCTGGGCTGGTGGTCTTAGTCATAAAAGATGGAAAGTTGAAGCTCCTTCTCAAGAAGAGCTTTTCACTCTACATCTTCTGCTTGATGATCCACTCCACTCCAAATCAAGTGATGGAGTAGGACAGCTCTCTTTTCTGCTCTCTCTCGTGTATATGAGGAATAAACAGGGAAGCCCACAGGAAAGCTGGTTGATATGGATTTATCTCCATGGCACATTCTTGCTTTAATGATCCATCCTCTTTTGGTGACATTTCATGAAGATGACGATGTCCCAGCCAGTTCTGCTTCAGTGAAGGTGAAGATGTAGAGCACCTCAATGAATGAAGCCTACGGGAGAGCTCATCTCCTACACTTGGAAGTTCACATCCCAGCCAAAGGGACCTTCCTGGCTTAGCTCCCTTCCTAGCCCTGACCTCATTGCTGAATATTGAACCAGAAACAAAACAAAAAAAATTAATCCATGCCATGCCTTGATTAGGGATTAGAAATGTTAACCGGCCAGTGCCTTTTTCTGCAAGGGTATGCAGCCCCTATACCTTTAATTAGAGTAGCCTGTGGTACTTGCCATAAAGCTGATAAGTAATAAATAGCTGCCTTTGTCACATGCAAGTTCAGCATTGTGAAACGGCACACGGACGGCTTTAAAAAGCCTTTGATTAAACCCAGCACTACAGTAAATCTACAAACACAGAGGAAAGAAAAGAAGCTATTTAGTCTGTGCCAGTTCCTGGCATTAAGTATGCAAATTTCTCGGTGTCTTCAGCTCCCAAGAACAGCAGGCGCTGAATGCAGCAGCAGCAGCAAGCGGCACGACATCATTCATTTCAATCATTAAAACAAAAGCGGGATAAATCGCTACCTAATTTGTAAAATATGCTTATCATATAGGCTCTTTGGTCTTTAAGAAAAGCACCAGCTGAATGAGAATCACTGAATTATTTTGGAAAAAAAAAATGCTTGAATCAATTCTGGTTTTCCCCCTTCTCCCAGTGATTGTTCTTTTCTTTCTTCTTCCTTTCTTTTTCCTTTCTTTCCCTTTCTTTTCCTTTCTTATTCTTTCCCTTCCCCTCCTCTCCCTTCTCCTTCCCTTTTTCCTTGTTTTCCTTCCCTTTTCCCTTTCCCTTTCCCTTCCCAATTTCAGGTGAAACCAATCTGTAGCCTTCCCTCAAGCTTCCACCCCAAGCCACAGGAAAACCAGAGTCTTTTTTCCTCAACACACACAACTCGACATTCCCAGGTCTGTCTTCTCTCTCTCCTTTCAAAAAAAAAAAGAAGGTAACACCAACCAAAGTCCAGCCAGGAGCTCTGTGCTGAGCATCACCCATCACCCTGCTTCCACCGTGCCATCCAGCAGCCCCCGCTGCCATCCTTGTGCGGTTGATCAGCAATCTCCATTCCTCCTTGCATGGCAAAATATATACCCAAATAACCTGATCCTGCAACCTGCCGGGGGCTGCCTGCCGAGGGAGCCCCCCTGGGTGGTGCTCATCACCCCTGCACCGAGGGACGAGGCTGTCTCTGGCCTCTTTCCCTGTTCCCGGGCGCTCAGCTCAGACACCATCGCCCTTTTACAAACAGCAGCAGTGAGGATTATTGGTACACAGGGAGCATCATCACTGGATCTCTAAAAATGTTACATTCTACCCCATCTGAATTCATGGTGGCCTGTAGGTAACTTATTTTTCTAGTTAGATTCTTCCTTTTACATGAACCAGTTCACCACCTTCTCTTCAGCTCGTGGCTACTTGGGGTGCAGGGGACACGAACGCTCTCGCTGAGGCTGCCCCTATAACACGTCGTTGCTTACGTGGCTCCTCTGCCTCCGCTCCACGACGTGTGTGCGAGAAGAAGCGGGGCCAACAACCCTGCTCTTCTATGAAAAGTGTCCTTCGATGATTTACCAGCTGTTCAGCCATTCGGCTGTTAAAGGATAGTGCCTCTGGCAGTACAGCTCCCCACTGTTGTTATGCTGGGGCGTCAGCAGATGGAGCATATCATGGTTATTGAAGTTGGATACAGTGACTGTCAGAAGCCTTACATTGCCTGGCATATGCAAATAGATCCCAGGCATCTGGTTGTGTCTTGGGCTGGCCACATGAAAAAATATTAAAAGAAATCCATTGGTTAGGGAGACCCACCGGTCGTAGCTTGGATGTGACCGTGCAATAGCTACCGCACGATTCATGATGTGGTAGATAAGCCAGGGATGGAGGAGTTTTCAAAAGTAGTAGGTGTATGACTGGCTGTGCAAAATGCACACCCGACGGTGGACCAAAGGCTGCTGGGACTGGATGGGTGTGGTAGCACAGCCACGGCTGGGTGCAGCACCCACACACCGCCACAGCGCCTGGAGGGCGTTATCAGAACAGGGGTTCGAATGAAATATTTGATGCACCTCGGATGCTTGTGCCACCTTTTACTTCACTTTGGTATCGATTTAGTTTGTCATTGGCAGAACACTCAAGAAAGGGGAATTAAGTGCTAGCTTATCTCCAGTGTTCTTCAGGGTGGCTGCATGTCTCCCATCCAGTGAGCAGATGAAAAATATAGCCCAAATTGGTGCAGTTTGCTTTTGAGTGTGAAGTCCATGCCTCTGTACATGGAGCTCATAGTCCTGCCACAACTTCTACCAATTTCATGCAGTCTTCTACAGCCAGGCCTTATATCTTTCCAGTTGAGCCTGAGAAAGGATTTTCAGCCCCAGCGTCTATAGGATGATGACTCTTAACACTGATGTATTGAACAGCATCGGAGTTGTTCTTGCATTAAACAGCATCATTGCAAACTTCCTAAAAAACACAGCTTGATGCTAGAGCATTGCACTCGGATGTAAGATAAGGGACCACAGAGATTAAATATTGCAATGTACAGGCATCCCAGGTGTCAGTGCCCCAGAGCTATCCCGTGACTTGGCAGAGGCAGCAGAGTGTAACCCCACTCTTCTTCCATGGGGCAAGTTGAGAAAATGATGTTTTCTTTCCTTCCCTGGCAACGCCTGGCGTTACAGAACAGCTACCCAGAGAGTTTTCTTTGCTTCTCCTCTGGAGATGAAACATGGTCTCCTCTCCTCCCGTCTGCTCTGCTTCATCCTGGCTCTGTGGAGGGTGTGAGTGGAACCACAGCGTCCCAGCGGGCTGCGCAGCGAAGGGATGTCTCGGGCTCGCGCACATCAAATCTCCCCTCCTCGGCCCGGCAGTCTCCTGGCACTCTCTGCCATGCAAATGCCTTTCCTAGCTGCTGCCTGCTCCTATGCTTCATCCTTGGCTCCTTTTGCAACATCAGAGGAACATAAAATGGGGGAAGGGAAGAGAAATAACATCCTGAATATTGTGCCTTCTAATTAAGCTGGCAGTGATCAAACAGCTTTTCAGGAGCACACTGTGTTAGGCTTGCTGGCACGGGGCTTTCCAGCCACGTGGGTTATTTCTAGGGGAAAAGCAAGCTCCATCCTCATGGAAGCGCCCGCGATATTCTGGGGGCACAGAGCAGCTTTAACTGATCCAGAAAGACCTGGAGAAAGAAGTTGAAATCCAGATTCCTTCTCCGTCTTTGGTTGCAGTGTCCTTACCGTAAAGGGACTTGTAGAAACTTCAGCAGCACAAGCTGTTCCTGGATGTTGTTGTATAAATATGTTTTATGTATAAATATGCATTTGAATCCGTGTTTGGACTCAAACCTGTCTGTTCATCCAGCTGTCGAGTAACCTCTGCAAACAGCAGGGTCCTTCGTGACAGATTGAAACCAAGAAAACCACTGCCTGTTCTGCAAAACATACTTAATTTGTTAAAGAGATGGGAACTTTGTTGAATTAATAAGATGTGCTAGAGAAGGGAGCTGCTCTCCGAAGAGCTGAATCCTGGTTACAAGTGCAGTTTGCAGCTTGCTGGTAATCCTGCAATTAAAGCTACAGTACCAGTGTATCACAAAAATGGGATTTGCATAATTTGAAATTTGAGGAAAATCTCTAAATACTTTAATTTTGATAGAAACTGTTTCCACTGCTGACATGTGTCTACACCTATAATTTCAGTTGATAAATTGCTGTAATTTCTCCTCCATTTCATGTTCTTTCTAACATTAATTGTCAGTTGTAGAGTAAAACAGTAGAAAGAGAGAGAGAGGGAGAGAATAATGTCATTGTGCTTTTGTGGTGTGAATAGCCTTCTGAGGAATGATTATCTTCCACACAGATGCAAATTAAAAAAAAAAAGAGAGAGAGAGAGACCTCTTGGCTTGCACAAAACCCCCATGGTGGGCATCAGTGTCCCACAGCAAGATAGGGAAGCAAAGGGTTAAAGGCACGTAAAGGTACCTGGGAGTGGATGTGGCCATTTCCCAGGCTGCTGGAAGGAAAGAGGGACTTTCCACTGGGATGCGGAGCTGCGGAGGCTGCATGGTGATGTGCAGCTGGGCAGGAGGAGGCCTGAGCTGCAGGGTCCCAAGGCTTGAACCCTCTGGTCCAGCCGTCTCCTGCCCCAAGGAAGACCCTCGCAGAGCCATCAGCAGCGATGGACTCACCTGGTCGGGTTTCCCCAGCCAGGCGGTGAGA
This sequence comes from Platalea leucorodia, assembly GCF_965183815.1. Taxonomy (NCBI): domain Eukaryota; kingdom Metazoa; phylum Chordata; class Aves; order Pelecaniformes; family Threskiornithidae; genus Platalea; species Platalea leucorodia. The sequence continues at coordinate 14,561,196 of NC_138835.1, read as the reverse complement.
AGGAGGTCGCCCAGATCGAGGGGGATAAAGGCAAGCGGAGGGTCCCTGCACGGTGCAGCCTTGCAGAGCCTCCTCCACCCTGCGTCTGCTCCCCGTGCCACCTCCCCAAACGCCACTTTTCAAGCTACTTTTAAATAAAATACCCTTTCAAACAGAGGGCTAGTGGTACTAAATTATTCTATTAATTTATTATTCATGATGAAAAATTATTCTAATAAACGGTGAAAAATTATTCTAATAACATTCTATCCTATTAATATTCTGCAGCCGAGCAGTTAAACTCACTTCCTGTGGCTGCTCCCCTCCTTAGCGCTGATCTATTTCTTACAGAGTTTATTGAAATTAAAATCTGCTTCTTTGGAAATGTGCTGCATTTAACAAAACCAGTGGGGGGAGATGAGCTGGGAGTGAGGAGAGAACCAGGCACTGATTTTTCCCTGCTGCTGACAGAGCAAGGCGTTGCACGGGGCGGCGCGAGCAGAGCGAATCCGTACAGCAGCAGGCAGGAGACGATCCAGCCTGGGTCATTTGGGTGCTGTCACCCTGTAGACCATTAATTTTTAGCACCCGGTATTGCTAGTCCAGTGTCTCCCTACATTTCTCAGTGCAGGGAGAGGGCTCCTTGGCTGTCCCCTTCCCTTGGCCAGTGCTCTGCAAGCTCCACTCCTGCACCTACCTCGAAACCCCGAGCTCGCGTCTCTTCTCAAGCCCGTTCCTTGCCGCAGGAACCTCCCTAAGGCCCAAGGAGCTGCACCGCCGTAGCCTGGACATCAGCCTCCACGGGAATGAGTGGAGCTGGTAGCCAAATCAAGGATGAGGCTGGGGACCCTGCTGTCACCCGGACCTCGGGGCCAGTCCCGGCAGCATCCTGCCGCCCCTCCTCCCCGCAGCCTCCCCATGCACTGGCACCATGCGCTTGCCAGGCTTCGTGCCAGAGATATTTTCCTAATGGTTCCTCTGCCTGCTTTGCTTGCCGCTCTCCTCGCCTGCCAGCTGGCTGGTGTGGTCCTGCGCCGTTGCAGGCAGCTGGGGAGGGGTTTCATGGGTATGCGGGGTTTGGGAGCCCTGCGTACAGGTGGCAGAGCATCCCCGGCAAGGTCCCCCGGGAGCCCACTGCTCCCCAGCAGGACCCAGGGCATTTTCTGGGTGCCCCCTGAGGGCAAAGGGATGTGGGAGGCTGTGGCAGGGGAATTCCTGGTCCCCAGAGCTTGCAAGTCCACACAGCTGTCAGAGATGCATTGAGGAAAGATCCTACAGAGCTGTTGCAGAGAGGTGTCTCCGGGGCTGTGGATAACTCAGGGTTTCTCTTGTAACTGGATGCACTGTTTGAATGATTTTGGAGAGTGGACAGCAGATAAGCAGGTACCACTGGGCACCTCTGAACCTGCCTGACCGGCCACTAAGGGGCCGTATCATCTGGCTTTGCGCTCCCTGCCATCCATACAACTTAGAGGAAAAAAATTTCTTACTTTGCAAAGAAGGAGCATGTCCATGTCTGCGGGTCTGTTGGCCATAGGTGTTGCTTTCCCCAAAGCTTCTCTGGTCATCCTTGGTTCTGTCTGCACAATATCTTCTCCATGCCGGAGCCAGACCTTCTTCTGACCTTTTCTTTTTCCCATCATTTTTCTGATTGTCTCTACAAACCTAATAATTCCTTGCACAAATATATCGGCTCCTACCTGCACCTCCCCAGCTGGCACAGGTAGTTATGCCAATTGCACGGCAAATTAGATGCACAAGCGTGTGTTAAATGTTCCTGTGACTCTAAGTCCTAATAAAAAAGCTAACCTCCAGGTGACATTATTACAGCTTTAACAAGTAGAGTGCCTTAGTAAAAGGACTTCATCTCAAAGGACTTTCACTGAAGCCATCTTCTTCTTTGTGTGTTCCTCCCTCGCAGCATGGGTAATTAAAGGACCGGCCACAGCTCAGAAGATTCCTTAGCTTTTGTGTTTGAGGATATCTTTCACTTTATTTTTTCCCTCTTCTGTGATGGCATATTAGATCAAGCCATTAAGCAACATCCTCTGTTTCTCCTGAGAATATTCATCAATAATAATGAATAGTACTTGCTCCAGGGCTGCCCCCTCCTTGCCCAGGAATATCGCTTGGCACATGGTACAACCCTGTTGGAATAACTCTGGCATTTGTTTTTATTTCTGAGATTCATTTAATGTGTAATTTTTTTTCTCTCTCTGGGACTGTGGAGGCCCTGCTTTGTTCTGGGTTTGGAAGCAGTCGGCTGAAGCTGAGATTTTATCTGATCCAGTGGGGAAAAGGGTTTACATCAAAGTAATACACAAGTGGAAACTCCTTAATACCGATTGACTGCACCGGTGTACAACTGCCTTACCTTAATTACATGTGGACTCAGCTGTATCGATGCATTTCTCTTTTTCCCCAGTACAATATACTTATTTAGCAGGCTTGCATGGCAGCAGAACAAAACCGAAATTTTTTGAACAAAGTTTCTTAATAAGGGGTTATTTGTCCTAAACCCAGATGGCAATCTCAGAGCCACACACTGCGCAGGCTGTAAAGGGGCTTCTCTGAGGGATTGCCCTGCTCCTGGTCGACAGATGATGGATGAAACCCTGAAATAATAATTCAGTGAATAAAATAAAGGATTGAATTCTGGAGCACACCAGAATTAGGAACAGGAGCAAATGTCTAGAGCCTCTCTGTGCACCAGAGAAGCTTGCGCTGGTCTAACTCTCTTTGTGCACACCAATCTTCTTTGCCCTGGTAATTTTCTAGGTTCAATCAGACTATGAGCAATGTAAATCCTGCTTTGCACCCTTCCAGCACGCCTGTTGCATAAGGGATTTTCAAGGAAGTAACTACATCAGTTACACAAAGGGAAATTATTGTAGGCAGTACCTTAAGCTCTATTTGCCTCATACTGCTTATTTCTTCCTTCTCCAAGAAGTTAATCAAGAGATTTAATTCATTGATGTTGGTAAAGTTTTTCAGACGACCTAGAACATGTGCAGCCACCCAGTCCTGCCCCACTCCATCACTGGGACGGCCCACGTTACTCGTGGACTCGAAGGCACGAGGGGTGCAAGAACTGCCTCAAACCCAGTCAAAACCCGCTTGTGCGTGTAACTAAGAAGCTCTTGCTCCTGAGCTCCCATGTTCATCCCGGCCCCTCTTTGCCCGTGGTATTGCATGAGCAATTGTTGCAAACACGCGACTCCACCGCTCCCAGCCTCATTTGATAACCAGGATCAGGCACCTTGGGCTCTCTGGGTTTTTGTTAGGTTGCTGTTCTGGCGTTATTTTTTTTTAAGCATGATTTTAACTTTTGCAAGGTGAGCACTTGTCCCTGAGACGATTATCGCAGCGGCGAAGGGCAGAACCCCCCTTTGGTGCTGGAGGCTCCCTCGCTGCTCCGGAGAGCCTTTGCGCATCCCTCCTTGCTGTACCGCTTTCATGCAGCACGGTGCCTCTTGATGTGGGGATGTTTATCTTCTCTCAGTTCTTACCCATTGGTGCGTCTCTCAGATAAAGTGCTTTTACTCAGATTGTGAAACCCACTGTAGTCCTGTCTTTGTTAAGAAGATAAGCTACAGCAGGAAAGCAGCAGCAGCAAAAAAAAAATTCCTCGAGTGTGTTATATCTTTCTCTCCCAAGGAATATCACACAACTTGGACAGCTACTGTAATGCTAATATACAAATCAAAACTCTGAGAAGCAAAATAGAAACATCCAACCATATTAAATAAGTTTTTTTGTGTGTTTGAAAGCTCACAAAAATCTAGATATTAAATTGATGTCCTGGCACTTGTGCAGTGTAACAGGCAGATTCAATTAAAAGAAGAAAATATGTCCAGCCTGTAGTGTGGGCTAAGCAGCAATAAAAAGCAAATCAATTTTTCAGGAGTTTCAAAGCCTGGTGCAGATTTCCAGAAGGCAGAAGCCAAAAATATATTTATTAAAAAAGACCCTAGGGGCTCAACAGTGTCATTTTAACCAAACTACTGCACCTTCAATATGATGAACTGTCACTATATTTTGAGAAATACTTTGTAAATAATCCATTTATATGTATAGATATAACATGTTATATACGTATAGATAAATGCATATGCTTATGTTGCATATATTCAATGTCATTGATTATTTGATAGAGGTGCAATGGTATACTGCAAAAAAAACACAGATCAAGCTAAGTTACAGTCATTTGTGTTCTCAGCTACCCAGTGTAACAGTAGTGTGCAGCTTTCTATAGAGCATTAAATTAGGGAATTTTATATGTATATATACATATATATGTGTGAGTGTGTGTGCGTAGTGGATATATATCTGTCTATATGTGTATATATATGTATGCACGCACATACATTTAGGCACATGTGTTGATGGATTATTTGCAGAATACTCCATGTGTAAATATACCAAACCTCCTGGTTTGGGGTTCTTAGATTTGCCATCATTGCTTTCGTTAAGTGGAAGGCGCATACGGTGCTGCTCAATGTGCAGGGCTGAAACCAGAGTTTATCCAGCCAGTCCAGTGCAGAACCCAGAATGGCAGCTCCAGCTTCCCTGCTTTCCTCCAGCCATACACAGTCATCTTTAGAAATCTAGGGGTAGGGGAGTCCCCACCTCCCTTTTACTTTTTAATCCTATTCCAGCAAGATGTCCACGGCCAAAGCACAGTTGTGACCCCATTGAAATCAACTACGAAACTCCTGGGTGAATAGAAGAAGGATCCCCACCAGAAAAATTATTTTAAGGGATCCATTTGAGCTTTTGGTCACTAGTTAGCTGGATCAAATCTGGAAATCAAGAATAGCAAATCCTGCTGCTAGCCACGGACTGAACCTGCTTCTGATTAATCCCTAACAACTTCTGCACGCTCATCTATCCATTGCGACAACAGGGAAGCTCCGCCATCCAGCCAGCTTCTAACACTTGCATGAGGGATTTTTACTGTCTCTTTTCTTTCCTCCTTTGTTTTTTGTCACCGGTGTTGCTAGAAACAGGTGATCATAAAATGTTGCACTGTGTTCAGGCAGCAAACTGAGAAAAAATAATTTTCTCTTGTTACACTGAGCCACAGATTTATTTCCCTGAAGGAACCCAAGTGTGACTGCAAAGATAAAAAAAAAAAAAAAAAAAGAGGGGTAAGCAGCATGGTGGTGATGATTAAGGTGCCCTTCCAAGAAATAAATAAATAACCCCAACCTCCTGGCACCTTTGCGTAGGTCTGCATTGCACCCGGTGTCATTACACTGGCTCTCTGTATAATCAAGACAGGAAAGAGCTCAGCAGAGTGAGGACCTCCCATTTCAGACCCTCAGTGCTAGAGACAATATATACCCAGCTGGCAGGATGGATGTGTTTTTTATTTAAAACACAGACAAACACGCACACAGAGGGAAAGAAACCCTGCAAAGCGAAATTTGTTTCTAAATCTATTTACGTTTTGCGAGACTCAAGATCACCTTGAACCATCTTTGCTGTTTCCTTTTTCCTTTGAAGTTGCAAGTTCTACATAAGCCCTTAAAAAAAAAAGAAAAGAAAAAGGCAAAAAAAAAGGCAAAAAAAAAAAAGGAAGTGTATAAAGAAGCTATTTGTGATATGTATTTTTTAATACTGACATTTTAAAAGGTTGAAATGTTATGGCATCTTTTGCAAAGTTATGCCATTTAAACAAGATAACATGGCATTTTACCATTAAAGAAAAGACCCTCTTTTTCACTCGTACCTTTGAACAGTTTATCATTTTGCAATAATATCCTTCAGCTATGTAGCTCTCTGTTCTTTTTCAAATGGAGGACAACATCTCTTCTAATTGTGCTTATGATACCAATTAGCATTGGGGTTTTCTGCTTTTATTAATAAACAGCCTTTCTAAGAGCACCGTGGCTGTCCTAAATATTTTTTCTCCTATATGGGATTCAGGAAGAAATTGTAATTAATTCCTCTTTCAGTGAAAAAGCAAAGCTATTTTTAAATTGCATGCCTGATTGAATTAACAAAGTGTTAGACAATTAACAGTCTTTCTTTTTATTTTTATGTTCTTTAAAATGCAGATTCAATTTAATACTGTTTTCCCCTTCGTCCTTTTCATGTGTCCTAATTGTTAGCTAAGTAGTGTCAGGACTGCGTGTTATCGGCCAAGGCAGGTGTCAGGTTTAATATTATTAAAGATGCAATTATTCCTTTCTCAAGCACAGCTTGTCAGTTTAGCTCATCAATGTATATATCAATACATTTTTAAATGAAAAAAAAAAAAAAAATCTCTGTTTCCCATCCATAATTATCTCCTTGGTATCTTGCCCCTTGTTTTGGAAATGTCTCTCTAACCTTAGTACACCGGAGTTCTGGGGAATATAATGAGGTCTGACAGTCCTAAGGAGCTGCGCAGCCAAATTCTCCAACTTAGCATCATAGAATCATTTAGGCTGGAAAAGACCCTTAAGATCATCCCAAAACCCAGCCTGCGAGACTCCAAGGACGCGTTCTTCTGCATCATCTCCCTGGGCCACCACTTTGAACGAGGGTGCGCAGGAAAGCTTGGAGGGAAAAAAACAATAACTGAGGAGGTAACTGATCTCTTGACATTGCACCTGCGTCATGTAAGGGTGCTAGGAAAGTCGTGAGGGAAAATGTTGTTTTATGGTGCCAACACCCATAAAAGAGACGAGAATGAAGGACTGGGAGTTCACTTGCTGCGGAGCAGAGCTCCGAGTATCTGCTCTGGAAGCACGGCAGGGGAAACCCTCTGAGTTACCTGGAGCTAGGAGTTGAATCCCTCCTCCTCTGTCCTTGGAAAGCCAGCGGGTTCACAATGCCACCCTCCCCAGTTGCGACTTTTGGGTTTGGGTTTTTGTCCAATCACCGTCACAACCAAGTCTCCCAGAAAATGCACTGGATGGATGGTTTAGTTACTAAAAATCAGATTCAGCATTAATCAAAACTGTTCACTAAATATGGCTTGAATTCATAAATAATTTTAGCTGGCAAAGGTGAAAACATTGAAATAGGACATTTTTTTAGAATTTTTCTAAATTATATACTTGCAAAATTTCAAAATCATGTTTTCTTTTCAGCTCGGGCTAAATTTTGTTTTAAAGGAACGTTTAGGAATCAGACGTTTCATTTTGATTTGAACAATGTGCTCCGTTTGACCCAAAATGAAGTACAGATGCACACATCCCTGCAATTTGGCCACCATTCAAAAAATCAATTATCCTCAAAGCTTACACTGTGCCCCTTGAGGGAAATTGTTCTCTGACCATTCCTGGTCAGATGAACCATGTCCTGAAGGGTATATAAGCCATGAACAGATAACAGTTTAACAGATCAAGTTATGGTTTATTCACACATCTTCTTCCAGCATCAGCACACCAGAGGTATTTTCACTCTGACGCTTTCCTTTCCTATTAGTCTACAGCAAGCTCCTTTTCAAGATGGGTGCCCAGAAAATCCACAGCTCATATTTACGACCATCCCGACTTGCATCGTGCAGACTGGTCATTTCAGCATGAGGATGATGCACGTTGCCAAGCCAGCTTCCATTTATTCTGGAAATTTGTAGATATTCTCTGCTGCGGGACCTGACCTGCAGCCAAAGAACTTCCCAGCAAACCCAGCTGAGAGTTCTCCAGTTTAGAAAAATATATAAAATGCAATGGGCTATTTTACTGAAATATAAACTTTTATGGAAAACATATGCTCCTTCACTGTTTTCTCTCAGAATGTCATGATCAAAAAGCATTTTCAACAAGGAAGCTTTGAAAATAATTGGCCAAATGTGTGAAAAAACAGCTAATGCCCCTCTCCTCCCCCAACTCTTTCTGCTTTCCACTGATGAAAACTAAAGTGCAAAAGCCTCCCCTGGCATGACGCTGCTTCGGCATGTGCGGTTCTCTCCACCCTGGTAACACCACGACAGGTTTTGGTGCCACAGCTGGAAATCCGCTCATCTGCTTGGCCGTGTTGCACATCAGCTGGCTGCTTTTGGGCTGGAAGCAGACCGGGAAGAGAGGGGCTCAGGTTTGGGATCATTACTCAGTTATTTCCAGGTATCCTTGATTAACGACAGTGGTTCCCTGCTCCGGTGGGTCATGCGTGTCCTCGCATGGGCTCTCCACGCTCCTGCGAGCGTGCCGGTGGCTGCACGGGAGCCGGGTCGCTCCCAGAGCAGCCGCAAGATCCTCCGGCTGCCGGCTCAGCGGTGCGTGGCTGGAGACTGACAACTAATGGTTAGTTTGCAAATAGCTGCATAAAAGATCAGAGGATAATATGCGAGGGGCGGGGAAAGGAGAAGGAAGGAAGGGGAATGACTGGTAGTACTTAAAGGAAATTGATTCCTGTTTAATTTTTATTTAGTTCGATATTAGTTTTCAACAATAGGGTTCTTAACACAGAATTTTGCCCAGCTTTCATGCTGTATCAGGATCTGGTGGGGTGGTAGAAACGGTGACTGTAACTAAGAGGGACACATATTCGTCTCGAACTTAACCTCTCCAGGCTTAATTCTCTTCTCAAGGCAGGAAAAATCAGAAATAATTTCATTTCCGTTAATACATTTCCCAACCGCGTGAAGCTGATGGAACAGCACGGCCCTTCAAGTCCTCCATCCCCTGTTAAAGAGAAGACCTTACGTGTGCCATGGCATTACTGAGAATAGGAAATACGAGGTCATGAGATCGAAGTGATGGAGCTTTCTCTTTTAAGTTTTTGAGAGAGAGAATAAGGAAAAAAGAGAGAGAGCGACCCTTTTAATGAGAGCCTTTTAAAGACCAGGCAACTTGGGAAAATTTACCTTTGTGCAAGTAAAAACTCTGATCGGTTCTCATATTGTTATAGACAAGAAGGGAAGAAAAGGGAAGAGCGGGAGGTCTCCAAGGGGAGGTCTCCATGGCTCCTCGCACGCTGCCCGGGAGTGAGAGCAGCTGTGTGCCCTCACAGGTTGGCCAGGTCCTTCAAGCCTGTCACCTACCTCCCCTTCCCCAGAGATGCGGCAGGAAAAGCTCCTACAGGTGCCATGGCCCGGCCACCTCCCAGGAGGTCACATCTGACCACCTGCATCTGCGGGCGGCAGTTGGGAGAGGGCGGAGGGTCTCCAGTGCGAAAGCCTGTAAAATGGGACTTCTGGGAGAGCGTAGGTCATTTGGGGAAGACAGGGCAGGAGGAACAACAGGTCCTGTGTCCGTGGGCTGGTAACAGAGACTCTGTGTCCAGGGAGGGTAATGGAGAGGTTAGAAAAGGGGGGATCTGCTGCCTGGAGACCCTCCGAGCTTCTGCACCGGAGGCTGAGAACAACAGCCCTGTGGGTGCTTCAAGGCGGATCGTGGAGGAGGAGGAGGCTCTGAGACACTGAAAGCATTCAATTCTGTGGGAGCTACCTGGCTACATCCTTTCCTCACCTTTGAAATTCGCCACCCGTGAATTTTAGCTCTGAAATTTGCTGTCACGAGGCAGTCGTGTTACTGCTCTGCTATAAGACCCTTTGCGTTATATTGGCAATAGCATTTGATTGTTGCACTTTGATATAACTGAATAGGTAATCAGACCACTCTTTATTTTAGCCTGAGGATATGCCTTTGATTTGTAGAGGTTGGCCATTTCTTATCTGAGTTTGAAAATGGGATTATTTAAATGTGTATTGATGTTTTTCATGTGGTCTAACTGTGCAGTTCAACATGGTAATTCAACTCATAGCTATACCAGATTGTTATCTAATCTGATAAGATATGAACAGCACAAAGCCGAGATGATGAAACAATCAGGATTGTTGACTCACTGGGGTCCTGCTAAATCCAGTCTGCTTTCATACTTAATTATCCTGTCAAGTTCCTCGAATCTTAGCTCCTCCAGCACTGCGATGGCGAGAACGGTGGTAGTGACACCGCTTGGTGAATACATAAGTTGATCAAAATAATTTCAGCAGATACAATGGCTATTTATGCCTCAACCACAATATTAAGAGCTACTGATTCAAATACCCTAGACTGCAAAATTGGCCCTCTTAGCATTTCTAGGATCACTGAAGGCCGTTATTAAAGGCCTCTGGAAGTTAATGTTTTGCTAACATGAGCTGCCACCTGACTATCTGATACCAGAGCGGGAAAAGAACAAGTGAAAACTCAGCCTTCCTAATTTTCTTCCTAAACTGGTCTTTTCTAGCTATCTACACCAGGCACTTTACCTGACCCTGAAAACTTTGCTGGAAATCTACAGCCCATTTCTCCTGATGCTGCTTACATCATATTTTATTCTTATTACGACTGCCACTTTTATTAAAAGATAATTAAGCTGTATTAATTAGATCTAACAGATAAATTTTAAAGGCTTCCCCCACCACTTGCGAATAGCTTGTATTTTCAGTCTGGTTTTCTTGACCATCTATGGGAGTACTCACAAGAGCAAGTATTGTATCACAAGAGGTGATGGCAGAGGTAATGGCAGGTATAGCAGGAGAAAACAGGTATTTCGGGTATTCAAGAAAACAAGCATTAAGGGTCAAGCAGAAGCAGTGGAAATATTTTAATGGTCTGAATTGAAACAGTACTCCTGTAAGTTTTACAGGGGTCTTTTCTTTGCTGTTAATTTGAGGTCAGCATTTTGCTGTCAGGCAGTATTTATTTGTAATCCGGGTATGAAGGAGGTCCGTTGATAGTGGTGTTTTAAATGGTCAGAGAAGGGAAAAAGGCCCATAAATGTTCACAGAAATCCCAAAGCAAAATATCACTGTGTCAAGCATCTTTTGCTCATTAACTCACTGGCAGATTCACCTGTGGATGTATCTGGAAGAATCATTAAGAGCTTTGTTACGGTATAGAGCAGCCAGTGAAGCATCCTTGTATTTAAAATCGGCACTAAAAAAGATCCAGATATTGAAAGACGCTGCTTTATCTATGAGGTGTATTTTAAAGGGAAAACCACTGCTTCAGTTAAAAGCATTATCAACTGTGAGACTGAGGGATTTAAATCAAAGCTGTTAATGTTCCCTTTGAGAGGTGGCACCAGGTAAAAATACCTGATTTTCAGAGAGCTGAGCACCTCGCCACGAGGATCGGTACTACCACACTTCTCAGCATCTAGACTGTGGAAACTTCTGGCCACAGATGGTATGGGAGCCACTCAATCCTTTCATGTTGGTCCTCTTGAAAATTGTAGCTATTATGTTTAAATTAATTATGCTATTTTCTGTCGAAATTGCAGAGTGCTGTGCGAGACAGCCTTGCCCAGCCCCGGTACACACGGGGTGACAGGAGGGCCTGCCCTGGTCTTTCAGAAAGGCTGTAATTAGCATGGAAAGGAAAGACCAACTGTTGTTTGAAAATGTTAATGCTAAAGGTCTCGTTTAAGCTGGTGTCTCTCATAGAAGCCCATGTCTCTCATATAAGCTGATGGAAAAAAATGTTACTTTTCTGCTCTGGCTTTTTCCTTCCCCCCTGTGGGGAACTGTGCCATTCAGGGGCTCTCGGAGGTGGGTTCAAGCATGCCCTCCCGCTCAGCCCCCTCCCTGGCTCCATCCATACCATTTCTCCAGCTTTCCCAGGCCATTTCCGTGCAGCCGCGATGCCAGGAGCCTTTCCTAACTCCTGCTGCTGACCATCTCTCTTCCATCCCTTCTTCAGTCCCGCTTCATCCTTCCACCGAGACACCCCACCAGTGAAGGATGCGGCTTAAAGCCAAGCCAGTCTCGTGGGAAAATCAATGGGGATTGATCGATAGCTGCTCTGTAAAAAAATAAGGTGATGGGGAAATGTCCCTGCCTGGGCATATTTTGAAGCTGTGAGCCACCCCCTCTCCTGCACCCCTCCGCTTGAGACTGTCACCGCTGACGGGACCCCAACCTTGCTTGCCCATAAAGCTATAAACATGCATTCAACACCACAGACAGACAGAGAGCAGAGCAGACAGATGCCACAGCTGCAGAAGAGGGTGTTTTCTCTGTGCTGTCTCTAGGGATTACAGCCTAAAAAACCCAGTTACGTGCACGTATATGACAAGGTTTCTGAACTAGATCAGCAAAGGTGTGTGAGGGGACAGGGTTAGCGACATGCTTTTCTCTGCTTGTCCATGTTTTTTGCGTAGAGTTCAGGGTTTGAAAGCTGGGGGTTGTTCAGTGCAGAATCCAGGTCCTTAAATATTTTTTCATGTACCAGAGCTATGCGAGCTCATACCCCTGGAGCATCCATTCCTTACACCTTCCCGGCTTGCAGACAGATGCAGAGCATCAGACCTCGGGATCCACATTAGCGTTCAGGATGACCAAACCTTGCTTATTTGGGAAAATGTTGAGTATTTATTTTCCTCTTTGTAAATATAAGCCCTCTCCCCATCGGACTCGTCTTCCACCCAAGAGCTCCTTTGCGTGGCTGCTGCCTCCCAGGGCTGCTGTCACGTCCCCCCCATGCACGTGGACCTGGTGGTGACCCTCATTCCCAACCACACCTGGGCTTGCTGATGAGGTTCAGAATGCCTTAAAATAGGTTAATTTGTAGGAAAGTGACAGAAATAAATTGCTGGCACTTTTGTGTGCTGATAAGTTTAACCTTTTTTTTTCCCTGAGAGGCTAAATTGCCAATCATCCGGAAACACACTGGAGTTCACCCATTACATAAAGGAAGCTGTTAGTCTCATTTAAAACAATATTGACCTTTTTCCCGTCCTTTCCATTTTGACTAAATTACAGGGTACATTTTTTGAAATGCGCCTTTTGTCTGACTGTAACCAGGTGACCCTGATTTTTCCTCTTTTCTTTTTTTCTCACTTACAGCTTTCAACCTTTCCTTTCTACTTCTAACGCAGTTCTTAGTTTAACCACTGAGATTTTCAAATCCACAGATATCTAAAAAAAGAGTTTGCATGATACATATATTTTCCAGTTACAAAATCTATACCTGGAAACTAAAAAAAGCTTAGCTGGTGCACACTGAAATACATGGTGTGGGGGTAGCAGGGGACATTGTGAAAATGATTGAGAAGTGTCTCTGTTCTTCCAAATTCAGATCAGGGAGTGTGTATGAGCTTTCAGTTTCACTCAAAATTAATTTCAGATGCAGCATTACCAACAGATTATCTTCTGGGAGCAAAAATATTCCTGCTAACAAAGAATTGTTTTTTTTCCTTGTTTTTATCTTTAAATCAGACTGTGAGTACGTATGGCTCCATGTAAAACCAACGTAACTCATTCTGAGAGATTTTTTTCCTGCACAGAAACATTTTTTAGCTCACCTGGGGCCTTGGGCTGAGCCTCCGATGTCAGCTTCTGAGGACATTACAATACGAAAGTGGAGCCTGAATTGTTTTTCTTGTACCCAAGCCCTCTGATAGCAGCGTGGCCTTACAGATGTATTCTACTTACATTTCCTTCGTTATTTCCTGAAGAAATACAAAGAGACAAAGTCTCCCTGCTCCAGCTTCCTTCCCTCCCAATTAGTGCCTAGTGGCCACTTGGCATCAACAGTATTTCCATAGACTGAGCTGAAGCCTCAGCTGGGATTTACATCCCTGTATCTCCATTGCAACAAATGATGGAGGCTTAGTTACATCAGCTGAGGATCTGAACCATCCCCCTGTACATTCATGAATGTGCTTAGGGCATTTGTTTCCTGTATTAACTTTTCCTGGATAAAAACTAAAAATATTCCTGCGTACGTTCTGCCAGCTCTTGGCTCATATAGAAATGTGTCTTCTAATTAATACAAGCATTTTTTTAATTCAGACGTATGTTGGTTCATTATATTATTTTTTCTAAATCACTGAGGTGTGGTTTTTTCCCCCAGTCAGTCCTATTTTAGTAGTTCCAGTGCTTTTTGCAGGAATCCTGAGATGCAGGAAGCTTTAGGAAGCATTAGAATTCCCTGGCAAGGGAAGCATTGGTATTTCCATTAAACTTAGGAATTATAGGCCTCTTCTGTGGGGGCATTTATCCCACAGGTTTGATGCCACAATACTGAGAGCCCAAAGAGAACACGGTATCTTCCAGCTTTAACCCCATCGCTTCAATATTTGATTAATCTGAATCAGTGGCATTGAAAATGGCTTGAAATGTTTAATCGTCCTCTCTAGGAAAGAGAGATTCAGAAGCTAGAGCACCTTTCAAATCAAACTGCCAACAGAGAAAATAATTTCTTCATATTGCTTACTGGTACAGTGTTCAATCCATCTGTGAAAATATTTGGGTTGCATTGCTGGGATTTGATTGACTCTCCTACCAACACCAAAATTTTAATAAGCTATGGAGGGACAAATTATTCCAACCACTGTATCTACGTTTTGTGACCGGGCTTTGGGAGGAGAGTGAAACGCTTGCACTTGATTGCAGGTGCAAGTGTGTCACTGCGACGGCTACGTGGGCTGCAGGCAAACAAGTTCCCGGGTTAACCAGCGCATGCTCCTGCGGTGTGGCCGTGCCCCCGCTTCTCCTCCTCTCTCTCCTCGCTGGGAGAGGAGCAGCCCAAACCCTCCTCCTTCCTCCACGGGGCAGAAGCATTACATTTTCCCTTTGGGCTGGCAGAGCTGCAAAGATGCTGCCTTGCCAACGTTTCGCGGTTTGCATTTAATTCTAGTAATGCTGGTAGAGCAATTTCTTATCTTTCAGTTCTACTTTAGAGCATAGGATCCAAACATTCCTCTATAAGCCTGCGATGCAATGATGTGCACACCGGACTTGCACAGTGATAGGAATAAAAAAAAATCCCACCTGCTGTATACAACCTTTAGATTACCTGGTTTTACTCAGCATTAGTATGTGCCTGCGTGTAAAATTGCCCCGCACAATTATTCAATCTCATGACAACTATTCAGTTTGCAAAGCAAAAATAATCATGTGATTACCCTGTAATTAGCTGATAGTTACTAATCAATTACATCTGCAGAGTTTGCCTTCCACTGAGGAGGTGCGTTGTGGTGATTTACGGGGAAGGCACGGTGCCTGCCCCGAGCAGCTTACAGGCGTCCGGCTTTGCTTTGCTTAATGGCTGAGCAGTTGCTGGGGCTGGAGGAAGAAATACAGGACTAAACTCTTCATCAGAGCTGAATGGCAGGAGTCAGGCATCTCACGTCCCAGCTACAGCGTCGGCAGGGTCCGGGTAGGACGTGTTAATCTCGTTGTGGGGGGATTAATGCTGAACAGGTTGGCTGCAGAAGTGTGTTTGAATGAGGCCTGAGTGAAGAAAGCAAATGCATTCCCCAAACATTTGGATATTCCTCTTTTCACTTGTCTTCTCCAGGCTTAGCACAGCCAGGGCTGCTTCATTCACTGGGGTGGTTTGACACTGCTGCAATAAAAATAAGCACAAAGTAAGGTGTATTCTACAGGTATTTATTTACCTTGATATTCCTCCTTTCCTGAAAGGATGACTGTTATGGTCTACACACAGGCAAAAAGTAAATTTTAGCGTGTACGTTGGCAGTGTGGGTTTGTTCTTCTGGTGTGCAGCTGGAAACAAGCCCACTGGGCTTACCTGTCCCTTCCCCACTTAGCGACAGCGTCTGAGTCTGAAATATTTGCAACTGGTGAGAAAACGGGATTAGCAAATACCTTTGAATAACAACAAAAATCGAGTAGAGTCCCTAATCTCTGGGCACACACTCACGAAACTCTCCCAGAACGTCCTTGGCTCGAGCTTGACCGTTCAGGGCCATTCGGCGCATGGAGGAAGGGATGATTTTGCAATATCCAAGGAGCAGTGCTGCGAAAACTGAAGGAGATGCGAAACTAGTGGCAAGTTTGAAGAACAGTTTAATAAATATTTCTGCTGTGAAAGAAGGACATAAGAGACGACAAGAATAGAGATGCATCCATGAGAAGTTGGGCAGGAGTTTAAAGGGAAAGCTGAAAAGCTTGAGCTTGCTGCTGCAGGGGTGAAGCTTATTTTTGAGAGAGATGGGGGATAAGGGTGAAAATATGATGGAAGAGGGAGAGGGACAAGCCCTGAGGTTACAAATCAAGAAAAGCCATGCTCGAGGGAGCAAGAGGGGGGAGGCTTGAGGACCTGTGGGCAGAAAAATGTGTAGTCAGGTGCAAAGACATGTCACCTGCCCAGCCAGTCATGAAGCCTGGCAGGACTGTGCCGTGGTCCCATGGCTCTGATCCCGGGCGGCTGCTTCCAGCGCGGCTCTGCCAGCGCCAAGGACCACGCTCCGGCTGGGAAGAGCCTCGCCGCTGGGGAGCGGGGCTGGATGCGTGCACACCGGTCCCTCGCACCTGCATGGCATGGGGGAAATTCATCCTCTTCACCAGTGCATTTCTCCCTCCCTTTCTATCATCCGAACCTCCTATTAAGAAAGATCCCGACAACACCATTAAAATGTCTTGCGTCGATTGAAAATTCATTGTTCGCTAAAAGCTAATCAAAGCGCGGGTAAACACAATGGCCCCTTTTCCCCCAGCCTGACGTTTCATTTACACAAGAGCTCAAGCCTTCGCACCGGCGCTCTGCCATGCAGCCGTCAAGCATTGATTGTGCTATTCAGCAGGATGGCTCAATAATTACAGCCCCGGATCTCCAAACCACACCAAAGAGCAGGCTTACCACTGCTAGCCTTTGTTACTAATTGTCCTTCAGGATACTTGAGATGAATTACCGTGGCTTACATTTTCCTGTTTTTCCTTTCTCTTCTATTGGGTTAAAAAAAAAGAGAAATCTTTCCACTTAGCGGAGCTGGACGGATCAGACAAGTGTAGCGTTGACTGTTGACAGCACTTCATAAGAAAACCCTCTGACTGCAAACTGTCTCATTGATATGTTCAGCTTGACATGTCGGATTGATTTTTGATTATTTTACAAAGCTCACTTGTGCATGTTTTCATTATCAAGGCTGGGCAGTTTTCATACTAACACTTACAAAATGTTAGAGCTATTAATATAATTTGATATCATCTATACTGCATCTAATTGTAACAAGTAATCCAACAAATTAAGCCTCTTTCACCAAAGCTCTCCAAAATGGATTGCACTTCTGATTATTCTTTTCGTTTGTTTTGCTTGGGGGTGCTTGAAACAGTAGCAAAATTATTTTAGTTCTAACTTTTTAATCCTGCTCGTTGTGAAGACAGAATTAGGGCTGAAAGTTTTAAATTCAAGACAGGCGAATGCGATCGGTGCCAAATCCATGCTTATTCCCAGCGACTTCATCGGGAACTGGATCAGCTCCCGTGCAAACTGCCGGGCTGCGGTTTGGGAGGCAATGGCACGCTCAGGGAAAGGACACTGTCAAACATTCCCCCCACACATGGACCGGTTGGATTGATATTTGTCCTTCATTTATTAAATCTGCTGTCCCCAGCCATCCCTGCACTCACCCCCATGATCCCATTCCCCATGCCCAGCCTCCAGGCTCGGATCCACCCTTTCCCTTGCTCTTCCTCATCTTTCTCCAACGATGCTAGCTCATCGTAAGCCTCTCTGATCCCCCAGAAACCCCAGAACGAAGCTGTGATGTTGCTTGGTCTTTCCCATACAACCATTGCGCTCCTGCTGATGACCCCAATGAGAGTTTTTGCACAGCAGTGGCCTGGAGCCGATCCGAACTCCCCCAGAAATTTAGGAGGAACTTTCCTTCCTCCTAAGACAGATTAGAGACATGGGTTATGCTTGATTAACGCAACTGCTGTGGGTAGCTGGCCCACAGAGAGAATAAGCTCCTTCTGCTAGTCCTGTTTAGCCGTTATCCCTTGGAAAAAAATACTGCCTGCACTGTCTTCGCCTTTTTTTAAATGCAGTATGGAAAAAGGAGGAACGAAACCATCTAAGCCGAATTTTAGAAGCCAGAGGCCCACAGTCCATATGCAAAACTGCAACGGGTTTTGCTCCTGCGTTCGCTTTATCTGTGTGCGCCACCGGCGTGATCACCCGCTCAGGGAGCCGAGCAACGCACAGTGACCAAGCGTCCTATATTTCACAAGCTTGTCCTTTTTTCTCCAATCACAGGAGAAAAAAAAAATCATTTCCCATCACTTTCCCCCCTTTTTTTCCCCAATAAATGACATTCAATATGCCTTGGTGCCACACATCGTTTTTCTAAGCACGAGATGCAACTACCCCAGTTTCTATCAGCTGGGCAGGGGCTGGGAATTTCCACTCGTGAACAAATGCCCTTCTTGGTTTTCTTTTTATAAAAAAGCAGGGCCCTAAATAGTGTGTAAGCACTCTCCTGCGACTGTGCACTCTCTTCATAACCCTTCCACTCGAACAAAGTGATTGTCTGAACAGAAATCGCTTCACTGAGATGATTAAATTAGTTCCTACATGCCAGAGATGTACAGAGGTCTTGACATTTATATTTGGGTACTAGAGTCTGACATTCAAATGTATTCGTGTTTGAAAACAGTGTAATTTTAAAAGTAGCATAAAATCCATTAATATAATAGGGAGAGAGGGCGATGCTTTGGTTTGTTTGGGGCTGTGCGAAATGATCATTGCCGGGGTTGCAGGCAGGGCAGACCCGCGCTGGCTGGGCTGGGGCGGGCAGGGGAGATGCGCTCTCCCCAGCGTCCCCCAGACACACCAACACCCCGTGTGCTGCCGTGAAATATTAAACCCACGGAAGCCAGGGGAAAATCAACCTTGGTCTGCACATGGCTGAGATGTCTCTAATTGCAACAGGTTTATTTTGACATGATATAATCCACTATTTCTTCCCATGGCTTGGAGTACACCTGCGGCTAGGCTGTCAAACCAACAAGCACACACAGGGTAAATCTCCAAAAAGGCAAAACAAACAATTAATGATGTTCTCAGTGATCCCAGCGAGGGAAAAGCAACAACACATATGCAAGCAGCTTATTCCAAATTCAGCTGGCACCCCTAGAAAGAGAACCTGACCCAACATTTAGTTCTGTATTATGTGACGAGGATGGTGTACGCTGTTGGTTGCCATTATTTAGAAACCAAAATTCTACGTGTTTTTTAATAGTTTTTGGTCCAATGATACGCTTATTTAACATATATATTAAAGATCTCTATCAGAATCCCAATCCCCTTGTTTTATCATGGCTTGGATACCCAAGCAGACACTCTCTTTTGCCTGGAAGTACGATTTTTAACTTTAACACAGAGCAGCATTGCTGCTTTCCAATGTTATTTTGAATGAGTGAATGCAAATGACATTATTCAATTTGCAGAAGCGGTTTCATTCATGATGTGACATTAGCATCTGGTACCTAAAGGAAACATTCTTCACCAACTAAAATAAAAAAAGTCTGATTGATAAATTCCTGAGAGCAAATTCCCCACTGCGCCAGCAGTGAAACAGTCCAGTAGTTTCATTCTTTTGCATCAAAACATAACTCTGTTGGGATATTCATCTTTTTCCCAGGATATCCCTCAAATGTGTAGGGAAAAAGAACTTTAAAGATCTAGGCTGGAGCACATGAGCGTGCACGACGCAGCGGAAAGGAAGGAGCCTGTGATAAACGTGCGTGCCCACGTTTTGGTGGCCTGTGTCTGCACGTATTTATTATTCTCATCTGCAATATTGATGACCAAGGACCGATCTCACTGCACATGCGTCTTTCCCCCCGCATCCCTTTTCCTTGACTTGCGCAGCTGAAAAACGCTTGGATTTTTTTGTTGCTGTTTTGTTTTTACGCAGTGAACAAAATGCCCTGATGTTAATGCCAATTCATTTTCCCAAGCGGGGGGAAAAAAAAAAAAGGCAAGAAAAGAAACAAATCAAAACAGCAAACAGAGGAATCGGGGCAGGCCATTGCAATCAATAGCGAACAGGGCTGGAGACGACGTTTCGGCTGTTGGGAGCAGGTCGGTAGAGGGGAATACATTGTGAGTGCTAAATATGAGGATTTTATTATGCATGGGAACCCTCATTTTAAAGAGGCAGGATGAAACCGCATTCAGGATCAAGATCAGTCTTCAAAATAGTGAAAATTACTCACATGGCTAGGACGACTGGTATCTCTTTTTTGGAAAAACGACTCTTAATTAATTGGGAAAAAATTGGCACAAGAATAAGTGAGAATATACATATGTATACATGGGTGTGCGTACATACACATAATACACTTATTTATTATGCACGTGCTGGAGTGTGTATCTGAGTGTGTGTACGTATGATAAGAATAATGAGCTATAACAAAAATGAGGGGACAATTATTCTGATCTTTTGTAACCCATCTCGGCTGCGCAAATTATCATTTTGAGCAGTCTGAAAACAGAAAACTAAGCATAATAGACTATAGGGAGGCATATTTAAAAAATAAATTAAGGAATAAAATGCACAGAGACAGAATGCCATGTTTTGTTATGTCATTCCCTGCCTGCCTTTCTTCAGGAGAGAGATTTCAAATTAAATTCAAAGAGTCTACTTTTAAATAAACAATGAAAATTGAAAATAGGCTTCCTTGTTAAAATATATATCTCTCTATTTCCTCTCCTTTTTTTTAAAGTAATGCAGTACTGTGCAATGGTACAAAAAAAGAAGAAAAAAAAGGAGGGCATTAGGTATTAGGATTCCAAACGGGATAGTACATCTTTAATGATACATATGATAATTAAAGAATACAATAAACACAATTAGCATATGTTTTAAACAGTTTATTAGTGAAGCTTACCATAAAATCAGAATATATAGAGCTCCAGGGTTTGTTGGGATAACAGCTTCTAATCCTTAGAGTCATAAAATCCCTGGCTTGGAAGAAATGGGCATCTTTAAAATGATTGAATCAGCAGGCCTCGAGTGAAAACACACAAATTAGCAAACTCCAGCAGTTGGGCACTGTGCAATGCTGCAATGCACGGAGGTGAAGTCATCGCTGACACTGCCCAGCAGCTCTGATAGAGCACAGCGGGGATGTGGTGCTGCTGTGGACATCCGAGGAGATAATTACTTTAACTCCTTCCAGACCAGGGATACCCAAAAAATAAAATAATAATAAATAAAAAAAATATTCGCCTTTATTTTGCAAGTAGTTATCACGAGGAGAAATGAATGTCTGAGTAAGTGATGGGTATAAAGGAGATCACGGACTTCAAAAGAGAAGGGGGGTTTGCTCGGTTTGGGCTGCTCTCCCTCCCTCCCAGCCCTCCAACGCATCTCTGCAAGCCCGGGCCCAGCGCGACGGAGGGGGCCCGCAGGTGGGTGGCCTCCACCCAGGTCTCTGCGGGCGGCTGGAACCCAGGGGACCCGCTGCAGGAATTACCGGGAGTTTAAAAGTTGAATAATCTAGTTAACCAGTCTGGACAGGGCTCTAACAGCGCTCTCACGCAGCAGACAAATAATACTCTTGGCCATGGCACTTTGTATTTCTTGCTCTTGCCTTTTTTCTTTTCCCGATGTCCATATTCTCCCTTTCTCTCTCCCTTTCATTCCTTCTGACTTCAGGGCGGTGTGAGCAGTTGGGATTTTTTTTATGCGAATGATTAACATATAAACTCTTACGTTCATCATCCTATTGTAGAGATAATTTCTTCCCTCTTTTGTTATTTGTTTGTTTGTTTGGAGGGGGCGAGGATGAGTTTAATCCTGCAGTTCAGATATTTTAGGTTTCTTAAGAGCAGCAGGGAAGGCTTCGGATGAGAGTCGGTGTGGGCTGAAAGGAACGAAGCTCTGCTGAGGTTTTTTGAAGGGAAGGGGCAAATTGTCAACTTTATAATGAATCCTCATCAGACGTGATGACTTCCCAGCTCAGCAGCAAGGGAGAAGAATAGCAGTCAAGCGGTGTTTGAACACATTCTTATGGGGAAATTGGAGTGTTTGGATCCTGAAATTAGATCTGAAGACAGCCAAACATCTCCATAAAAATGGGAGCTTCGCTCAAATGAAGGCATTTCAAGTTTGCTCAGTTCCCGGTCTAATCTGAACAAATTCAATCACAGCTCAGCACAGAGGAAGCGTTTTGCTTTTCCTGCTGCATGGCAGAATTGGTGGGCACAGCGCTGCTTTGCATGAAATAGGCTGCGTGCTAATTTGGGTGGTCGGGAAGAAATTCTTCTGAGTCATCTTAAACATGCAAGGAATACTGAAAACACACAGCATGTGTGCATGCATGGAGAGAGTACGTTGCTTTACATTTATCCCATAGCTTGGAATATTTGTGGTAATATCATCTTCCTTAACTTCTGCCTGAGACCTCAAGTCCAGGAGATGGATGCACTATGTTAGCAGCAATGCAAACACACAGCACGAGCCACGTTTTGCCCCATAGATACTAGTCTGGTGTTGCCCCATATTAGTCTAAATACAAAAGAAATGAGCTGGAGGGGGAATGAAGGTCCAAAAAGATGAAGTGACTTCCCCAAGGTCAAACAGCAGGACGGTGGCAAAGGCAGGAATATAAACATGAATTATATTGTCACTCTGCTAGAGAAGGTTGAAATGCAGCTCATTTTTTTCCTGTAGTTTAGACCCAGCTTGACGTATTTGACCTCTATGCAGCTGGCCAAGGTCCAGGGAAAGAAATATGAAAAATAGGATTCTCTGTCGACTCTGGGGAAAGACATGAAAGTGAACTGGCCTGTGTCATGGGTTAACTCAATGGCAGTACCTGGTTTAAGCAAGGCAAGGGGTGAGTCAGGGTCTAGTCAAGCGGTTTTTCTGTTGACTTCATTGGTTTTCAGTTGCGTTTGAAGGGATTAAGAAATTTGGCCCAGCAACACGGGAGGAGGGGAGGAAATGTAACTGCACCCATTTTTTATTGTAATGTTTCACTATTGACATTCCCACACTGATGAATAGCCGGCGGCGCTCAGCAGGCGCGAGAGTCAGCACACTACAAGGAGGTTTGATCGCAAGACCTGAATTTTAGCTCCATCTCCAGTTTTTAGCGGAGGAATTCAGCATCTAGTGGAGCATTCACAGCAAATTGACAGGGAAGTGCAGAGCAAAAGCAGCTTGGCGTTCTGCTTAGGGTGGCTATTCCAGCCTGTAAAACCCTCACCCGGGGCTTGCCCTTACCTGGAAGGTGGTCCTGCAGACCTTCATCCCTGCCTTGGCTTTACACGCTCCTTTCGGGGAAGAGTTTATCATCTGGGAGGTGCAACGCTGTATGTAGCTGTCTGATTATGGCACATAAAGCCTACTGGCACACGCGTGTTAAAGAATAATGTATGTGCCAGACGTAACTCAGCCGGAGCTGGCTGCGCTGGAGGGCCCCAGTCACTGCTCCCTTGTGCCAGCTGCCCACCCATGTCCCCTGCGATGGGTAAAGGGGCACTAGGGTAAAATTGCAATACTCGGGAGCAGAATATCCTCCAGAAATGAGCAGTTGTATCGGTAAGAATGAATCTGGATCAAAATCAGAAACAAAATTTAGTGTCAGCTACCCCTCTCTGCTTTCGCCATTATAGAGAAGGCCCTAACATCTTCGAAACCTGAGATTTTAAAGAAAATATTTTAAATAACGTGTGCACTGTTCTCTTTTTCATTCAGGTGTAAGCATTAACGCACTTTATTTTTTTTAACCAACTAAACACGTGGCACAAGCATTTTTGCATTTTGAATTTAACGTCAATTTAGCATATGCAGAATATTTTCCTGTTCACTTTCTATTAGCATTTTACATTTATTAGTGAGAAACTCAGCAATGGTGGCTACTGAATTCAGATAAAAAATAATTCTGCACTGAGTATTTGACTAAGGCATTGACTTTAAACTGTGTTAGTTATTTTTATAGGTATTCTAAAAATAATACCATAGGGTTTATTACCTAACCCATATCACACGTAATTTGACATTTAAATGTTGAGGGCTCATACATGTGTTAAAACAGTGAGAAAATATACACAGAAATTTTTCAAGACTTCTTTAAAATAAAAATTAAAAAATCAGAAATTTATTATGTGCCCCAACTACATTGCAAATTGAAAAACTGACAGTTGTGGGTAGCCTGTACACCGACATTTATTAGCTCGGTTCCTCTGCACAGACTTTTAGGATGCTCCATCACGGATTAATGTCTCTCAGCAAAGAACATGCTATAAAAAAATAAGGAATGCAGCTGATAAAATTAATGAAACAAATCATTGTTGAAAGCATTTGGTGAGGTGTGAATTTGAAAGCTAGTTTCCTAATACAATATTTGTAAAATAAACAGAAATTAATATCCATTAATATTAACATAATTATCTTAACTGAGAATGTTGAACTGTTGCCTGTTTTGTTCTTTTCAACTGCAGCATCTCACTACAACTGGTTTTGTAGCTGGGGAATAATCTGTACGCTGTAATGACACAAGAAATAAAACGTAATAAAAGGAATAAAATCTGAATTCCCATCTCTGCAAAGAGTAATTCCACAATCCATATATTTTTTGGTGGCTTTCCTATAAGGTGAATACTTCTGCATGGCTTTATTTCCTAGACCCATTTTCACTGCCACCTTGAGTCAGGCTCACATGAGAAACTCATTCTGCTTAATACAAAAACCTTTCCCCAGATCTTAAAATGGCTCTGAGCGATCCTAAATTTCCTAAAGCCCCCGGGGAGCGGGGTGCGTGGGCACGAACGCGCGCTGCCCCTGCTCCCCTCCTTCCAGCCGGGCTCAGGAGCTGCGAGCTACGGCTGCAGCGGTGGCCTCCCCGTGGGACAGCCCCGTCTCTTGGCCTTTCCCACCAAGGAGGACGGGTTTCCAGGTGGGCATCCCAACTTTTGTATGCGTATCAGAAGCAAACTTCAGATCTTCACAGCTCTGTGCATAGCTGCCTTTCGGACCAGCTAAAATGTGAAAAATATGACATTTTCCATGAGAAATGGCTTATTTTTAGTTCTGCAGATACCGCAGTGGCTTGCTAGTGAAACCAGGCACTATGTGGACTGAAGTAAAAATACCAATACCTTACAAAGTTAAACCACGGACAGAAAAAGGGGAATTTGTTCTTTTAATCACAAAAACAATATGATACACCTTCACATCCCAATAGTTTGTTAGGTTGCAATTTGCCGAATGCAAACAATGTGGCGCCAGATGGTGCCGATGGGTGAAGGGACAAGGGGTCTCGGGCAGTCCGGAAGGCAGGACAAACCGAATCCATCCCTTTGAATTTCAGTGTTCTCGGTGCTAAAATCAGAGAGCAGCCAGCTTTATGGCGAGGAAGCCTCAGCAGGTAGGATGGGAGAGTTTTAGCTTTGGCTTCAATAAGACTTCAGCTCTAATTTGCCGTTTGTTAGGTCCCATGTTAGTGTTTGCATGCCTGCCCACACAAAGAGTGTAACATATGTTTTAGATGGGATCCTTTCTTTGAAGCAAAATGAAATGCTAAAGATTTTCTTAGCAAATATCTCCTTTTGAAAACCTCTCCTCATCCATCTCATGCAGACGTGAGTTAGCGTCTGTCCACTGCATCGCCACTAACCCTTATGTAAAGTGTCCATCAGGTCGGGTCCGGAGGGACTGGAGTTATGGGAATAACTGACTTTTCAACTCATTGGCTCAGCAACCTCATTAATTTGCCCTTAATCAAAATATTTCATCCAACCTGAAAAAAGAATTATGTTTTACTTAGGCATTTCTTAACCACCTCTAATATTACTATCAAGATTTTAAATGTTGTTTTGAGGAAAAAATGCTCTGAAACCTTTCTTTTTGGAAGTGTGGAAGTGAAACTTTTTTTAGTCTCTTTTCCAGCCTGCCACGTTGCCATATTTACCACGGCGCTAACAGTTGTCAGAGATTATCTGGCTGAGTCACAGCTTTTATGGGCTCAACTCCGGTACTAGAGACGCGAAGCAGCTCCTCTGCAACCCAAGGTTTATGTTGGCATAAGCGAGATCAGAATTCGCCCTTCTGTTTACCATTTAGCTGAATCACCCCATCACAGACCAACTGTCATCTGTCACTCCATACTTTTAATGGTACATTGCACTGATGTTGTCTATTTTTTCCCCTTCCTAGCAGCCCTGTCACTCTGGTATGTGCTAATCTCTTCTTCCAGGCTTCTGTTGGATCTCTTAATGACGATGCCACTGCAATTTAGTTGTCGGGTTTTTTTTAAAAAAAAGGCAAGAGAGACTTTGGGGAGCTAGAGGCAGAATCAGATTTGCCCTGGAACTCAGGCTGCAGACTAAACAGACCTTGATCTTTTGGGAAGCGCCTCCCAAGATGCGCTTTCTCCGTGCAGTCCCAGGCATCGCTTTAGCTGGGGAGCGGAGGAGGTACCCCTCCCACAGTCAGCACGGGGCTGCATCTCTCCGGCTAAGTGCGTTGCAGAGAATTAATTAATTTTAAAATTACATTCTCTTCTTAATGCTAGGGACTCACTGCAGCTCTGTATTCCCATGGCCAGTGGACCAGAAATCTTTACCCAGTGCTTGGCTTCCTTGGGGCCCCGGTGGTGACAGCGCTTCAATGCTTATTAACCCCTGCGGTGACAGAGGACTCGCGTGGCCCTGGCCAGCGCCTTCGCACAACATCTAGTGCCCGGTTCGCATCTCCAGATGGGGAGGTGCTTTTCTAACATCTGCAAGATGAATCACATATTCTTTTTGTATCGCAATAAACAAAACAGGGAGAGCAGTGCCTTGAAAAGGCAGTTCAGCTGTGGGAGGAACTGCCCGCCCAGGGCAATGTGAAATATTTCAGTTATTGAATCTTATTGCCTGCCCTCACGGGGGTGTATGTGGGTGTGGGTGTAGCGGGAATTTAAGCTACAATAATCTTCAGCGAGTTTTTCTACCCATTTCCCATTTGTATAGTTAGATTGTGCATCTAAGAATTTTAGCCTTTTTTTTATTTTTGCAAACATCTACAAAAAATTCCAGAGTTTGTTCGTGACCTTTCCAAAATTACCCATATGTATGTGAAACAAGCATTAACACCGAGCAGTGAATTTAGTGTGAACTATCACTTAGCTATTGCGGGTAGCGCCTGTGAATATTAACCCGTTTGGGGGTCCACATGTTTTTATGTTGGCGAAGGTTTTTGTCCCTGCAAAATATGAGTTAACATATGCACCGTTTTGATGAGTCCAAGTTCAGGATAAAAATTGGTTGGCTAGTTCAATTGCTATATGTATGCGGCATATAGTATACATAACTCGTAGAGGTCCATCTGGTAAGAGAAATAATACTGTGTCATTGCATAATATGTGTCTGGGTGTGCGTGTATTTCTCTGTACTCCTTCTTTGTCGTGATTCCACGGTTTAATTTAAATACGTGTTTCACTTCTCTCCATATTTCAGGTTTATTACAGAGTATGAAAATCAGGAAGCTTTTTGTTCACTTCATACATCTCCTCCAACAAAGCCAGACATCAGAACCCAGCACAGACTCCAGAGTGATTATTGTTACACATGATCTATGGAGCAGATAAATTACAGCTTGATTTTTATAAGGTATGTTGAGCCTGCAGGCTTCAGCAGAAACAAAAACAAAACAAAACACAAAACCTTGGTTTAACTAGTAATTTGAGGAAATATGACAAACCTGACATGGAAGTCACAGAGCAAATAAATATGCACATCCATCATTTTGTAAAATAATGCCTTCGCTAGAGAGACCTCTGCTTGCTGCAGTCTGCAGTGTAAAATTTCTTTGTGGTTTACTAGTCTCAGATCCTGCTACGTGAAGAATCAAGTTAGTTATAGTTGAAAGAAACAATTCTATGTATAAGAAAACCGGTGCCGTACAGTAAAACAGTGCAAATATCAATCCGTGTGAGTCAAAACTAAGTTGATTTTTGGACATATTATAATATTCCTGGAATGTTTAGATGTGGTTTTTCTTCATAATATGATTGCTAAAATACCGGTCGGAGAATCTTTTCTTTTATTGTAAAATAATCTAGTTCCTAGAAATAAAATCACCTGGTGGTTATTGCAGATATAAAATCCTACTGCACACAAAATACAACAAAAGGCAGTTTCAGAGTCATCTTTTGAGCACGATAGTTTTGTTGGTGCACTGGAAAGAAATTATGTGCGAAATTCTCACTTCAGGAATCAGCTTTTGGTACCTACTATTTTTTGCAGCTTGCCAGTATTTGGAAGGTTTTATGTGATGCTGAGGAACACCATCAGTGCCCTTTGTGTGAGATCTGCCTCTTGAACAGTCCCATCCCTGCGGAGTCAGGGAACGGCAGTTATCAGTGAGCTGGAGTTCACAACACAGCCAAACGTGCCTGCTCAAAGAGGAGGCTGTGGTACGGGCGCCGATGGGGATGTCGCCTTTGACATTGGGAGGAGGGGTTTACTCAGTTTAAGGGCTAAATCTAACAATTTATGTCAAAACGCCTCTGGATAAAGCACAAAACAGGACCAAATGCTCCACTCCTAAGGAAGCGTCTTCATCAAAACCACGACCCCTTTCATGCTCCATTCCTGATCCAATGAGTCCTTAGTTTTTTCTCCATTTGCAGGGATGCTTCTTGAACAGGCAGGATGGAGAGGAGCCAGATCACCACCACGCATACACATGCACATGTCCAAAATTCCTCCCAACCTAGAGAAGGAGACGCTGTGCCACGTGCAGGGAGGTGGGGCTGGGTCCTCCCAGGCAGTGGCAGGACCTGGATCTCCAGCGCCCTGTGCCTGGTCTCCACCACGTTCAGAGAAATCCCAGCGGATGGTGCCTGGAAGAGAGTGGAGGAGTTCCCAATGGGGCAGAAGTACAAACACAAACTGAGTAGCTCAGCCATGTCAAAACTGCCATAACTCTGAGAATATACAGAATTAATGCCGTAGGTATCAGAGAGCTCTAACATCCAAAGCTGGAGTGCCAAAAAGTAAAGGATTTCAGGTTAATAGGTCGGGAAGTAGGGCTGAAGTCCCTTCTGAGGTGTTTGCCTCCTTTATTAGACATGATCCTCATAGCCTGGCTGGGAGGTCTGCAGAAAACTGTCTAAATGGGACTACGAGCCTCATATCTTCCACTCTTAACCACAAGACCATCCTACATATACAGCAAAGGCGGTGGTCAGAAAAATAAGTCTAAGTTTGACCTTTACAAACAGCTGTTTTGGTCTGATCTTGTCGGTTTTGGTCCATAGGTACGATCCTATGTTTTGGTCTGATCCTGCGGTTCTTGGTCAGGCAAACCTTACTTGAGCCACCTGGAGCGTGGCTTATGTGAAGAGTCTATGATCTGTTCCACTGCCTCTTCCAAGTCGCATCTTGCAATTTAAAAGCAAAATGCATGTTCACTACTCTTAGCATTGCAAAACCAAAATAACTGGTTTGTGCTTCATCCATAAAATTGCCAGCTACGTTTTCATTCTGGAATCATTACGCCAGGTGTTTGTCAAGGAAGATGTACAAAGCAGACAGAACATGTTTAGCATTTCATATACCAGGTTGAGCTGCGGGAGTGACAGGTTGAAAAATCTTGTTTGGACTCATAGACTGAAACCGTTTAATATAGAAGTCACTGGTGGACTATAAATATGGAAAACCAATGTGCCGTATTTTTATAGAATCCCCATTCTGCATCTCTTTTAAACATATTAGTGCTTCCAAGAAGCTGTAGAATCTAAACTCACCAATTTTTGCTGTGAACATCTACAGTTCTTCAATGGGTGAACCTTCAGAAGCCCAAATATCTGCACAATATACAATTCATTTGAATGTGCACTTATATTAACTGACCCCGCAAAAGCCAACTGTGTTCATTTAGGCTAGGAATTACCCAATTTGCTCACATAATCTCAGCAATTACATGTTCATCTTGTTTAAATATCAGACCTATGGTGTCATTTACGTAGTATCTGATCTTTCTACTTAACCTCAAAGATATTAATCTTTATTAAAGGGGGTGAGAGGCAAAGAGAGGGAAGAGATGCTGGTGACAGATATTCTGACAGCTAGGAAAAGTCATTTATAAAGTGAACATCAGTAAACATTAGGGGTGACATATTGATATCAGCAGCAAGTAAACAGATGGCCAAGCTAGGATGAGGTATTACACCTTAAATTGTGGCAACCATTTTTTTTCCCAAGGTTGATCTTTTATATTTTTTAAAGAGAAATTTACTATTATGCCTCCTGCTTCCCCTATGGTAAAATGCCAGAAATTTGACTGAGATTTACTTAAAGTGACAGCAGTGCCCCATTTTGTCCAAGAAAGATGATCACTAAATGTCACGTCTATCTACTCTCATGTGGATCACTTATTTGACATGTTCGTGTCTAAGCTTCGTAGTGGTTTGCAACATGTTTTCTGGTGCTCTAAGGCAATTTGAAATCTTTGTGAAAACGTGAGCTGGCCAACAGCAGTTCATTCAAATAAATAAATAATAAATTTGGGATTTGTTCCTCTCCATCCCAAGGGTGTCAGGCCAGAAGTAGGCATAAAAAGCCCTTACGAAACCAGACCAAGAGCATATGCTTCTGGTCAGGCTGCGAGAAGGCCATTGCTGGTGGGATGCTCTTGCCATCTTAGCTGAAGTCAAAGCACGCCAAAAAGAGAACAACCTCTACAATTTGCTCCCTTTATTTTTTCTAGAAATCTGTGAAATGGTACAAAAATCTGAAATAAGGAAGAGCGTGGGTTCTCCCACTTTGCTGCAGAACCGGCTTCTTTTTTCCCCACTTTGCTCAGTTCCTGGAGGGGGAGATGTGAAACCCAGCTGGGTACGAAAAAAACGTCTGAGTCAAGAGCACAAGCTCCTGCGGTGGGGAGTCCATTTACACCTCCTGCTTTGCTGAGCCTCGGAAGTGACCTAAGGAAAGCAAAATGGAAAGCAAGGTAGAAGGCTTTTTGCATAAAATGGAACAGTAGTCATGAATAATTAATGGCTTTCTGCCTTCTTTGCTATTTTAGCTTCTCTTTCTTAGTAGTTACTGCCTTCCAGTCTGAAAGTGTGTCTGTAGATTGATAAACTAATTCATGCATATTTTGGAGACCATAATGCAGCAGGCTGAAGAGTCAAGAATTAAGGTGTGTGCTGGAGATGCGGCCTCCCACCAGACCCAGCTTTCTTTAGCGGTCCCTGTGGTCCGGAGCGAGGGAACGCTCTCACAAGAACCAGGCTCTGGGACCCTTTTAGCAAGGCCGGGTGCTCTTTTTCCCATCTTCTTCTAAAAATTTCTATCCATCAGTCCTGTTCAAATACAGTGGTTAATAATAAAAGAGAGGGCTTAAGTTCTGAATGCAAGGACATAAATACATCTAATGAGTCTTAATGAGACTTTGCATTTGTTTTCGCACCAGAGATTCAGCCAACCTGCACAGGTGCCCAAATACTTATGAATTTTGAGGTGGAAATACTACAGTCACAAAATATAGCACCAATATTGAGTAATGGCCTATCCTGTTGCCTGCCCCGTGCTATCTGTGCAGTCATAACCTCAGTCATGTTTGCGTGACCAGGCTATCCCAGACTAATGGCAGCTCTATAAAATTTTAAGTTTTTTCCTGCAGATATTCCTTTAGATGCCCAGTTGCCAGCTCACACATCGGAGTCACAGTTTAACTCCCAGAAAACCTGCAGGAGCAACAAAACCAGCTCTAAATGTATCCTGTGTAATATGAAAAGAGGGGTTTTTTTTACCGTATGGTGGAAGATTAAAGCCATTCTAAATGAAAGTAGAATGTGTAACTGGATACAAGATTTCTAAATAGTTGGCACATGTCAGCAGGCATTACAACAGTGTCTTTAGGTGAGCCTTTGATATAGACTGCTGAATAGTTCAGTGAGATAGATGCGACCATGAGAGAGTTTCACAGCCTTGATTTGTTTTCCAGCTAAAATAAATCTGAATAGAATAGAGTTAAATTACCTGTGATTTTTCTGTCTTTAAAAGGACACATAAAAGCTCATGAGATCACTGCGCTCCCTGGGAAAAAAAGGGAAAGAAAAAAAAAATCCAGGAAAACTATGAAAGATTCATTTTAATGGAATCCAGGTTTAGCTGTTTCATATTTAATAATGTTTAATATTTCATTTACTACTGGGGACTCACCTTTTTCAGAAGAATGTAAGATTCAAGGCACTATCATGCATTAAGACTTTATGTCTGACTGTAGCAATATTGTAAGGGTTGGCATTGGAGCTGCTGAAGCCTGATGCAGAGAGCCTGGAAGCAACAAGGTTTCCTTCTTTTTTCCTACAGCCAAAATAGGAGCCGAAGCCCTGGAAAGCGGTGGGGTATAGCTGTGAATCCTAGCAACAGGCAGAGAGAGAACTGTACGTTTCTTCACGTCCTCCAAGTGTTGGTGCCTTCTGGTACATAATTTACAGGGAGCAACAGAGACCTTGGAAAGGCCCTTCGTGCCGTTGCATGAAGAAAGGGCACGAAAGGACAGTTTTTCCAGTGGGGTGGGTGAGTTATTACAGTTTGGGGGGAAAAGCAAACAAAGCAACACTCCAGAGTTCATACTGTTGTTGCTATTGCACTTTCCTTCATCACAATGCACTGCCTATTGGTGTGGCGCTTTTTTTTTTTCAATTTTCTGTGCTTTTAATCTTTTTTAAGCCCTTCTCAGTGATAATGTGGGCTTTTCTTTTCGAGCAAACGCTGAAAATTTACACTGAAAAGTGTGAGCATAGGGCTCTGCAAGAAAAATCCATAATTCTG
The DNA here is from genome assembly GCF_965183815.1 of Platalea leucorodia. Taxonomy (NCBI): domain Eukaryota; kingdom Metazoa; phylum Chordata; class Aves; order Pelecaniformes; family Threskiornithidae; genus Platalea; species Platalea leucorodia. The sequence goes on along the minus strand of NC_138835.1, from coordinate 14,528,758 downwards.
CAGTCTGCAATGAAACCATGAGCGTTAAAAGCTATCACCTGCGTTTTGCAGAAAGGAAACTGAGACCTGAGCACATAGTTCCTGGAAGAAGAGGCTCCTTTTAAATATGCAGCAGGTCTTGTCTTGCCAATATTAAACTAGCTGTGCTTCCTGGAGAGTCTGTCAATACAGTTTGACCTCTCTCTATGGATATTCTTCAGAGCCTGAAGCACTCAAATAATCTAAAAGGGTCCCCTGACACCATCCTAGGAAGGTGGGTTTCAGTCAACTGGCATCCGCGGAGCCTGGGACAAAGAGCAAGACGGGACCTCCAGACTCCTTGGTCCCATCACCCCATTCAGACATGTACCATTTCCCAGCTGATGCCAGTTTGTTAATTTTTGCCACCAGTTTTCCTACTGGGAGAAGCTTGCAGACTCTTAGGAGTTTTGCCTGGATGGAAACTGTGGGAAGAGGGGCATTGAGAAGAGCTGGGACGGAGGGCATTTTGTTGTGCAAAGAGACTGCTGCTTCTGTTAAAAGATTAATTTTGTAGTAAGTAGCACTAGCGGATTGTTGCCTTGGACTGGACCAGCTGCTGCAAAGATGAAGCACAGACTCAGACAGAAGGTTGCAGCAGAAAAGAAGGATTTGGCTCCCAGCTAGCACCAAAGCTGAAGAAGGGTCTTACGAGCCCTTCTGTCTGGGGGGGCATGTTCAAAATGCACTCCCCTCCTGGAGCAGCTACCTTCAAGATTTTCTAAAAAGATTTATTGCTAGGAGAGGGCAAGGGGGTTTTTTTGCTAGCAATTTCAGTTTCAGATCTCATCGAGGGGCTCTGGCATTTGCATAACTTCCCACGGAAACTGAATCAATGTTTGACATCATGGAACAGAATCTCAGGCGTGATTTAGCATTAGTAAGCCACTAGTCATCAGCATACTGTCATTCCCCTATATCTGACATCTTAATATAGTCGGCCCCATGCACACACATGTTCAGCAGCAGCAAATTCTTATGCTCTCACCATGCATGAGTTGTTTAACATGTGCTTGCACATAAGAACATCCAAAAGACACTGGTCCAATATGATCAATTTTCAGTGCTCAAAATGCATTTTCCTTTTAGGTAAGAAGGGAATTTTAAGACCTCTTAAATAATTGAAGATACTACTGATACAATCAAAAGTCAAGCTCCCCAGGATGAAAATGTCTAGATGATGAATAAGTTAATGGAACTAAAATCCCAGTCGTAGCTGATTAGGGGACCAGGAGAGTTTATCAGAGATGGGAATGTACAAGCCCAGTCACAGCCTGACCTTGTAACGAATGAGATCTGAAAAGCAATTAATTGAGAAATTATCAGGGAAAAGCGAAGTTGTATGGTTGGTTAGGTAAAGCAATATGTCAATGGGCCAGGGATTGATTTGGCTGGAATACCTCAAGGTCTCTGTTCTGATGATTCAGGACTTGAAGGAACTGGCCCGAGCCAAGCAATAAAAATAAAACAGGGTCGGCAGAGGGAGTCATCAGTCAGCACGGTGGATCAGTGTTCATGTATTATTTAGCTGATAGTTAAAGGAAGTTATCAAACAAGAGCAGTCTTTAAACCCAACTTCTGTCCCCTGGCAAGGGGAAATGAAGGGAGAGTAAAGAAAATGCTCCATTGTGCCAACGCTCACTGTCCTCAGCCAAAACACTGAGCTAGGAGATGGGTCCTGGGAGCAAGAGCCATGAGTGCGTGTTCACGGCGAGGGATGGTCGGTCTGGCTTGGGGCTGCAGCGAGGCAGTGACAAAGACCCTCGCTGACTCAGTCCAACTCTCCATGCACAGCCACTGAACCCCAGAAGTCAGCACTGCACCAGCTTCTTCCCTTGGCTTTTCCTTCCTCCCTTTGCCTGCCAGCTGACTTTCTGGTGCGCATTAGAGCACAGGCAAATCTAGATGCAGTTATTCAGCCTCTGCTCTGCTTTGGTTTGACAGTAGGTATCATCTTCTGCTGTGATATTTTCTTCCTTCCTGCTGCCAACAGGCTGCACAGGACTTCTGCTCCCATCTCCAGCAGATACCAGTACCTCTCCCAGGCCACCAAACTAGCAGAGACCTCCTGCCCCCTTGTATCTTGATTAGATCAACTCATCCACACATCAGCCCTCAACATCCTACACATTTGGGAAGCTATTGCTGAGACCAAGACTTTGTCATGTTGATCTGAGCTGCAAAACATGGCTGGAAACACAGTTCTTCTCCTTCACAAGATGCTTTAGGATCTGAATATGGAACAACCTGAATGAGAACATAGTATCCTGTAGCTCAGGAGAACAGCAAAGCAAAACAAATGATATATAAAGTCTTCTAGAAAGATCAGTGGGTTGGGTGAGAATAGCTGTCTCTTTGCTTGTCTTGTGACAATTCACTAAATAACACTAAACTATGTCTCTCTCTCTCTGAAGACAGGAGAAAACCCCCGCAGAACCAGCCAGCACATGTTTCGTGGCAGGATCAGGGCCTCAGACACCACAAACTGTTCCTTTTTGGGATCAAGATCCTGAGATGTTGCAGAAAATTTGGGCTGGAGGTTTGTTGGAAAACTACAGCTAGCTTTCCCATCAGGACAATATTTTAAGTGATGTTTTTTTGGAGAAAGGCTTTCTAAATATTTCAGATTTGATACTGGGTCGTTTTGTCATTTCCTTGACAAAACCTAAATGACAGCCGCCTCTGTGGCTGAAAATAGGAACGTCATTAACATCATAGCTATAGTGGGGCAAGAGACAAAGTTTTGGCAGATAAATACAAAATGTCCGGTGATGCAGATATAGGATGGGTGCTTTAATGTCAAGGCTACGGAGCGCTGCCTGGAGATAACAAAATGAGGAAAGATTATAGCACAAAGAGAGACTTGCATATCCCCGTCACAGCAGAGATGAGTTGCCCTGAGCTCTGCTCTTTGCTCAGCAAGGGTGTGGGTGGGGAGGGTGGCCGAGATGCGTGTGGGCCTGGTCTGGTTGTGGGTGTCTTGTGAAGAGGGACCCCGAATGGGGAGTCGAAGGAATGGAAGGAAACTAAACTGCTCCCACGGGAAAGCAGTTCCCTTGCTGAGACTGGTCTCTGGCTGCAGGGAAAGGTCAGAGTCGAAGAACACTGGAGATGGGGAGTTAAAAACCCCACTCACCCAAATTAGAACAAAGCTGTGATTTAACTTGCTAAACCTCAATATGTAATAAATACAAGAAACTCTCAGATTTCACTGCAAATAGCCATTGCTGCTGCAAACACAGGTTTTTAGAAGGAAATCCCAGCAGCAGCTTGGAGATAAAGGAAGGACTTTATCCCACTGCCTATGGACATATCTCAACACGCACTCATTTCTGGGACTCACAGTATGTCACGCTCCATGTAATGCATTTTCCATTTGTCCTGACCCGAGAGCTTTGCATTCAAGGAGCAGATCCCCCAAGTGAATTCATCAGGAGGAATAATAACCAATGCGTGAGCTTGGAGTTGCTGGGCCAGCAGATCCATCCTGCAGTTCTCAGTGTGCTGAATTTCAGGGTAGCATAAATGCAGTCTCCCTTACTTAGGGACCAGAAGGACACAGCAATATTTTTCCAGCCTATTTTATTGAAATGAGAGAGAAAGAATAAACATGAAGTCTAAGCAGCAGCAACCAAGACTAACTAGCAGTACCCAGCAAGGGGGTCATTAAACAGAATATCTTTTGTGAATAAAGGAAAAAGGTTTAAATGGTTTCTCTTGTTCCAGCAGATCCCCTTGGTGCTGCACAGGACAGCAGACGTGATCTGCTTGGGGCATCTGGAGACGCCTGGCATGGGATCCTCAGTCTGGTCGCACGGGATGGGACAGGTGCCCATCATGTTCTTTCATTTTTTCCTGACTTTGGGAGCTGTGTGCAGTCTTGGCTGTGTAAATCAGAAAAGTTTCCTTGGATTTGCACCATTTTATGCCAGGAGAGCATTCAGTCTGATGACCAACTTGGGATAAATGTATGCCCTTTCTAGAGTGAATTACTACCTTACCTTGCTGAGCATTCCCACATAGGTGAATAAGACAGGCTCAGAGCCACTACTTGCTATTAATAGTGGATCACTCTGAGAAAGGAAAATGAGATTTGCCCCATTATGAGCAACATCGTCTTTTCTCCTTTGTTTTCTTTTGGGGATTGCGTCATTCCTCTCCGCTGGGGCTGAGCTGCTGCACAGTCTCAGTACAGCATCTGAGAGTTATGAGCTGGTAGTGGAAGGGCTGGCATGTCCCCGCACTAATCACATGTTATCACCTTATGATAATTATCAAAGCTGATTCCGAATGAATCCTCTTTGGAGAAGGTCCTTGGCCTGCCCTCTGCTCTGCAAAATGCACGAGGTACCGCTTGTGCAAGCACAACAATCACCAGCAGTAAAATCAGTGAAATCCAAAATGTGACATTACATTGCATGAAGCAGCTAGCTAGATGTTATCCCTGAGACGTAATAAATTCATGTTGTTATGGTAGAAATCAGGAAATATTTGTAGATACATACAAAAATTCTGTCTGAAAGAATTCTGTGATCCTCTGACGGTTTGCATGTACACGTTATAGTTGGTGGCATGATCTTGCTAATACGGGTTTTGTGCATTTGCAAGCTGTGTAGCTGCAAAAACCCAGAGATCAATTCCTTGCATGATTTTTTTTAACTTAAAGGTACTGATACCTGAAATTCTTTTGTACTCCAAATACCACTAGAAATGAGACAGCAAAGGCAAAGCAGAGGTACCCTAGTACGAACAGAAGATTCATGGCTTTTGAAGCACCCTGCTCCACAGAAGGTGTGCTGGAGTGCACTCTGATCTCACATAGCTGGGATGACATTCATAGATTTGGCCTCTTTATTTTCTTTATTGTTTTCACTGATGGTCAAAGACTTTCAGTATAAAGGCTGTGATGCGCTAAGATTGTCACAACATGGAAGGGCAGGAAAGTGCCCAGTCTGGAGTTTGATGCAGTTTCCATTATAAACTAAATGAAGAAAGCCCATCAAATGCATGGGACACTTCACACCAGTAGCAGACTGGTGTGTACTTGTGTGTGCACGAGACCACCAAGGGAGGGAAGGATGGTCAGGTACTACTGACCCCTATCTAGGACTCATGAAGTGCGATGTGCTCCTAACTCTCCCATAGATTTCTTATACAGGTTCAGACAAACCATTCAGGTCCTCTTTTTCCTTCAAGTCTTGTAAAATGTGAAATCATCATCTTTTCATTCCTAGCATCTGCCAAAGCCCCGATGGAGGGTGGAATGACGATCCCAGGCACAACTGGAGTGGGGGTCTCTGGGACCGCTGGTGGTTTTGCCCCCCATATTTGTAACAACAAATCAATTTAAATTTGTGATTCTCTGAGGAGAAGGAAACCATTCAAGCAGGCAGGCTCTAGGTGTCAAAGGGGACCCTCATTTCAAAATATTGTGTATTAGACTCAAACGGAGCTTGGTATGAGAGACAGGCTTAGTTAAATCTGTAAATCTCCCATTTGGGCTTGTTGTTGTTGTTGCAAAGGGTTAACAGACACTGCAAAACATTTCTAGGATGAAGTGCTAAGATTTAGTGTACTGAATTAATTCTTAAATTAGAACAGGGGATTTGCACATGATTTCTAAGGGAAATTATCTTCTGGGTAAAATTAATACAGGAGATGTTTCAACATCTGGGATGGCATTATTATGAGCAATGATTACCCAGACATTGCCAAAGAAAGAGATCAGAGTAGACTCTTTCTTTTCCTAACCAAAATAAGCTACTCACCCTGAAGGAAGAAGACTATTTGCAAAAGCACTGGCTTATTTGGAAATGCACAAAAAGAAGTAAATTCTATATGAAAAAAAGCTGCATGCTTTGCTAATGGACGGTTGGGAAACAGAACGGCAGACAGTGACGGTACCCTTTTATACGCGGGCTTCGGGCGTCAGTCTGCCTCGCCTTTGAGCTCTTCATCAAAAAAAGGTGCTTAATGCGGTGCTACAGCTGTCCAGGTGTTTAATGTTGGGAGGTTAAAGAGGAAACGCACTGGCAGATGTGACCTGGAAAACACAAAAAGGGATGGTTGGTCCATCCGCTCCCCACCCAGAGGCCACCACGTTCATCCAAATGCCTCATCTTCCTCCAGCCCTTAGAGGGCTGGTTTTTCCTTGCCTAAAATTTAAATAAGGCAGAGAGTAAAGCCAACGCAAGACCTGCTCGAGTTGTTTTGTCAAAACAATCGCACACCAGGAGGAGCTTATAAATATTTATTTTGCTTCAGAGTATTTCATTTTGTCAAGAAAAGAGGAGGGCGCTTGAGTGGGAAAAAGAAGACCGCTGGCATGCCGGCCCCTGCTCCTTTCATAGGAAAAACCACCGATGTTTAATTTAAAAGGGCATAAATATAAGAGAAATGCCTCTTTACTTTCATGTTAGTAGCTGGCTATTAAATTACATCACAAGTGCTACGTGTGGGACTAGGCAAGTGCATGGTTATTTCTGTCTTCTAAACCAGAGTGCAAGTCTCAAGGTAATTACTTTGGATCCAAGTGTAATTACCAACTGATCTGCAGGAACATACACAGTAGTGACATCCATTCGAGGCAGCATTAGAGCCTGATGATAACACAGCATCATTAACACAGCTTAGCACTTCCATATGTGGCTACAGGCCGTGGTTTTCCTCGGGAAAGGCCTCGCGGTTCGGTGACCGAGTCTGGAGATCTCGTCAGAAGTCACCTGAGATCCTGCCCCCGGTCATCGCGTCTGCGTGCGCGGGTCTGTGTGAACAAATCAGTGCAGACAACAGCAAACGTGGTATCCTAGTCATGGGAAATTAAGCCGGAACAGACTTTTTTCTGAGATATCTCTCCATATTTTGGTATTTCTGCAATTACAATTCTGTAATCTGCCCTTACATTTTTATTGTCCAAAGCATTGAACCCCCTGAGAAGAAGGAGGGTGCTGAGTCCTGCTGCCGCCCCTGGGGTCACTACCTTTTTGTTTAGCTTTCCTCTGTTTTACTCTGCTTTAATGTGACAGCATCATGCTCAGATTTTGGAGTCTTTTCTCTTGAGCTCACACCTCATCTGTCTCCTTTTAGAAGACAGCAGGTATAGGGATTTTCTTTTCTTTATTCTTTTATCTTTTCTTTCCAAGGCTGCAAGCATCACAGTAAACAACCCATTTATTCTGATGGTCTTGAAAGCTTTCTCTACACCTCCAAGAAGGTCAGAGAAAAGCTTCAGAAAGAGAAAAGGAGAAAAAAATCCTCCTTTCTTTAGAAAATTGCCTGGTTTGCTACCAGACCTTCCTAGCGATACAGTGCTCCAAAGACAATGCAGTAGACCAACGTTAAAAATTAACACGTATTAAGAAAAACAAAATACATTTTTTTTTAAGTTAGTATTTTCAGATACCTTTAGTTGTGTCCGTTCTAGATTATAAATATAAACAAACGAAAAGATGACAAAACACAGCTTGACATAATTTCCCGTAAGAAGTATGGGACATAAAATTATACAAATAAGCAAGAAAATATCTCCCAGCTCCTGTGGGTAACAATATATTCGCACACAGCTCAGGTTCAGTGATGTTAAAGTGAGATTGACAGGGTAACTAACCCCTGAAGGAGGTTTTCCATTTTGGGCAGTCCTGCTAAACCATGCTTGATGAGCTCAGTTGCACAGAGATATCTTTTTCCCTGGTTTTCCTTATATGCTGGTTTTATCAGAGCAACTCCACAGATGTCAGTGAGACACATTTTGTTTTCAGTTACATCAGTGTAAATCACAACTGATCTAGTGAACTCGGAGATACCCGCTTTACAGTGATATCTGTGACATTAAGAGTTTGGTGCCGTGGTATTATGACAGCTTAAAGCCCCTCCATGAAGAAACAACGTCAGGCTCAGCACTGCCCTGGAACGCATTAAAAAGCATGTTTGTTATTGCAAGAAGACAGCATTTGCCTTGGCTGTGAAAAAGAAAACGAGATCTATAACAGCTAAGATTTCGTCTCTACCATTTATCCAATGAGATTTCCAATCCTCTTGCACAGATACCCTGCTGCTAACATAGCAGTCGAGATCAGAGCACTTAATCAATCATTCACTGAGGACAAATATGCGTAATCTGAATTAGAACAAACCAAGGCATATTTTATATGACAGCCATACAGATTTTTAAGGAAAAGCATTGGCAAGAAAATTTCATGAAAACAAAATTGTCTTGTGTTTATGCTTAAAGTGGTAGGTTTCCTAAAAGCTTCCGCGGAACTAGGTAGCCTTGAATATACAGGGGCAAATTCTGCTCTCCCTGCTTTCCCTTCCACATTTTCATTAATAAACTAGAGTTGCATTTGGCCCCTCTGGCTCTGAAGCAGAAAGCCTGCTGCAGACCTCAATATGATGTAGAGTCCTTCTTAAAAACCTTTCATATTTTATGATCACTGTCGATTCTCTTATGATCAGTGTTGGTTCAGGCTCTCATGAATCAAAAATCAGCTCGTGGCATGCATCTTAGAGCAACCTATTTGTCTGCAGGTAGCAAAGGGAAGTGGCACTTTGAAGAAGAAAAACCCTCTGCCTTCAGAACGAAGCACGGGCTGCATGGGAGGCTGGAGCACGAGCCAGCAACTTAGACCTCCTATTCAGGCTCAGCTCTAGGCATGCTGGGTGACCTTGTGTTCTCCCATTTTCCTCTGGGTGAGATATTATTTATCCATGATAATAAAATACAGGATTCTTCCACTACAACTCATGGTTTCATCTATTGTGTCAACTTGCACAAGCTCCCTTGGAAAAAAAATAAAATCAGAGGCATTAAAAGGAGCAAAAAAACTAAGTATCTTTAACTGAAGCCACACAGCTTTTATCAGAGGTCAGGCCCTTGCTGCCCTGACTCTGCAGGGTGAGATCTCCACAGAGGAGCATCCCAGCGATGGCTTTTGAGAGCAGATGATAGTTACTGCACAGCCCACAGCGCCCATCGGTTTCGGATACCCTTCAACATTGGGTACCAACCCAACAAGCAGCAGGAGGCCTTGAGCCCAGCCAAGCCACTAGCAGGGCAGCCAGCACTGCCTCCCGAAAGGAGGACTTTTGCAAAAATGCTGAAAATATCTGTGCAAACATCCCTTTCCCACATCCCGCTGCAGAGTGGGCTCTAAATAGTTGTTCTCTCTTAGTTCTGCCTCTGCTTCTCCGGAAGGAGCAAACGCTCTCACAAAAATTCACACATCACCAAAACCTCCCGTGGGGAGCGGACTGCAGTTTATTGCCAGGTTTGGGGACTTTCAAATAAGCATTTCAGTCCCTGCACGAAAGCAGGTCTGATCTGGAGTGCAGCAGGGCTCGTTTTCTCTCCTCTGACTCCAGGTTTTGGAGGGACTTGTGAGGTTTTTCACGGACAGCCGCCAAGATGTCAAATTCTTCTACCAACCGGCAAGGCGCTGCCGTCAGTGCTGCTGACATTGGCAGGTTTGATCAAATTGGTTAGGGAGATGTTGGTAGAATCAATGACCCAACATCTCTTGAATTAAAGGCAATAGTGAACACCCCAGAAATGCCTGGAAAAACAAAGTCAGGGCAATGCTGAGGACTTTGGAAAACTTTATCTTGGGTGTCTAAGCAGGAATTTATATGCCTACTTATTTTTGCATCCAGAGGTCAGATATGGATTTTACTAAGATCTCCAAGCAGGAGAACTGAGTCTCAGCTTCAAACATCAGAGCTGAATGTCAAGTTGCTTTATGCTTAAGGACAAGACAGAGCCTTCATTTTGGTCTAAGTTCATCTCAGTGTTGAGAGAAACCCTTGCTTCTCTGAAGCCTCCTGGAGTTAAACCCCAAAGTGCAGATACCTCCCTGTTAGCATGGCCACGCTCTGTAAAATGCAAAAGTCCTGCCTCTCTTTTGTCTCCAGTAAATGAAAGAACCTCTGCCCCTTCCCATCCAAAACCCATATATTTTTTAAAGTGCTGACTTCTTCCTTATTTGCAGCAGTTTCTGTCTGCCAGCTCTTGACAGCTCCAACAAAATTTCTGCCCAGAGCTAGATGGCCCAAGCTACTGGTATGGTTGAGGCACATAAGGGTTGAGGGCGGTTGGAGCGATACAGTTAGCACCACATCTTGGATTCCCCAGCCGCGTTTATTGGGTACCACTGACAGCCCAGGGGACTGGGGGATGCACCAGTCCAAACGGACACCATCTCCCCGGGGAAAAAAATCACCATGTCCTCGTCAGCGTTGGACCTTGGCCTTATTGTCCTCCCTCCATCTCATGGAGCGTTTATGCAGGCTGGAGCCAAGCATCCAAAGCAGAGAGGAAAAAAAAGGCTCTGCAGGTACCAGCGACCTGGGAGCAGAGCTCCTACTTTTCAGCACCCATACAATTTCCAGAAATCACTTTGAATTGCATTTTAAACTTAGGTGCTCAGTTAATTCCCCCGCAAATCCCTGCTAAAGCACCTCAATGCGTGGCCTGGCTTATTTTTTTCACTTAGCTTTATTTTTTTTAACTTCTCAAGTTTTGACTCAGTCACTTGAATGGGAGGCTGCTGTGTGAAGGTGGACGAGGATGGACTGGAGCATCTAAATGGAGGCCCCCAAACGTGAGCGTTTTTCCCTTAACCTTCCTGCACCATTGGGAATAATAATTCCTCGCAGGGCTGTTGCACAGCTTGATTCATTAAGGCTTATGAAGTGCTTTTAGCTCTGGCACGGGAAGGCTCTGCGCGAGTTATTTTGGACTGCTCAGGTGTTAGGAAGAGAGGCACTGCAGAAGGAATACAAATAAATCAAGAAGAGAAACTGCCCCTTTCCTCCATCCAGCCCCTGCCCCCCACTGTTCTCCATCACTGTTGGTGTCAAACAGTTAATTTACAAGCCCAGCACTTTACAAAGCCCCTGGAGCACCAATTGTCCCTTTCTCATGCAACATCAGCTCCTCAAAAAAGCCAGCTGAGTCTCCGGGGGTCATCCTGCTCCTGCCCTTCCCAAGGCAACTTCAGCCCCTATCCAAAACCGCCTGGATATTTTTTTTCGGCCAAGTCAGATCCAGCATCTCCCCCTTGCAGCATGACGCTGAAAGCACTGAAATAGCCCTGGGGTGCAGGGTGGCTGCTGTCGGGGCTCTGAAATGTGCCATGTGCCTGGCCAGGGAGGCAATATTCAGCTGGTGAAGGTGACCCAGATATCCCAGCCAACCCACCACCCATGCGGGCAGCATCCCCATGCACCGCGCCAGAGCCACGCAGGGACAGGGGAACGCTCAGCCTGGCAGGACAAACCAGGAGAGCAATAGGTAAAGATGTTTCTTGTGGCTTGGGAAGGTAAAGGCGGTGGATCTCTCACATGGCTTTTTTTTTTTTCCTCCCTCGCTCCGTCTCCCTCCCCTCCTCCAGTCTGTTGCACGGGAGCTGTCGGCCATGCTGTTCCAGTTCAGGGGCTCCTGCAACAGAAAAGATCAGCTGTTGGAGAACCCATGGAAAGCCCTGGGGGAGAGCCATGGCCGCAAGGTAATCAGCAGGCAAAGTTATTACCATTATGCTGCTAATTAATTCCCAGCTCATTACGTTTCCTGTGGCTAATTTGTACTCGCCGCTGATTTGATTAAACTCATCTCTATGCTAATAAATGTGTTTTCCATTTGTTTTAGCGACTGTAGGAAGAGAGCCCGGTATTTACATATTTTGACGTTTATCAAATAAAATGCGGCGCCTGAATTAATTCTGATCTGATTTATAAGGGGGGGGGGGGAGGGAGTAAGGGGATGCTGAGGGTCAGGCGTACATCGCGTGTGCGTGGCAGCGGGGAGGGGGCTGCGGGGATGGGTGATGCTCCTGGGCATTTCATCCCCACCGGCCCCATCCCACCCAGCAACGGCTCCTGCAAGGTGTACGCCACCTCGCCGGCCGCTCCCCTGCCATTTATTTCCCCTTCCCAGCTAAGTTTCGAGACGTGGGGCTTTGATTTGCAGGCATGTCGTACGGTTCACCAACACCTCGTCAGGTGGATTTTTCTTTGTCTTTCAGATATTGCTCTAAATGAAGATTAGATTTACGTTGCAGCACCTAATTATAAGCAGTGACTTTGTTTCCCAGTTCCCTTTGGCAGGACTTGCTACAGTAATATCGGGCGGCTTGGATTTCTAATCAGATAGGGAGGCACATACACCTTGCAATGCATACATAAATATATATATTTTAGGCACATGTTTTACCCTCTCTCCCCCTGGTAAATGGCAGGGCAGAAAGCTCTCTCTGGCCCTCGAGCAGCTGACTTTTAAACCCAAGACTAAATCTTTGGGGCAGATCTTCAGCAAGTGAAACTCCATTCAAAACAGTCGCCCTGTTTGCTGTAATTAACTGCTGCAGTATCAGTCTCCTCTTCATTTGGGGCAAATCCTAACAGAAAAATACTCTGAGAGTGTAAGTCGGCAGTATTTGTGCTTTTACATCACTTAAAGGTTTGTGAAATCCAGCCTTTCCTTTTCCTAGGAAAACTGGCAATTGTCACCAAGCACATCCCCTATCTCTACGTGTGCGTGTTCATATGTGTCGCGTTATATCGGTGCGCGTCCGTATGTATCACACGGGGCGGAGGCCAGGCCCTCCGTACGCAGCGTGGCTCGGGCGGGCTGGGATGGGGGCAAGGCAGGGAAATGCCCCTTTTCTGGGGCAGGAAAAGGCGCGCCGGCTCCGCAGGGACGCCGGGGAGCCCAGGGTAGGTCTGACCCATCCCAGCCCTCCTCTCTGGTTTTGTCTGGAAGTTTGGCTCAAGCTGAGAGGGATTTTTTTCCCTCTGTGTGCTTGCTTTTGGCTGGTTTCTCTGGTTTCTCTCCCAGGTGCTTCACGTTTGTATGTCACCGCAGCAGCCCTGGGGCAGCCCACAGCCTTCATTCACACTCCCAGCAAAAGTTTCCCAGCAAAGAGGGGCCCCAGTGATGCCACTTCTCACTCTGGCAGTAAGACACCTTCCACTGCCGCTGCTTCACCCCGGGCAATCTGGAAACAGCTTGATTGCTTAAGTAACAATTAACAGCCTTGTCTTTTGGGAGTGCTTCTGGTGTGCCATGCATCCCCTGCTCCGGAGCCTGTGCTCTCCTGCAGTGTTACCCAAACTGCAGACATCCCCCAGCTCCTTCCCGCTCCTCATCCTTCCACGTGGAAGGGCGGTGGTGGGCTGCACTGTGCCACCGAGCCCGCCCCAGGCTCACCCACAGGCATGGTGATGCTTTCGCTCCTCTTGCGCTTGCTCTGGGGCTGCACGGACATCCCCGGGACGCGCGGGGTGAGGGTGTCCTGCTGGCGATGCAGCACGGGTCCCTCGTAGGGCCGGATCCAGCTGTGCTGCCAGACATGGCAGCAGCTCCCTGGGTTGCTCCTAAACCAGGTCCTCAAAGAGGACGTGGAAGAGCCCTGTCTGGAGCGACGCCGTGCTCGGCTCTGGGCGTGAGTCCCGGCAACGGGGCGATGCCGGATCCTCAGCACCGCCTTGGCTGCGCAGCCAGAGACCCCGGCGTTCCCCGGCATTGTCTCAGTATCACTAGAATAACCAGCTAAGCCATGCGGCGGTGCAGTTGCCGGACTTTTCTCTTCCTATAAAAGGTTTTAAGCCTTTGCAAAACTGGGAAGTATTACCGAGAAAAAAAACCCGCCTTGTTTCGCATTAACAGTCTTTGCTTTTCCTGGCGAAGGTGGGACAATAGCCACACGCTGCATGGTATCAGTGTCACAAAGAATGGACCCAAAAGGCTTCAGCTCAAGACAAATAAAAGTAACATTGATTCCTTTTTATTTTTCTTTTTTTTTTTTTTTCCAGCTGGTATCAATGCATTAAACAGCCACGCTGGAAAAGTGAAATTGATTCAAGGCCTTCAGTGCTCCCTGCCAAAAAAGCCTCCTGCAAGGATCTATTCTGTATTGAATTACAGTCTGGAAAAGTTCAATAGGTTATTGTACAAACAGAGAGCAAAAGCCCATCAACAATGGAGCCAAAGTGATTGTGCGGCTCCTTTGTGTTTGTCAGCCCCGTGCCCCTCGCAAGCTCGGATGTTAAATCAGTTTAATTAAAATGGTGGGCTTCAAATGCTTCGCAGTTTTTTAATGCACGTCCCTGTGTAAAGACATGTAGGCTGAGGTTGAAAGCTGCCTGCCTGTGCTGACAGCCCCTCGATCCCTTTCTCGGTCCCTAAATCGCAGCGGATTTTTACAGCTGCGGAGCACTGTTGGCAGGCGCCGGGTCTGAGCAGCACCCTTGGCCTCGGCCGCGTCCGGAGCTGCCCGGTGCCGCCCTGCAGCCTGTCCCGCCAGGAGAGGTGGCCCCAGGGCTGGGCAGGTCTCCCCTTAGCAGAAGGTGGGGTGACACGTGGCACCGGCGAGCTGGGGACACGCACCGGCTGGGCACCGGAGGTGTGTTACCCTTCGGCCAGCCCCTGGCTTTGCAGGCTGGAGCTGTGCTTCGGGGCAGTATCTGTGCAGGGGACTTGGCTGTGGGACCCTCCAGCACCGGTGTGCTCCCCGCAGGGACGGAGCGCTCCCCAGGACGCAGCTGGGTGAAGTCCCCGCGGCTGCAGCGGGTTTGTCACGGGTCCCACCGCAGGGTCTCCTCCTTCGAGCGGGCAGGAGACACTCACGGCGTTGTGCTACATCACAGTTTCTAAATCCCCCTCTCCATCGCTAATTAAGATTCAAATTGAGTATAGAAATCATGTGTAAGTAAGATGCTAATTATTAAAGCCATTGATCTCCCAGACAATAAAGCAGACTCGCTTTTCTGGCCTGCCCATGTTTTGAGGTAGCTCTGAGCCCTCACAATCATAAACGCCCGGAATATCTGGAAGCCACATTTGAGAAGTGTGTAAATGATTGATTTTGCAGGGAGGGGAAGTCCTCATCTTGCTTTGAACAAAACCACTTTACGGCATCCCCAGCCCCAGCCGACCCTGGCCACAGATCTGGCTCTCTTGGTAACTCAGATCCCCGTAATGACGTGCATTGAACTTTCTTCCCCCGCCTTGCTGGACATCTGCCTGATGCCCTTGTCCATGCTGCACCGTTGCATTTATTTCCTCATTGGAGTAAACGGGATTTACTACCTCGTGCGCACTCGGTGGCTTCTCATGCTGATTTCCCGTGCTCCAGCTCGGGGCCACCCAGGAGGAGGGGGCCAGTGTTTCCCGGGGGGGACAAGCCATTTGGGGTACGCGGTCCTGGGAGCACTTACAGACAGTGCACGTGTGCGGCTGTGTGCGCACACACCCGGCGCAGCGCTTTCTGGGGACCCAGGACTCGCCGTCCCTGAGCGCACGGAGCCCGCGCCCAGGGCCCCAGCACCCCGGGCTGTGGGCACTCGCCCATCGGGCCGCCGTGCCCCCGCGGCTGGGTGCAGCTGCACGGGCAGCGGGCACACTCCTCCTGGGCGGGCGGGCAGATGGCAGCCAGTTCAGAGCTCCTGCTCCGACTGGACATCCCGCAGCCCTTCTCCTCTAGCCATAAAAACAGCCCTGGGAACAGAGTGTGGTTGGAGAGACCAGGGCTCGGCAGGCGTCCTTGTGAGGATGCCGTCTGTCTGTCCTCTCCACTCCGAAGCTGTCCCCGCCGGCACGGTGAAAGGTGGGAGCACGGCCTGGCTGGGCTGCGGGAGCAAGGCTGAGCGGGTTTCTTCATGAGCCGTATAGCAAACCCACAGAGCAGGATGGCTCGAGGTTTCATCCCCTTGGCCCCAAACTAGACAATCTTCACGGCTGAAGAGCCTGCCTAAGAGTCATGGGAAAAAGGTACACATAGTTTGAAAAAATATATGAAAGGATGGCTGAAAAATGACAGGGAGAGAAAATGATATGGAAAGCAGAGCACAACCAGTATGGGGCCAGGCTGCAAGGTGGGGTGGCAAAGCCACAAGCTGGGAGGATGAAGGTGGCCGGTGCTTTAGTGGCCGCAGCAAAGGCAGACTTGAGAAGGAAAAGGCTTGGGCTGCAGAAGAGAGGGATGCTAGCCTGGAAAGACAAAGTGCAGTACCACACTGCACCAAAACGCTGGAATTAACATCAAAGCAATCCTGGAGCAAATGAGATTACAGTATGCATGTTAATGAGGCAGCAGCGCTAATCAGCAAGGCTGCCTCGCTGGGAGGGCTGCACTGCCAGCTCGTGATTTCTGTTGTCAGGCTGGACTGAGCTTCCATTTGGAGTGAAGATTTTGTTTGGTTTAAAAACCATCCGTCTTTTTGTGGGGGTTTCTGGCAATCTCAGATTTGATTTGATTTCTTCAAGTAGATGTCTGGCCCTCCAGGGTACAGAGAAAAACTTGGAAATGGGATTGAAGTGGTCCCCAGAGCCAAACTGAAAACCACTCCAAAGCCAAGGAGTGGATGAAAGTTGCCCAAAATGTATTTTACTCTATTTTTAAACCTCATTATTTTTAAGCCAATCTCACCAGCTCGCAGAGAGCTGAATACACGGCTTTGCACAATAACAGGCAGTATATATGTGCGATAAGCTTTCCTACGGAATACGAAGCCACTCAAGATCCGAGGGGTCCAGCTCTGCTCACACTTGTAGCAGGTTTTTTTCCGGTGCCACAATGCTGACGTCAGAGTTATACTTCATCACTGAGCTCCAAAACGGGAGCTTTTTAAAGTCAAGAGCCCTAAAAAAAGCACTTGCTGGGAGTCATGTGGCTTCGGGCAAAAAGCTATAAAAGGGGCAGCCCCTCCCCAGGGAGGTTTAGCTGGGCTGGGGAGAAGGATGGCGGGAAGGTCAGGGTAAGAAGGGCATCATGAAGAAGGAAAGGATTGAGATAAGGAAAGGCAGATAAGCTGCTCACAAGAATTAAAAGGGCAGGACCCACAGCAGAGGATAGGCCTGAGCCCTATCTCTGCTCCCACCCAGCTGCCTGAAACCTGGGATGCTCCCAGAGGCCAGGGAGCAGGTTCGTCTTGGTCAGGGAGGCTTTCGAGCAGGGTCAGGAAAAGGGAAACCTTTCTGGAGCTTTTCATCTGTCTCTGTAGCAAACTAACCCCTTGGGAGCCAGAGGAAGGTGGAGAAACAGCCACACCAGGGGATGGGAACGCTGCGGCGTGTGGTACGAAGGTGCAAACCGCCCGGGGAATCAGCCCCAGCCTCCTCAGGGTCCCTCTCAAACCCGTTTTATGGAAAACACCATTCTGATCAACTCCCTTTGCAAGGAAACGAGGCTTGTTTTGATCTATTTTTCAAACAGCCTTTCTTCTTGATTGGAGAAATTGGCTTAAATGGGTCTCTTTCTCTTTTCTTAAGCAAGTCTGCAATTCATTTCTGCTTCCTTCTCTTTTCACTGATAATCTTATTTGCTGAAATTGTGACTAAAACAGAATTTGAGATATTTGAGTGTTTATAAAGCAGAATGATATGTTTTATGTTTAAGTTTGCCATGCAAACGTGTCTCTTCTGCAGGTGGCCCTGAGTAAGGTGCAACAGTGGGTGCCAGGAGAGCTGAGACTCGGTTCCCAGCTCTTGTCCAGCTCTAAGAAAACATTTTCTGTCTTTTCCCTTCCAAGAGGGCAATGATGCAGCTCAGCTTCACAGAAATCTTGCGTGCCTTAATGCAGAGGTGCTGCAGGAACGGGTTCCCAGAGCTGCATTTCACTCGCTGCATCTACCAAGTGCAGAGATCTGGGCAGAGCAGCAGAGGAACGGGGGAGGAAGCAGACAGGGCCCTGGGAAGGTGCAGATGTACCTCCCTTCTGCTGCAGATTTACATGGCTGGGAAAAGAAGCTGTTCAGTAGTGCTTTCCATGCCAGGGAAATCATTAACAAATTAATCATTTACTAATTAAACGGCATGATACCCATGTAAAGGGAGTGTGATTATCCTCTTTTGTAAGTCAGGAAACTAAATGGCGTTTCTGATTTTAGACCAAATTTGCCCTTCTTGCAACTCCACAGCTTCTGCTGCCACAAGCTTTGCTCCGTGGCCAAAGCAGCTTTGTTAGAGCACCCATCTCTGCACGCCGGTGGGAGAGGCCACCCCGATTTGCACCGTGTCAGGCACCATTGCTGCCTGACGGCTGTTCCCAGGCTCCTTTTGGAAAGGGTTGGAGGCTTGGCTGGTTTTTTTGCCTGTCCTTTCAATGTAGTGTGGATGCCAGAGGGCTGGAAGAGCCAGGCAAGGAGATGCGGCTGCATCCTGGCTGGGCATCACGAAGGCTTGCTGGGTGCACGCACGCCCTTCGCCACCCCTCCAGGTGAATCACAGACTGCCAAAATTATCTGCAGAGTCAGGAGAAGTGAGAGAAAAAGGAGAGCCAAAGTCTGATCTGCTTCTTTTCACTCTTCTGATTTTATTTAGATCACGCACGTGAGATTAAACCTCTGCTTTATCCCAAATGAGTAGCCTCTGGCAACAGGCGGGATAGGTGAAACTTCATCTGCGGCATATGAGCATAAATTTATTTAAAAAGTGAGAAGGGGTGAAATTAGGCAGGCAGAGCAGTGGCAGTGCTGTTCAGTGAAGACCATGGAAGTACTTTCCTCATTGCCTGTTTGAAGCAAGTCTTTGGGATGCAGTGAAAGAAAATCTATAGTCAAAATGCCAAGCTATTGCATCGCAGGAATGTTTGTCCTTGCTAAGACCTCTCACACCGCCGCTACCGCAATGCCTTCCACTGAATTGCTCAGACATAGCAGAAACTCCCCAGAACTAAAGTCAAAGTGCTTCCCCTTACTTCGTGATCTGGAGGCGTCCAGCACACAACGGCCGACACGGCACGGCAGCCCGAGCCCTGGGCACCTACACGGAGTTGTCCCAGGTGTTTACTTTTGCTAAGTGCAGCTCATTATTATTGCCTCCTCTGGAGCTGTAGCGCAATGAAAATTAATTCCCCACGGCCTTGCCCAATAACTTTTGGAACAATATATTTTCCAGTTTTCTTTACTTTGTGTTATGGTTTCATAGACTCAAGCAGTTGCGGATGTCATACAGTGAAGTGGTCCTACCTGCCGCAGAGAGAAAAGCACTCTGGACTTTGCTGTGCAGTTGTTTGCTTTGTGTTGTATACACAGAATAAAAGTTAATTCAGGAGCAGCTAGAAAAAAAAACCACTGAGATGAGGAGCACAGAGATATAATGGTCTGAAAACTAAAGCCTTGCTGACTCCGGGAAAATAAAAGAAAGACATCCAAGATGGTTCCTTTCCCCATCATAACTCAATACAAATAAATAGAAGAAGGTGGATGGAAATGGAGTAAATTATTTCACTGCCTAGAGTGACAGATGAGCAAAACCAACTGGGCTGGCTTCTCCAGGCTTTCAACACTTTTGCACGCCTTAAAAAATACCATATTCAGCCACCTGCTACTGAACCTCATGGTGGCTGTCCATCCAAAGCTTACAATATCCAGGCAGCCCAGTATGGGGTTCCAGCTTGATTTCCTCAGCAGGATTTTGTAGGGAGAAGGTGACACAGGGGTGATGTCCGAGAGCCTCCTCTTCCTCACCCCTTCACCGCTCCTGGGTACACGAGAAGTTTTTATCCTTTGGGCACACCAGCAAAGTGCAGCTTGAGTTGCCCGTAAGGAATCAGATTTGGGCTTTTGCTCCTTTCGGAGGCTCCTGCCCGCAGCCCGCCCTGCTGCCGAGTGCCTACGCGCACCGAGGACTAGCCCCATTTTTCTAAGTCAAAGCACATCTCTAATTCAAACACAAAGTGAAAGGATGCTGGAAAGCCACTGGCCTTTATGGTTTATTAAGCTCTTTGTGCAGGCATAATTTTAGACTTCTTTTTTCTTAGACTAGACCATTTCACCTCTGTGTGGCACTTCACAAAATCCACCAAGCCACCACCCCTCCTTTAAAATGATGGAAGAAATATTCGGAAAATCTCACCTTTGTTGTTGAAAGATTATGTGACTATTTTTTCAAAAAAGAATAACAGTCACGTTTCTAAACAGCTCTGTATTAAACCGTCCAAACATATCATCTGCACTGGAGGATGTAAGGGCTGACACCAGACAAAACCATCAGATTGCTCCGAGAAAATGCATTGGCTTGTCTTGACAATTTAGGACTCTGTGGAATACCCTGTTCATATTTGCTGTTGATTTTAAGACTGAAATTTGCAGTATGAAAACAGACATGTCCAAGAAAGCATTGCTCAGCTTAAACTTAAAAGGACAGAGATGCAAGATTACAGCAGAGAGATGCAGCTCCTGGCTCCCAGCCCTTTCTTAGGAACCAGCTTTCACTTTGCCTTGGGCTTTTGGTCTATCAGCATCTAATGAAAGATGACAGTGCAGGCTCCCTTAGGGGCTAACGTGGGCAATTTCAGTTCTGGCATTTTAATTTATCTGTAACCAGCAGTTTTCAAAAGGGTAGAGCTAAAAAAGAACTTGGCTTGGTCACACACACACAGACAAAAAAAGGGGGAGTTGTGACATAAAATGCATGAGGAGGTTTGCTTCATTTTAACTCCTTGGGATCCTGCTATGCAGACGCTGCGCGGCGGAGCCTGTGGCGATGGCTGCGGTCTCTTAGCATGTTGGCTCGATGCTATTAACCCTATACACCAGGTAGCTGGTTTTTCTATAGGTGCAGTGGATTCCTCCATGGTTTATGGCTGTTGGTTTTAGTGCCGGACACATCTACTATATTCCTGACAGTTAAGGTCCCGACTTTTCCCATTTATTAATCCCCAAAGTTGCATTGAGACACTGTAATGGCAAAAGATTAGCTTAGGATCAGTAGCAGCCATAAATCCAGAACTAAAGGCTGCGGGTTCGTCTCCAACCCACCCCGCGGTGCCTCGGTGCCACGGGGGGTCAGAGCCGCCGCGAGCAGGCACGAGCACTCACGCACTCGTTGCACGTGTGCAGCTGCCCCTGCAGCACCGCGGGCAGCCCGGGGTGCTCGGCCCGTGCCCCAGGGAGAGGGGAGCAGCCCAGTCCTCCATCTCGGCTTCCCATAGCGTTTTCCTTGCCAGGTTTCCTGAGATCCCACGCGCCCGGGCGTGCACGCAGAACTGAAGGTTATCATGGCAAGCTCCATGCTGACACAGCCCGACGCTGCGGTACTGCTGATGACAGCGCCTGGCACCGGTTCATATCCGAACCTCATCAGTAGCTTTTGACGCTGCCATTTCTTTGTTCCCTGGCACGTTCCGTACCCGCTCCAGGCACCCGGCTAACCGCAGGGCACCGACACCACCAGTGAGCTCCTGAAGGATGGGGCCAGTCCAGCCTCTGCCTGACCTGGGCTGGGGCTGCAAAAGCTTCAGTCCAGACTGAATGGGTTAAATTTTTTAATTTTTTTTTTTTTTTTAACTTCTTTCCATGGAAGAATTTCACTTTGCCTTTTTTCTCCCTGCTGCCTCTAGAGGACCAGGCGGTTCAAGGCACAACTCTAGCAGATGGTTTTGGTGATGTAAAGCACAAGGGGATCGCTCCCAAGAGCTGCTGAGGCAGTTAAGTCAGAAATGAACTGATGCGTGCAGCGTGCCACAGCCCCGTCCTGCCCGGCTTCAGACGCTTTCTTCCGCACAGGCAGCCCCTGCTCTCCCCACGGCCTCCGCAGCCATTTATACACAGCGCTTTTGCTCCGTCCGATCCAAAATCTGCGGGACGGGGTGGTCGGCCCTTTCCTAAGCACCTGGAGCCGGTTTGAGCCTTAGCAAATGGCATGTGCTGTTCAACCGCTCGCACGGCGAGCGAAACCCGGACCAGCGAGCCCTTTGCTGAGCCTGCCGACCACCGCACCGCGCCGCACAGCCCGCCGCGAGAGCTGCCCCGGAGGCCGGGCACTGCCAGCTGCGGTCTCGCTGCCGATCAGGAGAAATTTTTTTGCATGTTTACGTATTGTAATGTAACACCTTAACCTTTTGTCCACGGCAAATATTGCCAAAGTTGTTAGAGAGTGAGAAAAGCAAATCCATATTTTGTCAATATTAGTCCGATAAACAAAACTTGAGAACTAAATGCATTCTGTGCTTAGCAAATGAAAATTAGGTTCTGGTACGTGAGAACTGACTTTATCTTAACAACACTCCCCTTTATTTAGTGAGATAATCTAGAGCTATATTAGGAAATACAAACATTTTTCAGAAGAACTATACATAATTTATAGAGAAGCAGATCTGAACTGGCTATAGCATTGCATTGAGCATTACTACAGTCCATACATCTCTCGCCCCTAAAGCCCGGATCTCAGCTGTGCACAATGGATCCGCGCCGTCTCTCCGAGGAAACCCTCTCCCAGAAACAGTTAAACACAAGAAACCAGAAATGATCCATAAATTAGGTCTGGCTATAGGTTCAAAATCATAAGTTATGGCCTATTGACCTCATACTCTGAGGGGAAATCAGAAGCATTTTTCTAAAGAGCCACCACTGGAGGAAGGGAGCTTTAATATATGGCACAGCAGAGCACTGATGCAAATAAATACAGCGCTGCATAATTGCAGGGAAAATCAATACATAGCATGGTGGTTAAAATAAAGATATGCATATTGAGGTTTCTGGCTTATATGTGTGAACGGCCGCTTCCCGAGAAGCGGAGGAAGATTTTTTTTCCTGCATAGAGCCTCTAAATACGACAAAGGCGAGGGCTCCTCCACTGCCCCTTTTACCAGGAGCAAGTTTCAGCTATTGTCTTCCTCAGAGCCGCTATCTCGAGTCGTGATTATTAGCATAATTAATAAGTGCAGTTTGCTCATTTGAAAAATTCCGGCGACGTTTGCCGCTCAGGCATCATGTCAGCGCAAGACACACAAAAATCGCTGTGACAACTGTTTTGCAAGTTAAGGTTTTATTGACGAACACCACAAAGAGATGAAGCTCAGAGCAAGTCCCTTTTCACTTTAATATTTAAACCTCTTTTAAGAGGACGTCAATATTAACTCTCGTAATTGATGCTGACAGTTGACTGTCTGACCATAAAAAAGACAAGCGATATAATTTAAAAAAACCTAATAATAGCAATTGCAATGTGCCGGCCACGGTAGCGAAGGACACTGGGACGAGGCGCTGAGGTCTCCTGCATCCCTGATGCTCTCGACGCGGAGCTGGCGATGCCGTCTGGGAATGGATGGGAGCCTTCGGCTTCGGCTGATTGCGTTTCCCCAGGCAAAGCCCTGGGTCTCCTGGACGAGAAACCCACCCTTGCTCAGCCTCGAGACCGGCCAATGCTTTTAATAAGTAAATACCATTTGTAGCTAGTTAACCTCAGGATTTCCAGCATTAAAGATATTTCCCACAGGAACCAGAGAGCTCTAGAGGAATGGATAAATGCAAAGTTCATGGAAGTCGATGGGAAAGAGCACACGGCCCTTTGCAAATCCTGACATGCGGGGAAAATACCCAGCAAGCGCACTGGGCGCCAGGCTCCAAAACCAGTTATTTATTGGACGGAGCTCTCTGATTTTTTCTGAGAAATGAGTCTATTGTTTGTGCTTAAACTTTGGGCTAAAAGTAGTCAAAATTTGAAATGGGAAACTGAATTTTAAAGCAAAGTGCCAGGTAACCTGAAGGACGGTTATCGTTGTTGCTCAGTCTATAACACAACCAGAAGCAATTGCGCAGTAGATCACCGTCCCCATGTTTTTGAGTGGAGGTATAGAGTAGCTTTGCTGGCTTTGAGTTCTACTAATATGCAGAATATGGCATAAAATCAAAACCAGAGGGATAATGTGGTTATTGAAGCTGATATACAGTATTTTGAATTTTGACTCTCTTTTAAACTTTTTGAAATTAAAGGCAGGGAGACAACTAAAATACCTTGTACACATGAAAAAATTGAGCTGAGTTCAGTACAGGGAAAAATATCTCATGAACAGAGATTTGGGATTTCTAAAAGGTGAGGTTTAATAAAAAAACCATCGGTGACAATACTTCTCTTTTTCTCCCAAGCAGGCCGGACGGCTGCACAGACAGAAATCTTTCTGAACAAACCCAACGCACTTCAGCTAAGCTGTTTTAGGTACTTCCACTCTTATGTTCAGCCTTAAACTAAACCCAGCAAAACTCCTTCCTAGCAGCCTCTCCCAGCAAACCGGCTGCTGCTCTGTAGCTATTTAAGCAGGATGCCCCAGCCAGCTCTTTTCTTTATGTTCTTGATGGTTTTTCTCGCTGCATTGGGGTTCTCCAGGCAGTTTTTCCTCCTCGCAGAGGAAGATGCACAACAGAGGAATTGGGATTAAAGAGACAATGAGGAATCCTAACCGCTGCCGTGCGGCAGAGAGCAGGTTACGGATTTAGCTCTAACAACAGAAAATAGGAGAGCTTTGTAGCAATTAAAGCCGGGCAAAACCTACCAAATGCTAGAGAAAATAAGAGGGGGGAAAAAATCATTGCGGTATTGCGAGTCTTAAAAAAAAAAAAAAAAAAAATCAATATTCTTATTGTTCCCTGCAAGAGCCTCACAAGGAGGGAAGAGCCATGCCCAAGTCTCAGGGCTGGCTGCAAAATAAAAGATTAGCGGTGAGATCCTTATCAAAAATGGCAATGGGAAGCTTTTGTTTAAAAGGTCTACTTAAAAGAAAGCTCTCCTGGCTGATCACTGTGTTTGTATTTAAAATAAAGATGACCATGAACTACCTGGCAGTAAATGACTGTGTTTTAAATAATTGTATTAGTTTCTACAACAAATAATACTAAGTCAAAACTGCATCTGGGTGCACACGTGCGTGTGAGTGTGCACACGCCTGTGCTGGCAGGTTTCACGTCAAGGAAAAAGGAGAAAATTTGATCATAAATGCATCAGCTGCATCTTAGAGTTATTCTTTTCCATTCCGGCATCACAAATAAAATATCATGTGTACTGTAAACTGCTCCTCTGTACAGTAATGCATTTGTTACCACTATGGCTCTTATTTAAGCATCTGACTACAGTAATTGTTTTATACATTAACTATACTCCCTGATGGTTGCTCTATTATCTTTTTTTTTTTTCCAAAATGGTGCTTGCAGATATTAGCAGCTTGATTACTTGTTTTATTAACAATTTCAACACTGCATCAGTGTTGATTTGGGAAGCGGGGTGGTGTTGTCGGCGACGCGGATGCGACGGCGGGTTTGAGTTTCTGCGGTGCTTTGTTGCTTAGCTCGCTGATCCGCGCTGGCTGCCCTTACCCCCGCAAACCCGGGGATGAAGCCGAGAGGAGTCTCGGTTTCGATTCGAGTTGCGTGTTGACAATCCATATGATCGAGACACTTCACTGCAGATAAGCATTTGCATTCAGCTGGCCATCAGGGCCAAAGCCACGCGAAAGCGATTTGCGAAAAACAGGCATAGAAATGATGGATTAGAAAGGGGAGAGGGATGCACAAAATCGCTGCAAGGCAGCGACACGCGCTCCCGTGAACGCTGTGCGTGCAAGCGCGCGTGTGCGCAGATCTCTGGGTGGGAGCTCAAAAAGGCAGGACCAAACGGTACGATTCTTGCACCAGTGCCTTCTATGCATGAGGAATTTCCACCGGCGAGTGGAAGGGGAGGGAGCCGCTGGATCAGGCCCTGGGAGGGGGCAGGCGGGGGTCCTGCAGTGCAAAGCATTCCCCTGCCTTCGCTCAGGCGTCACTTCTGTCACCGAAAGGAAAATCAGAGTCTGATGCCAGTTATTAAATATCTTCATTATAAGGGCATTCCTTCCAGCTGACTTTCAATTTTGTTGTATCTAGGGGCCCTGTGTTAATAACTGCGTGCTAAGGACAAGTGTTGTTAAAAAACACTATTTAAATTCTTATAAATAATATGCAGCTTCCCGCTTCTGACTGATAGATATATTGTTCAGCCAAGCCACCATAAAGGCAATAAATATATGTACTGTTATGGGTCATGAGTCTAAAAATTAAATCAAATGCAGAAATTGAGTCTTGACAGAATCTGAAGGGATAATGTCTTAGCTTCTCCAATTACGCAGTTCAACATTTGGATAAATCATATGAAAGTAAGTATTTAGCCCCATTTTTCATAATCACTATTAATGAGAACAAAATGGGAGCTGAGGGCAGAGGGAGAGAGTTCTGACAAGATAAATAGCATATGGGGTGTGTTGTCAGCCACAGAAAATCAAGGCTGTTTAAACCCCCTAAACAGCAGGAAGGAAAAACGCAGTTAGAAAAAAAAAATAGAGAGAACAGTGGTCGTGTGTTCTTATCAGCGACAGTCCCTGTGTCAGGGCGTTTGAGATCTGGCTTCCCAAACCCCGCTTAGGGCACAGAAGTATCATCTAGAGCTCCCCAGGATGGTGCGAATGACTGATACCCAGAGCACGCCATTTAAATATTGCCTTTTCTCACTCTGTAAGCAGCACTTAAAACATTGCTAAAAAACTTCATTTCAAAAAGCACAGATTTTCCCCCTGGCCTGGTCCCTGTGGGTCCAGGACAGGCGGCTATGCACACCTCCAGCGGCCATCTCTTTGTTTCAGGGCAATAAAAACATAGAAGAAATTGTTCCGTTTGCACCGCGGTTTTCTTCAGCTTTCATGCCGGGACACGCGCAGGATGTGCAGGGCTTAAACGAAGGAGGGGAAGGTATAAATTCTGCAGTCATTTTCTATCATCTTCTCTGTCTTTCCTGCTTTTCATGTTGAAATCACTTTAAGCATCTGCAGCAGAATTATTCTTAGAGAGTCTCTCATGAAATTAGATGTTTCTGAATTGAATTCATTTCCACTCCATTTTGTCAGATGCTAACACGGTGAGAGCCAGATCCTGCTCTAATTGGCTTTGAGATGTGGTCCTCTTTTTGCCCACAGAAGTCGGGGCTTCAGGCTTGTGCCGCGTTTTTCCCCATCCTGAGCTCATGCCCTGCGGTTCGGTATCTCAGGGAGCATCCATCGCTCTTGCTCGGATGCAGACAGCAGCTGAACCTGGTGTTAGACATCCTAACGACCCGCCAGGAACCAAATGATATCAGAATATTCCTACAATATAAAGTACACCGTCACCTTTTGGCACTGAATTAGAGTTACAACATCCCCACTAAAGTCAACAGCAGTTTGTGCTATGAGACACACGTATGCGTCCTCTGCTGCTCTGAAAATGAGCATTATGCTGTAAACCTCTGCATTAAGCTATAAATACCCCAGCAATCCAGGGGAGAGGGGACCATTTCAACATCTCGTGCAACATTAGCAGCTCACAGATTAAGCACGTGGGGCCTGGGAGATTATCTTCTTGAATCAATATAAAGCAGGGAAGCAAACAAACAGCTGGCCGGGTTCCCCCAAAATAAAAGCGTTTGATTGTGGCAAGCTTCAAAGCGACTGGTTGACACAAAATAGGTTGGGTGCCCTCCCCTGCCGTGCCCGAGGAGCGGAGGGTAGCGTGGAAATAAATAAACATATAAAAATTACTGCTTACTCCTCCCCCCGCCGACAAACCACCTCCCAAAGAAAACCAGGGAAGCGACGAACACCGCCCCAGAACATATGGCGGAATCAAGCGCGGGATCCCCCGTAGGTTTGGGATGTACAAGTAAATATGAATCTGGGGGGATACTGGGGGCTGAGATCAAAAGAGCTGCTCCCGTTTCTATAGGGAAAAGGAGTGCTTTGATGTCACAGCGTCTTCCCTGCGCCGCCTAATGAACTGAAATTGTGACACAGTGACATCCTGCAAGGTTTGAAAGCACTTAGCACAATGACACATCTTTGGGGTTTGCTGCTCTCTTTTTCCATCAGCCTCCTTCGCGAGGCAGCCGGCGGCGGGGGGAGAGGTCTGCGGCGAGGGTGGAATAGCGGCGGAGGAGGCGGAGGGGGCTTTGGGGAGCGAGGGGTGAGCGGTTCTCCCCCGGTTACACACGGGGAGAGCAAAAGGGGACTCACCCCATCGCAAGCCCGGCCGGGGAGTAGCAGGTAGAGATGCAAACGGGAGGGAAGCGGCACGGCGGGGTCTGCAGGAGGCGGAGGGCGAGAGAGCCCCCGTCCCCCCCACCATCGCGCCCATGCAAGGCTGGCAGGGCCGGAGTCATCCTCACGCTGCTCTTCATCCGCTCCGTCCTTCAGCGCCCAGCCCAGGTCACGGCATCCTGATGGGATGACGGGCATGAAAAGGGTTTCGGGAGGACGCAGAGTCAGGGCAGGATCAGCTCCTCACCTGGGTCCTGTGGAGGCAGAACCCCCCCTCGTTCACATGAGTCCTAGACAATATCCAGCAGGTAGAAAAACCGTGGCTATAGGCATCTTCCTCACCCAGGCTTTTCAGCCTGGTTTTGGCCAAAGGGCCTGAATATTTCACCCAGGCTCCCAAGAGAAACCCACTGAAAGGAAACCCTGTGCCCCACCCCGGGGAGGGCAGGGGAGAGCGGGGAAGCCTCGGCGGGATTGCGGGTAGAGCCCCTCCAGCTCGTCACCAGGAGGTGGCTGACCTGCCGGTGCCTGCAGGGCATGGCATGGTTTATTGGTCTTTTCTGGGAGCATCCCTTTACCCAACCCGTGGCTCCTGGCGAGGACGCGGAGCCCAGCAGACCCCGGGCAACGCCGCCGGTCAGGGCTGCACACAGCCACTCAGCCAGCGCAGGGTTAAATCCACTTAATCCCAGGGATTTACCCCAGATTAACCCAGGGAATTGAGAGCAGCGTTTGGCCCTATGTAAAAAGGTCGGGTTTTCAATTGCAGGGGAACCCCAACAGCGTTACCCGCTCTGGGGGGGTCGCAGATCTGCGTAGGAGAGTTGCTGAGGCCAGAAGTTCGGAAATGCAATACAGCAAGCCAGAGCTGCTGAACCAGGCGGGGAGAAGAAACTTTATTCAATCATCTGCTTTACTTATTTCATAGCTGAGGAAATTCATCTATTCCTTGGACTTGTTTGTGCTGTGAAAGCTCCGTGTTGTCATGAGGCAAAGAAACAGCTAGAGAGAATAAAAGGGGCGATGCTGAGCGGCACCCTGCCTTAAAATGCTGCGCCTGGGTAGGAAGAATAAAACCACAAATTAGGGAACAGAGCCCCACGGCTTTTCCAAAGCCAAGGATGAGGCCTGATCACTCTTCACCGAGCCACTGGGATTAAGGCGGCATTAACGGGAATGACAACTTGATGGGTTTTAGCAAAGCGTCATGACACTGTGACATCGCCTTTCCAAAAAATACCGCGGTTGGGGGGGGTGCGCAGAAAGACATGTACGGACACAGCCACACGCGCAGACGGAAAGCCCGTAAGGACTCAAGGTGTCATTAGAAAAGTGTGAGCATGGGATGAGCTGTCCCGGGAGGGGCTACAGAAACGCGCCTGCATCATTGCGTCGGCTCCAAGGTCCACGGAGGAGTTGGCTGTCGGGGTGCTGGGGGGACGCAGCAGCAGGGCTCGGTGGGAGCTGGGGCACCTCGAGCCACCCCTGCCCCCCAAATTTGCAGGGTGGTTCCCAGCACACATCCACCCCTGCAGGGAATAGTTTCTGAAGCAAGGGAAGGGATGGGTCACATGGAGCTGATTTTACATGAAAAACTCGCTGCAGCGGCGAGAGGATTTGATTGCACAGAACAGGCCAGGGCCGGATGCAGCTCCCAGATGCTGCTGTGTAGAAATTTTCAATAATAATAATAATAATAATAATAATAATAATAATGCAGTGGGAAAAGGCTCATCTTGAGCTGATCATTGAGGCAAACTAATGCAACTTAGATATAGCCTTGGGGTGAGCGGCTCCATGCAAGACCATGTTGTGGCTTTATAGTGGCCAGGGCCAGGCAGCAGCCCCCATGGGCAGCCCCGAGGGCCACCCGCCCCCCTCCTGCACCCTGCCTGCAGGCAGGGGGATGAGGGACAGGCCGAAAGCACTGAGCTGGGAAGCAATAACTAACTCACATCTCGCGGAGGGATGTTTCTGCATGTGAATTAGAGGCCTTGCTGGCTTCCAGCGAGATGCCCCTTACCAGCCTCACCGCTCCTGTCCAGGGCAGGTTTCCCTTCAGAGGTGCCATTCACCAAATCCCACTCAGCTGTGATTTCAGCTAAGCTGCATTTCATTTTTTTTTTCCCCAAATCAGCCTTATGCAGATTCCACCCTCTCTGCCGGTTAACCCCCGCAGCGCCAGCACACCCCAAATGTCTTTAAGGGCTTGGGGAGGTTTTTGGTCATGGGAATCCTAAAACTTTGTGGCACGACACAGCGCCTTGGTGAGACCATCTGGCAATCTGCTTAGAAAACCTACCGCGGAGCTCTGGGTGCCTTATCAGCCATTTTCCCCTCTTTCTCTTATCGCAAAGCCTATACGAGTCAGATTAAAGAAATGCTGTTTGTATAGCATTAAGGGTGTTGTACTAGTCTGTACTAAGAGCGTAGATGTTTACCGCAATTTTCCTTAGCTCATAGCTGTATTTTACTAGTAAAGCGTGAGTTAACCAACACCCGGTTTATGCAGGGACATCTTTAAGTAGCTCACAGTTAGTTCATGTCTCGGGCTGAGCGCAGCTGTGGCCATTCCCGTAGCTGGGCAGAGGGACGGACCAGGGCAACACCGATCTTTCCGTGAGCTTTTCCAGCTGTGTCGTGATGGATGCCCCTAAGCCTAAATTAAGGCTATGATGCTTGAATTAAAAGTTCAAAATGGGGATGGAGGAGGAAGTTAAGAAATGGTGAGAAGCAGGTTGCATCACTGGATCCCGCCAAGCCAATGAATCAGGCTTGGTTTAGAGATATTGAAGGTGATTTAGGCTTCTGAATGGGAATCCTGTCTGTAAGCCCTGCTTCAGTGCATGGATAACACGGGGGACTGCGGCCCATCACCAGCCAGCCCCAAATGACGGTCCTTCCACTGCCGTGACCATGGCAGGCAGAGACACGGGGCTGCTCCAGATGTGGGGCAAAACACCACCCACCTCCGGCTGACACGAGTGGGATGGGGGTGCAAAACCAACCCCGTGCAGCCGGGGCTCGCTCCAGGCCCTGGGATGGTGTTTTCCTGCACAGGGCAGCCAGGAAGGGATGCTGGTTGCTGAGGCGGCGGGCTCAGCTCTGGTGTGGGAGGTGGGTGTCCTGCATGCTGCCTGCATGCTGCCTGCACCACCATCAGCCTGTGCACACCCTGCACCCTGCCCGTGTGCTGCCTGCACCACCATCAGCCTGTACCCTGCCTGTGTGCTGCCTGCACCCAGACCGCAATCAGCTTATGCACAGCCTGCACCCTGCCTGCAATCATCCTGTGCACAGCCTGCACCCAGCCTGCAATCAGCATGCACCCTGCCAGCACGCTGCCTGCACCATGCCTGCACCCAGACTGCAATCAGCCTCTGCACAGCCTGCACCCAGCCTGCAATCGGCGTGCACCCTACCTGCGTACTGCCTGCACCCTGCCTGTACCCATCCTGCAATCAGCCTCTGCACAGCCTGCACCCAGCCTGCAATCAGCGTGCACCCTACCTGCGTGCTGCCTGCCCCCTGCCTGTACCCATCCCGCAATCAGCCTGTGCACAGCCTGCACCCTACCTGCGTGCTGCCTGCCCCCTGCCTGTACCCATCCTGCAATCAGCCAGTGCACAGCCTGCACCCTGCCCGCACGCTGCCTGCACCCGCGCGCACCCATCCCGTGCCCCCGCGCCGCCCCGGGCAGGCTCGTGCCGGTGCTGCCCCCTGCCGGCGCCGCCCGCCCCCTGCAGCCGGCCCGGGCCGCGGTTGCCGAGCAACGGCGGGGGGGGGCGATCCCGGCTCCGCTGGGAAGAGCCCCCTCCGCTATTATTATTATCATTATTATTATTAATTATTTTTAGCCCTTTCGGAGCAGCTCCGCACCCCGCACCCCCACAGCCGGGCCGGCCGGGGATGCTGCCGGGGGCGGGGAAAGGCGGCCGCTGCCCGGCGCTCGCTGCGCCGCGGCCGAGCCCCCGTGCGGCCTCGCCGAGCCCCCCGCAGTGGCGGGCTCGGGGCTGCCGCTGCTGCCGCGTCCCAGCGTCCTGCGCCACCGCAGAGCGTGGGGAGCCCGGTGCAAACCGGGCCGCACCCTCCAGCGAGCGGCTGCCCCGTCCCCCTCGCCCAAAGCGGGGGCCTGCGGCCAGCAGCCCCCCTTCCCCGCCGCCTGCTTAGGATTCACCTCGCATCCAGATGGAGGAAGGCTACGTATCCCGGCATGCACCCGCCCAAAATTGCAGACCATTGCTCGTGCTGCAGCGGCCATCTGGTTGGAAAACAACAGGCCAAACAGTTTCAGCATCACGTCATGTATCCGCCAGCGGGGAGAAGGGGGGGGGTGCAGAAATGCCAGCGAGAAGGAAGGTGGTTGGTGTGGTCGGACGTGCGGGAGCGGAAGGGATGGGAGCGGTGGTCCCGGAGAGGCTGCAGCCATGGGAGAGGAAGGGATGGGAGCGGTGGTCCCGGAGAGGCTGCAGCCATGGGAGCGGTGGTCCCAGCAAGGCTGCAGCCATGGGAGTGGAAGGGATGGGAGCGGTGGTCCCAGTGAAGCCGCAGCCACAGGAACAGAAGAGATGGGAGCGGTGGTCCTGGCGAGGCCGCCGCCGTGGGAGAGGAAGGGATAGGAGCGGTGGTCCCGGCGAGGCCGCAGCCGCGGGAGCAGAAGGGATGGGAGCGGTGGTCCCGGAGAGGCCGCAGCCGTGTGCCGCAGCTCCCGACCCCGCTGTGCGGGGAAGGCCGGCCCCGCCGGCAGGGTTCTGCTGGGGGAACGTTCCCCGCTCCCGTCGCTCACCGCACAGAAGCATTATGGTCTGCAAGGATTTCCCCTTCATAAATTAGTATCTTCCAGCTGTTTCCTTCCACATAAAATCTCTTCTATTTCTTCTCTTATTGCTTTATATAAACAAACATGAGAGCGACTAGTTCTAAATAAAGTTATTTGTCTACGTAAATTAATATATCATATTCTCTCCTGAAATATAGAGAGCTATTTGTCTCCAGAGAAATCATGTTAAGAGTGACATAGTATAACCCTATTCATTTGCATATGCAGATATGTCTAATTATTCAACTTGCAATTAAAGGCTTGTGTGTCAGCAAATGAGACTAATTAGATACATTTATCTATGATAATCAGCTTTATTACAAACAAAATAGATTTCCCTTCACTTCCCAGGCAAGTGAGACGTGTTGACTGGAGGGAGCTGGTCAAGGGCCCGTGACGGGGTTTCCGTCTGCATCAGACCGGGCAGAGGTGCGCGGTAGCGCGTTACTTTTTTGCGTCCAAAGCACAAACACAGAATTTTTCAGCTTTTTTTTAACTCTCTTTTGAAAACACCCCACCGGTGCAATCTATTCTTTACCATAGTGCAGGCATAAATAATTGCTAGAAAACAAGGTCTGGCTTCTAAGTGATTTACGCTCCTATGTTAAAATAACTCGCGTGTGTGCTCTCTGCGGGCTGAGACGGCAAGCGAGGGAGTAGCGAAGGTGCGGCCATAGCTGGCACCTTTCATTTAAGGCAGGTAAAAGATACTTGAGCTCCTTCAGGTTAGACGAAAGGATTGCAGCCCTCGTCCGAAGCAGAGACTCATCCCACCGCTTCCAGCAAAGGGTTAGCGAGGCGTGGGCTGCGGAACGGCAGGCTCTGCGGGCTGGTACGAGGCCGAAAAGGCCAGAGGCGGCGAGGGAAAGGTAGCGAGGATGGGCCGGCCAGCGGCTGAGCAAAGCCTGGTACTTGGGGCAGCAAGAAGGATGCTGTGGGCTGATTCTTCCCCCAAGGGGCTCAGAGCTGCAAAGGCAGAACCTGGTTTCTCCTGGCAGAGTTCTGCTACTTTCAGGAAAACATGATTTTTTTTTCTTTTTTATCTTTTCTGTGGACTGAGCCAAAGACACAAAATAATATTTGAGCCCCCCGTTTTTTGGCTAGTTGCTCAGGCCAACAGAACCTGAAACTCTCGATCCCAGTGGCTGCAATAGCGCTATAAGTTATCCCCTTCCTTTCGTATAAGAACATTTCAACTGTTTTGTTAGATCGTCCACCTACTGCAGAGCCGCTGTTTTTCACAACTGTTTGGCCTACATGTGATCTACTGAAAATAGCATCCAGCCTCTCCGGGCTGGGGTTAGAGCCAGTGACCCACCAAAGGCCGGAGGGGGATTGAGAGACGACTTTTCTCTGAGCTCCCGCGGTTTGGTGCTGCAGGGTTTGCGCTCCCGGCCCCCCGCTCCTGGGCGGCGCTGGGCACGGGCTGTCAGATGCGAAGGAGCAGGGCACGGAGCAGGTCCCGATTTCCTTGCTCATCTGCCAAATCAGGCTTTTGGACATCTTTACACTTAAATAACATTAAAGAAGACATCTCAGATGATAGTACTTGATAGTGCTTGGAGGGAAAGGTGCACCGTGTCCTGACATTATAGCACGAGGATGGATAACATGACAGAGATGCTTAAATGATGCAGTGCCCCCAAACTTTTTAATAGCCTTTTCCCAGTTTCCCAGTTACCTGAAGGAAGGCAGCGAGAAACCTTCCACAAGCACCAGGGTCACTTCTGAACTGTAAAGAATGGTTGAAAAAAAGAGTTCAAAATCTGCCCTCGCTACTGACGTCCTCAAAAGCATCCTCGTGTGTCCCGCATCCACAGCGGGACGTGGCCCCGCCACGGCAGCCTTTACCGAGTCCTCCCCAGCCCTGGTGCCTGCGGGACCTGTGTCCCTCCCTCCTGCAACCGTCCCGGGTTACTCGGCCAAATCAGGAGGGGTGAATCCTGGAAATGTCTGAATTAGAAGCAAAAATGTTTTGGTTTTGGCAATCGCTGAAACAAGACTTTTTGGCTTTTTCTTCAAAAATTCTGGCTAGGCGTGTTATGCTATGTTGGGAAGTGATCCTCAACTTGTTCATCGTATTGTGATTCACAGAACGATATGAATAACATTTATCATGGTCACTCAGGACAATGTTTTCACAATATGCACATAGCAAATCAAAATAAATGCATTTTGAGATAACTAGTTTATTTTTAAAACTGCATTAGTTCTGGCAGAGCCACAGGCAATTTTTCACAGGTATAATGCAGAGTTACAAGCAGGAATTGTTTTTAGGAAAAGTCAAAATGATCTCATTTTGATAATTTTCAAACCAAGACCTTTTTCTTTTCTAATTTCAGACCTCCAGTGGGGGGGTTCCTCTCTGTAACTTCGGCCATTGAAAATGCAGACATCTCAGCTAGGTCCGACAAGCCGTGAATGCAAACTGCGTATCCCTCCTTCTCATTTCTGACGACTACTTTCCAATGAGAGAAATTATTCTCTGGACGTGCCTCAATTTAATTTGAAAATAAAATGGGATTTAAAACAAAAGAAAGGGAAATGAAACAGTCTCATCAATGCAAAACGGTGGCTTGTTCCGTTCTTTGTTTTTCTTTCAGTGAAAGGAAAAGGAGAAGAAAGATAATTAATTTCTAGTTAATCCAAATATGTTGGAAATTTATTATATTTCTCTGCTGGGTGGAGAGAGAAACAGGAGGGGAGCAAGTGAGGGAAAAACCCATCTCTCTCCAGAAGCAGCTTCCTGAAAGTGTGTTTTATAGTCATCATTTGGCATTTTCTATCTGTTCCAACATTTCAAGGGTGAAAAAGCACCAGCACAAAATTGTAGGAGCACTTTATAGGCTCACAAATCTGGGTGAAAGAATTAGGGATCTTTACGTTCCCAAGAGACCTGAGATCCCTCTTAGGACCCTAAATAAGAGCTAGACTTTCACAGGAGCTCAAACTCATGCGCTCTTACCGTGATGCTGATGGCACCTTTCAAAGCCCAGCAACTCTGGGCACTCGGGGGCTAGAAATGTCCTTTTTGTTCTGTGTTTCTTTATGACCCAGGTTAGTGGGATCTCATCCATCGCTCGGGCTCTTAATGCTTTTACAGTAATAGCCGGCCTTTTCCCCCTGTAACACATATACTGTAAATTGAAATGATCGGGCCCCAAACAGTGACGTTGGTCCTGGCCAGGCTCCTGTTGCCTTCTCCATCGTGCATCTGGCTGAAACACAGTGGGGTTAAGTAATTTTTAGCATCCAGGGATCACTGACAGGAGTAAATAAGTACTGTATAACCTTCCCCAAAAAGCATAACAAAATAATAACGGGAAAATGAGGTTAAGTGGAACCATTTCAATAATGTTATAGGCCTGCTTTCAATCAATGAAAGCTGGGAAATTCAATGTCTTTAGAGGCTATCATTTCATTTTAGCTCCCTCCACTGCTGAACTTCTCTTTACAAAGCAATGAGTTAAAGACTTAGCAGCAGATTCATAATACATCTGAAATGTACTTTTTGTGTTTAATATTCACTGGAATGGTTGACTTTGCTGGGTTTGGTTATCGAGAGGAATAATAGTTTTCAGTTTCATTGAAGCATAAGATATAATTCCATTATCTTTTTTTTTTGATAAAATAATCTGGAAGAAGTAGAGCAAAATGGGAGAAGAAATGATTCTATAGACCCTGTTAATTATGTATCCATCATATAAAATAGCAATAATAGCATAATAATTTTTCATTAAATAGGACACGGGAATATTTGCAATCTCGTACTGTCAAGTAAGAAATGGCTTTAGAAAACTCCACTTACTCTGTTTCAATAATGCTAACTAATTTTGGGGCAATTAACATGAAATTCTGGTGCCTACTAAGTAGGAATTTGACAATTTTGCAGTTCTGAATCAATTTGTGCAGTGCTCCGTACACATGAAGCCCAAGTTCAGCCCCTGTAACGTCAGGGACTTAAAAGTTGGGCTCTTGCTCTGCATGAGGTGCCTGAAGGAGCGGCATCGTTCAGGGACGGGGACCTCAGGCTCACACCCGTCCCCCAGCTTTGCCACCGAGCTGCTCTGTTTTCCAGCCTGTATGTGGATGCAGAGCAACTGCATCACTGTACTTTAAATTAATAGAATTGAAAGAGGTGCCATTCTATTCTCCCTGCAGGGAGCAGCCGTTTCAGCATTGATCTTAATTTCAGGAGGTTGGGGATGGAAATGAACTCACTCCCAGAAATTGCCAGCATTTCATCTGAAATGCAAAGCTACGCTCCCGATGCCCGGTAAGCGATTCAGACAGCAGGTTCAGAGAGCAGCAGGACTCTACAGTGAGATGGATTATTTCCTTCGGTCTGCTTTCCTGTGCAATACGCCGGTTTTTGAAGATGCTCTCAATTATAAAGACTAGCCGGTACTGGGTAACTCTGAGACACCTCGGCTTCTTCCCGTATGAGTATATCCCACGTGTCTGTCAAGGAATGCCGTGCCTCCTGTTATGGGAAAATCCCTTTGCAGACACAGAGAGTTTTTTCCCCATTCAGACGAAACCCAACAGTGGACAGCAGACCCATGCTGCAAAATGCAGAAGGAGAAGGTTTGATCCTTGCAGAGGTGCAATGTTAGGAAGGAAAACAGTTGCATGTTGAAAACACAGCTAATTGGATAAAGAGCATGAGAAGAAGGAAAAAAGCTGCTGCTGCTGCTGCTGCTGCTGCAGCTTTAAATTAAAATGCTGCATCAGCCAGTCCCTCAGGACTTGATAGAAATCTAATTAGTCAGACAATCTGGCACCAAATGTCCTAATTTCCCCAATCCATGTGGGATTTGGGTATTCTCTTATTCACTGCAGTTCTGAATTTCAACCTGAGCCTTTCTAACCCCTCTCTTTTTTCCATGCAGACATGGGACTCAAGAGAAGGTGATCCCTATCAAAACCTAATTGTTTTTCATAAACCTTTAATTAATTAGACTCAGGCTCATGAAAGACACTTAAAATATTAACAATTTGTTTAGAGACAAGTGCTGGATGAGGACTGCTGCAGCGTCATATTTTCGTAAGAAACCCAACTGTAATTAACGTGCATGGGCGTACGCTCGGTGTGGGGTCCGGGAGGGCGGCTGAACCGGGAGGCCTCCCCCAAACGTACTGGGAGGAGAGTGAGGAGGGCGGCTGGGCTGTGCCGTGCCCAGCATCGCAGCCAGCTCAGACGGATGGATGCCGCCTGGGTCCTCTGCAGCCAAGGGTTGAGGGCAGCAGCAGCCCTGGGGTGGTGGGGTTTAAAAAAAAAAGCTCCAAAAAGGCGTTGGAGTCCCCCCGAGTTGGCTATAGAGGGCACACTGAGAACAGCAAACTCGTGAGGCAATTAGCCCTGTCCTGGGGGACCAGGAGCTCCTGGAGCAAGGTGCTGAGTGCCTCTGAATCCCCCTGGCACCCTTGGAGAGGGAGGATCCCGGCTCACACAGGATTAAGCCGTTCGGGAGTAACAGATTTGATTTTTTTTCCCCCCAGAGCGACTATGACCTGTCATGTCAAAGCTTTTTATTAAAGTCTCTTAATCCCCAGATTATCACCACAATAGTTCCACAGGCCCATTCCAGATAAGGCAGGGCCCATTGTGGAGATGCACATTGGAGGAGTTTTAATCTGCAAATTATTGGCATGCAAGAGCATGAGGGGCTGCTTTGCTGTGTTGCCCGTTGCGTCAGGGGGAATTGAATATTTATAAAGAAGACTTCAAATGGGCCCTGCCCTGTATTGCTCCCACACATGTGCAATCCCCATGCAGCAGAGGGGCCCTGCTGAAAGACAAAAATCTGTACCGTGCAGCCACGACACAGGCGCGGGCTCCCCCGAAGCCACGCAGCCTTCGTGGAAAGACGGTGAGCAGGGCGAGGGGGCAGGGGTTGGGCCCCTCCTCCAAACACCCCATTTCGGCCACACGGGATGCACGATTTGATTTGTAAGAGAGAAACGATAAGAGCGGAAAGGCAGAGCTGGTGATGGCAACTCCATTTCTCTCTTGAATACCGGGGGAGGACAGCAAACAGATAAAGTCCCTGATAGGGATCCTTCGCTGACACAAAATATGCCATGTGGAGCGAAGGCTTACACTGTATGCAAAACTAATTAGCAGTTACCTTCTAGATTAAGGACCGACTCAAGCATCTGTTTCACTGAAGTGTTTTTAAAAAAAGAGCTGGCCCTCTTTAAAATAGCCTGACAGATTTGAAAAATGTCGTCCCTTGGGTCTGGGGTCCCAGAGGAGGTGCTGGGGAGCCCAGGAGAGACCATCCCCTCTGCAAAGCGTTTCCAGGCTGCCAGTGAGCTGGCAGGGCGAAGCAGGACGTGCCTCCTCTTCCCCCCAGCGGTGTTTGTACAAGCACCTTGTTGCACCTCACTGCAAAGGCCACCAAACAAAAATTAACGTGGAAATGCTGTATAAACAAGCATCGACTGGGAGCGTCGCAAGTCTGAGCGGGGTGGGCTCAATAAGTGGAGCAGAGCCCACGGCACTGAGCTGAACCCCCCCAGCTGCATGTGGGAGGTAGGTTATATATACATATACACATATATGCATGCATTCTGCAAAATTACCAGCTCCTTCAGCTCTCCCTAGCATAGACGCTGCTGCACAAGGCCAAATCCTGGCTATCACTCAGAGAGATGCTGAGCCCCTCTTGTTCCTACTGAGATCCCAGCCCTGGGTCGGGCTGCAGCACCCGTCAGGGCAGGTCAGCCTCAGCCCTCAGCGGCAATTTGAGAGCTTGGCTGTCAGCAGATAAGGCTGGGGATGGTCCAGGACGCGGCTTGGCTCTCGGCGGGTAAGCTCCCGGGGCTCGCTAGGCGAGGGTGTCGCCCGGTCCCCGGGGATCTGGCTCGGGATCTGCAGACTTGGACTCAGCTCCGGCTCTGCCACAGCCTTCCCGTACGACCTTGGGCCAGCTGCTTAGGTTTCCTCCATACCTGTTTCCCATCTGTTAGAAAATGACTGGGTATATTAAAGGGTTCGTGTGAAGATAAGTAAACTGTGAGGCTATTATTAGCTATTACACTGACAGGGCCCAAATGTTCCTATTTTCTGTAACAGCTCAAGAACCTAAGCAGGTAGAAAAAGACCTTGGGAAAATAAAGCGTTGCCTTTCTGGGGTCTCCTCTCAAAGGAGGGAGGTGTGTCTTCCTTTAGAGGCAGCTCCTCATGCATTTTATGAAATTGCAATGCCCACATGTTCCCTAACGGCCTTCGTTCCAGCCTGTGAAATGGCCGCCGATAGCCTTTGGCTCATGGAAACCTTTCAATGTGCTTAATATTACCTGCAATGCCTATATTAATCATAACGCGCAGGTGCCAGAGGCACCAGAGGGAAGGAGAAGGGAGAGGCCAGGTAATTTATCGCTATACGGCCCCAGCATGAGCGGTTGCATTAGTCCAAAAATTACTTCGCTTTCTGGTTCCCAAAGTTCTTGGGAGTACAAAACAGGAGAGGGGGTTAGCTGTGAATCATCTGTCATCTCTAAAGCTTTTGGCTACAACCTTTTCATGACTCGTGGAAAAAAAATTATAAATAAAGCGTGGGGGTGGGGGAAGTGACTAATTGAGTGCAATAATTAAACACAGCTCCCAGAAAAGCTGAGCGTGTTTCTTCAGCCATCAGCACCCTGAGCGAGGGGTGAGAATGCCTCCAGGGTTTGCCAGGGCTCAGTTACTGCGGAGCGTTAGTGTAAGGGGCAGCAGCATCTGGCAGGGCACAGCAGAGCGTGTTTTCACGTGGCGCAGTCAACGCACGGGCAAAATACTGGGTTTTGGTAGGCACAGGCCTGGGCGGTGGAGCTGCAGCGGGCAATTAGCTCTTGTGGTTGCCCTGTTTGGGGAGAGCCAAAATACAGGAGCGTTGAGTGCTGCAGGGAAATGTAGGGCGAGAACTAATACCGGCAGGCAAACTCAGAGCTGTATGCGTTCACCTGGGCCACCAGATTCACAGGCAAGGCTGCCAGCTTCCCCCAGACATGCGAAGGCACTAAATAAAACTGGTACCCAGCTTGGAAAACTTCCGCTCCAGCTAATAATAATTGCAGGATAAAATACCGGAATCAATATACCCTGTGTGCCAAATGAAACCATTTGTATCCACTTGTTCCCTCTCTGGTTCAATTAATAAAGGCAGCCGAAGAAATACCGAGCACATTTCCTTTCAGAAATCTCCCCAAACTTAGTGACATTTGGAATCACACAAGACAGCTGCACCGTGAGATAAGTTAAATGATGTATTCAGAAATGGCTCAGTTCGGAAGGTTGCATCTTTCATAGGAGCCTGGCGCCGAAATCTGTGTTGTGTTCTTCAA
The DNA here is from genome assembly GCF_965183815.1 of Platalea leucorodia. Classification (NCBI taxonomy): domain Eukaryota; kingdom Metazoa; phylum Chordata; class Aves; order Pelecaniformes; family Threskiornithidae; genus Platalea; species Platalea leucorodia. Next base: position 14,487,780 of record NC_138835.1, on the reverse strand, counting down.
ATGTGGAATAACTCTTCTTCCCGGTTTACATATATTGATGTATACACTTGAAAGATGGCCGGATTTCTGTATAGCACAGTGCTTTCTTTTCCTGACACATGGATCCATCTGCCAACATCACAGACCTAATTAGTACTCTCTTATTTCTATTCACTGGCTAGTAAGCATGTGGCATCTTTCCACAAGCCTATAAATCCTCACTCTACGCAGACATATACCATATTGCGATGGGTGGGTTATAACCTCCGTGAAACTGGCAGTTGCAGTTGCCTTTTCCATTGAGGCTTAATGTCATGATAGCCAAAACAAGAGACCATCACCCAAAACACAGGCTGGCACAGCAAGGCTAGGGATGCGGTTCGGCGTTTCCGAGCCCTCAGCTACCGTGACCCCGTCCCCTAAGAGCCACACGCACTGCTCCTGGGTCAATACAATCGTTCATAGGGCCGCTGTGGAAACGGGATTTGTGTAATGGTCCAAAAGAATCCAGCATAGAGGCTTGGTCATAAAGGCAGATGTGATTTGTGCAGTTTAATATAAGACAGCAAATGCAAGAGCTAGGAGAAAGAAATGGCAGGGGCACAATGAGCCCTGGAGACCCAGCTCTGAGAAAGGAGAATTAGGAAAGCCCTTAAATAAAAGAGAAAGAGGGTAGAGGCACATCTGCCTTTGGTTCTCCTCCAAACAGAACAACGCATATCCCCTCCCAAATCTGGTCAGCCCCGCGGGTCAAAAATATTGTGTGAATATGCACTAGAGGTTATTGTTCTTCCCATGCTGGGGAGAGTTATTTGGAAGCCTCCTGCTGGTGTTAAATTAAATTACCCATATAAATAGCACCGGAGGTGACGGACGACAGATCGCACTGGTTTGCACGCAGGCTGCTCCATAATGGGCTGAAAGGTAGAGCTATTGTAACGTGCCCTGAAAGGCACCTATTTAAGCGAGCTCTCATCAGACTTCCACCTGGTGCAAGTTACTTTACAGCCCTCCCCCTGCAACGATATCCAACTTCTGCTGTGCAAGAGCCGAGCCTATCAAATACCTGAAGAGTTAGCAGCAAAGTGCTTTAATTAATCTCACGGTGTTATTTCTGAGTTTCCATTAATTTTGCTACAAATCCATTTGAGTGTCTATATTCAAATTTCTAACATTTTATAATAGTGCTTCTTGTGAAAAAAAAAAAAAAAGCCTTCTCCTACAATGACTCTCTTTTTCTTTCTTTTTTTCTTAAATATCCTCTTACTTTGCAAGGTTACTCCCTACCGCTCCTTTTTAAGATTAAAACAAGAAGTTAAAACAAGTGAGAGAATGCCTTTTCCCTGGGGAAGCCAACAAAATTCATATCCCATCAAGCTTACCAGCAAGCAGCATCTCAGGGACCAGCGATGCCAGATATGTAACGATGTAAAACGCTTGAAATGTATCATGAGGAGTATATATAGTGTTCGTGTCGCTAGAAAAACAGCAACAGCAAAAGGCTTGGGAGTTTTATGTTCTGTCAGGGGTATGGGTGTCACTACTGGATTGGTACCCACCAAATAAACGTGCAGACAGGACAAGAGGAAAATTGGAGGCTTATTTTTTAAAACCGGAATCTCTCTAAGCCAAATTAACCCCTGACATAAGCCCACTAAAGTCGATGGTGCTACTGGGCAACCAAAGTTAACCTGGCTCTTTTGCTTTGTTTTCCACTTATTTTAGAGGAGACAGTCTGTTTTTGCGTTGCTGGCTGAGAGAGTGTGAGGATTAATAGGCAATTCAAGGCTGTAAAGTGCTGCATTGCTGTGAAGTATTTAATTTAGATCCTTTTTGTGTTTCTGGGGCCGTAGCCTAAGCTGTCTACAAGAAAAAAGGTAAGGTGCAGCCCAGAACTTGCAGCGATGTAAAAAATTAGCAAAAAAAAAAAAAGACAAGAAAATGAAACAACAACAAAAATCTATCAGAGAGTGTGAAATTCACCTGGATCCCTCCTAAGGGGCTTGCACATTTGTGTGATTAGAGTCATATTTATAGGAAAATCTTGTCACTTCTCCTCACACTCTGTGGGGCTGTAAAACACATCACTGCTGCTCTCGGTTTTTGGAAGAGCTGCTGAAAACAGGAGAACGTGTGCAGGAGGGACGAAACCTGTCGTTCAGGAGGGTGCCCCAGCCCGAGGTCCTGCCTCCGCGCAGGCTGGGGGCTTTAGCCGCAGCGAGACGCCGGCGTCCACGTGCCCAGGGATCGCACGAGGGGCACTTTGCTGGAACAACACAACGCTGTGGGACACTGCTCCAGAGGCTTTGCCCACTGTCGTGGGAGGGAGGTGGTCCATGAGGACACCCTCATTTTGCCTCTGGCCATGGTTTGCAGTGCCAAAGCACTGCAGAGGGGCCGGGGAAGCATCCCCTTTCTCACCTAAAGGTACAAGAGCAGGATTTCCTCCTGGCACCAACCTTAAGAAAACAGCTGGCGTTAAAATAAATAAGCAAACAAACAAGCAAACAAACAAACAAAGGCTCCATTAAAACCTGACATCCTCAATCACAGGACCTTGTTCAGATGTCAGCTTAAAAGTCTCAATGATCTCCGAAAGAGTTATAAAATCTGGTCCTTGCAATTGCTGCAACCCGTGATTTCCCGAGCACTTCGTGTGCTGCTCAGGCACAAGTGGTTGCAAGAATAAACAGGAGAGCGAGGAAGAACCAGAGGGAGTGGGAGAAGAGGTGAAGAGGCAAAATGAAAGAGCCCAAGTCTGCGCTGTCAATCTTCCTGCTCATCTAAACCGATATTTGATTTCTGGGCGTAGCACAACGCGGCATTGACAGATCTATTTCTCTTGCCGGGCTGTCCAGTTTCATACATTTCAGGTTGCCAGTGCGACAGTGTGAAACCTCACCCAACCCATTTTCCCCAGCAGGAGCTTCTCAGGCAGAAAAGGGGATATTTCTTTTTCCAGTTGTCACAGGGATGTGCTGGGCAGCTAATATATATAAATTAAAAAAAAAAAAAAAAAGGAAAAGGCATGCAGAAAACAACCAGAAAACAACCCTGAGCCAAAGATAAAAGCCTAAACAAGTGCACTGAAGTGTAAGGTTAAACGGAGAGGGAAAAGCCATTAGGGACAGTAGAGCTTTGGAAGAGTAGAAATAATTCTTAAGGAGAAAGGGGTGGTGAAGTATATCTTAAAGACAAAGAAACAGAAGTCAGAAGAATATGGAGAGCTACTGTTGGAGCTCAAGACAATATAAATTACTTTGGTCAAAATTGACTTTGGCTGAAATCTCTGGTTCGGAAGCAAGATGGTATTCCTGACTGTGTACTCCCTTGCAAGGCCCGGCTGCCTGAACACAAACAGAAACAACGATGTCACCGCAAAAATAATAAAAACAGCAATCGTTTTGTTGGCTTGTCACATATTACAGCTAATTATTTAATTACTCTAATTTAAAGTTTTACTAAATTCAGCATCAAAGCATAAAAATCTAGTGATTGCAGTGTCAGAAAGGAATAATATAATTAACGTATTTAGTAGTAACATATTAAACTGTTGATTGCACTGCATTAATCGGCAGAGATGATATGATACATGGGAAGCTCTACGAAATACATGTCTGTATGGGCCTGCGTCGTCTTCCTCCCCGTGCCATCGCTTACCCGTCCGTGGGGTGGGAGGTGCAGGTGTGGAGCAGAGCATGAGGAGAGGGGCAGAGCCGGTTCTGCTGCAAGTGTCGGTGGAGGCTGTCGAGGAGCTGACAGCATCGCACACGCCGAGCACGAGGCTTTGCACCATCTCCGCACCCAGGCCCGAAGCACAGATGACAAATCTGGGGACACGTCGGGCTGCCAGGCACCGTGAAGGCTCTTTGCCCCAGGGATGTGCTGGAGTGCCCCGAAGCTGCTCGGATTTACGCAGACCTGAGCCCACAGACCTCAGCTTCACGCTGTTTCTCCCACATAGACGCATACCCCAGGCTGAAGCATTTAAATGAATCGAGGTCTAATTCCCGGAGTTATCCACAACACACCAAATTCAGAAGCAATTGGGTAGTCAAATTCTTGGAGCAATAGACCCTTTATTTTGATAGCGCCCTCCAAAATTGGCTTGCTGGTCACCAGGCAATTAGAAGTAGAGAAATTGTTTCTGCCTGACATAACCTAATAAGATTTATTTTTTTCCTCCATTGCTCCAGAGCCAGGCAGCCAACAGAGGGAGCACAAATTCCCGAGCAGCGCTGCATGCCTGGACTCTGCCATCCCCTCGGCTGGGTCCGAGTGCTGATCCCGCTGGCACACAACCCAGGAGGCAGCAAAAGGCGCCAGCCTTGGAGGAATAATGTGCTCTGAACTCCCTTCCCCTGCGACAGGCCACGGAGCGGCTCAGCTCTTCCGAGGACCCTACTCCAAATAAGAGCCGTGATCTGAAAATATGAAAATGAAGCAAGACATCAGTAAAGAAAAGGCCAGTCTGGAAAGAAAGGATGCAAAACAGTGAGAGAGGATAAGGGTTTATATTTTTAAGCTTAAGCTTTTCTACAAAATACTTCCCTGGTCACAAAGGGAGACAGCCAAATTGAAACGATATGAGGTGAAACACACAGACAAAAGCAGACACACATGTCTAATAATTACAAATCACACGAATTCACTTTTTCAGATTCATTTCTGTCTGAAAAGAAACACCATATATTCCTTTTTCTCCCTCAGAAAGCACAGTGGCCTGCTCGCCTTTCTCATGAGACAAGCCGCCTTCCCCAGCATCATGCAAATACATGGCCACAGCAGAAATGCTCCCTGCAGCAGTCCCGGTTCCAGACCCGCATCTATCCAAACGCAATTTGCTCTCCAGCCACCCCTGGGATAGTTAAGTAAGTGGTTTTTATGGTAGAGCTGTTTCTTTATCCCAGCTGAAAATGCCATTATACTATAGCTTTCTAAAGTTTCTAAAAGTTATAGGTTATTGTTAGTATTCACAGCCAGGTTTGAACTTTTCAGTGTGCTGCTTCTTAGAGGCAATCCAGCGCCGGGGCTGCGATGCTCAGAGCTGAACGGACTTTGCAGGGTTTCCCAACAGCAAGGGAGAGACGCACGGGGACAGAGAAGGGCACATCTGGCTGATCCTAGCTGCTAAATTCAAGACTGCCCCAGCTGTGGGCGGCTTCTGATCCATGCATAAATGAGGCATTGTTGCAAGACTAGCACAAACTCTATTTTTCAAATTAAAAGAAATCATTTACTTAGTTTTTTTCTCCCAAAATAACAGAATTCGAATATATTATTTGAAAAAATACATTTTCGTTTTCCACCTCACTGCGTACAATGATTGTGGTGTGATTATTAAACACTTCATAAATAATAATGTGACATTTTCAGATTGTGTGTCTGATTAAGCAGCCATTCTTCTCTCCCTGACTGCGACCACGGACAGATGAGATTGCTGCAGACGAGGCAATCTTTGTGGCTCCTTCCCTGGGGATCAGGGATCAGAAGTTGCCCCTGTAACCCAATTAAATCCAAGAGGATATGAGCTGATCACTTCGGGCCAGCTCCAAAACTCACTGCCATCGATAGGGAATCTTGACACGAACTTCTCTGAGCTGCAGATCTGACCCATGAACACAGCTTGATGCATTTTCTAAGGAGGATATTTTACACAGCAAGTCACTTTCTCTGCAGTGGGTAATGATTTTACTCAATTATGGTTTAGTATTAGGAAGCCTGCTCTAAGAGCAAACAAGCAGTTCCAGCTGAAGACAGAACTAAATCCAGGGAACTGAAATATAAGAGAAGGCAGGTTTCACCTGGAAGCAAAAAAGTGAACCTGAGAGACAAATGCTCTCTCAATGAGGGATCGGAGTCCTTTGAGGATCAATGTGTTGCAAAGACCCTCCTCAAAAAGTTTACTGCCCCTTTTTCACAGAAAAAAAAAAAAAAATTAGTAAAGTTATTTATTAAATAAAGAGCCAAAATCCAGTGACATTTATCCCCTGGTTATTCCAGTGCCTACGATGCAGCTGTGCCTCTCAGAGCTGTCATATAGAGTAGCGCAGATGCCAGCGAAAGGGACAATCTCCTAACCCAAATTCTCGCTTGCCTAGTATAGCATTCGGAGGAGTTAATCCCAGTCGGAAAACCCAAATGCTGTCTTTTTTTCTGAGCACAATCACCATTTCAGAAAAATGACCAAAGAAAGCAGCCCCTCTCCGTAAACCCTCCCAGCCATCTGTCTGGATATTACTGACCTTTAATATTATGCAGGCGGGAGGTGGAAAGGACGGGATAAGAAGGGGGGGGGAGGTGTGGAAAAATGTCATTGCTGTAACAATGGCTTATTGCATTTGGATAATCTCGCTCCTTGTACCGCTGCTAACATGGTAATCTTTCTCCACCTACTGTATGTCAATAATGCAATAACCTCGCTCTCCCCCTGCATCAATAACACAACAGCCGCTCGCCGCTCTCGGCGGCACTGATGAATTCTAGAATTGCAACAGCTCAGATGGTCCGTGCTCGCTTGTCCCTGCCTCCCACCCTCATTACATTTTAATTTCACTTTAAAGACAGTTGCTATCAGCATTGTTTGGCTACAGCTTCTGCAAAATAAGATCAGGCTGTATTTGCACTCAGGAGGTTCCTCGGCTCAGCACAGGTGCCAGGATATTCTCTATCATCAGTGTCATTTCTTGTATATTCTCAGTTGAAAAATCAAGGCAAGATTTGCCAAAGACTTAACTGGCCAACAGCTCCGTGTATTCTCCAAAGAAGCTGCTCTAAGTTCACCACTTCTGAAAATCTGTTACTTATGCTCCAGCGTATGGACGGCAGGTCAGATGCTCGGCTCACTGTCCCCATTGCAGCCTTCAGAGCTGTGCCAGTTACACTTATACCGGTCCACCAGTTATTGATTAATCAGTGTTGGTTTAAAGCCTAAACAGACACAAGTGCTCTCCACAGACATGTTAAGCAAAAAAAAAAAAAAAAAAAAAGATATAATCTTTTAAATTATTTTTAAAATCGTTCTAATAACAACAGCTAAAAAATAGTTAAAGCCAAGTGATGTGACAGATCTGAAAAAAAAGATCTGAAAGCATAATCAAGTAAGCTTAATATCAGAGAGCATATGGTAAAAAGATCTTGTAAGAGAATCCTTAATACTACAGTGGGCCTCACACACTGATTAATATCACCTCCTCTGTATAGTCTAGCATGGATGGATTCAAGCTGATAATTTTCAGAAATGCCGCTCCTCGTAATGATAGAAGATGAGGTTTTGTGAGTTATGTTGAGAATTATTGGCAAAGGTTAGGTGATTTCCCACTGGTGCTAGAGGGAAAACACGGCTTGCAAATTACCAGCATTTGTCAGTACTAATACCACATCCCCCAGCCACCTAACCTGTCAACATTAATAGGTGTCTTTACAGCAAAAAGGGGTGACGATAGTCAGACTCGATCAGACCTTGAAATGAGAAGAGGAGCATGATACAGAGAATAAAGAAATGGAAATGCGCTTGCAGTGCCTCTTGCCTTAGCTCCCAGCATCCCACCCATAGCTGTGTGGGTGGCACTGCTTACCACGCTCTGCCAATTATCACATTTGCTTCCCCGTTCGCTCTCCTTCCCATCTCTCATTCGCTGGGTAGATTTTGTTGAGCCTCTTCCATCCTCTCTCTTTCCAGTGACTGCTGTTTTCACCTATCTATCATTAGCACAGTGTTTCTTTTTCCAAGAAGCAAATGCAAGATGCAAGATGCTGATGCAAGATGCAAATGCAAGATGCTTTCCCAAGAAAAAAATGCAAGATGCAAGGCAAGAAAGGTTTTCTGGTGCCTGGGTACTGCCAGGCCTTGGTCATCCTCCTGCCAGTCCCCTGTACAGCCCTCGGGCAAGCAGCACCCCGAATCCCGCTGGCAGGGAGCCCACAGCGCTGCTCCCCAGGAGGGAGGTTAGAGGCAAGGGCCCTCCGGTAACCTCTCTCCCACCGGGGCACAGCAGCAGCCATATCTGTCCCTTGCAATATCTTACTCCCTATTTAAACCTTGAAAGCTTTCTGTATTACTCAGATTGCAAGGTTTGGGTGAGGCTGGAGAACAGCCCAACATGCAACCTTGTTTACCTGGTCTGGGGGTGCAGAGCCTCAACAGCCTCCTCGGATAAAAACACAGACAGAGCTATGGTTACAGAGGTCTACGCTATGGCAGGACAGGAATCGTCCCTGGTGCTCAGCAATTCATTAGTGTCTTGCTGAAGAGCTGCTAAGGTATTTTCCCTCCTCACTTTCCCTCTGTACATGTCATGGCAAAGGACCTGCCATCCACCCCTCCAGCACTTGAAATTCAGCTCTAGTGACCTGTCTTTTTGTTTCAAGCAGGCAAAACAAACCGTGACTTCACTCCCTACATCTTCATCTCTCAGGCTGCACAGCCCATGCAACTGGGGACACGGCTCAGCTTTGTCCCTAAGTTAACGCGCGGTCTGATGTGTGGTTTGGTACCCCTGCCAAGGAGAGCACATAAAATACAGACATCTGCTCTCCTGAGCCTTTCAGCACCAGAGGTAGCATTAATTTAGGTCGGCCACAACCAGAGATAAAAATCATTTCCATTCGACCCCTCCTTCTGTCAAACTGAATAAAATATAGTTCACTTATTCACCTCGCCTGGCCCCTTGGTGATTAACATTAGCAAATGCAATCAGCCTGTGGCCACATCGCCACTCTACATTAATGCAAAACTGGGGGAGGGCCTCGTCTACTATCAGCACAAAAAGAGAGCCTTACCTTTTAATGTGCTCATTCTTCACATGGCTGCTAGTGATAAAAGAAGCCGTCAAAACAGATGGACAGGCCAGCCTAGGCAGCGATAGGAGATTTCTGCTGATTTCTCAGGGAAAGAGAAAAAAAGCGCGGAGCGAGCACTCTGCGCACCTCAGCAGTTACCGCTCACGGAGCAACCGAGGCTCTGGCAGGGCCCCGGAGGGTCATAAGCTTGGCTCTCCGAACTCCAAGTCTGTGTGTGCTACTGCAATCTTATTGCTGGCACCCCCTCCCCGCTGCAAGACGCTGCTCTCTCTGGAGCAGGGGCTGAGCTGCCCAAGCAGGTCCCACTGCAGGTCCTTCGAGGAGTAGGGCACTTGCAAGGAGGCACAGAAAAGGGTCACTGCTGGCACACAGAGCTCAGGAACGCTGCTAAATTTTGCAGTCGGGCTCACTTGCATGCCCCAGCATCAGCCAAAGCTACTTTTCCTGGAGGCAGGATTATTAGTACTTCAGACTAGTATTTTTAGCCGTTTTTCCCACTATTGCAGATGGCTGATCCACCACGAAGTGCAGCATCGAAGGCCCAGCCTCATTTCCCCCTCTACTGACTGGCAGTTAAGGGCAGGCTGAGCACATGGCGTTCCTTGCCACATCTCTGCTCAGGCATCTTTGAACACAGATGCAAACACCGATTCTGCCCAAACCCCTGCATCTAAAGGGCCAAACCCTCAACAACCACAAAACAGGCTGCATCTGAGGAGCGTTTGGTTCTTGGCTTGTAAAAACCCCTGATGGTGTCGTCATTGAGCTATGAAAATAGGAAAAGAAGTGCCAGGTTTAATGCTAAATATCGCATTCTAATCCTGCTTGTGATACCACGGTTCTGGGGCACACACCATCCACACAAGCATACACCCAGATAATCTAAGAATTAATCACCTGGTCTTTAACAACCTCATTCACCCTCTCTGAAGATGGGTGAAGTGATAGCAGGTTGGTTGCCCTTGGAACTGGACGGTGGGTGTCCCTGTGTGCAGCAGTGTGCCTTGAAAAGCTGCATGCAGAATCTCAGCCCACGTTTTGAAGACTTTTTTCCTTAAATATATTTTCTATTGTCCATACTTGGGTAATAAAAGTTGTTGTTTTAGGGCAGCTGAATTCATTATTCTTCTCGGATAACATTAAATGCTCAAATACAATTTATTTTTTTTTATTTTCCTTTCTTTCACTACACTCTCCTCTTTGGCAAACAGGACTCCCAAGTCCCTTCTGATCACTAATAGCATGGGCTTTCATACCCTCTTGGAACAAGTGAAATTTCTTTGACGTCTTTACTTTGCACAAATAGATTTTAATGAGGGAATATCACCTTGCCTTGAGCTAACTCTCTTCCTTTGCTCTTCCAAGGCTTTTGCAGTCATTTCCTTGCAACTTACAGAACATTAAAGTTCAGCAAAGTGTTTGAACACTGCATACCATTTCCCTGGGAACTTTGTTTATTCACTTCAGACTGTCACAGGAGGGACACGCTTTCAAAGATACGACGTCAATCAGGCAAAGGAAGAACATCTTCTGCAGCCCTCCATTGTCCTGACATGGTCTTTCATGTCCACTTGGGGCATTGCATATAAAAGCACTTCCCATTGGGTGACAACCAGGGTGATGCTGCTAATATAAATAAGGCTCTGAAGTTATGGTGCACGCAGAAGGGCTGGGGAAAGCCTTAACTATAGCTTGAGTAACATGCACTTGTCGAAGGGATCGGGAGAGCACCATAGGTGTGGGAGAGAATATCTAGCTACTTGCCAGAGGATGCATCGGCTCATGTTCAAACTCATCGTAGACTTAAGGAAGACAACAGCCAGAGAGGGCGTCAGTTCTGAAATTAGAAGAGGGTATGAATCTGGAGTTAGGAAATATTGATCGTGTTGTCCAGCTCCTTTCCGTGCTCCTCCCAGAGCACAGAGTTGAGACAAGAGGCTGAGAAGCCAGCCATTTCCCCTGCTGTCATTTCGAGACAGGTTCCCGGCACAGAGAGACACCAAGGGATGGACTCTTCTCAGCACAGTTGTCCTCTGGGGTGGAGCAAAGTGCCACTGTGAAACGTGGGCAGGCGTTCACTGAACCCATGAGGGGGATTCAGCTGTCCCCCTGCAAACTCTTCCCTTTGCTGGTAATTTACTGTAATTAAACCATATGTAAAATTCTTTCACTCTGTCAGAAGCAGAGACCTTCTGCTGCCCATATGCCAGAAAGACAAATGAAGGGCAAAGCTCACATCAAGAAGGTAAACTTTTGCTTCTTGATTAAGGAACAGTAAAGACACCTTCCATAAATGCTGGTGCTCCGATGATGTTTTAATACACGAGCAAGATCCGCAGTGAGACACAAGGAGTCCCCAAGAACAGTCAAGAAAAGGTCGGTGACCACAGACTGTGTTTCCCGTTCCCCTGTTGCTGCAGGAATGGGGTGTTACCAGCATCGGGCACAGGTTACTGCTGCTCGGGGCCTGTGCTACGCTAGGGCTTGCTCACTCCCCAGGCTTACAACAGTGTGTAAGGGGACAGCAGCTGGGGAACAGCCAGAATCTTCTCAGTGGTCCCCAGTGAAAGGACAAGAGGCAATGGGCACAAATTGAAGCACAGGAAATTCTGTTTAAATGTATGGAAAAATATTTTTACTATGAGGGTAAAGTATGGGAACCGGTTGCCCAGAGGGGTTGTGGAGTCTCCACCCTTGGAGACATTCAACACGCGAGTGGACATGGTCCTGGGCAAGGAGGTGGCCCTGCTTGGGCAGGGGGGTTGGACGAGATGATCTCTGCCACCTCTGCCACCTCAACCATCCTGTGAGTCTGTGCGATGAATTCATGGTGCTGTAGAGTATGAGAGAGGGAGCCTGAATTCTGAACACTTCAAACTGTCAAAACTGAAATTATTCCAATTTCTTAAAACACAACGGAAAGGCAGGTTCTCAGCTCATAGACAATTTATTTCTGCAGACTTGCCAGACAGGAGAGACGAATATTTTGCTGTTGTTGATCTAACTGCGCTTCAACAAGTGTAACAACAAAAAACTAAGTAAGCCCAAACCTTTCACAGAAGCTACAGTAAATCGTTAGTCGATGTGTTTTTTAAAATTGTAAATATATAAATAAGGGCAAGAATCTGGAGTTTAGCGCACTAGAAACAGAAAGCTGAATCAGCAGAACAAGGCGTAGTCATAAAAGATTTATTACGCTTTATCAGCAATATCCACAGTCTTTCTGTGATTAGAGTTGCATTGTGTGTAATTATCTTATAGAAATTCTGCTCTTTGATGTGCTTTATCCACCATGCTGAAATACAGTTCAATTCTAGTGGGTTTTCATGGTTGACTGGAATTTACATTAATTCCTTTGGGCCTGCAGGGCCAGCCTGGTCTGTCACTAGCAAGCTCTTCATAAATATTCATATATATATATATATATATTTAAAATCTGTAAAGTCCTAGACAGTCTGGCCCAAAAAAATAGGAGAAAACAAAGAGTCTGACTTCCCAGGAATGATTTTTGATTAGTATTCCATAGTCCAGCCTTTCCTCCCTTTTACCGTGAATTAGAGAGTGATTGAAATGTTTATAGTAATTTCCAAGCAGAGGTTACACTCTGCTTTTAATTTAAAACGTCCAAGCAAACTGAGGAAATTATTTCATCTCAGTTCATTAAGCTTGATTTTTCTCAATCAGAAAAATGTTCTCTTTTTATTTTGCTTTTTAAAGTTCACTGATTTTTTCCTTACCCCCTATGCCCATAAATGGTTGCTATCAGCCAGAAAAACTACAGGTGTTTGCAGGCCAACCTGTATAAGATGCAAATGCTTAAAACTACCTTGGTTGTGTACCTGATTGTGCTTTTGTGGGTTTCAGCATGGGGGAAGTAATCACCTTCAATGGGAACAGAATCAATTTTCTGAATAATCGCTTAATCCTTGGGAGATGCTCAGCACCATGCAGGAAGGAAAAAAGAATGGAGAGCAAGGGGGGACAGAGGTTTACAGAGGCGGGGTTTTTTTATAAGCAAAGCTCATTTTGCTCCCGTGTTTGATAACTAAATGGAGGCTACTCTGATTAAATATGTCCCAATAACTCAGAATTGTAGCTCTGTACCATTTCAGGCAGCAGATACAGTTAAAGTGAATGCAGAAGACATCATTATGTCTGTCTCGCATGAATCTCACCTCTGTCACCCATCTCCAGGTGTTGTTCTGTGGATATGATTTGTTTTTCAATTCAGTATCTGATATTAGAAGAGATGGAACTTAAACACTTTTTTTAATTCAGAGGTGGAAAAAAGCACAGAACTAATGAGCAGAATCCATCCTTGCAAACTGAAGGGCCAGGCCACCAGTGGGTCTGATCGCTTCCCAGACCTAGAGAAGTCATGAGAAACCAGTGGTCCACAGAAACCGAACTTCCATCAAAGGCCAGACCTCATTTCTGCAGGAGCCTCACCCATTCCCTTCAGCGGGACCAGAGGTGGATCCCCACGTACGCCACTTGCCCAGGCTTCTCAGCCTAGAGCGTGATTCTCCTTGTCCAGTGTAACTCCAGCACCTTCAAGTGCTGCAGCTTGGGAGCTTATTCCACAGTCAAATCTTACCGTCGGGAACATATGCCCAACCGTTTCCTTTAAAACCCTTCGTCATCTACCAATTGATTTCTACATTGAATTAGATTAGATTCCAGGTCAGTTCAAGGAGGGAATAACATCCTCCATGACCAATTTGACCTGATCCTCACCTCTTTCCAGCCAGCCCTTCTGGGTTCGTTATGTTCTTCTTTTCATCTCTTCCTATGACACGTTTCCTGAACAACACAAAATCATCAACACCCAGATAATTAATTGGTGGTGGTGGTGTTGTTCACAAGATCTTGACTTGCTCGTGGGAGGGGGAATTATAAATTTCCTAACTGTGCATCCACACTGCTTCTCGAGAGATGAGGGGTGACGGAAGGAAAAACCAGCCCAGGCTCTCCGCTCCTCAGTGTTTGTTTATCTGAATGGAAGTGGGTTTAACCGCTCTAAATGGCAGCGAGGCAGCTGAAGAGGCTTGACATAACTGCGCAGGCAGGTTCGGGGAGAACAGACGCCAGCGAAAACCCTCTGTGTTGTGAGAAGAGAGGGAGAGACGAAATCAATACATTTGAGTAAGAATTGAAACAAGTTAAGAGCTGTATGCTTATTAGCTCCTCACAGCAACATAATCTGCCATTGAAAGCAGACAGGGAAGAATATCGGAATGACTGTAATGGAACACAGATTGGTCTAATAGTATCAGAAACTCTTTTGAAGGCAGCTGTGTAGCTCAGAGCAGGTGGGTGCAACTCGGGGAGGCCTATCTCTAGGTAGAGACTTTGTTAAAGAGAAAAAAGGGGGGGAGGGAGAAATTGAAATTCTGTTGTCAAGTAACATCACGCTTTAATTTCATGCCACATTATGACAATCTGGTCTGTAAGGCACTCCCAGTGTGTGGCTGCAGAGCTGCTGTATTACAGCTTCTGCTTGCAAAGCTGATAGGCCCGGGAGACCTGCAGCCCTCAGCTAATTGTAAACCCGATTAAATAGCAGTGTGAAGAAGTTTGATTAATTCAATCTATCTCCATGCATCAAGACCAGAACCAGACGTGGCACAAGCCCCAAATCTTTGGAGTATCATGTTCTTTGTTCTTTGCGTTTAAAATAAAAAAATTAAAATGAAGCATAGGAAAATAATGAAATTATAGCATTATGACATGATGAAACCTAAGTGACAATTCTACTTTTCTTCCTAGAAAATCCCCAACCTTTCTGCCTTTAAAAAATAATGCATAAAACCCCATTTCAATTAGCATCTTTATGCGCTTACCCAGATAAATTACCATACTAATAAACTTCTGATAGACTTTCAGGGGCTGCTTAACCAAGGGCTTCTGATCCAGCTGAATTCATGGTCTCTTGGACAGGAGGGATTTGGACTTGAGCGATTTTAGTTGTTGCAATCGCAATGAAACTGTCGCTTGCTCTCTCTCTTCTAAGTGCACGTGAGACAGAGGAGGTAAGGAGGGACTACTGCTGTTAACTTGGCTGGCCTGGCTGACCTTTTGGAAACCACAGCATGCAATGCACTCTGCACTGAGCACTGCAATTTTGTGCCATTCCCCAGCAATACATTCAATTCAATTATTTTACACGACTGATAAATGCTTACGATACTGCCTTCCACTTCCTGAAATACTGTGAGACTGGCAAACAGTATATCCAACTTAGGAAGAAGTTGTGTGTTTGAAGAGCAATTTTGACCAAGAAAAGTGTGAATATTCTTAGGGACATTTTTACTTTGCATGTTCCTATTTGGAGACAACTGCAGCTGCACATGCTTGAAGTCTCTGGGTCTTTTTCCCCACTAGGCAGGGTCGTCATACTGCATGCATTCCCAACACCAAAGGAACTGAGGGATTTTCCCATGCTCAATTTGCAGAGAAAAGAGGGATAACTAGTCAAGTTGCTTTCTGCAGTTTCTTTTAGTCTCTCTCTACCTACAAAAACTAATATAGGAAACGGCTCAAGAAAGAGCGAGACGCTCATTTCTGTGTCTCGTGAAGTGATCTGCATACGTGTCTAACGCTGCCTTTCGCTCTGTTACAGCCTACTGCACGTGAAGTGGCTCCGTTCCTACCGCATCACATATTAATAGTATGGCTTGTAATAACACTGGTAACACAGCTATACAAAAAGTAATATTAGATTATTTCTGTTATTCATCAGTATCACGGTTGGACAGAATCCTCTTAAATCTACCTAAAGTGGCTTCCCATGGATGCTAGTGCTACCACCAAAAAATAATATATTATGCATACGTGTATAGCTTCTCAGCTACCCACCGGCTGCTTTTTGTGTACGATTACAAAACACCTGCATGACCCTCCTCAACTGAATATGATTTGATGGCAGAAGCTGAGCAACTGCAGTACTCAGAAGCCTTAAATATTTCAGAAGCCTTCTCCCTCCTCTTCCTTTTCTCCCCCACTAGCAAACAGAGAGGACTTCCCAGGCCCCACCACACTCCTGGAATGCATTCTCTCAAAAAACCCACTGAACCTCAAATTATTATTCCATGGTGAGAAAAGCAGTGAACAGTAGAAAATGACAGTTTACCCAAATGGAGGTGAAAATGCACTTTCTCCTGTACTTAAGAGAAATAACAGCTTTCAGCAAAGATCTAAATCCTAGCAACAAGCGCTACATAAATGCAAAAAGGTCATCTCTTTGTTAGAGAAAGGTTACTTTGCTGAACACATACTTTAAAAAAATAATCTACTAAAGGAAATTAAGCTTGGTAACATTTCTGTTGTATTTGCACATGTAGAGAACAGATCTGTGCACTCACTTCCAGTGCAAGAATGCGAAGGAAGGTTGATTATAATGAACACTTTTCTTCTTTGAGATATACAAGGAAGAGAATCAAAGATTGTTTCAAACAAATGGCTATTTAAAAACAGAATTTGGGCTCTGCTGAGCAAAGTACTAGTTGTCAGCTGGGATGGCAATAGAGAGGGACTTTACCCCCCCTGCTAGAAATGGCCAGAATGAGGAGTGCCCCTGCACGCCTGATGCAGTCACACAGCTTCTTCCTTGTCCTTCTCCCCTAGCCAGACCAGGGTCTGCCTTGGCTGAAAAAAATGCTTGGGGTAAAATTCTGGTTCCAGTAAAGACCACAGCAAAACCCCCTTCAAACGAGAGGGAGGACCCCGAAGTCTAGGAGACGGCAGGCTCCAAAGCCAGGACCTTCCTGTTTGAACAGACAAGCAGGCAAGGGGTATGGAGAGAAACAAAAGCACAGAGGGCTGATCTGCGTAAATCCTTATTAAGCAGGAAAGTACATAAGAATATGTTTAATTTTACTCCTAGTCAATAAAGTAAGAGGCTCTGCAAGCCAGGTTGGGTAAGCTGCTGTTCAGGAAGAATCATCACAAGGAACAGGGAGGAATAAGATGACGAAGCCAAATGCTGAGGGGAGAATGGAGGGAATACATAGCAGAAAGTCTCTCAGAAATACCCACAAAGTCTTAGTCCGGCAAAGGACACCAAGGAGAATACAATAAATTATGGGCTGTATGAAACAATGACTCCAAAACACTTAAGCCCAATGCAAAGGATACTGGTGGCGAAACTGAAACAAGGAAACATCCACAAGGTTTATTATCCTGGTCTAGATCCATTTAATTCTTACGTGACCCAGTACATCATCATCTTCCCTTGACCAAGCTCCATCTCCAAGATAACAACTGTTTAGAAACGACCGTGTTTAAACAGAAAATACAACAATGGTGTAGGCTTCTTCTCTAGGTCTCTTCTTGCCTTTGGGTGAAACTCTGTCTCGTTGAAATCAGTTGGAAACTCCTGTTGACTTTATTGGGAGCAAGGATTACATAGTCTTCTGAGGAAATACAAACAGTTACCTTCAGAGCCGTTAAAAAATGGAGGGTAGAAATCTCTGATCAATAAGAAGCTAAGCCTAGGAAAATAAAAATGCAATTCTATGTCACCTTGGAAAGATCAACATCATTTGTCATGTGGTGTTTATTCAGCAGAACAACAACTGCATTTGTGCTTTTAAAGGGAAATGAAAGGAGAAAGTAGCAGGAGGGGGGAATGGGGGAGATCTGAGCACAGGAATGTACTGCCACTCCAGCCTGCTATCATTAAACCACATCAGAACTTCATAATCATGGTGTTTAATTAAACAACAGAGGCATGGGTTTATGCATTAATAATGAGGCCTAGCACTTTAGCATGTCAGGCTAAATACAGTTTTAAATTAATAATGTAGCACTGCAGCATTAGTGAGAAAATGAAATCTTATTAACAACTTAATAAAGTCCCTTATTTGCTAAAGTTCTAGCTCTCGGGGAACAGTGTTATAGCAAAGCATTTGCGTCCCTTAAGGGGGCAGATGGGAGGAGGTGCTGCTTTCTCACACCCTCCGTAATTCCATTATATATAGCTCCCGTAGTCACTAAATATTGCCTAGTGTCTGCCAAATAATGCCGTATGTTGCTTCTAAACCTAGGTGTGACGTGTTGGATAATCTGCACATGCTTTTTTTATACACCCAGGAAGGGCATTTACTCAGTTTTTTCTATTACTGTACCATCTTACCAGGCAACACTGGAGAATATGTACAGGACTCTAGCACTATCTACCAGATCAGTGCTTTACAATCATTTGTGTATGATCCTCTCAGGCCCCAGGACCGCAAACACCGCTGTTTTGAAGATGAGGAACTGAAGCACAGAAAGCAGCTGAGAGCATGGGGAATAACAGAAAGCAATTGATTTACTGTGGCTTACAGGGTTACCACCCATCAGCTGATCCCCAATAACCGTCTATGTAAGCATTCTTGGACCACTCTCCAGTGGAGGGTGTTTTATTTTCAGAGCAGACTGAGAGTGCACATGATTAGGGGCACTCCAGCTCTGCTGATAGGCAGTCATTTGTTAAGCCACAGAAGCTCTAGCACTTTATAACCAGGGTTTCACAAGCCTTTAGCTTCCTGGCTCCCATTGATTTCAAGGACCTGGGCCACCTCAGGCACCCAGTGAATTGGTAAAGACTAAAGACTGGAGCCCGACCTGCTCAGCTCTACGGCAGAATCTGAAGCCCAGGGCCAGGCTTTCATTTGTCCATGTGTTTGGCACAAATTTATCAAATAACTTCCCTTAAATCCAGAGAAATGATTCTTTTCCCCCTCCTCTACTGGCGGGTGGTCAGCACTTCTGCCATCCAAGTAAGGCGTCTCTCCCCACAGGCTTGCTCATCTCTCTGAAGTCCCACCTGGGCTTGCTTTGCTGAGGCAACAAAGAACAAGCTACAGCACCATAATGAACTGAGTAACACAGGGACAAGATCCAAAGCCAACGAGCTGACTTCAGATGGTTGAGCATTAAGGCCATGAAGAAATGACAGCAGCAAAGCCACAACCAGCCACGGCCACTAAATTCAAGGGACATCATAAAAAAGAAGATGAATAGAGACAGGACCAGACAAGGTATGTCCAGCTGTAAGTCTGTCAAAGAAGGGCCTCTTTGGGATGTAAAACACGGATCCTACATCTTGTGCAGCTTGAAAGCTATTGGATTAGAATGCAAATCAGCCATCAACACCGCTGACTGTTGCAGATGGGAGTGGAGAAAAGCAGCGGGCCAAATCCTGCCTTTGGTTATGCTCATGGGACCCTAGAGCTAGTTCCTCTGCCTTCCTCTGTTGTCCCCACTCACTGACTTTGCTCTGAATTGGTTGGACAACGTACCGACATAAGTAACCTTTCGGAGTGCTGGTAGAGAATGCGAATGATGGGTGACAGACACGCATACACTTCTGCAGCCTCTGGGTAAGACCCTAGCAAGCCCCCTTCTCACAGTAACAACTCCCTTAAAAAAGAATGGTCTTCCATATTAAATGCCTCCAAACTTTCATTTGCATTTTCCATGTTTATCCTGCTACAGAGAGAATACTGCTCTTGCAGAAGTTGGATGGGAGATTCTCATTGCGCCCTTGTTTTATTCACTTACTGCTCGGCTCTCTGGAATGAGGGGGGAGATGGGGCAGAACGATAACTGCAGTTCTCACAGGAGAGCTCAAAGCGGGGAGCAGATTTCCTTGCAAAGCCTGTGCGCGTTAGAAGCCCTGATCTGCATGCAGAGGTTGCCTGCCCGCTCCTCTCCTGCTTCAGAGACCCAAGGACGTGGGTTTCACTTGGGAGCCACAGAGTTCATGGGAAGTAGCAGCTTGTGCAACGTTTGTACAAATGAAATGTCTAGGACATAAAAATCATCTTGGTATGCCTTGTCTTCCATCTCCTCGTGTTAAATAATAAATAGAAACCTAATGGAACTGAGTGTGACTGCAGGATGCGGTGTAAGTGAAGCCAGAGTAGACCTGCATCTTCCCCCTTACTTCATCATCAGTGAGTAAATGGGTCACTGGTGAATGGGATCCAAGTAAATCTCCATCCTTTTTATTCTGTCTTTATACCGAACCTACTGCAATGGGATGTGGCTCAAACTCACACACCTCTGTTAAAAAACACTAAATAGAAATGTTACAAATGATTTCATCAAAATCCCTTATGCTTCTACTCTGAGCTCAAGAAAACTTGAGGAAACAAAGTTTTTCATTCTAGAAATCCTTCATTTGCTTTTTAATTGTGCAGTGGGATGTCTTGGGATCTGGTCTTTTTCTCCCCCTTTTTTTTAATTTTCTATTTATTAATATTTAATCTCAGCACGGTGCAGAAGAAAATAATTTCTGCAATAACATCAGAATGGGAGGGTTAGAAATCAATAGCCAAGCTCTCACAAGACACATTCAATCCCTTCTTAATCCATTTTCGACTGCTCCCTCGTCTTATTAGAACAGCCAAGTTTTCCCACACTCGTTAGGTTGGGATATTCACGTTGCAGGAGGGAACTGAAAGCACCCAGAGAAGCAGAAACCTCCTGAAAGGCAGGAAAGAGAACACAGCATTTGCCTTTGGGAGAGAAGTCTAGACCTTATCCTGAACCCAAATCCCTACTCTAAAAACCTTCTGATCGAAAGCTCGGCCCCATTTCTGTGAACCGTGGCACGTCCTGCATCCACTGTCAGTCCTGACCCACACTGGAACATCTTTCCATTTCAGTTTTTCTTCAAGGCCATCTGCCACATCCAGATCTCTCAAGCATCGCCTCCACTAATGCATGGGTCAGTTCTGCAGAAGGGGAAGAGCCAAACAGGCATACTCGATGGGAGAAGCCAGTGTCTTAGAAAGCCAGTTAGCAGAAGAATCCCCTGCACCTTCCTTAATGCCTCTAAGACCTGGGGATATGACAACAGGGACTCATTGTTACGCTTGAGCACAGAAACCGAAGCCCGTGATTGCCAGCCTCCACCACCCTGACCACGCACTTAGATTCACACCGCACATCCCAGTAGCCACGCCATGACTACGCAGTCATTCAGCTCCGAACGGTCAGCCCATCCCTTCCTTCTGCATCCTACTGACTCCATCAACACCTTCTTCCTGGCAAACTAAGCACCTGCGTGTTGGTGCCATGCAGCCCCCTGTGCCAGGAGAGGACCCTAGAAGGACTATCTCCTTTGCTTTGGATAAGAAAGGGAGCCTAGCTGGCCTGGCGCCCAGCTGTGGAGGGTTACCCAGATGCAGTGACTTTATAAGAGTTGTGGAGAACAGGAAGGCATGCATCAAACCTTTCTTCTAGCTTGGAAAGGGACTGCGATTAGCATTGGGTTTTGTTTCACTGAAGGAAAGCAACATTTTTGCTTAGACTCTAAAGAGGCAGCTGGGTCCTCATCACTCTGTCTTCTGTTTAGGAGGTTTCATGTTCGGGGATAGAGCTCTGCATAAGAGTGTTCAAACTCTCCCTGAAAATATATGCTTTCTCCTCTCTGTGCAGGGCTCGGTCTCCACACATACCTTCCCTTAGCAGAAGCAATGATGAGGGCTGTTCAGCAAGTTTGTAGAGGGTGTAGCCAGAGCTAAGGGCCCTCTGTGCATTGCTGGCTACCATAAAAGAACTTTGTCCTAGTGCTAAAGGGCTGGTAGTCTCAGGGGACTGGGAAGGAAGAATAGGAGAAGGAGACTGGGACTTGGGAGAAGCAAGAACTGTACATCCAGTTCCAATACCATGAATCATAGAATCGTTAAGGTTGGAAAAGACCCTTAAGATCATCGAGTCCAACCGTTAACCTATCACTGCCAAGTCCACCACTAAACCATGTCCTTAAGCAGCACGTCTACCCGTCTCTTAAATACCTCCAGGGATGGAGACTCAACCACTTCCCTGATATGTGCAGTATCCCAGCTGCAAGCTTAAAGTGGAGCTAGATGGGAAAGAGAGGATGGTGGCCCCTTGCTCTTGTGAGGGGCAGGGGCTGCTGTGGCCCAGTCCCTCCTCCCCATGCCGTCTGCTGTGCTGACCCTCCGCAGCTCTACCTGCTCGCCCGGGCAGCGGGGCTGCTCGCCCCCGAGCTCTGCCGGAGCTGCCGGGCTGCCTCTGGGCCCGGCTGCTGCAAGTCGAGACTTTGCCAGCAGAGGGAACTGCAGACCAGATAATCTCTGCTTCCACGCTGGCACAGGCACCGAAGCCGGCAGCCAGGCAGAGTCTCCTCTCCTGCCTGGGAGAGAGATGTTTCAGGCACCTCTGCCAGTGCTTTTGGCCAGCTTGCTGCTGGTTGGTTTGGTTCTTGAGGGCTGTGTGTGTACGGGGACTGCTTAGGAAATCCATTCGAACAGGAAACCAGTTGAAAACTCTCTGCTTACTGTATTAAAAAAAAAAATAATCCTGCGAATCCTCATACCTATCTTCTTGCTGCCACCTAGTGAAGGGGAAAAAGTATGACTATCTGAGTGACATAAGCAGAGCAAAACCCATCCCAGAGGCCTGCACTTGTTAAACAAACTCTTACTTTGAATAAACTACTTCAAAATAACCTTCAAAGCTGCACGAAGCTCTGCTCCTTCCCTGTTGGAAGTCTCCTTCGGAAAGTGCCCTGCTAGGTCCTTGAAGGGACGGCTGCTGACAGAGGCCTCACTTCATCATCACTCGTGTTGAAGAGCAACACAATATTGACCGTTTTGTTGTACTGAAACTCTTCGGGCTGCTCTTATAAGCTGTAGGAATTGTGGTGGTCTTTGCAGGATCAGACAGTGAGGAAGCTTTCGCTGTCTTTCATATTACCCTGAATACATAATTAGCATAGCCACTATGGCACGGAGGATCATAAGTGTGGACTCTTTATACATCCACCTAACTTCTCAGGCAGGTTTTGTAATCAGAATCAGACTCCTCCTTAGTACCTGACTGAGCTTCAGCTAGGGCTGAGAACAGAAGTCTTACATCCAAAGTCCTGTGCCTTAGCCCTAACATCTTCCTTCCCTAAAATAAAAATGGTATGTTCCTGCATCACTCAGGGGTTTTTCTGAGGCGAGCCTCAGCTGTGTGCCAGACAAGTGACAGACAAGAAGTCAGCAGAAACACTAACACTTCAGCAGCTCCAGTTCTTCTTACGCTCCTGTCGTGCTTCCAGGCGACAGCCGTGACCTCTAGCTAGTCCTACGTGTGTTTGGCCAGACGCCCGCCAGACTGAGCTCTGCCTGCTTTGCCCTGCCTTGAGTTTCTGTCCTCTACCTACCTACCATTTCCAAATAGCCAGAGCCAGCACAGCATTGCCATGGGTCGTGCTTTTTTCTACCTGGTTGTTCTTGCTGGTTTTCTACTACTACACCAGAGAGAAGTGTTCAGCCACTGTTTGCAGCAGTTCCAGTTCAGCTTTCAGTAGAATAACTCCACTCGTCCTACCATCATTTTTACTCAGCAGCAGATGATCCGTTCACGCATTTCGATGCTCAAACACCGCTTCACTTTCCACTCTCCTTGCATTTGTCTGAATAAAAGGTCCAAAGACTGCCGGGCTTGCTGCAGTGACAGCTGCCACCAGAACAGGGTTGCATTTACAGGGCAGGTATCCAAAATAGAGGGTGTGGGGTTACAGCCCGAGACCCGCGGGCTCACGGGTCTCATTGCGCCTGTTTGCCCTTTGGGTTATTTCTGAGTTTTTTAGCGCTTTGCCTGCCTCTGCCTGGATGCCGAGGAGGGGAGGTGGGTGCCCGGTTAACTCCAGGGCTCCGAAGGAGGTGGTCGCTAGGTGTCAGCATGGGACCGCCGCACCGGGCCCGGCCCCGCAGCCGGGCCGGGCACCGCGCCCCCGGGGAGGCTGCCCGGCCCCCCCGTCCCACTGAAAACCAACACACCAGAGCCTCTTGGTCTCTCTTAAACCTCCTTCTTTCTGATCTTTTCAAGAGATTTTGTTTTGTTTTGCTTTTAATATCCAAATCTGGCTGGTAGGGATGGCGACGGCGTTTCTCCTGGTTGCCCCCTCCTCTTTTCTGATGGAAAAAAATCCATTTGTGAATTGGTCCCTCAGTCAAAAATGCTGTTATCCATCAAAACAGCTAAAGTTTTTAAATGAATGTGGCAGTCTTTGCAACTAATTTTCTTACACATTTCGATAATAGGGTCCACCCAAACCCCTGAGGTCTTTTATTTACCTATGATAGGTACCATAAAGGTTTGTGCTTCATAGCTTGGTCCTATCTCATTCCAGTCCTCTAGACATTCAGACAGTAGCCACTGACTTTGTAAGATGCATTGTTTGATTCAGGTGCATGGCTTTAAAATGAAAACTGAAATTGAAGAAAATATGTAATTATTTCGATCCTTTTCTCCCTCTCTTCGCATCAAAACTGCAATAAATCTTATTCAAGCTCTTCCTGTAGTAACAGGTGCTACAACCTCCAAATTCCCATTTTTCCCCAGAAGGATGACAGCAGTCTCCAAGCTGCAGCTGAACCTGGGTGCTGTAGTCCTGACATAGCCCCAGCAGCAAACACGCTCAGCGCAGCCTTGGCAGGCTGTGCTGCGCATGGTTTGGTCCCTGGACGCGGTTAAGCAGCAAGTGTTTCTCTTTGTAGGCAGTTTTGCCTTGTCAAGCTAACAGAAACCCCTCGAATTTATGGAGGCAGACATGGGGAATGCAGTAATCAAATCATTGACGCTGCCTATTATTTATAAAATGTTTGTGACTTCAAAGAGTCTCAATAAAGGTATGGGTCCTGCCTTGAGGAACTTAGTTACAATAACTGTTATAATTGCAGTGATAATAGTCTGCTATTAATTATTAAATATTCATACCAAGTTCTGAATATGTAAAACAGTAGAAGGAATAATCCCACTTTAAAGCTGGCAAATACTCTACAGTATCTGATAAATTTATTTCCTATTGCGTATGTCCATTTTTCCCCAAAGCACATGGAAGAGATTTTATTTTCTGCAATGTTCTTCCATATGAGTCACTCCCTTTTGCTATTTTTTTTTGTCTTCCTTTTTTGTTGGTCTAGTCTGTGATGTCCAAACCCAAATCAGATGTTTCCGTTTCTCAGTTTTCAGTGAGAAACCAAGCTGAATAGTTTCGAAGATGCGTATTCACAGCTGAAGTTTGAGGGAGAAGTCCAAAACAAATTCGTCCATGTGCATTTTTTGGTAGCACATTAAATCTGATTTGATCTCAGATTCATACAGGCTCCAAATGATTTCTCTCAGGTGTGCGTTTTAGAATTACATATAAAGCAGCAAATCCTTCTGCTCTGTTCTCTTGTATTTGATATACCTCCCAAGCTGCCCTTCAGTGTTGAAGTAACCCTTGAAGAACTCTAGTTCTCAAAGCACTAGAGAGCCTGTGTGAAAAGTGTTTACTTCTGATTTTCAGCCCGCTGCTGCTCCTGGCGCTAGCCTTGTTAGGTTATGACGTACTTAGAAAGCCAGCACTACTTGTAATGTGTCTTTACAGCCTTTCCTGAAACGTTGTAACACTGCCAGTCCTTCTCCTTGAAAGATCTCAACACATTACAAAAAAGGTAAATCGTTTCTAGCAGGGGACAATCCTGCTTTTAACAATCCCTGCACATCTTTCTCATGGGAATGATTTATGCCAGTGATAATATGCTAGTACCTGCCTCCATTTGTCTATTAACACTTGGAGTGTGGGCCTGATTCCAGAGATGAGCAGAAGTTACGCTGTGCTCACCTGTATTTGAAAGTCACCATGAATATATACAGTGATCTGCCCCAGGAGTAGTTAAGTGGTCCAATTCTCATAAAACAATTAAGTGACTAAAACCAGTAATTGGTCTTCATGGTCTGATAAGCCCGATAAGGGCAGCAAAAAAGAGACGTGATAATATTGCAACATGTTCAGACACTGGAGGTGACATAAGAAAAGATCAGTGAAAAGTATGATGGTCAAACCTCGTGCACGCTCTGACGGCCAGGCTTGGACAGCAGCTGGTTTTATGTGCTCCACTACTCCGAAACGCAGAAACGCAACCTTCCAGACTTCCATTCACAGAGCAGGGGAACAGCCTCATTCCAGGCAGCAGCTCTGCAACCACGGGTGAGGGTGCACGTGTCACTGCAGATCTCGGCACTGTTGGCTCTGATGTGGAGAAGGAAGAGAGACAAGCTCGTCATTTCACGTTAGCGCACTACATAAAGGGAGGTGATGGGAAGAGGACAAGCTAACTACACTTTGTAGAGGGCCTGATAAAAACAAAACACATTCTGGAAAAAGCCTCGTGTCACCTTAACGCCCAAGCTATTTACTACAGCAAATAACCTACCAGGTACATCTGCATCAACTGGTTGCATCTGCCTGTAGGCAATATCCACCTGCTCGCATCTGTATGTCACTACGCAGGATTCATCCCATCCTTTCTAAGCAGACACTTGAGGGGCCTGGACCCGGCACATAGAATTATAGAATTGTCAAGGTTGGAAAAGACCCTTAAGATCATCGAGTCCAACCGTTAACCTAACACTGCCAGGTCCATCTATACCATGCCCTCGAGCACCACATCTATCCGTTCTTTAAATACCTCCAGGGATGGGGACTCAACCCCTTCCCTGGGCAGCCTGTTCCAATGCTTGACCACCCTTTCAGTGAAGAAGTTTTTCCTAATGTCTAACCTAAACCTCCCCTGGCACAGCTTGAGGCCGTTTCCTCTCATCCTACATGTCATGCTTGGAGACAGCCTGATATGCCCTTATACTATCTTTACACCAAAACTCAGTACCGTGAAGCAGTCGCAGAAGCCTAGAAAAAAATGAGACTGGGACTTCTTTCTGCTGCAATTAAAGGTTAAACCCTCTCTATCATCTCAGTGCAGGAATACGGGACAAAGCATCCTGATTATCCTTCTCTATGCAGCTCTCACCTTTGCCAGTGGCTGCCTTGGATTCTCCTTGAGATTCCTCCGTGGGCCAGACACTCCACCAGTCACGGGAAGGATTCCCCCTCAGTGACAATTTCTCACACACTGCAGGCCATTACGTGGAGGGGTTTGTTTCCTTTCCAAGCTTAGCGCTCAGTTACTGGTACCCACAGCTGGGAAGCGCAGGGAGTCCCTTCAGAGCTGGACTGGGTCACCAAGGACCAAATTCCTTTTCCTGGCACACGGAAGGGAGGAGCAGAGGGAGCCTCTGAAGAAAATGGAAATAGACGGGGCCTTTGCCTTGGAAATCTCTCTGCACAACAGGTGCCGCCTCTGTCATCCCCACCTAAATCAAAGCGACCTGACCAGCAAGCCGTGCCCCCGGCTGTCGCGACCTCGCATGCCTTTGCCTCCCATCGCAACACGCAGCACCAGTGGTCCCTGGTCCCGTGTCTGGGCGGGAGGAGCGTTCACTTCTCCCGTTTTCCCTGGGAATGACGCTAGAAAACTCTCCAGAAAATATTTTAGTTCCCTAATCAATTCTTTATTTGCTTTGGGGCTAGCACGGGCTAGGTGAGAGGCAGTCTGAAGCGCCAGCTCAACCACCGCCTTTTCTCGTTAATTTTAGGAAGGGAAACTCAGCTTTTAAAAGCTCCTCCAAGCCCGGAGTTCAGTGCAGCCACCTCCAAGAGCTGAACCTGCTCTCACGTCTCCGGAGAGCGGAGAGGCTGCGAGCCGGGGGCTGGAGGAGGACGCGGCGGCTCCTTCCCGGCCCTTCCCGCGCCCGGGGGCGGCTTCGGTGCAGCAGCTTGGCTGCTGTGCGGTCCGTGCCGGCAGCCTCCCGCCCGCCGCCCTCTCCCAGCCAGCAGGCACAACCCGAGCGCGCCACGGTCATCTCCACTCCCGCTCACTTCCCGGAGCTGCTTTGTCCCGCCGCTCCTCAGGCAGCCTCTCCCTTCACCGCCCATCGCGGGGTGTCTGTCGCCCCCGCCGGACCCCGGGAGCCCTCCGCCGGGCGCGTCTTCTCTCCCCGCGGTGGCGGGCCGAGGGGAGAGGCGGGCCGGCCCCGAAGGGAAGGGAAGGAAGGGAAGGAAGGGAAGGAAGGGAAGGAAGGGAAGGAAGGGAAGGAAGGGAAGGAAGGGAAGGAAGGGAAGGAAGGGCCGGCCCCGCTCCCCGCGCCCCTTCCCGCCCGCCCGCCCGCCGCCGCCGCCTCAGGCGCTGCCCGCCGCCGGCCGCCCCGCGCCCCCGCCGCCGCCGCGGCCCCTCTGATTGGGCGGCGGGGGAATCCCAGCGGCCCCTCTCCGCCATAAAAGGGGCGGCGGGGCGGGCGCCGCGCTCACTGCCCGCCCCCAGCCCGGGCGCAGCGCGGGCAGCGCGGGGCCGCCGCCTCCTCGTCCTCCCTCTCCTCAGCAGCGAGGCGGCGGCGGAGCGCGGCTCCCCGTCGCTCCCCGCCAAGGCGATGGCCGAGCTCAAGTCGCTGGGCGGCGAGGGGTACCTGGCGCTGGCCCCGGGCTACGGCCCCTCGGCTTTCGCTTACGGGGCTGTGCGCGGCGGTGCCGAGAGCCCGCGGGGGACCTACCCGGGGGGCGGCGGGGCGGACTTCCACCCCGGGACGCTGGGCAAGTCGGCGGAGAGCAGCGGCGAGCAGAGCGGCGACGAGGAGGACGGCTTCGAGGCCGGGGTGAAGGGCGGCGCGGCCTTCGAGCGGGAGGGCAAGCTGAAGGGGGGAGCCCTGGGCAAGAAGCCCAAGGAGCAGCGCTCGCTGCGCCTCAGCATCAACGCGCGGGAACGGCGGAGGATGCACGACCTGAACGACGCCCTGGACGGGCTGCGCTCCGTCATCCCCTACGCCCACAGCCCCTCGGTGCGGAAACTCTCCAAAATCGCCACCCTGCTCCTGGCCAAGAACTACATCCTCATGCAGGCGCAGGCCCTGGAGGAGATGCGGCGGCTGGTGGCCTACCTCAACCAGGGCCAGACGCTGAGCACCCCGCTGCCCGCCACCCTCAACCCCTTCGGACAGTCGGCCGTCTACCCCTTCGGCGGCACGGCCTTGCCCGGCTGCCCCGAGAAATGCACTGCCTTCACAGGAGCCGCCTCTGCCCTCTGCAAACACTGTAATGACAAGCCTTGACTTCTGGCTTCTTCGGGCTTTTTGGTTTTGTTTTCTTCTTTTTTTTTTTTTTTTTTTTTTTTCCTGTGCACTTTTCTTTCCACTACCATCAGCCCTGGCTTCCTACCATCAGTTAAGTCTGGGTTTTCTTTTTGTTTGCTTCTCTTAAATACCCCCTCCCCGTACCCCATTTGGAAGTATTTGGCAGTTTACATGGACCCCAAAAACACCCACTCTCAACTTTCTTTAGTTACCCCCCACATGCAACTCCATCTGTAGAGTTATTTCCTTCCCAGCCTGTTAATGGACTGTGAGCATAATGTTGCTTTTCTGCTTGCTCTGATCTACAAAGTTTTTGAGCGGTTTTTAAACTAAACTATAGAAAAACAGGGAGGGAGAGAGATCTGGAAGCAGAAACTTCGTGAGTTTTCTTTGGCGTGATCAAGCTGTGTTAAAAGTAGCTTAAAAGGAGAGGGGGGGAAGCAAAATCCAGCTGCAAAACTATGCAATGTTTCAGAATCATGGGGGGGTCCTGCGTAGCCAGCTGGGGTCGGACTGCAACCGCGAAGCCAAATGAAAATGTCGTTTGGTCAGCTCCTGGGGGGGCAGGGCGAAGTTCGATGCTCTTGATAACACAATAGATGCTTCAAAATGAGATGCTTCTTATTTTTTTGCTTTAGGAGAAAAAAAAAAAGAAAGAAATGAACCCGTTCTTGAACTGAGAGGAACCTGTGATTGTATGCTAATGCTTGCTTTTTGCCTGTTTCTCAGCTTGGTTACGTTTTCCAGATGATTTTCCAAAGTCGTTGCTCATCATGACAAACAAAGCAAAAGGTCACTTAACATATTTATATGTATTTATAATAAATAAAAGACATGAATAACCACTTTCTCTGTCCTACATGTCTCTCAAACCAGCTGGCAGTCAAAGCAAAACCCCTGCTGAAGTAAGGTAAAGTGGAGACGGACGTGGCAGTCCTTTGCGGAGGAGCAGCGTAGTGAAGTTAGGCAAATGATCAGAATACTTGGAAAAAGCTTGTGGACGTTCAGCTCCTTATCAGCAGGGATTTGCTTTTTCTCCAGTTTCTCGTGAATCGTGAGCGCACAAAAAAATGTTGTTTATCCCTGACGTTTAGAGTTAAGTAGGTAGAGATTTAGCTTGTGTATTTTGACACTTGCTGGAGAATGCTGTGCCCTGAAAGTGCTGTTTAAGGGGTTATTGTAGCACCGAGCTTAGCTCCGAGGACATCCATGTAAAACATGGCAGGGAAGGGAATCGCTTAAAGACTCTGCTTATCCCTTTGGCTCAGTTTTACATTATATTTACGGCTTGACCATAGACCTGTGTGTGGGGTTCGGGCTATTTAATACCATGACTAAACTAATAATCTCTCGCCAAGTATTGACTGTGTTAGTACAAGTTACAAAGCGAGTCCCTCGCTGGCTAAGTTTTTGATGTTGCTTGTGTTGGTTTACTTTGGTTTTCTGGTTTATGATGTTTAATGCTTTGGTGCCTTGTATGCTTCACTAGTCATTATATAATAATAATAATTGAGGTGCATTCAGTGATTTCTGTCCAGATTGGAATACCCACCCAATGTCAGCGCAACCACATAAACTGGTACAGTCGCAGCCTGAGGGGCTGGAGCTGTCCGTGGCCATTTGTGTTAGGAGTGGGGTGTAACTATTTAGGGTTATTAAACCAATTTCCATGCCTGTCGCTAGTGTTATGCTAATTTGAAAAGGACTGCCATCCCTCTAAAGCCGCTTGTCTATGGCACTTAATTTTAATTAATACAATTCCGAAAGGCTTTTTGTGTTTGGAAAACGAAGTGTGTGATTAAGCTTCATTCATAAAGACATATGTTGAAAACTGGTTCCTGCTCATTGCCATTTTTGTATCTTCATTTCTTCTTTTTTTACAGAATAGTTTTACAGAACAGTTTATCTGTTGTACCTTTTTCCATAAAAGAAAATCTTGAAAATACTCTTAAAAGGCATCTGATGAAGCAAAAGCCGACCAAAGCCACTACGGAAGCAAAAATGACTGGAAACTGCAAATCAGCAAAGATCACTTAAAATTTTGCAGACTGAGTTGTTGCTAGATAATATTTTGGAAAAAAGGTCAGTTTAATGGAGAATCATGATTTTTAGGTAAATGTTTATTACTTCTGGTTAGAATTACAGAAGACTGAGCAGTTGGGAATATTTAAATGGAGATTAGTTTCACTGTTCATTTTTCGCCAAAACTTAAATAGCCGGAGAATAAAGTATTGAACAGCTTAATAATAAATATGAGTTTGGTTTGGTTAAAGACACTGACAATAATGGAATTTATAACTGCTTCTTTCTCAAATAATTATGGCAAAAAATGTGGCTCGCTAATTTCAGAGCCTAAAAAAGTCTTCATAGTCTTAGAGACAAGCTATTTTTGGAACAATGGGTTTTAGCACAGTGATTGTTTAATTCTTTTCCTATGATTTACGTGAGTAAAAAGCTTGCTCATATTACCGTATCTACCTAGAATCCTAAAAATCCACCTTCTGAGAGTCCTTGAAATATTCAGAAGGCTCTTTGAGAGCCCACTTTGAATTAAACGATCTCAGGAGGCTAAATGTGGAATTTCAAATGCAGAAGATAAGACCTGCATTACAGGAAATTTTGATAGAAAAAGTAGCAAGCTTGAGTATCTAAGTACTGTTAAAAGGCTAGGTATTAAAAACAGAAAGGAAGAACTTATCGAAGCAATACTAGAGGAACCTGTAAATCACTGTTAAAATCAACCTTAAAGTACAGGTTTGTTAATTCAAAAGTAAAAAGAAGTCCAATCATAACTTTTCCTGCAACAAACAAATTAATGTTGAACTAAAACAAAGTTGACTAACTCCTCAGTTAGTCTGAAGGTTCGGTCCTGTGAGCTGCTTCCAGCCACCACGGACTTGTAGGGTCTGAGCTCTTCTCATTCAGGCTTGAACCCCACGCGGAGCCCTTTGCCTTGCCCGTTGGCAGGAGGGCGTCTCTTCCGCTGTGATTTACGCTTTGTGCTGAGCTGCTGCTAAAACCGCTGCCAAGTGAATGCCTAATGCCGCTGGAAAGATGATTTTGTTGGGAGGGGATGAACTAGCGTCTGATTATTGCATTTGTGCGCATGAAGGATCGGTGCTAACCTTGCAAACGTGCATGGTTATCCTGGGGATGAGATCCCGTAACTTGTCATTTGTTTTTCCCTTTCTCTCGCATATGGAAAAAAAAATTATTTTGTGTACCATGTAAGGTTTTAAGTGTCTGCTTCCAGCTGGTGTTTCACAGAATATAAAGGGAGCACTTCAAAATGCTGAAGATCTGTTTTTCTGCTCAAATGTTCTCGTTACGGTGCCTGCTTTTTTTCCAAGCTGGATTCACGGTGTACGCTCAGATGGAACTGAAATACAGATCATGTGTTCTAATGTACTCGTTATCCTGGTATGTTCATACTTCAAAGAAAACATAATGCCAACTTTTAATTAAAGATAATATATTGTTTTCTAACCTCATTTAGTTTTTCTTTAAACTTCAAGAACGATCAGCATGAGGCGTCATTAGGAAGAGACGCAAAGAGGAGGTGCTGTTCCAGTGCCCGTTGCTTTTGTAAGCTCTGTAATTGTAGTCACTAACCAAAACTGATGTTTCACCTACCAGTATAACCTTACTAATAGGGAGTTGGAAACGCTGTCAATTTGCACTGCATCAATCAAGATTTAACATTAGCGGTCTTGAGCTTGTGAGGTAAAATCTTATTTAACCAAATACAGGGAAGCAACAGGTTTGAAGATGGAGGTCCTGGAAGGCAGGTGTCTACTTCAGACACCATCAACAAGTTAAATCAGCTGGAGTTCTGAGAGAGAAGCCATGAGAATCATGGGGTTTTCCTTCTTCTTTAATCCGTATCGCTGATTTTCTGACGTATTGTCACAGTATCTGCCTATTGCTGCATTGCCAAGCTTGTTTCCGAGACTTTAGAAAGTGATGGGTCGTTGTTCTCAGATCATTTTGGGATTGTTCTTTACAGATGTGTTTCTATAATTCCCACTCTAAAACGGTAGCTGACGTTTTACAGGGGTGAAATGAACGTAGGGTCCGATCCTGCTGCTGTTTCACTAACTGGCAGCATTTCTGGTGATGCTAGTGACAGAAAGATGGGGCCTGATGCTTCAGAGCACAGCGGTGGTTCCCAAAACCAACACACCAGAGGACCAGAAAAACCTGTACAAGCTTTATCCCTTTACTGTATCAGCCCTGCAGCAGAACTGCAGAGCGTAGGGCACGGTGGATAAAGACCTCGCTTAAACGCTTTCGCGGTTCTCCAGACCAAGCCTGCTTATTGCCGGCTCAGCAGCGAGAGAGTCGCGGTGCGTGCCCTGCAAGGTTGGGTTCTCACGTACGGCAGGCTTCTAGTCGAGTTTTCCACAACTCGGATTATTTCGCTTACAATTTAGGAGAACAAAACCAAGCATTCCACATTGCGCTTTTCCCTCCTGCTTCTATAGCATATGTTCAAACAAGTGTGTTTCCTGGACGCGCTCCTGAAAATACGAGGTCAGATTTTGCAGCGTTACTGAAATGTATTTTTACCTACGCTTGTTGCCTGCCATGTGAATTATCAGCAGAGAAATCATTGCTCCGATCTCAAAGAGGTGAAAATACTTTTAAAGAATACTAGAATACAGCAACCGATATTTTTCATTTTCAAAACTGCTTTTACTCTGTTATCTGTCATTTGATAGAATTTTGATGAGTATTGCACAGTAGAAAAGTTGGGTTTTTTTTGTTTTCACTAATCCTGATTAAGGCTAGAAAAGACTCTTGATTACAGTAATTTTAATAATGTAAATTTGTGATATGTCTTTAGTCTTTAATCCCCTTTGGCATTCCACTCAAAGGGAGATGTAAAATTCGGGGATTTATAACATTTAAATCAGTCATTCCGAGAATGCTTCTCAGGCAGTTTTTCTCCTACCTGAAAAAAAATACCTAGTGGGTATAGAACAAAATATTTTGCTATCAAATTAGAAATGTTTGCATGGTTTTTGTAGGAAAACAGCTTAATATCAAGCATTTTCTCTTTACAATAAAGCGTACCTGCATAAAAGAAAATGGAAACAATTATCAAAACAAAGAATATATTTGAGAGGTCTTTGTCATTCCTTCAGATGTTTCAATGTATGATTTTCACCATGAACTTTATATAATCTTCTCATAGTCAAAATTCACATTCTTTTACCTGTTACCTCAAAATCTTATTTCTATTTGTATTTATAAATACATATAGTTTTAAAATGATCCAGTTAATTTTTTAAAATATTCTTAGCTTCATTTAACAACAGTAACATTTGAGTTAATGTTTATTCCTGAAACGCGAAACAGTTTTGAGCATAACTCTCAATTTCTTTAAGGACAAATAGATTAATCTTAAGTGTTAATGTTAAATAAATTTGTAGAAATATTTAGCCAAGCTGTTTCAGACAAGAAAATGGGTTTTCATTTTTTTGGCTATACTTAAGGTAGTGAAATTTGCAGAACAAAGACTTGCAGAAGACAAACCGCAGGTACGTAACGTCTTACATAGCAGAGGAGGAGAGCATGCTGGGTTTCAAACTCCCTGCCCTAGTGAAACAGTTAAAATATATTTTTTTTCTTTAAATTATTTAACAGCTTATTGTTATTTTAAGTCTTCCATTTCATTGGAGATTCATGTTCATTAAAATCTGTTTCGTTAATGCCATTTGTATTTGCTTAATTTCTGTTTCCCCAAGCTAACACTGACGTTTTGTGTGCTTGTGTACACTGATATGGAATTGTGCTATGAAGATAACCCAGCCTTCCTCAGCTACCAATGGGAAAAAAATCTATCTGCTCTTTTGCCTTAAGTATTTCAAAGGGAAAAACATGGCTGAGCAAAAAAACCATCACCCCAGTTTTTCCTCCGAGCCCACTTTTGTCTAAAGTAATGAGGCCATAGTCAGTTGGCTCCAAAAAGCGTTGTGATTTAGTGTGACGTACAGTGAATCAGTGCAGATCCATTCGGACTGCATTCGTTATTTTAATGAGACAGAGGCAAATCTGGTTTTTGGCCGCAAACCTTAAGATGCAAGCATAATGCGAAATGTTTGTTGATTGCCACAAGGCAACTGACATTATAGATTTTTATCGCCATCATTATGTGGCTTAAAACTCGCCACATCCCAAGATATTTAGCCCCTTCCCTTTGCTCCTGCAAATGACGGGAAAGTTACACCGCTGACATTTAAAAGCAAAAAGCTCATCTATTTAATTTCTGCACTTATTAAAACCTTACGTTGCCTCCTAGGGCCTGCACTTTTTTTTTTATTCACACTTTCCCAGAGGAGCAGGAAAACCCCCACCGCAACGCGGTCACCCAAAAAAGGTCACATTCAGTTGGGCGACAGCAGCGCTAGGTCCCCACCAGCCTCTGCTTGATGTAGGATAAGAAATGACAATGAGGCAGGCATATCTTTGCACAAACAGTAATCACAGTAATGGTGCGCATCAGAATTTACTAGTGCTGAACTTTTCTGTAGTCTGTAGTAATGTTTCCTCTTCCGTGATACCAGTAAGGAATTTATTGTGCTTGCATTTCCCTTCAAGAAAGCAGCAGTCAATTGATTATTGAAGAAAACGCCTCAAAATTAGGTTACGCTGCTGTGGTGGGATGTGCGGGCGTGTTGGTCTGTGTAAAACGCACATCCACATGCATGATCTGTTGATGCACATTTATAATGTCTTCACGTGTATTGCACCGGTGCACGCGTGAACAAATATGTCTATAATTTATTTACCCGATGGGTCTTTCTTCCATCGACGGTTGGTAGCTTTAGTGCAATGCTTTTATGATGTTTGCGTGAAACTTTGTCCGTCATTTGACCGTAGCGCAGAAAGCGTCATTGCATTAAAAACCACCGCGCTCCTGAAAAATTGCTTTGACCTGTTCAACCTGACAAACCCATGAATAACATTTGTCATCATTTTACTTTACCCTTAAAAAAGAGAGTGATGTCTCGGGACAGGGCAGGGTGTTAGTTTCCCATTCTGCCGTTGGCAGCTTTGCGGGAAGAACGACGGCGAACCGGCGTGTCTTGGCTTTCACTGGTTTCCAAAAGCATGCATCCTATTTTTATTGATTTGCTGAAAGTAAAAGTAAACGCCATGCGTTGCGCTCTTCACGGAGATGTCATGAAGAAATCCTTATGCCACCAATTTGAGATTTACATTACCTTAAGTATTTTTTATCTCCTGGCAGCTTCAGTGTAAAGCAAACGACGCAGCTGACAGCCGGGGTGGGTGCGCTCAGTGTTTACAGCAGAACTGAGGCTGTAGGGGAAAAAGAGGAAAATCTCTCGCAAAATGTTAAAATGGCTGCTGACTTGCAGGCCTCTGGGTTAGTTTTACATCCTTTCCAATGTCCAAGAAAATACGATTTTACTTCTCACAAGTTTTCTCCCCTTGGCTTTTTCCCTCTCTTGCCTCAATCAGTTTCCTGGAAGATTTGAGGACAGAAAACGCTTTAGTTGCAGGAGCTCTATTACTCCTAACGGTCCTTTTTGCAATTGAATGTGGCACTGTGTGGAATAACCTCGGTACTGGGAGATCGTACAGCACAGGGAAGCTTATTCCTGTAGGACTTGACTCCTCTTTCAGGTGCTCGCTTGTAGCAGTTCACAAATACCCTTTTCTGGGGGCCAAGCAATGCTGCAAAAAGCACCTTTTCTGAAATGCTTCTCTCCTTTGCAGATGTTTGGGGTCCGTCTTGCATTTGATTTCATTGAAAGCAAAACCAAAATCTCTTCCCGGGCAAAAGATTTTCCCTTCCTTTTTGAGCTCTCGCGTGCACTTGTTAGGACCAGACTGCTTGTTGGAGTTCTCATTCTTGCTAATCATCTCCCCTGTAAATGCTTCTGCCCTCGGTGGGATTCTGATGCCGCCTGCAAACACAATAGTTTCTATATAAATATGTGAAAAATTAATTCTTGACCACACTGAGTTTGCATGTCTGTAGATATTTACTTGCTTTTGTTTTTAGAGTTAAATCAAATTTAGAAGCAGCGTCTGATCATTTGAGTGAAATTCTGTTGCTTTTGACTTCCCTCTCCAGTTGCCTTGCCCTGAGGCACAGAAAAGATCAAGGCATTTGCCCATGGACACACACTGACTCGAGTGAGTGCCTCACCGTATTTGAATTCAGATGATCTTAGTTTGCTGCTTTCCTAAAGAAGCCGCACGTTACGCTGCCTCCTCGGCAGCATCCGCGCTGACATTTTCTCTCTCTCCCCGCACGCTCGGGGTCCCTGGGAAGATTGAGTCTCCGTTGTGGCGGTGGTGTCACCCAAGCCACCTCCTGGTTCCTTCTGGAGCAGTGACAGCCAATGGAAAAGGAGGTGTAGCTACACCTTGGCTATTTTCTAGTCATCTCCTGCCGCTCCGCTAGCCCAAGGCGACTTGAACCTACCCCAGGGACCAGCCAGTCCCCAGCTGCTTCCAGAGTGGAGAAGCATAAAGGTGGCTTCAAGCCACCTTTGTTCTCCAGTCCTCGTCTTGCACCGAGCGCAGTCGAGTCGTAGGGGAGAATCTGGGCCAGAGTTTGTGAAATGCTTTGCTACAGAAACATGCCCTCGCTGCAAAACGCGGCTTTCTGGTTCTCTGAGCTCCTGTCTCAACGCCCTTTGCTTCTTGCCCTGAAACGGGGGAGATGGCAAAGACTCCAGCCAAGACCCTGGCTCTGTCTGTGAAAGCACCGGTCTGTAACGCGAAGTGTCATCACAGGGCTGTCCCTTGCTGCTCTCTCTGCGTCTCTGTCGCTGTTGGAGCCACGGGCTGCTGCCTCCGAGGGAGTCCTGCACAGAGCTGGTAGCCCCGGGAAGCAAGACCCATACATGGTGGGAGGAGGTGCTGTCACTGGCTGAACGACTCGTTGTTTTTCTTTTTAAAAGGAAAACAGGCACTTCTAACAGGGATTTTTTTATTCGTATAGTCACATCCCTACTTTAGCCTTTGGTTTTGAAGCAGCCCTGGTTTGCTTTCACTGATCGTGAGAGGATGATGCTTACAACCTGTAATTCCCCTCCCAGTTTGACACCCAACCTTTAGTTTTCATTCCACAGAGCTAATCCATTTCTTACACTAATTTTTCACCAGTATCACTCTCCTAACTTCAGGGAGCCTTCTCATTTTCAAATTATACGAGTGCCAGCCTCATAAAATTCACTTTTTGTGATCAGCATTATTTGGGCAGTTGACTTCTGGCACTTCATTTCCATTCTCTGGCCCTTCCCAAGATTTCCTGCGTAACACCGACACTGCTGACGACACACGCACGTTTCTGCTGGCTGAAACACCCGTAATGGCTGGGTTTAGTTGTCTGAAATGAAAGAACTCTTTTCTCCTTCCCATGTGGTTAAAGACTGCTAGGAAACGACAGGAGGAGCGCTCTGGTCAAAAGGAGACGACACAGGTGACCAGGTAAGGCACAGGGGATATTGTATTCAACCCAGCCGAAAAGGTGTCTCTGCTCATTTGCTGAATGTGGCAGTTGTGCTCCACAGGAGTCTGATGCTCCCATCAGGTCCTGCAGTAGTAGGAACGCTCATCTTTTGCACTTTAATATAATCTAAAAACTTCTAAAAGCTCCTCCAAGGGGCTGCGGGTTGGGATTTGGCCAGCAGAAAGTGCCTCAGCCTGGTAGTGATGTGAGGGGCATCTGCTCGGACAAGGATGCCCCGTAACCAGTCCAGTCATGGAAAAGGCCAATATTTTTTCATCACAAATCTTCTGATGACTCTCCAATGACTTCCAGTCTGTTTGCTACACTGGCTTATGATTCATTCACCACATGATTCTAGCTGCTGGCATGAAACGCTCTATTTGAGTTAGACCAAAAGTTTGTTCTGATCTCGATTTCCATTCATTTTACTCCAAGTTCGGGGCTTCATTTGGCCCAGCTATTAAAATTCAGGCTCGGCATACCCTAAATTTGGAGACACAGGATGGTGGAGTTTAACCCAAATACGAAAAAACCCCACTGTCGTCATTAATTTTGAGATAAAAAACATTAATAGCGTGGGGTAGACTGGAGACCCTCTGTTCACATAAACTTCGTCACCACAATTGGCTGATCTTGATTGCCAGTATCTGTCTAGATAGCCATGGACAGGGCAGACAGAGTATCTTCATTCATTCAGGAGTTAAGAAGTGGAAATTACATGTCTTTCCTCTTCATTTTCTCTGGGAAAATCTTTTAACTAATTTATGGAGTAGTTAATCTGGTTTCGCATGTGTGCAAGTAAATGAGCACATCATGTGTCTTTGCGTGCAGGAGAAAAAATTATTTCCTGATGGCAAGATAATGGAAACATATTGGGGGTGAGAGAAGGGGTTCATTAGAAAAGCACAGCTTCACAAATACGATTCTTGCATACGAATCGTGACTCATCTGCTCCAGACCGAAAAAAAATCACTGGGAGTCAGATTATTGTACCTAACTCAACATCTAAAAGTCAGACAACTAATTAAGCCTGGGCTGTCTCCAGACTGAGGAATAATAGATAACGGTTTCCCAAGGGTGCTTCATGTCACCGTAGAATAGGTGGACACGTCGCCTTCTGGGGACGCCTCTCTCTTGACATCGACTGCAGAAGCTACGCAGGTAGCTTAGCATAGATCCCAGTTTCCAGACACATAAACACAGTGAGAGAAACCCCTGCCTTACCGCCTAGCGCTAGGACTTGAAGTGAGAGCTTAAAAGGTTGCTGTTTCCTAGCAGTCAGAACAACCTGGCCCCAATAAGAAGCAGCCCATCAACAGCCAGAATAACCCAAGGCAATGTGAAATTAAAAGCAGCTTTCATTAAAGCTGCCGAGGGAAAGTGTTTATATCTGTGGGAAGCAAGTGTGGTCACTAAATAATATGGGATAATAACAATGAAAGACATAAATGAATAGGGGTAAATGGAGTAAATCGTGCTGACAAACCTCAGAGCTACACTCATAAAGTCGAAGGTTGCGGACAGTGTCTGCGATCAGGAAAAGTCATGTTAATCCAGGTCAGAGCCTCTCTCAGAGGCCCATTGAAAAGACCTACTGAATAACGCAAACTGCATTTATCACGCAAGATACTGGGGGGGTGAGGTGAAGTGTGTACTTCTCTGTTGCCCAGGGGCTGTGAGCTGGACACGGTGATGTTGTTTGCTGTGAGAAGATGATGCACAGACCCACTGCAAAAATCAGGCAGCACGAACCTAGTGAAAAGTCCCGATTCCATAGTTATAAGGTGGAAAAAAGCACTGCACATACAAGGTGGCATTTTGTACCTGAGAACACAGCAAATAATAATGCGTTTCTCAAATGCGTAGTATGGCGCTGCATTATACGCTTAAATCTGATTCATGTAATGTGGAAGTGGCCTAACGCAGTATGTTATTTGTCCTGATATATTCTGGAGCTTCCGTGAACAAATGTTAAGGAAGCTGTGAAGCTGTCACGCTTTGTAAAGGCTACTCAAAGGTTGTAGATGTAGTAGCTACAATTCTAAAATGCAATTGTGTTTTTAAAGCATTTCTTTTCCCTGGGTGGAGCCTTCGCAGACACCCAGAAGGTTTTTTAATTGACGTCCGTAACTCTTCCCTGGTTTAAGCAGGGCAGCAGAGAGGGCACTGATCCACAGTTGCACTGTGGTTTACTATCAAGGCTTGACAACAGTACTCCATACGTATCTACTGGAAAATACTCTTAATTTCCCCTCAAACACAGCAAGTCTGCCTTCCGAGAGATCTACAAATCCTGAAATGCAGTGATGGAGTGAGGGTGGAGAGAGTCATAGCGTTTAACCCGTGACTACCGCATTTTTCATCCTTACAAGGACGTTAGATGCAATAAAATGAATTCTGGTGGAAGCGTGTGTCTCCCTGAAGTGGGCAAATGATAGGTTAAGAGAAAGCAAATGAAAGGTAAGATTAATAGCATTTATCATGGCAGATAGACTAGCAGTTTGCTAATTAAAGATGTTAGAACATAGAAGCAGCCAAGGATCAGTGGCTTTTAATGAGGATGTTGTAGGGTGATTTAGGTCTAATTTTCTGCTTAATAAGGCTGGTTTAAAAAGTAATTTTGTTGGGATGTGACTCTCCTAAACCTGTTCATTATCAGTGATGGGACTTCACTTCAACACTCCAGGAAATGTTGTGTTTAATTAATATTGTGTCGGCAAGTGGATATGCTGACAGATGAGAAAAAAATTGATGAAGAACTTTCAAGGACATTGACTTCATTACACAGCTTCATTATAGCCTGAATAACTGGCTAAATATGTCATTGGAAAGATAATGTGCCACTTCTAACTCTTCTCTGTGTGTTGTTCATGTAAGCAAGCAGAGTATATTTTCAAAATAGCCACTATTGGAAAAAAACAACAGCGAGTTCTATGACATTTTCTTGTTGCTTCATTCTCTTTATGAAATTTCTAACTGATGGTTGACTATTTAAAGCAAAATACTGTACATTATTTACGTTAATTCATCAACCATTTTACTTGGACAGAATAAGACTTTAGTAATGACATTCTTCACCATTGGGTAATTTTCCACAGCACCCCTGAGACAAGAGTAGAAATGGATTTAGAAGATTTTTATTGCTCTGCACAAAATAACATCCTGAGGTATAGCGATGGATTGATCAGTGTCTCAGTGTATCTGCTGATGGAGATACCTTCACACCTGTATGGCCGGTTTGTCAGCACGACGATGAATGTTTGTCCGCTTAAAGCCCATGATCTTGTATACACACATACACTTCATGCAGCTGGGCTTATTGAAGCAAAATTATGTCCCAAAAGATGCTAAATACTTAGCCTCTACGCGGAGGGGGATCAGTGTTAGCAGTTTGAGTGAATCAGAGGAGGGTGGCACACAGGCAGGGAAGCCTTACCCTGCCATGAGAGCTGAGGGAGACGGGTCCTTACCGGCACTGGTACTTGAGCCAGGAACGCTTTTACTATCTGCCCTGCAAAAAATTGGGTACCTGGGAGGGATCTCAACTAAATCTTTTCATCTCAGCTCAGAAGAGCCCCGCAGCAATCTTTATTACCCAGCAAGGAACACTAGTTTTAGCCCTGAGTTAGTGGGTTATTTGCATCCTGAACTGGCAGCCTCTGCTTCTGCATCATCCTTTAACTCTTTGATGGTTGTCCTTGCAGACTCGTCTTTCCCCTGGCTGAGGTTAAGCTATGAGAAAATCACCCTATGGAACAGTTGGAAAAACAGAGTCTACTAAGTTCAATTAATTTTTGGACCAGGGGCCACTGTAGCAGTTTGCAGTTGTTTGCAGACCACCCACCACCACCTCACCAAACTTTCAACCAGAAAATATAGCAAAGATATTTTTTGTATATTTATAATATAGCAACGAAAGCTGTTTCAGACTAGATGATGTGACCCACGTGTGACCTTAGAGACTTCGGGTTGGGCTCCTCAGGTCTCTATTATAAGACTTTTTGCAGCAAGAATAAAATGCTTCAAATCTGATCTTTTAAACACGGGTTGGGAGAGAAAAAGAAAAGTACTGAGCACAGGGTCTGGAGCAGTGTTTACCTGGAGGATACAGAAAAGCATCCCAAAGGTGTCTCACAAGCTTTCTAGAGAAAAACAGGTCAAGCAGCAAACCGCTGACTTTTCCTGGGTTCCCGTTGCCTCTTCTTTGAGAAATAAGACTGTTTAAAGAAGGAAGAAAGGAAGAAAAACAAAGATCAACCTTTGAGGCTGAAAGCAAAAGAAGAAAAAAATGTTTTCAATCTTAATCATTAGGGATATTAGCCAAGAGACGAGGGCCAGACAGGGGAAAGAGAAGAGGCGCTGACTGGAGGCGACAGCTGGAGTTTATCTGATGCGTCAGTTCTCTTTAACACCTCCATTTTGTGGCTGCTGTCACCTTCAGATGAGTACTTTTACAGAATGGGATTCGCTAAAGCATTCTGCCGTATCAGCCCCGTTACACACCGGAGAGCTTTGTCCCCATAGCAGTATCTGCATTTACGTCCCTATTTCCCATAGCGACAGGGAGACCCACACACGAGAGCACGTCTGTGGCCGTGTAGCCACGGGCATGTGCGTAACTTGGCCCTCACCCAGCACCTGTGAACTTTGCCCGCATGCCAGCAACCGTTAATAATGACTCATTATTTTTTTACCCTCGGTAATAAGGAAAGCAACACTCAGCCCAACTGTTCAATGAAAGAGTAGCAGATAGCGTCCTGTCATCGCCGCAAAGCTGAATCCACTCCAGCACCGTATGTCTAGAGAAACGCAGTAGATATCCTGGGTTTGGAAAAGAGGAAGGGACTAATCAAAACCGTCAATCTCCACCCAGGTTTGCTGTGTCGATCCATGTATAATGACCTCCCTAATGGGTAATTGCGGGATTAGAACCTCAGAGTTTAAATATCGCACAGGGACATCTGTCAGTGGAGCAAACCATCCCCTGGCAGTGGTACGATGCTCTTAGACGCTTATATGGATCAGCCCACAGGAGAGAAGGTGCCTGGGAGATGTAACGCTGCCTAAGCCTGTTAAACATGCAGATCCCAAGAAAGTGGCTGTAACTGTCCACTTGCAGGCACAGCTGCCCGATTCTTGCACGTGAGCATGGAGAGATGGCGTGCAGAGCCCACGCGTCTCGGGTGCACATCACCCTTGTCATGCACCCCTTGGGAAAGCAGGGACCTTGGTCCATAGTGGCAGCAGGGAATAGCTGGGAAGTGGCATATCTGGGTGCCATTAAATGTGCCACTAGATATGCCGTCATCTGTCGGTGATCTCTGGTGAAATCACACCTACTGTGGAGGACAGCAAGGGCCAAACAGCTCCTAGATGAAAGCTCAAGTCACATCCAACCTGCCTCCTACAGATACCCACCTCGAACACCACAGCTTCTTCTCTCTTCTGTGTCAGGACAGACTCAGGGTCGTGCACCTTTGGTAGCAGACATTTTCTCAATTGCTCATCTTTCAGCATTTTGGGTGGCATGACAAGCACAAACCCTTAGCCATAGAGGCGATCGCCCAGTCCAGTCCTTCATACTCATCCCCACAAAAATGCTATTGGCCAAAAAGGGATTAAACAGCCTGTAAATGAGGCTCAGGGAATAGTTTGTGGCTTTAGTGGAAAACATATTTCTTTTTAAGGGATGGGGTAATCTTCCCAAGGAACCTTTTCATGGTGCTCTGGCAATTTTGGAGACCATGTCGTCTCGTGACAGTAGCTTTGGGCCATCCCCTTCAAGAAGTACCTGTTGAAGCTATCAGAGCAGTGTCATTGCCTACGGGGTTCCCCACCCGTGTGCTCTGCCAACACCCACATCTGGAAATCACTGTGTGCTCAAGTGCTGGGGCATTACCATTGATGTCTAAATAACGAAAGCAGTCCACCCCATTCTTAGCCGCCTAATGCACCTTGTCTCCTGTGATGTAGTTGGTTATGTGGCATCCTGGGTGAAGTTCCACCCACATGGGATTTCGTCCTTGGTTTTCCAGTGGTTGAACAGCCAGAAATATCACAAAGACTTCTTCTAAAATAACATCCTCTCTTACCGTGGTCCATGGAGAGATATGCCTTACCTATTTATCTGCATTTAATTGCATTGGTTATGTATTAGTGCTGGTGCATGCTCTGATGTAAATTATGCGCGGCGTATGGCTCCCCATTCTCTGCGGATGTCTTGTTTTTAATAGCTTTATCTGTGCTACTTGTGTAAATAACGAAAGCCGGGGCCCGGTCATTGATCCGGGCTAGCCAGCTGGAAAAGGCTCCATCTGTGCTCCCTCCCTCCTGAGCCAATTGTCGGGGCAGAGTAACCACCTCGTCCCCATTCCAGGACCCGGCACCCTGGCATTAATCTCAGGGCGACAAGTTCAGCCTGTGTTTTCCGACAAGCCCTGTAGTTACCACTTGCAACACCCATTTTGTCTGTGCTTTTATCACGTTGCCCGGTACCTTCTGAGCTAAGCCAAACCGATGTATAAACCATGCCCAAGGGCAGA
Organism: Platalea leucorodia; assembly: GCF_965183815.1. Lineage (NCBI taxonomy): Eukaryota > Metazoa > Chordata > Aves > Pelecaniformes > Threskiornithidae > Platalea > Platalea leucorodia. The sequence goes on along the minus strand of NC_138835.1, from coordinate 14,443,005 downwards.
GACACTGATGTACCTCCGTGGGTCCATCAAGCTGCTCTGCTGCTTTCTCCAGTTATATGTTATACTTACCTACAGCAGGTCCATGTCTTAAATACCCAGCACCTTTTTTTCTGTGAATCCTCAGCCATAGACACTGGTAAATGTGTCAGACCTCAGGGTTACACGTCCAGTGTCGAGTGCCAGCCTTTTCCCAGGTGTAACCTTCACCTGCAAAGTGTGCAGCTTTCTTCTACCTCCCACTTAATTGCTGGTGAAAAATCTGGCTCCTTCTGCTTCTGGGTGCCTGATGCCTGCTGCAGGCAAAGAGGAGCGCAGATTTGCTTGGAAACAAATGATTTACGGAGGGGAACGTCATTCCCAGGCTAGCACAGCTAAGAAGTAGATGCAAAAGTTTTTCAGAGCCTGTTAAGCTCAACATGGGTTGAGATCCACTGGAAACGTTAGCTCTCTCCATGTGGGCATGTATGTGGCTAAAGCTGTTTAAAATTTGGATAAAGAAGTGGGATGTGGGGAGTTGATCCAAATCGTTGCTTGGGGCTGCAGCGACACAAAGACCCGACTGTGCGGATGCCCCACCACGGGTGCCGCTCTCCGGCTGGGATGTGAGATGCTCATCTCAGGGACTGCTGGCTTCTGTCTGACAGGCAGAAGGCTCAGGGTTTTATTCTGCTTTGGCTTTTCTTGTTCCTGAGCTTGCCGCTCAATTGTTCTCTGACAAAGGGGCTAATTAATTCATATGCAGGGCAATTAAAAGGCATTGGATGTGATCGGTTTTGCAGCACTGACAATGAGGAGGTACAGACAGCAGCCCCCAACCGGGGAAAAGACGCATTCCCACTTGCCTTCTGATCTCGCCCCAAACGGAGCTGAATCCCCAGGGTGTGAGACAGGTTCGGGCTGAGCTCGGGCAACTCAGAGGAGGCCACATTTTTGGAGATGAGCTGCTCAGTTCATCCTCACTCCTGCCCTGGGCTTGGCAGGGGGAAGCTTAGTTTTGTTACTGAAATCGAGATCTCATCCGTGGGGCCAGAAAATGAGAAACCCCATCCTCTATGCAAGGCATTTACTGGTCCTGCTAACAGGGTCTTGGGTCATCTCCTGCGACCGGGTACGTTGGCTGCGTGGTACCATCTGACGGGGAGGAGGTGAGGTGCCCAGGGCCGGCGGGGAGGTCAGCGGCAGAGCAGGGCATCATCTCCCGCCTGGCTGGATCACGTAGGTAGGAACTAAGTAACGAAGCAGGTGTAAGTTTGGAAGCAAAGGGTGGCAGCAGCCCAGCAATGGCAGCAGCACACACACTTGTTCACAAAAGAGCCTGTTGCTCGTCTGTGTGGTTTCTGGCGTATCTCAGCTCAGCGTTCACCGTCGGGGCTGGAGCGGCGAGTCCCTCAGCACACGCTCTATAAATATTTAGATGGACTTTTCAAACCAAATGCTATTAGAAATTTGGCTATTTGGAGGCTGTTGTATAATCCAGTACAATGCACAATTATATAATTGTCAGATATCCAAGAGTTTAATATTTTGTAACATGCCAAAATCAAAAATGTGCTTTTATTACCATCCCAAATGTACAAAGTGTTTAGTAAATACTGGAAGATACATTTCTTGCCCCAGAGAACATACAGTCTGAAGAATTAACATCGATTCTAGACAAATCAATGTTTGCTTACTAAAATCATGTACTGAATACTTTATAGCACCCGCACAGCTGCAGGGATATTGCAAGCTACGTCCCTGCGATGCCACGAAACACGGTGCGAGTCTGTATGCGAGGCTTCCCCTTACCGTGCAGCTTTAAAATCGTGGCAATAATGTTACTCAACAACATCTCCCGTCACTCATAGTGAAGGTAAAAAAATCAGACTTTTTCTGCAGGTCCCCAATGGGTTTCTTTTAGGCAAGGACTATGTACATTAATACAAATCATATTTTATGTTACTCACAGGACACAGAGATAATCAGAAAGCTATCTTCATAAACAGAGGGTTATTCATAATCCCTCACATGGCATTTCAATTATCAGTCTGATGACGATGTGACATTATGGATGAGGTTGTGATTAAATTTTCTTGTGTAATGACCCTAAGTAAATCTTTGCAATTTTCATTTTGCAGAGATTTAATATAGATTGGTGGCCTGTTGTTTGGCCCCTGTTTAATCCAAAATCGCTCATTAAATTGGGACCAGTAAACATCTGATGATTGCATTTCATGGGCTGAGCTATGAATTTAACATATTAAATCTACATTCCAGATGGATATAAGCATCTGTTCTCATTATGGTTATTGGTGTTAATCTGAAACCCTGACCTGTTTCTCCTAACATTACTCATATTAAATTCCATCCCAAATTCTAACAAATATTGGCATAAGGGCAGAAGACAGCTAAAATACCTTCACGTGCACATAATCCGGTGAAAGATTAACAGCAGAAATTAGAGGACAAATAACATGAACTTCTTTCTTGCTCTCAGAAGGTGGCTTTCATTGCTGCAGTGTGTAAAACAACGGCTTTTGTGTTCTAGCATTGAAAAAAAACCCTGAAAAACCCCGGCAGCCAATTCTATCTGACCGTGTACTTGCTAATCACCAGGCTTGAGCCGTATCCTTTACAGAGCGACACATCCCTAATTTGTAAATCTGATTTGTCACTAAATCTCCGCGGAGTTTGACCCAGCATCTTGCAGGCACTTGCCTGGCAGTAGCCAGGCTCCTCTGCTTCAGAGCCAGTCAGCTGAAAGTCAAATTAATCGGTGACTTCCAAAGACCATTAGGAAGGAGATATTTGTTACAGGACTGCTGAGAGCTTCTCCGCACTGAATGATTCATGTTTATTGCAGCCGGGGCATTTATTTATTAGATTGCTCAGTGTAATGGGAAATTTAGAATGACACACATTGTATTACAGGGAGGCTTAGCAAAATATTATCTCCCTGTTATTGTAAATCAAACAATTCTCAATGTCAGCTCAGATCACCTTTGCTCAGCAGAAGTTTTTCCAGAGGGTTTGTTTAGTTCCTTACGTTTTTTTCGTGTACCTTTAAGCAAACATGCCCTGTTCCCAACCTGATGTGCGAGACCGGCTGCACGGCTCAGTGCCGCAGCCTGTGTTGGGATGCTGGCTGTAATCCTGGACTTACTTGGGTCTTCACACCCAGGTCCTGCATAAAAAGAATCAGACAATTCAGCCTCATGGTAAAAAAAAAAAATGAGCCAAAAGGGTGGATGTAGTTTGTGCCTTGAAAAGGAGGAAACCAGTCAAGGTTTTAAAGGAGCAGAAGTAGACCTGTTCTAGCCACCTTGTACCAAAAGGCACAGCCCCCCTCCCGACGCCTCGGTAGCTGATGGCCCAGGGTTTTCCTGGCTCCTTGGGGAGGGGGGCAGGAAGGATCCAGCCTCCGGGGTGGCGGGAGAGGGAAAAACAGTCAGGGAAATTGTAAATACCAGAAAAGCCTGGCTGAATACTAGTAAAGCTGGGCTGGAGCCAAACATCTGAACTAAGCCCATCGCTGGAGTTTGCCCTCCTGTAGCACCTTCCCCTGGTCAAGGCTCTCTGCGTGCAGACCGTAAGTGAGTGATGATAGCAGGAATAAGGGTTAGGGGAAAGACTTTGCTGGTTTTTAAGCACCAAATATTTACCTGCGACATATAAACACTGTCACTGCAGGACAAAGAGTTGGGAAATGTGTAAAAGCCCTGGTTGTCAGTTAAGCAGTGAGATGCAGCGTTTCCCGATGGCTGCTCCCTGCGCTGGGCAGTCGCTCATCTGTAAAATTTCCCTGTAATTTTAACAGGCTGAAAAGTGCAGAAACGCGAATATATTCTTTCTAATGTGAACTGAAGTTTGTACATAAAACAAGCAAAAAAGAGATTTAAATATGTAATAGGTATTAGAAAGTGCACCATCTACATGCAAAAAGCTCTGGTGCAGCCTCCTGTACCCGTTTCATAATGGGGGGAAAAAAGTCTGATCTCTCAAATACCATCTCAAAGACCACAAAAAGAAAGGAGGAAAAAGGACTGCAACATTCAGCGACTGAAAATGCCCACTAAGGTGTGTATTTACCCTCACTTGCGGTTGTAACAGAAGGACAGAAAAAACCCCAGCCCTGTCATTAGTAATTAAGCTTGCATCATTCATGGGAGAGCTGTTGTGTGTATGCAATGAGGCTAATTATCTCCAAAGTACTGTCTGATTTAAAAGAGTTTGGTTCACGGGAACATGCAGAGGGGCTCACACAGCTAGGCTGGCCGCACTTCAGTCGGAGCAGTTTGACTTCGGCTCCTCGCCCTGACGTGGGGTTCGGAGGCGGTGGAAAGGGTTGTTACCGCTCATCAGCGTCTGCGGCTCCTGACAGCCGCAGCCGCGGGAAGGATGGAGCGCGGCGTTGGGATGACGGCAGCGGGTGCGCAAGTGCAGCTTGAGGAGATGCTGCCTGAAACGACCGACCCAAATTGATTTTTGCTCCAGAATATTTGTTTTCCATACCCCAGTGTGGTTACACCAGGTTTTTGCCTGGTTGCTCCCAGCAGCAGCGGTTTGAGTGTGTGGACATCACCACGAGGGTCACCAGCTCGCAGGCTTGGGGGAGAGGAAAGCAGCCGGGGAGAGGGGTCCTGGAGGAGCCTCTCTGGCAGAGGGGGTCACAGCAAACGTGCGTGCACAGGCTGCTGGGCTTAGTCACGAGATGAAGTGATGTTTGTTTGGGTCATTGTATCTAACAGTGCTTCCCACCGGCTGCAGACCACGGCCCCAGCACTGTGTGCGTGCAGGAGCAGACACGTAAGTGGCAGATATCTCTCGTCACCTAGAGACTTCCACAGCACAACCATGGAGCTAGAGAGAATCAGAATTAAAAATACCCTCCCCAAGAACAGATTCACACCGTTTTAAGTAGAGGAAGAAGCCATCCATGCCAGGGAGGGTGGTTTCTGAAATTCCCCCAGCCTCCAAAATGAAGATTTTTAAGAGAGCATAATGCTGAACGATGGCTCTGGGGAACTATCCTGTAGCTTCCAGCACAATGGACCGAAGATTTTAATTGCCTGTTAACTACTATTGTCGCACACAAGTTAGCAAAGCTGAAACCGTCTGACATAAATCACATGTATCAGCCCAATAAATCTTCTCCTGAAATGACAGCTTTGCAGACAGCACTAAATTAGAGCGGCCGTTGCACAGACCTGTACTTACAACTGCCGCCTGCAAACCGGTGACAGATCTGTTGAGACCAAAACACTTGGCATTCTGCTAATGTCTGTCATTACCGTGATTGATACAGCCCCTCTATCACATTCTGCAGTTGTCTGCATTTGCAAAGCTTTATTAAATTACCATGTCTCCCAACTGTTATCCAGCATCGGTACAAGGAAATGACCAAGAGCAGTCAGGGACAACTTGAGGTTTTTCAGCTCCAAAGATCTGGGGAGGTGGAAGTGGTGAAAGCTGGGGGTTTGCTGGCTTTTCTCTAGCTAAAAAACCGAGTACAGAACTATTTGTATGCTTACGGACGGGAGCTGACGGTGTCCCCACGTTTGATAGTGGAGGGGTTGCTCATGATAAAAGAAATAGTTTACACTAACAACTCCCTCTCTACCGCTCAAGCCTTGGCAGGACCAGGGACTTTCTGCTTCCTTCAATGTATTATAATTATAAAGGTTGAAGGATTCATTTTGCAAGCCCTGGTGCTCTCGGGGCCGGGGTTATCTTAATGACTCTCCTGCAAGTGTTCCCCTTGACCTACCTTTACTGCAAGCCCCAGTAACAGGTGCCATTACCATATATTCCGCCCCACTGAAAGTCCTGTCTTCATGGAGATTTTAGGAGGAAGAAGATACAGATATATTGTTTCTATAAATCCCCTGATATTATCTTTTATCGGTAGTAATAAATGTCCATATTAATTAACTTAATGGTTTTAACTGCAGTAATGACTTTGTATTAAACTAGTGTGCTTTCATGTCCTGTATAAAAGCTGCAATAATAAAATTCGTCTGCAGTATTTTTTTCAACTTCCATTGTGCTGAAATAAAGCGAACCCGTTGCTGGAATATTCCAGCCGCCAAGGCCGGCAGATGAATCAAGCTCGGTGTAAATCACTTCCATTTTAAAATGAAAGTATATTCAAATTTGGAAAGTTTTAAGCAAGCCACAGATAGAATAGAAACAAAACAGGGCAACCACTTTTTTTTTTTTCTGTATTTTGCTAATAAACAAGTGAATCAAGTACTCGGTCTTCTTTCATCTGTTGCTGTGAATATTCTGGGTATTCCCGTAAATATTTGAGAATAATCATGGGCTTTTGCAATCGTTTTAGAATATATGTCAGTGCCAGAGGAGGCGTTGGCTGCCAGTAAGGGAGCAGGAATTACTGTGTGTGGTGAGAGCAGCAAGTGAACATCAAAGAAATATCTTCAAAATTTCATTTGCATTCTCCAGGCTGAAGTTTCTTTACATTAAATGTGAACTTCTGCAACTGGAAAGGTGGAAAATGGTGATTATCCACTGCCAGGGCAGTGGTGGAAGAAAAAAAATTATCTCCATAAATTAACATCTGTGAATAATTTTTATTCGTTCTACCAGAGCTATGTCTGAGCCAATTTTAGTCATTGGTTTTGCTGTGGACTTAAAACAGCGTGACTGTCTTCACCGTCTGTGTGAAGTGGCCCCATTTTATAAGGGACTGTTACAAATGTTTTCCCCAGCTTTAACCCACTCAGGCAGATGTGTTGGTTCAAGGTTCCTAAACCCTCCTGAGAAAGCCTGAGACCCCTCCTGGCGTCCCAACGCCACCTACGCGATTCCTTTCAAGCAGTCCTTACGTGCTTCTGAAATTGGAGATAAAGTCTCTGAAGTAGAGTTTCTCGACACGTAGAGAGTGCTGCTTTCCAGAGATAGTTTCTCTATTGCATTTGATTTGGGAGATAAAAAAGGGGGTGCACCGGAGGGAGAGGTCAACAAATGGAACCCAGCATCCATTCACAAGGATTTCCTTCACATCTGAATTGCACTGGAGAATGACTAAGGCTGGGTATAAACAGGTTTAAATTTTGCACCATAACAGCAATGGATCTTTGCAAATTAAAACTTGTCCCCTAAGCTTCTTCACGCTTTCTAACAAAAGCACATTTCTGGCACAAACTGGTTAAAACAAAAGTGGAAGCCATGCTCAGAGCCAGGTCACAGGGAAAGCTTTCTGGTCTGGTCAATAATCCCAAGTTTTTAAAAGTGCAAATTAATCTCTAAAGCCTTTTCCAAGAAGAAATTGCTAGATTGAATTGGCCCTTACAAGCAACAAAGTGAATTGAGAGGCAGTTGCCAGCCCTTTGCATGGCCACCAAAAATCAGATCCCGTTCCTCCTGCTCTAACCACTGAGCCAAGCTGCTCTCCATGTCACGTACTTCTTCCTGGATTTTAAGCTCAGAAAGTCCTAATTTTTGTGTGCAGGGAGGGTACATGCCAATAAGCTTATGGTGCAGCAAGCAACAAGGCTTTCCTGCTCTGTCACGATGGCTTTGAGCTTTTCTGAGCAGCTTCAAACAAACTCACACTGACTCCAGAGCATCTTCTCCCATCTCCTCTGAGAAAAAGGCCAGAAAACATTCAGGCTTTTGACATCTTCTTTAGGTCCTGATGCTTTTTAATCCCAAGGGCTGCAGCTGTGGTTGTAGCAGTTTGCAAGTCTAAGCCGCGGTTGTGCTCTGCAGCCTGGGGCAGCTGAGCTGGGTCAGCGGCATCACCCCAAGCCAGCTCCGAGCCGCGGTGCCCCGTGGCCGGGCCGCGCTGCCGTGCCGGGAGGCTTCTTGATGGCTCCCTCTGCGAACGTTGGTTATCCTGCAAGCTTTATGTAAATATTTTTAAGTGGCACATCTGTCTGAATTACAGCCGTGCCCTCCTGGATTGCTAATTGTAGGTTTTAATTCAGCTCTGACGACCAGTTTACATAAATTAGGGAGCTGGCAGTAAGCAAGCTTTGAGGAGATGGGATACGGATTTAGTGAGGGCTGATTTTTTTCTCTCTGAAATGCTTCTCCTCCCAAGCGAGTGCCTCTTCCCGTAGCCTGAATCATTGTGCGGAAGAAAGAGTAATTCAGCTCTGCTTGTTGAAGGCATGCAGCACCGTTTTGTCTTTACCCCAGTGCTGTTGTGCCCAGCTCACACCAGTAGTTTAATTGACTTTAATTGGCTATATAAAAAGAAAAGGATTTGGCATTTAATTTCTATGGCATACCCATTTGGCAAGAGTCTGAGCCAGTGTAACTTGGCATGGCTCTGCTGGCTGGCCGAGGTGAGGCTCTGGCTGACGCCAGCGTGGCGTGCGTGTTCCCCAGGCAATCAGTGCTGGATCGAGGATGCACCAACCAACAGGTTGTTAAATGATTGATAAAAGTCTTCCAGCCCTTCCTCAGCTGCGTGGGCTACAGCACTGGTGTGCCCAAGCCAGCACTGGCAAGCAAATAAAGCACAGCCAAACTGGTTCAATAGACAGCTGCATCCCCTCTGCAAAAGGGGCTGGGACTACCCACAAAGGCTTTAAAATCACCATTTGTTTTCCTGGCTCTTGCCTGTGCTGGAAGCATTACCACTCCCTCATGCACATTCTCGATGTGGGAAGCTTTAAATTAAAAAAATTTTTGCACCAATTTCCAGCAGTCATCAAGGTAGACCTTCCGAAATTAATGCGAGGAGGGACGGCTATCTGCTTGGAAGCAGAAGTTTGCTCAGCGCAGGGGTTTGAAGGGGATGTGGAAATATCCCTCCCAGCAGCCCAAGTCTCAAATTCGTGGGAACCAGATTTCACCAGGGAAGTCTACATCACTTGATTTGTATGTTGTCAGCCCCTGAGAGGTCCCACACCACTGGGATGGATGCAAGCTGTGAGTCGTCCTAGTCCTTATTCTTGAGGAAAATATCTAAGCCCGTATATTAAATGACAGCTGAAGTTTTATACCTGAGTGGGGAAATGGCCCTTTAATACAGATTAGTGCCCAGAATACAAGCAAAGACTAGAATACCAGGTTTCTTTTTCAGAACTAAGCCGTCTGATCGCGTTTCTTACTACCAGCAACCAAGCACGCAGAAAGCTTGTGAGCTACAGTGCACATTGCGTTCCCAGTTACATATTGGGTAGTTTAAGCTTCAAGCAGAGATTAACCAAGCAGGTGAGCATTCACTTTCTCCAAACTCTGGCCTTAGGACTGGAATGTCTTTGCCTGATATTCTTATCCACGTCATCCCCTGTCTTCTGCCTGAAATTAATAGGGTCATGAGCCATTTTTCCTCTGTCACATCCTCCTGTTCTCCCAAGCAATCACGCATTTAACACCGCAACCACTGACACAACTGATGCAGCTGTTTAAGCATCAAGACGTGCAGGATTTGTCCCAAAGCCTATCAAGGGTCCCTTGATTGGATGGAGGCTGTGCTACAGCTATAGACAGGAAAGTCCGAGTTTCCTTCAGCAGCATATGCTTGCAAATAAAGTATTGCTGCCTTCAAGCAGCAGTAAACATGTATTGCCTGCTGGGGGGAAAAAATCAATGCCTTTCCAGTAAATATGTGTATTCTGCAAATGAAACGAGATGTTTTTTATTGTTGTCTGCCTCTTGCTTTCTTGAAACTCTCCTTTCCTCAGATATTTAACAACTTAATCCTGAGACTTACAGAAATACCCCCAAACGTGCTAGTAGAGATTCCTCTTTCTCAGTCAAGATGGATATGCAGTCACCTACCCATACTCTGTGTAAGACCATCATGCTGCACCTACAAAAAAATCCATCTGCCACCTGGCACCTCCTACCATAAACACCATAATATTTACTGCACCATTAGAACCAGCTTTGCAAGAGAAAAGGAGAAACCCATGATTAATAACCACGTATTTTATGGGTTGCTCTTTAGAAAGGTCAGTGGTCAGGCAGGAAGAGCTCAGGACTGGATTCAGATTAAAGGAAGGAAAGAGTATGAGAAGGACAGGCTGGAAATCTACTGAGATAATCAACCTGTTCAGATGCACACATGCTTAAACTGTAATTGTCTAATTAACTAAAATAGTTGCTGCAAGCATATTTTGTGCTGTGACTTTGTCTCGTCTCAATTAGATACTTCAGAGCTTCTAGATGGTTGGAGAATAAGAGGAATATGGCACCTCCTTGAAAAATGTCAACCTGGAAAAGCAAAACTAAATAAAAATGTGGAATTTGGAAATGTGGTTATTCACTTTGTCCTGTCTGAGATGAGACTGCCAGCTCCTCCAAGCGATGGCATCCTCCAAGCGATGCCTGCTTGCTTGCTTGCTTTTTCCTCCTGTAAAATGCCTGCCACGCCGTTGGGCCTTCTATTATAGTAAGAACATCCGGATCCCCATCCTTGCTGCCACTGTATGTTTTCTCACATCCCAGACGGAGCCTTAAAACAGAATATTGTCTTAAACCCAAGGAGCCAAACCCACCGCAGATGCGATGGATCTGAACAGCACTGCAGCCGGTTGGATTTTTGACCCTTTCTTCCCAACACATACACTAAGAACGATGAATTTCATCCGCTTCAGTGACAGTTCAGATGCATCCAGGCTGGTCCAGAGCTCATTAAAGCTGGCAGGAGTCTTTCCATTGCTTCAACAGACGCTGGAGCAGGCCTGCTGCCATGTGCATTGCAAGCGGGTGCCACCGTTGCTGAAGCGCGATCACGATACATCGCCACATCCAGCAACCAGACCTTCCAGAACAAAAGCTTTAGGGTTTTTTTTCTTTTGCTCTGGCTGGCTGATACTTTTTATGGAATCACTCAAGGGCCAGGTTGTAGTTCTGTAATTGTACAGGGCTGTCATCCTCATAAATATTAAACACCACTTCCAAGTGAAACTGCAGCTCCTTTTATTGCACAAAGCGATGGATATCCCAGCTGAAACCATTCTGCTTCCTTGCTGGTGCCTGCTGAAAAGTGACTGTGGTTCAAAATATTTATCGATGCTTTGTTGTATTGGGAGAATGCTCAGTGACAGATGGACACTCTCTTTAAAACCTCAACGTATGCAAATCTCCATACAAAAGAGCCCAGGATGTTTTTAATATCACACACTTGCCTCAGGACATGTTTTTAAATCCCCACTTACCAAGGGCCCTGGCTTTTTATCAGTCAAATGCCTTAAGCACTATGTCAACGTGGACATCTGGCCGCGTGTTTAAAAAATTTTTTATTTGCTAAAATATTTAGTGATGTGACAGGGGTTTTAACTGGGGACATCAGGTCTAATGGCATATGTTTCAACCCAACTGCTCAGAGAGGAAAAACTAACGAGGTAGCTGTTCAGGGCAGTTTACCATTTGGTGTGTAGTAAGCCCCAGAAAAAAAGGGAGAAGACCAAAACCAGGCATTATTCCTGACTAGTGCAGGGGTGTAAAGAATTGGGGTTAAATACACTGAAATAGCTCATTGGGATTATTCTGATTCCTCTCCATCACTTCGGCGTGCAAGAGAAAGTCTCGTAAGGATGCCTGTGGGTTTTAAGAGCTTCTCCCTCATTTTCAGGCTGTTGAGGTTGGCCAAGGAGGCTGGCTTGAACTGTTCCCACGTGGGAGCCTGAGCAGCAGTGATAAGGGGTTTGGCACTGGTGGGGATGGGTGGGAGAAGATTACCAAGGAGTAAATGAGTGAAAAATAACAGACAGAAAAGCGTCATGAGTCTTTCAGGTTTCTTTCAAACCTCTCACACTTAACGCTGGGCTACTCAGCAGTGACAATTCCCACCCAACACCATCTGGAGAGCGAGTCGCAAAACTTCTCGCAGGTTTTGGTACTGCATCAGCACCCAGACCATGAAAAGGAGTTATGATCCCAGAAACACCAAGCATCAACCTTTCTTTTGTCCAACTATTCCTAGCAAGTACTCCTTGAAGGACATTGTCAAGTTGGGAATTGAACAGAAGGTGTTGAACAAAAACCAGCACCCTACAGTCAGCGATGCCAGGGCTGCTCACTGGAACTCTTCTGGAGCGGTGAGTGCTAACGCCATGTCCCAGCCTGGTACCAGCAGCCCTTTTGCTTCCAGAACAGCCATCTTTTAGCTTTAAAAATTAGATATGCAAAAGTAATTTCCAGCCTACTATGCATGGATGTGTCACGGTATGTTTTATAAAAGCAGGAGCATCAGCTAATTGTTACTCACCTGCTAGAGCCATTCTACTCTCAATTAACACCCCTATTATTAGAAAGTTACCACATGTGAATTGGAACATTAGGCATGTTTGCCTTCTGCATGGGCAACCAGGCAGCCTGAATTGCTTAGAGAAATCCAGGCTTCCTCACCTCAGTGCTAATGCGAAATCCAAGGATAGTCATTTAACACTGCCATTAACCATTTCGTTGCTGTCACTTCAAAAGGAGTTGATGCGACACTGCTGCTGCTACAAAATGAGCTCGTGAAGGAAGAAAGTAATGTGGGTCACGTCACTGTTGTCATGTTTGATGGTAGGGATTGAAGGATCACTTCATTTGAGGGCAAAAGTTTCCTTTTCCTTCATTCAAGGAGAAAAATCAACCAGAAGAACCAACCCACTGTCTGACCCTTTGTCTTGTCTATATGTGATACCTGCATTTTATGTCACTGCATTATTCATGTTTACATTTGATTAACTAAGACCCCTTGGGGTTTAATGGTATTCAGTGCAGCTGCAGATATGTCAGTGTGCCGCAGAGTTTCAGGTCAATATGTTAGAATAAATGAGGCCACTTTCTCTTAAAAAAAATGCTGGCTTTTGTACTGGCAGGCGAATGTTGCATCACTCCATTTCTCTTGCAAAATGAATGTGAAAATAAATTTGGCGGAAGAGCTGCATATTACAATGCAATGTGATGATGTAAGGCTAATGAACAGTGAAATCAATTAATTTCAGCTCATTTATGCAGAAAAGACCAAACTGTGTCGGAGCCAAGCTCCATCCATATTGGTATCCTGTCTCCAGCGGTGACCAGAACTCTGCTGAAGGTCCAACAGCCCCCAAAATGCTGATGTGATAAAGTCAGGCGCTGCAAAGCTGGTGTGAAATCTCAGCAGGCCACCACCAGAAATAGGTTTGAATCCCGGAGCATAAGGTTCTTCTCTCCTCCAGAGTGCTGTTTATTGTGATCATTGAGGGAAAAAACATGATTTAAATGGAGTTTATCAAACCTGGTTTTACCTGGGAGGTGCGTACATATTACAGTGAAGCCTAAAAGGTCTGACAGGAGATACCTGGACCCTTATCTGACACCTCTCGTGACTGTAGAAAAGCAGGGTTTCTGCAGGGATGACCCAGCAGAAGACAACTGCCTGGAGAGCCGGTCCCTGCTCCACGCCGTCCTTGTGGTCCTCCAGGCATCTTCTGGGTTTGGTGCCTACCACTGCGGACTTCCCAGTTCTGCATCTGCTCTCCCCTTGGAGGGAAAGATTTCGGCTTTACCCCTTTTCTCTTCTGGAAAGAGACAAAATGGCTTTACCCCTTTTCTCTTCTGGAAAGAGATCCAAGGCACATCGAAAGAATGAGACACCATGGTAGGCACCAAGTGCTATGCTAGGTTTGCTGCTTATTTTCCAAACAAGATGGTGATATAGCTCTCCTGAAGTTAAAGCTTTTTAGCAAACCCCTAAATTGCTTCCTTTTTAAAATAAAAAGTTATTTTTCTCCAGCATACATTACTTTCTTTGTGTCATGTGCTTGTCTTTGCTGCATTTCTCCTGAGAACAGTTGGTCACTCTATCTCTATGAAGTATTAATACCCCACCAGTGATATTTATGTACCCAGATCTTTTTTTTTTTACCTTTAGATGTTCAACAGCATGAATATTCTTATTTTTTATTTAAAACTAATTTGGAGTTCTCGCTCTCTAAGGGGTTTCTAATCACCAAAAAGTGCCCGAGGCTAAAACTGATTGACAGGAAAACGTTGTGGCTTCTGAAAAGTAAATTGGCTATTGACAGAGCAGTATACAAAGGAAAATGCTAAATGCTTATTATTTATGAGCTATTAGGGAAAACGTTATTAGCATCTGTTTCCCACATGGGCAAAAACACCTGTCAGACATCAGGAAACTATGAAACGATGCACAGTTAATAGTTACTTTGTTTAAAAAGTCATTAAAATTGAATGTCAGCTAAAACTTAGGAAAACATTATTCTTCAAACAACTTTTAATCTTGCTGTTCAAAAACAAAAAAAAAAAAAAAAAGAAAAAACCTTGCCACATTTTAATTTCTGGGAGCAGAAAGGAAGAAGACGTTTGATTTGAAAGTGATGAGGTGACTTCTGGTACACAACAAACAAGGTATTAAAAAAAAAAGCAGAGGAAAAAAGGGACAAGTTGGCTCCCCTCCTGGAGTTGTACAACAGAGGGAAAGCAGAGCAAGGTCAGGCATTTACATGGGTTTTCCGCACGCGTCGCGGGGATGTTTGGATTTCACTTAAACCTGTAAATAGGATACGTCTGTCTTTCTTCTGCCATGATGCTCTTCCCAGGTGGAGCTCAAGCGTAGAGTGGCGTTGGCTTGACTCCAGAGCTTCGGCATCGGCCACGGCCCGGGCTGTTGGCATCCCCCGGCTGGGGGCAGGAGCCATCGGGTGGCCTTCCTGCAGCGATAGCAATTACCTTAACGAGTTGCACCTAATTCACAGACTAATGGTAGACTCTTCTCCCAGGTGGGAGAAACTTCACGAGCATCATCAGACTTGAATCGCAGTCACCGTCAGTCAGGGCCAAACTCTGCTCTGCGCAGGATGGGTCACATCCAGATTGGACTTTCTTGCTGTGTCTGCAAATAAAAAGGAAAATTGTGGCCCAGATGTCCTACAGAGACCAGCCAGACTCCTTTCCCCCAGTCTGCGTCGCATCTGAACAGGGGTTTGACTGTATTTTGATGAATTTTCCAACTGCAGAGTTGCGAAGAGCTGCATCTAAAAGCACCCCAAGCATCTCTCTGCCCTACAGCAAGAAAGGGGATAAGGCTGGGATAATCCAGGTGTTTCATACTCAGTATATTTAGGTTTAGTCTATCAAGACTGACCCTAATCAGGATTTATTGTTAGAATTGTTGAAGAAAATGAAGACTCATTTAGGGTTATTTCTGCTACGGTGAATCCAGCCAGCATTACAGATCAGATAACTGGAAAACAAGAGGGTTTGATTCTTATTTTTGCAAAAGCCATAGCATCTTTTGCTGTTCTATGTGCCACCAAAATTTCTTTACCTAGGGAGCCATTTTCCTTTTAAAAATTCATATATGATTTTTCACGCAGCCTTATTCAGGAGGCAAACCTGATCTCCGTGTGTTATCCACAGCTGAGCACACCCCCAGCATTTTAACAACCCTATAAACAATCGGGGTAAAACCAAAGGCTTTTTTTTGACACATGTTGTGATGGCACTTTTCCCTCCAGCTTGGTCACAACTTTAGCACAGGCTGTGAAACCAAACTGAGGGGGTCTGGAATGGATGTAGGGCCTAAAGATGAAAATATGCTTAAAATATGCTGTCCTTAGTGTCTGAGCAAGTGTAACAGCAAAATGTACACACACAAGCTTTAGTGGTGAACAGAAACATGGTCCGTCTTCCCACAATTGCACAAAATACCTGCTGTTGCAAAGCAAATAAATCATTTGCGTCCGTACGATTTACATTCTGACCTGCGTAGGAATTTCATACCTGGAGTTTTACTTTGCGAAACAGAAAAAAAAAAGATGATCTTTAAAACAGCCCCTCACCCCAAAGTCACCCTTGGTTTTACTCGCGATGAATGGGATCTTACTGATGCAGGACACAAGGACAAACCCAGTGTGACACCAGTAAAAATGCCAAAGAAATATAATATAAAATATTGCTTGTCTGTTTAAATTATTTAATGTTATTAACATTAATTACCATACTTGGATACCCTGAGTGATTCACACGTTTTCCCTCCCCCAACTTCTCCTCCGAAGTTTAACTCTGAATTTCGACATGGCTTGTTTTCTCCATTTATTTCCTTAGAGCCACAGAAGGGATTTGGCAGATGGTGTCTCACCATCCCAGTCCACTTTGCTCCAAACCTTATTTCTTCTGCATCTCCTTCTTTCACGCCACAGCCACCAAGTCTCGGTTTGGTGCCTACGTGTGTGTCCCAGTTTCCAGCTATCACATCCGTGGGGGTATTGGGGGGCATCTGGAAGGGTTTGGCCCAGCCAGGGTGGGCTCAGTTAGTGCTGTTGGGTATCAGGGACTCGCAGATCTCTCTGCACCCTCTCCGATGAGGCTAAAGAGTTATTGGAGGAGTTCAGTGCTCTAGTGCAATAAGAGGGTCATATTTTAGTATAAATAGTAGCATGAATTATCTTCACCTGGTGAAGCTATTGGCTTTTATGACTAGGTTTTAGCACAGTTTCTTCTGTAGCCCATAAATTGAGACAACATCTGGTCTGCTCGAGGGAAACAGCGTCCTCACCGTGTGATGGACCGAGGGATCAGCTCCTGGTGGGGTCGGCCATCCCCGAGAGACGCTGGCAAGGTAACGGCAAGGTAAAGGATGCCTCAGCCACGACCTTCTGGAAAAGGC
This sequence comes from Platalea leucorodia, assembly GCF_965183815.1. Lineage (NCBI taxonomy): Eukaryota > Metazoa > Chordata > Aves > Pelecaniformes > Threskiornithidae > Platalea > Platalea leucorodia. The sequence goes on along the minus strand of NC_138835.1, from coordinate 14,426,441 downwards.
CAGGTGGGGAGGCAGAAGATGCTCTTAGTTCATTATTAAATTAATTTCTGGGGTTGGTTAAAGACACGATTACACTGGTGACATTTCAGCAGCACAGGGCAAAGCGGTGACTTTCCAACAGCATCATTAGCCGGGAGAGGCAGATGTGCTTCCCAAGAACTGCGTTGGCTGATCCAGACCCCAGCTGCCTGCAGAAAGACATGGGGCTGCCTCTTGCCCTTCCCACCTTCTCTCCCAGTGCTCCCAGCAGCAGCGACCGCCTCTGCCTTGTCCAATCCTCCAGGCAGGAGCCCTCCTGGGTGGGTACTTCAATATCGGGCTGGAGCTGCCTTTGATGTGCCATTTTCTCTTTGAAATGCAATGTCTCACTCATCTAATCCTCATCACATCTGGGAAGCTTCTCTTCAGTCTTTCAGATCAGGATGTCAGGGGAGTAGAATTTATTTTTGAAAGGGGCCAGTTTGAAGTTTTTTTGTTTTTAAAACATAAATGCTTTTTTGATCAAAATGTAAAGGAACCCTTTTGGTGGTTGTTTCGGGTTGGGTTGGGTTGGGTTGAGGTGCTATTGTTTTGTGGGGTTTGAGGTTTTTTTGCTCGAGACCGTAAATAGCTCTCGGGCACCTTGGATCTGTTTTCCTAAACTTTCCCTTGGTGCCCACTGTATAGTCCATATTTTTCAAACCTCCACATTGTCTTTCTGAGCATACGTGTGAGATTGCTCCAGAATGAGCTGTACTTACAGCCAACAGAAACCAACGCCGTGCCCGCTCCAGTCCCAGGGAGTAAATCCTAACCAGCAGAATATGCGACAACCTGAATCTGCTGTAATTTATCCCCCTTGGTTCATTGAAATGATCCTCTCCAAGCCCTGTGCCCGTCTCAGGAGTGACAGGTACTTTCTTCTTGAGGAGCCGCTGTGAAGGATGGGAGCTGTGCTCGAGCTGCTCCAAAATCCCCCAAACCTGCATTTTCCCTCGGTCAGACAGGAGTGCGGCCGCTGTGTCAAGCACAGCATGGGGCAGCTTCCAGCAACGCCCAGGGTGCAAAGGCGCGGTTTGCTTGGACCCGGCTTTACGCATGGATCCTGCAAACTGCTGCTCCTCACCTGGCCGGGAGCCGGGAACCACGCTCCAGGCACGGCAGCGGTGGGGATTTAACTTTGAAACGACTTGCACTCAGCCTGTTTTTCCCCACGTTAACCTTTCCTCCTCCCAGTCTTGAAAGTTAGAAACATCTTTTGTATTCCAGAGGCCAAAGGGCCAAACTTGCCTTTAATTAAAATGCATATTCTTTAATTAAAGGCCCCATAACACATGAAGGGCATTCATTGAAATACGATGTGTGACATAGTCATTACCCTGCTGTTAATTACTAATTAATGAAGCTATTTCAATTAATAGCTTCCCCACTGTCACTCTGGCTTTGACAGGGCCCCGTGCTGAGAAGCTGTAGTGGAATCACAGGCGATCGTAACTCCTGGAACAGCACCAAAAGGCATCAGCTGAATATTCATGTCAGACGACGTTAACACTTTTCAATTAAACATAATAAAGTAAGAGCTCCATCAAAAGTGTATATCAAACATGCATCAGCCTTTCCCTCTCCCCCTGTTCTCTTCCAGCTTGTCAAAAATAACTAGAAAGAAGTAGGGGAAAAAAAAAGTTCTTTTTTTTTTTTCCTTTCCTTTTGACACTTCAGGCTGGAGCATCGTTTATCAAGCAAGCGGCGCTGCTGCATGGGGGGGAGATTTACGACGAGCCCCGGCTGCGGTTCGAGCACACGCGGTCCCAGGCAGCTCCCTTCTCCCCGAGGGCCAAGCGCTGCATCGCTCTCCTGTTTTCTCTCCCTTTCCTACGGTAAAACCACAGCGGGGACAGGCCCTCGGGTGCCTTCCCGGCCCTGTGCAAATGTTTGGGAGCTCAGGAGCAACATGTTTAATTTCCGTGGTTAAAGGAATCGCTTCCCAAGTGCAGGTTTTAATTCCTGAGCTGTGTCGCCAAAGAGGCTGCTGTTGAGGGCTGGTATAAGGAACAGTGTGAAAGAAGCTATTTTGCAGTTCACGATAAATTGTATCAAACCTAAAAAATGCAAAGCTGCGAGGCGCTCTCTTGGGCGCCATCTGGTTGAAGTTTTCCATTCAAAACACTTGGAAAACGAAACGAAGAGAAATTCCTGTGGAGTAAATCCATATTGAACCCCAAATGTTTTATTTTTAGAGCTGTTTTTTTCAGGCAGACCTTGGGGAGGGGGGAGAAATCCTTTAGATAGAAAACATTATTTACAGAAAACTAGAAATTGGGAGAAAAGGAACAGATCGTCCAACTATCCCTGTTGTTTGGGCACACAGAGGTACAGGGAAGTCTCGTATGCTTTGTTGCAGAAGGCAAAAAAGTGTGGGATACTTCTGCTATGGGAACAGGGAAGGGAGATGGAGATTCCTCTGATTCCTGTGGGAAAAAGGAGGAAAGCAAGAAGGACCACAAGGAGACGTTTCAATCCATGTCTCAACTTCAAGTTTGTATCTGAAGCCAAGCAAGACAATACTCATTACGTTGCCTGTCGGTAATGCATTGCTGGGGCATTAGCTAACATCTGATGGGACTAATAAATAAATCATGTGGTTTGTGTTTATTCTTTGTGTCAGGTCATGTTTCGGCATTTCAGCGTCCCAAACAGAGCTGTGGCACACGGGGCGATGTCCTTACAGCCCCGTGCTGAGCATCAGCTGGAAAAATTATTCCTCCAAATTCGTGGCTCTAAGAAAATGCAAATCCATTTGTTATGTTTGTGGTTTGGCAACGGTAATGAAACGAAAGAGTTGTGAGACCATGTGGTTTATCAGCTCCGGTTGGAGGGATCCACGCTTTTCCAAGGAAGTTTTGCGTGTGCTGTGCAAAGGGCCGTGCCTCAGCGGAGCTGCAGGGATGCGGATGCAGCCGCTGGGACGATGCTGCTCAGGAGCTGGGCAAAACGTCAACCAATTATTTTGCCCTTGCACTTCAAATTCTTGCTTTGCTCTCTCTGGATTACCTAACAGGGCTGGTTTCACCTGTACAAATGTGCCTAAAGGCCCTGGGTAGAAACCTCTGCTTGATAAACATCATCCCCGAGAGCCAGATGAAAGCAGGGAGATAAATGCATTGCGAGGAGGGGTAATCTGGTGTTGTAAGGCTCAGGGACAGGCTATCTTCTCAGACATGGTGATCTACATCAGGAGAAACTCCACAATAGTTAAATGAGTCACATTCATGAGAGAAACAATGTGAAATCAGAAGCAAGGACACAAAGTTCAGTATTTAGGTATACCCCCAAAGCTGGCTAGATAGCTTCACCTACAGAAACTCCCCCAAAACTTTTTCCCTCTCTCCGTGTACATCCCTCTCCACTGTGACCTTCCCACCCTGACCACCTTCCCACCCACGCCGCAATCCCAGCCTCTGGACCGGCTCTTTGCTTCTTCAGAGCAGGTCAGGAGTTAAAATCCCCCATTCCCATCTCCGGCTCCGAATGCCGGTATCCATCTCGGGTGAGTGAAGCTCCATCTTTCCTTCTAACATGACCCTCCAGCTGCTGCCCGGCTTTCCCACCCCCCTTACAGAGCCGGGCAATGGCCCTGTTTCCTCCCCCATCCTTACGGACATGTCGGTGATTTTCTTTGATACCTTGGGATTTCCTGCTCTGGTCCTAGACTGAGACTAGAAGCAAAAATCAAACCAGCTCTTGAAACCAAGCATTTCAGACTCTCAGAAAAGTGTGGTTACCACACCCAGCGCCTTCCCCAGACCGGAGGGCAGCATCAAAGCGAAGCCCCTTTCCTTCTCTGAAGCAGCCGCCAGATGTGCTGGCGATAGGGCAGGACAATTTTACCTGCGGGCGCTAGTCCCCAGCTTGCTTTCTAACGCTTACCCTGCCTTACAGCAGCATTGCTTGCAAACCTTGGCCCACGCAGGGGTACAAGCAGATAAAGTGGTCAATACCTAGAAGAAAATTCCCAGGGATGGATAGGCAGTCCTGAATGCTTTCTTGTGCCCCCCTGCTAAAATCTGATTTTTTTATTCCTTTCTTCTTTTTCCTTACGGCCATTACCGGACCGAGCCCTGCTAAAGCCGAGTGCGAGGGGAGCCCAGCTGATCTGTCCAAGCATGACTGAGGAGCAATCATTTTTTGTCTGGCTGGTTGACATCTAAAGGCTGGTCTCCGAGGTCTCAATTAGGGTTCGGGGCTGACTCGCCTCCACCTCTCCTGGGAAGAGGTTTTGCCTCTTCTGCTCAATTATAGCAGTGTCTCCTCCAGGAGGAGGCAGCTTTAGCTCTACCTTAGTCATTAACCGCTGAAGCATAATTCAGAGCCACGCATCGCTCGGAAGGCTTCGCAGATTGCTCTTATAACGTAATAGGCCCTTGATCTGCTATGTTTGTGCAGGGTGCGGAGGCCAAATTAATTAATTGGACAGGCTCCTATTTCGTTTGAATGCTGTGCCCCTCTCTCAGAGGGTGCTGTTGGTGGCAAGTGTTGCTACACAGGGGCTTGTACCTGGCTTCCCTGGTGCTGGTAGTGTTTTCTGTGTCTGGCTGTAGGCTTTATTATTAGCAGAGTCAAGAAACGGCAGAATTCACATAAAACACCCTCCATATATTTATATGGGAAATGCTGGTGTTACAAAAGATTCTGAAGCTCAGACACCAGTGCTGTGAACAACTTCTGTCTGCCTCTTGCCGTTACAGATGCTCCTCCTTGCCTGCAAAAAGCAGAAAATGTTTCGGGATATGTTGAGAGAAGTATTGGCTGAGATCGGAGATGCCCTTCCCTGGAAATATTAATCCACCAAACACGGATGAATCTCCTGGAATAATCCTCTCTAATGCACGTTCAGGAAATCAATTCTGTGCTTTATTCTTTAATCCAGAAATCTCCAAGGAGGAGGAGGAGGAGGGAGAGGATGAACAGACACCATCAGAAGAGGATAAAAATTGGCACTGCATTGAAGGAAAAGAGAGAAAACGGCGTCTTTACTGAAAGCAGTGACATGTTCTTACCAGCCCAGTAGTAAAGATTCACCTACAAACACCGAAGCCCTGAGCAATGCCAAAATACGCCGTTTCTTACTCATGCTGTAGTTTTTGGCTCTGCAGAAAAGGGTAGGTGCTAAAGCGAAACCTTGGTTTCCCGTGCTCTGGGGCACTCCTGGAGGCAGATGCCTTCTTTCAGCTGTCAGCCGCAGCCCCCCCAATCCGAACAGCAAAACCAGCCAGTAATACCCCAAATTGCATTACCTTGGTGTTACATTTACAAGCCAGATTTTCATGTGTCTGCTGCGTGTGTGCTGTAACTGCGACAGCGCACGCAGATGCAGCCCACGCAGGCAGGTCTCAGCCGGGCTAACTACCACGGCAAATTCGGCATATAATTGCGTGTGTATTAGCATATCTGGTTTTGAAACAACAGTGAATCTGGTTCAGTTTCCGTCCTGAACAGCTTTATCCATATCCTTTAAACCTGTGGGTAATACTTCTTAATGATGCTCTTTCAGGCATGGTTTCTATCTTAAACCCTTTAAAATACAGCTGGTTCCAGGCATGTTTATCTTCTGGCTCTCCCAAACAGTTCCCATTTTTCAACCCCAAGCTATTATGAAAGATTTCTAAAACCTGCCAGGAAGAGTGTGTCCATCTCAAGGCTCTGTCTCTGCTTCCAGATTTCAGTAATTTTATCCAAACTCGAATCAAAATTACACAGTGTATTTCTGAAAATATTGAAATGATCCGCGGGTGCTGAGAGGGATCACTTGGCAGCTGACAGAGCCCAAAGGACAAAGAGCTGCATCCAGATTTTGGCGACATAAAGGCTAAAGCTTTTCACTTAGCTCGTCACAGAGCTGGGAGCCAGGAAAAAAATCTGATTTGGAGGTGAATCAAAATTTCCCCATAGTTTTTAATCCTAAAAAATGCATCATTTAAGTTAAGAAATGAGTTAAATTTGAATTTTGTACTCCCAGCCGACTCCAGGCACAAAATCCCCAGAAAACAGGTACCCCTCTGGAAAGGTTTCTCCTGGTCCCTGGATCCAGACCTTTGCGCCCAGGTGCAGAACAGCCCGTCTCCCACCGGCATTGGCTCTCCTGGAAGGACAGCCCAGGGCTGTGCAAACATCTCTCAGGTCACCACTTGGTCGCAGTGCGTGTCCTACTTCGAGGTCTCTGTAAAATGAAATTGCAAGGGCAGAGGTTTTACGCTGAGCTCTCGCTGGTCCAGGTGGCTCCTGTGGTGGGAACAGCAGCCTCCAGCCCTTTTCAAAGCACAGTTGTGCCCCAGATGGGCTGAAATAAAATTAAATAAAACAGATCACGATAAATTACTCATCTGAAGACCTCCTCTCTGATATCTGATTATGCTCTTGCTGATAATACTATTTGTTTAGGGGGGTTATTTTGCTAAATAATAACCAGTAAATAACCAGGGGCTGGGGTACAGAAGAAGAGGGAACATCCTCCCTCCCATGAGCCTGGGGACATGTGGGAGATCATCCGCTCCCCCAAACCTGCTAAACAAGCTTGTGGAGAGGGGCAGGGAGAGGGATGGACCACGGGATGGAGGAGCTGGAGGGAGGACGCTGGAGGAGGCAGCGCGGCGCTGCGTGCACCGAGGAGCAGCTTGGGCGCAGTGGCAAAACTGCACAAAGGCAACTTCAGCTGGGAAATTGGTGACAGCGGGTTTACGGGCACGAGCCGTCGCTTGTCTTGTTTGGGGCAAAATAAGAGCAAAAGCACAGAAGTGCACCCGTGACCAGCCAAGGTTGCACCGGCTCTGGGCATCTGAAGGGCTGGGGATGGGTCTCATGGAAGCGTTCACCTCACTCATAACTCACACAGGTACACAGGAGAGATGATAAATGAGTGGGGTTGTATGAGACTTGGTAGGAGAGGAGGGGAAAAAAACCAATATGAAAGGAATTCAACAGCTGCAACGAGCCTAAATGGTTGCACAGGAAAATCCCCTGTCAACCACAAATGGTTTGCCTTTAATGAGAATGCAGGACATGCGTGAGTAGGTTGCTAATTCTTTGTGTAAAATCCTACCGATAATTGCTACACGTGTACCCTTCCATTGTCTCCCATGGAAGAGGGATATTTTTTTTCCTTTGGAGCTGAAATTAAAAACAATTTATTAGAGATTAATTAATGCCAAAGTGCCGGGAGGTCGCGCCCAGCATCGTGTTTGGAAGAACAAGAGCAAGTCACCAGTAAATTGGTAGTTGTACAGAGCAGGGGAAAGCAATTTGGGAAGGGATTCAAGGGATCAGCTGAAGCTTTTCTGGCAGCTACTTCCTCAGTCAAATCATTAATTTTTGTTAATCCTTTGCAAAAATCTGGTGATTTGGGAACAAAATTTTACAAGTATTTCATACTGCTTTAGGAGGCCAAATCCTATTACTGGATAATGGGACTTTGGCCTCCCAGGAGCAGAGACACTTTGGTAGATGTGGGTTTACATGGGGGTTTCTTCTCTTTTCATTATTGGATTAAAACCTACCCCACCCTTAATCCTGCACCGGGAACTGTGGAAGCAGGGAGCTATACCAGTCTGGAAACCCACTGGAGCATAAAACCCCAGTTACGGTTCCTGCGGCTGACGGTCACGCTGTGCTTTGGGGTTATTCCCATGACTCTGCTGATGGAGCTCGGCTGTCCTGGCTCGTGCCGTGTCCCCAGCGCTGCCATGGGGCTGTCGGGTGGGACAGCCTGGCACAAGGCGATGCCCCGAGGATCTCCCTGCTCAGAGACACCCTCAAAACCGGCAGCTCAGGAGCACCGGTATTTCGGAGGTGTTTTGGTAGAGGGGAAAAGCTCTTTTTTAAAATCAGGTTGTACTTGTGGGAACTAAGATTGGTTTTCACATGTTTTTCAGGCCACCTGCCCTGAGGACAGTTATAAACAAAACCAGGACAATTATTTTGAAGAGAGAAACAAAACAGAGAAGAAAAATCGGGGAGAGCACTTAAAAGCTGCCGGTGGGAGCTTGATGCCCTGAACTGCAACTCCCTGCCATCGCCCCCCTCCATCCCCCCCATTTTTAATTACAAGCAGTCAAACTGTAAAGACCTTAATGGACATCTTAATTATTGCATTAAAGTTTGAAATGGAAAATTCCTCATTATGTGCCATGCAGTAGGTCATGGCTGCAATAAAGGGTGATATTTTGCTTGTTACGGCGCTGGGTGCCCTTTGCAGAACGCTGGTGTCTTTGGGGCATGTCCCAGCCCCGGGGAGCTGGCAGGTGGATGTTAGAGCAGGTCTCTGCTGTGAGAGCATCTGCTTGTGTTTTCAAGGCGAAAGTATCAGCGAGAAGTGCTCTTTGCTATTTCTTTTCTCCTCCAAACAGTGCTATTTTTCTCCTGTGTTTTGCTTTCCATCTGCTTGAATGTGTTTATTGATTTAGTGTTATGCAAACTGCAATAAAACAGTATCCTTCCCATTCTCTAGAGCCAGCTATTGAATATGCCCCAAACAATTTAACTACAAACCGACCCATCCATTCCAACCCACGGCAGCAATACAATGTACCTGTAATTAATCACCCCTTAAGCCCCGTCCCAGATTCCCAATCCCTTTCCCACCGTCCCCATCCCTGCTTGCTCAGGGCAGGCTGGAAAGCTGGGATCCAGCCTGGCAGGTGGGTTACCCGGGGACCCAGACAATTTAAGGAATGTGGCAGAGCTCGTTCTTTTCTCTCAGGCTTTACACCGCTGCAGGATGCCGTGAAGAAGAACAGGACAGGGTTTACGGTGGGTCTGTGGCTTCTTAGAGCTTTTCAGGTTGAAATAGCTCAAGTGTGTATGGCAGAGGTTATCTACACCTTTATAAGAGGAGCAAAGGACAGGAAAAGGTGAGGATAAGTTGCATTCTGCTGAATTATCTTCCGCATCGTTTTCATACCAAAGTTTCATGTTGTTTTTTTCTGAGCACATTGAGGAGAAAATTATTGGACACTGCAGATATTTTCTTGATTACATGACCCTGCCGGTGAGGTTTTAAAATTCCTTTAGTGGCTATTTCTCCTTTTAAAATGTACTCCCAAACTTTTGCTCCCCCCCCCGCTAACTGTAGAATTGCCAAACATAGAGGGCAAGCGAATGCTGGGACAGCGGGTCCTGGGACTCCCCAGTGCCGGCTCCGGCAGCGAGAGCCACCGGCCAGGGCTGCTCCTCGGTGGGGCCAGGCTCCGCTCGCTGCCCAGCCGTGCCAGCTGTGCCAGCTCTGCCATCCATGCCAGCTGTGCCATCCATGCCAGCTGTACCAACAGTGCCAGCTCTGCCAGCCAAACCATCCACACCAGCTGTAACCATCCATGCCAGCCGTGCCAGCTGTGCCAGCTGTGCCATCCATGCCAGCTGTGCCAGCCGTACCAACAGTGCCAGCTCTGCCATCCATGCCAGCTGTGCCAGCTGTACCAACAGTGCCAGCTCTGCCAGCCAAACCATCCACACCAGCTGTAACCATCCATGCCAGCCGTGCCAGCTGTGCCAACTGTACAGACAGTGCCTGCTCTACAAGCCAAACCATCCACGCCAGCTGTAACCATCCATGCCAGCTGTGCCCGCCGTGCCATCCATGCCATCCGTGCCAGCTGTGCCAGCCGTACCAACAGTGCCAGCTCTGCCAGCCAAACCATCCATGCCAGCCATAACCATCCATGCCATCCGTGCCAGCCATACCAACAGTGCCAGCTCTACCAGCCAAACCATCCACACCAGCCATAACATCCATGCCAGCTGTGCCCACCATGCCATCCATGCCATCCATGCCAGCTGTGCCAGCTGTGCCAGGACCAGGCTCAGCAGCTCTCGGCCTGCCAGGAGCTGCCACATCCCAAATCTCACAGCTCCCTCTGTTGGCATCTCTTCGAACCGATCAGCGAGGATGCAAAGAAGTTGGCAATGTATTTTTTTTACCACAGTCTCCAGGTGGAAGGCGACCTGCCTGCGGGGTATACCCCACCTAACAGAAGACTTGGTTTATTTGCGTTAGTACTCTAACGACTGATGCTGCACCATGTCTCCTGATGCTGTAGTGACCACAGCTCTGCTGAAGACAGCTTTTCAGTCATTTTTCCAAAGTAAGTGAGAAGATGTAGCTGGACATACGCCGACATCCGACATACGAGTCTATGCGAGGATGCTGTGAAAATCTGCCAGCCCAGATATTCTCCCATCACAGCCTCCCCCTCCTCTCTCACCAGCCCTACGGAGTTAATCACGCTAAATATACTTGAGCTCTGTCTGTCCCTTACTGATCAGGCAGATTAGCACCTCTGCATTCAAAGGAAAATCAGACAGTGTGCAAATGATTCACTGCCTTTATTTTTTCAGGTCTTTCCGCAACAAAAACTCTCCGACAGCAAGCTTTGGCAAGGTTGCTTAAACAAACAATAGTACAGCTATGTAAAATGGTTTCAGTACGTCGCCAAAGACGTATGAATATAATGAAACCTAAGCCTCAAATGTACTTCAAATATTTAACTTATTAGCCAGTTTACAGAGAAAGATAATCCGACAACCCACCAAAGCGTTAGCTGCATTTACAGAGAAGGCACAGCCAGCAATGCTGACTTTCCTCTGAAGACCTCGGTTCCAGAGTTCCCAGCTTACAGAGCCAAGGGGCGGCCAAGCTGCCTGGTTCGAATGCGAGTGATTTAAACTGATCAACTCTTCCACAAGAAATGGTGCAAGCAGCAAAGAGAACCAGAATTCACTCCTTGTGCTCCTGACCCGCAACGCTGAGTGGCCAGGGAAGATGTTAAAAAAACCCCAAACCCCACTTTTTTTTCTATGTCGCTATAGAAAAAGCCGTGCAAACAATCCGCTGGGACTGGACGAGGGACAAGGCCGGCAGAGGTGTCTGCATGGCCTCGGGTCTCTTTGGCAAGCCTGGTTTGCATTTGCTGTGTGTGCCTTCCCCATTTTACCTAGCACAGAAGGAGAAAAAAATACTTTCTTATCTCTCTGGCTCCCAATCAGGCCACACTGATCTTATATTCTCTTGTGAAGACATCAGGCGGTTGCATCTTTATCTCTTAATACCCTCAATAAGTAGCTCAGCTTAGTTTAGTGGCACCCATTAGTGTCTGCAATTAAAAGGCTGTCAGTATTTTCACTGCAAACCCAGCTAGTCACAAACTTAACATGGCTCCAGTGTATCTTCCAAGAAGAAATTTGGCCAAAACAAAAGAAGCAGGGGGCAATTATTTTTTTTCAAGGACAGCGAATCTGAACCTGTAGTTTTGCTGCACAGCGAGGTCCCTTGGGAAATCTGCTCCCAAGTCTCAGCTGAAGTTTCCTGGTAAGCGCTAGAGAAATCAAAGGGATCCTTTCAGGCTGCAAGCAAGGGGTGGGAGGAAAAGCAATGAATTGCTTTAATATGAAATGCCACATTTAAAATAGATCCTACAAAACCAGAAACTGTAGGCTGGTAAATCCTTCCCTTCTAGAAATACTGCGGGTTTCGGTGGGAGTACCACTCAAAATAAGCATGCAGAATCAGGCCTCAAGTACATAAAATATAGAATTTGGTACTTAAATTTAAAAATATTTATAAATAACTTAAGACATTCAGGCTCAGAGGTGTGCACAGCCAAGTATTTCCCTCTGACACAGGGAACCGCAGGGATCCACATCCAGTACTATGCATCCCCAATGCAGAAATTTGCTTTACGCTTAACGTAGAAACAAAACCTGCCCGTTGCAGGCTCTTTGGAAAGTCTCCCGCACCCCTTTGAGAGCACGTGGAGGACACGTCTAATCAAGCAGAAAGCATCTGGGAGTATAGATCCATAGCACAGAACGTGACCTGTTCTTCCTATACATTCACAGCACGTGGCAAAACAGCTCCCGGGGGATTCCTCGGCTGCACCCACACCGCGAGGTCAGCCCAGCTCAGCCTGGCCACGGGTGACTGCAGCCTTCCTCTGCTCTCACGCTGGGGGTGGTCTGCCTTGGCTCAGGGCTGGAGGAAAGCCAGCCGGGAGAGGAGGCAGCCCTCGAGCACAGATGGGCTCAGCTGGTTTGGGCGATCTGCTCTGCAGCCTCCTGGCGCAGCTCAAGCGCGGTGAAGGCGGTATTGATGCAGCCTCATGCCCCTGGGTCCCCCAGCCAGAAGACCTCCCCTGAAGGGAAGCCTTGAATTCATCTCACAACCCGTTCTCTTGTACACCTGGCTTGTACCTGCCGAGCAAACTGCAAAATGAAGGCACGCGAGGGAGGGTTAAGGTCAGAGGTACGTTCGTTTGGATGATTCCTGTCATGTAGTTCAGGCCACACGGGTGGCGTGGCAGCCCGAGAGCCGGTCACCCTCCCTGCAGCCCCAGGACAGCAGAGCGCGGGAGGGACCGGCTCCCGGCACGGCGGAGCAGCTCCCCTCAGCCAGCATAGCATGCAAACCGCGGCTCCCTTCGGAGACCAGCCGGGTAAGCTGCTTTGGCCACGCCGGTATTTGTCCGCTAGACACGGACTGGGGCAAACCAGTCACACGGGCCGTATCCTCACTGGAGATGTTGAGCTGGATGGCTCTGCAGGCCATCAGCCATGCCCTGAGCAAAAAAATGACCTCTAGATTTCTTTTCTCCCATGGGTTCCATTCAGACCCGTTATGTACTTGGTCTCAGTATATTTTTTTCCTGTTAAACACCTAAAAAAAAAAAAAAATGTTCTTTGGCACTTGTGCGACAATGACACACAGACGTGACACTGCTGTCGTTCAGCTGCTTGCTCGACTCATCCCTACAGGTCCATATATGCAGAGTCTGTGTCCACCCTCTGGGCCTCTCCAAACACCAGGAACGTACAGAGGCCAACGCTGTTAACAGCAGCCACCAGGTTGAAAACAGAAACCCAGGAGCCAGTCGTTTCAATCAGGTAGCCAGCCAAGTACACGCAAATGACACCTGGGACAGGAGGGAAGAGAAAGAAATGCCAAGGCTCTGGGGCCAGACCCTGCCCGCCTGCGAGGAGAGGACTCCCGGGGAAAGGATGAGCTGCAGGAGGGCACCTTACCTAGGAGGGCTCCACCTGTATTCCCAACACCTGTGAGGAAAAGAAAGAAATGGCATATTCCAAACCCGCAGACGTGAGTGGCTTTATCCAGGCTCCCCCCCGGCCCCCGGTCTGCGTGCACAGCTGAAGGCCTTGCCGATGGCTGGGACAACCGACGCTCAGCCTCGTCCCCCCCTTGGTGCAGGTAAGCATCTGGCAAATTGAAAGGCACGTTCGTGCAGCCACCCGCCCCCAGCAACGGCAGGAACATCACAGAAGGAAGCTGAGGCTACGAATACGGAGTAAACGTTGCACAGAGTTACTCCTGCTCAAACCTTAACGCTGACGAGCGCGTCCCCCCGTCCCGTACACACCGCCTCTCCAGCACAACCGAAACCCCGCAGGGACCCTTACCGAACAGCAAGCCAGCACAGGAGGGGGCCAGGTCCTGGACGTTTACTGAAATGCCACTAGTGAGAAACAGAGAGGGGAAAACGGCTGTTTTAATGGAGCATGACTGCTTTTTCATCATTTACAGAGAGTTTACTTTGTCAAACAAAAGGATGGGATCCTAGACAATAAATGGCACTGTCAGGAGAAAGGAGGAAAGAGGCTGAGAGTGAAGCAGTGCAGGAGAGTACCAGGAGGAAAAGGATTCACCTCAAAGCATCCCAAGGGGACAAAATGCAATTCCCCTCCCTAACACCTGCCTGGTCCAACGTGCCCGCCGGTACGCCAAGCCCTTCCCCACGCTAGAGCTTTGCTGGATCAATTCCAACCCAGCGGGCACTGAACTCCACCGGCCTCGCCGGGACAGACAGACGATGCTCAGACAAGCGCCTGCTCTTGCTCTGACACTCACGGCGGAGGCAGCCTCCTCTGACACCCCGAAATGCCAAGCGTGGGGTAAGAGCTAAGGGCCACAGCCACTGCTGGTATCACGGTCGTTACCTGTGGTTGAAGGTCTGAAGTCCTACAGAGGCGGAGGCGAACACTATCGCTTTGCAAAAACTGGAGGTGTGGCCCAGGCACAAAGCAAAAATGCTTGAGACGCCAGAGCCAATGACCTGGAAGAAAGGGAAAATTAAATACCACAGCACATTTTCTGTAAGGAAGAAAGCAACTCCTTTCACGGACAAACTGTTCCCTTTTGCAACAGCAAGAGCTCATATGCACGAGGTGCTTCTCAAGCCTTTTTTTTTCGGCAGCATCCTGCCTTTCTGTGTCAGAGGTCTGTCCAGAGGGGTGCGATGCTGCAGAGCAGAGAGGATACGCTGTGCTCTCACCCAGCATTCCTATTTCTGCTCATCCTTGTATGGCTATTTCCTAGTATCTAAGGGGTCAGTTGGAGCGACAGGGTATGGTTGGCCTTTGCCTGTAAAAGAAAACCTCTTTGGAGCACTCACAAATCTCTGTGCTCAACGTTACCGGTGGTCCGTGCTCTGTTCCCCGGTCAGGGCTTTCCTCTGGATTTCATTTCCCATACGCACTGACCACCAGTCTCTCTGCAAAGCTAGAAAACCTTTCCTCTTTCCACCCATAACCACCAACCCAGCTCCGTAAGAGGCCTCATCTGCCGCGCAAGCAGAGCACAGCAGGTAGCTCAAGTGTCGCCCCTGTGCCTTCAGCTCTCTTACCTGCATGAACTTACGAATGGTGATGGTTTTGTACCCTGGAAGAGAAAGGGAGAGTTGCAGTTAAGCACGGCTCACCAGGTCTCCTTGTTCTCCAGCCAGGAGACCACAGTGCATTGCAGATGGCCAGATTTCATCTCCAGGTGGATATTGCAACTGAGATCAAAGTGAGCCCCAAACCCATGGGTGGGATTTGGACCCTGGAGTATTTATTCTGCTTTCATACGCGAACCTCACGTTGTCTGTTTGCTGGGTCTTCTCCCTACCAACAAGCCCACCTCCTCCCACCCAGATCCTCTTCCCACATCACATAAAATAAGAGCCGAGGAAAAGCCAAAAGAGCTCTTACCCTGGTTGATTAAATGATCAGACAGAAATCCGCTGAACAAGCTTGTTGGAATTGCAACCAGCCAGGGGACTACATTAAACACCCAACCCTGAAAGGGGGCAAAAATCAAGAGAGGTTTGCTGTCAGAGCTGAGTTTGTTTGAAAATATTTTATTTGATAGTCTGTGATATCTATAGAAAGGAAAAAAAATGAAGCGATCAGGACTTCTTGCAGGATCTCTACCCACTTCACACAGCGAGCGCTCAGCTACGCCCTGCACCACGCCAAAGGTGGCAGGCGCATTACGGGGCTGTGGCATTTGTAGGTTTGTTGTCTTTCCTTCTGCCCCGGTGACCCTGCCTCCAGCGGGGAGGCAGAAAGCTCTGTCTGCTCCGGGCAAGAGGGATTAAACGTGGCAAAGTTTACTGTTCAGCAAGGTGATGTGGCAGAGAGCCACAGAGCCCTGGAAAGCAAGCTGTAGATTTTACGCTGCCCCGTGGGTCATCAGTAAAGCTGTCGGCAAGATTTCCGACATCAGCTTCAACCTCATTAGCAGCGTTACTGTGAAGCTGAGGGAACATAGCTGGATTTTCTAATGCCAGGATTAGGTAACATTACGGGTAGCAACATACTGTGGTCTATTTTCAATTAAGCGAGCTTGCTACAGTTGTAATCACAGATGATTACTGGTCATCTGGATTATAGCTGCTCAGAGGCGTTTTGGTGCCCAGATCCCAGGAGGAGCTGAAATCAGTGCGGGTTGGGCTGGGTTTCATCTCAGCTGCTTGAACCTACCCATCCATCCAGCGTCCCCCACATCTCCCCCTTCGCTCAGAGCCCATCACCCCGTGGAGGCATCCCTCCCTTCCTCGCCTGGCTTCAGGATGCTCAGGAGGGCTGAATCATCTTGGGTTTGAATAATCCTGTTTCAGCTGCTCCTGGAAATCCTCCCAGGGCCCTTCTGCATCTTTCAGTGCCTTTGAAACTTTGGGTCTTGATCGCTTTTGAAAATATTACCCCACAGGGCTTGTGGGGTAGTATCTCTGGTGTCTGTTAACACCCGCTGGGGTTGCTCAGCAAGTCAGTCCCAACACACTGAACCACCCTTGTCTCATCATAGAATCACAGAATCATAAAATACCAGGTTGGAAGGGACCTCAGGGATCATCTGGTCCAACCTTTCTAGGCAAGATCCCTACAGCCCATCACACAGAGATGAGCCAGACCCCTCCGTCACCGCCATCCAGGTGGGCTGGAGGCAGCTGCTTCGGCAGCGGGGAAGGCAGCTCACCTGCAGAAAGGGACTTTGACCAGTAGGTGCCAGAGGTTTCCCACATTAAGGATTATCGTCCATCCTTTAAAATCAAGCATCCTCAAGCCCCGCTTTATTAAAATGTATGAAGTGCTTATCAGATGCAGGCAGGCTATATAGAGCATCTTACATAAGGGCACCATGAGATAATGCTTAACAGATGGTAAATTACTGCTGCACAAGCGTATTACTCGAGGTGCACAGATCTTGTCCCAACAATATGTTTGCTGGTTTAATACACGATTTTAATATAAATATCAAGTATGCCATAAAGCGCCTTACACATGTAATATGAAAAGGCATTTGTAAGCAGCTCTGGAAATTATAAAAACCAAAGAGAGCCATTGTGGAAAAGATTTGTCTGAGATTCTGAGAACGAGATCAAAATACTAGCTCTCAAGCCAGACGAGTATTGCCTAGGTTTCTGAAAAAATGGGAACATCATTTGTGCTGAGGAGAGGGAAGCTTTTATAGTATTTTTGAAGTACACATTATTCATGGTAATCACCATTTGCACAGGGAGGTCTCAGCTATACGATGGGAGTACAGTTAAAAACCCCGTGAAAACCCAGGAGTGAATGGGTTGACGGTCATTCGCAACAGCACAATGTCATCAGCTCTGTGCCATTTGAAAACCATTCTTCCTTCAGAAGAAAAGCAGTCTAAAAACCAAATATAAGCCTCTCTCCCCTCCCTGGAAGGTGCCCCCGCTCTGCCTCACTTCAGCATCCCTAAACAAGCAAGTAGAGACCAGCCTCTGCCTACCTGGAGGGAGGATGCTTGCTTGCACCTCCAAACGCATGTGCAGGGGGGAACGGCTCCCAGGCCCGCAGGGAAGCCTCCCACCTCCTCCTGCCTCCCAGCCTGCTCGCCCCAAGTCCCTCTGCCATCCTCCTCCTCCCTAACCAACCTGTTTCAGCCGGCACCCAGCACAACCTCATTTGCACGGAGACCGGCAATGCCTGTGTCTCGGAGCCAACTTACCTTTGACTCGGGGAAAGTTTCCTTAAAGAAGGTTGGCAGCCAGGAGAGAAGAGTGAAAAACGTGCTGGCCGTGGAAAGCTGAGCGACGATGACAGCCCTGAAAATACACAGCGGGGAGGAAATAATCAGGAGTGACAGGTCACACCGGCTGGGAAACGGGCACTTGAGCAACCCAATATTTCAGTTCCTGGGCTATAAATAAATCCCTCACAGCGCTACAATTGCTTCCTGAGATTTTTTTCATCGATAACTACTCCTTTTGGCTTCCCACTCGCAGCACCGCTGGCTCCTTCGCTGCCCGCACCGCGCAGCGCCCGGCCGGGCGCCTGGCGTCCGCCCCGGGGTTCCTGCAGCAGCAATTGTGCGAGTGCATTTCCCACCGGTCCCTTCGAGCGCTGCAAGAGCTGTCCTGCTCCAGGAGGGGTTGTTTGGGGTTTTCTAGGGATCTGTTATCAGCAGATGCTCCGTGGTTATTCAAGGCAGGAACGGGCTTGCGGCTGCCCTGCAGCCCCACCACCCTCCTCCCTGTCTTTAAGAGGCGCTTGGGAACATGCTTGGATGAGCTTCAGTACCAAATGCAGAATCCCAAAGAAAAAATGGCTATTAAAAAGATGTTTTGCCAGCAATGAGAACACAGCCTGTGCCACCCAGTGCCCCTGAGCAGCACTTCTAGGAGCCCATTACAAGCAGCATTTCTAGCAAGACCGATGGAGAATATCCCTCCGGAGGAGCACAAAACCCACACAGGGAACAGACTGCGAAGGAGGAAGATTTGCCAGTAATATTCAAGCCTGACATTGCTGCAGACAGAACATAAACCACCTTCTGTCAAGCTTACCTTTTTAGTTCTTTATTTATACAGAAGGGATTAGAAAACCTGGTCATATTTCCCAAATATATAAATAAGTGGACAAAATGCAGGTAGGCAGCAGAAATAAGCACAGAGAGGGGAAGCAGCCCTTGGAAGGAGGGTGCTCCCCAGCCCTGCCGCCACTCGAGGCCACCGCAGCTGCCTACCATATCGGCGCCTTCTTAAACAGCTGCTTCCAGGGAACTTTGGTCTGCTTGGATATCGAGAGGCCTCTCATTAAATAATCTATGGGGATGATGAGTTCTGCAGGGAAGAAAACATACAAAGGAAAGCTCTGGTCAGTAATTTTCTGTGCAGCTGGAGGGAGCCCTGGGAGACTGCTACACGACTACCTTTAATCTCTAACTCCTTTCTTGGCAATACCAGCATCGGATGCTTGTGAAAACACCTTGTCATGTTGACCAAAATTTTTCCACTGCATCCACACACTTCCCCATCCAGCCACCTTCACTCATTTGTTATATCTCTTGTTATAATTAACCAGAAGTCAATTTGGGCAAGGACCAGGTTCGGATTTTGTGCAGCACCAGGCAGACACCAGGCTCCTGATGGGCTGAGCTCCTACATGCCACACTCCCCCTAACAACGCTGTAGCCAGGTGTAATGGTTTGCCCATGTGTGGAATTACTCCCAGACAGTTATTTGGGAAGAGATATTCCGGATTAACTGGTTTTTAAAAGCTCTATGTGTAGATGCTCTTAGTTTGGAATAAGTATCTTGCCCTGCTTTAGCTTAATCCACTTTGAAGATCATGCTCTGTTTGGTGTTTTCCCTGGTGCTTAAGAGTACTGAGGAGTCAGATCAGGCTCTCGGCAGCAATATAATCCAGCGTGGGACTTGAAATAGGAAATCAGCAATGCAAGAGCTCAAAACCTTGTTTCTGGGTTTAGCATCGTGGGTCAGGCACAGCGTGTGTTATAGAAGATATCTGAACAAAAGGCCTTTGTGTAAAACCAGGCATGATCTTGGGAACACGGGATTTACAGCAAATAAGCGGGAGGCAGCACTCGGGTCCCGCAGCCTCAGGAGCGCCGGCGGCCGGAGGGATGCGGACAGCTGGACTTACCTTTCTCACTCAGGAGGTACTTGCAGGTGCAGTAAACCCAGAGCAAAGTGAGCAAACCAGAGAAGTAGAAAACGCTCTCCCAGCCATACCAGTCCAGGAGGAGAGATCCTGCACCGCCGATCACCAGCGTCCTGCAAGGGAAGCCACGCTCGGATTTACAGGTCTGGCTAAGAGCGTTCGGACTGCACGCATCAACGGGAGAGGCTCCCTGGGTGGATGCTGCCTGTCACTAAATGCACTTAAAAGAGCCATCAGGCACTGGGTGTGCGGGCGCTGCCCGCCTGCCCCGTCACCCTCTGACACCGCAACCTGCCCTGCTCCCTGCGTGGCATCTCGGCATCCTCAGCTGGGGAGGAGAAACCACCAAGGGACCTCCCGCTCGCCTGCCCCGCACCGAAACGCTCATCGGGGAACGAAAATGAGGATGCTGGTGTGCAGAAAGCGTCTCAGAGAATGTATAAATCAGCAAAAGAAATGAGTACACTGGAAAACTAAGTGATTAAACGCAGTAATATTTCTAATCGACTTTTAAGCAACCTTTCCGTTTAGAAAGGTAATTCTCATGGAGATTAGCAGAGATGGGGAAGTTATATTATCCCCGTCTAACAGAGAGGAGAGGTGACCAGTCTCAGGCTGACCCTTGCTCTTCGTACTGAATCAGGCTGTTTCCCATAGTAATTAAGTGTTGCAAACACTTTTCAAAGTCTGGCTCGAAAAGAAAGGAAAAAAAATACATAAATCCTTGACATGCATGACAGCAACTGCCTGAGGCTTGCTCAGCTGCAGCCGGTATCCTCACGGACCCAGGAATCCACATGTACTTGGCTGAGAGTTTTGCCTCCAACTATTTAATGGCATTTCATCGCGTACGATGTCCGGAGACCGTCACTCGCTGCTCAGAGCCTTCTGAACTTACCCAAACTGCGAGCCAGTCCCCACTGTGCTGTAGGTGAAGGCTCGCTCGCTCTCCCGGACCTTCTGGGACAGGAGGCTGGCCAGGGACGGGAAATACACCCCTGCGGGCAACGGGAGCAAGGCAGGGAGCCGTCAGGCTCCTGTGCCCTCGGGAGCAAATCAGAAGCAAATTTAAAAGATCCAGCAGGAGCTGAACACCGAGACAAAGCAGCAAGACCTTTGGTGAATTCAAAACAGGGATATAAACCAAAATAAGTTAATCCATCGCCATGAGAGGTTTGTTTGTGCCTTTTCTGTAATCCCATTTCACCATCACCGCTGCTACTGTAAATCCATCAGTGCCAATGCACTTCCCCCAGTGCTGTAGCGCGGCGAGAGGGAAGGAAAATCATCCCAAATTATCCAAAAGTTTTGGCAAGGACCAATTTTCCCCAAGTGCTTTGAAGGAGTTTTAAAATGCGGAAAATCAAACAGGAACAGTGGTGATTTCAGCAGGCAGCAGCCCGTGTCTGGCAGAGAGATTTCTACAGGGGAACGATTTGTCAGCCACTTTCTCTAGAAATGTCACATTTTTTTCCTGTGGAAGTTCTGGATGTGGAGGCAGTTTCGAGGCAGAGGATTGCTCGAACACACAGGAGAAGGGCTCATGCGCTGCAAGCCATGACTTGCATCTGAATTTACTGCACACGAGCCCCAATGCAAGGAAGCCCCTGGGCAGACAGACATACAGACACACGCTCAGGACAGGGCTCTCACCTTGCAGCAACCCCATGAGGAACCTGGAGGAGGTCATAAAAACGAGATGGGCAGAAGTGACGTGGGTGAGCAGCGGGGTGAGGACCGTGAGGAACCCCCAGGCTGATGCCGAGAGGAGGAGGACCTTCTCACCTCCTATTCTGGAAGACAGAAAACACGTTATCAGAAACGAGGGGAGGGCGAAAGGGCAAAGCCCCCCAGCCAAGACTCAAGTGCTCCTCCCAGTTTAGCCCGTTTTTAAGAGCAGCCTTTCAGACAAACCTGTTCTTCTCTTACAAATGTCTTTAGCCCTCTGGGGAGTAGCCCTGACCTCCGCCCTTCCCACCTCCTGCTCCCCTGGATCCAGGCATGTGCTCCTCACGGAAGATTTCATAGGAAAGCCCTCCTCAGTAAGAATGGGGTGGCTGGGGAAAGGAACTCGAGCAGGTAATTACTCAGATCTTTTCTTACAGCTAGCTGGGAAAGTTGTTTTTTAATTGATATGATAAAATGGAGACACTTGGTATTCCCAGACATGATGGAAACTGTGATGGGGGCTTGCTTGTGAAAAGGCTGCATGAGAATAGAGGGTGGAAAAACTGGAGGTGCTGAACTGAAAACGAAGATAGACTGTGCAGATCAAATAATAGAAAAAAGCTGTATTCCTTGCAAAAAGGAAATATTTTCTTCTTGTGGTTAGTGATTGCAGCTATAAACCCTTCCAAATGGCTGGCCAGCACTGCTGGGATTAAACTGTTTGTTAACGGACAAATAGCACTCCTGGTGAGCAGCAGCTATGAACTATGCAAAGAGCATCAGCATTTATCACTTTTCTAAAATAAAGTCTGCTTTACACCCACTATTTCTTTCATCAGCTTAACATGTAAGCTTGGGGGTTTGCTTTTTTTATTCCAATTACTGAACCAGTGCTAAAAACCACTTCCACCAGAAAAATTATGCTGGTATAAAACTGCTCTTCACTGTTTCCAGGTGAAAAAAACCCTCTGTTGGTCTGTGTGTCCATTAACAGGACTGTAGATGCCTCCTGGCAGCTGCTACGCAGGAACTGTCGAGGCTGCAATGATCGCAGTAATGCTCTGCAATGATCGCAGTAACGCTCGTGCAGACGCTCCTGGTGTTTGCAGTCCTTCAGTGCACGCTGCCCTGTAGCACAGCAGCAATTTCAAGACCCAGGAATCTAATCGGACAGTCAAAACTACGCGTGTGCTTTCTGCATCAGAGCTATGGACCCTGAGTGAGGCTGACGGAGAGACCTCAACTGCTTTCAGAGCAACCTGCAGTGCCCCATCAAGCTTCTCCCCACAGACACGCTTCACCCTCCCACCCCATCACCGTCCCAGGGCGAAAATTTCACAGCCACCATCGAGACTTGAACTGAGAGGTCAAAACCAAGCTAAGCATCATTTAAAAAGCCCGAGCAGAGGAAAACATGAGAATAATTTCCAGTACTGATCACTGATATGTCCTCCGATAATCTGTGTCAAGCAGTAGCCCCAGAAGAAGCTGCTGAGCACTATGCCGGACTGCTTCTTGTCCCAGTCGAAGTGGGTGCTCAGGGCGACGGCGCAGATGGGCACGGTGACGCGGGCGCAGTACAGCAGGCATGTCCCCAGCAGCAACATCACCGTCCAGACGCGGGACTCGGGCCTGCAGGGGTGGAGAGGAAGATGGGGAGAGGGCAGATGGAATGGTCTGCCTGGTAGATCCACGCACGGCGAGGACTTACGGGTCAGACTGGTTTGCTCGAAAGCCGTAACGGGTCTGTCTTGATAAAATAAAGGTCAGTGCAATCCCCCTGTGGCACAGTGGCTCTGACACAGAGCATATCACATCTGGTGACTTTCCTGAATGATGCTAAATTTCATCCCAAGCATTATTTGCCCCCAGCAGCAAAATAATGTCTGTCCATAGGCTGCAAGGTGGAACAGGCTGCTCAGGCATCGCTGACTGTAGGTGGAGGGAAAGGTAGTGGGGGGAACCTGGTTTGTTTGCTTTTTTCCCCAAACAAAAGCTTTAGAAACTGTTCTTTAAAAGATAAGGATAACAAAGGAAAGGTCAGTGCATGAGGTTGGAAGCATTTGCATGAGATACACCGTCTGGGTAGCAAACATTGGGTATTTGGCATTCCTACCCCGTGGCGTGTGTTACCCTTCCTCAATACCAGGGAGACGGAGGAATGCTTTAGCGAGAGACAAGACCTGATGGGGCTGCATAGCCCAGAGAGAGGAGCAAGATAATCCAGCCTGGCTTGATAAGAAGTTTAAGCTAATATTAGTAATAATATGTTGGCAGAATATATTTTTTGGTGCATGAGTACTCAGCCCCCAGTGCTCCTGCAGAAGATACAGGCTGGAAATAAGTGGGAAGGCAATTTTTTCCTGCTCCAAGTCAGCGATGTGCTTCTGGAGCAGAGACCCACATTTTGCTGCAAACGTCAGGCCCCAGGCGCAGGCGAACTCCTCTGCCGTCCCGCAGCCCCGCTAACGTCACTCCGCGTCCCCCTTTGCCCGGGAATTACGGAGCTCAAAGCTTAGCGAGAACACCCACTACTTCTATTATTTGTATTTGGTTATTTTACTGCCCGGAGGCCAGAGCACAAAGCACTGAGCAAACAGACTCTCTCTGCTCCAGAGATGACTGGGGAATTCACTGTACCAGGGCATTAACCTCTGTGCTTTCCACCCTACTAAACATACCTGCCTTCTGCGCCGGGAACAACCCGGGTCACGTTTTGTATTGAAATGAGCATTTCTTTCTCTGTACTGGAATTATGATAAACGCAGGTTAATCCCACACAGCACAAGCCCATTTATAAATGTGCCAAACGGCCCGTCACGGAGGGAGGCAAAGGAACAATGCAAAGTAAAACACGCCGGGCAGCTGTGCCCGCTGGAGGAGGATTTATTGCTATTTCCTGATGAGGCAGATAAGCAGCTCCGTGCCAACCTCTGGCAGGAGGAACTGCAAGTATTTCAGTTGGTGCTTTGAAGGTTGGCACCATCTTTACTGTGCACACATACAAACGTACAAAATAACACAGGAACTAGAAAACCTCATGTATCTTTGCTCAAGGAATAAGGAACCAAGGGTTGATCTGCCTCAGCCACTTGAACTGGCTGATAAACGCTCTCAGAGTCCCTCCTGGCCTTACGCCGGGAGGAAGATATGCCGCAATCATATCTTAATTTGCTGCAAAACCAAGGGTGATTTGTTTTTTTAATCACCTGCCCCAGCCAGCTCTGGCAGCAGCGGCTCCACAGACTTCAGCTTGCTACAGCAAAGCACAGCGAAAGCAAAGGCTCCCCAGCGCCGAGTGGCCGGGTCAGGCCAGCCCCAGCAGGGCGATACCGGCAGGCGGCTTTGGGTATAAATCCCCCCTCAGAGGCAGAGGGCAGGTGGGGGGTAACCAGCAATGGAAAATGACCTGCAGAGCCCCAGAGGGGTGCCTCGAGACGATCGGGGATCAGGTGCATGCAGGTACAAGCGACCGACCCGCGCCTGCCTAACCAGTGCTTCTGCACCCGCAGAAATGGGCTGTTGCCAGTCCGGGGCCATAATCTCTCCTGTTATCTACAGCAGCACGGCACTGATTAATTTGAGCTATTGAACCTGCAACAATTGCGGTGACCAAGTAAAACGCAGCAGCCTGCGATGTGCGTAGGTATTTCCTATTATTTAGCCACCAAGACAGTTTTCTAATTGTGCTTTTCCCCCCGAAGCAAAGTGAGACCTTTATGAGCTTTCTCACTGTCTGGAGCGGGGCTGAGCTCTGCCTCTTCTCCTGGCCGTTATTCTGATGAGCACAGCAGCACTTTAATGGGATATTAGATCAACTGTTCTTCCTTGGCCCTACAGCCCATACGGCTGCGCAAGGTGTAAGATGGAGAGAAAAAGACCTGTGCAGCACAAGTAGCCTTTACTCTGCTTCTCTTTATAGTATTGCCAAGGGCTGTTCCCTCCAGTGGGTGTTTGCAACTAGGAAAAGCAAAACCCACGCACAGCAATGCTGGTGTCCAAGGACGGTGCAGGCGGGGGGAGCACGGCTTGGTGCTATGGCTTGAACTCAAAAAAGCAATGAGCAGGCTGCAGAGCGGCTCTGGCTTCAGAGGGGCAGGAGGGGATGCTGTGAGCTCCCAGCCTTTTTTCTCGCCCCGACGAGGCGGGCAGAGTCACCCAAGCCCCCGGCCCCTGCGCTGGGGGCACGCAGGGGGGTTTGGGGGTGGCGGGGGGAGGCAGCCGGGCCAGCAGGGCTGGGCCGCCCGGGCACCAAGTCCGACCCGCCCGAGAGCGGGGCACGAAGCGCCACGTGGCTCCCTGCGGAAGCGAAGCGCAGCTCGGATACAGCAGCGGGAAGGGACTGCCAAGCAGAGCCGTTCTCCCAACAAGCCTCCTCCCCAGCTGATGGTTTCACAAAACTCCAGTGCATTATTTTCTCTCGACTTTATTCTTTTTCAAAAGCACTAGGTAAGTCGCTGGGTATATGACACAGCCTGAATGCTCTCTTTGATTACTACTCCATTCTACACATTTATATTCTTTTCCTATACGTTTGAATGCATCAGGAGAGACTTACGCTCAAAACAAGTGGGGAGTATAAAGACGACTTCAGACTACCACTCGCTCCATAGGTAGCATACCCAGCTAGGAAAATCCACTCAAATAATATGAGTGTCAAATGTAATCACTAGCTGCCCACACCCACCTGAAAGCACGGCAAGAATTATTTCTCTGCAAGGACAATGATGTGCTTGCATCAGAGGAAAGAGCTTCGTAAATGCATTTTCTCCTAATTATAGTTATCACAGAGGCTGCCGATGAGTCAATGCTCTGCTCAGTGCAAAACAACAACAGCAAAGGTTACAGGAGAAACCTCGACTAGCACAAAGGGGAAAAATTAAAACTCTCTTTCAAAAACTAAGGAATAATAACAAATCAAACAAGAGTTTTCATAGGTAACACCAGCCATCTGAGAAGCGGAGCTTCACCAGTGTTAACAAACTAAATCTAATGGCTCCCTGATGAGGGAGGTAGAGGCAATCTGTGCTGGCGATAACCAAACTGAGTCAGAGTAAAGTGCATCTAAAGCTAAGGAAGCGACAGCCATTGGTGGCATCGGTGTCACCGTGCCCGTCTCACCGGCCACGCGGACGGACCGAGCATCTCCCCACAACCCTGTGCCGGTCCCGGCCAGCCCCGGGCTACACGGGGCAGCGACCGCCGCGAGACGGGGCAGCCACCTCCATCCACACCGCCAGCAGGTGAATCACCGGAGCTTGTCTGGAGCCACCTAATTGACTTAACTGGGTGCCACGTGACGGCGGCGGCTCCTCGCTGCCCAGCCTGTGCTCTCCTGACCTGTCATGCCTTTCTGCTTACAAGAAACAGGCACCGCAGGTGCATCCCCTTCTGCATGTCACCGAGCCCCTCTTTACCCAGCAAAGCAGCCATGCAGCTAGAAAAGACTTCCTATTTCATAAACCTCCACCCACCACCCAGACGGACTGTAATTAGCTCGAGCCCTAATGACTCTTCCTGGGTGGCTCTTTGTACGGCAGCCCTAGATTTGAGCAGCCCAGCCTGACGCCCCTCGGTTCTCCTCCTCCAAACGCAGCCCTGGGCGCTGGGCGGTCACAGCTTTGCCTCGAAGCATCTAGTGATTCCCACCCAGCTCCCACCAAGCAAACGGGTCCCCTGCTTAGGGCACAGTGGTTACGTTGATTTTTAAGGATGCCTGAGAGCCCCAAAGGGGCAAAACCAAGCCGAGCCGTCCTGCAGTGGAAGGAGAGCCAGAAGCATAGGGTATCTTTATTTGCAGTGTGTTTTCCTGCTGGAGGAATTTCTCCGGTAGATGCCACAGAGCAAATATTTATTCAACTTTATTTCTCTTGACTTACCTCCCTCCTTTCCCGCAGTCTGCAGGTCAGTCTGTTTGCAGACACTGCAGGTCACTGTTAAAATGGACTTGCTGGAGTTTCGGCTATCAATTAGATTACAGTTTAGTACCCCCTTCAAGGCATGAGTCTGCACCGTCAGGTATTTTCAGGTGGTCAGAGAGCTGTGTTAGACAGCAAGACTACGAACCGTCTGTCCCAGTAACAGCTCTTGGCCAGAAGCCATCTCCAAGGTTTGTGGGTGTTTTCCATAACTGGAACTGGAAGTGGGAGAAGAACGGGGAGCTGCAGCTCCTGATCTGCATCGGAGCTGCGCCATGGCCCAGCTGGGCGCAGGTATCATTGGCGGGGCATACCGCCCACCCCCAGGGCATCTCTACCTCAGTTCTCTTCTGTAAAAAGAGACTGAAAATAGCTCTGGGGGAGATGCACGCAGGGTACATCAGCCGGAGCCACCTCCAGCGCCCCAGCCCGCTTGCTCGTCCCAGCCGCCAGCAGTGGACACTTGCCCATCCCTGCAAGAACCCCAGGAGGAGCAGGATGGGGATGAGCCCTTGTGGTGGTACCGAGCTCCCAGCCCCGCTGGAGGACCACCAGCTCCAAACCAAGGGCACCCAGCGGCCCAAGCATGGGGCCACCACCCAGGGGAACGTCCCCAGCGCGGGCAGCCGGTGCCTGCGGTCCCCCCCGCGCCTGCCGCTCCGCAGACGCTCTCCTCCCCGTTCCCAGCCTCACGGCAGCATCCCCCTTCAAAAACCTCTTTTCCAGCTTACCTGCCTATGGCTTTAATTTACAGTAATCTCCAACACAACCACGGCCTGACTGACGTGGCGTAAACACAGCAGCCGTGCAGACGCTCCTGTGCGAGGAGATAATACCCAGGTAGTTATTTTTAACCCAGTTTGACAGTCCTCTCACTTCTCTGTCTTTGTTTTTCTCAACAACAACTTCTCTTTCCCTTGAAAATCTAACATGCTTGTCAAGAGAGAGAGATTTTTTTTCCCCCTCCTTGAGTTGATTTTGTCGTGCTGCAGACCGGCTCCAAGCTAATGATTTGTCGCTGTCAAAAGTAACTTTGGGGTTTAGAGGAGGGTTTTTTCTTTCCAATCCACCAGCTAACAGCCAAGGAGAGCAGCGCAGAGGACACAGGGCTTTTTTTCCTGGGAAAGCTGCTGGTTTCCTGTCAGCCTCCCGTGCACAAATTCCCTCCGCAGAGCCACAGATGGCAACAAAGTGGTGTTCAGCAAGCACGGCTCCGGGTTTATTCCCTCTCTTCTTTTCTTGCTTTCGGCAAAAGCAAAGATGAAATTAGATTTCAGCAGCTCGTATGAGCTGGGAATAGTTGTTAAGTCCAGGTGGAGGCGGTGGGAAGACGCAATAATGAAGCGCACGCGTGCTTTGCACGCTGATCTAAGGGCATACATGGATCAGCCAGGAATGAAACGCATGTCTTCCTTACATTTTCCAAGTGAAAAAAGTTCTCAGCAAGGGCGTGATTAAAACCAGGGTGAGGAACTTGTACAATAAAAAAACCCCCAACCATCAAAAAAAAAACCAAAACGCAACTAAAGCAGCAATATTGTGTTGACAAAAGATCAGGGCACAGAACTCAGAAAAACAATGTGAAAAAACGTTGGCTCCGGGCAGAGAGCGTGGTCAGGCGACTGGAGACCAGCTTGTGGCCGGTGGTACAACTCCTTTTATCTCCGGAGCTTAAAAAAACTGCAATGATAATGGTGTCTTCAGGTGTAGCCAGAGGCTGGGAGATGCCGAGTGGTTTCGGGAGTCATTTGCTTCCCAGGACGCACTGACTTTTCCCTGTGGTGTTTCTCTCCTGGAGGCACCATCCAAAAAGCGATCCCCATGTCTACTGCTGGACCTGCCCGTGGCTTTGTGCGCAACCTTCAGCAAGAGGTTTCTCTTCTCAGCGCTTCGGTCTTCCTCCAGTTAAACCAGAGGTGCTAAAACACATCTACTGCCTGAGGAGTCCTGCTTTGGCAGGTTAAGATCTCCATAAAAAAGTGCTATCTAAATGTCCAGATGCGCTACATAAACGCGAGGGCTTTTTCAAGCCCCAGACAGAAATCCCCGAGCGCTGCTCTTGGAAGAGGAAGAGGAGGTGTGTGGTAACAGAGCCGCTGGAAACCTGCAGAAAAGTTTGGGAAAGGCAGCCAGAGAGGCAGGACAAAACGTAGGGCAAGAACAGTGGAAGAGGAAGGAAAAGCCAGCTGAAAAAAGGGAGGACAAAAGAAGAAGCAGCATGAACAAAGATGGAAAAATAAACCTGCCAAGATAACTGTTTATCTCTCCTCGCACTGACGGTGCGGACAGATCTTGGAAGGCTGCCTGGCATGTCTTTTGTTGGAGCATGAAAGGAGAACCCAGGTCACTTCCCCCACTTGATAAAACCTTGCCTCCATGGCAATAACTCATTACTTGGAAATGGTGAGAGCTATTTATTTGCATATGCTGTTCAAAAGCCGTCCATCAAATTGACTAAACCATCCACTGAGGTATTTTATACAACTCCACCAACCTGCTCGCAGGATCTGGCGGATCGCTCCCCCTTTCTGCTCCCCCCTTCCCGTGCCCACCCTCCGCCGGCCCCGTTTGCTTTAGACCATAAAGCCTCCGCAAAGCCTCCGCAAAGCCTCCGCGAAGCCTCCCCAAACAAGGGCTGCGACCACGTGTGTGTGCCTACGCCGAACAGGGAGGTGATCTCTGCCTCTGTGAGTTACTGCGATACAGGTAACTCCCTGATGGGAGTTATGGTCATCCCGCTGCTCCTTCGCGTTAGCCGGATTCTTTCAATTACTAGCAGCACTTAAGATCGTCAGAATCACTTCAAAATGCGTCTGTCTTGATAAATGAATCATCTCTTTTGTTTTGGAAAGTGAAAGTGTTATCAACGGTTTGTATTTTTTTTAAGACATTTGGGAAACTGGGGGGGGGTCATTCTGGCCAAATGTATTTAATTTTTTCTAGAGGAAAAACAACTAAATGGAAACTTTGTTTCAAGAAAATTCAGCGTGGGGTTCTTCCTCTCCCACCACTCCCATTTCACAAAGACTTAGGGAAAAGTTAAAAAGGGGGAGACAGAGAGAAGGAATTTTCCTAAGTGCTTTTGGGGGAAGAATCTTCAAATTTTAAGCAACCCCAGTGCCAAAGGTCTGCTTTTGAGATCTACCCCCTTACTCTTGAGATGAGCGTGGTTTGATCAGACTTCCAGGTCCCTGACCGCAGGAGAAGTGTCCCTCGGGACGGCAGTTTAAAGGCAGCTATCGGCCTGCCGCCACTGCAGGACGCGATTGATGATAAACCTCAACGTACCCAGCGGCTAATTGCTGCTGGAGGGGGCAATTCCTCCCCTCGGCCACACGTTCCCGTGCACTGGCACCGATGCCACCTCTCCCGTGGCTGCCCCTCCGCTCTCCTGCCGGGGCGAGCTCGCCACGGGCTCACACCGGCCCCGGAGGGCAGCCGGGAGCCCGCGGGGCAGGCCGCCGCGGTGGCAACCAGGCACGAGTTCCTCTTCGTGGCAGCGTTAAACCGAACCAAATTTCAAAAGCGCGGGGGCAAGACTGGTGGAGTCCAGGGGCTCCCAGTTTGGAAAAGCCCCTGACCATCACTTCCAGCTGCCCCGTGGCACTTCTGAATCATCGGCGCACCCCGCCTCAGACGGGAGAAGCGGCAGGTCCTGCGGTCGGGGTGCGGGATGGCTTTCCCAGGGCGGCAGGGAGGAGCAGCGCTGCCCCAGGTCTCCCAGCTCCGTCCCTGGTTCGTAGCCTCTGCTCCGAACGCAGGAGCACCCCGCGCTTGCGTGTGCCCCTGCTGTTAAAAGTGGACAGCTTGGGCTTGACAGGTTTTTTAACTATTTTAATTACTTGAAGAACAGTTCGTGCTGTCTAGCTGCTGCCCAGCTACTAATCCAGACTTTATCTTAATTAATTACTGTCACCAGTACAAACATCCGTGCTGCAACACTTTGATAGGAACCTCATAGCGCTTTCCATGGCGTGTTTAAATAACTGACTCCAGGCCAGAAATAAGCTCAATGGGCTTTTTTCCCCCTGTATTTTGCAGTAATTCCGTATCTTCCCCCCTTTCCCCTCCCGCCTCCGTTGGAGCCCGGCGGAGTCAGACGGCGGGGGCTGCCCAGGGCGGCGGGACCGCGTCCCCGGTACCGGCCTGCGGCACCCCCGGGGGGCAGCGCCCCGGCCGGGGGGGGAGGCTCTCGGACCGGCCGCATCCCGGCGGGGAGCACCGAGCACCTCCCGAAACCGCCTCTCCGGGGAACGGTTCGGGCTGCCGGACCCCCTCCATCCCGAAGCTGCATCGGGAGGTGGCGGAGGGGGCCCCCGGCTGAGCTCGCCCGAGGCTGCGGGGGGTCCCGGGGCCGGGAGGGGACCGGCCGGGGGCTGCGGGGGGTGGAGGGGGGGGGCCGGGCGAGGGCTGCGAGCAGCGGAGCGGCTTTCCCGGGAGCGGGTCCCGCCTTACCTGGACCAGTACGGGTCCGCGCCGCCATCCCTCCTCATGCCGCCCTGCTGCGCGGCGCGGGGGCCGTGCTCGGCGCTGCACAGCGGCGCATTCCTGCCGCCGCCGGCACCCGCGGCCATGCGGGCAGCGCCTTCCGCCTCCGCCGGCTTCGCATCGCGGCGGCCGCCGGCTCCCTCCCCCCGCCGGGCCGCGGCCACGTGTCAGCGCCTCCCGCCGCCCCGTTCCGGGAAGTCCCGCCGCCCCCGCCGCTCCCCGGGCCGCCCGCGCGGCGGCCGGGGTCCCGCCGCCGGTACCCGCTCCCGCTACCCGCTCCCGGGGCAGCCTCGAACCGGCGGCGGCCGGAGGGCGGGCGGGGGGCGGCGGTGGTGGTCGTTTTCTCCACAGAATCACAGAATCGTTTGGGTTGGAAAAGCCCTTTAAGATCATCGAGTCCAACCGTTAACCCAGCGCTGCCAAGGCCACCGCTAACCCATGTCCCCAAGCACCACATCTCCCGGCTTTTAAATCCCCCCAGGGATGGGGACTCAGCCCCTGCCCTGGGCAGCCTGGGCCAGGGCCTGGCAGCCCTTTGGGGGAAGAAGTTTTCCCCATACCCACCCCAACCCTGCCCTGGCGCAGCTTGAGGCCGTTCCCTCTCGTCCCATCGCTTGTTCCTGGGGAGCAGAGACCGACCCCCCCGGCTCCAGCCTCCTTTCAGGCCGTTGCAGAGAGCGATGAGGGCTCCCCTCAGCCTCCTCTTCTCCAGGCTGAGCCCCCCCAGCTCCCCCAGCCGCTCCTCCCCAGCCTTGTGCTCCAGCCCCTGCCCCAGCCTCGCTGCCCTGCTCTGGCCACGCTCCAGCCCCTCCATGGCCGCCTTGGGGTGCGGGGCCCAGCGCTGAGCACAGCATTCGAGGGGCGGCCTCGCCAGTGCCCAGCACTGGGGGACGATCCCTGCCCTGCTCCTGCTGGCCACACTGTTCCTGATACAAGCCAGGGTGCCATTGGCCCTCTTGGCCACCTGAGCACACTGCCGGCTCACATTCAGCCGGCTGCTGACCAACACCCCCAGGTCCTTTCCACCAGGCAGCTCTCCAGCCCCTCCTCCCCAAGCCTCCAACCACCATCCCCAAACTTGTGGGTTTTTTTTTCTCTTTTTCTGTTTTTTCTCCTCTTCCGATAAATACTTAACCCCCCCATCCCAGCAGGGTTAACAGAGGGGACTGAAGAGGGGCTCTCCTCTCCCTCTGACACCTGGAAAGCACAACAGGACGTGCAGCGTTGGCAAGCCGGCCCCCTGCTCCTCTAGCTTTCAGAGGGCTGCCAGCAGAAGAGCCTCTGTTTCTGCTATTTAAGGATTAGAACTGAATATGATATTCCCGCCAAAGAATCTATGGAAAAAATAAATAGGAATCAGTACTGTTACAGCTTGACTTAACTCCGTTGGATAGAGCTGTTGCCTTGCTCTAAGTGTCTGAGAGAGATACTTAGAGATGCCTTTACGGAAATTGATAATTAAAATGATGGTTATCTCAGTCCAAACCAAGAGGACTCGTGACTCACTTCAGGAATCTGAATGAGCAGGCGGAGGAGCTTTGTGAAGACAGCGTTCAGGTGATTCTGTGGCCGACAGCAGCTTGGATACAGGCACGGCAAAACTTCAGGTCAGCAGAGGATGGAGGAGCTCCCGCGCAGCCTGAGCGAGGTCGTGGTCATACGCGGTCCTTGGTGAAAGGTGCCGGAGCTTCTGGGCTGCACCAAAAAGTACAGGGCGCAGGTGCAGGGCAGGCATCTCCCCTCTGCTACTCCTGCAGCCAGCAGCCTCTAAATGCTCATTAAAATTAAGCCCGTAGCAGACTAATGTTCTAGCTAACTCCCCCATTCTTCTCCCAGCAGGAATACTTTGCAGGTCTCTGAGGAGCAGCTGGCTCCTTAAATCAAGAGGGGTAACGGTATTGTTAAGCTAAACCTTAGAGACTGAAATAGCAAAAGGTTCCTCACATGGTAAGAGACAACTCCAGAAGGAGGTCACCAGGGCTGACAAAAGAAAAAAAAAATCATAACATCAGACTTCATCCATTGCTTCAGCATTTCTTCCTCAGAGGAAAGAGCTCTCCCCCAAAAGGCCCGTGGCATAGTCACACGGTCACAGACCTGCTACCGACAGAGGAAACAAATACAACAAGCTTTGGTACAAGTGGAACCTGAGGGAACCATGTGTAGTAACCACCGGGCTCAGGCTTCACCCAGCTGTAGGCTTTCCTCCCTTCGGGCAGGAAACTGGAAACTATAAAGAATTTTGATTCCCTCTGCTACTGTGCCTGTTTCCAGAAGAGGGAGCCAAGTCATGGCAAAATGCAGCCAAAAATCAAACCCATTGTTCAATGTGGGTTTTTTTTTTTAAATAGTGTATATGTTTGGAGTTAAGTTAATTCAAGGCAGAAGGGGAGATGAGCGCTGATGTAACTGAAGAAGTGGAATGCATGTAACAAGCTCAGAAAAGAACAGAAGAGGTCTTGGGCACGCTACAGTGATCGCAGACACAGCACGCTCACTAACTCACACCCGTGTACGAGTTGAAGTCTCGCTGCTGCGGGATGCAAGCACCCCCAACACAGACACTGTAACGTTGGCTACTAACTTACTAAAATTATGATTCAAGTCGGGAATTAAGCCCATCGCACAAAGTTTTCTTTATTTGTTGTACTCTTCGGTTCCTCTCCTTGTACTGCTCAGCATCACCTCTTCAATGAATAGCTGCTTTGACTGATTTGCTTCTCGCGTAAGAAGCTAGTTTCACTGTCAAAAATAGCTGCAGTTAAAAGAAGCGTTTGAGTGTAACATCCATCACATGCACATAAATAAGTTTAAAAAGCAAAACCACAGACATTGCTCCTTTTACTGCTGCATAATTTTCTAGAAGCGAACCTCCCACCGAGCTGATTAAATGGCAAATGGAATCAGTTCAGAAGACAGGTGCTGACTAAAGAAAATAATTTTACACAAGAACACAATCTCATCTCCTTTTTCCTGTGCTCAGCTTAATCTGTCAAAAGATTAAACCAAACAAAAGATTATTGGGTTAATATTTGAGCTGACATTTACCATCACTGAAGTTTATCGTGACAATTATTGTATTATTTGAAGATTTTATGAAGTTAAGCACAGATCAAGACCAGATCCTGAAGGGGGGTGAAAAGGACGGTCCAACCGCAGCTTGGAAGCTCCCTGCTGACCAAGAGCAGCTTCAACGCGACTTGTCCACAGCCTGAAGGAAACGCACGGGGTTTCTAGCGCTAAATAATGCAACTTTGCAAAACTGCTGCAGGCAGCGATATGCTGAAAAATAAACAAATGATCAGGGAAGTTGACAAATTGAGACTGCTTTTAAGTGAACAGCAACTGCCACGCAGCAATTGTTGCAGGTGGGTGTAAGGCAGCAGCTCGTCCTTGGAATCCCCACTTAACGTGAGGAGCGCGGCAGAGAACGCACAGGGCTTCCTGGTTCCGAGGTGCCCGATCGTATCAACGTGCAGCCCACCGGTGCTTTGGCCAATCTTGTCCTTGTTGTAATTACACGAAGGCAGGAGGGGAGAGGAAAAGAATAAAAACAGTTTCTAGCACCTAGATGTGTCCGCTGAGAAATACAAATGCGTGTGAGGGTGCTGTTCCTAAGCTTCGTGCTCTGTCTCTGCACGGCTGAGCACATAAAGCGAAGGAGCTGACGAGCAGGGCTGGGGACACCGCTGCTCGCGCAACAGCTAGAAACCCCCCTCATCTCTTTTCGTTAAGAACGTGACAGCAGAAACAAACGCTGACCGGCGACGTTGCTTCTGGGTGGAAGAGAGATCTACAGCGCAGGACAGAACCTGCCTCAACCTGCTGCGGCCTAAAGGCAGATTTAGGGCAAAACATGACTCCATACCCTTTCGCATTCTTTGAGGTAAGCACCTCAAGGATGCTTTCAGCTGCTGCTGACAGCAGGAGACCCCGTTACCCGTGAAGATAAGACACACAGGGATCACGCTCCAACTCAATTTAATAAGCTTCGTAACGAACTTGGACAGAAAGTGGTTTGAAATAAGTCGAGCAACACTCATCTACTAGTCAAGGATTTTTTTTAAGTAATGCTTTTAAGCTTATACTCAAGCATACAAAGCATAAATTTTACAAATTAAAAACAATAAAATCATCCTAGAATAATGCGATGGCTTCCCC
The DNA here is from genome assembly GCF_965183815.1 of Platalea leucorodia. Lineage (NCBI taxonomy): Eukaryota > Metazoa > Chordata > Aves > Pelecaniformes > Threskiornithidae > Platalea > Platalea leucorodia. The sequence continues at coordinate 14,390,970 of NC_138835.1, read as the reverse complement.
TATATGTACAAGGAGTAGAAACAAGACAGAATTCTTTCCAGGTAATTTCACACATCTTAAATGCTACGTAAGTGCTCTCCACATTCACTTCAATTTTTCTTTTAATGTGGGTGGAAGGAGCTGAAAGTGTTTCAATGAAATCATCTTAGAGAGAGAGAGGTACTTCACCTGGTTTCAAGCTGTGTGTTTCCCTCTTCAAAAGTCTTGAGAGGAAATGCTTTACTTAAAATTCTGCTGTTAGTCTCTGCGCAGCAGCCTCTGTTTTTCCAGCTATATAAAATTAAACAGGTCAGTCAGTATTTCTCAGAAAGTACCACCAGCACTTCGTCTTCAGGGAAACCCATTATCCCCCACCCTTCACAAATGACTCCATTGTACAAGAGAAGCAACCAGAGTTTAGCTTAGATTTGACAGGCAGAAAAGAAACATGGGAACAGCGAAGACGACAGTTATTAGGGAGGTGATAGGTTTTGGAAAAGGAGAGAGATTTGTAGCCTAATCAAAACACACTTGACATACAGCCTTTCTGCAGAGGCATAGCAGACAGGATATTTTACAACCCAACTTCTTCATGTCCATAGCATTAATGAAATAAATCTTATTTGCTTTCAACAAAGGAAAGGTTGGGGGAGGAGTGAGCGTAGTGTGCCACGTTTAATTACCAGATTCGTTTGCCACCGTTGAGTTTGGAACAAATCTTCTTACAAAAGTTATTTTCATATTGTTCTAAATTAAGTGGAACAAAATATGTATTTTTACACTAAAGCAAACTGATCGAAGTGGCATTTAATAATATTTGTTAAAGTGGTTATCTAACAAAAATGGGTTAACAAAATCCCATTCATTAGTAGTCACCAAATAAGACATCTCATGCATATGACAAAAGTTCATTCGTGTACTGAGAGGTCCGTTTACTGTGTACAATATTTCCATAAATTATAATATGTTTCACAGCCCCTACCATTCAAGAATATTTCAAACAGATTATATATTATATTTGTATATGCAAACTATTTTATATACACTAATATAAAGATCCTTAGAAGTACCATTATCACTACCTTTATGCTTTCGCTAAAATGCATAGCTTTCGAATATTTTCTTGCAGTTACCAAAAACTTTACAGATTAAAGCTGCTTATCAATGTGGCATGTTCATAAAAACAAAGTGAAATAGTTCTATACTAATTTTATATTAAACCCCTTAAAAAACTGTTTTATTTTTTAATGGAAAAAAAACCAAGCTAGTGAAAATTCAAGTAATCTATGCTCAATCTTTGCCCAAATACTATATGAAATTAACGTAGCGTTCTAGAAGTACAGTGAACTTCTCAACCAGGACTGTAATACTGCATTTCTCATGGAGAAAAATGCTAGTCATGCCACAAAAACGCACCACTTTCCACTTCATCCGGGAGAAGCTTTAGATGAGATTTAACAACACAAGTGTCAGAACACAGGAAAAGCTGATCAGTTATACATGAAGAAATTAGAGCTATTCCAGTTTTGTTTCTGCAGTTTGTTATTAAACAAAGTTACATTAACCATACAGTTTCTCACAAACTAAAAGTTATACATGGTTTTTCAGACATCAGCTGACTGGAAAAGGCCCCTCCTCCCCCCAAATTTAAAAAAAAAAACAACCAAAAAAAACCCAACTGTTAAAAGTTTGGTGTTAGAATAACCAGCCTGGGTGAAGGAAAGCCAGACCGCTGTTGTAGTTGGGGGGCTACTGATAGCTTGTTTGTTATGTATAAAGTTTAAGACCTCCATACCACAAATGCCTCAAAGTGGAGAACAGAACAATCAGTAATAAATGAGAACACATCGTTATATCCATCATCTAGCTTAACCTTGGCGCTCCGCATCTCTAATAGCTGCTTAACAAACAATGGTTTTCCCCCCACAAAAAATAGCTACACAAGTAAACAGTGTTCACAGTAATGCAATCAGTAACAGGTTTTGTTAGTTTCCGTAAGTCAGGTGTATCTGCAAAGCTTTATACAGTTTAATGCATAAGTATTCCAGTAAAATTAAGTGAAAACTAAGTTTCATTCTACAGGGTAATATCTACCATACAAGACTAGATTATGTACAGTATGGGACTGGTGTGACAACTGCCAGTGTCTCATGATGTTAAGCTATTTCACCCATCAGCTCGGTCTTTGTTCAGCAAATCTGTAATAACTTGATATACGGACCTAAAAATCTAGAGATCGATTTGGCAAGATTAGTGCTTCCTACCACTGGATATATACCAGTGTACAGTGCTGCAAAATCGAGTCGACCAGAACATCCCATACCCAGAAGATTACAATTTGTTGACGTGAAAGTCTGGACTTCACATGTAAAACATTAAACCTATAATTTTAACTGGAGTGAGGACAGCCAGTAAACAAATACAGGTGAAGATGAACTGCATCTCTTCAGAAAGGTATGGAAGAATTGAGAAAATGGAAATCTCTGGTTTTAGGCAGCCCTGCTCTGCTCAGCTCAAGGCAAAAAACCAGCCCAAGTAGCTCTAAAACTACGACTCTTAGTCAAGCAAGCATAAAGGCAGATCCTGCACAAGATGATGCATCAGAGGCTTCAACAAGCACCTCTCCCCCCACTTAATTTCCTAACACAAGCATGTCTTTCAGCTTACAAACATCCAGCGGCCTTCAAAGCTTTAGGAGAATCACTGCAGGGTCTACAGCTGCAAATTTAATATAGGGGGGAAAGGCCCCTGTCACAAAAACCCTCAAATGCCTCTGGGGGCCATTTTGGTCATTTGTGAAAATTAAGGAAAAAAGCTTACTTCCAACAATACTCCTCCTGAAAAGATGGGTCACTGATCCATTATGAACATAGCTCTCACCATATAAAGCACCAAAAAGTCAGAAACAAGGAGAGAAAAAAAAAAAAAAGTCCTTAAATTATGATTTACAAGTTTGTACACTATTTCCTAAGCAAAAGGTTGACCTTACTGCAAAGTTTATAGATGAAAACTTGACCAGTTACTTTTAAGGGGAATGTATATCTGGCTATAACTTAAAGGTAGAAAATATTCACTGTTCTATATACACATTTCAAACAGGAGACAGTTAACTGAATAGTTGCCAATATAACTCCATATTAACCCCCTGGCCACTAAACTAGGCATCAGTAGCCAATTAGAAAGCTTGAGTTCTGTACTTTTAAAAATGCTATTTTTCCTGTCCTGTTTAATGTTTTTTTTAAAAATGTATTATAGTGCATAGCCTAAGTCAGACTTTCAAAGAGATACAGCGCCTTTCAATGCAGTTTTTGCAGCATTTAAAAGGGACTTTTCCCCCTTCAAATTAGATGTTCATTGAAAAATCTGAATTGAGTGCTGTACTGTAGTAAAAATATTTCAGTCACAGACTGATATAAATGTATACTGTGCAGTACTACGATTGTTTGATGTCCATCTGCACACATTTTACTTGGGTTCTTCAATCGTCCCCTTGCTGAGGTCTGTCATTTTGGGATATTTCACTTTCTTCTGGTCCAGCTCATTCTGAGCCCACAGTAGTAGTTTCAGTAATTTTGCCAACTTGGGTGTTGATTCACGATTTTCATAGTCTAGAACAGCTTGATTAACCTCACTCCATACCTGGAAGAGAAATACTGGAATTCAGTAATAGTTTTCCTATGATTAACACTGCTAACATCACACAGACATTGAAAAAAAATCACACCTAGTGCGCTAATTCCTCAGAACATGGTGTCGTGGTTTAACCCCAGCCAGCAACTAAGCACCACACAGCCGCTGGCTTGCTCCCCCTCCCTGGTGGGATCGGGGAAGGAATCAGGAAAGTGAGAAAACTCGTGGGTTGAGATAAGAACAGTTTAATAATTGAAATAAAATAAAATAGCAGTAGTAGTAATAATATAATAATAATAATATACAAAGCAAGTGATGCATGATGCAATTGCTCACCACCTACCAACCGATGCCCTGCCCGTCTCCGAGCAGCGGTCCCCACCTCCCGGCCAACTCCCCCAGTTTCTATACTGGGCGTGACATCATAGAGTATGGAATAGCCCTTGGGCCAGTCTGGGCCAGCTGTCCTGGCCGTGCCCCCTCCCAGCTTCTTGTGCACCCGGCAGAGCAGGGGAAGCTGAAAAGTCCTTGACTGGTGTAAGCACTACTTAGCAACAACTAAAACATCAGTGTGTTATCAAGGTTATTCTCATACTAAACCCAAAACACAGCACTAGACCAGCTACTAGGAAGAAAATTAACTCTGTCCCAGCCGAAACCAGGACAATGGTCAGGACAAAGCTCCACAGACTATGAGCCTGGAGAAAACAAGGAAGAGCACCAAGTAGTTGAATACATTAACACCATTTTTTTGAACCTTGCTTAAGAAATACTTCTGTTCTTTTGCATACCACTACATACATTTTTTCTAAACATTTCAAAAATATTTGGACATCATTTTCACCACATACAAACAAAAGACGTCAATTTCCTTTTGAGAAAGGACTACCTTCTGTCGCTGCATCATGTTAAGCAAGTCTCCGAATGGTGATTCTTCGGGATTATCAAAGGCAAGCAAAGCCAGCGTACGCTCCATTTCTGTCAGGCATTCCCTGCTCTCCTCGCCTTGTTCTGCTAATTGGGTCTGAGCAAATTCCAGAGCTGCTTCTGTCTCACGCTGCCGAATCAGTTCAATCAAATGCTGCTGCTACATACGAAAGACACAGCAATATTAGCTAAACAAATTAACAAATCTTCCATATTTCAAGACCGTAATCTTCAAACATTAATGTGTAATTTGAGACAAACACTAACCCATAATTTGACAGTTTGAGGTCAATTCTTCTGAATGTGTGAGACAAGGCAGACTTGTCTACAAAATCTACTGAAAAAGGTAACCTGACGCTTTTGAGTAACAGGTTTTGAAAAGATGTGTTACTAAAAGAACATTCAGACTAACAGTAATTGCAAGTTGGTTAGTCACAGGCCACTGCTGCTGTTCTAAGTTTTCGCGTTACTAATTGTATATGATGGTTCCTGCACCATGCCACAAAGTTTCCAGCTGCTACAACACGATGCCAAGAACAAACACTTGAAATTGCAACCACGTTCAGTCACAAACCTCCCAACATACTCATAAAATCTGCACTGCTTTTCCCAGTCTCTCAGCAACCTCTAAAACAAAGATCAAGTTAGCCACCTGTCCTTACCTGCAAATGAAAGTAAAGATATCTGTTTGTATCTAACAATTCTGGATGGAGGCTGTTTATTAATGCAATGGCTTCTTGAATCTGTCCTTTTAATATCATTTCTCGAATTTTTATTCTTTCATCGAGAGTCTCTAAATCAACACTGGGTTCAATTCCGGACTCCATTCGAAATTTCTCTGCTGCTTCTTTAAAGCCCTCTGAAATAGAAACATTTTACCTATAAAATATATTTTATGAAACACTTTAAAAAAAAACAGCTTAAAAAGATTTGAGTATTGTTTGTGCATTTTGGAGGTTTAAAGATTAAATCTGAACTTCTGAAAAATTCTTATCTGTTTAAATAGGCATTTATCCAACAGGCATCTAACAGAACATGCTTAATTCATTCTTAACTCGAGTGCCCTCATGCTCTAAGGATGCGTGCAACGTGTAGTCCAATACCTCTTAACTTGAAAGCTTGTTTTATACTTAAATAGAGCAGTGTACTTATTCCAAAATGGGATTTTCAAAATCACATTTTCAAAATTTGGGTGGTTTTGCTTCTCCCTCCAGCCCCCAAATCTGTTTACACAGACCTAGCAGTTTTACTGAGAAGAAATAGAAAAGTAATTTTGCTTTCTTGTACTAACACGATTTTTTTTTTAAAGTTGCAACAGCTATTTTAAATCCTAAGTCATACTTTCATACACACAAAAATGATTTACGCCACTAAGATGCTCTTCCTTCATCCCAGAGGCTTCACCTACACACCAAGGTAAACAGGGGTGTAGATCGGGTACGGATGCCTCCGCCCTAGTATAGGTTACCGTGATGGTATGCACCATAATTGCTAGGGGCAATTTCCGAGGGTTTTTGATTGTTCTAAATTAGGTTCTACGCTGAAGGGGCTATTATTTTTGGTCTCAAACTATTTTGACAACAGTGCTCTTTCAGAGTTTATCTTTCTAGCCAGTTAAAACTTGCTTCTGACAGTTGTTCTATGCAGCTTTCAGAGTGCTCTTTAACAACTGCCACATATCCTGAACTCTCATTTTAATGGCACAAACAAGGACATCATGCAGAAGCAGGTCATGTTTGTCAACAGCATTCCATAAAATACTTTCTTTTCTGTATCTTTTAGCAGAAGAGTTAAGGTTAATAAATGTCACCTCTATTGCATGACAACTGCTCGGTCTCTGAATCTTAGTCAGTCTGCACTTCAGAGAACACAAGAGCAGTTGTACATTGCTAAGAGAAGCCAACAGCAACCACTGACTCCTTAAAGCCCTTAATTTCATATTCTTGCCAAAACTGTCTGTCTTGATAAAATAAGCATCATGCATTTAAGAGCCTCCTAGCATTACCACTCATTTTACCTGTAACAAGGTAGTTCATGATAAGGCGGTTCATGTCTGCCCTCTGGATATGCAAGTTATTAAGTTTTTCCATCCATTCATCTTTCGTGATTTCATCAGGTTTTTCTGCATAACTCATCCTGGACTCTTACTACAAGAAAAGCAAAGCATCTCATTTAACGTGATTCAAGAAGAAGTAAGTTTAATGTGTGTAAGCACTCTGTTACTACCATCTTTATATCTTTTTTTTACGAGATCTTTTAAATTAATAGTCCAAAGGAGACCCTTTTATCTCAAACCACAATTTTACATTTTTCTCCTCCTTGTTCCTGCACTCTTTCACATCTACGAGCCAGTCTCTAAAGCTGCTTTCATCAATCGTCAGAATAAAAAATTCAAATACCATCTTCTTGTACTTACTCTTAAATCCACTCTAAATAAATCTTGTTTACAAGTTATACAGGACGCACAGCATGACAGTGTGAAACAAGTGAATCAAAGAGTTTGACAGCTAGCCAGAAAAACTGTAACAAACCTTTAAAGCAAAGCCTATGTAAACAATATTTGCTTTAAAGTTTTCGCCAAAACTTAGACAGGACAACTGCAGATATTGTATAGCTACAAAACTGTACGTGATACATTATCCAATGCACAACTGAAAGACTTACACTAGCTTAGCTTCACTGTCCCCAAAAGTACTCCTGTCAACAATACTAAAATGTTATCTCCTGGTATTTTTCTCGAGTATATCTTTTTCGGATTTGGAAGCAAAGCGCTTTTCTAAAATTTAAGCCGGCATTTAACCACTTCTACCTTCAAGTCACGATCACAGGGGCATCGAAAGGGGGAGGAGAGGCGGCAACAACAACAGCAACAGGCACCGCCACCCCTCTCAGACAAACACCAGCGGCAGCGCGCCTCCTCGCCACCGGCCCGTTTCCAACAGGTTTTTATTCCTCTAAACTATGGCCAAAGCCAGGCCGACCCCAGGAAAGTTGGACAGCGGGAGGCAGGATCCGCGCGGGGCCGGCTGAGGGGCCGATCGCTCCCCTGCCCCGCATTCACGCCGCTCCCAACCACGCGGCGCGGGAACACGGCTCCCGCCGCAACGGGCCCCCGCCCGCCGGGGTCCCCCGACCTTCCCCCGCCGCCCCGCGGCGCAGCGCCGCGGCGCCCGCCCGCCACCGGCCCGCCGAGGCGCTGCCCCCGACCCGGCCCTCCTTGGGGCCCGGGCCACCGAAGCGCTCGGCCCCGCTCGCCACAGGCCCAGCGCCTCCCCACCGCCCACAGCGCTCGACAGCAAGCCGACCCGCCGGGCCACGGGAAGGGCCCCGCTGGCCCCCGGCCCCCGAGGGAAGGAGCGCGGCCGCCGGCGCCATCTTACCGAGCGCGCCGCGGTGCCGGCTCCGACGCACGAACGCGGGCCCCTCCACCGCCTCCGCCAGGCCGCTGGCGCGCGGATCTCGCGAGAACCGGCCTCTCGGCCAATCAGCGCCCGGAGAGGGGCGAGAAAATGCAACCATAGAGTCGGGCCTCGGGACAGAGCGTACGCGTGGCCGTGCGGGTACACCCCTCCGGCGGGGAGCTGTACCATAGAGACGGCCGGGGCGGGGGCGCCTCGGGACCACCGAGAGTGGGCCCGATCCCGCCAGGGCTGCGGGCGGGCGGGGGCGGCCGAGGTGCGGGGCGAGCCGGGCTGCAAGATGGCGGCTCCGCCGCCTCAGGCAACCGGGGCGTCAGTGCCAGCCCGTGGGGATGGGGGGCACTGGAGCCAGCGGGCCGCTGCCGCCCAGCCGGGTCTCGGCCCCTCCCTGCCGCCCCTCACTCCCTCTGTGGCTCACGGCCGCAAGGCAGGGGTCGGGGCAGGGCCTTGCTGGCTCCGCCATGCTGCCTCCCCAACCACAGGATCACAGAGTCGTTTGGGTTGGAAAAGAGCTTTAAGATCACCGAGTCCAACCGCTAACCCAGCGCTGCCAAGCCCACCTTGTCCCCAAGCACCACATCTCCCGGCTTTTAAATCCCCCAGGGATGGGGACTCAGCCCCTGCCCTGGGCAGCCTGGGCCAGGGCCTGGCAGCCCTTTGGGGGAAGAAGTTTTTCCTACTATCCAGCCTAAACCTGCCCTGGCGCAGCTTGAGGCCACTGCTCTCGTCCCATCGCTTGTTCCTGGGGAGCAGAGACCGACCCCCCCGGCTCCAGCCTCCTTTCAGGCCGTTGCAGAGAGCGATGAGGGCTCCCCTCAGCCTCCTCTTCTCCAGGCTGAGCCCCCCCAGCTCCCCCAGCCGCTCCTCCCCAGCCTTGTGCTCCAGCCCCTGCCCCAGCCTCGCTGCCCTGCTCTGGCCACGCTCCAGCCCCTCCATGGCCGCCTTGGGGTGCGGGGCCCAGCGCTGAGCACAGCATTCGAGGGGCGGCCTCACCAGTGCCCAGCACAGGGGGACGATCCCTGCCCTGCTCCTGCTGGCCACACCGTTCCTGATACAAGCCAGGATGCCATTGGCCCTCTTGGCCACCTCAGCACACTGCCGGCTCACATTCAGCCGGCTGTCAACCAACACCCCCAGGTCCTTTCCACCAGGCAGCTCTCCAGCCCCTCCTCCCCAAGCCCGCAGCGTTGCACAGGGTTGTTGTGACCCAAGTGCAGGACCCGGCACTTAACCACCTCTGCCAGGAGCTACCACAGCTGCTCGGTGGCTCGTATCCCTCCCTGACGCTGTAATGACGTCCCAGGTGACAGCACGGACCTCCTTGGGAGAGGGACACCAACCCTGGCAGTAACAACCGAAGCAGGAATCGACTGATGGGCTGGTCCGGTCCCTGCTCCGGTGCGGTGTGCGCAGTCACCGCCGTGCGAGGGTGTAACTGTCCCACACGGGCACAGCCGGGTCCGCAGCAGCAGCGTTGTGCTAGAGCTGTGCTCGGCAAGCGTTGGCCATTCGGGCTCGCGCTGCCGCCCGCAGAGTTGGCCCTGCCAACGTGCCAGGATGATGGAAAGGGAGAAGGGTCCGCTGTAGGTCACAGCCTGGTCTATTAATGTACAGTTCCACCAATTTCCACTTCTGTTGATACGCTGGGCTGTGAACTGCCGTGGCTGAGGGCTCTGATTTATGATCTCTGTCAAAATTTGTATTGACTGCTGAGGAGAGTAAAGAAAGTCGCTGTGGGGTTTGCGAGTTAAAAAATCAAGTCAAAAAATCAAAAAGTCAAAATCCAGCGGGGTTTGTGAGTCAAAGCACTCTGCTGAAAAGCCAAGACTACACCTCAATTTGTATATTTAAATGGAGAACAGGCGTAAGAAGTACAACTTTTATGTGTGAAATGCTGCAAATGATACTCCTCAGAAAATGTGATTTCACTTACACGGACTAGGAATATGGATACAATTACTAATTTCTCACTCTCGTTCTTGTAACTGCAATAAAGCGCAGCCTCCAAAACTCACTTTCATTACAGTTGTCTCTACACTGAAACTGAGATAATCTACAATGTAATCCATAATTTATTATTTTAACTTATTTCCCCAAACAAACCTCCAAGTTTATAAACAATGCAGAGCTTCCAACAAAGAACTTCCAATATTTAGTAGCACGTGCCATTAGTTGTTAGCCACACGACAAAGAAAGCTACAGCGTGGCAAGTATTCCTGTTGATCGGAAAGGGCTCTTCCTCTGGCTTTAATCTAAAAACTAATCCCAATGAATTGGACTCATTGGGAAACACCAACGTTCAGGCTCTATTTTTGCACGGGTAGGCTTGTAAATCGCTCTCTGGCTTAGCTGTCCCGGCTGGTTCGTGCCAGCTCCTCCCTAAAAGGTGGAGTTTCCCAGCAGACTTCCATAAAGAGGGAGAGAGGAGGAAGCAGCCCCTCTCTGGCAGGGTTTCCTGACTTCTCTATGGAGGGAAACGCACCTCAAGCAGAGAGGAGGCAACAGAGTGTAATTCATACCACAATTGCTGTTTACAGGTAACGAATAGGTGTAATTGCTTTCTAATAAGTAGAACAATATGTTAAATAAGTAAGCTAAAATACGCGTGAGCTGCCGTTTGGCAGCGTACTGATTGTGTGGTGCTGACACCGTTTTTTTCGCAGGTTGGGATGTTCAACCAACTGCAACAGAAATTCCCCTTTACCCCTTTATTGTCCCTGAGCTAAAGAAAAGTAAAAATGGGCTAAAAGCAGCTCCTGACTTGTGGTTTTGCTTGTCATGAAAAATAGTTTGGGGGGGGTGTGTGTTAAATATTTTTAGGAGGTGTGTGTTAAATATTTTTAGGAGGTGTGTGTTAAATATTTTTAGGAGTTGTCATTTTTTCTAACTGTAATGGTAACAAAAAAGCAGTTTGTAATCTCTCTGTGCAGAACGTTGTGGCCAGCTGCATTCTCCTCTCTTTTTCCTTTCCTGTGCTTTCCCTAACTTTTTGATGTTTCTGGTAATGTCAAACCTTTGAAACTGAGCTTTCATTTGAGAGAAGAGGTTCTATAACCACTTTAATTGCCACAAACACACTTGGAATGTTACTGTTGAAGCATTTTCTTACTGAGTCTGAAAACAAAGTGACTTTCTAGTGCATTAATTGTTTTGATTTGGTTAAATAGTAGTAAATAGTACTACTTGTAGTGATGCCTTTTTTGATGGCAGCGCTAGCCCAATGGGATAAAATCCTAAGTATATAAAAACTTATTACACTATTATTGTTTTATCTTGAGATAGGCCTTTTTTTCCCCTACTAATGTCCTGGGTGCAATGAAAACTCTGCGTGTTTGGGGAGTTGAGCAGTATCTTTAGTAATAAATGACGCATATTTTATACTAACTCCTTCCTGATAGAAAGCTGCCTAGTCACCTCCCATATTCCTCTGTTTGTAACGTGTATCCTGCTGAATAAATGTTTAATCGTCCCGTGTATAATACCTGCTGCTGTTTTTAGTGAAGAGGAACCCATGTTCCCTGTGCTTCGTCGCCTGGAATACTCAGGGATTTGGAAATAGCAAACTTGCATGGCTTTTCTTTGTTAAACCTCACAAAATTAAGAAGGGGGTAGGAAGACACGAAGCTATGCAGCAATTCAGGGCAAAAGCTTCCTACGTCATTCCCTCTTTTCCTAGCGCTAAAGCCTAACTTCTGTTAAAAACCCTCACGTTCTCCCCAAAGTTAGGACCAAACCTTTCTTTTATTACTCAGGGAAAACCTTGCAGGATACTGCTGTGACTCCAAGGTTGGATTAAAATGCATGGACACAAACTACTTTGCTCTTGGGAAACTATGCCATGGCTTCAATATGCCACAGCCCTACAAGAATCTTACAGTAATGAGGGCAGTAATAACACGGAAAGTTGGATTTTGGGGCAAGACTCTAAAATTGAGATAAAAAGAAACATATAAACTGTACTTCAGTGCAGTTTATAGAATTTTTACATGAATTAGGATGTGATAAATCCTAATCTCAAAGAGATTTGGATGACTGATATTTGAAGTTGAATGAATCCCAAACCAAAATCACTAATTCCTGGAGAAGTCCCAAAAATGCCTGCAAAAAAGGTATGTGGGGGGTGGGAGTTTACCTAGAATTGGAGGGGAAAAAAAAAAAACTTGTAAGTGTCTGTCAGCTGGTAGGGAAGAGGATTACATTATTTATATGAATATGATTAACCCTCGGTAAAGTATTTCTCTGTGTTCATCTAGTCTTTATGAAAAATGAAGTGTCAGGAGCCTTGGAGAATCAAGGACCCAGAAGATACGCTACCTTGACACCCGACTTATCTATTTTGAGCGGTGTGCTGAACTCTGAGGACAGAGGCCTTTTTCCACAAAAAAAAAAGGTAAGGCTGGAGCACAGCCAACAGAAATGAGTCTCTTCTGACTTAAAATGATTAATTATGTGTTAAAAAAATAAAAAACACCAAAACAATGCTAGGGATGGAGGAGGGAAGAGAACTCATCCCTCTGCTTTCCATGGGCTAACTCTGTCTCTAGTTTTGACCTGTCTGCTGAAATTGGCTGGCCAGAACATTCAGTGAGGAAGAACAGAAAGAAGGGGTGAGCGTAAAGTAAGTACTGTAATTTAAGGGCTTTGCATCTTCAAACACTGGAAAAGGTTGCTGTCTTGGTGAAGGGAAAGGTGGGTGAGAGAGCAGAAGTGACGCCCCAGGCGTGGGGAGACCCATCGCCACGCAACACGAGGCTGATGCCTGAGTGCCTATCGCAAATAGTAGCTTTATGGGTTGCGACTAAAGACCCTTGTGTGAGACACTACAAATATAAGTAAGGCCAATTTGTAGCCACCCAAAGTTTAGAAAAGAATAATTAGGGAAACCCAAGGGATAAATAAAGAGGTAAGGGCTGTAGAGGGAAGTCTCGGCATACTGACCGCTTAATAGCGGAAAAGGTTTTGGAAAGTGGTGGAAAAAAGTTTTAAGGAGAGTAGTGCTGAGGGATTTGTAGATATCCCAGCATAAGCTTCTCCGGTGTTTAAGAAGGAGAGGTAGATAAGGTGCTTATTAGACTGTTTTAGAAGCTGATTGATAGTCATTAATCTCTGCTAGGATTTCCCAGCAGTGTTTTCCATTCAAACCAGTTAGAAACTATCACCACGTTATATGAGAGGAGGCCTAAACCGAAAGAAAACTTGCATTATATGGATCACCAAAAAAGCCCCTTCTGCTTGCTGCTGGGACAATGCAGATTCAGACCAGTAACCCAGGAGTAAATTTCCCAAATTAATGGAAATTAGGCTGTAATGGGAAAAGAATTAGGAAGGGAGCGAGGGAGGGCAAGAGCTGAGGTGCTGATGGTACCGTTTAAGTGAAGGTGACACGGGTGTTCGGTCAGCAAAGGCAGATACTCTGACTTGGGCTTTAACACGGAGACGGAGGTTTTTGTGGGTTGGAAGTGTGAAGTGCTTTAGGTGGCATTCGCTGGGTGTGCAAAGTGAATCGGTATTACATTAAGATGGTGTAAGCCCCTTACCAAATGTGTGTAAGAGGAATTCAATACCTGTTTCACTGCTGGATCCCCTATTGCTGGCATCCCCCGTTCACCGCTGGTGTGCAATTCCTTGTTTTGCATGTTCCCTTTCCCTGGGTGTGCAATTCCTGGGTTTGAGCACTCCCTGAATGCTGAATTTGTCCATTAACGTGTTGTTAGCTTTTCCCAGGGCATAAATCACAGTGCAGCTTGATCTACCAAATCATCAGGTATTTCCCTTCCACATGCTTTTCATTTATTGTAGCTCTGTAGCTGCAGAACAAAAATTAAACTTCTGCTTGCCTTTAATCCTGGTGTCTTGTACTTTTGCACAGGAATCTGTTGTGGTTTTTTACCTCTTGGTGTTCCTGTGTGAAGTAAGTATCAATACTGCCCAGTTTTACAGGTGGAGAAAGAGGCTGACTATGCTATCAGGCAAAAAGCTCATAGTAGCTTTTCCAACATTATCCTGAGTTTTTACCACCAGAAGTCTCGTATATAGAATGTAGACTTCTAAAAGATGTAATCAAATTAGTCTATCGAATGCTGTAATTCCATGGAATTAATGCTAAGTATGTTTTTATGTTTCCTCATGTTTTCATTCCTTAGTCCATCTTAGTAAACACTGCACCTGTCTGGAATCCAACAGAAATCAATGGTATCAACTCATGAGGAAAAACGTGCAGGATCAGGGGCAATCAAAGAACCAAACCTCACCCCCCCGAGCGCCTGAAGGGCTCTGCAGGTGCCCAGGGCAGGAGCGCTTGCGTGGCCTCGTGTGCCCTCCTGCAAACCTGGGGACCCCCGGTGACTGTGAGATGGAGGTGTTTCTGGTCGCTCATGTCACAAATGCTGACAGTAGGAACAAAACATGTAAATGGGAATTAACTCTCTGTAAGTATTTGTAGCAGCTTGGATCCTGGAGAGTTCTTTGAGTAGCCTGTTTTGAAAGGGTGTTAACTGGGAAGCTTCCACGCAGTAGATGAGCTGATCCAGTGAATGCTTCCCTTCCACAGCACTCCATAACCTGGTCCCAGAGGAAGGCAGTACTGCAGCAATTGCTATTTGATTTTTCTAAAACAGATGGAGTAGAATAGGAAAAACAAAACCCTAATGGAATAAGCACAGGAAGGGAGCATAGCTGATGTGAGCAGTTGGGTCTGCTGGCAGCAGATGAGCTCCTCTGCCATCTTAATCCTGTGACAAAGCCGTGCTTGTCCTCTGAGAGAAGTCACTGTAGGTACAACAGTATTTAGCACTGCTGCTGTGCAGCTTTGCTTTGGCACTAGCAACCTCACGAATAATGAATAAAACTGCAGCTCCTGTGAGGTAAGATCACCCCGTATTTTTGCTTAGAAACCCGGGAGCCGGCGTTGTTGATCCCACAGAACTCGTCTGCAGAGGAAGCCCTGAGGTGACCAGGGCGGCCCGCCTCCCGTTTCCCTCAGTGGCCGCAGGACGGGCAGCGTGCGGCGGCCTAGAGCCGACGGGACGGGGACTCCGCGGGCAGCCGCGCCGCTACGGCCGTGCGGGGAAGGGCTCGGCCTCCCCGGGAGCTGGAGGGGGACGGGGAAGGGCGGCCGCGGCCGCGGGCAGGGCTGACGGGCCGCCGCCGCGCCTTTCCCGCCCAGCGCCCTGCCCTCAGGGAGCGCGCGCCGCCTGGCCGGGAGGCGGAGCCAACGCCAACCGAAGTCCTCCCGGAGCCGTGCGCAAAGCGAAGCGCTCTAGGCTGCCGTTGGCCGCCATGTCGGTCTCTATGGTAGCGGGGGAGGAGCGCCCCCGCCCAGCGCTCTGGAGCCGTTGCGAGGAGGAAATGGCGGCGCGGCTCGGCTGAGACCCGCGGCGGCAGCGGCGAGATCCCCGCACCCCCTCCCCGCGGTGAGTGAGGGAGGCAGCCGGAGAAGCACCGGGACGGGAGGAGAAAGGGAACGGGGCCGCCGCCGCGGCGGAGGGGTCGCGGAAAAGGGGCAGCCGCCTCCTCCGGCCTGGCCGCCTTCGGGCTCGACTAGAAAATGGAGGCGGGCGGGCGGTGCGGGTCAGGGCGGCCGGAGGGGCCCCGGGCGGGCGCGGCGCGGCCTGTTTTCAGGGGACCGTCGGTGCGGCTGCAGGGCGCGGGCACGCCGGAGGCCTGGCCCGGTTCCAGAGGAGGTCGGCGACTCAATGCGGGGGCCCCGGAGGAAGCTAAAAGCCGCCGCCCCATAAGCTCATAACGTGGTTGGGCCGGAGCGGAGAGGACGCCCTCCCCGGGCGGAGCGGGCTAGAAGGCGGGCTCCTCCATGTTGGGGGGAAAAGGAGAGGACGGTTGTGCTCTGAGGCGATCGACGTCATAATCAAGCTGACGCCGGCAAGCTTCTCCGTGACGTCACGACCGACTTTAACCGCCTTTCTCGTTCAGTTTCACCGTTGCCCTAGTACCGGACGAGGGGTTCCCCGCCGCGGCCCCGATGGGTGGCTGGGTGCGGGGGTAGCGCCCGTCGTCGGGGCGGTGCTCCAGAAACCCAGCCGCAACCTCGCTGCGGGGCGGGGGGGTCTGCGGAGGGTGGGGCTGAACCTCACCTGCCTGCAGGTGACGCTTGTGTTCTCTGGGCGATGGAGGTGACCTCCGTATTGGTGAGTTCCACCAGAAAAGTTGAACTTTATCACGATCTGGTGACTTTCTTGTAGGGGAAAAGAGGAGGGGTTCAATTTTTAGACAGTGGTAATTGTTGGCTGGCTTTAAATACTCACTAAATTCCCTGTCGATAACTATTCCCCATCCCTTGCACTACTGTACTTAAATACTGTCTCTTGGAGGTGATGGTAGTCTGGAGCTGCTTATTTGGCTTGCAAAAGCCATGCTTTGATGGTGACCAAATTTTGTTTCATACAGTTAAGTAGTTTTCAGTTTATACCTCCAAGTGATAGCTGTATTTTAGTAGCGGGTTAAGAAAAATCTTACCGTTATAGTTTGTCATTTTTAACTTGGAAAGAACGTTACAATCTTTTTAACGTGTTACAAAATGTATGTGTGTTACACTCTCCCTGCTGTTTGTATGTTCAATAATCCAAAACAGTGTAACACGCTGTTTTTCTTGCATGGGCTTTCATGTTTTCCTTCTAGGAACTTCAGGGAGACAGAAAATGCTGATTCCTTTTATTTAACTCAGAAGGATGTATGCAGCATTCCTAATTTCCCTGGGTTTTTTTGTTTGTTTGTTTGTTTGGTTTTTTTCCTCTGGATAATCTATTTGAGATTTTTTGCAGAAATAGCTCTTTTGAATACTTAATCATCACAGCCTTGTTTAAGTAAATTCTTTGGTAGCTGATTTTCACCTATATTTTGCTTTATTTTATCAGAACTTTTTCATTGTTTGCTTTTTTGTCTTTCTGTTTTACACAGTTCTCTTGTAAGTGGTAATTTGAATTGGTTTAGCTTCAACTGTTGTTGCTACTTCTATAAACAAAATTTACTAGCTGTTTAAGCAATTCAATTGCTGGTCAATGAAAAATGATAATGTGTAGTTACTGTACAAGTGTAGCATATACTGTGTTAATTGTAATAGATATTTTGAGTTCTGCTCCACTTTTATGTATGCCAGCTGCTTGTTATCATTCTTTGACATTTGGAACTTTCTATAGGAATAAATATAGAAGTGTGCTCAAAATAGCTGTTCAGTTAGGCCTTAATTTTTTTTCCCTTGATGGTTCCAGAAACATATTGCACGTAAAGGTTTTTTAATGCACTTTGGTGGAAGAATAAAGGCTCCTGTTAGCCTTCAGCCTACTTTGGGACCACATGACTCCAGTGATTTGCAAATCAAATAATTGTTGATTTCAAGACTAGCATTTAAATAATGTTTTTTTCTACAAAGTTTTTGTGTTGTTTTTTAAGGGATATTTTAGTTGATTTCTATTAGTATGCAAATGAAGTTTTTGCTCTGCTGCAAATGTATGTACACTACGAAATATTTATAGATTTAAAAACTGTTGAAGTATAAAATAATACATATCATTTACACAGTGCTTCAGAGGGTGCTTTTCATATAACTAAGAGATGTTTTTTGAGTTAAAAAAAACCCAACAAACCAAACAAAAAAAACCCCCCTGAAACTCCCAAAAGCAATGCTAATAGAATTGTATGAGTCCGGAATAGTAAATAAAATAGAATAAATGTTTTTCAGTGTCTAGTGGACTCATCAAAAGGCAGTGTTTGTTCTACTTAATCCTGCTTCACTACTAAGATTTACTGGCAGAAGATTGTTATTTGTTTCCAGTTTAAGATAGTAATTGTCTTTATAGTTGTAACTTACAACTGTGGGATTTTAATTCTGCACAGCCTGAAACTGTACAGAAATCTCTAGTGGGGAGAAGAAGGGCAAGGATTATAGAGGTTAGGCTGAGAGTTTGTAAAACGTAACTGATAAAAACGGAAGAAGGGACTGTACTCAGCAAGAGTAAGATTAGATGGTTTTTAGTTGACAGAAGTGGTAGTGTCTATCTGCACTAGTTTTACTCTCTGGTGCACTTTTTTTTGCCTAGTGTCTCTTGCAGTGCTACAAGTAGTAGGACAGTGGTAGGAGATTAAGGAGAGGATTTTAATATAAGTAAGATTTATCTAGTTTATGCAAGAACTGGTTGCTTTTTTCTGTGCTGTCAAGCTCTCTCCTCCACTAGGAGAATCTTCAGTCAACTCTCAGTTAACGCTTTGAGGGTTGTACTAAGATTAAATTGTTATCTGATACAGTTTCTGAAATAAGTGAATACTTTGCAGTTACTAATGGTGGTAGTCTCGAGAGCATTGATGGACTTTGAGGTTAAGAAAAATCTTAAATTTCCAGTTAGGGAGCGAAGACATAAAGATTTAATGTGCATTACGTGTGTTCTCATAGTAAACCCTAATCAAAATTGGGAACTGAACTCTGTTTACTGCATTTTTAATAACATAATCAGTATGCTGTAATTACTGTGTTTCACTAAATTCTGAAGGAGAAATTAATTTCTGTTTTACTTCATTTAATGAAGCCTTTTTGATGGAATAAGAATGAAAATGATAGCCGCTTTCAGATGTTATGTTTTAGCTCACTTTTTACAAATTAAATAAGGGAAAAAAAGTGTAAAACCACAGGATTGTTTTTTTTTTCTTCAACAGCTGTGCTGATAGGGTCAGAAATTATAATCCTGCAGTTGTTTTGAGTCCATTTCTGTATATACGGTTCGACTGACAACAATAACGAGACATGCCAGAGGATACAGATAGTTTAATTATAATGTAAAACTAACATTTTTTTACATATAATAGTTTGGGATGTGCAACTAGTTTATGTACTGTTAAAATGCCAACTTGACAAAAAGCCTGTACAGCTTTACTAGTTTGTGTAAAAGTGTTTGAGAAGAGGGATTTTTAAGTGCAGTGTAAGTATTCAAGCTGAAATTTGACAGTTGTAGAATTGTAATTGTGATGTTTAAAAATAAACAAGCTGTGGGATGTTGAAGAGGTAAATTGTAAGGTTCTCAGACTTAGTCCGAATAACTGTTGCTGTTCAGTTAACAGCCAAATAACCGTTGCTGTTCGGTGAACAGCTGAGTGTTCCTAACAGCCATGATAAAGAACTAATTTCTTTGGTACTTCAGCGGAGGAATGCCAAATTGTGTGAATCACCTTTCCAAAGCGCGTTGTTTCCTGTGCAGTTGCTGAAAATGTGTTTTCAGTGCTGCTGAAGAGGTCAAGTTCAGTGGCAGAAATTGAACATCAGGCAAATAAGTAGTGTGTATTTGTAAAATGTTTTCGTTCAAGGTGATGGAAAAGGAATGGTAAAGATGCTGTATATTGAGTAATACCCAATAACAATCAAAGTTTGTAATTGATATTTCTGTTGCCTAAACTTAGGACCGTGGCTTGTAAAATTGGCTTGTACTGGAGCCTTTAGAGGTTTCTTGTACAGAGGTGGTTATGTTTGTTTTTTTTTTAATCTAAGCTTTTGACCCCAGAAAGCTGCTTCTGTTTTTTTCTTAATCTGTATAAAAGGGAAAAAGAACAAAGCAGAGCTATCTCCACTGCTTGTGATTCTGCTCACAACTTTTCTTAATGAGCAAAATCTATTTGCTGTCTCATTTTTGCTCATATTGTTCAGACCCTGAGAGCAGAAGTAAACCTGACCAAAAAATTCAATTTTATTTTGTTGTCTTTGGGTAAATCTTCATTGTTAGGGCAGATACAGGATTAGCTTACTCAGAACAATGTGAATAAAGGCTTCAGATGGTATTATAGGAGTAGTAAAAAAGACAAATGTCAGTCTGTTAGTAAGGCAGTAGAGTGTATCTGCCAAGTCTTTTAAGCACCCGTGAAGCTCTTGACTAGAAAATACCAATGGCAGGTATACAATACTTTTCTTTCCTCTTAAAACTAGTTAATATTTCCTCAAATGCAGAAAACACTCAACTGAATATGAATTTTGTTTATCAAACACAATTATGGGCCTACAGGTTGGAGGATGTGCATAGTATAAGTGCCTTAAGTTAAGGTTTGACTTTTACTAAAGTTCCGTCAGTACAGTTGTCAGTCGCAGTTCTTTCCCCAGCTACTAACAGACAGAGCGGTGCTGGCAAAAGCTCTGAGGTGTACACAGATATCCTTGAACCTGTTTGCTAATGTCACTTTTTTTCATTCAAGGAATTTGAGTGAACTTTCAAAGTCTTGCTTCCTCCTGAGATAAACTGCTTCCCTACTTGGAAGGGCCCGTACTAGTGTGTTGATAGAGCTTTCTTACTATGTGTGCAGCCACACTGATAAAACTCCACTGCACCAGGATACACCTGCTACCCCACCCTGCAAACAGAACGACTCATACAGGTAAAAGTACAGTTTTGCAGGTGTAATTACACCAATATGGGTTGCTTATGCCAGCACGGCTCTGTTGATTAGGGATTGTACCCCTTAACGTTCCTGACTTGTGCAACTGTGACAGTGAACATCTGTAGTGTAGATACAATCATAGTCTTGTCTGTTTTTAAATAAAATTTTCGTGTTTGCCAGATTTCTGGTGGGCCTGCTGCTAAAGTGCCTTGAATGTTTCTATGAGAAATTGCTATTTAGCTGAATTTAGCTGTGGGAGCTTCACTCTGGTTCAAAGAAGCACTTTTTGCTACTTATCCAGAATAAAATACACTTGTAATACCTGGTGCTGTTCTCGTTCTGCTGCACTACCTACTGAGTGGTCCATCCCATCTTTCCTTTTTCTTATTTTTCTGACTGTTCTGATCCTGTATGATGCAATCTGAAATAAGAATTTTTTTAAAATGTTTTGCTTTGGGAGATGATTTTCTAGTCTGAAAGACATCAAAATAAACTTCAGCGTGTGTATTTTGTTTTGCATAAACCAGGGAGCTACTTTTACGCTATTTGCTTGGAGTAGTTATGTCATACTGTGGGGTCGCTCAGTGTCTTTTCTGTCTAATTGCTACTGTGCACTAGAGTCTGCTGTGTGTGCGTGGTAGTGATTCTGTGCATACACGTTAAATTCAACGCTTCCAGGAGGTCCCAGAGTCACTGCAGCGCGCAGGATTGCTGTCCTGTGTGCGCGCAGTTACCCGTCACGTGAGGCAGTGGCCTTCTTATGAGGCTTACGTAAGGTAAGTGAGTAGCCTGCAGAAGTCGTGGAAAGGATGATGGTGTATTTATTAGTTTCAGACATATGGTAGAGAGGGTTTATAATAATGGGTGACTAAAGACATTTTCATTTGGAAAGGTTCATTTCTTTATTATTACAAGCACAGAGACCAAGTGAATGTATTTATTTTTTTTAAGGGAAGCTATTTCTTTTACTTCTTGGAATGAATACATTTGCTTAATTATTTCCGAAATAAGCTGTCAAGTTGGTTTGCTATAAAGTTTATTGTTAATTTAGAATATTTCTTCAGTACCTTTCTCAAGTAGAAAAAAGTGATCTTGTGAAACTTACAAATAAAGTCTCATTTTTTATGAGAGAAAAATCTTGTAGAAAATTGAACACTTGTTTCTGCATCTTTCGAAATTAAAAAAAAGTAGTTAATGTTTACATTTTAAGTCTCATTAGGTGATTGGCATCAGCACTGCATATTGGTAGCACTTGGTGTCATGTAAATGTGCGCTTAGTGAGCTCTCCTGTACCAAGGCAGGACAAGTGTGTTGCACCATACCCTGGACATTTGAAATAATTTTTCAACAACAAACACAAAAAAGCTGCATTCAAAGTCAGAAAGTCTGCAAACCACGAAACTTCATTGAAATGGTTTTTCTGGTTTTCCAGGTGTGTCTGATGGTAGAAATGTGGTAGTGACGGACACTACTGAATTATTCGTGGTACTGCATCATGACACCACAAGGTCTTAGAGTACCTTCAAAGATTCTGTGACAAAATGTCAGCAAGACTGAGGAAGGGGTTTGCAACAGAGATGCAGAAGCCTCTGAATTAATTCCCCCCCTCCCCGGGAGATCTGGTCACACTGGTGTGCTGAGGTGTCCCTGGGCAGCTTTTCCCTCACGTTGGAGACTGTTGTGGTGTGGGTACCATCACATAATTTCTTTCCCCATCTTCAAAGGGTGCAGATTCTCTGTCCTCCGGTGCAGCCATTTCTGCCCTGGGGCAGCCTGATCTCCCATGCTAGGCAGGTCAGTTCTTTTCCATTACTTTTGGTAGGAACTTAGATGAGGTACTACCCAACGCTGAAAAATGAGGCTTTACAAGTGTTAGAACCTGCCTTTGTAAAGGGAGATGGGGAGGTGAGGGAAGAAGCAGAAGGTCTGAGGGGAAGGGTGGGATGTAAGACTGTATTGTAGATGTCAGTGGTGCCATCCCTGAGAAATGAATAACGTTGTGTTATGTGCATCTGGGGATGAAATACTGCTCTGATACTAAAAGCTACCTTAAAACTAGATCTTGGTGATGCTTTGTCCTAATTTGGCTATATGGGACTGCTTATATTTGCCTGTAATTATTACTGCTTCATGCAGTATTTAAGAAGAGTACACATTTCTTAAATTAGGATGGGGTATTTCTGAGGAACGTGGCTTTATTAATGAATTGCGTATTACTGAGTCTACACTGTACAAATTTCAAAGCTTGTTAATGTGTTAATTTTTTAAATGGAAATAATGGCTTGACTCTAGAATAGGAAGAATTAACTGCCACTTTTAAGTTGTTAGTATTGCAGGCATATGAGGTGGTAGGTTTGTTTATAATATTGGAATTAATTTAGTGTGTTTAACGATAGCCAGCAAAGCATTTACAGATGAGTGTTACAGTTTCTGTAGCATTATTTCTCTTTGTGTTTATTCTTCTAGGTCTATAAACATTGAAATACTTTGATTTTATGCAAATTTTCTTTTTAACACGATCTTTCAAATGTAAACTTCTTCTGGCATAAAATCTTTGTATTTACCAGGGATGTCTGGACTTTTGACCTTGAACTGCAGCTTGTCTATAGCAGTCAAGTGGTGAGATAGTAAATTATTTGGGGTTCAGGGGAGGAGTTCAGGTTCACAACAATTTTCTTACATCTCCCCATATCCAGACTTGAGCCTTACGACTGCTGCCTGTCTCACTCTTCAACTCTCATTGCTTCTCTCTTGTCACAACATTCCCATTTCACAACTTTTTCAAAGGTGTTTTCCTTCTTTCAGAAGGAAGATACTTAAATCGGTAAGCAGTGAAAATAAGAGACCATATACTAGTTGTACTTGGTCATCTGATTTTCTGTTGCTTCTCATGGCGGCAGTCTGCTCTTGCATCTTTGATGGATGAGCAGATGGAGGGAATCGCACTGCAGCCCTGTGTGTACATGGCTTTCTCCAGTGCAGAACCTGTGTCCTGCTGTTCTTGGGGGTCAGTGGATTGTGCCTTTTGTCCGTGGTCTGAATGGAACTGCTTATTTCTGTACAAAGTAGGTTTTGCCCTACTGACTTCCTTTGGGCTGCTTTTGTAATGCTCATTGATGCAAGGGATTAATTTTGCCGCTGCTTACTAGAAAGAGTGCAGGTTTCCCAGATGTCATCTTTGACAGATAGGGATGCAAAGTAATTTCCAGTGGGAGTGGCATCAACTAAGCCATACCAATGTTTCTTTTATTTGCATCAGAAATTACGTCCTTATATGAGTTCTCAAGACAATTTTTTTCCCCTCATTCTCATAATTTATCATAGTTAAATGTGGTATTAATATATTTGCTTATTAGGAATTTGTTAACACTTAAAGGAGGCATAGGCCAAGCCCAGTGCCTTTTTTACAGGGAATAAAATGAGCAAATAGTGTCAGTTGTGATTGGAATCACTGTTACATCATTCTGGAAAGGATGCTTTCTGTCCTGTTCATAACATCCTGCAGTTACTTTGATATTTAAGAAACTTATCCTGGATGTTTTGGTTCGAGCCAAGTACCTTGCATGTCAAGCCTTCTAATTCTGAAGAAACTCACAGAAAAATAAAACTAAAGGCCAGTTAGAAGTCATTGTAATTGAAGCTAATATCTTAAATACTGGCACAGACTGGATTTGTGTCAGGACGTGGAGATGAAACTGGTCACTGATGAATGATACCTGCTTGTAAAAGCTAGAAGGTCTAAGACTCTTACGCTTTGAATTTCTTTGCCGATGCAAACAGTCTTCTCACTAACCCTAGTTTTCTGAAAGTTGTTCAACTATTGGCCGTTGTGGTGGTTTGCGATTTCTGTCCTGTCCTTGGGCCCTGGCCGTTGAATTTCCATAATTATCTGGAACATTACCTGGAGCTTCAATATGAAGACTTTAATAAAAAAAAAAAATAAAAAGCACCTTTGTTTTTCTGTCACAGTAGAAGTAAACGTTTGCTGGGTAACAGGTCATGCTGAAACAACTGCAGGTACTAGGTAGGGTCTATCATAAGTCTTAAATATGAGGTGAACCCTGCTTCTTGGATGCTTGTGTAAGGGTGAGTATGCGTGAGATCTTTCAAAATCAGACATCCTTCTGTAGAGTTCTAGGGTGAGTAGGGAATAAGAGAACTAACAGGTGCCGTACACTAATCATTTGGACTAAAGTATTCATGCGAGGTGCTTGTATAACCTCTAAATAATGAGATACCAGAATTTGTGCAGATTACAGCAAATGGGCTGAGTATTGAAGAGTGCTGACATCCAAGAACATGGGATAAGGTGCAGCCTATTTTGCCATCTAGCTGTTGACAATGAGGATTAACATTAATGAGAGGATAAAGATCACTAGCCTTTCATATAGGCTCCTCAAAAAACTAAATAAAATAGCTAGTAAGCTGAAACTGAAGAATTTACCCTGAAATCTGTCTCTTTTTTTTTTTTTTTTTTTTGGGTACACAAATCCTTAGATAAAGGAGAAATTAAGTTATTTCTTCTGGTTGTTTTTAGTTCATGTGAAAGGTTTTATTACCAAGCTGTCTTTCAAGATCCTTTTTTAGAGTGAAGTCTTCCCAGTTAACTGAGGCAGGGAATTCTTAATGCAGTTAAAATGGTAAGTTCTAGAAAAGACAAAATCTTTATGCAGTCAGTGGACCCATTGAATGTTTTATTACCTCTTCAGGGAAATGAGAGCAAAACTAGAAGTGGAGATACTGATCTGAATGTATGTTTGTTGGTAATTTGTTGAATCGGCCTTGTCTAAAAATATAAGCACATAAAGGTGGGGAAATGGTGGTGTTCTTTAAAAGCTTTGCTCTGTCATCATCAGATTAAGCTGTTATATTGAGGCATCTTAAAAAGGGCTTAATGAAGTCAGCAGCAGTAGATCCAGCTTCAAGCTGCCTGTCCTGCAGTTAGCATCTCTCAGCTCTGTTACGGGCGTAGATAATCTCTCTTCCTTTTTGCCTGAGATTTGTGAACTGTTGAGTTACAAAGGTGGCAGTGGATAGCAGTATGCTTTTCTTGAGGTTTTGAGGTTTTGTCTGAATGTGAGAGGGATAATGCATTTACAGAACAGTGGAGTGAGGTTACAAGCGTTCTCTTTTTTTTCCTTTTGTTGTTTAATGAAGGCATGTTGGAGGGTAGATTTTTAAATATGTATTGTGTCTTTGTGAACAAGTGGTATTGCAATAGCAGGATTTGGAATTTGGGACTATCTTTTCTGTCTCTTATTATATTGGCTGCTGGTACTGTTCTGGAATTTCTTCAAGCCATGTGTACTGAACAACGTACAGGTTTGCAGTAGTTAGAGAATCCCCAGGGACGCTGAATGTGAGTGGTGGCTTCTGTAGTCTTACAGAGTGGGCAGCCCTGGGTTTTCGGGTTTGTCACTGCTTGAAAATAGTTGACCAAATTGAAAGCTTGTGACAGTTTTGTGGGTTTTTTTCTAGGGTGGGATACTTTTGTGCTTCAATTGCTTCTGGAATTTAGGTCCAGAATGAATTCAAGTGCCTAACCTGTTTTGGGAAAACTGGAGCATTTTACCTGCAAACTGACGGGGGAGGAAAAACCTAAATAAATGTTTTCTTGGCGGAACTTTCTTTCTCAGGATACTGTGCATGAGCTTGATGCTCCAGTTTTAGCTAAGTGACTGTTCTGTTTCACTGGAATGCTCACGTTATTACAGTTTGCAAGCTTAAAACAGTCTTGACTGAGGGGGCAGTTAATGAAATCCTGCTGGCTAAGATCCGATGAGCGCTTGCTGCGTGGATGATGGTGTGCACGTGTTGAATGAGATGGCAGCAAGGTGCTGTGCCAGCTCAGCCTGCTTAAGGGGATCTTGTTCTCCATCCCTGTTCTTGCACGTCTTTACACTAGTTCTGAGGTTCGTTTTTTATATCCTTTTGGATCCCTCTTTGGCGGGTTCACTTTCTGCTGAATTCACAAGCGGTGTGTTTACTGAGGAGCCAGGTGACTGTGTCTGTGGCAGAGGTGGGTGGGTGGATGTGGCGTAGACCATGTAACTGAGCACGGGAGAAGGGAGCAGGACAGTAGCAGCCCAGGTAGTGTTAGGGTTGTACTTTTTTCTTCGTAGTCCATAACCATGGATTTAATAAGTATTGTGAATCCTTTGTTTAATGAGGATCTGCTGTGTACGTTATGCAACCATTTAAATCCACCTAGGGTTTGTATTGGCAAAGCTTACTTCATCTGTGAAGGGAGAAGAGGTTTTTCCTTTAAGAAACTCTTGATTTGTGTTTCTAACTTTATTTATAGTTGGTCTTAAAAGCTTACGCATTTTCACAGTGGAGATTGCTCATCACAGAAGTTCTTAACCGAAGCAAAACCAGAGGACTTTCTGAATAAGCCACAGTATATATTTATCATTATCATTATTTTGCCTTTCTGTCCCGTCATTTATAGAGATTCTTGCCTCAAATTTTTCAGAGGTACATAATATCCTTTCCAAAGGAATATCCTTTCTAAAGGAGATGTGGCAGAAAGGCAGGATTATGCTAATGGGAATTGTCTGTTAGGCGAACTACAATAATTTTCAGCTTCCAGCTAGAACTTCCAGTTTCGGTAATATGATTAGTGCACTGTATTAGGAGGAATAAGATTAAGTTGATCACGGATGTTCAGTTCCTTTAAAGCAAGGTATCCAGTTTGGTGCTTCAGCTTACATTTCTGTCAGCATCTCAACTGCAATTGAGTAGTTAACTTGAGAACAAACAGAAGAAAATGAACAAAAAAAATCATACTGAACTGGGAAGAGAAACAGATATTTGAAGGCTTCCAAAGCTGCCTTATGTTGTAGTAAATATTTTTGCAGGCAGTTGGTAGAAAGTTTGCTTAGAAGTGCCAGCAGGCTTGCTACGTTTGAAAGTGTAATTGTGAGTTAAGACTTTGTGCTTTTATGTTTTGATAATATTTGATTTTTCAGCTTCTTTTAGGCATTTAATTTTAACCTGTGTTAAGATGCAGTTCTGCAAGAGCAGATTCATGTAAAATAAGTTTGAAACTTACTCTTATTTTTCATGAAAAATAATTTGGACTAAATGGGGAGAGGAAAAAAATGGAGATACTAAATAATAAGAAGAAACAACCAGGCATTTTACAGCAAATGTAGGGGGTCTGCAGTTTTATTGTTTTAAGTGTACTGACTTTTTAACCTCTCAAATTTGAAATTATTTTAAAATTGCAGTTCTGTTAAAGTTTTTTCCTGTAGGTATTAGAGGTAATAATACAGGTAATTATGAGAGAACATCCACTAATGCAAAAAGAAGCATGATTCTTGCATAGAATCTCTTAGTTTTCAATTATTATTTGTGTTAACAATGCTATTTTACGTTAAATCAGAGCTGTAGACTGTGCACTGTGCAGCCTTGCCACTGGGTGGGGTATGACTAACGTTGTAAAATGTATTCCGTTCAACGAGCCAGAACGTCTCCCCAGAAGAGAGGACGTCGGTTCCGGTTTTGGAATGCTGTAGTGATACCGGCTCTGTGGCTCCAACGTAATTGTAAAGAGCGTGTTGCACGCAGGGCCTTGAATGCACAGATGCATAACTGTGCACTGTGGAGACAAACCTTTAGACAATTCTTTCTTTAGTATGTTACTGGATAAATTATTCAAATAGGATGCAATTTTTGCATGTTGTAGGCACATAGTTTGTTTCATAGTTTAATATTAGAGTTGAACAAGAAGTGCTTAGCTGACTTTCCCCTCTTCCTTTAGGCATATCACTTAAAATTGCATGATGTGTGATCAGTTGGAGATTCTGAACAGGGAGATTGAAAGGTTATTACAGAGCAACAGCGTGGAAGAAGGCACTTTAAACTCAGACTGTCTTCAGCCATCAGTGACTGACTCCCTGGATATAATCACTGATTCAGACAATGGAGCAAAGTACATATTAGAGCAGGTATTCAATGCCATGAGATACAGCACTAGGGACTTTAAAATGAGTTTATTCTATTGTCTTTTTTGTTTAAATTTTTTCTCCTGTTTTTGGAGTGGGAATAGTTAGCCAAGGGAAAGAATGTAGGTAATGTATGTAACCTCCTATAGAGAAGGTACAGGGGAAGGAAATACTGATGTAGATCTATCTATATACTCGTTTTTTTCCTAATTCTGCTTTGCCACAGTCATGCAAATTTTGAGATGTATTGTTCATGAAAGAATAAAGTGATCCACTGATGAGAGTCAGATTGGGGAAGGGTTTGTCTTCTCCCCTCTCGTTATTTTTGGGATGGTGACATGGCATTGGAGAACACCTAGAGGTGATCATTGCTTAGGAAGTAAAAAGTGTTTCTAAAGAGCAAAGATGCTTTAAGAGTTGGGGGCTTGGGAGATTTGGAAAAAAAAATGTATTCTTTAAAAAGAAAAGTCAGACGGTGTATTGGCACATCTATGAAGGATTATCTAATCTGTTCTTAAATTTGTCTGTCTCCCCACCTGGAGTGTTAACAATTAGTTTTTACTCTTTCAAAAGAATTATTGTTTTAGTTGTTTCCTACAGCTACTATGGCAGTTCCCCTGCATCTTTAATTGCAGAATGCTGACATGCAGAGTCTGTGTCCAGTATTGCTCTTTTGTCTTCACTAATTTATTTTATAGGCCGGTTCAAAAGTTACTTTTTCTGCCCAGTCCATCTGGTCCTGCTTTTTCCTCCCAAATTCTTTTCCAGTGTTGTTCTAGCTTGGTAGACTACTTTGGGTTAAGTGAATGCATTTCCTACTGATTTTCAAGCTCACGTGCTCAGAAGCAAGCAGTCAGTGTTGATGTTCAATTGCCATCTGCATGTGAATTGGGACCCCTGGACTAAACAGTTGTTCAGATGATTTAACTGAATGCCTTGTGATTTTGAAATATTTTCCAAGGGTTAATTTTTGGGAAAATGTGGTGTTATTGATGTCCTCTGCTGTCCTTGAAATAAAGCTTCTGAAATTTTCTGTATTGCAAGCCTTATTAGTGAAAGGGACAGTGGTAAGGAAATTACTTAATTGTGAAGCTCAACTAGAAATTTTTATCCGTTACTCTTCTGGAAGTCTTAATGGGATCTAAATGAATTGATGAGAGTACATTTGTATTTTGTATTTATTTCAAAGGTCTCAACTGTTGGTAAGTGCTGGAGGTGGTATTTCTTTACTTTGACTTTTCTTTCCAGTTTCGGTGTCTTTCTGAAAGTAGAAAACTGTCAAGAAGGCAAAATAACAGAATTTGCTTTATAATGTAAGAGAGGAAAAACAATTCCGAATTTATGTAAACAATAGGAAGATAAGTTCATAAACATATATCAGTGCCTTATTTTGTCTCTTTTTTTTTTTTTTTCTTTTCTTTTCTTCCCCCAGGAGCCAGCAGGAGAAGGAGGATTGGTAGTATTTGGTCCTGCTGACAACTCAGAGACTCAGTCCGGCACTTCTGAATCAGGAAATTCAGCATGTGCTGGAAGGATAATGCTGAATGACTCTGATCCTTTGCTGCCCTCCTCTGGCTCTCCTTTTCATTCAGCTCTGCAGGGAGAAACCGTTCGAACCTCTAATGCTGTGTCAGGTAAAGCATATAGAGGACATTGAAGAGACTTTTTATTTCTTTACATTTTATCTGGAATTTAAATCTCAATTTGGATTACCTCTGCTTCTATCTTTTAACATTTCTTCATCTTCCAAGGTAAACAAAGATGTAAACTTTAATTGTTTTGACTTGTTCCCTTACTTCCATTGCAGCCTTTTTCTGGTGTGAATATAATTTTAGCGTTGTTTTTTTTTAAAAAAATTAAAAATTGTAGTTCGTGATTATTTTTTTTTTTTTACAAGGGAACTTAATGGAATTTCATATTGGATTGAAGCAGTTTCAGCTTTGTACCTCTGTACTGCATGCTTAAAATTCACTTTTTATTATGACTGTAATGTTAAAAGTAATCAGTTACTACTTAAATTGATGTTCTGGAGTCTGCTGCTTTTACAGCGACATTTACAGTATCTCACTGAAATGACTCTTAAGTTACAACTTAAGTGTTAATTTCTTTAACATATCTGCACGGATGCTTATGTTTCCATAGCATTGACAGTTACGTTTCTGTTGTAGCATTGTTAAATGCAATCCTAGAAAGCAGAGGAGTTGCGCTGTAGAGAGATCATGTTTGATAAGGCAGAACAGTAATGCAGCTGATGCAGCGTATGAAATAAGGAGGCATTTATCACCAGTGTGCACTGCAAGATTGGGAAAAGCTTCCTGAAGGATGCCTCTGAAAACTTGTAGCTGTAATATGTACAGCTGTAGGAAAGATCTTTGATTCTTCCAGCAAGTACTGTTATTTAGGAATTCTGTTAATATTCCTTTTGGCTTACCTGTGCAATTCTTGAGTCAGGAGTACACATACAACTACTCCAGAAACATTCTTGGGGCAGAGTTGGGGGTGTTTGTTGTTGTTTTCAAAATACTGTTTCTGTTTACCCAGTTCATTGAGGGATACTTACTACTGCATATTACAGTTTCACATGAGCAATGTAATTGCAATGACTGCAAAACATAGCTTCTGCATTCATTTAGGAGAGCATTTACATGGCATGCAACTCATTTAAAACATTGCACCATAGTGTAATAGTAAATGCAGTCGCAGATTTTGTATTTTTCTCTCATTTGCTTCTGTCTTCTCAAATCAGAGAGTCTCCTAGTATGCTGGAAAAAGACTTTTAAGAAAAAAGGGATCCTGGTTGTCAGCACAGATTCCCCCCCCCCCCCCCCCCCCTCCTATGGCTCTGTCTGTGATAGCTGGAGGTTCTTTCATGAATTTTTTTTTTGGGGGGGGAGGGTGTTTGGGGTTTTTTTGTTTGTGGTTTTTTTTGTTGTTGTTGTCATTCTGGTAGATGGTATAGGTTGAAAACCCTTTTGTAAATAACCATGTCAGGAAGCAGCCTTTCTCAAGTTTCATTCAACACAGATTTGTTTGTTTGTTTGTTTCCAGAGAGATGTTGAGAAGATTTTTATTTTATTCTTTTCTGTATGATTTCTTCTATCCAATAAACCTGGCTAGGGAAATAATGAAGGGAAAGTGTGTTGCTTTATCTTGAATATCCACCAGTGTTTCTGAAACAACTTAAAAATAGCAGCTAAACTATTTAATAGACAAGATACAGACCTAGTTTATTTTAACAAGGAAGCCTAGGGTATTTCTCTGGTTTTACATTTTGCTTAAAATCCAAAGCCTCATTACTCTTTGACTAACCCTGTATTATCTAAACAGCAGTAGCTTTGAATTCCTTTAAACTGGCTGTTGTTTCTACCTTGTTTCTTATCCTGCTGCAGGTAATCAGCAGTCCTTTCTACCAGAAAATGTTATTGATATCAAATACCATCCTCACCTTTAAGACAGTAACTGTGTCTGTGCTGTCTGTTCGGGTGACTCCTTGTTCTGCCCCATGGTCTTTCACACTGGTGCACACATGGTTCCCGTGTCCACGTAAGGAGTGGAACTGCTATAGGTTTTTCCCCAAACAAACCCTAGGGAGTAGGTTCGTACCACGAAAGGAATTTTTTTTTTGAGAAATATCAGAAAATACCAGAAATATCAGAAATCCTAAGGCTATTTAATAAAATATGTCAGTATAGTGTGCAAACCCATATGTTTAACTTAGTGCTTTGTTTTTGAAGGAATTCAGTCAGCTTTTTGTTGATATTCAGTGACTATTAGTGGCTTGAAATTCAAGTTAAGTATTTGTTACAATAACATAATAAGATTACATCAGAATATTTAATAATTACTTAGGCTGTGAGTATTTTTGAGTCTGAGTTTTGAACCTTATGTTTCTCTTCAGCGTTTCAGGGTGGGGACAGTGGTGTCCGTACTATGGAACAAGCTGTAAATTCACAGCCAGTGCCATTAGAATCTGAATCTAATACTGACAACATGGAAAATAGTTCTCCTGGTAAGATTTCTTCCTTTTAAATTGAGCAGAAAATATGCTTATTTGTCCATTGTGTATACGTGTGTATATATGTGTATATATATTTTTTGTGTATACGTGTGTATATATGTGTATATATATTTTTAAATAACAGAAGAGTTTGTAACAGCTGGATTATATTGGCACAATGTTCAGTGATGTACTTAATTGCTACTGCTGTTGTATTACATTCGCAAGAAAGCATTTTATCTGTTTTCAGGGTCATAAAATGAGGTGGGGAGAGAGAGATTATCACAAAGAACATAATACTATGTTGAAAAAAAAACTTAAGAAAAACCATCTTGCTTCACCACCAGTTTAATAACTGTTCCCTTGTTTTTAGCATCAGTTTTGGATGAGAAAGGTGAGCAAAGCAACGAGGAGGAACAAAAAGCTATCAAGCCTACAAGTAAAGAGTTCAGGAAAACCTGGGGGTTTCGAAGGACTACAATTGCTAAGCGAGAAGGTGCAGGAGATGTTGATGTGGACTCTAGCGAACAGCAGCCACAACAGCAGCAGCAAAGCTTAAACCTCAGGCGTAGTGGACGGCAACCAAAGCGAACGGAAAGAGTGGAAGAATTTCTCACAACAGTAAGACGCAGGGGAAGGAGGAGTGCTCCTACAGCTCTGGAAGATTCAAGTGAACCAGCATCCTGTCCAGCTACAGATGCTGAAACTGCTTCAGAAGATAGTGTTGAGAGCACTCCAGATATAAAACCTGCAACTCGGAGGATTGCCACTAGGAGTAGTAAGGATCAGAAAGGCTCTAAAAGCAGACGCGCAAAAGAGGAGGAAGAAGAAGAGGAGGAGGAGGAAGAGGAGGAGGAAGAGGAAGATGATACTTCTGATAGTGATAGTGATGGGTTGACTCTAAAGGAACTGCAGAATCGACTAAGAAAGAAACGTGTGGAGCAGAAACCTGTGCAGCTGACGTTGAAGGATATACAGAACCGCCTGAGGAAACGGAATTCAGAACAAGATCCTACAGAAACAGGGGATGTCCAGTCTGAAAAACAAGTTGAGTCTGAGTTGCCTGTCAAACAAGAGCCTGAGACTGCAGACAGCACTGAGATTGCAAGTCAAGTGGTTGTGTCTGAGGAAGACACTGAAGATCTTCAGGTTGAGAAAGAGGCAAAGCCTGCCCTTGACACAAAAGGGGTCACAGATGAAGAACCTGAAGAACTGCCCAAAAGCAAACCCGAGTCTGAGATTTATGACCCAAATGCACTGTATTGTATTTGTCGTCAGCCTCATAATAACAGGTGAGCAAAGGTTTCAACTAAAGATGCAGTGCAAGTAGTTGGAATTTTTCTGTGATGAAAAATTAAACCAAATGCTAATGGTTAGTTTTTCAGTACATGTAAGTGAGCTGTTGGGTTTGTGTGAAGTTTGGGGGGGAATTTATAAGAAATGTTTAAAAGAGGGGATAAATGAATACAAAAATGAACAGTGAGGCAGAACAGTGTTCTGGTACTTTAGTGGGGTACTTAAGATCTGCTGCTTGAAATATCTGTTGAGGGTTAATTGTCTTTTCATTTCACAATGTTTTACTGTTCCTTGGGTTTTGTTTTTTTTTTTTTTTCCCAGGTTTATGATTTGTTGTGATAGATGTGAGGAATGGTTTCATGGTGACTGTGTGGGTATTTCTGAGGCTCGAGGGCGATTGTTGGAGAGGAATGGTGAGGACTATATCTGTCCAAACTGCACCATTCTGCAGGGACAGGATGAGCCTCTTTCAGAAGTAGACCAGCAGGACGCTAAAGCGGGACAAGTAAATGTGGATGGCACAGAATTCACAAGCATAGGAACAATTGAACAAAAATCTGTTGAGGACCAAGGAATCAAGGGTAGGATTGAAAAAGCTGCAAATCCAAGTGGGAAGAAAAAACTAAAGATATTTCAGCCTGTAAGTATTTTAATTGTTTCTTATTTTTCGTGTTTCACTGAGTACATTGAGACAACGGTGTACTTGTATGGCTGTAAATCTAACTTGTTTTTTAAAGCTAAATATGAAGCTGAACAACCCACTAAGTATTACTGTTTAGCAGAAGTTTATCCATAGTTCTGTCAGTACAGGAACTAAAACTAAGCAAGTGTTATTTTGAAGTGGGGAATTTAAAAGTTTTATGTAGGTGTAAGGAAACGCCACACTACATGCTTTGTGCTATTCTGCCCTTTATAAATACTGTTTTGGAAGTCAATAAGGTGTTCTTTTAATAAAAATATTAGAATTCTGAGCTGGTTTATACTAGCTTTGAAATAATCTCAAACAATTTTGGACATTTTCAATGATAGTGAAATTTTTTACTTAACATTGACAAGTGTCTGTTGAAGTTAATTCCAGCTGTACTTCCTCTGTCCTTCCAATTAGTCTTTGAAGTTCTGATTTTTGTCCTGATGCTTCTTCAGGTTATTAGTAAACAGAGAATTGTTTTATACTGCCTTTTTTAACATAAAAATATTTATTTCAAATTATTGCAAATTTTGGCATAAAATATAAAAGAAGCTTAAATTTTGTAATAGCAAGCTCCATGCCCGATTCAAAATACAGGCATTCTTCACCTCAATGTACCGGAATTTAAAAACTTCATGCTACAGTGGTTGTCTTTGTATTGCCTAAGCTACTGTAGTAACACCAACATCTTGAGCATTTTCCTTTCCTTCTTACTATGCCTTGAAGAGCATGTTTAGTGTATATGCTGTTAGAATGCTACAGCTATTTGTATTTTTTTTCTGTATAAATCTGCCCTTTGACACCTAACCTTTAAACTTCGAAATCATCCCTAGAATAAGTATTGCCAGTTTGAGTGTAAGCGTCTCTCTGGAGGAATCTTTCTGTTGTAGTACATTTTCTACAAAACGTTTATGGAACAACCCCCTGCCCAGTCAATTTAAATAGCAGAGCTATCCATATCAGTGTAGTGAGCTTAAGGTATAGATCTGAACAGTTTGAGCTTAATATATAAATATTTACTATTTTAAGATAAATGTGTAAAGACAGTATTTTTCTCAAAAATGTTTTCAAATACAGTTTCAAATACATTTGTACTTTTTTGTACGCAAAAACGTTTTTGAGAGTCCAGTTCTGTTGGCATTGGTCTGCATTTCACTGACACTGTTAGTATTAATTTTAAGTTCTGCTTCTGAGTATCATCAATTACTCTTTGATACTAGCATGCTAACAAGTTACTTAAACATGTTGGGCATCTTTCCTTTAGTGGAAGAAAAACATAAGCGTCATTAACTCATTGCCTTTTCTGGAAGAACTGCTAATATTTTAGGTATTCTTTTGGCATTTGGAAATGGAATGGAACTGCTCTATGTGTGTTTGCCAGGTGGTACCAGCTTCCGAGAGAACTGAACGGTCAAGCCTGTGTTTTAGCCCATGCTGTCCCTCGTCCCTCAGTTCAGATCCCTCTTGTATAAACAAGCACCACTCCCACTGCAGAATTCCCTGCCCATTCTAGGCAAAAAGATCATTGCTGTTTCATATGTTGCTGGCCTGAAATCCCTCTGTGGTACAGCGACTGAACAGTCTAATTATTCAGTTTATCTGTTGTCTTACACCAGTATTCTGAGCACTTTGAGAAAGACTCCTTTTTGTTGCTATCCATAAGCACCTATAGCTGTAGAGGTTTGGTTTGTGATTAGAGCTCCTAGAAATTGTGTAAGTACAGACATCAGCACTGCAAGTTGTGTCATCATCTGAGTAAATGCCCTTAAGTAGAAATGACAGCTCAGCCTGAAGTTTGAGGTGCTTCTTAGGGAACATGAATTGATACTTCTGTCTTGTACTTCATAGTTAAGTGTGTACATGATGGAAAAGTATTCTAAAGCATAAGCTTAATTTTTATGGGATAATTCCCAAACCCAGGTTTTATCAGACTGCAGCAGATAATGCTGTCTTACTGACTTTTGATTGGGGAAAAACAAGCCACACTATGCAAATAATTTTTTTTTTATTTTTTTTTTACTGGAAATATTCCTGAAATCTTACTTTTGGTAATTACAAATTGCAGTTTATTGATAGGGGAGAGGCTGTCTAGAGCTACAGTAGTTCCATGTGATAGGTCAGTTGTATAACATTTTTAGGAGTAGGCTAGAAGAGTGAGACTCAAGGCATAATTCCTAGAGGTGATATGTTGGAGCCTAAAGAGCTTTCAGATATTTCTAGACTTTGACCTCATGTACTCTGTTTTCAAGGAATGTCCTATTTTCTAAATCTTAACATTTGAAGTGGAAGCGCTGAAGTATATAACACTGATATAAATGGAGAGTAATTGTGAAGTAGAGGAAAATACAGATTGCATATCCAGACTTCTCAATGTGTAAGAAGTATTAGGCTATGGCAAAATTGTCTAGGAGAATGTTTGTGTAAGTTGGAGACTTGTTAAATTAAAATTGGTAAACCTCTAGAGCAAGAATTATCTGTACACCTGAATAGCTGAGTGCTTCCTTTTGCATGTGTGCATGGTTGAGGACAGCTGCTGATGGTGATATATCAAGGAAAATGTGTTTTAGAAACCTTGCTCTTGAGAAACCAGTTCTGCATCATTAAGGAGACTTCTCACATGATGTAGAGGATCAGCAAAAAGCATTTGTGTGCTTACGGGATCTGAAAATCTAGGAAACCAGCCTCCTTTAGTTCACTGCTAGCAGACCAAACACTTGAAAATGCAATGTGTTCTTAAACTTACAAAAGTGAAATTCTGACATTTGGATGGGTTGTTTCTGTTACATCATGAATGAAAGCTGTTTTCACACTGGCAATTGTGCAAGCCACTGACAGTCATAGCTGTGGTCTGCGCATATGACACGTAAGCATTTCCTCATGTTGTAGAGGTACGTTTCTGTTGTTTAGTCTTTGAAATTTGAACTCACTCCATTTCAATCTGTAGGTAATTGAAGCTTCTGGTGCATCAAAGTGCATTGGTCCTGGCTGTTTTAATTTGGCTCAGCCTGATTCTGTGTATTGCAGCAATGACTGCATTCTCAAACATGCTGCAGCCACGATGAAGTTTTTAAGTGCTGGCAAAGATGGAAAACCAAAACCTAAAGAGAAGATCAAACCAAAATCTGAAAAACCTGGCATGCCAAAATCTCAACCGCAGGTAAGCTAATGTTTGTGATCCAAAACAGTTGCCCTGACGCACAGTGGCTTATTTCTGTGCTCTCCTTTTTCAGACAAATAAAATTGTCAAGTCCTGCATTGAAGGAGGAGCTTTCCGTTCTTTTGTTGTTGCTCTCCTCTTGCCTTTTTCTGTGCTAAAAGCATTGTTTCATTCTTCAGACAATAAAATGTTTTTCTGTCACTTTTTAAAAAATCTTAGTAATACGTAGAGATAGTTTCTTGAAAGGGCCTTCTAGATGGCAGCGCACTATTTAAAAAAAATTATTTTAATTAATTCCAAATTAATTTACCTTTAAAAAACATATAAGCAATACACCTTTTTTATTTTAATTTCATTCCAAATTAATTTTCCCTGTTTTTAACTCCAAATTAGTGGGTTTGGGGCAGTAATTTGGAATTACTGTGAATTGTGAACTAACACGACTGCATTGTGTGTGTGCTTTGGGAAGCAAAAAGATGAAATCGAAGCCTTCTCCCTTTTTTGAAACCATTATAAAATGGGCAGTAGTTTTTCAAACAAATAAAAAAAAAAACCCCACAACTTGATGATAAATACTGCTTTTTTTGAGGTGGTTTCTTTGCCATTCTGTTTTCCTGAAGTTCCAGTGTGTATTACCTTTGCTTTATAGACTTGAATGTGAAATTACATCATTTCAAGTGTATTTACAGGAGCTTGCTATAAAAGAAATTTGTGTATGTAACTACATGCTTGGTTTTAGAATATAAAATATTTGATGATTATTAGTAATTAAGCTTCTTTTAATCATACAGGCCAGTATTAAGCCTCTTTCAAACCAAAAGAGACAATTTCCTGAGAAAAGAGAGATGAATATGAAGAAGACTGTTTTGACAACTGCCAAGACTGAGGCAAACACTCAACCTATTGCTAAAGAGCCAGCAGCAGAAAACAGCACACCATCCTGGGCAAGCGATCATAATTACAATGCTGTAAAGCCTGAAAGGACTGCTGCCATTTCATCTTCACTGTTGTTCAAATGTATGTATCGCATAGGGATATTCCTGAATAATCATTTACATTTTCTTTGAATACCCATCCATTCTTGGCTCTGCAAGACTAGGGAGTTTAGGATTTGGGTTTTTTTTTTCTTAATGTGGCACCAAACTACTTTTCTCCACCTTCAAAGATTCGCACAAAGATATACACAAATGGGAGACACTTTTAGAAGTTTCATTTGTATCATATGACAGTTGTATGATTAGGAGCCTGTCAATCTACCCAGCTGATTTCTGGATGAAAACTACATGATTAAGCTTTAAATTTTTCCTATAAAGACAATAATGGTTTCTAATCTAGAAAAGGTAAGTATTGATACATCCGTGTTAAGTTTTACAGAAAGGTTGCACAGCGTGCACCATGAATCAGCAATTGACTGTACTAATTTGAATTGTATTCTTGTAATTTAGATTTGGCACCTGTCTCTCAGGTCTTGCATTTTCAGTGCTAGTGCCGAGAATGAAATCTTCAACGTGGTATCCAACGATACTTTACACTTCTGCAAACAGCTTTTAACTGTCAAGTGTATCCAAGTTCTTCCTGCTGCTTTTCTTCCTTACATGAAATAATTTAAGGACCATTCTTTACTTTTAAGTTTGGGGGGGAGGCAGTACTCTCCCCCACCCCCCCCCCTTTTCTTTTCTTCCCTTTCTATTTATATGTTCATACTTCACACATTATCCACGCACACAAGAACACATCTTAAGTGGATATTAGGCAGAGATATTGCCTTGCATATTTTTGCAGGTTTTGAATAGCATCCTTGTAACTCTCATAAAGGTAAGTAAATACTGCTTTGTAGCCTGAACAAGTCTTGCTGCTAATGACGTTTTTTGATTGACTCCAGCTAAGTAGTTTTATAATGCAGTGGTGGAACTTCAGATGAAACCTTACATTTCACATTTACCAAACACATGACCTGGTGTCTAATGTTCACTCACTTGAAGATTAATGAATTCAGAAATTCAGTTCTCGTAGCTGTCTTAACCACACTTTAGCCAATTTTACATTTTATGTTCAGGAATAAACCTAGTTACTAAACACTTACATTATATGTAAAGTAACTGATAAGTTTATAAATTATCTTTAAGATGAGATTTTTTTTTTAGATGTAATTTTTGAACACTGAGGGAACACCAGCTACCCTAAATTGCTCTTTATTATTATAGCACACAGTAGACTTACTAGGTATATTTTAATTGTATTTACCCAAATCAGGTGTTTAAATGGTTATAATTTTTCCCTGCATATTTTTGTTGCATATTTTGTTACTTGGGCCCTGTGCCTTTTTTTTATAGTGAACTCTTAAGATAGATATTTTGATAAACTTGCATTTTTTTAAGCTTCTTCTAAAGAAACTGTAGCTTTTTTGTGTCAGAAACAGTAGTGTTTTAAACATAACAGGAGAGAAAGATGTAAATGAAACTG
Source organism: Platalea leucorodia (assembly GCF_965183815.1). Classification (NCBI taxonomy): domain Eukaryota; kingdom Metazoa; phylum Chordata; class Aves; order Pelecaniformes; family Threskiornithidae; genus Platalea; species Platalea leucorodia. The sequence continues at coordinate 14,351,099 of NC_138835.1, read as the reverse complement.
TAAGGGCTTATTTTACATGTCAAATTTTTATGACACTTTCTGTCTCATAACCATATCACTTAAAATGTCCTTATATACGTTTTTTTTTTTCCTAGGAGATTGAGGCAGTGAGTTTGGGTTTTTTTTGAGGGGGGTTGCTCTTAAGTTTTACCACATGGGAGGTTATACAGATTTAGCCAATTCCAGTAGAAAATTGGATTCCTGTAGCGAAATTGTTAAATTGGTTCAAAAATATGTGTATATACCAGACTTTAATAATGAATAGAAAGCAACCTAGTTCGTGTGATGAAGAACTGTCATATCAAATGCAAGGAAGAACTTCAGATTGCTATCATTAAGGTAAGTTGTACTAATACGTGGAGACTCTGTGCCATTACTAAATTCCCAGGTAAACTGGGTGTGTATTTGTGAAAAAATTTGTCCTACTTTTTGATTGGATGGGTTTGATCTGTAAGCTTCCTGAGAAGCTGCTATTGCATCATCTTTATCCTACAAGATTTTTTTATTTATTGAACAGCATATGAAGATTTGTTAAAAACATAGAAGTTACAGCATTATGGAAATTTGTGAGAGTCATCTCGCTTCACTTTGGGTGTCTAAAAGTTGGAACTCTCTAAGTCTGAGCTAGTCTGTCAGGAAAAACACCTTCAGTGGCAAAACATATAATCTGTTTTAGACATTCATCTTAGAACAAAGTGACTCACTGTTTAGAAATACTTATTTCTGAACATTGATTATGAAAGACATTTAAGATGACTAGTTCAGACATCTAAGTGTCTAATGTTTGGACTTAAGGTCGCCTAGAGGAGGCGAAGGAGAGGATTCTTCCATATACAGTATTTCAAAATACAGCCTGTTTCTCCCAGAGCTTCAAGCCATGTTCTGCAAATCTTTATTTGTGACTTCAGTGCACGAGGCCCTTTAGGAATTAAGGAAACTTAACGTGACTAGCAGAAGTACTCTCTAATACTCTTCCCATCAGTCTGTTTGTCATATTTCAGACATGGATTTACTTTATATGTTTACTCTGTACTTGTCAGATACACGATTTTGTTGCTGCTACATATGAGAGTAGTTTTATTAAGTAGTAGCAAGAAGATAATCAAGCCACTCTTACAGATGTACTGGGTGATAGAGGCAGGCAGTATATTTGCATCTGAACCCGGCCACCAAAGCCCCCTTTTCTCCTTCCAACCTGTTTTGCATTTAAGAAACAAAAAGGCTATTTAGTGCTAGTAGTATGCAGTTATACAGAGCAGTGATTTCTTTTTCTCTGTTACCCCATTAGTTCGTGTTTCTTCACTTCCTAATTTTTTCTGTAGCTTTTTGGGGGATGAGTTTGGGCTGTACTTGGAAGTCACTTTGTCCACCAAAATCTGGAGCCTGATTAATGACACTGTCTAACATCTTGATGTTCCCAGTGAAAATAATCCGATTTATTCATTTAATAACTCGAGTGGGGAATACCTCGAACTTGCTTTGATAAGTAAATATTAAGTACAAGTACTTTTAAAGTTGCAGGCAGTATTTGAACTACACATACAAGAGGAAATCAGGTATGCGTCACATTCCCTTTCAGAAGTGTTGCTTTTAATTTCGTTAGGAAAATTAGTATTAATTTAATATGCAGTGCTCAACTTTTATATTGAATTTCAAAAGTTATCCTAGCTTCTAAATTGATACAAGTATATGGATTGTTGAGTTTTAGGAACATTGTTGTTCAGAGATTCAAGTTGTGATAGAAATCCTGAATTTGTCATGTGAGCTAGTGTTAATTATCAATATTTAGGTTGCATCAAAGGAGATGTAAAATTCATCACAAAAGCAAAACAGACTCTCATTTATCTAGGAAGATCATCTAGGTGTTTGTGGGGAAGCACCACCCAAAACGATTTCTGAAACGTTTCAGTTTTGTTAGCAGACTAACATACGTTTTACGCTAATAGGAAACGTTGGAGGAGGACAAACTTTAAACAGGATAATATAAACACCTATTTTCCAAAAGGAACCACAAAAGCAGTTTGCGTCCACTGCTTATTTGACTCTGCTGAGAGCTTTTATATTTAAAGTATCACGCTAATTAATGTAATGTATTGCATTTGTAACAATATTTGTCCATTATATTCACTGCTGCCCTGTAAAAAGAGGGGATGACACGAAGTTTGCTGATGCAAAGGTTTATCGGCAGTATCAGTATCTATGTTTGAAGCACCTGAACTCAAGTTTTCTGCTTGATAGCGCAACACTTGGAAGAGACTTTTTTCTATATTTTTGTTAATTGTCAAATAGAAGTCAGCAGCAAATGTATCACCAGTTTTAAAATAGAAAATGAATCCAAAAGGAACAGAAGAAGATAGACATTTGCAGTATACCAATTTTTAAACTACCCAGTCATAAGTATACTAAGTACTCGTCAGTGCTTCAAATCTTTGAAGTTCAGCTGACTTAATTAGACTTAAAAGAAATACGTGAACCAATAATTTACTCAACTCAGGTGCCAAAGCTGCTTAAACATCCTAACTGCATTTATTGATAAAAGTAACTAAGCACGCAGGAGAGTGAAGAGGGTTTATTAGATAAAAAATAAACATGAAATGTGTTTCTTACTCTTGTTCTTGTGGCAGAACTTCCCAAGTAAAAAGGACTTCTTTGTCACACCAAGGCACTAAACTTCTGTTTACTTAACTGTAGACAGATAAATAGTATGAGTTTATAGCTAGCTATTATCTTATTTGGTACTAGTGTTTCATAGAAATTGTTAATAAGTGGGACTTGGAAGGGGAAGTGTTCCATTAAGAGAAAAGCACGATGTTTGTGGTACCTCTCCTGCTTTACAGCAGTGAATTATGGAGAGACAACCTCGCGCTGCCACCTCCTGGAGGCGGGAGGCCGGGTTTGTAGAGCCCTGGCTCTGGCGATACAAATGCCCTTTCATTAGCCCCTTTCACTTTTCTTCATGTCTCCTGCAGCTAAACTTTTCCACACCCAACGTTCACAACGTGAATAGTGTTTGCTTGTATAGAGATCCCAGATACAAAGGGCACGTGGACTGCTTTGTTCCTATACGCCTCTAACAAAATACAGAGGTGTAAAGGGAATACAGTGATGCTGGGAGCCCATCATCAGAAAATGGGATATGCATACCAAAACGCATAGATTATAGCGTACATAATTTATGTATTTGTTTCCTTGTGTCTTTTTTTTTTTTTTTCTGTAATAACAGTATGAAGGCAGGAAAGAAAGAAAATATACCACTATAAAGAGGGCAGAGGGAAGATGTAGTACACTCAAGACAGAGGAGTTATGGCTCAGGAGGTAGAAGTGAGGTAGGAAGCTGTAAGTACTGTTGTGAAAATAAAAAAGTAAGGCCTTGTCTGCACACGGACTGGTGCCAGTTTAATGCTGCTCGTCAGGCCAGATGGTACCAGTTTAAACTGTGACTCGAGTGCAGTGTATGTGGATATACTGCTATTGGTTCAGCCATTAGGAAATACTTAACTACTAAAAAATATTTACTTAAACTGAGGAGCTGTTCTTAAGTCATGAGTATGTTTGTCTGCAAGGGCTGATCGTAGTTAAACTTGATGCCTTTGTTTTGGTGTGAGTGCTTCCCCATAGGATAAACTAGGCTGTTACAACTAAATTACTTCTGGCATCTGAATGAACTCCTTGAAACCTAAGGTATCTTTGCTTAATGCTATATTCTGCAGTGTAGGTCCATATTAAGAGGCAGTAAGTATTGAGTAGTACCAGGGGAATAAAAAGAATTGTTTCTTTTATGTTACTGGCAATTTTCTGTGACGTGTGGTTGCTGTATGTGTAGGTCTAGTCTTAACCCTTTGTAACTAGAGGGGTTTTCAGAAGGGCTGCTGACGGACCGAGTAATCACCAGAATACCTAAGATGAGTCTGCCAGAACTTCTGAGAAATTGATGTTGGAGATCTGGCTTTGGAAAGGTTACAGTAGAGGAGGGGCTGGTGTAACGCAGCTGCGGTGCTGAGCTTGCACCACGAGAATGGCAGGGGCTGTGCTGGCGCGTGGGCTGGCACGCGATCTGTGGGCTGGCTGTGGAGTGAGGCAGACCAGTAGTGGCTGCTGAAGCCAACGTCCCCTGGGACCCAGCCGATTAAAAGGAGCAGTGGGATCCTTGGGGAGCGATTATCATCTCCTGCCTGTGAACTACTGGAGCTCCCCTTCTCTGCTCTACAAGGTATGTTACATCTGTCCCGTGGCTGTCGGCCACATGAAGATTTTTGCCATGTCTCTTAAGTTAGGAAGGCTGGTCCCTGCTGCTGGCATGTTTCCTATTTTGCCTTTCAAGCACCTAGCACCCCTGAGGCGCTTGGACGACAGAAGGCCAGCACTCTTGCCGTAACGGGTGCTTGGCTTCAGTATAAGGAACCATTGCCGAGAGAAAGGGTTGGGGGGCAGAAACCTGGTACGCCTTATGGATGCACTATGAATATTAGGGTGGTCTGTCTCTTGTCATCAACACTGAAAGTGATGAAAGTTTGATTAAAAAGAACTCACCACCCTCTATTGCTGTTTTGCTTTCTTTTACTAATATTACTTTAGTTCTTTGAACTTGCTCACTTGACTGCATAGCCAGTGAAAAAGGTCTTCCTCTGCTAGTCCCCAAATAAAAGGGTTTTTTTGAGGAGATCTCTTGCACTTTGGAGTCAAGTTTTGCTGCTGATCTTGGTGCTGATGATTCGCTGTGTCTGATCTGTACTGAACTTGGAACCTGAAGATGGCCTGTCCCTGCAAGGAGTGATGATACCAATCCATAAACGGTCTGGAAAATAAGGAGCCCTTTTTTGCAGCAGATAGTGCCTCTCTTTCACTTGGGCATGGTGTAGTTGTGAAGATGTAGTCATCTAGTGTAGATCAGATAAATTACTATAATTTCATGTAGATTAAAACAAACAAAGCTTTCCGTGTCTAAGCTGCAGATTTGCATGAGCATGGCTACAGCGTTGGCTTGAATGCAAGCAAATCACCACCATGGAAAAGGCCCTCGTCTCCGAGTTTCCTAAATTAACTTTACAGCCAGATTTACTTTTTGTGTGCCTGAATGTAAAGGCTTGGCACGCAGGCAGCTTAATTCCGAGCTTCTCATTGTGGTGCAGTTTAAAACTGATAGAGGCTTTTGAAGAAAAACAGCAGGGCAAGAGGCACACCTCTGAAACACTGGTGTTTGATAATAAAGTTTGATTTGGTCTTGAAAGTGGAAGCAGACACGTTGTTCTGTAGGCAATTAACAGTGAAAACTAACACTGAAACCTATTTAAGAATAGTTCAACACTTCTGAATTATGTAGAACTAACGCTAAGCTATCTTTGAGGGAAATGACAAAAAGTCTAGCAAAAACAGGTTTCAGGAAAGCAAGAATCGAACGGCATGGAACTGAAGCGGTTACAAACTACACCTCACCTTCGCAGCCTTGGGCACTGAATGCTCGGTGCCACAAGAGGGTGCTTCAGTGGCACCTAACGGGATTGACTCTGCGACAAGTTTCTGAGGCTCTGAGATGTCAGGCATGCATCCCAGCAGTGTGACTATGCAAAGGCTGCTCTTGAGGAACGGCTCGGGACTGGTAAGTAACTTCCCGTTGTAGAGTGCTTTATAACTGACATCGAAAGCACCAGCTCACCCATGTACCTTGTTCAATTTGTTTAAGTTAGCTACTGCATCGGAAGGTTTCACTTCGGAAGAACTCGTGGACTGAAGTTCGATATCGGCCACTGCATTGGGGTGGAGGGGTCAGTTTAAATTCTGCTCTGTTAAAATTATTTCTGTCACGAGACGTGCAGAAAGGTCATAGCGCAGCTGCATCGAACAAGTCCACTTAGGGCATAGTGAGGCTGAGTGGCAAAGGGAAGCTGTTGGAACACCACCAGTTCCAAATCTGAGAAACCTTGCCCATCCTCTGTTTCAGCAGTTTTACAAAGGGGAAAACTCAGTTCCTAAATTCTCAGATATTGGCAAATAGGGGTGAGATTTCATCTTCTCTGAGCCAAGAGCGCGTCCTTTTCTGCTGCGATACGTGCCAAAGCAGGCTGCCCTCACCTCGTCGCGTTCAGCCGGGGCAGCTGCCGCAGGCTGGAGCAACGGCGCAGAGGAGCGGGCGGTGCAGCTACCTGCAGCTGAGCCGGGAGCTGCGGGGCCGTGCAGCCCCGCGCTGTGCAGCTCCATCGGCCGGTTTTTGAGTGACACGCAAAATGCTGGCTGGGGTTTTCGTGAGCTCCTGAAGAGATGATTGCTTCTGCTTGGTCTTTCCACACCCGCATTCCTACCGGGTGTTTAAGCTATTGAAAAGGCCAGTGCTGTTGCCTATCTTTAGAGATTAGCTGTTCTCAAAATACATAATTACTCAGCTCTGGCCAGCCTTTACGCAGGCTGTCGGAGAATACCTTCTAACAGGTATTTTTGCTTTTTCAACAGCTGCAAAGCTACACTAGTGTGAATTTTTCTCCCCCGACGTTACTTTTTTCTTTTGAAAAGGACATAAAAATCCTTTTAAGCATAGTAACTGATCCACTTTAAAAAGGTGGATCACAAGTAGCTGTACTCTGCTTAAGTCATATTACTCGTGGAATTTTACAGATTTTTTTTTTTTTACAGAAAAATGTTAACTACCAGCTTCCTTACTGTTGGTGTCCCACAAACTTGTATGCTGTGCATACGTTTCAAAGTTAGTTGTGGTTGGTTTGGGTGGTGGTGTTTTTTTTTTTTTTTTTTCCTTCCCTAAAACTCTGTATTTCAGTGAGAAGAGCATGAGAAGTAGCTGTAGAGCCCACACATTCTTCGGCAGCCTGCGCGCCGTGGGCTTGTAAAGGCTCGCCGATGTGCAAGGCAGCGTCTTTGAGGCGCTGGGTTGCCGACGTCCCGCTCCCTTGGGCCCGCGCTCCCACTGCGGACGGTCCCGTGCCAGCTGGACGAGGCGGTGCAGCCATCGGCCTGTGCTCCCCACACGCTGCCACGAGGAATTTTATCCTGGGGGGGAAGAAAAAGGTGGATTAGTGTAGATGGAGGAGAACGCAGGGGAGCGTTAAGACAATATTAGACACCAGAGGCGATAGTTCTGGTGCGTGAACAGCTTTATGCCAAATTTTTAATTCTGTAGGGAAACTTCTCATAATTAGTACTATGTAACGAACAACCAGCTTGCGTGGCTGCAAGACATTTTTCACAAAAGTCTTTTTAGTGTTCTATAGCAGTAGCTGTGATGCCTTTTTTTTTTTTTAAAGATTTTTTCAAAGAAAAAAATCTGAGCCTTACAGGCTCATCACAAAACAGGCTCTTCAAGTGTAACTGCCTATGGCTTATCTACAGCATCATTGAAAACTTCTAGCATCAACTAGAGCAAGAAATTGAAGATCTTTAAAGCGTGATTTGAATGATTTTAAAACTATACAAACAGAAGTAATAGCACATTTCTTCAGGTATTTAAAATTTGGAAAAACTAGATGATATCTCCAGCAAAATAACCTGTCACAGATGAGATAATTTAAATAGAAACTAAGGGTGGTGGTGGTGTATTTTTGAAGTGGCTTTCTAAAGCTACTGTTCCAAAGAGACTGCGGAGAGGGAAAGGGAGAAGAACCAGCACAGGCTTGAACGCTATACAGAAATATTTGGAAGAGGTCAGAGGAGGAGCACAGTTTCCTTTGGGTGATTTCGGTGCTGGTGGTGTGAAACAGCCTCCCCGTGTAGGTGAGGGATTATGATACGAGTGCATCCTGCAAATCCTTCGCGCAAAATCAGACGGCGCTACGCTGTGGCAATCGTTCTTAAATTGGGCCTGAACAACCACAGTACAATGCCGAAACATCGGTGCCGAGACGTACAAAAGCGAAGGATGCGTAGCCGTCGGGCTTTCGACAGGCTCGGCTGTAGCACAGTAGATAAGGTGGCAGTTATGTCCTCCACCGCTTACAGAAGTTTCGTTCTTAGCTGCATGCTGTAGTATTTGGCTTAGCTTCGTGGGGAATTTCCTTAGGGGAGGGGTTCTGTATCTGTTGACATCTAGTGGGGGAGGCTGTAGTTATGTCTGTAGTGAACATACCATAGTAATGCTATTTCTTAGGCCTTGCAAGGAATGCACTTTTTTCTGCCAGAGGATTCGTTGCGTCTCACGCTGGAAATGAGCTGACTCATCAGCTCCATCTGAACCTCTCAGTCTTTTCAGCCCGTGCCTCTTCTTCAGTCAACAGGAATCCTGTTGCTGTTCTAGTAAGTGGCTCGCAGGACAAAATGGGGGAGAACAGAAAATAACGTTTTGTTTTAAATACCATTTCTACCATCAAGCCAAGGGAGGTACACCTGTGTGTTCAGGAGTGCCGAACAGAAGAGCCACTAAACGCCTTATTCTGGCACTAAGCTGTCTGCGGTGAAACTCTCTGTTACTCTGTTAGGCTGGATAGGCTAATGTTCAGTAGTCGTCTCTAGCCTTGTATTTTAAATTTATTTAAGAGCATTTATTGTAGCTACGCTGGAGCTACTGATGAAAAGGACTGGAAACATCACAGTATAAAATACAGTGGCCAGTACGTACAGTAGGCATTGACTGCGTCTTCAAGTTGTTCGTGGACGGCAAGGCCAAGCGATGCGAAACTCCTGGTCTGAGAGAATCCCTGTGCCGTTACGCGTCCTGCCGGTGTGCTGAGCGACTGCTGGCATCTGCGCAGAAGTCCAGTTCCACACGTGTTGGCATACTGCGCTCTGAGGAGAGCACGTATTTCCCTTAACTCTTCCAAACATACACTCGCCATATTTTCATACCTATCAGAAGGTAGCGTCAGCTGTGGGGTGTGCTCGTCTTGCGGCTAAGTCCATCGAAGAGCGAGCTGCCGCCCGAAGAGGCAGTGCTGCTCCTTCCTCGCCCTCGGCTGGGTGCTCCTGGGTGTTGGATCCAAGACCCGTGTCACGACACAGTGAGTTGGTTCAGCTGGATTACGTGGCAGTACGTTAATCTTGTCACTAAAAACCAAAACCTGATAGGACAAAAATTCTGGTTTCTCATAGTCAAAATAGGATAAGAGGTTTTTTAGGTCTACATCTGCAGCCATCACAGGTTATTTGCATATGTAGGATTTAAGTAGTCTTGATTCTTTGCCAAAATGCGCACACGATTTGAGTGTCCTTCAAATACATGACGTGTCCTGTAAATTTGAACAGGTAGTGGGTAGATGTTCTGAATCACCGAATGACCTACACGTGGCTGGATTCGTACATACAAAATCCGTACCATCCATTTCTCCAATCGACGAGTACTGCTAGGTAGACAGTTTTAATTGGTATAAAGTAGCATTGTAGTTTGAAACCGTTAAACTTTCATGAAGCTTAGGAGATACTTGCACATTTTCTGTTGGCTAAAGAAGCACAGAATTACATGCCTTACTTTGGAAACATTTCTGAATAGTCATAGTGTCAACTTGCAGAATAAAGGATGCTTCTGCATCTTTCTTCTTGGACACCTTGATTCTGCTGCCCTTCAGCCCTGGGAACATCAATCTACCTTTGTATTAGTAACTTCTATTTATTTTACAAGTACATATTCTTACTATGCTGTAGCTGTAACATAGAAAGGTTTGTGGTGTGGATATAGATCTCATATATACAAAGTCTGATTGACACAAAACATCTTGGCTGTGCTATTTTTAGTTTTATCAATGTAGCTCTTGTTAACTAATTTGAACTAATCATTAAAAAGATAGCGTATAAAGAATTAAATACAGATTTAGAACTTTACATTTTGTACTTCTGTAAACCAAAAGAACTAAATGTCTTAGTACTGAGGACTGAATTTTACTGTCGTCATTTTGAAACCTGAGCCGTGCTGTCCTGCCTTTGCATGATGAGTCACAGAAACGTGCTTCTGGCCTACAAATCTGTGCAGAAGATACAATAAACCAGGAAAAAGAGAATGGAAGTAGAGTAATTCCTGCAGGTTTATCAGTGCTCACGTTTCGGATATTCACCTTCTCTCTAGTCAAGACTAAACTCAAAATAGCTTGGCTTTTTACCTCTGGGTGCCTAATTTGAGCAAACGAAAGCCATCAGCGATAGCTGCCGATCGCCCTCCTCCCTCCCGATGGCCAGTGCCGTGTCCGCGGGGACCGCGCCGGGGAACGGGGGGCACCGGAGCAGCCGCTGTGGGTGACACAGAAGGTCTCCCTGGCTCAGGCTCTGACAGTGACCAAGACCAGTCTCTAGGGAAAACTATGGGAATAGCGTGAGAGTAGTAATTTTAATCTACTTTACAGCAAAATCTTCACATTCCTTGGAATTATTTAATGTATTATGGCAGCTGTTTCATTTTACACTTCAAATAGTTAAATCTCACTCAGAAAAATTCCTCAAGGCGCGTCTACTTGTAAAATGCTTCTAGGAAAAAAAAAAAAATAAGGATAAACATAGGGTGTTTCTGGATCTTCTGGCTTCTCCAGCAGAAGTTCAGCACGCACCCTTACACTTAGCCCTAGAAAAGTTCAAGGACAGTTTGGTCTCTTAGTTCATCTGAACCACCGGTTTCTGTGGGTGTGCGAAACTGCCGCCAGTAAGAGCCCGTTTAAAGAAAGCAGGGTAGAAGCCTCTTCCCGCTGGAAGCGTGGGCGGCCATTCGGGGTACCTGAACTTTGAGTCCGGAGAAAGGTTGCAGGCCGTTTCCTCCCGAAACGAGGGAGTACCGCGGCACGTCTCGGAAGCGTTCCGGAGCCCCGATGTGAGGGGTGTTTCCATCGAAAGCTTGGGCTGATTTGTGGGGTTTCTTGAACCAGACTTTACGGCGGTGCTTCGTCCCCTTCAAGTGCCTCTCGGAACAGAGAGAAAGACTGGATGCTTTAGACCCTCCTAGTAACTTCTGCTCTTGTTATAGCACATCTGGAAGGAGAAGAGGGACCGTTTGGTCCTTGGTAAAGTTATCAAAAGTTAAATTCCTGGATCTTTCCCAGGAAGTGTCCTGTATTTTGCAGCTAGGGCTTCTGGGCTAATTCATCTACAAACCCTCACTAGCTATAAAACATCAGATTCAAAATTAACTTGGTAACTACTCAGTGGTTATCTACAGATTTGTGAGAAAAAAAGGCTTTTTAGGGAGAAAACTTGGCTTTTCTAACTGAAAGAATTGTATTTCAGGAGTTGTTTTTTGGTAGTTTCCATCAGAACCCTTCCTTGTTTGAGCTGTCAGGATGAACGTGCTAGCGTTAGCCCGCTGTCGCTTTAATGTCTTGTAAATGATGTGTTTTTACTGGGGGTGTGTGTGGTTTTTTGGTTTTGGCTTTTTTTGCTGGGTTGAATTGTTCCTGTCGGTGCCAGAAGGTGGACAGATGAAATGCAATTTAAACAAATGCTTGCTTTTAAAGTCCTGTGCAAGAATAACTTCAACATCGGTAAAAACTGGAGCCTTTACTTACATCTTGTAAATTTTCTCGTATCTGACATGTATCAATTATTCTATTAACATTAGAAAAAATGTTTAAATGGAAAATTTGAATAGTGTGAATGGAATAGTTTGCAAATGGTGGGAATTAGATAGCCACAGCCTGCGCAGCAATATTAATGTTTAATTATTCTATAAATCTAGAACTTGGCTAGGAACTGAATAGGAAGATCTAATAATAGTTTATGGCAATGTTATCAGTATGACATTAATGCTAGCAACCAAGTAGATTGAGTATGCGTTTAAATTTTTTAAGCAACTTCTGTGCTACATAACTTGTCTATCTTTGCTTGCTCTTTAAAATAGAAAGTCTGGGCGAAAGGGTTTATTAAACTTCAGTAATACTAAACTTAAGGTAATAACGCAGTTTCAAATTCATGGTCATATCATGAATTCATATCATCAGGTCAGCCTCTAATAAACAGGTTCTGTAAGGTGCTATGAGAGTTTTTCTGTTTAAATGTAAGATGTGGGTTGTATTGCTGCCTTTTTTTTTTTTTTTTTTTTTTTAAAAAATGTGTGAAAGTTTGGGATGTTTTTGAAGCCTGTCCCACTCAGGAATCTTTGAAGGTGGTGCCTTTTTTCTTGCTTAGATTGTAAATAAAATTTTCAACCTTTAGAGCCGAAGTGGAACTCAAACTCTTCAGTCGGCCTCTGAGACAAAGTACTCTCTGAAGGATCACAGACAAATTTCTTCAAAAAAATTATGTCAACCTCTGCATGGTTTTTAAAACTACTTTTTAAAAGGCTAGTGGAAGTAAATAGCTTAAATTGCCTACTTGATAGTTACTCTCTGGAGATGTCATTTCACAGACTTTTCTTACAGATTGGTAACCGATCTTCATGAATAGGAAGTTATAAAGTTAAGCCTTTAATATTGTCTTGTCTTCTTTGTTTTAACAGCTCAAAGGGAAGAGAAGAAGCATGAAGATAGAGCAGAGCCTACATCGGCATCGAAGAAAGCTGTTGCATCTATAATGGAGAAACAGACGTCTCCTCTCCCTAAAAATCTGCCTTCAAAGAAGTCCCCATCCTTCTCTAACACATCACTAACTAAGCAACCACTTAAACCTGCTGGAAGTTTCAAAGTTGTAATTCCCAAGAAACCTTGGCCTTCATCAGGCAGTATTCCTTCATCAGGCAGTGTTCCTTCAAAACATTCATCTCTTTCTCATGGTTCATCAGTGTCCAAAAAACCAGCTACATCTTCCAGTTTGGGCGGAGGCCTCAAAAAGCCTTCGCTGTCTTCCATTTCTGCCGCATCTGGAAGCAGTCAAGCAAAGGCATCAGCTAGCCCTATGCAGTCACAGCCCAACTCTCAGATTCGACAAAATATTCGACGGTCCCTAAAAGAAATTTTATGGAAGAGGTGCGAATTCAAACCACTTATTTTATAGAGGAAGCTACAACTAGATGTACATGTGTAGCCTGCAGAATTTTGTTTACTTCTTCATAAGGGATACTGAGGGATTGAATTTATACTACAAATGACTACAAGTATAATTGGCATTTCAGGTTTATATTAAAAAAAACTTTAAATCCTGATATAAATGTGCATGTGAAAAAGCCTTTAAAAAAAAAAAAAGAAACCTCACTTCCATTTATATTGAGGCAATTACAGCTGAAGAATTAAATTACAGCATAGAAGCTTTTATAATGCAGGTGCTCTGGAGTTTTAAAATCTGGTGATGGCAGTGTTTGGCAATGTAGAGGTTGGAGGGAACACAGTAGAGGAAATACCGTAGGGAAAGGTTAAAGGCTTACTGAAGTAGAGGTTTTGCCCCCTCCCAGCATAAAAATCAACAGCAACAAACCGTGGTCAGGAGACAACTGTATCACTTAGGAAAGAAAGAAAAACAAACAAACAAAAAAAACCCAAAAACAAATAACAAAACCCAAACAAACAAGCAAAAGCGAATTGTCCCACAACGATTACTAAAGCTAATGCCAGCCATCAATACCTGTTATAGACCACCGCACTCTGGTGTCGTCTCTGAAATGGAAACGCTGTTCACAGTGGAAAATCTAGGACTAAAACTCGGGTGCTTGGGCTCCCTGGGTCGTTCACAGCAGAGAAGCTCCTGAATTCAGTGCCGTGAGCAGGAGCACTCGTAAGGGCTGACGTCGGTTCACAAAGGCCGTCTTCTGCGGCCGGTAGTGAAGGGTTGCCATAGTTCACAGTTCAAGGTCCTGAGATAGACTTTGGCTTTGAGATGTCTTTTACAGGAGTCTTGAGCCCTCGCTGGGTGAGGAGGGGCCTAGGTTACCTCCTGCCTCTGCACAGTGAGTTTTGTGAATGCTGCCTGAAGATTCATGCCTAACATAAATGCACGTACCCTTTTTTGTTTTTAACAGAGTCAATGATAGCGATGATCTGGTCATGACAGAGAGTGAAGTAGGGAAAGTAGCACTCAATATTGAAAAGGAGATGTTTAATTTGTTTCAAGTTACGGACAACAGATACAAGAGTAAATACCGTAGCATCATGTTCAATCTCAAGGACCCCAAAAACCAGGTTTGGAATTTCCTTAAACAGTAAACGTATACTGAAATATACTTTTGGTTTTTAATGATATGTCAAACTCTACCCTCCACATTAAGAGTTTCAAGATAGAGACTTATGAATTATACTATAAAACATTATTATAAAGCCATTCAAATCTTCTAAAAAAACCGTATCCAGTAGGAATTCAAAGCCTACTTTAGTTGGTCATGTGTATTTATTAAGTTTGGGCATTTGGTGTGAAATATTTATTTACAGAATGGCTTTCTTAAAATAAATACAGAGTTCATTAATTTCTCCTCTGGTGACATTCTGTAGTATGTTTTGGATACTGCCCATGTACATGATCATATTTATGCTTTAAAAGAAAAAAATGGATGCTGGTGCAGATGAAAATATCCACTAGAGAACACTTGAAACTTTTCTTTTTTTTAATTTCTACAGTATATATGAAACAGGAGCGTGGCTGCTCAACTTCTGACATTCCTATTCAGTTATATTGATAGGTATTGATAATGAGGAAAATTCGTACTTTGTGTTTGTTCCATCCTTGTTTTCTGGTTGCTGCACCTTTCCAAATTGGCTTATAAGTAGCCAGTATTTTTAATAGACAATTAAGAAACTGGAACAGGTTTTGCCTGTCCAGGACTGTAAATCTTGTTAGTTACCCGAGCAGGTTCTCCTCAGCATGGCAACAAAACAAAGGCTCTTTCGTTTTCAGGGACTTTTTCATCGTGTCCTTCGTGAGGAAATCTCACTGTCAAAACTAGTGAGAATGAAACCAGAAGAACTTTTATCTAAAGAACTGTCTGTATGGAAAGAGAAACCAGCTAAAGCAGTAAGTAACATAATTTTCCCCTGTGTCCTTAGATACGAATTAAGAGCAAGTTTGCCACCTCTTACCACCCATGTTATGTTAACGCACCATTTTCTTCCTAATGAAATACTAGTAATGTTCAGTTTCAATATAGTTTTTCTCTACCACCGGCCAAATGATAACAAAGTACAGAATAAAATTATAAATGTGGACTTTTTACCAAAACCGTTTTGTTTCTTTCAGATGATAGAGTCAAGAAGCAAATCTCATGAAATCAAGAAAACATCTGTAAAACGGGAACATATGCAAGTCGTAAATATGGAAGATTCTCCGCCAGTGTCCGATTCTGATGTAAGTATTGCTATTGCTTCAGCACAAAGGCATCGAGGGAGATAAATGGTAACTGGGGCCTCAAATTTTTCATCAGAAGTGCAGATGGTTTTGATGAACCGTAAGGATATTATCACCTAGTAGGTGTGCTATGAGCATTTTTCCTTTTAGTTTGAAGGAGTGCAACAATCAAATGATGGACATATTTTGCATGCACTTCTAAAATGCTGTGTAATTTTCAGCCCTTGCTGTCAATTTACAGAGAAATCTTTTATTTCTGAATATTAGCTATCAACTTCAGAACATGGTGGAATGAAATGAGGACAAATACTATTGGAGAACTCTATCTGATACGATACGCTTTAACCAAGACCTTTAATCTTTTTTTTTTAAAGCACTAAAGTTAATTAATGGTTTCCAAAGTGGTTTTTTTACGGTTGAAATTAGTCATCAACTGGAATATTTTTTGTATTTATTCACTTTTAGGAGCAGCAAGAGTCAGCCCGAACTGCACCAAATTTAAACAGTGCTCCTTCTCTAGATGTTTTTAGCAGTATGTTGAAGGATACAACAAGTCAACATCGAGCCCATCTTTTTGACCTGAACTGCAAAATCTGTACAGGTATCTACAGTGCAAAGTAAAAGAGTTGTTACGTTAAGAGTGTTGTTTATTTGTTTTTCTCCAAACTATTTCATTCTTAAATAGTAATCAAAAGCTTTTAAAATAAATTTATAGGTCAGATTTCAGCATCTGAAGATGAAGTACCACCTAAGAAGATGAAGTCAGTGGCTCCTGTTAAAAAGGTGGAGTCGAAATCAAAACCAGAAGTTCAGCCGAAGTATGAAAGTTCTGCACCAGCCCCAGCGGCAGAGCCTGCCAAAGAGGCCGTCTCTGAAGATGCAATGGAAACTGAAGCTGGACCGGCAGCAGAAACAGTTTCTCAGTCAAGCGTAGAAAGAACTTACGTTCCTACAACCCAGGGCCATAACAATACAGATTCTTCTGTACCTGAAGAGGCTTCTGCTTTTCCTGCCTCTTGTGCTGGCGGAGTTGTCACGACCGTAACAGTTTCTGGCAGAGACCCTAGGACAGCAATGAGCAGTTCCTCTGGTATCACGACACCAGCCCTGCGTTCTGGACCTGCATCTGACAAAGTTTCAACAGGGGAAACAAAACAGGAAACTTCAAAACCAGTTATGACTGTCCCCAAATCGATATTAACAAAACCATCATCCTCACCAGATCCAAGATACTTAGCAGTTCATCAGTCACCCAATATCAAGTGCGTATATTTAATAGTAAGCCAAGCTACCGAATCTTTAACGTGGTTCTGTTCAACGTCCCGTGTCCCGTTCCCCTCCCCCCAGTCAAAAGGCATGTTCAACTTTACAGTTCAGGTAGCCTGGTTCAGATTTTTAATTTACCATCTCCTCGTTTACCTTCTCTAGTTGGCAAAATTTTCTGAGCGTCAGTGTATGTTGACAGCAAAGATTCTACAATGTGTTTCAGCAGATAGATTAAACTTGAAGGCATTATGCAGACTTAGAAGTCTGCATGTACATTAATATAGAGAAAGCCAGTATATGTGAGAGGTGGTTTAGAGGCATTTCCAGATTTTCATCCTATATTAAAATACTGTTATATCTGAATTTATGAATATGAATGAAAATTAAGCAATTGATCAGCTTGAAAGGAAGTGGATTTCTATACAATAGTAAAATTAAATATTGCAAAGTATATCCTTACGAAACGGCAGTTAAAAGATTTTTGTTCATAGCAAATTCTTTTGCTTGAGAATATCTTTCAGATGCATATGGTTGACTCAGTGGGAAATATGTAATTCAGATTAATTTGTTATAGAGTCAGGATCACAACAGTTATAGTGCTAACCTAATTTTATAAAAGTCATATCTTTTGGCATCTTTTTGCCTGTCTGCAGCTACAAGTTTATTTTCTGTTACTCCTTGCTTTTTTCACTAATACCAAGTTAGTGGAAAACATTAACAAAGCGTTTAGTAAAAATTCCGTTATTTGTTTAAAATAAAATATTTGATCAATAGGAGGAGGGAAGAAAAGAAAAAAAGAAGGGCCCATTCTCATTTGTATTCTGTAACCTTTCTGTTTTGGATTTGTTTTGCAGTGTTGCAGAGCCACGCTCACCTCAAGACAGCGATACTTCCCTCTTTCTTTCTCGTCTCAACACCATTTGGAAAGGATTTATTAACATGCAAAGTGTGGCCAAATTTGTCACTAAAGCTTATCCTGTCTCCGGGTGTTTTGATTATCTTAGCGAGGTTAGCACTGACATGTTTATGTATTTAGAATAAATCTGTACTGCAGTTCCTGTTGCTAGAAAGGCTGGGGTCAGTATATATAGTTATATAGTTATATAGTTATATATAGTTATATAGTTATATATAGTTATATTGGAACTGTAGCAGTGGTAAATGGCATCCCTTTAGTAATAGAAAAAGTAGCTCAATTAAAAAAAATAGCCTTTTAAAAATTCCTCACAAATTTGTGAAGAATTCTCATGTCTTTAAACATATTTATACATATGTTCAGATCTAACATGGAACCGTACCTTTATTTCAGCTTCATTTTTTGAAAAGAAGTTTTAGAGCCAGTATTTTAAAGTAGATGTCTTGTTCTGTTCTTGAACAGATGGGTCACCGATGTGATCTATTACAAAATCTTGTTTGGCTGTTTATGAAAAATACCATCCTTTTTACTAATTTTCAAATAAAATCAGCTGGATGATATTGTTCTGGGAGGGTGTACATTCAAATAATGAGACAGTATAAAGGTTTGCGCTAAAACAAATAAGCTTTTCTTTCTTTTTATCTCTGAAGTGCATTTTACGTGACTTCGGAAGTTTAAAACACCACTGTGTTAGTAGGGTTGGTGGTTCTGTTTGGTATTGCTTTTGCTGAAATGGGTTTCAGTGCCCTCATGAGGGGAAGCTCGCTAGAATTCATGTGACTTGTCGTCACGAGTGCAGCATTTCCTGAGAAACTGAAAGTGTGGAGAAAATCTGAATTTCAAATAGCAGCTTCCCTATAAAAAAAAAAAGCCAATAATGGGCATACAGAACTATAGACATTTTGCTGCTATCCTTGTTTGGGAATGCTTTTTCTGTTCCATGTCTACTGTTAACCTTTTGGTAACATGCCATAATTAAACACCTTGAAATTTAGAAATAGCCTGTCTGAAATCAGAAAAGTACGTATGAAAGTTTGCTCAAATAGAATAGTGCGTTATCCACTAGGCTGCTGGGATGGGGCAACCTGCACTGCTTGTAAACACGAGTCTCTCTTGGTTTTTCTCATACTGCCATGTAATACTTCTTGTTTAGGATTTACCAGATACAATTCATATTGGTGGGAGGATCTCACCGAAGACAGTCTGGGATTATGTTGGCAAACTCAAATCTTCGCTTTCTAAGGTATTCACTTACAATCCTTTGTAAAACCCAGAAGAAAAGTACAGCAATATAAAATGACAACTTATTATAATATAAAGTAGTAAACAGCAAATAGTGACGTAGATCACACCTGGAAAACTACCGACACCACTTATTCCTTTGCAATTTTTGATTTATGGAAGAAACATGTTTATTGAGCTGCAGATCCTCTTGATCTCTGTCTCCTGTGTAGTAGTTCAATCTTCATACTATTCATTAATTTTTAATGATTGAACGTAAATAATCTATTTATTCAGTATTGAAGACTGAAAATCAAATTTTAAAGCAAAGGAACTTATTTAATGTAGGTAATAGATTTTACTATTAAAAACACTTTAGAAGTGAAAAAATGATGCACAGAATGCAGATACAATCACGAAACTAAGAATTTTCCATTTCTTTCATATTAATTTGAGCCTCAAGATGTTTGGTTTGATGTAAGAGATACAATTTGTATTTCTGAAAATGACAAGCCTGATTCTTTTTAAATATTACAAATTGAACAACAGTACTCTCTTAAAGCTAGAGTACTGCCTTGAAACCGTAGTTGGTGTGATACATGCACAAGTTATTTTTACCCCTGGAATTTGCCCTTCACCATTTTATTTGCTATTATGTTACAGGTTGAATTTTTCCACTTTGCTTTTGTATTACAGGAATTGTGCTTGATTCGTTTCCATCCCGCAACAGAAGAAGAAGAAGTTGCCTATATCTCTCTCTACTCCTATTTTAGCAGTCGTGGTCGTTTTGGTGTTGTAGCTAATAACAACAGACATGTCAAGGATCTCTACCTGATCCCCCTGAGTTCTAAGGACCCAATTCCTTCCAAACTCTTGCCCTTTGAGGGACCAGGTAAGCACAAAACAGGGGAGGTTAAATGCTAGGTAAAATCACAAAACACAAGTCAATCTGAGGCAAGTTGTTGTTGAATGTTTAATGTAAGCATTATTAAATTTTTTTATATAAACCCAATTTTCAAGTATGTAAATAGGGAAAAATTGGAAATCCAGCTCTATTTAAGATAAAATTGTCTGAAATTTACACAGCCTTTCCAACAAGATGCTTATATGCTGTTAGGAGGATGAGTTTACCTGTAAGATCAAGTATGTGGAACAACCACTATATTGAAAAAAACCCAAAACCCAACAAAAAACCCCCATCCTATCTTCAGCAGCCCACAAATCCACAAAACCTAGGCCCTTACAAGCCGTTCACCATCACTTAAATCAAGCAGGAACCTTAGCCCACAGAGGAGTCAAGAAATCTATGAAGACAAAGGTAATATTTATCGTGGTTTCACTACATTGTCATTGTCTCATGCGAAGTATTATGCTGTACGTGCAATATGGTGCACAAGGTGTTTGAAATGTTTTGTTCTAGCTGGAGCAAACTCTAGCCAAATCACTGACTGCTGAAAATTGGTTTGTTGGGGGAGAAAGGGAACCACATTCCTTAGGGTTAGTAGGTGGCAGACAGTAGTTGGTATAGGCAGGTTATATTATAATCTTCTATTTTTAGATAAAATTACCAGTAGTAATGTTTGGCTTGAGTTTGCTCCATGTTTGTGCGTTGAACATGGTGACAGAAGAACTGAGAATGAATTCAGCCACGAAACACCTTTGTATTACAAAATTTGAAGTCGTCTTCATCTGAGGAGGGAGGAGGTGCATATGCTTAGTTTCCAAATAAGTATCTGGAGTTTTATATAACAACAGATTGAGAAGCAGAAGAGCTACACGTTACAATGAAGGTAGTACTTCACTGTCATAGCAATGGTTTGCAAAATCTGAAACGGTAGGTATGAAGCAGCAAACATGCAAGGAGCTGACCTTTCTGAGAAGCTGACTGTCCTCTACTCCTCAAATGCAAGTTTAGGACTAAACTCAATAAAGCATCCTCAGAGCTTATATGCAGGAGCAACAGTGTCTGGGACAGGTTTTCATGTTTTAACGGCATATGGCTTCAACAACAGCAACAAATGATACATCGTTAGTTAAACGCTCTCCCTTCCTCCACGAGACTGCAAAGGGCACTTGCTCTGCACCCTCAGGCAAGATTTTTCTCATACACTCCAAGTCTGTCTTATCCGTGCTTGAACAGTGCACAGTCTAGGTCCTTGTTTTTAGGCTATAGCTAAAAAGGTAGGATTATTGCTATCTAAATTATAGCAATATAGCTATAGTTGTTGAATCTCGGCACCTCATAAACTTTAACTTACTGAATTCTTGAAAGGTAGGCAAAAACTGTTATGCCCAGTTCATAGCCAAGAAGTGAAAACACTAAATGCAGAACACTTTTGGCACAGGGATGTAGGCAAAGAGTCTTAACTCATGGAGTGGTTTTTCCAGCCAGAACAAGAGAAATACCCTCTTTTCTGGACGGTAACACAAGAATGGGATTGGCCACTGAATCAGCTGTAAATGTCTGCAGTCTTTCTGGGCCAGTAAACAACCTGCTGTAGGGAGGCACTCACCCAGTCGTTGCCTACTTGCAGTCCTGTGGAAACACCAGCTTTCCTTTTACACTTCCTTTTGCATTACAGGTTTCATTTCAAATGAAACTCTTCTCTTAGATTGGAGTTTGGCAAATGTAGACAAACTCGACTAAGTATTAGTATAGAAATTTGTAATGTCAGCCTCGTTTTGCCGAGTTTCAAGTGCAAAAGTTTTTCAAAACTGGAGAAATACAGGTATCATTTGCAGGTGTTGTTCATGGAGGCAAATTTTATGAGTCAGGTTTTCAAATTGAAATACGTATTTGTAGGCAAAGTGGGTTAAAGGACAGCAATAGAAACAAGGTTCCAAAGGCAGAGAGGCCATATGATTTAACGGCTTCATAGAAGACCCACTTAGACTTCTGCCATCAATTCACACTTCTTGGAAACTTCTGTAGCAGCCTTTACCTCATAGTTGTGCTAAGTTGTGTTCATATTTTAAAACCAGACCCAGTATGGGGGGGCAAAAAAATCAGGTAAGCTGGTTTTCTGTTTTTGTGTATGTATTAAAACCACAGCATAAAAGACATGTAATCCATACTTTTTAATGACATCTGATGGAATTTACCGCTTTTTCTTTCTTTCACAATCAATAAAAATATTTTACGGAAAGTGGTCATTGTGTCCTTAAATTTAATCGTGTACCTTCACGTAGAGTTTAGCAAGGACTCAAAAAGCATTATGCTTTAGATAGCTTAAGATGATTTGATAAATATGACTGGAGGGGGGAGGAGGGAGAGGACAATAAACCCCTGCCACTCCAGAAATCCTAGTTAGAAGATATTCCAGCTGTATCAACCAGTTCCATCAGGCACGTATGGATTATGAATTTCTCCTGTTTTCTGATGGACTGGATTTGGAACACAACTGAGGACTTCTGAACTGCGCTAGTACCTAGAAGATCTACAAAAAAACTTTGGCATGGGTGATTTGAAAACAGGAAAATGGAAGGTTATCCATATTTATACTTAATTCCTCTCCGGCATTTATTACCAGATTCTGTGTATCAGTGGGCTCCTCTGCATTGTCTTTTTGCTCTGGTTTACTGTATGTGCGTTTCCTTGTTGGTTCACGTACACGCTTCATGTCGTTCAGCACTTTCATCTGTAGATCTCAAAGCACTTTGTATAAGATAGTATAATGAGACTTATTATCAATAGAAAGTGATTTATTTAGGGATTTAGTGGCAACATTGGGAACCTAACAAGTATCTTACATAGTTAAAATAAATGAATTTTAATAAGAGAGCCATATATCAGCAAAGGGTTCCACAAATGTTGATATATCTCTTCTGGTAGAGTACAATAGGAAGTGTGTTTTTTCTGAAAGTCTGAAGGCATGAAATCTCATGCTGTTTAGAATGCTCTTAAAAATTGCAACAAATGAACAAAATTGTAACTGTACTGTAATTAATGGAATTGGGTGTCTTAATCTCAGCAGGTATCATTATGAAAAGTAGCAGTAGTAGAAGAACGTGGCATTACGAACCTTATTTGCCATGCCAGCCAGTCCCATTCAGCAAGCCTACCTCAATGCGCGGCAGTGTTGCCATGCTGGAAGCCATCCATACCCCTGAATTCAGGGTGCACAAATTTGATGGTAGTGGTCAGCTGCTCTCATGATTAATTGGGACAAATATTTCAATGGTATTGATGAAATTTAAAGAATATCTTGTGCTGGTCTCTGCAGTTTAAAAATGTACACCATGGGTATGCTTAGTCCATTCCCGTGGTTTTCTCATTGATGTACAGAAATTAGGCATATATCTTTATCAGTACGGGTAACTTCTTACCAGCTGATGATGATAGGGAAAGATGTGGCCATTATATGCCTAAATATGGTAAAACCGATTTAATGAAAAAATGTATTTAAGGGTAAGAAAACCGAATATTCATCCAATACTAATATTTAGTATATCCTGTTTTAATGGCTTTAGTTACAGGATGTAACAGTAAAACCAGCATGTGGACTTCAAATACATAATAGGATAATAACTTTTTAATGAATAATTTAGCACTGAAAGCTACTAACTCTGCCAACACAGCTTGCAGCACTTTTAAAATGCTTGCTTGTGAAAGACAGTCGGTGAGCAATAGTTGGAGACCGCAGCCAGCATTTTCGTTATTACCTAAAATGAGGCCCTTTCCCTGTTGATGGATATTGGAATGGGGTGGGAGTGCCCGCTGAAATGCTGGTCTGGCTGTGTGTTTCCATGCAAAAGAAGCATTTAGTATTTGATCGCTTTGAACTGAGTGAATGTAGAAGGCAGGTTAGGCATAACTTCTAATACTTCTGTAAGATTACAGTATCAAAATATAAAATTGTAATGGATTTACTCTATGATGACTAAACTCTAACCAGCTTAAATTATAACTAATGTCATTAACCTACTACCGGAATTTATTGTCTTGAAAGTGTATTAAAATTTTGCCCTGTTTAATTAGTGACTTGATCTCTGTTTCTTACAGGGATTCAAAACTGATTTTTCACTAATTGCTGTTTATTAGCGATCCTGTCTGATGGATTTTTGAAACCTGTTTATTGCAATTATTCAGTGTTTGAGATTCATTGTGACTAATTGCATAAATCACAAGTCTCTGCGTAAAAGGAGATAACCCAAACATTAGCCACAGAAGAGCAGCAAACGCCTCCTGGGAGCGTTTGGGTGAACCCCAGTTTGTGAGGTGCTCTGCACTGGCCAACACCGACCAAGTGGGGAGTCGTTATTCATATACTGATAAAGGAAAAATACAAAGCACGTTCACACCGAGTGAGCCATTTCTAACTAATGAGTCTATTCTGAATGTTTTTTTCTCAGTTGTCTTACTTGGAACTGTGCCTTGATCTTATATATTAATATAGTTTCATTTAAGGTAGTAAATTGTTGTGAACGCAACTGCTAGAATTGCTTGTAGGCTGTGGGTGCAAATGAGTATTTGGATAAGTCAAGTATTTATGTGGCCCTTTTTGAATAATCTTAGATTCCCTGGGAATAATTATTTGTTTAGTTCCTGTCCTGCCTACTTTCATGGTACATCTCAGCACCCCCGTCCCTCTGAAGGGGCAAATTTGTGCATGTACTGAATTATTAGCAAATCTTTGTTCTGGTGATATAGCCGGTTAATTTTCTTCATGTATTTATAATTTTAATAATTTTTTTCTAAGTATGAAAGAAGGTGGTGAAAATTGGCAACACTTACTAACACAGAAATCTTCTACCTGGAGGAAAAAAAACTTTTTGGCAGTGAATTTTAGATGTACCAATAGGAAATAATATGTACTACAAAGTGAAAAATAAAAGCTTATTTACAACAGCATGTCCAATACCCTCTTAACCACAGAACTATGTAAAACTTGACCACTGTGCAATAATATAAATTCTGTTTTGGATCTAGAATGCATTCTACTGAATAACTGCTTTCCAAAAACTTTCACTCAAATTTAATTATTCGTGTTTCTCAACATAATTATAATGAGAGCCATTCCTGATAGGGAATCTCAAGCAAATATTTTAGATTGGTCGCAAAGTTTCGTTATGATTTTGTCTGGTCTTTTAAAAAGACGATTTCTAGGGAGTCACCAGACTTTGCTGTTTTCTTCATTAAGTGATTAAAGCAGTTTCACTGTACTACTACCAGTTGCAGTCAGAAGAACACAGACTTTTTAGAGGAGGGTTTTTTCCCCCAATTGTCAAGAGATTTCATAAAACTTTGAAGTTAACTTATTTTATTGGAAAAATTACTGTCTTTGTCTTATTATCTGTAGTTCGTTATTTGGAAGATAAGGTTTATATGGGATAAGATTTGAGCGTAAGAACTAGAAGCGTCGGTGATTTAGGGGGACATTCTGTGAACAAAAGTCACCGCTTAATGAAATATATAGCAAGTATTGAAGAGAAATGAGTTTAAAACATAAAGCAGCTATGGTTTTGGTGTGTTATTTAGCAAACGGCAAATAATTCCCGCAGCGTAGGCTTTCACTGAAGAACTCTTGACTTAATTGGTTCTGCTGCTTGGGCTTTCCCTTGGCATCAGTTCAGCCGAGTTGTCGTCTTGTGCTTAAGTAGGTTCTAACCGAATTTAGCTTAAGCGGTAAGAGCGATGGTAACTTCTCACTGACAGAACTTCAATTTAACCTAAAAATATCCTAAACTGTTTTACTGATGTCTCAGTGTGAAGTTAGCAACCAAAGAACTTAGAAAAGGTGAAGTTCATTAAACATGACCTAAATTTAGGAAAACAGCTGATGTAATTTTCTCATTAGGTGGTAAAGTTAAGAGTCCCCTTAAAAATTCGAATTCAGTTGTTTCAGCAAAGTAACGTATCTGTGAATGTGGTTTGCTAATGAAATATATCTGCAACTGTGGGGTGCGAGGGTTTTTGTTGGTATGAAAAAGTTTTCAGTGCTAATAATTAGATAATTAAAAATTGTTCCTTAATGAGCAGTTGGTTTAGTTTAATAAGAACAAGGAACCTTATATATGCAAAACTCTTACTTACGGGATCATGAATAGAAGGAACAATGTAGTCAGAGTCCTCGCCTTGCCATTTAACCACGGTGAATATTATCGGTTACTTCACAGATATTGGTTTGTGTTTCTGTATTACTGCTTCCTAGCTGGATGCAAGTAATAACTAACGGCGCATATGGGGAAAGACAGCGCTCCTCAAAGGAGGGCCTTTTAAAAGTCATTAAATCCAGAAGTTAAAAAAGCCTCTCTTTATACAGATTTTTTGCATTTGCCACCAACTGTATGATAAAGGATTTATTCCCTGCCCTTCCTTCTGGAGATGTTTATCTTCCACAAGTGCCAGTGGGAACTGGGCACGTAAAAGGGAGAAATACAATAACGTGAAACAGACGTACAGACCTCTGCCTTTTCCCTCTTTATCAGAAACTTCCCCACCGTTTTTGGATATACTTCTCCAAGGATTCAAGTCTGAAGCTTTCACAAAGAAGTAATTCCGCTCACAATGGTTTTTACTTCTAGAAAGGCCTCCAGCATCCAACCGAATCCTGCAACAGAGGGTTTAAAGTCGCCTTCCCCTCTGCAAGCCGGCTTCCGACCCAGGCAGCCCTTCTCCCGCAGCCAAAGCGGCCGCGCA
The DNA here is from genome assembly GCF_965183815.1 of Platalea leucorodia. NCBI lineage: Eukaryota > Metazoa > Chordata > Aves > Pelecaniformes > Threskiornithidae > Platalea > Platalea leucorodia. Next base: position 14,324,943 of record NC_138835.1, on the reverse strand, counting down.
GCCTCCCCGCCTCCCGCACGCTACACCCCACGCTGCTGAAGCTCTCCTTTCCCTCTTTGCTGTGTTCCTTACCGGTTTCCCTGCTTCTGTCAGGCTTTAAAATAATGTCTAGCTGGAGAAAAACCCAAACAAACAGGGAGCTGGGTTACAAGCTTTAATGCTGTTTCCAAACAGAGTTTGTTTGAGGTTATCTTTTTAGCGATTACTGGTATTTATTTAACTTAGAGATAGACAAAATATTTACAGGCTGGTGTAAATGTCAATGTAGTTCTTTAGCACAGATTATAACAAATATACTTACGAAGTTTAGCCTGGGTTTTCTCACTTTTCAATATCTCTGTGTATACAACATACTTGCACACTCTTTAAAAGTAAATATATGAGTTTTCGGGGGGAGAGGTAGGGGTGGTTGATCAACAACAACAACGATGTAACAATACGAAAAATATAAAAACTTTCTTTGGTTTTGAACATCTGCAGAGATGCTTTTTAATAATCATACCTGTTGCTGCCATCTTTTATTAAAGATATCAAGGAAGGAATTAAAACATTTCTTTACAACTATATACAAATATATATGCTTATGGACTAATTAAAATTGCCAATAGGTCATCTAATGGAATTTAGAATTATCTTTATGTTATCTGTTATCTTTTGTAGCTGCCACTATATAAAATAATAAGTTTCTACTGAAAGCATAATTAAAAATTAGTTTTTTACATATACAACCTTTGTGTTCCCTTTCAGGTCTTGAGTCATCTCGGCCAAATTTAATCCTCGGACTGGTTATCTGTCAGAAAGGGAAACGTGTTGCCACCGGCATGGAAACAGAAAAAATAGAGGAAAAGCGAAGCAGAATTCAAGCACATGAGGAAACGGAAACACCGCTGCTCTCTAAAGGGCCGCTAGCCACTTCGCAAGAGAAGAAAACTCCAAAATACACGCTTTATTCAGGAGATTCAGCCGTAAGTACAACACCACCCGGATCTCCTCCGCCTCCACCCCCGCTTCCCGTTCCAGACACCTCAGCGGTTACACCTTCCGTATTAAAAATACTGTCCTCAATTAAAAGTGGAACCACAACTACCGTACCACCACCGATTTCAACTGCTGCTTCTGCGAGCGTTACTGCTACGCATTCTTCATCCTCAAAAACCGCCACACCTCTCGAGCACATCCTGCAGACGCTTTTTGGAAAAAAGAAAACTTTTGAACCTCTTGCTAAGGATTCTGAAACTGTCCAGTCGTCAAATCAGGAAGGTCAAGCTGCTGCTGAGGGAGGAATGTCAGCTGTTCCTTTGTTAGATCCCATCGTGCAACAGTTTGGGCAGATGTCAAAAGACAGAGCTATAGAAGAGGAGGAGGATGACAGACCATATGATCCTGAAGAAGAGTATGGTCCGGAGAAAGCTTTTGAAATGCAAACTGGTGAAAGTGAAAAACGATTTAATGTGGAAAAGCCATCCAATACAGCAGAACTAGAGGACGAGGCCTACGATCCAGAAGATGAAACTATCTTGGAAGAAGCAAAAGTTACCGTTGATGATTTACCTAACAAAATGTACACAGACACTAAAAGCAATTCTTCGGAAACATCTGCTTCATATGTGCCTGATTTATCTGCATCCTCATCCTTGGTAGAGCAGCAAAAAATGTTGGAAGAATTAAACAAACAAATAGAAGAACAGAAGAGACAGCTAGAGGAACAAGAAGAAGCCCTCAGGCAACAAAGAGCAGCTGTTGGTGTTTCAATGGCTCACTTTTCAGTGTCTGATGCTTTAATGTCACCACCACCAAAATCTTCCCTAATAAAGACTGAATTATTCCATCAGGACCAGCAAGCTACACAAAAAGTAGATTTACCTTCATCTTTAAATCAGCAAGCACAAGTTTTGAACCAGGGCTGTGACCCAAGGCAGAACAGAGATCCTCGACAAGCTAGAAGGATGGCGTCAGAGACTAATGACAATGCTGATTCTCGATTAAAGCCACAGGTGGTACAGAGTGAGATACCCACAAGAGAAATTGCTCCAGCAAGTTTTCCAAATGCTTTGCAGACTTCACTTGGTAAGGACGATAAAACCTTACTTGCTGCTGCTCAGCCTGGTTTTAGTGGTGATAACTGGGTTTCAAGTGAAAAGGCTTCTACGGTGTCCCAGAAGGAGGCATCTAATAGCAAATTTGAAAACACTGTTCAAGTTAATTTGGAAAACATGAGTCAAACAGCTTCTGGAGAACCCTCTACATCCAAACCTTTACGGAAAGTGCTGCTTCCAACACCTCCAAGTACATCTTTTCAGCCTAATTTCTCCACACCAAACGACAGTCAGCCTTTGCAAGATATGCATAAAGTATCGTGGTCAAACGAGTCAAAGGAAGTAATGGGAAGGGATTCTTTTTCAAATACGATGTTTACTTCTCAGGAAAAGGCAGCTGGTCACTTTGAACCGGAGAGGGGTCTTTCATCAGTGCAATATGATGAACAAAGAAATCCTCAGTCTCATCAATTTGTAGAACAAACTGAATCTCCATCAGTTCAGAGTGAGGGCGGACCTTCCCCACAGCACTTTGAAGAAAACCGAGCTGGACCTCCCTTTTCTTTATCTGGGCAGAAGGGAGGGCCTCCACCACCACTGATGCTCAATGCACCTGGAGGACCTCATGGACCTAATTTTAGAGGACCGGCGCCACAGTTCTCTGAAGAGCATGGTTCTCCAAATAACGACGGGCAAAGAGGACCTCCATCTGGAAGATTTGGAGGTCAAAAGGGTCCCATTCCTTCCTTATTTTCTACACAGCATGGACCTCCATCTCTTTTTGGTGATAACAGGGGCCCTGCCCCTTCTTATCATGGTGTTCCAAGAGGAATGTCACCCTCTCAGTTTGAAGATCGTAGGGAACCTCACATGGAACAAAGGGAATTCTCAGATTCCCAATATAATGAAATGATTAGGCCTCCAGGACAGTTCGAAGGGCCAGATCCACCTCAGTTTATGGGAAACAGAGGACCTTCGCCTTTTCCTTTCGGCGGTCAAAGACGACCCCCACCAGCTCAGTTTAAAGGACAGAGAGGAGGCCCTCAATTTGGAGGGCCAAGAGGCCCAGCCCCGAGTCATTTTGGGGGACCAAGAGGGCCTCACCCAAATCAGTTTGAAGGGCAGCGAGGTCCGGCTCCAAATCATATACCTGGTCCAAGAGGACTTTTGCCACAGCCATTTGAAGAACGGAGAGGGAGTCCACCACCCAGATTTGCCAACCAGAGAGGTCCAGCACCGCTTCAGTTTGGAGGACCAAGAGGAGCCACACCTGCACTGTTTCCAGAAGAAAATGAACCTTCTAGATTTCATTTCCAGGGTCAGTCACCACAAGGTATGAAGCCAAGCCCCAGACCACTCCTGGACCTTCCAAGCCATCCGCCGCCCCACAGAAAAGAGATGTGGGAGGAAGCTGGACCATCTGCATCTCTTTCCAATATTTCTGGACAAGGATCTGAGTCGGAAGGACAGTGGTCAGCATCTGACTTCCGAGAAGGCAAAAATCCTGAATTTAGAGGCCAGGCATTTGAAGGGAGACAGAGAGAGAGATATGAGGGAGGAAATAAAGACAAGGTTTCAGATCAGCCAGAGCCTCAGCAAGCAGATAATCGACAGGGTAGACCCTTTGAGGAAAGACGAAGGGATCGAGAACATGGCAGACCTTGGGAAAGAGACCGCGGCCGAAACTGGAATAGAGACAGGGACTGGGAGAGACACAGAGACAAGGAATGGGATAAAAATAGAGACAGAAACCAAAACAAAGATAGAGAGAAGGATTCGGAGCGGGCTAAAGAATGGGAAAGAAGCAGAGACCGAGAGAGAGCAAGAACCAGAGAGAGAGAATCCTACCGAAGACGTGACAGAGAGCGATCGAGAAGCAGAGACAGAGATCGCGACAGAGAGAAAGACAGGGACCGGGATCGAAGCAGGGAAAAAGAAAGGGATCGCGACAGAGATCGAGATCGTGAAAGAGAAAGAGGAAAAGATCGCAAAGATCGGAGTAAGAGTAGGGAAATTGGTAAAGAGATGAAGCCAGAAACACCGAAGGAAACTCAGAAACCTACAGAAACAGAAGCTTCATCTTCCACTAATCAGTCATAGAAATATGACTGACACTGTATTTCCCATAGTGTACTTTTCCAACACAGCAAGGACTGAGTCAGCATCTTCTGTATATACTGTATATTCTCACCTTTACAAAAATGCTGTTGTAAAACTAGCCTTACAAAATGTACTGACAAATTAGCAATTTTTGAACAACTGTGAATGAAAATACTCGAATAGATAAAAGGCAAGAACAGACTGGACTTTCACTTGCTGCATTTTGTGCATAATGTTTTTCTTATAAAGATTCACAGCGTTACCTGTACTGAAATTTTGTTTTTCTACTTGCATCTTTATCTTAAAATTTCCATTTACAGTACAGAAATGGAAAAAGTCTAAGAAGAGCATATTGCTTTTTAAGATTATAAAGTTATGTTTTCCAGTAACTTGAATTGTAATTTTATAAGAGAATTTAATCCAGACCTTAGGAGCCATACCTTTACATCTCATTTACGTGATATTTTGGTGTCAAAGTTGTTCCTACAGCACACGCTTTAAAAAAAGGAGTCCAATGTTGCCGTCTTGTTTATTTTACAACAGAAGGGTCGTGTGTATTTAGGAAAAGGCTGCAGAAGACCAGTGTTAATAATTACTTGTGACTGACGGAGGATTTGAAAACGGAATGTTGTAAGCTTAAAGTGCACTATCTTCCTTTTTATATACAGGTTTTTTTGTGTTTTGGAATCCATCCGTTAAGCGTACAGCGAAGAAGCAAGTCGTACTTAGTTTTTTTCATGAGGCTGAGGGGTTTTAAATGTCGCATTTTTACAAATCTGTAATTAAAGAACACACAAGAGTAGCACCTTTATAACCAGCAAAACTTAGAAAAACATCAGACGTTTATTTGAAAAAAGCTAAGACTACAAACAAATTGGGATACCAAAGGAAAGAAGACTCAGTTGGGTAAATAGGCCATTAAATCTGTTACTTCGATTGAACTGATTTAGTGGAGCATTTTTTTGGTTTGGTTTTGGTTTTGCAGAATTTTGCCATAGGCTTAAGAAACGTCCCCGTTTTATTGTACTTTTCATTCTAAAAGTGTTTCGTTCCTCAGAAAAAAGTGTCACTGTTTTTTGTTAGACCCTACTTAGGCTGGTAGTGTATATAAAACTGTCCACTGAAAAAGGTGTAACTGCGTTCAGCTGGAACAGAAGAGTGGCGGTACTTCGTGTTGTCGTTCGAGAGGGAAGTTTGCCACTGTGAAATACATTGCATTGCTACTTTTCATGAATTCTTCAAGTCCGTAATTCTAAAAGTATGAAATAAACCCCGCTAATTTATTTGACCGTGTAAATGAACAGTTGGGTAAATATTTTGATATTTTTATAAAATAGTTTTGGAAATGTAAAATTACATTCCTGTAAACATTTGCATCTTGAAGACTACGTGACAAGTAGCATGTATGCCATGTATCTCGATTTTACAGTTCCTATTGGTGCATCTTTGAAGTCCTTCTACATCAAGGATTTGCTGGTTGAAACGATCGTCTGTATTCTGAACCTGTAGACAAAATGTTAAAATGCAGAGAGGTGGTATTAAATGCAAACATCTACTATGGTGTAAGATTTTTTTCTTAATGAGATGTTTCTAATTTAAAGACATACATAAAAGTATGCAAAAAGTAAGTGTGTTTGTTTAGGTTTCCTTGATAGAAATTTCTGTAAATTGTATTTTATATGGCAAAATATATCACTGTACATTAAAATATGGGACTTCACAGGTTTTTGTTACTGTAAGTAGAATAAACATCTACAGAGAACTGTTGTCCATTTCTTAAATCTGTATGTGTATATTATTTTCTAAATATTGCTACTTCTCAACAAACCGCCAGAGACTGATGGCACACAGGTTTCACTGCCTCGTTGTTCAGCGAAAGAAGACGTTTTGCAGGACATCGCTACCAATTGGCGTTTAATTGTAGGCATTCTGAAAAGTATATGAAGATCTGTGCTTATGATCGGGGGAGTTCTAAAACATCCCCTAATTTATGCTGAAGCTTGTTGTTTTATTTGAATTAGGAAGTTTGTAATTTGTAGATTTTACACCAAAAAAATCTAAAGAAAAGAAAAAGTATTAGCTAATTCGGGTCAGCTTCGAACGTAAGAAAAACTCGATTCGCACCATTTATTTGTTCCTTGACTTTACGTTGTTATGAAAGAGATGTGTGGCTTTTCATCTCCTAGGAACCACTCCTTCATCACAGATCAGTTTGGGGAATCTGTTCACGATTTAGGACCAGTAAATGCATCCTCCCACTGACGTAGAGGCAAAAAAATCAACAGCAGACAGACAGACAGACACTAATGACTGACTTTGTTAAACCACAGCTTTAGGTAGTTTATAATGACCTGGACTTGGTTTTACAGCAAGGTTCCTGTCTTCTACACTGCAGCAGACAGTAAAAGCTAGGCTGAAAAGAACATAACAATTTAACTCAATTTACAGAGACTAAAAATGGTACTGAATTATTAGCATGCATTGCAAGAAAGAGAAAAATAATTCTCTGGCTTTGTTCAAACTTCCGATTAACATGAAACAACTTGCTATTTTGAGCTTTTATCTGTGTTTGTGCTAAGCTAAATTAACTTTCAAAGAGTATTTTCCTAAATTTTTATGTAAAAGCCTCTGAAAGGTCTAAAACAATATAAGCAGAAAGATTATTACATCTATAAAAGACTAATATTCCAACCTTATGCATTCTAAAGGCGAGCATGCAGAAGGACTTAGAGGAGGAGGAAAGTGTGTATTGAGTCCAATGTGCACAAAACTGCTTTTAAAATTTCTGCTTGTTTCTAGCGGAAAGTCACCAGTGCGACCTTCAGACTTTGGCTGCGCCTCACATAACGTGGTGCTTCCACATGGAAAACGGCTGTGTGTGCCACCTCGATTGAATATGCACATTGTTAAAGGATGCAGTAAACATTTTATTTTTTTAACCTTGTGAAGGGAAGGAAGATTTCATAACGTATTAAAATTGGTTTTTTATTTTATTCTGTTTATGAGCTAGAGTAGCATTTTTGTGCCCTTCGCGCTCTGGCTTGTTTCTAGAATGTGTCTTCTGTATTAGGCATCTGTTTTTCATACGAAAATACATAACCAGTAGCAGATATATAACAGAGACCAAATGTACAAACCGCTCACGATGGTGAGATGCCTGCGTGGGTGCGTTCAGGTGGTCTCGGAGCGGACGGCCTAGCATCCAAGCTCATTTTCATGAAATCATGTGATAATACCACTTTACGAGTCCAGGAAAATGGGACTTTTTTTAAGGGGCTTTGGATTAACTTTCTATCAAAGAACAGTTTTTAAACACTGGCAAACTACTAAAGTGTTTATAATTTAGTAACTTAATCTTACAGTAGGAAATCCAGGGCTGCGGGCTCCGCTGCAGCTGCGTATGGGATGTAGGGAGGAGCCGCCGGCCCCCAGTGCTTCACAGCAGCGTTCTTGGGGGGGAAAAAAGGCAAAAAGGGGAAAACCCTTATCCTGCAACAAGGAAAGAAAACATAGGTGTTCATTTCCAGCCATTGGGGCTTTTTTCCTCTCTCACGATTTTCCTTCATGCCCTCTGTGCTACCAGTGGCGGGTAACAACCAGGAGGCGAGTACCAACCGGTACCCGAATCCCAGAAACCGGTGACGGACGTGGCGTCCCGTCAGTCCGGTCGGACCTGGGAGCCCCGGCCAAACCCCGTTTGGGCAGGGTTTTTAAAATCCTAGGAGCGACTTTGACTGCACACCCCCTGCCATTGAACAGGCCTCGGGCTCCTGAACGGCTGAGCTCTACTGCCCTGCTCCTAAAATAACTTGAAGTAAATACAACTTTCTCCCGCAGGCTGTGGGCTGATGAATTCCTAACTCTTGTGTGGGTGAAAAAAAATCCCTGTGGTGTTCATGTTTAACGGGGAGGCCTTATGTGGAAAAGCAGCCGCCGCGCTGCTGTGTAACGGCTCGGCGGGAAGCAAGGCTTGCGGCGCTCGCATTCAGCGGGGAGGCTTCGCCCTGGGACGGGAGACGGCGAGCTCCCGGGAGCCTCCCCGCTCTCGGCAGTTTCCCCTGGCAGTTCCCCTCACGGACCGCGCTCCACCACCCCGCCTCGCCGCCTTCCCACAGCCCGAGCTGCACAAAACGCGCCCACGCCAAGGCCCGCCCGGGAAGGACCGCTCCGCGGCGGCGGGCCCGTCCCCGCCGGGGAACCCCCGCTGCTCGGGGCGCAGCCGCCGCCGGAGGCGCGGGGCGGGGCTGGCACCGCCTCAGGGGCGGGGCGGCGGCGGGCGCAGGCGCGGGGCGGAGCGGCGGTTGCGGGGCGTTCGGAGCGTTAGGGCGGGCTGAGGGGGACGGCGGCTCCCTGCGCTGCCCCGCCGCGCCGCCGCCGAGGGCAGCCTCCGCCGCGGGGCCTTGCGGGGGGGCGCCGGCCGGTGCCAGCTCCTGTCAGCCGGGGCCCGCTCCCCGCCTTGGGGCCCGCAGGCACATGGGGGCTCCTCTGAGGGAGGCTTAGGCAGCGGGGTGCCCAGAGCCGCCCTCCCCAGGCCGGGTGCTGGCAGGTGAAACCCGTTTCTTGTGAGCAGCTGTGTTGGAGCGGGAGGGAGGGATTCAGAGGGGGCCGCTGGAGCGGGGGGCACGGTTAGGCTGTCTGGTCCCCCGCCATCAGGAGCTTGTTCCTTGCTTCGTTACCTGGCGGCGGGACGGAGTCAGTATTAAGTGCAATTTTTTTTGCCTTTTTTAATGGATAGTACTGATAATTTTCGCAGGTTTTATGGTTTACTGTTGAAAGAGACCTTGGTAACTGATTAGGTTTACTGTAGTCATGTCAGAGTCGGCCCCAGAGGAGCCTCAGACCTCCATTCCTCAGAGCACAGCTAGTGTTCCCGATCCTGCTCCGGTTGCTGGCGGACCTGGAGGCTCAAGTGACGTTTCCTTTGGTGAGCAAAATCTTAGCTTCACCACCACAGACGTCAGCCTGGTGGAGATGATGGAAATTGAGTATACCCAGCTGCAGCACATACTTTACTCACATACGGAGGCACAAGCTAGTGAAGGTGAAGTGGAAGCTAGGCTCAATTCTTTCTCCTCGCCTGGTGACTCTGCAGACCCCCCTCTGCACCAGACCTCCCTGAACAGCGGTCAGGAGGGGCGTTCATCAAACAGCGCTGGGAACCAGGCGGTTTACCCAGTTATCTGTCAGTCAGGATTATCTTCTGATAGCAGTTTGCTAAGTTCAAACCCGCATTTGGGCTACGCTGACTTTCAGGAGCTCAGAATGATGTTACTTAGCGAGTCTAACCTCCCTTTGAACCAAACGGGCAAAACGCCTAACAGTAGCTCTGTAGACATCCCAGGACACAGTTTAGTAAAAGTTAAACATGGTGAAAATTTTGTTGGGGCGAATAAAGGAAACGTACTTGTTGAAAATTTGGCACTGGCGCCAGAGCCTAGATCTAAATCTGCAGTCAGAGTTCGGTTGGAAGACAGATTCAACAGCATCCAGACAGAAAACCCCAGATGTCAAGACCCCCAAGAATCTGGAGTAACTCTTAACAAGTGTGTTGCAATTAATTTTAGTTTATGTTGTTAAACTATGTATCATCCTGTAGTTGAAAACTGATTTTCTACGTGTGACCTAAGAACAGTACTTTTTTTAATACGTGAGAATGATGGGTTGGGCTTTTTTAAAGTGTGCCAGTCAAATGTGGCTGCAACTCCACTGACCTCGGATTAGGCCCCTCTGTGTAAAGCATAAATAGTGCAGAATGTAGTTCCAAAATTAATTATGACGTTATTCTTGATAACAATATGTAGTGTAACTAAAGGTGAGAGAAGAACATCATTACCTAGTTTTACCATGCAACTTGCTAATAGCAAAGTAGATTCTTGATCATAATAAAATATTAAGAGCAACTGATTAGTGTTACAATGTGGAAGCCTGATAACGGGTAAAACTTTGAGCAAAAATACCATTTTACAGTGTGGCCCTGTTACTGTATTAGTGTGCTGATAAAACAGTTTATCGAGGCATAAGGCAGAATATTACTGCACAGAACAGAATACCTTCTCAGCTGATATTTTTTTTTTGTCCCTGAAGTAGGCAATATGGCAATAACAATGATTTCTGTTTACAGTAAATGAAAGTGGTTTCTTGGTGATAGTCTCTAGAAGTACGTGTAGCTGTAAATTTTTCTGCACTCATTTTCAAGTAGTCAATTTGAAATGTTTTCTGTGGTGTGTTTTTTTTTTTTTTTTTTAAGTTTAGTAACATTGATTCGACAGCCGTCAGAGCTGATAGGTGTTCCTCTTCATCAGCAAGAAAACAAGTGTACTGCATTAGCAAAAAATAAGACTGCGCCTGCCACGCCTTCTTTACAGTTCACATACCCGTTATTTACTATGAACGCATGTTCTACTGCGGCGAGCGCTAATCCTTCACAAGCGCAGGTAGATAACGTATTCCCCGCTAGTTGTGCTCTGCTAGTTTCAAACGCTAATAATGTTAACCTCCTAGGTGCGCTGTCGTTCTAAAGGTTTGTGTTAAAGTGTGGCATGGTTGCAATAGGGGTGATCAGAATGATCTGTAATGCGATTTATTTACTTTTATGTTCATCTTTAGGACTATCAAAAGCAATTTGCCACAAAAATCAATTGTGTGGCAGTTAAGGCATTTGTAATACCGGGCATCCAGGTAACGATCAATAGGCCATTAGATTTCTTACTAGAAGAACGTTTTTTCTCGAGTTTATCAATGTATCGTCTGCACAAGACAAGAAGGAGACAGTGCCATTTTCTATGGTTCCTTTTTTTTCTAATTAATTTTCATAGATTAGATTAAAAATTTATTTTTTCCCCAACTCGAAGTAGCCTCTGAAGCAAGAGTGATAGCATGGCACTCAGAAATGTCAGAGGTATCCCCCAAAAAATCAGCAGTCTGTTAAAATCCTATGGTTGTAGTGTGCAGAAGTAATTGGGATTTATTCTGATAGGACACATTGAATCATGGGGCTAAAACTTAAGAAGCTAATGTGAAGATATCAAAATAGTCTCTTTTTAATGTCTGTTGTCCTCTCGGTATTTCTTGTTTGGTTTTTACAGACCTCTGGAACGTCTTGCACTATTTTGGAAGCTGCCAAACATCAAGACCTTGGGATACCCAAGACATTCTCTTTCTGCTATCAGGAAATTGAATCCACAAAACAGACAGTAGGTGCGATGAATAAAGCTTTGCCTGAGGAAGTTTGGATTAAAGTTGGAGGTAAACCATTTGTCTTCTTTTCACTTAGCTTTCTCTGGGCCTCCAAATCTATAACTTTTTTCGAGTTTGTGTGTTTTTTAGAATGAATATGATTTTAGGGAATCGTACGAGGTGTGTTTTTCATGTCGGAGATGTGCTATAGGCAATATGGGGCTAGATTTCTCAAAAAAATTCAACACCTATGATTTTAGCTGTACTTTCAAAATTGTTTAGCACTTCTGCCGTGCAGTGAGAAAACCCAAGGTTGCAAGGTGCCTTGGAAAATCTGGGCCTAGAGTAAGCAACTGGTTTCTTTCTACACCGTTTGACCCCAAAGTTGATAGAGCCGATGCAGTCCGTATCAAACTGAAGAACAGGTAAAGGACTGCCTCAACCGCTCACCAAAGGCAGGCATGATCTCAGTGGGCTCTCTGAGGAAACAGCAAGCGGTGCCTTAGGGCTTCCGAAGGACGTGCGTTGCTGTAAGGGCCAATCTAGGTTGTCAATAAAGCTTCAAAGATTATTCCACATAAATAAAGTGACAAAAAAGAAATGTCCATGATCTTAATTGTCAGCGATTAGTGGGAGGGTTATAAATGGGTTCTTCTTTTCCTCTTTGTTTTTCCAAGAAGACACCTTGTGCAAGCAAGTGATAAACAGAAGAAGTTGCAGCCGACTAAGCCCATCGGATACAAACATAGATCGCAAACCTCTTAGTGAAATTCAGAATATGCGTGATGATAGCCAGAGTACTGCATCTGCCCAGGGTCCTTGGCAGTCAGCACAGCCAAATTCAAGTATGCAGGTGCAAAGCAGTACGCAGGACGGAATCGCTCAGCGAAGAGAAAGACATAACCGCATGGAGAGAGACAGAAGGTAACTTCTGTGAGCGGTGGCAAGACAAAGTTTTTGAAGCCTGAAATACCGATACTGTAATGCTCCTGTCATTATCCAGAGTAAAATGTGAATTTGACATATTTTGTTTTACCTACAAGAAAAAGCAAGGCAGGTGGTGAAGGTTTGTGTTTGTTAGAGGAAAAAATATTTATGTTTCACCGTGCTGGTCTTTGTTGGTTTTTTACTCTACAAACAAACAAAAAGATTTCAAAACATTTAACCAGTTCTGTAAAGATAAGGTAACTTGCCTATAAGGTGACTAATAAACAAATAAATACAAAACTTGTAGCAAACAAAAAGGAGCCCCCAAAGTCGATGGCTTGTAGCGCATGTGAGTAGTCTTCCTTTTTTTATTTTTTTCCTTCCTTCTCGCCCGTCGGTGGGTAACCTTTGTATTTGCCTGCAGGCGCAGAATCCGGATTTGTTGTGATGAGCTGAATCTTCTGGTTCCCTTCTGTACCGTTGATACTGATAAGGCAACAACTTTGCAATGGACAACCGCGTTTCTGAAGTACATCCAGGAAAGGCATGGTGATTCTCTGAAACAGGTTTTAAACCTAATTTCATTTTTGTTCTTGATAAGAATGTGAAATGTTTTCAAGCTCTCGTAACATAGCTAAAAGTCTATGGAATGCTTCTGCTTGATGCTGTTTGTGAAGGACCTCTGTATCATTGAAACTTCCTTTTAAAAATGCTTTTTTTGAGTAGCTGTCCTCACAGCAGTTTCAGTTCAGTAGTGTGAAATCACAGGCTGCCCTTAGTCAGGGTTTTCGGATCAAATTTTAATTTTTTTTCTTTTAGTTAGCCCGGTTCCTGAGCCTGATACTATGTAGACAGCAATGTAGAATTGAGGTCCTCCTCAATCATTCCTCCCCGCCCTCCCCTCCTTCCTTTTCTCTATTTGCTGCTCGTTTCACGGAGTTGTCTTCTAGCTGGCTTTCGTGAACTGGTGAAGTGATGGGGTTCCCAGCGCCGTGCCCACGCGCTCTCAAAGTGGGTGAGAGTCGCGAGGGTTTATGTATGTGCCCTATAAGCAGCCCCCATGCAACCGCACCAGTAGTTGCAGCCCGGAGTAATTCTGGCTCTGCGCGGTCTCTTGAGAGAGTAGAGGGCATGTGCGTAGGAAAACCTGCCTGTCAGGATGCTGGGATGGCTCCTCAGCGCTTCCTACGAAAGCTGGTTTTTCCAAGACGCTAGTGCAACAGAAAGGTACAGCTCAAGTAAATATCTACATTAAACAGAATTGTTACTTATTTTTTGTATTTTGATTTTTTTTTTAGGAATTTGAGACTGTGTTCTGTGGTAAAACAGGCAGGAGACTAAAAATAGCAAGATCAGACTCATTTGTAACGTGTCCCGTGCAGGAAAACACGCACAGCTACGGAGACCAAGTAGTCTGAACTGACCGCCTTGAAGTGTATGACGCGTGTGGCTAGCAGTGGCCCAAGCTGTATTTATTTTCTCCGTTTATGTGCTGAGTATGAATTGCAAAGTATCGCTTGTGAAAATATATAAATAGAGCTTTAAAGAAACCATTCTTTATTCAAAACGGAAATGAATGTAACTACCAGCAATAGAAATCAGTGCTCTGTTAGAGGGGCTTTGGGACCAGAAGCTACAAGAAAATGTCATGACAGCTAAGTATTTTTCCCCTTTAGTTACAAAAAATAGGTTCTTTTTCTGTTTGTGGTTCTGCTTTGGGTTTTTTTTTTTTTTAAACATGATCCCGTACAGTTAGGAATTGATGTTCTACAACTGGCTGCCCTGTTATTTTAATGACTCGATGCAAATGTACTCTTCAAGTGTAAAAAGAAATTAAAGTTACCATATTAGAATACCCATTTTTGCCATTAAAAATTTAAAGGCTAGGTTGGTTGAGTAAGTGCATAGTTCCTAAGCTGTGCTGATATTATGAAGTTCACATTTGCTATACGTACTTTAACGGACTTGGCCCTGAAGAGTAATACAATGGTGTTAGCATTTTTTTTTATAAAATACAGTACTATTTTCAATGTCTATCACAGAACTGTCCAACAGTTTCTTGTATTGTTAGGCCAAGAGTGGCATATTGTAAACAGTAGATTATTTAAACGCAGAAACTATTTTCATATTTAAAGATTAATACCGCTCCTTTGTTCATAAGCTTTAGCATATAGGGCCGAGATAGTGTGTGAGCTGAGAGTGGTTTTATTAATTTTTTAAAATAGATGATGCTAGCAGGTTTTAAAGTACAAAAAGGTCTCCCAAAATAAATACTGTTTTAAATCACGGATATGGACAATTTTGCAGCAATTTATTTCCAAACCATCCTAGTAAAACCACTCCTGGAAGATGGAGTTCAGCTGAGTTAATTTGATCTGCATAATGACACTTACAATATCACAAAGAACAGGTTAAAAAAAATCTCCTTTTATTTTTACAACAGTTCATACAGGTGTTTTTGGCTGGAGTTAGAAGAGCATCCTTTCTTGGTTGGGGTTTCGTTCACAATTACTGTGCAAATAGCTTAAGTAGAGGTCGTGAAAATGCTGTTACTTCATTTCCTCTGTTATCATATGGAAATATAGAAAAATTCTCCCCTGCAAATTCAAATATATACATTACACCTGTTGCAGAATCGGATTGCAAGAGGATTACTAGTTACTAGTCTCGGCAAGTATTTGAGGTGCAATCTGACAGCACAGACGTAAGCTATGGTCTTTCCTTAGGCCGGAATCTTGGGATATTAAACTAGGGGCTATTTCAACGCCTCGTTTGCACTGCTGCCGTAACAGCGCGTAGCTCCCGCGGGGCCGCGCGCTAACTGAAGGCAGCGGGAGCAGCGCCGAGGAATTCAACGGACAGGGCTCAAGCGCTTCGACAGAGAAGTCGTGAGCTTGGGGGGTGAGGGTAAAAAGCAGCAATGCTTCCTCTTGCGGCTCTCTTGAACAAAGGGAGAAAGGGAAGGTGAGGTGGTTTAGCAGTAACAATTCTGGAAAATAACGGGGGGGAGGAGAGCATCTTTTAATTAAAGCTTTCGTCTGATGCTTTCTTTTTCATAGAACTGTGTCAAAGTCTCCACTTAATACAACAGAATCTGTCCATTTATCACTAGGAGGGCGCGCTCTCTTTTCTTACAATGCACTCTTTATTTAAATATTCAGTCACTTCTCCACTTCTTGCACTGTTTTATGATTTTTTGGAAGTTGCTGCTCCGACAGCTCCCATGCAAGCCGACGTGTCGCATATTCCTGGAGTT
Source organism: Platalea leucorodia (assembly GCF_965183815.1). Lineage (NCBI taxonomy): Eukaryota > Metazoa > Chordata > Aves > Pelecaniformes > Threskiornithidae > Platalea > Platalea leucorodia. Next base: position 14,309,448 of record NC_138835.1, on the reverse strand, counting down.
CCCTGAGCCCCAACAGCACCAGGAGTACCGGGATCCCCTGGAAGACCGGGTTCACCCTGAGCACCATCGCGACCATTTTTAGTAATTCCAGGTACACCAGGCGGTCCTAAACAGGAAGGGGAAAAAGATTACAGGAATTATTTCCTTCCCTTTTTTTTTTTTTTTTAAATATATATATGTGTGTGTATATATGTGTATTACTTTTAGAGTTCTTAAAATCCTTTGAGTGTCTGTACATCAGACTTGTTACGGCCTGTTGAGTACAAGGTGTTGAATAAATTTAGCCTGAATCTGGAGTACGTGCGTTGGATTTTTTACAGCACCTTTGGATTTACTGGAATTGCCTCGGTATAGCCCACTGCAGAACTGGATCCCACCTCGGTGCCGCCCCAGTTACTGTACGACCCCAGGAATCGTAACAAGTGATTTACAACCAGAATGGTTGTACATCGCCCCCGAACAGCCGGCTCAAGGGGCGTCCCGAGCTGCTTGTGACAGCGGGAGCCCTCACAGCCGTCCCTCCTCCCTGGCCCCCAGCTCGCCCCTTAGCAGGAGGCAGTGGCCTTCAGCTGCCTCGCGTCCTCGCACCTCCTTAGTCTAGTTGTAACTAAGACCCTGAGAAGGAGAGCAGAGAGACTGATGATACCGAACGTCTCCCCGGCGTTACAGAGGAGGAGTTTCCGTTATACCTCTGTCTTATGTCAAAAATGTGCTCACAATGAAATATGTATTTTGGTTATTGGCAAAAAGAATTTCTGCTTTGGGTGGACTCAAGCTATCGGGTTTTTATAATTTCTTTTTTCCTTCAGATGCCAAACGTAATTCACAGAACACGAATTTCTGTGACAGCAAGCTATGAAGCTTGCTTCGATACCATAACATGGGCTTGTGTCTCCTGAGGGGCGGCGGAACCGGGGGGTCTGTGACCCGCACCCCGGCCTCATCAGGGTAGGGCCCGATTCTTTTTGTTCGTGCAAGTGCTGAATCGCATCTGCTGTTGGTCTGCTCGCGCTTCGGGAGCAGGGGAGGTGCTCTCGGTATCTAACACCTTCAACAGAGCCTCGTCTTACACGCTTTGGAACAGAAAGCATTTATGGATTAATGCAATCATTTTATGGCAGAATCTAAGACAACTGGGTATAAATACTCTGGTTTTATGAAATTATATGGGTGCAGAGTCTGCTTTTGGTGCCTGTAACTTAATCGTTGTGCAGATGTAGTCATAATTAGAAAAGCTGCTTTAACAGGCGAACAAAATAAAGAATATTCTGCCGAGTTTCTAATAGATATTAATGAATTTACATAAACTAATCTTGGAATCCTCTGACAAGGGATTCATGACTTCAGGAGCTGGGATTGTAACCAGGTCCAGAGCAAGAACACCGCTATCTCTCAAAATCATCGCACGAGGAAGCTATAGTTGTTTCTGGTAAAATGAAACATTGTCCCCGATTTCTCTTGTTCGATCCAGAAAGACGAACTGACTTGCGGAGGGCTACAGCCGGCAGCCCAGGCTGTAGCTTTCACCGCGGGCATCAAAAAGACCCGTGTCCGTCAGGAGCCAGGCGGCAGGCGCGGTCCCTCTGCCTTCACCTGGAGCCTCGCGGTTGTTACACACCTTTAAATGAACAGATACGCTACTCGTTAATTAGCTAGTTCGTTACTGCCTGTGAAGTACCACTGAAAATAGCAGCCTTCTGACACTGGCAGCCGCGTGGGAGCCGCGGAGAAGGGTTCTGCCTTCCCCATCGATAAAAGCTCCACGGCGAGCACAGGAGGAGCCCGGCCGCCCCGCTGCCCGTCTCACGAACGCGCTCCAAAGCGGGGTCAGGCCCAGGCGGGAGCGGAGCGCAGAGGGGATGTGCTAATTAAGTTCCGCCGTTCAAATTGTCGGCGCCTGCTGTACCCACGGGAAAACAGCCCTGCTGTAGTGACAGGGACAAAGCGACGATAATGTACTGCCAACAGCGGGCAGAGCTGTCCCTCTTAAGCCTTTGGTTAGTCATGGTTTATTAAATGATTTGCACAGCCTTACCTTGAAGTCCTTGATCGCCGTCAGGCCCATCAATACCCTGCCCAACAGGTCCTTTATCTCCCTTTTCGCCAGCGTCACCTTTAATCATAAACAGACAATTTCGGCAGTGAGTTGTGTGCTGCGGCTGGATCCAAGGACAGGACGGGGAAGGACCAAGAGGAGCTCAAAGTCCTCAGGCCAGCGCCAGGGTCTCCGCGTACACCGCAGCCCTACAGAGGCAAAACTGCCCTCCTCCAGAACTGCCTCGGCTGCCCGCGGCCTGAGCTCTTCTCCTCCGCTGCTGACATCAGAACAAGTTTGCCGTTTATTTCAGTGGGCATAAAAGAGAAGCCGGTTGGTTTAGTCTTACCTCTGGGACCGGGATCACCGAGTTCTCCTGTTGGCCCCCTGTATCCAGGGGGACCACGAGGACCAGGATGCCCGACGCTTCCCGTAGCTCCAGGAGGACCCGGGGGCCCAGCTGGGCCCGGACGACCCGTCATTCCCGGAGACAAGGGCTTTCTCAGGTTAGCAGCTAACTGCGCAATTTGATCTGAAAAGAACAATTAAAAAGTGCACGTCCAACGTTTTCACTCTTCGCTCGGCTCTTCGTCGTCTGCCGCCAGCGCGCTTCACGGCGCGAGCAGCCGGACAGGGAGCGTCCGAAGGCGAAGCAGAGCTGCGTGCTCGGGCAGGTCCTGCTCCCTGCCGCTCCTGCACTCACTGCTTCTGGCAGGAGCAGAGGAAGCATTGCATCTGTCCTCTCAGCTCCTCTGTGGCTTTTGGTTTTTTTAAATCTCCTCAGAGGGAGATTTTGGTCAGAAATCGGCAGGGTTTTAAGCCATGGATATTTCCTGTTTCCTACACCACTTTAAAAGATGTCAAGTATTCTAGAAAATTATACTTAAATAATTAAAACAAGTTTTCTGAAACAAACTTTCAGAGTTTAACTTCATCCCAAGTGGCGACCATAACCGCTAAGCGCAGAGCCGTAACTTGAGGGGAAGGAGGCGGCGCGGGGTGCGCCGCGGCGGGGAGAGGAGGCGGGACGCGCTCGCCAGCGCGCCTGCGCGGCGCCTGGGTCAAAGCTGCGTTCGGCACGCGTTGTATGTTGCCGTGATGAATCACTTAAAAATACTGATTTTAGAAAAGTGAAAGACATCCCAGGCAACAGGTGACCTTTCCTTACGTTAAAGGTCAACATATTTTTCCTTATTAAGACAGAAAAATAACAAATCGCAGGAGCCATCTTATGTTCAGGATCTACTCATCGTCAGCTGGATATGGTAACTAAAGTCAGTTTTCTCTCGGTAATACTCACCATTTATCATTTCCCCGCAGAGTTCTCTTATATGCTGTTCGCTGGCCTCCTTGCCCTGCAATTAACAGGAGAATCTGTCCTTACACGAACCGCGCTATCGATACTCGTCCCTGGCAGAAGCCTCAGGACGGGGAACTCGGTCCCAGCACCTCCGTGAGCAGCGCAGGATCCCGCATGAAGAGGAGTGGGTTTTTTCCCCCCCCTTCAAAAGCCAACGGCTTCAATTCAGAAGCTCTGTCATATTAACGCCAGAGATTAATTTTAACGTCAGGCCAGATATTTAATGTGGGGCCTTTCCTGAATGATGAAGCATGAGCTCTGGACCAAGACAGAGGTCTAACGTGAAGCAGTGAATAGGAGCTGTGTTTTTAAATGACCAACCTCTAACTCACTTTTGTAAGGAGAACAGTGGCCCGCGGCCCGTTCCCGCGGACGCAGATAAGCCGTGCCTGCATCGCTGTGAGAGAAGGTTAATTCTCCAGGCATCCATTTGCGGGGCTTCAGTTCTGAAGCCTGCAAACTGTTCATCTTTTTGCACTGGTAAACTCTTGCTGCAAGGCTGTCGGCTTGCACGCACAGGTACCAACTTTTGCCTGCTCAAATGCGGGACCTTATTTTTTTTGAATACGCATCCGAAATCCACAATCCCTTTATTCACTTCAGAGCCTCCTTGGCTGCGCCCCAGGGGCGGATAATACTTACAGGAGCCCCAGGTTTTCCCGTGATGCCGGGAACGCCTTGCTCCCCCTGATGGCCCATGGGCCCCGGGTGTCCTGGGATCCCTGGTGCTCCAGCTGTCCCATTGGGTCCTTGGACACCTTTTGGACCAAGTTCTCCCCTTTTTCCTGGCTGTAATGAAGAAGAAAAAACCAAATAATTAAGACAGAAGACATGGTCTGTTCCTTCTCATGGGGAATCGTTAAGCCTTTCTTCAGGTTTCCCTAACTGATCTGGCTGAGCACGTACATTTCTTACATCGTATGGGTGGTTTTACGTATACAAGTCATGATAGTAAGGGTCCGTGCTGCAGCAAAATGATGACACGCATTTGAATGTTTCGAATGGCACAGAAAATTGTCATTGTCATAGATTTTATAGCATGGCCGTGACAAAAACATGCTTCTAGGAATCAACGCCAGAACGTAATTTATGGAGATACGTCATGGAAAGATGCGATAAGCATGTTTACTCCCAAAGCCTTTGGGGCATGAGCCCGCGGTGGCTGCCACATACCTCTCCTTTTTGGCCGGGGGGACCAAAGGGACCCTGTTAGAAAGAAAAGGGAAATAAAGAACGAGCCATTCAGAAAACACGCATCTAAAGTCAAATCTCCCAAGCTCCGGGAAGCCGCGACGCCACGTACACGGCACCGCATGGGCTTTTCTAGCAAAGGGGCCAGGAATGATAACAGGGTGCTGGGGACCGGGCTCAGCCCTGGCACAGCAGGGAGAGGACTCGGACGCCAGGACTCGGCCCGGGTGCCGATGGGGGACGCAGGTCCAGGCAACCTGGCCGCTTCTTGAGATGGACCAAAGCCCCCACGGCCAGAGCAGCGTCAGCCGCCCTGAGGAGCGAAGTGAGAAACGAGTGCTGATGCGGCACAGTTCTGCGAAGGCCACGGCGGCTGCCCCGCGCTGCCTGACGCCGAGAGGAGAGCTGCCGCACACCGGGAATACCGTGGCGGAGAGGCTCGGGTTGCCTTCTCCTTTTCGCAGCCAGCAGGGTTGGAGCTCTCGGATGGTTAACTCTGACTGCCCATGTTAGTTCTCGATTCACGGTTCTCTAGACCCATCTGAGGAGTCAATTTTACTGAATTTAAGGACACCTACCAGTTCTCCTTTGTCACCTGGGAGGCCATCTGCTCCAGCAATGCCCTGAAAGCGAGATAGCAGAATTAACACTGCACCTATTGCTGCACAAAGATTATTGACAATAGGCTCACTCTGAGACCTGGGCAACCTCAGCTCCTGAGGGAGATGGGGGCACTCAGCAGCTCCCACAGCCGCTCCAGCAAGAGGAACTTCTCTCTTCCCAAAGCTGAACGCTACAGTAGCTGTTCCCCACTGACAGCAGCACGCGTGGTGCAAGGCAGCTTGCACGAGGGCTTGGTGCCCTTTGCCGCAGGCTGGTACGTGGATGAAAGGCTGAATTCGTACAGATGAGAGCCCTGACGGGGTGGCCATGAAGGACATCCGCAGGCCGGCACTGGCATTTCTCTTACAGGGAATCTAAATCTCAGGTTCCCCAGCTCTGGGTCTCACAGCAAATGTGCGCTTGCAATGACAGCTCGATGTTCAGTGTCCAGCGCGGCTGTGTCCTCTCGGCTTCCTCAGCGGAAAGAGTCACCTGCAGAACAGCTTCATCCCACCCTTAAACAGAAGCGATCCATCACTTGGTGAGGACCATCCCTCTCCACTCTGTCTGGGGACCCTAACGTAAGGGTGGCTGAAGCTCTGGTGACATTAATTTTACTGGCCCTGACAAGGAGCATCAATTTGCCGGTCACCTCCGCAGCGTGTGCAATTCGAGCATCGCTGGGGCGACACGAATCGCTACAATCTGCGCTCTTCCCGCCCCGAACGCTCTGCAGCAGAGCTGAATCATTAAACAGCAATTAGAGCAGGTAACGAACATTGTTACGGTGGCTATATGGCTTTAGAGGAGAAGTTATTTGAAGAGAAATGCGGGTTTGGTTGGTCTTTCCCTTAGCAACAAAACAAGGACAGCACAGACACTGACACTGGTAAACAAAACAAGCAACGCTTGCTGGGAAAGCACTCGTTTTCTGCAAAAACACAGTCATGCACTAACAGAAGTCATCTATTTGAGGAAAACTGGCTCAAAAGGTCGTCACTGAGATTAATCCAACTATGGAAGTTAAGCAGCAGAAAGTGAAAGACTGAATTAGTCTATCAGTCTGCCAAGCTTTGAGGCTAGGACGCATCCTCTCCATCAGGCACGTGATGTCCAGTGAAAAGCTGCGCTTCTCAACTTAATTTGGGAGGAATACGATGCGAGGAGCTCCGAGACGGCATACCGCGCGGTTACAAAAGGAACAGCAGGAGTCTAGCGTTCCTATCACAGCGTTGTCACGTGTCTCCATTAGACCAGACTACATCTCCTTCGCCAATGCAGGAAAAACGGGCCCAGAGAGGGGTTTGTTGGTGCCTGCTCCGGAGAATTTTCATTGGAAAGAAGGAAAAGCTGTGCTGTCGAAGGCTGCGCCTGAGGTAGGCTTTAAATGCCTCCGCTGACTACAGCGTGAAAGCTATCCCAGGAGGAAGATCAGCTTCGCTTACCTGGTTACCTTTGGGACCAGGAACACCAGCAGGACCCTGAGAACAAGTAAAAGAAGGAAGGCAAATGAGCTCAAACTGTTATTTTCCTGTGAATTCCTGGGGCGGTCGGACAGTCACTCACACAGCAAGGGGTTGGGAATTGGTCTCCCAGCTGCCAAGTAGCAAGGACCCAATCTCATTCCCACTTCTTAGAAACAAGAAGAGATTTTAAGCATCCTTGCTAGCTTTGTAGCACTCTCTGCAGTCACCGGTTTGTGCTGTAGGACAGCTTCTCGGGCCTCTTGCCTACAGCGCGGAGCAGCTGCCAGACCAAGCAGGACCCCCCGGCTCAGCCCTGGTGGTCTTCTGCCCACCAAGTCCTCATCCAGCCAGACCAGAGAGACTTTCTTGACATGGCTGGGCAATGCACCGCTCCCCACCTGCCTGACACGGGTTATCTACACTGGCCTTTTTCATACCGTCCTCCTCAACCTCCTCCATAAAACTAAAACGAATTCTGTGCTTTTAATCCTAGTCTTTAAAACCTGTCTCACAAAAGTCATCTTTCGTATCCATCCCAAGAATGGGAACTCGGTTTTTCTTCTGTCCCTCAGCTTTTCATTATTGTCATCTCACTATCATGACCAAAACAGCAATTTTACAAGTTCACAAATTAAAGGGCGAGGTCCGGGATGAGACTGGTGAGCAACTGATCTCTGCCTTTCACACCTGAAGATACGAGAAAGAGATTGAATTTACTCATGGTATAAAACGGAGAAGAACATTTTTGTGCCGCAAGGGCAAAAAGGCAGGATGGTTTTTTGAGGCTCTATTAGACGGTCGGTTTTCCTGGGGATTGAGTTGGGTGCTCTTGACTTCGAGATTCACAGAACAACACGGCCACAGGAATAAAATACATTTAGATGACGAACTGATTATCACCCTAGGAATAACACAGGCAACTTGAAAAATCCTTCCAACTTGATCTGCCTGGCATTCACAGAGAGGACACGAGCCATTGGCAAGCCCTATTCGTGCCTTTGGGTCCATACAGCAGAGCCAACAAGGAGTTCGGGAGAACCCCAGAATTTTTCTCCACTGCAAAATCTACATGGGAAATTCAACCATTTTACCCTTCAAACAGGATTTCTACAGCACATTCGTCAATCTGGCATCTGCAAACTGATCTTTTTCTCATAACGAGATCTGGAATGGCTCAGCAGAACAGAATCTTAGAGAAGGACAAACGCGTGTAATAAGGGCATGTCGTTTGGTTCAAGTCAAGCACTGAATAAGTTAAAAAAGGGAGGGATTTCTATTAAAGAACAAATAATTTTTGGCAAAACAGACAGTGGAGTGTGGAAATGCAAGAATGGCTGCGGCTATTTGTAACTCCCATTTTACGTTTGCCGATGGCGAAGGCAATATATTCTTTTCTGGACATTATCATCTAGATTTATACCTCCAACTTCACAGAGGCCCAAAGCTCCATGAAAGTTTATGGCGATAAAACACAGCTTAGTCACCAAAGACTCTGCCCTGCAAGGAACAGTCCCCTAAAGAAAAGCTTAGCCCACAAGATTTTGATTCAAAACTGCGTAATTCATGGCAGCGGTAATTCCTGGCGGCAGGACCACCAGCTCCGCGTCCACCACCCGTCCTCACCTTTGTGTCCCTCCGTCACTTAAACACAACGAACATTTTTTGCCAAGCATCTAGCGATGCCAGCCTGGAGCAGAGAGAGACGTTGCCCCAGATGGCTGCTGCCATGCAGAATCCCCAGGAATTTGATCTTAATAAAAATACTTTGGAAAAATATTTCCCTATTTCTACCACAGTCAGTAATAACAGTCAAATCTTTCCTCTCCCCAATATCCCTCTCCAACAAGATGGTTTATATATCGTCTCGATGCTATTTTATATCTTACAGCCAAACGCACTAAACCCCGTGTATTTTTCATGCAGGAAAATACACTTACTGATATTCTGGTTTGTGTTCCTGGCCACAGTCAGCGCGAGGACTGTGAAAAAGCCTATCAGCACCTGTTAACTCAGGCTTGCAGGAATATTTTTTTCCAAAGAAAAAAAGCCACAGTTGATTTGAGGAGAGCGTGACGGGTTAGCTGCAGCTGGGATGCTGGAATCGTGTTGATCCTGTATTTGCAGTTCTCCTCTTTATACACGTCAGGACCAGCAGGCTGGGCTGCCAGTAAAGCAAGCCCGGGGCAGTACCCACTGCGCTGTGCCCACCCCCCAGCAGATGCCATCGCCCTCAGCAGCAAAGGCTGCTTGGTCCAGCTGTAAAGACACGGTCTGAGGTTCTGGGGCTTCCCAGCCCAAATCTTGTGCCCGGTAAGAAGCGTGGAAATTGGCAGCGCTGATTGCTGGCGCAGCCCGCGCTGCTGGAGGACCGTGGGCACGCGTGGCTGCCCCCGACACCGGTGGGACTGGGCGGGCGGCTGGGGGTTACCCTGAGCACCCACCGCATACCGGGAGGTGGAAGGTCCCCAGCGCTACCCAAACCTGCTCCAGCATGCTTTCCTGGCGAGAGCTCCTAACGAGCTGGGGCACTACGAAACAACCAACAATTCCATCTTAGAGTAACTACGCTTAACTTCAGAGCCAGAAATAAAACCTAGATTTTTTTTTTTTTTTTTTTTTGCTTTAAGTATAACATTTCCCCTGCCTCTGCTCGGAGCAGCTCTCTGGATACCAGGCTGCTCTGTGCAGGGGCCTCTTCCCCTCTGAACATGCATTTTTTCACCGCAGCGAAGCCCTGAATGCAGTCAGGACCCCGCGGCTCCACAATAACCCTCCTGTTCCACGCTTCCAGGCTCACAGTCCCTCCAAGAGGCTTTTTTAAACCTGCCTGGAGCCGGCACAGAGGAGCCATTGTGAAACCCCCCTGGTGCCGCTGCGATTGCTTACACAGAAACTTCACCTTAAAGCTGGAGTCGAGGGAGCCGGCGAACACACGGCTCCTGTTCTCCTGCAAGCCCCGAACAAATGTCATTCACTTTACCCTGCTGGCTTCTTTTAAATGAGAATGAATTCATTTAAATAAAAAGTTGCATTCGTTCTGAGGTGTGGGGCCCAGGTGTGTTGCTGTTCAGAAAGAAAACCACTGAGCAAACTGTAATTTAAAAAAATCCAGGAACCCTAATCAAGCATCTGAATAACAACAATGCGTGCATCAGCTCTCCTGTGCTCACGGGGAGCAAGGCTTTGGTGAAATCGGCATTCAGAGCAGGGAAAAAACCCCAAACAATCGCCTGTTCTGGCTAGGATAGGATCCCAAAGTCTCTTTTAAACAACCCACCCTGTCTAAAAATAGCGTGAGTTTCTGAGCTGACACAGAAGCCGGGGCGGAACAGCCGAGCGGAGGCTGCGTGAATCCTGCTGCCTGCCGCAGGCTCCGTCTCGGGCACGCCGCGGGCGCAGAGGACGGACGGCGGCACCCGGCGTGGCCACCTTCACCGACCCTGCTTGCGTTTGCTGGGCTGCCGTCAGCTACGCCGCGTTTGGGGCCCCACCGCGCTCTGATTTCACATCTCCTGAACAGGAATTAGTCACAGACTAACACGCGTCTCCTTACCCTGTCACCTAACTCTCCACGAATTCCCGTTGGACCGGGAAGGCCAGGCTCCCCACTGGCACCTTTGGGACCCTGTTAGGAAAACAAAAAAGAGTGAGCTACAGCTTAAAGCGTCAAGAAACCCTGCATATCTTCACATCCCCAAAGTTCACCAGTCTCCGTAACACATTCAGAAAGGTCATTTGCCTTCGATCTCCTCTCTCCTTTTCCCCCCAGGACCTCGGGACCACACGCTGACTGCCGGCACCACGCGCGGGTCGGTACAGCTCATTCCCCCTTCTGCCCCACCGCGTTTCACACCCGCGGGCAGCCACACCGCCAAAGCGCTCCGGCCCTTGGCTGGCCCAGGTCTTTTGCTAATAAAATCACATCTGCGACTCCCGACCCAGCGATGCTCCCAGAAGGTAGCACCCTGAACTGGTTTTCAGCCAGTTTCACTGGGGAATGGAGAGTGGTTGTGAACACCCCCTTGGAGAGGGGAGCAAGAAATAGGAGAGCCCCCAGTTTAAGCAGAAGGGAAGAGGAGTTCACGGAAGACGCGCAGGCTGGGGGTGCCTCGAGCAAGGAGAAATTAAGGTGTCCTTACGTAGGTCAAACTCAAACCCTTCTTTTGCAAGCAAATACTAAACATAAATTGTTCCAGCAGGCAGCTTATCTGGCCTTGCACTCTTTCTACTCTACTGTGTTAATAAAGGTGTCAGCCTTGTTCTGGCAAGTAGAAAGACGTTTCTTCCTATCACTTGTTGCCACGCAATTTTCCTGCCAGAGGTTTGCAGAAAAGTGGCCTGCCAAAACACGAAGCACATTAAATTATCCTCGTCAGCATACCGACCTGGAAACCTCTGACACCGGGGGCTCCCATCGGGCCTTGAAGACCAAGCGAGCCCTGAAAAGAGAAAGATAAGCTTTGGTAAAGAGAAAATTCAGGGCCAGGTGAGTCCCTTGTGTAATTGAATTGGCTCACTACTAACAGAGAGCGAGCGTGCAGTTCTGTACTGCAGAACGCTTTGCCCGGTGGCATTGCTGATCATGAGCCGCTGTAAAGTGGGGCTTGGTGTTTACTGGGCTTTATTAATATTGTTGTTATTGTTAGCAAGAGTGCTTATTTGTATATATTAATGCTTAATGACATACGATACTCATGAATAGTAAAGATCAATGACAGCAAGAAGTGGTAGCCTGACAGAGCGCAGGCAATATGCATGAAAGAGGATTTGCTATCCCAATATTATGCTTTTAATTGATCCCCTCCTACAAGAAGCTCCTGTAAAACATGCGCTGCATGCACCTGCACATGAACAACGGCAATTGCATCCACTTGCTTTGACACCCTTTGTACCTGCAATACAGAAAAATGCAGTCTCTTCTGCTGTTAGTGCGGGCGCTTTCCAGAGCCCGGCTCACCAGACAGCGTATGAGCGTTGCCGTTAGGAGTCTCTATTGCTTCCTACTGAGAAACATCACACAGGCGATAAAGATCTTGGGTGAAAAAAGCCCTAAGTAATTTAGGCATCTAAATCCCGTTTTGGAAGGTGTTTTCTTGAAACAGATGCCTCGGGCAAACTTCTGTCACCAGGCGGGACTCCAGCTTTCCCTCCTTTCGCAGGCGTCGCTGCGGGGTGTAGCGCTAAGGGACACCATGAAGCTCGGGCTGGCCGCCGCAGGCAGCGGGACAGCCAGCACGGGCCGTCCGACGGACCCACGGACCCAGCTGCCGCCCCGACCGCGGGTGCAGGCGTGCCCCGTGGTAAAACAGCACCTCTATTTGTTCCCTAAGTATTTTTTCCCTAATTGTTAGCCCTACAAATTCTCCCTGGTATCTGAACATCCACCGTCTCTCATAATCTTTTCTGGTCATCGCGAAGAGGAAACCCTCGTGCGATGCGTGACTCGGTACGATCTAAACCAGTTGCTCTCATCTCTGCCTGGCTCTCAACATCAGCACGGCCGTAACCTTGTGCAGAAACCAGGGTCTGCCCAGAAGAAGGAGCCAATCTGCTGAAATAAAGCAGCATCGTCTTAAAAAACCCACTATTTTTGTGGTTATTGTTTCCACTTCTGTTTTCTGCTTGTAATTCAGTGAGGAATTTGAGAGTTTTAAATACGGAGCTCTGGGAAAGTTGCATTAAATTGCACCAAAAATGACTCTGCTGTGCCGGTGCCATTAAAAGTGGTGGGACCTGACAGAACCTGACAGCCTCTGAATGGGGAGAAAGCTTTGGCATGGTATGCTGAATAAAGTCAAATTGTTTTGAGCCAAACAGTCTTAACACTAGACGTATTCTGAGAGATGCACTATTCCCCAGGCTTAACTATATTTCATAGAAATTAGGACCCTAATAACACAAATCGGAAATTAGAAAGCCAGGTTAGAACAAAACGCGGGTTCGTCTGCTATTGCATCCCCAGCAGAAGTCTGCACCAAGGCAATTAGCTCGGCTGCATTTGATTTTTGGCTGTAACAATAGGATACCTTTCGTGAGGCCAGCTATTCTGATGAAAAATTGCAGACATAAAAGCAAACATTATTAATTTAGTTTATTTCCAAGGCTGATTTCCCTCTCCTTGGAAGTTTAAAGAGCAGCTGCTCACGAACAATAAATCATCACACAGTTCAATTTCTTCCAAGTGGCACATAGCAGAAATCACGTTAGACTTGCTGTAGGCTTCTGGATTTCAAAATAAGAGGGGGAAAAAGGGAAAGAAACAAAGCCCAACAAAACCACTGGAAGATCAGGTCCAACCACAACGGCAGCACTAGTTGGGGAGTGACAAAATAAGAGGTATCCTAGCATTTTTAGTAGTGTGAACAAAACCAGGTTTTTATCATCCTGATGTCTTTAATTCTCTCTGCCGTTCAGCAGGGACGCAACAGGCAGCCACGCGGCTGTCGTCAGGTTTGCATTGCAACTCCTGCAGCTTTTTATTTCTCAGGCTGTGAGATGATGCAAGGAATGCAATGAAAGCAGGAACAAGATGCTCCCGTGAGGGCCTCCGTGGTTTCTAACCCAGAAGTTTCAAAAAACTGTCTGTTCACAGAGTAAAATTGAAAACCGCTTTTGCTGCGTATGGGGTTTTGTTTCCTAGGGGCTGACACCTACGAGCTCCCAGCAGGGCAATGCTGCTGCAGTACTGGGGGGGAGAAGGACATCTGTGACCAGATTCCCTGCCTGAACACTGTCCTGGTGTTGCACCCACCATATAGTTGTGAACCTTGGGGCATTTTCAAGCAGTTGGGAAAAGCATGCAACTATGTGCAAGAAAGGCAAGAGATTCCCAACAGGGTCTACAAACTTTTTAACACTTTTCAAGCCCCTGTCATTCACCGTGCAGGCTTTCCAGTTTTGTTGCTTGTACGGCTTCAGGTTTCGCAGTGAACCTCTGCCGCTCCAAGGAAAGCGATACAGGAATGGGAAGGATTTCATGTTTCATGTGCTGGTGGCAATGCAGGCTGCAATAGCTTAACAGGAGTTTTGCTTCATTAAAGACTCGCATTCAGCACAAGCTGAACCTTGTTATTGCTGCCTGATCAGGGCATCGCTGACTGCCCAGTCTCTGCTGCGTGACCGTAGCAGCTCCACAAACCTCTTGGACAGCTGCAGCTTTCTTTGCCAAACGAAATGGGAGGAATCACTTTGCATTTGCACGGAGCTGTCAGTGAGAGCAGGATCTGACCCACTGACGGGGGAGCAATTCCTCTGCTGCCAAAACTCCCCAGAGACAACACCAAGAGAGAAAGCGGCCTCTTATTTTAGCCAGAGAGCAATCCCCATGTACTGAACTCTGTTTTGGTACCTGTTTGATCTACAGGCAGCATTGTACTTACAGTTGCTCCTCTGGGTCCCGGCAGACCTCTCTCACCAGGAATACCAACGTCGCCCTGGCAATAACACCGAAGTTAGCCGTGCCATTTAGGAACCGCGAATCCACCCTTCCCAACCCACTGCAGAGCCAGAACGTATTCCTGGGTCCCAGGCTATTTCAGTCCCAAACTCCCTGTCCCGCTGCACCATCCACTAGGTCACACTGCTTGCCTCGGCGGGCTTCGACCTCTGCTACAGCATGATATCTGTGCAGGGAGGTTCCACCCGGGCGGCTCCCGTCACGCTCGCTGGGAGCGCTCATCACCGTGGGCTCGCATGTGTTGCAGCACCTATCGCATTCCTAAAAGCTTTGTTTGGGCAGGGAAGCAGCATGCAAGCTCCAGCTTCACAGCTTGGTTTAAAACACACTGACAGCAGTGCTCATAGTGTAAATGATGGGGATACGTACGGGGATGCCTGGTTCTCCCGAGGGACCCGCCTCTCCCATCTCTCCAGGACTGCCCTGCAGAGGAGAAAGCAAACACTCAGTTAGGGCATAACTTCAGAGAGTCATTTCTGTCCTACCTAGAGCAACAAACGGAGGAGGGAGTTAAAACCTGGATCAGGAAATAAAAACAGCTTTAAACTTTTACAGTTTTAAGACCAAGATGACAAAACTCTCAACAACAGACATTTAAAGAAGAGGTGAGCTGCACATCCTCTCCTGGGAGCAGCGACTAGGGAGCGCTGCCCGCCCCAGGGCCGTGCCGCCATATCCCAGCTCGGACTGCAGTGGATCAGTGAGAGGGGGACGCGCTTTCGGAGGCATGCTCCGGACACCCCATTTCATTCATTCCTGCGTCACCTCCGTGCAAGGAGAAACGCCTTCCCCCAGCGTGCTCTCCTGCATGAGGATGAGCAAGAATAGTGATGCAGGTGCAGAGGGGGAAATTCAGAAGGGAAGGGGAGGGACAGAAGACGACTCTTTCCAGAACAGCTTTGTGCTGGACTGCTTTGGTTTGTCTGAGATTTTCTTTTATCTCACAGGTAGGTGCCAGTCTAAAGCTCCATGGAAGCTTTTCTCCTGCGGTGGGGGGCAAGTCTCCAAAAGGCAAGATGAGATAATCCTGCTCCTGCTCGCAGACGCTCAGCCTTTTGATTCCCAAAGACAAAGCCTGCTCTTGGGACTTTCACAAAAGGGTGAATGCTTCCTTCTGAGGTTTACTAAACCACTGACGGCTCTCCTGTGTATCTGCTATGTCTTCACCGGACCAGGGGCGAGAGCTGCCTGAGCAAGAGCAGGGCCATCTCAGCCGTCGTACCTCGTGCCTGCTCCTCGCTGCCGGGGCAGCCAGCCCTGGCAGGAACGCCGACACCATCACTGCGGGGTGAGCCCTCCCAGGGTCTACTTGTGGGCACCAATCCCCAAAAGCTGAAAAGCCTTGCCGTGACAAGTTTAGTAGCTTCCACACCAGAACCCATCATTAGAGAGATTCACTTACTGGTTCACCCTTTGAGCCTTTAATACCTGCTCTTCCAGGCAGTCCCTGAAAAAAAAAATATTAAAGCAATGTCAGAAGAAGTGGGGTTAGTTTGTTATTCTGGTCTGATTTGACATACAAGGAGCAATGCTTCCTTGAAGCAATGGAGGATTTACATTTCTGTGGCTTTCACCATGAAAATTATGGCTTCAATTTCCCTCTCTCCAGGGGTGTTCAAAATATTCTGTAAGACAGGAAGAAAGGAATACTTTTCCTCTATTTAAATAGTTGGAAGACTGGAGAGATGAAACGTTTTGCCAGTGAACACTAGTAAGCCAGGGACAGAGCTCAGGCTATTGCTAAATTATGGTCATTTGTATCCCAGATCTTGCCTCCCTGCGTAAGGATGCACGTCACTGGGATGCGAAAGAGAAAATGCCTCTCAAATTTAAATTTTAAATGGAGCCAGAGTGGCCAAAAGCCAGGATATTACTGTATTAGTAGTTGGTGCTACTCCAGATGTTTTCCGTTCTTTTATGCTGCTCCCCTGTTTGTATGGTGGGAAAAGTGCATTCCCTCTTGGCTTAAATGGGGCCCCTTGTGAGACAGCGCACAAAACGAAGCTCCCCTCTCCCCAGGAACGATCTCTGTGTGCAGGCCAAGCTGCCGGCCCGCCCCGAAGGTGCCGGGTCCTGCTGCCATACTCACAGGCAGTCCGTTTGGCCCCTTCTCTCCAGGAGCACCCATGCGAGCTGCGTCACCCTGCGGATATCGAGAGGTTAGGAGAGACCCTCTGCTACTGGAAAATGGTCTGACACAGGAAGGGGACACAGTCCCAAACAGGCATTTGTAATCTTCTCCCTCCCTACATGTGCAGGACCCAGAGGCTGTTGTGTCTACAGGAGGTGGGCACCCACTGGAAACGGGGTGCCCAGAGCTCCCAAGTGTTTCCCCAGTCCCCTTGCAGCTCCCAGCCTTCCTGGGCAGCACACGGTCCGTGTTCCTGCGGGATCACCGTTCAAAAACCAGGCAACTAGTACCTGACAGCACTTCGTCTACAGGCAATTAAAATAAACAGATGTCTGTCAACAGCTCCGAAAAGGCATCTCTGAAGGCCTAGAGTCAGCCAACAGGAACCACTAAGTATAGGGACACAGTTGAGTTTAGATCATATGTGCATGGTCCATATGTGCATCTTCTTTCTTTAGGGAATTTCCTTGGGATTAATTAATAGAAGCAACTTCACTTTTCTTCACTACTTATGCTATTGGAAAACTCTTTAGAAGCAAAAGCTTTCCGGCCATGCTTTTTCTTTACAAGCATCACTAGCTTTGCAACACACATGGGACACTAACAGAAGTCTTTCCTGCAGTGGTTAAGTAGGACTTTACAAACCTTCTCACCATCGAGTCCAGGAGCTCCATCCCGTCCATCCTTGCCAGGCATGCCCTGCAACCACGCACAGCGCAGGTTAAGGTTACAAGGAGACTCTGCGGTTTGCAAAATACATTCACATTGAAGAACCTTGTGGCAATGGATCCAGCGGCAGTTGTACGGGGAGATTTTTCATTAACAGCAGTACAACTAGGGTTTAGTCCAACCGGGATTACACTGAAGGTTACAGAGACCCACAGAGCAGAAGTTTGATAGCAAAGACTGAGAGATGCAAGTTTTCTCCTATCATGTTTTATCTCATCATCTGCAAGCAAGACAACAGTGAGACCTGCATCCTATTTAATTGACTTACAGGTTCTCCTATGAGTCCACGAGCCCCTGGGTTTCCTTTTGGTCCAGGTCTACCCTAGAAATCAACAATAAATCCTGTGTTATCCAGGACAGAACCCTTCAGACCAATCAGTCAACAAAGATAATACTCAAACTCTTTAGGGACATTTCATTCAGTTTGTGCTGGCTCCTGCCCTGTTCATATAGGTGTGGTGGTTCTTTTAGCACATTCCAGAAAATGGATCTAATGCTGGCTACCGCATCTAGGCAAATTCTTGATCATTTCAAGGGATGGAGACGCAAGATCTGATCCCTCTGCTCTAGGCTATAAGAAGCACTTCGGCATCTTAGTACTTAGGCATCTTTAATAAGACTTAAACATCTCATTTTTGAGACAAATACTTTCATCCCTTTCACCTCCCTTTCAAATAAACCAAGGTGGGGACAAGCCATAATAAACCTCTCAAACAGACTCCTTTGAATGTCACATCCAAAATTTGAGCAAACGGGTGTTTTACTGCACTTACAGTATCGCCTTTGGGCCCCCTGAATCCTTGAGGTCCTTTGTTTCCTTGGTCTCCCTATGACAGAGGAGGAAAAGCCATTAAGCATCTTCATCGCACAGTGACAAAGACTAATGATTTGAGGGTATAAACGATGAAGGTTTTTTGTGCTCTTTGCTGGCGTTAGCAGAGGCGTGAGCGTACACGTTCCCCTAGGAGCTCGGCTGTACTTTCTCAGTTACGCTCTGTAATTCCTGACACACAGATGAACTGCAGCATGGACTTTGCCAGCAATTCCTCGGGGCAAAGACCATCTTCCCCTTCATTTAATGAAGCATTTTCTTTAATCAGAAACAGAGTAGGAGAAAAACTTTAATATTTACTGTCTAGATCCTGCTTGGTGTAATTAAATGTTTGGTGGGCAGTAAACACCTCATTTTATTTTAGTTCGGATGAATTTCTTCTATAATTGCAAAGACTAGGGAGGGGTCCCCAGCGGGTGGTAGTGCCTTGGGGTCAATGCAGATCGTGGTGTGTTGGCTGGTGTAGACAGGCGAAGGTGTCTGCTATACAGGGAGGCAGGCCAGTGGAAGATGCTCTTAGAGAGGCCACAATGCTGCAGATGCAGCTCTGGTCTCATATTTGGGCACGGTAAGGAGGGTGCAGGGGTCTGCCCACAGGTAAGTGTGCAGCTTCTGTGTTCTCCTACACTTCACCCCAGAGCTCTGCAAAAGGCTGAGGACTGCATCTTTAATACACAACTATTTCTGCTTGTAGCAAGAGCCCTTGCAAGCTGTGGGCACTTGGGAATAGACCAGGCTCAAAGGATGTAAGCTCAGGATAGCACCTACTGATTCTTCCTCAAAACTCTCCTTCCCAAGAACAACACAGACGCCCCTCTCAAACACTTGCTGACAGCTGTTGATGCTCAGGGAAGAGCAGGGAAGAACAGAGAGCAATGGAAATGCAGTGAACTTATTCTGGCATGGGGCATGACTGAGGGAGAGACATCATGAGATCTGGGTCAGGTGAAATAACATTGCATTAACTGAAGGGAAAAGGGCAAGGGGAATAATCTGATGGAGATGGTCAGCACACTCCTGCTGTTCACTGGCAGCAAAGAGTTTAGTGCAGGAGGGATAAGCTTTAGGCTTTGGTTGTGGAAGGCAGGGCCATAGAGATGCTGAGAAGTAGGTACATACAGCTTTCCCTGGAGGTCCTGGGATTCCAGGCGGCCCTCTGAAACCGATGTCACCCTGCAAAGAATAATACATCATCGTAATGCTGTGGTTGGCAGCGGGTGAAGTAACAGTACCCCCACCTTATACCGCAATCTAAGAAAACACAAAAAACCCTGGAAAGATACCCCATAGTTCGTGCTAGCTTGCAATAGTCTGGCAAAAGATCCCCCTCTGAACAGGCAGATTTTTCCTCTGGATCTCCCCACCATTATCTCTGTGATACACTGATATCATTCCCGGCCTCGATATCTTGATAACACACTTGTTCCCAAGTACATGCCTGACTTTACAAATTCAAACCCATTCAGCCTCTAGGGCAGTGGTCAAGGGACTTTGGCAAAAGTCCAAAGCCACGATGAGCTAAAGATTGACCCTGTTCTCCCTGAGCAGACTTTTTGTGTCCTGAAAATCTTTGTCCACCAGTGATTCTTTAGCTTTTTCTTGTAAGAGACAGAACAGAAAGTGAAATGTTCATGAAACGTTTCTCAGGTTTTTTGCAAGGTTCTTTAGCATTGTCAGTCCTGCAAGGACCGCACTTTGTCCTTCTTGTCTGAGTGCTTAAATCAGCACCGGGCCTGATCCTGTCAATCCCTCATGTACGTAGGCTCATCCCGCCTTTGGAAGATTGTTCTGCTTGGGGAGGGTGCAGGAAAGAGCCTGCACTTTGCATCTTTACAAGTTCCCCAGGGGTCTTCAGTAAGGACCAATGCCACCTGGACCTTGCACGAGAAAAACTGGGGAGTGTGTGGGGGGGGGGGAATCAGAAGAAGGTTTTACTTACTCTGTCGCCTGCCGGACCCACTGGACCAGGGAGGCCTCTTAGTCCTCTTGGGCCCTAATTAAGAAAACAAATCAGTTAAAACCCAATCACTGTTAAACATAAAATGGCAGAACAGCACGATGTAGCAACTGACCAACACAGAAAACATTAAGGAACAGTGAAGAGCGGCAGAAAGCTCAGCATCCTGATGCACAAACAAGACATTTTCCCCTTCGGTGACGACCTCTGAGCAAGTGACACCGGAGACACCCGCCGCAGACGCGCACTCAGGGTGCCTGCCCTCCCCAGCCCACCTGCCAAGCCAGCCCGGACCTCAGCCTCAGATCCACCCAAAAGGTGTCCGCGGCTCTACTGGAGCACCAGCAAGACAGCGGACACCTATCACTTGGACACCTCATCCAAGGTGAGGTACCAAAAGCAGGACCTGAATTAAAGCTCAGTGAAATCAGCATGATTTCTTTTTTTACCAGCATCAACTTCCACATCTGTTATTATGCAGAGGCAGGAGCTGTTTGTGTAACAGAAAATGACTGATGGCACCATTGAGTTTCACAGTAAAAAGGTCTGAAGAGTAGGTGTTACCTGCAGGCCAACGCTGCCGGGAATGCCCGGAGGACCGGGAGGGCCAGGGTTGCCCTGGGAGAGAAAAAATAATTAGATAAGGGGTGAGACAGCATGAGCCTGCCAACCCAAAGCCAGGGACCTTCCCATCTTATTTCTCCTTGAGCAACCCGCACTCAGATTTCTGCTTCAGAATTTGCTTCTGCTTTATAGGCAATTTCTTCTACGTGCGAGAACATTTGGTCAGTCAGGAATTTACCTGAATGATTAATGCAGGACTTTTTTCCTGAGCTGACATCCCTGCATGTGAAACAATAGGTGTTAACTTATCGAACTGATCTTAACATTATGATTATGGGGAAGATGAATTTTCTTGAAGTATTGGCACACAGTCATACATGCAGAACATGTATGGAAGGCAATGCACTTCAGTCATAGTAACTTCTCCCTGTTGTTCAGCCAATTGCCTCATTTCTCCCTGTCTTCTTGAAGAAACTATTTCTTATGATGCTTTTAAAGAGAAAAATCCTCCCGGACCCCCCTTCTTTTAAAGACAAAAATCCTCCTGGACCCCCCTTCTTTTAAAGAGAAAAATCCTCCCGGACCCCCCTTAAATTGAAGTTTACCTTTTCTCCTTCTTTTCCTATTTCACCAGGTTCTCCTTTGTGACCAGTGTGTCCCTAGAAATAAGAGCTCCAATTATTCACATTCCAGTACAGTCTTGTTTCAAAATTTAAATTTGGTGAGATAGCCATAAGACCTAAACCCAAAAACAATTTACTGGGAAAATAACCTGGGCCTGTGCTGTACCTGTGTGAACGGAGGTCACCTCTGGGGTTAGCTGGCACCATTCCTGCGGTAGGTACCGCTGTGTCAGAACTGATCTAGTTTCAGGAAATGCCCAGATTTGGGTTTCAAGAGTGACTTTTGGTGAGGTTAGGCTACAGGTCTCTGGATGCAATTCTCAATTACAGGTCAGGGACTCAGTTCCCAACACTTTTGAAAATGGGGCTGAGACACTTCTGAAAACCCCATTCTCTATCGTGAATCTCCCTTTTTGTTCAAGTCATCTTTAATGTCTGCATCCTCCAGCTTGCAAAGAAATCGATGTCCCACTGAAATCTTTTATATAAACTCAGATTCAGTTTGCATTTTGGCTCATTTCCTATTATTGTGGGAGAGACCCAGACTAATTTCAGCCATGGCAGATGTTATTCCTCACCACGCAAAAGGTCCCGTGCATCATTTGCATCATAATTGGAGGCCTTCACAGGTTTTTCCATTTCATAAGCTATGAATTTTGAATAGTTATACCCTAAACATTGTGTATTTCTAACGATATTTATGACTCAGCTCAGAGACCAAACAGACCTGCAAAAGGTCAGTTCATGAGGAATTGAGAGCATTTCCCAGGAGATGTTTCACCCGTTGCCAACTTCTGCTAGAAAAACTCGAGTAACTTACTACTTCAGCTCACTGCTGGAGTGTAACCTACTGCACAGAATTCAGGGGAGTCACAGAGGGGACAGAGGAGGAGATGTTTAACTGCTGAGTGAGGTTTCCTGAGGGTTGCAACCTAAAATTTATGTACCAGAATCAAACAACATAAACAGAAAGCTGCCTGGTGCTACGGTGGGTATAAAATGACAATTAAATTGTATTTAATCATGTAAGTTATGTCTTGCTACAGTAAAATGTGTATCTGTGTGTACAGGGTCTGCGAGCACAATTTAAGAACTGGTGAGATTTTTACAGCTCTCTGAAGCCTGCAAAGGCAGCACGTCGTTCTTGAGGCAGCTCTGAACCGCTGCCCTCCGCTTGCTCCTGTTCATCCGTCGCACCCAGCAAGGCTTGCGTGGTGTTTTAATCTTTGTGCTCACCCGACGCAAAGGGTTAAATTTCATTTGTAGGAAGAAAGGGCTGTAGTCAAAAGCAGGAGTTAAATCTTGCATCTGACAAAGGCTGCGATCCTGCGAGGGATGGGCCCACAAAGGACCCAAAGCCTCTCGCTGAAGGGGAAGGGAGAGCGCTCGCACACTTTGCTGGCACTTTGCAGGACTGAGCTCCGTGGCAGAGCAGCTATTGCTACGCGTGCGGGAACAGCATGTCAAGGGCAGAATCAGGTCCTTCATCCTCCTCTTCTCTCATGTTTGGCTGTATTAGGGGTTTTCTGTGTCAACAGCATAAACCCAGGCAAACGCGTGGCTGGTTTGGAGAGCTGGGGAGCCTACAGGAGGTGGGTACTGTATATAAAACAGTTTAATCCCAGGGGTTCATAGTGGTATTTATTTGGGGAGACAGACCCTTATATCTGCAGGTGGTATTTTTCTTACCTTGAACCCTGGCATTCCTGGGGGACCCGGAGGACCCGGTGGGCACAGAGCTGGGCACTGCAAGAAACAGAAACACTCTTTGGTTTATCAAGTACACGCGGCGCATCCAGGGAAGCTGGTTTCATTACTAGGGAGAGGAGAAAAGGTCATGTGGGTTTTGGCTCTAAACCCACTAAATCTAATTCATTCATAGCATAATGAACTCACAGCATCATGTACTCACTAGAATTCCCCTATGGCAGGAGGTCCTGAACAGGTCCTCAGGCCCCCAGTAACCCACAAAATGATGATTTATGAACGGTCTGCCTCACTTTGAGCATCCGTGCATGGACTGTGAAAAATTCTGAAGGCTGACAGTGGTCCACGGTCCAAAATAGTGGAGAACCACAGTTCACCAGTGAAGCTGGATGGATATCTTGTAAATCATTAGGAACATATTTAATTCTATGCATTCATTGACCCCTGTTGATTTCCATTAGATAACTCGCCTAACTGAAACAAGGACAAGCATTACAGTTTATCAGAAGGGGACCTATAAAAAATTAACCCAAATACCAATAAGCTGGTACTGCAGATGTCTAGGGGTGGGTGAGCGCCCGGTGGGAACTCTAGTTTGACTGGGAACAAATGAGAACATGCATGGAAATTTAATGGGGCTTAAAAGGCCATACTCTAAAAACTATAAATAGGGAATGAGATTTTCTTCTGCAGCTTTTCTTTCGTTTCTTTTTTTTTCTTTTAATAAAACCTCAGGCTACACCTCTGTAGCAGGAATTTAATTTTCTAGTATATGCCACAGGGTAACTTAAATTAAAATTGCAGAAATAGCATCATTTTCTATTAACTTCCACGTGACTTGCCATAAGGCAGTCTAAACCGACTCTGAGCTTTTTTGGGGCATGCCAATTAGAAAACCAAAGATGCTGTCACAACAACAGCTGCGAGATCTGGAAATGTCACTTCCATCGTCCATGGACTTAACACTCCTTTCATTCCCTTGAAAGAAAGGAATCAAGACTTTCTCATAAGGAAGTAAGTCTGAACAAAGCATATGCCCATAGGAACCCGGTGCCACCATCCATGGAAATAAACAGCGCAACACGCACAACCTTTTCTCTTCCAAAGCAGGATAGGAAACAGATGCAGGAAAAGCTGTTGTCATTTACCAAATGCTAAAGTTGTTTTGTAAATGAAGAATGTATGCAAAACCTGCATTTTTGGAAAGCAAACTGGAAAGCAAAGATCAAGGAAAAAAGGCACTAGCATACCTACCTCCTTGAAAGAACATTTCAGTCTTGTAAAGATGCACGCAACACTTATGCGTTCTGCAGTACGGCAGTTTAGACCCACGTCTGCAGGTCTGAACGGTGCATGTTAAATGGTCTCAGGGTCACCCAAGTATGCCAACGAAAAGTCACATCAAGGATTAAACCAAAAAATATTTTCATGCTACATAAAGAAAAACCTACCTGAAGGTCCCCACCGCCATCAGGAAGGGTGCCTGGAAGACCCTGCAATTCATGAAATATGGTCTTTTAAATACATCAAGACAAACAGCAGGAGGAAATAAAATTTCTAGAAAATGCACTTTACAGACCCAGCTCAGTTGGATGAGCACGAGGCAGATACCCAGCCCCACAACACAAAATGCAGCCCCTGAATCCAGAGCGTTATGAGCAGCACCAGTCCTCAACACAGACGTGTCAAGGGTGCAGTTATCCCCTGGAGATGCACAGATGAGCTTGGGGAAGAGCCTCGAGCCTTAGGTGATAAAGGCAGCAATTTGGGAAGAGCAGCTGTGCCTGGCCGTCCTTCGAGCCAGGGAAGTTCCTTGGGAAAGACCTCCCTATCCCTCCAGCCCTCCAGAGGTACCGCAGCAAACCCAAAACAGAGGCTTGCTGCTTTCAAGCCTCCCTTGCTGGCCCTACAAGAACCCATCGTGATCCAAGCAAGCATATAAACCTGGAGAGAACAGAAAGCCCACCCTGCGATCTGTCCGTGCCATAAAGCCTGGACGTCTTTAGGTTCCTCCACCCCCGCAGCACAGACAATAAACAGGAGATAATCAACACACCAAAGTGCAGCCAGTGAAAAGTCACTGCTCTCCTTGGGGCACGGTGTTTACGGCCTGCTGAAACTTAGCCCGGAAAAGGAGCACTCAAGGCAATGGCAGCAAATAAAACGCGCACGTTCTGGCAGCAGGAAGAAAATTCTGGACTCCCCATGGGAATTTTCTCACATTTATATTTGCAAGTCTCAACTTACGGGAGGTCCGGGTGGTCCAGGAGGCCCTGGGAATCCTGGCAGACCAAAAGGTCCCTAAACAGAGTGAAAAACAGAAAGAATTCCCCTTCTTAATCATTTAAATTAAAAAGAAAAGGGAAAGGAAGGGTGGCTACTAAATACAATTGCATATTTGTGAATGTGGGGCAAGATATCTCTAACGGGACTAAACTGCACTTTTCTTTCTGCAGAGGCTTCTATGACTACAAAGAGAAGAGCAGATGCCATCTGGAAGTATAAGGATTAGGGCAGAAGAACATATCCCTGCACCTACATCCCTGCTTCCACTGGCTCTGTACCTCTCCAGTGGAGCTGTGGGCACCCAAAAATGACGGTGTGCTTCTGCAGAATGGGCTCCCTCAGGTCAGACCCGTTCTGTGCAGTAGCTTCTTTTGAGGATGCTGAAAGTACATGTCAGCTGGTAACTAATCTCTGTTCTCGAAACATTGGCTGCTCTTTTGTCCTCACTCATAGTTGGTAAAGGAAGATATGGCTGCAAGCAGTTCCACATCTTTGGCATTGCACTGGTTGACTGGGGTGACCCTACCCAAGCTGATACAAGGAATAGCATTGCCTGTAGGCATTTGTAGAGGTCATAGTGTCTTGTGCATCACGCTTCCAGAACGGGGTAAGAGACCAGAAATAAACCTCATTCTTCTGTGGTTGTGGCACGTTCAGTAAATGAGAATCAAATGGTAGGAGAAACTCACAGGAGGACCCCGAAATCCATTTCCACCTGGGAGCCCACTGGGTCCTGGAGGCCCCTGTTGAACAGAGAGAAGATCCTTACACCCATGGCCACCTCACATAGCTGCCAAAGCCCACAGCAAACGAACAGTCTGGCTGTACTCATTTGTCTGATCCCTCTGAGGAGCCAATCCTGCACCCAGACAATCAGTTTACCAAAGCACATCTTTCTTTTTGCTCCACCTTCCCACGGAACATGCTCTTGTCATCATCGCCTGTGCCAACATCTGCATCCCCTCGGACACAGAGCAGCTCTGCGATGCTCCAGGAAACCACCGAACAAAAGCTGTCCCAGAGTTGGTCGCTTCCAGCGAAGCTGGAAGAAGAAGGCTGCTGTGCCTTGAATTTACACCACTGCCAGCCTCCCTGGGGGTAAGGTAAGCATGAAAAACCCCCAAGGCTGCCGACCTGTAGGACTCCACGTTCCTCTGCCTGGCACAGGAGAGGGACCCAAGGCCTGGGGTGGGTTCGTAACACTCAAGGTATCCAATAAAGCTAGTACAATAATTTAAACCTCTTTTTTGAAAAAGAGCCTCATTACTTACTGGAGGTCCTGGCAGTCCTTTGCCCTGGAAACAACATTCAGAACAGTAAAAGATCACTTAGAAACTGAACGTACAGGAAAAAAACAAACCTCAGAAAATGCTGCTTTTTTTTTTTTTTCTTTTAAGTTTCCTTAGCACTCCCCTGTCCCCAATGATTGTAATTTGCAATCAGAGCAGAGCTGGAGTCTTAATCAATCCTTTTGTTACTTCCAATAATTTGTATTCCCTTTATATCGCTGTTACCTATGAGACATCTCTAAGTAAAGCCACATACAGTGACATGATAATGAGACACAAAGATTTACAAAGACAACATTCTAGTTTATCTACTTTTCCTTTTTTTTCTTTTCATTTCTATTAGACATTATCTAATGTCTAATAATTTTGATAGCATTTAATATGCTAGTCTTTATCCCAAGCTGGCTTGCTTTTAACATCTCGGAGACTAAGAACAGGCCCTGTGTTACCAGAACAGGTCATACATACATATTTAAACACGTCAAAAAAATACTTTCACTCAGTCAGGCTTTGATCCCTTTGTTTGGGATACAAGGTTTCCCCTCTTGTCTTGGTGATAGTTTTGGCGTAATATTATACACCATCTTTACATATGCAGGTCTAGGAGGTACTTACAGCTGGTCCAGGTGGCCCGGCAGGTCCTAATGCGCCCTACAGGAATAAAACAGAGTGCAAATTAGCAGGGCTAAACCAGAAACCTCCGCATGGGTAGACACCAACGCCTGCTCTCCTCGACATCAGTCTTTGCTTGAAAACTCCAGCAGTGTCTTACAGAAACAGCACGCAAATGGGGATGCTCAGCTGAATTCACAAATATAAGGACAGAAACTTACGGATAATGACTGTCATTCCTGATTAATTACTTGACTAAAGAACATTTTAAGATAGTAGGGATGGATGTTCAGAACTGGCCCCAGCAACTTCCTTCACCATTTGCTGGTCAAGAGAGAGTAGAGACTAAAACATGAGCTGCTCCTGAAAGACTGAACAGACACTTCTGCAAGTCACAGCTGGCCTCAGATTAGTCTCCACGAATATCTAAATGTTCATAAATTGAATTTCATCCATTTGAAATTTTCTCATTCATAATGTCTTCATACTGTAGATCCAACGACTAAATTATCTGAAACTATTTACAAGATTTGGACTCATTCTAGTGAATTTTATTAATTCATACATTTTCCGTTCAAGCAAAGACAAAGATTTGGCAGCTTCTGCCTCTTCACTAGCTTTCCTTGGCAAATCCCCAGTCTCCTTTTCCCAATTTGCATTCTTACTCTTAAGCTTGACTAGAGTTTGGTGATCTTATGTCTTTGACTAGAATTAAGTCATTCTTGAAGTTGTTATGTTCCTGCTTAACTAAAGATAGTAAGACAGACAGACCGACCTTCTTAATCCCTTTGATGCATTGCAAAGATGCCAACACTGGCTGGTAGACTGTAAAATTAATTATAGGTAGTAATTCGGAAACAGAGAGTAAATGGAAATATAAAAATGAACAAAAAAACCAGTGTGGTGGGTTGATCTTGGTCAGCAGCTGTGAAGATATCTCCAAGAGATACTGGGTGTGCATTGCTGCCTGATGCTCTCGGGTCCGAGAGCCTCCTCTGAAAACAGCTGTTGCTGCGACGGGGAAAGGAAAAGCAGAGGCAGGCAGCTGATGAGAGCAGAGCGATTTTGCCACTCCTTTTCAAAAGAAAAAAAAAAGGAAAGAAAAAAAAAAGGAAAGGAAAAAAAAAAGGAAAGGAAAAAAAAAGGAAAGGAAAAAAAAAGGAAAGGAAAAAAAAAGGAAAGGAAAAAAAAAGGAAAGGAAAAAAAAAAGGAAAGGAAAAAAAAAAAGAGGTGGAGGTGCAGAAATGCCAGCGTACTTTGGGGTGAATGATAAATAAAATAATAGTTTGCTGAACAGCACGGATGCAGCCCTCGCAGTGAGTTTCTCTAAGCTGTGCTGACACTCGGGAGCTGCAGAAGAGCTGCGTGGTTCTCAAGGCCCTGCTGCAGACAGCTTTTTGCCTGCATTTGTATGGTTGTCGGCTGACGTTGCTCTCTGATAAAGGCAGAACTTAAAAAAGTAAGAAGGTGACAGACTTAAACACAGAACAAACGACATTGTTATTTATGGGCTGTGTTAAACTACCGCCAGCAAAACCCTCATCTCCTTGCGCAGGGGACAAAGAGCGATTACAGCACGAGGCTTCCTCAGCCTCTCGCCAGCCCGGTTGCCCAAACCTGTTTTCCAAAAGTTCTCAAAATGCTGCACAGAAACATCTCGAGAATGATGTCCTGAGCTGGAATTAAATGGTCTCTGCCCCTTGGACCAGGAGAACAAGGCAGATGGGCAGATCTGGAAAACATCCCAACACGCGGCTGCTTATTGGGATCCCAGGGACAACTCCAGCCCTTTCCTAATATTCCACATACCAAATGAGATTAGAAATATTTTCCCTTGTTAAGCTTAAGGAGAAAGATACAGAGGACCCAAGGCCTCATTAAGAGGAGTCTTGTGAGGAGAGGACCGTAATCCAATAAAAATCAACTCTGCTGCAAATGTCAGCTCATTCACTTCTCTTACTGCAGATTACTCTGCTTTTCTTCCAGTCACTTTTATCTTTAGGCTGAAGTCCTTACAACCACTGAGGGTTGTAAGGGAGAAGCTGGGATCTCCTCCTGTAAAGAAAACATTGAATTCTTGGCACCTGCTGACTTGCACCCTAATCCTGCCCCCACTGAAACCAGCTGCATAGCCCCTTTCTGCTTTGGCCGACAGAATTGTAGGATCATTTAGGCTGGAAAAGACCTTTAAGATCATCGAGTCCAACCATAAACCTAACGCAACGCCAAAAGGCTGGCAGAGTACCCAAAGTGCCAAGCGTCAGCACTTTACTCTCCTTAATTTTGGTATCTTTGAGGGTGTAAGGTGCAGCACGCGGCAGCGAACGTTCCTGGTACAGCAAAAGATCATCGAGTCCCTGAGCAAGCTGACGTGACTCCATTAAGTTCAAAGGACAGACTCTCATTTACACCTCGATTTTAATAACATTGTCTGACTCAACTCATTCTCCTGGTAACAATGTTCTTTCTCTTTTGATTAGAAAACAATCTCACCATAATTTTTCACTTTAAAGTAATATACTTTATGAATATACAACTATGGAGCACAGGAAATACTTGATTAATATGGCATTCATAAATAAATATGAATAATTATGTTTTCCTCATTGCTTACAGTGTAAAGAACCAAACTTCAAAATGGCCTTTGAAAACTTTCCAGTGAAGGACACCAGTATCTGGCACTGAGGTTGGAACCCAGCTTGTTTCTGGCTAAACTAAAGGATTTTTTTAATTGAAAAAACAAGTAGGCTTGATCTAATCAGTCTGCAAGCAGAACCATGAGAAAAGCTAACAGATGCTGATAGCAATGGGAGTATCTAAGATAAAAACCATTTTGGTATGCTGCCTTCACAATACTCTGTCCCTGGTCAGACATGAATCACTGTTGGACTGATGAAGTGTGGCATAGAGAGGAAAAGAAATGTTTAGCAATAATGTATTTCTAAAAACTGTCTTCCATGAGCCCACTTCCATATGCTAAACACCTTCGCTCTCAGACTCCCAAGTTCGGAAAAACAGGCTTGTTCAGGAGAAGTCATAGCGTGAAGCATGAATTCAATCCCACAACAGTAAGCACACACCTGCTTATTTCAGTGATTCCTGGAGACTGAAACATGTTCTTAAAGTTGAGCAGAAGGAAGAAAGTCGGGATAACGGTGCTGTCCTTTTGGAGCGCTAAGATTTACAGGGTTTTGATTTTTCCAGGCTTTTATTAGACCAGTTAAAACAATTTTCCAGATGGACCACTGACCTTGAAAAGCTCCCATAAATGACAACAGGTCTCAAGTTTACCCCATGCTGAGAGCCTGAGACATGGGAAAGCATGTCAAATCAGAGCATGTAGTATGGTAACTGTGCTAAAACAGCTTCTACTAAACAGCTGAAGAGGAAGTTCGTGTGCCCAGAAATTACCTGCTCCATTACCCTGCAAACTAGGAGCTTGTGTGCTAAAGTGGGCATGGGCAAATACTACCACTGAACATGAAACGGGGGCACAAAACTGCTCAGAGTCTTCTGTGTGTGGTCCTGCACTTTTCTATTTTAAAAATCAGGGATCAGTTCCCAGAAGGTGCTGGACTCTTGCCACAGACTGTCTGAGAGTGGTCAGGATTTTGCAGCCCTGGGTCTCTGGGGAGAAAGATGGGCAGGAGGAAAAGCAAAGGAGATGGTTTTTAGTGCAGTGCCAAAGGACGGAGGCTTGGAGCTGTGACCAAATGCTTGGGTCCTGCCACTCAACTTTCGCAGCGGCCAAGCGCACTTTGCCTTGCACACGGGAAAGGAAGAAGAGCGTATCAAAGATACATGGCTCTATCACTCATCCCTTTAACTAAATGAGACCGCTCTCAGAGTTTTGAGCTTTGGGTAACTCCTTAGGGCAACAAATGGATTATTGAGATATATTGAACCTTTTTTAACCTCTGCACGTTGTGATGTGTGTTCAGCCCATCATTGTAGCCCCCAGTTCAGGAGACCAATAAACCAGCTGTGGATACATGTCTTATTTTCCCACACTGGGAGACAGAAAAATAACCATGCTGGATAAAAATCTGCGCTGAATGGCTCACTCATGTTTAGTTCTTAATGTCATAAGGAGGCCTAAGTGCCTTTCTGGGCCCATTGTAGATAATCTGAAGGACATCTGTAACAGCTCAGGCAGTCATTTCTCTATCCCTGTGGTGCCCCTTAGTAGAGCTGTAATATGCAGAAAGCAGGAAAAAACTCATTTCTTGCTACGCTGGCTGGGGAAGCCTATGCCAAAGCAACTAATAATGTCAACCATATGGACAGCCCCAGAATGAACAAAAGGCAAAAGTTGAAACAGTTAATACACAGTAGCAGTAATTACAAACATAACAGAGCTGCGTACTCAGACTGCAAATAAAGGCCAAAATAGCTTCACTTTGATAAACTTTGTAATTAAGTCTGCCAACTGCTTCAAGGAATTTTCTAGATACTTGAAATACCACCAGAGCTGTTCTGCACTGGTACTCCCATCACTGAGGCTATCCAAACCCATTCAAAACCATGTGAAAGAAAGATGATCTCATGCCCTGCCTAATGAAAAGCCATCTGAGGCTTCATTTCAAGGGTCCAAGTATTCTGCAAGTATTTACGGGTAAATAAGCCATTGTAATCAACACTCAAATGTCACCAATTGACACAGCAATGAGGAATCATCAATACAAACAGTGACAATGTTCATTTAAAGGGACTTAGGATCTAATGTGGTACTCACACGGTCTCCTGGAGGCCCATTTGGGCCAGGTGGGCCATCGGTTCCTGTTAAACCCTGTTAAAAAAAAAAAAAAAAATTGTGAAAACAGAGAAATACAGTAATAAGAGCTATAGGAAGTCCCTACACAAATCATCTGGATGCCAAGCTCTCAGGAAAGCCTAACCATTTTATTTCTCTCTGTAATTAATCATAAAGGAAAGGACCCGAAGGAAATTATCCGTACTGTTCCCTGTGCATTGTAAGCGTGGATGACCACCACCAAGTAGTCTTGTTACTGGTCTTTACTGAGTTGCAGCTTAGCTGTGGAAGCTGACTGAATGCTTCCCCTCACCTGAGGCAGAAGAAAACGTGCTGGCTAAAACCTTTCCCACACTCAGCTACC
The DNA here is from genome assembly GCF_965183815.1 of Platalea leucorodia. Lineage (NCBI taxonomy): Eukaryota > Metazoa > Chordata > Aves > Pelecaniformes > Threskiornithidae > Platalea > Platalea leucorodia. The sequence continues at coordinate 14,277,490 of NC_138835.1, read as the reverse complement.
ATGGCGGTGAGGTGCTAAGCTGGGAAAACTCGACTGCATGCAGTCACCTGTCCAGAGCTGTGGGGCAAATCCCAGGCCAGAGACCAGCAAGGCTCAGCTAATAAGTGCAACTGGATTTCTCAATTGAGGCTCAATGGGTTTGCTCCAGAAATGCCAAGTGATGCCTGTATTTCTGCAGACTTGCTCAGTGCACCTCTGAATAACTGCAATGTTTCATTGTGAGAGTGCCATCCTATCGGTTATGCATCTCAAAATTGTTCTTATACTCCTTAATTCAATCAGGAGATGCTTTCAACTCTTAAAATTTCTCCTGATATGCAAGACACCTACACAGACCCAGGACCCACTTTGCTTCTCCACTAGACACAGAGAAAATTGATGAGATGCTTCAGGAAAACACCCATGCCTAGGTGAAATATTTAAAAGATCTAAGAGAAGATGACAAAATACTCACATCCACTCCAGGAAGGCCAGGCAATCCGGCTTCACCAGCTGCTCCGGGCTTCCCTGGTGCACCTTTTGGCCCCTAAATCAGATAAACAGGCAATTATTTTTAACGTAAGAGAACCACAAGATGGAAGTTCATTTGTTGATGTGTTAATCTTACACCATGCAACATGGAAGAATTCCTGCAGAGAGACGAAACTCGCCATGAATCCATATCCAAATCCTAAATTCATTTCAGTGCTTTGGCTCAGTTCCACATACAGTTACTCATAAGCTGTTCCTAGTAGAGGGGTAGAAAGGGGTAGAAAGGGATGGGGTAAGTGGCCCAAAGCAAAGAGCTGTGCCACCTGGTACGATTCTGAGCACCCCTTGGCAGACTGAGGAGCTGAAGCAGACTCAGACCAACCCCCAAAATAACCACGCATATGTGGCTTAGTGCCAGTTTTTTTATACTGGTGATAGGCAAGCTTTATTTCATGCGTATCCTCCGCTAGCAATGAAGCAGGAGAATGTGTTTGTCCCCAGGACCACCACTGAGCATCTCCACTCCTGTGTACCCCTTATGGAAATTCTGCTGCAGATGAAGCGGAAGGTGAGCCAGTAAGTCTTAGCTCTTAGCTTTGAGAGTCACCTCTCAAAAGGATGAGCAAGTCAATGTCGACCAGAAAATACTTACTGGTGGGCCTGGCAAACCAGGAGGGCCCGGCTCTCCCTAAATGAAAGAGAAAAGACATCAGTGTCAGTGCTGAACCTCCTTCTGTTGACTTTTTTGCAGCAATGGTGTTCCCAGCTGTCATAGCGCTCAACTCTCCCTTCACGCCCGCTCCAAGATTTACCATGCTCAGTTTTAGGAAGCTGATGCTCCAGATCCTGCTACCCCCTAAAGCAGGATGAACTGGGATAGCCTTTTCCACATCTACCACAGCAGATTTGGCGAAACCCACATCCTCAGCCTCCCAGAGAGAACCAGTGCTTCTGAAGGGTGCTCAGCACCTCCAACTTTTTCCAGATATACTTAGAAATTATTGGCACTTGGGCTTGTCTGCAAGCGGGACAGAGAGGAAGCTGGATGGCTATCAAGGCTTTCAAACATCTGCCTGATGAAACAGAGGGATACAATGATAAGCTCCAGGTATCCAGGACACAGCATGAAACTGTGGTACCCCCAGGAGCTGGGGACTATCAGAAAGTAAAGAACGAACAAACTGGCTACAATGATTTTCTTCATGACTAAACTTTGACAGGAAAAGCAAATGAACAAAGCCCCCAACTGCATTCCACCTAATCCAATTGCACAATCTGGATTAAATCAAATTTCTATAAAATATTTCAAAAGCGCTCATTTTTTCCTATCCGAACGGAAAGCAACTTTTAAGAACAGCATTAAAGGTGTTTGGGAGACAATATTTTAAAAGTCTTTGAATCACTTGTTCTAGCTCAGCCAGCTGTAACATCATCCAGGAGCTTGCATGGACCTCAGACAACAAGATATTTGTGTTTTATTGTTAGCCCCCAAAAGAGGCAATCGTTTGTGAATAGCTGGAGCTTGACTGGAGCTTGGTTTCCCATCTCATCCCGCAGAAAATCACTGTGTGTCCCAGTTCCAGATGTCTGGATGGTACCCTCCCCTCCTGGCTTTAGGACAAGTGCACTAAATACCATGAGAGGCTCAGGTATTGTGGGTGAGCAGAGGGGAAGGGGCATGTTGATACCCTGGAAGAAGAAAATCTATATGGAAAAAGGGTGGTTATTAACAGAGCAAGGCTAGAAGTAACACCATCCCCACCGTGGGCCTGATAATTAGGAGTTAGAAGGCAGTAAGCAAAGTTGTGGAATTTATAGCACATTTCTATATTTACTGTGTCGGCAACTGTGAAGTCTGTGGGCAAATCCCTCAAGACTGGCTGCCTTGATTTGCTCAGACGAGGATTTATGTACTGCATTGGTGACCGATCAACGTGCAGAGCAGAGGGTCATTGAACAGGGGGATCTTTATGCTCCGTCTTGCTGAAGCAACTCCTTTGCTGTCCTTCGCCCACAGATTTTCCATAAATAGTTATCATTATCATAGGTGGGGAAGGTCCCCTGCCAAGGAAATGAAAAGAGCAGTTCTTTTGCAATGAATGGTTTGAAAAAGACAGCTAAAAATGGCAGTAGAAGTGGTTTACTCCCTCCTCCATCACTTGAGACTGCCAGCCCCTTGCATTTTTTCTTGCCTGTGTGATGGCAATCCATACAGCAAGGTCACAGCATCAGCAAAGGCTGTTTAGGACCATCATAAGCCTTGATCCTGCCATCGTGGACCCCTGCGGGACTCTGCAGGAGCACCAGAACTTCAGTCAGCTGAATTAAAAGCCTAATCAGTGTTTATACCCCTAATGCCAGATCACTGGGAATTAGAGGCAAAGGCTGTCAGCAAAAGGAAATGCTCTCCTGGTGCTACATGAGAGGGAAGGAAGTTTACTCTTTCTTAGCAAGTCAAGCCAGGAGATGAAAAGTGGGCAAGAAAAAAAAAAGCTTGATTTTTGAAAAGTGACAATTGCTTATTAGCAATTTGGGGAATTACATCCCCAGAAATAATTCACAGGAACTTGTCGCTAATTCTTCCGATCATAACATGCTGTTTCTATTCATGGGAGGGAGAAATTTTGCTTGTTACCGAGTATGAAACGTGAAGCATGTTAAAGGCTATAATTATAAAATATTTCAGAGGGACTTAATGTTGCAGCTCTGACTGAAAGGCAGGAATGAAAGCGGAGCTTCTAGAAATTGTGCTTATGGGGTTCATCCAAGGTTTGTTTGGAGATATCCTGAATAATTCAGCTGTACGTTATGCATCGCTCACTGCTCACGGCTAACGGTAAGGGACTGCTGAACACCTCGGCAGCACTCATCCAGCTCAGAGACCGTTCAGCGACTCTTCCCAACACAGCATTCGTCCGAAGCCATCTGTGAAGACAACCCAGCTGGAGTGGCTTACAGAGCTCAGGAAACTTGCATAGATACGGTCCAGAAAAGTTCTGATTGTGCTTTAAAACGAGTCTCATCACTAAAGAAAAGAAATAAAATAATGGTTTCATTCTTTGCAGTGGCAGAATTGGCACTACCACTCAGGCTCCACACAATCCTCTCCACGCAGCACTATGAAAATGCAGAGCAGTGCTGGATTTTATATGCCACCATTTTTTGGAGGGTACTGCCAGACAAACGGTAGCCCTTAAACCGGGAGGCTTCATGACTGTGCTCAACACTAGCCACAGCTCTGCATCTCTTCTCCTACGCAATTCCTTAAAGGACTAAATATCCTGTTGAACAGCAGAAACCATCCCGGAGGCTGTCCCTGACCATCTCACATGAACAGGGCACCTAGATCCATAGGAGGGATGTAGACCAAGTCTGTTCAAATGAGAGACTATTCCTGTGCAGCCAAAACTGCAGACTCAAGCTGGGACTGCAAGATTTACCACCTGAAATACTTTACTCAGCCATTTGATTTATTAGGCCTAATTTCTCCGTATTAATTAGGTGGTGTTATTTGGTCCTGTCCTGCCGGGAGCCTTCCGAAGCTTTTACCAGTGGATAAAAGGGCACAGGTTCACGTGAGCAGCATCTCCCCAGGCTCCTGTTTCGAAGAGCAATCAGAAGTGATGCTGGTGCTGTTCCAGAATTAAGGTGTAAAATATCCTGTAGAAAGCAGGAACTGAACGACACAATTACAGGGATTTGTTTCTTTCCGGTTGCCTATATGCAGAAGTTGGTTACGACTTGAAGTCTGAAGGGCTTCATCCCTCCCAAATTCTTCTTTTTCACTCTGTACAGAAACACAGCCACCCTTTCCCGAAGCCCGCCGGCCACACCGATGTCCTGCTGCAGTGACTCCACAGGCTCCCTGCTGCTAACGTGAACGCGTCCTTTGCCCTCTCCCAGGCTGTCCCCTTAAGCCTTTTATCACATCATGATAAACAGCAGAGAGAAACCATCGAGGTACTAGCTCTGAACCTTTCACGCTACAAAACCAGGGGGAGATTTTCAGTAAAACGGTCCCCGTTAGTCGAAAGGACACTTTAGAGGGACTAGCTGCAAATCAATGAGGTTCTCTCTTCAGACCAGCCTTGCTCACAGAGCCACTGTGAAAGCTCACCACTGCAGACAAAAAAGCTCCTTGTTCACCACATACCAGGGAACTCATATATCTTTTTTTACCTTCTTATCCAAAAGAAAATGACCTGCATGGAATGAATAGATTTTTTTCAAGGTTGCTTAAAGGCCCAATTCCAATAAACTTACTTCAGACAAGCTTTGAAAAACCCTGCCCTATTCCATAACCACCCTAGAGAGACAAGCGCTACTCAAACTGAATATCGAAGCAGGAATCCGGCCTTTTGCATTTGATGTGGTCTTGTTGAAGGTCCATCTGATGCTCTTTTTATCCCCTGCCAACTACAGGACACAATACAGTCCTTATCCAACATGCACAGAAGCAAGTTTTTTCATTTCTATGGAATCTTAAAAGTAACAGGACAAATTTTTCTCCTCCAGTAAGTCCTGTGGTACATAGTCTTCTACCTCTGCAGGAGGCGTACGTATACGGAGCTGCCTGCTGAAAAAAAGGGTGCCCATTTCCTTTGCTTTTTGTGCCACTAAAGGCAACTCACGTCTGGAAACACACGAGCCAGATTCTGACCTCTCACATGCCAGTGTAAGTTAGGGGATACCCATGCTAACAATGTTGAAATAAAACCAATGTAAGTAAGAGCAGCGTCCAGTGCTGCGTATTTGAGTTTCTTGGGGCCTCTCTAGAAACGTGGATGCTCTGAAGCGTCCCATAAACCTCCCTCTGAACTACAGAACATGCAATGACTCCAATGTGCGTTGTACCCATGCACTCAACTGTATTACGTTCCCCCTCCTCCCTGGACACCACAAGAGAAATACTCTGCTTTGCAAGCAGGGTCGCGAATCCCTAGCTGTGTCCTGAACTCTCTCTTGAGCCAGGGGATTGATCCTGCAAAGAACCTGAGGCCACTCAGCACCTCCACTCGCTGTTCTGACTCTTGCAGAAGGAGGTCTCTTGCGAGTAGGCTGGTTCTCCAGGTCCATCCACCTCTGAAGGATGGCCCAAAGGCTGCGGCTCTGGAGAACAAGAGCAGCTTCTCTGCTCAGTTGGCTCTGCCTCTGCTCCACCCCTCGCCCTCCCTCGGCCGAGCCTGCCCTCTGCCGTACGGCACTCACATCTATGCCGTCCTTGCCAGATGGTCCAGGGGGTCCTCGTGGTCCAGGAGGGCCTTGTGGTCCTACTCTCTGAAAGGATTGGGGGTAAGAGAGAGAGAAGAGTTTATTTTTGCATCAGAAGAAACATATGGGCTAACATGGCAATGGCCAAGTCCTACAGCATAAGCCTAAACCTGCGCTAACCCTCCATCCCTCAGGGCCCCCCACCATCCTGGGTGGACTCAGAGGAGCTCAGGACCGGTGCAAGGCTCTTTGGAAAACCCTTTTGACTGAGCACATCCTCAGGGCTCCCAGCTCGTTTAACTGGTGGCTTATGCTGGGAATCAGAGCTGGTCGCTGGGCAGCAAATGGGTTTGGTTGGGTAAGAAACGGTTCTCACTGCCTACAGGCACATTTCGTTTTGGGCAGAGGAGGAAATGCAAAGCCCATGGAAAATAGGTGCCAAGTGCTTGGCATTAAAAGTTAATTTATAGTCCCAGTCTGATGGGGTGATGGAAGAGCCAGGCGGACACCACTGAAGAGAGGGGAAAGGGAAAGTCTCCTCTCTGAGCAGGATGCCATTTGAAAACCTGGGATTTTGGAGGAGGTCTGAGGTGGGGGGAAGGAAAGAAAGGTCCAATAAATGACTCCTGTATGGAGAGGGCTCCAGAGAGCAACTTGCCGTAGCTTCAGTGAACAAAGGTTTCATTGTAGAAGCAGCTCTGCTCGCAGCAGATGAGGGCAGCTCTGAATTCCCAAGCCAGACTGCAAAAATTCCTCACTAACACAATGAAAAACCTCACTGAGGAGTTACTTCCCCGGGCAATAATATTAACATCATCCAGGGAAGATTAATATAGCTTCACGTCTGAAGTGAACAAGGGTTAACTATGCTGTTTTGTAAGTGTAAAATTTGAAAATTGATTGAGGGAAGGAATAAGAAATTCTGGTTCAGATGAAGACCCAGATCAGATCAGCCCGATTGGCAACCTATTACTTCACTGTAAAAGAAACCCGTTTCTCTTACATCAACAGGTCTCCCCTTTCCCAAGGCTTTATCTCTCGTAGCTGCAGTCCTGAATGGGAACACAATACTTTTACAGAAAGTATAAAGCAGCAGTTTCTACACATGAGGATACGATCTAAAAGCCTACCGACACAGGTATAAACCCAGCTGTGCTTGCTAGGCACTTTCTGGGTAACAGCACAAGCAACACATGCATTTTTAATAAAGTTTAGACTCTAATAACCTGTCTAGTTCATCCTGCAGGTACAACATACACAGATCACTCTCTTTTTCCCTTACGGACTTTGGTTTTGAGCATAAGACATAAATGAGGCTTCTTACCTGAGCTGATGCTGTGGCTAAGAGCTGACATAGGAAGAGAACCCCAAGAGGGGAGAATCCAGCCATGGTGCCCAGGCTCTGCCTCTCTTCGTTCCTCCTGGGCAGCCAAACCGCTTCTCCTCCAGGGTCCAGCAGATCCCTCCTCCTCCTCCTGGGTCTCAGCTTACAGACGAGGGACTCCTCGCCTCCAGATAAACCTGCGGCTCCAGCTGGAGGGGCAGAGCTCAGGGGGGACAGGCAAGAGGGGCTGAGCTGGGAGGAGAGAGGAGGTTTGGGAAGGAGGTGGGAGAAGGAGGGGGAGCAGCAGCCAGTCGGGAAGAGAAGCTCTCATTCATGCCCTGCTGGGCAGCCCCAGCCTTGAGCAAACAGGGAGGGAGCCCGAGGACGGGCCGGGCTTGCAGACATGCCGCAGAGCAAAATTCAGCTGCTCCAGCTGCAGATACAAAGATGCTCCTTAGGTCTCACCCAGGCCGTTTCTCAAAGCCCATCACCGCCTCAGTGCTGGACGGATAAAAAGCAACACAGAGCGAGAGTGACTCAGTGCCTGAGGCTACCGAACTTCACTAGAGAAATGAATATACCTGTAAGGAGCGCAAGATGCACTACAGAGAAACGCACTTACTGCTTTGCGAGATGGTTTATTAGCTCTGAAGGTGAATTCACATGTTTGCATTTTTGGGTTTTTTTTTTTTTTCCCCAGGGAGAGCTAAAGAATGCCAGCTGATTTCTTGAAACAGTGATGAATCCTGACCAGAGAACAGACGATCGCAGACAGATACAAGGAGGAAGAAAAAAAGGAGAAACATTCTCAGAGCCACAAGAAAAAACAAAGAATTGCCTTTGAAATATTTGCAAGGAAGGAACAGGATGACAGTTCCCAGCTAGGTGATCCCAAATGGCAATATATTCACGAAGACGCATCTCCTGCAAGGAGCTTCATACTCCCCTGCATTGATTAAAGACAGTTTCATCCAAAGCAGGGCTTGGCAGTGGAGAGGAACAGTGGCCAGATTCATCAGGACTGAAAGGACACAGCTCACTTGGTTAGCAAGAGAGCAGAAGTGGAAAAGCAAAGCTTAAAAAATGGAATACCAGGTTTCAGTTTGGCATCCTTACGCCAGGAGGTTTATATGAGCACACAGCGTGTGCCTGTCCAGCTCCCCAGCAGCCAATATTCCACCAACCTTGACACAGGGATAAAGGGCTCAAAGATTTACTGAGTTCCCACAAGATTTTGTGGAACAGGCAGCTGGGGACAGAAAAGGAGCGTGGATCTGTATGTCTTCAGATGGCTTCAAAGTAAAAGGAATGCTTTATTAGATGCCACAAACCCCGCAGAGGGAGAGCAGCGCAGTCGCACGAACTGCTTCACGCAGAGCTCGTACCTCCTCCTTCGCACTGAGGCCAGCTGATGGCAAGGGAGAAGGCAAAGCAGAGCCAAAATCCTCGGCCACGCATTGCTGATAGCCAGCCAGGGGTCGGAGGGCTGCTGCAAGCGCAGCCTGCTTATAACCAGCAAGGGAAGAGCCCTGGGAGCATCCACCTTCAAGGCCACCCCACAGAAGAGGAGGGCCGGTCCTCCTCTCCCTCCACATCCCCAGGCAGAGGGAGCACAGCTGAAGGGACGCAGCGACTTACAGAAATCATTACCACAAAGACACCCCTGCGCTTGTGTCCTGAAGGAAAAGGCCCACGAGACTAAAGCCCCCGTAGGCAGGCCGGGCAGCTGCCCTCCTGCCTGCTAGCCCCAAGAGCCGCTCAAAAGCAAAGTCCTCGTTTGCTCCGCAGAGCATCACAACACACGCTTGGGAGGACGGCAGCACGAAGCCAAGACAGGGCATACCGAAACATTTCAAAGCACATCATTAAACAAGAAGCATGGGGCGGGGGGGATGTCTTCCCCACAAACATTCACTGGCCATGTTTTACAGCGGTGGAGGAAGACCGAGCATCATCTCCAGATGGAACAAGCAGCGGGTTTGTCTCCTGGGGAGCCCACCAGACCTCGGCTTGGGGACGCTGGACAGCCCCATGCACCCGCTCGTTGGAGGTGCCAAAGCAACAGCAGATGGCTACAGAGAGGGGGCAGGTATACGGTCACGTCCTGCCCTCAGAGATGAAAAAACCATAAGTGGAAACTGCTATGCATTAAAGTCATGCTTTAATAGGTGACATTAATGTAACAGGCTCTGTGATACAGCTCTGAGTGCTGGAAAACATCCTGCGAACTCACTGCAAACACCTGCGGCCAAAACTCTCACCCTGATCGTGACAGGGAATGGTTTGGTTTGAGCACTCCAGACCAGGGCTCACAGTGAAATCCCATCAAACACAAAAACAAAGCACACATCACCGTAACAAGATACATGATCTATGCCCCAACTGAGCACATATTCACAATGAAAACTTCATTAAATAAGAAAATTACTATAAATCTGTACAAAAGCCACAATTAACAATTTCTTATGAATCTTTTATGAAAGAATTTTCACTCAACATCTTCAAGTATTTATATCTGTAGTTAAGTGTATTGTTATTGGCTATTTAACTCATTTGTTCATAAAAAAAAAGTATTTTAAAAACAGTAAAGCCTTTTTCCAGCACGTGTGTGACCATGAACATTAGATGTTAAGGTTGCAGACTTTTATTCCCACACACGTGTATGTGGCATGCTGGATCAGGACCTGCAGTCGGGGAAAGCAAGTCACCGATCAAATTCCTTGAAAGATGAAGCTTCTTAACAGCTGTAGCAGAGAGAGGAAAAACATTAACATTGCACAGGCTACTGCATCTGCTCTCTGGCAAGGCAGGCAAGCCTCTAGCCACCTCCTACACAAAACAAACAGCACCTAAAAACCCCAAAACTAAAACAAACAAGCTGAGCAAACAGCAAGTCCAGACCTTCTGGCTGTTGGAAATGGTTTCCTCCGCTTCATGAAACAGGTCCTCTGTTGTAAATCTCTAGGAGCGAAAGTGCTGAATTGTTTAATGCTCCTTCAGACTTGGTTGAATACTGTGTAAGTCAGGCAGAATAGCTAACGGGGAGATCAGGAACATTAAGGCAGGCAAATAGCTGGCAAGGTCTGAAAGTAAATTCTTGAGGGCTGTAAATAAATGAACCAGACAAGCGTACCCCCCTCCAATTAAAGTTTCAATTAACTGCCTCACAAAGCCCAGTGGTTTCCAGACATGGTGCACTCTAACATGCCCTCACTGTCTGACACGCTGATCATTAAGGGTAAAACAATCCGCCCGACCTGGGAAGCGCGTTAAATTTGACACATCGAACTTCATGCAAGGGGCCTGCAGAAAAGCCAGCCCCGCAGGCAACTGGAAATTAACGGCAGAGTCGGAAAGATGCAACGACAAGTATTTGTCCTGTTTTGGCAACTGAGGAAGGCAGGCCTTTGAACCAGTAGTGGACAGAAATATCTGTGGAAGACTATCAAGGGTCTGAAAGTGGTGGAAAAACCTGGGGAAGAAGAGCTCTAGGCGGCTTTATGCAAAGTCTGAAGGTTTTCCTCTTAGAAACCAGCAGACAATTCATAGTCTCAATTCTAACAAGCACTACGGGGGATAAAGAACAAATTAATCAACACTTTGCACCCTAGAGAAGATTATCTGTACGCAAAGGTTAATACCGGTCAGAGATGCGCTTTGACTACGCATTTTATCCCAGTCTAAAGTCAAACCTACTTTCTTCATAGGAGGAGAGGCAACTGCACTCTTACATGATGTGAAATGCATATACTCATCTCTTTCAGGCAAATGCCACAAAACTAATGATTTATGCCCTAGGAAGCAGGCACACAGCATCTTTGCCAGGGATAAATCTTCTGGGAAGGTACAGCCTTTCAAAATAACAAATAGAAGTTACATGGTAATAGAAAGGCCTGGCAAATTGGGTCATGCTGTCTTACATTAAAAATCATGTATTTAATAAATACTTGACTAGTTCAAACAAGGAAACAGATTAGTTTTCCTCTTCTCTTCAAGAAGGGGCATACCAGAACCAAAACAAAGTGCAAAAATCCCTGTTACTCCAAGATAGTCCTGAACATCAGATAAAAAACAGGAACAGGACACAGCCTGTTCGTGAAGATGACTAAATTAAGAGTTTTCCTCTTTAGGGTAACCATGGGCTGGATCTCAGTGAAGTTACTACAAATGATTAAAAAACTGTGGATGGGTGAAAGTGAGACAGGGGCTAGCCTGGATCAGCCCAAAGGAAGTGTATTCTTCCGTGTACTTCTGCTATCCAAATCACTAAAGCTGGCTCCTAGCTGTAAGGGCAGCGTCACCTCCGCTTGCTCGAGTGCTTGCCGTGCTGGTCTCACTCTGCTGCTACCTGCTCTTCATCAGGCTCTGCTGCGTGCTCACAGCTTTCAGGTTTTTGTGTTGCAACCTCAGCACTGTCTTCTTCAGGACAAGCGGATGCCGTGCTCTGCTCAAGACTCTCTCGAACTTGTTTCTTGCCTGTGACTTCTGCTTGCTCTTTTTCACTTGGATTTTCTGTCTCTTTACACTGTTCTACCCTATCTACCTCATTTTTGCCTCCCAGGAGCATGCTGTTGCAGTGGTGCTGATCACCCCTTGCTGTGACTTGATCTCCACTCGACTCCAAGACATCACTTATTGGAGAAGTCCAGCCAGTCCTGGGGAGCCTGGAACCAGCTGGGGGTCTCACAGCCCCACCGTCTGCATCACCACCACCCTTCTCGCTTGTCGCTTCCACAGTGGCATTTTTCTCACTGACATTTTCTTTTCCAGCCTCAGTGTTTGCAACAGATGGCTTTAACTTGGCACTAGAGGCAGAGGGCCCCATGTTCAGGTTTATGGCCAAGCTGAATGGTTTGCTTCTTAATGTTCTTTTATCAACTTTCCTCCGTTTTACAGCTGCATCAGTGGTCTCTGGCACTGTTGAGTCTTTGGTGCTTGCACTGTCTTCTTTCAGTGCTTCCTGGTCCTCTCCTGCTTGTAAGAGTGGAACTGAGGAGGGGATTTCTACATCAATTGCACATTCTCCCAGATTACGGGAAATGTTTTCAATATCAGTAGGGCTTTTCAACGGTCCACTCTTTTTAGCCTCTGCCGTATTTGCATCCAGTTTTCTCTTCTTGCTCTCCTTTGTGCAATCATTCTCTGCCGTACCCTGCACTTCTTCAGTCTCACTGTTTAAATCCTTTTCCTCCTGCTGGGTCAATGAAGCCTCTTTCTCCTCTTCCCCATCCCCTCCCTTCAAAACGCATTCACTTAACTTCTCTTTTACATCTTCATCGTTCACTTTAGGCTGCACAGCTGCAGCATCTCCAGCTTGCAGTTTTTCCTCTAGAGACTGGTTCTGATCCTTTTCCACAGAATCATCACATTTTTTACCAGGAGTTTCCTGTTTATCTTCAGCCTTTTTGTGCAGCTGTGACTTGGTAGAGCGCGCTCTGTACTTCAAGAGTTTGTCGTGCGGTCCCCATACAAAGCTGCCGCGAGGTTTGAAGTGTTGCCAAGCGTAGTGGACTAGTTCTCTTCTCTTCCGTTTGCTTCTGATGGTGAACAGGAAGTAATCCAAGGCACTTCTCTTGACGTTTGGTAACGTCTCCTTAACAAGAGTTTCTGTCAGGAAAAACTTTACCAAGTGCACTTGATAATGTTCATATCCCATCTCTCCCAGGCACTTCAGGATGCGCGTAATGCGCAAATTGTTGTGGCTAAACCTGAAATAAACAGGTAAGCAAAGTTGTGAAGCGAGTCTTACAAGCTTGAAGTCACAACAAACCCCCAGGGTACCTGAAAAATGTTTTGTGCATTACTGACTGTGATCTGTTAAAGACTATTTGACGATGCAGATAGGAGTACAGGCAGGCTTGACTTTTAAAGCACCTGCTGCCTTTAGCAGTACCTTCCTAGCCCTTCTTGGACTGCTTGGATTAATCACCTCAACTGCTTGGAAAGGTTCTGGCTTTCTGCATCACCCACCAGTAGCTAACAGCCACCACACTGGGTCAGACACACAAGTACAGCGACCCTGCAGGGTAAGCCTGTAGAAAAGTATAATACAGGCATGTAAGGACGCTGCGAGAAATTCATGACTTAAGGACTCAAGCTAGACACAGCTTTTTTTTTTTTTTTTTTTTTAAATACTTGACAGTCTTCAAGTTGGTTTTTCTTTTGTGAGTATGCCCAGTCCTTTTAGAGCCCTTGATAATATCGTTAGAGGTACCAGAATATGAAAGGTCATTACTATCTCTATGATAAGACCTGCAATAATTTAAAAACATTACCATCGATTTGCAGAGCACTTTTCAACCAAGGATTCAAAGCATTTTAAACACATTAAGGCAGCTTTATAAACAATCAGGGAAGCATAGGGAAACACTCCTATTTTGTAGTTTAACAGAAAACTACAAAGGCAATTTGGCTACCTGTGAAAATGTTTCAGTGATTCCTGCTTAAAATATGGTTTTAAACACAAGCTCTGCTAGAGCATATATTAACATCTCCAAGTCTGTATTTCGTACTTCAGGAGACCAACATGAAGAATGCCTGCTGTTAACAGCTGCACCAGATACAAAAGAAACCCAGTCTCAGCTGGTTTACTTATTATACTTGTCACTTATTAAAGTGACAAAGAGTGTGATGACCTACAGTCAGAGGCTGAGCCAAGTTAAAAATACTTTAGCTAGCTAACTTTTTTATCAACAAAAGCCTCCATTCCTCAAGGGCTGAGGATTTTTTTGACTTTGGCTTTTTTTTCTTCTCAAAGAAATGCCTGCCTGTAGTAAATGGCCAGCAGTATTAACAGAGACTCACCGGTTCAAGTTTTGAAATCGTTCAACCCAATTCTCCGCTCTCTTAAGTTCTCCAGTTTCCTCGTTGATCAGAATGATTCCATAAAATCTCAGCATGAGCTGATAAGCACGTACAAACCTTTGCATAACTTCCTTGGACTTCTTAAAGGCCTGAAAAAAGACAGACCAATGAGTACAAGCTGTAACTCCCTAATTACCTGCATCAGTTTAAGTGGTACCTGAATTATAAACAAGGCTTGATTATATCACTAAGCGTTTCATTTGCTGCTGTAGCTACTGGCAGACACAAGACAGACAAATGCTTAACAGTGCTTGAGTGAGCTCTGTTCACACTAGGGCCCCAAGGAAGCAATGTAAGAAAAACTAGACTTGAAATATAAAGCATTTTGGGAAACTCCTAACAAACATCAGATCTCAAAAAAAAAAGAAAAAAAAAAAAGACAGACAAAAGCTTTCAGTACCTGGATTTCTTGACACGTGAGTGGTTTGGCACGCCAGTTCATCCCATGTTCACGTAAAGGGAATAGCCTGAAGGGAAAGAAATTTTCAGCCCAGATGAGCACAGATGACATCTAACCCAGGGTACCCGTTTTGTTAAAACTAAAAAAGAGTCCAAAAATTGTGATATCACAGGCATCTCTTGGAGACCTCACGTCCTTATGGACACAGAAGTCGTTTACTATATGACAAATAAATCCCTCCCATAAAAGCATTGTCTACACCAAGGATAACAACGTACTTTGCTTATCTGGATCTCTCTCATTGCCCTAATACTTTGTTCTGCAGTATGCTCTAAGACCAAGCATGACCAACATCTATTGCCACAGCTGCCCTGGAAACCCATGTCTTCAGGATTTCCACTGCATTGTTTCCAGAAGAATATAACTTAATCAAAATAAAGTGGACGCAGGGAAGCTAAATTCAGGAAGACAGATACAACTGACTCTTTTAAGAGGCACAACTAAGGAGAGGCACTATATTCATGCCGATAGTTTACCACTGTATGTAGGAATGGTTTTCTTCCAGAACTTCATAGTTGTCCCACCAAGATTCAAGCAGAATTTCAATATGCAAACCTAAAAAGAAAAGGAAAAAGTCAGGCAAGAAGAAATAACACCAAATGAAAACTGAAGTTAGCCAGTCACCCCAAGGTGGCTTATTATCCAGAGCCAGGTGTTTGCATACAGGCATTAGCTTCTCTAACCAGACAATCATCCTGGTAAGCCAGAAAAAACCCTTCGTTTTCTACCACCGAACAGAAAATTAAGGAACATACAGCAGGAACAAGGACATTTTAAAATGGAAATTCTTGGTGGTTTTTTTGTTTGTTTTGGTTTGGGTGGGTTTTGTTTTTGTTTTGGTGGTGGGTTTTGTTTGCTTGGTTTGGGTTTTGTAATAATTGTCCCACATGGATCAAGCTACTCTTTCACCAATTCAACCAGCTGCAGCAGAGCTGCATCAAACAGTCATCACACAAGGTACTTACCCTGGGGCAAGAAACAAATCTCATTTTTATAAAAGCTTAAGTTCCACATCTCTTCTTCCTCCTCATTTTCCGATTCTATCAAACCCTGGAGATGAGAACAAGAAATCAACAAGCAGCAATCTTTTAAAAGGCAGTATTCACTTCAACACTTCTCCTTGCTTTCCCTCATGTTTCCTAAACATTTCCAGCTAAATTCTTGAAATGTGTTTTGGGAAGTAACAGCTTGTTTCTGATGCACCCACGCACACATCATCCCTTCCCCCTCGCAAATGAATCCTTTAAAGGTTCTGAGCTTGTCAATGTAAAGACAAAAGGGTGCCCTCAAATCTAGAAAGTGTTCCTAAACTTAGCATGCGATGAGGAAGAGCCACAAGAGTATGTGCATCGTCCTTTGGTCCGTACCGGGTAATGATGTCTGTATCTCTGCAAGTCTTTTGCTGCATTCCAGTTGCGCCTGCCTGAGAACTAGAGAAAAGAGCCAGATCAGAGATCCAGAATAAAGATGTCTTCTGCAAAAAAAAAAAAAATCCACTGACCAAGTTCAGCATCTCCCACACATGTTCCCCTGCCTACGGCTCTCCTGTGCCCTCCGCTTTGCACTCCCCGCACCCCCAAAACCAGCCAGTTTGTTACTGCAGTTGTTTCTCTGCATTCCTGAAGACAACTTTGGACTAAGAGAAGCTCACACCATCTCCTTTAACAAAAACATTTCTTTTTCTTTCTAGTCTTATTAATCAAGGTCTTCATGTTTTATCCATATCTTTTATGCCAGTTGGGTTTTCCTACAGAAACGGGCAGAACTAGCTGGAAATCCCAAATAGTAAAATGTCATTTTCTTCCTTAACTCAAAGGTTTTAAACCAAGGCAAACTAAGCCCTGCCTGTCTGTCTGTCTCTCTCTGAGTCACAGTATACCCTAGTCAAGACAGAGATCAGACTTCAAAACTGTAAAATCTAAGATGCAGAAATATCCCTTAAATTCAAGATTCTCATTCCCTGTAGACATTACTGAGATAAAGTGTTCTTCATCTTTCCTTTATGCTCGAGAGCAGCCTTGCTGATTTAGCATCACGCTGATCTAGACAGCGGACAATAATAGAGCCCCACGGTCACATTAGATATTTATTGTATTGGACTTCCGTTCCAATCATTATCTTCATTATTCCTCATCTCTGCACATAATCAAACTTTATGTCAATCCTACCTGAAAACCCCTGTGAGACAGCGGTGACGAATTTGATCTTTGCTCCTACAAATAAAAGGCATTTAGGTGAAACATTTTGAAACCAAACTTCACTAATAAAATAAAAAAATGTATATGAAATGAGAATACCCACAGCAGTGACTCATATGATCCCTATTAGTTGCCAAGTGACAGATTTACCTAGTTACAGCTGAATTCACTTGACTATATTCATAATTCAAATTGCTCTAGAGAAAAACCTGCGGTGCCACATCCACCTGACAATTAGGTGTCAGGTTCTCCTTGCTACACAGATGTGCTAGATTCATTCCAAATGTAGCATTTAGACAGAAATCACAAAGAACAGCTTCAGTTCTTCCTCTGAACTTCATGAAAATAAAAGTTGCAAGCATGACTTAATTTAAAATGCGTTTTAACTGAATTATATACATTTTTTAACAGGGGATTACTTCAATAAGAGATTTTGTTACACTTCACAACAACAGACAGGTTTATCCTTGCTGAGTGCTGAACCATCTTGTCCCAAACCATGAAAGTGTTTAGAAGTGTTCTGTCAAGGCAAAAGCACCAAAATGAACAAGACTGCTCAGGAGTAAAAGGATCCACCCAGTGCAAAGCACAGCGCAGTTCGAGTGTTCAAGGCCAGCTCACAGCAAGAGCAGGGTTTTTGTGAAACAGGAATGATTGCAGACTCTTGCAAAATAAGCATTTTAAGAAACTCAGAAGAAAGAAGCAACACATGCTCTCCCAGGTTATTTTTTAACTTCATTTGATAGTTCCTAACCTCATTTGCTCAGAGAAAAATACAAAAACAAAACCACTTTCTAGTGAACACAGATCAGTGGTTCATTAAGGCAGGAACTGGATTAGATTTTCTAACACCTTGTTGTAATCAAGTCATCCATTCAGCAGCCCTGTTGATTGTTAATACTTAAAATTTATGAAGCATGCATAGCATTTAGGAGATCAAGGCTTTATCCACAGAGGGAGGTCAACAACGCAGAAGCTTTAAAAATTACATTTTAAACATACTTTTACACACTATGATTCCCCCATACTTTGGTGATAGGAATTAAATAAAGCTCAAGTTGCTTTTTAAATGTAATAACTTGTGATGACCTAAAATAACGCCTGTCTACATTGCAGCGCATTTCCATTTTATACATGGCAACATAGACCAAAATAGGTGGCAGAACTTCCCACAGCCACGTGGCCCACACGGGATTAGAAATCCAAGCGCTGTTGTCCATCCCCAGAATCCACCCAGACTGCAGAAATGCACACGATTATAAAAAGCTTTGCTACACAGCCAACATTTGGAAAAAAAAAGGTAAGCGGCTGCAAACACAAGACTAAGAAATATGTTCAGCCAGAACAGATCAATGTTATTCTTTTGTTCAAGATGTAAGCAGAGACTGGGATTTAGCACTTTGAAACGCATGGATGCTTTTGACTATAACTTCTGAACTCCAAGGATGAAATTCTGATACGTGTGGAATTAATGGAAATTTTGTTCTCAATTACAGAAGAATCGATTTCCAGATATTCTTTACACTTAAGGTTCTAAAATAACATCCTTTCACACAGTCAGGTGGGACAGGCTAGCACTAGACTGGCTCCAATTTTGAAAAAGAACTGGTTTGCTGAAGAGCAAGCGTAGATACAGAGAGAGATGCCATGCCATGGTGCAAGGTGCTGTAAGGCTTGTCTAGAAAGAAGCTAGATGCAAGCAGAAAGGCATTCCGGAGCACAGCATTAAAAAGAACAAGATGGGGAAGCAAAGAGAGCAAAACTCAGCCCTCCCTCCAAGCAGGTCTTGTTCCGGGGTCTCTATAAACTTCTGTTTAAGACACATAGAAACATAACCTTCCCTTTCTTTCCAGGTTAGAAAGACAAACTGAACTGCAAGATTGAAACTTGCATGCATAAATCAAACCCCCTTATTTCTCACAACACTGACAGGCAACGTAAGTGGGTTTCTCCCTCCAAACCTGCACCGCATCAGTCAGAACGTGCATCGCTGTGCAAAGAGCGTGAGGAAAGCAGAGAACAAAGCCAGGAGAGGGTAACCCAAACAATATTTGGCTGATAACAGGAAACCAGCTGCAACCGAAAGGGATGAAAGAACGTGCGGATTGTGAACAAGACACAGGAATGAGAAAGACAACAGAATCCTAGAAGAGTGATTGAACCCTTTTGATGACGGAGAGTTAGAAGAAGGCAGAACTACAAGGCTTGTTATTAAACCACGGCTCTGCGCAGCGCAACGTGAACCCCACACACTACAGCAGACTAAGTGGTACCCTTTTTAAAATGAGCACAAAGCCCAAGATTTTCAACACTTGCTCCTAGAAGCTAAAAGCACTGAAATGCAAAAGAGCTGACAAGAGACACCTGCAGGAATTTCAGACTGCGAATATGGAGTATTTGCAGAGATGCAAGTGAGATGCAAAGATAAATGTAGAATTTTAGGTTGGTTTTGAAAGTGCGTAGTGAAAATAATCATTAAAAAACTCTAACCTCAGTACTGAATAAAAACGTTAGCAACTTCAGCCACAAAGTATACCATCTAGGCTGAGGGGAGAAGAATGAGAATTAGTGTAATATAAGCAGAAGTAGGAATTAGTTTTGGAAACTGATTCATGCCTTTGGCAGGTTGTAAAGGCATAAATGGATAGCAGAAGATTTACTGGTTTTGTATTCATGCTTTTGTATTCACTGCCCTTAAAAATTTTTCGGGCACTGTCAGACACAGGCGACTACACGTTCATCACTGAAGAAAGAACTCCTCTTTAAAGATGCAGAACAATATTCCAAGGGCCGTAAGTCTCAGGGACAACATTCTCCCTTGTAAGGCAAAGTTCGAAAAGTCCACACACTGGAGTGAAAAAACGGTCCTTGCTTTTACAGTTGTCACAATCCAGAAGTTGCTCTAAGGAAAAAAAAACATATCTGAAGAACAAACACATTCAAAAAGAATAATCTGAACGTTCTAGAGGCATTAAAACTTGTGAGCAAATCCAGAACCCCAGCCATGTACAAAAGAAAATTGACAGCGTGCCCTCAAACAACGCAAACCACTTCAAAGGAAAGCCCTGCCTCTTCCTTTAAGTATTACAACTATTCCGCCTAAAACACCTGGGACCTTTCACAGATCTACCTGCACAGCTAAGGCCTAACGACATCCCCTGCAGTAAAGTCATGCATGAGCATGTCCATCTGCTGTATTTAAACCTTGATTTTGTTTGCAAAGTATAAAGTGTGTATTTTTGTAGGAAGTCATGAGTGTTTGGAATACTGTGTCGCACGGAATTTTTTTTTTTTTTTAAAGGGAGGTTATTTTAATAACTTAATGCTTATAAAAAAATAAAGTTGAACATTAAACTCCTTTAAAAGTACATTAATTAGAAAGCTTTATCTGACTATTCTAAAAATACAGATGAGTTGCTGAAATGAAACTCCAGTAAAGGACTAGTTTCCCTTTCCCCAAAAGGGGAGGGGTTAAGTGAAAGGACTGTAGGGTTTTCTGACCAACCCAGGAAAGACTGAAAAACAGAGACAGTTTTGCATTTGCCAAAGCAATGCTGTGGAAGAAATTACTGATGCTCAAAAACATTTATGCTAAAGATAGGAACCTCAGATAAAACTAACGAGTTCCTTTTATTTCAAAGCAACATTAGTTTGAGGCACCAGAGACAAGTGTTCACATTTTGCAGCACTACCTCATTCATTGTAACTGCACACATACCTGCAGTTTTTAAAACACCAGCGGATCTTTTTTTGTTTTCAGAGTTGCTTTATAATATGCTCCCTAGAAAAAAACATGTCTAAAAGAAATAAAAAGTTATAGCTCATTTTTGAAAGCGAGCAGATGCTATGTGATGGCTTTTTATTGATGGCATGAAAGAGTACAAAAGGCCACCATACAAAGCTGAGGATACCAACAAAAAACTTAAAAGCAAGGAGTTGCTGAAGAACATCGATGTCCTAACTTCAAATCCAGCCGCCATCAGAACACAGTGAACAGGCAGGTGCCATACAGAAGACAGAACTTATAGTTATGGGATGAAGTATCCAGGTCACAGGGAATGGTGGTGGTGGGGAAAAATATTAAAACCCAGCTCATGGCAGTGTAATAAAACTTATGGGCTCATAAAGTCACGCCTCTGCCTTCGCCACCCCCGGAGCTCATTTCTGAAGGGGCCTCAGGTCATCTCTTCTCTTTGAAAACTGGCTTCAAGATGAGGACAAAATGACATGCTAGTGACCGCTGCCAGGACAAAAAGCCTTTGACCTGCTGTAAGTATTTTAAGCCGCTCCAGTTCCCGATAGCAAACCGGGATACTTGGGAGAAAGCGCCCAAATGCAGACAGCGGCCGCAGGAGGCGGCCTGGGAAGATCCAGGCGCACGTCAGCCGCACCCCCCAAAGCGTCCGAGAGGATCCCGAGGGGACGGCGGCTCCGACGGCACCGACCCGGCGATGAGACACCCCGACGGCCGCCCCCGCGGCGAGCGGGAGCCGGGGCGGCTGCGGGGCCCAGGGCAGGCGGGGGAAGGGGCTTCCTCACCCCGTCCCGCCTCGGAGGGTCTGCGCTGCGCCCCGCTCCCGCCCCGGGGGACCCCCGCACCCCCCGGCACCCACCTGGGCCTGCCGGGAGCCCCGCGCCCAGCTCGGCACCGGCTCCTCCCCGCCTGCCGCCTCCGCTCCCTCCGGCTCGTCGACGCCGCCATCCTCCTCCTCCTCCTCCTCATCCTCCTCCTCGTCGTCCTCCTCCCAGGTGGAGTCGTACCTCCAGAAGCACGCCTCGTCCTCCTCCGCCCAGCAGCCGAGCCAGGCCGCCATGGGAGCGCGGCGGGAAAGGGAAAGCGAAAGGGCGGCGGGGCCGCCCGCCCGCACAAAGCCCCGGCGCGCCCCGCCCCCTTCCTGCGGCACCGCCCCTCATTGGCCGGCGCCCGCCAGGCCCCGCCCCGCTCGCCCGTCACTCACGCAGCCCGCCGGTCTCCGCCGTTGCCTCAGGGATGGCGCCCGGCGGCCGGTCCGCCTGAGGGGAAAAAATGGAGGAAACGTAATTCTGCGACTTTCCGTCCACCCCGGGTCCTGCTCAGGCCGCGCACCCCCCGCTCCAGGCCGCGCGAATGGATCGCTGTTGGAAACAGGCCGCTGGAGCCACGGGAGCTGTCCTCGTTCCCTCAGACTTCAGCAATTTAAAAGCCGTGTAGATGCGGTGCTTAGGGACGTGGCTTAGTGCTGGGCTTGGCAGCGCTAAATTAACGGCTGGACTTGATGATCTTAAAGGTCTTTTCCAACCCAAACGGTTCTGTGATTCTAAGGCTTGTGTATTCAACTCTTCACACGGCAAAACCACAGCCCATCCACAGAACGAGCTAACATTCCTCTTACAGGAAAATGAATAAAACAATCTTCCCGAGAAGCCAGGACTCGGTGAAAGGGAAGGAAGGAAAAGACAGCGCCAGCACCCAGGTCATTTAAAGCATTTACATTTTCCAAATGTCTAACTTCACAACTAACAAATTCCTAAAAACCCCGTACTGCTGGACTGACCACGAAATCCCAAGTGGACTTTCCCTGCTTCAAGGATGGTGCTGAGAGATCGCACCAGTACACGTTAATGTTGACACATTTCTTCTTTAAGCTATAAAAAGCATTTCATTGGTATAGCAAAAACCTTTAGACTAGAAACCCTTGGATGAAAAGGATTTACCCGCAAGGCCCGAGCCCTGAAAGTTACAGAATCTGCACTTTATGGCCAAGATCTATGTGGGTCATCACAAAGTAAAGAGCACTTTAAGTTTTGTTGTTTCCTTAAGAATTAATAGAGGCTTTAATCTTTTCAGATATTGGATCATAGACTTGTAAGTGACATATTATTACAACTTCTGCAACTGCATAGTACCAACAAATAAATTAATCTGAGCATTTTTCTTAAATGTCAAAACTAAAACCAGGAGCTCCCTCACATCAGGTTCTAAAAGCTCCATTTCCACCCACCCAGAAAACCTCCGAGGCACCTGCAGCACCTCTCCCACAAACCAGAGCTCCACAGAGCTCTCCAGCGAGCAGCTTATCTTTTGCAAGGCTTATCACGTGGAGCACAGCACTACATTCATGGCACTTTGTACCTTCTGGTTTGGAATTTGTTTACACCCCACTATTCCAGACCTTAAGACCGTGAGCTTGCACCACGCTGTAGAAGCGGCTATAGTGGCCATCCCGGCAGAGTTCCGACCTTCCGGAGCTCACCAGCGCGTATGACGGGGTAAGCAGGTCAGCTTCCAAAGACGGCAACAAAAACTTCATTTTCTCAACTCAGTACTTTACAATTGCGTTACACTAGTTAGAACAGAGAACATCCTCTAGTTGGAATCTTACAGCAACCTACTGACTTCAGCAGGTCAGGATTTCTTATCGAACACCTTACAGAAATAACAGGGCAGTAGTTCCTGAGATCCAGACAAAGTTGCTAAAAGAAAAAAAAAAAAAACAAAACCACCAGATAGGCACTTCTGACCAATTTCACTAAAGACACAAGGTACCTAAACAACTTTCAAAATAAGTTGGGCCGAATTTTAATCAAGTTACGCAACGATAACCATTTAATAAAATAAAGACAAGGCAAATTTATTCTTGGTATAAAACAAATGAAGCAAATAAGGCAGACAAGAACGTGGCTACGTACCCAGCATAAAAGCAAAAACTAGTAGATTCCTAGTTCCTCACCTTGAAGGCAATACCAACAGATGAAGAAGTAATTCTTCTTTTTATTAACTGATAGTTAATATGGTGAAACAAATTCAGTCACATTTTCAGCCCACTTCATTCACCATTTAACACGTGTGTGTTGATTGCGGTCCATCTTTTCACAACACAAAAATAGTAACTTCTATCAAATCTTAATATTCTAGCATATAAAAGATAAGTATTACAATGTCAGTAAGATTCTTAAGTTGTAGAACAAAATTAACATTTTGGAATACCAATTCCATTAACATCTACTAAAACTGCTTTAAAAAAATAAATAATGAAGTACAAAACCCACTGTTATATACTACTATAGTACAAATGGATGAAGAAACATCTCCAGGTTCATGCACAGCTCAGTCGATCCTTTACAAAACCATGTGACATCACTGGATATTTTATTTAGGATACTTATTAATTATTATTCTAGGGGCATTATCATTTTCACTTCACTTACGGTATATAAACTCAAAAAGATTGAAAAATGTCACGTCACTAAGGGTGAGATAAGTAAAGGTTCCTCCGGCAAACAGAGCGAAAGAATATTTCAATTCAGTAGTTATCTGTATTTAAAAGAAT
The DNA here is from genome assembly GCF_965183815.1 of Platalea leucorodia. NCBI lineage: Eukaryota > Metazoa > Chordata > Aves > Pelecaniformes > Threskiornithidae > Platalea > Platalea leucorodia. The sequence goes on along the minus strand of NC_138835.1, from coordinate 14,253,652 downwards.
TTCAGTTTTACTGAACCAACGAATTCAGACATTTGATACAAACGCTACGTTTGCACCGAATAAAATGGCCAAACAACGTTACCCACAGAGGCTCTGTAATATTCAAAGACTGCGACAAAGGCAGAAAAAACAACCCAAAATTTATAGAAATAACCTCTGCTTTTCATTAACTGAGGCTCCGTGTTTCGCTGCGCACTTGTTTCACAAACTATGCCAACACAGAGGCTGTTACTTGTTTGAAATGCAACCACCAGAATTGTTAGCTACGCATAAACTCCTAACGCTGCCCGCTTTCTCCCCCAACGCCCCGAGAAGGCGGCGTGGCCATCGCTCAGCTACTCGGTGCTGACTAGAAAACGCATCAGGAAAGGCAGACAAAGTCTTGCATGTATAAAGCCATGTGCAGATTCTTCAAATACCTGGCTCAGATATCTTTTCCTTTCTCAAAAAGTTTATGTGGCGACTATCCTGCTACTCGTTTTTACTGCTCCCTCCTCACGTTCCACAGTTTATTACTTCTCTCTTTCACAGCTTGCTTTATGTTCTGCGTCGTTTTGCAGCACTTGGACTGGAAGGATTACTGTTTGCGTTTAAGACCTTTTCAGTGACTCTGTTGCGCTTCCTCTTATCAGACCCCTCTTTGGACCCAGAATCTGATGAAGTTTTCTCTTTCTCTTTGCTGCTTGGCTTTTCGGTTGTTTTTCCTAAACTTCCAGAGGGTGCAAAAACTGAAATAGGATCAAAGTAATGATTCCAGATCAGAGTCATACACATAGGCAAACAAGAAGTGATATCAAATTTCTTTATATCGCATAAAACTTTTCAAACCAATCAATTCTCAGCATATTTAACCACCATTTAAGTATTACTTTCACTTTTAAAGGAAAAATCTTCTGTAAAGAAAGGCACATCTTGCTTTTATTATTTGCTTTAAAGACAGGCATGTATTTTGACAGGCTAAGAATGAAATTCATTAAGTGGAATTAAACAGCACTTAAAATACTTAATAGGAACACTTACAGAACAGAGGACCAATCTATGAAATTTATAATCAGCAACGGTCATTACATTTGGTATGATAGATCGATTTTAAAACTGAACACCCAAGATGTGAAATTTAATATCTTTTTAAAATACATTTTTAGATCTTTTATTACACTCAATCTTAAAACACCACTTATTCTGTGATATAAATATTATAAAATTATATAGTTAAACAGTTGGCTTGGTTAAGGTAAATAACATCTCTACTGTTCACATTTGACTTTGTTCTACAGCAAAGTGTTAGGAAAATAAGCCTTATATTTAAAAGAAGCAAGATAATGCAAATAAAATAAAATAAAAACCCACTTTGCCCACCTTCCCATTTAAGCATACAATCTTACAATCTTTTATGACTTCTAGGCCCTATCTTTCCCCAGGACTACGAAGATCCTAACACAGAGTATTTCGGTTCACTAAAACTGGACTCGACTTTTAGAGATCCTTAGATGACTTCAGATGCCCAGGGTTTTGTCAAGTACATATTAAAACCAAAAAACTCCAAAGCTATACAACTTTGCACATATGAAGTAGGAGCGAAGGAGAAATCTTTCGAAGCATCAGATATCGGCAACTGCTTACTCTGTGCATTCTTAAATTATTCTAGTTCTCGGCAGGAGCATATGCTAAGTCTGAGTACAAATCACAACGTACACCGTATTTGGGATTTACATTTTAACATTAATTTCTTAGAGTTACAGTTGGTTTTTAATCTCGTATTACACAGTAGAGAGTTACAAATTTACCTTCTTCTGGACCTGTATGCGTTTCCATCTCTTCTTTTATTTCCTCTTTCACTTCTTCTTCTATCATCACTTTTCCTACAGAAAAGATTGTTAGGCCACGGTTAGATGGTTTTAAAGAACCGTATGTATTTTTTTTCTTGATTAGTAGCCTCAGCACATGTGCACAATGTTGACAAATACTCAGTGCAACACTCAGCCGTAATTTAGAAAGGTTTTTATCAGCACTGTGCTAGAGAAACATGGCTAACGGTCCAGGCATACTATGAGCACAATGTAAAGCACTCAACGAGGTGATGTCTCATGTCAAGAAGTGCTGCTGAAATTATTAAAAGGAAGTGAAATGCTAAATAGGCGAAACATATCGTGATCTCTTAGCTATATTATAATTTTATACCGAATTTTTACTGTAAAGTTTAGTGTACCTAGTAAGCATTAGAGAAGCATTCCACTGTAGTTTAAAATATCCCAAGAACTCCTTTGGCAGATGCTTGAATTTCCTAGCTCCTACCTTGGATAACAGTACTAGGTAACACCCATACAGCTAAACTTTGAAAACCCAGCTCTCACTCCTCAACCTGAGATTGCTGTCAAACCGGTGCACATTTCAATTAGATTAGACAATACAGGTAGGCTTATCACGAGTGAGAGAGATTTGGAAGAACCAGGCGGTTGAATCCCAAGAAAGTAAAAACACAAAGAGATGATTTCACAGTGCAGTGAAACCACCCTGAATCTATACAAACGCCTCTAAACATTTCATATTGGTTTTGTTTTCAATCAATTTTAATGCAACTACAGAAAAAAAAAATTACGGAAAAAATCTATCATCAGACATTAAAAACCAGTAATGCTTTTAAAAATAAGACATATGAACCATATTAAAAATAGTAATAGCCTAAAAATGAGATGGTTATACCAGGATAAGGTACAAGTCCACGGCCAAAAAGCAAGCAAGTTTCTCCAGCTATTGAAACTGCAGCTATTTAGTGAGTATATTCCTGGCGTACGTTTCTAAACGTTAGCTGAATTGCTATTTAACTGCCTTATATCACCATCGGTGCAAAAAAATTTATCACGGAAGTATTATTATATACAAACTGAACGCAGAAAATGTTATTTTCATCAGGTCTATAGCACCTACTCTTTAAAAAATGATCTTGCTACAAAATGAACCACGTTAAAGTGTGCAGATCACCTATTTCAGCAAAAATTGCCTGATGGAATATTACAGCCGTCTCAAACAAAGTGCAAAAAAACCCACAATAAACCACTAATCTTCTTGCAAAGAATCACATTTTGCCTTCCACTCTGCAAACTACTATCAGTGAAGCACAAGGATCTTTTGCGTATACCCAGAAGGCGAAGTTGAATCTAAATGGAACCTGTTTGTGCTAGATTAGCATCCCACCTACATTATATTTAAGAATATGAGGAATACTGTGTGGAATCTGACCAAAGGTCTCTCTCTCCCGCTAGGCTGTCTCCTGCAGTGGTCAATCACAGAGGCTGATAATCAGCCTATGAACAGCACAAGCAGCGCAATGCTTTACTTGACAGTTTCCTTCAGTCAGTTGATTAAAAATTCATGAGATGAACTTGTATCTGTTGAACATTTCCTTTTCCCGATACACCTCACTCACCAGTCTGAAAGAATGACCTTGGATTGACATGTTGTGTTGTTTTTTGGGGGGAGTTTTGCTAAACTACCCATTCAGAGATGAGATAAGAGCAACCAAGAATAAGAGACTGCTATCACATCTTACCTTCTCTCACTTCTTGAATCATTTCGTCAGGAAGAGCAAAATTTTTCTCTATATTAGGGAACGGAAGAATCTCAGATTCGTGCTTAGAAAGAAAAGAAAGATCTCTATGAATGACTCTGGTAAAAACTTTAACTTGGATTTAGAAGTGCAATCTCAAGTTCTATTTTACATGCAATTAGTAGCTAAATAATTCTTAATAAGACACTTCAGACATTAGAGAATCAGGAGGCTCCTGATGTCAAACTGATTACTAAGGTCAAGACAGCTGCGATCATGACTCATGATCATTTGAGATCATTTCTGGAACCCAAACATGGCAAATTCTTATGTAAACACACTATAATCTCCTTATTTGACACTTAAGTTAAGCACCTATGTAAACGTTTGCTGGATCAGCATTTAGGCAACTTTAATAAGCGAAGTCAGAACACAGTATGGGAAAAGAAAAAAACAAAACACTGCAGGTTTTATTGTCTCCCACCTAACGTACTTTTACACAGGAAAAACCCCATCAACTCGCTGGAACAACACGCCATTCTTAGTAACATGAAAGGTATGACAGGCCCAGTGATTTTGGCCTATCAAAACTCCTGAACTATAAGAAATAAGAACATGGCTGCATCAACCCTTTATACTCACAAGAGCTTGCATATCATACATGGTGCTCAGATGGTCCCAAATCACTTTGGAAGAAATCTGCCGTCCAATATTCTGACTGAATTTATCTCGGATACAAATCATGTGGAAATGGCGATTCACACCTGGGGGAAGAACTCATTGCTGTTAACACTACTAACAGTTTTCCTTATGCCATACAATTAAAAAAACATCCTGTCGTTACAGGGAAATGATACAGTATGGGAGAGACACATGGCAATCTGGGCAGCCCTGCTGGCTGATATTGCACCCTACGTTACTGGTGCTATTGTGGAGGGGGGCTGACAGTGCTCACTGGGTAATGCTGACATGTGGCCGCAGCCAGAGCTTTTTGAGACGCTGCGTGAAAAACAACGGAAGGGCAGTAGGAGGCAGCACGTCAGGAAAGGCGAAGGCAGCGGGGAGCAAGGAGGGCTGGCTCTGTGCCCCCAGGAGGGGCGGCTGAGGAGCCGCGAGGGCCGGCGCCTCCTTCCCCACAGGCCCCGCCACGCTCCGGAGAAGCCCCGGGGGCCTCGGGCGGCTGCCGCGGCGGGAGCGGGCCCGGGAGGCCGCTAGGGGCAGCACCGCAGCGCGGCCGGGCCGCTACCTCCCCCGGGGGCCTCGCGCCCGGACCGTGCCGCTCCGCGCCCAGCGCCTGGTTCTCCTCCCCGGCCAGCGCCGCTAATCGAGGCCGCGGCTCGGCCGCGGCCTGCTCTCACCTACGGGCTTGTGGCCCAGCATGGCGTGAAAGAGGCAAACCTCCACTTCAGGGCTCCACACCACCACCGCCTCCTCCGCCGGCACGCCGGGCTCCGGGGCGGCGGTCGCCGCCGCCGCGGCGGCTGCAACGGCGGCGGCGGCGGCAGCGACCGCCGCGGCGGCCCCGGGCCCGGCCGCGGGCAGCGGCGGCTTCTCCACAGCGCCAGCCGAGCCGCCCTCCGCCTCGCCCATCGCCGCGCCGCCCGCCCCGCCGCCCGCAGCGGCTCCTGCCGGCCGGGAGGAGGGGGTGGCGGACCGCGGGCCGCTCCTGGGCCGGGGCGGGGCGGGGCGGGGCGGCCTTTGCGGCCGCTCCCGGAGCAGGGGGAGGTTTCGGGGGGGGGGGGGGGGGCGTTACCTCAGGACGGGGCCGCACCGCGCTCGTAGCAGCGGAGGCGTGAGCCGGGCGCGGAGCCCGGCCGCTGAGGGACGGGGCGAGGCCGCAGGGCGCCTCCGAGGGGTTTCTCATCGACCGTTGTCAAGCGTTGGAGTCTCTTGGGGCGGTCATAGAATCACAGAATGGTTTGGGTCGGAAGGGACCTTGAAGATCACCTGGTTCCAGCCCCCTGCCATGGGCAGGGACACCTTCCACCAGCCCAGGGTGCCCAAAGCCCCATCCAGCCTGGCCTTGGGCACTTCCAGGGATGGGGCATCCACAGCTCCTCTGGGCAACCTGTGCCAGTGCCTCACCGCTCTCAGAGCAAAGAACTTCTTCCTTATATCTAATCTAAATCTACCCTCTTTCAGTTTAAAGCCATTACCCAGACAAGTCCTATTGCTACATGCCCGTAGAAAATGTCCCTCTCCAGCTTTCCTTTAGCCCCCCTTCAGGCACTGGAAGGCTGCTATAAGGTCTCCCCGGAGCCTTCTCTTCTGCAGGCTGAACCACCCCAACTCTCTCAGCCTGTCCGCACAGGAGACGTGCTCCAGCCCTCTGAGCATCTTCATGGCCCTCCTCTGGGCTCGCTCCAATGGGTCCATGTCCTTCTTATGTTGGGGGCCCCAGAGCTGAACACCTCACTCCAGGTGGGGCCTCACCAGAGCAGAGTAGAGGAGAATCCCCTCCCTCGCCCTGCTGGCCACGCTTTGTTTGATGCAGCCCAGGATACGGTTGGCTTTCTGGGCTGCAAGCGCACATGGCCGGGTCATGTTGAGTTTCTCATCAACCAACGCCCCCAAGTCCTTCTCCTCAGGGCTGGTCTCAATCCATTCTCCGCCCAGGCTGTGTTTGTGTCATGGAGGCAGCGCAATGCCAAATGGCCTCCGTAGGCCTGTTCTTCTACATTTGAGATCACCAGAGGGTTGGGAAGGTGGCACTAGGAGGTCAGAGAGGGGCCTGAGGCTTGGCCCTGCCACCATGGAAGCCTCGTCCGCCCCAGCGCTCACCCTCCCAGCCCATCCTCTGGTACAAATTGCTGCCGAGGTGGCAGATTGCACTGGGGAAAGGTCCTGCGCGCTGCAAAACCCCCCAAACCACTTGTCCTTGTCACAACAGGATCGTTTTATATCAACCTGACATTGATGCTTGACAAACAACTACGCCTAGCATGCTTGAAAAATGCAGAACCCACCAGCTTTGCCCATCATTTAAGGCGTAAAAAAACATTTTGTTTGAGAAGAAAGAGAATGTATCATTCCCTCGGTGACAGGGTTTTTTGCCTTGTTAGGTATTATTAGGCACAGAGGCATGAAACAGGACTTCTGTTGCTTAGGTGATCAGGCTTTCCTATTGCTCGCCACTTGAAATCTTAATCCTTTTTGTGACATTAAAATTATTTCAATAGCAAATAACAATGACATCATACATGAAGAATGGCTGTTCTGAGTGAATAATAAAGCAGTGGGGGCAAAAACTCACAAAGAGATATTATTTTCATGCAAATTATCCAAATAATAAAACATAGGAAGGGAAAGATGCTATTTTCTGAAATGGAAAACCTTTTGTGCCTTAGATACCCAAGGAATTAACTTAACTCGTATCATTCTTTGGGGCTTGATGTAATGCTCATACCCAAAACAGATCAATCTAACATTAAGTAAACATTTGAAATGAGCTAAACCCAAAACTTCACATGTGAAGCCTTGGGAAGTTTGGTGGTGGGGATCCTGGATATGGATGCCTGGATACAAATCCTCATTTCCAGCGGGGTTCAGGCTAGCCTCTCAAAATGGAAAGGAATCTCTCACTCCGGTCTGCTTTAGATGCTGTTGAAATTTTCCAGGAATAACTGTTTCTGTGCGAGCTCCATTCAGAGTGACAGAGATCTTGCTGGAATGACTTTTCTGCATCAAGACTACAGGAATCTCCAGAAATATTTCTTCTGCCTGCTGTCACCTCTGTGCCCGTGTCCTACTTGCGCTGAACCTGCCTTTACGCAGCTCAGGCTTCACGCTACTTCCCTCATTTTGAGCCAAAATTATCTATCAACAAGATTTTGCTGATCTCGAATACAAGTCTGCATGCTTTTCCAGGGAAATCCAGCCCTAAATCCAGTATGGCTCTCAGACCTGTTTAATCTTCCAGTGTTTATTTGATCTATGCTGCTACCTAGGCTTAAGCTGCTGCCGAAAGAGAGGGTTATGATTTCCTGTGGTGACTGCGCAGCAGGAGCAAATGAGTTCCTCAACAACTAAATTCCTGTTTTCATACATGTTTCTAGGCATAGAAAAATGAAAGAAGAAAGAAAAGCAGATAAATTACAGAGCAGAAAAATTGTTCCCCCGTAGAATAGTTTTCAAAGTTTTGCGGGAATAATGTTTTTTTTAATTATTTTTAAGTCTGTGTGAAACACTGAGCTTCAGCCCTCTCATCTGTCACATTATGCTTCTACTTAAAGCCTATCATCAAGGGGGAATAACTGTGTCAACTCAGATAGCAATTTTTATGTCATTAAGTTCTGATGACTAAAAAAGTAGCATGTGAAACAGAATGTGAAAAAACATATGGCTACCTCTGAAAGTACAATAGCATACGAAAATAATTTAATTCAGTAGAATAATGTTAATTCAACAGGAAGAGTATGTGCACAAACTGTCTGCTATTTTGTTTCAATCACAAATAATTACATTTCCCTGTGTCTAAATTTCCTTGCCTCTTTCAATGCCTCTAGGAGCCATGTGGGAGCCGATATTAATGCCACGTACAGCCTCTACCTGGATTCGGACCAGAGTTAAATTTTTATCTCTTTATATTTTAGATGTCCCGCCCCCCCCCGCCATTGAACAGATTTTTCAGATTCTCAAAAATTTACCCTCCTCTTGTTCAAGTTTAAATCTTACTTTTGGTTTTAAGCAGATATCAGCAACGCACAATTTAGGTCCTCTCTTTTTCTTCCCACTCTCTAGGCCGCTTTCACCCTTAGAAACCTGGCTGCCTATTCTATCAACTAAGGATGCTCAGCCCTTTGCCAGATCAGGTCGTGTCCCCCGGGAAGATGATCTGATATTTGATAAGACATTGCAACAACTGAGAAATATGCCCAGCATTTGGCATTCTCTCTGGAAGCGTTGGATTTCTGGGATAAGCAATATGGCTACAGCTATTTTTGTCATTATTTTAGAACACCACGTGGTAGTGCCCTTAACAAAGTCAAAACTTCATGCCGAATCCCGGATAATTTTTGGTAAGCCACACGAACCTTTGTAAAAGAATATCATCTGCATACTTTCCTATTAAAAACAGTCACTTAACCTTTGCTTGCGGTTTTTAGTACATCTGTGATATAGAATCTAAAAGAATTTTTCTTACCTAGGTGAATGAAACCTCCCGAGAGCCCTGGAGAGCTTTACCAGCTTTATTCTATAGGAACTGAGAGAGAAGTACTGCGGTTTGCTGGAGCTGACGGACAGGGATCCCTGCCAAAGCGGCTGGATGTGCTCCGCAGTCACTGCCGCCCGATGCCGAGTGTGTGTCGCTAGCCATAGCTGGGGTTCATTTTTGGCAGACTGGGTAATTAGCCACTGTATTATGACATTGTCATTGCATACGTAGTTTTTAGATGCAGAAGTACGAAAATTACTCTCAGGTCCGTAAATCCTCCTACAAGATAAGTAATCTCACTGCCTTGACATATTTTAGTATTTCCAAGGATAATATCCTTTCTGACAGCTGAGGACCTCCTGAAGAGAGGAGTTCTGATCTGATTTGTAAGCTTGACCTGTACTTCCAAAACTCGTTCCGTCAGTGTGAAATCTGTAGGAAGTTTTGCTTAACAGGGCTGCACAGGGAATTGTCCAAAAGTTGGAGCTTGATCCTTTTGCACATCTTTTAATACACCAATGAAGGTAGTTTGATATAGACATACTTTTCTCCCCATTAAACCCGTCAAGGAAGAGGAGCCAAAAAGATAAGCCTATTTGTTGTTAGAGTCTTATCACACAGACCTTTAGAGCAGCATTGCCTCTTCCAGCAGTTGGCAAGGAGATACCTCCCAGCTTTCTTCCAGTTATCCAAGTTCTGAGCAAAAAGGTGTGTTTGATTATTTTAAACAAGAACATTGACCGGGGAGTTCACTCTCAGATCTGGCCTGCATGGCTTCTTACAGGGGCAAAAATACGGAATTTAATTCAAAATAAGGGGGGGAGATGTGAAGCAGCAAAGAAGAGGGAAGCAGCTGTCAGACCGAGGGTACCTTCTGTTTGCTGAGACATATGTTCTTGAGCTGAACTTTTCCCTTGTGATCAGTTGTGCTCATTCTCCCAGCAGAGAGAGGCTACGTGTTAGATGGGCATCAGATGGCAAGCCTCAGAAAAATAGATTGAAAACAGTGCAAATAATCGTCTCTAAGCACGCACAGAGACGTTCATTACTGCTACTGTTACGCTTCAAAATATCCCTGTGCGGAGTGGGGATTGGGGAAGGAAAAGCCATCTTACTGATTTTTCAGTTTAATAAATCCATCATGTCCCAGGCTTACAAAGAAGCATGAAGAAAACCCAGTGAATTTAGAACGAGCCAGTTCAAGGTGAGCACAAGAAACAGTTCATGAATGCCTGGCTATCCCAAGCCAACATCGGAAGACCATAGCATGTTTTACTGAAGGTGATTTTTGTTGATAGAGCCTAAAGTGTCTGCCAAACTAAACTCCCACTAGCCCAGCCGGTCAGCATAAACCTACAAGGCATTCCCTTCCTTGACAGTGTCGGTGTTGTGAATGGGATTGTTCAGATCATCATCTTCTCTGGGTCATTTTTTTAAATTTATTTTTTGAAACAAAACCACTACTCTTTAATGTAAAAAAGAGCCAGCATAAAGAAAAAAGGATCTTCAGAAGGAAAGCAGACAAGCACTAAACCCGTCTAGCTGACATTAAAATGCCAACCACACTCAGCCTTTTGCTGTGGCGGAGGGTGGCAGCAGATTTTCATCAAGTACGTGTGCTCCTTTAAGCACATACAAACCTTGACAGAACCACGCAAGTCAGGGGTTTGGGAGATGATGTAAGGGCTCTTTTCTTGCATTTTAACTCTGACTACTTGAGAGTACTCACGGGTGCCCTTCAGCGTCATCCGTTAGGCTACAACAGCTGGGTGATGTTTAAGGTTGCTTCCCAGTATGGACCCTATGCATTAGCAAGCAATAATGTAAGAACAAACTGCGGCTGCAGCCAGCCAGCCAATGCTGTTGCTACAGAAAGCTGTGGAAACAACAGGTTAGTTTGAAATTTGGCTTGCAGTGATGATAAGTGAGTAGCAGCATCCAGGAGGGAGCCAAGTAACTTGTCAAAGAACGCCTGAACTTGTCTGATGTGTAGAAATATGTCTCTGGATTCAGCACGTCTCTGAAACAAGAGAGTCCACAAAATGCTAGTAACAGGATCTTTTTTCCTCACTAGTCATGGAAATCAGGCCTGTCCTGTCTCCTGTTTTGTTTTACAAACAATTCTGTTTTTATTCCAAAATTTCAAGCCTGTGTTTGATTTACAGAACCAAACCAACGCTGTAAAATTCTGGGTTTATCCTCATGTGCAAAGAATATAATTACTCACAGTAAGGAATGCTTGATAAACCAACGTATCTGGTGATGGAGCTTTATCTGTTGAGCCAAATTCCTCGCTGGGTATGGAGTGAAGTCCATCACATGGAGAAGAAATTGGATTCTCAAAAATCATCAGTGTATTTGCAGTGGTTCTACTGGTAGGAGATGCTCTTCACATGGGGCAGAGTTTGCCTTCAACCAGCTGGTGCTACTGTCCTGGATCAGGAGCAACTTCGACTGGTGTTGCCTAAAGTCTCTGAGTTTTGTCCTTCACCATTTTCAATGAATCCACCACTAGCTTTAATAACCCTAAAACAGACCGACTAAAAAAAAAAAAAAAATAGTTCTCTTATGCTTAAGTGTTAATCAAAGGCGAAAAAAATCCATTGATTTCAGTGAAGGTGGAAATTCATATAGACTGTATTCTTGTTTCTATTTATTTGGCAGTTTAGAAGACACCTGTGAGAAGAGACAGGAGACAGTTGGTTACTATATTTCAGGCCTGTGACTCTTACTTTTTTGGTTGTAATTTACACCACATATTTCAAAGCCTGTTATTCCTTCTAAAACAGCACAAAAATTGCCAAAGTAACTATATCAGTAATTGCAAGTATTTGGATTAGATCTGAAGCACGGAAGCGTTTCCATCTTCATAGCCAACGAAGTGTCAGTTTTCACCATGTGCATGCCTAGGGCGTCTCAGGAGGCAAAAAAACCCTCAAATAAATAAACAGGTTTAAAGAAAGGCTGTAGACAACACTGTCGTGACTGACATGACTATCTAAAAATACAAATACATATATAAATCTGTTCCTGTAAAAAGGAACAGATACAGCTAACGATATTACCAAGGTAATACGTGCAATTCTTTTTGTTATGGGCTGACGCACTTAGCCACTTTTTTTGTTTCATTCAGCAGGCAGAATTTTATTTCAGTGCCTTGCTGCTTGTACACCATAACTGACTGATTTTATAAACTGTACAGAGATGATACAAGTTGATGTAAAAGTCAACGATGCCAATGAGCTATTGCTTAAGAAGTTTGGCAAATTATGTATGTTACCTTCTTGAGAGACTTAATCACATAAACCTGCCCACTGGATCAGCAGTTCTCTACTGCACTCCAAAATTCTAATTACAACCTTCTGCACGGTTTCCTACCAGGAGCACTACGTAATTAAACTCTGCCGTTGGAGGAATTTGTAGTGGATTTACACAGACTGACTTGGCCAATCTGCTCTTCTGCTCGGCTAAGATCACTGTCCATCTTTAAATTACCCGTCCTGCTTTATCCATTATTTATTTCGCTCGGTAGCCTCTACCCCAAAGCTGCTATTTCAAGCGAGCAGAAGTGAGTGTTCACTCCAAACTCCAACTCGGATTCCTATCAGAATGCATTCTTTGCTGGGTCACGTCTGTAAGCAATTTTACGTGTATATCATAATTCCCATCTGAACACATATGTTACGAGTATTCCGAGGCCAGCTGGGATATACAGACCTCTTATTTAGAATAGCCTCAGTTTTTTCTGGAATGGAAGTAACTGAAAACTTGCACATTTAAATAGATTTTATCTCTTTGCATTTTTGGAGTAATCTTCCTCCCTTTACCTAATGGATAGCAGCCTTAACACTTCCCGTGTCTTCAACTGCATCAGTTGCTTAGAATAAGGATCTCATTTTCACATGAATCCTATGGCAGGGCAACCTGACGGACCTAAATTCAATGAAAATTACATAAAATTGAAAGAGAGCAGATGCCATTGTAAGTGATGGCAGGGCAGCGCTATTACTATCATCTACTTTGCATAATCACGTTAGCGACAAAGCCAGTGAGCACATTTCACAGCTTTTCCCAGCAAGCTGCGACTGTAAGCTTTTCGGAAAGAGATAGAGCTTCTCCTCCTATTCAGGATTTCTCAATTGCCTCAGTCATTCATCCTGGTTTTATGCTCCTTGACACAATATCAGAGGTAAAGTATCAAATTTAAGCAATTTTCTAAATGGTAGGAAGGCCCCAATTTCTTTCCTAATAGATAACTTCATCGTTTAACTATGTGAGAAACTTATAAAGAAAATATCTCTTTGATTTCATCCTGTGTGCGGGGGGGGGGGGGGGGGGGGGCATACTTTTAAAAGCTGGCTCACTATTTCTCTATAGATTGGACCAGGAAGGTGAGGCGTGAGAGACTGATACCGAGGTGCACATCGTGCCTCGGCTGGCTCTGGATCCACCTACGCATCCCAGTGCTACTGACTCACCCTCCAGTCCGTGTCAGAGTTATCAAGTATCTCTTGCTCTCATCCCATTCTTAAAACCGTCTCTGCTGATGATCTGAATTACTCAGGCTTTTCTTACCGTTAGAAAAGGACTTCCACTGTCCGAAGGAAATGCTGGTACAGAACGTGCCGATGTCTGGGGGAGGCTTTCTCCTGGCTTCAGAAGACTTTAGGTCAGCCCTTAGGAAGCCATTAGGAATGGGAGGCAGAGAAGTAGCATTTGCTACAGGTTGTCCTCTTAGGGTTGGAGAAGTAATTTAAGAATATCCTAGGGAATGACAGAGCTCTGTGATTCCCCAACCACTTTATACCTATCTGTAAGTCTTAGACCCTGTCGGTCCTTTAGCACACTAGAGATGCTACTGCATGGTCAAAAGAACTAGGGAGGATAAAAATCCTCCTTTTTTCTAATCTTTCTTCACTGGCTAGTTTTCAGATTTGCCAAGGTGTCTCGATCTGGCTGGATGGGATAGAGGCAAAGCTGACCCTTCATTCACACAGAATCAGTGCATTTCTTAACTACTAATGTCATCTTGGTTGAGGGACGATTTGTTAACTCACATGCCTCAAATCAGGTGTCTGTGCACTTTATATTTTAGGGACTGTCTACCCGTGAAGGAAAATTTGATGTGTTTAATTTGTATTTGCCAAACTTACTATGTATCAGAGCTAACTCCAGGTATTTCAGAACACAGCTCTTTTCCCAGCTCGCTTTGCTGCTAAAAAATATCAAAACCTAAAAAAATAGAAGGTTTTTTCTGCAGTGACTTCAGAGACATTAAATTAGGCCCTGGGTTCACTAGCACTCCTAAGATAGGAATTATTCAATCACGTTATATTTCTGACTTTCAAAAGTTTTTCTTTTTTTATTCACCATTAGAAGCAAATGAAAGTTCATTTGGAATCCTTACACATCTTACCATATAACAGAGTACAATGTACTTCAAGAAAATAATAAGAATAAAAAAAAATCTGTTTTGCTTTAGCAATAGGAAATTTGGGGCTCAGGTGAACTATAACGGGTCCTATTAACATTGCGCACCAGAATTCTGAATTGCTCCTGCAATGATAATAAATATTTGCAAGATTAAAAGGATGGCTTTATTCCCAGTGTTTTATTTCCCCTCCCTGGAAGCTATTACCTGAAGTGCTCTCTACTTTTGGTGATGTTAAACATAATCACCACAATTTTCCATTTGAATGAATAAGTCTCCACTAGAAAATATTTACAATTGTGGTGAGTTTAGTAGAGAAGTTGCATCTACGAATGTTTTGTTTGGTGCTTTTAGAGGAAGACTCGTGCCCTTAGAAGAACCACCTGACCTTGGTCAGAGGACAAAATCATCCAGCTCTGTTGAGTGCGAGAGCCTTCCACCAAATCTATTTATCACCTAAGTTCCTCAGAAATTCCCTTTTGTGCTAGCCTCTCTCATGCCGTCTTTTTCTCCCTATATCTGGTTCTGCTGTCCTCCCTTTCATTCCTTAGCCTGCAGACCAAATGCTCAACAGCCAAAGAAGAGAAAGACCTAAAATGAGAGGGGGAAAAAATAATGTTTGCGGCAAATTTAAAATGCTAGGTCATTCCCTGCCTTTGTTAAATGATCCACTTTAGTCTCATAATTGTTTTTTTTTATGGGAAGGATTTTTCATTGGTGAAAGTGATAGAAATACGGGTGTAGAGTTAGCCCTGGGTCTAACACGACTGCTGTCCTCATACAGCTGCCAAACTTTCATCCTCAGGCGTGATTTTGATGGTATTCTCATTTCAGAAGCTCTGCTCTTGCACAGGACAACATTTAATCTGCTACTGCCTTTCTTATTCTGCTACTGCAGTTTCTCCCCATTTCGTGTATAGCAGTTTCTAAAGCTGTTTTAAAGGGTCTCGCTACCACATTCCTGCAATTTCTCTCCACCGAAGGGAAGCCTGATTGATTCCGTCTGAGCAGCCTCCATGATTAAAGGTGGGATGAAACGGGAATGTTTCCACCCTTAGAAAATAGCTTCACGTAAAAGGTGGGTAGCTGTTTATGTACCCATGTGCAGAAGTATAATCTATTTTCAACACAGGTGGGGAGGTTAGGGAGAGCTGATAATTGCCTCTATATCTACAGTCTGTTCTGGAAGAGGAACTCCAGAACGTAATAAGCTGCGTTCACCACTTTGAATTTTTTAAGTTATTCTTGGATCAACTTAGTCGAGTTGTTAGGAAAAATAATCTTATCTCATTTTTCCACTTTGTCTTTTATTGCTGCAGTTCATCTCTGTATATTACCTTATCTCTGTGCCCTGATGGGATTGCTTCTAATTTGTTCAAATTCAGAACGGTTTCTATTTGCTCTCACCATGATCAATGCAAACTGTGCTCTTCTAATCAGTTTTATTAGATAGGAGTGCGGATCAGGTCTCTTTATACTTGTCTTCCAGACCAATTTATAAAATGAATTCTGACAACGGCTGTTTGAAGCTCCTGATTCTAATACAGGTAACATTCAGGTTCATAATAAGAAGCGTGTTGACAAACAGATTTCCAGAAGATGAAAATCGTAAACGTACTGGAACCATGAATACCCACTGTGCACTGCTCCCTTTAGTCTTTAGTTACAGACAGTGCTTTAAACAACAGACAATTACACGTGATGATGATTGCTTGTTTTATGGCACTGGACTAAATCTACTACGTTCAGTCCCTGGAATTACTCCCGATTCACAGTGGTGCAAACAGAAAGAGATGCTGTGTCTATACGGCAGTACGATTCACACCACGTAGCTCCTTGGTTTACACAATGCTTTTTTTGTTTATCCTCTTTTTATTCATTACAGGCAGATCTAATTCAAACCCTCAGACTTAGATATTTGCTCTTTTGGGTAGTTTCATATGCAAGGCCAGCTCCCTTGCAAAACACCCTTCAACGTGTATGAGAGACGAAAACCTGCCAAGTGGACAGCACTGGGAGCAGTTTCATTCCAGTGGGTTCACAACAGGGCAAGGGTTGTCCAAGAGGTTTAAATTCCCGTATTCCTCAAACATCTAAGAAGACAAGACAATAAAAATTTTTAAAACCCTGTTAAAAAGTAATATTAATATCTATGATATGTCCTAATATAAGAAACGTCTTCCGTCGCCAAACCCTACATTTTAATTTTCAGTTTGGAACAACAATTGCTATTTACATTGCAAAAAATGACTGATCATTGAAGATAATGTAATTTTAAAACTTTGTGACCTATTATAATGAGAGGGCTGCTGAGAGAAAAAGCTTTTCATTATGACTATTAACTGCATTGTGATTCTGAATTTCTTCCCCAGTTTACTGTTCAGTTGAGTCTTCTGCCAAGAGATACTATATTAAAATTGTTTTTTTCTTTAGACGGTTAATGAAACGTTATAATTAAGATAAGTGGGATCAAGCATCAGATCTCAAATTGATGTTGTTTGATGGAAGCAGCTGTCTTTTTGCTGCTTGATAAGCTCTGTTGGTGTCAACAACTGGCAACCTGAATGTTCTTCAGAATCATCACTAGTTTTTTGTGCATTTGCGTTCAGCCTCCGAATGCAAACTTTGTAATCCTCGTGGCTTGACCCAGTGGTTACCCAGACTTCAGAGCTCCCATAACTTACAAATTCAGGTCACCTTAGGGAATGGAGGCAACCAAAGATTAATGCAGGCTAATTACTTGGCTTCTTGGTACACTCTGAAGGTTTCTTCCTTTCCAAATTCAGTGTAACTTTACAAGTAATTAAACACAGCTCTGACTTTGTAATGCAGAAGTGGTTTTAAGAGCGGTCAAGCAGTTAAGTGCAGCCCTGCTGATGATGCTGGGTGCTTGGATACCTGCATTACACCCCCTGAAATTCAGTGCGTTTTAAAATTCTCGTTCTTTCCTTGCCTTCTGCGACACCGTTTCTCTTGTGGCCAAGGAATTAGCACTACTGACACCAATTACGTATCTTTGAATTCATTTGTACTTGTCCTTTCTGTGATACTGTTGTACGCGACAGAGCAGAGGAGTAACGCTTTCTAGCCTGAATGGTTTAGTTTTCTAACCTTTTCACAGGTTACCACTCCCCCACTCCGAGGATCATTAGCTGTTAAATCATTCCAGACCGAAGATTTTTTTAGTATACCCTGTTACGTATCTTCAGTCTCCATCCACTCTGACTACCTTATATTCAGTAAATACGATTGTTCACTGATTTTAAGGGATGAGACTGAAGTGCAAAATGTAATCGGGGGTGCAGATCCAAATGCCTAGTTTACTGGATTAGAATCTGGAATTGTGCTCTGGTTTATATTCTTGCTGGAATAGATTTTAGTCAGGCAGTTTGGGTTTGGACTCAAATTTCTCTAACGTCAGAAAAGATCTGATATTAGTCCTCATGCTTAAATCTACCTCTGGGAAGAAATACTGGCACAGAGATAACACTTATATAGCTGGAAGTGTTTGGAGTAAAACTGTTTTAAGAAACAAGCAACATGTTTAAAATGTCTGATCTATAGAAATAAACAGTTTCGATGTGAACTTGGATTGGGATTTTAGTCTCTGTACATAGTTTTCTTAAACTCCTCGTAAAGCAAAAGAGCACCTTTGGCAGAAAAGAAGTACTTTTGTTGGAGGTTTAGAAGGAGCAGCAGCAGTGGTGCTGGGTTAGTTTAAGATGGCAGGGGTGAATTTGTCCGATAACCCCACGATACGTGCAGGGTTACATCTTGAAACAGAAGCTGCAAGAGAGGTGCTAGTGCCAACCTGTCTGGCACTGATGAAGTGCAGTAAAAATGATGATTACATGCTATGCTTCCCCACTCTAATGAAAACAAGCTTTCTGATTTTCTCTGATTTTCTTCTCACCATAAAACCCCAGGTCTCCGACTCCTGATGTATAACTTTTCCTATATAATTAATCCCACACATTCTTAAATGTAAGTCTGGGACTAAGATTGTCAGAACTTGTTGTCTGGATGCTCGTGTTTCTCTGAGGTGCGTGCGGAGGGGCACAGCAAGACGAAGAGAAGTAGCCAAGTCACGCTGGAGGTGAGCTCCTGCCTGGTTTCTGCAGAAGGAGAACAGGCTATTCAGGGAACCATTTAGCGTAAATAATTTCCAGCAACCCGTTGGACATCAGGCTTTACCGGGACTATCCTATTCACTTCTAGTCTGTGTCAGCAGCACAGTAAGGTCCTTTAGGAAATGCCATTATGGGCTGTAATCATAAGTGGAAAAAATTTGGTTTCACAGCATTTAAGTGGAACTGCCTGTGATTGCTGTTTTGCATGCAAACCACTTATTTTTAGTCCCCTTTGTTGCATTAGCTGTCATTTGGAAACAGCCCCTAGAGGTGCCTGTGTTTCTGCAGCAGCGGGCTGTCCGGTTCTCAGTGCTCCCTGCCTCCAGACCGGCTCCTCGCACCTTGCCCTGGCTGATGGGTGCTGCTGGGACGCCTGGGAACTGGGAGGTTGCCCCCTCCTTCTCCTGCATGATGGGTGGCGGACAGCGGGTGCTGTGTTCTCACCGTTGCCAAGTGATTCCTTATTAAAAAGGGCATCAGAGCTTCTTGTAACTGGTTTATCTGAGAGCTGCAAGGGTTTTCCAAATGAACGTCCACAAGAGGTGACAAACCTGCTTGGAGGAGACCTGTTTTAGGAGCCACTCTGCTGGGAAGAGCGGGGGTCTGGATTCTGAGTTGTTATTACAAATTATCCCATGGCAATGGATTGTACTCCTGGTCCTGCTGGGCCGTTACTGGTAGGAAGCCTGTTCTGAAGCACCTTCTCCACTTTTTACCACAAACAAGTTGTAGAGAACAAAGCCTCCTTACTGGATTTGAAAATAATTTGCAATATTTAAAAATTCCTAATAACAGACTAATAGAGGAGCTTCAAAGGCTTCAGAGACAAGAATGCCCCCGTCTTTCACAAATGAACTAACAGAAGAAAGCCCATACCTGCCTTTTTTAATACCACACTAAATATCCAAGGGGGGCAGGACTCAGGTATTCCCACAGCTCTGTTTTCATTCTTCTCTCTTGTCCGTTCCTCTGCCAAGAACATGTTTCTGTTTCAGTTATAAAGCCCTCCTAGGTATTGATTTTGCATTCTCTGTTTCTGTAACAAACTACGCACCAGCACTCATGTGAATCAGACAGACACAGCACTGAGAGAACAGTTTAGTATACAGCGGGGAATGACAAAGTGCCCTGTGTGGACGTGTTGTGAAAATAATAGGCTTTAATGACAGCAGCTTTGCACTGGAATCAACTCACTAGGAAAATCTGAAGCCCTGGCACGGCAACAGCAGTTCTGCGTTTGCTTTACCATGGCTGGCTGGCTGGTGCTGGGTGGCATCAGTGGCAGCAGCTCCGGGATGCCAGCGGTGCCTGTGTCGTCCTGGTGGGCAGCAAGAAGGACAACAGGGAAAATGTTTCTAGTTCAGGTGCCTGGAGATAAAAACAAGGAGGCTTAGCTCAGGCCTGGCTCCTGAGCTCTGTAGCGACAACGGTTGTGATCATCAAATCCAAATCTACTTTATTATTCCCTTAATCGGGAAGATAAGTACCGTTCATCAGGCTTCCCGGGCAGTTAACATCACTTGTTTTTATTGTGTAGTCTGGGACTGCTGATTGTTATCTGCATTTACACTGCCATCAGGGCTGGTGCAGAAGTGCCGGTGGTGGTTGGTGATATTAGACAGCTACCGTGGGTATCAGCTCAATGTGCCAAATTCCAGAAGAAGGAGCCACATCCAAGCCTGGGATTTAGTGAAATTGGGGAAGACTTTCCATAGCCCCTTGTGGACTGTTGATCAGGCTGTTGGCAAGGCAGGTGTCTGCAGCTGAGGTGACTTCATTCACAGCCAGAGGGCATTAGGTATTTTTGCATATCTCTCTGTAAGCAGGCACAGAATGATACCTGCTGAGCTTCAACCAGAGACGAATATCAGGGGGATTACTTGTTAAATGGCAAAGCGAAAGGAGAGGGGGGATTTGAGCTTTAGAGCCTCCCACCTGAGCAAAAAGGATGGACCTCTCCTCCGTCCCATGAACAACTCGGGGCTTCAGAAAACCCTGCTAGTTCTGGTCCTACGGGTTCCTGAGGTGGGGGGAGAGGTGGCACTGAGCAGGAGGAGCCCAAACGAATCTAGACAGTGGCAGGGGAATTTGTTTCTTGGTGATTTCCTTCTTTTTTTCAGGCCATGTAGGTAGAGGGAAAAACAATGTTTTGTAGATATTTTAAGTACACAGCTCTCTTGAGGCCACAGGGTTTGAAAATAAACTGAAGGTTACCTGTTACCTGTCTGGTACTTCACTGAGCAAGCCAGGGGCCTGCAGACAGAAAACGTTAGATGGAAAGACTTCCTATTTTTCAAAAGAAAATCAAAGCCTGTAAACATAGCAGTAGCCTCCATTGTATCTTCTGGGCTTGTACTCAATAATTTAAACTTCAGTCTGGATGTTTTGCAAAGCAAATGTTTATTAGGGTATTAGAGACACAGATGTGTAATTTTTGGGTAGTAGAACCTGGCAAGAACTTTAATTTCAAAAGAAAAAATCCAAGCAAACATTGCCAGTCACTGTTCCCGTTCTGCTTCTATAGTGAGTCTAATCTTATGTTTCATTACATATTCACATGGGTGCTTGAATCATTGTATAGCGTACCTGAATAAGAATTTAATCACACTGCCGATTAATTTGCAAAGAAACTTATTGAAAATGCTACTAAAGGCAAGAAGTTTTGGAAATGTAATGTAGAAGCTCACCAGGTGTCCGTTTTTTAAATCTGAAGGACTCTAATGTAATCTGATAAACTGATTCCGTAATGAAGTTGCCGTGCTGAATTTCAAGGCCTTCGGCAATGAAGAAAGCTGTAATCTTCTGTTTCACTAGACCACTGAGGTAGGATCTGTTTGTAAAACTGAATTAAACAGGGTGAAAAGCTCTAGTCAAATGCTCTGGCAGGAAGTAGAAAATTGAGTATTAGGCTACATATATATGTATCTATAGCTCTGCTTGCCCAGCAGCAGTTTGATGCCTCGCCACATCTGCCTGTGACACAGAGGAGGCAGGGCTTCCTAGGAGGGTTTAACGCTGTCAGCTCTCCTAAAGCTTTCCTTATTGCTATTTGTCCCGCGTCCTTCTGACTGTGCTCGACTGCCTCCCAAGCTGCGGTTCTGGGCTTCTGCTCTGGGTTACCAGCATCTTTTTTCCACCTGTGTGTCATAACCCTGGAAATATCCTTGTTCTGTCTCCTAGTGATGAGATTTATCCTGCCCTGAGTCCCAGCTTTAGGAAACAACATTTCCACTACAGAAATGCCTTTTAATCAAGCAATATTAAATGAAGAAGAAATAGTAACGTATGAAATAAAAAATAAAACCTCCATCAAAGCTAAAGTTTTACT
Source organism: Platalea leucorodia (assembly GCF_965183815.1). Classification (NCBI taxonomy): domain Eukaryota; kingdom Metazoa; phylum Chordata; class Aves; order Pelecaniformes; family Threskiornithidae; genus Platalea; species Platalea leucorodia. The sequence goes on along the minus strand of NC_138835.1, from coordinate 14,232,061 downwards.
CCAAACACGAAGAATTAACCAAAGTTTTCATTCACTCTCAGTTTTTATGTGGGAAGTGTTCAGATACTGTGCTGATGAGGGGTGCTATAAAATGGTTGCATAGTATCAGAGAGTTTAAAGAAAAAGGTGTACAAAGCCAGTACAAAGAGGCACGACTCCTGAGGAAATTCAGAATTATAATTTGTCTAGATAATGCTGCAGAAGGCTCTTGTATAAAGTCCGGTCACCAGGAATTGAGACTCTCAGCAAAACTTTCCTTTCTCTTCAGAAAACACCTCGGAGCAGACCATGATTTTAAATACTGTGGGCATCTCCACACAGTTAATTTTTACAAGGATGATAACTTAGGGGGAAGAGAATTAGAAAAAATGCTTTAATTTCATTTGCTATTCAGCTGCGGTAGTTTATCAGGATAGCCAGGTGAAAAATCCTGTGTTTCTAGGCAGGCAATAAGCCTTTGCCTTTGTCCTTTCTGTTGCTGAGATAGTTGCTAAGTGTATTTTTAAGTAAGAAGTTGTGTGAGAGAAGAACTGAGATGTATCTGAGGCAGGAGAAGCCTGATGCAACAGATCTGAAGCTTCCATTCAACAGAAAACTCAGGAACCCTATTTTTTTGCTGAAGGAGTGAAATAACTCCTAGAAAAGCTGTCTCGCAGCCATGGAAAACACAAACATTTCTATTAGGGCAGAAAACCAGCTGGAAGGAGAGGAAAATGCAGATAATAAGGCAGATGATGCCTTCCCAGATCTGAGGGCATTGCCCAGCTTGCAGTACTCAAGGGATTTTTTTCACTTTCTTCCAAAGCATCTGGTGCTGCCACTGTCAGAGAAGACGAGTGGAGTAAATGGACCTTGGGAGTGATCCAAACTGGCAATTTCCACCTTTCTGATAGATACAATTACAAAGTCAGCGCTCAGGTGTCAGGGAAAGGGCTGTGTTGCTGTATCTATGTCTTTAAAATGTACAGACACTTGGCAGGGTTTCCCACATCCAGAAGGCCAGACCGGGGTGGGTACCACACATGACCAACAAAACGGCAGATGATGTGTGGTGTGAACTCCATGGAAACCCGTCATCCTTGGAAAAAGCGTACAGCTGCATCCTCTGTGTCACTGTCATCTCCAGCTTTTGAGGCTTTAGAATATGTCCCTCTGCTTCCCCCTCCTCTGCAGGAGACAGAAAAGATGATGCTTCTGCATTTATTGCTCACTGTGCCAAGATCCTAAAGTGTCTGATGTGCTAAAAACACTTAATAGCACAGAGCAGAGCCGGCTGCTTTCCATTCTTTCAATGTGCTGACAGCTCACTTCTGGAAGTTTTAACTGTAGAGAGGAAGCAATTTGTCTGCAGTTTCTGATTATTACTTTTATTATTCAGTCTTAAAGGGGGATTCACAGTAAAAGGCGGTTTAGAGTTAGCGGTTCAGGAGGAAACAGGTATTTTCTGTGAACTTAAGAAAGCATGGATGTCTTTTGTTGAGCTGGTATCATTGCTGGGCTGACCGCACGTGGATGGCTGGGAACAGGGGACAGGGTGGTGGTACAATAGCAACCTGCTGGTGCTCCTTGCCAGAGGGTCAGCAATGAATTCACAGTCAGCAGAGGTAACACTGGGCAAATTGCAAACAGCCCACACCAGGGCACAGAGAAACTGCAGGCAGAGGCTCCCAGGTGCCCTCCATTGAATCTGGGACACCCAAGATGCTGCTTGGCAGCATCCTCTCTTTCTCAGAAGCTGCAGCTCCCCGTTTTCACCTGAGATTCCAGCAACGCATTTAACTTTGAATTTGTAAAAAAGAACGTGCCGGTGGATGTACCGCCCGTGCAAGCAGCCGGTGTGCCTGGTGCTGCCTGGATGGGGAATGCACTTGGCAGTGGCCAGTCAGCGTGAAACAAGGGTGCGTTTAAATCTAAGGATTTTTTGTCATATTGATAGCTGCCCATTTTGCGATGGTGATGCCAGCTGAAACCCCTGCCAGCCCTCCTTCCCAGAGTCCCTCCTGCAGAACTGGAAAGACACACTATTTTACAATCCACTAGGAAAGACTCGGAGATGGGTGTGGAAGGCTTAGGCATAAGGAACATGGGTCTGGGGGGGATGGGGTAGTCTGGGTATGGTCTTCAGTGAAGTGGTGTGTCCTCCCTAGTCTGGGGTGAACCGTGGCCTGGTCAGAGATGACCGTGTAGCTAAACTCTTTGTTGCCTTGTTATTCAGACGTGGAGCTCCTATTTATTGCAGAACATTTGAAGATCAGGTCTCCAAGAGCAGATGGATTGGTCCTGTAGCATGATTTGGGATGTGTAGAAGGAGGTTGCTATTCCAGAGCACTTCCCACAGCAGCTGCTGCAGGCTGGAGTACAAAAAGATGGATTTTTTTGGGTGCTTTGAGCCACTTTCCCCTCCTTCCTCCTTTCCTGCCCACCTTCCCACACAGTTGTCAGGCGATTAGTTTGTACCGAGAGAAGTTTTTGTTCCTGCAGTTCAATTTGTCACAACAGTCATGTCAGGAGGAAATTGTTTGCTTTTTTTTTTCCCCCCTTAAACCAGGCACATTTCAAGGGTAATTTTCAGGGAGTCAGCCCAGGGAATGGCATCTGCAAAATGAATGGAGGGTCCTCAGATGACTGGGAGCCCTTCTGAGATGGTGGTAGCCTCTTTGGGTGAGTGTTTTGCTCCTAATCAGAGTCTATGAGCCACCTGAATACTGGATACAAATTCGGGTGCTACAAAGTGTGTTTATGAACTGCCTCATGCCCCTGCCTGCCTCTTAATGGACCCATCTTTGGCTTTTATTTTGTTATTTAGTGTGATTTGCAGCCTAGCAATAATCCGCCCCTCTCTTTGCTATGTATCCTAGCAAAACCAAGGGGCCGTCCACCCGCAGCAGGAGCTCAGAGCAGCGCTGAGCTGCCTGGCTGGCGCTCGCCCAGCCCGAGTGGCAATCGCGAGAGGGGACGGAAGGACTCGGGAGGGCAGGTCTGGCTGCTGCCCCATCCCTTGGGAGCTCAGGTTAAGATAAAATAACCTGGCACGCCTCTACGCGATATGGTGGCTGACCAGCCCTGTATGGGGGCTGACCTATGGCAACAACCCTTTCTTATAGTAAGAGCCTGTAAAATGACAGGATTAGCAAAACCCATGGCTAAATCCATGACTTTGAACTCAAGCTGTGGGTTTGTGCAGAGGGATGGGAACTGTGCTAGTGGCTGGAGCTGAATCACTGCTTGAGCTAAGCTGTCAGTGCAATCCTGGTTTCCCAGCTCCTTTCTCAAGGTCTGGACCCTCTTTTCCTGGTTTCAAAGTACCATAAACTACAGATTTTGTGGTTTTCTTTTCCTGGGGAGTGAAAAGATTCTTCTTTAGCTCAGTGTCTGATCCCTGGGCTTGTGAGAGACCTTTTATATTGTGTGACAAATTTGATCAATATGATCTTCCTTCCACCTACCGCATTTCTGTTTCCCCTGCCTCTGCTCTAGTGCCATGATATTTGGGGCAGATTTTGCAGAGCGCTGAAAATACCCTCTTCCCCATATATTTTTCATCCTTCTGCTTTCACCAACCCCACAAAATACCCTGATGATGTTTCTGCCTTCTCTTTTGCCATTAACAACTATGTTTTGTGACAAGAGCTATAGTTGCAGTCAGCATGCAAAATTTGCTGTTATTTTAAATAACCATCTGCTCTCCCCACAGTCTGCTACCTCATCCTTAATTTCTTTATCTTTTGGATGTTTATTTTGATTAGCCTTGTCACATGGTGCTATAAGGAAATCTTGCTTCACTTCACACGCTGCTGCCATGTTGATACAGAAAACTGGCTTTCAACCAAGAAGATGTTATTTTTTTCCATCTCTCTCCCTGCCCCCCTCTTTTTTTTTTTTTCCAGAAAAAGTTTTATGTAACAAAGTATTGTGTAAGGAGGAGAACAGCAGGGAGTGCATCAGGACTCATGGATTTTCTTTTCACCTCTGTCACAAATCCACTATGACACATTGGGCAAGTCGATATAGTCCAAATCTTCTTTTCAGGATCAATGCAATGGCTGCTGAAGTTGCTTAAGTAGATCCATAGTCACACCCGTGTAAGGAAGATTAAACTCTAACCTAGAGCGAAAAGAAAATCTTGGAAGAACCATCTATATCAGGGAAGAGCTGCTGTGCTAAAGTAGGTCACCTTTGTTTATTTGCATTAACATTATCGGTAGAGACAGATCCTGAATTTCAGATTAACATTCATATTTGCATGCCAGGTCTGCATGTTTGATATTTATAATATATATGCTGTCTCTCCATTAGATGAGTAACTGCCTTGTGTGCACAAGGTTGTGGTAACCAACCGGCCACGATTCTGGGTGGGGAATTTGTGCATGTGGTGGAAATGCGGCATGGCATAAGAAATCTCTCTTGGAGGAGCAAAAAATCATGAAGAAATTGGTACTCATTTTGCAAACGCAAATTTAACTAGTCTGAGTTGAATAAAGAAACCTAATTTGGCTTCCTGCGAGAAACATTTTCAGAGGAAATATGGTCCCACTGAGTGCTTTGCATACGTTACAATTCTTGCATATCCATGGGGAACAAACCGAAGTGTGGTAATATTAAAACTACTGCTGTGCTGCGTTTCAGTAATACCGTACTTCTCCTTAGGGCTTATCTTAATGCTGGCTTTGGGCGTATAAAACAAACTGCTGACCCTGGCTGCGCTGGTGTAGAGGCGGGGAGGTGAGCCTGGAATCGGGCCCCTGCGAACAAGCCACAATTGGCTGTATGAGTCTTTGGAGAGTGTTAGTGCACAACCTGGGTTTATTTCTTCTCATCTCTTTTATCAGTATAAACTGTGAGTAATTCTACCAGTAAAAATGAAAGGAGAATAAGGTCTTTTGGTTCTGTCAGGGATTTCAGAAGTTCACTTAAGGTGTAATTTTTATGTTACAAAACACAAGGGATTCCGCCAGAAGCTTTAAAAAGCTATCTCAACTGTTTTAACACCACACGCGGCTTTCACTGGTGTGTGTCAAGAGCAACTCCTCTGAAATCAAAACAGTTCTTAAGTTTCTTCCTGAATTAATGAAATACTGATCTCATTACGTAGTAGTTTTTAGATAAATTTGAATACATTTATCTTGCCTTTTCTGGGGCTAGGCTAACTCGTATTCTTATACAATTTCTACAAACTGTATACCAGCATGGCCAGTTAGCAAGCCTATTCCATGCGTGTCTGAGCCCAAAATTGTTATGTTACCAAGTATCCTGGGAAATCAGGAGCAGGAGTGTCCTCAGGATGGACACTCCTTTGTCCTTCCCTTTACTTGTGCTAAACTCCATTCCATATTGGCTTCTGCCAGTATTTATTCTACCTGCCCACTCTCTTAGGTTTTTCTGGAAAAAAACCCGAACCAACGAACAAACCCAACCAGCAACAAACCTCCAAAAACCCCCAAACAAAAAAAAAACCAGCCCCCAAACCAGAGTTACTGCAGTGATGTGCTAACACGTGCTGATATTGGCCTGCAGAAAAGAAAATCTTCATTACTCTTGTCAGCTAAATAAGCAATACTTACATTATCTACACAGTGCAGCCATGGATTCAACACAAGAAATGTCCTTTTTCATACCATAGCCCTTTCTCCAGGCTGCTGTTTGCTACCCTTAAGTCCCGATGGGAATTAATTGAGTTTAGCTGGTGAATTAACACCATGAAGGACTAGAAAGTACATTATTTCTTACAGCACAAGGATACATGCTGCTGCTGCTGCTGCTGTTACTCAGTGAAAAGCAGTGACGGATGGCCAAAGGAGGTTCAACGTCCAAGGCAAGCGAAAGCCAGATATATTGTGTTAATGCAGAGCCACAGACAGGGAAGCTGAAAACACTGGTCCGCAAAGGATGGATTGAGAGATGTCTTGGCGAAAGTGTCCTGAGCTCATCTGCAGAATCTCTGCTCTGATTATTGTTAACCTGAGGCAATAGCAGGCAATTCTCAAACAACCACAAAAAGAGAAGCTTTCAAAAAAATAAAGTGTTTATTAATTTAAAACATAAAAAGGTCATAAGTACTAATTCCGTTTTGCCCCAGCTACACTCAAAATGATCTTTTGCCTTATTTTGTGACTGAAAAGACATGGATTTTTGTTCAATGTCCAGGTGTTTTTCTTCTTCAAATAACTGTGATGGTAGCCAGAAAATCCAGTGAGAATCCCTTTGGATCAGGCATTTGTGGATGTGTCTTATAAAACCAGACTCTGTTCCCAAGTGCTTATAGTCTTTAGCTGCTGAAAGCAACAGGGTGGATAAAGCCTGGTTTTACAGCAAGCTATGGCTGCCCTACTAGGCTTGAAATCCTTATCAGTTCTGAAGAGTAAGAAAGAAAGGCTGACTTTCAGTGGATCTGAGATATTTCACGTCTTTCAGCTTTTAACTCATTTTCCATAGGAATTCTCGTGTAAATGAATTCTGAGTTTGTGTCCCAATGGTCAGTTTTGGTTTTATTTCATTTCATATGATAGAAAGAGCTCCTGAAGAAATTAATGTCTGGTAAACCTCTTAGCTGAAGGTAGCCTGGCAAGGAGGGTGGACTTTGTTAGCGTCCTTATTGGGGAATGGTTGCAGTATGACCACAGCCCTAAGTAGACATCAGAGAAGACACACAAGAAAGAGTCATTATGAATATCGCAATCTTTGGGGAAGACTTCAGACCAAAAAATATGCCTTAATAAATACTAGAGAATCCAGGCATGAAACATCAGTTTGAGGCTACCAGGCTTTGTTGCTCACAGAACAAGGTGCTCACAAATATCCTGGGAGCATCCAGTTTTCTTCTCCCCAGCTGTTATCCCATGCCTTGGCCCGTCAGTGCTTTGATTTTGTAAGTGAGCTCCTCAGGGTAGGGACGTTAGGCGGTGGAAGCAGAAAGCAGGGAAGTTAGACAACTTTTCTGTCCAAGTACAGGCTTCCCAGCTGACCTTGGAAGGCAAACAGTGCCCTTCTGCTTCTTTATAGACTGCTATAAAATCCACTGTGCAATATTTCTTGCTGTGAAAGTCTTTAATTATGAAGCAGGTATCCTACTGAACACGGGAACACGGGACACCTTTGTCATCTGCATCTTGCTGGCTGTGATTATTCTGCCTGATGAACAGCAATAGAAACCTTCCGTTTCTTCCTGCTCCTCCAGGATCTGCCGCAGGGCTCCCAAGCCTGGGAACGTCCCCTCGACTGTAAGCTATGACCCTAATTTCACACCTTTTCCCAGAACTGGCATCATTCAGGGTTGGGATGGCTAGGCAAAGCCATATTACAAACCTCTCACTATCACTCCTGAGTCAGCCAAGGAGAAGGCTGTTAAATGATGTGAATTAACCCCTTTAGCCCCTTTGGCTGGTGCTGGGCACACGTGTCCCTGAATCTCCTGCCCCAGAGGGCAGAGCACAAGAACCATCAGGCAAGGCAAAGCCGCTCGCAAAGCAGTGCTGGCAACTCTCCAAAGACAGTGCACGGCAATTACAAGAAGGCTACAGCAAATTGCAAAGTTTGGGGCAATGCTCAGTGCTTCATCTCCTTTTCTATCCTGAGATGGCTGCTGCCAACCAGGATTTGTCTCCAGAACAGGAATATACTAAGGACAGCCTCAAGAACCCACAAATTTAGTTAACTACAGTAGAACTGGCAAGACTTGAAGGGTAAAGGCTGGATAAACTGGAATATGAAATTTCAGTGCACTGCAGAGATGAATGCATAACAGAGAGCAAACGGCAAGTGTGAAGGAGAGATTAAAGAGCTGACTGGCATCAACTGCCCTCTCCTTATACAGAATGGGTTTAACTGATACCTGTGTTTAAATCATACCTACCAGCTGGCATCTTTTCCTAATTATGCCTAATTATACTTAGACTATGAAAATTGTCAGGTCATACAGATTACCTTTTAACTAGCTAAATCAGGAGTAATTGGCGGCATTGCCCCAATATATAATTTACTTGACAGCTGCAATGCGTACTTAATTTCCCCAGGGGGTTTCCCCAGCCCCCATTGATTTCCGTAGTGCTCATGGTACTTGAGTCGTTTAAAGCCAGCTCAAGCCGATTTACAGCCCCAAATGGGACCTACCCTCAGTGGTAAGTGCAATAGCTCACCTCTGTCTGTCCATCCATCCGTCTGTCCGTCTGTCTGTCTGTCCACAGAGTGATCTGCCTCTTCTCAGTCTCCTGTATTTGAAGACTCTTAGTCAGAGTATTGCTTGGGGAACAAGGAATTCTGATTCCAGTTGAGAAATTCTGTAATTCTGATCAATCAGAGTACCCGCAGGTGACTAAGTGCTACTTGGGACTACAGCTCCAGGGAGCTTTTTGGTGGCAGTGCTCAGTGTTTTCACTTACAGTTTAATCAAACTACTACCAAGCTTATAACATCTCAATGCTTTCAGAAAGTTGGTGGCACCAATTTTTGCCAGAACGCTAACATGAAATTCTTATTAGTGTCTAATCAGTGATCATATTTACTTATTCATGAAATGGCAATGTAGGCACCTGTGATACAAGAGAATTTGAGAAATCTTTTTAGAAGCAAAAAAGACAGCTCTCTTCATTGGAAATACCTCACTCACTGATGAAGTAGCAAAGGATGGGTGGCCAAACCTCCTGCCCTAGTGGTCACCCAGCAAAAGGTGCGAGGGGGCTGAGAGTCAGCAGACCAGTATGGCATGGCTCCGAGAACTGGGAGCACCAGTCCCAGTTTGCAGTCACAGGGTGATAACATCTCTAAAGGGCCCCCGCTCCCTTGAGTGACAAGAGTGGTCGTGTTGACTGTGCTGATGGCCACCCTCCAACAGCCGGCAGATTTGGGTTGCCTGGCAGTCCCCATTGCCCAGCCCAAGCCTGGGACCGTATGTCACCCAGCATGACCTGTTAGTGGGTTACTCAGGGACAGAAAGATGGTGAGGTGAGAGAGTTTCTAGCTAGAATTGCAATCCCTATGGACAATAAAATACGCTAAAAGCTCTTTGGGAGATCTGTCGGTCTGGCTGAGCTGCCATCAGCGCAGGATCCAGAGCTGGAGAAGGGTAGGCAGCCCTAATGCTCCTAGAATATATTTCCATCGGTTGCTTTGCCCATGCCCTTACAGACGTTCTGGCCCTGGGTGTCCCTGGGCGCTGGGTGTCGTGCGGTCTGTCCTGGCTCTGGGTGAATACTCTTGCACACAGAAGATGAGTTACATTTGCTGGTGTTTGACTCTGTTCAGAGCAGCAGTTTGCTAAGCCGTCCTTGAGGATTCAGCCTATTGTTTTTTATTAGCAGCTTCAATTTTTGGTCATTGCTCTCCCCTCCCATTCAGAGATCCTTTAGTTCTGCTTGGAGAATATTTACAATAAAGACACATCTGATTTAGCTGGAACAGCCCTCTTTCTCTAACAGCTTGATAAATTATCTGCTGCCGTCATTTCTGATTACATAATTTTAGCATTTCATAACCTTAATCCTGAACTGGGGCTGGACTTGATCGCAACATAAGAAGTTTATATGCACTCTGACTTGAGGTCTGCCTCAAATCTGCACTGGCTTCCAGCCATGTGCTTCTCCGGGGTAACAGAAATTTTCAGTCAGCACAGAATTTGTTCCCAGGTTTAGAAGACTTTTGATTTCTGCTGAAACAGATCCCAGTACTGATTTTTTGTACAAGTAAAGAATGAGGCTGTAAGCTCCAACAGAATAAAAATATTTCTAAATCCAACTCTCTCTTTTTTTTTTTTTTTTTTAAATGTGTTTACCCAGCACAGTAGGTAAATGGATATGATGACTTCAATAATTGTAATTTTCTTCTGCTTCTACTATATAATGAATAGTCAGGAAAGACTGTGGGAAAATATAAGATAACCTACGGTCAGTTATTTAAATCTGAGCATTTCCTTAAACACTGTAGGAGAGATTTCTGCAGGTCCTGCCAAACTCAATTACCCACCTTACTTGCATAGTATTTAATCTGTGTGTGGCCCGCACTTCTCACTCTGTGTGAAAATGGAGACACGTACCTGGTTTCCACTTATTTATTTATTTTTTGTGAAGGTATAGCAAAGCAGCTATGAAATATTTCAACCTCTTTCCATTTCATCTATAATTTGCTCTTCTTCTGCAGTAAGTAACAGATCCACAGTTCTCTGTGCTTAGTTATCCCATATGGCTAGTGTTCTTCATGATAAAGAATGGAATAATATTGTCAAATAATTAAATTGAAGAGTGAAAACGTATAACCAAAGTCTATGGGAACCAACACATGATGCTCCTGAAAATTTTTCCTAATGCGTTATCCTTATATATATATGTAAAGTATAGAGTGTATGTGTGTGTGTGTATATATATATATGTATAAAGCATACTTCATTATTTCTTCAAATAATAATTTCTTGGTAACATTCAGGAAAACAGCAGCGCATTAATAATTTAACAAGGCGGTGCCTCTCTGATGGCATTATGTCTCTTCATCGGCACGTCAGTCCCTGGTGCTGCTGAAGGAGATCAGAAACCGTGGCGATGAGGCCTGAGCCCAGCCTGGGCAGGATGACTGTGTTTTGCCTTGTGCAGGCTGTGGAGACTTGGCGATACATTCACTTTAGGCATCTGCAAACAGCTCTTCGGGTAGAAGGCTAAACTTAAGTGCCCGTATACTCAGCTGAGAGAAATGGAGAGGTTTTTCCATAGGGTAACTTAGGTTAGACTTCTCTGGCTTGTCCTCTGGAGATGCTCAGCTCTTCCCTCGTGGGCAGTCAGCCCTACTCCATCTCCACATCTGGGTGGGCAGTACACTGCAGTGAGGGAGTCTCTACAGAGTTGTTACAGTATGTTGCCCTCAAGGAACGTAAATTACAGTACTTCAGGGGATATTATTGAGAGCAAAATTTTGAGCTTATTTTCCTGATGGTCTTTAATGACCTATTTGAAAAAATGCAACCCTAAACAGGCTTCCCACACTTAGAATTTGAAGGTGCATGGCAAAATTAAAGAAGATTCAGAGCTCTTGCTCTGCATTAAAGAAGATTCAGAGCTCTTGCCCTGCATTAAATATTGTGAACCATTTTGTTGTTACCTCATTTGTTTTTTGCTGTTTAGTGGGATGCTGACCAAGCTGCGCAGGGAAACTGTCATTAATTATTAAGAAATTGTCTAATCCATCAGGACATCAGCACTGCTATAATGTTTCCCCTGAGGAGACAAAAAGAGCCTTGAGTAAGGAGTTGGAGGTGTTCCAGTGAGAACATGCAGCCCCAAAAACCAGTCTTACTACTTAAATTTGTTAAATGAAATTTCCAGATGTTTCCTTCCTTCTCAGCATTGCACACCAAAAAAGTCCAGCAGTTAGTTTTTAGAAAATGAGATTTGTTTTCCAGACAAGAAATATTGTGAAGACACGGGGTCCCAAGGGACTGAATTCCTCTGTCAAGACAAATTCCCCGTGTCCTTTGGGTACCACCATGGTATTACATGAAATAATATAAAAGCTCTGACCAAGGACTACTTTATAGTCATAGTACTGCAGTACAACCCTATTGAGCTTAAAGCCAGAAGGGACATCAAGTCCCGTAGTTTTACTTCAGATATATCACAGACATGAAATTTCACCCATTTACCTTGCATTGGACCTACTTATGTTTGACTGATACATGGCTAGGAGGACACCCCGTATTGATCTGAAGATAACAAGATCTTATTTACTCCATTGCAGTGTCTTGCTTCAACTTTTAGGTGCTGGGTCTTGTTGTGTCTCTGGGACAGCAACCCAGAACCAAGTATGCGTCAGGTATCAGAGATGGCAGAGACTGCCCACCATGGTCACCCTCAAAGAGAGTTTCGGGCAATTCCACTCTTCCTCTGCCAGTAATTCCCCACTGTGTGGCAAAAGAAGGCAAAAAAATGGCAGCACAGGAGGTTCTACTACGCCCTGGCATTTTACTTGACAGGTAAAAGCAGGAAACACCTCAATAAAATATTATCTATTAATCACTTGAATTTAAGAAGGGATTTTCGTTTTATGTCCCATTTCCAACCCTTCCTCTCCCCCCTTCTATTAAAGTCCTGAATTAGGAGTGAAGGCTCATGAGCTTCTGTCTAGAGTAATAAACCCATCTTCTGGCAGCTGATAAAAAGGCTTCTTTTCTAACCATGAGAGCAAGGACGCAAGCCTGCGGCAGGGCTCTTCATGCTTCAATCTGGTAGTTTCACTCTCCCTCCATGGCCAGTTGCAGGTGGCCATGATTCATCTTTAAACTCTCGAACAGCCGGGGCATTTCAGGGTGCTCTGCATCTGGCTGACAGATACAGCTGCAGATGTTTTTTTTCTCTTGTGGCTGATGCTGTGCATCCCCCCCCCCTTCTTTACATATGTTTGGGATGTGATTGTGAGCAGGAGCTAATCAGAAATGTCTTTGGTGGAAAAAGCAGGTTCTTTGGAAAGGAATCCATCACAGGAGAGAAAAACGCAGTTTGTATAAAGCTTTTGTCAGAGATTGGTTCTAGTGTTCTGAAAAACTAAATTTCTGGTTGAAATGAAAGAGCATCTAAGTAAGCTTCACTGTCGCTTCATGATCTTCAGAACAGCCTGGGATGATATTAGTCTCCCTCAGGGTTTAATTTATATCCCAGACTTTCAGGAAAATACTGCTTCTATTCATCATGGCATCAGCGTTTGTTGAATAAGTTTGCAAATAATACAGTAATCCTTGTCTACATTAAAGACTCTACTAATCCAGGGTGAGAAGTTTGTACATGGCAAATGTTATCCTGACACAAGAAAACAGCTTTCCACGGAAAAATGATTTCTGAAGGGGTTTTGACTGCTCTGTGCTACAGTATCTGGTAAGTTTACCAATAATTAAATACACTGCAATTTAACTAACTGTTTGATTAGGGGCAATTCTCTAGACATTATAACGTGTCAGTTTTTCAATGACAGGGCTGACAGATTAGTCTCATATTTTTCTTTAAATCACAGAGTACGACTTGCTCGCAAACCCAAAGTATGGAAATGAGATACAATGAAATGCACAACCGCGCAGGGACTGTGGTGTTTACATTTTATTCTAAGCAAAGGGAAATAGCTAAGGCATAGAGTCTTTGTGTGCAAATGGATCCCTTACAAGCAAAATCAAGCCTTGCACAATTATGTCGAGGCACAATTATGTGGGATAAACATAGATATTTACACTTTTTTGTATGTGTTCAGTCAAAACACAGTTTGCTTCGTCAAGAGTTCATGATAAGGAAATGATAGCAAAAGGAGTGAAGGTAAAAGAGGTTCTATATGAGGGTGAAGGAAATGGATGTGAACAGAACAGCTATAACACACCGGAGGGAATGGGCCTGAATTTCACACATTTCTAGCATGAGCATGTCCTCAAGGACCTCTCATGCAGAGAAGAGGTTCCTACAGCCAGAAATGGCTACTACTATTTTATTAAGTCACTTATTATTGAGCCATAAGCCATGTCAGTGGAAGTTGATGATCATTGTGTTATGTGATAAGGTACCACCCAACTCTTCATGAGTCTGAGACACAGCCTGGGAATTGTTTGTGGTTTTTTTAAATATCAGAAAATATTGTCAAAAGTTTTAATCTGAACTTTTCCATCGGGGCAATCGATAGTCAATGGAAACAACCCCATCCCGCCTCTGTGAGATCCTCAGAGAGGGAGCACAGGGAATGGATGATTTCTTGGCACAGTTTTAAGCAAATCCTTCCGTGCGACACGCATGGGCTGAAGCATAGCCCTCCTGCCAGATCTCAGCAGCGCCCCACGGTCTGATTAATGCCTGCCTGATGCACGAAGCTGGGCTTATTTAACTAACCGTGTGATTTAAACATGGCTCGGTGAAAGTGGAGCATGCGTGGACGTCCCTACAAATATTTCTGTGCGTGTAGTTTGTGCCTCTAATTTTCTGGGGAGCGCAAAACCCACTACAAACTAGATTAAAGACAGTATTTGGGCATCTGCATTCTGAACTCTTGTAGTGAAGCTATTTTTGAAAGAGACTGAGATCAATCCAGCTCCACTTCTGTGCGTGGACGGGCCCCATTGCACACACGGTCCCCATACTCCAGGCCACGCCATCACAGCCTGTAAGTATTCAGATTTCTCTCTTGGCTTCCACCCTCAAATGTTGACTGCGGAGCATGGATGGCTCTTGCTTGCTCAGTGGTCCTTGCTCCCTCCTCAGCAAACCCTAAAGCAACACCCAGCCTTCAGCAAGGGGCAGGAGAAAGATGGAGGGGGAATTCGCTGCTCACCCATGTCAGGGTAAGGGGGATCTCTCCCTCGCCTGTGGATAAAGGACGTAATGGGGTTCCCGATTAGGGAAAGAAGAGGTGCACCTTTCAGTCCCTTTGTCAGGAGATTGCTCGGTGGTAAGAGTTTGGGTCTCCTGTTTCAGGTAAGTCATTGTCTCTGCTTTTGTGAGCACTGCGACATAATCTGGCTTAAAAAAATGCAAAGGTCTTTGCTAGTAAAAAAACCTCTTTCAAGAACTGTTCCCATTTTCTACAGGAAATCTGACACTGTCTTTGTCTAAGACCCTGGCCTGTTTTGTGTTTCCATAATCAGCCCTCTTTCTCCATGAAAGCCTGCCCTGTAGCTCCAGATCCATTTCTTTTCATGGACATCAATACATTTGCCAGTGCCTTGATGGCTTTCAGTTCTTGGAATTTCACTGTTTCCTTTGTCCTTGCATCTGAAGCCGTTTAGATGCAGATCTGCTCTTTAAAGAGAACTGGAGCATCAGTCAAGTGGATTACAGCAAAGCTGGCAGGTTCCAAAGGCTTTATGAAAAATACACTCCTTTTTGGCAGGCAAATTGTCCCTTGAAAAGGGAGCTCCATCAAAGCTGAACTTGTCTGGATCAGAGAGTTTCAGATCATTTGTGGAAAACGTACATGCTTCATTTTGCCCTCAACATGGATCAACATGGATACCCCTGATGAAAAGAAATTATTTCTCTTTACCATTCTTTTAATGTCGCATAAATTAGGAAAAAGCACCAAATAAAATAAGAGTCCATTATCACTTATTATTCCATAACCTTTCCATTCAGACACAGTCTTTGAAAAACTAATTAAGGAACTAGCGGTGGCTAATGCATGCACTCAAAATAATGCACATTCATACTCTATTTTCAGCAAGAGCAGCCGAGGTTCATTAACATTATACACTAGCAAATGAATTCAGTTTGGGATAATGCCATCCGATTAAACTTTCCACAGCCCACTTAACTGGAGCTTTGGTGTGTGTTTGACAGACACTTTAAACTCCCTTGAGATCCTCTGCTTTCCCATTTTCATTCCATCCCTTTCTAAAGGCCAGATTCTGTCTGCTCTCAAGTTGATTAGTGACTTGCTCTTTCCATAGAGTTCCCAGGGTTTAAGTGAGATGAATTGCAGAGCTAAATGTTGTCGTGTGTGGGGAAAGGTAACAGAATGGGATCCAAAATGATGAAGTTAACAAAAGGGTGGGTTTTGAGTTACCCCTTCACAACCACAGCTCAGAAAATGGGTTTCAGGTATGACCCTGGGCTGGGATTCAAGAAATGGGTTAGCATTAAGCTTAATTAAGATAATGACTCTTCCTAACTACCACCTCCCTTTAGCTTGCAATGTGTTTTCAGCAGGTCTCAGCAAAAGTTTGTGCAGTGCCTCTTACTCTGGGATTCATATGGGGAATGCAGGAAAGATGCAAATTGGCCGAGTTGCACAAATTTGTGCTGTGAGAAGCAGAAGGACGGACAACCGAGTCTTGGAGCCTCAGACAGATGGGGATGGCAGGATGGGACCATCCTCATCTCTCAGGGATGACAAGTTATAAAAACCCAATCAAACAGCCAGCCAAGAATCCTGCAGATGAAGCTGTTGCAACCGCCAGCAGGTGTTTAGAAGTGGAACCAGCTTAAGTGGCTGCCAGACACCCACATTCAGCAGGGTGGGTATCCCTCTGCATATCGCATCGGTTTTATTGAAATGAGAGTCAAACAAGGACTTTATTTCTTACAGGTGACAGCTCTATGCCAATTAAAAAGTGAGTGTCACTAAATACACACTTAGGGATTGCCTTTATCATGCATTTTGACTTTTTTCTTAGTGATTTGCTGCCTTTCCTCAGAAAAGTGAAGGAACAAATACTGTGTTAATAATTGATGGGCTGGCTAATTGAATTGCTGCCCTTCTCACTTGTGTGATTAGCCAATGTTCACAGCTTTTTCAAGTTCTTCCCATTAGGATGAGAAGTGGTTGATGTCTGACTTGTATCTTCTTTGACGTTAATTTATGAAGAATAGACACAAATTTCCAGGGAGCATCGCAGAAACACAGCAGGCAGCTCCCTCGATGAGAAGATCCTTGTCTGGACCTCCCGTGCGTGCTCTCTGCAGTGAGATCTGCCTTTCTGCCTACTGAGAAATCACAGAAACCCAAGGAGTCTGCGAGAGCCCTGCTTCACGGAGTGACCCTGTACGACAGCAAAACAAGGTGTGAAGTGGCAGTAGCAAGAGGTTTTATGAGATACAGTTTGTTAAACTGTGCTTTATAACAAGCACAGGGTGCTGCTTCTGGCAAAACATTATCATGTTTAAAAGCAGAGAAACTCCTTAAGCCCCTCTGACTCTCTGGGTTGCCATGTACCCTAGGTAATCGGTTTGTTATCTATGGCAATCTGAAAGGTCTTGATTGCTTCATGATTGCATTCATGAAGCCCCATGGCACAGGAGCACAGAATCCATCCGTGGCCTTCATGCTCATGCAGAAAATCATTAGAAATCATCAACGATGCCAAATATAGTATAAAAAAGTCCCTTAGGTAAAGGGAGAGGCATTTGGGGAGGCTGGATCAGTTGGGAAAATGCTTTCTATTACTCTAATTTTTTTCCTTTCAAATATACGTACCGTACAATATTTCCTCATAATCCAATCATCTTTAACGTAGTGCTCTGTTTTCTGCTTAGGTTGTTTGGATGGAGGTACTCCAACACACACACAGACACAAACAAAATTGAATAAAATTCTTTGATTTTTTTTCAGTGCCCACAACTGGACAGGACTGGAACCACACTTTTGCTTTGGAGGTGTGTAATAGGGTCACTTGGGTTTTGAGATGTCCTCTTTTACCCATCCGTTAGCATGTGCTTCCTGGCACCACGATAATGTGCCCAGTGTCCTGAGTTGGGCATGCATCTATGTGGCAGTGAATTAATCTGGCCTGAGAGCTCAGATGGCAAAAATCCTTGACTTATCTGCCAAGAAAACTGAAAACGTGCTTCAGCTGAGATCTGTCAACATGAGAGGAGCAGAGGGTTGCCCAGTCAGCCAGAAGATGAATTTGTGCTTGTTCTGTCAGCTGCTGGAGATTGGAATGTCAATATAGCCTAATAAACTTCTAGTTTCTAAAGAATTAACTGCTCTGAGATCATGTTTAATAACAATCTGGTCTACCTGAGGTCATGCAGCCATCTGCAGCGTTGTTTCCAGGCTGGTAGCATTGCCAATGCACCGGCTTATCAGGTCTGTTTAGGTGCGTGATCCACCCAAATTAAATTTTGGCCCCTGGCGGCTTCCCTTCTCAAGCCTTCTATGCACAACAAAAAGGAGATAATTAAAAATAAAAGCTAGGGACTAGAGACTGAGAGATTAATATATTTCATTAGATTGCTTCAGAGAAACTGAAGCAGAGACTGGGTACTGAATGCACACAAGCAAATATCCTCATACGAAGGGTATGACACACCAAATTTGATGGGGGTTAGCCCTTACCAAAGGGCTGATAAAATCTTTGTGACTAATCAGGCTCTTAAAAGACTACAGCCTAAAAGCATGAGATCCAAGAAAGGGCATGAATACACCCTCTTTGGTGCAGGCAACTGTTTCCCAGCGCGGCTTGCAAGGCATTTGGGAGGGAAGAGCGGGGAGGGCAGATGGATGGCTGGGTACCGAAATGCCTTATTACGCTGCCTTCCCCAAAGTTCGTTTTAGTGGGATGTACAAAGTGTAAAGAAAGTATTGAATGCAGAGATTTCTTTCCTTTGTTTTTCTCTTGGCTAGATTAATTAAAGAAGTCATTGATCCTGACAGGACTGCCTTCGGGTAATATGGCTGATGCTATGCTTGCTACAAATAGCTGGTGATGAGGGTAGACGCAGTGATCTTTTTGTGCTGTGTTATTCCATTTGAGTCCACTTGAGTTCCTTTTGAACAACATTTCTCCCTAGAGTTATTACATTCTCCCTCTATTTATTGATAATGTATGGTAACTTATTCCATGACACTGGAAATGACACTGGTTGTTGGTGACTGCAGGGCTCTCACTTGAATATTCTTTCGATGCAAAGCAATAATTTAGATAGAGTTAAAGAGAAGATGGGAGAAATTTCCTACCCTGATATCTGAGCACTGTTGAATTAGAATAGTGCTCATCTTGCAGCTATCACAAAGCAGTTCTCGAAATATTTCTCGTCAAAGCTGAGGTTCAGTTGTCAAATGGTGGCAGGTTGGAGCTTGCAAAGATGAGGAAGGCTGGAATAAATGCATTTGTGGGCAGAGGGCAGGTGACGGGGTCAGAAGCACACGACAGATCCATTTCTCCCACAGCCCTGCAATTTGTCGTGTGACTGTCACTTCCATTTGTAGGGTATGGATTGACTCGGTGACCCATAGGTGAGCGATGGGCCAAAGCATGAAGCATCTGTCTTGGCTCTAATAAGGCTGTAGTCATGGCATTACTTAGGTGCCTTAGAGGCATGAATGCATTTATCACTGTAGTACCCTTTGGAGGCTGGGCAACAATATTAAGATTTTTCTTATTTTATATATTTTGGAGACAGCAGGAGAATAAACGAGATGTTAGAGGTCAGAGGGAGCATTTCTGGCAGAGCCAGGAACTAAAGCATATTCTTCTAACTTGCAGTCTAATATCTTGACTGCAAGACTCACTTGTCAGGTGGCATCCTAAAAACCTGTTCTGTTTTCTCTGTTCCTCTGGGGTCTTCTGAATATATACATGTTGAAAACATAGCTGCAGAAGATATAGTTTAACAAGTTTTTCACTGCTTCTCCAAGAGTGAGATCACTTTAAAATGAGCCATGTCCTGTTTTCGGTATTATAAATTATCTCTGACAGAAAAATATCAATTGTACATTGGCTTTTACTCCATGTCCATTTATGCTTGATATCACTCTAAATCAGTGATGTCTAAATTACAGGTGACTCATAGACAGCGATCCAGTGCTAAATCAAGTTTTATTCCTTTGATGAGAAGCCTGGAAGACAGAAATAAGGTGGCTGAAACTTTAGATCTTTCCCAAGAAACACCTTGTTCTTCCTATAAACCCAATAAATGTTTGTCTGTTATCAGGGACAGAGCTTCTAAATGAGGCTATTTCCCAAGAGCATCTCCATGAATAGTTATTTACTTGGTGGCATATAGTTTCAGAAAAAAAAGTAGGATCCTTCCTCACTTAAAAAGCAGAAAAGTTGTCCATCTGGTCTCAACTTGTGTGACGATACTTCGTTTTTCCCCCCATTCTGAGTTCCCTTAATTGCTCCTTTCTTGCCATGTTCAGGCGGTGCGTGCCACTCCCTCAGCCCCAGTAGACCTCTAACAAGAACTAGGAAATATAATTATTCCCACTCTCTCTGTTTTCATTATGTCTGTATTAATAGTCTTCCTTTTTCCAACAACCTTTGCTGACAGCAAACCATTATCATATGATGCACATACGCTGAGTACAAATTCAAGTTAATACACCACGGTGCTGTGTAATGCGCTGTCCTGCTGCTGAGCTTAATCTAATACAGTGTGATGTAGGAGGCACCATGACACAACTCAGTATTTTATACTGGGATGCATTATCTTGTAAAATTTTGCAGAGGGCTTATTTAAGAGCTCTAATTCTCCACCAAAATCTCCCAAGCCGGTGGATAGAGGCCGTCTATTGCCTGCAGGCCTGATAGAGGCACCTGCTGGTATCAGCTGGGTGGCTGCTTGCTTCTGTGCCACCCCGTCCCCTCTTGACCATCTGGAGAAGAGCAGCAAGGGAAGAAGGGCTGTCAGAGGGGAATCCTCAAGATGCCACCAATCCAGACCCTGCCAGTGAGCTCAATAAGCTTTACCCTTTACAGCTCTTACATGAAATGGGCCGGCTGGGTCAGAGGGAGTAGAGGGCACAGAGGGTGCCAGCAGAGGCTAGGGAGACAGGGAGATCCTGTGGCCATATGCAACCACCCAAAAAAGATTAAATTAGAGGTGTGAACACAGTGCCCTCGTGGACCCTGCCAAGAAGTTTAATTAAAGTCACTTGCTGTAGCAGAGTGACCCACTTTCACTCCCAGCTATCACATCAGATGTGATGTTTGATGAGATGGGCTACAGCAGCAGAACAGCATTTCTGTCTTTCCCCCCCCTCCTTCTTTCCTGAGCAGAGGAAATGACAAACTCACATTGCAGGCAAGGAGAGGGGATGAACTGTTTATGTTGCAGTCGTGGTAAAAACCACTGACACGTCACACGGCTCTTCTGGATCCCAAGCTCTGTCAATAGCTCTTTCAATCCCATATTCCCTTTTTCTCTAGAAATAAAGCTTAAGTGGAGAAACAACTCTATCTTGAAAATTTGAGTGCTTTGGCCTTGCCTCTGTCTTCCATCCCCACGTGCCCTACTGAATTTAGAATTGCAGAGTCTGGATTGCTCATCAACGCACAGTCCCCACAGCATATCTGTCTGGGACAGACTCCGCATTACCTCTGTCTCCCCAGGGTGCTCACAGTAGAAGATCCCTAGGTTTTGGCAACTTTCTGCTCCCTATCTTGCAGGTCACTGCCAGTCATTACTGCTACGGCACCATTACCTCCCTCTGTGACAGGGGAATTTCCCCTATCTGCCTTGGACATGCTGACAAAGAAGCCAACGCAAAATGATGCGCTACGTCTGGGAAACTGCTCCAAGTGTTCTCCTGGAGTCCTACAGACTGTCCTCTTTCATCCTGTTCTTCCTCCTAAGGATAAGGCCATACCATGAGCCATAAGAAATAGCCAGGTGGAAATAATTTGGCTGATTATTTTTTGATTGTAACAGAGGATTTGTATCCTCTCGGCAATGCAGTTACAGCTCTTCAGCTCACTGGGCCTCAGCGTAACTCCATTTGGCATACTGCACGCTGGTCTGAGACCCAGGTTTGCCATCTGCAAATCAGCAGCAAACTCCACTTCTCTTTCCACAGAGAGACAGATTTATGACAGCTGCTGCCATCTCTTCATTTTTGTAGCAGACTGTTAATTTAGACTTTTCATTCAATTCAAATCCAGAGAAAATGCCAGTGCACAGCACCGCTGACAATCATCCCTTTTCTAGAAACAATAACACTGACTAAACAATAGAATCTTTATTGTGAAGACTCAATAAAAGTTATGCTGACACTTGAGAAAAAAAAATTGACTTATCTTCAGACCGCGGAAGGAGAAAACTCACCCACCTGTCATAGTGATGAGCCCAAAAGGAAGCTTTTGATCTGATGCTCCTGGACCTCTAGATCTCAGAGGCAATGAAACCAAACGCAGGCAAGGGACTGTCCAAGTTAGCATCAAACCCAGAGGCACTCTGGCTTTGCTGTTGTCTCTAGGTGCTATAGTAAACTAAATAATACTTGTGAGGAATAGCTTCTACCAGCATCAACATTTTTGCAGCTTTTCTTATTAACTGGGTGCGCCTGGACAGAGACATCATATTTCCATGGCTCGTACGCGTTTCATGTCTCCACTTCCCACAGGCACCAGTGGTGCTTCTACCTCCGGGGCAGACACTAGTTTTACACTGAACAGAGCCAACACAAACCCCAGAAAACAGCCCATTAATAGAAAAACCACCCTCTCCAGGAGTGGGGAAGGAGAAACAGTGACAGCAGACCTGGTCATTTAGCCAAAAGATTCAAGAAAGAAAGATGCTGAGAAAAGATACAACTCAGAGAGATTTCATTTCTTCCAAAGAATGCTTTGGCTTGACCTCTTTCCCCATTTATATCACTTCACACATCTCTGCCCTTGCTGTATGCCATACACCCTGTCATTGTTGAAAAGGGAGACTGAAGAAACAGAAAAACAACAAAAAACCCAGAAACATCCCAATTCACCCTTGCCCTCTAGTCCTCCTTCCAAAAGAGAGCAATAAGAAGGAGCCTCATTCAAGACAGCACTCCTTCCCACTGCCTCCCCACAGCTGCTTGAGATTAAATGGTTTCATCCTTGTCGCGGGTCGATTGGTAATTGCTTCCCTGCCCTCCACCCTCCCCCAGGGTTGCCCAGTGCATCCAATTCATGTCAGAATGAGCCAGTGAATGGCAGAAAGCTCAAGGGTTCAGCAGCTCCTGCTGTGGATGTCACTGCAAATCTGGGAGAGGCAAGAACACGGGGAGACGAGCCTGATAGATGATAGAAATTGCAAAGGGCAGCCCATTGCCCTAACACAATTTGGGCACTGTGGGCCGACCTGCATCTTTATAATTACATCTCGGGATCTTCCTGAGATGAAGGAAGAGCCTTTCACTGTGCTCAGCAACCAATTAACTCCTTTTGCTTTGCGCCTGTGTTGTTTAATCAATATAATTAAAGCTGAAGTAGTTACAGGTGCCTTTGATGTAATAATAGTTGGTAATCACAACCTAACATTGGTATATATAATTTGCAGTGAGTCCCCATGCATATTAACATGAACTTGACATTTTGCTCTCATATTTGAAGCCTGGTCTATGGGATGGATGCAGTGGAAGAATTGCTTTCAAAGGCTCTTGAAACAGGCTTTGGTAAGTCTGAGGGCTCTGCTCACATGGTTCTGCATGAGAGATTAATAACAGTAAGAGAGGTTTTATCACAGTCAGATTATCAACAAGACATGACAGAAACTATTTGGGTCATTGAGAATGAAGAGGCTGTGAAAGCCACGGATATACATGAAACAGTAAATATTAGGGACTGCCTTTTCTAACAAGGATCCAGAGAATTTAACACATGGAATTTCTTGCACAATGTTCTTGGCCAAAACCAGATCCTCCAGATATTGAGTGCCAGGGGGTTTATGCATACATTTGTTTCTATACGTGAGCATCCCACCATGAAAAATGGTAAGTGCAGATTAGGGATACACAAACTGAGATGAGAGCCTCTTGGCAGTAGAGGGCTTGATCCCTCCTGTACCAAAGCTCTGCCATTTTGTTCCTGATAAAAGAGCAACAGTTGAGGAACTGTTTGAATGTCCAATGTGTAGAAGAACTGAAATAACCAACCCCTGAAGCTGGCAGAGCAGTGTCAGGAGGGCCTTGTCAAGATCCTCTCAACATGTAGGAGTCTCTGTTTATTGAGTCAGCCAAGGCCACGTATAGTGCAGCACGTTGACAACCTTCTCTTGCATGGCCAAGATGAACACGTCATCTGTGCCAGCCAGGTCATGCAAACGCTTGGTCAGTTTTCCAAGGGTTGAGCAGAAACCAGATTTCAATTGAACAAACAAATCTCTGACAGGACACTTCTGTAATTAAAACAAGGGCTAATGTCATGCTGGAGCTATCTGTTCCCACCTACCTGAGCTTGCTTTGGAACAGGTTTTATCTCTTCCTTCACCAGGTAATTTCTCTAACATACTACACATTATGTCCTTTTCTGTTATTTCCTGCTTCTCTTTCCTTAAAAAAAAAAAAAAAAAAAGTGAACTTATTTTGTCCTTTTCTTTTAAACATATGGCTTTTGATATATATAAATCAATACACTCAGTAGAAAATATGCTTCCTGAAGGAGTTTAAAGAAGTAGAAAGATCCATCATGAAACATGCACAGAGCATCCATAATGGAATTATATCATGCGAGTCTATTTGAAAACCATTTGTCATCTCGGGACAGAGCTATAGCCAGGAAGGAATATTACATGTGAGCTTTCTCTTTGCGCAACATATTGCTGCTAGCCTGACTGGAAGCCCACAAGCTAAGAAACCTTTTAGTTTATTTAAGTGCCAGCTGCCTGATTTAAGGCAAATTGGGCCTGATCCCAAAGCCTATCAGAGATGATAGGAAATCATCCTTTGAATTCAGTTGGCTTTGACCCAAAATTACAAGCTGGTCTCTTACAGTAATGTTCGTAGCACATTCAGTGTCACCGACCAAGAGTATTTATGTATTACAAAATGCTCTCCTTACATTCTGGATTCGAGGTTTAGGTTATGCTTACTAACACCAGAACTCATAAGACCCCTCATGTATTTGACCTCGGTTTTCAGTTCGAGCTTGTGGCAGTAGTATCTATTTTGAGGCTTCCACCTCTGAATTAATATGCTTGAAATGGTGCAGGAGAAGGACCTCATTATGAAATTTTGCGTTACAAGATCACGTTGTCAGTATCATTTGCTTCCAGGCTGTGATGGGAACTTCAGAAACCGGGTTGTAAGGGCACAGAGAGAGAAAAAACCCAAAACAATCGGACAGTGTATAGGCAGCATGACTAAGGAAATACATAATGAAGCTGAGTGATAAATAAGTAAAGAAAAAGAAGATCTGCAGGCAAAACTGGGCAAACAAAATAGGTGATAATTTCCCCAGGCTGATTTTTCAGCAACAGATCTTTTCCTCGTGTTTTTAAATCCTCACTCTATTACACCCTGATGCTAGGACATGCTTCTTCCAGCCACATCAACTTATTTAATGTGGCTATAATGTGGCAGCTTTTTAACTGGCTGGACGTTTTTGTCCAGCTTCACTTAAGCTGCCGTCTGGCATCCCAGGAGCCACTGATGCTGCCCTGAAATCCGCTGCTTCAGTATTTCAGGGACAGCTGAAATAGCAGGGGAAGACTGATGGGTGTTTTTATGGGTGCACCTGGAGTCTGATGAAGAGAAGGAACAGAGCTGATAAAGGATGCTCACAATTAAATCCAGGCCACATAATAAAATCAGGTGAAGAACAGACATTTGCCCTGAAGCTTTAATTCTTATTGTCAAAGAAAAGAGAGCATTACTGCAATTTCATGTACTGCTACCTTGACTCACTTCTCTTCTTCACCAAGAAATACGCTTGTGTATTTGTGCACATCAAAGTTAAGATTCTGGCAAAAGTAACTCAAAATACCTGTTCCCCTTCTGCATAAATTCTAACTTTGGAAGCCTGGCTTTACACCTGAGCTCACTGAGGGTCGCTTCAGCCGGTTGTTATGGCAGTATCCATGTCTCAAAGAAATTCTAGCAAAACTGAGAGAAGGGAGAAATAGGCAAGGTCCCATCAAAGTTAATTTTTCAAAGAGTGAGAGCTGGGAGGGGAGCAGACCTCCGTTTCACTGTGGCTGCAAAACAAAGCTGCACAGCTTTGCTTGCCATCAGTTCATTAGACAGTGTATTACTGTCTATCTTCAATGTCACGGTCATCCAACAGTGATGGCTGCAGGTTGGGCTGCTTCTAGGGATATAATAATCGACATGGGGATATGCTTGCTAGCCAGTATTTGCCCATGATGGGAGAAGTTAATGTATTATTGTCCTTGACTGCATAGCACAGATCATCTCAGCAGCCACCTTCCTGGAGCTTGCTCATCCAAGCCCCTTGATCAGCGAATGCTCATTGGATTATTCCACCTCTGATCCTTTGGCTGCCAATAGTTTCTGCATCAGTTTGTGGATGTAATATATTTGTGTTAATGCTATCGCTTCTTCTATTTGTGCTTCTGCTTATGCCAAGGTATCTTTCTGTCTGGTGAAAGATGCGACAGTACAGCCGAAAATGAGTACTGAGAATAATAATCATTCCAGAACAGAAATATGAACTTCTGCTAATCCAAACAGGGATACAATGCCCAAACAGTCGGAATAACACAGCTGCACTGGGTGTGGTATTTAGCTGAAAATTAATCAGACATATTCTCTATCCAAAGGTGGACAGATGTACTTCTTTTAGTTTGATAGAAGGCCGCTGACATTGGCTCCTCCTGATTTTAAAATGCTGCCAGGAGGTAGGATTTACATAGATCTAAGCTAGGCTGTGACGCTGCTTCGTATAGTGCAGCCAGGGATGATTTTAGCTGCTTGGGGTCTACAGGGGGAGGCAGAAAGAGTCCGTATCTGGTGACTGCCACTAGAAATACCTATTGTAGCACGGAAGGGATTTTTTTTCCTGTACAAATTGCCTCAGTTCCACTTTCCTAAGCAAACAACCAGCTACAGAATTAGCTACAGTGCTAAATGAAAAACGGAGTTGAAAGAGAGTAATGTAGAATAATTGAACAGGAAGAAAGGAAATGCATGTAGCAGACCTGAAAAAGAGACAGAGAGCTAATTAAATGCAGTGCAATTAATTTCACACGATGTCCTTCACATGCAGCTTCACGGAAAGTTTTGCTGAGTGAGTGCACCTAGAATCAGCTGCGCTTTCAGGAACTTTTTACATCTCTTTTGCTCTGGCTTATTGTTGTCAAGCTGATGCAGAGAGCTGTCGTGAGGAGGAAACATCATAGCTCACCGGTCCTTTCTGAGATCAAGGGGAAATTCCACCATCTCAAGCAAAGAATGGTGAAGTGGGCAGCACAAAGAGACCGAAGCTCTGGTGTGGGCAAGTCAGAAAGCCAATCTACCACATGCATTTGCAACAATCCGTGTGTATTTTTTGAAGTATGCATGTAACCCGTACTACGATCACACAAAACGCATGCCTGTATGCCTATACAGCCTGGGCCATGTTCCAGTGTGCGCATGTGTGGAAGTGGCTGGTGGGCTTTTTGGAGCTCAGTGCCATAGGCCCTAAGAGTGATTTCTGTGTTCCCTTTTCCAAATGTAATCCTTCCGTTGTCACATTTTGGCTGTGCTAAGCCAAGGAGTAGATCTGAGTAGGCCCCTTAATCATTTCTTGCTTTCAAATGACAGCAGTACCCTCCCTGTACCAGTTTCCGAGACTGCTATTTAGAATGTGCAGCAAATTGAGGGTAATGAAAATAGCATAAATTTCATTATTGTTGGAGGAAAAACATTACGAGTGGAGCAAACTGAGAGTCACTGGAGAACGATGGGGC
The DNA here is from genome assembly GCF_965183815.1 of Platalea leucorodia. Lineage (NCBI taxonomy): Eukaryota > Metazoa > Chordata > Aves > Pelecaniformes > Threskiornithidae > Platalea > Platalea leucorodia. The sequence goes on along the minus strand of NC_138835.1, from coordinate 14,205,014 downwards.
TGAAAGGAAGAAATGAAGTATGTGAGCATTCTTTTAGGATACTGATATCTCCGCACCAGTGGTTTTGTGCAAAAAGCAGAACTCAGGAGTTGTATTTCTTCCTGCTCTGGCTCTAATCTTCACCAAACTGCCTGATTTTCTTCCAGCAAAATGTGCAGCCATTCTTTTCTGTGCTTGTAGCATGAATTGCGGACACTCCTGGGAGCCTCTGTGCAGCCAAGTGCCTGACGAACACATGCAACTGGACACGCAACTCAAGCACACGTGGACCTGGTTCCTCTGCTCTCACGCCTTCCATGTTCCAACCTGCTATGTCTCCTGTCCTTTTGATACATGGTGAGTGATGCCCATCGCAGAGAGGCAGATGTTGTAGGCAGAAGTCTTCCCTTTGGCTTTGGATAACTTTTCAGCAACTTTGAGTCTCACAAATGATGGCAGACTTTTTCTTGGCCACGGGAGAAGACTCCTTTGTTGGCATTATCCAACAGTTAACCACCCACCTCCAGGAATAAATTAGAATAACAAGGTAGGGCAAGCCATTTTGTTCATTCCCCATCTTAGCAGGGTGTCCTTCAGAAGGGAGATGCACTCTGGTGCGTTTCTATTTCTATCCTAATTTCTCCTTTGCTGTCCAAAAGGGGACTAATTGAATCATAAGATCCTTTTGATGTCAGTGCTAACCTCCTGGGTCATCCTCTTTATGTGGGATATAATGAGGGTAAGTAGAGCTCTAGCTGCTTACATTATAGCCTGTGACTTAGGAAGGCATCCCTTTGCTCGTCAGCGAGCTTGAGGTTGCTGTGTTATGTAGTTTTCATGATGGAAAAAAAAAACCCCAACAATTATTATAAGGCACTGTTATCTCCTGTCACATTCAATAAAATCAGTTTGGCTTTCTGAAAGCCCTATGAGGAAGGGAACAGGATGAAAATTCATGAGTGTAGACTAAGAGACATTGGTGAGTAATGAGTAAGCTGGGATTAGGGGACTGTTAAATTAGGACAGTGACTTGATTTCTCCTGACATCAAAGGATTTGAGTCCATCATTTTAAGTACTGAGAAACCAAGGCCTTTGACACCACTGTGGCCAGTTGACCATGTTTGCTGATGTTACCCAGCTGTTTGTTATCAAGCTTTACCCTGTTGGTGAGAAGACTCCCTGGGAAATGGGTGAACGGTTGTTGCATTTCAGCTCCTGTCTTGGGAGCAGCTTCAAAACACAGCATAACCAGAGAGCCCGTGGTGATACGTTTCCCAAAGCTGTGGGGCTGAAGAGGAGCTGATACTCTTGGTGTCTGATTTGTAAGTGGAAAATTAAACCCAGACTGCTTCTACCTGGGTCTGCAGGGTTCAGATCTCATGTTTTGGGGTTTTTTTTGCCAACAAAGCGTTGGCAGCTCCCCACCCTTACTGACTTCAGGGTGCAGGGGGAAACTTGCTGAGTATCTTGCAGAGCAAAGCTCATCAGGGAATTTTAAAACGTTAAGGTGCCTGTGATTCATGGATGCTGCAGCAGTAATTTAACACACATTTATTTTGCATGGGGATTTTGTAAAAGTAGCTGAATAATAACATTGTTTGCCCATCTTGCTCTTTCTGTTATGAGCTGTTTAGGATCTTGATGCAGATTCCCAGGAATATGTGTGTTTAAATTCAAACTTGATCCTGGGAGGAGAAGAACCTATCTTCTGCTTTTGTGTCAAGCCTGTCTGATGATGAATTGGCAGGACCTGCCTTTCTGACATAGATATTTTCACTTAGATCCTTTTTAATATGTGATAGAAAATGAAATTTTGAAGCCAAATGACCCATCTTAATAGGCTAGTCCTTGTCCTTGCTTTGCTAAGCATCAAACTGAAACAGCTTCTGTCTTTCTGAGACACTTTGTTAGCATCTCATGGGAAAATAGGAGCAAAAGACTGCAATCAGCCTTTCTGCAGCATTGTTGCAAACAGCGTGGGCAGCGGAGTGCTTGATGCATGGTCCCACAAAGCGTGCAGGCAGAGGGACTGGGGCCACGTTACCCCGTTAGCTGGCAAAGACCTCAGCACAGTCCCTGTTTAAGCAAGAGGGCTGTGACTCCAGGGAGGCAAGGCTGCTTTAGCTCACTTGCCCTGCGTCAGCACCCAACAGTTGCTACAAAGGAGTGGGGAGAACTGAGGAACTTCTCCAAAGAAGTTGGGCACCTGTGAGCAGGATTTTTTTTAATTGGTTTCCACCTGTCAGACTTGTCAGTGGTGAAACTGGATGTTTGCAAAGAGAAAAAAATCCTTCCCCCTCATCCACCCCCACACCTCCTCCCTTCCCGCTGGCCTGTCTCCAGGCTCCAATGTGACATCTGAGCAAGTTTATTTCAGCATCCGCTGTCAGCAGGAGTGGAGGAGTTTGTGAGAAGAGGCATCCCACGGCTCTGGTTCTTAGCGGATATTTTGTGTCTGATCTGTGTTTGGGAATCATTTCCTTTGGATGCTGTTGAGAATCTGTTGTGATCCGTGCCCTAGCCTTTAGGCGCAGGTAGCTCCCGAGGTGCGCTGGTGCTTTCACAACAGCTTTGCAAGTCTGCACAGCTAGGGTGAGATGATCGGGATGATCTGTCCATCTTCGAAAGTCCCAGGTACCACGATATTGGTCTGTGAGGGATAGTCATCAGCTAGAAAAGAGAACCAGCCAAGGTGCTTACCACAATAATGAATACCCACTGCGTGCATATATATTTTTTGCTTTTTATCCATTTCATCCAATGACACGATAATGACCTCAGCTAGGGGCAGCAAGGGGAAATGGGAAATCTGATGTAATAACTGAAGCTGTTCCCAGCAGTGAAGATCAGGAGGCAGCAGCTGCAGCACACAGAGCTTTTCTCCTTTCCTCGGTACTCCAGAAGCAAGTGTATGCTCATCTCTGTTGGTGAGGAGAATTACCAAGCAAAGGTTTCAAGACAGAGGTCTGAAAGTAAAGAGGATTCTCTCTTCCCTGTTTTCCTTCATTTAAAGGAATATGCATTTAAATAAAGGCTCCTAGTGCCAAACGGAGCTATTCAGCACAAGAGGAAAAAGAAGATACTGAGATGGATCCGTAGAGATGAATAAGGCAAAGGAGTTGTTTTCTGAAGCAACTGGTAACACCCAGCTTTTGTAACCTCCAGCCTTCCCTCAGAGACCCATCTTGAGAGCTCCAAGTGTTTGAACGTGGCCCCTACAGCAACGCTGCATTTCTGGAGGAGGCTGAAGATGACACCATGTGAATCTGAGTGAGTTCAACACTGCATCATGCAGCAGCTGTGTTAACAGTCATCTCTTTTCACTGCAGATCTCTCTGGTGGAAGGACATACCAGAGAAGTGGGAAACTTTTCATGGCAGGGTCAAATCCAATCAAATCAAATCACAGGAGGACACAGGAAAGGAAGAGCTGAGCCTCCCTCTCCCGGAGGGATCATATCTTCAAGGTCATGCAGGCTTGGAGGCTTGCTCAGGTTCCTGGGAAGTTCTTCTTGTACTTTCTGGACCACAAAAGCATGGAGCACAGGTGGCTGTGGTTGGACTGCAACTTATGCACAAGGGGACCACCTGGCAGGGGCTGCGTGGGAGGATTTGGAAGCTTCAACTGGGACAGCTCAAACAGGAGGGTCCCTGGCACCAGCTCTGCTTCTTCTCATGGGAAGGGGCAAGTGGAAAACACATGTGAGTGAGGATTTTGCCAGTTGAGTGTCAGGGGTAATTAGGAGAGAAAGGAAACGATTCTCTTCTGCTGACAGTAGAAGATGGAGGCGGAGGAGTGAACAGCCCAGCCACAGCCACATTGTGGCTGCACTCCGAAGTCCACCCTGCAGATGACTTCCCCACTCATATCTGTTCCGTTACTGGAGCTATAATACAGGGGAGACTTAGGTGGTGAAACCAAAGTGAAAGATTACCACAACTTTAAGTTATGGGGAAAGTGATTTTGTAAAAAAAAACAAAAAAAAAAAAAAAAGGGGAAAAGGAAGGAAATTCCCCTTGTACACAGTTGTCACCCGAGAGATCTCTGCTTCCACAAAATGCCTAAACTAGGGAGACAGAATGTATCAGTCCAGCTTTGTGCCAACAGACAACTGAGATGACAACATTATTAGTGTTCTCAGGTCAAACCTGTCATGTTGAATTAACAGTTCGTAAGGCACAAGAAGTACTGTTCCCCCACGTGAATCAGAACGGAGACATCACCTGCACAAATAATTGTATTAGTTGTGAATCAACAATGAAAACAAAGGATAAACAATTATCTACTTAAGTTCTTCATCCTTTTTGGTAACATCATTGTGCAGAGCAATTGAATTACCTTTGTTTTCCCATTTGTCGTGGGGTTTATAAGACACCCTTTCTTCCTTTCCCCCTCCCCATGCAGTCGTGCGCACAAACGCTCTTCGCAAATAGCCTAATGTGCCTCTGTCTCTGCGTCTAAGGATGGGAGCACTGGTTCAAGATGTCTCGGTCCCCAGCTGCCTGCTTCCTGGGGATGTCAAACTGCAAACTCCTGGTGTGGTTTAAAAGGGATGCTGAGCTGCCAGCCAACGGGATGGGAGCAGAGCGGAGAAAATATAAGGTTCCTGCACCAGGATCCTAGATCACCTCTTGAAGTTTGATGGGACGGAGATACAGAGGTAGATTGAGCCTCTTCTAGTTATTTTCCATCCCTCGGGCTCCACACAGACAGGGTTGGCACTCCTACTTGGCATCACACTTCCCCACCGTCAGACGGCATTAAGGGAGTGAGCAGGGATGGCCCAGGGATGCCGCAGGGGGTGTGAGCTTGTGCTGCCCTTGGCCAAGCTCAACGTTCAACACAGGCAGTACCAGCTCATGGTTTCCAGTGGTGAGGTCTGGTTCCGCCTTGGGTACGCTGGCTGAAAACCTGGCTGTTTGCAGCTTAGTCCCCCTTTTCTGCAAAGAAGCTGGTGGTAAATGTAATGTTTGCACAGTTGGCCCTTGAGGAGATGTAAGTTTATTGACAGTGCAGAAACTCTTTTGGCAGAGTACATCTGGACTGCTCACATACCGGTGTGTGAACGTTAACGTTCAGCTTCTCTTCTGCATATCAGAAATCTCTGATGCGTCTTCTCCTGCTTTCTATGACTCTTACGTTCTCTATTACTATTATTTTGAGGAGGAGGTTGTGACACTTCTGAAACTAAGTGGGGTTTGCCAGAGTCGGCTCTTGGATGGGAAACCAGGATTAGAGGCTGTTGGAGATGTTAGAGAAGGCAAACTTTTCACTTGAAAAGTGAGCTCCTCTTTCAAAATAATGCTTAAAATGAAACCGATCTCTGCTTGCAGGAGCGCGATCCTTCAGACGAGCTGCAAAAGTGAGATCCACAAGTGGCTGCTCGTGATCCCTGTGATGGGGCTGCGATATCTCGGTGTCTTCACCTAATCCTGATTCCGCAATCTCAGTTTTGCCTGTCTCGGATCTGCTTTCTATGTATCTATGCAAATTTCATGCATTAACTCTCCGTACATAGCATTGCTCCCACCACAGTTCATGATTTATTTGAGATGAAATCCACTTTTCTGCATCACAGTTTTTCTGGGCACATCTGGTTATGATGAGGTCTCAGTGTTTGACTTTTGAAACGTTCCATTTTCTAGCAGCACAGAACAGTTTAAGGGAAAATAGGGACTTTTAGCTCTGAATATTTATGGTTAGATTTGAATTGTATTTTAGATTGCAATTCATTATTGCTGGTAGAATAGTATATAGAAGCTAACATTCAGTTTAATTGAAATATTTTCTCTTTTGTGCCTTGACCAGTGAACAAATTTATCTGAAATCTGTATACTGTAAGTCTCAGTGGTTAAATCTTGTTAAAGTTACAGTCTTATTAAAGAAAACAAAGCTAGGAATAAATCTGTCCACAATGCCAATAAGCCAGAAATATTTCTGCTCACAAACAGTAAAAATGTAGAATGGACTCAAGCCATTTTATAGAGCAGATACTTTGATATGAACAGAAACACAAATTATCCTCAATTTAAACATTCATGGGGTGTAACCACAGCTGCTCAAGTGAAACTTCTACTTGTTAATCCTAAATAAAACGAGCTGGTTGGAAAGATGTGAATATTTGCAGTGGGGATGAAATAAATTGGACCAAACGCACACTCATTTTAAGGGTCTGGGGCTGACCATTTTTTCCCAAATTTAACATTTGGAGAATAGGGATGACTGTGAAAATATCTTCGATTGAAAAGATGGATATGGGAAGGGGGTTACTGGTAAAGATGCAGCTTGACATGCTCTGGAGCTGTATTTGGCAGCAGATAATCCTGCAAACCTTCCCAAATTTGAATGTTTAACTCCTTCCTTGCTATCCCCCTTCCCTCTTTCTCCTGTAAGCCAGGTGAGTGTCCCATTCCTCAGCCTCTGCAGCATCAGCTCAGATCCTTTTTCTCCCCTTCTGTTCCCTTCTCCCACTGACTTTCCAAGTGGCTTAGCAGCTCTCCCTGCAGTTGGGTATGTACAGATTAGAAACTAAAGATAGGAGATGCTTCTAAGTGGTTGAAGGAGCTACTACCAAACTGAATAGAAGTGAATTTCATCTGAGCAGAAGGGAAAATGTCCTCAGTTGCACTTTGGAATAATTGCTCTAAGAGACAGTTGAGAACAGTTAAAAAATACAGAACTCTGGCCAAAAAGAGACAGCAGTTGTGGGAACAGGCATTTGCTGGGAGACGTGAGCAAACTTAACTCTTGGCTTCTCTGCTTTACTCTGATGCTTGGGGAGGGGATGCTTTACCGAGCAGGTTAACGGGGTTGTACCCATGCCCTTCCTTCATCCCACGGCATCGGGGGCATTGTCTGACCAGCCCTCTTTCCCCTCTAGTTCATTTTGATCGTGGTCCTATTCTGTATTTCTCTCTCGGTGCGCAATTAAACAGCTTCCTGAGAAACTCCACTTTGTGCCTCCCAAGAAGTAGGCTCAATTTCAAATCAATATGCAATATCCTCAGCTTTATCAACTGTCACCCCAACAAAACATCTTTCCCATCCTATCATCTGATTCAGTATTTCATTTCAGTCCTATAGCTCCTAATTCTCTGGTACTCTGGTGCCAACCGCTAAGGAAGTCTATTGGGTTCATCAAAGTCCTGCTGTGACTCACAGCCCCTTCTTACATAAAACAGCATTTTCGTGTGGATCAAGCAACCAATCTCCAAACCCTACGGTGCCTCCTGGAGAGATGGATATAAAAAACAGGCAGACCCCGAGCCCTGGAGGCACTCTGCAAGGAAAATGAATAGCAGAGGGGGATGAATTGTCGTAAACAAGTGGAAGTGAGATTTTGGTTGAAGAGAAAAGCTTTTGACTGATTTGTGAAGATGCGAAAATCAGACAGAAGCAGAATGTTTTCTTTTTTTCCTTTTTCTGGTGTTTTTTTGTTACATGCTGATGTTGCTAACACAACTGTCTTCTCTCTGGAAAAAGTCTGCAAATCCTTTTGATGACATGATGTATATAGAAACAGAGAAAGCAAATAGAATTATCATTGTGTACTTGCTTCTCCCACGCTTTCTGAAGACATTTGGAATCCTTTGTACCTTTTGTCCTACATCTTAAGCTGATACAGTCTTCCTCAAAGCTGAGCATTAAAAAGTCAGTAGCTTTTGGGTTGGCATGCATTTCAACGGGCGGCCAAACAAAGCGAGATCTTCCCCCTGCAGAAACCTTTTCTGCCTCTATCTCCCTGTACAGAGATTCATTAATTTTGCATTTGCCTCCAGACTGATGAGCGGAGCAGAGACAGCCCTCCATGATTTCTGTTTTAGCGTTCATCTATGGATAACTTTGGCTTTCCTCTTCACCACAGGTATAAAGCTGCCCCTTCCACTTACTCCTTTCTCAAGCTTGCTGATGAAATGTTTTCTCAGCAGAAGAGAGCCCTTCTTCCCCAGGAATCAGATTATAGCAACATGGTTGATCCCACAGAGATCATATCACCCTAGAGCAAGGGGATTTCTACCGGTTAGCTCTAAGGACGTTACTCTTCGACGAGGAGCTGGTTTTAATAGCGTATAAATGGAGTGAGAGTGGCAGCATGGGAACGTGCATCTTTCTCTGTCGCCCAAAGTCCATGAAAACTTATTAAGACACAAAGTGAAATCTGCAAGGCTGGGTGGGGAATGCTGGTGAGCTCCATGTGATAAACAGTATATTAAAACCCACTGAGGCATGCTGTGATAAACACTCCCTCTCCTTGCCGTTGTAATATATACAATAAGCAAGAGATATCGTCCTGTATTCAATCAAAATCAGGACCGGAGTCTTTGTTCCTTCCAGACACAAGCTACAAACTGTGATTTCTGTTTTAATCTGATCAGCGCCTCTGGCATTTAAGATTGGCTGTGGAGCTGCGACCATAATGAACTGCTTCATTTTTCCCCTGCTAAATGATATTTTTAAGAAAAGCTTCAGAAATGAGAAACAAACAAAGCTAGACTGGGTCATTTAAAAATGCAATCTGGGTTTCTTTGCAGATGCAAACTGATTTATATCAGTTGTGCATGTGGGCCTTCATCTGGGCTCACAAATGCTCCACAAATTTGAATTTTTTTTCATTTTAAAAGCCTATAGGCTTGTGTTTTCATGTCTTGGTAGATCAGCCCCTCCCCAGGAAGGATGCTCACTTCTCTGGGCAAGAAAATTCAGCAATCTGGCTGCCTTGCTGTGGTGTCATTGGTGACCAGTTTTACAATCCCCGTACATTTCGCTTGTCCTAATCCAGGTCACGGCCAGGGGAAGGAGAGGGGTAAGTCTCAAGTTCTGAGTCAGGAAACACCATTGGCTGCGTGAGGTGTTTTTCTGGGATGGTCACGAAAAATCTAATTTCATGCTTGTGAGGATGGTGAAGAGAAGTTAATTGTATCCCAGTTGCCAGTGTGAAGGAAGATGAAAATGATTTATTGCAGTAATGTGGAACTTTGTAAGAATGCATACTCTGTGTGGGAGCTGTACTAAAAATGCTGTTGACAGTTGTAGCTGCTTTTTAAGTGGACAGAAGAACTCGAATACTAAAAATGTCAGGTGTCACAGATTTCGTTATAGTTCTCCATGGTACCGCTAAGGTCATTCCCATTTAATGGAGTTTGTTCCTGTTTGGGTATTTTTTAAATGCAGAACACAATGCTTCACCTCCTGCAATCTGTATGTTTTCTATACGGAAGCAGACACCAAGGATAACAGCACCGTCAAGAACACTCTGAAAGCTGCCAAGTGCTATGCCAAGGTTGTTGCTGTTGCTGACAACCAGCGAGAAGTTGCTTTTAAGTGGTTGAACGCTGGCATGTTTTGCTAATATATGCCTTGGAATGGAGGCTTAAAATAGCTCATGGACTACCTGCTTAAGCTGAATGAAGGGAAAGATGAATCAGAGTTGACTTGTACTGGAAACACTGGGGTTCAAATCTCTGGTCTACAAGAAGATTTCATTAGAGAACTTGAGTGAATCCCTTACGTTCTCTGTGCCTGAAAACCATATCATAAAACAAGCGCACCCTTGCAGCGACGAAGGTATGGAGCGTGCTGGGTTGTTAGCAGTGCGCTAGCACTATTAAATCTCAATAGCGATGGCTATTGCATCTCGATTATGTTCATGAAATGTCGAGGTGCTCGTGAGTCCACAAGTGCCTGTGTACAGCATGTAGGTAGAGGATGGCAGAAGTGGCCCAGTGTTCGCTCTCCAGCTGAGCCCAGGGTGGCTATTCCACGACAAATGTGATTTCAGAGGAGCGAGCATCAGGTTGTGCAACCCACACTCCAGTTATTCAGAGTACCTACTACATTAACACCAGCTTGGCCATGCAGGAGCTTTGCCTTCACACATTTCTGGAAAAACATGAGTTTTACAAACCTCCCTTGTAGCTCTGGCCCTGGGATTCTCTCCCTTGCATTTTTGTCTCTGGCAGGGAGATGAACCACAGACCTGCATGACCTAGTGTTGATACCTGCTCAGCCCTGAGCCATTTATAAAGAAAAAATGGTATGTGAATATTTTCATTGGAGATGACATAGTTAAGGAGTAGTGATGAGATACAGAGCAATCAGACACCCTGATTAATTATGATGTGTTTTAGTGGTGCCTGAGGCTGAAAGCTGCACTGCAGAAGCGTTGGACATACCCTTTCTACTGAGCAGCTTCCAAAGACGGGAGAAAGGAGAAGCAGAATAAAGGAACAGAGAAATCCCGGGCTAACTGCTTCAGCCCTTAATGCGACTGAAGCTAATGCAATGGCAAAATACAGTGTGGCTGTCCTTTCATCTTCATGCTGCATTTCATCAAGATGAGGTAGGATGACATGGTCCATCCAAGATACTAATGCTAGTCACAAGAGAGGAGTTCTTTATTCTTTCTGTACCTTTGCAGATCTTGAACTAGATACTCTAAGCTATATGTTCATAATTGTTCCTTTATGTGACTTCAGCTTACAACGAAGCTGAGACACCTCAGCAGCGCACAGTGGAGCAGCAGCAGTGTGAAAGCGGAGTGGCCTGTTCCTGTTTTACAAGATGCTTTTACATTTTTGCATTAAAAGGGTGAAGGATATTCCTTCCCATTTCTTCAGGATTTCATAGAGAAACGGCCAAGCGTAATTAAATGTCACATCACTGGTGATACAAACCAGCCGAGCCCTCCAGTACTTTCAAGCAAGAGAAAGAGGTCCCCACTGGAAAGACCAAAAATTTGTAGCGAGTGTATGCACAGGTAGGTGTGTGGCTGTTGTATCCACACCTATGATGATACTCTGGCCATCTCTGACATGTTTAAGTTTCATTTAAGTGTTTTTGAATCCTCCCACTTAATTTGCTTTCAGTAAGTCTGTCTTCAAGAACGAAACAATTGTCTTTTCTCTCGCCTTAGTAGCTACGGTCACTGGTGGGCTCAGCTGACCTGTCCTAACCTTTCCATCACCGTCCCTTCCCCTGGCATTTGGCTGAGTGAGCCCGGGGCTGGGCTGGCAGCTGGCGGAGGCTGGGCTGGCTGCTGTGCGCTCGCCCCGCGTGGGTTTTCCCTGGGGAAACAATCCCAGCACTTCGGTTCGGCCACCCCATGTCACTCGGGGACGTGTCTGTGCTCCTGTACTTCTGGAGGGGTTTGGCACTTGAGTGCCCAAAGTCGCTTCACGCTCTGCTTCGTGCTTCGCAGCCCGCAAGAGACCTGCAATAATAACCGGGGTGCGCTGCCTTATTGCTGAAATGCCCTCATGAATATACTCCAACCTGATCTACAGTTCCAACAAATTCAATAAGGCAGAGGAGGATTTAAAGACATTTTAAATAAATTAACTTCTGGATGGATGTTTATTAAGTTTTATGAAGCCATTTACTAAAAAGTAACATTTGTTTCAAAAGGCGCCTGAAATTCTCCTCTTGTGAACTATGGGAATTACTTCTATAATTGAAATGAGAAATACAGGCCAAATTGAAAGCATTCCTCATTGCTTGAGGCACAATCCTGGTGCCTTTATAAAGGAAAAAAGAAATTCATTGAGTCTCCACAGCCTTTTGTTTTCCTTCGCATTGGTGAGGCGTGATGTGATGCCCGATTGCGTGACATTGGGTGGGAGGTTTGCACGGCTGAAGCGAGGAGCTCTGGTTCCCAGGAGTTTTGCTTTTTCAAGGAGTCAGCCCTGAGCTAGAGAAGAGGGCAACATTTTTCACTCCAGCTTGAATGTGGTCTGGATTTCTGCATAAGCAATGGAGGCTCCACTGGGAGCGTTGTGCCCTGCACAAGAATCTCCCGCAGCCAGAAAACAAGGACGTTGCCGTGTGTTGTGGATTTTCACTGCTGAAGACACTAACTGCAGCTCCTTGGGCAGTGGACTGCAAATACACCTTTTAACAGAGCAGGGCTGAACGCCAAATAAAAGGATCCATAAAATAAATTATTTGATTCTTTAATAATTGATGGTGTAGGGACAATCGAGGCTCCTGCTCTTCTCATCTGGGAGCAGCACCAAAATGCTTCTGGAGAGGCGGTGCATTTCAGCTAGGTTTTAGGAGATGAATTTCCCAGGCATGAATGATTCCAAATATTTAAATTTTATTTTGTTTCTGCGTTCCAAGCAACCTTTCCCTCTACCAGAGATCAAAACAATAGGGTTGAATGGCTAAAAACGATGAAGATTTTGTGGATTTTCCTGGTGCTCAGCTGAGCTATTTCACAACAGCACGTTACCCCGGAGCTGCAGGGAGAATGGAGGTAACTGATTTTTGCTCATTAAGTGTAAGGACACTTTAATAGAGTGGGTGATGATACCCAAGTATTCTGTTCCCACAAAATTGCATCTGTGTTAGAAAAATGGCTGCCAGGGAGGAAGTGGGTCATGCAAAGGAGGGGAAGGTAGGAAGGGAAATCTCACGGCTAAGGCACAGTCAACCTGCCTTCTTTTTCAGCAACAAATTCTTTGGGGTGAAGGCTGTCTCCTTCGCTGCGTACCTACAGCTGCTCGTGCAATAAAGCCCCGATCTGCTCAGGTTTTTGGGCAGAGCTGCTGCAGAAATAATGGCCAAGGTACAACGTCTTCAACGTCTGCCCTACAACAGGGGAAAGCAAGCAGGCAAGACAAGCAAGGCAGGAGTTCAGAAACCAGCCAGACTCCTGTAGTGCCACAGGATCTCAACACAGCGGCTGCCCTCCGTGCAGCACGGGTCTTTCTTGAAGCCCAGAAGATCTCCACTCCCATACTTCAGGCTTGTGCGTGCCACACGCTCAGAGCCCTGGGGTTCAACCAAAGGGAGCTGCATGCTCTCCATTGCTGCTCCTAACAGCACGGCAGGACTGTAACGGCATGGACCCTCTTTGGTTTTGCCAGGTCTCAGGAGGGATTTCTCAGGGCAAACTTCACTGATGGGAGTCTCCCTCAGACCTAGCCAGACTTTCCCCCCATTTACTTGCCAACTTGCAGACACAAAGAGCAGCTGGCGTTTGGCTGCTGCGTTGTGCCGAGGCACCAGTGCTTGCAGGCTGTGGGAGAGGAGCACGCGGGGGCCCTTCTGCAGAGGAGGTGCCAAGGTCAGTTCACGGTCGATGGGATTTCACCAGTTTAGACCACAGCCAAATAGCCTACGCTGGTAAGCAGGCTGGAGGATAAAGGCACAGCTGCCATTTCAAGCATAACTCGCCCAAGCCTTAAATTTGGATATTTATTTCTTAGGATCAATAAATGACAAAATAAAATAAAATAAAATACTATACAGTACAAAGGCTATATCAGGAAATAACCATTTCATTACAGTTTGATCAGTAAATACACTATCAATAACAGCATGTTACATTGAAAGAGTGTTTCCCATTGCTACACAAAAGGCTTTCACACCCTCTTCCTTCCCTTTGTCACAGAAAATATTACAAAGGAGACACTGACACACTTTTAACATTCATTTTTTTTCCCATTGTGCAACAGGCCACAGAAAATAAAGCACATCAACATGTTGTATTTCAGAAAAAAAAAGGTGCACTTCAAAAAATATTTGCCATAAATACAATATGTGCAGGACTATCAGGTGGCACAGCTGGGGAAGGACTCTTGATCACAAAGCCAGGACACAGCATCATGAATTTTTGGATTAGCAATTTCTGGTTTCGTACTAAACGAATCCAGACTGAGAACAGAAGAACTTGTTGAGCTGTAATGTTAAGAACCAGACAGAGCTCTAGCAGATACAGCTTTGTTTAAACAGCTACCAAACAACACAACCAGGAAGATACCAGACCGACGCTCAAGGCGTTGCACAGGAAAGCTCCAGCGCTCTCACGCCGTGTGGACGCGTGTCCCTCCCCGAGGGCAGGCAGCGACAGCAGCCGCACAGCTGATGGGTTCAAACCCGCGATATGAGCTGTCTGCAGCAACAGCGCACCTTGGTTTTTATTTCACTAAACATCCGATGCTATAAATGCAAAAGTCCCTATCATCATGCTTACAGCACGTGTCCTGCTAACCCTCCTCACCGACTTTTCCATTTAGTTTTCTCCTTTATGGGCGCAGTTGCTGAAGCGAGGTCTCATGCACTTTACAAAAAAGACAAGCTCAGAAGAGCATTCAAACACTGATGGGTACTGGGCCTTTGGTGAGAAACTCCTGTCTGGGGGAGATTTCTGAATAGCGTAATGACTTTGGAATTCTGATTTCACAGGCTGCCAAATGGATGGCCCTGACAAGAACACTGTGAATAGAAATGAAACTTCAAAATAATATTTGAAGAGGTCACTTGATAGACTCTCTTCAGATGGGAATTTCTCAGAATCCATCTGGCAGCACTTCACATCTGTGGGCTCAACAGATTTTTTTTTAGTCAAAACAAACAGTTCAAAACACTTATAGGAAATTTGCATAGATTAACAGCGTGCCGCACCAACGCTCACCTCTCCGCCCCTGTAGAGAGTTCAGACAAGACAGGATTTCAAAGGATGGGAGTATGCATTTTGTCTAATGGCAAAAGCCACTTCTACTCGATTAGGTTTAAAGCTAAACCTTGTTGGGTTAGTAGTTCAACCGTTCTTAAAAGGCATGGAAAGAACGATTTTTCTGGTATATATTGGGCAGTTTGTACCTTTTTCTTCTCCACGGTATCATGCTTTCCTTTAGAAAACCATGGGGGTCTTGCAGTGAGTTATCCTCGCTTCTTTGAGCTCAAGAGAGCTAAATCTCTCGGTCAAATATAGAAAAATGAGGTGAGGAGGGGAGAGAGGATGAAATCAGCTGTAACTTACACTTCTCAGCTCAAGGTAGTCAGATTTGGCCAGTGGAAGAGGTAGCTTTGAGCTGCAATCTCAGCTTAAGGCCAGAGACTCAGGTCTGCTCCCATATTAAACGGCAGGAACAGAGCTGTAGAAGCCAGCAAACCGCTTGCATAAATCCCCCCAAACAGTCAGCTCTTCAGGCCTTGAGTGGCCCAACAAACATTGTGGAAAGAGTTTATCATAAGTTCATTTTTACTCCAGCTTGTTCCCATTTTCATGTCAAACCAAAAATAAACCTGCCAGTTTCTCTGAGCTGTGATCAAATATTCTGTAAGCTGCCAGTGTATCTCAGTAATGAAAATCTAAGCCAAGCATCTTATGTGAAACAACAATTTTTGTACACTGTTTTCTAAGATAAGCACATTTCAGCAGGTTGGTGTTGAACAAGTATATTAATAATGTTTAACATTTCAAAAGCAACTGAGACACGCAGGATGTTAAATCCTAATGAAAGTCAAAGCAACGCAGTTACAGCTTCCGTGGGAGGTTTCAGAAACCACCTCCCAGCTGTTGACTCTATTTAGAAGTGAAGTTAAAAAATTTGGGTCCTCTCCAGAAACATTTAAAGTGTCTTGCCTGGAAGGCCAATGTTAAGTGGGTGACATTAAGACTCCTCTTCCTCTGCTCATCGTCCCTGGACTTTCCCACAAAGCAGTATGTACGGTTCTTCTAGAGCTTCTTCCAACCTGCCCAAGCCATTTCTAACACACACAGATAACATTTGCTGGTTCCTCACAGATTTCCTTCCAAAGAGACCAGTCTCCTTTTTGCCTTTTTTTTTTTTTGTGTGTGTGTGCCATTACCTGTTTTTCTTGCCAAAGAGGAGTCAGCTGAGCATGAGCAATGAAAGTGCTTTGTCAAATATAATCTCTGTCCTCTGGTACAACCAGGGCAAGAAATTAAAAGAAGGCATGACAGGACAGAGCTTGCAGTTTGGCTGAAGCAGAAAAAAACTAAAGCCCCACTGATTTCTATTTTGAGCCCTTTCTTTTGGAGCGGTTCTGTACTAGGGATTAAAATAATCTCCCATCCCTGGTAGGTGTGGTTGGAGGTCATTGGCTGATGGTGGCCAGGTTTACCACGGTAGCTAGCTCTGTACAAGTGCCAGGTTATAAATGCCTTGGAAGTAGATAGCCATCACTCACAACTCACAGCAAATGCCCCACAGGTGTTTTCTCTATGCCCTGAGCCCAATAGGGCCTAACTCATGAGATACCTCTGTACCAGAAGTCACCGGTACCCAGTGGATCAGTAACTGGTCTCCATCATTGTGTGACAGTTCACTGGGGCCAGATCCACATCTCCAGCATTGAGACTTCTCTTACATACCAAGGGTCCTTGTTAGTTGAAGAGTGACAGGGTATGGGCAAAGCCCAGAAAGCTGAATTGAGCCAAGTGACTCTTGTGGTGGACTTGGAAGTGTTAGGTTAACGGTTGGACTTGATGATCTTAAAGGTCCTTTCCAACCTAAATGATTCTATGATTCTAGTTTGTCATCATAAAGAGGCAAGCCCTGCTCTGCTAATGAAGTGTGGTGTGAAAGGGGACGCAAGGTTACCACCAGCAAAATCACAGCAGAGTTTGCACAGGCTGATCTGTTGGTTCCAGGTTCATGCAGGTCACCATCTGGTGATGTGACAGCAGGGAAAGCCCTTTAGCTTGTCCCAGAGGCCTGGGATTTCTGGTGCTAAAGGCTCTGGAGCAATTTGCTGCATCACATAGTGGGCTGTTAGAGGTGGAACCATATGGGAGAAAAGCTCACGCTACCTATCCTGGCCAGCTGAGAAATTTCAAAGAGAATTTTCAAGTCTTGTTTCTGTTCCTCTGGCTTGTTAAAAGAAGGTTGTTTTAGAGCTAAGAGTCCCCAGTTTAGACCTTCTTGTGTTCTTCATTTGCGCTATCTGAAGATTTGTGTGTGCAGATCAGTGTGCCGACAGGTCTGGTAGCAAAAAGAAATAAAAGAAATGTAGAGACCCTGTTGCCTACAACTGATATAACCTATGAGATATCAGCCTTGTGAAAATGGTGAGGAAACAAGTAAAACTGGAATAAGAATGGGAAAAATCTGAAGGTCCCACAGAATTGGGGCAGGTTGCTCTTATCTCAGCAGCCTGGAGCCCTCATGAGCTTGGAGTTTTCTCACCTCTTAATGCAGGCCAGCTAACTGTTCTCCCTGGTAAAAAATAGGATTTGGCTGTATGGCAACAGTAAGATTTTCCATTTCTGTTCATTTTCAGCACTCCAGCTGGGCACAGTTTCTGCATTCTTGACTTTGCTGGAGACTTTGTTATTTATTGGTGTTGCAGTACCAATACCAGTGAGAGAGGGTGCCAGGCACTATATATGCCCTAAAGGAAAAGATGACCCCCATTTCCCCAGGCCACACCCACCCCAATCTAGGTAAGGCATCATCTGTTTTTATTTAATTTCAAGGAGCCAGAGCGGCTCTCTTGAGCACCTAGGTCATATTAATCATAATTTAGATATATTTCTAAAATAACCACCTGGCTCCCTGAGTTTTCACTCCTTGTTCATTGAACATCCCATAGATGAGCATGTCCATTCTCCAGAAACATCCCTTTCTGTTCAAAACTGCTTTCTCCTCATCAGACTCTCTGCTCGGTGCCACCAAGAGACGTGATCTCAAACCCTTGGATGTGAACATGGCATCTCTGCACTGAGAAAAGGATGAAATGCAGTATGGTTTTGCCTAAGTTTAACATATTTTGGCTTCCCAGTTAACACCACACCTGGATTTATGCCAGACTGAAGTTACAAAACGTGTAGACATTACTCACAAGAGGCAAGGCCAATGCTTTAAAATAACCTCAAAGTTACTGGCAGCACAAAGCCTATTTTTCCAACAAAAATGACTTTGCTAAACACACTTGTGTTACGTGAATTTGGAGACCATGCAGGAAAGTCACAGAGGCCTCTCTCAAGTTTTGACTCCATGATGAAATGCATTTCCCTTCCTCCTTTGGCTTCAGTATGTAGTTTCTCTTGTGACCTGGCTGGAAAACGTGTGGTTGCTGGAGATGCTGTTGGATTTCCTGGTGAAGGCCAGTCGTTTCTTCTTCTTCCTCCATGGCAGGCACAGGAGTGTGAGTGTAGAGAGGAAGATCTGTCGGAAGTTTGCAGACACCAGGTTGTAGAGGATGGGGTTGATTGCCGAACTGACGTAGAAGAGGACGTTTGTCAGCATGTAGAAGTAGTGGTAGAAGTTGAAAAGGAAACTGCAAGGACAGATGAAAGATAAAGATCTAAATAGAGTGTGGACACCTGCAATAATTCAAAGTCACAAGGATGAGAAAAACATGAGCTAACCTTTCTCGGTTGGGGACATGAGCTTACCAATGGTGCATGAGGCACCAGGAAAACATCTACGTTTTCAGCTGGGACTGGCCAAACATAGGTCAAATGCCAATCGCTAGCTGTTAGAAACTTATTTATGCCCTGGGTCCGGATGTGATATTTACCTCGTGCGTTCATTTTGTCTTCAAAAACAGTATTCTGGAAACTGAGAAGCCAGATGGAAATTTGTTTCTGTGTCATGCATATACATTAGCTTGACTTTTCTGGCTGCAGTTCTGGTCTACAGAGCCTACAGAGGAGCCAAGATCCAGTAACAGATGCAGCTCTTTTTTCCCCCCGCCCCGCAGTGAGAGCTGCATCAGCTCATTCGATGGGTCCCTGGGTTGGGATTTGTCTGTAATCTGGGATAGCATTCTCTATTCTAGGGGCAAGCTGATGGCAGCATGAGTTTAAAACATATCCTGACCATCACATGCTTTCAACTAGAATTGGTTGAAAATGCCTAGTTATTTTTTTTTTTTCTTTTGGAAATATCTTTCCTTGGGACAACTGAGATCCACAGCTCTGAGCTGGTAAAGCGTTTATAAAACCATGGGTCTCATTTTCAGGAAGATGTTCCCCAGGATCATTTATCTCAGTGGAAACTGCAGACCTTTTTGTTAGTCTGAGCACTGTCTAACAAAAGATAAATAGACATGTGCTGGAGTACATCACCAATCCCTCCACACCCCCTCAGCACTGCCAAGTCCTGCATGGCCCGTCCAGCTCTTACAAGCAGAGTTTCTCTATGTAGTTGTGAAGAGTTAATATAGCAAAAATTTCTCTTCTTCAGGGGTAGGCACATGCATTTATAAACGAACACATCAAGCTGCTGCAAGCTCTTGATTAGCTACCATACTGATAGCTCACCATTCATAATATGCCGGTAAATTCAACGTTTTCCTAAAATGGCTCATGGCTTTTAAAAGAAGAAAAAAAAATATGTGAATGCAACCACAATGCATAAATTCACACTAACTGCAGACAGACTTCTCTACTCCTCTTGCTCAAAGCAAATGCAGTCGTTACATAATTGATTGCTTCTTTAAGTGCTTTTCATATAGGAAAGCAAATAAGAAACAACAGTTTGTCCCAGTGTGTGCCTAGAGCTCTGTTTTCGTGATTGAAGATAGGTTTTGGTTTTTACTACGGATGGATGTACGATTCCATTCAGTAGACTGCTATATTGTAAATTACTATTTTTTGTGCTTGGAGTTTATGAAATTTTAATGTCTCAATAGTTGCTCTGCTTTTTGGTATTGTAGATTTTCTTTTCTTTTCCTGTTCATTGCAGGAAACATACCCGGTCCCAGAGAGAAGAGGGACATAACACCATGGGAGAAAAGACACATTTTTCACTGAGCGCATCTCATGGCGTCTCAGGCTGCCTCGGTGTATATCCCCAGACAGCATTAATGATTAATTGCGTATTTAAAATGAATACTCAGTTCCGTGGCTGCTTTGCTGAGGAACCCGGCCTGACGCAGCAGAAAGGCTGCACGGAGCTGCTTGTGTACCCTTGCACATCTGTGAACAGCGCACGTGCATTCAGCGTAGGCGTGCAATTATCCCTAAATTCTCTGAGAATTTGGACGTTTTCTAATCAGTGGCAACTACTAGTATTTAATTTTGATCCACTGCCTGCAAAACCCAGTAACTAACCTGCCCCAGACTCAGTACGCAGCACAGTTATTTCCCCACCTGTGTAATCTCTCCTATCACTAAGGAAATGTGGCATCGTCGAGCTAAATTGTGTGTTGACAGGAGCTGCTCTGTCTTAGGGCCGGTGATCGATATCTCCGCCATGGAGACAGCAATCCACTTCGGATGTATAAACCCCCCCTGTCCAAATGTCATTGCATCAAGGACTGTCAGAGGTGAATATCCATCACCGCTGCTAGCGAGGCCAAGTCTGTGGCCGCAGCCACAGAAGCAGGAGGGGCTGATGGTGCATTTCGGTTCAAGCTGATGCTTCCTTCACCCACACCTGGGGGATTTTGATGATAAAACTACGACTCTTAATTTGGCTGGCAATCACGGTAAGAAATCCAAAAGAAAAAAACAAAACAATTAGGAGGTTGAGGCTTTAACCCCTTGCATGGTGAACGCCTTTGCTCCCAGATCCCCACCTCCATCCCCAAGCCCGCTGGTGCCCCGGCAGCCCCAGCTCCAGCCTGTCCCCGCACCCCGTCCTGGCATGGGGGGAGCTCGTCCCCCGAGTCGAGACTCACTCTGTCCAGTGACTGGAGGGGACATAGCAAAACATGAGACGCCGTATGTGATAAGGGAGCCAGCAGACCACGAAGGCAATCACCACAGCACCTGCAAGGTATGAAAAAAAGCCCATTACTTTTCATGAGCAATTCTTCGTCAGGGTGAAAAAGGGAGCTGTCTGTGTGGTGTTTATTGCTGTAAACTGTTTTCTTAAAGCCCCACTTTGTTCTTCTGTTGCCATTGTGCAAAGAATTAATAACCCTGAGGGACAACCAGCCTGCAAATGTCTGTAAAAACAAGCGTAACAGAAATAACAGAAAACAGCAATAAGCACGGCGGCAGTGACATTATGAACAAAAGAAGGTACAAAACAAATAATGGACTGCTGATGCCTACTTCAGACACTGGCTTAAATGAAACTGTATTTGCATCTGTCCTTGTGTTTCATGCCCTTGTGGCACTGGGTATTTTGTCCAAAGTACTCGCAGAGACAGTTAGTGTATGTTTTTCATCCAGGTAGACAGGGAGCCAGGGACACTGTAATCCCATTAGTTTATTATGCGGAGCCACTGGCCGCAGTCCCCACGGTGCTGGGGATCATTAAACAGCCTCAGGAGCTGCTTTCTGGTGGCAGGGCTCGTTCGTTTGTTCTACGTTTGTCCAATACCTGAGACAGTGATTACAAGATGTTTGGGTCTGGTCATTGCCATAATAAAAATGATTAATTAAAGGGTAAGCAGAGAAAGACAATATGGTTTTTTCCTTTCCAAATTCCTGCCCAGGGACATCAAACAATGGAAAATAAAATGCAACAACTCTGAAGGTTTAGAAGTGCTGTTGGTAGAGTGTGTTTGTCAATCTAGATTAAAGAGTAGATGTATCAGGCAATCAAGGGAAAGATTTGTTTCCTTTTGTAATATGCATTTCAACCTCTGTATGAAATGACAGGATTCTGGCAGAATCCTAGCAGGAAATAAAGAAATCTCAGTTAAAACATAACACAATAAAGGACAAGAAGAAAATCCAGGCTAAATAAAATAATTATGTTAATTTTTTATCCCAGATTTGCTCCGCAGAGAATAAGGGCCACATCACTCTTGTCCTTTATGTGACCTGTAAAGCCCTAGGAAGCAGCAAAGCTCTCTTACGGAGCGACGCACCACCAGTGCAATGCGGATTTGGCATGCGGAGGCAAAGGCTGCTTCTCCTTCTGCCTTGGGATTGAAAATATTTATGTGGATATGTCCCAAACTCAGACACCGTCATCCCACAGGGACTATGCCATAGCTCGTAGAGGAGATATGCAGAAGATGTGTTCCCCTTGAAAAACACGGTCCAGGAGGAGCAAGTCGGGCTGTGGTTGCATCTCCCCATCACTGTTACTCAGCCAAGAGGCACAGGGGAGGCTTCAGTAACACAGTGGGAAGGGAATAGTCTGTGCCCTATTTTTGTGGGTGTCATCACTAGCAGAGTCACTGCCTAATTTGTACAGAAATTAAATAATTCCTGGTGTCCAGCTCCGTACTCACAGCCTTACTTCAACTTCACGTGCTATCTCTTTTTTTAAACACATAACTAACAATGGAGATATGGTTATATTCTTTTAGCATCAGCCTGCATGATGTATGAGAGCATCTTCCAGGAATGCTTCAAAAGCCATTTCTTCAATAAAGTTTTAGGCAGCTGAAAGGACGTGTTTTGGAAAGAAGGCTAGACGGTCTGTTTTTATTCTCTTGTCCAAGTGAATTCATTATTTCAATCTGAATGTTTTTCGCTGCTATATGGTCATTGTGATCGCAGATGTAAATCATCACTAGATGGCCTGCAGCTCTTCCGACGCCATCAGGTGAAGGAATTTGACCTACGTCTGATCCTGCCCTGAGGAGCTGTGCTGGGACTTTGCTGGGGACAGCCCAGAAGTGACACGTGGCACAGGAGAAGCGGGGAGGTCCGCCAGGCAGCTCGGAGGGAGCGCTGGGTGCCTGCCTTGCTCTTTCACATTTCTGGGCACCTGCTTTTGCCCACCTCCAGAAATTAATTTCTCTGTCAGACAGACCCTGCACGGAGCAGACCCCCCATGACTCCCCAGGAGACCCCTCCCAGGGGCCACAGGAGAAGCGATACTCCCCAGCCTCTCCCCCTCCATCCATCAGCCTCGGGCCAACGGGAACGAGCCAACATCACAGCCCCAGTCCATCTGCTTTCCCAGTGCCTGTACAGGATTAGCTGGATTTTCAGGCTGTGAAAGCAGCTTCCCAAATGGCTCCCAACACAAGTTCATTTGTGCACATCATAATTTTTGCAGAAACTTGCATGCACAGGCACTTCCCAGCTGCTTACCCCTGCGTGCAGCTCTTTAAGAACGGCAGGATCTGGCTTCTTTCTACAGCCAATCTTAAGAGTCTCAAACACCTGCCTGTTAAATTTACCAACGCGTTAAATGAAAGTGGTTTTCTCCTGGTAAAGGATCTCTGCTTCTGTTGCTCAGACAATGCTGTGCCAAATAATATGGAGGCAGGGATCTATAGTAGCAAAAATACATATTGAGAGAAATATCTGCTTAACCTCAGCAAATGAATAGTCAATTCTAAGTAATCTGTGGTAATTCTGTAATATCACATGCAATCACTCTGCAATTAAAACTCTATTAAACGCATAGCTAAGTGCATTGGAGACACTTATGGTCTGATTTTGAAATCCCAGCTGGGCAGCACGCTGTGCGGTTCTGTGCCGCCAGCCTCTGCCACGCAGATTAGGAGACCCTGACCTGTATTTGTCACCCTTAATCCGTATGTTTCAATTTTATCATACAAGGGATTAAGCAGATTTCGGGTGGCAATCCTGCCCTGTTGGGTCCCCTCCCCTGGGATGAATTTGAAACGCGGCAACGTGTTAACTTTCATCCAACACAGCGTGAAAGTGCCCTTTTCTGCCTGATACCTGGTGCCTTTTGCTGCTGTCTTGTGCCTCCCCGGGCACATGCTTATCAAAACAGATGAGCTGTAAAACAAATGATGGGCAAAGTGGCTGCCAAAATGATTTTTTATTATTGTTACTGGCTCCTGTTCTCCATCATCTTGAGGCTTCACACAGGGGTTTCTTTGGTGGGGTAAGATGGAGCAGGTCAGCCTGGTGGAGCTGAGCACTGCTTGAGGAAGGATTCGACTCAGCGTGTGGTGGGGGTGACTATCCGGAATGGTATAAGCGAGACTGGAGTTTTCCTGCCTCTATTTTTTTGACTAAAAATAAACCAGAACCATCCCTCACTTCTAATTAATTCAATGTGGTTTTAATAAGAGCAGGGCTGCTCCATGAAATTCTGATATTTCCCACATTTGAGCAAATGAGGTGCCAAACCTGCAAGCCCAGGGCGGGGGAGCAGAGAGGAGACCCAAGCAAGCCAACCCTGGCGAGCCGGGGACGCTGGGGAATGATCCTTCCACCGAGCTGCATCTTCCTTTCCCTTCTAAATCAATCTCCCAGTTTAAAAGTGTATTAAAACCTGAATTATTGCATCCTGTGGCTTTCTATTTTGTCTTATAATGGCTCTATTCTCTGTCTGTTTGAACCACATGCCAAGGAAGAAGGGGAGAGAGCAAGGCAAAGCAGCGGAGAGACGAGCCCTTGTTTGTTTATCGCGCAGGAAGTCCTGCAGAGGGAAACATAAATTTGGAGTGACATCTTTTTCATTGTGCAAAAGAAGATTTAAACTGTGCCAGTCTTGATTTTCAGACTAAACTAGATGTGGAAGCAATCCTAGAAGTTAAATTATATTAGATCGCACTGAGTATTATATTTTACCTTGTGTGTATCCTGTGGCTGAGGCTGGGAGACAGCCCTTCTCCAGGGCCAACGTCTTGAAAAGCTCACGTTGGGTTAGCGTGAGCACGGAGCAATACATCACGTGTAAAAAGTCCCTGGCGGGTGCTTGGCGGCCAGCTCGGCTGAGCGTGGGAGCCATGCTCGGGAGGGATTTCCAGCCCCCCGTCCCTCTTCTGTGGCCATCCGAGGCTTGGCGTGACTCAGAGCACTGGGACAGCGGTGCGTAACGTGCTGCCACTGCCAGCTCACGCGGGACCCCAGGGATCTGCCGCAGTGCAAAGCACTTGCATGGTGTTTTCCTCCTCGCTTTAGCTCTTCCATCCCCTCTGAGGTCGTGCTGAGTCACACGGCTGCGGCTCTGGCGTGGCCCTCGGCGAGGGCATCCCTCTCCCTCCGTCCTGTCCTCCTTTCTCTCCAGGAGAGGGAGAAAAGAGATGCTGCTTCCTCTTTTAACCACCTCCACTGATGCTAAGGCCTCCAGAGACGCTCAGATCCATCCTTCCTTGATAGTTTTGTTCAGATTATTTTGGCCAATTTATTTCTTTTTCTCTGCATTTCAAGGAGAGCTGAAACGCATACAGCTGGGCAACAGCGTGTTTAATTTTTGAGCAAAGGCAGGAGCTGTTTGGGTATGTACTGACCCATCTGAACAACACCTCCCAGCCATTTCTGCATTTCAGCTCATCAGCGGCCGTGTGTTTCCAACGCTGCCCAAGGAATGCAAGCTCCAGCTGGTACAGAATAACGTATATGACAGTGTTATGGGGCTGATGTCAGGGATTTGCATTAATGCTGATTTCTGGAGAAAGAGTCCTTGTGTATTCAAAGCTCCTGGGTTTTATATACTTATTTAGTCGATGCCATTACAAGAGAATCTCTCACAAAGGGGAGCAAGTGTCACCGTGCCGTTTGATATGAGAGATGGTAAAAGCTGGGCCAAGTGTAGATGTAGCTGGCACTGCCTAGCTAAACCTCGAGACGCTGTTTATATTAACATGATGCACTACCTGACAGGTCGTAGGCAATATTTATACCAGTGGGCTCCAAACTAGGGATTATGGCAGCTGCAAGGGTGGGTATGAGCCTAGTAAAATTAAAACTGCTTATCCTGGTATTTGGGTCACAAGGCTGCAGAAGAAAGGATTTCCATAAAAGTCAGTAACAACCAACAGAGATTGGGGACCACCAGTACGCTCCAGTAGTACTCAGGAGAGCAAAGAAGGAGAAACTGGGAATAGCAATGGGCCTGGGGAGCCCTCAGCTCCTTTAGGCACCACTGAAAACACACAGCATTTGCTGGATACAATCCCCTGTGCTCCTGCACATGTTACTGAGCAGTGTAAACATTAGATTTGACTCCTTAATTTCCATTCCCAGCAGCCAGAGATCTGCTGTTTATCTTTCTGTATAATTTTCCTTCTTTTTTTCCTACTCGGGGAGGATTGTCTCTTTTTGTGTCTTTTTGGATTATGGAGTAGATGCTATCTTGCTTGAAAGGAGCCATGCTCCCCTAAATACTTCTTTGTTAATGGTGGCAAGACAGCAGAGTGAATAGAAAAACTTTTTGGCATGCAAAACCAACGTATTTTACTCAGACTATATTCTCCAGTCCTGATTTTCAATGGCTTCAGCTGACAGATTTGTAAATGGATGTGAATTCCTGCCCCTGCTCCTGCTGGTGATCAAATCGTCCACTGGCACCAGTTTTATCCATAAGGAGCAAGGCAGAACATGAATCATAGAATCATAGAATCGTTTAGGTTGGAAAAGCCCTAAAGCTAGCCCAAGAACAGGCTCCAAGAAGCAGCACTGCTGACCCAGTGCACACTCGGGTCTCTTCCCCAGTTTCCTTCTAAGGTAATTGGTTTTTTTTGAAATTAAAGAAGAAGTTGCTTGATTCCATTTAAACTTCATTCATGCCATTCCCCCTGGGGATGTCTGGGTGTTTGGAGGAGAAGGAAGAAGAAAGAAAATTTCCCCTTTGAAGTACAGATAAGGGCTCCTGTCTTCTCCACGCCAGGTTCAAGGCTCTTTCTATTTGGTACGATCAGGTATAACCCGAACGGGCATCCTCTGCAGCCCCTTTCTTCTTTCCCCTCCAGTTTTGAGTTTCACGTGTCCTTTGTTCCTCCCAGAACGGTTTCTTCTCTCCAGGGGGACCCTGGGGCTGTATTTACTGCAGGCTTCTGCAGCAACTAAGGCCCTGGCCAGACTTTATGTTTAAAAACACATCAGTTAGCTTTTTAAACACCGATATGGACAGGGTTTAACACCTGGAAAATCTGCTTGCTGGGCTTGACCAGCCCTAGGGTTGTCTTCAGAGACGCAGCCACGAGAGCCTGAATCCCAGTAGAAATGCCTCGCCAGCCTGAGCGGCAGTGCCAGCGAAGGGACGCGTCTCGGGAGAGGGGAAAAAAGGCTCCCTGTCCCGAGAGGAGCAGCCGTGGTCCCTTTCTGCCCCTCAGAAGGTGTTTATAGATTGCTCCGATACTGCTCTCTTTATGTCACTTGGCAGGCTGTAAAGTAAATCTACGCCTACAAACATCTCTGGGAAATATATACAACTGTTATATAGCTAATTTATCCTCTTGAATTTCTGTGTGACACTTCAGCTGTTAAACTCAGCTTCCACTCATGCTTAATGTCACAGGGGTTTTGCTGAACTCCACTTGGAGTTGCTCAGGCTTTTTATTAGGGATACAAACTGCCATGAATTTAGGTCCTTTTCAAAAGAAATGATTCATGGACTAATCTGATTTCCTTAGAATATAGGAATTATGAAATACAACTGTTTAAGGAGCGGATTTTCAGACTGGTGCTCTTCTGTGTATTGAGGCTGCAAAGTATTTGCTATTTGTTATTCCTGTTTGTGGAATGGTTACACTAAGTCTCATAGCAATATTCTCCTCCTGAAACGGATAGCTCAGACTTGGGATATCGGTGAGGAGAAATGAATGAACTCTTCAAAACATTTGTTCAGAAGGGGAATTATTAATGCACAAATTAATGAAATGCAGGCCACATGGATATTTCATTAATACTTGCCCTTTGTCTAGTATTACTTGAACAAATGCAGAGACCCCAAAATCATAATTTAAAAATTCTTAGACATGCAATAAAAATATGGTTTGACTTCATCTCCTAAGAAACGTCTTACTGAGGCATCACCCAGCCAGCTGTGGGAGACTGAAGGATATTCTTTTAATTGCTTAAACCTCTCTAAGTGCTTTATAATTGCT
This sequence comes from Platalea leucorodia, assembly GCF_965183815.1. Lineage (NCBI taxonomy): Eukaryota > Metazoa > Chordata > Aves > Pelecaniformes > Threskiornithidae > Platalea > Platalea leucorodia. Next base: position 14,177,611 of record NC_138835.1, on the reverse strand, counting down.
TTCACTAAGCAGCTTCTGTAACGGAGCAAAGGCTACCTGGAACTGATCACATTTTAATAGGCTTAGCCAACGTCCACCCAGGGACATGCAAAGCCTCCCCTTGATCTCCATCAGTTTGTCTCAACATTGTTATCAGAGCTCAGCTGGGCCGTTCAATAACTCCTTCCTTCCATCCGCAGCGGGAACCATCTGACAGGCGATCGGGGAGGTGTTGAGGGCTGCTCGGAGGAGAACGGGCTGCAGGCTGGCGTACTGATGGGGATAATTGGTCCCTGTCACAAAACTGTCCCCTTTCGAGAAGACATTTTGGCCAAACAGTGCTTTCCACCTGGGCCAAACTCAAATATGCCCTCATTTTTGAGCTGCTGTTTGGAAATGTGAGACTGAGATGGGGAAGATTTATATTGCCTCTCTATGGCTGGATACAGTATGCAATGGTCTGGGCAGTGTACGTGAGGTTTTACCTGCTGAAGGCTGCTTATTCTGAAGGGTGCGTGTATGCATGTGTGTGTTTAAGATTTATTTAGGATGTTATCAAATGATTGGCGTATCAGGCTATGCAATCAGAGAATATTCACCCTTCCGTGAAGCATCACACAGCGCCCAAGAGACTCAGCTTCCCAGCATTACAATATAGCCAAGGAATAATAAAAAAAACGGAGGTGGTTTATAATTGAAGAAATGGAAGGAATATTGGATGGATGAAGGAGGCGATGAAATCTCTTGGCGGGAGGTATTTTTAGCGGTAGCACTGGTGCAGACATTGCCCTGTTATCCTCACAGAAGATCTGGGAAGCTGCCAGCGCCTCGAGCTCTCTGAATTGGGATCCTCACACCTGGTGAACGCTGACAGCAGAAGGAGAATTACAATCAGAAACCACATGCTTAATGAATTAACGAACTGGCTCCCAGGCAGCAGGGCTGACACGTTCCTTCATCCTGATCTCCCTAATTATTTTGTACATGACCAAAGTCAGACAGAGCCAAGAAAATACATAAATGCTACCAAAGAGGAAGAAAATGATGTTGTGGATGTTTTGAATGAAGCTGTTAGCCTGACCACATTTAGCTCCTATTGCAATGTAAATAAATACACAATCTCAGTGGATCAGGAGGAAGGAGGAAAGGTGGTTCCTGCTCTGATCTCATCCAACAGCTCTGCGCACCAGGAACTGCAAAAATTTCTTTTCTGAGCACCAGTTTTGCAAGTTCTGAAACATTTCACTCTTAAAACAAAATCAAGCTCTCTGTACTTTGGGCCGAAGTTTTGGAAATGGAAAATACTTTGACACCCATGAAGCTCTGATTTTGTGCCAACAGTTTTATTAGTCTGGACAAGCGTTATTTTTCTTTTCCCATCCTCTTCCATAAACTAGCCTAAACTGTGTACATGGTGTTGGCTTCTACGGATCCCAGGATAAATCATGTGCGTCCTTGTTTATTTTTTGCTACTTTTCAGACAGCTCAGAGGCCTGGCTTATTTAAAAAAAAAAAAAAGTTCTGAGGAACAGGTGACAAAAGTAAATGTGAATCAAGCACCTCCAGTAATCAAGTGCACCTGAAAAATGAAATGAAGCAGGATTTCACTCACGCTTGCTAGATAAAAAAAGCCTTTCTGCGTGATGTGGTGAATCACAGACAAAGCTGACGGTGGATTTGTTATTTGCTGGATCTTCCTCAGTCCAGAAAAGGAGCAAGCGGCCGCTCACTCATTGCCTTCCCAGCAGGGAAGGGAGCTCAGTCCTGCTGCCGGGGTGCCACTGCGGAGGTGCACGTAATAGCTGTGCATCGCTGCCCACGGGGCCCCACGGTGCCACGTCTGACCCACTTTTATACCATTTCAGGCTCCAGACTGAAGCCCTCGCTTTTGCTAACTTTTCTCAGCTTTTGCAGTACATAACAAAAGCAAAAATTTGCCTGGAGAAGAAGAAGAAGAAAATTAAGCTTATTATTCAGAGAAAGAAAGGCTGGTTTTCAGGGCCTTGGAGGAAACGTGGACCTGTTGGTGAAGGATGCTCTTCCACCACCACCGAGCAATGCCCAGGGAACGGCAGGTGTAAATTTAGGTGTCTCTGTTATTATTCATACAGAGCTCTCGCCTCTTGACGTTAAAAGAGTATACAATACTAAAAGGAGAGAGAGAGAGGTGTGAGATGTCGTACTGCAAGTGAGAAAAGGCAGCTTCTCACTTAATGGTAGTAGGCAGAAGCGTAAAGAAACAGAAAAAGATAGCGGGGAACCGAAGGATTTGCATGGCCCTGTCCTTGCAGGCTCAGCGCCGAAGCAAGGCTCACTTCTTATCCCTGGGTGGACGATGGTTAACCGGGGTGCAGAGACAATAAATAACCGCAGCCCGACAAGATAATTACAGGGAATTTAATGTCTTCTGGGTTTTTCTCTCCTTTTTCTCAGTAGGCATTTCCCAGCACGGTGTTCGAAGCCTGGGTGCACACAGCGGCTTGCCTATGGCATGGGCATAGCGTGCTCCGTGGGATGCATCCCTCGTGAAAAACAGCTGGAGAAAGCTCACGGGGGTTCTTGGTGCCTTCTCTAGGGACGTCTTTCCTTGTTGAAAATGTGGCCTTGGCCAAAGCACTTCGGTTACCAAGAGCTTTGCCATGAAAAGCACTGGTCAAAAAGCTTTCTGCTAACAAACTCTCACCATCTAATGTGCACGAGGACTCTCACAGTTTATAACCAGCTACTGGCATACTTTATTAGATTTTTTGGGGGTGCTATTTTTGAAGAGCTTTTGCTTTATCATCTGTCAGTTTAAGCTACCAGATTCTTTGGTCTTTTCCTCAGCTTATTTAATTAAGCCATCCAGTATTTTGCAGTACAGCTCAATTGTGGGTGCAGGATCTTTTATTTAAGCTTTGTCTGAACCAAAGCTTTGCAGAAAAAGAAAAGGAATAAAGCGATATATGCAAGGCTTAAGTTGCTGTTGACCGAATCATGAAAATGCTGGGCTAGTTTTGCTTTTTCAGGGAGTCTCCGTGTGTGAGCAGGTCTGTTCTTTAGCAATACATATCAACAAGCAAAGGCAAAAGAAAAGGATTACTTGTGATTACCCTAAATGTGGTTGTTTGGAATAATAATGAAAAAAAAAGAATCTCTTTCCGTCTTCATCCATGGAGATCAAAGTTCTGTCGAGTTTCTCCATGAAGTTATGAATACCCACCCGAGCAGTTCATAAACGGCCACTGGTGCTCAGAGCTATCAACGTTGTCTGAGACGTTGCGTGTGCAAACGTGAACCCTCTACTGCATGTGAAATATGGATGAGGGTATCTTCCAGAACAGGGCTTGGGAATTTGGCTGAAATATGTTTAGATAGCCAGCTCCCAAAGGGCTGCAAAATTTAGTTAAAATCATATAAGAAGGAGCATTTTTCTGAAAATTTCTGCTACATGCTAATTTGGCGTGGGGCAAAAAATGTCTTTTTTTTAAAATACTTCGTAATTAGCTGGGTCAGAATCTGGAAAACATTGGGTGCAATATCTGGTGGGAGAAGGTAAAGTGCAACTCACAGAAGGGTGCACACGTGTCCCTGGGGAACTCTGCTGAGTTTATAATGAGGCGTTTGGCCCCCGGGAAAGGCAATAAATTGGAGTCACCTTACCCCAGAGCTGAACACTTGACTTGAGGACACGTTATGTGCAGGACAGGAATAGGGGAATTCGCTCACCGTAGACAACACAGCGATCGCCCCGGCCACTGTCTCACTTCAGGTTTTCAAGTGTGCAGTGGAGTTATTTCTGGGATATTATAAAACACCAGGTGTATGGGATTACATGAGAAATGTTTTGCTATCAAATCAGTGTTGCTATTATCAGAGTTTTGAAGAGGAGAAACATTAGGAAGAGTCTGAATTGATCAAAAGTATTTTTTTTTAATCATCTGAGTCATTTGGCCATTTTATTTTTTTTTTTCTAACAGAGAGAGGAAAATTGAAATCTGAATTAAAGCTGTGATTGATTGCAAGAAACTCTTTTCTCCTACATGTGTATCTTCAGGGGAAAACTGATTTTCCACACACCTCTAATGAAGCAGGGAACACCTTCAGAGCAGCTCCTGCTTTTACCTTGGGAGCAGGGGAAGGAAACCACCAGCACCGGGTTTCCAAAGTCTCTCCTTGTAACAGCTGGGAGGAATTTGCACATCTAATTTACCACGGGCAATGCCAGTGGGGCTGCATACCCTGTGCTATGTGTCCACTCCAGCTGAGCTGCTCAAACCCAATCCCACGAAACAAGTTTGGTTTTAAAACTAGATCAGTCCCCGTGGTCACAATCAATCAGAGCTAAAACCAGCACCAGCCGAAAGGGAGGTGTTCAGGCTCGAGCTGGCCAGAAACAGAAAAAGAAACAGGCAAACCTGATGTTATCCAGTTGTTTCTATTTCACAGAACATGAAATATGTTTTTTTCCTTAAATTTGAAATGTTCATTTATCAGCTTCTCCCCATTGAGCACAATTAATTAAATAATACTCAAATATCTCTTTAGCTTCCTTTCTTGACATGATTTTTTTGTTTGTCCTTTAAGGGAATATTAGGACTCAGAAAAGTGACTCTGGGAGAAAAAGAAAATAGTGGAAAATAGACGGTAAAATTCCCTAGAAAACTCTTGGTGACTCAGCAAGAAATAGATGAAGAAGGAAAGAGGCCAAGAGAACAAACAAACAAATTTGTTTTCCAAAGTTTGGAGCTTTGAGACAAGAATTGGACAATTTTGACAAATGTCAAAGCATTTGGGGGCAATTTGGGTTTCCCAGAAGAGCTAATTTTCATTTAAAATATGTTTTTGGGTGAAAGTGTTTACCAGTTTCAACCTATTACTCTTCAAATCGTATTTACTTAAGACACCTCTAGCCAGTTCCATGCCAAAATATGTCAATACTTACGTAGGACCCTCACGCCGTGCTTCAAGGCTTGCACGCGGCTGGGCTCCATGGACATGCTGAGCATCGTCTGCTGCCCGCCGATGGTGCAGACCTGGTTTTCCTGGGCAGCCTGCTTGAACATGACCATGAGCTGGTTGGCGATGATGGTGTTGAGCACAGAAATGATGACCATGGGGAACACGAAGGAGATGAAAGTGTTGACCTGCAGGGGAGAGATACGGCACAGTCAAGGAATGGGAAGGACCAGTGGAGCAGGAGATTGTGTTTTATTTCTCACAGCAATAGAGAAACAGCCTGCAGTGGAAATCTTTTCCCTCCTCTTACTCTGCTGGCTTTGGCTTTTGAAGGCTTATTGCACAGAAGGAAAACTCAAACACCGCTGACATACATTCATTCACGTGGGTCAACACTCAAAAAAGGCAAATTCATTCACATCCAGTTATGCTGTCTTCCCCTTTCCGTGCAGTTCATTGCCAGAAATGTCTTGACTGAAACACGCCATTGATCTTTTCATCTCGTGAACAGCAGGATGCTTCTTAGCTTTCATTGTGCGTAGCATGACTTCTAAATAACAGTATGTTACTGTATTTTTTCTTTATTACGAGCACTCCTTGGGATCTTTTTAACTTTCTTTTTTGTGTTCTGTCCTTTCCTTGTAGATTTAATGACAGCATTTTGTTATCTTATAATCAAATTAGCCAATAAACCTTGTGCCTTAAAGGATTAAAATTGATCGGAATAAACAAGTGGAAGTTGTAATGTTTTTAGTACAAATTATTTGATTACTACAGTTTTGATAAAATTAAATGGAGGATCAAATTAAGCAGTGATTGAATCAAGTGGAAGTCACTGTTTGTGCCAAATAAAAGCAGGAAGGCTTTGTGAGGGCCTTCTGCGCTGTCTAGAAACCCGGCTGGAGCTGAGCTTAGCAAACGGCAGCCCAGGGAAACAGTGGCATGTGTAGGATTTGCCTGCATGTTCGTGGCAAGGCTGCCGCGGTGGGATGGATGGTGAGCTGCCGTGCTGACCCTCCCTGCAGCACGGAGGGGCTGGGTGCCCGCGGGGCTCGTCCTCTCCGCCGTACGGCTCAGGGGGAGGCTCATCACATCACTGAGATGAGTGTGGGACAAATCAAAAGCCCCTTCAAGTTTTAAAATTTCAAAATATTAACAAGAACTGAACTGCGTGCTCCAAATCACTGTGGAAGCAATTTTATTAAAAGTGATAAAATGACAAAAAGATAAAACTACTAAAACCAATAGGGAACTTTGCTCTCTGGTAGGGTTACAAGGCTGGCTAACTTCTTCCCCAGGTAGCCACATATCTTGCACCTCAGTGCTCTAAAATACAGAAGCATCCCTGCACCCCAAGCCAACCCACGTCCCTCTGCAGACTGCAAAGCCAGGAAAGCCTCATCTACACACGGGTGCTCCGTCTGCTCGGATCAAGACATCCCCTCTCCGCCCACCCGCCCACGCAGCCCCATCACCTCAGTGTACAAGCATTTGCTGTACACCCGGTGGCTAGTGCAGATGTGCGGTCTCTTTGCTCCACAGGGATTCAGAAATGCCAGGGATGAACGGAAAGATGGAGAAAGAATCCAACCACACCCCCAGGATGCTACAGGGGACCCATAAAAGAAAGAAATAAGAAGCACATAAGCATATGGGGAGCAGGTGCACTGGCAATCAGAAGCACTTAAGTTTCTTTGTTCACAAACTTGAGAAAGATGCAACTCCTCTTTCAGTGAAGACAGGCAGCGTTGTTGTTGCCAAAGTTTTCTTTAGATGGATCAAATCTCTATGCAGCTTTGTGCTCCAGAGCTCAACGTGTTTAGCAAAAGTACCAGCTGGGTTTCGTCTCTCGCAACCCACATGGTGAGAACATCCTCTCTCATTTATGCTGGCAATAATAATAGCACTCCTCTGCGGACTGAGGAAATTCCTAGATGTACCCCACCATTACAAGCTGTTAATGGCCTCTTTTGTTAAATATATAGCAGTTTTCTAAGCTTCTAAAAGATAACACATCTCTCAGCCTCCTGCATATAAAGAAGAGTTTTCTTTTGGAGTCGCCTCAAGATGCAAAGAAAGATCATTAAGCAGTAGGGACCAAGTTCTCAGCTGGTACAAAATGACACAGTTTCACTGAGAGAGTAATTTCTGCTTGTAAAGAACCTGCTCCATTTATTTAACCTTCAGGATGCAGCTGGGCTGCGTTGGTGCACACAGGGGTGAAATGACTTGCTCAGACTTACCGGGTCAGACTAAGAAATGAGCCCTGTAGTTCCCCACTCTTATTTCTATGGCTTTAGTTGCTGAATGCCCTTCTTTCTTACTGCTGAGCAATGTTTGCACATCAGCGAAAGGAAGCGCTTAACTCTGGAAATGCTTCACTCTGTCACCTCAGCTTCAGAGATTATTGGCTTTCATTCAAACATTTTTGCCCTAGCACCTAATATAATCACGCAGAACTCAAGAAGTCTTTTCTGAGCTTTCTTTAAAGACTTGATTCCTTCTGTAATTGTATTGTGAAGTCTTTAAAGAGCTTGGGAAATTGTCTAGAATTGTTATGGTAAAAGTGTGAAAATTGTATGCTTTCTGTAAAGGGCTATATTTAAAGATTTTTTCCATGTCTTGATTTGTACCAAAACTCTCACACAGTTAAAAAGAAAAAAAAATCAATATTTTCCCCAGAGGCAGAAGGTTTTAATTTGTGGAAAGAATTATTTACAAACACAAACTCTCAAGGATACTAAAGGCTAGAAAAGCTAATCCCCCTCCTGCAAACCCTCTGTATTCAGTGTTTTGCTGGCGAGCTGCTTGCTGGGTTGTGCAAGTCCGGACCCCAGAGCACCGTGCACGTCAGTGCAGTAGCACTTCATGGCCAGGTGACTTTGCACGCTGCTGGAGCTGATGCCTCAAACACCTTTTCAAAGCCAGTGGAAAGCTTCCCACCTGCTTCAAGAGGAGCTAGTCTGGGATCCCAGGACTACACATTCAAAGGTCTTCAGGAGGAAGACTTGTATAGGTGTTTAATGGCATTTTTTACAGCACTGAAACTCCTAACATCAGTGGGACTAAAGTGGCTACGGCTGTCAGTGAACACCTATGGGAGCCTTTGGGTTCTTACATACCTTTACAGATTGCTCTGGCCCCGGGAAGGAGGATTTAGACAGTGTCCAGGTTCATTTTTGACCTGAAAGACTCAGGCTTTATGTTTGGCTCACCATGGAAAGGACAGCTTATGTGATACTGGATCTAAACTAATTCTGTATTCAGGGTTGTTTGGATGCACAAGCGGAGTGGTCTGACCATATCTCTGCTATCACCAAGTGTGGTTCAGCCTGATTCTCCTCTCCATTAAAACTGATGTGTTTGCATCAGTGTAAACCCACCAGATCCGAGGTTTCTGCTCGGCACCGTGGCGGGCAGTGATGTGCAGCGTGAGCACAGTGCAGAAGCACAAAGCCATGCATGGAAAGGCTTAGCACTGGCTGCTCTCCAGAGTAAAAACAACCAACACCACAAACCCTGTGACTGTGTGCTAAATCTTCATGAAAAAAAAAAAGAAAATCCAATACTACAATGTTTGCCACTGGCAGGAGAGAATGAAACACTAACCCACTTCCATGCTGCTGTTACTCCTGTAATCAGTGCAGTCCTAAAAACCATTCAAACACCAGGCTGGCAGCATCTGTGGGATGGGATTAGTCCTCAGGACCGAATCATGTTTTGTCTCGTACAGAACAACAACCTTCCCTTCCAGCGCTGCCTGAGCAGTAACACTCAGAGACCCGAATCACTCTTCTCTGGCTGCGCTGTGCAGGACGGTGACGACGTGGATGCCGTCTGAGGGTGAGCTCCCAGCAGAAATCTCTGCCTAGACCCTGTCCCCGTGAAGGCATGCCTGAGGCATCTGATCACTTGAGGGATGCAAAGACATAGCACAGACACCCGCTCTGACTCAGGCAGTCCTCAGAGGTACAACGCCTGCACGGTCCCCCAGGGCGGTGACGCTGACCTTCCCAGCCCCATTTGGTGGCCATGGGGATCCTGCCCTGCCCAGGCACCGAGGCTCCCTGGCTCTCTAACGATGACATGCTTTTCATCCCAGCTTTCTCTTAGCCCTTTATTGCCAAAGGTGATTTTAATTCCAGCTGAAATATGAAGCATTAAAATTATGCAGGGTGTTGCAGGACACAGAAGACAGAGAAAATCTGGGGATGGGGCTTCACAAGCTCATGAGAAGGCAAATGGAAATTTATGGAAATTAAGTCACACTTCTGGAAGGGAAAAATGCAGCTATCAGCCTCTCTCAGTCAGCTCAACAAAAATCAGACTTTGCGTGAGACTAGAAAATTCAGCATGATGTGAGCTTTCTTTTTCCTTCCAAACAGGAGTGTGGGAGAGACGTGGGGGAAGGGACCAGAAAAATCAAGTGACAAAAAAGCAGAAGCTAGTTCTCAGGTTTGTGACTTTTCCTAAATCTTTTGTATGGAAAACCGCTCCCCTGGCTCTGCTGAGCTTCATGCTGATGTGATTTACTTTTGCCAAGTCGTCCCTCAAATTATTTTGCTGCTGTGGTTTCCCTGGGTTACCACTAAAAGCAGACATCAGCTCACTCGCAACGGTGATGGAGAAGATGAGCACAGAACTTCACGTAGGGACTCCCCAAAGGGCTTCAACAAGTCCTGTAAGTCAGAAGTTTTTTCTTTTGTGCTCTAAGATGACTTCTGGAGGAACACGGACTCAGAAGCCACTTTGGAAGAAGATGGTTTTGCCATCTGTCCTACAAGCCTAGACTTTTGTCTTATATGTACCTGAAGGGGAGGAGGGGAAATGTTACAGGCATTTACAGGTCACCTTCGCTCCCAGCAGAACTCAGTCGCCTGAGCCACCTAGAGCTGACTGTTCCCATGGTCCGTCAGCGCATGGCTTTGGGGCAGTACAGAACTGTTCATGAGTGTTTGTAGATGCTTTACAAGGTCTTGGAGCACCCAAGTGGCTAAAAGTAAAAAATTAGGCTAAAGGCTCTTCCTGGAGATACAGTAGCAAGTTAAACACCTCCACTGAAAGTCTTTATAATAAAAAAAGCCAAGAACCAGAACTATTCATAATATTTTCATTGAAAGAGTTTTGATGAGAAAATGTTCCTTTACTGAGATCGTAAAAGACTTTTGAACTTGCATCTTGTGTTTTCCCACAAGCTGGCCTTTTTTCTAACTAAGTAAATGAAGTCCCACAAAGCAAATGAAGCGTGAAATGCCGGTCGCAGCAGCAGCACGGCATGGTGCATGACACCCGTGCATCCCACGAAGCAGCCGCCAGGATCCTCTGCCAGCAGGAGCAAGACCCTCAGAATGGACATAGAGGGCAGCTGAGATTTAGGGACAATTTTAGCTCTGGGTTATGACAGCAATTTTGTGGCAGAGACCAGAGATGTTCTCTCGTTGCCTGATAAATGAGGCGACAGCAGAGCCAAATTCTTGGCCTCTGTCAGTGCCACGTCTCTGGACACATGGCCCCTTCCAGCAGTGAGCGGGGATGCTCAGAGCAATTTTTACCCCTTCCTCTTCAGGGATGTGAGAAGGACAAGTAAAACATAGAGAAGAAATGTGGACGATGGTGAGCCGGTAAAACTTCACCTGGACTGACTAAGCTTCTCTCATACTTCATTTCCCCGCGGCGCACCTGCCTGCCGGCTGGGAAATGCTATAAAACAGCTGACAGCCTTTCCATTTTCTGCTGGGGAGGATTTCTCATTGCAGAGACTCTCCCCCGGTCCAGCCACCCCTTGAGGGCATGCCTGGGGAAATGGTTGAGAAACCCAAAAGGAGCTGAAAAGTATCTCAGGAGGAGATTTATCTTTGCTGGTTTCCTGGAAGTGATGATGGAGAGGACGGAGGATGCAGGGTATCGTTTGATTCGTGGTTTTGAGCAAATCAATTAAACCACGTAGCTGGGATTTAACAATCTACCACATTCTGGTTCACCTCATTTCCAATGGAAATGAAAAGTAAATTATCCTCCCCATGACTGTGGAGGCAGTATTGTTAGCATATGTCAATCAGAAAAGCACATTCTGCTACATCAACATTCGGCTGCCAAAAAATCTTATTTGACTAAATGTACTTTACAAAATTACTGGTTATCTCACTCAGTGGCTGGAATTAGCTTTGTTTTAACCACCCAAGGGATAATTTCAGCCTTTAATAAGCACAGTGCCACATTCCTGGATACGGCAACCTGTGGAAGACAAAGCAGGACGGGGAAAGGCACATGGCTTTGGCATGCCAAAAGCAGCATTTGGCAGTGGCACTAGTGTTTGATGTTCACAGGATGTATCTGATGAAAATTCCAAGGGTTTTTTTTTTCCCCCAGTAAATAAATTACCATCTAATTAAACCCCATCTCTGCATAGCTTTCCAGATTTTCATGCCAAGTATTTAGCGGTTATCAGCTAAATGCCATTCCTTAGATACAACAGGGCAGAAGAGGTCTGCGTTTGTGAGTGATGGAAAAAAATAACAACTGCTTTTGTAGCCAGTACCTGGCACAGGAAGGAATGTGGAATCCAAACAACTGCAGCCTAGGAAGAGAATTCAGCTCTTCCGGAAATTTTTGAGAAATTTTATTAATTTCAGAGTGTATTAGCACTAGATTTTAGTAGAAAATATTTCTAATCTTTCCTCTCTCTGGTCATTCATTTAATAAATATCTAAATTAAATCTGCAGATTCAAGGGGGAAGCTTAAAAGAGCATGGAAGTGAGAGAATAAACTAAGGAATCTGAAATGCCCGAGTGGGTATCCAGCACTAGTGGGGACCTGCACTGCAGGACACGGGCACCGGTCCTTATCTCAGTTAAGTGCATCCTGGAGTGGGAACACAAATCCTGGATAAATAGGAATAGGGCCAAGTGCTGAAGCCTGTGTGTAGATCTGGAGCTCTAGCAGCACACTGGAGCAGGAGCTCGATCTGTACACATTGCCGGTTTTAACTCAGGCAGGTTTGCCTGTCACGTTGTATTTCTGGTGGCTGCTATCTCAAGCAGCCCTGACAGCGTGATGCGGTGTGACACAGCCGTCACCCTCGGACGGAGGCTGCCCGGTGACGTGGATGGGTAGCGCTAGGTGCCCTGTGCAGCCTCACTTGGCGGCTGCAGGCGGGTATGGTCGGATCCTGCGTCCCTGCAGGGTCCCCTTGCACCACCAGACAGCGCGACCCAAAACACGCTGCCTCGGGACTTCATCAGCTGGGTGAAATGACCCTACCCTTGCCTCGTAACCAGGAACAGTATGTAAATATCTGATGGAGATCCAGGTGATGGGACATTACATCCCATCATTAACTTAATGAATAACCAAAGAAAAGATACCAAAACCCAACTAATATTTTCTCTTTAAAACATTCTGAGAAATAACTACAAAAGCCTTATCACACCGTAAGCCCTGTACCTCTTCTATCCAGCTATAGGTGAGTATGGATGCCACACATCTGATCAGGTAACAGAGTGTGATGGTGTGAATTGCTCTGATCCCATCCCAAAGAGTCCCCCTCTTCATCTCCGGCAGCTGTAAGTGTAGACCAGAAAGACTGAGAAGCACCTTCGCTCTGCTCCAGCGAGGCCTTTTCAAAAGCGTTAAATATCAAACCCAGACATTTCAAATAAAGGTTACGGTGACGTGAAACATTGCTCACAGGCACAGGTATCTGATGCCAAAATGTTGTGATCAGCTACGAATTACAGGAGCAAACTTTGAAGCTAGGACACAGCTGCGTGGGGACGGATGGCAGTCACAGGCAGCGTAACCTCTGGGAGTCAGGGCAGTGATGCGGGTGTGAGCCCGATCTAAACACGGAGACGAGCAGGACATCACATGTGTGTCATTCAAGGGGAAAAAAACACAAACCAAAGAAAAGCCTCAAACACAGGCGCATCCTGCCCAATCCACCTCTGATTAAATAACTCAGCGGTTTTTGCTGACCTCAGCTGGCATCGGCTGCAGGACCTTGAATTGGCCAAACCCGTGTATTTTAGACCTCTGCAGAAGTCCCAGTTTCCTTCTTGGATAGGGTCTGGGAATAGGGGACTGCAGGTACTGTTGCTTAGGTGAAGAAAGAGAGCACACGAGTCTGAAGATAAACTATCAGATGGATCTGATGGATGCTCCAAGTGACCGGACTAGGTCCTGTCCCTGTGATGCTACTGCCCTGCAGCCGTTAACATCAATGAGACTGGTACTCAATTAATTGCATGGCAGGGACGTGCGAGTCTCCATTATTGACACATCCATTTACTGGCCTTATTCACGAAAGGAAAACCCCTGAAAAGACAACTCAGAGGACAATGCAAAAGACTTGTGCATGAGCTCTGGCTGCTTCCTTCTATTAAGATGTTTCAGATTTTGTATTGGTAGATATTTATATCAGAAGAAAATGCATGTTACTACAAGGCTTGCGGTGACAGCATGCACTGTTTGCAGTCCGTGCGGTACTTTGAGATCTACAAGGTGCAAGTACCTGCAACCTACTGCAAAACAGGACTTGTTCAGTGCAACGTGGCAACGCACAGGAGCCACTCACAGGCTAGTGGTCCTCCCCGCTCTCTGTGCTGGCTGGATGCCTCCCATGTTGTCTCCAACTGGCTTACACCAGACATGAACTCTTCCAAAGGGCTTAATTTAGCTCTAGCATTGCGATCAGGAGGATCTGCTTAAACTCTGCTTTCATTAGCATTTTGTGTTTGCTCCAGAGTAGTGATGTTTTCCAGGTAACATGCCTTCTCTCTTTAGATCCATGGCCATCAGGAGAGAATGACCAGGCAGTGTGGATTAAGATATTAAGAGTAACCAATGTGCAACATTTTCAAGCCTGTGTGTGGTCCCACACTGATGAACTATAATGGGAATGCAGAGCAGTTAATGATCTTGAGAAGTTAAGTTAATCACATACTCTGCAGGAGTTAATCAGATACAGAACAGATGGAAATAAATTGCATACTGACAAAAAATCCATCATATCTCTATGGCAAAAACATTCCACCAGCTTTCCCCTTCATAAATCTCCCTCCATGGAGAAATCGTTTGTTCATAAAAAACAACATCTGATGCAGAACAACTTAAACGGGTCTCTTGCTCATGATGGGCTGGCAAAGATGTCAGAGCAGTGAAGAATGGTGGCATTCCTGAGCTTGACTCGATACCTGAAGACATCATTTAACCTCATTTCTATGCATAGTTACAATCCTGTGGCCTAAAGTATTTTCAGATTTATTGTAAGTAATGGCAAAAAGGTATGATTCATACATAAGTGTTTGATATAAAGCATATTATTCCTAATTGTACACAAGGGTAATATCTAAGTATCAAACTCCCTGGGAGCCTCAGAGCTCTTCATTACCTTGCTAAATGCCAGAAAACCACCTTCGTGATAACTATTCATAAGAGAAAACATCCTCCTCTCCTGATCTTTGGGACACCAGTCTCACACCCGAATGGTTCTTCCGATTCCAGCTCCCAAAAAGAGAGAAAAGCTGTGAAATTCAGGAAATCCTGGAAATAATGGACTGGATAACGGGCAAATGGGAAGGTTTTAAGGTTTGCCACTCTGTGTTGCAGAATGCTGTGTTGTACGTCATGGATATCCAGCTTTATCACTTGATAAAACTGAAGGATAAAAGAATGTTTATTTAGAAAAATGAAAGAGTAGAACAGTTAGCAAAAAACCCCAACCACAAACAAAAAAACCTCAAACCCTCACTAGGATTACACTTGATGAAGATGATGTAGATGGGTTTAGGGAACTTGTACATCTCACTTCAGTTAATCTAGGGCCTCCTGCCAGTGGTTTAAGAGGGATACATGGAAGCTAAAATGGAAGGGGTTTGGCCCAGGATGGCTGCTGCCTCCCTGTACCTGCTGAGGGAGGAAGGAAGAAGTGACAGAGCAGCAGCGATGAGCCTCCATCACGTCACATTAACCTGAAAGCTTCAATTCTTCTCCCCTTCCTCCATCAGGAAAACTTCCTTCTTAGTTTCCTGAGACTGGGCACATTGAGCTACAAGGTAAATTAATTAAATTTACCCAATTTTGCTTGGAAGCGAGAATAATGTCAATTTGTATACTGTCAGTTTACTGGCCTCAGCTTTGCTCCTAAGATCTAGTTTATCCATAGCACTATTTAGGGCAATATTTTTGGTTGAACAAAAACCCAGTGAATAGCATTCTTGATTTTCCCTTTGAACATGCAGGTGTTTGTTACTATTTCCCCTTCACCCTCCCCGGCAGCTGTATTCTACTGAAGGGGAAATAATGCTTCAGCTTCAAATGACAGTTTGGAAATATGGCTTTAAATAATTTACCAGTGCAGTTGGATTTCAGTTCTCACTATCTGCTGGTATTTTGGTTTCTACTTGTTTTCGCCAATGGGATATTGCCCATCGCCTATCACAATATATTTAGTTTTCTCCAGTTCTGCTGCTTGTCAGCCCTCTAAATAATTTAATAAATGTTCATACAGTGCCTAATCATCCTGACGTCTGAGTAATCCTAGTCCAGATTTTGCAGTTATTTGTCTATCCCCTTGCCTATCTTCTTTTCCACCGCGCATTACACAAGCCGTGGGGGCTCACGTGGTGGAGATTCATCCCAAGAAAGTGCCTCCGTGGCTTGTTGCTTCCCCCGGTGTGGGCTGATGCTCTCTGTCGAGGGGAGCTAATGATGTCCTTGTCAAAACCAAGAAAATCATCCTCTCTCCTAAGCTGTTAACCACGACTGCAAGTGCTCAGTACATCCAATGCTCCTGCTCCCACTGCGTGGGTTTTGCAGCCTGGGACACGTGCAGGAGTGGCAGCCACTGAAGCCCTAATGACAGTGCAGACTACATGTATGTCTTAGGGGTGTATCACCATGCCAATAAATCACAGCAGCTGATTTTGCGAGCCGATACTGGGATCCTTGCTTCTCTAACATCTGCTTGTTATTCCAAACTTCTTCAATTTGTGCTTGGGATAGTTGTTGTAATGAATGAGACCATTATGCTTGGATATTCTCTCACAGAGCACGTCAAAAAAAAAAAGAATCAAACCATGGTGACAGTCAATTATCCCCCAACTTTTCTCATTCTGGTAATATTGAGTCATTTCAGTCCTGATAATCAAAACGGATGGCTTTTGCCTACGTGGGTATGAAGTCACTTACAGGGAGCCGGCCAGTGTGGGGATTTCTAGTTAGTGATTTAGGAGTAGAATAAAGCAAAAGGCATAAGCATGGGAGTACAATAAGAAAAGATTTCTAACTGTGAAGAGCAGTAAACAGTTAAATCAAGTGGCGCTTGCTTGCTTTCTTCCCACACTCTCTTGGCAATGGTAGATGGATCATGACAGAGAAAAATGTGGGTCTGCTCTGCTCACGTGGTGACTATCAAACGTCAGTTTTACCCTCGGCACGTGGCAACTCCGCAGCCAAGCACGGCCGTGCAGGAGCGGGGCGCTGGGCTCCCCTCTGCCACCGGCGTCCAAGCTGGGGCTGGGCAGCGGGGTCCCACGGCGGGGCCAGAGCATGGCTGTGCGAAGCAGCAGTGACCCCCTCACTTGCTCTTCATGGGGGAAAAATGGGGATGCAACCAGCAGCTGGATGACAGGCGAGCACAGTGCAGGGTAATTAATAAATCAGCTTCATCCCCCAGGACGATACTGAAGATTTGAGATGGAAACTTTGCTATAAACCAAGACAGCAACTAAAGCCTTCAGCCTGATGCATAAGGCACACAAACTACAGAAAGATTTAAAGGAGAGTTAATGTAAAAAAACCAAATGGAAAGAACAAATCATTCTCCTACTGAAAAACACCTTGGACCTGATTCTGGTTTTGCACGTTCTGTCAGGTGAGGGGGAGGCAGACGAGGGTAAGAGGTGCTATAGGTGTCTGAGAGACAAGTGAGATCATGGCAAAGAATGACTTATCTGTTGAATTATGTTTCAGGATCAAATTTTCTGAAGCTATTTGTAATATTTCACATATGCTGAAAAGTCACGTTAATAGAGCTGGTAAAATAACAGCTTGTCTGCTTAAAATAATTAGTAGTTGACAAATGGGTTGAATTTTAAATCCATGAGGAGCTTTGGTTAGCACTAATAAATGTTGATTAAGGTAGCAATTAAAATCTAACAATCTCTCTGGGGGTCTGAACTTTAAAGCTGAAGTTTAAAGTTTGGAACATTCCTTAATTTACAGAGAAAATGCTACAGTTCCTCCCCAAGTTGCATTATTAAGCTGTGGCAGTGCAGATCTTTTGTCTTTATTTTTTTCCAGTTTACACAAATAAATTGCAGCCTAAAGTAGTGTCCCCCAGCCAGGGGCAGCAACCAGGACCTGTCCTAGTCTAACATCGGATCGACATAAAAACCTTGGTACAGTGGTGACATTTAGCAGTGTGAGGTTTTAGCTTTCTCTCGAGTAAGGTAATGCTGTAAGACCCTCTTGAAGCCCCTATTTCCATGGCAGTCCTTCCCAGGAGGCAGTACCTGTCCCTCTTCTCATCAGGCTTTGAAGTGGGCTGGAGAGATCTCCATCTCTCCTTCAAGATGTTCTCCTGCTTCGGAAATGGAGCTGACCTCTCGAAAACAGGCAAGGTCAAGTAGCGCTGAGTGTGCGCTCATCTCTCCTGAATCTCTCTCCTGCTGCTCTGAGAGACCCAACTATGCATCTATTAATCAGGATGATTGGATGAGCTACCAAGAAAAAGTGTTGACTAGGTAGTGCCTTGAGGAAGACTAAAATTATCTCCCTCTGCCACACTTAAGCAGTGTGACCAAGGCAAATCAAGAAGCACATTTTTGTTTATAGATTTGTTTTACTGATTTATCATCATGGGACTATTCATGAAGGTCTCAGATTCTTTATGATCTCACTAAACCTGAGAAAATTTCAGTCACTTCCCTGCAGTTTTCTATTTTTGAAGAGGGAAAGCGCATCTGTATTTCGCGGAGCACCTCTTTTACGCTGGCCAAATCCTTTTGTTTTTTTCACTCTTGCTGTGGGCAAGGCATAAATGTAACACAAACTCAGATTTGTCTTTCTTCTTTTATCACACACTAGCTGCGTGTCCTCCATTAATTACATTTCCTCCCCCAGTTTGTAAGCTGAATGCCAGCGGGACAAAGATAGGAATACAGTGTGAATTGGGAGCAACTTGGTCCTCCCGTGCTCCCAGCATGAATGGGAGTTCATTGGTACCTCTGCCTTGTCGGGCAGGTTTAATTGCCAGACGTATCATTATATTGTTATATTACAGTCTGTTTTCTCAGGTCTATTCCTGCTGACTTTGGGAGCAGCTGAAATAAGGTCCTTTTCCTGCAGGGTACTTGCAGTGGCTGTTATTGAATAAATAGACCAGCAGAAAATTTGTGCACGTCGTAGCCACCATGCTGAAATCCAGGGACCGCTCCTGGGGGAAAGCTGGGAGGTCAGAACGAAGCTGTGTCCCCTTCACCTCCCAGAGCTCCTGCTCAGGACGGTGGCTGCTGCTTGGTCCTCCTCCTGGCCCCAGCATCCTCAGCTGCAAAGATCTTGGCTGCATGTGAAAGCCTCCATCCTGGACAGCTTCTCGTTCTGGGAAGGACCTTTAATAATCTGCATCATTTTTAAGTGCTTTCTCAGCCCAGCCTGTGCGATCTGAGTGTGGCTGTTGGTTTCTCCACAGCACTGCATATTCCTCAGTACATTTGCTGAGTCCATCCATTGCTAAGGATATGTACAGCAAGGCAGAGATGGAGAGTTGAGGATGGGAAGACCTGGAGGAAGAAAGGGAAGAAATCTGCCCAGAGGGTGGGAAACAAAAGCCCATTCACTCTCAGTCGATGCGTGTATCACTTTTTTTTTTCTTTTTCTTTTCTGTGTTGTAAGGATGAAATACAAATGGCTCAGATAAATACAGCAAGGGACAAAAGTGAAAGCATGATAGCTGGAGATGCTCGGAGCTATTTTTTTTCAAAGGAGGCATGAGAACTGGGTGCAATTGTGCATTTACATTTCAGTGAGCAATTTCCATGCCTGAAGCTTTAAGACAGGTCGCTCTCCATGCAAGATGGATGCAAGGGTTGGACCAGCCAGGAACTGGAGCCGCAGCAGGGACTGAGAGACCAGCGGTAAGCATTGGCTCAGCTAGCTCGGCGCTGCAAGAGTGGGGCTTTCAGGGAAAAGAGCAGCTGCTGCAAGATGTTCCCAGGTGGACACAGTCATCCTGGACATCTCCATCCACAGCCAATACCACCTTCCACAAGTAGGGGTATTAAAGCTGGCTGAGATGGGTCTACCTGTGCTGCAATGGGTGCTCAGGGCTGCTGTGGAGACATCACCTTGGGTCTCGAAAGATTGTTCTACAGGAAACCATGAGCTCCCTAAGAGAAACTGGGGTGATTATTCATGCACAGACTTCCAGACTACTTAAAAGGGCCTATTTAATATTTTTACAGTAATACTATGCACTCTGCTGCTCTTACTGTAGAATTACAGGTGTCAACCTGAGGAGGTGGGGGGAGGCACATTTTTGGAGAAAAGCCATTTTGCCAGAGAGATGAGACAAATGGAGGGGCTGCAGAGTGACCTGGCATCTCCAAGGAGCTCAGAGGATCTACAGGTTTCGGCGTGCTGACCTGCCACCTCACAACACCATGAAGGTAAATCAGCAGGTGAATACACATATAGTAGGGACAGTATGGAAGTACACGCTGCCTCAAATGATGAGCAAGGAAAGGCGACAGCAGAGAGACAGATCCTAAATCCAACGTGGATAGAGAGGGAAGTGGATATGAGAGCCATCCTTCCCTGGTGACAATGTCTCTGTTGGCTAATTAAAACCCACTGCATTGAACAGGTCAGGTCCCAATGAGCTACAGGTCCAAAGGCTAACTGGACAGCTGGAAGGCCACCATAACCCCAAATCCGCATGGTCTTTCAGAAGATGATCCTAAGGCAAAGCATATCAAGAAGGTGATGGCTCTCTACTGCAAACCATAGCAAAGAGAAGTCCTGATTGCATTTCCCTTTCTCAAAATTGATTTTCTTTTTTTTAAAGTGCAAAATGAACATGTGGGACCAAATGCTATTGGATAAGACTGCAAATGAGACTAATAGGCCAAATGTCAGAGTTGTTTCTGGTCTAGCTGCTGAGGAGTCATTACTGAATACAGTCCTTACGTAACCTACTTTGCTTTAAGGCATAATCCAGCTATCAGATGACTGGCATGAGGAAGATGTTTTGTCTGTGAGTTGGCTTCTCTTCTGTTATAAATTTCTTTGGACCTTACCCCAAAGCATCTGAGATTGGCTAAAAGTCTGATGGATGAGGCAAGTCATTAATTAACTCTTTGGATTCTGTATGGAGCGATGGCTGCCTGCAAAGATATAAATTGCTATTCTTTAAATTAAGATTCTGATTGCAGGGTTAGAAAAATCTCTTAACTATTTCCCCATGGCAGTTCAACCTCCTGTATAGCAATTTGCAGCCTGTTAACAGTAGGGTTGTTTTTCAGATTTACCTTTCTCAAAACCGTAAGGGTCTGGGGAGGAATGGCTGAAAACCTTGACCTAGAAGCTGGAGCAGCAATCAGCTTCCAACATCCTGGCTTCTGCAATGCAAGAATCAGGAGCTAAATCTCTGCAGATACCCAGTAACTCATGGTCCTGTTCAAGGATTTTTACAGTAATACAGTATTTTCACAGTAATGCAATGCAAGAATCAGGAGCTCAATCTCTGCAGATACCCAGTAACTCATGGTCCTGTTCAAGGATCTGAGCGTGGCTGCAGAGGCTGCTGGTAACATCGTCCTCTGCTCACAGAGACGTTGCAGCTGATGTTGCTGGCACTTGCATACACTGGCTTTTGCTATGCCTTAACTAAAATAATTTCCTTCTTAAGCATAAGAATTTCACTGCAAAAATCACTGCTTTTATCCTTAAGGCAGGCTTCCCAGACACAAGACTCAATCTCAGGTAGAAACCATTCCTCTCCAAACAGTAATGGAGGCAGAGTCCTTGCAGAAGAGGAGGTGATTTAGCAAGATGAAATAATCACAGTGTCATGAATGCAACCAGGATTTCCCTGTTAATTACCTAACTGGTTAATTAAGGGGCTATTTTTTTATTAAAATTAATTCTCGTCTTTGTAAAATACATGGCTTAAAAAGGGGATAGTACAGAAGTGTTTATCACTGATGCCCTAAGATGCTAATTTCCCACTGTTATGACTTGTAATCAAGATTAATTTTCTCTGACTTATCCTCCAAAGGAAAGACTTTACACCAGTTTTGACATTTAAATTACCTTAGATTTGCAAGTCCAATATTGTCATAAATATTCATAGCCAAGAATTGAGTATTTAGTCTTTAATTTTTTTAATTTTTAATTCATTACTAAAAACTAGTTTCAGAACAAGCACAGAGAAATGAAGCACCTTTTATTTGGATCAGTGGGAACATCTGACTTTGCTACCCCAACACTGAACCAACACATCATTACGTTTCTGTTTGATGCTGCTGTTGAACATCCCATACACCAAAAATTTGATGGCAAAATCATCCTTCAATCGTTTTCCTTAGGTCTATTTGCAAAAAGCTACTTTTATGTAGAAGTTACTGGACAGCACTGCTGTTGTTTTAGCATGTGTCATGTCCGTTACTGCCTGAAACGAGGAAAGGTCAGTGCAAACCACGAAAGCAGATCTCCAGCACGAACAGCTGCCGTGTGCCGTTGCTGGCATCGCTGGGTCTGGTCTCTCGTCTCAGGCAGGCAGAGCATTTAGGCTTTCGCAGTTATACAAACAGAAGATGCTTGACTTGCCCTGGATGCCATCCCTGTGCACACAAACCCCAGCTTGGCAAGGGCGAGATGCCTGCTGAAGAGAGATGCCCGGGGATTTGTGAAAAAGTGCCTTTTTGGTGCTTCTTGGCTTTTACCCTGTGATCTCACGTGTATGTAGTGACCCTTGCCTGGCCCCGAGCTTGTCCCCAGGGTGACAGTGTGTCAGCCTAAGCGCATTACCCACAAATCATAGAATCACAGAATCATAGAATCGTCAAGGTTGGAAAAGACCCTTAAGATCATCGAGTCCAACCGTTAACCGTTAAATATCCCAGTTAAACCTAGCAGGCTCTGGGCTAAGGAAGGAGCCCCGTGCCCTCCAGCAGTAACGGCGAGGTGAGCTCTTGCTGCTCTTCTCCAGCCACCCCATTCATTCCATCTCTTTGGCACCATTTCAGTGACCAAGGAGAAAGCCGTGTTGCTTCACGTGGGTACTGGCAGCCTCCCTGGGAGTGATGTGCCAAACTCCATTCGTCTTCCTTGTGCAGAGGTTCAGCCGCTGGCAGAAACCCAGGTGAGACACAGGAGAGGTGAGATGCTCCAGCCCCTGCCCTTGCTGGTGTGGGTCTCTCTGGCGGCCGATTTCTGTCTCAAAATGTTTTGAAGATACTCCATTTTTCTCCAGGATTTTGTGAGAACATGAGTTGATGTGGGATGGGAAGAGGGACAGGATCAGCCCATATGTTGAGGAGAGGGCTGGCTCTGCTCAGAGCCTCACAGCCGAAAGCCAACAGATCCTGCCAGGCAAGTAAGTACCTGCACACATCTGTCTCAATAAAGGGCAAATTGGCTTTCTAATGAAACGTTCTCCTCATTTCAGTGACTGATGGCTTCTTCAATTTTTTTATATTTATATTTTTTCAAGTGCAATTAATTTCTCCAGCCTTTTTTGTCCCTTCAACAATAAGGCAGGGACAGAGAACCAGCAGTATTACTATTCACTTCTCAAAAAACACTCCTATTTGCAAAAGGCTACTAAAAACCCAAGATTCACAGTGACCCCTCCTATCCTTAAAGCAAGGAATCTATTTTAAACATAAGCAGCTACTTCTGAGACAAGCCACTGTCAATGCTTTAACTAACACAAGACGGAATACGACACACATTGCTTTTACGGCACACTAGGATACCCCCCGGCTCACCCCCACCCCAAGGACTGCATGTACCTCTCCTGCTGCCAGGCACCCATGGGTGTTATGTGTCAGCATCTTTGCACCACAGGGACCAAACTGACGCACACTTGCTAACCTGTTAACAGGTAAGTTACATTCGGATTGATTTTCTGATATATACCTGAGGTGTCTGCTCCTACCTGAGATCAAAGAAGTACCTGCTTGCCCAGGAACTCACCAAGATCTTTTGTTTGCTTGCTTGTTTTTCAGTTCAGTTCATCATTTTAATAAAAGATATTTTCTCTGCCTACAAAATCATGCCTCACAATGGATGACAGAATTACTTCTAATATTATTTACGTTTTTGAAGATGTGAGGAGGAGCATTAAAGACCTGGGATTCCAAGTTCAGACCTGTCTCTGCCAAAAATACTGAAAAATGTAATTATTTGGTGGGGTGATGTTCCCTGTGGTCAACACCTAGGACTAAACTGAATGCCAGGACAACAAATTGAAGTCCTTCCAGATTCACTTTCCATGAAGGACCAGTCATGAGAAGGATGAGCATCAAAACTGGTAAAGATGAAGCTCTTCAGCTCTGAATTGTTTTGAGATACTCCACTTGAACCACAGTGGTTAGAGAAGACACGTGAGAAATCTTGGACTCTGTTCTCCCAAATAACTCATTGCAATGTAGGAAGAGATGCTCCTGTGTCAGTCTGGTAGAAAAAAAATATGACAACAGCCTGAAACTTCTTGATTTCTGATTCAGTAAAAACCCAGAGTCTTTTAAGTGACAAGTTCTTATAAATAATTCCATCTAATGGAAGATACTTCAGTAATTGCGATATTTTAATTTCAGCCCTTTAAGTGCAGAGAATTCTCATTAGTGCTCAGTATTCAGGTACTGCAATGAATTTACATGGAGAGAGAATAGCATACGTAGCACTGAACTGGTGGAATTACATTGGATTTATTCAGCATTTTATGGACAAAGACATTAAGTGATTCATTAAGCAAAACTGTCCATTCCCTTCTGGGTCCAAGAAAGTTTTTATTATTCCTGTTTTTCAGGTAAATAAATGGAGGCAGAAAATAACTAGATCTGATCTAAACTTCTTCTTCACAAGCATTTTCACAATTACTTTCTCTGTTTTCTAGCACGGTTTATTTTTAAATGAAGCCTTCAAGTGACCCTGGGAAGTCTGACTTTCCATACCTCAATCCAACTCCCCTGTAATATTGCTTTGACTAAAGGCAATAAAAACATCCACAGGGGAGCTGAAATGCCAGGCTGGCAGACTGAGTACATGGATATTATAAATTAATAAAGCAAAATTTAGATTTCAGGAAAAAAGCATGCCATCTCACCAACGAGAGACAATTTGGCCCGCTAGCGATGTTCATGGTTGTTTAAAGGAATTTGCGGTACCTTAGAGAAGTGACTCTTCTAATTGCCTTACGTTGCTAACTCTGAAACCAAGTTATGGAAATTAAAACATCCATGTCCACAATTATTCCACTGGCACTGAGCGTGCTGAAGGAGGAGGAGGGATATTAAAGCAGGCTGGGCAAGAACGAAGGAGAGTGCTTGTTTTACACCGAACGTTGATCTCTCTCATGAAGCAATGGGTCATAAAGTCTCGGGCAAGTGGGGCTCAGCAAGGGTGGCATTGTGGGCAAAGCAAGAAGAGTGGGAGCACATTTTCCTTTTGATTGTCTGTCATCTTTTAAGTGTCTTCAAAAAACGGTGTAAGCAAGGCTGTAAATGCTTCCTTCATGTCTGATGCAGTTAAACGGAGCTGGTAAAGGTAAAGCACTGCAGGTAAAGCTGGTGGGAATGGGAACCACCAATGTGAGTCATTCCCTCCATTTAGCTTGTATTGAATTACCAGCTCAGGAAGGCATCACTTGATTTTGTTTAAGGTAGAAATTAAACGTTCTCAAGACTCAACTCCCTGCTGGACTGTTGTTTACAATCAACATGTGAGTGACAGAGAAGAGGACAATCGCCAAAGCAGAGCCAGATCTCAGCCAGCCCAGAGGATTTGCTGTGCATCACTTTATCACTGCTGCAAATGTTTTCCTCTGGGGATGTTTTAGACGTGCTGCTTCTCCTTGCTTACACAGACACGGCGCCGCGGCTGGGTCACCCAGATCCAGACATCTCCACACCCAGGCGCATTTCTCCTGCCTTCTCTCATTGTCTTCCTTGACCGTCTGAATCTTACAGGGTTTGCTCCTGGTTACCTTCATTTCTTTCTCATCAGATCCAACTCTATTTGATATTGTCCTTTTTATTTGTTCATATAGCAACTTTCCATCCCCAGCCCCAATCACGCTGCAATCCCCCTCAGGGTTCCCAGCCTGGTTTTGAAACTACCTCTCTTCTCCATTACTTACAGCTCTTATTCACTTCACCTTCTATTTCCTGCACTGCTTAATTTGGAAAAGCATAGCTACAATGACAGGGTTATGCCAACTTTGACCACTTTATCAGGTTCACAGCTCCTACGAGGGAGCTGAGAAGTGTAGGTCACTCCTCACCCACCCCAGACCCGTGGGCTCTGTAGCTCCCGTTGCTACAAGTGGCCAAGGCTGTTGGCTCTGCAATAGCTCTTTCAGGGTAATTTTGAAACCACCTTCTCTGATCTTTTCTCCTTTTGCATGAAGGAATGGCTTTTTGTATAAATGTGTGCATGTGATGCCAGGACCAGCTTTAATTCTAAAGGTAGAGTTCAAACCTAATTTGAGTGCGTCAAAATGTTTCACAGGTGAGGACCTGTCTGGGGCTTGTTGAAAAGGCATTCAGAAGCTCTGCTCTGCTGCACAGCTGTGGGTAAAGTGGGGATCATATAGATGAAAAAAAGGGATTTGTCTGATCTTTAATGATACAGTCAGTCTCACAACCTGAGAACAAAAATAAAGAGCCTGAACCAAACATAAAGAGGGAGAGGCACCAACCATTTGAGTGCTATTTGGATTATTATATTTAGAGCCTATTAAAGACCTTATTAAATACTCTTCCTCCAGGATCTCCCTGGCATCTACCTGGCACAGACAAGGAAAAACATTTGATCTTTCGCAGTGAAGGAACATGAGCAGACTAAAAAAGAGACACACTGGAAGACAGATACTTTAAACAAAATTAATCAAGAGAGAATGCTAAGACGATTGCGCCTCACTTTTAGGGGACAATTTATGTCTATGTTTACTTATTTATTATGCATTAATTAAAATGCTTAAAAGAAGTGGAACCTGGCTCAGTGTTGATAAAGCCAAATCAGACATGCTTTGACTCAGTGCAGTGAGATAGTGAAAGCTGTACGAAAAATATAATCAGAAAGATCTGTTAGGAGAATTTAAAAGCTTTGTGCATTTAAGGATATAGTACACACTGTCTTAAGGTAATGAAAAGTACAGCTACTGAGTAGATGCAGGAATTTAAGTTATAAAAACAACTGAAAATGTCTTTGTCCTGTAAGGAGTTTCTAATAATTGAAGCAGTCCTAATTGCCATGATTAAGTGAAAGAGCAAATCCTGTGCCCCTTGAAGCTTGTTATACCTGTGTTGTCACCTGTGAGTAGCTGCTATACCCACCCTGGCTACAAAAGGCCGCCTCCTACAGAACGAAGCCTCTAAAGCAAGTGGTAACACGTTGTGCTCTTGCTTCTGGAGATCCCTGGTTCAAGCTCCAGCAACTCACACAAGTCACCCAGGTGAAGGCTGATGCAAAAGGATGAGGAGTTACAAGCCCAGAGGTACGTGATTCTGCCCTTACTTAAGTATACAGCAGTTATAGACAGCTAATCTTCTTCTGAGAATGGGGAATCTGATGAAAAATGAATTTTTGGAAGGAAATCAAAAGCTACTTGAGGATTCATGTTATAATTCAATAAACAGTATTGACAAAAGAAAGTGGGGGAAATGTTGAACTGTTTCAGTGTTTTCAAATAAACATTTCTCTTCTCTCTGGAAACACTAACACATTTAATTTCAAAATATTAAATAAAAAAAACATGCTGAACTTCTGTTTTGTTTCAGAATTGTCCTAAGCTAAAAAAGAAAGAAGAAAAAGATGGGTTATAAGCCAAAAATGAAGCAGGGTGATTCACCTCAACTCAAACTAGATCTTTTCTTTGCAAACAAAGTGCTGTAGGTCAACCCCAAATTAATGGCTTTGTTTATCTCATCCCTGATAAATTTCTTAAGTCTTTCTTCTCGGTTTGACACAAACACGTTTTTTTTCCCTTTGAAAATGAGTTATTTCACTATGAAACCCCAAACCCCATTGTTCTCCCAAGTGCAGGAGGAACGTCTCCAGTGGAAAGAGGGGATGAAGGAGAAATAGTGTCTCCAGCCCATAAGCACTGGAAGCAGGAATGCAGCTCTTGCCACGGGCAAGGAGCATTTTGAACAGATCCCCAACAGGTATAAACTGTGGCACCACAGGAACGTGAACTGACCTCAGCAGAGCAATTCCAGTTTTTCCAAGCTGATAATCCATCTTGCAGTGGGTCTTGAGTATGCTAAACACTGTACCAGCCACATGCAAAAGACTGGGACCGGGCCACAGTGCCTAAAATTTCAACACACTTCTGATGCTTAGAGATGGGAAGAGGAACCAACCCAACCCTTTGCTGTAATCCTCCTTTCTTGGTACCTCTCCAGTCACAGCCACTTGCCACCCAGCTCAGGGAAGACTTCTTAGGAAATTATTAAGGTTATTAGAAAAAACTTATGAATGCTTAGTCATTAGCATCTCTGATGCTCATCATCATTTTATGACCTGACTGTCCTGCACAGATTAGGCTCTCCTCCCTTTGGGGGAAGGCAAGGCTCACACAGCCATGGCACAGAATCTCTGATTTGTGTCACGCAACAACCAATCCTTCTGGCTGCTGAAGACGTGAGGATATTGGTCTGAAGGATATTGGAAAGATATTGGTCTTGTCTTGGAAAAAAACTTCTGATGGCCAAAACTCATCGAGGATGGCCAGAAGAAAAGGTAAAAATTAAGAGGACGGGTGGGACCCCAAAAGGTCCTGAGAGAATCCTCATTCCCTGGCTATGCAAGGCCGTGCTGAGGTCTGGGCAGACTTAGGATCTGCTCAGGGTAGAGCTCAGCACCAGGCAGGAATCACCCAGTCTCAGCGGCCGCAGTCTGCAACAGCAGTGCATGCCTACCCAGGGACAGGTAGGCACAGCATGGGCAGCCCTAATTTCTTCTCTCTTTAGCTTCTTTTTCAGCCTCCCCTCCCTATTGCTTCTGAGTTTTCATCCTTGGCCACACAAGCTCTGTTTTAGGCCTAGAATAAAATATTTGGAGCTGCTACAATCACAGCTCCAGGGAAGGTCCTGCAGGGTTGGAGGATGCAGGTGGGAGCCTGCAATGTGCCCAGGGCAGCCTGGCCAGGGACACTTCTCCCCATGTCCTCTCCCAGATGTCTCCCAATAGCATCAACACACAATGACATAACACAATAACATAAATAAGCCAGATAGTGCTGTCATGGCTTGCATTCTCCCTCTTCATGCTTGTTGAGCTACTCTTGCCATTTTGATGGATCTTTCTCTCCAGGAAGCATCAAATATCTTCATTTTCCAGGTATCATCTGGGCTGAGATTAGTCATTCTTGACACGGGAATTTTCCAGCTAACAGATCAAGCTTCTCCTACTGGGCACAAAATATTTAGATGTTGTCTTGCAAGACTTAATGAATTGCTTGAAGTTTGCTGTGCACTCAGGCTCCTGTGTTCCTGCAAGGAAGGGCTGTTGGTGCAGCTCAGAAGAGATGGAAGGAAAGCTAACTGGGAATTGCCAGTGTTGGTGAGATGCTGCCCTCCTGCCAGTCCCTCTCCTGAAGTGGAAGATGGAGCTACATCCAAAACAGGAGAAAACTAGGAAATGTGAGCATGGCATTAACACCCAAAGGCTCACACAGCCACTGGGAATTGCTGGGGCCAAGGGTTTCTCCAGCAGTCTTCATGATTTGAAAAATAATTTCTTCCCCCTCCTTTTGGCCAGAGCAGTGATTGCTGTTGGTTGGTTTAGACAGTGAAAGAGTGGAATATTTTGGAAAGAATGAAAAAAGTAATAATATCTGGGAACATTTCCATTTCCCTCAAATCTTGCTTAACTTGATTTAAGGTTTTATTAAGGACACAGATTTGTTGACAATAAAATTATTTCTCTGAGCTGGGAGAGGTAAAGCAGATTGTTACACACAGAGAGAAGGGAGCTGACTGCTCTCATAAATAAGTCAATGTGTTACTCCTGCTAGACTGGAAGTGCAATGACAGCTCTTCCAGATGCTGATGCTCTACTTCTCCATGACCTTCAGTAAACTTAAATTTGCTAAAAATACCCTACAAAAGCACACGTGCTTCAGGGCTACAGAAACACCTGGAGCAGGGGAGATTTGGAATGATCAGATTCCTGCTCCCTACCTCAAAACCCAGCCGTGTTGAGTATTGCACCTCTGCTCCCATTTAACGTGCCCAGATCTCCATCGATCATCTCCACCGTGGCTGATGTGCTTTGTGGCCAGGGAGCAGGGAAGGGCAATGGAGCCTGGGGCTGCTGAGCCTCCCAAGGGTGGTGTGGATGTGCGCCTGCTGCATGCCAGCCATTTCGGGAGCAAATCCTGGCATACGAGGGGAGACAGGGGCTGCTGAGCCACACTGCATTATTTAGGGAGAAGATTATTTCAGATTATGTTTCTAATAGGGTTGTTTGCATACACACCCAGTCTCGCTCTTCTCCCTCCCCTGCCTTGACACACCAAAGAGGTAGGCGCATGGCAGTGGTCAAACATGTAATGCAACTTAAAGGGAACAGGAGATGGAAGCACATTAAATTCCAAAGCAGAGCTTCATTTTGGGATGAAAGTTCCCTCATTCCTCAAAATGCAGCTGATGTGCAGCCAGTGACTACCCCAGCAGCCAGCAAGGGCATCTCAGCGTCCCTCCCTGAGACCCAACAGAGGAAACAAATCAAGTGTCATCGAGACCCAGGCTTTTCCTCCCCTTTATTTGCAATTTGATGTCTGAGATGCATAAGGAAAGAGAAAGCATGAGTATGACAGGGTGATTAATGCTTATCTTACCCACGCAGAGAATAAGTTACCAATCATCAGCCACTCTGTCCCTATCTCCTTATTTAAAATGCAAACTAACGTGAATGAAACAATAACATTTTAATTAGATGGAAGTAGAAAAGCTACAGGAGAATGATATCACTGCAGCAGTCTGAGGTTCCTGAGCCACATGTAATTACTTTGATAGATAACACAGTAAAACGAGAGTTAAACAGCACAGTTTTCACAACACTTTTTGCATCGCTCCGTGTCTCTTCTCGCTTACAGTGTTAGAAACCAGGGACAACTAGGCTGGGAAACGACTTTCCTTCCAGTGCAGCAAGGACAGCCCTCTGGGGAGCAGAGCCAGCCCACTCTCCGACCCTTCCTGCCACGTTACCTGTCTTACATTAAAAAAGAAGAAAAAATAAGCCCCACAGCTCCAAACCAGATGATGCCCACAAAGTGTTACAGGATATAAAGCGTGACGCAAAGCTGGGTGTGCAGGCACACGGCCTGACATGGAGCCGTGGTGATGAAAAGAAGAGCACGGTCACATTGCCAATGGGGCTCATGTCCCTGGCCAGGGAATGGGGAGGAAGAGCGAGAGCAGCAGTGGGTACCCATGGCTCAGAGATGGTCACCTTCATCACTGCCTGGGGCTAAGCAATGAAGTTACTGCATGTATGAAGCTGGCAAAAAAAAAAAAAAAAAAGAAAAAAAGAAAAAAGAAAGGAAAAACTGGAAGTGAAGTGACCCATGAAACTTTTCACAAATATAAGGATGTACTCTAACTAAAAAAGGTAATGAAAGACTGCCCTAGTCAGCTCTGATGCTAACTTGCACTCTGGTGTGGTCCAGGGATCAATCCCTTTGTAGCTCCTTCCCCCAGGGTCACTGCAGCTGCAAGCCCAAATTTTGGAGAGGCACAGCCCGGACCACACGGCGTAGCGAGGCTTTCGAGACGAGGCCCGTTGCCAACACAAAATGTGTCACAGTGAATCATCCGCGCACCGGTTTCAAAGTACAAAACTGTTCCCTGAATCATGGTAAAAAGCACAAATGTTCTGCTCTGAAAAAGGAAATTCACTGACTCCTTCTTGAGCCAAAAATAGGGGAAAAGGTTATGTAATTCATTTACTTTGAATAATAAGCATTTCAAAGTTATTTAAACAGCACTAATACCAGGAAAATCTCTGTTTATTTAATTGGTCCGTTTTTGCTATGGGATTGATGCTGGTGCTCCAGGCAAGCTTGTCTCATTCACTTTAAAACAATTTAAACACAAAACTTTACCCAACACCTGGGAGAGGCTGGCAGGGCAGCAGCCTCGCTTCATATCTACGTTACTGCCTTAAACCTGTGCTCCTAAAAAACATCCCATTTTTGTTGAATAGTATGTTGTGAGCAGAAGGAGAAGCTGGAAGCGTTTTGTGATTAAGTCTTGGAACAAGCTGGTTTCTTAGGGGTGACCAATGCATGTTTTGTTTTGCCCCATTTCCAGCCCAATAAGCTTGGCTGGAGCCAGATTTCTGACAAGTCGCAGCTAGAATTACAAATGAAAAAGCCATGCTTATTTTTAGCTGAATTTCTTGTCTCCTTGGATAATAACTCCACTTTCCTCAGCAGTCTTTGCAATTCATTCTTTGTGACTGGACACAAAAGCCCTGTTTTCTATGAGATCACTTATCTCCAGCAAAGCTTCAATGGAGTATTGAACGAAAGTATGAAAACTCTGTCAAAACAACCACTGTCCCAGCCCGGAAAGTCATTTTTCATGCCTTCTTCCTTGATGTTTGCTGGTAGTAATTTTCATCAGGTTCATTGCCAGACAGGGTGGGGGATTTTCTCCCCAGCAGCCTCCTGGGATGCGGAGCACAGCCCTTCACCACCGGTGAAGAGGTCTTTGATTGCCAACCCCGTTCCCGGGGGATTCCCAGGAATCTCCCTGTCGATTCACCACGCGTCCATGATTTATGCCAATAGATATGTTGCAACGCACATGCACAATAAAAGCAGCCTTGGCAAGCTGA
Organism: Platalea leucorodia; assembly: GCF_965183815.1. NCBI lineage: Eukaryota > Metazoa > Chordata > Aves > Pelecaniformes > Threskiornithidae > Platalea > Platalea leucorodia. The sequence continues at coordinate 14,145,621 of NC_138835.1, read as the reverse complement.
TACAGGGTTGATGCTGGAAGCATTGGGCTCACCCAGCTCCGAGGAAGGAAACCAGCTTTGCCCCGCTGCGACACAAACCTTGTGTTTGGGACCGGTGTCTGTTTATAAGTGAAAGCAGCCAGGCAGAAAGACCCATTCTCCACCTGAGTGGTTTCAGGGCTGCCGAGACGCTGACCTGAAAGGCCCCAGACATGGGCTAGCTCTTGGCAGAAGAGCAGCACCGTTCCTAAGGGGATGCTGGGTCTGAAGAGGAGTAGCCAGTCGGTTGATGCAATGACTCCATGCGGCACAAGCAGGTTTTGCAAACGTGCTTGTGTGAGATTTGTAGGACAGAAATAGAGGGAAATCTGCTAACTATTAAGGTTTTCCTTTAGTGTAAAGCACTGGGGTGTGGACCAGCCTCCCAGAGAGGAAAGCAGCCCATTGCTGAAAAGGAATTAATGCCCAGAAGATTTTCAGCTGCGCTTCAATTTTGTATCAACAGTACCCACAGGCCACAAGTCACAATAATCTCTAGAGCTGGATCGATACGCATGGCCTTAAAAACAAGCTGCTCTTCGTTGTCATGAGGATGGCTCAGGAAAGGCGTTAGTGCAAATCCGCATGGAAAATCAGGGATTGCACCCTGTCAGACACAGCTCCAGCAAAAGCCACCCGTCACAGCCACGCTGGTCCAGCCCCGTAAAACTGCGAAATAGGAAAAGTCATGCAAATCCCCCAAACCAGCTCCTTCTCCTGAAAAATCACCTGAAATGGGTATTTTTTTTGCTGAGTTTGAAGGCATGGCTCTGATTTACAGCCCCAAGGGAAAGCGGCCCCTGTCTCCTCTGAAAAGAGCTGAATTCAGCTCGGAGGCAGGGGCACCGGCTGCGCGGGGGCGAGCAGATGCGAGGAAGTCGGTCTGTTCGCTGGCGTACGGCTTCTGTGCAAAGCTACAGCTGCAGTTGTAGAGTTTGAGTCAATAGTTGCTTTAACAGAAAACCAGTTTTGTTTTGCTGGCACAAAGGCCTCTTCTATCAGTACCCAGCAGGAGGTATATAAAACTGTCATTTCTTGCCCTGTTTCTGCCCTTGTCTCTTTGCTTCAACTTTTTACAGGCTGCCAGTGGGTTTTTTATTGCTTTAGGTTTTTTTGTTTTAATTGAAACTGAGTAAATTACATTTTTTCCTAAATAATTGATGAGTTTAACAAAGTTTTCCATTATTTCACAGGGAAGAAACCAGCAACCTTCAGAGCAGAAAACAGAAATGTTATTTGAACTTGTTTTGTGCAAGAGCAAGGAGACATAACCTCTCAATGAGGGGGGCAGCCCCTGAGGGCCCTTAAAAGCAACTTTTGCCCGGGCAAATTTAAGGGATGGAATTTAGCACAGCACTACACGATATGAGAAAACCTCTAGAGTATGCCCTGCAATTTTCCCTTTCCGAAACACACTTGTTTCAAAGGAATGAAGACAAAAGCCAGCTTTATTTCTGGCTGTAATATCACTATATATCATAGAACCATAGGATCGTTAAGGTTGCAAAAGACCTTTAAGATCATCAAGTCTAACCGTTAACCCAGCACTGCCAAGCCCACCGCTAAACCATGTCCCTCAGCACCACATCTCCCCGGCTTTTAAATCCCCCCAGGGATGGGGACTCAGCCCCTGCCCTGGGCAGCCTGGGCCAGGGCCTGGCAGCCCTTTGGGGGAAGAAGTTTTTCCTAATACCCAACCCAAACCTGCCCTGGCGCAGCTTGAGGCCCTTTCTTCTTGTCCTGTCGCTTGATATGTGGTAGTCTTTCCTGAAACATCTCCATTGATAAAAGGGGGGGAAGAAGGAAAAGAGAAGCATTAACAAAAGTGGAAGACCTTCTGCATCGTCTCCCTGTGATACAGCCGTTCCCTGCAGATCACATCTCTCTAACCCTTTTTAGAGGAACTCGGGCTACACAGGGAGTGACAGGGGTGGGAGACCTCATTTGCTGGAAGAGACAGAGCTGGCAAGCAGTAATATGCTTGGCATCTCATTCTTGAAATAAATAGCTCCTGCCATGCTTCATCTTCCTTCTTTTTTCTAGCGGACCCCTAGCATTAATAACAGTGGTGAGCCAGATGCCTGTGCCTTCTTATAAAGGAGCAGAATAGCTCCCTCTGATACAGCTCAGCTACTCTATCCTAAAGCCCTACCAATGCTTGTAACCTCAAATACTCCTCTTGCTTCCAGCACCTCCTTTAGCCCCCAGCCTTCCCCTAACACAGTGGGAAGCCACTCTAGAGAGGGTGAATTTAAAGAGCAGGTTGCTAAGGGATTGCACCAAGCTGAAACTTCAGTGAAATGGGGCAAGACCATGGGAAGCACCGATAGGACTCGGTGGGATTTGGGAGGAGCAGGGAGGGGGCAGGCAGATGGGGTGGGTTTGTGGTTGGGAGCTGAACTTGGGCAGCTGGGTGCTGGGAGCTGCTGCCTGTTTGTGTTTTGCTGTTATTACCACCTCTCTGCCCTGGCCCCTTTTAAAAGTCCATTTCTCTGGATAACTGTGGTTTTGTTTTCACTGGAAGCACTGCCCTGAGACACGTTGTCAGTGAGACCCTCATACTCTGGCTTGGTGATGAACTGAGGGAAAATAAAACCATAATGGAGCTCGCTGGAAATTCTTTGATCTTCTTGCTGCTCCAAGCAGAGTGTGTTTAGCAGTGAGCTAGAAGGTCTAATAGGCTTCTGCCATTTTCTCTGACTCTCAGAAAAATGGCTATTGTAGCTGCTAGTGCTCTATCTTCAAACAAACCCCCTTTCTCACTAGACACTAAAGAATAAATGATATTTGCTTGGCTCCAGGATGCTCTTGGAAAACAACCAGCAGATCAGGCAGTTTCTGGACATGCTGCCATTGCATTGACTTGTCTCCAGTTAAAGCTGGGCTGGTTATTCCTTTCCAATACCCTAACGCTGCCCTTGAGCAATAGTTGCCCTTAGGAGGTCTCACCACTGCATGACTCCCTCTTAGAGAAAAGGGGGGAGAGGTTTCCCTTCCCCTTTGCAATAAGAGGCAATCTCTTAGTGAGCAACAAGTATGCCAGTGACAGAGCCAGAATCTGTACAAAACCACAGCGAACGAGTGGCATCACTCCGGTGATTATTTAGACTGTGAGCTCTTTGGCACATAGAATCATAGAATCGTTTAGCTTGGAAAAGACACTTAAGATCATTGAGTCCAACCGTTAGCCTAACACTACCAAGTCCACCATGTCCCTGAGTGCCACGTCTACACGTCTTTTAAATACCTCCATGAATCATCCTTTAATGTTGTTTGTGCAAGACTGAGTGTACAGGATCCGGGGGCTCGGGGTCCCAATACACACAGCTACGGCTGTTTAGCAGCAATAGCCAAGGAGCAGGTTAGGCCCTGAGGTTTGTGTCGTTCCTTTACGCATCTCAGAACTGCATCTCAATGGCAACCTGCAGAGCAGATGCCAAAACAAGTCTCAACACAAGTTGCAGAGCCAATGTCCTGCAAAAGGCCCTTTGCATTATTCAGTGTGGTGGAGCCTGCAGCAGCTTCTCTGCAGAGCTGGAGTGTGAGCCTGATCCATGGTGAAAAGCAAACCAAACCTGATTCCTGTCCTGGCAACTAATGGGTTTGGCCACATTTCACAATGTGACGTTGGTGACATTTCTCCTCCCTGAAAAGTGAACTTGGGCAGGGCATTCAGTTCCTCAGAGGAGGGGAGGGACAGAGAAGGACCCAGACAGAAGATCAGACACAAACCCATTAATAAAGTCCATAATGAGGTGCTGAGCCCATGGCATTACACCTGACAAATTCATCACATGAAGATACAAAAGAATAAAACAGCTCCAGATAATTGCTGGGCATGCGAATATGTTCAGTGTCATCTTAAACTTGGTGAGATTAATTTTCCTGACAGCTTGTTTAAAAGGAAAGTAGGCTATATAATTAAAAGAAATAAAACCCTCACAGATGGCCTATTGTGTGACCAGCGAAGGTTACCTTCCGAGGTTCTCGCCTACCTGGATGTCAGCATTTCCCAGCGGTTTTTATGCCTCCAGCCCTTTCCTTTGGCCGTGGAACCACAAGCAGGCTTTCAGGCACTGATTTTTGCAAAATGGCAGTCTTAGATGTAGATTTCTTGATTCAAATATTCTTAACATTTGCCTATAAAGCACCAAGCACAAATCAGCACCGTATAAACCGGAGTAATAGAAAAGCCAGGCTGTTAATCTTCATAATGTGCCTCTCAGTGGGGATTTCACTTGAATGTTATTTGCATTAAATATGATACTGAGTGCTGGATATGGAGTTATAAATAAATTAAAGGCCGTATTTAAGTCAAACACTGTCCCACTGTTGACTGCAGACTCAGGCGTGAGAGCTGTTCACAGGGGACCGGACAGATTTGGTCGGCTGCCTGACTTGCTGGAGGAAATGGTAGTGGCAAGTTCCATCATCGGTGCTCTGAGAAACTCATTTTGGGGGGCAAATAAACCTTAGTGGGGTTCGTAGTGTCAGCCCAAACTCTAGTAGTGCTGGCTGTATTGTGGACACTTTGGCTTGGGCAGAATAGAGTATAGGTTTGCTGGAGCTGAGGTTCACCAAAATACCTCAAGTGTTTTTAATTTGATATATAAGCATCTTAATTATAGCAACATAGTCAGCCTTGCTCTTCTGGCAGTAAGGTAAAAAAAGTTTGTCCTAAAGCGAGATGAATTCATCACGTATTTCAGGCAAATAACTAAAGAAAACTGCTCCTGGCCTCAGAGTATAGGAACTGATAGATGGGTTTAACTGCGTAAAAGTGAAAGAGCTGAAGCTTTTGATGATGACAATTAAAATCCCTGGAGTAAACACAGGGTGTTCCAGCGGCAGGACCGTGACTCCTGCGGCACAGACCCTTTTGGGAAGAGCTTTGGGACCCAGCTCTCCTCCTTCTCCCTGGTCCGTCTTGCCTGCAGCTGAGCTCAGAGGAGCAGCGAGGGCACGAGCACGGCCGGTGGCACGGGCACAGGGGCTCGGCTCGTGCAACACAAACTGCGCCTGCTTTCCACCTGACCCCTCAGCAGTCAGTGGCCTGAATTGAGGAGGAGATCTGGGCAGTGGGAATTGGGGCTCTGGTCCCAACTTACCCATCACCCTGAGAAATGTCGTGCTCCCTGCAAACCTTGCCGCAGCAGCACAGCTGCCAGCATTGTGATTTTTACAGAGTCAGGCAGTTTGTAAACTATTAAGAAATGGGAGTTGTGCTGGCTCCCTTGCTCCGTGGTGTGGGAGGATGTTGCCTGATTTGGACCCTGGGCTGGAGGACGGCAAGGTGGGAAAGACTATCTAGACCTGAGTGCAGGAGAGAAGGGTTTGGGGTTATTCTGGTTTGCTTCAAACCTGGTAATAGCCACTGGGAATAGCTGTGGTATCCGTGGCAGAGAACAGCGTGGCAGCATGGACCTGAAACATCCCTCTACCCCAGGACACAAATTAGACCACAAATATTTGGAGGGAGGTACACGATCAATGCAACATCACACCACACTTCTGTGCCCTCCTGACTGCCTGGTGCTGCCCAGCCCACTAATCCATCTCTAACCCCCTGAGCAGCTTTCAGACCCTGCTAGCTTATTTGTAACCCACCTCCTACAAAACCACAAACCCCCATTCCTTTGCTTTCCTCTCCCCCTCCCCACTCTCTGCTTATGGATTTCCTTCACAGCGACCATGCAGGCACGAGGCTGTACCTGTACCTCTTGTACTGCTGAGGATGGGAGCAAAGAAAATTCAATTAGACTTTCAGGGGAAAAAAAAAAAGTATATCCCAAAGGGGCAGTGAACTTATCGGTTACTTTATTGCTGCTTTTCCCCAGCGTCCTTCTCTGCCACAGCTCCTCTCTGCCTCTCGGAGCCTCAGGTATTACAGGATTTCTTTCCTGGCATGGCTTGGTCTCCGGGCTGGACCAGGACGGCCAGGCTGGCCGTGTGCCCTGCTCTGCTGGGCTGCTGCACTGTGATACACCTTCTGACCAAATTCCTGCATATCTTTTTGGTCTTTTGAGGGATTTTCCATCCTGCAGCTCTCCTGACCTGGCTGGGAAGCACCTGTGAGCTGCCAAAGCAGTGTGAAGGAGACCAAGCTCGGGGTAGAGTTTGTCCCTTGGGTTAGTGGCTGCAGTCTATTAACTGTTTGGGGCATACACATCACCCCATCATTGTATTTGCAGAGCAAATATCTATTTATTAGTCTGAACCTGTATTTCCCCTTTCTCCTACAGTGCTTTATCACACTTCACATCCTTGGAGTTAAAGAACAAGTACGTATGACAATGTCACAAGCCCATGACTGACAGTGATGATAAAAAAATGAAACGAGGGCTCTGGGGAGGGAAACTCATTCCTGTGAGTTTCTCTTTTGAATGAAACAAGTATATTAAAATGTATAAATTGTCCCTGTGAGGATAAAATGTAAGGTCTTTGCAGGAGGAATCAATAGAGTGATGCGAGCAATGAGCTAAACTTTCCCAGTAGCTGTGTGAGTTGCATTTTTATAAGATGGTTTTGAAAAAATCATAGAATAGCAGGGAAAAGCAGGTTAATTTGTTATTGAACATAGAATCATAGAATCATAGAATCGTTAAGGTTGGAAAAGACCCTTAAGATCATCAAGTCCAACCGTTAACCTATCACTGCCAAGTCCACCACTAAACCACGTCCTCAAGCACCACATCTCCCCGTCTTTTAAATACCCTCAGGGATGGAGACTCAACCACTTCCCTGGGCAGCCTGTTCCAATGCCTGACTACCCTTTCAGTGAAGAAGTTTTTCCTAATATCCAACCTAAACTTCCCCTGGCGCAGCTTGAGGCCGTTTCTTCTCATCCTATCGCTTGTTGCTAGGGAGAAGAGACCGACCCCCACCTCGCTACAGCCTTCTTTCAGGCCGTTGTAGAGAGCAATAAAGTCTCCTCTCAGAGACTTACGACTTATTAAACAAGTTCTCCAAGGAAACAAGGTGATATGACAGTCCTACTAAGTACAGAGACCACATTTATTCCGTTCAGCACTGCAGACCTGCATTGCTCTTGATTATGTTACAATTAATAGGATGTGGCATTGCAAAGACTGTATTAATTAGCTCCTTGGAGTCCTGATCAAAAATAGTGGTCTGCTGAGCTAAATGCCATCCTGCATCAAAGTGTTGATAGCTGACATGCAGCAGGTCTTTGCTCCACAGGTCTGGGTGAAGCTGATAAGTTGGTAGACCCCCTTCTTCAGCGTTAAAGGAGGAAGAAAATGAGATGGTTAAGGGATGAGATTGCTCCTCCTGCTGCTAAACACCATGCAAAGCCTTGAGCAGCAGAACCAAGGCAGCGGGTGAGCATCCGTCAGGCTGAGCCTGCAAGGGCAGGAGAGGACCCATCGGCAGGGCTGAGCTGCTCAGGAAGAGAAGGCAACCAGCACATCCACTGCATGGCAGAAACCAGGGCAAACAGACTGCAACTTTCTCCTGGAGTCCCACTGCCTGCTCAGAAAATAGAGGTCCGTGCATCGGCTCTGTAAGCCAGTGTCTGTCAGAGAAGACAGCCTTGTGTTAGCCCTTTCTCTTGCAATGGAAACCATCCTGCAGGCTCCAAAAGTCAGGCAAGCACTCCAGGCAAAGGGACAGCAGGTTTTCATGGGCCCCAAAGAAACAGCACCTGGACAACTTAGGATATTTTACCATATGATAGTTCAAAAAACCTGCTGTTGGCAGGAGGCAGGGCTTGCTGGCACAAGCGAAGTGTTGTGCTGAAGTGTGATCTCTCCTGGGGTCATTCAGCAAGTGGGAAGGCATGGAAAGATTAAACTAGATCCACCCTGAGTCCCTGAAATGAAGGTCCTCAGACAGCTTCCAGGACCCCAGGAGTCTCCTGATGGGCATACCGCGTGCTAAGGGACTGTTTGCTAATCAACTCCTTCGTTTCCTCTGGAGCAGGAACAAATCTCTTGAAACAAGGTAAACCATTCGCTTCAAGAGTGTAAGTTGGCTGTAACGGCAGTGGCCCAAAGTTTATTTTTTATTATCTAGAGGGAGTAATAATTGGCAGGAAAGTACCAGAAGGTATTTTTAAAGGGAAGGGAAAATGCTGAAATCAGGCTATATACCCAGTCCTGACTAGGCTGCTTGTTTCTCTTTTATATATTTAGGAATTCGCCGGGCAAACAGACACCTGGAAGGTGTTATAAAGGGAGATTTACTGCACAGAGTTCAGCATTTGGGAGGTGTATATCCACAGGGCGGCTGTAAATCCAGGGGAGCCGGCGGGCAGGGAGGCCGCCCGCGAGGATGGCGAGGGGCTGCTCCACCGGAGCCGGCAACATGGCCACGAGCAACGCCACCAAACCAGGGCACGTCCTCCGGCTTAGCTGTCACTCCGATGCCTCTCTGGTTTACTGATACTGCATAAGCTTTTCGCTCTGTGTGTGGTTTTATAGTTTAGAGGTACTCCTAGAGTTTTCATGAGCACTTTGCATAAAAGAGATGCTTTTTTCCCCCTTTCAGATACTGAAGACTTAGTGAAAGTTTATGTTTTTTCCTTTTTTTTTTCCATTTCCACTAGGAAAATCTCATCTCTGATTTCCATCTTCAACTGACAATTGTCTCTAGTCCCCGAGAACTTAAAACCTTCAGAGAAACCTCACTAAACTTTATCTCTCTAAAAAAAAGTTCAGTTAAAAAGACCTTGTTCATTCTATTATTTTTTCTCCCTAGGAGAAAAAAAGCCCCCATGAAGTCGCGCCCGGCAGTACACTCTCTGCTCGAGAATTATTGAAGTGAAAAAGCCACAGGAGACGAGAAGCAAATCTCACATGCTCAAACCACCTGTGGGTGACCGGCTCCTCCAGCCCGCCAGACGGACCTTCTCCGAAGGCCAAGGATGAGAGCAGCACTCCCCGGCGAGGTCCAGCCCTGTCCCGCAGCATGCCCTGTCCCGCAGCATCCCCTGTCCCAGCAGGAGCCGGGGGAGCCACAGGTTTCTGGTGCCCCAGGGAGGGAGGAGGAGGGTGGGCTTCCATGCACAGATGCACCAGGAGGGCACTTGGGTATAGGGATATCAAATTGTCTCACCGCTATTTCCCTCCCATCCATGGAAAACTTAACAACAGATACTTTGAATGCAGGAAAATACTGGGAACGAACCAGCAGCTCAGAAATTTCTGCTACCCAGACAGGGTTAGTACTCCATTACCATCACCTTTTCTAAACCAGCCCCAAGCACTTGTTTCCTGAATAACTCATCAGCTCAAATGATTTATCATCAGCTTTTTTCTTTTTTTAATCCCACACCTAAGATGCTTTGAAATTGAATAGAAGAAATGGCATCCACAGGAGGCAAAACGTGGGGGCTGATGTTATTGGAGCATGATGAGTTAGCTGGCCCACTCCCCCAAGAGCTTCATTTAAGGGGAAAAAAACCCAAACCTTTCCAAGTGATCACGCTCTCACACAGTTACAGAATGGAGCTATTCAGCCCAGCCTGGGCAGGGGATGGCATGGGTGCTTGGTGCCCGCAGCCAGGCAGAGGAGCCGCACGTGGCCCCGTGCCCATGTCTTGCTCAGGTCCCTGTCCACGGCAGGGCTCATGCAAGTGTGATTTTTCTGTCCCCTGTCCTCCAAGACACGTCCTGCCACCCTCCAGGCTGCAGCCCTGCAGCACTCACTCCTCATTCACTGCCAAGGAGCAGCCCTTGCGCTTGGTGCCATCTGCACCCCAGGACGCGAGGTGGAAGCGATGCCCAGCCGTGCTGGAGGAGCTCCATGCTCCCTCCACCATCAGGAGGGGAGCTGCTGGGCCATCAACCATCCTGATGCCAGACCAGCATTAATTCTGATGCAAAGCGCTTTTGGCTTGCATTGCACAGAGGTTTGGGACTAGCGAGGATGACATTTTGTAAGGGAATTTAAAAATATCAAGTCAAATTCCATAATAAAGGCAGCAAAATTTGTCACCTGGGGAAGGGCAGCTCTTCATGAAACCAGGAGACTGGCTTGCCCAGGTCCCCTGCTTGGACGTGTTCTTGCAGAGGGTGATGAAGGCCAGGAGCTAAGACTGGACTGGTCTCAGACAGTCAGACCAGACAAGCAACCGCAGGGTGCTCATGTGTGCATAGAAGCAGGGAAAAGGCCAGGAAAGCTTGGAATTAATTTATAATCTGATTTTCTCTACCATGCCAGACTGAGGGTGCTGACACCCCCGTGAGAGGGACGCAGGGTATGGAGATACAGGGAGGACAGGCGTTGGAAGATGAAGCATCTCCAGCTTCATATGGCACAAGTGGCTTATACTGGCGAGCAACCAGACAGACTGGGGATACAATAACTCAGCTTCATCTGCTTAATGCAAGGGAAAGGAGGGATGTCAGCACTGGGGCTGTTGGGTTTGGCATCTCATGACATCTACTTTAGGGCTAGATGGCCACAACACTCAAACTTTCCCACCTTGTCAGCTCTGGACCCCACCACGCTCCCCAGCCTCTCCAGATACCTTTGCTCACCCGCTCTCCCGTGCCCCTCAGCAAGGGGTAATTTCACAGTAGGGAAAACGCGACGGCGACAGCGTCGAAGCCCCAGGCCCGTCCTGCCCCGCGTGCGTGCCGTGGTGGGCTGCTGCCCGTCACGCCTGCCTCGGGCAGGACACAGAAGCGTTTCTAAACGTCAGGAAGCGAAAGTGCCATCTGTGAGTCTCAAGCAGATGCTGCACAGAGACGATAGTAAAAGCCTTTAAGGGAAAGGAGGGGGGAAGTAGGGAGAAGACAATTAAATAGCTGTTTTAAACGATCTGGAAGAAGATTAAAGGCAGCTGCCGTTTTTTTTTTTTTTTTTTTTTTTTTTTTTTTTTCTGTGGGAAGAGGAACCACTAGATTACCTTCATCTCTTCTGCCTTTACAAACTGCTGTTAAGAGGAAAACCTAAGAGCTAAATTGATCGGCCACATTTCCTCATTCTTTTATTATCCCTCCAGCTGACATCACGGGAAGGGGGAGGGAAAAAGAAATCAAGTGAATTAAAATCAATTGGGGGAAAAAAAAGAAGAAATTATGTAAGAACTGGCAAAACACAGCAGGCCAAGTGGTTATATAAAGCAATGAACACAAGAGCTTATTTAATTTAGATCTAGCTGCAAGACGGACCACAGTGTAAACGGGCTGGGATTAGGCAAACTGGGCTGTCACCATGCATATGCTGAATTAAAGCCCTGGGTTCGCTGCACAGTCCATGGAGAAAAGGCAACTCTTCTTTAGGGATGCTCCTGCCACCCCTGACGGGCACCCCACTGGGCGGGTGTCTCTCTCCATCACTGTGGGGACAGATCCAGACACATTTAAACACCAACATCTTCATTTTCTTGTCTACCCGAGGGGCTGGCAGCACCGTGACCCGACGGGACACCTTTCGTGGGACACAGTCCGGCCACAAAGGTGCCGGTTTGCTGTGCCGGCGGAGGGGTCAGCGGCACCCAGGCATGGGCTCCTCTGGTGGGCAGAGATCCTTTGTGTGTGTGTGTAGCCAAAACAGTTTCATCAGCCAGGCCCAATGGGTGGGATTATCACTGCATGGAGCTGTAGTGAGTGATTTAAAACAGTACTGTTATTAAAAGCTATAGTAGGAATTTGGCTGTGACCTAAGGAAAAGAAACCAACTTCAATTCCTCTAGTCAACATTAGTATAAATGCAAGATTCCTGAACTGAAGCCATTGACTAATCCTGGATATGATTTGCCAGCAAACGCGGAGAAAATTCAGCCATTTGGTTTTATGGGTTGCTATTTTCGTGTATTACAGAGAGATGCTTGTCATGTTTATTTACACGGCACCACAGAGCTGCCAGTGGGCAGAGCCCTGCCGTCCATGGCACTGACCGTGTGCTGTCGCAGCAGAAAGCCCATCACACCACTGTGCTCCTCACCAGAGGAAAGCGTAAGGGAGTGATTGCAACATCGTGCATGGAATTAATAACTTTGTGGGTCTCTCACACAAACGGGAGTTGAATAGATGTCCTCGGAAGAGTGTGTAGAGAGCATGGTAATGGATGCTGAGAGGCCAGGCTGCACCTTATCTCTCTCAGCTCCATCACCTGGTCCTTCCTTCCCGACCTCTTCAGACCTGAGGCTCTTTGGCACATTCCTTCGAAGGCATCGCAAGAAGAAATGTAGGAAGAAATAAAGCAGAGGACCTCCTTGGGCAAGCGGTTGTTTCATGTGCAGAGTTATTTACTCTACAAATCATCTGAACTATGAGCAGACTTCATAAAACATAATAAGCAAGGGATGTGGAGGGACAGGCGAGCTGCAGCCAAGCAAGGGTGGGCTGACACAGAGCAGCGCTGGAGCAGCCGTCCACCCAAACCCGTGAGGAGGTCCAGGGAAGCTCCCAGTGTGCTTCCCAAGAAGTTGCCCTATCAAATGAGCAACTTGGCGCTGACGGAGCTGTGACAGTTTATGGAGGCTCAGGGCCTGCTGCCATGTGTTTTAATAAATGGGTTCACACCAGCTGTCCGTGCAAATAAAACATTAGCATGTGTCAGACACTATCTACCCAGGCGCTTGCCATAACTTCGGGGACATTTTGCAGCAGAGCCATCCAAGCACAGACCGTGCCATGCCAGCGGGACAACACACTGCTCCCTCTCCCGTGTTGCAGGGTGGAAGAGAGCTGCCCACACCCAGGCTCCCCTCGCACGTGTGCCCGATCCAGGCTCAATTAAAACCCTGAGATTTTAGGTCGAGGAGTTGCCTGACGCTGCGTGCGGGGACTGATGGTGCACCAGGATTGTAGGTATTTCTTTCAACTTCCCCTCTTTCCCCAGGTCCACTAAGGACCACTCCAGAAAAGAGGCAAAAAGGTAAGAAAGTAAGAAGCAACAATGGAAAAATTATTTGCACAGCCACCTGGCCATTAAAATTAAGACCTATTTGAAAGACAGGGCTGAGAGTGTACGGTGCTAACGGCATGCAGGGCAGCGCCTGATGGATGGGACACTCAGCCGGGTCCTGTTTCGGGGGAGCTGGCCCCAGAGCCAGCAGCACGGCCGTGAAGTAGCCAAACCCACAGGTACCAACCCGCAAGTGAACAGAGGAACCATTTCATTCTGCCTCGGAGCTCTCCTCTCTGTTGCTGCCACAATGAGGAGCTTTTAAAACCTCCTCCAGCTGAAGTGGCACGAAAACATGAATTTACTTGTATCGGGATGGCTTTAAGAGGTGTTTAATTTCTGTGGAAAAAAACCTAAAATTGGCTGCAGCGTGTTTTAGAGGATGTCTGCCAGTTAAAGTGTTAACTAGACCTAAATAATGTGGCTATAATGGACTTATTCCTGCTACCAGATCCCATGCTGATGCCAATATTCAAACCAGATATCCCTAACAGACAGAAGTAACAGGCAAGCTTGGCAGTGAAGAATATATAATAAACCAGATTCACCGGCTGATTTAAGCAGCTGCAAGGATAGTGATAAACAAAGCTGGGAAATAGTACTGTTCTCAAGACTTAAGTATCCGCGCCACACAGCGCTTAGGTCTCGATGGCACGAGGTGAGACGTGCAGGGCCCGGCCGTAGTGATCGTGGTGACCCATGGTGACACCCTGAAGAACATCGCACTTATTGCTCTTCCTGCTTATCCTGACAGGCTGCCCTGAGCAATCTGTCATTACTAGAAGAATACCAGCAGTTACTTCTGACAGCTGTTGTGGAGCTCAAGTGGTACACGTTAAGTAATATGAGCAAAAACCAAATACGCCGAGTGTTGTTTGAACACTTTTTTTTTTTTTTCTTGTTATAAGGAATCCTGACTGCTCACACACAGTCTAGTTTCACTCGGAAATGTCATTCAAACTTAAATATTCAAAGCAAATAGTGAGGGACTTTTGCAAAAAGAGAGATGTTAAATTAATACGCTCAAATATTCATCCCGGGAAGCTTGTTCCAGTCCAGGGGGGAATGTTCTCCTGCAATGATCCAAGCAGAACCATAGCTCACACTGGGCTCTTAGCCTATAAATGGTTACAATTGCTCTGTTCTGGGACTGCCTTTCAATCAGTCAACAAATAAAACCTCTTGGAGAACTAATGGCTTCCAAAAAAAAAATCCCGATTTGCTTTAGACAGTTTGCCAAACAGGAAGAGGAGTGAAATATGTTGAGTGATTTATTACAAGTGATTTGCCAGCTCGAGCAAGTGCATCACTGCTCTGCTTAATTTAACGACAGAAAATGAACGCAAAGAGATGCGAAGAACTGCTCTAAAGCAGCTTGAATCCACTGCGAAAGACCAGGGCTCCAGATTTCCGGCTGGCAAGCCCTTTGCGCGTCACTCTCCACATTACCACTGCCCTTTCTTTCACAGGTCTTCCATTATTTGTCTTTTTTTAAACCTCTGCACAGCTTACGACGTGAGAATGCCCGCTCACACGCTGTGCAATGGTTTCCATTAATGCACTTCAAACCTGACTTGCAGCTGCTTTGCTTATTCACTTCCCCGGCCCAGGGCCCCGCATCGCCTCGTGTGCTGCTTCCCTGGGCTCGGAGGACTGGAGCGAAGCCATTAAACAACCTTCCTATCTTAGCACATCTACTTTTGAGGCCAGATCCCCTGAGAAGGACCATTTTGGTGGGGTTTGTTTTTTTCTTGTCCTCCCCAACAGCTGCCTCCTTTTTACTTTTAAATTAATTCATGAGTGAAATTAAAAGAAAATACATGAGGAAAAGCCCCCAGGTGAACTTCACATACTGTGCATTCATGTCTGCTTACTTCTTACTTGGGTAACAGGATAAGGTATAGCCTGAATAATAGCAAGACTGTAAAATATGTTGAGAATTGTTTAAACTAATCTCCAAAGACATGGCTGAGAAATAATCCTCTCTTTTTACCCCTATCATGGTAACAATGAGCATCAGTTTAATCCTAAGAGAAGGATGACTGGAAATAATGCATTTCAACCACATTGTTCTCAAATCGGATGGCTCACGTTTCCTTAGAGAGCCGAGAATTTAGGTTAAGTACACTGGGCTGCCACTGCCAAAATCTACAGAGCACCTACAGGAGAAATACAGCCCCCACCATCTCAGGATGAAAGTTTGGTATCACAACAAACTGCAGAGGGGATCCAGTGCTTCTGTGCAGGGTGGATTTTCGTTCACTGGAGCAGTCCAGGGGGAAACCTGGGTGGACATGTCTGAACACCTACAGGCTCTGGGCTTAAATCTAACCGCATGTACCCTCGCCTGCTTCTACTGGGAGAAATGATTCTGAGTTGTTTCCATTTAAGTTCCCTCCCTTTAACTGTGGGAACATCTCAAACACTTTAGTACACATGCAGTTTTAAATTCTAGTCGGTCGCTGATTAAACCCACCTGAAATTCATGTTCAAAATAAAAGACTGAGAAGCTACCACATGTGAGCCTGGCAGCAAAGGGACCACGGAGACTGGTGTCTTGCTCTTTCTGTCTCTCCTTCCACGTCTCTTACATTTTTCAAGCCTGATGCTCCAGTAAACAAATGCCTCAACCCCTCAGAGCACTGGCGCGCAGCAAGCGTTGATGCTGAAATCCTTTCCACGCATGGGCATATTAGATTAAGCAGTATGTGGAGACCAGCAAAGCCTGCCTGAAGTCAGGAGGGGTCTGCTAGTTAAACCAGCTACGGATTTCCCCAAAACAGCAAAAACACCCGAGCCTCTGGCTTTAAAGATGCGGTTCCTTTTCGGATGCCTATGCTGCACCTTGTTCCCAAAACTTTCTGAAATTAGGATCTGTCACTACACAGAGGAAATGGGCTCTGGATCAACCCAAGAAACTGGGAGAGGGGGAGAGAGGGTTTTATCTCCCTTGATCTTGCTGGCTGTTTTCCAGCAGAAGGAAAGGAGATGCAGAAAATGCAGAGAAAGGGTGGAGATTTGGGGGTTTTCTGGCGATGAACTGCCACATCTGGGGAGGACCCGAGCCTCCCCGGGGCCCGGCTGCCCCGGGGGCTGCGGCACATGGGGGTCCCGCTCCGGGACAGCGGGAGCTCCGGGCAGCGGCCGCGCCGGGAGAGGAGCTCCGGGGGGGCTTGCACCGGCCCGGGGCCGGAGCTCCGGGGGGGCTTGCACCGGCCCGGGGCCGGATTAACCGCGGTGCAGGATCTACCCCGAGGCAGGGTCTCAGCCCCCAGGAGGGGGTGCGGGGTGGGGCACAGCAAGCGGAGCCGAGACCCCCCATCCCCCCTAAATCCCGCCTGCCCGCACCCCGGGCCGGTCCGCCCCGTCAGCGCTGCCCAGGACACCCCTTTCCCGAGCCGGTCCCCCCCCTCCCAGCCTCCCCCTCCCGCCCTGCCCGTCACCGCAAAGTTCGGCCATCCGAGCCCGGGGAGGGGGGCGGCTGCGCGGCCCCGGCTGCTCGGGACGCCCCGGCCGCCGGGAGCCTCACCTGGATCACCGTCTTCAGCGTGGAGGCATCCACGATGGTGGTGCAGATGAGGGTGTCGGGATTCTGGTCCTTGCCGTAGATCTCCCCCATGGTGAAGATCATGGGGATGGCGAGGAGGAAGGAGGCGATCCAGATGCAGCTGATGAACTTCTTGGTGCGGCTGCGGGACATGATGCTCTTGGCTTTGAAGGGGTGGCAGATGGCCATGTAGCGCTCCACGCTGAGGCTGGCGATGTTGAGCGCCGTGGCGTAGGTGCAGGCGTCCCGGAGGAAGTAGTAGCCCTTGCAAACGGCCCCCCCGAAAGCCCAGGGGTGATGGACCCAGATGAAGTTGTAGAGCTCGATGGGCATGCAGAGGAGGAAGATGAGGAGGTCGGAGAAGGCGAGGCTGGCCAGGTGGTAGTGCACGGTGCTCTGCAGGTTCTGCAGCGACTTCTTGCGCACCAGCGTGTACGCCGTGATGGAGTTGCCCACGGTGCCCACCAAGAAAAGAGCCAAGTAGATGACGGTCACCATCACTTTGGAGTAGATGTCGGTGTTGACGTCCAGGTCCTCCTCGTCGGGCCCTTTGGGGAGCAGGTCGGAGCGGTTGGAGGCGTTGGCGTAGGGGTGGAGGGGGCCGCCCGGCACGGCCGGGGCCGTGGCGTTCAGGTGCATCCCCGGGGCCGGGCCGGCCCCGCCGGGGCCGCAGCACCGCCCGCCGCCGCGCTCGGACCCGCCGCCGCGCCCCGACGGGCCGCTGCCCCCGCCGGGGAAACTTGGCTCGTTTTAATGCGGCGGGGAGGAGGCGCCTGCCGCTCCCGGGCTGCCGTGCGTGTGCGTGTGCGTGTGCGTGTGTCAGACACCCCCACCCCCCCGGAGCCGCCTCGGCTGGGAGCAGCCCGCGGCTCCGGCTCTCTCCTCCCTGCAGCTCCCCGGCGCCCAGATGTGCCCTGGCAGGAGCCTCCCTGCACACCCGCACACACCCGCACACACACCCGCACACACACCGCACACACACCGCACACACACCGCACACACACCCGCCCGCCTCCCGCAGCCGCGCCGGGAGCCGCCGCTCCGCCGGAGACCGCGCACCCCCGCCGGCTCTGCCGGCGCTGGCCCTGCCTTCCCCCGGCCCCGGGGGGCGGCCCCCCGGCTCGGCCCCCCGCCCCGCTCCCCGCCGCCGAGGTGGGTTTTGCAACCCCAGTTTCGGTCCCCAAACTGGGGCCCAGGGAGGGGAGGGAGGGAGGGAGGGAGCCCGTCCCGGGCTGGGCTGCAGAGCCCCTCCCCAGCGGGACCCCACCCCTTCTCCACCCCTTGCAAAGTCAGACCCGGAGGCACGGCTGCAAGCTGGGGGCTGCTAGGGGGTCCGAGCGCAGCCACCCCCCCTCTATCCCGAGGAGAGGAGAGGCACCGGGGCTGCTCCATCACCCTTGGACATCAATATGTCCTGCTAGTCCCCAGATACCCACCCACCTGCTGCTGCTGCTAGGAGAAAGGCATTTAAAGGAGGGGAAAAAAAAACTAAAAATACCTGCGTCTGCCCTGATCTGCCCGGGGCACCCTCCGCACCGTGGCACAGCAGCGACAGCAGCGAGCTGCTTTGCTTTGGTCCCCATCAGTGACTTTTCCTTTATCCCCGTACCCTGAGATGTGGGGATGTGGGGTCCTCTCTGAGCTGCCCTGTTGCAGGGACGGGGGCTGTGGGGCTGCCACGGTGATGCTGAAGGTGACAAGGGGATCCCCCACAGGCAAGGGCCCCCCAGGGATGAGCGGTCTGTGGTGGGGTTACCCTTTCAGGCCCCGGGCGCTGAGCCAGCCAGCTGCCCTGTAAAACTCCAGTGAGCTGTTTGTCCACTCAGTTATGTTATAAAATTTCTGTTAGCCAAGAAGAATTTGTCGGGGTTGGTGTTCCCAGCTGGTCTCACCCATTGTTCCTGGTCCTTGGACGGGTTCTTGGGATGGATCAAGAATATTTATCCCAAGGAAGGAAAGTGGAACATGGAATAAGTGGTGGGTTGGTGCTGATGTCTGAAGGAGAGCCGCAGCTGGGGTGCAAGCCTTCTCCTGGGTGCCCGGTGTCCCTATTCCTCAGCCCCCAAGTTGGGGGGAGCTTACGGCCCCGTGGCCCAAGGACAAACCCATGCTCCTGGACTAAAGCGCTTCTCCCACAGAGGCAGCAAGTGAGTTCCTTTGGGATCTTTGTCTATAATGAAGAGTTATTGTCCCTTCCTGGGCCTGTAACTTCATTTTGGCCTTGTGGAAAGCAATTGCTATCCCCACAAGCAAGATACCCACCTGCTGGTCTAATTTTACAGCGTGGATGTGCATGTTTATATCAATAGCTGTCTCTAGAAATGCTCTGGTTTGGATTCTGTTGCCTCATGTTTCTGCACAAGCACGGCTGCTCACAAGGAGAGCATTGCATCTCCTGCTCCATCCCAGCAGCTGGTCCCGAGCGCTCCGTGTGCTGCCTCCTCCACTTTCTCTCCACGCCAAGTACTGGCAGGGAATATCAAAAGATAGAGTTAAAAAATAATCCTAATTACACACTGAAATATCAGCTACCTTGAATCAATGTGGCTGTTGATTTATAATCAACACTTTTAACAGGCTGGTGCAGTTTGTACCAGCCAAATCTTTCCTTTTGTAAAAGTGCATCAGGAGGGTACCGACTGCCCAAAGAACCGGCTGGGTGCTCCCATCATTAAAGGTCTCATCAGCATATTTCTATAAGCTAGTCAATTTAATAAATTCCATTAATTCCTTGGCAAGCTTGTCTCAGCCACACGTGAAGCATTCTCACTAGCACGGGTAGATAGCTCTGCCCTGTTCTTTTTCTCATAGATCTGGGTTTGAGCAAAGAGCTTGTCTTCTGGGATGCAGGCTTGCCATTCCCCACGCAGAAGTGCCGGTCACTGCTTGTAAAGGAGAAACTAAAAGAAAGTCTTGTCTGTCTCCATAAGGAAAGGAGTCAGCCTCTCCCCTCTCTTTTTAGAAAGCTTTTTGTCCAGGCAGGTTCTACCTTTTGGCCTCACATCGCTTTTACAGGGCTGGACACCTACTGCTGGTCCAGAGCTGACCCCCTGCCAAAGGAAGACATGGACCCCATTCCTGCCTCGCCGGGTAGCACATCTATCCAGCACCCCTTTACTCTCCCCATTGCTAGCGCGTGGCCTGGGGGAGGTGTGAAGTCCCTTTCCTGGTGTGGGATAATGAAATGAATGACAAAAGTACCTCTTCTTGCCTTCACTTCTGCTCCCTGAAAGTTTTTAATCCATATTCCCCTTCAAGCAAAAGCAGAGCCGGAGATGCACTGCTCTCTTCTTGTGCGCCGCAGCCTCCAACCTAAATCCCCGCTGTTTGTTTCTGAACTAGCCGACCTTTTAGCTAAGCTGGGCTCGTTTTAATATATTTTGTATGTGTGTGTCTGTGGCTTAAAAAGGGAAAGAATCATGGAAACCAGGAGATGCCTGATCTCAAATGTTACAGCAAGGCATTTACTTAAAATCTTGCAGGAAAATGTCACCCAAAGTCCTCATCTATTAAAACTGCCTGGACTTTGAGCTGAGGGTCCCACAGTGCCCAAGATGCGAGGCCTGCAAGTTGCCTCACTCCCTTTTATGTTGACCCAAGTGTTTTTCATCTTTGCTTTTTCCAGTTGCAATTGGGGACCGCGAGGAATTTTTCATATTAATCCTATTCCCATCTGATTTTGCCTGGTAGGATTTTTCTGAAGGGCACGGAAAGCAGCAGAGAGAAACCTCTGCAAGAGGCAGGTGCTACGAGACAGCATCAACCTTTTTCCCATTGAGGTCCGAGCACCCACCCCAAATACCTGCTAGAGCAGGTTCCCGAGTCAGGTAACGCTGGGCTGATTGAAGCCTTTAAAATCAGTTCCCCGTGGACTCGCTACAGCCAGGCTCTCCCTAGAAGTCAGGAGTGTCTAAAGTGGGTTTGGAAGGTAAAATCCTGGGGTGTACAGGGCTTTTTTAAGGATGCTGCGCTTGAAAAACAAGGAAGTGAGGGAGAAAGGGGTGATAGAAAAAGGAATATAGATCAGCTTTGTTGATGACAATATTGACCGTATCATTACTTACAGGCATGGAAGTGCATCCCTTCCTACACTCAACATACTGCAAAATAGAGTATTGCTAGTTTGGGTGAGCAATAAAAGATTCCCAACGGCTGCATATTATTTACTGCCTTCGGCTGAACTGATTTCAGGAGAGTATTTTAAATCAAAACAGTGGATACATGGGATATTTATTGCCTCTGATTTTCATAGCAGAGGAACCTGCTGGGACTCCGCAGCCTGAGCACGTTGGTGTGTGGGTTGGCAAAGCGGACAGACCGTACCCAGAGCAGCGCACGGATCACACACCCCAGCGTTTGTGTCCCTGGGCAGGTTCAAAAAAGAAAAGGCAACCCAAACATCAGAACACAGCAGGATGTGTAGGATGATATTGGTAAGAGAATTACCCTGAAGAAGGATCAATCTCTGGGAAGGGACTGCTGGGAAATGAGGTGTCCGGACACCTTTTACAGGTCCTGTCTTCTGTGTGCTGCATGTTCAAATTCAGTCCTTTACTTTGGCAAAACTACTTTACAGTTAACGCATGTACTGGCTGATAGACCCTGAAATATTTGTCTCAAACAAACAGAGACTGATACATTAACTGGACACACAGAGGAGATATCAACTGCTTTAGTTTAGCGATAAAAGTAGGTTTTGGATCCCCCGAGTTGTTACTGCAACAAACCCAAATCAGATTCCTCATGGCAATAAAGGCACTTTTATCTTCATATAAGCAATATAAGTTTTCAAAACATAGGCATTCATGCTCACACTGCACATGGGGTTTCCCTTCAGAAATCCTGTTTTATTCCAGGAACAAATACAAAGAGTAGGGACAGAGGAGTCCAAAGGCAGAGTTTGCACTTGCTGCCACTGGGAGCCTCCAAGCATGGTGCTGGCACCCGCGGTGCACATGCAGACAGGCAGTTACTCTATTTCTAAAGGATTTAATCTGCTTTTGCAGCCCTGGCTCTCCGCAGGCTCAGCGGCTTTGCCAGTGGCGCTTCCAACAGCTCCGCTCAGCGGTGCCGGCTCGGAGCAGAGGCCTCGCTGCCGGGGAACGCTCCAGCTCCAGCTCCAGCTCCAGCTCCAGCTCCAGCTCCCAGCTCAGCACCATCCCTTCCCCCCATACACCGCACCAACATTTTCCAGGAAATCTCAGGAGGCACAGATTAACCTCATTTTCTCATACCCCCAAATAATTCCTGTTGTTTTGGAAATTTCAGCATGCCTGGTATTTTTAAAATGCAAATGAAAAAGCAGCACAGTAAAAATCCCTGGCAGCCAAACACTCTTTACCACTTTTTCCCAGTGACCTTCCCATACGTTTGAAATGCTCCCAAATCCTTATTAAATGCCTTGGATTTCAGGAAACACACAAAGCGCCAGGCATGCTTTGTGCTCTTTCCTAGTGTGAGCCTTTTTATTAAAGGCTGGAAATACCATAGGCTGGTAGGGCTTTCTCCTTGGCCGTATGTCACGGAACAACCTGACATTTGTTCAGATGCTCCTCTCTGCCTTGCTCCCTTACCCCCAGGAAGGCCTTTCCCTTACGCCGGGGAGACCGGGGCTGCAGGAGGCAGCAGGGTCAGCCCCAGAGAGGTTCCCAGTGGAAGTTTTCCCAGGACACCCTACACTGGCTTCAAGTCACTCTGCGCTGCTTCAGCAGACTCAAAAACTTGGCACTTTGTGTCTTCCAAAGCACGCTGTGACCTGCTCTAAATACATATTATTTGTACTCTGCAATGTGGCTCGTTCCTGCTATTCTTCCCTTTAAGAGCCCATATCCTCCCATTTTTCCCAGCACCCTGGATTTGCCCGAGCCTGGGCTCCTCCCGAGCCCACGCTGGCATCCCTCTCGCTGTGCGAGGAGAGGATGCTAACACTGGCCTGCAGCCTCTGCGAGTGATGAGAAGGTTCCTCCAGATTATTACTAGGAGGAGGGATGAGAGGCTGCAGAAGACATTTAGTCCCTGAGCTCCATCCCTGCCGTCACAGGCGAGGGCATTGCGCAGCCGCCGGGGCACAGCCTGACCTCAGCACAGAAAAGTCCCATTTCTGTCCTGCTGCTCCCTCGGTAACGTTGCTGCAGGACCTGCTGCTCCGATGGCGAATGCCAGCCTAAGAGGAAGGGTTTATTCGCACCCCTGTGGGACAGAGAACTGTTGGGAATGCTTCTCCGTGGGCTCACCTGGGACATTTCTTTCCTACGGCACTTGCTGAGTTGTCTCGCGGACCCTAGCACGGCTCACAGTCCCATGCACGCTGGCCCAGCCTAACGTCCCCGAACCACAATCTCACAGCTCAAGCTTTGCTGATTTTTGTCCTCCTCTTGGCCAGACTTACCCAGATGATTTCTCAGTTAGAGCGTCTTGGCTCGGAGACGACAAAAGTAGTTTTAACCCTGTTGGAGTGGGCAGAGAGGGATTTTCTTTTCCTTCTTCTGTTATGGCTCAGTGGTTGTTGCAACCACCCCAAGGGAAAGGGCTCCCGTGCTTAGAGAACACCCCCTGCCCCAGGCTGCAATGTAGAGCAGCCCTGGGACTGCTCTAAATTAAATTGTAAGAAAAGATCCAAAGGAGGCAGGAGATGAAAAGAGAAAAAAGATGAAAAAAAAAAACAACCTGCAAAAAACAGTCAGGGGGAATTCAGTTCTGCCTGCATTAGAGAGGGAGCTCATTCCGTGCTTTTCAGCATGTTACGGGGGCTTGCTTGTAGTTGCATTCAGTACCTGAGATTTTTTGTAAATCTGATCAGAGCTGTTTGGGGAACTGCAGGTACTGAAGAAATTTGAAATAAAAAAAAGCCCAGCTTGTGTGAAATAAATCTTTGGTTGATTTAGTGGAAAGATGTTTACCGAGAAGGGGAAATCCCTGGACAATAGCTATCTTTCTAAACTTTCTCATAAATCACAAACAAACTGTTCTGACTCCAAGGACAAATATTTCCAACTGTTTCATTGTTAAAAAAGAACTTATTTTTGCATCTGACAGAAAACAATGTCTGCTCTTGCAGCATGTGCTCCTTTTTGCTTCTAGAGAGTTCCTCGCTCTGCTTGTTGTCCTGTCTAAACTGCAAATACCTTTTCAAAACCTGATGCCAAAACAAAGGGGTGATCCTATGGTGTCTTTGCTAGAATCGATCGTTTGCCCCTCAGGGCACGCTGCTGTAGCTGTGAGACGTGGGAAGGCTTCTCTTGTGGAAGACTGTAGCAGATGGTGCAAAGAAAACATGGTACAAGCTTTTTCTCCAGTTCTTCTAGAATACTTTCTAAAGACCACCTCTTGTCTTGAAATAAAGAGTCCTTCGCTGGTGCAAAGGACATTTAAAATAACCGCTTGTTTCTAGCTCGGACTTTGCAGCATTTAAAGAGTCTTCATGAGGAGCCGTATCCAACCCGCCGTCTCACATAGTCTAACAGCACTGAAAAGCCACGGGGATGGATTAGGCTTAATGCAGTGCACAGGCTTACTGGGGGAGGAGGAAAAGGGAAATTCATGAGCATATTTCATCCCAAAATGTACTCTGTTAACAGTAATTAATTACTGTGTTTATATTTCTCCAAACACATAGAAATATGGAGATCTCGTACATACCGGGAGAGATTTTAAAGGGGAGCAGAGCAGAGCGGTATGGTTATAACCGAGGAAATCTTGAGTGGGTGTTACAGCGAGACACCCAACAGATGTATACGCAAGGCATATTCCCAGCTCATATATCTGTGCAAGAGCACAGGCTGCATTGTTTCTCTTCTGCTCACAAAGCCCATGTACGGATGTTGAAACCAAAATCAGTTCTCTTTTCGTGCAGTACATGACTTTACAACAAAATAGAAAAAGCTGCCCACCCAGCCTTGAATCCAGGGCTGAATGCTGGAGGAAAAAGTCTAGAAAATGATTTGGGAAGAAGGGTGCATTCATACAAGAAATTGCTAAACAGCAGCAAAGCCATACTGATGACAGGGATGCGAAATAGGTTAGAAAGATGAGATGGAGTCCTTCTTGCTCAGTAATGATCATTTCATCAAAGAAAGTCATATTTCACTACGTGATAAACACAGAAGTAATAATGACGATAACTGCCACAAAAGTAGCTGCGAGATGAACTGGCAGACAGCTGAACAGAGTTCAATTAACAAAAAGATTTCTTTAAATGATTTGATTCTCCAGAATTTTCTCTGATTCTTCAGCCAATCCTTCAGCAAATTTTGCAGCCACCGGTCGGCTTGGCACGGATGTTGTGTAAGGCGATGGTGCAGAGAGGCACTTACAGTCGCTGCCTTTCCTGGAGCTATGCCGACAAGACAACCAGCTTGACCGCAGTGCAAGGATAAATCTTCCTCTGCCAGTGAGGAACAAGGAGAAACAGAACACATGAAATTCAAGAATTAAAATCTGAAATCCATGCTAAAGTCAGAGTGGCAGAATCTGTCCCCATTTTGTTTGCACAAGTTATAATTCTAAAGGGCAGAAGTACACAAACAGCACTTTCTTTCACCTCTACAGTTTAATTTGTGAAGCAAGGCCAATGCTTGGAAATGCTTCTCCCGTGTTTGGGGCATATAAGAATATGTGGCATATGACAAAATGTGGGGTTTGGACCATAAATGTCAGGAGCTACTTATAAAGATTTTTAGGAGTTTTTAATTTCTTGTCTCCAAACAGCTTGTCTCCAGGGGTGTCTCGTTTGGGTGTCTTGCTGGAGAAACAGAGGCACCTGAGATGTTTCAATGGTGGATCACCACTGAGAAAATAACTTAAGCTAACAGCATTTTGTGAGCCTCTGAAACAACTGGCAAATGAGCCGAGCAAGCAGCAAGTCCTCAATGCATCTTTGTGAGGACTTATATTTGGATGCATTAGGAAGCTATGTACTTCCTACTTGCTTGTATCTATACCTTAATGGAGATCTTCGCTTTCCAGAAGCCCCTCCAAGGAGCTTAGAAATATGCCCCTGCCCTCTGCTAGGCTGTCTGCTTTCCTTGATAAGAGTGCAAACGCATTTTATTATGAGCCTAATATACCAGATAGAATAAGAAATCGACAGTTTGCCATATGAAGAGATTTGAGAATACGCTTGAAAAAGGGCAGACTTATGAGAAATGAAATACACAGCTTGTTGCAGTATGAGGAGACCGCTTTATCCGTTCATCTTTTATTGGAATAAAAGGGCATTTGTAGGTATTGATTTAGCTGCATGACATGTCTCAAGCTGAGCTCTAAGTAGTGTAAAAAGAAACATTTTGATCAAATGCATGCTTACTTCAAGATTTAAAGGGGATTATGTTAAGAGACAATTTTTGCATATTTAAGCAAAACTGGTTTAGAACAGATTTTGGACAGCAGATAGAGACAGCAGGCGTGCAAATCCCACCCTCACCAACCAGTCATCCCTCCACAAAACCCAACTGCGGGGGTCCTGTCACAGCTGGTGCCTTCCCTCCTGCTGCCCATGATGAGAACTGAGCCAAGACGTTTAGCACATAACTCTGCTTTAGCCTCTGCAATGGCAGCTCACAGCTTTATCTTGGCTTTGTCCAACCTCGAAGAATGGTAGAGGGAGAAGAGCTGAAGATGGGGAGTCCAAGTGGCCACTTTTGCTTGAGGGATGAATCGTAATCCTGTTCTGTGGCTTCTGAATTTAATCACAGAGGATCTGGGAGACAGTGATGCTCGTAATCCAGGAGAGATGCGATAGTCTCATGTTCAGTTACTGATGGGTTGAGTTTCTTCTTCTCGTGCTGAAAGTCAGCTAGAGAGGTTGGAGGAAGATTTCTCTATAGATTCTTAATTTGCCTAATTGCCAGCTTCCTCACAAGTGCGATGCTCATGGAGGAAACAGACGGCAAGAAGCTATTCTCACTCTTCATTTAACTCTTCTAAGCCATTAGCAACTGAGAAGTTGTGAGTAGTGCTGTGAGTTCTCCTGTAAAACAGTTATCCAGTGAATCACTCTTCACTGAGAAGCCTCTGCCCACCTTCCCACCAGCCTCACCATGTGATAGCCTACTATTATAACTCCTCCGGGGACCACTTATTTCACAGAAACAGTCTTTTTCTTCCTCTCCTACTTGGTAGGGAGCTGCTCTGCTCAGCTCCATGGCAAAGAGCAGCTGCTGATGGAGATATCCCTTCCAGACCTTGGTGCACCCAGGGTATCCTCACAGATGGGCCTTCCCCGTTCCCACATCAGAGAGCCATGGGGAACATTCCTGCTGGCTCCAAGGAGCTGATAAAGCTGGAAACAAAGAAACGTGCCCCTAAATTCCTGAAGATCCACTGTCCAGGACATGCAGGGTGATCTGAAGTGGCAGTTCTGGGTTGTGAAGGATGAAGATTCCCATGAGCAGAAGTGTCCCTGCTTGCCTTAGCCAGCTCCAGCTGAATCAGGACATTCCCCCAAAATGAGAACTTCCCTCCAGCGTCTGGTGAATACAGCACTCCTGTCCTCCACTCTCTGCCAAAATCAATGCACAGCAACGTGCAGTGTTTCACACGTATTGTGTCTCATCAGGAGGAGAAGGGAGGAGCAGATCCAGACCTGCTCCAACGTCTTGTCCTTCCATCCCAGTGGATGGGCTGGCCCGGGCTCCCCAGGAGCACAGTTGTCCAGAAACACTGTTATTGATCACCATTAGATTGTGCTGGAGAGGAACTGCTAATGACAACAATAATCATCATCATCGTTCTCGCTATCTTATTTGATCACGCAGACAGAGCCCCAAAATGTGCCGATACTAACAGGAACCCGCTGTAAGCATCTTTGATTTTCTCTTCGCGAAATCACAAGTTTTGCTGTTCTTCTTGAAAGACATTACATGAAACTCATTACAAGGCAAATTAGGTTCAGATATTGCCATGGAGTTCATGGAGAGGGGATGGAGACAGCCTCGTTGAGCGGCTTGTCTCTGTTGTATCCAGGATCAGTGGCTGGGCTCCACAAGTGAGCCCCATGCTGCCTGCCTGACTGCCCAGACCTGCTCCAGAAATCAGGAGTTTCTGATTTTTGCCACCTCCCAGCTGACTCTGGGAGCTAACTAACAAGCTGGATTTGGATATCACCACCAATATGTTTCAACCTTCCCATGCCACCACCTAAATCAAAATGAATGGAGAAATAGCAGGGCCAAAATCCATTCCCTTCCTCTAACTCAATGTACACGTATCTTACTATCTTGAGTTAATTATTACAGCTTGTGTTTATGTGGTTTTTGCCAACCTAGAAAATAGCAGCAAATCCTCACGCTTGGTTTTGGCTTTGAGCAAACACCTCAAACAACCTCCCTTGAAATGGTCCGGTTCCTGCAGCCCTTGGGTTTGCTGACATCTAGGCAGTGATGTTTGGTCCTAGATGGCTTAAATGGTGTTAAGTGATTTTATGACGGCTTTCTTGTGGCTCCAACAGCAACCCCCATTCTGGAGTGCAATTTCTACCCTGGCAGAGATGAGTGAAGTAAATTTTGTGTGATCATATGCAAAGAAACGCTCTTGCTTTAGAATAAAGCAAGGAGAGAACTAGCAGCTCGGTTTGCAATAAACCTGCAGGTAACCTGCTGTTACTGCTCAGAGCCGCCGTTACCAGCATCAGGCTCAGCACCAACAGTGCAATAAGGCATATAATTATGGATGGTATGCATAATATATATAAATACTATATATAATATGGTTTGGCCAACACATGTGAATTTGGGTCCATGAGAGGAACAGTAGCCTTTACTTTCCCTCCCTGTTTCTGTCCGCTGTAGATTTTCTTCTGCAGAAAGAAGATATAAATCCCCACCTTTAGAATGGATTCTGAGCATGCTGTGAGAGGATGTTAAATGTTAAACATTTAAATTACACACAGTAACTTCTGCTATTCGGACAGGAACCCCCTCCCTTGAGATGCTTTCGGAGGTGTGTGTAATGGGACCATCTTTGTAGCAGCCAAAAGCAACGCTGAGTCTGCTACGAGACGACCCCGGAGCTGAAGCTGAAGCACGTTCGCTCACAGGTTTTGTTCTGAGGTCCCAGTTCAGCCTGCGGTGAGGTGATCTGCATCCATTCCCAGAAACTCCAAGGCAGCTTCATGGTATAGGGATTAAAATTTTCTGAAGTACTTTGCTATAATTATGCGCTTCATTTTAAATTAGATGCTTGAATAATTCTAGAAATTCGCTTGAACTAGAAAATACTTCACCTATAACTACAATTTGCTAGGAAAAAGGGAAAAAAAGGAAGAGCTCCAGCAATAGCAACTAGTGTGAGCATAAAGAGGGTTGGGAGAGAGGAATTAAGTGTGAATATTTATCACCAGTAACTTACATTTATGTTACCCTCACAGAATAAAGTCCATAAAAATAAAATCCGTGAACAAACGGGGATAAATATTAAACTTGCATTTATGTTCACTTTCACTTCAACAATGCAAATAGTTAAGCACATTAAAAAAGATTTAGATTTTCTAGATACTCAAAGGTTTTGTAGGCATTGCCAAATTTGATTGAAGTCAATGAACAAGTTTGAATATTATGTATACATATGCATCTTAGTAAGCCTTGTGCCCAGCCTAAAAAGCAAGCATTTTTAAGCAGCAGACTAGAAACGGGATCCATACAATCTTCTCACATTTGCTCTGGAAATTTGAAGAAAAAAGAGGTTCCCCGGGAACCTCAGGAAGGATTTGACCTGGCTGATGCATCTGACCAAGGAAGGAGCTGATGGCTGGAGCAATGGCATGTCTGTGTGAGGAATTTTCTTGTGGGACAGGGGCTTTGCTTTGGGGGAAAAAAAAAAGCCTGAAAATCTTCAGAGAGGAGCAAACAAGATTTAAAAAGAGGAGATACAGCCTCAGCCACAGATGCACAGATCTGGTGTAAATTAAAACAGAAGTGGAAACCCAAAGTATTTTTCTTTAACCTGGAAACATGACCATCACCACTTCTCTGTGTGTTTGTGCCTGTTGATTTACTCTCGTTGCTCCCCAATAATCTCTGCACCATTGAAATAAACTCACCTTTTGTTCCTCTCGGACATGTAACCACAAAGCTGGGAAGAAACGTGCCATGTCCAGACCCACAGATCACTGAAACTTACTGCTAACACCTCAGGAAGATGCAGATAATGCAGCGGGGGCCCCTGCTCAGATGCTTCTAATGTTATTAGGGCTTTTTTATAGGATTGATGAACAGCAGCAAGACAGACACATGGGACTGTCCATGCTGCAAACACAGAAACAATTGGTAGGAAGGGGAAAAAAACTGTATCTGCATAACAGATGGTGTCCCTCTGCTTGCCATTCGTAAATGAATAAAAATACCCCTAGGCTCACAAAATCTCTTGCTTTGCTGCTGTGTCTGCCGACTGACACTTATTTGAAGCTAACATGAAGATTTTATCATCAGCCTTGAAGAGGAGAACAGAGAGAATGGCTGAGCGAGCAAAGGGGTTGGCTTGATGAATACCTGCAAAACACCTCCCTGTGCTTGTTCCTGCCCTGGTCCAGCCCCGACGCACAGCCAGAGCCAGACCCAACACCCAGGAAAATGGCACTGGGTTATCTTCTTGCTTCTGCAGCTCCCCATGGCTGATGGAGCCTCTGGGATGCTTTAGCCCATCTGCACAGCAGCCCAGAGGGCTGGGAACTGTGGGGTTGGGCACTGGTGGAAATGAAGCTACTGCAGTTTCACATCTGGGACTTCTCCAGCTCTGTTCCAGGATCTGGCTGGGCCTTCCCAGCTCTCCACTGCC
This sequence comes from Platalea leucorodia, assembly GCF_965183815.1. NCBI lineage: Eukaryota > Metazoa > Chordata > Aves > Pelecaniformes > Threskiornithidae > Platalea > Platalea leucorodia. The sequence goes on along the minus strand of NC_138835.1, from coordinate 14,115,407 downwards.
ATCTCAGCTGCCCCTTGCTACTGGGCATCGCCTCCTGCACGTAGAGAGGGGCAGGAGGACAACAGCCAGTTTCTGAAGCAGAGGCTGATTTTGCTGCATGATGATGAGAAGCTTCATGGGGATGTGCAGGGGTATAACCTGTGATGAAGCAGCGGTGGGAGAACACAGCCTTCCCCAGCAGACGAGACACATTTTCCTTGCAGGAGGCTGGAGGACCCCGGGACCAGCCGGGTTGTTTCTGTTTAACCAAAGCCTTTGCTCCAATCTGACATGTTTCTGTGTTGATTCATTTGAGAATTCAAGCGTGATGCGGGGCTGGAGGCACGGCAGCTTGTGATGTTGCGGCTGTCGAGCTGGAGGGTATTGAGAGCCCATGGGTGTCTCCTGACCTGTGGGCTGCAACCCCCAGGAGCTGCTCGGCTTTCTCCTGCCCTTCCCATGGCTGAAAGGAGATAAAACCACAGGGGGAGATAGCCAGGGCAGGAGCTGGCACCGTCCCCAGCCTGGGGCAGATGTGTACGATAACTCCAAGAAAGCAAACGTGCATTTGTGCTCTGATTTAAGTGACTCTGGCTCCCCGCTGCTGGCTGCCCCTGGGCTGTGGTGGCAGTGCCGTCACCCAGCTCAGGGACCTGGTGTCCACCTGAACACTCGTCCTGTGCAAAGAACTAATGGATCAGCTAGACCCGGTGCAGGACAGCAAGGGCTGTTTGGAGCCATAGACTGCTTTTTATTTGAGAATTAGGTGAGTTTAACCCATGCATGACATTGCACCGTAGAAGGGGTCCTGGGGCAGCTGTGCAGTGCTGCGTGCTCGGGCAGACTCGGCACAGGGAAAGACGTATGTCCACTGAGGCTTTGTCCACCATTTCTGGAGATGGGCAGATGTGACAACATCAGGATTGACCAGGATGTTGATGCTGTTTAATTTTCAGACTTGTAAAAGTGGTTACAAACTTGAAACTTTGTTTGACTCATGACTAAAAGCAACATATGATTACTACAACATTTGGACCGAAGTATCAGTAAAAAAGAAAAGCAGCATATGAGGCAACATATGGTAAATATGTATTTACCACAGCAGAAAGTAGACAAACTCATTTGGGTCAAGATTTAATCAGATAATGTTTGGTTTAGACTCAGCACTAATGCTACTTAGGAAGCATATTACATTGGAATCAGTATTTAAAACTCTGTTAAAGGCAAATGAGAATAAAAACGAAGAGAAAAAAGAAAGAGTGGCGAATTTATGGCATGGTAAATTTATATTTCTTTGGCAACCAGAAGATCAAGTCTAATTAATCTGTACGCACTCTCTTTCTCCACATGGCTTGCAGAAAGGGCTAGCCTGGGTGTGTGTGTGTATGTAATGCAGTTAATAACTGATTTCCTTTTGGTTTCTTCATCTTTATTCATTAGTTTCCAAATTCCAACTAAACCTATAAATATCATCTTAGACTCTGAAAAAGCTCCTGAAATGGAGAAGAAGGAAGGCTATGATAATACTGGAACTCCTTCATGTTTTAATGAAAGTCCTTGTGGTTCAAGAGATCCTGCAGGTTTTTAAGCATAACATTTTCCCCCAAAGCCAATGAATCACAAAGCACAATCGGTACTGTCATGGCTTGGGGTAGTGCTTTAAGAGCCCCATGGCCCTGTAGGCATGATATCACCTATTGTTTCTCCTTTATAATTTCCCAGTTCCATCACTATGTGTCCTTTGACAGTCTCCATAAGCATATGCATGTTGTCGTTCCAGCACGCAAAACACATTGGCCACATTCAGATCTCTCTTACTCAGATGAAGACAAGGGAGCAACACCACTGTCTGTAGGGTGTGAACTAAATCAGGATCCATCCACAGTCTTTTTCTCAACCAACTAGCTATAGCTTCAAGCCATGGATAACACCAGATGTGTGGGATACAAACATGAGCATGCACGAGACTCGTGGTACATATAAACTGCCTCTGCCTCCTGATGGATGGGGTGATTCAGCTCTGTTCTCCACCACTTCTTTCCCCCCAGGACCGTTGCATCGCAGATGGCCCGTGGTACCCAGAGCTGCAGCCCTCCCTTGCCGCAACACAAGTCCAGCCACCAGCAGAGCCTCTCACGCCTGCTTTCCATCACCTCATGCTTGAAACAGTATATACTTTGTGACTTTTCATTATTCCTCCATTTGGCCTCATCCAGGGTGTGATGAAATATTCACAAAATCTCTCCCCCATTTGGGACAGGGTGCCCTACACAGCTTGCATTAACAGGTGTGATTTCAATTCATTTAGTGAGAACTCAAGTGAGAACTTAAGGACATGGTAAAGATCATGGGAGAGGGCATGGACTGCACAACAGTTAAGGCCCAGGACAAGTGACTTCTTCAAGGTTTAAGTTAGGATCAGGCATCTGATGGAGTCTCTGAATTTCCTACATATTCATGACTCTACACATGAGAAAAGTTGTCAATTTTTATCCTTAGAAATGAAATGAGAACAGTGTGAGGTTTACTCCTCTTTTAACAAAGGCACCAGGTGGCTGGCAGAGGAGCTGTATTACTTAATTAGCAGAGAGCAGAGCAGAAGGCTGCCTGTGAAGGAGCGCTAACGCAGCGGAGCTCTCGCTGAAGGAAGCCAAGCAGATGAAGCTGCGGGATGGAGCCCCTCCAAGTGCTGATAGGAGAAAGGAAGAGGGGCCAAGCCGCTGAGAAAACCTGGCACCTCTTCCTGGCAGTCACAGGGACCTTAAACACTCCCTTCTTACAACTGTGAAACCATCTCCTGTCAAGACACATGCTTTCCCTCAGCCTCTGTATTTTCTTTCCTAACAAGGGCTGCTGTCCATAGGACAGTGATTGCAGTAACCCCCCCCGGGAACCATAACCCGTTAAAACATATGGCTCTGCTCCTATACATCTGCTGGGATACGGCAGCATCAGTTCTCACACAGGATCCTCAGCAAAGATGGAGATTTGCAGTATCGTTCACGGGTACCTATGGCTTTGGAGGAAAAAATTCCACTCTGCTGGTTTTTGAACCATCTCTCCTAATTCCATCAGATTATGGCGTTAGTGAGGGTAGGAGAGGCAATAAGCTAATGCATTAGCCTGTCAGGGATTTACTACCCTCCTTTTCCTTATATCACAGAGATGCAACGTGGTTTGACATGGATATTGAGAGCCAGCCCTGAGCCTCTGTGCAAGAAGCTTCTCCTGAGTCCTGGGAGTAATTAATGTGTCCCTCCATTTTAAAAAGACAACGGAAAATAACAGACTTCTGGGGGGCTTGGAACTTCGGTTATCAAGACTGCCAACAGGTATTAAAAAGTATATGGCTTTGCTGTCTGCCCAGGAGATCAGCTAAATGAGAAAGGAATATCTCCAATTTTAACCGAGAAGAGGACTCAGAGAAAGGATCACAAAGCTCTCAGACCGCGTGTTGCCTCAGAGACTGCTGTGAATAGCCACAAGCCAGTAACAGCAATTACTAGAACATTTTCCCTGTCCTTCTTGGTGGGGATTCAGGTGAGTCCCGGCAGCACCAGTGGTGACTGCCATTGGCATTAATAGCACGGGAAGTTCGAACACAGTTCTCAGGGCTTCGGTTTTGCTGAACGCATCAGAAAGGATAAGCTTTTCCCAAGCAATTGCAACCCCCATGACCTCCACGGGAGATCCAGAAGCTGAGGTTATCCCATGATTTGTTCTAGTTTTGATCGGGTAAGGGTTGCAGCAGGCAATGTCTGGCTGCAAAGCTTTCCCTTGCCAGGCAGGTTGGGTGGCTCCCTCCCTGCAGACCCTTTGGTGCTCTCTGCTGCCAGCTTAGTGGTGATCTTCTGTTTATCCCCCTGCCTGTACATCTGCTGTGCTCACCCTTCAGAGCTGGCATCTCAGATGGGGTAATCCTCTTTTGGTGCCTTTAATTAAAAAGTCACCTTCGAAACACAAGTGAGATGGAGCCCAGTGGTCCTTTCTGCTGTTCTCACAAAATAAATTAGACATGAAGTTACGACTGGGAAATTCAGCATCTCTCAGCAACAATGATAATTAATGGCCATTTCACTCTAAAGGACTCTCTCATTCACCCATGACAGCAGCAGCGAGGAAAAGGAAAAAAACTGAGGAACTGTGAATGACGATCTTCATACAACAATGCTATTCTCAAGTCAATGAAGCCTTGAGAACAAGTTAACAGACTTGAAACACAAACAGAAAAAAACCTGAAAGCGAGGAAAGCTACATCTTCATGGCAGTCAGGTTCTGCTGCCAGTTTGAACTGGCATGATCAAAAGGAGGAAGGACTGGGAATATTCTTCTTGCATTACAGTCCATGTAACGGTGGTTTGGGGCAGGTCACTTTGAAAGTCACTCTCTTTTTAAACGTTCACGGACCAGGTGAGCTGGCTTTGTAGGTGAACACAATGCAGATCATACATCCTTCAGCAAAGCGTCTCGGTTACTCTTCTCCCCCCATCTGCCACCAACCACAAGGTCTCATCCATGAAGCCCTGCTCCGAGGCACAGCGAGTCAGCAAGGAGCCTGTCCTGCTGCAACGGGGGGATGATGGAGAAGAGCGATCCTTACAGCCTCTCCTTAGCAGAAATAAAACAGGCAGGGCAGGACTGCTAACGAATATGGCAAAATGAGTAGTTAATGCCACAGGGACAATTTCATGATGTCTCTGGTAATTTGTTGCTGCTAGCTAGAGTTTTCCCTCACTGCTATTTCACAATGCCGGCTGATTAAATTTTGCTGTCTGGTATTGAGTCTAAACAATAATTAATAACTTATGAGGAGGTCTTCTAATGAAGCACGCTCTGTTCCTGTGATTCACTCGGTGCAAAGCGTTGGGATTACTGCCCACCAGACCCAGGGGAGTCAGCCAGGTCTGCTGCCCATTTTCCATAAATTCGGAGGCTCGCTGGCGAGTGTCTGTAGTGCCACCCCTGTGCCATTCAGCTGGCTTTGAGCTACCCAGGGCTGTGGGAGAGGGGACCCCAACCATCACCCCCACTCCCGCAGCACTGGGCATCGTGGCCAGCAGCTCAGGAGATGAGGTGACCGATGAAATCCCCAGGGAGAATACAAAAATGAAAGCCCACCAGCCGCCCTGGAAGCATTCAGCCTGTCCCACCAGCTATTTCCTCTTACCCAGCTTTTATTAGATTTTCCTTTTCTGCTTAAGGCATGACTCCACCAGAAGGAAGAACTGGGCAAGATAATTTCAAATATTTCAAGTCCTAAGGTGAGTTTTAGCTCTCCCAGTTCCCACACCTGATGGAGGAAGACAGCAACTCTGTCCAGAAATGGTGCAAAAATGTACATTGGCTTTGCCTGGTTGAGTCAGCAGGAACGCCACCACCTTGCTCCCCTTACACCCCGCGTAGGGATGATGTTTAAAACAATTTACTTCGATACAAACTGCGTAGCCAGTTCACAAAAGCAGCTCTGAGTTCCCCAAACTGAAATGCACTTAAGCAACTTTTGTGCAACTTTAGCTCTGCTGATCCATGATCAGACGGGTAACGCAAAGTGCCCGTTTCTCCTCCAGACTGGAAGGCAGCTATTTTCTCAGCTGAAGTGCCGTGTGTGTATCTGATATGCATGAAGAGCTGTTTCAGTATCAGTTGCCAGAGCCTGCCAAACAAGAAATAGATTTGCCTTCTACATTCAAGTGAATTTTTATTTTTGTCAATCTTGCCTCTCTTATAACAAGCCCCCCTGTGAAATGTGTTGAACGGAGATAACCAGGCATAATGTATCCTCGGGGATTTGCAGTGGCAAGAAAACAATCTTGATATTCACAATGAAAAATGTCAAGTAGTTTTATGCCACTTATAATATCAAATGATGATGGGTTTTATATCCTGTCCATGGAGACTATGCTTTGGAAAAAGCTAGACTATGCGAATTTATGTACGTGTGTGTTTATTTACTGCAACCACTGATCAGATCAAGAAAGCAATGAGAAATCACTAACAAGCCTCATCATTTTCCCTGCACACCCGAGGATTTCTTTTCTTTCTGTGTCTTTTTTTCCCTTCTAATTACAGTGATGATATTACCCAAATTAGCAGCTGAGAACACAGCTCACAACACCACAGGCAAACACACGGGAAACCTTTGCAGGATCAGGTGCGATGGCAGCGCGGCAAGTGCCACCAAGAACTGGTAGGGTGCTGGCACAGCCAGGAGGACAAAACACGTGGGATTTGGGGAATCTCCTCTGTTCCCTGCAGCTACAGGATTCCCTAAATATGTTATTCTTTGTTTCTTTATTCTTTGTAGACCATAATCTAACTGCAGCTTGGAATTCAGAGCACCTCTGAAGAGCCCGTGCATAGGGAAGGCACAGTGGGAGGAAGGATTACCCACCAAAGGGGATTAATTAGGAGAAAAGCAGCTGATGAACATTGGATCAATAGGAATTTAAGGGTGTGAATGAGTAAGAATAAGACAAGAGCATTTCTCTCTCAGCTACTGGTTTCACTATGTGTTTTCTGGTATCTGGCATCTTCAGCAGGAATAGTGCTTAAAAAACCCCAAGTTAGTAAAATGAAGGCCATTTTCCAAATATGTGTTATTGGCCCAGAGGAATGACTTGTGTTAACTCTGTCTCTCTAATGTTAACTTTTTAAAAGACAAATAACACTTTTCAGTTCCCAGGAGATTTGTGCAGAGACTGCAATTTGGGGGGGGGTCAGAAATGGACCTGAACACTGAGACCCAGACCCCGCAGAGCCCATCCACGCAGGCGGGATTGAACTCAGCCGGATTGCTCAGGTGGCGAGCAATGAGATCTAAGATCTACCCCTCCTTGTGTTTTAATTCAGGCCTAATGCTCCGAAAATTAAGCAAAAGCACAAATGTTTGCATTATCTGATCTGAATTCAAAACTGAACCTGTCAAGGTTTGGCAGCATTTGGGTCTGATACAGTTTTAAATTAGTCTTCTTTGTTTTCATGTTATATTGAGTAAAAATTTATCTTTGATCTCACTTTGATCTTTTCCAAAGTAACTTCCAGTCTGGGTCCCTTTAATGTCATCATCCAGGCTTTTAACACCTGATTAGCCAGTGGGATAGCAAGAGGATGCAATTTCAGGCTCTTCCTATTAGATGTAGATGGCTCTACTAAGATGGGGCTGCAGGAGATGCATTTACCCACAGAGATGCTTGCGACTGCACTGTCTGAACTTCATGTTTGTAAAGGAAAAAGGCAGTGAGGCAGTGAGAAGGAGAAGGCTTGAGAGCAGAGAAAGGTAAGGAAAGCCTGTAGCGTTACCGTTGTCAGAGCAGTGCACAGAGAAAAGGTTAATATGAATGATTTCTCTCTGGTGTCTTATTAATTGCCTGCTTTCAATTATACCCTTCGACTGGCTGCAGGTAGGAAAGGATATATTTTCGCCACTTCTAACAGCTGTTTAGCAGTTTTAATTACATTTGGCACATTAAGAGAAGCCTAAATCAAATTTGGCATGGGGGAGGTTAAATGTTGCTCTTTTAAAACTGGGTATTGTGTTTACATTTATCTCTATAAACAGGATATTACGGAAGCAAACGTGGCGCTGCTTGTTGAGCCCTTCCTGCTTAATCCATTTCTGCATTTGCATGCTCTCAGTTGGATTCTACGGTAATTACATTTCCATTATCTTTAATCAATAACGTGATCTTTCATTTAAAGTGTTTCTTTCTTCCTCTATACATGTGTATGTATATTCCTGCTCACGGTTCTTGCAACACACAATATAAAGCAAAAGCCTAATGCCAGAGGGAAAGCAAGGCAGATTTTTGCAGTGCGAAATTTCTGAAAGAGGCTGACATTTGAGGAAGGATTCAGGTGCCTGAATATACATCGTGTGCTGCTTTGGACCCCCCACCCCATGGTATCTGAGATGACCCCAGAAGGGCTGGAAGACGTTACAGAAGACCTTGGGGACACCCAAGCCCTCATGGGGACCGTGACCCCCAAGGTTGGCTTAATAGAGCACACAGAAAATCACGTTGTCATGGCAATTATTCCTGCCATTGAGCAAATCCAGGAGATGATGAAAACCTCCCATCTCTCATTTCTTTCGATGATTTCGGGAAGGTGAAGGCAAGAGCTAGTGGCCTCCTTTGCGCTGTGAGAGGGGCAGATGCTTGGGGAGCGCCATCCCCCACCTCGGGCTGCATGAGGATGCTCTGTCACTGCGGGACCAGGGGCTCTGGCCCCGCAGCCTGGGGGGTATAAGCAGCTCAGACCTGGTTTTAATCTACTGACAGGATTTGTATAAGAATTCCATGAAAGCTGGTAACTAAAGCTCTCAAGAGGTATAGGATTTGCTGTGATCCTGGGCAGGATAAGCTAAGATGGTGTTTCTTTGAAAAAGCAAAGTTAGCATAGATGCAGGCAGGAACGCCTAAATCCTCAGAAGCTCTGTTTTAGGCTGAAAACACCCAAAAAGACGTGTTTTAAAAGAACTGAGCCTTCAGGTCTGGGATGTTGTGCTTTCTCCTGAGTTGAAGAGACATAAATGGAATTTGTCTGTTTTAATACAGCATTGGCAATTGCTCCATCGCAGGCTGAGCCTTGTGGTTATGGAGAGGTGGCAGGAGGGGATGGGGATGGCAGAGACCCCCAGGGCAGCTGCTTGGACAAGGAGGGTTAATAAAGCACCTCCCAAAGCTACTGCTTGAGACCCATCTGTCCCCATCTCCTAATGCACTAACTATGCTCCTTATCCAGGTAGGAAAAACGTTTTCCCAGCTCTGGGTTTCACTGCAGTGAGCTCCATCACTGTGGGAATGATGAGCCAGAAAAAAGAAAGAATAAACTTTAATAACAGGCAGCTACCTCCCGGCACTGGGCAGTGTTTGCAACGGGATCTTTCTTTAACCTGTTGAGCCTTTGGTTTATCTCTCCTGCTGAAATGAAAAGCATGGGCGATGCCAGGAAGGAAGGCGTTGAAGAGGAAATGTGCAAAATGAAAGGAAAAAAAATAAACAAATGCCAAACTAAAATAGCAGCAGTCTGGAAAGCGGATCCATCGAGCCCTTTATCTGTGAGTCAGATCACAACGTACCCAGTCCTGGTGCCTTTCCCACTGTTTCCCCTGAGAGCCCATGAATGCAAAAATAATCCTGTAAATACAATTATTTGCAAATGCTTCTTGGAAGTAACTTTTTTCTGCCCTCAAAGAAACAGAAACAAAATTCAACAACTGTTATGTAGGAAGTGAGCATAAAACTCAATGAATTGCATTAATCTCCTTTGCAATTTTTATAACGTACATTCCTGAAGAATAAAACCACTTTTCACAACCTGAAGAGGGGCTGGCTGTGGTTGAAAGCTGAAGCAAACACAGGCTGTGCCGCTCATTTTTCACTGTCCCGGTGTGACCCAGATTCACACGGGATTTGTCACCGCTCCCAGGGACAAGACTGAACACGACAGGGAAGGCAATGCTTGTGCCACAATTATGGAGGTTTTTGTATTGCTGGCCTTGGTCTGGGCTTTCATTTGCCCTGACTGGGCTCAGATGGGTCATGTGCAATTTGTAGACTGTTTTTTGCTGCTGGGGAAAAATGGAGCAGGTAGATATGGTTACAGTCCTCTGGGTAACAGGGCAAAGCAGGCAGAAAAAACAGCCAGACCCATCTAATATTAAACTTATTTATAGGTAAGCTCCCTAAGAAAGTCTGAAACTCTTCATATTTTTATAATAACTGCTCTCATCCTGCTGGTAGGACAAGGAAAAGGGAAAATGCAACCAGAATTTGCATTTTGTTGCTTGTAAAAGGAATAATTTGATGATCTAAATTTATTTATATTCCTACACTAAGAGCAGCTGCTGAAGCCTGGGAAATCGCTCTGGCTGGTGTGTGTCAGGCCCTGCAAGGGGCAGCTGGGCTGTGGCAAAGGCTTCACGGGATGGGACAAGAGGTAATGGTTTTAAACTAGAAGTGGGTTGATTCAGACTAGATATAAGGAAGACATTTTTTTATGATAAGGTGAAACACCGGCACAGGTTGCCCAGAGAGGTGGTAGGCGCCCCATCCCTGGAAACATTCAAGGTCAGGTTGGACGGGGCTCTGAGCAACCTGATCGGGTTGAAGATGTCCCTGCTCATTGCAGGGTCTGGACTGGATGGGCTTTAAAGGTCCCTTCCAACCCAAAGCGTTCTGTGATTCTGTGATTCTGTAACGCAGCTCTGGGACAGGCAAGGCAGAGCCCGCCGGTGGTAGCAAGGAGCATTTGGGAAACCTGCTGCAAATTCCCCCATTGCCTGTGCATTTGGCATCCATGGAAATGATGGTGGAAAAGACATCAAGGAAGAAAAGCTGGGGTTATTATCAAATAGCAGTGGTATCAGCCTGATTAATCTGCTGTCTAATAACAGTCTGCCCGGCTAGAGGGGCTCAGTGTGATCGGGGACAAGGAAACGTGCAAAACAGGGATGGCTGCGGCTGCTGCAGCTGCTGTCTGCTGGCACAGACTCTGAATAAACCGTGGGATGGGGTGGGATGGGGTGGGATGGGGTGGGATGGGGTGGGGTGGAATGGGAGAGCTTCAGTGGTCTCTGCTCCAAGGTAGAAAAGGCACCTGACAGCATTGTGAAATGGCTGGGGTTATTTCACGTCAGAATTAGATCTCTGCGATGTAGAAATCTGCATGTGAACCAGTCATGTTCATAGTCAGTGAAAAAAAAAAAAAAGGGCATTCCTAGGATGCCAGTCATCTCGTCCTACGGCAGAAATTCATGTTGACGCCGGGCTTTGCCCGAGATGAGCCATGCCCCAGGAATACCCGCTGCCCTGCCAGCACGGAGGAGCGCAGGCTGGCACTGCAGGCGCCCATGTCTTAGACTTCAGCAAGAGACATAAATCTTGTCACACTTATCCTTTCATGAACTGCAAATTTCTGGTTTAGGCACAAAATAAATTTTCATTGAGATATTTATGAAACTAAAAAAAAAAAAAGAAATGCAAAACGAAAATTTAGAAATCTGATTAATTTTGATGAAAATGAGTCACGTATTTCGAGGTTTTCAGCTCACTGAAACCCCAAAGATGAATATTTTTTTCCATGCAGAATGGGAAATCTTTACAATTGTTATGGGATAGGCAAAAAAAAATCTTGCTCCCTTTTACTGCTAATGAGGCACAAAAAATAAACCCTCACTTTCCAAGACCCTCTGCTTATTCTGTACTTAGGGCTTTTCTCCTATCACCTCCATTTCCCCTCCTCACTAGTAGTCATGTAAAAATGCTAAGTATTTTACAAAGACAGAAATGAGATGCACCTTCTAGATACGCAACGTATTTGCAACTTCAGGCAAAGAGGCATTCACAGATCTGAAGCTCCGCTAATGAGAGCAACCTTGTGCTTAGTGGGAATGCTAATCAATTAGACACGCAGAGCATTAATGTTTCTTTTGCCTAATTAGCTTAGCAAAACATGAGTACAGCCACTTTTTTTCCCTTCCAGCTCTCCAGCTTGTGCCACCCATCTGGCTCTGGGATGCTCCGGAGGGAGGTATTTCCCCAGGCACCCCCGGGGCACAGAGCAGCTGGGTCCTGCCTGCACCCACAGCCCCCGTGCCCACCCTGGGGACGGGCAGGAGAGCATTGCGGCAACGATGTGGGAAGATTTCTAGTTCTCCCTACAGCTTTTAAATTTTTGAGGCTGAAGGCAGAGGTTTAGCAGCTCCTCAGCCTGCTCTGGGCTGCAGCAGGGACCCCCGGAGCCCCAGCACCCACAGAGCTGGAGCACGTTATTTAGGTGAATCTCGGGGAGGATCAAATGCTCTCCTGTTTCTTGAGCGTTCGCGGGATTCACAAGGAATGTAAGACCCAACTGGGCATTCCCATGAGCCATCCCACACAGAGCTACCAAGATCTCAACGATAACAACAGGGCTATGAAAAAATGAGATGAGGCTTTATCTCTAAGAGACGAAGAGCATCATTTGATTCAGAGCAAAACAAGAAGCAGATAAGATGCCAGGAAGGCTCACAAGTCCACAATAATACTGAGCTACAAGGTGTGGGATCCCTGAAAAACACTGATAAACTGTCCCAATTCTTCATCAGTTTTCCTCCTGGTTATCTGATTTACGCAGATGCAGGTAACACACTGCTTAGTGCCCAGCTCCCCAGCACAGAGGCAATATGAAAGAAATACGCTGCAATGTTTTAACAAGGGAATATTCCTAGAGCAGATCCAAATGAAGTGTTAAAAGGATTGCACAAAAAACAAATAATCTTCCCAGCTAGCTGGTTGGGAACTGTGGATTAATATGTAAAAAAAGAGGAAAATAAAGATATAACATATTGTTAAAGAAAGATTAACCACACATCAGAAAGCCTCAGATTGGGTTTCTTTAGCAGCTTGGGCTGTTTCTTAGGAGAAGCCACTCTTCTGCACAGGGAGCAGCAAGTCGTTAAAAAGCGAGTTAGATGGACAACCCCTAATTAATCCTGACTGATGTAAAAAAGCACAAACTTAACGGTGCCCAACAACCTATTGCTCCGAGTCTAAATGTTTCCGTGTAATCCACCGCATTCCACGCAACGCCAGCTCTCCGCCAGCAATGGCAAAGGGGCACGATTTAACCTGACTCACTTTGCTGCCTTCAGCGCGGGGCGCAGACGGTGAGTGCCTGCACGTGAGCTGCTATAGACTCCTTGCTCAGTGAAGGAAGCTAATTGCCCCCCCTAGTTAAGTTAATAATCCACCTTTTTTGGTGCATCGAGATCGACCCTATTGTTTTGGGTTTTTTTTTCCCTAGAGTAAAACAAAAATTAGTGTCTGCATCTCCCAAGGCAAATCCACTGCCAATCCATCCTTAGGAATGAAGTCATGCAAAGATGATGGGTAATTTACTTTTCCTATTAAAAACGTTTTTCATAGCTATTGCTTAGGTGACAACTACTGGGCAGATTTTATCTGTAATGCCATAAAGGCTCAGAAACCTCATAATTTTTTAATTCTTACCTCTGCTGAGGTGGAAGGCTTTATCTGTGATTTCATTGACTTTCAAAGCGTTGCTCCACTTGGAACAGATTTTGTATTTTTAAACCAGATTGCTAGAATAGTAAGAGATCACATTTTTCTTATTAGTTTGAACCAGGGCACATTAGTACGTCAAATATTCATGTCTAGAGCTACAGTTTCTATAGTTACTAGTGCATTAGTGTTTCACTGAACTACTGTAATATTAATTTTATAGTAGCTCTCCTTCCCCCTTACTAGAAGGGTAGGTCTGTAATGAGAGTTTTTGGTGGACTCATCCCATTGCATATACTTTTAGGAGGTTTCTCAGGACCCTGTATTAACTGACAGAGTGTTACTTGGTAATGAAGCAGGAAAGATGTAACACAATTGAAATTCTTAATTTAACATGAGATTTAGTCTTCTATGTGTCTCTAGGAAATTGGATGGGGGGTCCCTGGCTGGAAAAGAAACACAGTACCTCATTTGAAGGAGCAGAATGGTCTCATCTTCATCTTCTAAAATTGCTTTGTGCAGGTCAATATGAAAACTTGCAGGGAACACAAGAAAATTTTGGCATTTATTCTCTTCCAGAGGAAATTATTTTGGCCACAGAAAATGCCAGCACATTCTGCTCCCTCGAATCTCCTCGAGCTGTTTGATAGAAATCCAGTGCGTTGCCACAGCGGAGCCACAGCCACCCCACACACCTCCTGGCCACCACCGCGTTTGCTGGGTTGACTCTGCCCAGGCTGGTAAAACACATGTATTTCCTTTAATCTGCTACTCTTCTTTATTGCTCTTTGGTTTTAAAGCAAGCCAGAGAAGTTATTAATTATGAGCCTGATCCAAAGCCCACTGGGCTCAATAAAAGGTTTTCCACTGAGTTCAGCTGGACCAGAGCTCTCGGGTTATTGCTGTGCTCCAGAAGGCGCGTCCCTTGTAACCGCAGGAAAAGGCAGGCTGGCTTTTCTGCACAACTAAAACAAACAAGGATCTCCTGTGGGGATGTAAAGATTTTGTCCTCCTCTGTGGTTTAATTATTTTTTCACTTCTGTTCCTCACTCTGTGCTGCTTAGTTAACCTCAGTCAATACAATTTCTGTCCTAAGCAAGAGGAGAGTCAGACCCAAGAAGTCTAATACTGCACAGGCAGAATAACACCGCTTGGTCTTGGCTAGCCAAGGAAAAATTTTGCTATGGGAAGAAGGAGCTGGGTAATCACCGGTGAATCCCTCTTTGCATCGCCCGGATTGCTCTGGTGCTGCCACGTACCCCTCCGCCAGCTCGTGGCAAGGCAGCGATGCCTTCGCTGCTCCCCTAACACAGCCTTTACTCCCCCTCACAGCCCCTTATGAGCTCTTTGCAAGTCGTGATTTGCAAAAAGCCCAGCAGCTCCACCGCCCAAAGCTTTACCCACCAAGGGAAAGGAGCTGCACAGCACCAGCCTCCGAGGCAGGGCATGCCCCAGCGCTGGGGGGCTTGGCACCCCCTTAGCCTGCCCTTCACCCCCCAAACCCTCCTCGCTTTTGACTTCCAACTTAGTGGCAACGCAGCAACGATGGTGCGCGAAGGTAAAGGGGGATCAGCACAGGTTACCCTCCAAACGCAGGTAGATAACCTTTTTGGGTTAAACGCAGGGTGAGTCTGGATGGCTGAGCCGCGCACCGCAGAGGAGGGACGGTGCTGCTCCGGGAAGTGGAGCTGGGGGATTTATCTTCACCTCACTCAGAGCGAGGTGAAAGGCTCAAGCTAATAGCGATTGCAGTGATTACATTTGGGAGAAGAAGAATATGAAGATAAAGAGAGAAACTGCCTTTTCATTGACAGCTCAGAGCTCTCCATCCCTGCTTGGGAAGGAAAGCCTTCAAATAAGAATTTATCAACTTTTGTAAAAATAATACAGCTGGTCTGTTTGGACCCTCACCTGCTGCATCACTTTCTGTTTACTAATGATACCTGCTTTCCCTGGAAAGATCTGTTTCTAGGTGCTAAAAGTTTCCCTTGGAACTTATTTGGATTTTATAAAATATATTTGCGGTTTTGCCGGTGCAAATCTGGAACCCAGTGCACAGGTCTGCCTTTCTCCTTTTTCTAAAGCGACAAGAACTTGCTCTCAACCAGCACGCAGAGATGCTGGGACAAGCCACCGCCGTGCCGCCGTCTCCATTGCCATCTAGCGGCACCGCGGCCACGGTCCCCACGCAAAACCCCGACCCACGGCGATGGGCTGCGGCCAGGGAAAGGGTCCGGTGCTCCCTGAAAAAAGGGTGTGTGTGTGTGTGTGTGTGTCTTTCTTTTGATGCAATCAAAACATGACAATAAGTTGGGGTTTTTTTTCCTTCCTGAATTATATTAATCTAAGTATAAAAGTGAATTATCAGTGTTTGCTCCTGGTCCCCTCTACGGCACAAACGAAGGCTGGGCTGCAGGGGAGGGAGCGCGGGAAGCCGAAGGGGTGCAGGTGCCGGGACGGGGAGGCATCGAGGCTCTTCTAGAAGAGCAGAGTAGAGGAGAGATCATAGCAGCAGGAACCGGGGAGGAAGCTCTGCAAAAGCATCTGTGCATCACATTCAAAGCTTTTATTTGCTGTCATTTTAAAACCCCCAGGAAGCTTCCAAACAAACTCTTCACTAAAGAAAAACGGCTCATTGACTGCCTGAGTTTTTGTCTACAATAAATAACGTTCAGTTCTTCCTGCTTGGACTCCCTTCTGAGTGCTCATTTGTTTTATTTCCCTGTGGCTTTTCTTCAACACCAACCACTGTTTGTTTGTATTCTTTAACATCATGGATCACCCCTCAAACAAACCATAGGTGACGCAGGGCTTTGACCTCATTTACGTATTGTAGGTCTGGGAGAAACTCCATGGCTTTAACAGGGTTGGTCCGCGCATGAAGGAGGGCAGCGAAGGAATTAACTTGCCCTCTTCGTTCTTCTTCCCCAGCAACCAAAAACCTCATTTCGCCTTCAAAAGCAATTATGCTCTGTCTCAGGAGGAGAGGGTAAGTCAGTAGGAGACACCAGCCCACAGGGTCTCGATGTCACCTGCTGTCCCACCAGTCAGAGGATGCTGCCTGCAGTTCCTGTATCCACGAGGGGCTTTATTAACTCTACAATTTAAGCACAAACCTAAATCCAGACTCTCCTCCTCGGAGACACCACGATGACCCGCAGTGAAGCCTGGACCCCCACGGGGTGGCCCTGACCCCGTTAGCAGGAGGCTCTGCGGCACGGGCGTCCCAGGCAGCACGGACCCAGCCCAGCCCTGCCGAGAACAGCAGCTGGGAAAGGGTGACAACTGATGAAAAACATGCACACAAGTACCTGTGAAATACTGATTATATTTCTATGCTTTTATACCAGTATAATACTTCATATGAGACTGGGAAACATACTTTCAAATATGTTGTACACCTACATAACCTGTTTATGGAACAGGAACACCTTGCTGCTGCTTACTTAAATCCATGACTTACCAGTCCCACAACATAATAAATGCCCAGAATCCCAGGAGCTTTTCTTTTGCTCAGGAAATACCACAGTCAGATAAAGCTCATTTTATAAACACTAGAACTGCATTGCAAAATCCATATATATATATATATTAAGAAAAACTTCTACCTTTCATAAATACATCATACATAAAATATGTTCCCAAAATACATTCATGCATTTTCCCCATCTAAGATCCCTGCTTGTACCCAAAGTGTCTGCAAGCTGGGAAGGGCAATCGCTGGGCAAGGCCTGGAGACAGGCTCGTGTTTGCAGGTGGCTCCAAACCCAGCTGGAGGTTGTGAAGAAGCCTTCGGTGCTTGGGTGGTGTTGGGGTTAACTCCTGCATCAGTGGGTCTAATCCTGCTTCCCTGGGAAAACAGGGCTCTCCCGCATGCTGTGCCCCATCAAAGCTGCACCAGCTGCCCATGTTCAAGCAGCCAAAAGCCGCCCTCCATCTCACCCTTAGCACTTCTAGTTTTTCCAGCAGTTACTGGAGATGCTCGAGTCTCTCCCAGTGCTTGACAGAGGCTGGGAAACAAGGGCTTTAGAAGCTGGAAGGTCACTACCTGGCTTTGGTGGAAGGGGATCTGTGAATGGAAGAAGCTGCTTTCTTGACCGCCATCGACCTGAAGATCAACCACGCTCCCAGCACCGCCATCCCTGTCTGCAATGGGAACGGCTTCGCCTTCGCTTGGAGCGCCAGTCGTTCGCTAACAAAGGAAAAAATGCCCATCCCCTATCCGTTTATGAAAGCATACACAAAATATACAAAAACATCTACAAAGTAATTGTAAGTAGCAGCTGGCACAAAAGAAGTGCCAGTTTTGCAGCTCAGCAATGTAGGTCCCATCCCTGTGAATGCGGTTTATACAGTGTAGGACTCCAGGGGCTGGCCACAGCCCTACCCCGGAGCTGTACCTGGAGCGTGTGGCTGTGCAAACACAGGCAGGCTAAGCACTAACCTCTCCTGAGCTGGGCTGAGAGGGAAGCCAGACATACGCCTGCCCAAATTCCACTTTTCCCCCTCAGAAAGGTCCTGGGCAATATTGCAAGTGCACATTCAAAGGTCATTTTGGGAACGCTGCCCTCTCTACTTGCAAGCAGGCCAGTTACAAGTCAGCATACCCTTTCCACAAGGCAGCCTGTCGTTAGGGCAAGCTATCCCTTATTCTAGCGGTCTAGATACAAATTAAATTCATTCTGACTTTTCTCATCCACCCAAACTCAATGTCTTTACAGAGCAACCGAAGAGAAGCATTGCATAGATCTGTATCTCATGTCTTCTCACACCCACCAAACAGCAAGAAGTAAGTTCAAGTTTTGCACAGTACATTACAAAAGGCATCACCTTTAAACAAGGCAAGAAAAAAAAAAAAATGGAAGTGTCACCACGGTGTAAACCCTGCAATGAAATGAGGCAGTGAACGTACAGTGCTCGGCAGCTCTCGGGGATGGCTGCCTGTAGTGTACTGATGAATTTGCTAGACAAATCTCCTCTCAAACCTATCTCCCATTGCACAGTAATATAAATTTGCATAATTAGATAACCTGCTCCGGAACAAAAGGAGCGATGCTGTGTGTCACAGGTAGGAAGTGGACACTGGCGGGGCTGTGTGCTTTGCATACAGTAGTTTAAGGGCCAGTCGTCCTCTGTGCAATGCAGACTGCAGGACAGCAGGGCTCTTTTCAGGCCTAGGAAGTCTCAACAAAAGTTTTGCTACAGTTGGCTTTACAATTGAGATATTAGGGACCAGATCCTCTGGTGGTTTAAACCCCACATGCTCCATTGGAGTTACTGGTGCTTATTTCCACAAGTGGAGAATGTGGTCTTTGCTTGTCACAGACATAGAATAAAGCTACAGTAGCCCTTTCTTTAAATAAAATTAAATAACTGCATATGGCATCAGCGCACAATTTTAAATGTGCTTCTGCTGTTAAGAAAATAGCAAGCACACCAGTGGTTAATTAAATTATTTCTCTTGAACTAAAAAAGTGATATTACTATCAATTTAAAAACCCCTAGAGAGACTGCATAACATCTTCTCGTTGTATTTTTTAGACTGAGAAAGTCACTTCTACATGTACAACGCTATATATCCTCTTCAGCTGGCAGCGAAGGTTTGTGTTCCTGGAGGTTGCAGTTGCCATTTTCAGATGCATCCGAGCTGCCCGGAGCCGTCTCTGGTGGCGGGGGTTTGTAGAGTAAACAGGCGACTATGAAGAAGGTTGTCCCAAGCACCTGCAGCCGTGAAGACATCCCGTTACTCTCTGCTCCCCCCAAAACCAGGCACCTAGCCCTCATGTGGGATGAGATTTGCTGACCAAGCTTTGGGGAGGAGATGATGCTGAAGGCCTGGGCAGCAGACCAGCACAGAAAGCCGGAGGGGGTAAAAATCTGAATTTAGCCAGCCCCATAGCAATGGGACAAGTGAGAATTTGGAAAGCTGTTCAGCCCCACACGGACACCTGAAGCACGGTGCTGTGTGGACCAACACCGCCTGAGCCATTTGCTGGAAGGCTTTTGAAAGTCTCTTTATCACAGCAAGTGCTAAACACCAGTATCTAGGGCAAGGGCTTGTTTGGGAGCAGTTAAAATTATGGTTTTCAGCTAATAAATAACAAACACACAGCTAAGCTCTCTTATTTTCTAGCAGGGATCAGGGAATAGTTATTTACAGCCTGCCCACAATGCCATCCCTCACTCTCACTAACACACTGCAGTTATATATTTTACTCCATTTCTAGCAAAAAAATCACTTCGGTAACTGTTAGGAGAAGAGGAGATATTTCATATGGTACAACAGAAGCTGTAAGCCTAGAAAGTAATAGGAATTTAAGAGAACGATGGTTCCTGGAGCACCATTACTTGGCGAGAAGCAAATGGAGCTTTTGCCTTCCCTGAGAACATTTCCTGTGCGAAGGTCTAATTTGGGTTGGGGGGGGCAGATCAGGACAACCCAATTTTGTAAAATTCTCTCCCAGAGCAAAACGCTGTCTCCTAAAGACCTGCTCACTTTATCAGAGAGTGAAGTTCACAGGCAGCATCACCTTGTAAACCAGTCCAGCGATGAGGGTGTATCGGCTCATGGCTGAGTTCTGGTAAACGTAGCAAGAACCTTGCTCACCACACTGGTCCTGCCAGAGCAGGCAGGATTTATCGATCATGGACCCAAAGGCGATGGGACCAGGGATGCCTCCTGCGGGAAGAGAGAGCGGACCTTCAGTTTGGGCAGCACCTACGCACCAGCCATGCAAGACGCGAGGTGCTTGCAGAAAAGCATCAGGCTCTGCTGCTACCGTGATTAAGCAAACTCATCCTGCAACATCTACAGCTGTGCCCAGAGCCACAAGGTACCCAAAATACACTGAATTTCAAGATCCGAGAGTCCAGAGGGTCTTTTAACCATCCCGACTCCCATGTTGCACAAGAGCCAAGAGACAAACGCAGGAGCTTCAATGCCTCTGCTCCTTTTTTCTTAAAATAAGGACATGTTGCCCAGACATTGCTCTTCAACTCCACCTGCGATGTTACAGAATCCTTCATTCAGTTTGCAAACCATATGCAAAGGGAATTAGATTTTTCTGAATGACAGCAAACAAGAAAAAACATCCTCCTTTCAACAGCACGTGTCCCACACCCTTCTTTTCCAACCCAACGTGTTTTAGTCTTAGGCAACAGCTTGGCACACGCTCCACAAAGCCAACAGGCCACACCAATGCAGAGATTCACTCTGTTCCATACCTAGCGTTCGTACTACAATCCACTGGATCCCGAGTGCAAATGACCTTTGGCTGTCGGAGACACACCTGGGGAACAAAAGGGGATTGTTTAAAAATGCTGCCAGGCTGCACGGCACCTCCCTGCCCTGTAATGCCACGCACTTGGGTCCAGCGTGCTTGGGACCTCCATCCCCTCTGGAGATGGAGGTTCACCCCAGTGCAATGTTCCCCCACCGCTGCTGCAAACTGTGGGACACACACGTGGTGCCTGATGCCAGAAGATAAGAGCTGGCAATGCTAAAATTTACTTTCCCAGCTAGACAGGGAAGGGAATTAGTCCTGATGTCTCCAGGCTGCCAGTAACAAGGTGGCTCCCATCACACCTTCCCCATGGCTTGAGCCAGCAGGATAAAGCGGAGAGCTTGGATTCTTGCAGCGCTGGCGGAGGACAGGGCGATCCCGTGCTTACCGCAGAGTGGCGGTCAGGGCAGGAATACTGCTCAGGAAGGTGAAGAGGATCACCACAAACATGAAGAATAGGAGCAGGGGCCTTTTTGCACAAGAGGAGGTGCATTTCCCTGCCTCTGCGTCGCCGGGGCCGGGCAGGAGGGTTTTCTCAACGCAGCTACAGTCATGATAGACCTGGGAAAGAAAGGCTGGTGGGCACTTTGCCAGGGAGAGCACAGTGATAATCAAAGCTTTAAAAAGAAAGAAGTTCAGGGAGGGCAGAAACCAGCTGGTTTCATTCCCAGAGCAGAGTGAAGCAGAAATCAAGCTGCATTCTTGACACACCTCCGTTTCAAAACAGGTTATTAAATACAAGAAATTAACTTTGCCAGGCAGTCCTTGAACACTGAATGTCATCATTACCCTTCTTAAGCCTTTGCCTGTCTCTATGAGCAACATGCTGGAAGGATGAGGTGCATCATGTTCATTGAAGCATTGGGACAGGAATCAGGTGCCTACCAACTCCCTGCTTGCCTGGCTGATTTACCACAGATTTCAGCGCAGTTCGACCCAAAGTGAGGCAAAACCGGTTGGGCACATTGAGAGAAGCAAAGCAGGGTGACCTCAGGGTACCTTCTAACTTCATCCCAGGTGGTGCCTTAGAGGATCCATCCCGCACCGGGCTTTTACACTGATTTGCTGCAAAGCTCAGACCTGTGGCCACTTTTGCAGAGCCAGCCAAATCACTCCAAAGACAACATGCCAGAACCTTGTTAATACACAGTGCTTTCAGACGTACCTTCTTGCCTTTCTTGAGGTTTTTGGACACTTTTTTGCACCCGGCGTGGCAGGGAGAGTAATACATAATGTCATCGCTCCCGCAGACAGGGCTGTAGGTCTCCTGTAGACAGCCACACTGGGCGTTGCAGGCTGCTGTCAGGTTTAGGCGGCCACCAGGCAAAGCACTAAGGGAAACACAGGAGCAGTCAGTAGGGAGACACTGAAGAGCATTTTCCAGGAGGAAATGGGTGGAGCAAGAGAAGGAGAAGTGGGAACGGTAGGAGATGAGGTGGATCCCCAAGTAGCATAAAGCCAGGCTTGGGAAGGGTTTCATCTCGCGCCATTTAAACCATGAACAGGAATTGCGGCCTGGAGCTGTCTCTTTCCCACAGCTACCAAGGGAGTTTAAGTGGCCAGTTCATAGGGAGACAATTCCATTTGGAGAGGTTTCCCACTTTTAGTCCAGTTTATCCCACTGGATAGAGATGAGGGACCCTGTGAAGGCAACTGAAGAGCAGAGCATCTCACACTCTGGCACTGCTGATCTCTCCTCCCTCACTAAAGAGGGAGCCTCTTCCATAAACTCCAACTAGATGCAAAAATTAGGATATCTATATTCTGGGTCTCACCCTCAGTATCTGCCTGTAAGACTGACTGGACATCATCATCCATCACCAGCACATTCACACATGACTACCACCAGCACTGTGTATTTGGAGTTATCTTTCTATTCTGACCAGGGCCACGCAGCACAAGGCAGATGGGATGATCGTTATTACCTTCCCTCGTACATCTGAGTTACTCCTGCCATCGGCATGTTAGGGCAGTGAATAAAAAAAATGAATATAGCCAGCAGACTCGACACTGTGCAAAGTAAACACAATTTGATGATTCCTGAACAGCGGAGTTTAAATTTATTCACAAGGAATCCTCCCAGGAATGTGCCTCCCCCTCCGGCTGGCACGACCAGATAACCTGCAAAAAAGGGAAAAAAACCCACAAGCAAGTTTAGAAATGTCAGCAAGGAGTTTTCATGTCTGAATACATCAACTGCAGCGTGTCTGCATGAGAATAACCCCTTGGTTGCTGTGTGGCTTCTTGGTGGGAGATCAGTGGACTTTCCTACACTAGGTGGTCCTCTCTAACAGCTCAGGTAACATGGCATGAGCCTGGTAAGGCAGCTGTTCCTGTCCACAGATCTTAATACAGACTCTTTGAGGAGCACATCACGAGTATTGATGCTTGTTGGACACCACCTCCTCGGTCTACGATACGACAGCTAAGTGAGGATCTTCCCAGTTTCAGGATGCTGACAAAATATGGCCCCCAGTTGACAGATCCCTCGTTAGAGGAAACGCTTAGTTAATGTTTCCTGGTAATGCACTAGAAGGAACAGACTACAATTATTTTGCCTCCCTCTAGAGGGTAACAGATGGCTACGGAAGCGACACATTTCTTCCTGATGTCGGTAGATACAGCTCTGAAAACACACTTGGTACAGATGTGTTGACAGGGATGATGCTATCTAATAGCTGAAGATGATAACCGCTCTGCAAATGAACTGCAAAGTCTGTTTGTCTCCATTCTAAATGAGCTAAAGTGCTCTTGTATTTGTAGGCAAAATGGGAAAACACTGCAAAAACCTGGTTTCCTTACCAAAAAAGGTAGCAGCTTCAGAGGCACTTAAACTAAACTGAGACTCCAGGAACTTCGGTCCAAATGTGGACATCCCAGCAATGAGGGTGGCTTCAGTCGCTCCTGCTAAGCAGAGGAAGATGAAGGTGGGGTTCTTCAGAAGCAGCAGTACTGATCTGGGAAGGACAAACATACTGGAACTGAAACACTGCGGCACATTTTGATTTCAGGTCTGTCCCCTGTCTTCAAGTCAGAAGGACCACATGTAAGACGAGGCAGCATCCCATCATGCTGCATCAATTCCAAAGGAAAAAAAAAACAAAAGGGAGCTAACTGGAGTTTGAAAGAGCAGTGAGCTTCTCTACTTATGCTTATTGAGTCCTACAAGCCAAGGAAGGATGCTGAGGATACCCTCACCTCTCCCTACCTACCTGCACAGAGCAAACGCTGCTACTTTGTGGAGACAGTCTCCAGTGCAGGTGGGGATCAACAAGTTTGCCCTCAAACTCTGCCTTTATATATAATGTCTCTCATGTGCAAACCTGCTCTGGCTCTTGTCCCTACTGGGTGTTGTCCTGACTATCTTCAGGTGCCTGACAGATGCGCTTACCCTGGCCGTCTTTTATAGCCCCATTAGCTACAGCCAACCTTCAAGGGAATCTGAGGAACGTCAACCAAACACCTAAAACAGGAGACAATAATCTGGGACTCTTCTCTGTGGATCTCATAAGGGCACCAGATGGGTCTATTTATCCCATGTGCATGTTCAAAATGGGGATTGGATACCAGCAGTGTGTGTGCGATATAATTCGCACTCAGGGTGCCCACAACTTCTCTATGGATGACTTCAGCAGTAATTTTCCAACATTTAGGGTCAGGTTGAGTATTTTCCATTCCTAAATGGGGCATTAGTAAAAGGACACTACTCCTCACCAAATCTCAATCATTTCAAGGTTTTATTAGTCCCTGATGGCAGTTACCTTGGGACTCCCGACTCAACCAAGAGCAGGGAACGAAGTTATGTTACATCGTCACATACGCACATGCTACTCACGTGCACCCATGTCCTCATGAGAATAACGATCTCTGACAACCATGGATGTTTTGCAGCTCAGGGGAAATACCAAGCAAGCCTTTCTATATGGAGGAAACACCTCCAAGACACCTTATATCCCACTGGAAAACAGAAAGCAATCTTTCTCCCCCAATCTAAATGCAGTTTTACTTTAAGCTTAATGTACAAGTTGAGCAAATAAATTTTATTTTTCACCCACCGGGATTTAGTAGAGAGCCACAGATATGCCTGAAAAACTGCCAATTGTCATTTATATGCAGAAAGATGATCCAACAACGATTCCATCTCCGAGACACAGAAACACCCTCGGGCACATGGAATGGTCTGAATTATCTCTCACTGTCGCGGATATTGCACTAAGAGGGTTGACACTGCTTTGCAGGGAGGGGTTTGTAACGAGCTTGAAATTCTGCTGCATGGCTTTCCCCGAGCCTAGCCCGGACCAGTACCACAGATCATCCCATTTGTGAGACAGGCACAAACCCATCACCCCGCAGCGATGGCAGCGACAGGGATGCCGTGGAATTCTCGCTGAATTGAAAGGCACAGTCACTTACCACATACTGCTTTGGAGGAAAGGGGAAATGAGAGAAAACCTACTGTAGTACAACCAAGTGAGAGACGTGCTGAGGCTCAGCATCGGGTTTATGCAACTTTACCCACATAGAGCAGAGAATTTCATTATACCAAAAGACCAAAGAAGCTGAAAGACAGAAATACCACACATTCTTACACCTCGATTACAGGGGGCTTTATACTAACCATTGTCTAGCTGTTGCAATTAGTTTAATTTACTAAACTATTTTCCAGGAATGATCTTTTTGACTGTGCTTTATTTGGAAGCACAAGGCCTAATCTCTTAGCAAGAAAACACTTGTGGACCTTGTGGCTGATGTAGAAGATGTACAGTGCCTTCACCTTTTTACAGTTCAAGAGAAAAGAGGGGAGTTGTCCCCTGGCACTAGCGTGACTTCGTGCCTGTTGGCCAAAAGTTACAGGTTAGACCTGAAGGTAGGAAAATGCTGAGGAACTCCTTTCAGCACTAACAGTAAGGATTTACTCACGTAATTTAATCTGTTTGTAGACAGAAGATGTAGTTGTGAGGAGTTACGCCACATAAAACCTTACCAAAGTCAACACAGACCTTTTCATTGCTATCTTTAAACTTTAAACTACTTTTAAAGTAGGACTTTAAACACACCCAGAAACCACCTAACATTTGAATAGTCTTGACTGTCCTCAGTTCTTGCAGCCAAAGGGATTTCAGGAGGCTCCGCACTGCCAAGAGAAGAATCCCACCATCTATAAAAGCCTGATTCTGCAAGTCTTTACTGATATGGGCACATATAGGTACTCTTTCCTCATGTAATGGTCCTGCTGAGTAGGCTGGGACCTGTACAATCAGAGCCTGCTCTTCTGAGAAACACTTGCATGCCCAGGACACCCCAGACTGTAACAGAGTACAGCCACAAGCTAATGAGTCATTAACGACAGATGGATATTTATGCAATCTTAGAGCATGTGAACAGGGACTTTTCCACACAAAATGACACCTACTGTCACCACCACCAAGGGAACGGAGGGCAGGAGGTATGTCCCGCAGGAATGTAAACCAACCTCCCTTTACAACACACGGAAGGCGTAGTAAAGCCATGAGACAAACCGAAGCCCTACCCTGCCACCTAATCCAAGAGGGATGAGGGAAATATTGACTGTAGCTTCTCATGTTGAGCATCAGGGCTTGACAGACCCATGAGTGATCCTCACAAACTCTGTCCCGTAGCTCGCTAGGACAAAGCCTCCTCTCCTGGCACAGCTCTATGTGTCTTCTGTTTGAATCCTTCTGCACTGACAGCAGGGGTTATTTCATGAGAGCAATCATATGGAACCAGAGAAAGGAAAATGCTATTTTATCACGCCTTTTCAACCCAAGAACTAAGACAGAAGTCTCTTCAGGGCAGAGGATTAAGTTGTATGGGCTGCATTCCTGTAAGCTCCTGCTCTCAGGCAGCACTGTGAATACAGCAATTCATTAAGCTTGCTTAGAAAGGACCTGATGGCACGGAATAGTATTTTATTTCATCAGTATTTCTGCTTATCTTTGTGAGAGTCTTACTGTCTGTACTATGAGAAAATGTGTAGCATCTGATCCCTTACTAAAACAAAAGCAACAGTGTCCTTTGGCCTCGCTCTCCAGCCTGGTCCACGTGTCCCCAAGAGCTGCACGCACAGATGTGATCTCCTCTTTAATGCAAGTTTCTAGAATAGCAACCCTTTAAGGCACTTCCCTTCTATTAATCAAAAGCAGGGAACACAAAAGTCTGTTGGGTTTTTGCTTTCAAACGAAAACCACACTAAGGTCTAGACTGATCTGAATTATTTCATATGAGTTGCCCACCTTCGGCTATTTGTTCTTCGGGAACGAGGGGTGAAAGAAGATGGTCCCGGAGGAGGACTGCCTCCGTACCTGCTGTCAGACAGCCTTCGCTGAGAAACAGTGGGAGCTTTGTTCCAGATAAGCAAGAAAAGCATCAACCACTGAATTTCATCCCTCTCTGCTACCCTGTTTGCGTTGGTTTTAGTCATAACCTTACCATTATTTAAATGCAGGTTTTGAATTTAATTTCCGTTCAGAGTATAAGCCGTGACCTCGGAAAATGGCACCCAGTCAAGAATGCCATTTGATAACAGTATTGAAATCCGTTCAACGTAATATTCTTTATAAAACTGCCTTAACCCCTGGTAAACTTCCTATGAAGTCTCCAAAACCTTCAGACCAGCGTGAGTAACTGCGTTGACACAACACAGAGCGACTGCTGCTGAAAACGTCTGTACTGAGCCCCGGCTTCAATCCTCCTCTGCCAGCCCAAAGACAAACACCGTAACTAAAGATCAGAAGTAATGGCTGGCAGCGGCACAGGGTTTGGCAACATCAAATGTTTGCCTTTGCATTCATGTGTGACGGCTTCCCCATGCAAACTCCTCCCTAAGAATGATCCTGGGAGAAATACAAAAAAGAAAAATCCACTTATTGACTGCAAGCCCGGAAGGAATTGATACCCAGATATCTCTGCAACATCTAGAGCTTGCACACCAGCTAAACCCAAGCTGTAAATAAAGCAGCACCTCTCCCCTGACCTCTATTTAAATAAAACTTAACACCAAAAAAAAAAAAAAAAAAAAAAAAGAAAAATCATAAAAGCTGGCAGTGTGCTCAGGTGGCCAAGAGGGCCAGTGGCATCCTGGCTTGTATCAGGAACAGTGTGGCCAGCAGGAGCAGGGCAGGGATCGTCCCCCTGCACTGGGCACTGGTGAGGCCGCCCCTCGAATGCTGTGCTCAGCGCTGGGCCCCGCACCCCAAGGCGGCCATGGAGGGGCTGGAGCGTGGCCAGAGCAGGGCAGCGAGGCTGGGGCAGGGGCTGGAGCACAAGGCTGGGGAGGAGCGGCTGGGGGAGCTGGGGGGGCTCAGCCTGGAGAAGAGGAGGCTGAGGGGAGCCCTCATCGCTCTCTGCAACGGCCTGAAAGGAGGCTGGAGCCGGGGGGGTCGGTCTCTGCTCCCCAGGAACAAGCGATGGGACGAGAGCAGTGGCCTCAAGCTGCGCCAGGGCAGGGTTGGGTTGGATATTAGGAAAAACTTCTTCCCCCAAAGGGCTGTCAGGCCCTGGCCCAGGCTGCCCAGGGCAGGGGCTGAGTCCCCGTCCCTGGAGGTATTTAAAAGCCGGGAGATGTGGTGCTTGGGGACATGGCTTAGTGGTGGGCTTGGCAGTGCTGGGTTAACAGTTGGACTTGGAGATCTTAAAGGTCTTTTCCAACCTAAACAACTCTATGATTTCAAAGATCCATAGCAAATGTTTCCAAGTTAAAACACCACATTTTATTTTGGTCACTTGCTTGTTCCCCCCCAGGATCCCTTTAAACCACTTCCTACCAAACCTCCTTTGGTGCCAGCATGCTCGCCCACACCGCAGAGCCAAGCGGTGACTAAGCACATTGCTGTGTCACGGCTTTGCAGGAGAGATAAGAAGTAGCAACACATAAAAGGTGGCTGGAAGATACAAAGGCAAAAGAAAAAAAAAAAAAAAAAGAAACTAAGAATAAAAGAGAAAAGGAACTGAAAGCTACAGGGCAGGATATCTCGTTCCTGGATTTGGAATGGAGCTGTAAGAGTCAGGGGGTTTGTTTCCTCTCTTTTCTCATTAAAAGGACAAAATAGGGATCTAACACAAGCAAAAGTAGAGGAAAGGAAGAAAAGCCCTGAGGGGACAGAGAGGAGATGATGTTGGACAACACCCAGTTGGGCCAGGCGAGGCCAGACACAAGCAGACGGGAAGAAATAATGCTGCTGGGGAGAGGGAATGAGACAGCAATGCCTGTGCATCTCCTGTCACCTAACGGCTGGCACCAGGCCACTCTCGGTGAAACTCAGCCTGGTGCATATGACTGCAGGTGGATCTTCACACATGGACATGAGCTTCTGAAAACCACAGACAGGACCAGCCACTTGTCCCCTGCTCTCCCATAGGATCCCTGGCACAATTCCTAGTTCAGCCCATCTGCTGAGAGCCCCCAGCCGCTGATGGGACCAGGTGCTTTGCAGCCTCCTCTGCGAGAAAGTGCCATTGCTATGTTTGAAGGCAGGCAAAACCTTTTAACTGGCATCGCAGAAAGCAAGCTCAGTTTGGGCCCATTGCTCTCGCTTCTGGGGAGGGCTCCCCAGGGCTCCCCCCTGAACCTCAGGCGTGGGGTGGTTTTCTCACCGAGGCAGATCTTTAACTGTTTTCCCAAAGTCCGGATCCGACGCTTTTTTGTGGCTCCCATCCTTTAGCTGATGAGCCTCTGACACCCTCATAACAACATACCGCTGGGATCCTGAAAACGAGAGACAAATGGGAACAAGAAGCATGTGAGATATGGGATGCAGATGCTACCAAAGCGGTGGATTTGCAGGGGGAAAACGCAACGCGACATCCTCCCTCTGCCAACGGCTGCAAGGGAGGAGCAGGTAAACAGGCAGCTGGAAAGCCACGGGGTGAAATCCATGTAGGAATTACAATTTAAACACTGGAAGCTCTTCCTCTACCCCTGCGTCCCCAGCTAAATGTGTCCCTAAGGATGCAAGCCCCAAGGCGAGCGTGAGCAGCGTGCAGTCCCAGCCCCAATTCCCTCGAGCCGTGGTGGAGCCGCGTACCTGGGAGGCGCTGGGGGTACCCCAGGATGGGGATGGAGATGAGGAGGGAGGCTGCTCCGGCCCCGAGGAAGCCGATCCACCATGCCCCCACCCACAGCGTGTTCTCCGGGGTGATGTCAATCCTGTAAGAAACAAAGCCAAAAGGACACAAGGGAGAGAGGCGGCAGTTTGAAACGGAGCGGGACAGCTCGGCATGCCTCTTGCTGAAGCTGGCAGGGGTTGGGGGGGGGGCGCAGCAGGGATGTCAGTGAAGGAAACCAAGCTCTGGCCTCTCCCATGGCGATCTGCTGGGGATGCCATGCCCACCATCTCTCCTGCCACCCCAGAGCGCTGCCTGCCGTACCAGAGAGCACAACACCTATCGAGCCCCAGAAGCTACATCATTTAATTCTCCTTTGATCTCTGGCTTGCACGTTCACCTCTCCCCACTTAATTTGTGCTTTGGGGGTTGCTATGATCCTTGTTCCACCCCAGAGCCACCCTTTGCAAGAAAACTGGTGGAAATAACCCATTCCATCCCCTGGAAACCTGCTCCCCCTTTTTAACCCATTCATCTGCTGAAGAGCCTGTAAGGGGATAATAAAAAATGACAAATACTAGGAAGCAAGGAGGGACTAAGCATCCTGGCTGGATTACCAGGATGACGAGCAGCACTGCTGGTAGTGTTGTCTCATCAGGGAACTCATTCAAAAACTTCACCTGCTGCCCGTAGCCTCGTTAGCACAGGCAGTGCAGCGTGAGGAAGGATTTAAGCTGACAGGTTTGTCAGCAATTTTCTTCCAGTGACAGCACTAATGCAAGCCACCCTTCCAGCCTCAGCACCCCTGCAGAAACACTGCCGAACACCATGGGCACGTTTCCACCCAGCCACCAGGTCATTTCTCCAGATTATTATTATTTTTTTACCCCAAAGGAAACATATAGCATAAAGGAAAAGGAACAAGATTATTTTTTAGCGACTTACTCTCTGCCAATTTCAGTATAAATATTTAGAAACATTCCTCCTACCAGATAACCCGCTGCAGGCCCAAGGATTGCAGCAGTGTAGAAAACAGCTGAAAGGGAAAACAAGCTATGTTAGACAAATAGCAGCGTTTCAGCTGGGGATGCTGTGGAGCACTGCCGGTGCCCAGCATCCCCCACCCCACCACAGCCTGATTCCCTCCTGGATCCGGGATGCTCAGCCTCCCACCGCCTCGCACCCCACTCCCTAAGCCACCGAGAAACAAAGCCAGGCAGTTTTGACAAGTTTTCATCTCACACTTAGGTCCCAGGGAAACTTTTGCATCCAACCTGGGCATTTTTATAGCACAGGGCAGGCAAAATTGGTTCAGTGGAAAACCATATTTATGCAGTTACTGTTTTATTATTTAGCAGGGATGTGGTTGACCCCGCTGCCACATCCCAACTGCAGTAGTGTTGTCTCCCCACTGACAACATGCGATGTCTACGCCAAACGTGGCACCCCTGGCACTTATTTTGGTTTGCTGCTGTGGAAAGATCATCAACCTACTGATGACCTCCTTGTGATCTCCTTCTCCTCCTGCACAGCATTCTGATACAACAGTACGGGCAGACTGCTAAATTTTGATATTGCTAAAAGGTCTGCCCTTTCAGCAATTTCACCCAATAGAACTGTAAATGTTTGGCTGTGATCAGCCATATAGAGCCATATAGAGCCGAGGAGTGAGCGGAGCCTCTTCCCTCGGTGAAGCTTGGCTGTGCTTTGCACCAGCAGTATCTGAGCAGCCAGCGACCATCCCTGCTGTGCTGTGGCACTAAAGGGGTGATGTCCCCTCGCACGGATGGGGTATGGCCTTATGGCTGTTTGACAGAGATGCTAATGCCACGCACGCACTGGGGCGTGCTGGAGGGCTCTCCCCAGCTGGCCCCATGCCGGGAGCAGGAGGCACCTCCTGATCCGCAGGGCATGTGTTGCAGGAGTGAAAATACCCAGCTGCACTCTACAGCTCCTGCCTGTAAATAATCAAGACCTCCCCAACAGCTGCCACTTCCCTCTGATTACCACCGTGCCCGTTATCCAGAACAAAAGACTGGGAGCACCTCATGAAAATGCCCATGTGGCCTGTTGGGTGCCAAGGCAGATGGACCGGCTCTCCCACCCATCACCCAGCTCATGGGTTTGAGCTCCTTCTCCAACTCAACTCACCGATGTACACAGGGGAGTAGTTAGTCTTGACGTTTTCATCTAAATAGGTGACGCCGAGCGTGTAGAGCGGCGTGGCTCCCATCCCGTGCAGGAACTGCCCCAGCATGAAGACGAACCTGTAGCCGGAGATGCTGGAGGCAGCCTGGGTGCAGGGCAGGCTCTGGTTCCCCCCGCAGATGCCCACCTCCGCCGCTGAATGCACCTCGTACCGTCCCGTGGTGAAATGGGGCAAGGCGAAGAGCAGGGAGCCCAAGCCCATGACCAGCACACCCCAACCCAGCCATCGTGGTTTGTGGCCGGTCCCCCCAAAATAGCTGACAAAGGTCAAGCAGACGCACGCTGCGATGTCGTAGGAGCTGGCAATCAGCCCGCTCTGGTAGCTGTGGAGGTCGAAGCGCCGCTCGATGGAGGTGATGACTGTGTTGATGAAGCCGTTCACCGTCATGCCTTGCAGGAAGGAGGCCACAGAGAGGAAGAACAAGACGCCCTTGGACGTATTAAAGAGCTGTAAGCACCCGGGGGTGAACCCCCCCCAGCCACATGCCAGTTCCTCCCCTTCGGCTGACACGTATTTAATCCCTTCACTGAATTGGGTCTCCTCCTCTCCCGGGGTGGTGGAGCAGAGGGGTTCAGCGCATGAGTCGGAGGGGCTGGGCACGATGGAAGATGCTGTGCCATTGCTCAGTGCGGCGCCGCATGGCTCCTGTCCACTCGCGGCATCAAAGGTCCGGCCAGCTTCGCCGGGAGGAGGAGATGGGTGGGAGAAGTCAAGCGTCTGAGCAAAACAAAAGCCATTTTCTCCAGTTGAATTCTGGGGCATTGCCATGAACGGGAACGCAGAGTCGAGCAGCAGGTCAAGGTGGGGCTGGCGGCCAGGGCGGCTTCGTGGGGCAGCGAGGACCTGCCTATCTGGAAGATGCAATTTTCGGTGCTTACATAAGTAGGGACATGGCAAAATTCTGAGCTAAGACCATTCTGATCTGTGAAGAGAGAATTTTTACACATGCCTTTATATAAAACCATGCTCAGAACCCTCAATTTTTATTTTTTTTTTTTAAATATTAGCATTTCACTGTGCAGTTCATCTGGATGTGCGCCCTCCACCATGGGGGGTGTTGGTACCTCAGGTATTGGGGCACCATTAATATTACAGAAAAAACCCAAAACATTCAAGAGCATTAAAAAACAAAACAAAACAAAACAGAACTCCTCTAAAGGCAGCCTCCCAACCAGCTGAAGCCCCTTATCCCTCCTCTCGAAGAGACCCTGGTTGCCCACCAGACCCTCACTCCGCCAGCCACAACCTCTGTCCCTCTCCTTCCCCCTGCAGAGAACGGCGTGCACAGCTACAAGTTTCCCACTGTTAAGAGTCCTTTGGTCTCTCTTTCACACTCTGCCAATAAAAGTTTATAATTATCCTGAAAAGTTTCCACAGTCAGATTGATTTTATTCCAAGCCTTCAGATCTGTTTACAACTATTCAGTAAAATCCTTCCTATAATTAGACTACATGCCATTTCAGAGTGAGCTGGAGGGCAGAGGCAGCTGACTCTAACTTGATTACCGATGCAGACTGCCACCTTTCAACCGGTTCCTGTGCATCGCAGCACCTGATCATGCTGCCAACCAAGAGTATTTTTCCTTAAATGCCTTGGCTGAACAATAAATATGGAGAAAAATAAGGTTCTCCCTTGAATGCTGGTCTTAAATATGCAACAAATGCTAGGCAAGAACTGTTTTATTAGAGAGCATCTTCAAAGCATCCTGTGTTTCCTGATATTTTTTGTCAATATCTGTTCGAGAGGTTCCTATAAAAATGTTCCTCTGGAGATCACAATAAGCCTCATCAGCAGGGAATGGGAAAAATGGGCATTTGTTTCCCCAGAAAAACGAACCATGTTCAGATCACTGTAACCTGGGAATATTGCAGCCTTTGGTGAATAAATTAATACTCATCTATGTGTTGCTGGAAAAACGACATTTGCTTGGTAGATAATGGTGTGGACGAGCACCGATGTGCTTCCCTGTACCAGCAGGTCTTGCAGGCACCAGGGCAGGAGGACTTGGCAGAACGTGATGCTTGGAGCAGCACCAAGGTCCTGCTCCCAGCCCAGAAGGGCAGAGGACAAACCACTCAGTGCAAACAAACTTTAAACACCCAGGTCAGCAGTGCTACAACAGGTCTGGTCCTCAAGGTAAGTTAAACAAATAAGATCCACCTTTCATTTGCAAATAATTCTATCTTAATTACCCCGTCTGGGGAGCAGAGTGCACAGAATATTTCAGGGTTCAGATTTTAGTAGGAACTTGATGACAGGGCAGGGCAGGGTGAGCTTGGCAGCCGGGAGGGCACTGCTTTTCAGGTCCACGCTAGACTCCTCCAAGTAACTTCTACTTTAGCTGGCTCAGTACAGTGCAGGATAACTTTGATGTCTAACGTGTAAACGCAAAAACTAACTGCAGGCATTGAAATTTTGCTGCAGAGACAGACTGTTGTAATGTGCTGGCACAAAAAGCTAATGCCTTGGATGTAACGCTATATTTTTTCACTTTTTCATCCCTCCAATGTCCTTATGACTCTTACAGCTCTAAATCTGTTTTCTCATCTTTGGATGCAATATTGGAAACAATAAATAAGAGTACTTTAGCACTCTAACTTTATTAAAGTCAGAAATGATTATTAGGTACTGGATCAGGCTCTAAGGGGCGGAACCGGTCATGTTACCCTGACCTAAATCAGAAGTGCTTCCTGCACAGCAGCCGGCTGACTTCAGCTGCCTGTTTCCCGTATCAAACATAAATCTGACCTTACATTTGACTGCACTTCTGAAGGAGGTTGCTTGGCTGGGGACTGATTTTGCTATCACTGATTTCAGGAGATTAAAAAAGCCCATCTCTATTAGCTAGCCGATGCGACCAAGAGCCAAGAGCTCCCAAACTGGCACGCCTTCACCCTGGAGGAAACGCTCCTACTGCCTCTTTACCAGCACTGGGGTATCTCCTTTGATACTTCATGAACATATATTTATACTTTGATATTTCATGAGTCAGGAAAGAGATTACAGCTTTTCATTCAAGTTTTCTTTTCCTTGAAGTAGCAGAAGTCTGGGACAGCAGACCCAGGTGACTGCATCATCCTCCCCTTCGACTTTGGTTACCCTTAGTCCTACGTAGCAGTAAACACAACGTGAAACATGTCTAAGAAAGCAACCAGTCTTTCCTCCAAGCAGCAGATGTTTCCCCACACACAGAAGCCTTCTTTGCCCCCAAAGCCCACGTCACGGCCATGTCCTGAGGGACCTGGGCTAACAACTTGTACCCAGGAGCTGTGGGCAGGAACCCTGTTCCTGCTCAGTGCTGTCCGCCAAGCTGCTTTTTATCTCTCGATGTATTTATAAACTGGCAGTGACACATTCACTGGGAATATTAGCTTTCATAGGAGCCATATGCCACTTTAGAGGACAAAATATAATTTTTAGGGAAAAAAACCCAACCAACTTCACGCACTTCCTAATCATTCTTATTCATCTGAGCCATCCATTTATTGCTTCCCATTCATCTCTGTTTTTAATGACTCAGCTGGTGATTTCTTGCTTACATTGAATCAGTCCCAATGCTATTATCTCCCAGCTATAGATTTACTCATTTTGCTGCAAGATTTTAACTCAATTTTTTTCAGCTGTACAGCTGGTTCCAGACTGCCAACATTACCAAGTCAACACAACAGAAGTAGCAAGGCAATGAAAGCATATGATTTGTATTTCATGATGAAATTTGTAAAGACTGCTCCCCCCCAATATTTAGCATTAAATCAATAGTAAAACTTACAAGCTTTTCATCAGGTGATCATTTAAAAAGTCTCAGGACCAATTAAAAACCTTTTGTGCCTCTGCCGAGGACTGCGATTAGATTAATGCTACAAATTAACTCATAACTGACATGCAAAATAATCCCATTTGCTGAAGCATGCCCAATAATAGTTAATCTTCCCTTTCACTCTATGGTTTTTGACTTTTATAGGGTATTATTGTGGCAAGTAACATCTATTCATAACTTCTGTTTTCCATAGCTGAGCACGGTTTATGGTTTATGGGCAGACTTAATCATTTTTTTCAATTCTATGGCATACATGGAGATATTTGCTAAGGAACAGGAACACGGGATTAAAAATGATCAGAAAATGTACTGCAAACCAGGGAGAAGCCGCCCCAGGTGATGCTCGGTGGCTGCGCTGGGCCATCTCAGTTATTCTCCCCGACATGTGAATGAGCCTGACCTTACTAGACAGATACTTCGACTTTGGGAAAGTCCACATCCAAGTACCAAGCTCATGTTACTCCAGAAAAGGACAAATTCATCTGGATTTGTACATTTAATTTCTCTTGGTAACACATACCGAATTTTTCTCGGATAGTTTGGCTTCAGAGGATTACCAGTATTACTTCTGTTGTAGCTGATAAACACCACATGGATCAAGCGTAATCCACTCGCTGGTTTAGGAATGGGAAAGCCTCCCAGAAGTGAGATAAATCCACATCCTGGTCCTGTGAACGGGGCTTGTCTTCAGAGCACTGATTCAGTTAAAAGGGAGATAAAAGAAAGCACGGGGTGATCAGGTTGTTCACGTGCAACATTGAATTGTTTTCTTGGCAGCTGAGAAACTTTCCTCAGCTTACACAAAGCGTGAACCTTGCATTTTTTAGCACGCTTTTAAAAAGCATCCCTTTGGTTCAGCAACAGAGGATGCTGCTGTTGCTGGGAGTGGCACTGGGACCAGCCTGGAGCTTTTCGTAAGCAATTCCTACAGGAACAGCATCGTCCTGCACACACAGAACCGTTTCAGGAATGAGAAGCACACCCAGAGAGCAGCCAGCTGACCGTATATCCAACGCTGTGCTCATCGTCAGTGCTGCAGGGACAGCTGAAGCGCAGGGGAGGAGGTATCTAGAAGCCGA
Source organism: Platalea leucorodia (assembly GCF_965183815.1). Lineage (NCBI taxonomy): Eukaryota > Metazoa > Chordata > Aves > Pelecaniformes > Threskiornithidae > Platalea > Platalea leucorodia. The sequence continues at coordinate 14,078,973 of NC_138835.1, read as the reverse complement.
GGGCGATAGGAATACCCTGGGCCGCCCCTCCTGTCAGAGACGTGTTTTTACATGATTAGTCCCACCAGAGTCTGAAGCATGGACGCGAGCAGTAGAAGCTGGCTTTAAATTATCACGTGAGGAAGGACACATTTATAATTAAATAAATTCCAAATAGCAAAGCTTAGCCCTCACAAATCCTTTGTATGTTTTCCAAGTACTTTCCACTTGCTGGCAAATTAATGCAATAATATGCAAGAAATCAGGAAGGTGGCTTGGATAATTTTCAATTAGCTGCTTGAAAATGCTTTGAAGATAAATCTAGCCAGATTTTCTGAGCTTACTTATTTGTTCCAGCTTATCTGTGCAAATACAATTGGCTGCAGCTGCCTTAGACCATCTTTAAAAACTTGCAGTGCCAATGCACGAAGCAGATTTAACCGGGCCACTATATTCTGCCATAGCAAAGATTAGACAGACAAAAGGTTCTTTTATGTTGTAACACCTAATTCCCTCTCCCTAACGTCACTCTTGCTTTAATATCTTTTTCCTACCCATCAGTCTGATCAATGACGAGAAGGTTTTCATGCTGGCACCGTACTGTGCTCTCCGGCCACCATTACTGCCCATGGCTCTTGCATGCAGATACACCACCACCATTTTCCCAATATCAAGCCCTGCCCACAGCACGGCGTTATTTCCCATCATTTGGATTCTTACAATCCATTTGAGGTTGTTTAATATTCAGGATAATGCTTCTGCACGAGCCATTAGTCAGCTTTTCCCAGTGATTAGCGGTTAGTTCCTATAGATATCCCTTCTTTGTTTCTATGCAGAAGATGCAGATTCAGGCAAATCCTCTGGGATATGAGAAATGAAACAAAATGAGCAAAACCCAAATGAAGAATATGAGACACAACTCTGCTGCTTCTAAAGATAGAAGCAATAAAAATGCAAAAAATGCAACATCCTATGTTACACAGTGCAAGGATGCTGAGTACAGGACAAATATAATAGAATAATGCTGACATCTACCATGGTTTACAGGAACTTACTCTTTTTTCTTCCTCCTGGTTTGATTAGTATGGAAGTAAAAACAAAAAGGTGAAACCAGAGGAAATGATACCATGAAACTTTGTGGAAGCCATACCACAAAAAGAAGGATTTGGTACAAATAATGAGAGGCCCTTCTGTTGTAGGTGGTATGTTAATATTATACAGAATTACTGCATCATCCTCAGAGGGCAACAGTCATTGCTGGAGTAGCAAAGCCTCCAAAAGGCTTTCCACAGGCTTTTCTCTTACGTGGCTGCTGGATAACAGCCTTTTCATTGAGATACCACCTTCATTTGGCTTTTTTTTTTTTTTTTCCCCACTGAATGATCAATTCACATATTACACCAGGCTGCACTCCTCTTGCAGAGTATCGGCAATCTATTTTTGGCTTGATGGTAAGAGCAAAAGCAGAAACACAATCGTGCTTGGAGCCAGAACCGTTTATACCCTACCTCTGACCACGACCCCCCTTTCTACTGTCACCCATTCAAAAAACCTAGAGAAATTTGCACATTTCCACAATTGTTTTTTCCCTTAAAACACCCGCCACGCCTGTGCTACTCCAGACTGCGAGCAAAGAGCTATCAGAAGTGGGTTTCACATGAACCCTTCATGGGGTCTTAATGCCTTTTTCCTTTCAAATGGGTCAAATAGATCAAAATATGGAGATGAAATACAAATCTTAAATCCCCGATTTCTGCTGCAGCATGGGAAGAAATCTATGTGAAATCCTGAGGCATTACACAGTGCTGTAAAGGGAGAGAAGATCTGTCATGGGACATAGCCTCCATGCTGTCTCTTTTACACGCTGTGGGCAAAGGGGGTTGGAGGTCAACATCCAAATTACCTAGTACTTCACTTTTTCCTGACAAGATTACCTTCCGACCCCTGTTCTCCATGGTAAGTGGACTTTCTGGGGAAAATCATGTATCAAGAGGTCAACGAGTCTTTAGCTTGACCTTTCTATGACAAGTTCTCCAGCTCAACCCCATGTTGGTGGGCTGGATGCCCACTCAAACCCTTTCTCAAACCAGACAACACAGAGATGAAGAGAGCACATTAGAAGAGCTAAATGCATCACAGAAAAAGAAACTTGCTGATCATCCGCATCCCCTGCAACATTCATCGTCCTCGGTAAACACAAGAGCACGTGAGTCCATGAGATGAGCAGAGGGTGGAAACATGGCGTCAAGTGGGAGCACGAGAGAAACAGAACCTACAAGAAGGATTCAGCTGAGGGAAGAGTATTTCCCACACAAGCCCACTTTTTTTTCCAGATCAGCAAGTAACAGCTTCCCCAAACAGCCCCCGGAGCATAAGCTCACTGGTGCACACCGCTTCGCCTGGATCTTGTTTAACATTCAGTGATGCTCTCTAATCCTCTTAGGTATTAGTCTTGAGATTCCTGCCAAACACGGGAACAGCACAGCTTCCCAGACAGCACTTAAATGAACTCACTGCTTGAAATGGGCCATTTTGCAAAATACAGTAGAACTCCAGCTGTTCATTTTTTGCTTAACCTCGGATTAGCACCTAGGAAGTCACAACGGCATGCAAAATGCAAAGTTAAATAACCCCAATTTCTACGTCTCAGGTGACTCCCCTAGGAAGTCACTCTGCATTAAGACTAGGATTTCTCTCTCTTAATTACTTGTTTAAAGTTAAGTACCTAATTTGAGTTAGACATTCCTATTGTCTCTCTGTTGCCCACTGCAAGTAGATCATCAGATCCAGGTTATCTAGAGCCCTCAAACCATGTCTCCACAACGACTATTTTGTGTGTTACTAAATCACCCATTACTGCAGACACGATCTGGAGCAGGAACAGGCACATAATCATATTTCTGTTGGATTAGCCAAGCATATTACCCTGTGCTTATTCTGGCCTCATGCTGGCTACCACAACAGAAACAATATTTGATCTAGCACAAAGCCAGATGGTGCAAAATTAACCCTTTCAGCACAAATCTGATGTGGCACAAGGGAGTTCAGACAGAACGAGTGCATAGGCTCACGTACCTGTAGGACTTCTGACTTGGTGTTTGTAGCCTCTAAGTTTCCTGATGCCAAGCGCTCCCTATCCGCCCTCCAAAGATGAGCTCAACAAAAGCATCACCCTTGACTGTATTTCATCCACTTAAAATAAACACAACGTCAGCTTCCAGTTAATTTGCATTTGATCATGCAACACCCTAGATCTTGACACACTGTGGTATATTTTGGGATTTCTTTGAAGAGGGCACGTCCCTATTGTGCAATCGAGAGGAACTGATGACCACTTTCAAAGGGATGACTTCACTTCATTCTCTGATTCAAAATCCCAAACCAGTACCATAACCACAAACTACAGCTACAACAACCGCGGGATGAAGGGTAGGAACCCAGACCCGAAGAGGAATGGGACAGAGCATGAGATCAGCACGCTGGCAGCGTGCAGGGCTGCTGACCACCGCCACCAAGGATGGGTAGAAGAAGGCAACCTGAAATGACACCTTCCTTAGAAATCTCAGATCCATTTCAATGGCGAGTCCTCGTGCCGCAAGTTCCTACAGTGGCTACAGCAAACGTCTAATGCAGAAAGCACTGAAAATCTCAAGGATGGCCACAAAGCACAAGGGGTTGCAAACGGGCAGGTATACCTTGGCTGTGCTGTCCTCGGCTGCCTGCTTCTTCCGTGGCTGGCTGCATCTAAATAAATAAAAATCCCTGCTGATGGGAAGAGGCGAGACTCCGCTGATTCCTTTGAGAGATGCTGATGGAAAAAATGCTGAGCAATACTGTTCTGCATTAACAGGCCTCTCTAAGAAACCCGGCTCGGTATTAAACAGCAATCCCATACAAACACATACCAATATACATACTAATGTATAGAGAAAGGTGCGCATGCAGGTGTGTGCACGCTCTCCGCAAGCACCACGCGGTTTGCAAGCTGCCTCTCTTGCAGGCTGGCACGTCTTTCATCTGACAATGCTCAATCAGGTCAGTAATTCATTCTTACTGCCAGGGAACAAATTGTTGCCAAATGGTGTTTCTGCCCGAGATAAAGGAATAAACAGGCATATAATGTTCCCATTGTCAACCCAAAACATCTGCTGGAATTCGAGGGGTTTGCTGTCCATGCGCAACGTGGAGACGGCTTCTACTTTGTACCCTCCCTTTTCTCACGCAGGAGGAATCGCAGCGTTAGACAGCAGCTCTTGGATTTACTTGGAAATCTCAAAATTGCCTTCAAGGGATTCCTGCTTCCACGCAGGAGCGGAGTGGGGTTCTAATTTCTGACTCAAGAACTTCTTAATTTTCCTTGCTAAGGACCTGCTCGCATCCTACAGCCCCTGCCAAGGTGCTACGAGAAATGGATGCAGTGGGATAACCTTGTTCTTCATTATCAGCTTGAACGAGGTCACCAAGGACTGATTTTGATCAGTGTTCCTAAGAAGTGGTGGGCCTGATCCTGCCACTGCTGCTTACCCGTGAGCAGTGTTTGTTCACACAGGGCATTCAAGCAGGGGTCCCAAGGTCTCTCACAGAAAGTAAAAGGTAATTCAAGGGAATAAAAATTGGCTGCTTTGCAGTGGTAGGCAAGGAAATTTTTTTATTGCCTTTTGAAAAAAGGCAGTATTTTAAGTTTTAAATTATTTTAAAACAAGAATATTGGAGACAGATAATCAGTGTACCACAGGCTGGATACCTCTTTTTCACTCCTTTTAATTCAGTTTCTTCAGCAGCTTAAAATACTCTTTTCAAGGTTTTCCGACAAATAAGAGGAAAATACACAACACTAAAGGGATCACAGGTTGATCAGGGTTATAGGGGGACTCCAGAAAAGGCTGATTCTGTTGTAACCAAGCTGCACATCTAGCTCGAAGGGTCCAAATCCTCCGCGAGACTGAATCCGCTCCAGCAATACAAAGGCGACCATAAAGCTGCTTTGAAAGCACTGCGAGGAAATCCCTTTTTTGAGGGAATTCTTAGGCTAACATAAAGCTCCACAGCATCTGCCCTGTCCTCGATTATGCTGAAGTGGTGCAGGATCAGGTCGGTCACGGAGGGAAGGCGTTAGCGAGCCCTTCCAGCTAAGGCAAGGTAGAGCAGCCTTGCAGCTGCTCCGACTTGTGGCTGGGACGAGGGCTGAGCTTCTGGTTTCTATGGGGTGTTTAAAGCAAAAGAAATCTTGAACTAAATTTTCTAATCTGATTTATTTGGAGTATGTTAAGTTAAAAAGACTGATGCAGTTTTCCAAAAAGAGGCTATGAGGGAACAGAAAATGTAAGAGAGCCCATGTCCTTCAAATGTTTGGGGGACTTTTTATTTCTACACCATGGGTTGGTATCATTTGCCAGATCTCTAAAATACAAACGTATTTTTTTATCTCTTAATGCCATCTAGAAAAATAAACACCTATCTCATAGCATACTGAAAGCACTTGGATTCACAAATATGAAACCATAGCTATAAAAATACCAAAAAGTACTTTTTCTTGGACTTTTTTCAGCCAGAACATTGCAAAGTCAAAGTAGTTTTTGGGAAAAGAAGTGTTTGGCCTTGCTTTCTCAACATGAAAACGACTCCCTAACGCCTTCAAACCACTGACCGACAGTTAAACACAGCTTGTCAGAATTTCATTTTCTTTCTTGAAACAACCAAGCCAAGCTCTAAGAATTCAAGCGACTGAAGATTATTGATGCCATCCAGCAATATACTTTATCCATTAACAACAGCAATCAAATTCAGTTTTAGTGTAACTGTACACGTCGGTGGAATAGCACAAGAGAAGAAATGGGGCTAGTGTCTTCGCTGCTCCAGGAATTTCAAAGAGTGCTGGAAGGGCTCAGCACTTTGCTGAACGAGGTGAACAAGAATAAATGGAGTATTTCCCACCGCTAACATATTCCCATTGCTCATAAACTCATTTACAATCTAGAAGTGCAATGACATTATTTTTCACACTAGCAACATAGTAATAGCCCAGATTTAGGGGTACTTCTGCTTGAAGAGACATTTAAGGTTAGAATAACATTACTCTGTTAATATTAAACACTTCACTGCCTCATCTCATGCTCTCACTGTACTAACAAGAGGTCTGACGCAAAATCTATTAAAGTCAGTGGCCCTCTCTGAGTACTCGTCTACAAACACTCATCACAGCTACTGAAGTAGGATGGATGCTTTTGTCCGGGATTCATAAACCAGATGAAGTCCTTGACCTCTCTCAGAACATTTTTTCCCAGAAACTCTTTGTTCTCAAATCCCCCAGTTCAGCATCACCACTCGTACGCCAGGAGGTCGCTCAGGGCCAAGATGGAACAAACCTAATTATATCGCGGGGAGGTCTAGCAATAAATCAGTTTTGAAAAGGGAAAGGAGAGTGGCTCCAGGATAGGAGCAGCTCTTGCATCTAGAGCTCCCACAGCTAGAGAGGGCTGGGATAGCCGGGGAACCTGCCGAAACACGGGTGCAGGGAGAGCCGTGCTACCACCGACCCCGCGGGCAAAGCCCCAACCCTGCCCGCGGTGTGGTCTGGGCTATTACTGCTCCCAGATTCTGCTCCTCTGCACAAGGACCAGCCCCTCGCTGGGCCAAGATAATGCAGTTTTAAACGTAGAAGGAAAGCACAGCACGTTTCAGGGCGGCCATCGAAATCAAGACCAGAACGCCAACGCATTTCAGGGTGGCCCACGTCCAAAGCACCCTGTGCACGGTTAACAACGCCCGCACGTTGCTTTAACTCAGCAACCTCGGTTTATTAAGCATAAAATCCAAAGGGGAACCTTTCCCCTGAAATCATACCCAGCGTCTCACTCACCTACCAGCAACAAGCCATCCGCTCTGCTAAGTGTTTGCAGAGTCTTGCAAAGCATTTCTGCCATTCATCATTGCATTAATGGAATTCTGTAAGATGCAAATATCCCAGGCTCTGAATAATCAACTTACAGGCAGCAGCTCAAGGAACCAGAAGAGAAAGACAAGAAACCCAAATGGTAAAGTGGAATATTCAGCAATCTGGCATACAAGCACCTTCACCTGGGGGCTGTGACCAACCCTGTAGGCAAAGGCAGGTTTCTGGGCTTGGGAGACTCAATTAAGATAAAGGAAAGCAAACCAACTGCTCAGTGATGCTTTTTTGGGGTGGACTGAGCAAAACAAGCAGCATAAAGCAAAGCCATGGTTCACTTTTTGTGGTACTGCAGGGTGTAAAGGCCCAAATCAGAGAGCAGGATCCTCCCCAGCATGCTCCATGCTGTAAAGACACACACATGAAAAGATTAAAGCTGCCTCGAGGAGTTTGCAATTGGAAATCGTGAGGCACTGAGCAGCTGGATGCCGATCTCCCTAAGCCGGTGGATATTTCTTTTGTTAGTGGCTGAACCCGTCTTCCCCCTTGCCTGTAAACCTCTAATCTCTGTAAAGATTCCTACAAAATACTTGCTCGGGTAGTTCCTGGTTTCACTGGCCAGGAATATCTAACCCTCACGGGAACCGCTGCTTCCCATCTCGTCTGTCATCCCGGGGCTGCTCTTAATGTTTTTGCCGCTGTCACTGTGTGGGTTGGATCCACACGTGCAGAGCAAATGAAGGCAACGCCAGCGGAGTGGCTGTTTCACGCGGCTTCAGACGACGCTGGCACGCCTGAACGCGCTCATCGCACGCCGGCGCGGTTTTGGCCGAGTCGCGGCAGGGCAGGTGGCCGTGGTCTGTCCCGCGCAGCCCGCCCAGCGCAGAGGGCTGCCGCTTCAGTTTCTGATCATTTTTGGTAGCCTGCAGGCTGCACCTCTTTGCATATAAACAGCTACATTTTTTTTTCTTTCTCTTTTCATTATTTGACTAACCCTCGCTCCCCACATTTCATCCTTTTCTCACATTATGTATCGAAAGATCTCTTTTGCATTCGTTCCCCCTCAAATGCCGTTTTAACGTGTGTTTTTACAACCAACTGGCACTATAGAAAGTAGGATCCCAGAAATCAAAAAAAAAAGGTGCCAGACTGGGATAACTTCACATTTGTAGCGTGTTGCCTGGTAAAACCAAACAGCCTATAAAATAGTAATATAACGTTAATGCAACAAACTCGTGATCAGTGCCCACTTGTGCCTTTTTGAGATCTCAGAACTGAAAAACACGTTTTTATTATAGCAATGCTTTTGATTCATCTCATCTGAACAAACAGGTTAGTAAAAGTAATATAGGTCAGGAGATGAAAGCGCTCTGATTTTGGCTCAGCACGCTGCCTGGGACTTCCTTCTCTAACTTCAGTTACCACCCTCTTGAAACAAGGACCGTTTTACCATTAACATACTTTTTACTTGGTCTAAGGATCATTTTGCCCTGCCACCTGACTAGCTTTTCTTATGTTCCACCTTTTCTCTGCAGCTGTTTAATTTCCCACAGAAAGGCAAGGTTTTGATAAAAGGAAAAAAACAACCCAGTGAATCAGTTCTAATGAATTTCAGTTCCAAGGTGGTAATACCGGTTTTGAAGCATCACTGGAGACCGCTTGCAAATGGAAAATCTCAATGAGTTTGGCTATTTTGCCGACTTTTTCCCCTCCGTTTGAACAAGACGGGGTTTCCCCACGCGGACCACGAGCTCTTGCCATCAAACCACCGATCCCACGCAAAAACCCCGCACACCCGGGGCTGGAGCGCTGCCTGCCGCCGGGCCCCGTACCGCTTACCCCGACCCCGAGCCCCCCGCCACTCCCGGGGCCGCCGCCAGCCCCATCCTGGGGTTTTTCATCCCCGGATGATCCGCGCCCATCCCCGCCTTCTCGGGGCTCCCCGCTCGGGCAGACACCGCCCGGTAGGTCCTGCCGGGGGGGGGGGCAGCCCGCACCCCGCCGTGCGCCGCCCCGCATCCCTCCCGCATCCCTCCCGCATCCCTCGGTACCGGTACCTGCCGCCGCCGCGTCCCTCTCGCCGCCGCCCCCGCGCTCCCCGACTCTCGCTGCGGGGGCGGGAGCCCCGCCCTAACGGACGGGCGCTTCCTCCAATCGGCGGCGGCTGCCGGCGGCGGCCCGGCCAATGGCGGGGAAACTGAGCGCAAAGCGAAAGCGGGGTAACGCGGGCGGTGGAGGGGGGAGAGGGAGATGGGGAGGGGCAGGAGAGGGATGGAGAGGGGAGGGGAGGAGAGGAGAGGGAGAGGGAGAGGGATAGATGGGAGCCGGGGAGCGGGAGAGGAAGGGCAGGGAGAGGATCCCACGTGGGGGGGGGGGAGGAAAAAGGGAGAGGGGCAGCAAGGGGAGGATAGGGAGAGAGATGGGGGAGCGAGAAGAAACGGGGTAAGGAGAGAGGAGGGGCCGGGGCAGGTGCATCTGATGAAAAATGCCCAATTTCCCATCCCGCCGCACACCTGGGGCCTCGCAGCCCCCAGGCAGGGCTCGGGCTGCCCCCCGCCCCGGGGTATCCCAGCCTCCCTGCAGCCCCGGGGTGCTCAGGGAGAAATTCTGGGAGACATCCATGCACCAGACCGAGCGGAGCAACTGTGCTGAAAGGAGCCACATCCGTGGCAGAGAGCAAAGGCAGGAATTTAATCTTTACTTCCAGCTGTTGCAACGAGCTGACCTCGCGTAAAAGGAGGAAAAAGTGCAAGAGCAGATGCATGGCTATTGTTTTATCTGGAGCATAAACGCTGCTATCACGGCATTACATTTAGTGGTGCAATATAGTGCCAGGTGCTATAAAGCTGGGCACGGCCGGGTTAATGATTGTAGAGGGAGGACAGCTCCCATCCAGAGCCGAGCTGTGCAGGAAAGCTGCGGGAACGCACCGAACCCCTTTGATTTGCATTCACACATTTGTTTGGGCCTTTTTCTCTGCTGGTTGGGGACTTGCTGTCACAGTGGTTGGTTTATAGGCACAGCGGGGGCCTTGCGCGGTTACACAGATGAGTCCCCAGAGCAGCACCCACACCTGAGCACTCCGCACCCTCTGGGATATAAATCACCTGGGCAGGAGGCATCTCAGCAGATGTGACACGTGCATCTGTGAGGGTGTGACCACGCAGCTCTTGCATGCCTACCGCTGCAGCATTTGCAGCCCCTTTGCATTTCTTGTAGGAGCTATTTCACATCACTTGGGAATTTGGCCTGTTTCTGCATGTTCAAAGATAAATAATTCAGGCACTGTATGTTTAGCTCTTTAAAGTGCAATCAGTTTTCCATTATCCAGAGCGCGTGGGATAACCTGGGTAAGGGAAAACCCCAGCTAATGCTGTGCAAGGCGGCGAGGAGGGTAAAGATAGGGCCAGAAGTCTGCCATCCACGCTGAGCCCTGTGGTACCCGTCTCCACTCGGTGCAGAGGCAGCGGTGCTGCGCCTTTCCCACAGCTGCTGCCGGAGCTCAGGGACCCGCAGGTAACCGAGAGCTGGGGCAGGAGCCGAGGCAGAAGCAGGCCCTGCAGCTCTCCAAGGCTCACCCCGGGCTGCGGGAACGTGCCGCTGGCATCGCTGCCTCCTCATTGTCCTCTGAAGCAGCGGCTCCGGGATGGAGCTGGAAAGTGCTGCCTTTCTGTCCCATCCTTGCTGTGCTCCATGGAGTTGGAGGTGGATGGGCTTCTTGCGGGTTTTGCTTTCACTTACCGGGCTAAATTGAGAGCTGTTGAATAAGCTTTTAAAGCAAAAATTAAATGTGGGAGAGCCTGCTGTTTGCGACATGCTGTGGTCAGGAAAAGCAGGAAGCATTTGCTCCATGGGCACACACTGATGTTGCTTTATTATATATGAATCGTTTCCTGCCCTGAAGTTAGGGGATTGTTTTTGCTGGTACTGTACAATTGCTGATGAGTAAGGCACTGTTTCAAACCATTTATATTTTAAATAAACAGGGTGGAAAGGACAACAGATGTGGAAAGGACAACAGATGTGGAAAGGTGAAGTGGTGCGTCAAAAGCCTCAGAGCTGGGGAAAGCCCCCATGTTTCCTGTTCAACCTTGCCAAGCTGCGTTCGTCATGGCTCCAGCTTCGGGGTGATGCATCCCGGCTCCTCAGCTCTGCTCGCTTCTCCACATACGTTTTGGTCCAGCCTGCCTTTGGTGAGGTTGTCCTCAGAGGTGCAGAGTAATTCTTTTACTTAATTTTTGGTGATTTTTTGTACAGCATCTTAAAATATGTTACCTCTTGGGTGAGGGAGATGTGAAGATATGGAGTTTGTCCTATGGATTTGCAAGAGTTAATAGTAACTGTGATAATGGGTCCAAGGGAGAAGGTGTGGCAAGGAAGGACAGAGGTCTCCTGGAAGAAATCTGTCTCCTACAAAAATCTTTAAAAGATCCTGGGCAGTGGCATGGCAAATCAGTCTTGCCAGCTCTGCTGATTCACTTGTAAATGAAAAGGAGTCTGTCCCAGGGGCAAGTTTGTTTTAAAGCCCATGGGGCTCAGCGTGAGCCGATGCACACCTTGCTGCGTGAGTGGCAGAATGCTCCTCCGGTGCTTGGCATCTTCCCAGGACTGGGCTCATCCGAAAGGATCTTTGTAGCTGGTTTAGGGGCTAGGAGAAGCCGGAATTAATTTGCCAAAGCTATAGAAAGGCATGAAACATGCGCGATGCAATGAAAGCTGGGCATGGCAGGGGGTGGAAAGGATGGGCAAGGTTTGGGCAGAGCCTGGGTGAGCACAGAGAGAGCCCTGCCCTCGCCGGGGGAGCACGGGCAGGGTGGCAGGGACTCGAGCGTGAGGGTGCTGGGGACTTGGCATGAGCTCAGGTCGTGCCTCACGCAGTTTCTCTCCCGGCTCTGCAAACCTGCGAAGGGGAAGGATGCAACAGGAGCGAAGGTAAAGACGTACTGCAGAAGAATTAGAAAAGTACTCGCCAGAGCAGAGTCCTTGTCCGGCTGCGGACACCTCCAGCAAAGGGAGGCGGGGAAGGGCGATGGGGAGGTGCAGCCCTGTCCCCCAGCACTGCCTGGGACGCGCATCAGCTTTCCTTGGCAGCATCTGGCCTAAATCTTCCCCACCTCTGCTAGTCTCTAGTCTCGGGACCATCTCTTTTCACCCCCTCACCTGTCAGGCTCAGCCAGACTGGATACAGAGCTCTGCGGGCGGCCGACGCTGCTGGTGGCTTTTCTTTTAGAATTGAAGGGGACAAGGTTTTTCCTTGGTTGGGGCTTGGTGGTGGGCGCAAAGGTTTCTGAAAGGATGGGCCCATCTCTGCCCCTATCCGTCATTAGAGCTGAGAATTATCAGCGCTGTGACAGTAATAAACAATGACAAGGAGACTGGTAATTTTATTAGTAGTATTATTACTAACATTATAATCATTATATTATTTTTATTATATGGGCTACTATCTCCTTGGGTTTGGGAGACTGATCATTTCAGTGTGACTGAAACCCTGATTTTATGGGTCATGTTAACACTTGCAGACTCACCTGCAATGATTTTAATTCAATATTTCACACCAGGATGGATTTATGATGTGTTGTACCTCTGTCAGAAGCTTTGGGAGTGTCTGAGCTCTGGGCTGCCATTTTTTATAAATCTCCATAAATCATTAAAACTCTGGTTTTAATGAATGCAAATTTAGCGCCACAGAAGGGAAGTCAGTTGGCTGGAGGCACTCTGAGAGCTGGAATCGCTCCGTCACCAGTTTCTTCACGTTCAGTCCTGTAAGCCACGTGGGACCTGAGATGATCATGACAAATTTTGGGCTAAATCTGTGCCGACATAAACCTTATTAATGCCCATCAAATGAAACTATCCTCATTTTTCCAAGATCCACAGAGCTGACTAGGAAAGAAGGGGACTTGTTGTATATTCATCATATAAGTCTGGTTCTGGGAACATTTACATTTTTAATATAGTTAAGTGTGCATGTATTTACAAGATTAGGTTATCATAGTAATAAACAGCTTATTTAAAGACATAATGTCTAATAGAGATTTCTGGTGCCTGAACGATCATTTCCTAATATCACTGTTATAAATACTTCCATGATTCATATCTCCTGTCGCAGAACAAGCAACAAATCTCCGGGAAGGAAGTACAGAACTGGATTTTTTTCTAAAAGAAGATTTTTTTAGAGTTTTGTTATAACTCTAATTTCAGCCAGAAATTAATTCACAGGAAACATAATAAATAATGAATAAAGATGGGATTTTTTAAGAGTCTTGGCTAGTGCTGGCTTGCAGTGGGAAATGCATTTCTGAAAATCCCCCCCTGGGATTTTAACCAGACTTTGTGTTATCCTACCTCTGCAAGACCCTGTTGGTTTTGCAAACTGGAGTATTGGAATCCATCCTGCTCAGCACTGCGAGCTGCGTTTATTATTACGAGAGCAAAGGATCCTGTAAATGAAAGGATGAGGTAGGAGGTTTAAAGCAAAGTCTTGCACAGCTTCTGATTAAACAGCAACTGCTGCCAGAGGGCATTGCAGAGCTGAAAGAGTAACTGTGTTGGAGGGAGGATTAGACAAATTCACGGGTGACACATGGTCTGGCGGCTGTTAAACCCAATAATCTCGGTGCAAACCTCTAGTTCAGGATGTCCCCAAGGTGCTGATGGCTGGCGGCCAGGGCAGCATCGCGAGAGGCAGCGACCCCTCGCTTGTCCTGCTCTCACCCTCTTTATAAACCAGCCAGCACCAGCCCTGCAGTACTGTCCCTCTGGGTTATTGGGAAACGGTATTAGGAACTTCGCTGCTGAGCATGCATAAGGTGTGATCTGTTAATTTTAAAAGAGATAAGGGAGAGCTGTAGCTTCTCTTGAAAGATTTCTGAAGGGTCTGAGCTCTTTTTTTCTCGGGTCTTTTCCATTAGGTGATATGCAGACACCGCAGCCTTTTTTTCCTAAGATAGAGAGAAATAGAAGTGATTTCTCGCACTCCAATCAAGTTTTATTTGAATGAAATATGACTTTACACTAGGAAGAATGATGGAAAAGTCCAAAGACGGCATCATCTGAAAAGAAAACACACTGAAGTTCGGTGCAGCAGCTGTAGGTCTGTACCATAGGGTCTGAACAGTACGGGGCACCCGGCAGCGCTGAGTTAGCATCAAGGCCATTTCAGGCTTAGGAGTTAAAAGGGAAATTTTGACTGTGATGATGATAAGCACAATATTTTTGTAACTCTTGCTTTTTGGCTGAAAGCAGCCCAGATTAGCAAACCCACACCATGGGAATGTATGTCCTGGGTGCGGGCGAGGCAACGCTGTTGCCATAAATGCCCCTGGCCACGCTCGGGTCCGGCTCTGCTGCTCTGGGCAGGCTGTCAGCAGCTCCAGGGGCTCCTTTCTCTGTGCTGATCTGCTCCACCGTGCACAGGAGCACCTGAGCTGGACGTGGGAGTCCTAAGAAATGCAAATAGTATGTAATAATAACAATAATTACAATCCAGATCATTACGTGGGTCATGCCCAGCTCCAAAATTTAAATTCTTTGAGCATAATTAACCTGCTAAGTTCTTACTTAGGAGGGACTAGAAATCATGGCCTATCTCCTGAGATGAGGGCTGGAACAAGGGACGCTCTGTGCCTTACCTTCACGGGTTGCTAGACCCGAAGCTGTGCTCCGGGGTGAGGATCAGGTGCCTCGGAGAGCTGCGGGTGTGGGTGCAGCCGCGGGAATCCCCTGGCTTGGGGAGGGAGCGAGGGCAGAGATGTACCCCAGTCCTACTTTTTTCTCTGCTCAATTCACTGGGGGAAGGAAAGCTATGAAGAAGAATCAAAGAAAAACATGTAAAATGAGAGCAAATCTTTTGTGAGCACATGGCAGCTCAGAATTCAACACTTGGGTGTGGCAAGTAGTGATGCAAAGGGGAGCGTGGGAAAAATCACCTGTACCATGGTCTTTGCTTCTCCTCCCCTTGCTGTGCTTTTGGCACCGTGTCTGATGGGAATATTTACTCTTCATTTAGCAACAGCACAAACTCCACCGTCCCAAGGAAGAGCACACTGAGCTCTCGCAGGGCACGAGGGAGGTAGCAGCGTCTCAAGTAAGATCCCAGCAACGCCTGCGGGATGCGGGAAGTGGCGCAGAGCCTCGGCACAAAGGTTTGGGCTTTGGCTCCAGCCGAGTTGCCACGGTCAACACAGCCTGTTTGTACAGCAAGAGGAGATCATATTCATCAGAGCAACACCCTTCCTCTTTACACGTGTTTTTGAAGTGTAATCGCCATTGAACTACCCATTTAACACTGCTTCTCTCTTGCTAGGAGACTGGAGAAAGAGGTTATTTGCAGTCACCAAAGGTTTTACTTTTTTTTTTTTTTAAATAAAAAGTCTGATGAAAAAACAACATTATAACTGAGGCATGAAGTTTTAATGACTTTGTTTCATAATCTTTTTGAAGATTCCTGTTGAACTAACTGAGTCTTTCAACTCTTTGTTGTTGGCTTAAAATGCTGGCCCTGAATGTTGCTCCAGATCTCGTGTACTGTGCTATTCACTCTGCCCAGTCCCCCCTGCAGGTTTTGGTAAATGTTGCCATCGCAGAGTAATGAAGTACAGACACTTATTGACAGTGATATCATCTGCCCGTATGATCTGGGAGATGGTCATGAGCATCATGTGTTTCTGAAGAATATATTCCAGCATGATATGTAGCATGCTTAGTTAGCTGTATTGGAAAGATTTCCAGATAGCTATTGATTTTCCAGTTCTGTAATTAGTTCAGAGCTTACAAACATAGAAAATATTGCTCCAGAAATTGATTTTTTTAATTGTTCATAGCACCAAAACTATGTTGTGACTGAAGCACGTCATATGCTTTCTGCAGAGAAAGACTTTGAACTTTGGAAAAATATTGTCCCTGTAAACATGGAGAAGACATTACGTGGCTAATTATGTTGCTATCTCAGATAAGGCCTGGATCGGACTCGTTCCAGCTATTTTGAAAATCCATCCCCATAGTTCCTCTTGCAGGATCAAGGTCTACAGGAGAGATCGGACTCCGCGTCTGTGAGGCTGGATTGTGTCCCGGCCGGGAGCTGCCCGAGCGGGTCAGGATCAGAGCAAGCGTCAGCCTTCCCCCGCGGTGCAGACCCCTCCATCCAGGGACGCCCCGGTGTGCTGGGGCTGATGCTCACCCACCTGACGGTTTTCACTGCATTTGTGCTCCGTGCTTACCATCACACAACTGCATCTTGCCCCTCTAAACTGGTCACAGCCCCATGGAGCACATCCCGTGTACATCACCAGTACACGCACCCCTCTGCGCTCAACTGGGAGCTCAAAATGCCCCTGAGGAGGAGGTAGACTTCTTTGCCCCCTTTCCAAATTCATGGAGCTGCTCTTAATCACCATCACGAGGGTCCACGTGGATGCCGTGAGCCAGCTACCAAAGGGCTCTGGCTGCAATCTACATCAACACAACGTTTCCAACCTGCGTTTTGCTAGTCTGCCGCTCCATCCTGGTCTCTGCAGTGATGCTTTATAAGTTTAAACTTTACATTCTTTATATTGCTGCTGGAGATGCCTACTAGTGCAGTAAATGCCACGCATGCACACACGTGCTGGACTCTGCCCCAACCCTGGCAGGGTTCACGTTTCGCAGGTAGCTGAGCTCTCCTGAAACAAGTCCCATCCACCACAGCTTGGGCCATGCTCAAGTCCTTTTTCCTCTCCTCCCCTGGCCCTGCAGCAGCAGGAATTGAAGTCTGTCTCACGTACTGGAAAGGTTTACAGGATACAGCTTGAGCTTGGTGACGGCCACGTGTTTCTCATCTGAAGCAACGGCACTTGCATGTGCCATTTCCTTGTTATAACTAAAGCGAAACTTAATCCGCTCCACTTCTCCTTGCTGAAGTAGGCCTGACTTCGCATTTGGCGTGGTGAAAGCCATTAGACAGCGACAAGCCGCAGCATCTCCTGCAGTCGGCAGAGGCCAGAAGTTGGTCTCTGTGGAGTCCGCATCCCTCTGGTCCTATGTCATCGCAAGGGAGCATCATGCCACCAGTCGCTTTGTAGCTCCTCTCCCCAGTTAGTGCTCTTTCTGGTTTTTAATTCTCTTCTAGAACGGTGAGGGGGAGATAAGAGAGGAAAGGGATATAAAGACTGGGAGCACAACCAAGCAGATCAGAGTTACTGCAGCGGTCCGGGGTATTTGAGTTTTTTTTTTTCCGTTTGCTTACCCAACATTTGGCATCTGAGGATCTCGGGAAGCAGCAGGCAGTTGGCCGAGGGCAGTAACTTCTCCCATGAGTTTCCATGGCCAGAAGCAGACATATGATTAACCATCTATTAGACACCCTATGGCTGTTCTGACCTTCATCCCGGCATGGCCCAGATCTGCCCACGGACAGAGAGTGGGCTGCAGCCCAGGCCTGGCCCCAGCGGTGGCAGGGGGTGCTCCCACCCCGGCTGTCCTGTTTGCTGCTGTCGCCCCAGGCTCTCCCCAGCAGCCAGAAGCTGCATTTGCACAAGCAAACGTGTTCTGGACCTGCCAGGTCTGGAATTTTTTTTTTTTTTTAATTGCTTCCAGGCAACATTTTTTCATCTGTAATTATCAGCTGAAGAAAGATGTCTCTTCTCTTCTTCAGAGGGGATTTTGGGGCCTGCCTGGCGAGGTGCACGAGCCGGTCAGTGCGTCGTGCTGCGTGACTCAGTGGCCCCGTTGCACACACAGGGTGGGATGGCTGTTGTTTATAGAAAATAGGAGTAGTTACGCCCAGTAAGAAAAACAAACTTCCCCTTCCAAACAAGCTGTTCTTTCTCTCTAACAGCATAATGATAAATACGTCCTGTGAAAGCAAAGACAGGAGACCCCAACAGAGCCAGCAAGGGCACTGCAGTTAGGGAGGTTTAGAATTATTTCATTTCAGTGCCCAGCTGTGCCAAGCATTAAACAAATCAGTTGAGTCACTTCTCTAAAAATCTTGCAAATTAGGAAGGTTGGGCAAACAGCAAAAGCCCCCAAAAAGATAATTTCCAAGTTACAGGATTACATATTCTGCCATAGTCACACAGGCAGTTAGAGAATTTGGCTACTATGAGATTTATTCCAGAACCTGAGAAATCTCAGGAAATAAGAAGAGATGTTCATTTTAAAAAACCCCAAACATTATTATAAATAAAAACAGTCAAACTGGGCAATCTTTGATTTGGTTTAGAAAGTGCTTCTGCAACTGTGTAATTCCCAAACACACCCAGTCCCAGCAAAAGCTCGGGAAGCGTCCCAGGAGATGGGAAGTGCTGCAGTGAAAGTAAATTTAACGAGACATTAATGAACCAGGCTCCGTCCCCTCCCTCGCCCGCAGCAGCTCCCGAGGTGAGCGGCGTCAGACCTGGGCACGAACTCTCCTCCTGCACGTGCAGTCTTTGCACCAGCCCGTTTTTAATCTTTGCTGGAAAATGGTATTGCTGAGGGTATCATTACACAAGAATCCTATAGGAGAAAGGTGTGGAAAGAAAGGAGGAGAAAAATGCTGCTTTATTCTTTCCTTCCAAAGCAATTATTGGGGTCACCTGGCTTCCCTAGAAGCAGGATTTGGATGGGAGGAGTGAATTACAAGCACTTTCCCCACCTCCCTCCACTCTAGACAGGTGGATATGAAAATAAAAAAAAAAAGTAGTATTTCACCCCAAGAATATATCTAGTCTTTGTGGACGTGATTCCTCCTTGCACGAGGGCAGAGGGGCTGCTACCGCTGGGATACCAGGACTGAGGGAAAGCACCAGGCAAGCATTGGTCCCCCCTCAGGGGGCACTTTTGGGCTCAGGCAATAACTGTGCATTTTGGGGGTTACCCGCTCCCTTCCCAAGGTGGGAGGATTTGCAGGATGACCTGCGGGCATTTCTCAGCTCTCAGCTCCCCTCGGAATTCCTACCGGGATGAGGACGGGAGCAGCTGAGTTAGCCCAGTCTCACTCTCCCATCTAGTGGTAAAGCAAGGAAAGGTGGTCCAGATAGAAAGGAAAAAAAATTTTAGCTTTCGGAGGCTTTTGGAGGGGCTGTCATTTTGGGTTCAGCTAAATCCATCTTCCCCAGCAAGCTGGGGGTCGGGATGTCACCGACCTGATCCAGAGGGAAAAACGACAAAATGCAAAGGTGGCTCCAGGTCGTTCCCTGGGCCCAGCGAGGTTTGGGGGGGTCCCTGCTCCAGGAATAAGCCAGGAAGGAGAGAGATCTGCACACTGGTGAATACACCTCAGGTAAAACACTAACCGTCTGGGTCTACAAGCATGCACTTCTCGAGCAAAATATTGTCTTGTAAACCACTTGTGATGGGTGGGAGGCGGGAACCTGTAGAGCAGCGTGAGAACCGTGTCTTCCCACAAATAACCTCTTACCTTCAAATAGCCCTCGCCGCTGCTCCGGCCCTGATGCGGCCACGGCTTTGCAGCTTCCCCCCAGCCCCACGGCCGCCCCGCTGCCTTCCTGGAAAGCCCTCCGCGGTCACCCAAAATAGCAGGGGGAGGCGTGACCCGCAAGGGCTGATTGTACGGACAAGATTAGGTACCCGCAGGCGTCGCGCTCAGGAAACGCGCTGTCGGAAGTGTCAGCAATGAAAACAGGTTAATGAAAAGACATGCTGGAAACGTGGAAGCACAGTTACTGCTACTGCTGTGATGCTTCATTTGAGCTGCACTCCCTGAGCATGGCTTGCGGAGCCCGAAATTTCAGCAAAGCAACAGCCTTTAAAACCTCTCCCAGGAGGTGACTAGAGGAGGCTGAAGCAGGGCAAGGTGAGTTACTCTGAGCTGTAAACCCGTGTTTTATTTCAGCCAGACCCACAGAGCTGGATGGGAAGAGTTTCACCTTTCCCATAAAACTAAGATGTTCAAGGTGATTCAAGCCCAAGAAATCCCAATTTTTCCACGAGGAACTGGTGCAAAACCAGCTCAGTCAGTGACTAACCCCATGGGGCTGTCGTTCCCTAGGCTGGAGAAGCACAGGGCTCAGGCCCTGCTGTCCTGGATTCAGGATACTGCAATTCCCACTCGGGTGTCCAGAACCCTGTTGCAGAGACCCAAGAGACTGACCAGCACAGATGCACTCCTACAGAAGATTTATGCTCTCGTGTCAGATCGAAGAATTGTGGCATTTCCTGATGATGTTTCATTTTCAGCAAATAAGGTCAAAAGCACAAGGGAAAAAAAAAAAAAAAGTAATCACTCATAGATCAGCTGTTTACAAACCCCAGAGGTACAAGTGCTCAGCTCACATTGCTGTTCATACAAAAAAGCTTTCCTGGACCAGCACGCTGCTAAACTTGGCCTTCCCGGGGTGTCACCCACATAGTCTGCAGTGTCAATAGCCTCAGCTGGAAAAAGGTAACTCAGACGAGCATGGTACTCACTCCCACACTGTCAGATTATATAAAAAAAAAAAAAAAGGTGTTGAGCCAGTTTGGGAGATCAGGAATCAGCCAGGTAAGATGGAAATCTTCTGCCAGAAGGAAGGCAGTGCTCTGGGTGGTTTCCCAAGCAGCACCCACACACTGCAGGAGGGGGGGATACAGGTTGGACCCAGCCTGGGAAGGAGCCAGTGATGGGGCTGGGCCACCTCAGGGGACACATGAGGCCGTGCTGGTCTGTGCTCACAGGGACGGGACATCGTTGGGCTGTGCTGAGTGCAGCTGGGGTCAGGGTGGGTGCTGGGCCCCCAGCGCTGCTGGGGCACAGCTCAGCCACCACATCCCTCAGATACTCGGTGTGTCTGGAGAGGGCAGCCTTCGCCGCAGATGGATGCGGCCGGGAGCACAAGAGGCATCCACAACCAGCCAGCCCCAGCACAGCAGGAGCTGTGGCTTTTAAGAAAAGCTTAAATTAGAAAGTTTAGATGATGCCCAGTGTGGAAAAGGGGGTTGTGCAGATGAAAAAGGCACCTTTCTTTCATGAAGACACTACCGGGGTTAAGCACTGTCCCATCTGCATCCTCGAGGATGTCCCGGGATGCGATTCATGTGTCTGAGCTGGTGGGACAAAAGAGCCCCTGGAATAAGGCTGGCCACAACTTGCTGCTCCAAAATCCACTCTCCAGCAAACTTGTAGATATCTATCAGGTTTCCCTTCCTCACTGCAAGCTCATCTACATGCAGCACAGACCACCAGGCACCGCATGTGCTACAGCCTGGGGACCCAGGTGGGATATCCTGGCCCTGCATCTCCAGCGATGGCCCTGCATCTCCAGTGATGGCCCTGCAAACCCTCCCCGGAAAGTGTGTTCCCTGCTACGGCAATAAAAAAAGGTTAATGAAAAGACATGCTGGAAACGTGGAAGCACAGTTACTGCTACTTCTGTGATGCTTCATTTGAGCTGCAAAGAGAAGATAAAGGTCTGCCTCCCACTAGAGGTGTCACCAGGGAAAATTATTCCTTCCTTCTCTAAATGGCATCACATTGTTTCTTCTTTTCAGCTTGCTGCCAACTTGGTGTCATGGTCTATTTTATCATGAAAATAATCTGGTTACCTGACAGCAGTGGTACCCTCCATCCAGCCTCCCACCCCCCAGACAAGATCAGTACAAAAGATACTCAAAAATAGATTCACCTAGGAAAGACGACTAAATAAGGACTGCTCTTAGCATGTGAATAGCTAATGAAGACCCACTTAGCAGTCTCAGCATATTCATCAGCTTCAGCAGATGATCATTGATTGTGTGTCTGCAGCTACTTTATTCTTCTTTGCTCATTATACCCAGGTCAAATGAAACACACACAAAACCATAGCAGAAATTAGAAGAGCTGATGGAGATAGCCATAGTAGTGACCCATCCCAACTGGAAAATTACCGGTTAGGATGTTTTATAGCCCGCTACGTGGAGCTATTTCATCTAGCAGCAAGAGGTAGGTCACTTCTAATCACCAAGGGTGAGATCCAGCTCATCACACCATCCCATGTCTCTCATTAACAAGAGATGAATCTGAACAGTCCTGCCTGGGAGACCCCTTGGAGAAGCACCGGGCATGCATTTTGGGGGTTGTTTAGGGTTCACCACTACGCCAATGTGCTGGGATTGCCCAAAGGACTCGGGGCTGTCTGCACCAACCTGGGTGCAAAGGCTGCGGGTGAGGGTTGAACGGGGTGGCAGGTCTGCTTGGCACCCAGCTCCTGGGAGCAGCTCTGGCGATGACTGCCGCCCTCACCGGTCGCTGCACCGCTCTCCTCTGCCCAGAAAGATTTTTCCCTCTTAGCAAGAGATTTTTCAACTAGCTGTTAGAGTCCTGTGAAACTTATAGTGAATACAATAGATACATAAAATAAAAACATAATAAAAATGTAAATAAAATCAAAATATAAATACACTATAAGCTACATATAGGGAATTCTATATTTTTAAGCACCTTACGAAACTGATTTCTCCCTTTCCTGACACCAAACCTGAAGGGCTCAGGGACTGCAAGGTGAATGAAGCTTCAGTACTATATTTGCTAAAAATCTGGGAAAGAGGAAGGAACGGAAAAGTAAGAAAAAAAGAGATCTAGCTGGATCCTGCCTCATCACAAGTACCCGTGTCTTGATTAGTTTGCCACTAAACTTGTGGCAATGGATAAAGATGGAAGAGAGGTGCTGCAACATGAAGCACTGTTGCCAGAGGACTCTGCTGAAATCTGGATTACGTTGCTGTAAAATCTGCTCCGTTTCTACTTCTCTGATCCAGCCCCGAGACCTCACTGACGGGGATCACTCCCAGACCCTTCGGTCTCCACTCCTCTCTGTTCCTAACCCAGTAAACCATCCTCTTCTCACCAGTTCTGGGTCAGAAGAAAATGTTGTTATTAGGCTACCTCTATTTTATGGTCTTTTAATTATTTCCACCTCTGTGATTACACTAATTAGCTAACCGGTTTCTAAGAGCTGTACAGTAGCTTGCATTACACTTTCATTAATCACAGCGTTAGCTAGTCTCATTAAGAGTCCCTGATTTTTTGCATTATGATTTGAAATTATTCAGTGCAAAAGTAATCTGAAGGGGGAAAAGAAGTCAATAGGAATAGACACCGTCTTCGCCAGCAGCTTGGCTGAGAGCCTCTCTGATATATTTAGAAATGTTATGATTTACAAGAGCCCGCCAACCATTTACTTAGTGTCTATAAAAAAAGGGCAAGTTTGAAGTTTCCAAATCACAACTATTAAAGGCTCCTTCTCACTTTCTTTGATTCAAGGCAGTTGACTGACACATTCAAATGGGATCAAAAATAAAACAACTGACAACACATCTCCTTCCTCCTGATAGCTGTAACCAAGCACTTGCCGCATCTCTTCATCACATGGCAAACCCAGGACAAAGCAGAAATAAAGATCTAAGAGGAGGTTAAGTTTTCACTGCTGGAAAAACATTACTCTGACAGCTCTCAAGACCTTCCTATAAATCCTCATCTACGGAGACTATTTGATGTGCTAAAAGACTTCTTAAAATAATCAAAATTAAGAACAAAACAGCCCACATTGGATAGCTTAAATACACGCACAGGGGAATGTTTGCCACTGTGGTTATGATGGAAAATAATATAATAATAATAATAATAATAATAATAATAATATTTAAGTCCTACTTAACAGGAGAAATTCAAACACAAATCAATTAATCCTGCCAGCCTGCTGCGTATCGGGCAGGGGAAGGATGATGGGTGAGAAGCCAGTTGCCCAGAGACCTGCAAACTGCCAGCAGAGAAGGCCAAGCTGGAGTCAGCACTTGCAGGCAGCGCTGCCCGTCCGCTCGAGCCCTGCCCAGACATGAGCCATTTGCTTTGCTTCCACTTCCAAGTGCGATCCCAGAGCTTCCCTTTTCCCTCCACCGCAGCCGTTCTGGGAGTCCCTGTAAGACATCGCTGCCTGCACCACCACCAGCACAAGGAGAGGCGTGCGGGAAGGCACGGCTCTGTCCATCAGGGCACCCCCTCCCAAAGCCTTTGCGAGGCAACAGAGACACAAATTAGAAAGAAACCAAAAGTGAACTTTTTTACAGGCACGTTTCAGCTTCTGAGACCTGAAAATTGATCATGCTCTCTCCCACTGGTGATGCTAGGGACGCACGTAACCGGTGATTCTCACTCCCTTTCCCCATCCCGGGCCAATCCTGCAGATCAGCCCTTTCTCAGGAAAGCAACCTTCACCCGCCCAGCATCGTGCAGCCTGTTCCAGCCAGGGCCCTCGCTGGAGGAGCGCGTGCTGGCGGGCGCCAGGAGGGCTGTGGCACCAGTGGCAATGAACTGACCTGGAAAAGCAGTTCCCAAAGAAAAGGGTACAGGCAATGAGCCAGGGCAAACACAGGAGGCTACTGAAGCTTCTACAAGGGGAACCTGGGTAAAATAAGGGCACTTAAATGCTTTTCCCCAGGCAGAAATCAGCACTTGGCTCAGCTGTTTGTAACCTTCATCAGCACAGGTGCTGTGGGTACCTTCAGTGAGTGCCTCTTTACCCGCAGTTATCCCATGCTGGTCTTTGGAACAGGAGAAGCGTTGGCCATCCTGCTTGCTCGCGGTGAGGGCAGGATAACAGCACTGCATGAGGATTAACTAAACCAGACCTTGAGCAGCAGCTGCAGCATCTCAGCTACCGCGGGAGGGTAACCGTTGGCTCCTGTGGATTTTTTTAATAGCAGCAACCTCTCTATTTAGTTATTTTGCATCTCGTCAATCTCCAACCAGTAGTCTTCATCTGCTGCAAAACTGAGCTCTAAAGGAAGATGCCTGGTCTGGCTGCAGTGCGTGGCCCTTCTCCCATGCCTGGGCATGCCAATCTGGGGTCTGCATGATGATAAAGAGGGTGGCCAAGCTCCAGTTCAACGAGGTGCTTCAGCGCAGCATAATTTTAGTGAGCACCAAGTAAAACTTTTTTAACAGAAGGGACAAGGGTGGTGTTGCTTTTGCCTGCCAGGGCTGGCTTTGTCAAGGAGGGAGAAGCAAGGAGCCTTCATTTCCTGAAACTAAGAGGCCGAAGAGCCCCCATGACAGGCAAACCATTAAAAAGAAAAAGTAACAATAATACTGAGCAAAATATTGCTTCAGGGAAAAATTTCTACTTGGTTTTAGCACAGATGTTGATATTGCACGCTCAGAAATGGCTGCGTGGAAACACATTTGCAGTGCGCTATTAGATGGTGCACGAAAGCAAAGAGCTGTGCTTGCAAGGGAGAAATTAAAGCATTTAAAAATTAAAAGACATTTAAAAATTGCTTCTGAAAGGCATTTACTTCTCTGATAGAGAAGTTATGAGTAGAGAGACTGAGCTTCCCCAAATCACAGACCCTTAAAGCCACAGTCTGTGACTACCCTGAAGCACTTGTCCAGCGCTTCACTTCTCTGCTTCCACAGAAGGGACCTCTGGCAGGAGCCGCTGCAATTCCCTGTGGGAGCTCCCCTGCTCGGGGAGGCTGTGCCAGGCTCATCCCCTCAAACCAGCCTGGCTGGGGGCTCCTGCCCACAGCTCCCTGCATCACCGCGTTTGCAATCGTGCGTTCATGTACGCGGCAAATCTGGAGTGGGGGGAGCAAATCTGCACCGTGCCAAATTTCCACAGGGCAAGCCCTTCCCACGCTGGGAGCAGACACCCATCCTGCCTGGTGCCTGCACTGCTGGAGATGCT